>NC_053158.1:12830839-17630839 GCF_016835505.1 Polypterus senegalus
ATATGTGTCAAACTCAAAGGCCACGGGCCACATCCGCCCGTAATTATATCCGCCCGAGATCATTTTATATACTGTATTATTGTTATTAATGGCCCGGGATATGAAGCGCTGGTAACACAATAAACTACAGATCCCATAATGCAGCGCTTCAGCTGCCTTGCCAACACTTACGCGTTAATCAAGTCTAGCTTATGATGCTGCAAGTTACTGTGAAGCTAGCCCACACGATGCCGAAAAGAAAAGGTGATTCTGAACATAGAGCCTTTAAAAACCGATGGGAGGCTGAGTATATGTTTACTGACATTGCCGGTAAACCCGTGTGTCTCATTTGTGGAGCTAATGTGGCTGTAATTACAGAATTTAATCTAAGACGGCACTATGAGACAAAACATCAAGATAACCTGAAAGACCTGAATGCAATGCACAAGATACAGAAAGCAGAAGAGTTAAAGAAGAATCTGACACTTCAGCAGACGTTTTACCGTGCAAAATCACAAAGTGATTTCAAGTGAAGCTACTTTTATGGGAGACACAAATGCACCAGTGCAACTTGCCCCACTTTCCCTGTTGCCAAGTAATGTTGAACCAAGTCGGCACAACGGTGTTCCCAAATACGCACTTTGCTGATAAACTGAGCGCACTGCGCACTGAGTTTGCACGGCGCTTTGGTGACTTTGAAGAACAAAAAGAATTTTGAGTTGTTTCAACCCATTTGCCTCGATGTGGAAACTGCACCTGTGCAGATTCAGATGGAGGTGATTGAGCTGCAGTGTAATGGCACACTGAAGGCAAAGTACGATACTGCAGGCCGCACAGTTTATTCACTCCATTCCGCACAAATGCTCCAGCTCCGTCTACATGCGGCTCGAACCTTGTGCATGTTTGGTAGCACATATCTGTGTGAGAAGCTCTTCTCAGTGATGAAGACTAACAAAACAGCACACAGGAGTCGCCTCACTGATGAGCACCTGCAGTCCATCCTGAGAATCTCCACAACACAGAACCTCACACCAAACAGAAACGAACTTGTTGCCAAAAAAAGATGCCAGGCGTCCAGCTCTGATAAAATGACATATGAGCAAAGACAACTGAATGATTTGATTTGTTATTGCTGAAAAGAACACATTTTATTTATATTTCCAGGTTTTGTTATGCACCATGTTCATATTTGAATTTGTATAATTTTGACAGGATATATTTTTATGGAGAGCAAAATCTTTTGGGATATTTAAAATTTAAGTTTATTTTTATATAAAATTACATAAGAGTAAAGAAATTTGAATGTTTGTTCTTTTAACGTTTACTTTATTTCTAACTTGTATAATTTAGACAGGATATATTTTTATGGAGAGCAAAATATTATAAGTTATTTAAGGTTTGAGTTGATTTATTCAGGAATAATATTCCTGTCTGTTTTTACCATTCCTACCAAAGATATTTCTGTCGACTAAATAAAAATTCCTTCTATTTAAAATTTAAATAGAACTTGAACAGATACGATAGTTCATAATATCCACGCAGACTTGCACGTAAGAGCGGGGTCATCCGTTTTAACAAACAGCGTATTGCACTGATACGAAATAGCCTGCCCATTTAATTATTTAGGAATGGATAAATAAATTAAGATTTTGTACAAATAATGTTTATCATTTTTCTTCCTTCATGGATTCTGGCACCCCCAGCAACAGTTGCTCGCACCCCAAAGACTGTATATATGTGTATATATATATATATATGTGTGTGTGTGTATATGTATGTATGTATATATGTATAGATATGTATATATATATATGTTTATATGTGTGTGTGTGTATATATATATATATATATATATATATATATATATATATATATGACAGAAACACTCATAACAGTGACAAAACAATTACATTGACAATCATGTTACGTTATTTTTAAAATGTTTCCCTTTCTTTTTCATTACTTCTTTAACACACTACTTCTCCTCTGCGAAGCGCAGGTATTTTGCTGGTATATATATAAAGTGGCCCACAAGAAAGTGGCCTGCCTCCATCGAGATGATGTGGTGAAGAGAAAAATGATCAAATTCAGTACTCTCATTTACAGAAGATGCTGAAAGTGATCTTCTTGTGCGTCAGTACATCTTTGTGCCCATTTCAGCATGTTCATGTACTCTCTATCTGGCGGCAGACAAGACAGGAGTTGTCTTGGTGGAGGTGGCCACTTTTTCTCCTACCAGGTCTATATATATATATATATATATATATATATATATATATATATATATATATATATTGTGGCAGATAAGGGCTTCCTCGCACCCTTGTACCCTCAGACACCACGTCAGACACCAGATAAAAAGTCCAGTTATTATTTATTATAATAATGATGTGCACAAAGCACGTTCCTCTCCACAATACTCAATAAACAAATAAACAATAACCAATCCTCCAAACTCCCAGACGCTTAGCCGCCCTGCCTCCCAACTCAGCTCGTCCATCTGGGATTTGCCACAGTCCTTTATACTCCTTGACCTGGAAGAGTTTCACCCTCTCTGTCCATGTGACCTGGAACACTTCCGGGTCAGATAAAAAATCCTTTTGTCTTCACCCAGGAAGCACATCCGTTCTCTTTGTCCATGTGACTATGATGTACTTCCTGGGCGTAAGGCAAATAGTCTCTGGGCCTCCCTGCAGTGACTCCTGTCGGCCCCCATGGTATCCAGCAGGGCTGTGAATAAAAACTCCAATGTCCATAATGCCCTGCTGGCCTTCGGGGCACCTCCATACTGCAGGTAGGGCACCACCTGGCGGCGTGGGGGTATTGGCCGGGATGAACAGCCGGCCATGTACCACAATATATATATATATATATATATATATATGTATATATATATATATATATATATAGTAGAATCCCAGCCAGGTTGAAGCCTTTTTTTTTTTTTTGGAGTGACTTTTGGGTCCGAGTCAGAGAGGGTGGAGTACAGCGCGGAAGACTGACAGTGGGGTATTGATTGATGCGGTAAACTCGGGACATGAGGAGGGCGGAGAGGGATTGGACAGGGAGCTAGAAGATTGTGTGTTGGGGTTAAGAGTTCGGGGTTCTTTTCTTGATTGTTCAAGTAAACTTTTGTGAGACTTTACTACGTCTGTCTGTTTTTTTTTTACTTCTTCTCTTTTCAATCATGGAGGTCCTAAATATATGGAAAAAATTTCTCACCTCTCTGCCTAGAAAAGGGCAACAGATGACCTCCTTCAGACAAAACATCATAAGAACAAAGGATGAGTTTCAAGGCATAAAGTAATATCCATTTTAAGATGTTTCAGTTTTAAGATTCAGAAACACTTACAGGGTCTTTAAAATAAGCTAGTAAACTCTTTTTTTAGTTTTAAAGCTGTGTTCCTCAGTTGAATTCTTATTAATGTATTGGAAATGATAAGAAATCTGGCATTCTTTGATTTTGGGTGCCTTGCACAGTTAGGAAAGTTGCATACCTTTATGGTATTTTGCAGCAAAGTGATGTACAGTAAGGCTGTTTAACTAAAGGAGTACTGCATAATGAACTAAGCTGGAGATGATCTGCCAAGAAAACTGCAGCGTTTCTGACCTTAAGGTCTTACAACAGATAGTGCACGTTACAGAAAAGATCTTTGGGCACTCTCTGCCCTCCATTGAAGACATCTTACTAAAGTGTTGTAATTGCAAAGATTACAGCATTATGAAGGACTGCTCCCACCCCTCCTATGGTCTCTTTGTCCTGCTTCCATCTGGCAGAAGGTACCAGTTCTGCCAGGTCTTGCAACAACTTCTACCCCTTGGTGGTCTGAACTCTGAAGCCCAAACTGACTTTCATTAATATTTATTGATTCATTGGGTTACTAACTATATCTCTGTGAGTGAGTGTGTATGTGCCGGGTCAAGGCTGGTTCTGTTCCTGGAGTCCAAATCATAAAATAAATGAATCACAGTTTATCTGATGGTGTAAATCTTAGGGTCACTGCGACTGCTACAGGTCCACTGAGTGGAATTGTGCTGAGTTACTCAAGTACGTATTTTTGACATTTTCTAGAAAGAAAGCAGTGTGATGCAGTGGTTAAGACTTTGGTCTTCAAACTATGATACTGTGGGTTCAGATCCCACCACTGACACTATGTGACCTTAACCTTGCGCCAATTGGAAAAACAAAAGAAATGTAACCAATTATATCTCAAAGTAGAGTCCCCTGTGGGTCGACCCACATAGAAGTGAAACAGGACAAAATGAAAAAAAAATAAAAAGAAATGTAATTCTGGTCAAGCGGAAGGTAGGTACACTCCAATGTCAAACGTTGGCACTATATCTGATTGTTTTCAGCTCTGACAGGAGAACGTCCTCAGTGTGGGGAGAAAAGCACGTGGCCATGATATCTCTGGCAATCAGTAGCTACCCTCTAAAACACACGTGGCTCTGATTTCTCACTTAAAAACGTCAAATGTTACTCTTTAACAATCTCTCGATGATAATGTCATGCTAAATAAACAAGTATCGCTAACTAAGCGGAGGCAAGATACGCCCCAACACATGGAGAGGCAGAGTGACTCGAACAAAGGCTGGCGCATGAGTGAGGTCAGCAGCTTCTCTCCCAGATTCGCACAAATAAATCAGTACCACAACCGAACTGTGATACTTGGCGCGATGAGAGAAGTCGCAAAATCAACCGGAATGCTCAAGCACATTATATAAAAAACCCGATCTAAATCCGTTAAGTAGTTTTTTCTGTGAAAAGCGAACAGACAGACAGACGTTGAATTTTATTTGTATAGATGTGTAAGTCATTTTGATTAAAAGTGTTGGCCAAATAAACAAATGTAAATTTTACAATCCTGCACGTAACTTTTATTGGGTTTTTCTTTTCTCCCTCCAAGCTAAAAGAAGTATGTAAGGTCCTATCAAACTCCAAGAAAACATTGATTACAGTTTTCAAAACTGATGAACTTGTTCCTAAAGAATTTGTTCATCATTAACGGACCGTTACGTTAATCAGCTATGATACACAATGAACCAATGAGGCGTCTGCAAAAAACTATCAAGAAAAAAATGACTGGAACATTTTGCACCATGACAGCGCAACTCTACAATATCACGTTGTCAGTCAAGTTATTTCTGACCAAATAAAAATGTGCCTGTTGTTTCACACCACCTGAGTTTGCCATGACTTCTTTTTATCTTCCTGAAATTAAAATTAAGAATAAAGGGAAGACGTTTTGCTACCATACCATGGAAAAAAAATCCAGGAAAAAACTGCAGTAGGCACTAAACATGGTAGCAAAAGATTAGTTGTGGAAAAAAGTGCTGGGACAAGTGTACTGCATCTCGAAGAGAGCATTTTTACTGTGATTAAAATGGAATTGCTGCATGTTAAATAATAAAGTTTTGTTTTTAGCAATAACAGGAATTTTTTGGGTTACTCTTTATATACATTATAAGCCATTTTAACTTTATAATTGTTAATGGCAGGACTGGCACATGGGGTAAGGCAATCAGGCAATCACCACAGGTGGCACTTTTGGCCAAAGCAACATTTTCACACAAGAATAGTTTTATTTTAATACAGCATTATGAAATAAAAATATGAAATAAGAAAGGTAGTTAGAGGATCCATACATAGCAAACGCATAACACACACTGTCTATATTTCCTTTAAAGATTGTAAGAAACATTTTCACTTGTATTGTGTATATATTGGTTATAGTTTTGTAAAATTTAGTTCATTTCTGTTATGTTACTAAAGGGACTCTCTACCCAGAAATAATATTTTTTTATATGTTGTTTACCTAATAGAGTTATAGTAAAAAAAATAATAATTTCACGTTTTCATGCAGAATGGAGGTAAAAAAAAGTTTATGATACAATTCAAGCTAATGGTGACCGATGCTGTACAATGACAAATGATGTGAAAAACATCCATCCATCCATCCATTATCCAACCCGCTATATCCTAACTACAGCGGCACGGGGGTCTGCTGGAGCCAATCCCAGCCAACACAGGGCGCAAGGCAGGAAACAAACTCCGGGTAGGGTGCCAGCCCACCACAGTGAAAAACATCAATGGAAAAAAATAAAAAAATGATTTTGTTTCCTCGTATTGCATAATCCATAGGTCTGTTATACATTTGTATGCTCAAAAACATGCACTCCTTCCTAAATTATTGTTAAATAGACACTTCCAGAAAAGTCAGCACACATCATAAACAGGAAACAAAAGTCACATGGGATGCCTTTTTGAACTGAAGACAGGACTCTTGACCAATGAGTGAGTGGGAGAGGGGGGTCTTCAATTCAAAAGCATGAATTCCCATTTGTCTACTACTATATTTTCAGGAGTTATTTATTTAACAATATTTAGCAAAATCAATACATGTATTTTAAATGCTGCGAGCACACAACTGGATGACTTCACATGTGGATTAAATGATATGAGTAACATGAAATATTTTCATGGACATTTCTTATATTGTTTGCTGCCGTCCAGCATTGATCACTGTAGCGCTGTAGCCTCGACATGACGCCACCACAGCAGAGTACAACCTAACAGAGATGAGCAAAATGTTCCCTAAGGGTTAGAATAAGTGCCAACTAATTACTGTCAAGATAGTTTGCAGTGAAAAACAAAGTATTTAACACTACAGTAGAATCCCTGAAGCCTACGAAAAAAGTCGTAATACCGGGCCACCTTAAATTCCTTCGCACCTCTTTGTCAGTGTCTTTTATTTTGCAAATATATGGTGTCTCCCTGTAAGTGTGCATGTGGAATGTGACAACTGAGCCATCTCTTAATGGCTGTTGTGGCCACAAGGTGGGGTGAGTAAAGAATGTTTGCGGGGCGCACCGGACTTAGAGAGGGTAGGCGGTTGGGCAGTTGGTTGCTGGTGAGGAGCAAATTGAGGTTCTGGTGAACCAGAAAGGGCTCCAGGGATATTTTTTTTCCATGGAATGGGGGCTGTGTTTTTACTATTTCAGTTAGGGCCCTTAGGATCCAGTGAAGGGGAATATTAAAGCTACAGCATGCTTCCCATTTTGAAGCCAAAGTTTATTGAAGTCCTTTTTCTGTTCCATCATGACAACTGTGTTCCTGTGCACAAAGCCAGGTCTATAAAGACATGGAGGAACTGCACAGCGCCCTGACCTCATCCCTACTGAACACCTTTGAGAAGAACTGGAACACTGATTGAGAGCCATTAGCCTTCTTGTCCAACATCAGTACCTGAACCTCACAAATGCTCTTTTGGCTAAATGGGCATAAATTCCCACAAACACACATCTTGTGGAATGAGTAGGGTGGGGGCTGTTATAGCTGCAAAGAGGCGCCAACAATATTTTAAAGCCTATAATTTTAGAATGGAATGTCCAACAAGCTCATGTAGTGTGATAGTTGTGTTCACAAACCTTTAGCCATATAGTGTATTATGCACATAGAAGAAAAGTCAGAAGAAAAGTCAGTTATCTTCTGTTGTTACTCAAGAATATAAACTACTCGCTATGGCCAGATTGAAGACATTAACACCTTGGAGTAGGCTTCTCACTTAAAAAAGGTTGCAGTCTGTTCTCATCAGGGCTGAGGTCACTCTGCTCCACTGTCCACCATTTAACACAAGCACCCAATCATAGTCTTTTTTGTTTTCTTTTATTATTATGCATATTTTCCTCCTCAGAGCTTATCTGGTGCTTCATAAATGACTGTTTAAATGAGACAAAACATAAAACAAGGCTCATTCCATAGATTAGAGTTTAAAATATTAAACATTCAATTATGTACTAACAGAAGGCAAATCATTGCAAAGAATGCTCAAATGAATAGACTTTGCCACTTGGAAATTACTTGTCTTGGTCTTAGATATCAGCATATAAATACTGGCATATTGATCCATTTAAAGGGCAGAATTAATGACAGGGGTTACTTCAGCAGAATTGCTGAATAAGTGGATTTAGTGGAATTTGTATGTGTGGAGTCCATGGCCTAAAGTGGCCTGCACATGTTCTTGTATTCTAAGGACAATTTAAGGATAAACGTTATATTTCAAGTATAACAAACATTACTAGCTTCAGGTTTAAAAGCCAGGCATGTCTGTAACCTGTCTGACAATATATTTGTTTAAAAAACAACTAGAACAAGAATTAGAAATTGTAAATTCAGCTTTAAAACATGCACAGACTGATAGATAGATAGATAGATAGATAGATAGATAGATAGATAGATAGATAGATAGATAGATAGATAGATATGGGGAACTTTAGCTTTTTACAGAAGCTCTTTAAATAAATAAAGAATAAATAGGCAGATAAATAAATAAGTAAATAAAATAAATTTGCACACACACTTTACTCTCAACACACACCAGAGTGAGTGTAATATGTTGTCTGAAATTTCTTAGTGTCATTGTCAATTCATGCATTTATTTCTAGTAGGATTGACTACTGGAATGCGGTGTTCACTGGATATTCAAACTGTTCTTTATACAGCCTCTAGTTAATCCAAAATGCTGCTGCAAGATTATTACAAGAGCAAGAAAATACGAACACATAACTCCAGTTCTTAAATCCTTATACTAGCTCCCGGTTAAGTTTAGGGCAGATTTCAAAATCCTCCTTTTAACATATCAAGCCTTAAATGGCCGAGGTCTGGCTTACTTGTCTTTACTTATCATGACTTACAAACCAGAGTGCACGTTAAGATCTCTAGATGCCGGTCTGTTTCTGATTCCAAGGATTAATAAACTAACAGTAGGAGATCAAGCTTTTAGTTACAGGGCCCCTAAACTGTGGAGTGGTCTGCCTGCTACTATAAGAGATGCCCCTTCAGTCTCAGCTTTCAAATCCCGGCTGAAGACTCACTACTTCAGTTTAGCACACCCTGACTAGAGCTGCTGATTAACTGTGTGGACTGCATCTCTGTTGTTAGTCATTAGCACTAAAACATAAGTAACATGTGTAATAAGGTGCTATATTGTGCCCGACCCAGCACAATCTCACACGGCGGCACGTGTAAAAACACAAAGACTGTATTTTCTTCACCTGAGAAGCATGTCTTCCCCGTGAACCCCACAGGCACAACACAGTCCAAAGTAGCACAAGCACAAAAACACAAACTCCTCCCGTCAAGCTTCGTCCTCCTCCTCCCGACTCTGGCCACTGAGTGATGGTTGCTGGCACCTTTTATAGCCCACCTGCAAGTGCTCCAGGTGCTTGATCACCAGTTTCCGGTTGCACTTCTGGGTGGGGCTGAAGATACATCCAGCTGTGCTCAGGGACCCATGCAGCGTCTCCTGGCGGCCACCCCAGATCCCAACAGGGCTGTGGAGAACTCCATCTCCCATGGAACCCTGCAAGAAGCTGAGGCACCACCGTCAGCCAGGGAGGCTGCCACCAAGTGTCCTGGGGAAGGCATTGTGCAACCCATGGTTGCTTCCCAGAACTTATGTCGAAGGGGCGTCCTTGCTGGACATGGGACCCGACCGTTTGCCACATGTGATAGTTATAATTTGTTACTAACCCTCACCTATTCTGTTTCTCTTCTTAATACTCAAATGTGGCTCTTGGTGCCACGGCCCACCTGCCAAGTTGTTTTGCCTTCCTACGGTAAAGTCATCTCTGATGGAGGATCGCAGGAATCAACAGGTAGAGGGGTCCTTTAATTGGACTGGCTGGCCCAGCGCTGTCTCAGCTGTGGAATGGCCAGGGGGAGGCAGCTTGATGACCAAGGTCTCCAGGACTCTAAACAAATTCAAATCATATTATGCTATATCATCTACTATTAAATTCTACTCTGTACTTGTAAATTTTTTATTATTATACTGTATTGAGGATTTGTTCTGTTCTGTGCATTGTATTGTATTGAACCCCTTTTCTTTTTGACACCCACTGCATGCCCAACCTACCTGGAAAAGGGTCTCTCTTTGAACTGCCTTTCCCAAGGTTTCCTCCATTTTTTCCCTATGAGGTTTTTTTGGGAGATTTTCCTTGTCTTCTTAGAGAGTCAAGGCTGAGGGGTGTCAAGAGGCAGGGCCTGTTAAAGCCCATTGCAGCACTTCTTGTGTGATTTTGGGCTATACAAAAAATAAATTGTATTGTATTGTGTCATAGCGAGGATGTGTATCATTGTTCACAATGGCGCATAGTTTTTTTTTTAATTCTCGCCTTTGCTACAGCCTCTAGGGTGTCCAGAGTGCATCCTTAATTGGAGATTGCCTTTTGATTAGCTTATCAATATGGTGGGCCTACCTTGAAGTGATGTTGCCAGCCCAGCACACCACAGCATAGAAAATATTACTGGCCAACACACAGTCACTTCCCAAATTGAAGGAATGCTGTCTTCTAAGGAAGAAGAGTCTGCTCTGCCCTTTACTCTACAGTTCCTCTGTGTTCCAAGACCAGTCCAACCTGTCATTAATGTTGACCCACCAAGTACTTGTAGGAGTGGACCACTCCTTGAATTGTGATTGGACACAGAGGCTGTCTGGTGTGGTGCAAGTCAATAATATAATAAAATATATAATCTATAATAAAATAGCTTCTTGGTTTTGCTGATGTTAAGTTGCAGACAATTCTCAAAGTTCTTCCCCTGACTCCTCTCCTCTCTCTCACCCCCTTATCAATACACCCCATAAGTGAAGAATCATCTGAGAATTTCTGCAAGTGACGTGACCTGCTGTAATAGTTGTAGTCTGAAATGTACAGAGTGAAGAGAACAGGAGACAGGTTTGTTCCTTGTGGTGCTCCAGTGTTTCTCACACAGTCCTTAAGTCTCATAAATTCAATCAGCATTTCAAGTGTGCCACCAGAGGAGCTATCACTTTGGATAAAGTCTACACAAACATTAAACAGGGCTACAGGGCTACGCCCCTACCTCACCTGGGCCACTCTGACCACACGTCACTGTTTTTAATTCCAGCCTACATCCCACTCAGGAAAACTGCCCCTAACAGCACAAGGACAGTTAAAACTTGGCTGCTGAAAGAGAGGAACACTGACTTCAAGTCTGGTGACATGGTCCTCTACAGCACAGCCCGTGCCAGCCTAAAGATAGGTATCCGAGAGGCCAAGTTAGATTATAAAAGGAAGGTTGAGGAACACCTGGACAATAACAATGGCAGGCAAGTGTGGATGGGTGTCCAGCATATGTCCAACTACAGGACCAGTCCCGGAGCTGTGGGAGGTGATTTATCGCTGGCTGAGGAACTGAACAACTATTTTGCCCAGTTTGAAGTGGACCCACCAGAGACAGCCAAACTCCATCCAGAAACCAACAACAGCCCCATCTTCACAGTGGGGGAGCACGAGGTGAGACACATGCTGCAAGCTGCCAACCCATGGAAGGCAGCTGAACCTGATGGCATCTCAGGACGCATGCTGAAAGACTGTGCAGACCAACTGGCTGGGGTCTTTGCCAGGGTATTCAACCAGTCTCTGTCTCAGTCCACTGTGCCATCCTGCATGAAATCCTCTGTCATAGTGCCTCTGGCCAAGAAACAGAACATCACCAGACTTAATGACTACAGGCCAGTTGCACTGACCCCTGCGGTTATGAAGTGCTTCGAGAAACTCATCAGGAACCACATCATGTCATTCATTCCTCCCATGCTTGATCCGCACCAGTTTGCCTACAGAGCAAACAGGTCAATGGAGGACACTGTGGCCACTGTTCTCCATGTTGTTCTGTCCCATCTGGAGCAAGAGGGGAGCTATACACGGCTGCTCTTCATAGATTTCAGCTCTGCCTTTAATACCATCTTGCCCCACAGACTGGTGACCAAACTGTCAGACATAGGACTTCCACACTCCACCTGCCTTTGGATCAAGGACATCCTGAGTGATTGCATTCAGAGGGTTAGAGTGGGCCCCTACTTCTCCACACCAACCAGCAGGGTCGACCCCACAGGGCTGTGTGCTGAGCCCCCTGCTCTATACCCTCTACACCCATGATTGCATTCTTGCCCACCACAGTAACACAATTGTGACGTTCACTGATGATACCATGGTAGTAGGGCTCATCTCTGGGGGGGATGAGTCTGCCTATAGGGATGAGGTGGAGCATCTGACAACGTGGTGTAGGAATAACAACTTGCTCCTAAATATAGCCAAGACCAAGGAGCTCATCATGGACTTCAGGAAGAAGGCAGACAACATCCAGCCACTCATTATCAACGGTAACTGTGTGGAGAGGGTCTCAGACATCTGCTTCTTGGGAGTCACTGTTAAGGAGGACTTGACCTCGGGAACACACACTGTTGAGGTAGTGAAGAAGGCCCAAAAGAGACTCTACTTCCTGAGTATTCTCAGGAAGAACAACATCCCTGAGAAACTGCTGGTGTCCATTTTACCACTGCACAGTAAGACAGCATCCTGGCCTACTGTCTCTGTGCGTGGTTCTCCAGCTGCACAGTAGCACAGAGGAAAGAGCTCCACAGGGTCATTAAGGTCGCCCAGCGGATAGTCGACTGTCCTCTCCCCTCATTAGAAGAGCTACATAGTTCCTGTTGTCTCAGGAACGTCAGGAAAATTCTTCAGGACCCATCACACCCAGGACATGCATTGTTTGTTACAGATCCATAAACATTAAGACAAATAGACTGAGAAACAGTTTCTATCCTTCAGCCATCACCATGCTGAATGCTGCTAAGTGGACAATCTGACCGAGTGCACCTTCATGTTTACAATACAGCCCTAAGTCAACATTGGCTATGGGACAAGTGCAATATGACGTAGGTATGAATGGATAATTTTAGTTTTAACTTGAGTAATTGTGTTTTGTTTTTATTTTATTTTTGCATTGGAAAATTGCACCTAAATTTCCTTGTACAATGTCTCATTGTTACAATGACCATAAAGATTTAATTTGATTTGATTTGATAATGAGGATGTAACAAGTCAACTACTGAATGGATACACAGGAAATGTACAATATAAATACATAATGTTTTCTATACAGATAGAGACATGTTTAAGATAAATTAAAAAGGCTCTTTATACCACAAAGGAGGAAGGCCATACAGAGCTATAGAAAACAAGTTAGGCAATGTACGCATGGTGCAACATTCAAGAGTGACTGGCAACTAAGTGAATGGATATGAAAGTTGGAGTATTTCACATTTTTCATTTTCATTATTTACTTCACACAAGAGTTGATTATTTCATTTTTGCTTATTAAATAGTTTTGTCACAACGAGTCACATTCAAAAGTCATAGCGATAACACGTGTTTGTAGACGACATTAAACCTGTGCTTTTTACTTTACAATGGATTTAAAATCGTAGTTTTGAAACCTATTCTGTTTATATCAGTTTGGGCAGCTGTGTTATTAACTGGTTTAAACTCCATGTAGCTACATGTTGATAATGTTAGTTCTTTAATATAACACTATTCTTTAATCCATTCAGTCCTCTATGTGATTACATTATTTCTTTCCCCTTCTGTTTATTTCCAGAGCAGTGCCTTTTCTTGTGCACTATTACTTAACTGACCTAAAGCAGCAGCAGAAGGGCATGAGCCGCTTGTCTGCCCAGCGTTAGATGCACTTTGGACCACTGAATGGCTGTCAGATGAGTAAAATTCAAGTTCAAGCAACCACACTCAAGCAGCACAGAATGTTTCATTATTTTATGATGAACAGGATTGTAATTTCTCCAGTACTTTTCAACAGGAGATTTAGAAATTTTAAAACTTTGTACATTGCAATCTATTCAAAATATCTAAAAGAAAATTGAACAGTCTCCTTAAAATCTCTTTAAAGAATTAAAGAATATGTGCGGCACATCTCAATAAAATTAGTCCACGGGTGTCTGAGTTGTTCAAAGAAGACAGACAGACAGACATTGGCTTTCACAGTAGCTGCTTTGCATTATATAAGCAAGCGCACCTAAAAAAGTCATATATGAACTTATGAGAAAGGCCTTGATATCTGTAGTGTACGATTAAAGGAGCAAACAATGATGAAGTGTAGGGGCACCAGATGGTGATCCGGTATAATTCAATGAAAATGATGAAAAAAAGTTTGAAAAAAAAAATAGCGGTTATGGCAGATGTGTAATGTCCTTGCAGACGCCTCAGACTGATGAGATGTCTTGGTGGCTTTCTATTTAAGGTGACCCTGGAGAAAAGGGGCGGGCTCAAGTCGACCAAACTGGAAGTGATGTCACTGTTCCTCACGTCATCTTATTGGGACTGAAGGCAAATGGAAAGGATGGGCAATACGTGACAGCGCCAACCCTCGACCTGGAGTGGAATTACCAGCTGATGAGCCCTGAAGTTGCCTCCTAATAACTTGTGTGTGACAGCAGATATAAAGAAGAGATGCCATATAAAATAAAACTGAGACAGAGATATAGATAAGGCGATATACAGGGTGCGGCAGAAATAACTCCCACATTACAAAAGGGGGATTGAAAAAAAATGCTACGAGGTATCACCAATAACTTTTTATTTCCCAAATGTAGATATAAAAGAGTTTTTTTTACTTTAAGTTTTAAAAATTATATCATCCAAATGGTGGCCTTGACGGCTGATACACACTTGGAGCCATTCTTGGAAGTTTTCCATCACTCTCACTAGCATGTCGGGTGAAATTCCTTCAATTTCTTCTTGAATAGCCTCCTTTAGTTGGTCCAAGGGCCGAGGACAATGTTTGAAAACCTCCTCTTGCCCTTACTCTTTGAACCCACAGCAAAATCGTTTTCCGGCCTGGAACACTTTCATTAGCACGTAAACCGAACAACGTGCGAAACACCCTCTGTGTCGAAGCTACAGAGTCGCCATTTTTGAAAAAAGCCTCCACTACAAAGCCTCGATTCTCGCCCGACCACGGAATGGTGACGACTGAAAACTTTATTATGTACCGTGCCTAATGGAACGGACCGCACCCCTCTATCTGCTTTGGGGACCCCGCAGTGATTTTTCGAAATATGGGAGTTATTTCTGCAGCACCCTGTATAATGAGACGTGTAATAGAGGCAGGCAAAATAAAAATGATTAGCAGATACTGTAGGTGAATCTATATAAAATGTATAGATGCTAGAAAGTAAATCTGCTTATAATTGGCAGTAAAAGTGTTTATATCATGACATTAATTCTAGTTTACCTTATTATAAGAACTGCTGACTTATCAGAAAATGTGTATTTGTGATTTTTTGGCTTACTTTAACAAATCTTGTGAAGTAAATTTTGTTTACCCCATTGGCAGTTTTTTTTTTTTTTGCTAAATAAAAACTAAACAACTCCTGTTTAAAGTTTTTTATTTTTCTGTCTGTGTTTTGTATATGCATTTTTTGCAGTGTAGGGTTGAGTTGCGGACTTTGTGCAGTTCACTTGAGTTGCTTTTAGTTTACTGGAGCAATAAAGGCAAACTGTTGCCTCAAAGCTGGAGGGGCACAATTGTCCAAAATGTCTTTTTATGTCGTGGTATTAATAGTACCCTCTACTAAAACTAAAGGGACTGAAAAATGGAGAGAAATGAATGTATTCCAAGGAGAAATGTATCTTTTAGAGAAATACAGAATATGATAACAAATAGCAATAACTACTTGCTATATAACAATAACTACTACTATCTGCTGGGGTCGAAGGGTTATTGTGAAGAAAAACGTATCCAGAAGCTGGTTACATTAAGCAAACAAATCAGATGGAAAACCAGGACAAAGCTGAAAAAAGCCACGGTAACTAAAAAGCGAGGGCAAAATAAGAATTCAAATTTAAAATCAAAAAGGAGATCAAAAAAATGAAAGTTGATGCTACAGCCTACTTGGAACTAAAACGAATTACACTAAGATTAAGGTTCAAGGAGGGATAATGTGCAAAATGACCACAACAACAACAACATGTATTTCTTTATCACATTTTCATACAAATGATTTCGCTCAAAGTGCTTTACATAATGAAGAAAGAAAATAGAATTAGGGAACACTTATTACCACAGAATAAAAGTAAGGACTGCTGGCCAGGGAGGACAGAAAAAAACAAACAAAAAAAAAATCTCCAGACGACTGGAGAAAAAAAATAAAATCTGCAAGGGGTTCTAAGGCCACGAGACCACCCAGCCCCCTCTAGGCATTTTACCTAACATCAATGACCTCAATCAGTCCTCATGGTATTCAGGGTTCACATGGAAGAACTTGATGATGACAGTCATGTGGACCTCCGTCCTTTAATCCTTCAATGTAGGGACATCACGGTGCTTTGATCAGGTGGTGGTGGTGCAGATCGCCACCCCAGAAAACCGGAAAGATAACAGAAGAGAAAGTAGGGGTTAGGACGGATTATGGAGCCATCAGCAATGATATTGATAATTAAATGCATATACAGAGTATCAGGATTAAACGAAAATGAAGCTCTGAGAAAGCCATGTTAAAATAATGAGTTTTTATCAGTTTTTTAAAGTGCTCCACCATATCAGCCTGGCGAATTCCTATTCGCAAGCTATTCCAGATTTTAACATTACATCCCGTGATATAATTGACATGATGATCCCAGTCATTGAATGCAATTGCCAAAACCAAAACAAAAGAATCAGGAATAAAATAAAACATTTTTGATTCACTATGAAATGATCAAATGATTTCATAAACAAATTATATGAGGTAAAAAACAAACAAAAAAAAAAAACGTAAAAATACCCAAAACACAAGTTGTAAGAATAAAAAATGGGACAAAGATTTGGGGCACCTCCTCAGTGAAACCCCTGAGAATGAGAAATTAAGAAAATGAGATTCAAGTCAAAAATGGCTACCACCAAACTGTAGGTGTTGTAGTCCTGGGCTCTTCTCTCGACTTTTTCCAGCACTTGCTATGTCCTTCTTGTAGCCTGGAGACCAAAACTTCACCAGTGCATTTTAAAGTTTCAGCATAACCTCCTGTGACTTGTACTTCACATATCAAGGCGCTATATAACCTGACATTCTGTTTGCCTTCTTAATGGCTTCTGGACACTGTCGGGAAGTTGATAGTGACAAGTCCACTACGACTCCTAAATTCTTCTCATAAGGTGTACTGCAAATTTTCAGACTGCCCATGGTGTGTTCAGACCTCACACTTTTTACTTCCTATTGTGTAATACTTTACATTTACTGACATGAAATTTCATCTGCCAGGCCTGTTGTCCAAGTCCCTCTGTGATGATTCAACAGATTCAAGATTATCTGCCATTCCACCCAGCTTGGTATTATCTGCAAACTTAACTAGCTTGTTATTTATACTCTTTGTTAAATAATCTCTAAATATATAAAATCCAACGTCTGCCTGTCTGTCCACTTTTCATGAGACAACTACTTAACGGATTTAGATCAGGATTTTTTTTCTATAATTTGCTTTATTATTCCGGTTGATTTTATGACTTCTCTCATCACGCTAAGTATCATAGTTCGTTCGCGGTTCCAATTTATTTGCACGAATCCAAGAGACGCACAGCAGGACGAGGGGAGGGGGGCAGGGCCCTACTGACTCACGTGCCATCTTCAGGGTGTTCCATACCTCTGCTTAGCTAGCAAACGAGAGAACTACTTAACGGATTTAGATCAGGTTTTTTTCTATAACTTGTTTGAACATTCTGGTTGATTTTGCAACTTCTCTCATCGCACTAAGAATCATAGTTTGCTTGCAGGAGTGATATACAGTATTTGCGTTAATCAGAGACATGGTCTATGGGCCATGGG
This sequence comes from Polypterus senegalus, assembly GCF_016835505.1. Lineage (NCBI taxonomy): Eukaryota > Metazoa > Chordata > Cladistia > Polypteriformes > Polypteridae > Polypterus > Polypterus senegalus. The sequence continues at coordinate 12,848,497 of NC_053158.1, forward strand.
GAGGGGGAATCGTGACATCAGGAGTAGGGAGCCAGGCAGGGCCTTCCTCACTGTCCTATTTCCCTACTACGCGGGTGTAGCCGCCAGGGATGGCTAGTTTATATATATTTATATTAAAAATAACAGTGGCCCCAGCAATGACCCCCGCTGGACACACTCTTAACATTGGCCAGTTCTGATGAGGTTCCTCACACCGTCACCCTCTGCTTCCTGTGTCTGAGCCAATTCTGCACCCACCTACAAACATCAGCCTGATCTCCCACTTCTTTTAGTTTGATGCCCACCCTCTCATGTGGCACCTTATCAAATGCTTTCTGAAACTTAAGATAAATAATATCATATGCCCCACTTTGATTGTAATCTTTTCTTGCTTCCTCATAAAATTCCAGCTTGTTGGTATAACATGACCTTCCTCTTCTGAACCCATGCTATCTGTTGAGTAAAACTGCTGTTCATGCCATATGTTGCTCAATCTTTTTCTTAATAGTTTTTTTCATTAATTTTCCTGTGATGCACGTTAAGCTTACTTGCCTATAGTTTCTCGGATCTGCCAGATCACTGTTTTTTATATAAAGGTATATTTTTTGCCATTTTCCAGTCCTTCTGAATTTTCCTAGTATCATTCCCCAGAAATATTGAAAAATGGAAGTTTGGAGATTGGCTTATAAGTATATGGGTCTGACTGGATCAGGTTAGGTTTGTTAACCTACGGCCATTTTAAAGTAGTTAGAAACAATGCTATTGGTTATATAATTATTCAAAATGTATATAAGATAAGGAGCTACCATTCTCAAGCCCTTCAGCAGGCAAACTGTCTTCTGTTAAAGCCAAAAATGTCAAAACCTTTAGCCCAGAGCTCCTGCTACCATTTTTCTGCACCCCAGTCCTTGTGTTTTCATACATAGTTGAGTCCTTTGACTTTATTTTAACCTCATACGCATAGCTTATTGGTAGAAACATTTCCAAAAAGAACACTTCTGATAAGACATTTCCAGACTGTAGATGGGTATACTAGAATGCCAATGGTTTCTACCAGTGCTACACTCATATCAGTACTGGGAATCTTTATAATCTGAAAAGAAATAAGCTTGATGTATTTCTCATTTTGCTGCTCTCAGTTTCACAGCTGACCACTGCATTTCTGATCCCCAGCCTAGCCTGTTTGTTTGTGCCACTACAGAAGCACTTGGACAGCACATCTGGAAACATGCTGATGATACAGGATGTATCTAGCAGGGGGCGCTAGCTCCCTTGTTGGAATAATTTCTTTTGTAATTGCATCATGTTACATAACTCGAAACTATGTAGATATAAAATGAAAAGGCGATACCCCTCCCTTAGTGATACGGCAGTAAGAAATCACATAGGAGATATAACTTAGCTTTCTTTAATGACGGTTTACACGGCATAACAGACGAGGAAGCCATAACAAGACCTTCGGGAGTGGGAGCCAGATGTATAGAGTCTGCCATTTTCATTGCTGCATTGGAAGGATATTCTGGATCGGATGATGGTATCTCCCATCCATCCGTCAGCTTCAAAGGTGTGCCAGGCAATGTTCCAAGGCTTTATACTGTTTCTTCATGTGCAGGCCCCCACTTAGGTGAATAATACAGTTCCAAACAAGGCAAAGAGAGGATACAATTTAATGCTGAATTTGACACACAGAAAAATTTCACAGTTGTCCTTAACTTGTCTTATCTTAAAAAGCTTGCCTAGCAGTTCTTATATGGTGGACCCCTGTGTGCTAAATCTGGCTCAGTTGTACATATGAATAGAAATAAAAGAAAAGCAGATTTAAAATATTTGCTTAGAGCACCGTGATAACCTTATATTCTAATTATACTGGATGACCACCTTGTGTCTTGTTGCCGTGCTCACTTTTGCCATGACGTAAGACTCACAGGTTAAACTGCATCATTTGCCGCAAATTCACCTTTAAAGTTTTATTCCCTGTACATGACTGTTTCTGTCTCAGTTCATCGCTTTGGTTCAATCTACAGTACACATGATGATTAGCAATTATCTGCTTAATCAGGGACTGGGCTCTCTGTCTACTAAGATCTCACCTTTTCTAACTGGATAGTAGTCCATTACTGTTGGTTTCTTTCTTTAAGGATATTTAAATACGGGTGGCACGCTGGCGCAGTGGTAGAGCTGCTGCCTCGCAGTAAAGAAACCAAGATTCAGGTCCTCATCCTCTCTGTTTGGAGTTGGCACATTCTCCTCATGTGTGAGTTTCTTCTGGGTGGTCCAGTTTCCTCCTGCAGTCCAAAGACATGCAGTTTAGGTGGACTGGTGACACTAAATTGGTTACTAAATTTGTGTGTTTGCTCTGGCATCCTGTTCAGAGTTTGCTCCTGCCTAATGCCCTGTGATAGGAGGGATGCATATGAGCAATAAGCTAGCCTGGTCCAGGAACTCTCTGGCCATATAAAAGATGGGTCAAAGTAGGTTGTATTTCCTACACAAGTTCAGATCTTTTAGTGTCAGCAACACTATGCTGCAGATATTCTATAACAGCATGGTGGCCAGTGCCATTTTCTTCGCTGTGACATGCTAGGGGAGCAGTATGAAAGTGTCAGATATCAGGAGACTAAACACACTAATTCAGAAGGCTGCCTCAGTGGTAGAAGAGAAACTGGACAGCTTGGAAACTGTGGCAGATTAGAGAATGTTGTCTAGGCTTTGGTCTATTGTTTGGTCTAAATGCTAATCACCCACTTCATAGTGTTGTGGTTGGACAGAGGAGCGTTTTCAGCAGTAGACTGACTAGCATCAAGTGCTCCACTGAACGTTACAGGAAATCGTTCCTCCCCACAGCCATCAGACTCTAGAACAACAACAACATTTATTTATATAGCACATTTTCATACAGATAATGTAGTTCAAAGTGCTTTACATAACGAAGGAAAGAGAAATAAAAGACAAAGTAAGAATTAGAATAAGACAACACAATAACTCCTTTACCGATCACTCACCCACACTTTAAGCTATTACCCTTTTTTCTTTATTGGATATCCAGGTACATTTTTTCAAGTACTTGAAATGTACAACATACTATCTGTTCTTGTGCAATAAATTGTCTGCTCTTCACATGAGAATAACCCTATTTGTTCTCAAAATGTGCAATATTAACTTAAGGTGCAACACTCTGTACTTTAGTTTGATACTTACATTTATTATACTTTATTATATTTACATGATTACTTTTATGTGTGCTCTTAGAGTAAGATGTCCCTTGTCAGATTTGTTAAGTTGTAACATAAGTAATTTCCTTCGGGATTAATAAACTTTTCTGATTCTGATTCTGATAGGCTCTTGCATCCCCCATGACCTTGTTGAGGACAAAGCAGGTTAGAAAATGTCTGACTGACGACACTGAATAGAGGACTGTGTTTTAACTGAGGATGATGTGGTGTTTCCCTATAACTCGGCGTAAAGGTTCCTTGAAGCTCTAAATAATGGGAGAAAGTTTTTGCAGTGCTTCCTCTTCATGCTGTTAATACTTCAAAGTAACCTTTCATTCAAAAAATTGTCTGGGACAACACACCAATTCCAGCAGATGTTTGATGTTTACAGTGATTTCTGTCCACATGGAATGCTTTTATCGCATAAAGCTCTTTAGAGAGAATGTCTGTCACAATCAATAAACTTTGACATTACACAGCTCAGAAGCTTGCTTAATGATGTTTTACCAGCAGTTATCCAACTGTTCACCGTCCTTACAAAGCAAGTGGAATGTTTTTTTCATAAATGGAGATGGTTTTATAAGGCATATTGTCATCTTCCCCTTAGTCCTTTGCTGCCATATTAATATACCATATATACTTGCCTCATTTATCACAAGGTCATGTACATTTTCCCCTCACAAAAAGTTAAAAGGGTGATGGATTCTCTTCATCTCTGCTCCCCTCCTGCTCTGCCCTACAGGGAGCCATGATACAGATGTGGCAAAGTGGCATCATTTTCTTGAAAAATACCTTGATATTCTGATGCTCAGGCAGAGAAAAAGTACTTCTACCACATCTTGCAACTTTGCCAACAAGAAAAGTTGTTCAAGTCGAGCTGCAGACCCTGCCCAATTAGTAGATCGCTCTTTGCCCTCAACTGCTGTTTTTTGACATTGTAGACCACTCACTAATAAAGCTCTGAACAACAACGGTGGACTGCTAGGGACCTGCTACTTTTAGATGTCTTCCAGTCTTGCTGGCTGCATGCAATTAATCTCCTGTGATGGTTCCTTGATTCTTCTTTTAATACAGGACTTGCACTGGAGTATCTGATGTGTCAATACCTTATGATGTCCTGATTTAATATGATGGGGAAGGAAATATCTATAAACTCCTTCTGCAAAACACTAAATACTAGTGAATAAAAAACTTACTGTATATGAGTTTTGTGAATTGGAAAAGGAAGTAAGCAAGAGCTGTGACTGTGCTTTAGGAACTGTGTTGTACTTGTGGGAAACGGGGGAAGGCGTTTCCCACGAATGAAAGGAAAAATAAAATGTTGTGTGTTGAAACTCGTGTCTTTGCCAGTCTGAGTCGGGTTAGGGTGGCTATACATGCCCTTAGGCTTCACATCCTGATTAGATAACTGAATGGATAAACAGGTGCACAGGTATTTGTAACATTTTGCCTAGTGATAGTATTTATTTAACAGTAGATACATTAACAACAACAACGAAAATGAATTACTTCAAATAAAACAAAGAACAAGACCAGGAAGAAAGATAGATAGATAGATAGATAGATAGATAGATAGATAGATAGATAGATAGATAGATAGATAGATAGATAGATAGATAGATAGATAGATAGATAGATAGCACTTTATTTACTGTGTACTGTGTAGAAGGTGTTACTGTTAGCCAGCACAGTGAATGCTTCCTAAACATTAAACCATTAATGACCAGAGGTTTCAAGCTTCAGCTAAAAAAGCACAGCACAGACTTTAGGTCTGGCAATGGTGAACTACATAGTGCTGCCTGATCCAATTTGAAGAGAGCCATCAAGAATGCAAAAGCAGGTTACAGGCAGAAGTCAAGTCAAGTCAATTTGGGGATCATGTACTGATACAGTGTGTTGCTGCACCCAAGATGCGACGAAAAAGATCAGGATCCTGGTTGGCAACCCCCCAGGCAGACATGCGGACCAGTCCCACCCTCCAAAAATGACCCTCTATCTACTGCAGCCAGGTATTATGTGGGCGACCCCTTGGCCTGGTCCAGTCACTCGGGTCACCCCCAACAATTAGGATCTTACAAGCTGGATCACCCTCGGGGAAATGTGCCACATGGCCATAGTGCTGTAAATGATGCTCCATCACAATGCAGGTGATGTGCATCTTTCAGGACTCCATGAGCAACCCGCACATTCGATACAAAGTCAAACCAACGCTACCCAAGGATTTTACGGAACGACACAGTACCAAAGAAGTCCAGTCTTATTCTCAGGTCACTGGATAGCGTCCATGTCTCGCAACCATATAGCAAGACAGGAAGCACCAGGACTCTAAAGACTTGGACTTTTGTCCTTTTGCATTGATATCGGGAGCGCCACACACTCTTTCCAGCGACCTCATGACCCCACATGCTTTCCCAATCCGTCTACTGACTTCATAGGAAGAGTCACCAGAGACATGAATGTCACAGGCAAAAGGCTGATGGTCATTTCAATGATGGAGATTCCCAACATGTATGGCAAGGCATCCAGCACTTTACAAACACCAGGTATAAGGGCAGGAAAGACCCAACCAATAGCAGCAGCAACTTGTACTGGATCTCAACCTTTTTTTTGCCCTATTTGAGGTGAATGAGGTGACTGAGGCAGAGACCAGGGGGGCACCATCATCAGCTACTCACAGTATGTAAGCACGAATAATGTCAGACAAACATTGTGCAGTGTCAACTAAAGGAAAAACTCAGATGGAATTCCAGGGAGGGCATTTAAAAACTGGGTGGATCAGCTGGCAGAGGTGTTCAGCTACATCTTTAATCTCTCTCTGTCATAATGCAATGTCCGTAAATGCCTTACGTCTGCCCTTATTGTGCCTGTTCCAAAGAAAAAAGTAATCAGCAGCCATAATGACTACAGACCTGTAACTCTCAGCCGCACTATAATGATGTGCCTTGAGAAGCTAGTCCTGAGACACATCAAATCTTCACTTCCACCCTCCTTGGACCAGAACCAATTCACCTTCAGAGTCATGAGGTCAGCAGAAGATGCCATTAATACAGCTCTCTACCCTGCACTTCTTGACACACTTCTGTTGAATAACTTGTTGGGTTAAAGCAGTTACTGATTATGTGTCATAGACAATAAAAAGACAAAGAAAATAATGAAATTTCTGCTTGATGGAGTCACAGATAGAGTGCAGGGGGTACGATGCCTCCAAAAAGACCTTCTATGGCCTTTCCAGAAAAGGCTCATCTCAAGGTCCTATCTGTGAGCTGTGGCCTACTCAGGCCTAACAGGGGTAGCATGCAACATGAGTAGGTTCTAATTTTCTATATTTTTATGTTACCACTAATATGTGTTATGCAGCTAACAAGAATATATTGCTCTTAGACACTGGCAGTTATTTAACAATAGCACACAATCCCATTTTAAATGTTTTATACCAACAGATGTTACTTAAAACATAAAGAAAAATGTTAAACTAATCTTTGCCAATTCTGAAGGAAAACAATATTCAAAAAAAAAATAATATTCAAATGAAAAAAAAAAAAATCATCCAAAAACATAATTAGTGTTGTTAAGATCTGATAATGAAAAATGAACTGTTTAATTCACAACCACAAAAGCATAAATAATTACTCACTGGTGTCTTCGGTGAACTGTATGTTTTGGGCGCAGATTTTTGTCAGATTGTGTTTGGATTAAAATTAGGAGTTGTTAATTAAATGGTGATATGAAATTGCTTTGTTTTCATTGCACCTCTTAGCTATATTTTCAAGAGTTTCTCAAAAACATCGATACACAGAAGCTGTTGTGATCAGTCATTTAACTTTCATTTCATGTGGCAAATTTAACTGGTGTGCAGAGTAACAGATTGATAGAACTGCGTCCAAAAAAGAAGCATTTCTGGGGCTTCAATGTAGGTGAGGTGCCACAATATGGACATTTTTTCACTTATTTAATTAAAAACAAATTTGAAACAATAAGCATCTAGTGGGATTACATGATGCATTAATAAACATAATCATCTAGCTTCTAATCTTTTCATCATAAAATAAAACAATCATGCATTTTTAGAACACTCTTAATCCAGTTCTGGCATCCTTGTGGTCCTGAGGTTAAGTCAGCAGCATCTATAAAGGAGACAGTCCAAGCTTGCTACTCCTCAACAGGGGTAGGTTGTATAGCCAAAAATCCACATCACCATTAGTGTTGATCATTAAGTTTCACCAAAGAATTTTCCTGTTGGGTTCACCAGTGATCTTGTTCTGAGGATATTTTTGTCGAAAATCTTTTTTGGCCAGATAACACAAGCTTTCTTTTATCCCACACCACATGATGCTTTCTGAGGCCAGTGTGACATTAGAACATTAGACCATTATAACAATCTGGATGAGAACAGGCCATTCACCCCAACAAAAGTGGACAGTCCTATTCACTAAATTCTTCTAAAATAACATCAAGTTGAGTTTTGAAAGTCCTTAAAGTCCTACTGTCTATCGCACTACTTGGTCACTTATTTTAGGTGTCTTTGATTCTCTGTGTGAAGAAAAACATCCTAATGATTATGCAAAATTTATCCTTAACAAATTTCTAACTTTGTTCCAGTGTTCTTGATGAACTCATTTTAAAGTCACAGTCTCGATCCACTGGACTAATTCCCTTTATAATTTTAAACACTTCAATCCTGACTTCTCTTAGTCTTCTTTTGCTTAAACTGAAAATGCTCAGAATGGCTCAGCTACAGAGATGTAGCAGCCATGTTGGATGGGGATGTCATTACCCAATCACACATGCACAGAACCTTTATGCAGGCATACTGTAAGCATAGCCCACCTCATATATTACAGTGCTGTCTGATCTGCTTGGCAAATGCATGATGTCTCTACCTGATTGGTACTCCATCTGAATTTGTAACATACGTGCTAAAATAAAAAAGCGCAATATTTTAATTTGAGGGGTGCGCAAATCAAGCACTGCTGATATATATATATATATATATATATATATATATATATATATATATATATAATTTTTCCCGGCTGCAAAACGTATTCAAAATCAAGTCCATGTTCACACGACTCAGTCCAAAACAGAACTGTCTTAGTATTAACAAGATGGTAGCTTTAAAGGCCATTAAAGGAAGTGATGACATCAGGACCAGAACTGGAAGCGATGTTGTTGGCTGCCCCAGAGCTGGGCAGGATTTCGCTAGAATGGTCTGCACGAGATCGAGTGATAGAATTAGTGCACTTCGCCACCCCCTGGTCCGTCGTGAAATTACATGTATTCGAGCCCTTTAGTTGCCTCCTAAACACACGTGTGTGACAAAATATATATAGACAGATAGGGGGCGCTGTCATTCCCTTGAACCCTCGGACCAGACGCCAGCCACCAGATAAAAGTTCAAAAGTTGACCTTATTATAATAATACTGTGCACAAAGCACCCTCCACTCCACTATACTCATAAACATGAATCAATATTCCAATAACAATAATCAATACAATCCTCCACTCCCAGACGCATTGTTCCTTTCCTCCCAACTCAGCTCGCCCATCTGGGATATCCCACAGTTCTTTATAGTCCTTGGCCCAGAAGTGTTTCTCTTCTCACTGTCCATGTGACTGACAACACTTCCGGGTCAGATGAAAACTCCTTTTTTCCTCAACCCGGAAGTACGTCATTTCTTCTGTCCATGTGACTGGGATGTACTTCCGGGCTGTAGGGAAAATAGTCCTTGATCCTCCCTGCAGCGTCCTCTGGTGGCCTCCATGGGATCCAGCAGGGCAGTGAATAAACACTCCATTGTCCATGATTCTCTGGTGGCATTCGGGGCACCTCCATGCTGCCAAATTTCAGCCTTCTACCCACACGGGAACTTGGAGAATTAGTGATGAGTCAGTGAGTGAGTGAGTGAGTGAGCGCTTTGCCTTTTATTAGTATAGATAATAATACCAGTAGAACAAAGAATAATAAAAAATAGGACTGATAGTAAAGTCTGGATATATATAGTCTTTAGAAACAGCTTACGTAAAGTTAAAGATGACAAGGATGGATGTCACAGGCGGCTTGTGATCTAGCACTCATAGTTGTTCATTACATGATTTTCCAACGATCAGATGGAATTGGCCGCACGTTGCTCTGTTCCTTTCTCCTGATGTCTTTGTCTCTTTTTCTTCCTCCCTCCTATGTTGCTCTTCAGATGAGGCATATTTATTATAATATTCTACCTTTTGCAAAATGTGATTATTAGATATTCTAATTGGCTGTCTGTCAATATGATGAATGAATTCACTGTCCGTTTTCACAAACAATAAAACTTTTTTTGATGTTATCTGAGGTATCAGCATGTCTTCTTTTCCCAGGCTGTAAAATAAAGTAACTACTTGTTGTCCCTGATGCCCAGGTTATAAACTAATCAATAGCCTTAGGCACCAGCATGTCTTCCTTTCTTTGTTGGAATAGCTGTTTTAAAAGTGAGGTACAACTGGGAAGAGAATATGCTTTGTAGTATCCTGAATTTTCTTCATCTGTTGTTGTGTCTTGAACAAGATATCAAAACGTGAAGATTTTGTCCCGCACTACATGTTATCTGTCATCTTGTATTTGCACTATTTATAGGGTGTTTGTGAATTTTTAGTGGAGCAAAATGTTATGAAGTATCTGTACAAATAGATTGGAAAAAAAAACAGACTTGCCGGATATATGGTTTGCAACATCAAAAAAAATGATGTGTAGCCTGGCCAATCAGAACTCCAAAGACTGGAATTCTGTAAATGCCATTATAATATTGTTTTACATACTGTTAGTTTATGACCATTTGTTATAATTTTTTTGTGGTTATCATTGCATCTGCGTATGTTGTTGTTTGAGTGGTTAGTATGGCCTGTCTTACATCTCAAATCACATTTTGGCCAAACTAATAATAATAATTCATTTTATTTATACATGACATCTTTTTAAGAACTCAAGGACACCGAACAAACAATAAATAAAAAGAAGCACATTAAAAACAACTTAAAACATTAAAACCAAACAAAGCCACTGTAATTGTAAAGAAAAAGCCATTTTAAACAGGTTTTAAGTTTACATTTGAAGGTTGAAAATGATTCAATATTTCTAAGCTCAGTAGATAGTGAGTTCCGGAGCTTGGGAGCAGGAAGGCTGAATGCTCTGCTCCCCTTGGTGGTTAGATGGGCGAGAGGGATGGTCAGATGGATGGAGGAAGAGGATCTAAGGTTACGGGAGGGAATGCCAACACGAAGAAGGTTGGACAGATATGGAGGGACGAGGTTATGAATGGCCTTAAATGTCAACAGCAGAATTTTAAAATCAATTTGATACTTAATCGGGAGCCAATGAAGCTGCTGCAAGACCGGAGTAATATGGTCAATAGATGGGGTTCGAGTAATGATGCGAGCATCAGAATTCTGGACTAGCTGAAGCTTAGACCAGATGAGAAGTAACAAGACTGTGAATAAGAATGGCAGTGGTATGGGGGGTGAGGGATTAACGATTAACATTACATAGGTTGAAATAAGCAGATATGGGTGGCGTTATTAGTGTGAGAATGGAAAGATAGAGTACTATCAAGGGTAACACCCAGACTCTTCACCTGAGGTGAAGGGGATACAAAGGAGTTATCAATAGCAAGTGAAAGATTATCAGCTTTGGATAATGATGATTTTGTACTAATGAGGAGAACCTCAGTTTTGCCACTGTTTAATTTAAGAAAATTTAAAGAAAACCAGGATTTATTTTCAGCAATGCAGTTAGTAAGTGAAGATGGTGGAAAAGAAGAGGTGGGTTTACTAGGAAGGTAGAGCTGGGTGTTATCAGCATAACAGTGAAAATTCATGTTATATTTACAAAAGATATTGCCAAGGGGAAGAAGGTAAATAATAAAAAAGAGGCCCCAGACCTGGGACACACCTGAAGTAACAGCGGTAGGTTGGGATGTGAAAGTTTTAAGCTGAATGAACTGAGTGTGGCCTGAGAGGTAGGATCTGAACCAATCTAGTGGAGTGTGTGTTCAGTAGATTATTAATCTAATTGCCCATGTATAGCTGATGTTATGAATGGAATTTTTTTGCAGAGCAAAATAAAGTGAAGCCTCCAAAAGAAAAGCTGGCCAGAACCTTACGTCCAACCCAGATAACAAGTAAGTAATGTCCCACTATGGGCCCATGCTCACCACTTTCATTTGGCTCATATGGAATGACAGCAATGAACTCAACCTCAAATCAACTCTTTTTACTCCATATCTTAGGTATGGTATGGGCCAGAGCTCAGCCCAACTGAACCTTCTGAAGACAATGCTGAGCACAACTAGGCCAGAGCACAGCTATAACCCCATCATAATAAGACCATATATGAAGTAGGATTTGGACCCCTAAAACTGCACACAAGTGTCCCCCAGATAACTGAGGCTGTGTTTTCGTGGCAAAAATTGATTGATTTGATTGAATAAAGTCTTCATGTATTTTTGGATCACCCTGGCTTTACAGTATTTTATCCCAAGTGCCTAACACTTCAAAGGCAGTTTTGTTAGACATCAACACAGACACATGTGGCTAGTTATAATTGGGATATTGATGGCCAAATATGGAAATGGCACACATATGCTTTACTTTATGGTTTATTTCATTTGGGCCATAATAGGCCTGGAATACACATGCCATGAAAAACCCTGGATACTTCTGGATACTGTTAGGCCTTATTTGACCAAAACCTGAAATTAATGGCATACTGGACTTGTGGTTAATTGCATTTGGGCAGTACCAGGTCCAGAATCTAAATGGTACATAATCCGGCTGAATATAGCTGGACCACTTTTGGCCCATAGTGAAAATGGCAAAAATATTTTACTTGTCCTTAATTGAATATGGGCTACATTCAGCCTAGTATAGATCGATAGAACTTTATTTGTCTCCAGGGTGGAATCTGGCTTTTAACAGGAATGTGGCTAAATGTGGCTGGTGACAGTTGGGCCATATTTGGTCCATAACTGTAATGCCAGACATAATTTACATGTGACTGATTGCACGTGGGCCATGTTGGGCCCAGAATTTCTATACTATGAAGCTTGCTAATTGTGGCTGGTTACTTCTGGGCCACAATACATTTGCTATCGCCATTACTGTACCTTAAGTGCCTAAAGTCAATCAGATTTGGCACAGAATAGTCTGCTATCTGGGGAACTTCATTCTGGCGCTGAGGGTTCTCATGGAGCACAAACAAGAATATCGGTAGAGTTTCTTTGCAGCCTTTGTTGATTTTCGTAAAATGTTCAACTCAGTTGATTGAGCTGCCCTGTGGGACATCCTGAGATTTTGCGGGATCCCCTGAAGTTGCTGGATGACATAGTTGGCCTGTACACTGGTACTGTAAGTGCTGTGTAGAGTGGAGGCAGAACCTCTGCTCCTGAATGACTTAGGCCACTTGACGCTAGAAGCAAGAGCCCCTTAGAAATCGTCATGGGACTATTGATCAGAAAATGTTCTTGTGCGCGGCTTCTGGCATTAAAAACTGTTTTGAAGTGAATCAATGAAAGGTGCAGTTTAGGCATTCAGTGTTTATAATGGGCAATAAAAAATAATGAAAACTGCCAGAGTGAAAGTGATACAGCTTGTTCTGTAGTATCAATCTGTTGTTATAACATTTTAACTTACCATATTACTCTTATATTTACTAAAAATGTACTTTAATAAATCAAAATATTTTTTTGTTTTTCAGAATAGTTGAAAATTACAGTGGAAGTTAGCTTCATAATTCCACAATGCTGGGTACACAGACACATAATCTCATTCTGCATGTTTAAATGTCTTCTGCTGATAATTTGCATACCTAACACTGTTTTTATAAACTCCATACCAGAAGTAGAATTTTACTCGATATACCAGTTTAACGGGTATATCACCAACTCCTACCCCCCAGTTAACCTAATTCATTCACCTTTTGAATGCAAGAGGAAAACCACCTGATCCTGAGTGTCATGATTATAAAAATAAGACTCCATTTCACTCTGAGGTCTGAATGAAGATCCCAATGACCCAGTGTAGGGATACTGTGCTGTAAAAATGGTGCCGTCCTTGGGATGAGAAGTAAAACTGAGGTCCTGACTATCTGTGGTCATAAAAGATTCCTGGGCATCCTTCATGAAGAGTAGAGTGTATCCCAGTATCTTGGCTAAATTGTCCTCCCTTCATTACCTAAGAGCTTATGTGTGATGAGTGTACTGGCACAAAAATGGCTGCTGTAACATATGGATTAGGGAATCCATTCCCGGGAAATCGGGAATCCCGCATGTCATTCCCAGGTATCCCGGGCTTCCCGGGACGACACAGTGCACAGGGTATCTCACATGTGAACGGTTTTGGAACGACCAACACTTATTCTTAATAAAACTACTATGTTGACACCAATAAAAGACTAACCTTATCTACAAGCAGTTCATCCTGTCATATAAGTACATGCGTCTAGTTCAGGGGTGCCCAATGCTTCAATCGCAATCGACTGGTAGATCGCAAAGGTAGTGCAGGTAAATCGCGTTGCATTCAAAAAAATATTTTTTTAAACATTAGTCTATCATATATCCTCCCTATGGCATTTGCCACTTGATTGACATACAGACCAGTCTGAGATCTCCTTTCTTCTAAGACACTGGTAATCCTGCACGCATGATCAAACGTGCGAGCTACTGCAAAACTCTGGCTGTGATCTAGTTAGCCTTCCAATTTCTATCGACTAAAGAATGAATTTAAAAAAAAATGTTTGGGGAGGGTATGGGCTTTATGTGTAATTATAAGAGGATTTTTTTCTCTCACAATGTCACAATCGAAGTGCATTTGTCTGATCTGTCAATCTATCAGTGCTATTCCAAAGAAGGAAAATGTGGAAAGGCGCTTTCAAACTGTTCATAAAAACTACGAAACTGACTTCCTTCCGAAAAGCGATCTGAGAAAGAGAAAAGAGAGGGAACTAAAATCGCAGTTAATCGGACAGCCGTCATTTTTTACTCAGCTCAATTCAAAAGCTCCTTGACTGCATTATTCGGCTCTACTTATTTATGCGAGTCAGCCTTTTCCCACATGAAGATTATTAAATTCAAATACTGTAATGACCATAAATGTATTGAATTGTTATTGTGCCATAAGGGTTATTCAGTTATGCAAGGTACAAGGTGGGAAAAGAATATGCTCGGAGCTGAGCTCCACAGCTAACGCGGTCTTGCGGAAGCAACTTCGTCACGCTGCCACCAAATACTCACAGAAAAATCCACAAGTTAATAAACACGCAGTCTTTAGAGTTTCTCCACACTCAATGTTTTCCTCGCATCCTCGTTATACCCTCTGATCTCTCATTTCAATTCATATGCCTCCAATTTCCAGTAAGGCTCTGCTTCGTGATGACAAGTAATAAGTCTCAGTGACAGACCCTACAAAAGGTTGCCATTGATTTGAGGCAAGATTGCTTTTCTCCTGGACAACTATACGTTGCATTCTCAAGAGTAAGCTCGCACAGCTTCGTCATATTACAACCGGAGTGCTGAACAGACAATGTGCTATATAAAGAGAACTATAACAATCGTAATAAACAAACAATAAAACAGCGGAGAACCCGTGGATTAAATAAAAAGGCAGCTTCCTTGGCGACGCAAGGAAAAAGAATGGCCTTTTATGTCGTTCGTTTAGAAAACAGCAGAGAAGCTCTGTAAAGGCTGCTTCACAAAAAACCAGCTGAGCGCCTTATATGAGCAGGCAGTCAGATAAAGAAGGGAATCAATAAATATCTATAATCGTAATGAACAAAAAAAAAGCGTATTAAATAAAGGAAATGGGTACCTGAACAGTAAAGTAAGTCTCAAATAGCTACACAATAACTATAACAACCGTAATAAATGAACAATGAAACAGTACAGAACCGCGAAGCAAGGAGAAAGGACGGCCTTATATAGCGTTCGTTTATAAAGCAGCGGAGAAGCTGTGTGAAGGCAGCTACACAAAACAACAGCAGAGCGCCACACTCCGAATGTATTCCTCGCATCACCGTTATACCCTCTGATCACCCATTTCAATTGAAATGCCTCCAATTTCCAGCAAAGCTCTGCTTCGCGATGACAATTAATAAGTCTCAGGGACACACCCTACAGAAAGTTGCCATTGATTTGAGACAACATTGCTTTTCTCCTGGACAACTATACGTTGCATTCTCAAAAGTAAGCTCGCACAGCTTGGTCATATTACAACCGGAGTGCTGAACTGACAACGTGGTATACAAAGAGATCCTTAACAAATAATTATTGGTATATTTTCCCTCAGTTTATAAAGGTTTCCTTTTCTTCTTAATAAAAATTTAAAATCAGTACTTTGTCGCTGCGAAGCGCGGGGATTTTGCTATATACAGTATATATATTTGTATATGTATATATATATATATATATATGTATGTATGTATGTATGTATGTATGCATGTATGTTTATATATATATATGTATGTAGATATGTATATATATGTGGATATGTATATATATGTGTGTATACAGTGAACCCTCGTTTATCACGGTTAATCCGTTCCAGACTCTACCGTGATAAATGAATTTTCGCAAAGTAGGATTCTTTATTTATAAATCGAATATTTTCGCAGTTAGATTATAGAAAACCAGTTCACGACCTTCTAAATATGTTTTTTAACATTATTAGAGCCCTCTCGACATGAAATAACACCCTTTTGACACCATTACACTCGTATTACCCAATATATTAGACAAAATAAGAGAACATAAGACATATTACAAGTCATGTTACAAATATCATATTATTACTAGGCTCACCCGCCTTTTAAGGTGACCGACTTTTATCTTCAATTTGTGCTCACTCCATGTGTACATCAGGCATGTAAGTGTAGGGAATGATAACATCAAACTGCCCATTCATAACAACTCCCGAAAACCTAAGTTTTTTTATCCCCTCGAGTGCCTGTCCAAAGTCGTACAATGTCAGCCCGAATCTGTACCGCTAAAGACGGAGTTTCATGCACTAAATAAGCTATAGATGAGAATAAGCAAGCACCATCTCCCCAGATATTTACTACATGGTGAGGCATTTGTACTCCATCAACATTAATTATTTCCAGAGACATAATTTTGTCTATTTTTCCAGCGCATCGCGCACAAAAGCAAGGAAATGATGAGAGCACCAGAACTCTGCTCACATCGTGTCACTTCGTACCGCAAGCAGCAAGTAGTAAATCTGTGATAAGTGGAAAACTGCTACGCTTTGCACTCACAGGACGGAAGGACAATCCCGTCCACTTTCATATAGTAGATTATTGTACTGTACATTTAATTACACACACACACAGTTCTTACACACAACCACTAACCTATGAAGGCACGACCTCAGTTGGAGAGTCTTCAGGTGGTGCAGTATCTTCAGCAGGTGCGTTGTTGTCTTCTTCCACTGAAGGAGTACTAGGAGTAGGCAGTGGGTGTCTGGGTACGCGGCTGAAGAACATCTTGATAGGCAGTTGCTGGCGCTGTCTTTTCATATGCGTGAGGAGGCTTTTGTAGGGTATTGCCATCTTTGATCATATCCAAGAGTTTCACCTTCTCCTGGATAGTAAGCATCTTCCTCCTCTGTGTGTGTATGTATGTATGTATGTTTATATATATATATATATATATATATATATATATATATATATGTGTGTGTATACAGTATATATGTATATTTATGTGTATGTATGTATGTGTATATGTATATATGTATATGTGTATGCGTATGTATGTGTATATATATATATGTTGATATGTGTATACAAAGTATATGTACTTTGTATATCTATGTAGATGTGTATATGTAGATATGTATATATGTATATATATATCTATATATGTTTATATGTGTGTGTATATATATATATATATATATATATTTATATATATGACAGCAACACTCATAACAGTGACAAAACAGTTACATTGACAATCATGTTATGTTATTTTTTAAAATGTTTACTTTTCTTTATCATAACTTCTTTAACACACTACTTCTCCGCTGCGAAGCGCGGGTATTTTGCATTTTGCTAGTGTATATATATATATATATATATATATATATATATATATATATATATATATATATTGGATTCCCTAATATGGATACTATAAGTCAGTGATGTTTATAAAGGCTCCCCATTCACTATATAAAAACATTTTTAGTAGTGAGAAAAGTGCTATTCAAATGTTGAGAATCATCATTATTATCTCTCTATTATATAAAAAAATCTTGGGTCGGGACGTGACCTTATCGGAAAGACACTTCGACGTCCCATGAGAACAATCAATTTAAAACAAGGTCACGGACATCTAACCTCTCAGTTGTTAGAATGCTCTTGGCAGGCACACTTCATGTGTTCTCAGCTCTTAAAAATTTTATACTGTACATTCTAGATGGCACGTCAACAACAAAGTGAAGAAGAAAGAGCAGTGCGTTGAAAAGAGACCCAAAAGCATTGGAGAGAAAAGAAGGCAAAAAAGAATGCAAAAAGAACAATAATAATCTCTATGCAAATTCTGAAAATAAGGAAAGTAATAATCAGCCTGGACCAAGTGGAACTGAAAACCTCGTAGGTCCAATCGGGGTCAGAAATAAAAGACTTCATAAAGTCGTTCAAAAATGTTGGCATAATACACATGCAGAGGAGGTTAGAGATTATGAAAACAGTGGAATTCGAAAGGCTCAAAAAAAAAACGTTGGTGCGATACACATGCAGAGCAAGTTAAAGAATATGAAAGTAGGAAAATTCGAATGTATCAAAAAAAAAAAAGAAAGTAAAGATCGCATTAGCACAAACAAAATTATTACTTGATGAAATAACAGAACAGCAAAAAGAAATTGAATATATGGACATAGGTGATATGTCAGAAGTATCTAGATATTGTAAGGCTTTAAAGTTTAAGTTGGAGACTTGTAGATCGTCTAATTCATGTTGCCATCATGTTTTGGTCCTATCCCAAGTTTCTGATGTGGGCTGGAACCTCCTCCAAATTTAATTTAGAGTAGCAGCACCTCTTCGTTGATTTTCACAAACGACCTACTACTCTCCCTCTCTGATCAACAGTTATTGTATCACAACCACCCAATGACCTAAGTTTCACTGTCCTACACACCAGAGAAATTTCATGACCCCAACCCCCATTTCAGGGTGATCTATGTTTCACAGTATCAGCACTTTTTCTTTGCATGCCAGGGCATACTGGTACCTCTTCAGGAATCTTCTTGAGAAACCATTATCCCTCACACTCGCACTTCAAGCGACACTCATTGCATCACAACACTCTATGTTTCAACGTACCAGCACCTTTTCTTAGCATACCAGCAATTAAAAAATCTGCATATGAAAGGACACTCCCCACCCAACAACTATTTGATTGAATATCACCTAAAGTAATTTGGTTTTCATTCCACTTCAGATAATGCCTTTACCTCGTTTTTTTATTTTTCTGGTCATCTCTTTCTCATATTTTATACAATACAGTACAATACAATTTATTTTTGTATAGCCCAAAATCACACAAAAAGTGCCAAAATGGGCTTTAACAGGCCCTGCCTCTTGATAGCCCCCCAGCCTTGACTCTCTAAGGAAAAACCTCCAAAAAACCCTTCTAGGGAAAAAATGGAAGAAACCTTGGGAAAGGCAGTTTAAAAAGAGACCCCTTTCCAGGTAGGTTGGGTTATCAGTGGGTGTCAAAAAAGAAGTGGAGTCAATACAATACAATACACAGAACACAAGTAATCCTCAATACAGTATAAAAATAAAAATATTACAAGTACGGAGCAGAATTTAACAGTAGATGATATCACATAATAGGATTTAAGCTCTTTAATGGTGGTTCATCTTCCTCTCTCTCCCATTATATTTATACTCTTGGATGTTTCATCTCTCAATATGTTTTACCACCAAATTAAGTCACACCTGTAGTCTTCAGCTACCCCACCACTTCCTGGACTGTGTGTCTCTGCTGATCAAGTGAGAAGAGAGCTGGGAAAACTCTACATAAACAAGGCTATAGGGCTGGACGGAATCAACTGAAGTGTACACAAAACACATGCCAGCCAGCTCGGTGGGGTCCTTCAACACCTATTCTCCCTCTCCTAGAATTTGAAGAATGTTTCTCAGCTGTGATGCTAAGGACTTCAGAGCAGTTGTTCTTACTTCAAACATCATGAAGACCTTTGAGAGACTGGACCTGAAACAGCTGCAACCCCTTGTTTCACACTATCTGGATCCTGTGCAGTTTATATATCAGACAAAGATGAGTGTGGAGGATGCTCTGATGTACATGCTCCACAGAGTCTACTCCCACTTGGAGAAAAATAAACATATTCTTTGATTTTTCCAGTGCATTTAACACTATTCTGCTTCATTGAATGGGTAAAAGAAAACTCAAGGCTTTGAATCTTGATGTCCCACAAAATCCTGGATCATGTGACCAACAGGCAACAGTTTGTAAGGCTGAGAGACTCTGTGTCAGAAATGGTGGGGTGTTATACTGGCGCACCTCAGGGAACTGTCCTGTCTCCCTTTCTCTTTACCATCTACACAACAGACTTCCATCACCATACCAGTGTTTGCCATCTGCTGAAATTTTCAGATGACTTCATCATAGGCTGCATTAATAATGGAGATGAGTTAGAGTACAGGAAAGTTATTGTAGGCACGGAGCTGGACAGTTTGACATCTGTGGCAGAGTGACGGGTGCTGATCAGGCTCCTGTCAATCATGGAGAATCCACTGCATCCGCTGAACAGGATCATCTCCAGACAGAGGAGCAGCTTCAGCGACAGACTGCTGTCACCATCCTGCTCCACTGACAGACTGAGGAGACCCCACACTATGCGACTCTTCAATTCCACCCAGGGGGGTAAACTTTAATATTATACAAAGTTATTGTCTGTTATATCTGCCTTGCACTCTCCACCTTGCATTTTTTAACTTGCATTGAATTTTTATCACTATTTAATTAATATTGTTTATATCTGTATGCTGCTGCTGGAGTATGTGAATTTCCCTTTAATATTATCTATCTATCTATCTATCTATCTATCTATCTATCTATCTATCTATCTATCTATCTAACTCACATTCATGCAGAGGTCATGTAAGTGGTTCAGAGCTACAAAAATCTGGGGGTTCATATTAAACAACAAACTGGACTGGTCTGACAACACAGGGGCACTGGACAAGGAGACTCCGGCCATTTGATGTTTGCAGCAAGCTGCTGGATTGATTGATAGGCTGTATTATCTTCCCTATGAGTCTTTATTCTTTTTTTCATGTCTCTACTGCTGTGTGCATCTGAAGTTCCCCTTGGTATTAATAAAGTTTATCTAATTTTACTTTATCTAATCTAAGCTAGCTGCGGTGGGCTGGCGCCCTGCCCGGGTTTTGTTTCCTGCCTTGCGCCCGGTGTTGGCTGGGATTGGCTCCAGCAGACCCCCGTGACCCTGTAGTTAGGATATAGCGTGTTGGATAATGGATGGATGGATGGATAATCTAAGCTAGAATTTCCTCTTTGGGCACCATTGGTGCTAAACTGACATTGGTATCAAGATGAAAAACCTCTGACTTTCTTGATGTCCACCTTTGGAGACGTTCATTTTACAATGTAATTCTTTCTTGAACAATCTGGCTCCTGTGTAAATAAAGCATCCTCCTGGTGTTTGAACTTCTGGGAAAAGACAACAAAGAAACTCAGGGTTTCCATATCAAACCACCCTTGCAATATTCAATCTTTGTGCATTCACAGGAAGAACTGGGGCAGATCTGAATCTTTATTTTTAGATGCAGTGGGTACGTATGGGTATATGCCAACGTAGATTTATGTGATCATATTTATGTAGGTATCTACAGTACATATGTGTGAGTATCTGTGTGTTTATATAAATGTATATTTGTGTGTGTATGCAGGAGGGAGAATCAAAAACTATGCCAACTTACCTTTTAATGTTAGTAACTGTGATAAACATCACTTTTCCACATGGAATGATAAATATTTTTTTTTCTTTGGTTATATTCTTAAATAAAAGTGCACATGTTTATTTGATATTTGGACTAGTCTTCACACATTATACATGTCATTATCACTATAACATGGCAAAAGTTTCTGTTTTAGACATTTTTTTGGCATTTCTTGCCTTGCATTTCCTGTCATCCTATATTTACACAGATCGTCCTAGACACAGAACACACATGAAATGTATGTATTCCAAATAACGAGATATTATTTACCCTCTACCACTGCAGGCACCTCACACCTACTGTAGATAAACACACTTGAGCTCTGAGAATTTTGCGACTGACTTCAGCTCTGTCAGTGAGATTGCAGGCTGCTTGCTGCTTGTGCTGATTGACACATTTGCAAAACAAAAGACGCTAATGGAGAAGTGAGAAGGAATTTAAGATGGCCCAGGATTACAAGTTTTTTCATAGGCTTCAGGGATTCAAATATTAAGTAGACCAAAGATATGTTAATGATCAGGGCTATAAAGGGGATGTGGGAGATGTTTCGAACCACAGCTGTTGCATTGCCTCCACTGTTGCGACTGCTGCCTAGGAACATGTATTGTCATGGAGCAGCAAAACTGTTTTAGGTTACAACCTTCACAGACTGTTGCTTATGCAATTCAGTAAGCAGTTTGGGTACCCATATTACACAGATTTTACAGTACCCCAACTCATCATGCACTGCTGCAAGTGCTAATCCATAGCTGGCAACAGTGGGCAACATAATACATTAGTATTCTCCAACGAAGGTGTTTGCCAAGTCGACGGTGGCTTGTGTGCACGATGTTTATGGTCGAACAGATCAAGATTCATCACTTACAGTTCTTCCCACTTTAAACCTTTCTACCCATTCATAGAGTCTTCATTGATTCATGCTGCTTTCGTTTCCGTACTGAGTCAACATCCTCTGGTGAATTTCAGCAGTTTCACTCCCTCTACCCAAAGAGATCTCACTGTGGTGCATTGTTCAGCAATGGTGCAATCCTACAGCGGAACATCCTTGTTCATTTGACCTTGGCTTCAACTAGACTAATGGCAGAGCGCTGCCCCATGCATAACTGAACTACCCATAAGCCACTGTAAACATGTTGTATTGTGTCTGCTTCTATCTGTTGCATTTTCAAATTGCCTTTACATTTTGATTTTCTCCCATAGGTAGAGATTCAGATATAAGTATCTGTTCATATGCATCCATTGTTTGAATCCATTTATCCATCCATCATCCAACCCACTATATCCTATCTACAGGGTCATAGGGGTCTGCTGGAGCCAACACAGCCAACACAGGACACAAGGCAGGAATCAAACCCCGGGCAGGGTGCCAGCCCACCGCAGGGCGCGTACACACACCCACACACACACTCCAAGCACACACTAGGGCCAATTTAGAATCGCCAATGCACCTAACATGCATATCTTTGGACTGTGGGAGGAAACCCACGCAGACACGGGAGAACATACAAACTCCACGCAGGGAGGACCCGGGAAGCAAACCACTGTGCCGCCCTGTTTGAATCCAAGTTGTATTAAATAGAGACAGAAATCAATCATGAATTAGGAAATGTTCTTAACACATCAGCACTTTCAAATAAGGATCAGGGTAAATGGTTTTTTATTGTCAATTCTGTTTAAATTACCCTTCCCAAGATTTCTTCCATTTTCCCTTGCAAGATTTTATGGGAGTTTTTTCTTGTCTTCTTAGAGAGTCTAAGCTGAGGTGCTGTCAATTAAACTGGGCCTGGTAAAGCACATTGAGGCATTCTTTTTGGGTTATACAAAAATAAATAGTTGTTTTTGTTGTTTTATTGTCAGATATGCTCTAGAGAGGAGAGGAATAAAGGTTAGTAAGAACAAGACAGAATACATGTGTGTGAATGAGAGGGAGGTCAGAGGAATGGTGAGGATGCAGGGAGTAGAGTTGGCGAAGGTGGATGAGTTTAAATACTTGGGATCAACAGTACAGAGTAATGGGGATTGTGGAAGAGAGGTGAAAAAGAGAGTGCAGGCAGGGCGGAATGGGTGGAGAAGAGTAACAGGAGTAATCTGTGACAAACGGATATCAGCAAGAGTGAAAGGGAAGGTCTACAGGACAGTAGTGAGACCAGCTATGTTATAAGGACTGGAGACGATGGCACTGACCAAAAAACAGGACACAGAGCTGGAGGTGGCAGAGTTAAAGATGTTAAGATTTACATTGGGTTTGATGAGGATGTACAGGATTAGAAATGAGGACATTAGAGGGTCAGCTCAGGTTGGAAGGTTGGGAGACAAAGCCAGAGAGGTGAGATTGCTTTGGTTTGGACATGTGCAGAGGAGAGATGCTGGGAGAAGGATGTTAAAGATAGAGCTGCCAGGCTAGAGGAAAATAGGAAGGCCTGAGAGAAGGTTTATGGATGTGGTGAGAGAGGACATGCAGGTGATGGGCGTAAGAGAGCAAGATGAAGAGGACAGGAAGAGACAGGAAAAGATTATCCGCCATGGCAACCCCTAACAGGAGCAGCTGAAAGAAGAAGAAGATTGTCAAATCTCATGGATTCCAGTATTTCTGATGTCACTTCTCATGGGTAGGAGTTGTAATGGCACACTGTAGCCACAACAAAATACCAAAAGAAGATCAAAAATAAAGAGTGAAGGTCAGTAACAACTCATAATAAATGTCAAAAAAATAAAGGAAAATTAAAGTAAAATAACAATATAACAGTATAACATATTTTCTTGGCTTGAAAACATAAAAATCAAACAGAGTTTTGTATTTATAGTCAAGAAATTATGAAAATCATTCAAGCTATAGCCAAGACATAACAATCATTTTTAAAGAAGCAAATTTTCAAGACAGTGGAAAAAGTATCGACTGTATCAGACCTGGGAATGCTTCGGAATTCCCCGGGTGGGCTGTTGCTTAGGGTCACATGGCCCGGTATATTCAGCTTATTGTGTTATTGTGCCGCAATCCTCATAAGAAAAAGCAAATGGAAAGTGAGTAACACATTACTACTTGGGGAGTTTACGAAAAAACGAATAGCATATGCTAGCAAACAAAATCCATGCTAAACCTATGATATCCTGAGCAAAAGCAACAATCAAAAGCAGGAAGGCCAAGGGTTCATTCGACATGGGTGGCTGCTTCCCACGCCTTTGTACAGTCGACCATTATTCCTACAGCAGCTGACCCCCTTTTTTCTTTTTTTTAAAATCCCACCTCAGAGGACATATCAGCCTCATCATGGAGTTCCCCAAGCAGCTTAAGCTTTGTGTCTTACTAAACATCAAAAAGATTATCTGTACTTCTGAAGATCCAAATCATAGACTATGGACTGCAGCAGTGCTCATGCAATATAAAAGAGAAATTACTTTTTCAACTCCTCACTCCTAAACAAAGCCATTTTTAAAATACACAGGAATAATAAGATTTGCTGTGAAATATTTTTAGATTCTTCAGCTTTCGTCTGTGCTCAGTGCTTTTTAACTATTAAAGTGTATAGCATGGAAAACAACTTTTACTCCAGTCAGTTTTCAACCTCATCAAACAGCCACCTGAAGTCACAATGAGGGCAATTTTTTTGTGGGGGGAAGACACAGAAAAAAAATATGGAGTTTGTCAGATTCTCATTTGTGCTGTGTTTCTGGTTCCCCTTTGCTTATTCCCTTATCCCTGTTACCTTTACTTGTTAATTACTTTTATTTTCTCTGGGGTGCTTTAAGTGCGGTGGCACGGTGGCGCAGTGGGTAGCATTGCTGCCTTATAGTTGGGGGACCCGGGTTCGCCTCTCGGGCCCTCCCTGCATGGAGTTTGCATGTTCTCCCCGTGTCTGTGTGGGTTTTCTCCCACAGTCAAAAGACATGCAGGTTAGGTGCATTGGCAATTCTAAATTGTCCCTATTGTGTGTGCCCTGTGGTGGGCTGGTGCCCTGCCCAGAGTTTGTTTCCTGCCTTGTGCCCTGTGTTGGCTGGGATTGACTCTAGCAGACCCCCGTGACCCTGGATATTGAGTTTTGGATAATGGATGGAAGCTTTAAGTACTTTTTGACAGTTATATATCTCTTTTGAACCATTAAATTTTGCAGTATTATCTGTTTTGCATGACTGCCTGAAAAAAATTAGATAGCTGTGAATTATTTGCAACAGCAGTGCCCTCTGTATAATGTAAGAGTTGAATTTGAATCCTGGTACTATGTGCACCTAGCATGTATCTGAGTCTCATATCCATCCATCCATCCATTATCCAACCCGCTATATCCTCACTACAGGGTCACAGGGGTCTGCTGGAGCCATTCCCAGCCAACACAGGGCACGAGGCAGGAAATAAACCCCGGGCAGGGTGCCAGCCCACCTCAGGGCACACACACACGGGACAATTTAGAATCGCCAGTGCACCTAACCTGCATGTCTTTGGACTGTGGGAGGAAACCGGAGTACCGAGTCTCATATCTTTCTGAGCTTATGCTTAAAAGCTGATGCTGTTATTTTATTATTCACTATGATAAATGCATTTCTTGTTATTTATATAACCCATGAAGAGAAAATGATACATTTTATGGCAAAATCATTTTTCTATATTCTAGCACCCAGCTGGATCATAAAGAATTAGGTCTTTGTCTTATTGTTCAAAACCAGATAAACCTGTAGGGGAACTCACACGTCTCCTATTGATGTGCCATCCTGAAGAAGCTGCACTACCTGTGCCACCTCAGTAGGGTCCAGGTATGGCCTCATGCTAGCAGTAGTGACACTGACCGTAGCCAAATGAGAAACTAGTGAGAAAAACAGACGAGGAGGGAAAAATATCAGTGTCCTCCTCCACCTGTGAAACCATTAAACCTGTTTTGAGGGTCGTCTCATTGTGGCCCCTCTAGTGCACCAAAGCAGTTGAAACTGATTAAGAACCCCCTCTGCTACTGAACTGACTAGATCAAGAGCCCAGAAGTATCATTGACTTGATGCCTTTAATTTTTTGAGCTGTATATATATTATATATATATATATATATATGCTTCATGAAATGACCACTATCCTACATTATTTAAGTTTTCTGTATTGTAAAATGGAAAAGAAACAATTGTATTTGTAAATATGACTAGTTAAATTTGAATTGTTAGCTGAGTTGCAATCTAAGGACATTTGTAAAGGAATAAATGCATATCATTTAAAAAGTCATAAGTAATTTACGTTTTGAGTTGAGCGGTTGCTAACAACTAATGGTTATTAGTCTATATTTGAGGTCTTGTGAACACTTCACACGCTTTAGCATGTGTGAGATACGCTTGCAGGTGCAGGGGGCTGTCTTGCCCTATTTATTTCTATAAAGTGTTTGATGAAAATTTGTTTTGAAGTAGAAATAGTTGTTAGTATTTTTCAATACAGAATTTTTTTTTTGGTATATGTCGATTGAATGGAAGGCAGTTCAGCCCAGGAATTTGTAAAGAGTATTTGATTAAAAATTAAAATATGCAACAGTAAATGAAGAAATGGATCTGCTGAGCACTCTGTGACCTTTCTTCAGATAAGATTCACGGATACCACCTGCCTAGTTTGTTACTTTAAAAGAGATCTGTGGACATTTTTTTTTCACTTTAGTGCTTGCGTGAGTAGGAAGAAGATTGCAGCTAGTATGCATATTGTAAATATAGCATTGTATAATAAATGTCAGTCAGTCAGTCATTTTCCAACCCGCTATATCCTAACACAGGGTCACGGGGGTCTGCTGGAGCCAATCCCAGTCAACTCAGGACACAAGGCAGGAACAAATCCTGGGCAGGCCGCCAGCCCACCATAGCATAATAAATGTGCCATAGTTAACTTTCTATAAAATATATATATATATTGGCTTTATTAAACCTCTTCTCTGGACCAAGATTGTGGAAGTGTGTCTCTTAACAGTGCGAAGGGAAATGAGAAAGGGTGATTTTTAAGGAAAAGTCAAAAACCTGAAAAAATCCACAAGTCAAAGTGCCTGAAATTTGTATTGCCAACAACTCAGACATTGTGGAGTGCCTGACACTCTGCCTGCAATTCAATTATAATACACAGTAATAATATCTAAATATTCACAATAATAATTGTGATTAAGCACCTTAAAATATTTAGCTTGTCATGCCCAATTATCTCCATTATCAAGAGGTCAGTACTAAGGGATACCATGTAAGCAGTTTCACTCCACTTACTCGAGGCCAATTATGTGCAGTCTGTTTCTGGTAAAGTGATGTGGCAGGTCCACCAAACTGCACATTAGATTGGTAGCTGCAGTGGTATTCATCTTTGGGAGGTCTTCACACTGAATAAACGGGTGTGGGTGTCTCTGATCGCTTGTATGCTGTCCTACTTTTATCACAAGTACAGAAAACTGGAGAGAAGCGATTTCCACAGTTTTGACTGTCTTTGATAGAAAGTGTAACAGTGGCACTTTGAGACACATGGCATTCTCATTTTGCTTAATGCGGGCACGCGTGTTGCGAAGTTATGACGAGTTTTAACGGCATCTGAGAGCACAAGAAAGAGGTACAAGGAGGCTTCGCTCACATCAGTGGATTAGCTGATGAATGGGTCAGTGCTATTTTTAGAATATACGAGGGAGTACCAAAAAATAACCGGAACTGAAAAAAAAAAATTGTTTTAATAATTTTGACTTACTGAAACTTTAGTCTCCTTCAATGTACTCTCCGTGTGAATGAATGCACTTGGCCCAACGGTTTTCCCACTGGTGAAAATATTTTTGGAAGTTGCTAAAGAGTAACGTTGTCCACGGCCTGCAGCGTTTTGTCTTTGACTTTCACTTTCCTTTGAGTTATTTTTCCATATGCAGGAACAAGAAAAAGTTGCATGGAGTAGAGATCAGGCGAGTAGAAAAGGTGTTAAGAACTCCAAGACACACAAGTCAGTTCAGAAATCTCTTCAATAGTCCGATGGCGATCTTCGTAAATTGAATTGCAAACTTTTTAAAGATTTTCAGCATTCCTAATTGTGGAAGGTCAGCCAGATCTTGGTTGGTCTTCAAGTGACATTTGCCCTCATTTGAAACGTGAAAACCACTCATAGACCGGTGTTTTACTTAAAGCCATTTTAAGCATCACTACAGTTTCAGCAGTTGTTTTCCCTAAGAGAAAACAAAATTCACTGTTCTTTATGATCACCCATCACAAAAATCGAAAAACGCGTTTAATAAGCACCAAGAAAAACCGGCAGGGAATGGCGTACGAACAATACAGAGCAACGCCACTTGGCAGACTGCCACAGAATACTGTAAGTGTGCTACACCTAGAGGCAAAATTCGCAACTAAGTCGAGATTGTGTGACAGGTACAGATTCTGGTTGTTTTTGGGTACTCCCTTGTTTAAATAATTTGGAAAGGAATATAAGTACCAAGCGGTTTAAGTTTGCAGACAATCTAGAATCTGCTCAATTGTTACAGAGAGACTTGGATGGCATACAGGCTTGGTCAGATTTGTGGCAGATGACTTTTATTGGAAGTAAATATAAAGTTATTGCAGGCAGTAAAAACATATGTGAGGTTTAAATCCACAACAGGAAGTCAGAATATTGACTTAGGAATCATAGTGGACTTGACACTGTTAACTGACAGCCATTGTTCAGAAGCCATTAAGAAGACTAACAGAATGTCAGGATATATAGCGCCTTGATGTGTGGAGTACAAGTCACAGGAGGTTCTACTCAAGCTTTATAACACACTGATGAGGCCTCATCTGGAGTCCTGGGTGCACCTTTGGTCTCCAGGCTACAAAAAGGACATAACGGCATAGGAGTAAGTCCAGAGAAGAGCGACTAGGCTGATTCAGGGCTACAGGGGATGAGTTATGAGGAAAGATTAAAAGAGCTGAGCCTTTACAGTTTAAGCAAAAGGAGACCTGACTGAAGTGTTTAAAATTATTGATCCTTCATATAGTGGATCAAGACTGTTATTTTAAAATAAGTTCATCACTGGACCCCGTTGGAAACTTCTTAAGGGTAAATTTCACACAAACATTAGGGAGTTAATCTTTACACAAAGAACAACAGACACTTGGAATAAGTGACCAAGTAGTGTGGTTGACAGTAGCACTTTAGGGACCTTCAAAACTCAACTTGATGTTATAATGGAAGAATTAAGTGAGAATTAAGACTTGCAAGCTTTGTTGGGCTGAACAGCCTGTTCTCGTCCAGATTGTTCTAATGTTCTAAGAAATACAAGCTATAAAAATTGAATATATGTGAGGTGGAGGGTCCGTTTTTTCTTGGTGAGTCAAAGGTCAGGAAGGAGCAGGTAAGGGGGTGGCTGATTCTGATATATTAGTTTTTATAACAAGTCTGTAGTCCCTCTTTGATTATACTGCAGGAGAAAGAGATGTTAAAATAGAACGTGTTAAGGTGTAGGATACCAAGCAGAACATTTGTAGACCGGATGTACAAATCTTCTCGATTGTATACATGCTGATAGGGTGTGTGTGTAGCTGCAGGAGTGTAAGGTGAGTTCAAGCACAGGTAAAATGCATGCCGAAAGAAGTCTTTCAGTCCAAAAGTTCATTTTAAAATATTTAGTGAAAATTCAAAGAAAACAATCCACACAAGAATAAAGAAAAAGTTTGTTACACACATAGAATAAAATAAAAAAGGTATCTTCTTTAAACTTAGCCTTTCTTGTCAAACTTTAAGTTGTTTCTATACTTAAAAATGCTTTACTTCTTCTGTACACTTTAAACGTACAGTGCTGTACATTCAATAAAGTACGTTGTCTTTCATGTTACTTGGCACCTAATGCCCCCAAGGCACATGAGGCATGTTAGGCCCGGTTTAAAACCATGTGCCCTCGACGCCTTACACCTGGCAAGGTGGGTCACTAAGTGAGTATAATGTATCGTCAAGGAGGCTAGAAGTAGTTAGAATATACCAATTCAATTCAACTTATGGGGGTTATAAGAACCTCCTAATATACTATGCACTAATACTGTATTTAGGCAAACTTAAATAACTAGCAAATGGCTCTTACAGTGTGTGATATATTTTGTTTTATCCTTCGTTTTCAAAACTGATATACTTTTGTCATTGAAGAAAAGGTAACATACTTTGGTATTTAAAGAATGGCTATTTAAAAATTGCTTAAAATGTATTAATTAACAATATAATCTATCCATCCATTATCCAACCCGCTACATCCTAACGACAGGGTCATGGGGGTCTGCTGGAGCTACTCCCAGCCATCATAGGGCGCGAGGCAGGAAATAAACCAAGGGCAGGTTGCCAGCCCAACGCAAACTATATAATTAATCATTAATTTTTTTTGCACTAACTACCTTGGGGCGACACGGTGGCACAGTGGTAGCGCTGCTGCCTCGCAGTTAGGAGACCTGGGTTCGCTTCTCTGGTCCTCCCTGCGTGGAGTTTGCATGTTCTCCCTGTAACTGAGAGGGTTTCCTCCCACAGCAGGTTAGGTGCATTGTTGATCCTACATTGTGGCGTGTGTGCCCTGTGGTGGGCCTGAGATTTGTTCCTGCTTTGCTCGCTGGGATTGGCTCCAGCAGACCCCCCTGACCCTGTAGTTAGGATATAGCAGGTTGGAAACTGGATGGATTTCTAAGGTTGAGGACACTGAGACATGACAATAATATATAAAGACAGTAATATGAAAAGTTTGGGAACCCCCCTTAATTCTTTGGATTTTTGTTTCTCATTGGCTGAGCTTTCAAAGTAGCAACTTCCTTTTAATATCTGACATGCCTTATGGAAACAGTAGTATTTCGGTTGTGACATTAAGTTTATTGGATTTACAGAAAATATGCAATATGTATAGTAACAAAATTAGACAGGTGCATAAATTTGGGCACCCCAATGGAGATATGACATCAATACTTAGTTTTGCAAATCTAACAGCCTCTAGACACTGTCCTCCTATAGCCTGTGATGAGTGTCTGGATTCTGGATGGAGGTATTTCTGACCATTCTTCCATACAAAATCTCTCCAGTTCAGTTCAATTTGACGGACAGCCTGCTTCAAATCATCCCATAGATTTTCGATGATATTCAAGTCAGGGGACTGTGACGGCCATTCTAGAACATTGTACTTCTCCCTCTGCATGGATGCCTTTGTAGATTTTGAACTGTGTTTTGAGCCATTGTCTTGTTGGAATATCCAACCCCTGATTAAGTAACTTCAACTTTGTGACTGATTTTTGAACATTATCCTGAAAAAAGGGATGAATTCATCTGACCCTCAACTATAACAGGGGCCCCAGTCCCTGAACTAGCCACACAGCCCAACAGCATGATGGAACCTCCACCAAATTTGACAGTAGGTAGCAGGCATTTTTCTTGGAATGCGGTGTTCTTCTTCCGCCATGCAAAGCGCTTTTTGTTATGACCAAATAACTCAATTTTTGTCTCATCAGTCCAAAGCACTTTGTTCCAAAATGAATCTGGCTTGTCTAAATGAGCATTTGCATACAACAAGCAACTCTGTTTGTGGCGTGAGTGCAGAAAGGGCTTCTTTCTCATCACCCTGTCATACAGATGTTCTTTGTGCAAATTGTGCTGAATTGTAGAACGATGTACAGATACACCATCTGCAATGAGATGTTCTTGCAGGTCTTTGGAGGTGATCTGTGGGTTGTCTGTACACAATCCTGCGTATATGCCGCTCCTGTGTTTTTCTTGGCCTGCCAGACCTGCTGGGTTTAACAGCAACTGTGCCTGTGGCCTTCCATTTTCTGATTCCATTCCTTACAGTTGAAACTGACAGTTTAAACCTCTGCGATGGCTTTTTGTAGCCTTCCCCTAAACCATGAGACTCAACAATCTTTGTTTTCAGATCTTTTGAGAGTTGCTTTGAGGATCCCATGCTGTCTGTCACTCTTCAGAGGAGAGTCAAAGTGAAGCACAACTTGCAATTGACCACCTTAAATACCTTTTATCACTCATGATTGGACACACCTGTCTATGAAGTTCAAGGCTTAACGAGCTCATCTAACTAATTTGATGTTGCAAGTAATCAGCATTGAGCAGTGACAGGCAATCAAATCAGCAAAATGACAAGGGGACCCACATTTGTGCACAGCCAGTTTTTCACATTTGATTTTATTTTATATAACTAAATACTGCTTCACTAAAAATCTTTGTTCGGAAAGCACCCCAGTACTCAGATCTTCCTAGGAAATCAAAGACATACCACTGTTATCTTATTTGATGAAAAGAGAGTCAATTATTATGCGGGCTGAGAGGGGTTCCCAAACTTTTTCATATGACTGTAAGTCGGGGTTTAGACACTAGGCTAAAACTTGACAACAGCTTAACTAACCACAGTCACTTTAAAAGACAGGAAAACCTTAAAAAATATATATGTTTAAGTCATCTTAAGGGATTTATTCATTTATTTCTCCTCTAATCCACTAAGTGATTACTTTGCGGAAATGAGCAAAAAGGTGTTGTATTGACAGAGACGTGTGTTGATTTGCTTACTTTGTAATAAAGAAAGCTTAGTTGTCTGCCAGAGGTTATGTCCCAAGAATACCTACCTCTACAATCAACCAATTATTTGCATCCACTTCTGTCTTCCCAATTAATTTTAAATTTCCAGCGTAATTAGGAACAAAATCAGCATACTCAGAAGTCCAACTGCCATGCAATAAATGCAAGTTCAACAGTCTCATATTCAATCTTCGTGAAAAATTAAGAATAATAATGTCTTCCCGTTATTAGCTCATCAAGCCATGAGCAGCAGTGTAATTTTGGAGCTGGCACGGTTCAGAGGAAAAGTCAAGAGAGTTCACACATCAGCCGGTGTGATTAAACAGCCACATTCTGCTTCACTCTCACTTTTAACCTTTTTTTTCTTGCTTATTCGGCTCATTCTCGGATTTCAATAATGCTTGAACCAGCCCGAAGAAGTTGGCTTTACATTTATTACATTTTTTCAATTATTCTCTTTAGATAAATTCAAACGACATTATATTAATATAATCGTGAGCTATAAAGGTCACATATACCACATGAAGCTTGGACTCTGAATCAGCAAAATTTATATAAGTTTCAATATTTTGCAATGATTTCGAAATGAGGTCATCGTAAAGGTAAAGATACAGTAGGCAATCATGCTGGAAACTGCAAAAATACTATAATAAAAGGTAATCACCAACTATTAAAACTCACCAATAATTCAATTTAGTTTATTTTAATGTGCAGTAGCGCCCTTGCACTTAGAATCAGCAAGTCATTCAGAAAGCATTTGATAAGGTTCCACATGAGAAGCTGGGCATCAAACTACAAGAAGTGGGAATTCAGGGTGTAGTGTGTGGATGGGTACAGAATTGGCTCAGAGTTAGTCTGGGTTTAAGATGAGGGAGGTTGTGTTTTACCAACATGCTGGAATTCTATGAGGACACAACAAAAGTACACAATCAAAGTGGAGCAGATGATGTTTATTATCTGGACTTTCAGAAAGCATTTGATAAGGTGCCACATAAGAGCTTTGGCATCAGAAAGAAGTGGGAGTTCAGGGTGATGTTTTTAGATGGGGGTAGAATTGGCTCAGACACAGGAAGCAGAGGGTGATGGTGTGAGGAACCTCATCAGAATTGAGTGATGTTAGGAGTGTTGACCAGAAGGGGTCAGTGCTGGGGCTCCTGCTATTTGTAATATATATAAATGATTTGGACAGCAATATAAGTAAAAAGTGGGTTAAGTTTGAAGATGATATCAAGCTAGGTGGATTGAGAGAAAATCTGGAATTCATTCAGTCGTTACAGAGTGGACAGCAGACAGACTTGGGCAGATTTGTGGCAGATGAAGTTTAATGTAAGGAAATGTAAACTATTGCACGTAGACAGTAAAGGTGTCGGGTATGAATACACAATGGGAGATTTAGTAATCATACTGGACTCATCACTATCAAATTCCAGAGAGTGTTCAGAAACCATTAAGAAGACTAACAGAATGTGATATTATATAGCACCCTAATGTGTGGAGTACAAGTCACAGGAGGTTCTGCTGAAGCTGTATAACACACTGGTGAGGCCTCATCTGGAGTTGTGTGTGCAGTTTTGGTCTCCAGGCTACAAAAAGGACAAAACAGCACTAGACAAGGTCCAAGGAAGAGTGACTAGGCTGATTCCAAGGCTACAGGGGATGAATTATGAGGAACGATTAAAAGAGCTGAGACTTTTCACTTTAAGCAAAAGAAGATCAAGAGGAGACATGACTAAATTGCTTAAAATTATGAAGGGAATTAGTCCAGTGGTTTGAGATTGTTGTTGTAAAATGAGTTCATCAAAAACACAGGGACACAGTTGGAAACTTGTTAAGGGTAAATTTTGCACAAGCATTAGGAAGATGTTCTTTACACAAAGAATGATAGACACATAGAGTGTGGTACACAGTCAGACTTTAGGGACTTCCAAAACTAAACTTGATGTTATTTTAGTAGAATTAAATGGATAGGACAGGCTAGCTGTGTGGGGCTGGATGGCCTTTTCTCACCTAGATTGTTCATATTAGATTAGATTAGATTCAACTTTATTGTCATTATATGGGTACAACTAAATGCAGTTTAGCATCCAACGAGACAGTGCAAATAGTAAAGTGCAATAAACAGTGGGTGCTAATAGTACATTATAGTGTAATAGACAATAGACAGCATATTAATAAGAATATATATACTGTCACAAAAACGACCATCAAGCATTGAGAAGGTTTGGGGCAGCCACCCGTATAATTGTTCCCGGCTGCAAAACTGATTCAAAAAACAAAACATGTTCAAACGACTGAGTCCAGAACAGAACCGATTCTCTGGAGACAAGATGGTGGCTTTAAAGGCCAGTAAAGGAAGTGATGTCATCAATACTGGAACCGGAAGTCACATCATTGGCTGCCCCAAAGCTAGGCGGGATTTGAATGGTCTGCAAAAGATTGAGAATGAAAATTAGTGCACTTCGGCACTCCCTGGTCTGGCATGTAATCACATGTATTGAAGCCCTTTAGTTGTCTCCTAAACACACATGTGTGACTATATGTATATTGAAAGAAGCCAGACACAGGCAGACACTTGCACAGCTAGAAGACCCATAACACACAATTTTATTTCTGCTCCTGCACACAGCAATAAACAATACACAAATCAGCAGTAAAGCTCACAGTCCTTTCTCTTTTTCTCTCTCTATTGCTGCCTCTACTCCACTCCACACAAGCTCTGTCCTCTTCCACCCAACTCCGAATCATCTAATGGAGTGAGGCGGCCCCTTTTATAATGCCCCTGGATGTGCTCCAGGTGCTCCCTGATGATTTTCATGCAGCACTTCCTAGTGTGGCAGAACTGCTGCATGGGCACCCGGAAGCACTCCAGGTGTGCCTGGTTCCTGTTCTGGCAGCCCTTCCTGGTGTGGCAGAATTGCTGCAGTCCATGGCTCTGGAACCATCCAGGCGCCCCCTGGCAGTGGCCACAGCCCTGCATAGGGTTGAGCTTCCAATCTCCATGGCCCCTATGCAATCCAGGGAGGCTGCCCTCTTGCATTCCAGGGAAGATACTGTCCCTCTCCTGGTCCTTCCCTTTTCTAGGCATCCTTGTGGGGCAAGGTCCCCGGACATCTATCACTATACAGTGGTGTGAAAAACTATTTGCCCCCTTCCTGATTTCTTATTCTTTTGCATGTTTGTCACACAAAATGTTTCTGATCATCAAACACATTTAACCATTAGTCAAATATAACACAAGTAAACACAAAATGCAGTTTTTAAATGATGGTTTTTATTATTTAGGGAGAAAAAATCCAAACCTACATGGCCCTGTGTGAAAAATAATTGCCCCTTGTTAAAAATAACCTAACTGTGGTGTATCACACCTGAGTTCAATTTCCGTAGCCACCCCCAGGCCTGATTACTGCCACACCTGTTTCAATCAAGAAATCACTTAAATAGGAGCTGCCTGACACAGAGAAGTAGACCAAAAGCACCTCAAAAGCTAGACATCATGCCAAGATCCAAAGAAATTCAGGAACAAATGAGAACAGAAGTAATTGAGATCTATCAGTCTGGTAAAGGTTATAAAGCCATTTCTAAAGCTTTGGGACTCCAGCGAACCACAGTGAGAGCCATTATCCACAAATGGCAAAAACATGGAACAATGGTGAACCTTCCCAGGAGTGGCTGGCCGACCAAATTACCCCAAGAGCACAGAGACAACTCATCCGAGAGGTCACAAAAGACCCCAGGACAACGTCTAAAGAACTGCAGGCCTCACTTGCCTCAATTAAGGTCAGTGTTCACGATTCCACCATAAGAAAGAGACTGGGCAAAAACGGCCTGCATGGCAGATTTCCAAGACGCAAACCACTGTTAAGCAAAAAGAACATTAGGGCTTGTCTCAGTTTTCCTAAGAAACATCTCAATAATTGCCAAGACTTTTGGGAAAATACCTTGTGGACTGATGAGACAAAAGTTGAACTTTTTGGAAGGCAAATGTCCCGTTACATCTGGCGTAAAAGGAACACAGCATTTCAGAAAAGAACATCATACCAACAGTAAAATATGGTGGTGGTAGTGTGATGGTCTGGGGTTGTTTTGCTGCTTCAGGACCTGGAAGGCTTGCTGTGATAGATGGAACCATGAATTCTACTGTCTACCAAAAATCCTGAAGGAGAATGTCCGCCATCTGTTCGTCAACTCAAGCTGAAGCGATCTTGGGTGCTGCAACAGGACAATGACCCAAAACACACCAGCAAATCCACCTCTGAATGACTGAAGAAAAACAAAATGAAGACTTTGGAGTGGCCTAGTCAAAGTCCTAACCTGAATCCAATTGAGATGCTATGGCATGACCTTAAAAAGGCGGTTCATGCTAGAAAATCCTCAAATAAAGCTGAATTACAGCAATTCTGCAAAGATGAGTGGGCCAAAATTCCTCCAGAGCTGTAAAAGACTCATTGCAAGTTATCGCAAACGCTTGATTGCAGTTATTGCTGCTAAGGTGGCCCAACCAGTTATTAGGTTCAGGGGCAATTACTTTTTCACACAGGGCCATGTAGGTTTGGATTTTTTCTCCTAAATAATAAAACCATCATTTAAAACTGAATTTTGTGTTTAATTGTGTTATATTTGACTAATGGTTAAATGTGTTTGATGATCAGAAACATTTTGTGTGACAAACATGCAAAAGAATAAGAAATCAGGAAGGGGGCAAATAGTTTTTCACACCACTGTATATATATATATATATATATATATATATATATATATTTGAATTTACAGGTAATAGTATATACAAGAAAGAGTACTGTATATAGATATGAATACTGATCAGTATGTTCAGATACATTATAAGAATGAATATAGCTATATGATTTAACTGATTTAACTACACCACCAACAGTATGGTGACTATGATATCACAAGTCACATGGAACAGACATCATTGGAACCAGATAGTTAAAATTGTGGTGTCCATAAAACAGTGCCAAATGAAGCCTATTGAGAACCCTTGGTGTGGTGAAGTGATGTCCTTAACACTAGAATCCCTGAAGCCTACGAAAAAACTCGTAATCCAAGCCCTTTGCAAGTTCTTTCCCTCTCCATTAGCATCTTTTGTTTTGCTATCCCATCACCCACCCCCACCAACGCAGCTCAACTGGGGGAAAAAGCTCTCCCAGCTCAAGTGTGTTTACCTGTGTGTGAGGTGCCTGAAGTTGTAGAGGGTAAATAATATATCTATCTATCCATCCATCCATCCATTTTCTAACCCACTGAATCCAAACACAGGGTCACGGTGGTCTGCTGGAGCCAATCCCAGCCAACACAGGGCACAAGGAACCAATTCCGGGCAGGGTGCCAACCCACAGCAGGTATCTATCTATCTATCTATCTATCTATCTATCTATCTATCTATCTATCTATCTATCTATCTATCTATCTATCTATCTATCTATCTATCATTATTTGGAACATGTGCATTTCATGTGTGTTCCATGTCTGCAACAATCAGGGTAAATGTAGGACAACAGGAAATGCGAGGCAATAAATGTTGAACACATAACTAAAACATAGCATAACTAAAAATATTTTCATTTTATAGTACTAATGACTGAAGTCCAAATATCAAATAAACACTTTTAACAAAAGGTACACGTATAACAAAACAAGGGCGTTTTTACTCAAGAATATAGCCAAAGAAAAAGAAATTGGGTTATGGTACAACACTAACACAACCGCTTGGGTGGTGCAGTGGTCAGAACTGCTGACAAATAATCAAGAGGTTGATGGTTTGATCCCGGGCGCTTCCCAGAATTACCGTTTTGAGTAGTGAGCTGCTCTTATTGTTACTATTATAGAATTAAAACATACATTTAATTTGAATGCAGCCTGTGTTAATGTATGGTACTTGTAAAAGTTAGCGTTTTGTTTCATTATTCACTTTTATTCTCTCAGTCACGTTCACGCTCCCCCCAATCTGACACTGCTGTTTTCAGATAAAGACATGGTATAACAGAGGTGAACTCAGATGAGGATGCGGGTTCTACAAAGAGAACAGAAGCCCTCCTCACAATAAAAGTCCACTCACACATAAGATCAGCGCTGCAACACCAGGTGTAAAGGCGAAAGATGGCACCGTTTGGATGTAGCAAGTGATCTGACGTCATCCTGCCCCACACATGTCCTTCAATGAAACAGCCGGGCGTGCCGAGCTCACCAAGGTATCATTGTTTGTGATTATGCTTTGTGATGGTCTTTATATGAAAAACAATTCTATGTTGCTTATATAAAAGCCAGATCGAATGTTATTTACCTGTTTACCTTGATTTATTTTCTTACCTTACTACAGCATAAAGTCACAAGTAGACTGCAGAGCTCCCTGTGTTTGATCAACACAGGCAGGCTGACAAAGTACTGATTGACATATTTGCAAACAAAAAGTTGCCAATGGAGAAGTGCGAAGGAATTTAAGGTGGGCTGTGATTACAATTTTTTTCGTAGGCTTCAGGAATTCTAGTGTTAAAGGGTAGTTGGTATTTTTATACTTTCACAATCTGGAAGGTGGGGTTACCCTTGGTGTGAGGAGCGAGTGCCTTTTTAGTAACGCAAACTGCGCCTCTTTGTATAAATACCATGGACTTTAAGGAGTGTGTGCCCATTGGTATATGCAGCATGTACACTTTTACTTTCAAATGCACCACCTTGCAACTATCAGCAACCGCTCAGCATTATCAGAGTTTGACATCTGGGAGTGGGGGCACATGCTCCTTTACTTTCTTTACTTACTTTTACCTTAGATGATGCCGTCTATGTCGCGTGATTGATTGACCGATCCTGCCATGAAAACAAGAAACACAAAATAGTGGTACCCATACAAGCAAAGAACAAAATGGCACAGTCACAATGGTACAACTAAAATAATGGAAAGTAAAACAAAATGAGACTCCGTTTACGCAGTCAATGTTAATCTTCTAATCCCAACTGTAAAAATGTTACTGCTGAGATTCAGAACGTTTTTTTTTAATATTCTTATTTGGTTATAACATAAACTGGGCTGATCTCAGGGGCACATTTTTTTAAAACATTATCACCATAGTGATGGTCAATTTAAGCCTTTTTTGTCTTATGATTATAATTAGTGATAAGCTGAAGAGCTCTTCACCTGATTCCACTTCTTTCATCATACTGGCAGGGCTGATTTTTGTCTTAATTTGCACAATAGGTATTCAACTCTTTGTAATTTAAAAAAAAAGAATAAAATTAGAATCAAATTTATTTTCCAGTAGCATAAAACCGATAATAAAGAAAAACACTTTTTTTTTTTATTTAGAATCAATCAATTTAGAAACACGTTGGCAGATACTACTGATGAAATTATACTAAAGTATTATTTTGTGACTCTGCTCTTGTGAATCTGCACACATACATAAATATATTCAGTGAAATTCAGGATGTGGTAAAGGCTAAGAAGGAGACAAAGATGACTTGGTACTAATCAGTGAGGGAAGAGGAGAGCGCTTATACAGCACATTCCCGCACCCACCACATGATGAACCACCTCAGGATCCCAGATTAGGACCCGAGTGCAGCCGTGCAATAGGTGAAACCTCGGCACCATACAAGTTCAGATGGAATGGAACCAGTGTGAGGTTTTTAATGATGGTTTGAGTGCCAATTCTGCCACCAATGAAGTACTGTAGAGTCACTTTTGGCATTTACAGGATTTCAACCAGCAACCTTCCGATTGGCAGTGCAAATCCCTAGCTTCTGAGCCACCATTCTGCCTGAGGGAGGGAGGGAAGAAGATGAAGAAATGTATGGGTCGACAAAAAAGGGGGCAAAGATGGCAGTGGCACAGAGTTTAGAGGAGGTGTATGAAAAACTGAAGAATCGAGGTGGAAATAATAGGGATGGCTAGGAGCAAAATCAGGGCTGGATTTTAGTTAGATCAGTTAAGATGCATCCGTTTTGCAGAGTTGCAACACCACACATCACTTCAGGTCAGCACCAGCAGTTTGTCGACAGAACTTTACAGGTGGAATGTTACTTACTTGGTGTATTTTTTATGTTTTATTGTGTATTAAAGTTCCGTTCAATATAGTTTTCAATACCATATATACTCGTGGATAAGTTCGGGAGTTGATTTTACCATATAATTTCCGGTATTTTATAATGTTAGTTGTATAAGTCGAATGCGTAAGAGTCACGCTATTGGTCCAAGAGATTATGATATGTTAATGCCCACCTGAGAGAGTAACCATGGAGCACATTGCCTTTCTTTTTCTATGTATTATGCCTACGTGACCACACGGTAATACCCGAACTATTCCGAAGCAACGTTTGCACTGTTTTGTGTTTTTTGTATTTCACACCCTCTCATACACCTTTATCGTAAGAGCATCCCTTATCTCAGATGGAGCGTTCGATCAGAGGAAAATATGAAGCTGGTTTTAAATTAAGAGTCGTTGAATTAGCGAAAGAAATCTGTAACTACGCTGCTGCAACAAACTTCAATGCACCTGAGAAACTGATGTGAGATTGGAGGAAGCAAGAAGATGTTAAAAAAACAAAAAAACAAAAACAAAAAAACAAACAAAAAAATTTTTGAACAGGCATATAAGTCAGGGTCTGATTTTATGATCGATTTTTACGACTTATACGTGAGTATATTTACGGTATTTTAATTTACTGTTTTATTTTTATTTGTCATGGTGGGTATAAAACAGATGAAAGATAAGAAAGGGTGTGGTCTTGAATGAGTATTAATGGATCAATAATTGATAGAAGGGGTAATTTGAAAAGTTGTTGAAGGATAGTAATTGGGGATTGAGTCCCAAATGAAGGGCTAATACCAAGAGTAAGGAGGATGGAAATTAAGAAGGCACTGCAAAGAATAAAAAATGGAAAGGCAACAATGTAATCCCAGCAGAACTATGGAAGATTTTAAGGAAGTGTTTCTTAATCCATGGGTCACATCCTGAGAAATCTCTAATTAGGTTGCGGTGACTCGTAAATTACAATTGTAGTCAATGAGAAAGGGTTGGAATGATTTGTCGAAAGACATGCAATGAGTCACTGTTTGTATGGCTGTAGCAAACCTATTGTTGGCAAATCTAAACAGGGACACGCCCACTTCCCACTTGGACAATGGTTGGCAGTGATTCTCTGACAATGTATGGTGGAATGATATGATGATCATCTGCTGTTCCACAGCAATTACAGGTCATGAAGAAATGCAATAATCAAAATTAGGTCATGAGAAAAAAATTTAAGAACCACTAGATTAGGCGAAGAGGGAGTATATGTGTTGTGGCATCTAATGCAGAAGATCAATGAACAGGATAAACACCATATTGTTAACTAGGAGTCCATCCATCCATTCATTATCCAACTCGCTATATTCTAACTACAGGGTCACGGAGGTCTGCTGAAGCCAATCCCAGCCAACACAGGGCGCAAGGCAGGAAACAAACCCCGGGCAGGGCGCCAGCCCACTGCAGGGCATGCACACACCGCCTACTTTGTCAAATCATCTCACACCACATGAAAAGGGGCCCATTTCTTTGTCAAATTTGTCAAAGGGACGGCTCTCTCAGAAAACCGAGGTACAAACCGACGGTAGTAACTCGCTAATCCTAAAAAAGCTTGCACTTGCCTCTTGGTTATCAGACGGGGCCATTCAAGGATGTCTTTGACTTTTGAACACTATGGCTTCATCAGCCCTTCTCCCACCAGGCCAATACTTGGCCTCATTCAATCCAAAGAAGCACTTCCGAGGATTGATATGTAGCCCGGCTTTCACTAGCGTCAGGAGGATGGTGTAAACCTGCAGCACATGCTTCTCCCAGGTGCCAGAAAAGATGATTACGTCATCGAGGTAGGCGGCACATTAGGACTGGTTTGGCTTTAGCACGCTGTCTACCAGATGCTGAAAGGTTGCTGGCGCTCTGTGCAGCCCAAATAGGAGAACCTTGTACTGCCAGTGTCTGCTAGGGGTGCTAAATGCCGTTTTTTCTCTTGCAAATGCCGTTAAGGGAATTTGCCAGTACCCCTTAGCCATGTCAAGAGTAGTCAAATAACGAGCTGTCCCTAGCCGCTCAAGGAGTTCATCCATGCAGGGCATGAGGTACGCATCGAATTTGGAGACCTGATTGAGACGCTGGAAGTCATTACAAAATCTCCATAAGCCATCTTGCTTAGAAATGAGGACGATGGGATTGGACCATGGGCTGTGACTCTCCTCAGTGATGTCCATGTCCAACATCCGTTGAACTTCTAACTTTACCTCAGCACGTGTTGCCTCCCGGAGGCGATAGGGGCGTTCCCTGACTACCACCCCAGGGTCCATCACGATCTCATGCTGAATCAGCGAGGTGCGGCCAAGTGCCTTGCTGACCACTTCCGGGAGGCAGGATCGCAGTTTCCAGCTCCTGTCACTGGTGGGGACTCAAATTGTGGCTGAGGTTAAGGTTCAATTTTTCTGAGAAAAACATTTTTCTGAGATAGATAGATAGATAGATAGATAGATAGATAGATAGATAGATAGATAGATAGATAGATAGATAGATAGATAGATAGATAGATAGACCCCTTAATTTCTTTTCCCATTTTTGCTGTTGCTGCCTTTTGTTAAAATCATTTCAGTTAATTTTTTCTCGCATTAGGTGACTCTCAATACTCCTGAATAACAAAGTGAAAAAGGGAGTTTAGGAATTTTGCAAATGTATAAAAAAAACTGAAAAACACAAGCATGTAGACCAAATACAACCTGCAGCCTTTTTGGGACAGATGCAGTTTCAGTCCGACAGATCTGGGGATTTCCAGTCATTGTTCTCTGCAGATTATCTTAAGCTCTGACAGGCTGGATAGAGACCATCATTTGACAACTATTTTCAAGTCTCTCCAGAGATATTTGATTGAGTTTAAGTCTATGCTCAGGCTGGGCAATTCAAGGACATTTCCAAAGATGTCCCTAAGCCACTCCTTTGTTGTCTTTGCTTAGTGCTCTTGGTCATTGTTCTGTTGAAAGGTGAACCTTCAGCCCAGTCTGAGGTCCATTGCACTCTGCATCAAGTTCTCATTACGGATATCTCTGTGCTTTACTCCATTCAGCTTTCCCACAACCCTGTCTTGTGTCCCAGTCCCTGCTGCTGAAAAACAACCCAACATCATGATGCTGCCATCACTATGATTCACTGTTGGAATAGTATTGCACAGGTGATGAGTGGT
This sequence comes from Polypterus senegalus, assembly GCF_016835505.1. Taxonomy (NCBI): domain Eukaryota; kingdom Metazoa; phylum Chordata; class Cladistia; order Polypteriformes; family Polypteridae; genus Polypterus; species Polypterus senegalus. The sequence goes on from NC_053158.1 coordinate 12,892,415, forward strand.
GACTGGTTTGCTCCAGACATGATGCTCAGAATTGAGGCCAAACAGTTCAGTACTTGGTTTCATCAGACAAGACAAATCTTGTTTCTCATATTTACAAAGTCCTTCAGGCGCCCTTTCTGCAAACTCCAAGCAGGCTTTCATGAGTCATTTACTGAGGAGAGGCTTCTGTCTGACCATTCAGAAAGTCCTTTACGTGACTTTTTTGCAAACTCCAAGTGAACTTTTGATGTGTCATCTGGCTACTCTGCCATAGAGTCCAGATTAGTGGAGTGTTGCAGCAATGGTTGTCCTTCTGAAAGTTTCTCCAATCTCCACACAAGTTCTCTGCAGTTCGGCCAAAATGACCATCAGGTTGTTGTTCACCTCTTGATCACCTCTTTCCTCATTGCTCAATTTTGCTGGCAGTCAACACTAGGAAGAGCTGCAGTTGTTCCAAACATATTCCATTTAAAACGTGTATTCTTCCCCAAATCTATGCCTGAACATCCATCCTGTTTGTACGCTGTGATGGCAACATCATCATCTGGGCTGAATTTTGAGGTCTTTTATCCTTTTCCTATTATGGACGCCATTCTAAATGTTGCTTCCCATGTTCCTAGGGGTGTGGTCTCCGTGGTCGTGACCTCAGATTAATCAGCAGAAGGGATTAAAGGTCAGCGGATGCACTGAGCTTTATCCAATCCTTCTAGACCCTTTGGACTTCTCTTTGTGATTATTTTTGTGTGTCCTCCCTGGTTTTCGACTTCATGTCTGAATATTGACAGTAATTTTTTTTCCCCTTTCGTTTGGGTTTTGGACATTTTGTTTTATCTTACATTTCCTTATTTTGCCTTTCTCTTGGTTTAACTCAAGAAATTAGTTTTCCTGTTTTCCTGCCGAATCAGGACACTCATGGTTTGCTTTTTGCTCTTACATTGTCAGCTTTGGGACCTAATCAATTGAATTGATCACAGGTGGGCTCCAAACAAGGCATAGAAACATCTCAGTGATAATCAATGGAATGGGATGCACCTGAGCCAAAGGGTCAGAACATTTGTTTCAATGGAATATTTCATTTTTTTTATTAAATGTACAAAAATTCCTAAAATCCTGTTTTTGCTTTGTCATTCTAGAGTATCGAGTGTTGCTTTAAGTCGGGAAAAAATTAATTTAAATGCTTTTATCAGAAGGCTACAACAAAACAAAATGTAAAAAGACTAAAGGAGTCTAAATACTTCCTCAAGACACTATATATTAGCTTGAAAACGAGCCATAGCAAGGTTTGGGGCAGCCACCCGTATATTGTTTTCCTGAATGCAAAATTGCAAACAAATGATAACAGTGATGTGCACAAATCAGAGTCCAAAACACAACTAAGCAGATAGGGGAAAGGTAGAGGCTTTTAAAAGTCAGGATAGGAAGTGACGTCAAAGGGGCCGGAACCGGACAGGTCTTCATTCATAGGTTCAGACCCGGAAGTGACATCAACAGGGCCAGGCAGAATTTGCCATGAATGGTCTGCAGGAAAGCGAGAAAAAGAATCAGTGCACCCTGCCACATCCCGGTCTAATTCGGAATTGCCCTCATTCAAGCTGCCTCCCATGTGCATGTGTGTGACAATATTCATCACTCAACCTTTTTCCAAACAGGGTCCTGGGTCATTCATGAGCCATCTTGTTGAACATGGCCACATAACTGAAACCACTTTGTCCCGTTTTGAATGTTATTTTCACAAATCCTTCTGTTCATTTTGTGAATTGTGAACCTTTTGCGCATTCTTCCCTGACAACTCCTTACACTGGCTGCATTATAAACTTGTTACAATTTCTTGGGGACCATCAGAGTAATGAATGACTTTATTAAGGTCTGTACTTCTGCACGTTTGGGGCCCATTTTGATTGCACGAGAGGTTGCTCCTTGCTCCAACACCTGCACCAGGTCAATTGAAGACTAGCGCTGAAGTGATTATGATGTGACAGACAACTCTGCCGTGGGGAATCCTTATGAATCGAAAATACTCCAGCGATGGAGGCTCAATTAATTCATCACAAAGGCAGAAATCTTATTTCATTGAGAGGAAACTGTACAGCCATGTGGTTTGTGACAGGAACCTGAGGAAATCACTACATGTGTATCTGTGATCTCTGCGCCAGTTTGCCTGATTCCTCCTGATGTGGATTATATTATAGAAAGGCTGGTGCAGTCGGTGAGAGGTTTCGTTTGTTTATTATCTTCTTGACAACTATTAATTGGGACATTTGCAAAAAACACATAAGTAATAAATATGAAACTGCATTGCAAATATAAGTACTGTGGTCAGGTGCAGGAATGACAGCTCCAATACTCAAAGGAATTTTGGGATGCCAACTGAGTCATCCTGTTTAGTGTCTGGAGACAAAGCACATTCTGTTATGTGGGATAATAAATATGTGGGAGAGACAAGTCATAATTGCTAGCGGAGCTCTGTCCGGAGGGTTGCTCGAGCCAGTAAGATGACATCTCCTTCTGGGAAACCCAGGTTTTTATGACAGTTGGATCATAAGGGTTGAGGTCAGTTGGCTTCATTGGATGGCTTATCCGCACTTTGGAGAAAGAAGGAGATGACAGTGTTACCAGCAGCACCCCCTCTCGTCTCGGTGGGTTATCACATACCTCGACTGAGCCTGTGAGAAGGCTCCCCGATGTACATGCTTGACAGTACACATAATGAAAATCTATCCCTTTTGTCCTCGCCTTTCTGCATTTACTGGAACTTTGGGTGCACCTCAGAAACCAACTCTGGTAAGGAAGATAGTTTATCGCATTGTTGCAAACTCCCTCAATGTCATGATTGTGATTTTGGGATGATTCTCAAGAGGGGAAAAAAAACCTTGAAAAATAGCAGGGAAATGAAGCAGAGGTCAAAACTGGTGAGGTATCAACAACACCTTATACACAACATTAACATACCATATTATTCTTAAACTTGCTTTATCTGGATTAGGTTTGTGGGTTGGGGCTGCAGTTTATACCATTATCACTCAGTGCAACACAGGAAATAATAAATCTACTCTCTCTATACAGTAATCCCTCGCTATATCGCACTTCAACTTTCGCGGCTTCATGCTATCGCGGATTTTATATGTAAGCATATCTAAATATATAACACAGATTTTTCGCTGCTTCGCGGGTTCTGCGGACAATGGGTCTTTTTACTTCCTGTACGTGCTTCCTCAGTTGGTTTGCCCAGTTGATTTCATAGAAGGGACGCTATTGGTGGATGGCTGAGAAGTTAACCAATCAGAGAACGCAGTTAAGTTCCTGTGTGCTGAATGGCTCAGCGATGGAACGGCGAATTCGATTCCGCGGCGTTAACCAGGAAGTCTTGTCTCGCTCATTCAGCATCACCGTGTTTCGCTGTGTAAAGAGTTAACTTTTGTGCTCTTTTGTGTTTATCTTTGTGCGTAGTCAAGCCCTTCATTACGGCTCCAAAATGATCTGCTCCTGCTACTGCTTCAGGGGCTGTGCGCCAACGGAAGATGTTAACAATTGCCGAAAAGGTAAAAGTTTTGGATATGTTGAAGGAAGGGAAAAGCTACTCTGCTGTAGGACGCCATTACGGCATCAATGAGGCTGCGATTCTTTTTATTTAAAAAGTAGGAAAGGAATATAAGATCTACGGCCGCAGTGTCCTTTTAACCAGGGTGCAAAACGAGTTGTAAGTGGATGTAATAAGGCAGTAATCTGGATGGAATCTGCTTTAGGGATTTGGATTGAAGACTGCCGGAAGAAGAACAACGGCAGTGCTACACAATTGCCTGAAGTGGCTCCTTTAAGGGCTGTAACGCTCTCCTTTGTTGTGCAGTAAAATTAAACTTATCATTATCGGACAAGTCATCGTGTCATTGTTGATGAGTAACCATAATTAATTTTCTACTTACAGTACTTAGTACATGTACGTACGTTTAGTGTCACTGTACACACATTTACTGTATACAATTTTTCTTGCATTGTACGTATTTATTGCTGGTGGCCTGTCTATCGTAATGGCTGTAACATATGTGATATCGGAGACACTCAATATCTTTAAAATAATATTTAGGTTTTACTGTATATAAACAGTGTGTTTACATACATAATTTCAATGAATCTTACCTAATATCTAAGAGAATACAAAGGGTTTATGCCGTATAACTGTGTGGGGAATATTTATAAATACTGTGGGAGAGTTTATAAGGGCTTAAAATATATAAAAATAACCATAAAAACGTATGGTTTCTACTTCACGGATTTTCACCTATCACGGGGGGATCTGGAACGCAACCCCCGCAATCGAGGAGGGATTACTGTATATAACATCCTAAGCCTAAAAGTGAAACAATTTTATGTGACGATTTTTGTCAAACTTTAAATCAGGCTTATTTTAAAACCTACATATATATGTTTGGTATCATTCTTTTCAGAATTTATCAAACTTTAATGTAATGTTGATAGATTTTCAAATTCAAATTCCGTTTTTAAATTGTAAACTAAAAAATATCAAGAACTCACATCCCATCAGACGAGACTTTGTGCCAAGAGATTTAACCACGGCCAGGGCCAGAAATAAAAGACAAAGAGTAGATGACAAAGACACTGCTGTACAGGCTTTTAAATGTTCAAAGCATCGCACGAGATGCAGATCACGCACCATGGCAGCAGTAGCAGCAAGCCAGCAGCGTAGGTAAAAAAAAAACTGCATTTGTTTCCCATTGTATCACCGTTTAAGAGGGTTTCGGAGGAGTGGGCACGTCTCCTTGGGGTGTGTTCAGCCCCCCTCTTCAGAACATAAGCGGCAGAGACACAAAGTGGTTGGCATGTAGCACAGGCCAGGGGGGATGGCAAGTGAGGCAAACAGGGGGCGAACCCCGTAGTATAGAAATAAATAATACATATTACTAATAAAAATGCAGACTAATGCAAATAAAAAATACAATTAACAATATTAATGTTAATAAAATAATAAGTCATGAACAGAAAAGACAGAAAAAAAGGAACATGAACACAAGCTACTGGAGAAACCTTGGCTGAAACATTAGCGTGTCCAAGCCAAGGTTTCATTGTGTAGTTTAAAATTCAATGTTTTACCCATTAGATCTCCTCACCTACCCTGGGATTGGGATCGGGTTAGGGAAGTCACCACTGTGACCCTCACCAAGCACCCCCACATACCAACAAGATGAGGTAAGATGGGTGTCGTTTTGGCTGATAATTACCTTCTTTTGTCTTAATTTGCTGTAATTGACTTGCTCTTTAAGAATCAGACCCCTTAGTTGTTAATGAGAGATACAAAACAAGCCAACACACCTCCAGCAACCTGTATGCCTGCCACAATACCTAAAAATAAAGAAAGGCGAACGTCTCAGTAATGTCGATCAGCTCAGATTCACAAAACATTTTGACGGTGTTCTTAAAAAAATGAAAATCAGTTTTGGAAATGTCAGAATGTCAAATGGTAGAATTAGAGCAGCAACAAGCCATGGAATGAAATAAGCTGGTTGGAGTTTGAGGTCCTGACTTAGCTGGTCATCTATCAGCTCACTTCATGTCTCATTTTTTACGGTTTCTGTTGAAAGGAAAAAATACATTAAATTCAAAGGACTGAATCTTTAAAAAGCAAGTCATTTAAACTGAATGAAAAAGGAGTTAATTAGCAGCAAAAACTGGTCACTAATTAAGAAAAGGGTTAGAATGAAAACCTACAGCACAGTAGAGCTCCAGAACAGGAGTTGGAGACCCCTGGTCTAAGACATGGTGAGTGTGTGTATTTTTTAATAATTAAAATAATAACTTTTGAGAAACCAGGCTCCACTTTTTCATGGGCACAAAACACTAAAAGGCAGTCAGAAACCGTCATCCCAAAAGATCTTACATCTCAAAAGCTGAATAAGATGAAGAAGAGCAACTGTATTATGAGAATATGTTTTAGCTTTTTGTAACAGGCACAGGGGATGCACAATCCAGTGTGTTTCTTTGTGCCGGTCCGAAGCCCGGATAAATGGGGAGGGTTACGTCAGGAAGGGCATCCGGTGTAAAATTTTGTCAAATCGATATGTGGACAACAATACAAATTTCAATACCGGATCGGTCGAGACTTGGGTTAACAACGACTGCCACCAGTACTGTTCGCCAACAGGGGGCTACGTTTGGCCAAAGAAGAAGAAGGAAAATAAAAGGTGGGAGAGGTGTCCGGAGGCAGGAGGAGAGGAGGAAGGTAAAGAGAGTTGAACTGAGGGTAGGAACTTTGAAGGTTGGCAGTATGACTGGTAAGGGGAGAGAGTTAGCAGATATGATGTTGGTTGGAGGCAGTGGCATTGACCAGAAAACAGGAGACAGAGCTGGAGGTGTCAGAGCTAAAGATGCCAAGATTTGCATTGGGTGTGACGAGGATGGACAGGATTAGAAATGAGGACATTAGAGCATCAGCTCAAGTTGGACAGTTGGGAGACAAAGTCAGAGAGGCGAGATTAAGTCGGTTTGGACATGTGCAGAGGAGAGATACTGAGTATAATGAGAGAAGGGTGCTAAAGATAGAGCTGCCTGGCAAGCGGAAAAGAGGAAGGCAGAAGAAGGTTTATGGATGTAGTGAGAGGATATGCAGCTGGTGGGTGTAACAGAGCAAGATGGAGAGGACAGGAAGATATGGAAGAAGATGGTCCACTGTGGTAACCCCTAATTGGAACAGTGGAAAGAAGAAGAAGAAAGTTTAAACTTTTCTATATTAGCAAAGTCATGGATGAAAAATGTCTAAGAAGGAAGCAAACTGAACTAACTTTAAACTTTTCCTGTTTTAAACTAAAATAATTAAAATTAATAAGAGCAGAAATACATCCTCGTGGGCAATGTACCACCGAGCTTTGAAATGAGCTAACTTCCTAAGAAGCTGCACTTTTTATTCATGTTAAGAAACTGTTTCCAGAAAGGATTAACCAGCAGCAGCAGCTATTAACTTTAATAACAGTTATCCTTTAGAAAACTTTTGTAGAGCTGCTGTACTTAACTTTTAAATGTCTTGTTTTAGTGCTTAATTTTTCTTCTGCAATTCTGAGCACTGATGTTTTGGCAAATGATAAATCAGCCTTACACATAAACTGATCCTGAGTTTGAAGAAAAACTAAAAGAAGTAAAAGCTTCAGTACAGTATTCTACTAAATGATCAAAACTTGCATAGCATTTTGAAGCATAATTCCAGTCTCATAAATAATATGATGCCCTATACTAAATTTGAAAAGTGTGTAATAATAATAATAATTCTTTGCATTTATATACTGTTTTTCTTGCTACTCAAAGCACTTTCATAGAGAGTGGAGAGCCACTTCACCCACCACTAATGTGTAACATCCACCTGGATGATGCAACAGCAGCCATTTTTGAGCCTGTATGCTCACCACACATTAGCTATTAGGGGGTGAAGTGATGAGAGAGACAGCCAATTAGAGGGGTGAGGTATAAGGGACTATTAAGGGAATTTGTTATCATTCAAATGGCTTTAGATTTCCTTAAAGCAGTATTTCTTAACCTTTTTGGCCATAATTTAAATACAATTCACCAACACCCAGTGCATACAATGTACCACCTGGAGCTCTTTGTTCCTTCTGCCTTTATAGGACTGTGCGCAGTCCCTTGATAGTGATTGACAGGCAAGCCCACCTCTTGTGGAACCACCCTCAAAGTTCAAGAAGCATAGAAAAAGCATGGATATCTACTGTCTCTCTCTCTCTCTATATATATATATATATATATATAAAATCCTAAACCTAAAACTGCAACGATTTTATGTGATCTTTCTATATGACTTTTTTTTCACGCTTTACATCAGGCTTATTTTAAAACCTACATATATACTGCATGTTTGGTATCATTCCTTTCTGAATTTATCAAACTTTAATGTGATGTTGTTAGATTTTCAGATTGTTATTCTGTTTTTAAATTATAAACTAAATAATGTCAATAATATCAAGAACTCACGTCCTGCGAGATGAGACTTTGTGCCAAGAGATTTAACCATGCCCAGGGCAGGAAATTAAAGACAAAGAGTAGGACAGCTGCTGTACAGGCTTTTAAATGTTTGAAGCGCCGTGCGAGGTAAAAAAAAATAATAATAATTTGTTTCCCGTTGTATTATCGCTTAAGAGGGGGTTTCAGAGGAGCAACCGCTTCTCCTTGGGCTGCATTCACCACGCGACTGACAGAGATGCGAAGTGCCTGGCACACAGCGCAGGCCAGGGGGGTTGGCGATCGAAGTGAGCAGGGGATGAACCCCCTAGTATAGAAATAAATAATACACAAAACTAATAAAAATGCAGAATAATGCAAATAATAAAATATAATTAACAATATTAACGCTAATAAAAGAATAAGTTATGAACAGAAAACACAGAAAAAAGGAACATGAATACAAGCTACTGGGGAAACCCTGGCTGAAGCCAAGGTTTCATTTTGTAGTTTAAAATTCAATGTATTAGCCATTAGATCTGATCACCTACCCTGGGATTGGGATCGGGTTAGGGAAGCCATGGATTCCCTGCCTGTCACCACTGTGACCCTCACCAAGCCCCCACATAGCAGCTGGATGAGGTAAGAGGAGTGTAATGTTTACCAGACTGCCAGTCGTGAGGACTGAAAATGAAAGAAGAAAAAGAGTTAAGTGCACAAAATGTTACAGAAGCTACAGAAAGCTTCCCATATCGCTTCATTAGTAGCAAAGATCTAGAAACACAGCAGAATAAAAACTAATACAAAACAAAGCTCCCACTGCCAGAGATGTGCAAAATGTCAGAAAATGTATTTGGTTTATTCTGCCAAAAGTCATTCCTTTTAATAAAAACATCACATGACAGATGCTCAAGTAAATCCAATGAAAACAAGAAAAGAAAAATAACAAATGGAAAAACTTTATACTCCCACCTGTATACACAAATAAATCACAAATGGATGAAAGAGAAAAGCAATCAAACACCATATAAAACAAAAAAAAATCCTTTGGCAAGGAGTCATTCCAGGAAAATTAACAAATTCTTCAGTAAAAGTAGAAAACGAGACTACAGTGGCCATGATCCAAAAACTCAAGTGGCAGTGCTGTTAAACACAGTTGTTCTACACAGCAATCTCTTTCTTCTACACTTGAATTATTTTCTAGTAAATGTTGTTTTATATTCTTTGCATATTTCTTGCAGTGCTTTTGTTGCTGTTTTTGTCATGGGGTTGTCACAGAGGGACCCCACCATACCTATAATAACTCCAACGTTAACCTCTACTTATACAGTAGATCTATTAGTCAGGCTGCCACATCTCTCATTGTCACAGATCACAGACAAACCAAACCAGGATTGACTTCATGCGGCATTTACCATCAACTTACACAGATACAGTAAACAGAGTGCACAACAGTGTAGTGCTAAAACTGAGAAGAACACATTACTTTAACATGGCTTTCTCATAGCTTCATTTAAGTTTAATTCTCTGTATGCTCTGTGTAGTCAATTAATTATCATTATCATTCATGGTGGCTCAGAATTCCTACTTTTTCTGCTGTTCTTTTTCCATTTTTCTGTGTTGTTTTGATCTGTGCCACCACCACCTGATCAAAGTACCGTGATGTTCTTACATTGATGGATTAAAGGCCAGAAGTCCACATGACCGTCATCATTAAGTTCTTCCATGTGAACCCTGAATACCATGAGGACCGATTGAGGTCATTTATGTTAGGTAGACTGCCTACAGGGGGCTGGCTGGTGTTGCGACCTTGTAACCCCTGCAGATTTTACTTTGGAGGTTTTTTTTTTTTTCTGTCCTCCCTGCTCCCTGTTAATTAGCATTGCCTAATTTAATTTTTTTCTCTTTCTTCATCCTGTAAAGCACTTTGCGCTACATCATTTGTATGAAAATATGCTCTAGAAATAAATGTTGTTGTTGTTGTTGTAGTGGCTGGAGGTACTGTGCCTCTGTAAGGACACAATTCACAGGCACTGCAGTGTGGGAAGAGGCGAGGTGATGAGTGGAGAGGCAACAGTTATATACTGTCATACTTGGGTCACAAAGTTGCACTCAGGGTTTTTCAAGAGAGAGTAACTATATTCCAGAACAGGCGGAACAAACACAAGTCTCTTTCAGGAGCGATCCGGCCGCACATGGGACAACTGCCGAACCGGCTGCCTTGGCTCCACCTCCTGGTCAAAAGAACACAAAATCTTTCTCTTCAAAGGAGCGCGGCAGCTTGGTAGCCCCGACCAGAGCAGAGGTAGTCTGTGGGAAGAGAGACAAGGCAGTGAGACAGTAGGACAGCTGTGGCGTGGTCTTTTAAATATTTGAAGCCCCACGTGAGATGCAGATCGTGCAGCACGGCAGTAAACAGCCTGCTAGCAGCTGATCCCGCAAAGTGGAGATGAAAAGCTGTGTTTGTTTCCCTTTGAATCATTATTTAAGAGGGGGTTTCGGAGGAGCCCTTGGGGCCATGTTCACAGTATATAGTTTAAGCACATTCATTAATAAAGTTCATTAGTTTTTGCCTGTATCGAGAAAACATTGTCTGGCACGTTTTCTTCCCTCACTGGATGCTACAGAAGGTCTTCTTGCATTAAACAAGCCTTTGGCTGTGATGGTTAGCATGGAGATTCCATCCTCCACCAACGCAGCTGAACTTCTCCCAGCTCAAGTCTCTTCATCTGGGAGTTAGGTGTCCAGAGTTGTATAGGGTAAATAATATATTGTTATTTGGAATACATACATTTCATGTGTTTTCTGTGTCTACAGCAATCTGAGCAAATGTAGGATGGCAGGAAATGTGAGGCAAGAAATGTTGAACACATAACTAAAACAGAAACTTTTTTCATTTTATAGTAAGAAGTCAAGCAAAATGACACCTTTTATCGGCTAACTAAAAAGATTACAATATGCAAGCTTTTGAGGCAAGTCAGGCCTTTCTTCAGGCAAGATTTAATCATGTTATAATAACAATGACAAAATGTTGATATTAAGTGTATAATGTGTGAAGACTGAAGTGCAAATATCAAATAAATACTTTCACAAAAGGTATAATAAAACACGTGCACTTTTATTCAAGAATATATCTGAAGAAAAAGAAATTTAATTTACGTGTTGCTGTCAATATATCCAAAGCCCAAATATCAATTGACACAAAGTAGATGTGTCCGCTTGGCTGGTGCAGAGGTTAAAACTGCTGTCTCTTAAACAAGAGGATGAGGGTCCTTCCCGTGTTTACCCTTTTGACTAGTGAGTTGCTATTATTATTACCATAATATAATAAAAACATACATTTGATTTGAGTCTGTAACACCCGGTGTAAGTTTTGCTACTTGTCTCCTGTTTCAGCTTCTGCATCAGAATTCAGTTTTTTAATATGAGGTCTGGCTAAAATTCAGTTTAGCCTCAGACAAACCCGAAGACTTTCGGGACAAATATATTAAATGGACTCTGTCTTTTGATAGGCTTTATTGAGCAAAAATAACAGGCTCAGCAGTTTATCCCACAGAAACATGAATTTCTTTAAAATTACACAGGTAGAATTGAGACACTGGACAGAACCCCAATATAATGTCAAGGTGTCTGGATTTTAGCACAGAACCCTGAGAGGTTTCATAGGGTTCTCTGACCGGTTCATAGCATTGATAACGTGTTCACACCAAAGGTTAGTTACACATAGCCAGTTTTAAGCAAAATCAAGCAGAATTATCCTTTCAAACATTACTAAGTATTAGGCATTATTAAGTGTTATTAAGTATAAAATATGTTTTGTGAAATGTTTCAGGATGGAGAAAAATGTTTTTTATTTTTTCGTTCAGCACCCAGAAGTAAATAAACATCATATGATATAATTAAATAATTATTTTAGTGTAGACCTGCTGTCATGCATACATGCCTAGGGATTATCTTAGTGGCTCTGCTAAGGTAAGCAATACCACTTTGTTAAGAGAGGGGGAGCTGTCACCAACTGTATCTTCTACCTGCAGTTTCAAAAAAAGCCGTCCTTATAGGATACCTAAAACCACCCACAGTGCCCAGTGCAGACTCCGTCCCTTCCGGTTTGGTGTCACATTATGACTCAATACTAACACAGCACAGGAGCACCAGTATGACAGAATCCTTAAATCCAGACCAGATTAATCTTTTGTTTATGGGCTGTTATAGCCAGTATTTACATTGCACTCTAGCATGCCCTATAACACTAGTATCCCTGAAGAATATGAAAATATTCGTAATGCCGAGCCATCTTCAATTCCCTTGAACATCCTCATTAGCGTCTTTTGTTTTGCAAATTTGTCAATCAGCCCAAGCAGCAGGCAGCCTGCTATTCCATCCCCCACCGAGGCAGCTGAAGTTTGATGCGAAATTCTTACAGCTGAAGTCTCTTTATCTGGGAGTTGTATAGGGCAAATAGTATATCATTATTTGGAATACATACATTTCATGTGTTTTCCGTGTCTATAACGATCTGGGAAAATGTAGGATGACAGGAAATGCGAGGCAAGAAATGTTGAACACATAACTAAAACAGAAACTTTTTTCACGTTATAATAACAATGACAAAATGTTCACGTTAAGTGTATAATGTGTGAAGACTGCAGTCCAAATATCAAATAAACACTTTCACAAAAGGTATAACAAAACATGTGTGCTTTTATTCAAGAATATAACTGAAGAAAAAGAAATTTGATTTACATGTTGCTGTCAATATGCAACATCCAAAGCCCAAATATCAATCGACACAAAGTAGATGTGTCCGCTTGGCTGGTGCAGAGGTTAAAACTGCTGTCCCTTAAACAAGAGGATGCGGGTCCTACCCCGTGTTTACCCTTTCGACTAGTGAGTTGCTATTATTATTACCATAATATAATAAAAACATACAATTGATTTGAGTCTGTAACACCGGGTGTAAATTTTGGCTAAAGTATCTATCTATCTATCTATCTATCTACTTGTCTCCTGTTTCAGCTTCTGCATCAGAATTCAGTTTTTTTAATAGGAGGTCTGGCTAATATTCAGTTTAGCCTCAGACAAACCCAGATATATTATTATCATTAATATATTAAGTTGTCGTTTGATAGGCTTTGTTGAGCAAAAACAACAGGCTCAACAGTTTATCCCACAGAAACATGAATTTCTTTATAATTCCACAAGTAGAATTGAGACACTGGCGAGAACCCCAACATAATGTCAAGGTGTCTGGATTTCACCTCAGAACCATGAGAGGTTTCATAGGTTTCTCTGACCAGTTCATAGCATTGATAACGAGTTCACATCAAAGGCTAGTTACACATAGTCAGTTTCCAGCAAAATCAAGCAGAAATATTCTTTCCAACATTACTAAGTAATTTTGCTACTTGTAACAGTTACTATTTTTTTTAAATTCAGTTTTATTCTCTCTCGGTCACGTTCACGCACCCCTCAGTCTGACACTGTTAGTTTTCAAATAAAGACGTGGTATAACAAACTTTATGACAATTTGCTTTCTGTCTGCCTGGTTACACAAAAATAAAAGAAGAGAAAGCATCTAACAGTATTGAAAAAATCTTTTTACTGAAATATTTTTTCCTATTAACTGACCTACAAAAAAAAAAAAAAGAATCTAAATCCTTTTGCTGAAAATGTATTTTCCTCAGCTCTGTTCTTGCCACATGTCACTCTCTTTTTCTGCTTTACGCTTCACTTTCCCATGAGATTTCTTTTGACAACTCACAAAAATTGACCCAAAACACCATGGGAAAATGCTGCGCTATTGAGTAATCTTACAAAGCTAATGCCTAGTGGAATTACTTGCTATCAGCCTTTGCACCGAAATGTATAAAAATGTTTAGTGATGGATCAACACATTCCATTACACCATCACACCTCTCTAATAAATAGGCCCTCAGTGAAGAGGTGGCTGATTGTTTCTTGTTTGCTTAGTCAGGACTGTCCTCACATATCTTGGACAAATTAAAAAAAAAGAGAGAGATTAATTCAATACTATAAAGTTGAACTTACGAATAAAGGCAATATGGATGTTGTACCATCTTAGCCATTATGACTGTAATGAGAAGTCAAGCAAAATGAGCCCTTTTTTTGGCAAACTAAAAAGATTACAATATGGAAGCTTTCGAGGCAACTCAGGCCCCTTCTTCAGATGAGATGTACTGATATGAAAAAACACAAAACGGTCCCAACCTCCCTTTTCTTAAATAGGAGACATATACGTATCTACAAATATAGGAAGCATACATAAATTACAAAATGAAAAAAATACGTATCTACAAATATAGGAAGCATACATAAATTACAAAATGAAAAACATTTCATGGCAAAAATTGGAAGATTTTTTGGTTTTTTTGGTTTTTTTTTTTACATTTTATTAAAAACAAATAACATTCTATACAAGCAAGTCAAGTTTAACAAAACTAGGTTAGAAACAAATCAACCTCCACTTATGAGAAAGAGAGTTAGGCCAACAGAGTAAAACTTTAATAATAGTAAAAATATGTAGATAAACTTGGGGCCTTCGCCCCCTGCTCACTTCGCTCGCCAACCTCTTCCACCACTGCCAGCGCTACATGCCGTTGTTAAGAGGGGTGCTGAACGCATTTCAAGAAGGCGACGTCATCCTCAGAAACCCTTCTTAAATGGTGTGTGGACGCTGGCCCGGACACACACAGACGGACATCATATTTCATCCAACACACATTTATTTACAAGTCAGTTTACAGTTTAGTGCACTCATAAACCCCAGTGCCTCCAGCACTGATTCCCCCAATGTCCAGGCCACACAGTTCCAGTGCCTTTCTCCTGGCCGCCTCTAGTCCTCCCTCCAGCTCCGTCCTCTTCCACCCGACTTCTGCCGATGACTGGTGGGAGGCGGCCCCTTAAATGTGTGGCGGAAGTGCCGGCTGCGCACCCGAAAGCCATCCGGGTGTCCCCTGTCATCTTCCCCCCAGCACTTCCTGGTGTGGCGGAAGTGCTGGGCTCCCGGGATATTCAGGCACTGGGGCGCCGCCTGGCGGTGGCCACAGGTCCCTACAGGGCTGGGCTTCCAAGCCCTTTACCCGAGGCCCCCAACATAACCAGGGCGGATGCCCCCTCGCGGTCTGGAGGAGGTACAAGCCCTCCTCCGGTCCTCCTGGGCGTCCCGGCCGGGCTGCAGCCCCAGCCGGGGACCACAGGTGATACAATGGGAAACAAATAACAGTTGTTTTAGCCTCCTCTTTGCTTGATCAGCTGCTGGCTTGCTGCTTCTGCAATGCTGCATGATCTGCATTTTGTGTGGCGCTTCGAATGTTTTATCGCAGGACATGAAAGTGTCTCTCTGTCTCTCTTCAAAAGATCACGTCTCGTTACGATTTTTTTTTTATAATAGAGAGATAAATGAATAAAAATACTACGTTGGGCTGGCGCCCTGCCAGGGGTTTGTTTCCTGCCTTGCGCTCTGTGTTGGCTGGGATTGGCTCCAGCAGACCCCGTGACCCTGTAGTTAGGATATAGCGGGTTGGATAATGGATGGTTGGAGGAATAAAAATAAATAGAATTAAAAAAAAAGAGAGAGGATCAGCTTCCTCAATGCTTTAAATGCTTATTCTAAAATTTTATTCATCAGACCCTGCAAGGTTTTGAAAAATGTTTTGCACAGATCCTCTAAGTGAGAATTAGATTTTTTCCAATGTTAGATAATATATAACATCAGTTATCCACTGACTTAGAAGAGCTGAGTTAGGATTCTTCCAGTTGCTCAAAATAAGTCTATGTGCTAATAGTGAAGTAAAGGCAATTACAGTTTGTTTGTCCTTCTCCACTTTAAACCCATCTGGAAGACCACCAAACACAGCTGTTAGTGGATTAGGAGGGATTGTGATTGTGACTGTTTTATTTTTTATTTTTTCTTACCCCCATATTTCCCTCTTAAGGCACTGCCCTTTCCAGGCCACAGTTGTAAATAAGAAACATGTTCTTAATCTGTTTTGCCTGGATAAATAAAGGTAAATAAATAAAAAAATAATGATACCAAGGCTGTCTGAAAGGCACTTAAAGATTTTTGTCCAGAATGACGTTAATTTGGAGCAGGCCCAAAACATGTGGCCCAGTGAGGCTAGAACTTGATTGCAACGTTCACAGGTTGGATCTTGCCCCGGAAACATTTTGGACTATTTTAAACGAGACAGATGCACTCTAAATATAATTTTAAGTTGAATAATTGTATGTTTTACGCATTTGGAGCTCGAGTGAATTCTCTGCATTGCTACCTTCCACTCCTTTTCTGAGATGTTGAGTGAGAAATCCTTTTCCCACTGTACTCTTGGATCTTTGAAAGGGAGGGACTGTCAAATGTTTTATAAATTACGGAAATGCTGTCTGAGTCCTCAAGTCTGATCAATATTTCTTCCAGTATAGAGGTAGGTGGTTAGGTGAGGGAAATCGGGCAGGTTTTGTTTAATAAAGTTTCTAATTGGTATGTAGTGAAGGAAATGTGTTGCTGGAAACTTAAATTTGGAGTGTAATTGTTCATTGGATGCAAAGACATTTTCTATGTACAGATCTCTAAGTGATTTAATCCTGAATGTTTTCCAGACATTAAAAATTGAGTACGTTTGAGAGGGTGGAAAAGGTGGTTCTCATGCAGATTTGCCACAGATAAAAGCTTCTCTGTCTTAAAATACTTCCTACATTGGTTCATATTCTGATTGAGTGAAGCACAATTGGGTTGTTAGTATATTGGCGATGACTTGTACTTATTGGGGCACAAAGCAAGGAATATAAAAAAGTACTGCAGGATTTTATTTCTATTGCTGACCAAGGCTGTGTAAGTTCATTTATTTGTGTCCGTGTCCAGGTTTTAATAACTTGCATATTGGCCACCCAGTAACAAAATTGAATGTTAGGTAGAGCCATGCCACCTTCTTCCTTAGGTTCTTTGTATGGTCACCCTCTGGATACTTGGATGTTTTGAATTTCAAATAAATGAGGGTATGGTTGAATCTAATTTCTTAAAACATTATTTATTCATGTATATTGGAAAGTTTTGAAATAAAAAGAGAAGTTTAGGAAGGATATTCATCTTAACAATGTTAATTCTTCCAGCTAAAGTGAGATGAAGGGTAGACCGTCTAAGCAAGTCTTGCTTAATTTTTTCCAAGCATACAGCAAAATTTTGTTGATAAAGAGCTTTATGTTTATTCGTGATGTTTACCACCAGATATTTAAACTGATCTGTGATGATAAAAGGGAAGGTGTCCAATCTAATATTGTGTGCTGGAGAGTTCACTGGAAAGAGCACACTTTTATTTAAATTAATTCTAAGATTAGAAATCTTTTGAAATTGCTGTTAGGACTGCTGTTAGGACTGCAAGCACAGTATTTTGTGGATCTGATTATATATCAGATCCACAAAATATCTGGTATATACAGTACCATATCATCTTCATATAGAGAAACTTTCTGTTCAAGTACTTCTCAACATGCATCTTAAAACCAACATTGTATCTCCGTTATATAGATGACAACTTCATAATCTGGACTTCCAGTGAGAAGGACCTCCTCCATTTTCATAATGAATATAATTCTTTCCACCCCAACATTAAGCTGAAGCTTAATTACTGTAAAACAGAAGTCAGCTTTCTTGACACCAATCTTCAACTGAAAGATAATGCCCTTGTAACTTCTGTTTTTCACAAACAACAGACACACATGGACCTACCTGAGAAGTGATAGCTTCCACCCCAAGTATATAAAGTGCTCCATCATTTTCTTTTTAGGTATTTGTTACAATCATATTTGCTCAGACACGACAGACCGTGAACAACTATAGGAGCTTATGGAAGATTTCATCAGACAAGGATATTCTCCCAAAACAAGAGACACTCAAATAAGAGGAGCTACTGCCATACCCAGAGACAACCTCCTGGAATATAAAAACAAAGACAACAAGAACTGCATCCAGCTTGTTATCACCTATAACCCACAACTTGAAACACTTCGAAAAATAATAAAATAACTTCAGCCAATACTAAATAATGATGACACACTGAAAGATGTATTCCCAGAACTTTCCCTCCTGTCATACAGACAACCACCAAACCTGCTGAAACTAATTATCCAAAGCCCCAACAGATAATGGTAGATCTGCCTGCGAACAGAAAAGATGTAAAATGTGTGCTTACGCTTATTATAATATAGATCATGCAGTTATACCACAGTGCCGGCTAGAACATCTCATAAAAGGATGATTTTTCTGCAGATCATCCAATGTGGTCTACCTAATTTTGTGAATGAAATGTCCTGACACTGCACTCTATGTGGGAGAAACTGGGCAAACAGTCCGCCAAACAATGAATTCACACAGGTTCCACATTAAGCATGTCAGTAGTGATGTTCCTGTAGGAGATCGCTTCAACAGCCATGGATGCTGTGAGAGGGACTTTAAAGTCACAGTGCTTGTGGGAAACTTCAAGACACATCAGGAGGGAAAAGAATGGGAAGTTAAACTGATGCTAAAAATTATACATATTACCACATGGTTTTATACAATTTTACTCAAATAGTTTTACTCAATACATGATATTTGTTACAATTTAATATAAGCATTTACTTATATGAAGCTATAGCAGTGAATTATTAAACATAAAGATGCAAATGGAATATAACTAAAGGGTTAGTTGAATGTTGCTTTAAACCGAGACAAGTGAGACCTTTGCCTCATCTTTGAGGAGGCAACAAGATAGTAGCTAAGGCTAGAATGAAGTAAATGAGTAATGAACACCCTGTTAAAAAGTGAGGAAAAACTAGTGAGAAAGCCCAAACACCCCTATTATGAAGAGCTGATAAGACTGATGGGAAAACCCATAAGACAGCTCTATTAATGACGCGGTCTTCAGAATAATGGAAGAATCGACATGTATAACTGGTGAATTAACTGGTGGCTGTATATAATTGGTTAAGATAATAGAATTCTACATATTAAGAGTCAGATGATGTGATGCATCATAAGGTACATGGTAATGGAAAAGTATTAAAGGGAATGAATTGTATTAATGATTTGCTCACTTCATCGACTGAGACATTTGTACGTTATCTCTATGCAAATAAAGAACCCTTCTGCATTTTCATCTGGTCTCGTGAAGGATTTGTTTGATAACAGAGGAAGGTTTTCTCCACAACAGTTTAAAAAGAGACAAGAGTTTTATGACCAGACACGAGGAGTATTTACATCTTTCTGACTGATCCATATTATATGGAAAACTCATCAACAACTTCAAAACACTCTGCTGGACAGATATCGTATCAAAAGATCTTGACCATACATTGTTCTCCTCTCTTTCCAAATGAATCTTAGGCTGGAGAGGTCTATTAATTTTTTATATTAAAGATGAGCCACTTAAAGTTCTTCCAATGCTGTCTCTGTCCTGGTGTCTATATAAACACAGGGAATTCCAGTTTCTGTATTACATTTTGCCTGAAGAAGGGGCCTGAGTTGCCTCGAAAACTTGAATATTGTAATCGGTTCAGTTAGACAATAAAAGGTGCCGTATTGCCTGACTTCTCATATACGACAAAGTCCAAGGTGAAACCATAGTAACTGTAAAGACTGAGGAATGGATGAAAACTGACTAAGTGCTAAATGATGAAATGACAGCAAAACACAATTCAAATGGGCTGTTTCGAAGTATAAACCAAAACAGCTTCACCAGCAAGTCCGGATAGCATTCATGGCACGTGAATGAGGAAAACTCCAAACACATTACTGCTGTGGGCACCTGGATTAACAGTGACAATCTGTGGTTCACTTCAGTGAAATAAAAGCAACATCTGATATGATAGATAGCTACAGTAATTCTTCTGTGGGATACAGTAGATCCAGATGGAGTAGCCTTCACTCTACATATGCATTAGTGAGCCTTGGGCACCTTACTTGGAACACTTTTGGTAGGCACTAACGTTGCATACCAAGAAAATCCAACAAGAAATGCCATTTTAAGGTTTCTCTAACCTAATTGTCTAGCCATCACAATTGGGCCCTTGTCAAAGTCCCTCAGATTCTTTGGCTTGCTCATTTCTCCTGCTTCTAGCACATCACCTTCAAGAACTGACTGTTCACGTGTTGCTCAATGTATTCCAACCCTTGACGGGTGCCATTGTAACAAAGTGATCAATGATATTCACTTCACATGTCAGTGATTTTAATGTTGTGGCTGATCAGTGTGTATATATACTGTATATACCATATATTAGTATGGATGTGCATGTGTGGAGCACCCTCTGGGCTCTTCTGAGGTAGGCACTACAACCCTGGAGACACTCGCGCTAACCTTCTCCTCTTTTGTTCTCTCCGCAGTACAGAGAAGACGTTAAGTGAGGGCAACTGACTCCACCCCATACGCTTTTGAACCTATAAAGTCTGCAGCTGCCAGACAGAGGGGCTCAGTTTGGAGCAAACAGCACTGCAGGATGGAGCACCTTCCACCATGACCAGAACCCATTTGCTTAGCCAGACAGTTTTCTTATGTTGATCAAATCTGTTGATCCTTGTATTAGCAAGCATTGCACCCCTTTCTCATTAACCAACATTAATCCATGGAGCATTCAGTATTTTCTACAACCACAATGAATATAGATAGATAGTGGCACTATATAATAGATAGATAGATAGATAGATACAGTAGACAGATAGAGTTGAAAGGCACTATATAATAGATAGATAGATATGAAAGGCACTTTATGATAGATAGATAGATAGATAGATAGATAGATAGATAGATAGATAGATAGACAGATTTGAAAGGCAGTATATAATAGATAGATAGATAGATAGATAGATAGATAGATAGATAGATTTCAAATGCGAAACGCCACCTCCTGAAGGGTCAAGTTCTGTGACTGGTGACCTCATTGCAGACGCAGTAAGGAAAGTCTACTTCAGGTATAAATATTTTTTTACATGTAAAAGATCAGACAAACACAACACTTATGAACAATAAACAAACATGATTGATATTTTATGTATCACCTCTACAAGCTGATTAGGATTCCTCAAATGGTTTTTCACAAGAAGGTATTTCTGGACTTCTTTTACATTTTTTCGTAGCACACTGAAACCTAGATGACTTTTGCTGCTATGTGTATACAATAATCACAATAATAATAATAATAATAATAATAGAATTATAATCCAGAAAGTCTAATAAAAATGGCAAATTACGTTCTCGAATGTTTATTTCTGATTGTTTCATCTTTTTAATCGTCTCTATTCGGTCTTGTTGTAATTAGCACATCAATCACTGCTAAAAGTGGAATTACTTTTTTTTTTTGTCATTGTGACAGTCGTAACCAAGCCTTCATTATTTTCCATCCTTTGGGACATCGATGCCGAGGTATTTAAATCAGAAGAAAGTGTGAAATATCAAAGAATCTGATGAGAAATATGACAGCTCAACCTTCTTGACCTTTAGCTCAGCCCATTAGAAGAGCCCGCTAACACCTGCCTCGTAATTAATGTGCTAATGCATCGGCGGAGTTCAGTGTGCACTTTTCTTAAAGTAGCCCCTCAAAATCTCAGCTGTACTTTTTTTTTTTTTTTTTTTTTTAAGTCTCAATTAGTGGGCAGCCCCTAATGTAGCTTCTCATTACTGAAAGAAAATTGGTTTTAAATTCCAAGTCTATCAAAGGCTAAGTAATCTGCAGTACATACAAGAATATTAAGCTATAGCATACCCTCAAACTAATTTTGTCTCTGCAGCAGAAAAATTGGTTTTAAATGAGCAGCAACACATCTTGCATTAAACTGTATCTCATTGCTATTTAAAGTGCTCTTGTTTTTCAGACAGATAAGGCGTATTTCTTTGTCGTTTTTCAAAGTTGTCATTGCCTTTGCCCAAGCATCATGTAGAGAAAGGACAAAAAAAAAAAAGAAGCGAATTAAGGTTTTCTTTCACAGCATTGACTCAGCATTTGCCTTTGACGAAATATATAAAAAGACGCTCGTGTACAAGTGTACTCTTTGACCTCCAGTACTGATTTTGTAATGATGTGCGCTACTGAACTGCAGTGCCACTTTAGATCGTGCAGGACCCCAAAAGGGAGCAGAAAGGAAAGAACATGGGGAATCACATCAGGCAGCCTTCATTTTATGTAGTAGTCATTAGAGTTTTTGAGAAATAATAACTCCCAAATGTGACTTTTATAAATCAAAGCTTG
Source organism: Polypterus senegalus (assembly GCF_016835505.1). Lineage (NCBI taxonomy): Eukaryota > Metazoa > Chordata > Cladistia > Polypteriformes > Polypteridae > Polypterus > Polypterus senegalus. The sequence goes on from NC_053158.1 coordinate 12,914,582, forward strand.
AATGTAACACCGGGGGAAAATTGCCCAAGCATCTGAGAGACTTTATTTTTTTCCCAGATTTTCTATTCCTTTCCTTTGTTGCCAAATGGACTATTTTTCTGTGAGCCTGATGTTCTGCTAGGTTGATTTCCATAACATCTTATTTAAATTTTATCCAAAGTAAACTGTTGGGACTAAAATGGCAGGGCAATCAGACCTATGAGGTCCTGACAGTAAAATAGAATCTGGCAAAATTGATTTAGGTAGCTGCCCAGGATGGCATGTGGTGCCCACACCAAAAAATGGTGGTTACAGCCTGTTAGGGGCACCATTTATGAAAGTTAACAGGCACATGCAATGGACACCTATTAGTCTTGAGCAGAGGAGACTGAGTGAAGACCTAATCCGGGTCATCAAAATTCTCAAAGGATCTGATAAAGTGTTTAACCTAAGTGGTAAACTACATACTCGAATTTCCACTGGAAATTAAGTGGAAGTGCATTTAGGATTGAAGCCAGGTAGCACTTCTTTTGTGAGTTGTGGACGAAATTACCAGGACATGTAGCTGAAGTAGAAACATTGACAACATTTAAGAAGTATCCAGAGGAGATATTGGGACAGCTTAGACATTAGCTGGACCAACAAGCCTGATGACCTGAATGGTCTCCTCTCATTTGTCAAATTTCGTATGTTTTTGTGCATTGTATCTGATCAAGGTGGATGGGGATCTAATGAAGATTTAGCTAAATTGTTACAAAGGACCTTGGATAAGCATACAGCTTGAGCAGATTTGTGGCAAATGAAAATTTATGTAGGTAAAGTAGTTAATAGGAGATAAGGAAAACACAATGGGAGGTCTGAAACTTAAAACTACACCTTATGAAAAGGACCTGGTGGTCTTAATAGACTTTGGGGACCTTCAAATCTCAACTTGATATCATTTTGGAAAATCTCGGCCAAGGGTCTCCAACTCCAGTTCTGGAACGCTATTGTGGCAGTGGACTTTCATTCTAACCCTTTTCCTTAATTAGTGACCAGCTTTTGTTACTACTTAACACTTTTGCCTTAATTTTAATTGACTTGCTATTATGGGTTTTTTTAGTTAAAATATAACCTTTATACTTAAATGAAGTTGTAACAACAAATTATTGAAACATAAGGAAAAGAACTGAAGGTAATTAAAGAGTTAACTAAAGGTTATTTTAAGCTTAGGCATGTGAGATCTGCCTCATCAATTACTAAGGTTATAATATAGTAAATGAGTAATGAACACCCCTTTAAAAAGTGAGGACAAACTAGTGAGAACGGCCAAACACCCCAAAACAAGGACAAGAGACAAAAAAAGGTTAGGGGTTCCACCTTGTATATTTGAATCTTTTGAAAAATAAAGTCAAACAAGTTAGCACACTGGTGAAACTGAGTAGTAACTAAGGACTGTGTCCCAAACTCATCTGACTGACAAAGGTGAGGTGGCTGGGCTTTATGGTCACCGAACAGGAAGGGGTGTGTCCAAAGGGTCAGAAGCAGAAGTGAAGTTGGGAGTAGGGTGGGGTCTGGAACAGGAAGTAGAGACTGAGTTTACGTAGGCTTCTCTTCAGGCCTGTTCAGAGGGATAAGAGGTGTTAGTGCATCCAGACAACCCCTAGTCCAGGGGTCTCCAACCTTTTTTCTCCCGAGAGCTACTTTTACAAAATGAAAATGGACGAGAGCTACTCACGTTGTCTAACGTTTATTCTTATAGCTTATTTCAATCCAAACAAACTGAATAAGCTTATTTTGCCTGATCATTTACAAAATGTTGGTGTCCACAACTCATATTTTGCATTAAAACATTACAAAAAATAGTTATTTTAGTTCTTAGCTCTTCTGCAAGTGCATTTTGTATGTATGTATGTATGTATCTCACACTATTGAATTAAAACATGAATGCAGTTAAAACAAAACAATGCAAATCCAAATACACAGATATGACTTACTCATTTGTCATTTTGTTCCATGTCACTGTTTCAGTTTATTCACAGGTCCAGTTGCATGTGTAATGGGTTTTTTAGTTACAACAACAACAACAACATTTATTTATATAGTACATTTTCATACAAACAGTAGCTCAAAGTGCTTTACATAATAAAGAATAGAAAAAAGACACAATAAGAAAAACAAAATAAATCAACATTAATTAACATCGAATAAGAAGTAAGGTTCAATGGCCAGGGGGGACAGAAAAAACAAAAAAACTCCAGACGGCTGGAGAAAAATAAAATCTGTAGGGATTCCAGACCATGAGACCACCCAGTCCCCTCTGGGCATTCTACCTAACATAAATGAAACAGTCCTCTTTGGATTTAGGGTTTTCACGGAAGGGCTTGATGATGATGATGGTCACGTAGACTTCTGCCTTTAAATCCATCCATCGTTGTTGGAGCATCATGAAGCTTTGAGTAGGTGGAGGTGGCGCAGGCCACCACCACAAAGAAACCGGAAAAAGAAACAGAAAAGAGAGTAGGGGTCAGTACCGATTTTAGAGCCACCATGAATAGTTATTATGATGAATTGAACATACAGAGTATCAGGATTAAGTTAAATTAAATTAAATTGAAGTTATAGAAAGGCCATGTTAAAGTAATGTGTTTTTAGCAGTGTTTTAAAGTGCTCTACTGTATTAGCCTGGTGAATTCCTATTGGCAGGCTATTCCAGATTTTAGGTGCATAGCAGCAGAAGGCCACCCGCCTCACCACTTCTTTTAAGCTTTGTTCTTGGAATTCTAAGGAGACCTTCATTTGAGGATCTGAGGTTACGATTTGGAATATAACGTGTCAGGCATTCCGATATATAAGATGGGGCGAGATTATTTAAGGCTTTATAAACCATAAGCAGAATTTTAAAGTCAATCCTGAATGACACAGGTAACCAGTGTAGTGACATCAAAACTGGAGTAATGTGTTCAGATTTTCTATTTTAAGTTAGTCAGATAACTGGCACTGCATGGAGTCAACAAGAGAGGCAGGTGTCTGGTGGAGTGGAGCCACTTAGGTTCACTCTTATGGAGTCGTTTAAATGTTCATCTGTCAGTGTTATTCTCAACTTTGATTTCATGACATTCATGTCAGACTCACAGAGGTATGGAGACCCAAACAAAGCAGACATTTTCAGAGGTGAAGATTCTTATAGTTATCAGGCTCTGCTAAGCTCCAGAAATGCTGAGAACGCTGTTGAGACTTTAACTGCACATTATTTTGAAGGTTTACAAATATATACAGTAAGATATAAAATCCAATGTCTGTCTGTCTGTATATCTGTCCGCTTTTCACAAGAGAACTACTTCACGGATTTAGATCAGGTTTTTTTCTATAATTTGCTTGAACTTTCTGGTTGATTTTGGGACTTCTCTCATTTCGCTATGTATCATAGTTCACTTGAGGTACCGATTTATTTGTGTGAATCCGAGAAAAACACAGAGGGCCGAGGGGAGGGGCCTTCCTCACTCACTCACCAGTTTGTTCCTTAACTTCTGCTAGCGAACAAGAGAACAATCGAATTCAACTTTGTTTGATATTTTAAATAAAGTGTTACTTAGGTCTTGATGTGTTTGAGCCCGGATATTTTGTTAAGTGTATGCCACTTTGAAAATGTAGATTGCAATTCAGATTGTGGATTGTGATTTCGTGTTAAAAGAATCATAACATGATTTTTTGAAAAGATCACCCAGCCCTAATTTGACTAATCAAGTTTTCAAATTTATGTAAGATTCATTAACCCTTTGGCGAGCTGCTTGGAATGGGGTTGTGAGCTACCGGTAGCTCCTGAGTGACGTGTTGGAGAACCCTGCCCTAGTCAGATATATCACACTCCCATGCCTCCCATACACTCATGTGTGTCAACCCCTGTTATTAAGCTGTGATGAGATCAATAGGTCACCCCTGTTAACAAAGTGATGACTACAAAACAGCTGTTCTTACCTCTGCACCGGCCAAGCGGACATGTTCACGAGGATGGACAGGATTAAAAATGAAGGCATTAGAGCGTCAGCTCAAGTTGGATGGTTGGGAGACAAAGTCAGAGAGACTTGATTCTGTTGGTTTGGCCATGTGCAGAGGAGAGATGCTGAGTATATTGGGAGAAGGGTGCAAAGGATAGAGCTGTCAGGTAAGATGAAAAGAGGAAGACCTAAGAGGAGGTTTATGTATGTGGTGATAGAGAACATGCAGGTAGTGGGTGTAACAGAGAAAGATGTAGAGGACATAAAGATATGGAACAAGATGATCCGCTGTGGCAACCCCTAACAGGAGCAGCCGAAAGAAGAAGAAGCATAGACCTTTTCGGCAGAATCCTGGTAAAAAATGGTCCTGTGCTCAATGTGTTAATATAATGGAACTTTTTAGCATGGCTGTCCCATTCGCAAATGATACAGCAGGATCATTTAGATCCCCACAGATGTTCCAGGTGTAGCTGTTGTATTGTAGATGTGTGCTTATAATATGAAAAGAAGTTACAAAAATAACTAGTGATTACAATAAAATGGTACATGATAGAGAAGGTTAAAGGTAATTTTTGTGATCAGCAGACCAAATTCCATAAGATTCATCCAAAAGTGTTCAAGAAGTAAAACCGTCTTTGCCCAGTCAGTGGTTTTTGTAGATTTTAGAGGAAATATTTGCTGTTTTGAATAACATTATAGCTGCACGTAATTATTTTGAATAATGTGATACCAGCACATAATTTTGCCAGTTTTCTCCTGTTTATCTTTAACAGTGTGTGTAGTAAGCTTTCTGTATTCCAAATTGTGTCAAAGATGTGTTTGCCATTATCCATGCTGCCCGTGGGTCTGTTCAGTTTAAATTTAAACATACTCTGCTCAAACGGTCAAATCTTATACAAACCTTTTCTAAAGAGTATCTGGCAATAAACAAGCTTGTTATGTAACTTGCATTTTGTTTCCCCATTAAACGTAACCCTATCTGAATAGCAATCTGGATCATTCTTTAATGAATCTTTCATCTGCTTGCTATTCATCCCAGCCTCATTAATGATGCAAATTTTTTCATGAGCTAAATAAAAGATTTCATTTTTATTCTGCCTAACAGAGAGCTGAATGCATTCATTTAACAATTCTTAGGTGAGGCCTTTTTTTTCTTTGCCATTTTTAACACGACAGGCTTAGCGACTTTTCAGAACAGTGCAGCAATAGCATTTTAGTAATGAATGTGTGAAATCTGGTTCATCCTAAGCTTTTAAAATATTTCATATTAAAATACAGGCAAATATAGAGAGGACAAAATAGACATATTTTATAAGGAGAAAAACTTCTCTGACATGGGTTTTGATTCCTTATTTTTAAATTGGCCGAAAAACAAGGACATTCCTTTCAAATTTTCAGCAAATGCTGCTGTTACTTTTTAACAAAGCAGCACTTAATTTTTCCTTTTGCATTTAAATATAATACCAAAATAGCCTTAAACCTTGAAAGGCCATACTAAATGGATCAAGAGTTATAAATAATAAGTGTACTTTAAACTTACAAAAAAAAAAAAAAACTTAACCAGAATTTGCATCATGTTTAAAAAAATATTAAATCTATATGAAAAATAGGGCTGCTTTTTGATGAAATAATGTAATCATAATTAATCGAACAATTAAAATTTTTCATCAGAATGATTTATATATTAACCACATTTTTTAATAATCCCTTCAAGCAAAACTTTCTATATATTAACAGATATTAATATAGATAGATAGATGTGAAAGGTACTATGTAATAGATAGATAGATAGATAGATAGATAGATAGATAGATAGATAGATAGATAGATGTGAAAGGCACTATGTAATAGATAGATAGATAGATAGATAGATAGATAGATAGATAGATAGATAGATAGATAGATAGATAGCCATAGCAAGGTTTGGGGCAGCCACCCTTTCCGTGCTGCATAATTAAATAAATTGATGTATTGAAGTGTACAGATCAGAGTCCCGGGGCTCGGTAATGACATCAGAGGGGCCGGAGCCGGAAGGGTCTTCATCCTTAGGCTCGGACCCAGAAGTAATGTCAAATGGGTCGGAACCAGAATTGATGTCATCAGGGACAGACAGAAATTCCCATGAATGGTCTGCAGAAAAGCGACAAAAAGAGTCAGTGCACTCGGCCATCTCCCGGTCTGGCTCAGAATTACTCTCATTCAACCGCTTTAGCTGCCTCCCATGCACACTTGTATATATATGTGATATTTACGTACATATACATATAATATACTGTACATATACACACACATACATACTGTACATGCATTTACACCAATTTAAAAAATAGCTAACAAAGTATTGCACTACCGGTTATTGCACAGATAAATAAATAAATAAAATTACCAATAAAGTTTTAACATGTGCCCGATGTTCTATTAATATTATAGTGATTTATTGATGATGAATAACCTATGATCAGAACAAATTATTGTTGGTTCTGTTTCTGTTTTTCAGTTCGCGTATAGCTCTGGGATAAAAAACGTTCTTAAATCTGTTAGAAGATTGAAGAGTCCCTGCTATAACAGACCTATAGCGTCTCTCCGAGGGCAGCAGATCAAATAGACAATGTCCCGAGAAGGATACGCCTTTTAGTATATCGGTTATTTGGCTGAGACAGTGACATCTGAATAGATCCTCCAGTGAGGGCAGAAAGCAGCCAGTAATCCTTTGGGCAGCATTAATGACCAATGACCGGGCTCTCCTGTCTGCTCCTGTGCAACATGCAAACCCTATAGAATTGCCATACATCAACACACTTTCAGCAGAGCAGCGATAGAAGGATACCAGTATTTCTCACGCTGGTTGTTTATTCTGAAAGCCCTCAGAAACCAAAGGCCCTGCTGTGCTTTTTTTTACTACTGTGATGGTATTGGTAGTCCAGGAAAGGTCCTTATCTATACGCATACCCAAGAATTTAAAAGTCAAAACCCTTTCTACACAATCCCCATTGATGTATAGTGAGACAGGCACTCTGTTGTTCGACCTGAAATCTATTATGAGTTCTTTGCTTTTACAGAATCCAGAACTAGCCTGTCCTCCAAACTCCTATCTCTGTGGACTTCATCCCTGTAGGTAGTCTCGTCTCCTCTTGAGATGAGTCCAACCACTGTCATGTTGTCCATAAACATGATGATGACATTGGTAGAGTAGGTTGAGACACAATCATGGGTGTTAAAGAGTAGACAAAGTACACATCCCTGGAGGGCACTGGTGATGAGTATGATAATATTAGAGAGGTGCGGGCCTAATCTAACAGTCTGGGGATTGTTTGTCAAAAAGTCCTTAATCCAGTGACAGATGGTTTGGGAAAGTTCAAGATCAAAAAGTTTGGTAATCAGTCTACCTGGGATGACAGAGTTAAAGGCAGAGCTAAAGTCTAAGAAAAGCATCCTCACATAGCCCCCGCAATGTTCTAATGGGATAGTGCTGTGTGAAGAGCAGTGGTGATGGCATCTGCAGTAGACCTATTTGATCTATAGGTTAACTGGTACTGATCAAAGGTAAGAGGCAGGTTGGTTTTGATGTATCGGAGTGCCAGCCTCTCAAAGTACTTCATTATAATACTAGGTGTGAGTGCCACAAGGTGATAATCACTTTAGCCACTTATGACAGACTTCTTTGGCACTGGGATGATTGAACAAGACTTCAGGCAGGGATGGTGGATCTGGACAAGGATAGATTGAAGATCTTTGTGAGGCTCCTAGAGAGTTGGTCGGCACATTCCTTTAGGACCTTTCCTGTCACACCATCAGGACCGGCAGTTTTCCTGGGGTTCTCCTCTCTGAGCACATGCCTCACATCATGTTCCTGCACAGTGAAGGGATGGCTGTTGTAAGCTAGAGGAGACGTAATATGTGGAGCCACCACTCTTGCTTGAAAGCGGGAAAAGAAGTGATTCAGCTCCTCTGCCAGTGTGGCATCACCAATAACATCTGTGAGTTTACTGGTTTTTATGATTAATGGTGTGCTGGATGCCCTATCACATTAGTTGTTTTTGAAGTGTTCTTTTATCTTCCACTTCGTAAGTTGTTTTTGCATCTCTAATTCCCCTCTTCAAGTTAGATCTGGCAGAAATAAAGAAGAGATAAAGAAATAAAGTTATTTCTATAAAGCAGATGCATTAATTTCTAATGAAAAAACAGCTTTAATAACCTCCTGCCTATGCATAATGTATTGAATTGTCCATCAAACACCCCACCCCAAGGGGTTGCTATACAATTTGGGCAAAACAATACATATGGTTTGGACTGCTACAGTGCCCTCCATAATGTATGGGAGACATTTTTCCTTGATTTGCTGCACAGTTTAAAATTACAAATCAAATAATTTGATAAAGTGCACACTGCAGACTTTCCATTAAGGGTCTTTACATACATCTTGGCCACAGCATGTAGACATGACCCCCACATTTCAGGGGATCATAATGTCTGGGACAATTGGCGTCACAGGTATTTCTAATTCCTCAGGTGGGTTTCATGGCTTCATAAGATACCTCAACTTTCTTCCACCTTTGGAGTGTGCCATTGTTCAACATAAGGACAAGAGCCGTGCCAATGAAAGTCATATAAGACACTATGAGGCTGAAAAGAAAGAACTAAACCATTAGAGTCATCTTTAAAACTTTAGGATGACCAAAATCAACTGTGTGGAATATCATGAAGAAGAAAGAACACACTGGAGAGCTCAGTGATCAAAAAGAGACTGGTAGACCAAGGAAGACCTCCACTGCTGATGACAGACGAATCTTCACTATGGTCAAGAAAAAGCCCCGAATGCTTTTCTGACAGATCAGAAACAGTCTTCAGGGGGCTGATGTTTGTGTGTCAGCAGACTTCATAAACAGAAACACAGAGGATGAACTGCAAGATTAACACCACTAGTTAGCGACAAAAAAAGGATGGCCAGATTACAGTTTGTGAAAAAAGGATTTAAAAGAGCCTGCAGAATTCTGGGAAAAAGGTCTTGTGGATAGAGGAGACAAAGATGAACCTCCTTCAGACTGATGGTGAGAGCAAAGTGTGGAGATACAATGGAACTGTCCAAGATCCAAAGCAGTCCACCTCATCTGTTAAACATGGTGGTGGGAGTGTTATGACTTGGGCATCTGAGATGTAGAGAAACATCTGATCTTCCACAGTTTCAGTAAAGGCCTCTAAACTGATTGCGGAGGTTGGTACGAGATTTGCATAGCAAGTGGCTATGCTTTTAAAATGAGGTAAAGATAGCATCAGGCCAACACCCAAACCCTAAAGTATTTTCACCTGATAGCCAAATATTAACAACAAACCAGAGAAAAAGTTCAAATATATTAAACCAGTAACGCTGCACTGCATGATAATGTGAAGTGAATACACTTGACTTGGGCATTCATAGTTCTCTTTCTCTGTACGTTTACCAATCGTCTGCTCAGAGGTTGACGCGCTTGCAGCTTCCTGAGCAGGTCTTCTTTTCTCCACCCTAGCGGCCCGCTTCTTCTCTTCTTTCATTGTCATCTTTTCGCATTAAAACTGATCAAGTCAGTGTTTGTGTTGCAACTACTTAGTACGTTTTTCTTAATTTTTCACTTAAGCTGGCACTTAAGTCTTCAATCTGTCTCAAGAATGATTTAAGATATGAAGAGGTAGGGGTAGTGACGGTGAAGGTGGTTGGGATGAGATTGGTGCCTTTACGCTTACTGTCACCCTACTGACCACTGCCGAGAGTTGATTCTATAATAAAATAAAATAAAAAAAGAAAGAGGAATAACTATGGAGGTCAATCATCACCCGAAAGCAGATAGTAGACATCATATAGTATATGTGTACCAAATTTCAGGTCAATCGGTCAAACAGTTTGTGAGCTACAGGTGATTTAAAATCCTGGACAGACGAACGAACAGCCACGGTAGCGTATTATATATAAAGATACTGTATATTCAGCAATAAAAAATATGTATTCCTTATTTACTATAATCACTATTTACAAAAACAAAAAAAGAAATGTGATAACAAAAGTACAAAACAAATACTACAAATAAACCCCCTGTCGATATTTGCAGTCCAGGAAAATGTCTTTACGGGTACGTGATGAAGGAGGATCTTGAGGTACAATCACTGCTTAATGGATGGAGATATGTAGCAGAATACTCCACTTTAGTAAACTGCCTCCCAGAACAAGTATAAAGAACACTGTCCTACCACCAGAGTCCAGAAGATAAATGGCCTTCTGAGGCACGCCTCTTCACAAAGAGTATCGGAGTAGTGGATTGGGAAAAAAGAACCCACCGCCGTTCCTAAATCTGGTGGCCGTGCACAATCTTTCTCTGCCACGAACGTCCTGTTAATAAAGTGGTTTAGCTGCTGCTGGGGATGAAATCGATCGAAAAATTAACAAATCGAAAAGTCTCACCACATCCTTCTCTTCCGGTTTTATGTAAACAGTGCTTACAAATCCCATAAGCCCGTCCTCAACCATGCATACCTGTTTAAAGACACAGACCCCATATTTGCAAACAGGAATCTGTGCGATCTGTGTTATTATTAACATTCAACAAACAGCAAACATGGCATACCTATAAACAAATGAAATACCCTATGTGTACTTCTACAAGATAATGACCCCAAACATAGTGCTAAGGCGACACAGCTACAAAATGGAAACTTCTTGAATGGCAAAGCCAGTCACCTGATTTGAATCCAATTGAGGAGGCCTTCCATATGCTGAAGAGAAAACTTAAGAGGACAAGACCCCCAAAACAATCAGGAGCTGAAGTTGACTGCATTAGAGGATTGGAAGAGCATCACCAAAGAAGACCCTCAGCACCTGCTGATGTCTATGAATGGCAGGCTTCAAGCAGTTATTGCATGTAAGGGATATGAGACAAAGAACGAAATATGATAGCTTTAGTAGACCTGCCATTGCTGTGTCCTGAAATTGAGGGTCCATTGCTACGATCTGCTGTAGCAACCCCTAATGGAAGCAGTCGAAAGAAGAAGAAGAACAGAAAAAGTGTTGTCATTTGTACATGGTGTGACCAAAATGTATGCAAATCCCCTTAAATGAAAGTCTGCAATGTGCACCTTAATTACATCTGAATTGTTTTATTTATAATTTTTAAACAGTGGAGCAGAGGGGAGAAATCAAGGAAAAATGTGTCTTTCTCCCAAGTATTTTGGAGGGCACTGTATGTACTAAGACAACATACCAAAAGCACTAACAGTTACATAAACAATTCAATATTTTAAAAACAGAAACATCAAATCCTGGTTCAGCTTTGTGCATAACCGCATGATGCACATGAGTCAGCTCTGCAGCTGTCACCTGGAGAGGAGAAGTCATTACTTATATTTGAAATGTGTACAGATTAGGCTTTTAAATAGCAAAGAACAGACTGAAATAAATCCTTCTAAATATGTGTCTGATAGGGTTATTTATTGAGATGTTTTAAATAGCACATTGTCATAAAATGTTATCGTTCATTAATTATCTTAATGTTCAGCCCAAATGTATGTAAATATTAGCCAGATCAATTTGCACTGATTATTGCCCAGTTTTATCAGTTCCAGTATAATAATATGCAGTAATGTGTGTTATAAATTGGTAACAATACAATTAATTAAATAATAACATACAATACCATATTGTGTTATGTGAAGTGAGAATGAGTTGTAAAGAATTGAGTGAATCCACCTTGTGTCATCTGCTCTTTAGCTGCTCAGATATGGGTTGCACCATTGTGTTTAAGGTCAGGTGTCTTTCTGTTGGCACACCAGTAAGCTCCATGGCAAACATATTCATCGCTATTCTGTATCTCACTTGGACCTGTATTTCAAAAGCCTCTTATGTTTCAAGGGTGAACTGACATTAGTAGATATCACTATGTGTACTATCCTGTTCTGGATGTTCTCTAATATACGATGTGAGTTTTTTAACATATAAAAAATAATGCAAAGAGATCATAAAGGTTTGGGGCAATGAAGTGATCCCTGTATAATATGATGCAAAATAAATCAAAACAAAAGGACGAAATAAGTCTTTTTAGATGGCTGTCCCAAGATGGCAGGTTAAGTAGGAAAGTCAGAGGAAGAGGCTGGCTCAGTAGACTAGACACCAGAAGTGACGTCACTGGAGGCCAGTCTTTCAATCATTCTTTCTTCAGAGGGAGGTGGAAGACAAACACAAAATGACAGTGCCAACCCCTGTTTTGGAGGGAAATTACTGTTAAATGCGCTCTTGAGGTTGTCTTCCAATTGCACGTGTGTGACAAACATCAGTATGTCAATGCAGCATAATAATGACGATGACGTGACACGCAATCTCACTCAACATGCATCATGTGTCCGTCTTCAAAGTTAGCATGACCCAAACATGACACTCATTCACTCCGTCTGTATAACAGTTTAGATTTTAATTGTTCTCATGTTATTCTCTGCATTTTAAACAGATAGTGCATACATGAAACAATGTGTATGAAAATATGGTTCAAGGTACTGATTCAGTGCGGTACGTTGTATTTCAAGTTCCAATATCAGATGATCCTGCGTTACAAGGAACAAGTGGTGAATCTACTGGTGGATGAAGACCATTATAAAGAAATAAAATAGGAAGGGATCGAGGGCTATCAATAGACTTGGATTAATTTGGTGCTGTGTTTCATCAAGTTTGAAGCACAGCCAAATCATTTGGATTAAATAAATGCATTCAGGGGTTGCACTGAAAAAGTTAATTTCTGGAATTTTTAATGTGTTAATCACACAGATTAATGGTAATTAATCAGAAGATCTAATAAAAAGAAATCCAGAGGAATGCCAGATATTAGTTTTATTACATCTGCAAAGCATCATTGTGAAGGTCTGGGTTGGCTACACTCTCCCTTGTTGCATCTGGGGGCTGCTTTAACATGAAACCGTTGATAGTCATGAACCGAGAAGAGCCTGACAAATGAGGACACATACGTTCTGCAAGTGGTTGGTACAAAAAACTAAACAGCGTCAGAATTTATAGAATTTATGCTGTAGCTGTTACTTAGAGTCAGATCAGGAGGGACGGGGTGGGGTAACACTGGCTCAGTTTACTTTCCTGGGGAAAGCGGCTGTCTGAAACAGAAGCTTGTCGATGTTGAATCCTCCTTTTCTTCTTCCATCGCCGTTTCTAGTAAGATGCGACAACGAAGTTCCTCTGCAAGCTGAGCCATGAACAATGTTCTTTTCTCAGTGGTCCCCATACATGCCTTGTAGAGTACACGTGCGTTGATCACCGCCAGCATGTTGTAGCACACAGCAACTGGCCACCTGCATGTTATTGCGCACACTGAATAAGCTCCTGATCTGACTCTAAGTAACAGCACCAGCATAAATTCACACCCGATCTGAGGCAGTCCATTTTCAAATAATATTGCATTAGTGCAATGATGTTTTCACATATCTCTTTCTTTCTGGTGTGTAATAGAAACCACAGCATAGAGAGAAGTGTGTACATTGTAACAGGTACACAAATTGTAAATGTAGGAAGGACGATTTTTGCATGTGTGTGAACTGTTAACATTTGAATTTGATGATTGCATATAGCGCTGAACTTACTGCTCTGTACTATTCTTTCCTCTGCATGTCCTAGAGCACAAAAGAAACTACATACAGCAACATGTGTGGACTGGCAAGATCGGGGCAAAAAAAACATGCAGTCACTGATTACAAACTGCAAGATGTTATGCAAATGAATATGAATAATATGAATAATGTTCATAAAACGAATAATTCCAAATATCATATATACCTATGTCTCTGTTTTGTTTTTTTTGACATCATAGACCATAAGGTGCAAACCAAGTTTATGTGTATACAGTATAATATTAACAATAAGAGCAGCTCACTACTGAAAACAGCAAATATAGGAGGCAGTGGGGATCGAATTGGGGACTTTTGATCACAAGTCAGCAAATCTTACCGCTACACCACAGAAGCTGTTGTCTTTTTCCTTGAACCTTTTGTGAAAGTGTTTATTTGATCTTTGGACTTCAGGCTTCATACATTATACAGTTCATGTCTACATTTTGTCATTTAATACTAAAATATGAAAAACGTTTCTGTTTTAAAAAATGTGTTTACACAGATTATTGTAGAAACGGAACACACATAAAATGCATGTGTTCCAAATAACAATCTATTATTTCCACTCTAAAACTCCACTTCACTCCCAGATAATTAATCAAGGCACGAGCTGGGAGAAGTTCATGCATGTTCTAAGTTGGTGGGGGGAAGGAATAGCCGGCTGCTTGCTGCTTGTCTTTATCGGCACATTTAAAGGACAAAGGACGCTGGTGGAGAGGTGCAAACAGATTTAAGGTGGACTGGATCTACGAGTTTTTTCATAGACTCTGGTAATTCTAGTGTTAAGATTGTGTAAACCTCACAGACTTCACTTTGCTGTATGTTCAGTGAAATGTTCATGAACTTTGCCAAAATGCAACAAAGTCAACGGGGAAAGAGGAACTAAACTAGTTTTGGTTGGATTCTACCAGGGGAGTGGTCCTTAAATTGCCTATAGGACGAGGGAAAAGAGTGCCAACTATACTCAATTGATTATGGTTGCCAAATATGTGATCTGAGTGGTGAGGCTGTTATGTATTGTACATTTGTTCATAACTTGTTATGGTTTAGAAGCAAAGACTGCAAGGTATGTGGGTGTGGTTTGGCCTTAAAATAAAAGAGACAGGAAAACAATCTGGGATGTTACACAGATGCTGACCTAGGGATCGAATGGATCTTGAATGTTATTTTGGTGTATAGTGATCTGTATCTAATAACTTTATGCATTAAAGTTCTTTAAAGGAGCTCCTGCAGTGATCGTCTGTTTCCTTAACACTAGAATTCCTGAAGCCTACGAAAAAACTCACGATCCCGGCCCACCTTAAATCCCTTCGCACCTTTCCATCAGCGTGTTTTGTTTTGTAAATGTGTTGATCAGTACAAGCAGCAAGCAGCCTGCTGTTGCATTGATGGAGCTCAACTCTGTCGAAAAGTTTTCCCAGCTCAAGCCAAGGCTCCTTATCTGTGTGTGATGTGCCTGGAGTTGTACAGGGTTAATAATACAGTATATCGTTATTTGGAACACATGCATTTCATGTGTGTTCTGTATCTACAAAGATCTGGGTAAGTGTAGGATGAAAGGAAATGTGAGAAATGCAAGAAATGCTGAACACATACCTAAAGCAGAAACTTTTTCCATGTTATACTAATAATGACGTGAAGTGTATTATGTGTGAAGATTTTAGTCCAGATATGAAATAAATTACATGTTGCTGTCAATGAGTTAAAAACTCAAGCTCAAATGTCAATTGACAGAAAGCTACTACGTATTCTTCAATGGTGTAGAGGTTATAACTCAAAGGTCATGGGTTTGAAACCGGGCGCTTCACGTTTTGAGTAGTGAGCTGCTATTTTTATTATTTAGTTTTTTTTTGCAATATAATAAAAACATACATTTTTATTCAGATGTCTGTAACATCCGGTGTAAATTTTGGCTATTTGTAAAAGTTTTGTTTTTTGTTATTTAGTTATATTCTCTCAGTGACATGCACGTGGTACAACAAACTTGCCTCTTCCTCTCTAAATTGATGGCATTTATCTCCATTCTTTTTACAAGAGCAGCACTGTGATTGATACCTGCTCAGAACTGTTTGTTGTACCGGCAATCAAAGATGCGATGTCCCATGACTGCCATCAGACTGGTCAAAAGGAGGACCATAACAACAGACAGCTTCTTCACAGCACTTTTGCAAGCTAATAGACAGCTCTGCACCACAAAAGAACTCTGCTTACCGCCATAAGTAAAATGGGACTTCCACCTGCAGCTAAACTCACTTCAGTACGCAAGCAATTTGCCACACTAGTGTTCAGATCTGACAGTGCCATGCTGATGGTGTATGCACCCAAAAAGAAGAAGCCTTTGATTTTAAGTCTGTAACAGCCGGTGTAAAGTTTTGCTACCTGTAAAAGATATCGCTGAAGGCATATCAGCAGACACACAAACACTGGTGAATCATGTTTTCTTAGTATCTTGTTGTCACGTAAATTTTTTGTTATTCAGTTTTATTCTGGAATAAAAGCACACTTGGTTTGTTAATCCTTTGCGAAAGTGTTTATTTTATATTCCCGTAACCACCTGAATGAGATGGAATCTGCCTCTGCCTCTCTCCTGCATGCATGCATTATTTGAAAACGCTATGCCAGATCTTGTCTGTACTCCGCGCTATGGTGCATGATACTGAAAATGCAGACAGAGTGGAGTACAGGCAAGATTGAAAAAAATTGTTCAAATGACAACTCATGTTCAAATGGCATTGCATTTTTTCGTCCTTGCCTGTACTCCACTCTGTCTGCATTTTCAGTATCATGCACCATAACGCGGAGTACAGGCAATATCGAAAACAAAATGTTCAGATGGCATAGCGTTTTTTTGCTTGTACGCCGCTTTCTTCTTTCATTAAGGAGAAAGAAATGCCTAGTAAATAGTAATACATTTTTGTTTTTATTATTTCATAGCATGTCCTGTGTTTTCTGATGAGAGGAGGGGGAGAATGGAAAGGCTTGATTTTGGGATCGCAGCTGCGCACATGTATAATTAGCCATGTGGTGCAGCGCTGCCCAGGGCACAGGGATCAGTGTTATACTTCTCTTGTCAGTACTCGTAATATTCTTATTATTGTCAGCTAATGTACCCCTGAAATGAAAATACTGTAAGTTTTTGTATTTTTTTTTAAATACATGCAGGGAACTTAAATGGCATTTTTCCACATCATGTGATTGTGATTCAGTGACTGCCACATTGGCAAAAATCCTACAGTAAACATAAGTGAACGTTCTGTGCATGACTGCAAAAGAGCATAGCGTGTTTGCTGCAAGAAAATACTTTGATGAATTTTGCACATCAATACAATTCATAATACAAGGGTTACAAGGGCTTCTCACTGGCACAAAGTTTAGTGCAAATGTTTACCAGGGACCACAACTCTTTTACGCCTCTGTTTTGCACAACAGGATTGGTTGTTTTCTGTTTAGCCAGTACCTTCTGCTACACATGCAGACTCGATCGGACGTCATTCTTAGGACAGGCACAAAGTAATACCAGGATGTTAGACCATCGGCACTCAAAGGTTCAAGTGGGTGACAGCCCTCCTCACACTGAATTGGACAGCCAGCAATGCTTCTTTCTGCTGCAAGCCTGGCCATTTTTATCCCAGAGCCTTCTTACATTAGATTAGATTAGATTACCATTTATTCCCAAAGGGGAAATTCAGATGCACACAGCAGCAGAAACATAAAAACCAATGATAGAGACTCATAGGACAAATAAAACAGCCAAATCAGTCAATCAACCAATAAATAAAAAAAAAAAAATAACGAGTACATTGGGTGGAAGTATTGTATTGCCCGATAGCAAAAAAGACCCCCAGAGGCTCTTCTTAGCACACTGTGGTAGAATGAGGCTGTGGCTAAAAGATGTAAAATAAGCACAAGAGTACAGATAAAGGTTTGCGGTAACCAACACGTATACTTGAAGTAAGTGACAAAAACAAAACAATCTTTATAGACATGAGTTCAAACTGAACTGATAACAATGGCAAAGATGGCAGTTTATATAATGAGTGGACAGGAAGTGGTGGGTCCAGAGGCACAGGAAGTGGAAGTGACGCCAGATGAACTGGAAGTAACGTCTGAGGACTCGATTTCAGTCTGCTGGCTTGCAGTGGGAAAAAAGAGAGAAAGGATTAGTGGACAGCGCCAATCCCTGGCTCGGTGAATAAGTACAATTATTTATGCCCATAACCTGAATCTCATGTGCACGTGTATGACAAAGTGGTCCAAGAAAGGGCCTCCTGGAGGGGATGTGGGAGATTTTTTATGATGGCATTCAAGTTTGCCACCATCCTCTTCTCCACAATGGCTCTCAGTGTGTCCAGTGTTCTCCCCGTGATGTTGCAGGCTTTCTAGATAAGTTTGTTCAGACATTGTGCTTCTTTTGAGCTCAGGTTTCTTCCTCTGGAAATCACATCCTAGAACACCACACTACCTACTATGGACTGGTAGAACATTTCCAGAAGCATATGAAAAGACCCAAGTCTCCTTAGTAAGTCCAGTCTGCCCTCGCCCTTCTTCTCCAGTGCCACTGTGTTGTCACACCAGTCCAGTTTGTTGTTCATGTGGACCCCCAGGTTCTTGTAGCTCTGCTGATGTTGAGTTGCGGAGTGTTGTCCCTGCACCACAAGATGAAGTCCTCCACAACCTTCCTGCACTCTGACTAATCTCTATTATTAATGCAGCCTATGATGGAAGAGTCTTCTGAACATATCTGTAGATGGTAAGTGCTGATATCAGGTAAGTGCACATTTATAACTAAGTATAAATGAAGAAGTCAAGTCAAGTTGGGGAGGATGCATTGGTACAGTGCGTTGCCACATCCATTATACGATGAAACAACTTGGGATCCCGGTTGGCAACCCCCAAGGCAGACACACGGTCCAGTCCAACCCTCCAAAAATTACCCTCTATCTGCTGCTGGCAGGTGTTACGTGGGTGACCTCTTGGCCTGATCCAGCCACTCTGGTCTCCAACAATTAGGATCCTGTGAGCTGATCACCCTCTGGGAAACACGCCACATGGCTGTAGTGCCATAACTGATGCTCTTTCACAATGCAAGTAATGTGCCTCATTTGGGACTCCATGAGCAACACAAAGTCAAACCAGTGGCACCCAAGGATTTTCCAGAGAGACACAGTACCAAAGGGGTCCAGTCTTCATTTCAGGTCACTGGATAGCATCCATGTCTTGCAACCATATAGCAAGACAGGAAGCACCAGGACTCTAAAGACTTGAACCTTTGTCCTTTTTTCATAGGTATCAGGAGCACCACACACCCCTTTCCAGCGATCTCATGACCCCCCATGCTCTCCCAATCCATCTACTGACTTCATTAGTAATTAGTTACTTTTCTTTAACATGTATTAACTTTGTGATACCGCCTATCACCTCTGGTGCCAGGCCCTGGAAATTTTTTCCAGGCCAATGAGTAATTGCAGGGGGGCAGTTTTTTCGCTGTCGATGTCCAAGTTGGGCTCTCCCTTGTAATTCTGCTCCTGATAACATCTTGGTATTGGTGGTGGTGCAGATCCCTTTGGAGTTGTGGTGCTGTCGATGTCCAGGAGCTGGGAGTCCCCTTGGAGCTTTGCCGTTTGTGTGACCGCACGTCGCTCACTCTGACTCACTTTTGGGTAGGAAGCATGACATGATTGACTCCCCCTTGCACCCTTGTCTTTTCAGACTCTGCTCTCTCCCTGTCAGAGTGTTTCTCTTACTCTCAGTCTCACTCTCACTATCTAAGGTTGAAGTTTGCTGCAGAACTTTTTGTAGTTTGTTAACTTGTGACCTAATGAACAAGTATAATCAAGAAAAATTCCAGTTTTAACACATAATGGCAGTAGCAGCCAATCAGCACATGCTTGCGTGTAACTCCCTTGGTGCAAAACTGCCTGATTAGTGAGACCTTTAAGTAACAGCAATGTCCTGCCATAAATCCAGGTAAAAAGCTCCCCTTGCTTTATATGTAGACTGCACAGTATATAAGTCAAGCCAGACACAGGCTATACATTCTCAGGCAGCACTTAAATAATTCACTGATTAAGTTAAATGGGCTCAATTAAAAAAATAAAAAAACCACCGTCGTGAGTAACTCACTCCCTTTTCTATCAAGAGCAGCACCAGCAAGGTGAGCTCACTCTACCCAAATAGATGCTATCTGTATGCTACCTTTTAAAAATATTTTTATCTTCAACACCGATTTCAACACAACAATATTTTCCTCGGACTTAATTATGAGCAAAAACAGCTAAAGTAAAAATGCTACTTAAATATAGAATGTCCTACACTAAAAAATTAAAACATTCCTCTTTTCAATCACCTTAAAGTATAGCAGCTGAGTTAATCCCTATGTATTTAATTATGATTATTTTACTCAGGGGAGGCACTACACTTATCTCCACCAGAGCTGAGGTGGGCTTGACAGAAAAATAATGGGGCTGAGCAAGCGTTTTCTCTGCATGCATAAAATATATACCACACATTAGTTTTTCAAGTATGTGTCAAAATGTGTCATGTATATTTTCAGTTCATTATGAAAGGTGGTCAAGGCCAAAATAAAACTTGCTTGATGTTTTGTTTTTTCTATTTATCCCCTTGTCAAAGTCATAATAAATGTATAAAGAGCAAAAATCTGAGTCTCCAGTCAGTCACCTTGTATTTTATTTAACATTTTTCAAGTTCAGTATTTTACAAATAAATTAATATTAAAGTACAGCATGATTAAAAAAAACATTAAATACACATAACATCACAAACAGAAGTCGAAGTTATGAAAAGGTGAGAGATGAAAAAGAGAGAAAATAACATCACCACTGAGTGACTTCATTAGTATGGGGGTGATACAGAAAGGGATATTTAGCTGAGCTCTAGAACATTTAAACATTGTGTTTAAGGACATTAGGAAAGTCCAAAGGAGAAGAAGCCATTCGGCCCAACAAAGCTCATCATTTGCCATTTAATTTCTGATTCAAAGAATTGAAGCTTTCCAAGGTTCATTTTGCAGAAATACAGTCATATGAAAAAGTTTGGGAACTCCTCTCAGCCTGCATAATAATTGACTCTCCTTTCAACAAAAAAGATAACAGTGGCATGTCTTTCATTTCTTATGAACATCTGAGTACTGCAGTGTTTTCAGAACAAAGATTTTTAGTGAATCAGTATTTAGTTGCATGAAATTAAATCAAATGTGAAAAACTGGCTGTGCACAAATGTGGGTCCCCTTGTAATTTTGCTGATTTGAATGCCTGTCACTGCTCAATGCTGATTACTTGGTTGGATGAGCTCGATAAGCCTTGAACTTCATAGACAGGTGTGTCCAATCATGAGTGGTAAAAGGTATTTAAGGCGGTCAATTGCAAGTTGTGCTTCCTTCTCTTTGACTCTCCTCTGAAGAGTGACACACTGTATGGGATCCTCAAAGCAACTCACAAAAGATCTGAAAACAAAGATTGTTCAGTCTCATGGTTTAGGGGAAGGCTACAAAAAGCTATCTCAGAGGTTTAAACTGTCAGTTTCAACTGTAAGGAATGGAATCAGGAAATGGAAGGCCACAGGCACAGTTGCTGTTAAACCCAGCAGGTCTGGCAGGCCAAGAAAAATACAGGAGCGGCATATGTGCAGGATTGTGAGAATGGTTACAGACAACCCACAGATCACCTCCAAAGACCTGCAAGAACATCTTGCTGCCGATGATGTATCTGTACATCATTCTACAATTCAGCGCAATTTTCACAAAGAACATCTGTATGGCAGGGTGATGAGAAAGAAGCCCTTTCTGAACTCACGCCACAAACAGAGTCACTTGTTGCATGCCAATGCTCATTTAGACAAGATTCATTTTGGAACAAAGTGCTTTGGACTGATGAGACAAAAATTGAGTTATTTGGTCAGAACAAAAAGCGCTTTGCATGGCGGAAGAAGAATACCGCATTCCAAGAAAAACACCTGCTACCTCCTGTCAGATTTGGTGGAGGTTCCATCATGCTGTGGGGCTGTGGGGATAGTTCAGGGACTGGGACCCTTGTTAAAGTCGAGGGTCGGATGAATTCAACCCAATATCAACAAATTCTTCAGGATAATGTTCAAGCATCAGTCACAAAGGTGAAGTTACACATGGGTTGGATATTCCAACAAGACAATGACCCAAAACACAGTTGGAAATCTACAAAGACATTCATGCAGTGGGAGAAGTACAATGTTCTGGAATGGCCGTCACAGTCCCCTGACTTGAATATCATCGAAAATCTATGGGATGATTTGAAGCAGGCTGTCCATGCTTGGTAGCCATCAAATTGAACTGAACTGGAGAGATTTTGTATGGAAGAATGGTCAGAAATACCTCTATCCAGAATCCAGACACTCATCCAAGGCTATAGGACGCGTCTAGAAGCTGTTATATTTGCAAAAGTAGGCTCAACTAAGTATTAATGTCATATCTCTGTTGTGGTGCCCAAATTTATGCACCTGTCTAATTTTGTTATGATGAATATTGCATATTTTCTGTTAATCCAATAAACTTAATGTCACTGCTGAAATACTACTGTTTCCATAAGGCATGTCATCTATTACAAGGAAGTTGCTACTTTGAAAGCTCAGCCAATGATAAACAAAAATCCAAAGAATTAAGAGGGGTTCCCAAACTTTTTTATATGACTGTACTACCTGATGACTTGTCCAACATACGGTGTATTTAGTGTTGTAAATTTATTTTTAAATGGCTAAAATGCCCATTCATCTACGATCAATCTTTATATATAATCCGCTACCGTGGCTGTTCGTTTGTCTGTCCTGGATTTTAAATCACCTGTAGCTCACAAATTTGGTACACATATACTACGTGACATCTACAATCCGATTTTGGAATGACGATTGACCTCCTAGGTTATTCCTCTTTTAATTTTTATTTTATTGTAGGTCGGCAGTAAAATTTGCCCTTAACAAGTTTGTAACTGATGTGGTGCTATGGATAAGTGAGAGTTTAACAGCATGTCATGAAACACTGAGATAGCTGAAGGCCTGGTTGAAAATCACAGGTGAATACTTACCCAAGGGGTTTAATCATTTTGAGCCTGATGGAAGTTTACAGCTTGCTGCATACGTCAAAAGTCTGCAGTCTCCTCAGGAGTTACAGTCTACTATGGCCCTTTTTGTATCGCACCACTGTGTTATCAACCCCATCCACTTTGCTGTACATGAGATGAACACTCAACTAGTTTTACAGGTAACCCTGCACCACTTCCATGTCCTCCACTTGAATGGTGACTGGTCTCAGAGGCTCTTTAGCACACCAGAAGTTCACCGCCAGCTCTTTTCTCTTGCTGATGTTCAAATGCAGATGGTTGCATCACAACACAAAGTCTTCCATAAGTTTGTTTCCCCACAAACGTGGAATTCCCAGTAAGTGCTGGTCATAAGCTTGTACTGGTTAAGTCCCTGCCCTTTGCATAAATCGCCCGTCGCCCGTTGGATGGTTTAGTGAGATCCTCAGAACAGCCCTGCTGTTGTCACTAATGGCCTCTGGTGGAGCTCCTAGATCACAATTGAACTTGACTATACAGAATGTAAAAATCATAACCAAGGTTATGTTGGTGAAATAGTGCAAGGATCATTACCAAGCCATGAGGGGTGAGAGCAGAGGGCCTCACTCTCTCAAATCCTCTGTCTGAGCCAGTGTCCCATCAGAACAACCCCATTTTTCCCATAAGATTAATGCTTCAGTATCTGCATTTTCCATATCTGTGGTAACATAACCCCCATGGATATTGAGAATTGACTGTAGTTTTAAAAAGGACACAAGTTGTGAAGTAGTATTACAGGAAAAGAAACAAAGTGAGCCACGATGGTGTGGCACTGTGTATAAAGGAGAGTTTAGCAGTAAGCCATGAAGCAGAAAGACAGCCAAAGGGTGGGTAAAAAGTTCCAGGTGAATACTTACCAGAGGGTTGAATCCAACAGGAGGTACATGCTCCCTGGGATAATATTCTTTTAAGAACTGCAGCTCTTACTTTGAACCTAATGTCACACACGTGCGAGTAGGAGACAATTAAATGGCAATTCCACACCCGACCAGGGGCTGGCGGTGTGCACTAACTGTCTTTCTCAATCCCTTACAGACCTTTCTCGGGAAATCCCACCAGGTTCTGGCGCCTCAGATGACATCTTGTCCGGTTCTGGCACCTCAGATGACATCACTTCCGGTTCTGGCACCTCAGATGATGTCACTTCCAGTCCTGGTGTCTCAGATGACGTCACTTCTGGTGCTGGCAAATAAAGACGCCATCTTTACTGACAAGAATCAGTTCAATTGTGGAATCGGCTGTGTAAAGAGCTGTGCAATTTCATAACTTTTTGCAGCCAGGACATAATATATGGGTGGCTGCCCCAAACCTTCTTCTTGTCTTTGTGTAATAATTCTGACTCTAAATGCACCCCTTGAGCATCTCTGGTGGGAATATTAATACAAAAGAAACATGGTACAAAAGAAAGGATACTGTGCAGATTCTCTAATTCACTCAGCATACAAGTTTTTGGAGTGTCGGAGAAGACCAAGAGTACCAAGTTGGATTGGTAATGCACTACTAATCCATTCCTTGGAAGGCCCACATGTGTGAAAAGAGCACTAAGAGTGATATTGACAAATCACACTCTTGTGCAACGTAAAGAATGGGTGCATATGCTTACTACTTTTACACTCCAAATCAGATTTTGAGTTTGTTTAGTTTAGGATCATAACATGACCGCTCACCTTCAATTTTTACCATTTTGGTCTTCAATTTTAAAAAGTTACAGGTCAATACTTACCAGAGGGTTGAATCCAACAGGAGGTGCAAGCTCCCTGGGAAGGTGCTCTTTTTAGAATTGCAGCTCATACTTTAAACCTAAATAAACCAATTCAGCAACCTGGCGGAAATATTAAATTAATATAAGTCAATGATTCCATGTATCTATGGTTCTCTGCGTGAAGAAAAACTTTCTACCATTTATGCAAAATTTAGTGATAACAAGTTTCCAACTGTGTCTCCGTGTTCTTCAAGAACTCAGTTTAAAAGGACCGTCTCGATCCACTGGACTAATTCCCTTCATAATTTTGAACACTTCAATCATGTCGCCTCTTAATCTCGGTTTGCTTAAATTGAAACGGTTCAGCTCTTTCAATCTTTCCTCACAGCTCATCCCTCTCAGTCCACATACAAACACACATTCAGCTTTATATATTAGATGTGGCTGACATCTTTATCCAAGGCCGCTTACAAAATCAATATTATTTACAGCTGTTTACCAACTTACTTTTTCAAATTTGAAGCAGAGGAAGGTTAAGTGGCTAGCTGAGGATTACACTGTGTGCCCTCAGGTGGGAACGAAACCTGCAGCTTTGGGGTTTAAAGTCCATTGCCTGAAACACTAAATCACACTGCGCAATAATGAAGCAGAAAAATCATGTTATTTATGCTACCAAGCTTTATATTAAAGTGTATGTGTCTGCTCAGATTCACAAAGTGACTGTGTAAGTAGTCGCTGATCTCCCACACAGACACCCAGATTACACAAATAGCAGTTACAGTGAGTACCCTCCATAAATGTTTGGGACAAAGAAAGAAATTTTCCTTGATTTGCCTCTCTGCTCTATGGTTTAAAATTACAAATGAAACAATTCAGACCTTTTGTGATTAAAGGGCACGTTACAATCTTTCATTTAAGGGGATTTGCACACATTTGAGTTACAGTATGTAGAAATGACAACACTTTTTCTGCATAGTCCCCCCATTTCAGGACACCATAATTTTTCAGACAATTTGTGTCACAGGTGTTTGTGATTCCTCAGTTGTGTTTCATGGTTTCATAAGATACCTTGGCTGGCTTCTACCCTTTGGAGTCTGTAGTTGACATTGTTCAACATGAAGACAAAAGTTGTGCTGATAAAAGACAAAGAAGACAGTAGGAGGCTGGAAAACAAGCATAAAACCCATTAGAGACATGAATGAAACCTTAGGATGACCAAATCAACTGTCTGGAATATCATGAAGAAGAAAGAACACACTGGTGTAATCACAACACGACTGGTAGGCCAAGGAAGACCTCTACTGCAGATGACAGAAGAATCCTCACTATGGTAACGAAAAAGCCCCCCAAACGCCTGTCTGACAGATCAGAAACAGTCCTCAGGGGGCCAATGTGTGTGTGTGTCAGAGACGACTATCAGCAGAAGACTTCATGAACAGAAATACTGAGGATGACACACGGCAAGATGAACACCACTAGTTAGCCACAAAAACAGGATGGGTAGATTACAGTTTGAGAAAAAGGACTTTAAAAAGCCTGCAGAAATCTGGGAAAAAGGTCTTGTGGACAAACGAGACAAAGATGAACCTGATCAGAGTGATGACGAGAGCAAAGTGTGGAGACACAATGGAACTGCCCGAGATCCAAAGCAGAGCACCTCATCAGTTAAACATGGCAGTGCTGGGGGTGTTATGGCTTGGGCATGTATGGCTGCCACAGGTCCAGGCACACTTCTCTTCACTGATGATGGAACTGCTGATGGCAGTGGCACAATGAATTCTGAGGTGTGTAGAAACATCTGATCTGCTCAAGTTCCAATTGACATCTCCAAACTCATTGGATGACAATTCATCCTATAAAATGATAATGAGCCAAACACACTGCTGAGGCATCACAAAGCTAAAAATGGAAACTTCTTGAATGGCCAAGCCAGCCACCTTCTTTAAATCCAACTGAGCAGGCTTTCCATATGCTGAAGAGAAAACGTAAGGGAACAAGCCCCTCAAAACAATCAGGAGCTGAAAATGGCTACATTAGAGGTTTAGCAGAGCATCACCAGTGAAGATCCTCAGCCATTGCATGTAAGGGAAATGAGACAAAGAGCTAAATATGACAATGGCTTTAATAGACCTGCCATTGCTGTGTCCCAAACATTATGATACCCTGAAATGGGGGGACCATGTGGAAAAAGTGGCATGACCGAAATGTGTGTAAATCCCCTTAAATGAAATTCTTCAGCGTGCACTTTCCTGATATCTGAATCCTTTGATTTGTAATTTTAAACCACGGAGCAGAGGTGTGAATCAAGGAGAAAGACGTGTCTTTGTCCCCAACATTATGGAGCGCACTGTAATATCTAGAAAAGAAGATTTCGCAAGGCCTTCATTTTTTAGTTACTTTTCAGGAAATTTCACTCTTAAGCTAATATTATTTTATAAAATAGATTCATTTTTACAGAGACAAAGACTTCTAAATAGGTTAATGCTTAATATGCAGAAATCCTGCCCTAAATGGCAAGTGGTATAAAGCCTTGTAATGTCAGTACCTTTAACACGTTGAATCGGTAGTTCACATGCATTAGTCGAGCTCCTGAACTGCTTAGTATTCAGGATCAGAGTTACCTAAAGGTTACTGAAACTAATTAGACATTAATGCAGGAACTTCAAAGGGCCTTCTGTTATTAATGATGTACACCTCCCACTAGCCCCACTGACATTTTTTTTCATTAACACACAAGCTGTTCTATATGTGCATGAAAACGTAGAAACTGGAAAGTGTCAGCATTTCAGCGGACTTTTAACTAGACATTGCACCGATACAACTTTTTAAAGCCCTTAGGAAAATTTTGTGCTTATTCGTCTTGCATTATGATTTTTTTTTGTGTTGTAGAATAAATGAAATCATTTAAAAAGTGAATACCTCCATGACAGAAGCTGTGAAGCATAGGGGGTGCTCGTGTAGAAAAAAACCTAAGGAAAAGAGACAAAGTGAAAAAAAAATAAAGAAATGCAGCAACTTAAAGCACAGTACAATAGTCGGACACCTTCACTTATTTCATATTTTGTTATACTGCAGCCTTGTGCTAAAATCATATAAATTCCATTTTTCCCCTAATGAAGCATCACACAATACCCAAGATTAGGGGGTCCCAACCTGTGCAACAAACAGGAAGGCTACATTTCGATTTGCCAAAATTGAGGCTCGTTGTCCGACTCTATGGTGGTGCAATCGCCGTCTTGCAGTGTACCGTCATTCTTAGGTCATTTAGTAGTTTGTGCTTCTGCTGTATGACATGAAAAGCATTAAGTACTAAACCTGTGAATGAGTCGCACCAATGCATGTTCTGGCAGGGTCCTTGTTGTGGGCTGAGCGTTCGTAAAGGTAAGTAGGGGTGCGAACATAAATCAAATGTTTTCTTGTGGCACGGAATATGGAAACATTCGTGAGCCGCTGCCACAGAATGCCAAAGCAAAAGCAAAAATTTTATCATGCAGCAATTGGTGTCTTGCAGTGCGTCGTCATTCTTAGGTCATTTATTAGTTTGTGCTTCTGCTCTATGACATGAAAAGCATTAAGTACTGAACATGTGAATGAGACGCACCAATGCATGTTCTGGCAGGGTCCTTTGTGGGTTGAGCGTTCGTAAAGGCAAATAGGGGTGCGAACATAAATCAAACATTTTCTAGACACTGCACTGATACAACTTTTTAAAGCCCTTAGGAACATTTTGTGCTTATTTGTCTTGTATTATGAAAGATTTTTTTTTTTTTTGCGTTGTAGAATAAATTAAATATTTTAAAAAATGATTACCTCCATGACAGAAGATGTGAAGCATAGGTGGAGCTCATGAAGAAAGAAACCTAAGGAAAAAAGACAAAGTGAAAAAAAAAATAAAGAAATGCAGTAACTTAAAGCACATTATAATAGTCGGACCCCTTCACTTATTTCATATTTTGTTAAGCTGCACCCTTGTGCTAAAATCATATAAATTCCAATTTTCCCCTCATGAAGCATTACACAATACCCAAGATCAGGGGTTTCCAACCTGTGCAACAAACAGGAAGGCTACATCTTGATTTGCCAAAATTGAGGCGCGTTGTCTGACTCTATGGCGGTACAATCGCCATCTTGCAGTGTGCTGTCATTCTTAGGTCATTTATTAGTTTGTGCTTCTGCTGTATGACATGAAAAGCATTAAGTACTAAACCTGTCAATGAGACGCACCAATGCATGTTCTGGCAGGGTCCTTTGTGGGTTGAGCGTTTGTAAAGGCGAATAGGGGTGCAAACATAAATCAAACATTTTCTTGGGATACGGAGCATGGAAAAGTTTGGAAACCTCTGCCACAGAATGCCAAAGCAAAAGCAAAGTTTAATCATGCAGCAATCGGTGTCTTGCAGTGCATCATCATTACTAAGTCTTGTTAAGCTGGAGAAAAATACCAAATCAACAACAACAACATTTCTTTCTATAGCACATTTTCATACAACAATGTAGCTCAAAGTGCTTTACAAGATGACAAGAGAAAGATAAAAAAAAAGAAAAACAAATAAGATGAGGCAATAATATTATAAAATAAGTAACAGCAAAACAAAGTAAGTTCAGTAAGCTATTCCATAACAGCAGAAGGCCACCTTACCATTTTTGTTTAAGTTTAGCTCTTGGAATTATAAGCAGACCCTCATTTTAGATTAGATTCGATTCAACTTTATTGTCATTATGTATAAATGTATAAATACAGGGTAACGAGATTCAGTTTAGCATCTAATCAGAAGTGCAATAAATATAGTATGTGCATATTATGTACAGTTAAATACGATATATACAGTTAAACTAAGGTTACGATTTGCAGTGTAAGACATTCCAAGATAGATAGATAGATAGACAGATAGATAGATAGATAGATAGATAGATAGATAGATAGATAGATAGATAGATAGATAGATACTTTATTAATCCCAAGGGGAAATTCACAAAGGAAAGATATAGGGTGGAGAAGATTATTTAAGGCTTTGTAAACCATAAGCAGTATTATAAAGTCTCATAACCAAACTCTACTTGAAATTCACCATTTTGGATACACACCCACCAAGTATTTAGAAAAATTTTGGAAGTGCAAAGGGGCATGTCTCCAAATCTGATATCACTTTCACCATGTTGCCCTTGTGTCCAGTTTGGATGTAGACATGGCACCTCAAATGCAAAAAGTCAACATGGTGAAAATGACATCAGCAAATGTGGCGCCTTGTATCCAAAATCAATGTGGTGAAAATTACATCAGACTCTCCTGCTCCCTTAATACACGAGGTGAGACACAAAAATAACCGGACTGGGCTTGGAACTTTCCTGGAAAACCGTCTGGAGGTCGGCCGGACGAGAATCATAGAACTATATCCCCTCCTACACGCCCTGTCAAACTGACGACCGGCTAGGTATATCCTGTGAGGAGCCCAGTCAGTATTTGCACAACAATTGCTACATGAGTTGCCGCGATAATGTCGGGTGAAAAAATCTCTTATATAATTCAGGATTCATTATTCTATCAATGAAGGCAAGCCGTCCTGGCCCAGATGCAGCAAAACAGGCCCAAACCATGATACTATCACCAGCATGTTTCACAGATGGGATAAGGTTCTTATGCTGGAATGCAGTGTTTTCTTTTCTCCAAACATAACGCTTTTCATTTAAACCAAAAAGTACTATTTTGGTCTCATCCATCCACAAAACATTCTTCCAGTAGCCTTCTGGTTTGTCCACATAATATTTAGCAAACTGCAGACGAGCAGCAATGTTTTTTTTGGAGAGCAGTGGCTTTCTCCTTGCAACCCTGCCATGAACACGATTGTTGTTCAGTGTTCTCCTGATGGTGGACTATTGAACATGAATGAACATTAGCCAATGTGAAAGAGGCATTCAGTTGCTTAGAAGTTACCCTGAGGTCCTTTGTGACCTCGCCGACTATTACACGCCTTGCTCTTGGAGTGATCTTTGTTGGTCGACCACTCCTGGGGAGGGTAACAATGGTCTTGAATTTCCTCCATTTGTACACAATCTGTCTGACTGTGGATTGGTGGAGTCCAAACTCTTTAGTGATGGTTTTGTAACCTTCTCCAGCCTGATGAGCATCAAAAACTCTTTTTCTGAGGTCTTCAAAAATCTCCTTTGTTCGTTCCATGATACACTTCCACAAACATGTGTTGTGAAGAGCAGACTTTGATAGATCCCTGTTCTTTAAATAACACGGGGTGCCCACTCACACCTGATTGTCATCCCATTGACTGAAAACACCTGACTTGAATTTCACCTTCAAACTAACTGATCATCCTAGAGGTTCACATACTTTTGCCACTCTCAAATATTTAATATTCGATCATTTTCCTCAATAAATAAATGACCAAGTATAATATTTTTGTATCATTTGTTTAACTGGTTTCTCTTTATCTACTTTTAGGACCTGAGTGAAAATCTGATGATGTTCTAGGTCATATTTATGCAGAAATATAGAAAATTGTAAAGGGTTCACAAACTTTCAAGCACACCTATAAGTGCCAGAAAAAGTTTAAGACACTCCAGGAGAAGGTTGGACTACTGGAATAGCTCACCGAACTAAAAAGTTATGCCGCAGTAGCCACCCGAGGAGCTGTAAATTCTCTGCTTTGCTGTGCAGTCATTATCTTCATTACATACCTTCATCGTACTGCACAGCTAATTCATCATTATCATCATCTTCAATCAATATCATTCATTATTGGTGAGTACCCGTATGTTTTACTGTATTTTTATTAAATTAAATTATTACATATATACCCTACTTATGCC
This sequence comes from Polypterus senegalus, assembly GCF_016835505.1. Taxonomy (NCBI): domain Eukaryota; kingdom Metazoa; phylum Chordata; class Cladistia; order Polypteriformes; family Polypteridae; genus Polypterus; species Polypterus senegalus. The sequence goes on from NC_053158.1 coordinate 12,945,790, forward strand.
AAAGGAAACAACAGCGCATACCAAAGAAAACGCGCTTGCATGAATTACAGTGCATATAGGGGTAACATCGGTATTTTACATTCTAGCACTGGGGGAGACATAGCAGTATATTACTGTACAGTATACGGGTTTACCTTTACATTCTTTTTTTAGGTGATGTATTAAGCTGAGTTTGAAATTAAATTAAAGTGTTTTGGGGGCATATTTAGGGTTTAAACTATAAAAATAGGCATTTATAGGCATTTTTTGACCACATCTAAAATTCACGTTTTTTCACAATTCACGGGTGCTCTAGGAACGTAACCCCCTGTGAATTTTGGGGGTCGTCTGTACTTTAGATTTGGTGTTCTGGTTCTAATCGTTTAGCAAGCTTTTTTAACCGTAATATAAAAATCCTAGTGCTGCTGCTGCTGCTGCTGCTGCAGGAAGCCAATGTGTCAGGAAGTAGGAAGTAAGTGCATCAGCAGGTAAGCATGGCGTGGTTATTATCTCTGTGTTTGTTCTCTCAAACAATCCTGCTTAGTTAGCCCTTGTGAAGGCATTCCCTGTAAGTTATCTCTTTTTTCTAGTTTTATAGCTTTTGTTTAAGTAACTTTGGTTAGGGAATGGAATGTCAAAGTGAATGTTATATTTCATCACATAAATTCACTGAGCTATCGGCTGTTAAGCTCTTAGTTACAAATGCTGCTGTGTTTGTTTTTATGTTAATTATACATGTACGTATTAGTGCTTGTTTGTATTTGTATTTACAATTTCACACCATTTTTGTAATTAAACATTCTTATCACCACTTTGTGGTTCCGGGAATTATTGCATGAAGGTGTTTAGCTTGCTGGATAATTGAACAGGAGATTCAGTGAGGCCAGTACATTTGGACTTGCCCTCCAATAATGTGATATAATTTCTCTGTTGGCAAGGCTGGCTGCTTCTGACCTGCCTCATGAGATGAACTCCAAGAAACCCGCCTGTCACGGGTGAGTCTGTGTTTATTTCCAGGATCTTGTAGAACAGTAACATAGGCGTCCATACTGAATGATGGTTGGTGTATTCATTTTTTTTTTTCTGATGCTGTTTTATTGTGTATTATACTTTGTATTACATATGAATGCTTGCTTTACTAAGAGCAGAAAAAAAAGAATTCTGTTGACATTTTGACACGTAGCAATAACGCAACGAAGCAAAGTCCCCCCCAGCTGCACCAGAAGTCAGTAAGTGTTTACTATACCATAAACTCAGAGTGTATGCTGTGGGAGAAGAAAATTCTGACGGGGACATCAGTTCAGATAAAGAAGTCTGGCAGCTGATAACATGAACAAGTTGGTGAAGCGGGCACAACACTGCCAACTTTGCCCAGCTCAGACACCTAAAGCTTCTACTAAAGTTCAGCTTTTGTGAATCTTCTATTCTTTAAGGGCCCAGAGACTGCAGGCAAAGTATTTTTCACTAAGGCATTAAGAAAAAGGAACAGCAAAGTTATAAAGCTCCAAATCAAGGAGGAGATTGAAAGAAATTCTGAAAAGTCTCTAGTGTGTGTGTGTGTTTATTTTCCAATAGGCACAAATATACAAGCATGGAAAAAAACCACTTGAACCAGAAAAAAAAAAAATAAAGAAGAAAGATGGTGAGCCTAGAATCAATAAAAATAAATATTTATTTAGTGATCTAGGCAGGAATAATGTTGAGGATGAGCTCATGTACAAACAGAGATTGTCAAGTAGACAGGTATTGTAAAGTGAGTAATCAGAAAAGAGAATGAGGCTGAGGGAACACGAGAGGAGAAAAAAAGGGAGATCTGCAAGCTGGCAATGGATTTACAGCAAACATTCATTACGGAGCAAATAACTGCAATTGGAATGAGATGGAATTTGTGCTTTAAGTCCATATCAGAAGAGGATAATCTCTTTGTCAAGGATTTTTTTTTTCCCCTCTGGGCCTTGTCCGTTATTTTATTTATTTTGTTTTTACATCATCTAACATGTTCTCTTGACAGGTGTCATTAACCTACAGGAAGTATTCAGACTCCTTTCAGACTTCTTTCACTTTTTGTTATGTGACAGCCTTGTGCTAAAATCATTTAAATAAATTTGATTTGCCCTCATCGGGCAAAACTCAATACCCCGATAGCGACAAAGCAAAAACAGGATTTTAGAAAATGTATCCAGTTTATTAAAAATCAAAAATTTAGATATCGTACTGACACAAGTATTCAGACCCTTCACTTGCTAATGAATTAGTTGAACCTCCTTTGGCAGCGATTACGGCCTGATGTGACACGCTTTACACACCATGGAGATTTTCTGCAGATCCTCTCAAGCTCTGTCAAGTTGGGACTATCAGTGTACAGCTAATTCCAGGGGTTTTGATTAAGTTCCATATTGAGGTCTGTCTGAGCAACTCAATGACATTCACAGTGCTGTCCCTAAGCCATTCCTGTGTTGTTTTGATTTGAACCTGATGTCCTTGTACTGGTGGTCCCAGTCTGAGGTCCAGAGCACTCTGGGGCAGATTTTCATTAAGTATCCCGCTATACTTTTCTCCATTCAGCTTCTTCTCAGCTGTCAACAGTCTCCCAGTCTCTGCCACTGAAAACCAACCCTACAGTATGATGGAGCCAACCACCATGCTTCATCACTGGAATGGTATTGCACAAGTGATAAGAGGGGGCTGGTTTTCTTCAGGTGTTTAACTTAGAATTAAGGCCAAAGAGTCTAACCTCAATTTCATCAGACAAGAGAATCTTGTTACTCATGGTCTGAGAGTCCTTTAGGTGCTGCTTTGCAAACTCCAAGAAGGCTTCTATGTGTCATTTACTGAGGAGAGGCTTCCATTTTGCTCTTAATTTATACATCATTAAGACCCTTGAGAGGCTGGTCCTAAAACAGCTATGACTTCTGGTTTCAGAACATCTAGATCTTCTGTAGTTTGCCTATAAGACATTCGTAGGTGTGGAGGATGTTCTCATCTGCATGCTCCACACAGCCTACTCTCATTTGGGCAAAGCTGGTACCACAGTCTGGATCATGCTCTATGACTTTTCCAGTGCCTTTAACACCATTCTGCCCTTCCAACTGATGGAAACAAAAGCTCAAGGCTTTGAATCTTGATGCCACCACAATCTACTGGATCAGGGACTACCTGACCAACAGAGAGCAGTTCTGTGTGTCAGATATGCTGGTTTGTTATACTGGAGCACGTCAGGAAACTGTCCAGCTTCGCTTTTTGCTTATTTCTCTCCACAACTGATGTCCAGTACAATATCAGCACTTACCATGTACAGAAATTTTCAGATGATTCGTCCATCATTGGCTGCATTAATAATGGAGACCGGTCAGAGTACAGGAAAGTCATGGAAGACTTCATCTTGTGGTGCAAGAATAGCAACCTGCAAGTCAACACCAGCAAGACAAAAGAACTGGTGGTGAACTTCTAGCATGATGTTAGTGGATGGATGTGAGTCTCCCTTTCTGCAGAGGAAGGAAGAAAGAAGACATTAGACGCCAATCCCTGGTTCGGCTGGTAATTACCATCACAATTGCCTTTAAGCTGTCTCCAATGTGCAAGTGCCTGACACTATAAATATATGATTAAATATTTTTCTTCTTATATAATACGCTACCGTGGCTGTCTGTTTGTCTGTCCAGGATTTTAAATCACCTGTAGCTCACAAACCGTTTGAACAATTGAACTCAAATTTGGTACACATATATTACGTGACGTCTACTGTCAACTTTCGAGGTGATGATTGACCTCTAAGGTTATTCATCTTTTTATTTTATTTTAAAATCAACTCTCTGCAGCAGCCAGCAGGACGGCCAGGCGGTGCATGCATACGGGCATCGTTCTCATCCCTACCACCTTCGCCGTCACTTCCTCTACCTCTTCATATCTTAAATCATTCTTGAGGCAGGTTGAAGACTTAAGTGCCAGCTTAAGTGAAGAATTAAAGAAAATGTACTAAGCAATTGCAACACAAACACTGACTTAATCAGATCTAACGTGACAGGATGCCAATGAAAGAACAGAAGAAGCGGGGCGCTAGGGTGGAGAAAAGAAGATCTGCTCAGGAAACAGCAAGCGCATCAACCTCTGAGCAAACGAATGGTAAACATACAGAGAAAGAGGATGAAAACTAGGAATGGTAAAATCAAGTGTATTCACCACATGTTATTGTGCAATGCACTGTTACTGTTATAATATACCGTGGCTTTCTGTTTGCCTGCCCAGGATTTTAAATCACCTGTAGCTCACAAACCGTTTGACCGATTGACCTGAAATTTGGTACACATACACTACGTGACGTCTACTGTCCGCTTTCAGGGGGCAATGATTTTTATTACTCTTTTTATTTTATTTTATTGTAGAATCAACTCTCAGCAATGGCCAGCAGGGTGGCCATGTGGGGCATGCATATGGGCGCTGTTCTCATCCCTACCACCTTCGCCGTCACTTCCTCTACCTCGTCATGTCTTAAATCATTCTTGAGGCAGATTGAAGACTTAAGTGCCAGCTTAAGTGAAAAATTAAAGAAAACGTACTAAGTAATTGCAACACAAACACTGACTTAATTAGTTTTAACATAAAAAGATGCAGACGGAAGAAGAGAAGCAGCGGGCCGCTAGGGTGGAGAGAAGAAGAGCTGCTCAGAAAGCAGCAAGCGCATCATCCTCTGAGCAAACGAATGCTAAACGTGCAGAGAAAGAGGATGAAAACTATAAGTCAAGTGTTATCACTGCATGTTGTCCTACAGTCTGCTGTTACTGGTAAATATATAATTCATGATATATTTAACATGATAATTCATATGCCATTGCCAAAGCCTAACACATTTAAGGTGCATACTTAAAATATGACATTACATTACTGAATCACAAGTAAATGAGAATTGTGCAACAAATTAAATGAACAAGAATCGTTAGACTGATTCTCATGTATTTACTTGTTCACAAATCAAATGAATGAGAATCATTAGACTAAGTAAGCGAGAATTATTAGACTAATTCTCAGGTACTGACTTCTTTATGAATGAAATGAATGAGAATTGTTAAACCCATTGTCAGGCTGTGACTCGTTTACAAATCAAATGAACGAGGATTGCTGATTCTCGGGTAGTGAGTTGAGAATCATAAGTCAGGTCATTTTTGCGTATGCGCTTTACACATCCACCAGTGGGCAGAGGCAGCTAAACATAAGATGATGACGACGTCACGCAGGACACAGATGAGCTTTAGCACTAGTCCCGCTCTCGAATCCACTCATAATATTCATTGAAAAGAGTTATTCAGAAAGAATGAATCGCTCATTACTCGTCCTTCACTATTCCTGGCACTTCATTTCGAATGCACTTTGGGAGTGGCGTGTTCTTGTGCTTTTTGTGACTTTCATCTGCTTAGTGTTTTCCTGGATTTTTGACATTTCACTCTGTATTTTTGACTTTTCTTGGGGATTGCATGTTGGGATTTTTGGTTGTATTTTGGATGTATTTTACTGCATATGGAAAAGTCAACTCAGATACTGTAAAGGGGCATTCTCTCATCAGTTTGGTCAACTAGCAGAGAGTCCATTAAAGAAAACTCAGGAGGAGTTGGGTGGCCAACAGGCCAAGGTCTCTAGAAATTTTCCTGTTTTTGACTTTCTCTTTTACAATTTTAATCTCCTCCATTGTCAACTGACCCTAGTTCTTCAATTAATTAATGGACAGTGTGGAAAGATCAGCCTCGACCCAGACAGACACTGACTCACAATGTCCACAAACATGCATGTTTATTTCTTTTTGGGACAACACGATGCACAAACCCCAATAAACTCAGTCCTTTCTTCTGTCACCTCCACTCCTCTCTCACAATCTCCATAATACTCCTCCCGACATCAGCATCCTGAGTGGAGTGAGGCAGCCTCCTTTATACTGCACCTGGAAGTGCTCCAGGTGCTTCCTAATTAACATCCGGATATGGTGGAAGTGCTGTATGCAAAGACTCCAGAGCTGTCCAGGTGCCCCCAGCAGTGGCAATGGACCCCGACAGGGTTGAGCTTCCCAGCTCTGTATCCGTGGCCCTGATATTATCCAGGGGTGCTGCCCTCTTCCGCCCCAGGGAAGATATTGCTCTCTCTCCCAGTCCTTCCCTTCTCCAGGCGTTCTGGTAGGGCAAAGTCCCTGGTCATCTGCCACAACAGATATTGTTGTTTTCCTTTTGTTTAATCAGTTTCTACTTTGCTCTTCTTGACTTTTAACAAATCTATATTTATATATGTACCAGTTCTGTATTTAGTAAGCAGTATAATCCATTCTTGTATTTTACTTGTACTCAGCGAAGAGAACTATACAATACAATACAGTTTATTTTTGTATAGCCCAAAATCACACAGGAAGTGCCGCAATGGGCTTTAACAGGCCTTGCCTTTTGACAGCCCCCCAGCCTTGACTCTCTGAGAAGACAAGGAAAAACTCCCAATAAAAACCTTGTAGGAAAAATGGAAGAAACCTCGGGAAAGGCAGTTCAAAGAGAGACCCCTTTCCAGGTAGGTTGGGCGTGCAGTGGGTGTCAAAAGTAGGGGGTCAATACAATACAATATACACAACAGAACAATTCCTTAAGACAGCATAATAATAAAAATTTTAGAAGTACGGTTTAACAGTAGATGATATGACATAATTAGGTTTGGATATTTTTAGAGTCCTGGAGACCTCATCCATCTAGCTGCCTCCCCATTTGGCCATGCCATGGCTGAAACGTTGCTCCGATGAAAGGACCCCTCTTTCCCATGATTCCTGTGATCCTCCATCAGGAATGACTTTACCATAGGCAGGCAAACAACTTGGCAGGTGGGCCGTGGCACCAATGGCCACATTTGGGTACCGAGAAAAGAAACAGAATAGGTGAGGGTTAGTATTCAAATATAATTATCATGTTACTTATGTTATAGTGCTAATGACTAACAACAGAGATGCAGTATGTACAGTTAATCAGCAGCTCTAGTCAGGGTGTGCTAAACTGAAGTAGTGAGTCTTCAGCTGGGATTTAAAGGCTGAGACTGAAGGGGCATCTCTTATGGAAGCAGGAAGACCATTCCACAGTTTAGGGGCCCTTGGGACCTTGGCCATTTAATGCTTTATATGTTAAAAGGAGGGTTTTGAAATCTGCCCTGAACTTAACTGGGAGCCAGTGTAAAGATTTAAGAACTGGGGTTATGTGTTCATATTTTCTTGTTCTTGTAATAATTCTTGCAGCGCATTTTGGATTAACTGGAGGCTGTATAGAGAACAGTTTGAACAGCCAGTGAACACCGCATTGCAGTAGTCAATCCTACTAGAGATAAATGCATGAATTAATTTCTCACAATCCTGTTTATTTAGAAAGCGCCTTAATTTCCTAACATTTTTAAGATGGAAAAAACATGTTTTGGACGACTTTGTAATATGCGCTTTAAATGACATGCTAGAGTCAAAGATAACACCTAGATTGCGGGCTGATTCAGTAAAATTAATTGGGATTCCAACTGAGTTAAATGACGACAAAATATTGCTGTGATCAGCGTCATTCCCTCCAACAATTAACATCTCTGTTTTATCTGTATTTAAAGACAAGTAGTTCTCATTCATCCATTCCTTTAATTCACTAACACAACTAATTAAAGACAACATCGGAGAAACTTCATTTGATTTAAATGAAAGGTATAACTGGGTGTCATCTGCATACGAGTGAAAATTAACATTATGTTTCCTAATGAGAGATCCCAGTGGAAGCATGTAAAGTGAAAACAGTAAAGGTCCCAGTACTGAGCCCTGCGGACACCATATTGAACTTCTGTGTATAATGATGGAGTACTGTCTGCACATTTCTGTACATACTGGAATCGATTTGATAAATAAGAACTGAACCAAGCGAGCACGGGCCTGTAAGCCCAACATCGTTTTCTAGCCTGTGCAGTAAAATAGAATGGTCAATGGTGTCAAATGCTGCACTTAAGTCCAACAACATAATTACAGTGGAATTTCCTTCATCAGAGGATATCAGAATGTCATTTACAACCCGTGTTAGTGCCGTTTCTGTACTATGACCAGTGCGAAAGCCAGACTGGAATTTCTCAAATAAATTGTAATGCATAAGGTGTGACTGAAGCTGACTGGTGACTACTTTTTCTAGTATTTTAGAGAGAAATGGTAAATTTGAAATAGGCCTATAGTTATTTAGTATGTGTGGGTCTAGGTCTGACTTTTTAAGTAAAGGTTTAATGACTGACACTTTTAGTGCATCAGGTACTGTGCCATGCAGTAATGAACTATTGATAATGGTTAGAATAGGCTGCAAGAACATCCATTGCACTTTTACTAGTTTTGTTGGCACTGGATCTAGGGAACAAGTAGTGGGCTTCATTTTAGTAATTAAAGTTAAGACTTCCTGGTGAGTTACAGGATTAAAATTATTAAAGTGCTGAATGCAATGTGACAGGGTCTGCTAAGCTAGTATTTGGTTTGTACTGTGATGCTGAGATCTGGGATCTTATATTTTTAATTTTCTCATTGAAGAAGTTCATAAAGTCTGTACTGCTAATATCTGTTGGTATTTTGCACTGTTGATCTGAATTCCCATTTGTTAATTTAGCCACTGCTCTAAAAAGTACCCTAGGATTTTTATTATTGCTATCTATTAATGTAGAATAGTATTCTGAGCGAGCTTTAAAGAGGGCCTTTTATATTTATTACACTCTCTGTCCATGCAATTTGAAAGACATGTAGCTTTGTTGTTCTCCATCTGCGCTCCAGTTTTCGACACTCTAATTTAAGAGCTCGAGTATTTTCATTAAACCAGGGAGAGTTTCTATGTGCTTTGATCACTTTTGTTTTAGGGGAGCCACTGTGTCCAGAGCATCTCTCAAGGTCACATTATAATGTGATATTAGCTGATCTAAATTGTTTTCCACGTTTACATTTGATGTTAACTGATCTAAATGGTTTTCCACAATTACACTCGACTTACTCAAGGTATCTATAAATTTTGAAGCAGAATTACAATCTAGATGTCGCACTGTCTTTGTTTTAATCTGAGCGCTGGCATGGGCAGAACTAAATCAAACGTAATTAAGAAGTGATCGGAAATAACTACATTTAATGGAGTAATATTTAAATTTTGAATTTCAACTAAGTAAGTTATAATTAAATCTAATGTATGGTTATGATTATGAGTTGGACCTTTGACAATCTGACAAAATCCTACTGAATTTAACAAATAAGTAAAACATTTGCTAAAAGTGTCAGTTTCCACATCAATGTGTACATTAAAATCCCCCATCAGAACTACGTGATCATAATTTATAGCCAAATCAGACAGAAGGTTGCTAAATTCAGTCATGAACAATGAATATGGCCCTGGTGGTCTGTAGACTAGCACTATAATTGTGTTGGAATCTGTTTTAATATTTAAAATGAATGCCTCAAAACTAAAACTAAAGTTTTACAAAACTAAACTACAATTGTACATTGTATTGGATTGTGTTATGGTTTTGGGCAAATCCTTTTGCCTTTTTGCTCCATGGAGATTTTCATGAAGAATAAATGTAACACGTGTAAACACATGTGTGCAAATGTCTTTTACTTCGTACCGACTGATAGTTGGGCTTCAGCAACATGTCAATTGAGCAATTTCTTTTTCTTTGGTTTAATTCTTGAATGAAAGCATACTTGTTTTGTTACAACTTTTGCGAAAGTGTTTCTTGGATATTTGGGCTTCACGCATCCTACACTTCACGTCACCATTATGTCGTTATTACTATACTGTATTATAACATTTGAAAAACATTTTCTGTTTTAGCTGTGTGCTCAGAATTTCTAGCTTCACATTTCCTCTGTCATTCTATATTTACACAGATCGTTGTAGTCACGGAACACACATGAATTGTATGTATTTGAAATCACAATATACAGTGGAACCGTGGTTTGCGAACATAATTCGTTCCAGAAATGTACTTGTAATCCACAGTACTCGCATATCAAAGCAAAATAATGGAAACTCAGATAATTTCTTTCACAACCCACAAATATTTATATAAAAATGATTAATACACTTTGTTTGTTTCCTGCCTTGTGCCCTGTGTTGGCTGGGATTGGCTTCAGCAGACCCCCGTGACCCTGTAGTTAGGATATAGCGGGTTGGATAATGGATGGATTGATGGATAAGGTAAAATACATAAAACAAATTAACCTGCACTTTACCTTTCGAAATAATTGTGGCTGGTGTGAGGGAGACGAGAGAGAGGAGAGGAGGAGGAGAAGGGTTATTGTGTAGGATGACTTTCACTCTAACTAGCAGAATCCCTGCTATCTGTTGGCTCACTGGAATCTTTTTCTTTTTTTGCGACTTTAACAAGTTAAGCTATCCAATGACAGTTGCTTTTGCCTGAGGAGTCACTACACTTGGACATAAAATTTTAAAAAATGCTTTACGCACTGTAAGGTTTCTAAACTCTTCTGGGATTCCCTCCCAACTGGACAACATGCGGAAGAGTGTCACGAAGCAACCGTAGGCTCCCAGCGCTGTAGCAGTTCGCCGTATAAGTGAATCAGAAAAGATCATGGTTGCGCTATAAGCGCCTGCCATCGATGGGTGATGAAAGGAACATTATAAATGCAAGAGCACAGTATTACTTAACCACTAACCTGGTTACGATCCTGACTGATTTCTGTGTCTCTGTATAGGAAAGCGGCAAATCTCGCTACAATAAATAACCGTGCTGTTCCTGTTTCACACTGAATAAAGCTGATTTTGCTAAAGTCCTGAGACTCAGCTTCGTGTTTTGGGGTGTATGACAGGGACTTGTATGTCACAACACACACATGTGGTAACCATGCCATAGTAAACAGTATACGGATGTTGACAATTTGAGTGAGGCACGCCGACTGAGAATGAGCATGGGAGATGATTACCCACAATCCCCACGTGATGTTTGGCGGACAAAACATATACGTACTACTCATATTACAAGACCTTGCTCATTTATCAAGTTAAAATTTTAGCTCGTCTTGTAAAGCACTCACAGACCAAGTTACTTGCAATCCAGTGTTTTACTGTAATTCCTTACGCACATTAAGTAAACGCTTCGACACAGACTTCAGCTGTGAGGATTTCAGTGGGGCGATGGGGTGATGCCTTCATCTGACTGAATGGGCGGGGGGGGTGTAGCAAACTGCGTTTATGCTAATCTCCACATTTGCAAAACAAAAGCGGGCTAACAGCGCAGTGATAAGGAGCTACGAACTTCTTGCAGAATGTCAGGAAAATTTAAGGAGGTCAGGGACCACAAAAAAAATCGTAAGCTTCAGGGATTCTAGTGTTAATGAGCTTTACCTGGTGCTAGACACACAAGCACTCCATTTATTAAAACTTTGCATCTTAACTAATTGTCTGTTTGGTTGATATTTGACACACAGACAATTTGAGTGTTCAATGAAAACATACAAGCTCAGTAATTAAACTTGAAATTCTGCACCCGTATCTATTATATTCTCAATCGAATCTAACTGCACAATAAGCTACGCAGTATTTTATTTCTAAAGAATAAAAATAACAGTATTTAAGGTATGGCAGCTAATCAGTCAGTTTTGACAGAAGAAAAAATAGTAGTGATTAAAAAGAATCCATTCCTGAACGTTAGCACTTTCTATTTTTTCAATTTAAGAGAAAAAAAAGCTATTTGAATAGTTCGAGGAAAGTGTCAGGGGCAAAGGGATGAGTTATATTAAATTAGAGCTGCCATAATGAATTGAAAGTGAACCATGCAAGTCATTTTTTATCATTCCCACTATTCTTTATTTCAAATGTAATTTAATTTGAACACAGCTAAGGCTAAATTCATAAGGGAATGCTAACTTTCTTAATCATTTAAGGCAAAGTCATTCTCAAAGCCTACATGCATACATTACTGAACATTTTAATTTCAACTTTTGAACATATATATAGTGTCAGAGTTTGTGTGAGCAAACGCCTGAAAGGAACGGAAATAAGATTTGAGAGAAAGAAGGTCCCATATTTTTTAAAAAAAGGAAATAATAATAGAATGTGCAGATCTTTTCAGAAGGAGGGCAGAGGTCAGTACTATTCTGGTGGCAATTCTTTGATTAGAATTCTTAAATCTGCTCCTTGTCTCTGTCTGTTACGCACCATTAGGATGGGAAAGGCGCTATATAAAATGTATTATTATTATTCTCAGGTTCTGAGCCTATTCAAAAAACACACATTAATTCTCCTTGACGGAATGTTGTTAATGTGTAGCAGTGCTATGTGATTAATGTCATCGAAAATGTACTGTATGAGTCCAGTATTTAAAAATGTAAATGCTGCGTCCCGTCTTTCGTCACGTTGCCCTGTTTACATGGTCTGTGTGTATGTAAATATGCCCCCCCTGGAAACAATGGGGGGAACAATATCAGTGTGGAATTGTGGCGCTCGCAATAATTGGTCCTGTCAATTCCATCACCTGCATCTGATCATTTGCTATGTAAACAGAAGGACTGTAATAAGTACATAAGTTTAATATGTCACTGTGCTCTGCACAAATACCATTTTAAATCTGCTTCTTCTCACATGTACAGCTAAGGCCATATTTAGCACACAGGGGCTCATCATTTAGAACTGCCAGGCAAGCATCAGAAGATAAGAAAGGGACAACTACGAAAATGGACATTGTACTATTTCTGTGTGAAATAGTCAGCATGATATTGGATCTTCTTTTCTTTTTTTGGAATGGCATGATTTACCTAAGTAGGGTTCTGCACATGGAGAAAGGGTATTAAACCTTGGAACATTGCCTGGCACACCTTTGAAGCCGATGGACGGATGGGAGGAAACGTCATCCGATCCTCAAAATCCTTCCAACGCAGCGATGAAAATAGTAGACTGTATATATTGAGATCCCACCTCGGTGATAGTCTTGTCATTGGCTTCCTCATCTGTAATGCCGTGTAAATCGTCATTAAAGTTATTTTCTCTTATGTGATTTCTTACTGTCGTATCACTAAGGGAGGGGTATTGCCTTTTAATATTATCTATATTGTTTTGGGTTACTTAAAACGCCGCAATTCCAAAAGAACTTATTCCAGCCGGGCAGCATGGTAGCGCAGTGGATAGCGCTGCTGCCTCGCAGTTAGGAGACATGGGTTTGCTTCCTGGGTCCTTCCTGTGTGGAGTTTGCATGTTCTCCCCGTGTCTGTGTGGGTTTCCTCCTCCGGGTACTCCGGTTTCCTCCCACAGTCCAAAGACATGCAGGTTAGGTGCACTGGAGATCCTACATTGTCCCTAGTGTGTGTTTGGTGTGTGTGTATGTCCTAGGGTGGGCTGGCGCCCTGCCTGAGATTTGTTGAACATTGGCAACCATACAACCTGATACATGCTGATGTGTAGTTTCAGGTGGCACACAGACTTGCACTTACTTAAATGTCTCTAGTGAAGTCAGCTTTCTTCAGAACAGGCCACATGCCTGTCTCAATATGGCTCCCGAGTTGTGCTTCTCAGTGTGGTCTTCTTTTTAGTCCATGGTGTGTGAGATGCTCCTTCATCATGTGAGGGAGAAAGAGAGAGAGAGGGCAAGGGGGAAAAGCAATCAAATGTATACGTTCTTTGTCCAACTCAATAAGACGCTGTTGTACAGAATGGCCTCTGATTCATACCAATTCCAAACAGCCATACTTCAGACCAATGGGGGCACACAATAGATTTCATACCTGCCCCAAAGCCATTTCTTAAGGTTAAGCTTGGCAGCTTGGTAGTTTGGCCTCCATGTCCTGAGTCCTGCAGAGAATCACTTGCCAAACTGGTTTTAGGCACTTCCCCCAACTCTGCCATACAATTCCTCAGTGAGGGGTGGGGGTCCTTAAAACATGAAAGCTTCTCACCAATGGAACACTAACATTACATTGCTTTGTTTAAGTTACAAATAAAGACCTACAAAATATTTATCAACTTAAATACAAAATGTCACATCACAACAGCATTCATGTTTATTTCACGTTGGCATCAACGGCAGTGTGCTGTGCTGTGCTTGTGTGAAGTACCCATAATCCATTGAGGTTACCGAGTCATTTTCAAATTGTCTTTACTTTTTGATTTACCCTTACACAATGCTAAACAACATCGGTTTCTTCAGCCCAAAAGGACTTACTTCAATTTTAAAGCAAAAAATGTAATTCTGAGCCTCATGAGTCTCTGAGTGTCTTTGAGTGGGCCAGCCAAAGCCCACACTTAAACCCCATAGAACATCCGTGGAGAGACCTGATGATGGCAGGTTACAGACACTTCCCATCCAATCGAACTGAGCTTGAGAAGCTCTACCAGGAAGAATGGGATAACACTTCCCAAATCCAGGTGTGCAAGACTTATAGAGACTTACCCCGAAGCAGGACTTGCTGCCACAACATCTTCTACAAAGTACTGAGTTAAGAGGCTGGATACTTACAGTATATGGATGAGAGGTTTCAGTTTTCAACTCTTACAAAATTTGCAAACTTTTCTAAATGCATGTTCTCACTTTGTCATTATAATTTATTGAGTGTAGGCAGACATGTCAGATTTGTCCATTTAAAATAAATCTACGACACATTAAAGTGTGCAGAAAATGAAGGGGTGTGGACTCTTTCTGATTATAATGCATGTTCACTCCTGCACTTGCTTTTTCCTATTCATTCTCGAGCACCACATATTCAAGTTAGTGTTATCACAGGGAAAATTTGTTGGTTTTGAATTTTGAATAAATTAAAAATGATGTAGCGATGAATATAAACTATGTTGTGTTCAACACACTGTGCTTTCCCACTGTTAACAAAAAAGTTGTACCCCATGAGTGGCAGAGACCGTGGACTACAATTTCCAGACAGCCATTTAAATGATTGCAGTTTACTTAGGCTTCTGATCAAAGAAATTGCAAATTGTCCTCTTTGTATGCTATCGGGGTTTGAAATTCAAAGCTCTAAATCACTTGGTACTTTGTAACGGCTGATTATAGAAGAGATGTTTTAACAAGATCTTAAGTTTGCCACTGGAGTTTTAAAAGGAGCAATAAAGAAATGATAAAAGGTAACCAAATAAAAGAAGTAAAATTTCCAACAAGGTTCCTGCAATTTCACCTACAGAAAGTTGATTATGCACTGAATGCCTCAGAACAAACCCCCCAAAAATGGTGACTTGTGTTATTTTATCCATGGTTCAGAATTATTCATGACCTTCATTGTTTGGCTGCATTTGCTATTGTCATTATGTGTTTAACTTACCTTTTGTAAACTCTCTTTGTCTCTCCATTTGGTTTCACTTGAAATTGATTTTACATGTCTGTTATATTTGTGCAAATAGTATTTATTTAAAAGTTGTCATGCATGCACATCTGACGACCTCCTTGCTGGCTCTGTTCAGGTATGCAATACCACCCCAGGGTGATAGGGGGTGCTGTTGCTACTTGTCTTGTCTCTTTCCTCTATATTTCAGGGGAAGATGGCCAGGATACTGACTAACCACGCCCCATTGCCTCCTCAAGCCCCGCCCCTCCTGGTCGGCAGCATATAAAACTGCCAGTCCCCAGGAGAGAGGTGTCTCACTTGTGACTCGAACTTTCATCAGGAGATGGAGCTCCAAATCAGATCTCTCTTAAACGCGATAGGTTTTGGTATTCTCCCCATGTGTCCATTTATGTCCTCAATGCTCGATACTTTCTGCAATTAAACAGGATAACTTGGCTGGCACCCCAACTATTTTCTGGACTCTGCAAGTCACTCATTTCCACACAGTGTTGAAATATTTTCCCCCAGTTGTTTCCACGTTTTGTCCTGGGAACTACAGCACTATTAAGTTCATTATGTCAGAGACACGATGGTATAAAGATCAGCTTGCTCACTTCTGCAATAACCTGAGTTTACAGATAAACCTATAAAAACCTAGCATGCAATTCTATTCTTTTTACACTCTGGCAAACTAAAGTTTTGCCAGCGTTTTTTGACAATTTTTGTATTAGGGTTTGGCAAAAGATCTGTTCGTCTTTTGGACTTTTAGTCTTATTTGCTGCTCCGTCTCACTAAAATAACGTCTTCTCAATACTTCAGGTCAGTATAGCTATCGGTGTTTTAATCGATAATAACACACTGCTACAGTACCAACTCCACCCTTGTGTTTCTGCTATCATCGCGTCTCTCACAAGCAAATCTCCTAATTCGTTATCTATTCTAAATTCTGATATTTCTGGTCAGAGATGCCTCTTCCCATATGCAGATTACGCACTGTGCTTGTGGTCTGTGATCACAGGACTGATTTGGTTCGGCGTGGCGGAATTTGCAGGCCTCCACAATTAAGGTGCTCCTCTGGACAGCCAATTGGATTGCACGTTGGTTTACTTGACTTGAGTCTGATAACTCCTCCCTCAACCTTAATCTTAACCACAGATTAACCGGGTGTAACGTGTAACATCACTGAAGTATAATGTAACGCAACAACCTCCTCAACTGAGCAGACCTCTGGAGGTCCACAGCCTACTCTGTTGGGGTTATTGCTGTTTCATGAATTTTCAAGTTAACATCCTTGACAGTCACCTGCTGTGATAATTTTTCATTAATGAGCAGAGACATCAACACCAGTTAGGAGCACAGAAAAGAAAAAAAATAAAAGCATGAAGAAGCAGCTTGTCCCGTACTGGCAGTTGTGCTTAGAAATTTAAATTTGCAAAGCACTTTGGGTAGTGGGGCAGTACGGTGGCACAGTGGTAGCGCTGCTGCCTTGCAGTTAGGAGACCCGGGTTTGTCTCCCTGCATGGAGTTTGCATGTTCTCCCCGTGTCTGCGTGGGTTTCCTCCGGGCGCTCTGGTTTCCTCCCACAATCCAAAGACATGCAGGTTAGGTGGATTGGCGATTCTAAATTGGCCCGTGTTTGTGTGTGTCCTGCGGTGGGTTGGCACCCTGCCCGGGATTGGTTCCTGCCTTGTGCCCTGTGTTGGCTGGGATTGGCTCCAGCAGACCCCCGTGACCCTGTATTCGGATTCAGCGGGTTAGAAAATGGTTGGTTGGTTGGTTGAATTTGTCCATTACATGCCTGCTAATACACTAAAGCTAGCAGTTTTCTGGAGTAACCACGGAGTAACATTATGTGTAATAGTTCCAAAATCGAGTGTTTAACAGATAGTATCTGATGTGACAGTAGCTGATACATGGTTGAGGATTATTTATTACTTCCATGTAGACCTCAGGACTTCTGCATGTTGTTAAAGGTTGCTAACGTCAGTCGACACGCAAAGTGCTCTGCGTGTTCTTCCACTGAGGAGACTCCTGTACATTTTACAAACACACTCAGGGTTTCTTACTTACTAGTTAGTGATTGGCTGAATGGTGGAAAAGCACAACACAAGCAAGTCTGACATCCAAAAGGAGGAACCAGCCCAGGTTTACTTCATTTGATAGTTAGTTTGATTGGCAGCTGACATTACTGATTCAGTTAATGCATTATTGCTATCTGCTGGCATTGGAAGTACAAAATGAAGTTTAGATAAATTTATAAGTGAAGGTGATGCACTCACATGTTCATTTTTAAATGTGTAAATATTCAGCTTCCTTTTGACCTTGAATTTATTGAATTAAGTTAGTTAATTTATTAAGCAAATTCATTAGTAGCATTAGTCATTACTTTCTGGTATTGTAATTGTCCAAAAAATTCGACCTCGAGATTTTGGTGAATCTCAACGTTTTAGACCTCCCTGACTCTGATTTACTTTCTCGTAAGGAAAGTATTGGAATTGTCCAGAAATTAGATTTTGAGATTTTGACGAATCTCGATGTTTTAGATCTCCCTAAATCGGAAAATGCTATTTTTGTAATAATGTATGCTTTCACTTTTTCAACCAAATTCTGCACACAAGTATTAGGTATAAAACAGATTTCTATCAACTTTTGGGCTATTTCCATTAACTGGAAGTGGAACTTTACCTTTTATACATGCAGCTGCAGAGTCTGATTTGTTCAACTTTACTTTTATAATAATTGTTCAATATATTATTAATTTGATTTGTCGTTGATGGTTTTTGTACACAATATAAAAATATAATCATTGTCTTGCGGTTTACTCCACAAATATCCATCCCCATATCTGAGTGTACAAGAAAGTCGAGGGGACACTACTAACAATTTTATTTTTATTTTATTATTATCATTATTATCAGTAGTAGTATCTATATATATAATTCACTAAGGCAACACAACCATGGAAAGCACGCCGGAAGGGGCGTGGATTCGCAGAGCCGCCGACAAGTAAGACACCTATGGCGCATGCAGGAAGGAGCTACGCCCACCAACTTCTGGCACCTCTGAGCCACGTTGACTGTTCACAGAGGCATGTTTCTCGCGGAGGTGAAAACCGTGTAAAACGGTTTGCGAGGGGTATCCCATGGGATTCTTAAAATAATCCTTTACAACTGAGGTTAAAACACAATGAAGTAGTCTTTAAAAACCGAGTTTTCGGTTACGACGCTGTGTGTTGGTTCGTTCCGTGCATTGTTACAATGTTGCTTTTCTTGCTGATTTATTACATTACCGATTCTTCAAATGTTAATTTTCTCCCTGTGCTTAAAAATATGATTATGCGGCGTATAGTACACCGCGGGTTGGCTAGTTTTATATATTAGTAGTTGTAGTACGTGCATTTTATATTATTCTTCTTATTATTATTATGATTATGATTATTATTATTAGTAGTAGTAGTAGTATTAATAGTAGTACAGGTAGTATTAAAAACGTTTTGTTTTTGTTGTATTGCAGGTTACAAGTGGTACTGTTGGCCATATCAAGTAACAAAGAGTAACAGCACATATACCCCTGGATGATGATGATGATTGTTCTGCTCCACATCTTGTTAGTTGAGACTGTTATTTGTTGAACTGTGCTCCCCCTTCATCTTGTCATTAATTAACACACCAGTCAGTCAAGTCCCACACTCACAGTGGTACTATAAAAGTCTATTAAACTCACATAAAGCACGTAGGTCCCATAATAAACATTTGAATACAATACACCCCATGTCTCTTACGTAGGCACCCCTTTATCTCTTGTTTCAGTCACATCCAAAACGTATACTTAAGTTATATAAAGCCCTTGGTCTGGTTAGTTGTGGTACGCAGCAATTTGAACCTCTGTCTACACACTTCTCTTTGTCTTGATCCATCCGTGGAAATCACTCGCCTTGTAAGTGTCTTTCAAAGCTTTATTGTTTAATGTACACTGTCTGCTATGTATTGCTTTGTAAATCATTCTCTATTACCTTTGATTGTATACATGTAAATGTCTGTATGTTTCTTTTGTATATATTTCAGTTTACAACGAAGTACGTCCAGTAAAAGCCTTCAAGATAGCTCGCTCACCCCTTGTCGTTTTTTATGTGGATGTACCGAGTTGTTTAAGCTCTCTGCGGCCGCATTGCACAAGACAGTGTGGAGTGAGGCAGAAAAATAATTATTATTATTAATCACCAACCTCCTTTCAGTGTACTAAGGTATGCCAGTATGTTTGCCAGACCTCTTAGGCTTTGAACTCAGCTCATTGTTAAGCTCAGGACTCATTGAAGAATGTGGGCTGTGCAGAGCACTGTGATCTTTTGGATCTCGTTGGCACTGAATCTACATGGAAGTTTGTCCTGCTGATCTTGGAACGCAGTCTTCATGGTTCCCAATGCGCCTGACTTCAATCTCAAGGTCTTTATACTTGATGATCTTCTCTGCCTCCTTGCTCAGGATGTTGTTGTCATCTGGGATTGTCATGATTGTGATGATGAAGATGCAAGATTTGCACTTCTTTCTGTGGAACACGACATCCGGACTATCAGTGGCGATGGTAAGGTCTGTGGGAATGGTCTTGTCCCACATGATGACACAGCCTCTGGTGTCAACGACTACCTCTGGTATTTACTGTACTTATAATTCATGTCTGTCATCGGAACACCCAGCTGATGGCATAGTGCCTAGTGCAGGTATATAATAACCTTGTTGTAACGTTCAAGATACACCTTCAGGGCCAGTACATATCATCCTGACACTATGTGGCTGATGATCTCCTCAGCTTCATCACAAAGACAGCATTTGCTGTTGATTGTGTGTGCCTCTGATATAGTTCTGATGGTGCAGGATTTCAAGGCCTGCCATGAGCAGCTGTGATGGGGCTTTTAATGTCCCTCTTCTGACCTGTGCTTTGAAGCCATGCATGCGTCAGTTTCTTGTCCTGGTTGTTGAAGAGTTGGCCTTGCAGTTATTATTATTATTAGTAGTAGTAGTAGTACTAATTTGGCCTTAATTTATAAATAAGTAATAGTTAAGTTTGTTATGTATGCTTCCTTGCTCAGGATGTTGTTGTCATCAGTGATCATCACATCGATCAAGACGCATGACTTGTTCTTCTTCTTGTTGTGGTGAATTGGTGATGGGAATGGTTCTGTCCCACATGATGACACAGTCTCCAGTGTCAATGACTGTGTATGTCTCGTACTACTTGGCCTTCATTTATAAGTAATTGTTACGTTCATTATGTGTGCTTCTTTGTTTATTTATTATTAATTTATATATTAATTGATTAAATTAAATTAAATTAAAGCTGTTTTATGGGTGGGGAGTGGTCCCTAAGTAATTTCTGCTTAGAGTCTGTTTCAAGTGGATTATAGAACTTTAAAGCATCATTCACTAAACCTGACTTCATCACTCTTTGTACCTTCTGTTCCTGTTTTGATTTTTTAAAGAGAATTTCTTAACACCCGCAGCTCTTTCCTCTTCATTCAGATCTTCTCACACTACATAAGAATTAGGACATCAGGGTTCTTGGTCCACATAGTGGTGAAACTATCACCAAAATGAGTGACCAGGCCAAGGGGTCACCCATGTAACACCTGGCTGTGGCAGATAGAGGGTCATTTCCAGAGGGTGGGACTGAACCTCGTGTCTGCCTGGGGGTTGCCGACCGGGATCCCGAGTTGTTTCATCGTGTAGTGGGTGCGGCAATGCACCGTACCAGTGCATGCTCCCTGGCTTGATTTGACTTGTGGATTCAGAAAGTTTTCAGACCCCTTCACTTTCTGCACACTCTATTGTGTTGTAGATTCAATTTGAAATGAATAAATTTGCCATTTTGCCCATTAAGCTACACTCAATAAAGTATAATAATAAAGTGAAAACATGTTTTCAGAAGCATATTAAAACTGAAATAATATTATATTAATATTCCTAATATTGCAATGGCATAGAGGAGCTACATCAGCCTGAAACGAGTCACCCATTGTGTGAACTGCTGTTCCATAACCAGCGGCAATGACGCCTATTAAAGCAGCAAGCCCTCAACAGCGAGTGGTTCTTTTAAACACATTGACTGCTGAACCTTTTATTACCAGAAGGCCACAGTTTGGGTCTATGCATATATGTAAAATAATGAACTTTATCAAAATTCATAAATAACGTAAAAAAAAGTATTAGAAAGCAGTGCTTTTTTCTTATCAAGAGTAACTTTGTCAAAAATGTAAAGAAACTGTTAATTACTTTATTTTGACCAGCAATGTGACTACAAGTCTCCATTTGTATGAGACTCCTTGAAGGATGGCACCACACAGAGTGCAGGCTTAGGCCGGAGTTATACTTCACGCGACGCGACGCATGCTGCAGCGGACGCTCCTGCTACGCAAGCGTTGTAGTGTTTAAACTTGCGCGCGTACTTTACGTAAATCTGGAGGAATCCACCAGGTGGCAGTGCAAGATATTATCAAGGTGAGAACATGTTTGGCTTCTCTGTGTTGTGAATTGCCTAAAACACCTATTAAATTCCGATAACACCTTACTGCAATATCTCTGAAAAGGATGTTTATTGATTAAATCCATCAATCCAGGGATGTATGTGTCCATTCCAGGAAGCATTGGGCACGAGTGAGAAACAGTCCCTTGACGAGGCCTCAGCTCATCGCAAGGTGAATACAAGCACACACATACACTAGCGTCATTTTAGCGGCACCAAATCCCCAAATCTGCATATCTTTGGAAGTAAACCGGAGCACAGTGTGGCATACAAGCAGGAAATACCAGCAACATAACTCCCTGCGAGACAGCAGTGCTATCACTCCACCACCGTGACACCCCCATGTGTGTAATTATTCCCCCATGTGTTTATTTATTAACAGTATTCATTATTTAAATGAAATTATATGTAAAATGTAACATACACATTTTAATGCATTTCATCATGAAAGTGATATCAAGTATAAATCTAAAGATTCTAAATGTGCAGAGAGTTGGAATATCAGACATTTCATTTGTTCTGTTTGGCGATCTATTGCTGCTTTCCGCTGCTGAAGCAAAATGCCGACATACAGATGCATTCGTGGTGCTTTTATATTCAAGCATCGCATATTCCCGATCGTAATGACACGATACATTTTAAAAGTCTCACATACCATCTTTTCTATTTTTTATTGTTTTACTTTACCTGCTGTCAGGTCCAAGAAGCTCGTAGCGATTAAAAACTGGGATGATGTTTACGACCGTCTGCTTTAATGATAAAGTAAACTACGAGGTTAAAGTGGGCATTTCAAGATTAAAGCCGTTTTCACCGTGTTCTTTATTTTTTTCTCAGTGGCTCAAATATAACGCTATACATTATGTTGCTGTTGTTAAGTTGCAAAAATTAAAAAATAAAAAAGACCTATATAAATGACACAATACATTTTAAAAGTCTCACATACCATCTTTTGTGCCGTCTCTTTTTTTATTTTTTTTTTGCAACTTCACATCGGCTACATAATGTATAGCGCTGTATTTGAGCCATTCATCAAACAGCAAAGTGCGCACATCGATCCCCGAAGGATCTCCATAGAGGCTTGCTGTCACATGTACTGTAGATAGTAAACAGAGACTCTGACATCACGTTCCGACTTTTAGCACACTGCGTCCCTCGACTTTTTGCTGGTACTGCAACTCACACACGCGTCACGTTCATTTCTGAGGACCTGCTCAGAGGACACGTGAAATGAACGCTGGAAACGCGTGGCAGCCATGATGCAGGCGCGTATGCGTTCTGAGAGTGAAGTATAAATAAGCCCTTAGAAGCATACATGCCATGTAAATACGTGTAAATATAACACTTTTCTTTGCGCTGTCCCAGCTTGTTGTACACAATGCATTTGATAGTTGGTGATTTTTTGTGCTCAGTGGTCAGCAGAATGTCCATGTTGTGCTGTCCTGACAATTGTGACATGTTGGGTGCCTCTGTGTGAAGAAACACCTTTGGGACAGCGATCTACAACAGTGCCAGAGCCTGCAGGTTCCAGTTCATCCCGCTGATTGTCACTATCTTGATCACTGACATTATCATCAAAATATTCATCTTGCAACAAATCTACATGTAGTTGTTTAACAAATCAGCAGCTTTATACTTTTTTTACTACAACATAACTTTGGACTGTTTATTTATAGCACTATTTTTCACAAACTGTCGTGTTTATAAAAAATGGCTGTCCACTAGATGGCAGTACTAGCATTACAGCAGATAACTGAGACATGGCAGTGGTGCTCAGCAGCAAGCTATGTTTATAGTGGCTGTGCACAGACATACAAGTTATCTTGCATCTCTCACCTTGACAGGCTCCATGAGGTAGGACTTAACTCATACCTCGCGTTTAAAGTGTTAAAGATATCATGCGACCTAAAAGAGCCATCTAACGAGCAAGGGAATAAACTCTGACACTCAGCGCCAATGCTATATTGGTGTCATGGGTGGGATAAAAAGGCTTACTGTCCAATTTAGCAAAGCACAGAGTGTCGTAAAGCCCCATTATGGCTCTTCAGAGATGATTTGTGTGCTCTGTCTATAAACTCGATTTTGTTTTGCCTTTACCAACTGTTTTCCAAGGATACAGAGTTATCATGGGTCGGTATACTCCAAATCTTAATTTTGGTTTGTTTCTGTTTGCATTCGGTTTTTGTTCCTTACTTGATATGTTTTAAGGATTTGGATTTTCTAGTCTGTGTATTGTGTATATACTGTATATTGTATAGATATACTAGGTGGCTCTGCCCCTGCTAGCTTCGCTTGCCAAACCCCAGGCAGGCACTACACGCTAGCCTTTTTGTGGTTTTGCTGCTCGCGTATGGGGAAGTGGATGTACAATTTAAACAGATTTTTATTTTAAAGGGAATTGTTACATATGCATAATAGACCTAACTATTTTTCATTACATCAAGTAATTGACCAAATTAAAAAAGAGTAAAACATAATAATTTGAAAGTATGTTTCATTTTGCGTTAGAGTTATTCATTGCGCAATACAATTTCGTTCTGTTTGGCTTTGAAATTCACACGCACATACTTTTTAAACTTTACACTTTTACTGTAAAACTTTTTCGGCAATATCGTAATGAATTTTGATTCTGTGTTTGAACTTTCATCGTGACAATGCAATGCATAACTGCCCATGACTGAATTTCGTTTCTTTCTCTCTATTAAATAAAACGGCTTTTTCAAATGTTTGTCTCTGTGATTTGTTAATTGTCTTTGCAAACGCTATTCTAACGGGAAACTGTAAATATTTTAATATGAATGGCATATCAAGATCTTCTTTGGTGTCTACTATTAAAAAAAAAAAAAGATGTACTACAACGTGTACATTATCTTTCTTGGATACATCCTTCTTTCTGCAGTAATTTGTGCGGTGGAAGACCAGATGGTGTTAACGGTTGTAGTTATTCTATGGGATATTGTAAGTTGATGTTTTCATCTTCAGCACCATCACCACCAATTATTTCAGCATAGCCTATTGATACGCATTTAACCAATTTCACATTAATTCGTTTGACTTCATCGTTTCTCGGTATTTCCTGTGTACTTATTTTTTATGTTGATAACCCTTCATGATGAAATTCTTCAATTTGGATTTAGACATAATACGACTTTTTAAATTGGGAACTTAAAGTGAGGAAAACGTTAAAATTTATAAGAGCGGAGAGAGCAGAAACTGTGTCTGTCAAAAGCATTCACATGAATCAGAGGTGAGAGTACTGTGTACGTGGTTGAAAATGGTTGAGAGGAAGGCGTGACTTGAAAAAATGTTATGGCAAAAGTCTCACAGGACTTGAAAAAATCTTCCAAAAATTCTTGTCGTGTAGCAGAATTTATATACAGTATGTATATACACTCACCTAAAGGTTTATTAGGAACACCTGATTCAATTTCTCATTAATGCAATTATCTAATCAACCAATCACATGGCAGTTGCTTCAATGCATTTAGGGGTGTGGTCCTGGTCAAGACAATCTCCTGAACTCCAAACTGAATGTCAGAATGGGAAAGAAAGGGATTTAAGCAATTTGGAGCGTGGCATGGTTGTTGGTGCCAGACGGGCCGGTCTGAGTATTTCACAATCTGCTCAGTTACTGGGATTTTCACGTACAACCATTTCTAGGGTTTACAAAGAATGGTGTGAAAAGGGGAAAACATCCAGTATGCGGCAGTCCTGTGGGCGAAAATGCCTTGTTGATGCTAGAGGTCAGAGGAGAATGGGCCGACTGATTCAAGCTGATAGAAGAGCAACTTTGACTGAAATAACCACTCGTTACAACCGAGGTATGCAGCAAAGCATGTGTGAAGGCACAACATGCACAATCTTGAGGTGGATGGGCTACAACAGCAGAAGACCCCACCGGGTACCACTCATCTCCACTACAAATAGGAAAAAGAGGCTACAATTTGCACGAGCTCACCAAAATTGGACAGTTGAAGACTGGAAAAATGTTGCCTGGTCTGATGAGTCTCGATTTCTGTTGAGACATTCAAATGGTCGAGTCAGAATTTGGCGTAAACAGAATAAGAACATGGATCCATCATGCCTTGTTACCACTGTGCAGGCTGGTGGTGGTGGTGTAATGGTGTGGGGGATGCTTTCTTGGCACACTTTAGGCCCTTTAGTGCCAATTGGGCATCGTTTAAATGCCACGGGCTACCTGAGCATTGTTTCTGACCATGTCCATCCCTTCATGACCACCATGTACCCATCCTCTGATGGCTACTTCCAGCAGGATAATGCACCATGTCGCAAAGCTCGAATCATTTCAAATTGGTTTCTTAAACATGACAATGAGTTCACTGTACTAAAATGGCCCCCACAGTCACCAGATCTCAACCCAATAGAGCATCTTTGGGATGTGGTGGAACGGGAGCTTCGTGTCCTAGATGTCCATCCCACAAATCTCCATCAACTGCAAGATGCTATCCTATCAATATGGGCCAACATTTCTAAAGAATGCTTTCAACACCTTGTTGAATCAATGCCACGTAGAATTAAGGGAGTTCTGAAGGCGAAAGGGGGTCAAACACCGTATTAGTATGGTGTTCCTAATAATCCGTTAGGTACGTGTATACTATATAAACATTTATTTGTATGATTTTTTGTGATGCAAATCATTTTCAGTGTTGTTTAGACATTTTTGGTTAACATGTTGTCTGCTAGTTTCTGCAAAAATGTTCCCATTTAATTGTTCATGTCCAACCCAGAAATAACTGAAGCCGCGAACGTCAAGTTTGCAAATGTGGAGAGGTTACCGTATTTTATTTCATATTTTCATGTACTTGTTGTGATATGTATAATTATGTTCTGTCCCTTTAAATGTACTTTTATTTCATGTGTTCTGTTAGTGGGTTCCCTAGGAGGCGGAGCCACAATGACATCACCAATCCTGTGCCCTCCCACTGGTAAGGCTCACTAGCCAGAACTCATTCATTTAAAATGGAGGTCTGTGAATAATGTTAATTTTGTTTGAATGTTTAGCTTTCAGTTTTTGTTCCAGTTTTAAGTATTTGGATTTTCCAGTCCATGTATTGTGACCTATTTTCTGTGGATTGCCTTATTGGGCAAAACGTTTTTGTATCTTGGCATTATTTTTTGGGTTTTGTTAACAAATCTTTTATTCATAAAGATTCTATTATTTTGTTTATACAGCTGGGGGTTATGGTCATCCCTCCTCTTGTGGGGCTTTTGTAATGTTTTTTAGACATGGAAGGAAGAGAAAATAAATGAAAGAAGGTAGTGTTGGGTGATCAGACTGGTCCAGTGGTGATGAGGCAGTGTAGCTGAGGGAATGAGGAGAACAGTGCTCCCAGGGTGAGCCACCATGCTGAGCAGTATGGGAAATCATGATCTTCTAGATGACTGCAGATGGCGAAAGAAGATGGTGGGATGCGAAAGCAGAACTCAGTGTTGGTCCCAAAACGTTAATCGTGCCCTGGATTGTTTCCTGTTAGGTTGAATGGACTGTCTTGTGCCTGCCTGGCATGTGTATAGTGATGGATGAATCGTCGTGCATCTTCAAAAAGAGCGCTCCTGGAAATCTCACCCCTCGCCGCTCAGGACTACCGGTAGGACTGCTTCCCTCATTTTTTATGGAAGATGTTCTCGGGATTTTTATCTTCACACCATGCCATTTCACCTGCTTTTGCTGTATTGGGCTATATAAGGACATTGTTGTGAGTGTTTATTGTTGTGGTTCATTGTTATGTTGCCATAGGGAAAGGGGAGGTTGGTCTGATTGTTGTTGTTGTGTATTGGGTTTTCATTTGATAGATTTTTTTTTTAATTCATTTGTTGGTTTTGTGTCTCTGCTTGTTAGTGTTTGCGGGTCGGGCCAAGGCTGGGGGCGTCCCTTCCTTCGTTCAGCCCAACATGCCAGCTGCGTGCCAGGGGGACTTCTCCTTAGCCCAATTGGGTCCTTCCCTGGCTCAGGACGAACATTTGTTGGTCCCGCCTCCGACCAACCATTGGCAGGCATGCAACACACACCGTCCAATCCCTTGCCTGCCTCTGGAAGGGACTTCAGGTTCTCTGCCATCTTCTCCTTCTGGCCCCTGATGCGGTGGCGAGCCTACTGGCAGTTCCTTTGCTGCAGCGGCTTTCCGAGCTGCAGCGGTTCCTCCTCTCCTGCTCATTCTGCTGCTGCCACGCTGACAAAGCCCCACGGATTGGCACGCATCAGCCACCAACGCGGATCCAGGCAGTCCTTGCCTGCATCACACAATCAAAGTCCAACCCTTCAGGGCCGACTGCGGTGAGGCATGGGACTGACCTCCCGAATCCCATCTGCCAGAGGAAACTTCCTCGGCGTGGCCTTCCCAGACACACTGCCGTCCCGGGCGTCCTTAGTGCTCGTGGGGTCTGCTATGCCGGGTCTTTTCTTCCTGCATCAGGTGGAGATGGTGTATCCGCAAACCGTCGGCAGCTCCCTGGGTGAGTTGCTCCTGTGGTGTTGTGCTCGTACAGCTACTGCAGTACGTGTGGGGGTTCTCCTGCTGTGTCGGGCTGTCCACAAAATTATTTTTAACAACGGATCCCAACCTTGAAACAGGCGGAGAGTCCCATCTGGGATGCCATTGTGGAGACCAGTCTCAACACATACAGGCAGACACCGATGGTTTAATCACCGCAACGCGTTTATTCATTATATATACTATCTACAATGCCACACCCAACCCAGTGCCCCTGCACCACACACCCTCAGTCCGGGCCTCTTTCTCTATCCAGCCTTTCTTTACCACCTCTACTCCTCTCCTCCGAGCTCTGTCCTCCTCCACCCGAACTCCAGCCGACGAATCGAGGGAGGCGGCCCCTTTTATGTTTACCCGGACATGCTCCAGGTGCCTCTTGATGAGTTTCCTGCGACACTTCCTGATGTGGCAGAAGTGCCGCATGAGCACCCGGAAGAACTCCAGGTGCCCCTGGTAATCCTTCCACCAGCACCTCCGGGTGTGGCAGAAGTGCTGACATGCAGGGCTGCAAAGTCTTCAGGGCACCCCCTGGCGGTGGCCATGGGCCCCTATAGGGTTGAGCTTCCATGCTCAGTTCCCGTGGCCCCCATGACAAACCAGGGCAGCTGCCCTCTCGTGGTCCGGGGAAGGTATAGTCCTTCTCGCCGTCCCGGCTGGGCACAGCCCCCAGTCGCCTGCCACAATGTGTTAAAATTACTCATTTTTACTTTATTTTTTAAATTATGAACTAAATCTTATCTTACATAATTCACCTTAGACATGACTACTGAGAAGGAAATCTGACCATCATTTAGTAAATGAATTCAAACAATAAATTAAAATTTCTTTATTCACATATAGTACAGCACATACTCTTCTTTATTCTGCAGGAATGCAAGCGTCCAGAGACAGAAGCACATAATAGCCTTAGAGTTAGTTCACACTAGAGGAAAATGTACTTTAAGGATTTATTTTTTTTCCTATGCATTCACACTTTCCACTGTATGAATTACAACCTTGTTTCATTTTAGCAGAAAAGTCATTTTAAATGGCCTCCAAACACAGAAACATGGAAATGGGCACTCTGTTGAACGGCCGAGACTCCATTATATAGTGTACAAGTACTGGTTTTATAAGAGCGTAGCAAAATTACAGTAGGTCACTTTTAAAGCAATTTTCCATGTTGCAGAAGACAAACTAATGTTACCAAACATATAAAAGTCAGAATGCAAAGGATGTCCTTGTGTCACCCTGCGGGAAAAAAAAGAACACATTCGAATTAAGACATTTTTACAAGAAATTATTATTATTTTTTTTTTATAGAAAATCAAATCCTTGTTTTAAAATTGAGTGGCCTTTTTTTGACAGATATTCTTCAGAATTTGGGGCTTTTAGAAAAAGGAATCCACAAACTCCATCAGGGCTGACCCCAGATGTGTGCCCGAGAATCTGGCCCACCTCAGCCCTGAAGTGGATAAAGTGGGCTTGATATTGAATGATGATGAATGTGAACACCCAACAATATACAGCGGCAAGGAAAAATATATGAACCCCTTGTAAATAACCACATTTCTGTTGTCACACACGTGTGAATAGGAGGTAGCTGAAGGGCTTGGAGAATAATGGTAACACATCTGCCCAGGTGGTAACGGGGTGCACTAACACTCTTTCTAAGTTTTCTGCAGACCTTTCCTGGGAAATCCCACCAGCAGCCACTGCCTCGATTCGGGACACGCCACTTCCGGCCCCGGCCCCGAGGACGACATCATTTCCCCCAGACTGCCTATAAAGCCTCACTCCCTTCCTCTGGAAGGCAGTTCTGTTTTGGACTCTGACTTGTACTTACTACTTGCTTGCAACATTTAGTTTTTGCAGTCAGGAAACAGATTACACGGGTGGCTGCTCCAAGCCTTTGCAATGTCTCGGGTCTCTTCTTGTCACACTGTATAAATTTGGTTTAAAATATGGTCTGTTCCCAATTTATCAGGCGTCTCACAGTAGGAAAACGGATGTGCGCTGGTATCCGGAAGGTTCAAATCTGTCAGAAGGGATCCTAAATACGAGGGGGAGTCAAGATAAAATTATAAAATGGGATTCATTAGTAAATGGAATGAACCTCGACAAAACTGATTAAATTAGATTATTTATTTATAAAAGCACATTTAAAGCACCAGAGGTTGTGCCGCAGTGCTGTACAGTCAGTCAGTCAGTCAGTCATTTTCCAACACGCTATATCCTAACACAGGGTCACGGGAGTCTGCTGGAGTCAATCCCAACCAACAAAAGACGAATTAAAATAAACACAATACAAACAATCATGCAAAAGCAGATTAATAAAACAACCGATTATAACATCCACCACAATTCCATCATACAGAGTGAAAGGCAGAAGAAAACAAGTAGGTCTTCATCCAACTTTTAAAAACCTCGATAGAGGATGAAGACCTGATGTGCAGAGGCAAGTCATCCCACAGCTAAGGAGCAACAACTGAGAGAGCTCTGTCTCCTCGAGACTTCAGCCGAGATCTCGGCACTACAAGGAGCAGTCGTCCAGATGACCTCAGTGCTCTTGGTGGCACATAGGGGTGAAGGAGGTCACAGATATATTTTGGAGCCAGCGAGACCATGCAAGGCTTTAAAAGCAAACAACAAGATTTTAAAATCAATGTGATGCCTCACCAGTAGCCAGTGGAGGCAGAGGCTAAAATGGGGGAGATGCGATCCTTTTTCTCGACCCCATTAAGAATCTCGTTGCAGCGTTCTGAACCACCTGAAGGAGCGACAGAGCAGATTTTGGCAGACCCATATATAAGGAATTACAACAATCTAGACGAGATGTAATAAAGGCATGAATAACTGTTTCTAAGTCCTTCTGTGATAAAAAGGATTTTAGTTTAGAAATTTGCCTCAGTTGGTAAAAACTGGACTTTACTACCATGGAGATTTGTTTTTTCAAAACTTAGTGATGACTTGAAGATGATGCCTAGGTTTCTGACGTCATTATGAATCATTGCTGCCAAAGGTCCTAACCATGTGCCGATGTAGTAGGACCAAAAATAATGACTTCTGTTTTGTTTTCATTTAATTGCAAGAAATTTTGTGCCATCTAATATTTAATATCCTCAAAGAATTTCAACAGCTTTTTAACAGATGAAGTGATGTCAGAACTAACTTTGAGGTACAGCTGCGTATCCTCAACATAACAATGATACGCGACATCAAGTTTGCAAAAGATGGCCCTCAAGGGGAGCAGATAAAGGGAAAATAGAAGGGGAGCCAGGATAGAACCTTGAGGGACGCCTTGTGTGAGGGGAGCTGACTGAGAGAAATTCCCATTTATGTTAACAGACGTAGATCTGCCTTTCAGGTGGGACACGAACCATTTCAGCCATGTCATTTCTCAATGTTTCCTCCACCGTTCTCAATGCACTTGTGCCACCTGCCTGGAAGTGCCAGCAGAATAAATGGTTTTGTCTTGTCCTCACCGCCACTTGTATACCGCTTTCTTCACGTCATCATCTCTCTTGAATCGATGACCACCCAGATGTTTTTCTAGCAGTCCAAAAAGGTGGAAATCACCTGGCGCCAAATCTGGCAAATATGGAGGATGTGGCAATGCCTCAGAGTTCAGTTTCTCCAGACAAGCCTTTGTGTTCTTAGGAGTGTGTGCGTCTTTGTCTTGCAGCAAAAAGACCCCTTGAGACAGCAGTCCCCACCGCTCGGATCGAATAGCAGGCTTCAAATTGGCTTCAAATTGGTCTCCAGCAAGTCACAGAAACTTGCCCTAGTGACTGTCGTACCCCTCGGCATGTGGTGTTCGACAATAACTGCGCGAGTGGTGGCGAGGACTAGACAAAATCATTTATTCTTCTGGAAGTGCATTGAGAAGGGTGGAGACTCCATTGAGAAATGATATAATCAGTTTTGTTAAGGTTCATTCCATTTTCTAATAAATCCCATTTTCTAATTTTAACTTGACTCCCCCCTGTAATAATAATAATAATAATAATAATAATAATAATTCTTTACATTTATATAGCACTTTCCTCACTACTCAAAGTACTTTACAAAGTGGGGAGCCACTTCAGCCACCACCAGTCTGTAGCAAACGATTGTATGATTCGACATCAGCCATTTTTGTGCCAGTATACTCACCGCACGTTAGCCATTAGATGGTGAAATGGTGACAGAGAGATAGACAATTAGAAACAGGGGATGATCAGCGGGGCAGAATGACCACGCCATGGTGGGCAGTTTAGCCAGGATATCGGGAGACACAGTGAACTTTATGAAGGATACCCAGAGTTCTATAATGACCATAGAGAGTCGGGTTTTATGTCTCATCCTAAGGACAGTGCCATTTTTTCAGCTCGGTGTCCCTGTCACTGCACTTGTGGCACTGGTGTTCCACATTCAGACCCCAAGCTAAATGCCCATTGATGGCCTCGCCAACACCTCTTCCTGCCCATATTGAAGTGTGCAAAGCTTGTGGAGACTTACTCTTGAAAACTCAAAACCGTAATTGTTGCCAAATGGGTTTCTATAAGGTACCGCATTAAGGGTCCGAATACTAATATACAGTGGTGCTTCGTACTTCAGACTTAATTAATTTCAGAAGGCCGTTTGATCTCTGAATTGTTTGACTTTAGGAATCAGTTTTCCCAATTAGAAATAATGGAAAGTGAATTAGTTAATCTAAACAATGCCCATTTTGATAAACGTAAACAGCAAATACATATACAGTAACTGAAAGGTAACAATAACACAATTAAATGCCCTAAATAATAAATTAAAACATGAAAACACTAAATAAAATACGTAAATACTGTATAATAAAATGAAATGTATGATGGTGTACATAGACGCAGTGGCTCAGTGCTCTTCCATTTGGCGCCTCGTTTGTCCTTTTATATATGTACTGCCATTCATCATGATGACATTTTGCTGGACGAATAACGTCGACAGCTGGCATGATCTCCTAAAAATAGGGCTATGCAACGAGTGGACTGTTACAGCTGAGTTGCTTCACTACCTGGCGGACATAACCAGGCGCCTGGGCTCCCTGTTGTTTACCAACCCCACAGGAAGGAGAAAGAGGAGGTGCAGGGACATGAGGCAGAAGCAGGGCTGGCGTGCTGGCAAGGCTACGGTGGTGGCCACATTTCCTAGTATTTTTCTCACCAACCCAAGATCCCTCGCAAATAAGATGGACAAATTGAAGCTACGGATTGCAGCAAATAAGATCGTTGAGGACAGTTGCATGCTGCTAATTACAGAGACCTGGCTTCATTCACTCATTCCGGATACAGCTATCGAGTTAGAAGGGCACACAGTACAACAGTAAGACAAGGTGAGGGGATAATGACTGTATGTCAACAACAGCTGATGGAGTAACACTAAGACTGCACAGACCAGAAGACATTTACACTCGCTGCGTAAGCATCATCTCTTACATCGTTCAAACTCTGAATCATATTTCTCTCGAATTTAGCATTCGAACTCTGGAACGTTCGAAGTACGAGGCACCACTGTATTTTGAAGTGGCTTCAGGTCAAGTCACTGGCCGTTCTTGATTGGCCCAGTCAACACCCAGACTTAAACCACTGTAGAACGTCTGTGGCGAGATCTGAAAATGGCTTCTGTCTGGTTTTACAAATGCTGCTGTTGTAGATATAAGAACCCCAGGCAACGCTGGGTAGTTTACAGTAGTTCACAGTATTTGGGAGGCAACCTCAGGGCTCATTTAACTGTAATTACACCCCAATCTAAGGGTTGGGATCGTCCCGTAATGCGACTGATGGACTGGTCACATCTGGTTTCTGGTCTTGTGAGCCCACCTCTTCCCTGTTGCCACCCTTAAAACCCCCTCCTTCTGCCATTTTGAGGCAGGCAGTCAAGTTTTGGCTCCATATCTTCGAAGATGAACATTTCATTTTTTTGTAACAACCTTCTACAATAAATGAGGATTACTTTGGAGCCTCAGTCCTACATGATCTATTTGTGTTTATTTCCTGCCAGCAGTAATAAATAAACAGAACAATATTAACCAGTGATGCATAATTACAATAGCAGCATGAAAGAAAGTATTTAAAAAAATAAAGAAAGCACAAAAAAATAAAAATAAATATAAACTCATTGATATACACTGGCTGTAACGTAACATTTCTTTTTCCTCATGTGTGATTTTTAGCTCACTTCTTCTTGTACCTTGCTACGTTTTAGTATTAGAGGGTCACCCTTTGAGTTGTGTTACCACCTTGCTTTGCAAGGGGGAGCTGCCACCAACTGTCTTGTCTTCTTCTTCCTCCTTAGTGCAGAGAAACCACTCAGTGAGGACAACTGACTCGGCCCCTTCTGGTCCCTGAACCATAAAAGGGAGACCCCCTGGACACTTCCTGTTCACTTGATTTTAAAAGAAGACGAGCTCCACAGCCTGTTTAAAGCTCTTCTAGTTGTGCTGAGTGAGCTAGCCTGAGTGCTACTGGCACTATTTTTGTTTCCGTTGTGACGGCCATCGTGTGTTTGTTTTGTTGAATTCTGCAAGTAAACGGGGACAGTAGGATTGGCATTCCAAAAATTTGTCACAGTATCAGCCTGCCAGTCCCTTGGACGCCATCAGCCATCAGCACTCTCTTTTAATGACTTTCTGTATCTGAATGGTGAGTGAAACAAGAAATATTGAATATGATGTTAATAAATATTCAGACTCACTGTACAGAATTGTGAAACTTGTGCTTCTTAGCCAAAATAAAATAAAACTGATTAACAAGCTTTACATTGTTGCTTCTCAGGCAAGCCATATTGAACTTTGAACTGTGAAACAAGCCGTACTAAAGATTGTTTAAATAAGTGCTAAAGCATGCGGCTGTTTCAGCTGTTGAAATATTTATTGGATACTTTGCACCTTTTAACCGACGGACTGCTAGGTATTGATTTACACTCTGAATCTTTATGGATTTGAACTTTGTATCTTTGACATCAGCCTGTAAAAATCCCTTCAAAAACCTACTGCTAGATATAAGTTATTATTTCTGAAATGTGTAAAACACAGCTTACTTATTAGCCTGGGGTAAATAAGATTAGTATGGACATGAGCCATGGAAAAGTACCGTTAACAAGACAGCCTTTTATGATTATCAGTCATTTATGAAATAATCGTTATGTTGATGTGGGAAGGGACCTTTAGGTTTGAGGTGCACGACACAGAAGAGAGAGAAGACCATCACCAACATCAGACAAGACGTCACAGTAAGTGACAAGATACAAAAACTTTACAGGTTGCACTCTGTCATTGTCATGTTTATACTAGCTGAAGTCCAACAATATGGCTGTTTTAAAATCTATCTATCTTTTTTTTTTCATTTTTATTACTATTTAATTTAATATTGTTTCTTTGTATCAGTATATTGCTGCTGGATTATGTGAATTTCCCCTTGGGATTAATAAAGTATCTATCTATCTATCTATCTATCTATCTATCTATCTATCTATCTATCTATCTATCTATCTATCTATCTATCTATCTATCTATTATATTGTACCCTTCTTAACCAACATCAAATACTCCAGAGTGCCCAAGTGAAAACAGGAGGTAAGACATTTTGCAAATTTACTGTATTACAAATTAAAAAAAACTGAATATCATATTGAGACAAGTATTTTTCTGCTCCGTGATGGCCAGTGCAATTTTCTATGCTGTGGTGTGCTGGGCAGATAACATCAGTTGAATGCCCAGCAAATCAACAAGCACAATAATAGGACATATACTATTTATTTATTTATTTAAAGAGATTCTATTAAAAGCCAAGTAAAGAGTATAATTCTTCTTCCTCTTCTTCTTTTTATTATTATTATGAAATTTCCCCCTCGGGACAAATAAAGATCTACCTATCTATTATATTGTGCCTTTCATATCTATCTATCTATCTATCTATCTATCTATCTATCTATCTATCTATCTATCTATCTATCTATCTATCTATCTATCTATCTATCTATCTATCTATCTATCTATCTATCTATCTATCTATCTATCTATCTATCTATCTATTATATAGTGCCTTTCATATCTATCTATCTATCTATCTATCTATCTATCTATCTATCTATCTATCTTCATTGTGCTCATGGAGAGCACTGAACGCTCCATAGATAAATGTTGGGGTCACCTACCCTGTTGTCCCCCATTTAATTCTGTCCACTAAATAATGAAAAAGGGTTGCTATGCTTGCAAATGCAAGGATCAAAAAACTTGAACAGCATAAGAAAGATGTCTGGCTAAACAAATGGGTTCTGGTCAGGGTGGAAGGTGATGTTTGCTCCAAACGGAGGACCTCCCTTCTTTCTATATGACCCAAAAGTGCTACCAGGAAGACACGGTGTGGCACTGGAAGCATTCCCAGGTCCAGCTTGATAAGACACCTATCGCCACACTTTGAATGTGTCAGAGTTATTATATTTCTGTATGATTTTTGAGAAGGGTGATTTTGTGATGGTGGTTTGGATAAATAAATATTTTCTTTATTTTATCCCAGAAATGTGTTGGGCATTACTGTGTCTGTGGTTGGGGCTCAGGGGTACTCTGTGGTGGTTACAATTTGAACTAGCTGTGCTACCCTTCTAAGATGGGTTAAAATCTAAGTAATCAATGTGTATTCAGCATTATTGTTTGCACTGCACCATCTATTGCAATGCATGTAGTATGAAATGTATGGAAATTTGCCTTTCCAACACATGGCACAAACATTAACACTGTTTTATGAATCCCATACCAAATGGCATATAACAGAGACATATGCAATGCACTTGTCATTCCAACAAATGGCACATCACAAACATTTGTAGTAATGCATTTTATTGCTGCAAATATTTGTGATGCAGCATCTGTTGGCATGAAAGAAACATAGCAGTTGGACGGACTCCAAAATACACAGAAACCCATTCTTTTGTTATGGTGGATGCTATAGAATAAAAATACGAATCAAGGGCCCCAGAGGATAAATGAGGCAGATGTTATAATGAAGCTTTCATTTTGATGGCTGAAGTTAGGAAACGTCTAACTGACAGTTCATTTTGACATTGCAAAGCCAACACTGTAGTATAATAATCTGAATCCCATTGATTTACGCAGTATATAAAAATGATTCATCCCATTGGAAGATTTTCACATTTTATTATAATACAGTGTAACACTGAATCACAGTGGATTTAGTTTGGATTTTTGACATAAAATAATTGATCACATGAGTATTCACCCTCTTCAGATCAGTATTCAGTAGATGCCACTCTGGCAGCCATGACAGCCTTGACTCTGCCATTTTTCAGATTTTCTTCTTCTCCTTTACAAAACTTCTCAAGCTCTGTCAGGTATCACGGGGATGATGGGTAAACAGCTTAAATTAGGTGCAGCCGCAAATCCCCAATTGGACTGAGATCTGGA
This sequence comes from Polypterus senegalus, assembly GCF_016835505.1. Classification (NCBI taxonomy): domain Eukaryota; kingdom Metazoa; phylum Chordata; class Cladistia; order Polypteriformes; family Polypteridae; genus Polypterus; species Polypterus senegalus. Next base: position 12,983,489 of record NC_053158.1, read on the forward strand.
CTCTGACTCGGCCACTCCAGGACATTCACATTGTTGTTTTAATGCCATTCCTGAGTAGCTTTGGCTTTTCGCTTGGAGTTGCACTCTTGCTGGAAAACAAATCTTCTGCCAAGGCGCAGGTTTCATGCATACACTATAAGGATTTCCTCCAGGATTTCCCCACATTTTGCTGCATTCATGTTACCCTCACAAGCCTTCTGGGGCCTGCTTTTAACAATGGAATTGTGCAAACATAATATTTGGTTTGATGGCCAAAAAGCACAATTCTGGTCTCATCAGACCTTCTTCAGGCTAACTTCAGAGTCTCTCATGTGCCTTCTGACAAACTCTTGCCACCAAGATGTCACCGGCAGTGGTTTTAACAGTGGCTTTCTCTTTGCCCTGGTCTCATAAAGCTATGACTGGTGAAGCAACAGTTATGCACAGTCTCCATCACTGTAGCTTGTAACTCCTTCAGGTTTTTCTCACTTGTCTTATTCTTAACTAAGTGTTTGTAGATGGCCTTCTCTAGCAAATTTACAGCTGTGCCATACTCTTTCTGTAATATTTATATGTTATCAAAATATTAATACATATGTCCATTTTGTTTTAAGATATGTCATTGAAATGTATTATTATTATCAGGCACTGTTTAGACACCTATGTCATAAGGAAAGCACCAGAAAAAAAGGACCTTGGTTATTTTGTTTTTTTTTTTAGAGTTAATTTAGAGCACAGATGCCATGAATGTAAGAGCTGTGATAAATAAAGTTCCCCTGCATATTAAAAAAAAACTAGGGGGCTCTACCCCTGCTCGCTTCGCTTGCCCACCCTGGGTTTGGTTTACCAGTGTCAGGGATGCCAGGGCCAACGACCCGGCCGAGACGCCGTGAGGGACCGGATGTAGGTCTGTGCCCACCCTGGATCATGTGGGGGCCGCCTTCCTGGTTGCTTTGGGGGCCACGGGTTAAGGGCATGGAAGCCCCACCCTGCAGGGGCCCGTGGTCACCGCCAGGAGGCACCCCAATGCCTTGGGGACCTGTTCCCTCATCACTTCTGCCACACCAGGAAGTGCGGGGGAGGAGGGGGGTGGGAGATTAGGATGGACACCCGGTGGGGCGTGGCCAATGAGGGAATGCTGGGAGCCACCTGGAGCTCATCTGGGAAACTATAAAAGGGGCTGTCTCCCTTCATTCAGGGCTGGAGTCGGGTGGAAGACGGACGAGGCACGAGAGAGAGTGTGGAGGCGGCCCGAGAAGAAGGCATTGTGTGGCCAGGACTGTGTGTGTTGGGGTTTGTGCACTATTTGGACTGGGTCTGAGTGACCATTTATTGTATATATTTGTAAATAAAATACGTGTGGTGGTGACAAACAACATGTCCGCCTGTCTGTGTCCGGGTCGGCTCCACACCAGAGATACAATTTAAAAAGATTGTTATTTTCATTTTTACTTTAAAACTTTTGTTAAAACAATATTTGGAATTAACTTTTCTTCAAGATTGAATTGAATTTTGATTCCGTGTTTGGACTTACATCGTGACAACGCAACGTATGTCTGCCTATGAGTGAATATCGTTTCTTTCTCTCTAATAAATAAAACGACTTTCTCAAATGTTTGTTTATGCTCTTTCTTCTTCGCTTTGTCATTGATGTGTCATCAAGAATGTATCAAATTATTGTCCTGATAAATTTTATAAGAGCTGAGAGCGCAGGAAGTGCGTCTGACAAAAGCATTCACATGACTGAGAGGTTAGATGACCATGATCTTGTTTGAAAATAGTTGTAAGTATGGCGTGACTTGAAAGAATCTCATGTTAAAAGTCTCTGTCCCACGGGACTTCATACCGCAACAACGTTTTTGGAATCTTTTAATTCTTGCTGGCAACACAAATTAGACAACCTACAAGTTCCCAACTTAAAGTTTAAATCCAAACAATATTTTCAATCTGTTTCGCTGTTCCGTTATTTCACCGAGTAATAATTTCCATTTGTTTGCACTAATGCAATCTTTACTATCCTTTTTTGAGACTTTGGAATTTTTATACATTCATTATCTCTAACCTGCTGTGCATGTGTACCGTGCCAACATTTTTGAATTCTTTACGATGTTCTACTTCGTCATCTACTCTTTGTCCTTTATTTCCGGCCCCGTGGTTAAATCTCTTTCTTGTGGGACATATAACGCTGCTCGCGTTATAAAGGGGGGGCTGAACGCATGCTAAGGAGATGCAGTCGGATCAGCTGCTGTCTTGCTGCTGTTGCTGTCAAGCTTCGTGTTCTGCGCTGCGCATCGATCACTTAAAAGCCTGTACAGCAGCTGTCCTTTTGTAACTTCGTATCTCTGCCGCTCGTGTTGAGAAGGGGGGGGGGCTTTACGCAGGCTAAGGAGATGCGGTCGGATCATGTTATCTTGCTGCTGGTGAGCTGCGTGTTCTGCTTGTTGCGCTGCACGCTGATCATTTAAAAGCCTGTACAGAAGCTGTCCTTTTGTCTCACTGCCTTGTCTTGCGTGACGTCAAAATGTCTTCCGAGAAGATCACATCTCGTCTCCCTCGTCTCTCTTCCAAGATTTGTTTAAATAATAGAGAGACATCTCACCATCATTTCATTTTGCACAATTTGTGAAAACAAGACATGGTGTCAGAATAGAGGACAGTCATGGATTTTGCTGGAGTTCCATCACCACAAATTGACTGGGATTGTCTTAACCTGCCGGGAGAACTGGAAAAAGTTCAGACAACACATGGAGCTGATGTTTTCTGACCCACTAAAAGGCAAAGACGAGTGTCAGAAATACAGCTACCTGCTCCTTTGGACTAGGGAAAAAGGACGAGACATTTTCAACACATAGAGTCTCACCCAGGAGGGAGCCAAGGTACTGAAACCTTATTATGACTGCTTTGAGGCGTATGTCTTGCCTAAGAAGAATACAATATTCGCGAGACAGAAGTTTAATAAGAAGACACAGAGGATAAATGAGACTTTTCATCACTTTGTAACGGAGTTTAAATTGCTGGTGAAGGACTGTGCATATGCAAACAAAGATGAGATGGTCAGGGATAGAATAGTGTTTGGCACAAACTCAGCGAAAGTGCAAGAGAAACTTTCAAGTGCCAGATCTGAGATAACATGAAAGAAAGCCGTGGACATTGCACGAGATAGCACAAGCACAGTTGAGAACCTTCGATGCAGGCACCCCGAGCGGCTCACGTGAACTCTGTGAACGCAGTACGCAGACAACAAACAAGGGCTCCAAAAAGCACTGCACAAAAAACGCATTACACAATTGAGAAGGAGGAGGAGGAGGTTAGGAGCACATGCTAATACAGCACGTTGCCACACCCACCACACGACAAACCAACTCAGGATCCAGATTAGGACCCGAGTGCAGCCATGCAACAGGTGATACCTCAGCACCACACTAGCAGTTTTTCCCTGCAGGTTGGAGGGCCTACTTGCAGGGCTGGATACAGATTAGCGTCATACCCAGGACGGAGCAATTGCAGGTTAAGGGCCTTGAAGGCAGCAAAAGAATATGAAGTGAGTGACGCATAAAAACATAGCTGATGGGTCTGCCTTCTTGTAGCAGTACAGCTAGTAGAGGTCTTTCTCAGGGTTGAAATAGGCAAGAACCGGTCCTGGTTCTCTAGTAATAATGTCTTTCATTTTCTGTAATGCTCCATCACTTTCCATTTCAATGACTGAACTGGATATTCAGTGACTTAGACGTTTTTTTATGTTTCCTATCCCCAGACTTGTTCTTTTTGTCTTCATTGTGTAGGTTACGCCACCATACTGACTAACCCCAAGTTGGACCTTCCAGATACAGGAGCACTTATACGACAGTTAACTGAAATCCCAGACCAGTGACCTCCATTGAACAAATTCTGGGACTTCGAAAACAAAATGGCTGCTGCACGGATGATTTAGGACTGAAGATTTTGGGGTGTCGTATTAAAGCAGGTGAATACTTAAACAATCAATTAGACAGCTTTGCAGAGGTCTGTTTTCACTTTGACATTCAAAACTCTTTTTCTCTTGATTTAATCTACTGGGATTTAAGGTTGTATAGCAATAAAATGTGAGAACTTCCAAGGAGGTGACGACTTCTATAACATGTGATGTGCGGTCACAGCCACTACCAGGCCAGGGGAAAGGGCATTGATGAGGCAATACCTACCCTGGGACACCAAAGGGCAGCCCTCCCGTGTGTTTGTGGTACCACAGACTCCCGCAGGGCATGTCTGGGCCTGGAGTTTGGTGAAGCCCAGTTGGGTTCCATGGGGGCCGCCAGGGGGAGCTGCAGAGCCCTATAGAGGACCTCCTGGGAACCTGGGACTGAATCCAGATAATAGTTATGAGCCACTTGAAACACTGCCGGGACCTGAATAAGAGGAGCCACCTCACTCCATTCGAGGAGCCAGAGTCGGGAGGAAGAAGACAAAGCCTGAGGAGGAGGAGGAGGAGGAGGAGGAGGAGGAGGAGAAGGAGGAGGAGGAGGAGTGGAGGCGTATGGACTGGCGGTTGTGGTATTGGTATTTTGTGCACTTTAAACTGTAAATAAACTGGATGTTGAGTCTGAACCTGTGTCTTGCCTATGTGTGTCCAGGTTAGGGTGGCTGTACACCCACTGGTGGCTTCACAAATAATAACAATAATAATAATAATAATAATAATAATAATTCTTTACATTTATATAGCAGTTTTCTCACTTCTCAAAGCACTTCAGTGAGTGGGGCACTACTTCAACACCACTGATGTTTAGCACCCACCTGGATGATGCAACGGCAGCCATTTCTGTGCCAGGAAGCTCACCATAGATCAACTATTAAGTGAAGAAGTGGTCAGAGAGATAGCCAGTTTGAGACATGGGATGATTAGGGGTCCAGAATAACTAGCCTGTGGTGGTCAATTTAGCTTTGTGGCGAGTGGCTGGGGGTGCTATCCAGCCGGGATTCCCAGGAAGACAGGAGGAGGGATTGCACCTCCTCCAGAGCATGAGGGGGTGACCGCCCTGATGGCTTTGGGGACCACGGAAACAGAGCATAGAAGCTATGTAATGCATGTGGTTGGTCTGCCAGTCGGCAAACATCCGCCACGCCCTCTCAGTTGCGAGAAGCTGATCATAGAATGTTACATAGTTTACTGTCAAATAATGCAAAGAGTACACAACACGTGTTTCGCCCTTAATTGGTCTCATCAGGCATACACACTCCACTGCACCTCTCACGGGGATCGAACCTCAGACGTCAACATCAGTGACAAAGCCCCTTTATGCTGCGCCAATGTGTGTGGTCCGTTTATTTGGAGATCGGAGTAATTACATATATTACATATATACATAGTGATGGACGGCCGGCAGCTCAACCCGGACGTAAGGACAGAAATACTTCCGGGCTGAAGAAAATACAAGTCTCCATCTGACCCAGAAGTGCTGGTGAATCACATGAAAGGAAGGACAGAAGCACTACTGGGTCAAGGACTATATAAAGGACTAGTGGAAACCCAGCAAGTGAGCTGGAGTTGGGAGGGAAGCTTCTGGGAGGAGAGAATTGTTTAATTATTGTATTATTATTATTATAGTTATTCCCTGTTTGTTTTGGTAGGGTGCTTTGGAGGCACTGGAAAAGAAGAAATAATTAAATAGAATACTTCTTAGTGCTTTTACCCGGTGTCAGCGTCTGTCTGTTGGGTCTAACGAGGCAACAGTGACCCCTGGTGTTCACAATATTTTGTATGTTTATATATATATATATATATATATATATATATACATACACATACAAAAATTAATGGTCAAATTTTCTTCTCAAGGTCAGCGGTCCATGGTTAGCACAACACTTTTAGACAACCTATTTTTTTTTTTCACATGTAGTATTGTATATATAAAAACAAGAGCAAAAAACAACATGATAGTAATGTAATAAGAATTAATTTAATATCTCATCTTATTCTCATGTTCCATTCACTTGTCCTGGTGAATTCAGCAGTATAAAATATTAGTTCACTGTTGACTATGGTTAGATAAAATAGTGTACAGAAATGATAAAACAGAAAAGCATAATGATAATTCACAAGACAAACTACAAAAATAAATTACAAATAGGAAATATACAGTATACTTTCAAAAATAAGTTTAAATAAAAAAAAATAAATACATAAAAGCAACTTCTTTTCTGGTCCTGAGGAAGACTTGTTAGTTGAATTTGCATTTGCTTGTTTTGTATTTCAAACTCTCAAACTAGAATTTTATATAGGGAACCTGCTAAATTGCACAAACTGTGTACATATTGAATGCAGGAATGTATAGAAGTAAGTATATCCTGTTTAAAGTAAAAATAACAGCTCTCATTTGTTCAGAATTTGAAATCTTACAACATTTTCCGTAAGATATCATATATATATATATATATATATATATATATATATATATATATAGGGTGGTCCAGATCTAATTATGCAATTTTCATTACGCTATCATTTATTAAGTTTATTACATAGAGAATTCACAAAAAATTCTTTTTGTTGCAGATAGATGGCAACATCTGCCTTGCATTCCAAAATGGCAGGGAAATGGTTGTCAGTCAAACAGCCGGTGCGATGTGTTGGCCTTTTCATAATTGCATAACTAGATCTGGACCTCTATATATATATATATATGCTGTGTATACAATATAATATTTATAAAGAAAAAGAGACAGAGAGAGATAGAGAGGGGCTAGGAGTTCATAAGTTAATTCTCTACTTATAGTGCGTGGTAATGTTTTAATTACAGCTAATTGCAAGCTGCTTTGGTCAAAAGCAGAAAATAATAAAGAACATTTCAGTATTTTATGACACAATTAACTTGACATCAGTTGGAGTTTTATGGAGAAATATTTCAGACATTAAATAAATCAATATGCAAACAAACAAAAGTATTGTGAAATGTGAAAAATTTTAAATAAGAACACAAAGATAGATGAGAATAATTAAATCTGTCCCAAAATATATATTTTCTTCTTATTTCTTTTCTGTATTTTATTTATTTGTGAACACAAATTGGGGCTTGGACTGTCATTTTCACCCGTCACAGCCGAGGGGGTGGGCTCTAATGAGGGCTCTGTTGTGATTGGTGAATCATCATGAAGTGTGAGCCTAAATTATTTATCTTTGGTCATCAAAGACTCAATCTGTAGGCAGCCATCACCCACCAGGTACAGACTCCTGGGAGGAGGATGATGATGAATTCACGGTTTCCTGAATCGAAATAGCGGCTGACTTATTCCTGCACTCATGTCCACCATGGACGTGCACAGTCACGGCATTGAGCATGCGCTTTGCTCACCTTGAGAATCCTGTGACTCAAAGGGCATGTCCAAAGCTATGACTGTATGGGCTCCTCCTACCAACGATTCACCAATCAAAACTTAGTACTCTCTAGGGCCCACCCTCTCAACTTTGATGGGGGAAAATGACAGTTTTCATTTCACATGTGCTGTCACTGAAATCAATAAAGAAAGTAAAAACTAAATACATAAACAAATAAGCAGCATAAACATATTTCATGACACCTTTAATTTTATATATTTATTGTCCCATTTCACAATGTATTTGTTTTTTCACATCTATTTATTTATTTAGCTTTGAAATATTCCTCCATGGATTCTTCCCAGAATTTGTCAAAACACAAAACACACATTTTTTTTTTCTGCAAGCCAAATCACTTTTTTTCAGAGATGAACTATGAATTAACTACACACAGACCAAACTAAAGGAATATCTAACATAAGAATCTCAGAAACGTTCAGTCCAATTCAGAGTAACAGTAGACTGTTGCTTATCTCCGGAGAGTGTGCCAGTCTATAACAGAGCCCATGTATGCAAACACCAACTGTCCCGCTCACAAGGGGACAATTTAGAAGAAGGTGTGGGTTAGATTTTCAACAAAAAAAAATGATGGTATACTTCAAAGGATAAGTGTGGTATTTTTCAAGTCGAACTGATTTCTTCACCCTCCTGGTATACATTAATTGTGTTCTAAAGTGAAGTGCATTTTATGAATTTTAAAAAACAACTAACCTACTCTTGCAGTTTATAATGGAATTCATGAATACCGGGGTCCCAATGTGAAAAAAGTCTTAAAACTTAAAACAGCATATCCATTTCATTTTAAGATCAGAAAAAAACAGGATAAAAGCAAAAACACTTTTGTGAGATTCAGCCATTTCGAAAAGCAATTGGCTATGCATTTCCCTTCGTAGCTCATCTTTCTCCTTTCAGGTCTATGTTTGTTGGATTCACCTCAGAAAGTCATCGTCAAGCATTGTTATTGTCCTCGAATGTCGAAACTCAAATGTGATTTGAACAACAAGACAATAATCACACAAGATTGCTTACATTCTCTACATCGCTTACTCATTCACTATCGGACCTTACTTTATTCTTTGTTACTTAGATTTGCCTAATCTTATTTTTATATTTTTCTTTTTTCTTTCTTCATATTGTAAAGCACACTTTGAGCTACATTATTTGTATGAAAATGTGCTACAGAAATAAATGTTGTTGTTATATGGAAACATATTTTGTTATCTTGCAAAGATATTGTTGGCAACACTTTAGTTTAGTTACTGCAAAAATGTATCTATTACTTATTTACTGCTATGCAACATGACCTTAACAAAGGTTGTTGGTCTTCATGACACTTATAAAAGACTAGAGGTGTAAACTCATGCTGTAAAAAACCCAGGCTCCGGTCGGCAGTTTCATTTCATGGACATGCTTGCCCCCTTGTCTATCAGCGTCTAAGTGAGTTTCTCTCTCCTCAGAAGTTTCGTTTTGTGGACGTACTCGCCCACCTTGTCTATCAGCGACTAAGTGAGTTTCTCTCTCCTCTGAGGTTTTGTTTCATGGACGTGCTCGCCCACCTTGTCTATCAGCGATTAAGTGAGTTTCTCTCTCCTCAGAGGTTTTGTTTCACGGACGTGCTAGCCCCCCCTTGTCTATCAGTGACTAAATGAGTTTCTCTCTCCTCTGAGGTTTTGTTTCACGGACGTGCTCGCCCACCTTGTCTGTCAGCGATTAAGTGAGTTTCTCTCTCCTCTGAGGTTTTATATCGCGGACGTGCTCGCCCACCTTGTCTATCAGCGATTAAGTGAGTTTCTCTCTCCTCAGAGGTTTCGTTTCACGGACGTGTTTGCCCCCCCTTGTCTATCAGCGACTAAATGAGTTTCTCTCTCCTTGGAAGTTTCTTTTTGCGGACGTGCTCACCCACCTTGTCTGTCAGCGATTAAGTGAGTTTCTCTCTCCTCGGAGGTTTTGTATCGCGGACGTGCTCGCCCACCTTGTCTATCAGCGACTAAGTGAGTTTCTCTCTCCTCTGAGGTTTCGTTTAGTGGACATGCTCGCCGTCCTAGTCTATCAGCGACTAAATGAGTTTCTCTCTCCTTGGAAGTTTCATTTTGCAGACGTGCTCGCCCACCTTGTCTGTCAGTGATTAAATGAGTTTCTCTCTCCTCGGAGGTTTTGTATCACGGACGTGCTCGCCCCCCTTGTATATCAGCGATTAAGTGATTTTCTCTCTTCTCTGAGGTTTCATATCGGGGACATGCTCATCCCCCCTTGTCTATCAGCGACTAAGTGAATTTCTTACTCCTCGGAGGTTTCGTTTCGCGGATGTGCTCGCCCCCCTTGTCTATCAGCGATTAAGTGAGTTTCTCTCTTCTCTGAGGTTTCATATCGGGGACGTGCTCACCCCCCCTTGTCTATCAGTGACTAAGTGAATTTCTTACTCCTCGGAGGTTTCGTTTCGCGGATGTGCTCGCCCCCCTTATCTATCAGCGACTAAGTGAGTTTCTCTCTCCTCAGAGGTTTTGTTTTGTTGATGTTTTCGACCCCCCTGGTCTATCAGCGGCTAAGTGAGTATGTCTCTCATTTGTCTTTCTTTGGCAGTTTCATTTTGATGACTGTGTCTCTTTCTTTCAGCTTCATGCTGTAGCCTCGTACTTCTTTCTTCTTCTGACTTGTTAACTTAGGGCTGCCTTCCTGGCTCTTTGATCCTTATGCTGTAGCATCACACTTCCAGACTGGACAGACAGACACACACACTTCCACACATAGATGTTTATATATTAGATAAGTAGATAGGTTATTCATTTATGACTTGATGGTAAAATGACTTGTTAATATGAATCATTCACTAATATAATATTAGTAGGTATGGTTCTCAGATGAGCCACCTTACACCACTCGAAAGTGACATTTTATTAGTAGCTTACATTGTAGGGATGAAGAAACATTTTACTGATGCTTTGTAAGCGTTATGAAGACCTAAAGAAGTGCATGTTAAGGTCTTGTTACATAAGTGTAAATGAGGAATAGATGCATTTTTGTAGTACGTAAAGTGTTACCCATGTGAAAACCTAATATATACCAAGATTATGAAGAAATAACTTAAACTTGAAAAATACCGAACTTATCTTTTAATCAGGACAATCATTTGTGAACAACCTGAATATACACGTATACAGGTGTGAAGTTTGGTTGATTATTTTTGTGATGGTCACCACTAATGCTCACTATTAAAGGAATATGTGAACTTAATACCTACTCATTTATTACCTGTTCTGTATGCTGGTTTCCATGCACATATGACCACTACGTGCATATATATCTCTCACCTATCACTCACTCAGGACTAGGGACTTGAAATTTGGAATGTAGGGTTACCCTTGGCCCTTAGGTGCTCACTAAGATACGGCTTTAAAAATGTTGTGGTCCAAGTGCAAAATTTCTTATAGATTTTAGACCCCGTTTGTATGTCTGTCTGATTTTAACGAGAGAAACGTTTAGATCGGGTTTTTTTCAAAAGTTTGCTTGAACATTCCATTGATTTTGCGACTTTCTCATCGTGCTAAGTATCATAGTTCGCTTGTGGTACCGATTTATTAGCATGAATCCGAGTGAGACTCATTGGGCTGCAGGAAGGGGGCGGGGCCCTCCTCACACAAGCGTCTTCCTCGGGCGTAATCTTAACTCTGCTTAGTTAGCGAACGAGAGAACTACTTAATGGATTTAGATCTTTTTTTTCTATTATTTGCTTGAACATTCCAGTTGATTTTGTGACTTCTCTCATTGCGCTAAGTATCATAGTTCACTTGCAGGAGTGATATATTCACGCTCATCCGAGACAGAGGCTGCGGGCGGAGGGGACGGGAAAGAGTGACGTCAGGAGTAGAGAGCTGGGCGGGGTCCTCCTCACTGTCTTGTTTTACTAATACGTGGGCAAAGCCACGGGGAATGGCTAGTAGATACATACTTCATATGTGTAAGATAATATACAGGAATGTTTCAACCTGTTCCCCATCATGTTCAACACATGTACCATATGTCGCACATAAATTGTCCACAAAAATTATATATATATGTATATACATAGCAGTACCGATAGTGTTAACATAATTTTGACTCACCATTTATATACATGTTATATAAAACATATATATATATATATATATATATATATATATATATATATATACTGTATATATATATATATATATATATATATAGTATATAATTATATTTGACCCTAAATTGGTATATTTTGCTTTCATATCCCAGAACAGTGGTTTTTTTTTTTCTTTTTTCTTATTCTCCCAATTATTTTTCTAATTAACTGATGACACAGCTCTGTGTTATTCTTTGTTTTTATCAGAGAAAGATGTCAAAGATTCCAAAGAACTTAAGGATCCAGCTATGGAATTTTCTCCTTCAAAAGCATAGATATGTAAACAGTCATATGGCGGCACACAGGGATCAGTGTCTGCCTCATAAAGTCTATCCAAAATAAATTCCCTGAAAACATCATCATCTGGTCCAATGTTCAGCGACTGCCGTATAGACATCCGAATTTTGGCCTTCTTTTCTTTTAGTGAGTTACGTTCTCTTCTTGCGGTATGAGACCTTAAAGTAACCACATCAAAAGCGTTTGTGTCCTCTTCCCCACCTCCTTCATCGTCATATCGTCCCACATTCTCGGTGACGTCTTCCCATTTCTTGGACCTGACCATCTTCTTATGTAGTTTTAAAGCCATTAAAAGAAAGACTGTGACTGCAATACAAAATTTGAAGGTTTAAAAAGAATTAATTGTATACTTGTAGACAATTCAGAGGATTTTTGTCATGTTTTATAGAAGAACATTTTTTAACTAACATGTTGAAATATTTTTATCTGTGGAAAATTTGCATTTGACATTTATAGAAATACCAATATTGGTATAAGGGAATATCAAACTTATAATATAACACCATTCTTAAAGTCCTTTAGGATTGTGTAGGCCAGAGCCCATGCTGGTAGCACTGGGCACAAGGCAGGAATCTGCCCTCAATATGGTAACGATCAACTTCAGGGCACATAGACGTACGTGGATGTACACACACACAGTGTGACAAATTTAGAATTGTCAGTTCACTGAGATATTTTGGGATGTATGAGAAAAACCCATAGAAACACTAGAAAAAAATGCAAATTCAATACAATGACCGAGTGTTTGAGATTTGAACAAAGGATGGTGGGTGCAGGCTGACTTTGAAACACCTTGGATATCACACTAATCATACAAAATTATCCAATGAATTCATATGATGAATTGAGTTTGAAGTTTCAACTATGCCACTGGAAAACTAACATTAATCTCTCCTCTTTTCAAGCTACTAATCTGGATCATGAGCAGCCTGGGCATATCCTGATGCATTTCCAGTTCATCACAAGGTGTGCACCAAGCCATCTTCATATACTTTTGGAGGAACCTCAAATTCCTACATGAACACAGAATGAAGCAAAATGTCCATATAGAAAACACTCTAACTCTTTCCCATGTTCTTTCTCTCAGGGGTGGGGGTCGACTTGTTCTCAATTGTACTTTTTGTAAAAATTGATTGATTTGTATGGAATGATTACAATCTAATAAAAAAAAAAAAGAAAACACTCTAACAAAGAATACAATATTGGCCTCAAGCACTGTGACATGGCTGGCCACTGCTTTGTCAGTCACTCATTATTAAAATATACAGTAAATAAACATAACCACCTACTCAAACATTTATAACATGTGTCAAAGTCACTGTGCCTCGCTACTGAAAAGTGATAGCATTGAGAGGAGGCCTCCATCACTTTTGTGGTGGAAAATTAGGGATTTTGATGGTCAAGCTCATAGGGCACTGCTGTTTGTTTCTCGACACCTCTGTATATTTATTTGTTGATTCATCCAATCACAAGTGAATGTGTATCTTAATTGATTGGGAGAATGTATCAGGTTCTAGGCTTGCTATGATTAACATAATTACCGTATATACTTACGTATAAGTCGGGTCTTGACACCCGAAAAATCGGTCATAAAATCAGACCCCAACTTATATGGCAGTTCAAAAATGCAACACTTAATGTTTTTTTACATCTTCTTGCCTCCAGTCTTGCATCAGTTTCTCAAACTTATTATTCCATCCAATCAAGTAGTGCCACCAGTATTTTCTGACTCTTTTAGGCTCTCTCATAAAGCTGCGTGATTCTGCTCACCAGTCAGTCATTTATTCATTTACTTCGTTGATGTTTCTGAGGTTTCCTCAACTGAAATCACTGAGTGGAGAGTCAGGTTCAATATTATTCACTCTTCCATTCTTCTATTTTCTACATCTATTCATCCTGACTGGCATCTCAGGGCAGCTGGAGCTTCTCCAAGCAAGCATTGGGCATAAGGCAGGAACACATCAAGCATCACCAGTCTTTCTAACCAGCATTTCTTGGATTGTTGGAAGAAATCACAGCAGCAATGAAAAACTGACACATACATCCATCCGTCCTTTATCCTACCCGCAATATCCTAACTACAGGGTCACGGGGTCTGCTGGAGTCAATCCCAGCCAACACAGGGTGCAAGGTAGGGTACACACATACACACACACCAAGCACACACACACGGGACAATTTAGGATCGCCAATGCACCTAACCTGCATGTCTTTGGACTGTGGGAGGAAACCGGAGCACCTGGAGGAAACCCACACAGACACAGGGAGAACATGCAAACCCCACGCAGGGAGGAATCGGAAAGCAAACCCAGGTCTCCTTACTGCAAGGCAGCACTGCGCCACCGTGCCACCCGACGCAGACATGAGAAAAAAAAAAAAACTTGAAGAATAATTATTAAAATGAACAAGAAAACATAAAATATGCAAGTTAAATTCCTGGCCCAAAAAAGTCACCATTTTGAATCTAAATAAGCAACTACTTAAGGCGCTAATGAGTGTATAATTATTGCAGCAATTAATATTGTGACGTGTAAGGCAAACACTTTCTAAACTTGTCTGAGGGAATGGGAGGGCTGGAAGGAGAGGTTTCTACTTGTCAAGTGTGTGTGCACACCTCCTAGGAGGGGAGTGACAGGGCTAGGGCTTAAGATGGGGCAGAAGTGCAGGGTGTGGAGAGCAGCAGTGAGGACCTTAAAGAGGAATTGACTTCAAAATACTACTAATGGTTTATAAAGCATTAAATAATCTCGTCCCGTCCTTTATTTTGGAATTCCTGTCCCCCTACACTCCTTACATCTTCAAATGGTGGTCTGCTTATAATTCCAAGAGTCAAGCTTAAAAAAAGTGGTGAGGTGGCCTAAAATCTTGAATACTTTACAAATAGAAATATGTCAGGCTAATACTGTGGAATATTTTATAAAATGGCTAAAACCCCATTATTTCAATATGGCTTGTTCGTAGCTACATTTCAGTTGTATTCCTGATAGGCTATATGGGTATAGTATTATCATATTTTTCTGGAAATTGCAATCTGTACTAATCTCTACTATTCTCTGCTGTCTTTTCCAGTTCTTCTGTGGAGGCAATCTGCACCACCACCACTTACCTGATCAAGGCACCTTGCAGCCCCCCATTTTCAAAAAATGAAGGTGGGTATCTCATTTGTCCAGGAGACCAACTTCATCACAATCCTATCGTGTGAAGTGTGAAAACAAAGAGGGCTGGTTTAGGAACATTTACGATTGGTAGAATGCTCATTGTGGGTGGGATGGTCTTTTGGCCTTGGAACCCCTGCAGATTTTGTTTGTTTTTTTTCCAGCCTAACTGTTTTTGTTTTTTGTTATTGTTTGTGTTTTTTCTGTGCTCCTGTCCGTTTGACCTTACCTTGTTTTATTTTGTTACTTACTTTATTCTTTAATATTATTGCTTAAACTTAATTGTAACTTTCTCTGTGACATCTTGTAAAGAAAGCACTTTGAGCTACATTATTGTATAATAGTGTGCTATAGAAATAAATGTATTAAACCGCAACATTTATTTCTATAGCACATTTTCATACAAGTGATGTCACTCAAAGTGCTTTACAGGATGAAGAAAGAAAAAAAGACAAAACAAAGTACATATAAAACTAGGCAATGCTAAATAACATAGATTAAAAGTAAGGTCCGATGGCCAGGGAGAACAGAAAAAACAAACAAAAAAAAACTCCAGACGGCTGGAGAAAAAAACAAAATCTGCAGGGGTTCCAAGGCTACAAGACCACCCAGCCCCCTCTAGGCATTCTACTTAACATAAATGATCTCAATCAGTCCTCGTGGTTTTCAGGCTTCACATGGAAGAATTTGATAATAATAGTCCTGTGAAATGTTCCACCGGTAAACCAAGAAAATAATCCACACACACATCATGGCTTTATAGATCATCACACCATTCAAGCACAAGGCCTTGACTGATGCTCAGGTATGCAAATTTGAGTTCAACCTCAAATATTTTTTGCTACCTGAAATTCATATTTACATGTCTGACCAGGGGCGGCATGGTGGCAGCATGGAGTTTGCATGTTCTTCCCATGTCTGTGTTGATTTCCTCCCAAAGACCGTTCAAATATTTTTTAGGTGCATTGGCAATCCTAAATTGTCCTTAGTGTGTGTGTGTGTGTGTGCCCTGTAGTGGGCTGGCACCCTGCCCTGGGATTTATTCCCTGCATTGCGCCCTGTGTTGGCTGGAATTGGCTCCAGCAGACCCCCGTGGCCCTGTAGTGAGGATATAGCAGGTTGGATAATGGATGGATGAATGTCTGACCAGCATGCAAGACCTGGCCAGTCTCTGGTGTGCCAGATTAGACATTACTTCACTAAGTCCCCATAATGAATTACTGAAAGTTCAAGTAAATTAAATTACTAGAGCCATATCTTAGAACACCGATGGCCCCCAATGACCCCCACCAAGTTAAGCAGGTTTCATATTTAGAAGGGTAACTGGAATGAACAAAGATGTGTGACCTTTTGGATTAATAGGGGAACTGTAAATGCCAAGAGATGAATGTGTACATCTAATTCTCTTTCCTCCTCAAAATGAAGGCATGAAATTTTTTTCTGTTAATTCTGTGTCATTTTTCCAAAATGATTTTTGGACATCTTACAGAAAATCTGTCGTGCCAAGTGCTCATTCCAAGACAGAAAATTACTCTTGCAAAAGAAAATCAAGTAACATATGTCTTCCATCTTCATCAGTAATTCATGTAAGAGAAAAAAAATTGACACTCGACGGATTATAACAGGGTTAACAACAGTTTAGTTGATAAGTTTTTGGACAAAATTGTTGACACAGACTCGGTCTTAGTTAATTTAAGGGGTTGAAGCCAAGCTTGAAACAACATGGAAAGGATGTTCAGTTCAACAGAGAGCAGTACAGGGTACTTTGGGTAGTAAGCATCTTAGATCTGAAATGTGGGATTTCACATTTTATATTAATTTAATCAATAGACAACAGAAAACTATTTTATATATAAGAGCTTATGTACAGTTAAATATAAAGCTAATCAGGTGTGACCACATCTTAAATCTGCCTACAATTCTGTGATTAACAGCAGCAGTTCTCTTCTTCAAGCTCATACTTTTTATTTGTGTTTTGGGGGGATTATTCCAGGCTTGGACAAGGTACGCAATAACCCGGCGGGACAAGATGGGATAACAAAGCTAATCATCTCTTTTCTCTTGCCTAGTTCAGATAAACTGCCCATGGAGGGCAACTCAGCCATGCCCCATATTCAGGAAAGCCATGTCCCTTAAGGTTGGGATGGTATAAAGCTGAGGGATCATGGAGGATGGCGGCTCAGTTAACGGAACTTTGTCCTGCATGCATAAGCTTCCTCAAACAGACCTGCTTGAGAAAGCTAATTGAAAAGCCATCAAGGCTAAAAAAGTAGTTATTATGCTCATTTTTTTCTGTTTTTTTAGACAATTGCACTAAACAGGGTGGCACCTAGGGATGGGTATCGTTTAGGTTTTATCCGATACTGGTGCCAAAACGGTACTTTTGAAATGGTGCCGGTGCTTAAACGGTGCTCGAACCGGTGCTTAAAAAATAAAGAACACAAACTTCGTCCAAAAACCTCTTGCGTTTTTATTTTTCCCAGTAATTTTTTTTAAACAAAATTATAACAAACCTAGCCCTTTCTGTCAATAAAACATAACTTCTTTGGTTGGAACCAGTGCTTAAACAATTGAAAACACAAACTTTGTCATGAAACCTGTGATGTTTAGCAGTTTTTTTGCAAGAAGATAATCATATTAGCCTTTTCTGGAGCTATACGGCATCGCTCTTGGCTGATGGCATGCCCAGCACAAGAGAAAACTCTTTCAGAAGGCGTTGATGACGCTGGGACACATAAATAAAACATATAAACCAGTTCCCAGAATAAACAGAAAATACATTTGAATTTTCATTAATTTTTTTCTTCCAGATAAAAAATAAAAACATATAGCTCACCTTTTATTCAAATATAGTTTACTTATAATATTTAGAGAAGACTTACAAAGCTAAGCAGCTATGAACATATTAACCTTTACAGTATTATACAGTCTATTTTTTTTTATGTAAGAGTAATACAACATTTTTCACCTGAATGATGGTGACTCCACCGTTGAAAATGGATGGAGATCTTTGACTATAAATTTTGTCACTGCCCTATGAATTTCGTCCACTTTTTCTTTCGTTATTTTAGCCTTTTTGGCCAGGGTAAAGGGAGTATCTGCCATCAAACAGGAAGACAGCCGCATGTAACTACGACGGTGTTTGCTATTTCACCTTACATGCATTAATGTAATAACGTGGTTAGCCGACTCAACGTAAATTGCACGAACAACATTAAGCTACTCAACCAGAGAAGAACGGGTGCTGCTGCCATCATCATCATCAGTTATCATTTCTGCTACACTGGCAGGGCTAGGGGCGGACTCTCCTCCTCGGGTTCTTGGATGTTGCTAACTCCGAGAACAGGCACCACACCCGCAGTAGATGTGCTCGGTGTGATGTCTTGCTGCAAGTTATCAAATGCGGTGCATTTTTCGGCTTTTAAAAAAACGCCATGCGACGCCATGTGTTTCATTAGATTTGAGGTGTTACCTCCTTTGCACATTATTACCTTTAAGCATTTGTTGCAGGCTGCTGAGTTTATATCTTTTGCTGTGAAGTACAGCCACACTCTCGACTGCGCTTCGGCATTTTAGCTCTGCTCTAAAAAAAAACCCGTACATACCTGGGCCCGCCTACTATCCTTGGAAAGGAAGTGATTGGCTAGATTTCTCAGGGAAAAAAGCACCGAAATGAAGCACCGAATTGTGCGCTGCTTTTCGGTCTGGTTACTACCGTTCATGTCAGCACCGGTTCCACAATGGCACCGGACACCGGTACCCATCCCTAGTGGCACCCCAAATTTTCTTTGGTTCTCCTGGTCCATACTTACCGCCTCCACAGTATGTACATATACTGAATGTTTGTGCTTTGTTTCATCCGCTAGTTCAGCCTCAGCCATAGAGAAAACATATTTCTGTACAGCATTCTAATGAAACACAGCCTGTGAATGCCAAATGTCGATTCAGCTGCTGCCACACTGCATAAAGCACTCATCACACGTTATTTTGTGTCTTTAAAGACTGTTCACTCATCTTTTGTCCTGTCCAGACTGCCTATATAACATGTCCCCAACTGGTAAAGGAGCATCCTACGCTGTTGAGTGGCATGCTGATGAGTATCCATTTGTGCAACTCCCCACTTCTGGTACCACTTGTCACGTCTGGGCTGCTGAGTTACACAAAAGACAGGCAGGAGAGGACTGAGCAAGCAGAACTTTTATCTTGGAACTTGCAGGAACTGCACTCATACTTAATTCAGTACTATAGCCTTAGGTCAAATGCATGCTAAAGAGGAGAAGAATAGGAGAGCACAATACATTTGACAAACAAGAGGAGACCGTTCAGGCCATCAAGCCCACTTGCTTAGCTAATAGCTAAACTGTCCCAATATCTCATCCAGATACCTCTTAAAGGTTGTCATTTTTCTGCTTGAACTTCATGTCTCAGTTGTTTGTTCAAGAGTCCCACAATTCTTTTTGTAAAGAAGAGCTTCCAGGCTTTAGTTTTTAATGCCAGGTCAGGTCAGATTGGGAAGTATGCACTGGTACAGCGCGTTGATGCACCCGCCACACAGCGAAACAGCTCGGGATCCTGGTTGGCAACTGCCCGGGCATACTTGTGGTCCAGTCTCACACTCCGGAAATGGCCATCCATCTACCGTAGCCAGGTATTACATGGACGTCCTCTTGGTCTGGTGCAACTGCTTGGGTCCTCAACAATGAGGAGCCTATGAGACAGATTACCATTTGGGAAACGCACCACATGGCCATAGTGCCGTAACTAACACTCCCTCACAATGCAGGTACTGTGCCTCGTTCGGGACTCTGTGAGCAACCGCTCATTCAACACAAAGTCGCCCAAAGATTCTCCAAAGAGACACAGTACTTAAGGAGTCCAGTCTTCGTCCAGGTCACTGGATAGCGTCCATGTCTTGCAACAATATAGCAAAGCAGGAAGCACCAGGGGCCTCATGTATAAACGGTGCGTACGCACAGAAATGTTGCGTAAGAACTTTTCCACGTTCAAATCGCGATGTATAAAACCTACACTTGGCGTAAAGCCACGCACTTTTCCACGGTACCTCATGTCTTGTCGTACGCAAGTTCTCCGCTTGGTTTTGCAAACTGGCGGCACCCAGCGTCAAAGCAATGGTACTGTTATTGTGTGATTACTCATTATTTTCATGACGCGGCTTTATAAATACACAGAAACTAACCGCATATTGTTTATTAATGTAATGCATCTGATTGTAATTAACTTGTAACAATATAATGGTCCAGGGAACAGCCATAGTATTCCAAATACCATAACTGCTTTAGCGTTGTTACTCTAACTTCTTCTTCTTCTTCTTCTTCTTCTTTCAGCTCCTCCCGTTAGGAGTTGCCACAGCGGATCATCTTTTTCCATATTACTCTCACTGCACGACTCGGAGTATTTATATCACTGTATCTGAGTGTGAATCACAGCAGCAGCTGATCGGAAAGAGAATTATCGGTATACGGCATGAAGCACACGCTGTCTCTGCCATGGCAAAACGTTTTAAAGGCTTTCCTGTACGGACCTCGCGGTTCAAAACAGTTTCATCCCAAGAACTTTAAATGCAGCCAATCAAGTGCTCCTTGTAGAACTGTTTGTACTTATAAGTACAATCACCACTGTAAACTTGCAGTACAGTTATAATATCGCACAACCTGAGCCACTTTATAAAGCGCGTATTTACATATGATGACGATATCATTTTTAAGGTGAAATGCAGCAAAATATGTTTATTAAATTATACAGATAAAACTTTATCTTAATTTAAATAATCTATATTCTTCACTGGGAGTGTCTTTAAGGATAGAATAATTAAACATGTACTACGAAGATATTTCAATGTTCTTTAAACGTTTTGAAGAATCGGCGCTAAGCTTACAGATGGCTTAACGTCTATTACAGAGCTGATTGTATGGCGATCGGTTACTTGGGGAAAGAAAAGCACTGACTGCAGTGACGGCTACGCCAATATAAACTGCTCAAAAAAATTAAAGGAACACTTTGAAAACACATCAGATCTCAATGAGAAAAAGAAATCCTCCTGGATATCTATGCTGATATAGACTGGGTAATGTGTTAGGAACGAAAGGATGCCACATGTTTGATGGAAATGAAAATGATCAACCTACAGAGCCCTGAATTCAAAGACCCCAAAAATCAGAGTGAAAAAGTATGTGGCAGGCTAGCCCGTTTTGCCAAAATTTAATTGCAGCAACTCAAAATTGTACGCAGCACTTTGTATGGCCCCTGTGTTCTTGTATACATGCCTGACAACATCGGTGCATGCTTCTAATGAGATGACAGATGGTGTTGTGGGGGATCTCCTCCCAGATCTGGACCACGGCATCACTGAGCTCCTGGACAGTCTGAGGTGCAACCTGGTGGCATTGGATGGACCAAAACATAATGTCCCAGAGGTGTTCTATTGGATTTAGGTCAGGAAAGTGTGGTGGCCAGTCAATGGTATCAATTCCTTCATCCTCCAGGAACTGCCTGCATACTCTCACCACATGAGGCCAGGAATTGTCGTGCACCAGGAGCCACTGTACCAGCATAGGGTCTGACAATGGGTCCAAGGATTTCATCCTGATACCTAATGGCAGCCAAGGGTGCCTTTGTCAAGCCTGTAGCGGTCTGTGTGACCCTCCATGGATATGCCTCCCCAGACAATCATTAACCCACCACCAAACTGCTCATGCTGAATGATGTTACAGGCAGCATAATGTTCTCCATGGCTTCTCCAGACCCTTTCACTTCTGTCACGTGCTCAGGGTGAACCTGCTCTCATCTGTAAAAGCACAGGGCACCAGTGGTGCATCTGCCAATTCTGGTATTCTATGGCGAATGCCAATCGAGCTGCATGCTGCTGGGCAGTAGGTTCAGGGCCCATTAGAGGACATGGGGCCCTTGGGTCATGAAGTCTTTCTGGTTGTTTGGTCAGAGACATTCACACCAGTGGCCTGCTGAAGGTCATTTTGTAGGGCTCTGGCAGTGCTCATCCTGTTCCTCCTTGCCCAAAGGAGCAGATACTGGTCCTGCTGATGGGTTATGGACCTTCTATGGCCCTCTCCAGCTCTCCTAGAGTAACTGCTTGTCTCCTAGAATCTCCTCCATGCCCTTGAGACTGTGCAGGGAGACACAGCAAACCTTCTGGCAATGACACGTATTGATGTGCCATCCTGGAGAAGTTGGACTACCTGTGCAACCTCTGTAGGGTCCAGGTATCACCTCATGCTACCAGTAGTGACACTGACTGTAGCCAAATGCAAAACTAGTGAAGAAACAGTCAGAAAAGATGAGGAGGGAAAATGTCAGTGGCCTCCACCTGTTAAACCATTCCTGTTTTGGGGTCATCTCATTGTTGCCCCTCTAGTGCATCTGTTGTTAATGTCATTAACACCACAGCAGCTGAAACTGATTAACAACCCCCTCTGCTACTTAACTGACCAGATTAATATCCCATAAGTTTCATTGACTTTATGCTATACTCTGATTAAAAAGTGTTCCTTTAATTCTTTTGAGCAGTATATATTGAATATAAAACAGAAAGATAAAATAACAACACAGCTAAAAACGCAGCGACAAATTTCGGCAAAAGTTAAATGCTTGTGTCATGAGCACGAGGCGGCTATGCAGTGTCTGCAACATACGTGGCCATCCACCATGCATAAGATACTTTACTGACATTGGCGGGCGAAGGAGCCACCGATTCTTCCTCTACCCAGTGCCACCACAAGCTTAGAGCTGCCCCTGAGTACTGCTGCAATAAATTATTTCATCGAAGTGAAACACATGTTTAATAACGTACTTTAACTCCTATCATCATGAAAATGACATCACGTATACATCTCAGTATTTTAGTTATTCAGAGAGCTGTAATATCACGAATGTAATGGACTCTGTGTCCAGTTGGAGGAAGAGAGCCGGTTTAAGAAACAAGTAGTGATTCACACACATAGAGCACATAGAAGATCAAATACAAAACAAAGCATTTAACGTGCTACTTTAATTACGATGTGATTTTAGAAACTGGTTAATTAAACAATTTTAAGATGAATTTTATGATGTTCTACTTTAATGACAAAATAAACTACGTGATTAAAGTGGAAATGTCGAGATTGAAGTGGACATTTCGTGCTTTTTCCTCACCGTGTGGCTTTTTTCTCTGTACCCTAATAAACTTTCATATGACACTCAGACGGTGGGCTTACAACTCGGCTTTCCACGGCGACTTTGATATGTGACTTCTTTTTTATTTCCGGCACTGTGCGATTTTGTGACTGTGAGCTTTCAAGTTTCTCCAACACGCTATGTCACTCAATCAACTTCCTTTTGTTGATTATACCACAGTTTATTTGAACAAATAGTATGTTTTTCATTTGCCTCCACTTGGTATTCGCTGAAATTCTTATATTTTCCCCGTGCTTTTCCCATTGTCTTTTCACAGAAGGCTGCGCTTAAGGGCGATTTATATTGATTTGCATATTCAAATAGGCGTAATTCTGGGAGGATTTGGGGCGTTACATAATGCGTGTGCACGAGCGTTAGTTTTCACGCTGATCGGGATTTATGTAGCGGAAGAACGTGGAAGTTGGAGTACGCACAGATTCCTGCATCTGGATTTTTCTGTGCGTAAGCACATTTCGGCTTTTGTGCTTACGCCATGTTATAGTGCGAGTTCTACACACGGCGTTATACATGAGGCCCCAGGACTCTAAACACTTGGACCTTTGTCCTTTTGCAAAGATATGAGGATCGCCACACACCCCTTTCCAGGGACCTCATAACCCCCATGGTCTCCCAATCCATCTACTGACTTCATTGGTAGAGTCACCAGAGACATGAATTTCACTGTCGAGACAATTAAACTTCTCAACGCGGTCGACACTTTGTCTACAGACAGACACACAGATGATGGTTGCGCCCAAGAGGTCATTAAGGGCCTGGATCTTGGTTTTTATCCTTAATTTCCAATGATGTACTCAAGTACATGATTCACCCGTAAGCTGAAGGAATGTTGCACGATCTGCCTTTGAAGATTTTAAATCCCTGGATTAGATCCCTGTGCAGTCTCCTCTGCTTGAGACTAAGCAAGTTTAATTCTCTGAGTCTGCTCAGAAGGTCATGTCCCTCCATTCTGGGATGCACTTGGTTGCTCTCCTCTGCACAACTTCAATTGCTGCTTTGTCTTTGTTCTACCGTGGTGATCAGAACTGCACACAATACTCCAGATGTGGTCTTACAAGTGCATTATATACTTGGAGCATAATATTCCTTGATTTAAATTCAACAGTTTTTATGATATTACCTAACATTTTTTTTGCCTTTCTAAACGCTTCTGTGCATTGCTTAATTGATTAAAATGTTGCATCAACATAAACCCCTACATCCTTCTCAGAAGTCGCTTCCAGTAACTCAGTGTCTCCCATCTTGTATTTATAACTGATGTTCCATTTGCCCACGTGTAGCACTTTGCACTCTTCTGCAACATCCCTGCTGTCTCTATTACAACTTCAATTCTTCATTTTAAAGGAAGCCGTAGTTGTCTTCTTCTAGAGGAGCCGACTGTAGAAAGAAAGGAGCAGCAGGGGCTGGTAAAGGGTACAGAGTCAGCCAGAGATGAGAACGAGACAAAAGGTGGGTGAACTGGCTTTAAAGACTTGTAGTAACGTGCAATGAGTGATTTATGTGGTATGGCAGCAGCTGAACCAACAATTGTCATTCTAAGGCTGTGTTTCTTTTGAATTAGAATGCTGTATAGAAGAGTGTATCCCCTGTGGATGAAACTACACCTAAGTGGTCAAATAGGAACATAGGACCTCCTAAGTGCCTCCATATTCATTGGTGCTAACTCTGTAGGCAAGCATCAAGGATTTAAACTTATAGGAAGCCAATGTGGAGACCTGAAAAGAGATGTGACATGTGTCTTCCTCAACTGGTTGAACACAGGATGTGCCATTGCATTTTGAATCACCTGCAGCAGCTTGGTGACACATGCCAGTGCTCCTGCCAGCAGAGTTCAGACCAAAGCCTTGACCAGGAGTTATGCTGCATACTCAGTCAGATACGGTCTGATCCTCAGGATATTGTATTGAGTGAATCTGCAAGAGCAAAACATTATAGAAACATGGTCCCTAAAGGACAGATGGTCATCAATCACCACCCCATGGTTGCGTGCCAACTTGAAGAGTGTTAGCAATAATGAGCCAAGCTGAACAAAGAAGGATTTTAAGCTAAATGGATGGGTGGGAATAACAAGAAGGTCCCTGGAACACTTTGTGTAACATAACATGGCCTTAAGCAGCCATACTATTCATCTACTCTTGGGTAATGCTCCAGTTGATAGCCGAGAACAATCACACATAAGACTAACACAGAATCAATAATTAATCCAATACATACTGTATGTCAGAAATGGTGGTGAGTAATCTGGAGCATCTCAGGGAACTATCATGTCTCCCTTCTTGTTTACCCTCCACACAACAACTTCCAGCACTATACCATCTACAGAGATTTTCAGATGACTCCTCCATCATAGGCTGCATTAATAAGGATATTCTGGAGGACTTTATCTTGTGGTGCAGGGACAACAACCTGCAACTTAATATAAGCAAGATGGTGGTGGACTTCTGGAGTGCCTGTCACCATTCGGGGGTAGGATGTGGAAGTGGTGCAGAGCTACAAGTACCTGGGGGGTAGGGGGTACACATGAACAGTAAACTGGACTGGTCTGACAACATGGTGGTGCTGGACAAGAAGGGCGAGAGCAGACTAGACTTGCTAAGGAGACTCGGGGCCTTTTGATGTGTGCAGCAACCTGCTGGAAATGTTCTACCAGTCCATAGAAGGCAGTGTGGTGTTCTACACTTTGGTCTCCTAGGGAAGAAGCCTGAGCTCAAAACAAGCACAATGTCTAAACAAACTTATTAGATAAGGCTGCTTCAATGCTGCAAACGCTGGACACATGTGGAAAAGAGGGCAATGGCAAAATTAGATGCCGTCATAAAAAATCCCCTCCATCACCTCCAGGGGTTTAATATGTCACTGTACTCTTTACGAAAAATATTTTATAAATCTGTTACTTCTCACATGTATAGCTAACACAATGCCATATTTAGCACATAGGGACTCATCATTTAGAACTGCTAGGCAAGCATTAGAAGACAAGAAAGGGACAACTATGAAAATGGGCATTGTACTATTTCTGTGTGACAGAGTCAGCATGACATTAGATCTTCTTTTCCTTGTTTGGAATGGCATGATTACCTAAGTGGGGGAGTGCACATGAAGAAAGAGTATAAAACCTTGGAACATTGCCCGATACACTTTTGAAGCCGACAGACAGATGGGAGATAACGTCATCCGATCCTGAAACTCCTTCCAATGCAGTGACGAAAATGGCAGACTGTATACATCGAGCTCCCACTTCTGTGAAAAGTCTTGTCATGGCTTCATCTGTTATCACATGTAAATCGTTATTAAAGAAAGCTAAGTTATTTCTCCTATGTGATTTCTTACCGCCGTATCACTAAGGGAGGGGTGTCGGTTTTTAATATCACATCTATATAGTTTCGGGTTATATAACACCCCGCAATTACAAAAGAACTTATTCCAACGAGGGAGCTAGCACCCCAAGCTGGATAGAAGGAGGCGCTATCTTGAAGCACTTTTAGCCAAAGGCTCGTTCCACCACAGTGTGCTAAGAAGCCCCTCTAGAGGGGTCTTTTGTGCCCACTGCCATTAGGCAAGTTAATGTTTCCACCTGATGTACTTGTCAAGTTTATTTTTATTAATTTATTTATTTATCAATTGATTGGTTGATTGATTCTGTCCCATAAGTCTGTATCCTTGATTTTATTTTTCTGCTGCTATAGGCATCTGAATTTCCCCTTGGGATTAATGCAGTTTATCTATTCTAATAACCCAGCCACAGGGGATGCACAAACCAGTGTGTTTCTTCATGCCGGTCCCAAGCTTGGATAAATGGGGAGGGTTATGTCAGGAAGAGCATCCGGTGTAAAATTGTGCCAAATCAATATGCGGATAACAATACAAATTTTCATACTGGATCGGCTGAGCCCCGGGTTAACAACGACCACCAGTACTGTTAGCCAACAGGGTGCTGGTGGAAATTGGACTACTGTTGGCTGAAGAGGAAAAAGAAGAAAGAGAAGAAGAGGGAGAGACGTGTCCAAAGGCAGAAGGAGAGGAGGAAAGAAAAGAGAGTGGAACTGAGGGTAAGAACTTTGAATGTTGGCAGTATGACTGGTAAGGGGAGAGAGGTAGCAGATATGATGGAGAGAAGGAAGGTTGATATATTGTGTGTGCAAGAGGCTAAATGGAAGGGGAGTAAGGCCAGGTGGATTTGAGATGAATTCAAATTGTTCTATCATGGTGTGGATGGGAGGAGAAATGGGGTAGGGGTTATTCTGAAGGAACAGTATGTCAAAAGTGTTTTGGAGGTGAGGTGGCAGAGTAATGATAATGAAGCTGGAAACTGAAGGTGTGATGAATAATGTTGTTAGTACATATGCACCACAAGTTGGGTGTGCAATGGGCGAGAAAGAAGACTTTTGGAGTGAGTTGGATGAAGTGCTGAACAGTGTACCCAAGGGACAGAAAGTGGTGATTGGAGTGGATTTCAATGGGCATGTTGGTGAATAGAACAGTGGAGATGATGAAGTGATGGGTAGATATGGTGTCAAAGAGAGGAATGAAGAAGGTCAGAGGATAGTGGATTTTGCCAAAAGGATGGACATGGGTGTGCTGAATACATATTTTAAGAAAAGGGAGGAACATAGGGTTATGTACAAGAGTGGAGGAAGATGCACACAGGTAGGTTACATCCTATGCAGAAGAGTCAATCTGAAGCAGTTTGAAGACTGCAAAGTGGTGGCAGGGGAAAGTATAGTTAAGCAGCATAGGATGGTGCTCTGTAGGATAACGTTGGAGATCAAGAAGAGGAAGAGAGTGAGGGTAGAGCCAATAATCAAATGGTGGAAGTTGAAAAAGGAAGACTGCAAGGTTGATTTTGGGGAGGAGGTGAGACAGGCACTGGGTGGTAGTGAAGAGTCACCAGACAGCTGGGAAACTACAGCAGATACAGTAAGGGTGACAGCAAGAAGGCTGCTTGGAGTGACATCTGGAAAGAGGAAGGAGGAAAAGGTGTATGATGAGTTGTATGAGAGGTTTGACACTAAGGAGGGAGAAAAGGACTGGCGTGCTACAGAGAAGGACCAAGATGGGAAAGATGTGCAGAAGGTTAGGGTGATAAAGGATAAAGATGGAAACATACTCACAAGTGAGGAGAGTGTGTTGAGCAGATGGAACTACTTTGAGAGGGTGATAAATGAAGAGAATGAGAGAGAGAAGAGGTTGGATGATATGGAGATATTGAATCAGGAAGTGCAGCGGATTAGCAAGAAGTAAGGACAGCTATGAAGAGGATGAAGAATGGAAAAGCCGTTGGTCCAGATGACATATCTATGGAAGCATGGAGGTGTTTAGGAGAGATGGCAGTGGAGTTTTTAACCAGATTGTTTAATGGAATCTTGGAAAGTGAGAGGATGCCTGAGGAGTAGAGAAGAAGTGTACTGGTGCCGATATTTAAGAATAAAGGGGATGTGCAGGACTGCAGTAACTACAGGGGGATAAAATTGATAAGCCACAGCATGAAGTTATGGAAAAGAGTAGTGGAAGCTAGGTTAAGAAGTGAGGTGATGATTAGTGAGCAGCAGTATGGTTTCATGCCATGAAAGAGCACCAAAGATGCAATGTTGCATTTCGTCTTTGTGGACCTGGAGAAAGCATATGACAGGGTGCCTCAAGATGAGTTGTAGTACTGTATGAGGAAGTCGGGAGTGGCAGAGAAGTGCGTAAAAGTTGTACAGGATATGTACGAGGGAAGTGTGACCGTGGTGAGGTCTGTGGTAGGAGTGATGGATACATTCAAGGCGGAGGTAGGATTACATCAGGGATCAGCTCTGAGCCCTTTCTTATTTGCAATGGTGATGGACAGGTTGACAGACGAAATTAGACAGGAGTCCCCGTGGACTGTGATGTTTGCTGATGACATTGTGATCTGTAGTGATAATAGGGAGCAGGTTGAGGAAACCCTGGAGAGGTGGAGATATGCTCTAGAGAGGAGAGGAATGAAGGTCAGTAGGAACAAAACAGAATACATGCGTGTAAATGAGAGGGAGGTCAGTGGAATGGTGAGGCTGAGGGAGTAGAGTTGACAAAGGATGAGTTTAAATACTTGGGATCAACAGTACAGAGTAATGGGGATTGTGGAAGAGAGGTGAAGAAGAGAGTGAAGGCAGGGTGGAGTGGGTGGAGAAGAGTGTCAGGAGTAGTTTGTGATAGACGGATATCAGCAAGAGTGAAACGGAAGGTCTACAGGACGGTAGTGAGACCAGCTATGTTATATGGGTTGGAGACGGTGGCATTGACCAGAAAGCAGGAGACAGAGCTGGATGTAGCAAAGTTAAAGATGCTAAGATTTTCATTGGCTGTGAAAAGGATGGACAGGATTAGAAATGAGGACATTAGAGGGTCAGCTCAGGTTGGACGGTTGGGAGACAAAGTCAGAGAGGTGACATTGAGTTGGTTTGGACATGTGTAGAGGAGAGATTCTGAGTATATTGGGAGAAGGTTACTAAGGATAGAGCAGCCAGGGAAAAGGAAAAGAGGAAGGCCTAAGAAAAGGTTTATGGATGTGGTGAGAGAAGACATGTAGGTGATGGATGTAACAGAGCAAGATGCAGAGGACAGAAAGATATTAAAGAGGATGATCCACTGTGGCAACCCTTAACGGGAGCAGCGGAAAGAAGAAGAAGAAGATCTAATCTATTCTAACATCCTTCATATGCAGTATTTGGGACATGTAACTAAAACGGCCATTGCTACAACCACACAATAAAAAGATTTGAACCCAGGATGCTGAGTCAGTCCTGACCACGGCTCCACCTAGTGGTAACCATGAAATATATCACATGAATTGACTGAAAGGTATTACTTTTTTATATTCATTTTCATCTCAAGAGCACCTTTTGTTTTGAATGTATACACTTTATTCCATTTTTTTCAACGAATTAAAAACTGATGACAAGTTGCTCCCAAAGCAAAACACGCCTTTTAAATCTTTAAAATAAAACACACATAATTGAAATTTATCTTTCTCTTGTCTTAATTTCACTTTTATTTAAAAACACTGCGGCTAACAAAAAACAAAAACCTTGAAGTCCCCAGATTGTATGTTCTGCTGTCGCATATTAAGTTGAACATTTGACACCTGCTAAATTGGATGCGGCTCATTTTATTATATTAGGGGAGGTTTATTTCTTCTCTTCTCTTGTGGTTAAGTGTTGCTATTTCACAAAGGAAAAAAAAAATGAGGATACTAATTAAAATCAGTACAAAGAGACTGGAATCTTACTTACCCAGCAGTAAAATGAAGCACGTGAGCAGCACAATAAAGGCGGCAGGACTGAGACCGACGGAGAGAGCAAAGGCCTCGACGCCACTGGATTTGCAAATTCCATCTGGATAGCAGTCGCACACCATGATGGTGAGTGTGTTTGTGCTGCTTAGTGCCGGCTCGCCGCTGTCTTTAATGAGAATGGGTAGATAGAAGTACACCTGGTCCTGTCTGCTAAAGCCGCTTCTTCTGGTGAGGATTCCGGGCAGTATTATCTGAAAAGTCAAGGGAATGATTTCAGGGCGAAAGGTATTTACATAAAATGAAAACAAGTAATAATAAAAATCCTGCTGATTAGCACACTCAGGTCAGGGATTAAGGGGGTAGTTTATAAAGACAAATATTGCATTACTATAAATAGTTGAAGATATGAAACATTAATAAAATAAATCTGTTTTAAATATTACTGCACACAATCCACTTAGGGTTATGGGAGCATTCAGTATACTAGTATACAGTAGGGTCCGGCAGGAGTGAAAAACCAAAAATGAGATCTCCGCATCCTTTGGGCTTCCCAACAATGAGATCAGAAAGAAATAAAATGGAGACATTGTCTCAGGAGAAAAATCTGAGACAATAGACAAAGTACCCCCGTATTCTTGAGTTTCAGTGGAGATCTCAGCAAAGTCATACAATGGGCTCAGATCTAACAAGTAGCATCTTGACATTATTAATTTTTTTTTGCAATTTGAAGGTTTTTGCATTGTGTGCTCAGTACTATCTGGTGAAATGTATGGGCAGTAGCAATAAAACACTTTACTATGATTACAAAGCTGTAGTACTTGTTTCAAAATAATACTCTTAGTTGATCTAATTTATATTGCTGCTCTCCAGTTAGATCATAGTCATTCTGGAACAAAAGGGTGGCATAGTGGTTACGACTTTGGAGTTTAAATCCTGAGGTTGTGGATTCAAATCCCACTGCTGTCAGCACTGTGTGACCAGGAGCAAGTCACTTTGACTGCCTGTGCTCCAACTGGAAAACAAAAGAATTGTAACCAATCGTATCTCAACATGTTGTAAGATACCATGGATAAAGGCATCAGTCCAATAATAGGTTAAAAAGGTGAAGTCTTGAAGGAGCTCTCACAAAATATACCATCAAACCAACTTCTCAATTTTGTCTTTTCCCTCGGTTGTATCTCATGTCACCTTTTTGTCTGAAGCTATGAATCCTATGGGAGAAACATCTGGGACAAATGTGATTCTTAAATGAAACATAAATGAGAATCGCTGGGAAGTTTCATGAGCCATCAAAGATCAACCTTTGAGCAGTAAACTTTTCCAATGGGGTGGTCCAAAAAAAAAGCAACTAATATATTCAAGTTTTCCACAGGGCTCATATTAGTTTTCATCATATTTATAAGCAACACACAAAATTTTAGGGTGGATCAAAAAAAAATAACAGATTCAAGTTCTCCACTGGGGTCATTTTAGTCTTCATCATATTTATAACAAACACACAAACGTTAATGAAAATAAACAATATTTAGTGGTCACTCCATTTGGAAGTTTTTATCTTGTCTGGACTGAACAGCAGGCAACTGTTCCATATTTTCAGGTCTTAACCATTAGCACCATCTTTGATAAGGTTGGAAAATGAATCCAATGGTTTGCGACACATCGAAAAAAAAAATGTTATTGTCCTCTTTCAATATGTCATTCTAGTTTTCGATGAGACTTATTCCTCTTTCAGCTGCATCCTTCACTACCATCATGTGTGCTGACAGTTCATAAGATTCATGATAGATAGATAGATAGATAGATAGATAGATAGATAGATAGATAGATAGATAGATAGATAGATACTTTATTAATCCCAAGGGGAAATTCACATAATCCAGCAGCAGTATACTGATACAAAGAAACAATATTAAATTAAATAGTAATAAAAATAAAAAAAAAAAATGAAAAAAATTAAAATAAAATTAATGTTAGCATTTACTCCCCCGGGTGGAATTGAAGAGTCGCATAGTGTGGGGGAGGAACGATCTCCTCAGTCTGTCAGTGGAGCAGGACGGTGACAAAAGTCTGTCACTGAAGCTACTCCTCTGTCTGGAGATGACACTGTTCAGTGGATGCAGTGGATTCTTCATGATTGACAGGAGTTTGCTTAGTGCCCGTCGCTCTGCCACAGATGTTAAACTGTCCAACTTTAATCCTACAATAGAGCCTGACTTCTTAACAAGTTTGTCCAGGCGTGAGGCGTCTTTCATCTTTATGCTGCCACCAAAGCACACCACCACGTAGAAGAGGGCACTCGCCACAACCGTCTGGTAGAACATCTGCAGCATCTTACTGCAGATGTTGAAGGATGCCAACCTTCTCAGAAAGTAAAGTCTGCTCTGACCTTTCTTACATAGAGCATCAGTATTGTCAGTCCAGTCCAATTTGTCATCCAGCTGCACTCCCAGATATTTATAGGTCTGCACCCTCTGTACAGTCACCTCTGATGATCACAGGGTCCATGAGGGGCCTAGGCCTCCTAAAATCCACCACCAGCTCCTTGGTCTTGCTGGTGTTAAGGTGTAAGTGGTTTGAGTCACACCATTTAACAAAGTCTTTGATTAACTTTCTGTACTCCTTGACTGAATCAAGGATGAAGATTCTGTCATCTGTCCACTGGTGTGGTGGTTTCTTAAGAAATGACTGAGAACTTTCTTTGCTCTTTTCTGAGGAGGATGTTGTTGCTTATGTTAGTGGATCCTTCAAATTCAGCAGTTTAGCTGTTTTCTATTCACTTTATACACCTCAGACTATCAATATAACAGATGGTTAGGTCACTTGCAGACATTCTCTGATTATTCTGCACTTATGGGGTGCATTGACAAAGGGAATGAGATAGAGGAGAGGAGTCAGGGGGAAAGGTGGTTTCTTGATAAACGACTGAGACCATTCTTTGCTTTTTGTCTAAGAAAGATGTTGTTCTTTATGTTAGCAGATCCTCTGACTTCAGCAATTCAGTTGTTCTCTCTTCACTCTGTAAATCTCAGACTATCAATATAGCAGCAGGTCACGTCACTTGCAGTAATTCTGTGGTAATTCTGCACTTATGGGGCGCATCGACAAGAGGAATGAGACAGAGGAGAGGAACCAGGTTTGTTGGTGCAGTTGATGAGGTTGGTATATTGAGAGGGTTAGCGACCCGCTGAAGAACAAACATTCCGTTTCTCATCCTCTGTTTTCATTGAGACTTATTCCTCTTTCAGCTGCATCCTTCACTACCGATGTATGTGCCGCCAGTTCACAAAATCTGTTGGAGATTCCATCATCTGTCCACTGGTCTGATGGTTTCTTCATGAACAACTGAAACCTTTCTTTGCTTTTTTCCCTTAAGGACATCAAAGAAGAATGTTGATCTTCACGTTAGCAGATCCTCCAACATCAAGCGTTTAGCTGTTTTCTCTGCATTCTGCACACCTCAGACTATTAATATCACACCAGGTTATGTCACTTACAAAAATTCTCTGATGATTCTAAATTTATGGGGTGCATTGACAAGGGGAATGAGACAGAGGAGAGGAGTCAGATGGAGATCTTTTCTTTTTGGTGCAAAGAGAATGGACAAAGTGAAAACATTTTTCAGAGTGGTTTGCAAATTTATTACAAATGAAAATCTGAAATCTATAATTCATACAAGTATTCAGACACTCCGTCCTTTTGGTGGCCATTAGAGCTTCACATTATTTTGCTTTGCAGACATGGAGTTGGGCGGCATGGTGGCGCAGTGGTAGCACTGCTGCCTCGCAGTTAGGAGACCCAGGTTCACTTCCTGGGTCCTCCCTGTGTGGAGTTTGCACGTTCTCCCTGTGTCTGCGTGGGTTTCCTCCGGGTGCTCCAGTTTCCTCCCACAGTCCAAAGACTTCTAAATTGGCCCTAGTGTGTATTTGTGTGTGTCCTGCGGTGGGTTGGCACCCTGCCCGGGATTGGTTCCTGCCTTGTGCCCTGGGATTGGCTCCAGTAGACCCCCATAACCCTCTGTTTGGATTCAGAAGGTTGGAAAATGGATGGACATTCTTTCCGGCTGATCCCCTCAAGCTCCATTAGATTGAATGGGACGCGTCTGTTAAATGGTATCTTCAGGTCTCTCCACAGATGTCCTATGGAGTTCAAGTATGAACTTTGACTCGGCCACTCAAGGACAGATAGAGACATGTCCCGAAGCCACTCCAGTGTTGTCTTGGTTGTGTGATTTGGATCATTTTCAGGTGGATAGATGAACTTTCACCCCAGTCAGAGGTAACATGCACCCTGGAGGTGGTTTTCTTCTTCTGTATTTGGCTGTATTCATCCCTTCAGTTCCATTCTTCTCTCAGTTCTGCCCAGTCTCCCTGTTCCTGCCATCCTAGTAGCATTAAGCTGTCACCACCATTTTACAAAGCTTTCTAAAAACAAATGTTCACTTTGCTGTTATGGGTGGTTGACTGTGGATTGATGGAGAAAAATGTCAAAATGTATCCATTTAAAATTTACAACACAATAGAGTGTGCGTAAACTGAAGGAGTCTGAATGCTTTCTAAATCCACTGTAAAATAAGCAGACAACAGTTTCCCAGAATGTAAGCCAATTGTTGAAAATTCTTACCTTGGTTATCCTTTAAAGTGAAATTTGGATTTTTGTTTACCCCAGACTCCAACATATAGTAGAAATGATGACCATTCACAGGGTCATCTTTGTCTGCTGCACTTATTGTTTGAATAAGCTATAAAAAAACACATATAATATTATTCCGTTATTAGTCATTCAGTTTAATAATAGAGAATAACAATGTAGTATTGACCTCTAAACAAAGCACCTGCAAATGTTAATTAGTTTTTATGTTTTTTATTTCCTTATTTTTCAGTTAGAGGGGTGGACTGGATAAGGTTAGGGTCTCTAAAAGATGTCTGCCAGTCAGATTATTGCCTGCAACATTACCTGGCTTTTGCTTGTAAAGTGCCTTAGGATGGTATCTGCACAACATTTCAAACTTTCTTAACTCTTTCAGAGCTGATGTCGACTTTTCCTCGTTAGATAAGACTTGTGTTTTAGTTCGTTTTCTAGAAGGAAAGTTAGCTTCTTTGATTTGACCGAGATTTCCATTTGTGTGCATGAGTAGCGAGGAGCAAAAAGCCTATAAAATGGCATCAGTCTCTTGTAAAAGACCAAAGTGAATGCACAAAGCAAAATACTCTGTGGATGACGTTTTGCATATGACTCTGAGTTGTGAGATTTTCATGCAAGTGATCTGGCAATCGAAAACAAAAGTGAGGTACGTGCATCACCTGATCACTCCCCAGCTGATTGTGGTGCTGAACACGTTCGTGTAGCTGATGTGCATGAGAGGACTGCCAGTAACGATGACAAGAGGTACAAACCAGATTGCGTCACAATGTGACTGTTACTACTGCGCAAAGAAAGCCAGGCAGTTAAAGACATTTTATTTTGATTTTATGTGTGAAACCATTGAAAATATTCAGCCCTCAAAGAGTTAGTGCCATTTTGGGTTGCAGGTAGGCAGCAAGCTTATTGTTATTTAATACGTTTGAGAGGAAAGAATTAGAAAAAAGACAATCGATCTTGTGTATGTTTGTTTAAATGAAGATTGAGTGTGAAGAGGGAGAGACTGTTTCCGGAAGTCAGGGTCAGCAAATTGCTGCACGGAAGAGATAATTAGTTGTTAAAAGAAGGCACGGAGAAAGCAATTGTGAACGAAAAAGAAAAAGAAAAAAAGCATCATGGAGGAATTAGAAAGCTTAATGTGTTAGCTGATTTTGGAGACGTCACTGATATGTTAAAAAGTTTCTGACTTAGTGACGGCTCTTGTTTATGTAAAGGAATAAATAAGTTCAGTTAATGTGCGATATCGCGCAAGCATGTTTATTTTTAATAACTAGCGCATATTTGAAATAATGAAGGAGTGTATGTACATACAAAATTGTTAAAGCAGGAATGAAAATATGAGTTTTCTTGTATTTTCTTTTTATAAGGTTATCAGCCTACTCCTAATTCAGTCCTGTTCCTGGTGTTACTATTGCTCTTGCAACCTGTTTATTATTAAACAACATCAAATAACGAAAAGGAAGAGTTGTTCCATGTGTCCTCTTTGATGAGCTAAAGGCCTTTTTCAAGTTTGGGCAGACATTAATGCAGTAAACCTAAATAACTTGACACTTATCTTGGCAGCACTGGGCACAAGGCCCTAAATGATGCACCATTCCATTGCAGGGCCCATTCATGCTCACACCTGCCCAATTTAAAATTGCCAGTTAATCTAACATGACTGATTTTATTGATTTGGAGAAGGCTTATGATAGAGTGCCACATCAAGAGGATTGGAGAGAAAGGAAAACCAGAGGAATGTGTGAGGATTGTCCATGATATGTATGAGAGAGTGAGAACTCAGGTTAAAAGCAGTGTTAGGGTAACAGACGAGATCCCAGTTAGAGGAAGTCTGCACTAGGGATTCCATTTAAGTCCTTACCTCTTTGATCTGCTTATGAATCTATTGAGTCATGGGATAAAAGACCAAACCCCCAGTGCTGGCTTTGTGCTGATGACATTTGTGTTGTGTAGTACCAGAAAAGAGGAAATGGATAAGAAGTTGGAAGATGGAATATACATAGAAAGAAGAAGAAAGAATATATGAGGTTTAATGATGATCAGGATTAATTAGGTAGCCTGCAGGGAGAGCTACTGAAAAGAGAAGATACATTTAAATGTCTGAGATCAGTGGTAGTCCAAGATGGAAACCTAGGTGCAGAGATAAGCCATAGAGTACAGTGTGGATGGAACAACTGGAAGAAGGTATCAGGGGTATTGTGTGATTGAAGAATTAAGGTGAAAGTTAAAGGTAATATGTTACAGACAGTTGTAAGACTAATGATGATGTGTGGAGCTGAGACATGGGCAGTAAAGGGAGAACAGGAGAAGAAGTTGAATCTGGCAGAAATGACAATGTTGAGATGGATGTGTGGAGCTACTAAAAAGGACAGAATAAGAAATGAGACAATCAGAGGTACAACAAAATTGTGTGAGATGTCTAAGAAAGGACAGGAAAGTTGGCTGAAGTGGTATGGACATGTGATGAGGAGAGACAATGAATATGTAAGCAAAAGACGGATGGAATAGAAGTCCGGTGGAAGAGAGAAAGTAAGGGAGACAATACTTCAGATTGATGGATTAAGTAAAAGAAGATCTGAAGGGAAAAGGTCTGACTGAGGAGAAGGTGCAAGACCGAGCTGTTTGGAGAAGGTTGATCAAGCACATCGACCCCCACATAGAAGTGGGAAAAGATATAGAGGAAGAAGAAAGAAGAACTGGTGAACTGGATGGATAAAGTAAAACAAGGAAGAACTTGTGAGGAGGTGCAGGACCAAGCTGTTTAGAGAAGAAGGCTGATCAGGCACATCAGCTCCACAAAGAAGAAGAAGAAGAAGAAGTTAACCAGACATACACAGATTTAGGAATGTGGGGGGAAAATCTGAGTTCCTGAAGGAAAACCCACATAGACATGAGAAGAACATGCAAACTCCTCACAGTCAACATGTGACTATTGCATTTAATCTAGGACACTGAATTGAAAGAAGTAATAATGCAAACTACTGCACTTTCTTTCCACCCTGCTAGGAAATGGTGCTTTCTAAAATAACTTCATAACTAATCCTTTCATAATAAAATACTATGAAAGAGATGGAGAATTAAGAGTTTAAAGTCTTTAGCCATAGAAGTGCCTTACCTGGCCTGGCTTGGCAGTTTCACAGACGAATGGAGTGTATTGCTTTGGAAATTCTGGTGCATTATCATTGACATCAATAACTCTTATTATAACTGAAACTTTTGACACTAAACCATGCTTTTCTGAAAAAAAGGAAAACCTAAAATCAGTAAGGAAAAGGTACATTATGAAAAGAACATCAAATTTATTTCCAGAGTACCCTTTTTTCTAGTGTCTCGTACAAACATTAACTACATTTAAAACATATATTTTTTTAAATATATTGCTACCAATATGAATTTATTTTAAAACATGTTAAAATAAACTTCAAAAATAAATATACTATAACATCTTGCAGTATATTAAATAAATTGTAAAATATGTCCTTTTTTGCATATTGCAATATTTTTGCCAGAATGTTGAAAAGGAAAATTTTAAATATATTTTAAAATAGTAGGAATAATATATTGTAAATATATTACACATATATATTTATTACAATATATTTTTAAATATACTGTAATTCCAGTTATAATATTATTATACAATATATTTTACAGTGCTGTATATAGATATTTCCATCTATGTTAATAAATATTTGGGGTTGTTTTGCATATTAATTTTCCACTAATAGTAAATTTGCTTACACACAGATACTCTAAGATTATAGCAAAATTGTTAGCCTGACAGTATATTCATTTATCCCTAGAAACTAATATTGAAGAGGAATACATTTAACAAACCTTTTCAACATTTTTTTTTTTGAAATGTTAAACATATCAAGCTTAAAGTATACATTTCAGCATGGAATGCATCATATCCTACATGTGCTGACACCCAGAGCCGGCTCTAGGATTTTTACTGCCGTGGGCGAATTTGTAAATGGCGCCCAACCACCCCCTTTGCTTTGAGAGGAAACATCATTGCCAGACCCGTATATTGAGACCTGGAGACAGGACTGGGGACAGCGAAGGGTTTAGAACCTCAAATTCACAATTTGAGAATGTCGAGTTAGAGCTATGCCCGTTTACAAGACTGTCTCGGAAAAAATATGCTCTTGAGGGTGCCATTGCAGAAAATAAGTAGAAATCGGGCTGTATTAGTAGTAGAAAATCTCTTAGGTTACTGCTAAAGCTGTATAGCTTCTATAGTTAGAGTATCTATTTAAAAAACAAGCTAAATGTGCACCTTTTGATGATGGTGACATTCTACATATACTATAAACATATTCTACCGTAACATATATATGCCATTGAAATTAATAAAATAAATTGAAAACTTAGCATAATGAGAACATTCAATAAAATTGGCAACAATAATGATTAATATAATGCGCCACCACCACCTGATCAAAGCACCGTGTCCCTACATTGATGGATTAAAGGCCAGAAGTCCACGTGACCGTCATCATCAAGTCCTTCCATGAGAACCCTGAATACAATGAGGACTGATTATTTATGTTAGGTAGGATGCCTAGAAGGGGCTGGGTGGTCTCGTGGCCTTGAACCCCTGCAGATTTTATTTTTTCTCCAGCCGTCTAGAGTTTTTTTTTATTTTTTCTGTCCTCCCTTACTTTTTTGGACCTTACTTTTATTCTATGTTAATGAGTGTTCTCTGATTTTAATTCTTACTTTGTCTTCTTTCTCTTTCTTCAGCATGTAAAACACTTTGAGCTACACTATTTGTATAAAAATGTGCTATAGAAATAAATGTTGTTGTTGTTATCTTTAAATAGGAATCTTTGCCCACAATTCCTATTTACAGTATGCCTGTGTACGCAAATAATGCAATCTACCTATCCAAACAAACAAGCGACTGCTTTAATGTGCCCAGTATGAATGTCACAAATGGTGGTGAGCAACACAGGATTATATTTGTTAAGTTTTAATGTATGTCCATTTGAGAGACAACCATAGTTTGGGTTAAATTAGCTTTTAGCAATTCACTCATGAGCTACAGTCCTGTTGCCATTTTGATTATTTAATTTTAATTTGCCATGTCTTTCTCTTCTATGCTACAGTTTGAGGATTACTATTATTGGAATCTTCATCATCGTTGTTGTTGTTTGCGTTATCGTTGGACTATGTAGATCATCAGATATTAAGACTGCACAACGCTAATATGTGAAAATAATATAAAACAATATAATCACACATTCGCTTTGAGTCAGAGTGTTTGTAGGTCTATATTGTTTAAAAAATGTTGCATTGCCCAGAGCCATTTCTGGGAAACTGATTATTCTGTGTATAGTGCAGACAGAGCAGGTGCTGCTGAGGTGCACAATATAAACATTTCTTAGTGTCCAGTCCATACAAATTTTTCTAAACAAAATAAAGATAGGAATTTCTGGGCGGCACGGTGGCTGCCTCGCAGTTAGGAGACCCGGGTTTGCTTCCCAGGTCCTCCCTGCGTGGAGTTTGCATGTTCTCCCCATGTCTGCGTGGGTTTCCTCCGGGCGCTCTGATTTCCTCCCACAGTCCAAAGACATGTGGATTGGCGATTCTAAATTGGCCTGGGTGTATTTGTGTGTGTCCTGCAGTGGGTTGGCACCCTGCCCAGGATTGGTTCCTGCCTTGTGCCCTGTGTTGGCTGGGATTGGCTCCAGCAGACCCCCATGACCCTGTGTTCAGATTCAGCAGGTTGGAAAATGGATGGATGGATTTCTGCATGGGGCTGCAGTCATATGCCTTGGCCACTAGAGGGACTTTCCTAGAACGCCTATGCCCAGAAATGGCCCTCCTAACAACAATTAATTGAGAAGCTTATATTTAATGTTTCCCGGGTCCTCCCTGCGTGGAGTTTGCATGTTCTCCCCGTGTCTGCGTGGGTTTCCTCCGGGCGCTCCGGTTTCCTCCCACAATCCAAAGACATGCAGGTTAGGTGGATTGGCGGTTCTAAATTGGCCCTAGTGTGTGCTTGGTGTGTGGGTGTGTTAGTGTGTGTCCTGCGGTGGGTTGGCACCCTGCCCAGGATTGGTTCCTGCCTTGTGCCCTGTGTTGGCTGGGATTGGCTCCAGCAGACCCCCATGACCCTGTATTCGGATTCAGCGGGTTAGAAAATGGATGGATATTTAATGTTTTCCAGTTTACAACATAAGCCGTAAATGATCTTTCAGAAACAAACAGTTAATTGTATACCTTAAACACACTGTACTTGCAGATATGTTTGCCACAATAACCTCTCCAGATAGGACACCACCTCAGCCTCTAATACCTATATGATATATCGCTGGCTGGTCAAAGTATCCATAATATAAATGAGACTGGAATGAGATTGGAACACAAAGGCACTCCACACCATAACACATGTTGCTGGACCTGTATGGTGCTTCAAAGGTACATTCTTCCAGGAGCCTCCATACATGGATCTGTTCGTAATGATGCAATAAATTGAACAGGGACTTGTAAAAAAAAAAACAGAACGTGATGCCTGTTGTACTGCCATTAGCACCATTGTTATCACAGAAGCATGTGGTCGAGCGTCAAGGGCTTTCTAAATATCGGTGGTGAGAAAGGAGACCCTACTGCTGCAAACGGCATGAAACAGTGCACATGGCACAGGGAGGTGAGTGCTTGTCATGTACTACAAGAAATGTAGTTGATCCTGTCTTCTCATGACTAGGGAGAACGTGTGTTGGGTCCAGGAGAGATCATTTGTTATGTGTCAGGAACTTTGTGCTCGTGCCTGACTTTACAGTGAAGCCGTTGATAGAGAGGGTAAGGTGGGTGTCATGGTTCTTCCTGTAGTGTACAGTATACAGTGATCTTCTTTGTTTATTAGACATTCAGGGTGAGGTTGTTACTTATACCAGTCCATGAGTTGCTGAACCTCCTGGTTGTAAGACATTTCATCATCACCACAGATAAGGCCTATCACTGTTGTGTCTCCATGAATTTAATGACGTGGTCCATGCTATTGCTGGGCCAACAGTTATGGGTCATCAGGGTGAAGGGGATTCCATACACAGACAGGAGGGACACCACTGCTCAGAAGGATGGTATTCCATGTATTTTTTCCAACTTGGTCTGACCGAGGTCTGTCTGTCAGGATGTCTAATTGTTATGACATGCTTTACTTTATTTTGTATCAAATTTTGGAATTATTTAATACTAGCAAAATACCCGTGCTTCGCAGCTGCGAAGTACTACCTTAAAATTTTTTTTAAGAAGAAAATTAAACCTTTTTTAAACTGAGGGAAAATATACCAATAATTATTTGTTAAGGATCTCTTTGTATACCACATTGTGAGTTCGGCCCTCCGGTTGTAATATGATCAAGCTGTGTGCTGAGCTTACTCTTGAGCATGCAACATAAAGTTGGCCATGTGAACAGTAATCTTGTTTCAGATCTCACATCTTGGATTGCTGCTGTCATAATCTATTTCATGGTTTGTTTCAATTACGTTGGTATTTGCAGGACTTGTTGTGTTAAGGTGACATTCAGCATCTGTCAAGCATTATAAGCATACAACCGGTTTCATCGATAACTTCACATCCAGCTTTTGAGAGTTTAAACATTCATAAACATCAAAGTGTCCACTACTGAAATCGTCACCTGTGAATCTAAGATGTTTAAGAGGCATTGGCCGTTGTGCAAAGGTGTAAAATATTTGGCTATTTCAGTACACTTGAAAGCAACAACCAAACAATTCTGCGGCAGCCATCAACTGAAATGCAGAACCATAGGTGAAGGGCTTAAGCATTTCACTGTTATAGTACTCCTGTGTAGTATAATTATCTCCTGTACTGTCATCAGTCCACACATTGAACCTGTCCCAGTCATTCAATACATAAGACACAATATTCCTCTGGATATCAAGAGTGAGCCTGATATGGCCGTGCAATATGTAACAAAGAGAATGGAAAAGGTAGTTGCCATCTCCAGGCATGGAAACCAGTCGGTAAGTGACAGTTCTTTGATCGATGGTGATCACCTTGATAGACATGTTAATGGGGGTACGGTTGGAACGATAAAGGAAATGGGTACCTGAACAATATAAAGTAAGTCTAACATACCTACACCATGACTATAATCATAATAAACGAACAATAAAACAGCGGAGAAGCCATGGATTAAATAAAAAGGCTGTAGTTATCAGTAGGGAGACATGAATCCCATGGTCAAGCAAGGAAGGGAATGTAGAGATCGGAGCGACAGACGGCCCGACATAGGCAGGCAGCCAACAACGTGGGAGGCGTTGGGATGGGGGACCCAATGCCGCCTCACACGGTGACCGAGCTGCAGGCTATGGACGTATATATGTACGTAAGTAGGATTCAGTTAGCGCTGGGAACCCGCGTACCAAATTTCTTAAAGATGGGCCCATAAGTAACAAAGACCGTTGGAAAGTTCAATATGGCGGCCGACAGTGGCGTCATATCAGTGAAATAAGTACGTATATTGGTTTCGGTTAGCGCACGGAATGCAGCCTACCAAATTTCGTGAAGATGGGGCCATAAATAAGAAAATTCAACATGGCGTACATTGTTGACCGTTATGACCGTTACGCATAGAATTTCGAAATGAAACCTGCTTAACTTTTGTAAGTAAGCTGTAAGGAATGAGCCTGACAAATTTTAGCCTTCTACCTACACAGGAAGTTGGAGAATTAGTGACGTTGGAAAGTTCAATATGGTGGCCGATAGTGGCATCATACCACCGAAATAAGTACGTACATCGGTTTCGGTTAGCGCAGGGAAGCCGCCTACTAAATTTCGTGAAGATGGGGCCATAAATAAGAAAGTTCAAAATGGCGGACGTTGTCTACTGTTATGACTGTTACATGTAGAATTTCGAAACGAAACCTGCTTACCTTTTGTAAGTAAGCTGTAAGCAATGAGCCTGCCAAATTTCAGCCTTCTACCTACACGGGAAGTTGGAGAATTAGTGATGAGTGAGTGAGTGAGTGAGTGAGTCAGTGAGGGCTTTGCCTTTTATTAGTATAGATTTCTGGGCCATTTTAGAAAATCACTTAGAGCTGCATATGTTCGCTCTAATTTTGGACGCTAGTCATTAGGGCATGGGTGTGTGACCCTGATTTCGCAGTGATGGAATAAAAGATCTTCTGAGGCATTCCTTCTCTATCCGAGGTATGTCTCAGAAAATCTTTGTGCATCAAATCTCTGCTGTACCGATCTTTGCTCTTTGACTTTGAGTTAGTTCTTTGTTTTTATCTTGTCACACAGCTTCCTTTGATTTTTCCAGTTTGGACCCTTTGTCTGGTGTTTATACTGTCTTCTCCTGGTAACTTTTAAATGCCATCTGCTTTGCAGTCATAGCA
Source organism: Polypterus senegalus (assembly GCF_016835505.1). NCBI lineage: Eukaryota > Metazoa > Chordata > Cladistia > Polypteriformes > Polypteridae > Polypterus > Polypterus senegalus. The sequence continues at coordinate 13,027,881 of NC_053158.1, forward strand.
CAAAAATTCGAATAACAAGAAAGTTTTCCAGGATCAGCAGAGCAAGCTTGTCCATGGGGTGGTGACGGATAATTGTACTGAATGCAAAGTTGAAACCAAAGAAGAGCATCTGCATGTATCTGCCTGTATGACACTCGGCCAGGCTCAGTTGGAGTGCAGTGGCTATGACGGAGTGACAGAGCAATTAAGGGGGTCGGGTATAAGGGAGAGTCTGGATGCTATGTGGGTCCTGACCAGTCTCTCAAAGCACTTCACCATTAGCATATGTTCTGAGCTTGAAAACATTTTTACATGACCTGTACATCCTTTAAGTTTCAGACCAATAGAACACAATTTTCCAAGTACTGTAATTTTAATGGTCAACAGTGCATATCTATAGATTCACTGGCCACTTTATTAGGTACACCTTACTAGTACCGAGTTGGACCCTCTTTTGCCTTCAGAACTGCCATAAACTCAACAAGGTGCTGGAAACATTCCTCTGGGATTTTGGTCCACATTGGCATGATAGCATTGTGTAGTTGCTGCAGATTTGTTGGCTGCACATCTATGATGTAAATCTCCCGTTCCACCACATCTTAAAGGGGCTCTATTGGATTGAGATCTGGTAACTGTTGGGGACCATTTAAGTCCAGTGAACTCATTGTCATTGTATCCTGCAGGAATTAGCCATCAGAAGATGGGTACACTGTGGTCATAAGTGGATGGAACTGGTCAGCAACAATACTCAGGTAGGCTGTGGCATTTAAACGATGCTTGTTTGGTAGTAAGGGGTCCCAAAGTGTATCAAGAAAATATTCCCACAACATTAGGGTACCACAACCAGCCTGCACCATTGATATAAGGCAGGATGGACCCATGCTTTCATGTTGTTGAAGTCAAATTCTGTCCCTATGGTCCGAATGTCAGAGCAAAAATCGAAACTCATCAGACCAGGCAACATTTTTCTAATCTTCCATCCATCCATCCATTATCCAGCCCGCTATATCCTAACTACAGGGTCACGGAGGTCTGCCGGAGCCAATCCCAGTCAACACAGGGTGCAAGGCAGGAAACAAACCCTGGGCAGGGCGTCAGCCCACCGCAGTTTTCTAATCTTCTATTGTCCAATTTTGGTGAGTGTTGTGATGTGAGATTTTGCATACAAGTTGATAAATATGTTGTATGTCTTTATTTGTAACTTAGACAAAGCAATGTAATATTAGTGTAACATTATAGATAATAACAGCAATGGTTTGATGGTTTTGTAATGATGCGGGTTCTCTTCCATGCTTTCCTTGTCCTTTTGGGAACCCTGAACCCAACACCGTCGATAATGTCACCGAGATAAGCTGACAAATGGCGACAAATCTCTCAAAGCCAGGGGATATATTCCAAAAGTGAAAAAGTGCTTTATTTAAAACAATCAAAAACAAAAAGTGCAGTGCTTCAAGTTCCATAAATAAATCCATAAAAACAAGTGTCCAGTGAGGTTATAAAAAACAAACAATAAATAAATCCTTTAAAATCTAAGGTTAAAAATGTAGAAGTTAAAAATGCAGTCTTTCACTCCCTTGTTATTCTCCGGCCCACCTCCATCACTCTCTCTCCAGCTCACCATTACTCGCAGCCACGGAGACCCAACAGCCGCAAGCTCCTTCTGTTAACCTCCGTCTTGGCCTCCAAACGGACGTCACTGCCAGACCGACGAGGTTGGTTCTCCTCCCGTGATCTGTCAGGCACCTGTAGTCGCTCGTCAGATCCAATGGGATGACACCTCTCTTGCTCACCTCACTCGTTAATTGTCAGTGTGGTGAACTAGCCCCAGAGCGCATCGGCCAAACGCTCCTTAGCGGGGCCCCAGCTCATGGTGTCTCCTTTATAGGTGGCCAGATCCTCCCACCTAGACTGACTATTCCCGACTTTTAACCTCATTTTTACTTGCTTGATTTCTCTTTTTTCCACGATTTATCCCCCCCTCTGGTGTACCTCCGTTTATATATACATACACCTCTGCCTCTGTGGGCACAGCGTCTTAATTACACACTGCAGGAAGCCAATGAGGCAAACAAGAACGACCGTACCCACACGTGCAGGTGCGACTCGTTCCAATCACTTCATTAACTCCCCATGGTCGTGCAATCGCGCCCACGGACAATGACACAGTTATATGGATTTAAAAACCCGACCTTTTTTTCGGAAGCCGCGGACCTGCTATAACACAGGTTTAAGAACCCCTTCCCCCCTTTAGGATGGAGTCTCTTTGAATTTTATGACAGAGTTGGGGGAAAGTGCCTTAAACAAGTTTGGCTAATGATTCTCTGAAGTCTCTCAGTCAACACCCATAGGAAAGTCAGGCTGCGTAACTGGCAAACTTTAGCTCAACAAATGGTTTTGGGGGGTGGCAGGTGTGAAGATGTCTTCTGTTCCCCCATTGGTATGAAGTATGGCTGTTTGGAACTGGTTTGTAACAAAGGCCTTTCAGTACCATGATGCCCTATTGGCTCTAGGGGTTGGACAGAGAATCTAAAAATTTGCTTGCTTAACCTCACTCTCTCTCTCACCAAACTGATGCATGAACTGAAAAGGACAACACAATGAAGCACAGCTCAGCAGCCATATTGAGACAGGCATGCGGGCTGTTCTGAAAAAAGCTGAGCACAAATAATGCCTTAACTAGAGACATTTTAAGTAACTACTGTAACAGGTCTGTGTGCCGCCTGAAACTACACATCAACATTTATCAGGTTGTATTGTTGTCAATATTTAAATGCACTTTGCATATTATTATTATTTATGAATATTATCAATAATACATTATTTTATGTGTAACTTAACTCCTGCTTGTCTTTTACTACACCTATTTGCCTGAGGGTGTAGATGTAGAAGGGAAGGTGGGGAGAAGTTATATACTACAATACCTTATAAACAGTGGTAAGTCTGGGAGATTTGAGGCATTCTGACAAAGTCTACTTAATAATACAAAAGGGGAAAGTAGAGCAATATATTACTCTACCAAGACAAAACAGTGAGCCTGTGAGAATTATAGCCTCAGTTGCCTGTTCTTAGCTGACAGGAGTGGCACCTGGTGTGGTCTCCTGCTGCTGTAGCCCATCTGCTTCAAGGCCTGACATGTTGTGGGTTCAGAGATGCTCTTCTACTTAACTCATTTGTAACGAGTGGTTATTTAAGTTTCTGTTACGATTCTATCAGCTCAAATCAGTCTGGCAATTCTCCTACGATCTCAGGCATCAACAAGGCATTTTCACCCAGACAACTGCCATTCACTGGATATTCCCCTTATTCTGACCATCCTCTGAAAACCCTAGAGATGGTTGTGTGTGAAAATCCCAGTAGATCAGCAGTTTCTGAAATACTCAACAGCCATGCCATGCTCAAAGTCACTTCAATCACCTTTTTTCCCCATTCTAATGCTCGGATTGAACTTCAGCAGGTCGTCTTGACAATGTCTACAGGCTGAAATGCATTGAGTTGCTGCCTAGTGATTGGCTGATTAGATATTTGTGTTAACAGGCAGTTGAACAGGCGTACCTAATAAAGTGGCCGGTGACTATATATCGTCGCCTTTTCCCCTGTATGGCCTTTAAGTGATTATTATCCTAAATAATTTCACAAAGGCAACACAAACAATTTTACGGAGAAAAAGTAATAACGGGGCTTTAAACATCCAATATAAACAAGTAAGCATGATAAGGGAAAGGACAGCTTGGGGTGAATATACAGTAAAGCCTGATTGTTAAAGTGGAACTGAACATTTCACAATGTCATTTTTCAAAACCTGCGGATATGTTTTTTTTTTTAAAAAATGTTCTATTTTCTTATAAATAATGAGCAACAAGAGCATGATCAGATTTGTGGCTGGTAGCTTTAACAAGGAGACTTTACAACACACGACTTTCTGTCACAACTGGATCTTATGTGATTTTATTACAAATGGTGTGGCGTGACTGTGAGGATGAAATGACAATAAATCTTGTTTCCTTTTTGGTTTTTTTTCAGACCTGAAAGCCCTTAGTGATGATTCAGCTTGGGTTTATTGTATTTTCACCACTTTGCAACAGTTCTCACTTTCAGACTGGAAAACTAGCTGTGAAGACCTTCATTTCCTCCCCATCAGGAGGAGTCTCCCTGGGAGATCACAGGCGTCTCAGGTAAAGAGTGCAGAAAAACACATCTGACTGTGATGACTCTGACACTCTGAAGTGAGTGGAGAATTTTTTATGGATTATTGAAAAAAAAGCCTCTTTTTAATGGAGCATACAGACTCTCGTAGGGTGCCCTTTGCTTATTCTATTGTTTTTTGGCACTAATGATGTTGAGAACACAGTCATATAACTTTATATTATAGGCTGGTAATGCTAGCGAAAAAATATCTGCTTTAACAAAGCCACCAGTCAGGCTGCCAGGCAGGCATAAAGTTTGCTGATTTAAAGTCATACAATATATTGCAGAGGCGTCTGCTAATTCTTACTGTGAACAGGAGTCGCAAAAATGAAGTAAAACAGAGGGCTTTGTGGAAAGGCTGCCCCCCGTACACAGCAGACACGACACCAAATGTCCAAAACACACACGTTTATTTCCTTCTTCTTTTACACAATGCACAAATCACCAAGAGCCTCTCTTCTCCTTCTCATTCTCTCGCCTCTACTCCCCTCCTTACAAGCTCCGTCTCCTTCCTCCCATCTCCAGCTCATCTACAGGAGTGAGGAGGCCCCTTTAATAACACCCCGGATGTGCTCCAGGTGCTTCCTCATAGTCTTCTGACGACATTTCCTGATGTGGCGGAAGTGCCATATGAACACCCGGGTGTTCCTGGAATTAGTTCTGGCAGCACTTCTGGTTGTGGTGGAAGTGCTGTATTCCAGGGCTCTTTAATCCTCCGGGCGGTGGCCATGGGCCCAAACAGGAATTAACTTCCCAGCTCTGTTCCTGTGGACCCTATGCAGACCAGGGCGGCTGCCCTCTTGTGGCCCAGGGGAGATATTGTCCCTCTCATGGTCCTTCCAGGTGTCCCGACTGGGTAGGGTGCCTAGCCATCTGCCACAGCTTCTTAAAAGACCATAAAAGCTGGCCAGACGTGTTACCATTAAGACTCACCCCAAATCTAGTTAATCCTTAATATCAATTGCTGGCTTCCAGCACAAGCACACAACCGAAAACAAAGAAATCTCACAAAAATAAGAAAAGTCTCAAAACGAAGGAAAAAGCCCCACAAGGAAGGGGATGACTGTTAACCTCTGGCATGTGCACCAGGGCAAACAAAGAATCTTTCTAGAAGAAGGATTTATGTACAAAAATAGACAAAAAAATGCAAGGAAAAGTTCAAATGAGTTAAAATAGGCAAACTCCAAGTGTATTCAAGCAGAGGCGGCCTTAGTGGTGTGCGGGGCCTACGGCAGACCAACCCCACGTGGGGCCATTTATGAATTTAATAAAAATTAACATACACCAGATTTTCTCATTACAGTATTCAGCTACATTTTTGCAAGATAACACGCGGACTTTATCAAAATATAACTGGAGAATATAACTTGACAAATCCGCTCAAATGGGACACGTGGACCTCAAAAGCGGGGCCGCCTTAGGCACAGGGCCTGGGGTGGTCGCTCCACTTGCCACCCTCAAACGCCGCTCTTGAATCCAAGGGTCAAATCCACAATCCAAAAGAAAAATCCAATGACAGAAGCAAAATAAAACCTGCAAAATTAGCAATATTTACAAGAATTTTCTACAAACACAATGCTGTCTTAGTCCTGAGCCTTCTCAGCAAGCTGACTTGTTTTGAAAGGACAACAAGGAGAGCAAATAAAAGACCTCAAAGACGAGTTGGAACTGGGCAATCAAGCAAACCAAAGCAGCAAAATCAAAACAAGAAGCGAAAAACCAGAGTCCTTGAAGGTAGCAAAAGCCGGACATCAAAAAATGTTGAGGATGGGTGCCCAGCTCCAGTCCTGGAGGGCTACAGTGGCTGCAGGTTTTTATTCTACCCATGTTGTTATTTTTGCTGCTAATTAAATTTTGTTGCCTCCATTTTAATTGATTTACTATTTAAGACTCGGGCCCCTTCATTCTTTCTTTTGTCCTTAATTAGCAGCCAAACTATCAGGTCAAGTTAAGTTGGGGAGCATGCACTAGTACAGTGCATTGCTGAACCCACCACACGATGAAACAACTCGGGATCCCTGTTGGCAACCCCCCAGGCAGAGACACGGTCCAGTCCCACCCTCTGGAAATGACCCTCTATCTGCCGCAGCCAGGTGTTACGTGGGCAACCCCTTGGCCTGGTCCAGCCACTTGAATCCTTAACAATGAGGATTCTGTGAGCCGGATCACCTTCAGGGAATCGTGCCACATGGCCGTAGTGCCGTAACTGACGCTCCCTCCCAGTGCAGGTAATGTGCCTCATTCATGACTTCATGAGCAACACAAAGTCAAACCAGCAGTACCCAAGGATTCTCCAAAGAGATACAGCACTGAAAAAATCCAGTCTTTGTCTCAAGTCACTGGACAGCGTCCATGTCTCGCAACCATATAGTAAGACAGGAAGCACCAGGATTCTAAAGCCTTCTATAGCCAAACTATAATGGGATACTAAACAATCCAATAGATGACCAGCTGACTGGCATTTATCATATATTCATATATTTAAAAATAAAGAAAGGTGAAGGTCTCAGTAATATTGATCTGCTCAGTTTGGTGCTCTTACAAAAGAAAATCAACCATTTTGGAAATGTCTGCTGTGGCAGAATGGCAGCACAAGCAAGCCAAAGAATTAAATTTCAGGTTTAATTAACAGCGCAAATTGAATTCTAACAAAGAAACTGGTTGGAGTTTAATTGGTTGGAGTTTGAGGCCCCAAGTGGTCGTCTGTTGGCTCACTTCACATCTCATGTTTGTTTGGTTGCCATTTAAGGAAAAAAGAAACAACTCAGAAGACTGAGGCTTAAAAATGGCAATTAAAGTGAAGGGAAAGAAATTCAAGTAGTAGCAGAAATTTGTCACTAATTAAGAAAGTTTCAAGAAGGAAATCCTGCAGCCACTGTAGCTCTCCAGGATTGGAATGGGACAGCCGTGATGTTGATTATTTTTTTGAAATTTTTGCTAATTTGTGTCCATTTGTTGTATTTGTTTATGGTTATCGTTGCCTTTGCATCTTTTATTGTTTGAGGCACGGTGGCGCAGTGATTAGCCCAGCTGCTTCACAGCTCGGATCACATTTCAGTCCAACAGAGCTGGTGGTTGCTTTCCTAGCCCTCCTAACGTCATTAAAAGCCTCTAAAACTACCACAGGTCCTCCTTCCACGTTGAATTCAATGCGTTCCACAGAGTTCAGCAAAGTTCCCAAAACATTTTGCCAGAATCAGGTGAAGCAAACTCATGCATCACTCCTCAAAATAAGGACAAGTCTGTATGCCGTCACCCTATTTATTTAACACTAGCAAAATACCTGTGCTTCACAGCGGAGAAGTAGTAGTGTTAAAGAAGTTATGAAAAAGAAAAGGAAACATTTTAAAAATAACGTAACATGATTGTCAATGTAATTGTTTTGTCACTGTTATGAGTGTTGCTGTCATCAAGGATTTGAATATCATTATTTCTTTCAATCAGGTTCCTATTTGGAGGACGTGTTGTGTTCAAGTTACATTCCTTGTTTGTCTAGTCTATCCCTGACCATCTCATCTTCGTTGTCAACCGTTGTAAAGATAACAGGTTTCATTCATCGAAGTGTTCACTACCCAAATCGGTACTCGTGAATCTAAGATGTTTAACAGGCATTCCTGGTATTAAGTTGTGGATTTGCCTGTGAATATTTAGCGGCAGCGTGTCTATGAATTTAATTTAAACTTAAGCTTTACACCTTGCTTTCCTATTGATATGTCTACAAAGGCTTGTTCAGCATCAGAGGGTTGTTCCTTTCTTACTGCATCAATAAACAGCTCGTCTTCCTCTTTATCTGAGACGTCACACACTGCATGCACGAGTTTACCTTTCCCAGTCCTGCAAAGTCAGTTTGCGTGAGCCGCTCGGAGTACATGCATCGAAGGTTCTCAGCTGTGCTTGTGCTATCTCGTGCGATGTTGCGATGTCCACAACTTTATTTAATGTTAGCTCAGACCCGGCACTTAAAAGTTTCTCTCGCACTTTTGCTGCGTTTGTGCCAAACACTATTCTATCCCTGACCATCTCATCTTCGGTTGCATTAGCACAGTACTTCACCCGCGAATATTTAACGGCAGCGTGTCTATTGGCTTGCTGCTGACGGACTGCCTTATATGGGCGGGCACTCAATTACATGGGAGGCGTGATGATGAGGTACGCAACTCCGCCTCACACGGCGACCGAGCTGCAGGCTATGGCCGTATATATGTATGTAAGTAGGTTCCAGTTAAAACCCGTTACGCATAGAATTTCGAAATGAAACCTGCCCAACTTTTGTAAGTAATCTGTAAGGAATGAGCCTGCCAAATTTCAGCCTTCTATCTACACGGGTAGTTGGAGAATAAATGATGAGTCAGTGAGTCAGTCAGTCAGTGAGGGCTTTGCCTTTTATTAGTATAGATATGTGCTGAGTATATCAAGCAAATGGCTGTCCTAGAGTTTTTAGATACTGGAATCAAAATTGCCAGCAACTGTATATATGAGGATGACACTACTCTAATGGCTAAAAGAAACTTAGGCTGACTAGAAATTGCTTTGTTTTAGCAAGGAACACTCTGTGACCTGCAGGAGGCACTCCAGCTCCCCAAACCCGGCACCGACAGACATGAGGCACAAGTCCAGACCAACGCAGGCCTTTTATTCAGCTGTGGGAAATGTTTCTCACCTTCAAAACACAGCACTTAATTTTCGTTTCTCTGTCTCTGTTTCTCTTTCTGCCTCCACTCCTCCTCCAGCAAGCTTCGTCCCTCTTCCTACCAACTGGCAGGCTTCTTTTATGTGATTCCAGGACTTCCGGTGTCCCAAAAACTTGAGCATGGACCACTTTTTCTTCTTCTTTTGGCTGCTCCTATTAGGGGTTGCTACAACGGATTATCTTCCTGTCCTCTGCATCTTGTTCTGTTCTTCTTCTTCGACCAACAGTTGCCCAATTTCCGTCAGCACCCTGTTGGCTAACAGTACTAGTGGCAGTCATGTTCATGGAGCACTGCTCAAAAAAAATAAAATTTCATTGCAGCAAGTCCAAATCATACTCAGTATTTTGTATGGCCCCCATGTACTTGTATGCATGCGTGACAATGTCCTAATGAGATGACAGATGGTTTCCAGGGGGATCTCCTCCCAGATCTGGACCAGGGCATCACTGAGCTCCTGGACAGTCTCAGGTGCAACCTGGCGGCATCGGACGGACCGAAACATAAAGTCACACCCAGAGGTGATCTATTGGATTGAGGTCTGGCGAGTGAGCATAGGGGCCAGTCAATGGTATCAATACCAATCCCATACTATTTCCACATGAGGCTGGGCATTGTCGTACACCAGGAGGAACTCAGGAGCCACTGCACCAGCATAAGATCTGACAGTGGGTCCAAGGATTTCATCCCGATACCTAATGGCGGTCAAGGTGCCCACCATTGTCTAGCCTGTAGAAGTCTTTGTGTCCACCCATGGATATGCCTCCCCAGACCGTCACTGACCAACCACCAAACCGGTCATGCTGAACGTTATTACAGGCAGCATAATGTTCCCCATGGCTTCTCCAAACCCTTTCTCGTCTGTCACATATGCTCAGGGTGAACCTGCTCTCATCTTTCAAATGCACAGGGCATCAGTGGTAGACCTGCCAATTATGCTATTCTATGGCAAATGCCAATCGAGCTCCACAGTGCTGGGCAGTGAGCAAAGGGCCCACTAGAGGCCTTCAGGCCACCCTCATGAAGTCTGCTTCTGATTGTTTGGTCAGAGATATTCACACCACATTCCTAAAGGAGCAGATACCGGTGGGCCCTGCTGTTGGGTTAAGAACCTTCTACGAGGGGCCCTGTCCAGCTGTCCTAGAGTAACTGCCTGTCTCCTGGAATCTCCTCCATGCCCTTGAGACTATGCTGGGAGACACAGCAAACCTTTCTGGCAATGGGAGGCTCGTATTGATGTGCCATCCTGGAGAAGTTGGACTACCAGTGCCACCTCTATAGGGATCAGGTATCGCCTCATGCTACCAGTAGTGACACTGACTGTAGACAAATGCAAAACAAAGGAAAAAACAGATGAGCAGGGAAAAATGCCAGTGGCCTCCTCCACCTGTTAAAACATTAAACCTGTTTTGGGGGTCATCTCATTGTGGCCCCTCTAGTGCACCAAAGCAGCTGAAACTGATGAACAAGCCTCTCTGCTACTGAACTGACCAAATCAATAGCCCAGAAGTTTCATTGACTTGATGTTATACTCTCATTAAAAGGTGTTCCTTTAATTTTTTTGAGCAGTTTATATGCGCACCACTTCTGTATTTAGTAACCAATATAATCTGTACTCGTATTTTAACAGAATTATTCACAACGCTCTGTGTTGGCACTCAGTGAATAGCCATCCATCTTCTTTCACTTGTCCGAGGTCGGGTCGTGGGGGCAGCAGCTTGAGCAGGGATGCCCAGACTTCCCTCTCCCTGACCACTTCTTCTAGCTCTTCCAGGAGGAATCCCGAGGCGTTCCCAGGACAGCTGGGAAACATAGTCCCTCCAGCGTGTCCTGGGTCTTCCTTGGGGCCTCTTCCCGGTTGGATGTGCACCTCATCTGACTCCTCTCGATGCGGAGGAGCAGTGGCTCTACCCTGAGCCCCTCCCAGATGACTAAGCTTCTCACCCTATCTTTAAGGGAAAGCCCAGACACCCTGCGGAGGAAACTCATTTCAGCCACTTGTATTCGCAATCTCGTACTTTCGGTCACTACCTATTACTCATGATCATAAGTGAGGATAGGAACGTAGATCGACTGGTAAATTGAAAGCTTTGCCTAACGGCTCAGCTCCTTTTTCACCACGACAGACCGATGCCTGCCGATCTCACGCTCAATTCTTCCCTCACTCGTGAACAAGACCCCAAGATACTTAAACTCCTTCACTTGGGGCAGGATCTCGCTCCCAACCCTGAGAGGGCACTCCACCCTTTTCCGGCTGAGGGCCATGGTCTTGGATTTGGAGGTGCTGAACCGATTCAGAGAGAGCTGAAGATCACAGCCTGATCAAGCAAACAGGACAACATCATCTGTAAAAAGCAGTGACCCAATCCTGAGTCCACCAAACCTGACCCCCTCAACACCCTGGCTGCGCCTAGAAATTCTGTCCATAAAAGTTAGGAACAGAATCGGTGACAAAGGGCAGCCCTGGCGGAGTCCAACTCTCACTGGAAACGGTTTCGAGTTACTGCTGGCAAAGCGGACCAATGGAAACAGCCGTTATCAAGGGGTCCGGTACCCCATACTCCCGGAGCACCCCCCACAGGATTCCCTGAGTGACACGGTCGAATGCCTTTTCCAAGCCAAAAAAATAAGTTGTATTGTATTGCATTAGGCAGTCATTTAATTTGACATCCCCAGAGATTTCTAGTCATGTAATCTGACATACTTATTTTATTTTTTTATTTTTATTCTCCAGCTTTTGGAGTTTTTTTTTTGTTTTTTCTGTCCACCCTGGCCATCGGACCTTACTTATTCTATGTTAATTAATGTTGACTTATGTTTATTTTTTATTGTGTCTTCTATTTTTCTATTCATTTTGTAAAGCACTTTGAGCTACATTTTTTTGTATGAATATGTGCTATATAAATAAATGTTGATTGATTGATTGATACTTGCATGGTGAGCTCAGCCACAACATTTATGAAGTTTAACATCCCCTGTGACTAGAAATCGTGTAATGTGACACCAGGCACAAATTTAGGAATGTGAAAGGAACGCAGAAGCACCAGAAGAAAACTCCACCCAGATTAGAGACAGAATGCGTAAATTCCATACAGACCATGACAGAGGAATTCAGACATAGTCTCTTGCAGCTGTTAGGCAGATGCTTTAGTGACTGTACCACTATGTTGCCCATCAATGCACTTATCCTCTTCTTCTTCTTCCTCCTCATCTTGTACCCCTTCTATGTAAGGGTCGAAATTGTGCCAGGACTCCCGTCAAAGCTGGTGATGGCTTTCTAGCAGGCTCCATCATTTCGTGGCTAAGCCATTGAACCGTAACACGAGCAACCTTAACTGACTAAAATTCTTGAGCTAGACACTTAACAGGCCCGTGGTGACATTTTAGAAAAGAAATAAAGAAATCCTGTTATAAATATGCAACCTGTAATGCCCCTTAGGGTGATGTCTGCCACAGAGTGCAACCAGAAACTACAGGCTGTTTGTTAATAATTTCCTAATTGTATTCTTCATTTGTAATTCTTAGGGTAACATTTCAAAAGCAGACTGATTAAGTATTAATCTGTAAATGCGTATTCAAATTCCTGCTAAGAATAAAATGAATGCTAAGAAGAATTAACAAAAAAAAATAAAACAGTCGTTGTATAAAATCTTTGACTTTGTGCTTAGCTGTAATGAAAATCATCAGCCAAGAGCACACGCCCCCACACACACACCCACCCACACCATTTCTAATTTATTAAAATATAATACACTCAAGGAGCTCCTGACACAGAAAGTGTCAACAATGGACAAAGAACTGAAAGGGAAAAGGATGAAAAAGCACGAAGATTACTTCTTGATACAATGCAAGATAAATTGGTTTGCAAAAGTTCTAAAGAACCATTTCAAAAAGAGTTGAAAAAATAGGATAAGGTAAGAAAAGCCTATTTATTGAAAATATTGTCCAGCATAGAATTGACATCCTGTCTTGGACTGGCTCCTGCCTTGCCCCTCATGCTGCTGGGATAGGCCCCCCTTGCACGTAGAGTAAGTGAGTTAAGGAATGGATAGAGATTATGAATACATCGAAACATTCAATAGTGAGAATGTGTTCAGACAACAAAAAAGTATCATATTTGTTTTGAGATCATTTATTGAATGCTGTGCCTTAAAAAAAAAAATCCATTCGGTCGTAACTTTATCCAAAGCTAAAACAGTGAATTTAACACTACAATTACCAGAGCCTGCGAGAAAACTCGTAAATCCGGACCACCTTAAATCCGTTCGCACCTCTCCGCCAGCGTCTTATGTCCTGTAAATGTGCCGATTAAGACAAGCAGCAAGCAGCCGGCTATTCCATCCCCCACCATCGCAGAACGTTCACTAAGTTCTCCCAGCTCATGCCTTGTTTGATTATCTGGGAGTGAGTGAACCGCTGGAGTTTTAGAGTGGAAATAATAGATTCTTATTTGGAACACATGCATTTCGTGTGTGTTCCATTTCTACAGTAATCTGTGTAAATACATTGTTAAAACAGAAACTTTTTCATATTTTAGTAATAAATGTTACAAAATGTAGGCATAAACTATAGAATGTGTGAAGCCTGAAGTCCAAAGATCAAATAAACACTTTCACAAAAGGTTCAAGGATGATACAGCAGTTTCCATGGCATAGCGGTAAGATTTGCTGACTTGTAATCAAGGGGCCATCGGTTCAATCCACACTGTCTCCTATATTTACTGTTTTCAGTAGTGAGCTGCTCTTATCGTTAATATTATGCAGTACACACATACGTTTGATTTGCGTCTGTAACAGACCGTGTACATTTATAGTACTGTACTTGTAAAAGTTACCTTTTTTTCACTTTTATTCTCTCACTCACGATCATGGTACATACTACCGCCCTAGGGATCTGACACTGTTAGTTTTTATTTGAAACTGGGAATAACTGTAGATGTTAATGGTGTTTTGAGGCAATGGATCTGGACATTCTCTGATCTGGAGGGATAAAAGCTGACACACAAACGCTGGTGAATCTGCCTCCTTTGTATCTCACCATTTATTTTTTTTTTATTTAGTTTTAGTGAGTGTTCCTGGTCACACAGAATTAGTATGCACCTTATGGTGTATGATGTCAAAAAAACAAAAACAAAACACAGACATAGGTATATGTGACAATTTGAAGAAATCATTTTATGACCTGAATAGTACCAATCAGAAAACATCATCGCACTAATTCAATATGACTTGAAAACAAACAGCGTCAGATCGGGTGTGAATTTACGCTGATGCTGTTACTTAGAGTCAGATCGGGGGGGTGTTAGAGCGTGATCATCAATTTTTCAGTTCTTGCTTTTTAATACATTTTTTTTCACTTTGTCATTATTATTATTATTATGGGAGTAGATTCACACCTTGTGGCATGAATTGTGGACTATCTTACAGACAGACCTCAATATGTGCGTCTTGGGAACTGCAGGTCTGACATTGTGTGCAGCAATACAGGGCGCCGGGGACTGTACTTTCTCCGGTCCTGTTCAATCTATATACATCAGACTTACAATACGACTCGGAGTCCTGCCACGTGCAAAAGTTCGCTGATGACACTGCTATTGTGGGCTGCATCAGGAGTGGGCAGGAGGAGGAGTATAGCAAGTTAATCAAAGACTTTGTTAAATGGTGCGACTCAAACCACTTACACCTTAACACCAGCAAGACCAAGGAGCTGGTGGTGGATTTTAGGAGGCCCAGGCCCCTCATGGACCCTGTGATCATCAGAGGTGACTGTGTGCAGAGGGTGCAGACCTTTAAATATCTGGGAGTGCAGCTGGATGACAAATTGGACTGGACTGACAATACTGATGCTCTATGTAAGAAAGGTCAGAGCAGACTATACTTTCTGAGAAGGTTGGCATCCTTCAACATCTGCAGTAAGATGCTGCAGATGTTCTACCAGACGGTTGTGGCGAGTGCCCTCTTCTACGCGGTGGTGTGCTGGGGTGGCAGCATAAAGATGAAAGACTCCTCACGCCTGGACAAACTTGTTAAGAAGGCAGGCTCTATTGTAGGATTAAAGTTGGACAGTTTAACATCTGTGGCAGAGCGACGGGCACTAAGCAAACTCCTGTCAATCATGAAGAATCCACTGCATCCACTGAACAGTGTCATCTCCAGACACAGGAGTAGCTTCAGTGACAGACTTTTGTCACCATCCTGCTCCACTGACAGACTTTGGAGATCGTTCCTCCCCCACACTATGCGACTCTTCAATTCCACCCGGGGGAGTAAATGCGAACATTAATTTTATTTTAATTTTTTTTCATTTTTATTACTATTTAATTTAATATTGTTTCTTTGTATCAGTATACTGCTGCTGGATTATGTGAATTTCCCCTTGGGATTAATAAAGTATCTATCTATCTATCTATCTATCTATCTATCTATCTATCTATCTATCTATCTATCTATCTATCTATCTATCTATCTATCTATCTATTGTTTAAATTGTAACTTTGCAACTTTGTCCAAAAAAAAACTAAATCTACAAAACAATAACATCTATAAAAAGTCAAGGGGTCTGAGTACTTTTTGAATGCACTGTGATATTCATTTGCACACACACACACACACACATGCGTACACAATTGACATGTGTGTCAATTAACCTAACCACCAGCATGTCTTTGGGGATGAAAGATGAGGTGGAGTGATTGTGAGCATATATCTTGGTAAATATTTTGAATGTCTTTATTTGTAAACTAGACAAAGCAAATGTAATATTAGTGTTTCAGGAGGCCTGTTTTACTTCATTGATGAGAATAGCGATGCTTTTACCTTACCATACCGCAAGGTTATTATAGTTAACGAAAACTAAAATCAAAACTGAAACTATTATTAAAAATAATAAAGTAACAAAACTGAAATGAAAAACTAAAATGAAACGAAACTATTAAAGTAGCTGGAAAGACTAACTGAAAAGGGTAGAGGACGGTAATTAGCTGCGAACTGCGATAAAACTCACCCTTACATTTAAGGTTGACTCTCTTTGCTAGAAGTAAAGTTAAGTAGCTTTGTTGATTTAACCTGTTGATTCCCTGTGTGAGTAGCGAAGTGCAAACAACCTCTAAAATTGCATTGACATCAGGTGAGAGACTAAATACATCATGGACTCTGACTTGTCAGACTTGGAATTGATGCAAGTGATCAGGAGATGGACATCAAATATGAAAGTGAGATACCAGTATCAGCTGATCGGTCCCCAGTTGATCGTGGTGTTGAACACGTTTGTGTAGCTGAGAGGACTACCACTTATGATGACGAGACCACATTGCGTCACACTGCAACTGCCACCGCTGCCCACCTGCTGTGTGAACGCAGCCAGCCCACCGTGCATTCCTGCTGGCCATCGAGGTGCCCCTGCGTAGGCACTGCCTCCAGACATGCCGGACAGGCGCCAACAGCAACCACAGCACACAGCAACATGTTTTATGTTGATTTATATGTGAAACCATTGCTTTGTGTGCTTTTCAGAAAACTGAGTTTTTTGGAAAAAATATTCAGCCCTCAAATAGTTAATATATTTGTCCACCTTTTTCTCTCTCTTTCTTAAAATAGATAGTTGAAGTATCATATTCTTTTTGTTCTTAACATCAGCCATATCATACAATACCAGGGATTTTTCCTGCCTTGCATCCAGACCTGCTGGGGTAGGCTCTAGGTTTCCTGCAATCCTGCTCTGTATATATTGTTCCTAATCTCACATGCTGCCTCTGTCGTTTTGTGTCCATCCATACTCCCATTACCTGCTCTTATTCGGCTCATTATGGGTTTACTGTTCTTATGCATGGGCTATTCAAGTCTTCTGTCCAGTTGTGACACAAAACTAAACTCCACAGTAGCTCTTTAACCATACCATAATTACTAAAACTAAACCTGAAGCTAATAAATATAAATAGAAAATAGAAAAGACTTTGTGAAATAAAAACTAAATTAAAACTAAAAATATACGATGAAGGAAAACTAAAAATAAACTGAATTTCCAAGTAAGGTAAGAAAAAATATAGAAATAAAAACTATTTTATAAAAAAGCAAAACTATAATAACCTTGCCACACTGTCTCCCTTGCATCTTTAGGATGGACTCAGGATGAGGAATTTTTTGGTGAGGGGGACTTGGAGCTTATAAGTCGTCCACTGCAGGAAGACCATAAACTGACTAAACAAGGCAAGTGGGGGGTAAGTTGTACCTGCGCTCATGCATTGATAGACTGAGCAGGAAGGGACAGATAAACAAATTCAATTGGTCTGAAATATGGCTGCTCATAATTGGTTTTGAACTGCAGCCCATTCTGTAATACGATGCTCCATTGGTTTGTGTTTTGTGGTACAGAGCTGGTCACCTTGCCTTTATGTCTCTCTCTCTCACTATCTGGCCATGAAGAGAAGACCATGATGAAGACAACTCTGTCTCAGCAGCCATACTGAGAGAGGAACATGGCCTACTTCAATACTACATTCAAAGACCGTATGGGGTAACAAATCAAGCTAGACTGAAGATAAGCTGAGAGCTGCCTGTGGATGCAAGATGCACTGCATCTTAGGCCAGCGTTTCTCAACCTTTGCGACCCGAGTTTTCATAACAGTTTTAATCACGCCCCTCTAACGCTTTTTTGAAACCCCAATAAAATGTATTCATGTATTTTTTGCTGCAGGTACACCTCTACAAGTTTTATTATACCTACTTAACTTTTATCGACACTTATCTAACTCTATATTTATTTTTCTAGTATCAGAATGTAGTTTAAGTTCATTTGTTTTGGTTTCAATAGATGTAGTTTTCATATTTTCAATTCTTGTTTTCTTTTTTCACATCTTCGCACCCCCTTTTTTGTTACTTCCACAGGTTGAGAATCGCTGTCTTAGGCTGTAAGGGCGTAGTGTGACAATATTTACAGAGTATTCTGCTTCCTTATTATTTTTGGTCGTTTTTATCAATAATACAAAGTTCAGTGTGTAACCTGCCTGTTTCTTTACTCTGTCTAATTGCCTAAGGTTCCAGATGTGGAGGTGAAGAGGGGTGTGGGAGAGCTAAAATACCAGATCACAGAGTGGTAAGAGTATGGGATTTCAGACATTTTATTAAGGTCCACACAACAAAGAGTATAAAAGGGAAAATAGGGACACCATTAGACCCTACAGAATAAAAGAGAAGTAAACTGGAGTATCTGGAGGAACACATGGGCAGAATTTAGAAGTTCCACATAAACCATAACAGGACATGACATTAAAACCCAGGATCCATGAGGTCCAGTGCTAACCATTTTTCCAACATGCTTCTCTATGTGAAAAATATTATCTTATAAGATTAAAAAACATGACACTTACTGGCTTCGGTTGCTGAAACTGTTATGTTGTGCCAAAATGCTGCCTCTCGATCTAAAGGCTTAACAGCAGTGATTGATCCATTGTAAATATCTATTTTAAAGATTCTCTTGGTGTTGGTCCAGTGGTTAATTGAGTACCTATAAAATAAAAGAACACATTTTATGTAGTCAATACCGCACTCTTCCATGAATAATTACATAATGACATTGTTTCGGTAACTGTAATAAAAAAGACTGGCACTCCAGTTATTTCCATTTGCTAAAAAACATCAACTTGTCTGAAAGTGCACAGCTAGGATCGATTTGATGTGGGAGGAGAACACGCGAGATGGCACATTGTGAATGGTGCAAGCTGTCAAGGGAAGCGTTTTGCCTTCAAGTACATTCATAGACACAGCAGACCCAACAATGTATTCAAATGTGAGAATGAACGGGGGGATTTGCTTGTGAAGACAGAATGACTGATGCAATCTGGTACTTGGCCATAAATAGAATATGAGTACTGCAATATTAACCCTTAAACCACTGGAACCAGCTAAAGTCGCTTCCCAGTGAAATTTGCCAGCACGCCGGAGTCGAGTATATCAGGCGAATGTACATTTGTTGAACGCTGCAACCGGCTAAAGTCTGTGTCCAGAGCAATTTGCAAGCATGCCGGAGCCGAGTATATTCAGTGACATACATTCGGTGACGTACATTCATTGAACTCCGCAACCAGCTAAAGTTGTTTCCCCAGTGCAAATTGCCAGCACGCAGGGGCCAAGTATATTTGGCGACGTACATTCATTGAACATCACAACTGGCTATAGTTGCTTCCCAGAATAGTTTGCCTGCACGCTGAAGCTGATCAGTCCATGCCGTACGTTCGTTGAGCAGCCAGCTCGTGACCACTACTGCCCCATGCAGCATCACTGTCCCTGGGATTCAGCCACTGCACTAGACTAGCATGCCAGCGTCAGCGCTTACCTCTGTGTGCTTGTGTGCAGTCAGTTCAAGAGCAGTTGGCTCTGTGATTTACTGAATTTCATCAATGGCGTCAGTTGCACCTTGTACATATAATAATAGATTGTTGAAGTAGTTTTTTAAATAGTTTTTACAGTTCATTGGCAGTGTGTAAAATGATCAGTGTCACAGTAATTGTGATGCTCTTTGCATGAAAAAAAATGTGTTCCATTAAAATTTCACATTTTCTTTGTGAATTGTGACGTTCACTTAGTGCAGCAAAAAAGTATTTGGTGTCCAGGGGTGCATTTACCCCTAAGTATGTGGCATTTTAAAGGTTAAAATGCTGGTGCATGTTGTGAATCACATACATAAACAATCACACGTACACACTTTGATTGCAGATGCATACACAAACAAAGAAAGCCGTGTTTATGAAAACGTTGTGAGCAAGCCTTCTTTCAGCTCTATGGTCTATACTCATGACTTGCTCCATTCCCAATGTGCCATCTCGCATGTTCTCCTTTCCCTATGACAAATCGGGGCTGGCTGTGTACAATGTTTAATGATGGCTTTGCTGCTGTATTCACTAGATGCTAATTTGGAGAAAGATCACATTCGATTGCCTGGGAAAGACAGTCTGGGACTGTGATTATGTGACTTAATGAGCCTTTTAGACTCAATGGGAGAAATGTCACTACTGACGATATTGTCACATCACTTTCCAATGCAAATAAGCTAATTCGTAATATCGATTCTCTTCCTTCATTTAAATCTCATCTTAAAGCACATCTTTTTTTAAGCTGGTTTATTCTGTCTGATAATTTTAGCTGATAAATTTAAATTTAATTGTATTATTATATTTGTTCTGGTTTTATTAATTTTATGTTTTGACTGTTGTTATTAACATGCTCTGTAAGGTGTCCTTGTGTGCCTTGAAAGAGGCCTATAAATAAAATAAATTATTATTATTATTATTATTATTATTAGCAGAATACCCGCACTTCGCAGCAGAGAAGTAGTGTGTTAATGATGTACGATGTATGATATATGTGTGTGTGTATATATATATATACAGTATATAATGTAGATAGGTGTGTGTGTATATATATATATACACATACATACAAACATACACACAGGTATATATATGTGTATATATATATGTATGTATCTATATGTGTGTGTATAGCTTTGGTCACTGAGTGCAAGGGAAAAATAATAAAATATAGTCTATAAGTTATTAAACAGTAAAACATTAACGTTTTAAGAAGTACAGGTACATTGAGCACTACTGGAGTGGTTGGGTAAACTACATTTTAAAGACTGTGTAACACAACAGGTAAGTAGTACTAACAGCAGCTAAAATGTATATGGATCATCTCTCGGTAGTTGATTCCTTTTGAAAGGCGCTACACGACGGCTGTGGTATAGAAATTACATTTTCTATGTTAACGTTCAAATTTCTGCCTCTGTTAATGTGCTTTACCGGCATTACCAGCAATTAAAGAAAATTAGTTTTGTGTCCTCTGCAGTGTTAAGACAGAAAGGCTTTGGTTTGGGATAAAAGGAAAAAAGGTGTAAAGAAAGGAAAGTTGCCTTTTTCTTTTATATAGTATAGAGAGATGTGTTGCTGACGTTATGATGCCTTTTGGGGACAGTCGCGTGGGTCTTGTGTAGACTGGTGAGACGTCCCTGCCATTAATCGGCTGTGATGGCACTGTCAGTCCTCCACTCCTGTGTGTGTCTTCATAATCCGAGCTGAGGACCTCATAATCGTATCGTGCAAAAGAAAGTGTGAATCGCCTTAATATTAGTTTGTCGTGGTGTAGAAAAGGGGTCCCGTGTTTGCACTTGTCTGGGCTATAGCTCAGGGGGAGGATGAAAAAATTAAAAGTGCTCACTTTGACTTAAGGCAGAAGCGCAGTCAGCGTCTCAAAGGCCGGCACAGCTATGCGCGCGCTGGCTGCTCGACTTTTGCTGGGCAGGAGACCCAGTTTTGCAGACACGTTCATGATATCAAAAGTCTCAGCGCTCTTTGGAGGTCATTCATATATATATATAGCAAAATACCCGCGGAGAAGTAGTGTGTTAAAGAAGTAATGAAAAAGAAAAGGAAACATTTTAATAATAACGTAACATGACTGACATTGTCATGAGTGTTGCTGTCATATATATGCCTAAATAAGTCACCCTCGCTTTGCTCTTACTTTTTTACCGTTCATTTAATCATGGCTAGTGGCGGAAAAATTATAAAATGGAAGGAGGATGGCTTTACCAAAACAATTATTGATGGCTTAATCGATTATTCATAAAGCTTGAATTGGTGATCTGTTTTCTGTGTTAACCTCATATTTTTCATACTTCTTCTCAAACTAAGGTGGTGCGAGGGTAAAATGAATCGGGATGCGCTGATCAATGTAATCGGTGTACCAGGAAATCATGCATTGACAAAAGCTCCCCTTTGCTTGTAATGCAAAGTGTGATTAAATGCATTATTTTTAACGCGTTATGGAGCACATGCATCAAGCTTCTCAGCTGTGCTTGTGCTAAGAAAAGGAAAGATTTTAAAAATAACGTAACACGATTGTCAATGTAACCTTTTGTAAGTAGTGCCTGGAGGATTCAGTGTGGAGAAACTCTAGAGACAGCGTGTGTATTAACTTGTGGATTTTTCTGTGAGTATTTGGTGGCAGTGTGACGAAGTTGCTTCGAAAGACGGCGTTAACCGCGGAGCTCAGCTCAGAGCGAAATGATAAATGGGAGGGAGATGATGACGTGACTCCCCACCGCCTTAACTGTCAATCCCCCACAACCACAGTCTCTTGGAATTTGCATAAGCACACCCCTTCACCTGCAATTTTAACTTAGTTACAAAGTGATCAAAACTCGTTTATATCCTCGTCCTCTCATTAAACTTGTATCCCGCATTACCTGTGGGCATGTGAAACGCCAGCAGCCTGTCTATGAACTTAATTTAAAGTTTAGGTTTACACCTTGCTTTCTTTCCGAAGTAGCAGCACTCATGAATATGGTAGTATATGTCAATCGCTCGCTTCTTATTGTTTCGCTGCCTTCTCAATTATATAATGCATGTTTTATTCAGTGCTTTTTGGAGGTCTTCCTGGTTTTCTACGCACTGCGTTGACAGTCAGTTCACATGATTACGTGGGAGGCGTGATGATGTCACACAAACTCCGCCCCCACGCTTTCAGCTCAACTCCATTACAGTTAATGGAGAAAAATACCTTCCAGTTATGACCATTACGCGTAGAATTTCGAAATGAAACCTGCCCAACTTTTGTAAGTAAGCTGTAAGGAATGAGCCTGCCAAATTTCAGCCTTCTACCTACACGGGAAGTTGGAGAATTAGTGATGAGTCAGTGAGTCAGTCAGTCAGTCAGTGAGTCAGTAAGTCAGTGAGGGCTTTGCCTTTTATTATTATAGATTATTATTATTATTATTATTTGACTGCTATATACCGTACTATAAATAAAGTGAGACGAGAACCTCTGGCCCACTGTGGAAGGTAACACAAGAGATGGTTAAGGAAACAAATGCAGGTAAAGTTCCGGAGTTCATGCAACAAAACAAAATTGAAGAAAGTGCTACAGTTTTTGGTGCAGGAGCCATTCATAGTTCAAAAATAGGTGCAGACTGCTGATGTGGACAGTATTGAAATCAGTCCATCCTGCTGCATGCTGTTTACCTATATACAGTATGTATACCTTGTAATACATACAGTAAATATGGCCATAATTTTTGTAAACTATTTACTGTTGTGAAGCCCGGGTGCATAACCCCGACACAGACAGGCAGCAAGACGTGTTTTTCACATAGAACACGGTTTATTTACATAGTTCAGTGCACAAATCACCACAACACAGTCCAGTCCCTTCTCTGGTGCCAGTCCATCCACATCCGGCTCCTCTTCAGGCTTTGTCCTCTTCTTCTCGACTCTGGGCATTGAGCAGTTGTGACTGGCTCCCTTTATAGGGTACCCAGAAGGACTCCAGGTGCCCAACGAGCTTCTTCTGGGTCACACTTCTAGGTGTGGTGGATGTGTGGCCTAATAAGGCCCTGGAAATGTCCATGTGCCCCTTGGTGGTGACCATGGGCCCCATCAGGGTTGAACTTCCATGCTCATGACCCATGACCCCACTGGAAACCAAGGGAGAAACTGTCCTGGAAATACTCTCTCCCCCTGTCCTTCTATGGTCATGGCATCCCAGCTGGGGAAGGACTCCAGCCGTCCACCACACTGTATGTAGAAAAACCTTTATTTTGTCGTCATTTCTTATTTTATGCTTCCATTTGATTGAAAAGTCAATTAAAGATTAAGGTGATTTGATGTGTCGCAGCATTACAACTTTGGAAAGCCACTCAAGTCAAGACGAGTCACTTTACTGTCACATCACTTAAGAAGAATGTACTCTTTAGTGTGCAATGTCCACAGCAGTATTAGTGCAAACTTACACAATAGAGTATACACATAATAAATAACTTTAAATATCAATTCACTAATCCCAGACTGTGCAAAAATAAACTTATTGCATAGGTAAACTCTGAAATATACCAGAAACTCCTACTCTATACACTAAATACTAAACACACAAATTAGTTATAGTTCAATGGAATGTAGAGATGAAGGAACAAATTGCATGAACATGGATGGGGTTGATAAGGATTATTTACAGTCACTATGCAATAAGCAACATCTTAACACTTTGATGGAAGAAGATATTTTGGAGCCTGCTGGTCTGGGACCTGATGCTACAGTATCAACTGCCTGAAGGTAATAATGACAACAGTTCATGACTGGGATAATTGTGGTCATTGACGATTTTCCTGGCTTTCCACTAGATACTACTTAACATATGTCTTGTAGGTAAGAAAGTTCATCTCCAATGATCTGTTGGGCATAAGATACTACCTTCAGCATGGCAATGCAAACGATGGCAATGCAGTTCCCATACCAAGCAATGATGTACACTACTGTTCAAACGTTTTAAAACGCCTCAGTTTCTCCAGTATTTTTTTTTTTCAAATTTATTTAGTTGAAATGCAATGAATGATCTAAAATGGTGAAAAGGTAAGCAGTGAGCTTCCAGAAGTTTAAATGTAAAGTTAAGGTTATAAAAAATGAAAAAGAAAAAAAAAAGTGGAGCTATCAGAATATTACAAATGGGCCTTATTTAGGGAAGAACTAATAGGTTACAACCTACTTCTTCAGCAATTAGTAATTTCGCTTTTTATCTCTGCTACTTTCTTCGCTTCGGATTTATTTCTGTGGGAAAGATATGAGATAATCTGTTCTCTTAAGAAGGCCTTAAGAGTTTCCCAGAGTATTCCTGCAGAGATCTCGGGGGATGTATTTGTCTCTAGAAAGAATTCGATTTGTTTGGATATAAATTCAGCACAATTCTCGTCAGCTAATAGAAGCGGGTTGAGGCGCCATCTGCGGGGTGAGTGTATGGGGCTTAGTAATTTCAGCTCCTAAACATTTATGAAAATCATTTTACAGTTAGATAAGTCTCCCATGACCATTACATATCTCCCTTCAGGATCCAATACTACATCTGATGCTACAAATGGAACTGTTCTATGTATGAGAATTCCCACCCCTCTAGTTTTCTTTGTAAAACTAGAATGGGACATTTGGCCAGTCCAGTCTTTTTGCAGCTGGAACTGATCCTTGCTTAGTAAGTGGGTTTCCTGTAAAAATACTATTTTAGCATTTAGACCTGTTAGGTGAGAAAGTACTTTCTTTCTCTTTAATTCGTGATTCAGGCCTTTAACATTCCAGCTTACGAAGTTAACTGTCCCATCATGGAGACATTGATTCTGAGTTTTTGATGTCATTTTATAGTATATAGTATATATTTTATATGTCATTTTTACCTGGAAGTGAAATAGTTTAGGTCTTAATTTCCTATTTCCCCAAGAGTTGTTGCCATGCAGCTTATTATTACGTTGATAGTTATAATTATAAAGATTGAGAGGATAGATTAGGTTTAGATCAAGCCTGCTCTCTTTCTCCCCCCCCTTAACCCCCCACCCTCCCTTATTGCCTCCCCAAGTGAGGCTAAAACCCACTTCACACAGTCCCAGTCCTCTGACATACCCAGAGACAGAGCACGTCCAAAGCACAAAAAGCCCCCATTCAGTGGCACTTTAGGGTTAAAAGATAGAGATATCTGTTACCAATATAGTCTTTAAAAGAGAAAAAAAAAAAGAATTTTGCACTTAAAATATATATATAGTCTTCAGCAATTTTAGTGCATTAAGATGATACCCCCAGATAATACAGTAATCCCTCGCTATATCGCGCTTCGACTTTTGCGGCTTCACTCTATCGCGGATTTTAAATGTAAGCACATCTAAATATATATCACGGATTTTTCGCTGGTTCGCGGATTTCTGCGGACAATGGGTCTTTTAATTTATGCTACACGCTTCCTCAGTTTGTTTGCCCTGTTGATTTCATACAAGGGACGCTATTGGTGGATAGCTTAGAAGCTACCCAATCAGAGCATGTATTACATATAAACTAAAACTCCTCAATGCTATAAAATATGCTTCCCGTGCAGTGCTTGATTGTTTGCTTGTCTCTGCCTCTCTCTCACCCTCTCTGACATTCTCTGCGCCTGACGGAGGGGCTGTGAGCAGAGGGGCTGTTTGAACAGAGGCTGTTTGCCTAGTGGATACGGACGCACCTCTAAGAAATGCCGCTTTATCCCAGTGCTTCCAAAAGCACACTTATTGATTTTTTGATGGTTAGCTTTAATCTCTCTCTCTCTCTCTGACGTTCTCTGCGCCTGACGGAAGAGTTGTGAGCAGAGGGGCTGTTTGCACAGAGGCTGTTTGTTTAGAAGATACTGACGCTCCTCTAAAAAATGCCGTGGCAAACTTAAAAGCACACGTATTGATTTTTTGATTGTTTGTTTTTCTTTGCGAGCGCTCTCTCTCTCTGAAATTCTCTGCTCCTGAAGAGAAGATCTATTTGCATTCTTTTAATTGTGAGAAAGAACTGTCATCTCTGTCTTGTCATGGAGCACAGTTTCAACTTTTGACTAAAGGGTGTTATTTCATGTCTAGAGGGCTCTAATAATGTTAACAGTGTGGGAGAGTTTATAAGGGCTTAAAATATATAAAAATAACTACACAAACATATGGTTTCTACTTCGCGGATTTTCATCTATCGCGGGGTTCTGGAACGCAACCCCCGCAATCGAGGAGGGATTACTGTAAACCCGGGTGATGGTATTAAAGATGTGTCCAAAATAAGCATAACAAGTCTTAATGCAGTAATATCAATAACAGTAAACCAAGGGTATGATATTGAACAGTCTTGTTTAGGGTAGAGATGAGATAATTAGCAAAGAAAAAGAGAGAAAAAGTAATTAGGCACAATAAAACATAAACAGATAGCACCCTAGTAATACTAAGTAATAATAAGAATATATGAGAATATATGCTAATTAAAAACCCGTATTTTAAAATGAATAGATCAGACAGTAGATTATTAATCCTAGCTTTATCATTTACCGCCATGACTCACTATTATGTATCAGAATAGTCCCGGGATCAGCTTTCTTAATTCATTTTCTGCTTCTTACTTGCTAGCAAAGACATAGAAATGACCTTGCCATTCCACTTTCAGTTTTGCCGGATACAGGAGGCTGTATTTGACACTGGCTTGCCGTAGCCGCTTTTTAATATTATAGAAGGCTGCGCGTTTAATAGCTGTTGCTGGAGGGAAGTCAGGGAAGATACGAATGTGGCTATTTTCATATATAATATCTTCCTTGTTTCTGAGGAGTGCCATCACCTCTAGCTTAAATGATAATCGTTCAAAATGAACTATAAAAGATCTTGGTCGGGGTCTGACGGTGTTTGATCCGCGTACGTGGTAAGCCGCTGCTATCTCAGATTCTGCTTTAAAGTCGCCCCCGATTATTTTAGAAAAAAGTTCAGTTGCGAATTTCACAGGGTTTGAACTTTCTCGATTCTCCGGCAGACCTTCAATTCTGACATTATACCTTCTACTCCCATCTTCTAAAGCAGCCAGTCTGTCTCCAAGTTTTTCTCCGAGTTTTTTACATTCGGAACTGACATTTACTGCTCTTTCCTCGGCACTGACAGCTAAATGTTCGGCCATTTCGATCCGATTCGTGAATGTCTCCTTAAGATGCTCCAATTGATCAGCAAGCGTGCTCAGTTTTACCGAGTTTTTCTGAATGCGCTCTTCAATTTTACCCAGCACCTGTCGAAGCTCAAGTTGTACCTCTTGACGCAGCCTTTCATTTGCCTGTTGGAATTCCTGTCGCAGCCATTCATTGGCCTGTTTCATCTCCTGTTTCAATTCCTGTTTCAGTCTCTCAAGTGCCTTTGCCGTTGCTTTCTCATTAGCCTTCTCGCTTTTCTTTATATCTTTGGTGAGCTCAGCGAGCAACACCTTCAGTTCAGATAGTTCAATTGTGCCTTCTTGTACCGTACATGAAGCAGCAGACTTTGCTGAAGCCGGTGTCCCCGCTGCTCCAGGCTCGCGTAATTGCGTAACTGAAGCCACGGACTTCCCGGCCCTTTCCAGTTTCAGATAATGTTCCCTAATCGGCGAGCTATCCACATCTGGACTCACGATCGCACCTTCGCTCCCCTTTTTGCTTTCAGCCGGCAACGATGTAGAGGACGGTGGTCCCGAGGAGTCTGTGCTTTCGCCCATCTGATCCAGGTCTGTCTCTGATAGGCCGTATCTTGAACTGGGGCTTGCTGATTGCAGCTTGGATGTAACTTTAGTTTTCGATTCTTTCGAACCCCCCTTCTTGTTGGCCATGTTTATATGTGCTTACATATACCGTAGCAGTCCCTCTCAGGTTGAATAAATACAGGATATCTCAGAATAATAAGCAAATAATATGAAAAATAGCACCACTGCTAGCGGAGCTCCACTTCAGACGTCCATCTCTCGCATCGGACGAGACCAAAAAGCAATTAAAATAAATTAAGCCTTGCAAGTTGAAGCAAAACAATTTGCACAGGTGTCCAAACTTCTGTTGATTACTTAAAAAGAGTTGGAACAGACAACTGTGTTACCCACTGAAGTACTGCTTGGACAATATTCCAGTGATAATGACAAGAAAACAGCAATTAAGTTATCTCAAATTAAATGAGACAGAACATTATTACCCTTAGAAGTGTAGGCCTATCATTTAGAGAAATTCCACAAAAGAAAATCAAAGTGTCAGTGAGTACAGTGGTGTCCTACACAATCCAAAAGCAACTGGAAACTGGAAGAGATCCTGGAGACCCAAAGTCACCGCCCAATCAAAAGAGATGTTTCTGAGGGTCACCAGCTTGCGTGTTAGGTCACAGCACAACAGCTTCAGAAACAGCTTAACAGTGCAGGTCGAAAAAAGCAAATGTCATTTTCTACTGTGAAGATGAGACTTTGTGCTACAAGTGTGACAGGGCGAGTGGCAGTAAGAAAGCCATTACTTTAAAGGACAAAACAGGGCCTTGAAATACCAGCTGTGGACTACTGCAGACTCAACCAAGTCTCCTCTGCACACAAATAATGGAAAGTTATTCTTCACACAGAGAACCATAGATACATGGAATAAGTGACCAAGTAGTGTGGTAGAGAGTAGGACTTTAGGGACTTTCAAAACTCAACTTGATGTTTTCTTTAAAAGAATTAAGTGGTTAGGAACAGTGAGCTTAATGGTCTGTTCTCACCGAGATTGTTTGAATGTTCTAATATTCATTCCTTCCACCTTTTAATGAGCTGCTTCACCAATAACATGTAATAGAGATCCTTATGTGGTGGCAATCGCAGTGGTACGAGCTGAGTACTGGAATATTTCATATATCCCACATATACATACACATATACATATACATTCTCAGATGTTATATACATAAGTTAACCTTTAGATCCTCTACCTTCACCCTGTGACCCCTCTCTCAAGCTCATTCTAAAGGCAGATGAAATTGGACGACCCTCAGGTCTGTGTCTGGAATGACGCAGCCTATCTTCAATTGAAAAATTCATTTAAAAATTGATAATAACAAGCCAGAAGCCATTGTAAAAATAATAATAAAAAAAGTCTTTATCCATAAAAGAAAAAGGGAGACAGTTAATTTAAAAGGTAGCTGCGTGTGCAGTACCCAGAATGACAAATTCCACATCCCTGTATAAATGAGACCTGATATATGTGACAGTTTGCACCTGGTACCCCATTATGGCTTTGGTTCTCACTCTGTGCCCACAGAAAGATAGATAGATAGATAGATAGATAGATATACTATACTATATGATAGATAGTCACCAAATAACCTAAAATGCACACAGTATATATGGGATAAAGAAGAGAAATCCTGTGAGATGATTCCAGATTCTGTATTTTTTTATTTCTTTTCAGTAAGTTCTGTTACGCTCATGTGGTTGAGTTTGTTAAATTTCAGGAGGAAATACTGGTCTGGAGACTTTGGTTTGTGGGCAGTGTGGAGCTGTAGATAGATAGATAGATAGATAGATAGATAGATAGATAGATAGAAAGGCACTATATAGATAGATAGATAGATAGAAAGGCACTATATAGATAGATAGATAGATAGATAGATAGATAGATAGATAGATAGATAGATAGATAGATAGATAGATAGCAAACATGAATTCATAAACAAAAAACTACCTGAGTTGCTAGTGCATGACACAGCAGATATATGCTTTGTTTTACTTTTCAAGGCCACAAGCAACAGCTCCTTTGCTCTGCCATCGTAATCTCCCAAATTTCTTGTGATGTTTATTCTACTTGTTCATCAACCATCTAAATAAAAGGATAAGTGTCTGTGTGTGGGTCTATCCAGGGTTATGCCTGAGTTATATTCCATTTGATATGGGATTCATTAAAGCATTGGTAATTTTTGTGAGGCGCAATATGTTGAAATGAAAAAAAGAAATGCATTTTATTACTATAGATGTTTGTAATGCACCATCTGTTCAAATGAAAAATGCAATGCACTTTATTACTACAAATGTTTGTGATCTGACATATGTTGAAATGAAAACCGCAATGCATTTTATTAGTACATGTGTTACAAAATATATTCCATTGCAAACGTTAACCCCGAATAGGCTGAGGTCTTTATTCATTATTTAGATTTCAACCCATCTTAGATGGATACTGCAGCTCCTTTCATGGGTATAGCACAGAACTCTGGGCCCTATACATAAGCGGTCTCTGTGGGCCCTTTCTTCTTGAAAACAAACTTTTCATTCCAGGCTTTGAGTACCTCCCACCCCCCAATTCGCCTTGGTATTCATTACCCTTTTCCCCCCACTATGACGCCCATGGCTACTTTGCTTATAGATCGTTTAGAAATTAATTGAAATAACAAACCTAATACAATGAGAACAAATAACTAATTTGGCAAGGTGGCTGAGAATAAAGTCAAGCTATTTTTATTTAACTTTATAATCATACTAGCAAAATACAGCGCTTCGTAGCGGAGAAGTAGTGTGTTAAAGAAGTAATGAAAAATAAAAAGAAAACATTTTAAAAATAATTTAACATGATTGTCAATGTAATTGTTTTGTCACTGTTATGAGTGTTGCTGTCATATATATATATATATTGTCATATATATATATATATATACAGTATATATACACACACACGCACACAGACACACACACACATACACTATAAACATATATATACATATATACATATACACATCTACATATATATACATATACAGTGATCCCTCACTATATCGCGCCTCGACTTTCGCGGCTTCACTCCATCGCAGATTTTAAATGTAGGCATATCTAAATATATTTTTCGCTGGTTCGCGGATTTCTGCGGACAATGGGTCTTTTATATTTAAAGTACATGCTTCCTCAGTTTGTTTGCCCAGTTGATTTCATACAAGGGACGCTATTGGCGGATGGCTTAGAAGCTACCCAATCAGAGCATGTATTACATATTAACTAAAACTCCTCAATGATATACGATGTGCTTCCCGAGCGGATTGTTTGCTTTTCTTGGTCTTTCTCTGACATTCTCTGCGCCTGACGGAGGGGGTGTGAGCAGAGGGGCTACTTGCCTAGAGCATATGGACGCTCCTCTAAGAAATTCCGCTTTATTGCGGTGGCCCAAAAGCACGTATTGATTTTTTGATGGTTTGCTTTAATCTCGCTCTCTCTCTCTCTCTGACGTTCTCTGCTCCTGACGGAGGACATGTGAGCAGAGGGGCTGTTTGCACAGAGGCTGTTTGTTTAGAAGATACGAAGGCTACTCTAAAAAATGCTGAAAGACTACCTTCACATTGCTTCCTTCTTTGTGGCTGCTTTATCACGGTGCTCATACTTAAAAGCCCAACAGCACTAAAAGCCCAACAGCACGTATTGATTGTTTGTTTTTCTGTCACACTCTCTCTCTCTCTCTCTGACATTCTCTGCTCCTGACAGTGCTCCTGAAGAGAAGATAATCTATTTGCATTCTTTTAATTTTGAGAAAGAACTGTCATCTCTGTCTTGTCATGGAGCACAGTTTAAACTTTCGACTAAAGGGTGTTATTTCATATCTAGAGGGCTCTAATAATGTTAACAATGTGGGAGAGTTTATAAGGGCTTAAAATATATAAAAATAACCATACAAACATAACCCCCGCGATCGAGGAGGGATTACTGTATATACACATATAAACATATATATATATATATACACTGTGATAGGAATGAGTTGGAGACATCATAAAGATTTGGGGCAGCCACCCGTATAATTGAATCGGCTGCAAAAAGTAGTTTTGAATAGCACGATGTGCTTAGTTCGGAGTCCAGAACAGAACTGCCTGTACTGAGGCAAGATGGCAGTTTTAAAGGGCTGGAAGGGAAATGACGTCATCTATGCCAGAACTGGGAGTGGTGTCCTTGTGCCCGGAAGTGACGTCATCCTTGGGGCCGGCAACAGGCGGGATTTCCCGGAAAAGGTCTGCAAGGGACTGAGAGAGATAGTCAGTACACTCCGCCACCCCCTGGCCTGGTGTAGAATTACTAGTGTTTAGGCCCTTCAGCTGGTTCACATGCGCACGTGTGTGACAAGGCCCCCCCCTTAGCCCAGACCCACCAGGTCGGGAAGGACCTGTCCGAGAAGTCGTGGACTCGAGAGAGGGCATCAGCATTGGCATGGAGAGTACCCTTACAATGAACGAGCAAAAACTTGTATGGTTGGAGGCCAAGAAACCACCTAGTGACCCGCGGATTAGACTCCCTGTGAAGGGCCATCCACTGGAGAGGTGCATGATCCGTCACCAGATTGAATTCAAGAGGTAGTACCTCAACTGTGTAATCGCCCATTTTATCGCAAGAGCCTCTGCGATAAGTTCCACTGCCGCATACCTGGTTTCCCGATCCAGCAGTTTCCGGCTCAGGTACATGACGGGGTGTTCAACACCATCGACGCTTTGGCTCAGCACGGCCCCCAGGCCTGTGTCCGAAGTGTCCGTCTGAAGTATGAAAGGAAGTGAAAAGTTTGGTGCTTTCAACAAGGGTGCTGACATAAGGGCCTGTTTTAGGTCACAAAATACAGCAGCAGTCTTGTCAGTCCTTACCACGTGGTTTGGAGTCCTTTTCTTTGTTAAGTCTGTCAAGGGTGCTGCTCTCTCAGAGAACCGGGTTACAAACTGGCGGTAGTACCCGGCCAAACCAAGGAAAGCCTGCACTTGCCGCTTGGTAATTGGACGGGGCCAGTTTAATATGGCATTAACTTTGGAACACTGTGGCTTCACGGCACCCCGACCCACTAGGTAGCCCAAATACTTAGCCTCTTTTAACCCAAAGAAACACTTCTTGGGATTAATTCAAAGCCCGGCTTCACCCAGCGTCCGCAATACCGTTTCCACCTGCCGCACGTGGTCCTTCCATGTGCTGGAATAGATAACAACATCATCCAAATAGGCAGCACTAAATGTGTTATGAGGCCGGAGCACTCTATCCACCAGACGCTGGAAGGTTGCTGGCGCCCATGTAACCCGAATGGGAGGACCCGGTACTGCCAGTGCCCACTGGGAGTGCTAAACGCGGTCTTCTCCTTCGCAGAGTCCGTTAAAGGAACCTGCCAGTACCCCTTCGTCATGTCAAGTGTGGTCAAATATTCTGCCTGTCCCAGCCTCTTGAGGAGGTCGTCCATGCGAGGCATCGGATAGACGTCAAACTGGGAGACTTGATTCAGCCGACGGAAGTCGTTGCAAAACCTCCAAATCCCGTCGGGCTTACTAACCAAGACAATTGGACTGGACCAGGGACTATAACTTTCCTCAATCACACCTAGATCCAGCATGCGCTTGATCTCAAGCTCCACTTCTGCCTTCTTTGCTTCGGGAAGCCGATATGGACGTTCTCACACGACAACCCCAGGTTCTGTCACTATGTCGTGCGCAGTCAGAGAGGTCTGTCCAGGCTGCTCACTCACTACCTCCGGAACTGACGAGATCGCTAATTCTAGCTCACGTCTCTGTTTAGCATTCAAGTCGGGTCCGAAGTTAAGGCGGTCGGTCTGAGCAAAGAAAGAGCGGGGCTGAGCAGAGGAGGGATCGGGATCCCTCTCCTTCCACGGCTTCAGCAAGTTGACATGATACACCCGCTCGCTCGGCCGACGATTGGGTTGTTTCACTAAATAATCGATGAGCCCTTTCCTCTCCTTAACTTCATATGGGCCTTGCGAGTGGGCAAGCAACTTAGAATGCGAAGTAGGAACCAACACCATGATGCGATCCCCCGGTTGGAACTCCTGGAGAGTCATGCCACGGTCATAATAGTGGGCCTGTGCTGCTTGCGCCTCTTCCTTGTGACTTTTTAACAAAGGTCAGATTTTTCAGAATCGATCGCGTAACTGCGCGATATACTTCAATATATTGCTAGAGGGGAGAGCCTCTCCTTCCCATCCCTATTTTAAGTCATCCAATAGCCCTCGGGGTTGTCGGCCATATAACAATTCAAAAGGGGAGAACCCCGTAGAGGCTTGTGGAACTTCCCAATAAGCAAAGAACACGAGGGGGAAGAGCTGATCCCAGTTCCTCCCGTCCCCGCTGACCACCTTGCGTAGCATCTGCTTGAGAGTTTGGTTAAACCTCTCGACAAGACCATCAGTTTGAGGATGATATACTGCGGTTTTTAGGTGCTTTATTTTAAGTAACTTGGCCGTTTCCTTGAAAGTTGCCGAGGTAAAGGGCGTCCCTTGATCCGTAAGGACTTCTTTAGGGATCCCTAGATGCGCAAAGACTCCCACTAATTCCAATGCGATCGCTTTACTAATAGCAGAGCGCAACCGAACTGCCTCTGGATATCGGGTAGCATAATCCACGAGGACTAATATATTTTTGTGTCCTTGGGCTGAGGGCTCCAGAGGTCCTACTATATCGACCCCAATACGCTCAAAGGGAACATCAATCAAGGGAAGGGGAACGAGAGGAGCACGGTCTCTCCTAGGAATTTGCTGTAATTGACATTCTGGACAAGATATGCAAAAACGGCGAACCTCCTCGTTAATTCCCGGTCAATAAAATCGGAACTTAATTCGCTCTAATGTCTTTTCAGTGCCTAAATGGCCTCCCATGAGGTGGGCGTGTGCCATCTCGCAAACCTGCCGCCGGTAGGTTCGTGGGATTAGCAACAACTTCCGCACCCCGCCCTCATGCTCTGCTATTCGATATAACAGATCATTGTCTAATACAAAGTGGGGCCCGCGTGGCATGGGCTGATGAGTGCGTTGGCCATTGACAAGCACGACTGCATTTTTTGCAAACTTCAGGGAGTCATCATTCCATTGTTCTCTCCTGAAAGATGCCGGCGTTTGGTTGAATTGAAAGTGCATGTCGGAGAGAGGGTCCGGTCTGACCTCAAGGGGAGGGGAGTCCTCCTGATTCGTCGAGGCCCGGGTTGATGACGTATCTAAGTGCGACGGCCCAGGAGCCTCCCCATCCTCCTCGCAGTCTTCCAGTACCCGTCTCCGCCGACTGTTTACACGGCGTGGAATCAGCTTGAGTCGGGTTATCCCCTTCTATGACTAGGCCTACAGGAACAAGGGGAGCAGTTATTCGCACTCCGCATTTACTATCAGACCAGTCCCGCCCTGGGATCACAGGAGAAGGTGGGCGTGGGTGGACCGCCACGGGGAACTTTTTTACTAAGCCTTTGTTACTTATAACACAGAGGGCAGTTTTGTATGTCCTTGTTTCCCCGTGTATGCAGAGTATACTGGTCTTTTTCCTCGTCCACTGTCGCGGTAGTACGTAACGGCAATCAACAACGGAGATATTGCTGCCGGAGTCTAGAAGGGCTGTAACTCGAAATCCATTCAGAATCACTACTCCCGTATGACCAGTAGCCACGGGGTTCGTAAGTGCACATAACCGTCCTCTCCCCTTCCACTCACATTCCCCCGCGCTCCCGTGCGAGCGGCCCACCCAGTGCCACGGGGACATCAGAGCAGGCTTCGGTTTATGTGGAAGGGACTTATACAGTGGAACGTAATCCCTACGGAGTCCACTAGAGGACCGTTCTGCTCCCACAGATTGTGAGGCTGGCTTAGCTGTTAATTGAGTTATTAACTCATCTATGGAATTAAAATCTCCCCAGACCGGCTGGGCAAAAGTAGCGGGAAGACCATTAATTAAGATGAAGCAGGCCACCTGCTGCACAATTTGCAGGGTAGTTAATTCGAATGGCTTCAGCCATAAACCTACAGTTTCCCAGACAGCATAAGCTTGCTCCCGGGTTGATCTCTCCGGATCATATTCCCAGCTTTGTAGGTGCTTTACCTGCTGGTCTGGGGACAGCCCGTATGTCTCTGTAAACGTGGTCCCAACGGACGGCTCAGTCCTCTCCTCTGAGAAAACATAGTAAGCCCTTTTCGTTTTCCCCACAGGAACCAGTCCACGTCGGTGGGTCTCCTCCACATTCTTCTTGTGTAGGACTAGGGGCTCGTTTTCCCTTGCTGGAAGCGAAGCCTGCACCGTGTCGCTCCAGACCGCTGAGCGCGCCCCCCACCCGGAAACACGGCCCCGGTACTCTCCTACCTGAGTAAATCCATGGTTCCTTCCCGGTTTCTTCTGGGAAGGTTTCATCCTGCCGACAATGGCACTGTGATAAAAATGAGTCAGAGACATCATAAAGATTTGGGGCAGCACACCGTATAATTGAATTGGCTGCAAAAAGTAGTTTTAAATAGCACGATGTGCTTAGTTCGGAGTTCAGAACAGAACTGCCTGTACTGAAGCAAGATGGCAGTTTTAAAGGGCTGAAAGGGAAATGACGTTATCTATGCCAGAACTGGGAGTGGTGTCCTTGTGCCCGGAAGTGACGTCATCGGCAACAGGCAGGATTTCCCGGAAAAGGTCTGCAAGGGACTGAAAGAGATAGTCAGTACACTTTGCCACCCCCTGGCCTGGCGTAGAATTAATAGTGTTTAGGCCCTTCAGCTGGTTCCCATGTGCACATGTGTGACAACACATACATATACACACATACATACACACACATATACATATATACATATACACATACATACATACATACACATAAATATACATATATATATACACACATACACATATATATATATATATATATATATATATATATATACACACAGACACATATCTACATATATATACACATATACATATCTACATATATATATACACATATATACATACATATATATATATATATACATATCTACATATATAAATACTGTATATAGCAAAATCCCTGCTCTTCTACTGCTTTTAAATGTTTATTAAGAAGAAAAGAAAACCTTTTTAAACTGAGGGAAAATATATCAATAACTATTTGTTAAGGATCTCTTTGTATACCACGCTGTCAGTTCAGCACTCCGGTTGTAATATGACCAAGCTGTGCGAGCTCACTCTTGAGAATGCAACATATAGTTGTCCAGGAGAAAAGCAATCTTGCCTCAAATCAATGGCAACCTTTTGTAGGGTGTGTCCCTGAGACTTATTACTTGTCATCACGAAGCAGAGCCGTACTGGAATTTGGAGGCATTTGAATTGAAATGGGAGATCAGAGGGTAATAAGGGGATGCGAGGAATACATTGAGTGTGGAGAAACTCTAGAGACAGCGTGTGTGTTAACTTGTGGATTTTTCTGTGAGTATTTGGTGGCAGCATGACGAAGTTGCTTCCGCAAGACCGCATATTCTTTTCCTACCTTGTCAATTGTGTAATGCGTTTTTTGAACAGGTTTGATTAATGGAAGTGATCACTGCATCACTGCTCAGTCAGTTCACGTGAGCTGCTCTCTTGTGTGATGTT
This sequence comes from Polypterus senegalus, assembly GCF_016835505.1. Classification (NCBI taxonomy): domain Eukaryota; kingdom Metazoa; phylum Chordata; class Cladistia; order Polypteriformes; family Polypteridae; genus Polypterus; species Polypterus senegalus. The sequence continues at coordinate 13,065,380 of NC_053158.1, forward strand.
GCGATGTCCACGGCTTTATTTAATGTTAGCAAAGACCCGGCACTTAAAAGTTTCTCGCTACAGCAATTTTAACTCCGTTACAAAGTGATCCAAAGTCTCGGTTATACCTCATGTCTTCTCATTAAACTTGTATCTCACGAATAAAGTATTCGTCGAAGGCATGACAAACAACAACGGGAGCGTGTCTATAAACTTAATATAAACTTACGGTTTACACTGTGCTTTATTTCCGCAGTAGCTGCACTTATGAATATGCTTGTATGCGTTTTTTCTTCAGCGCTCTTTGGAGCTCTTCCTTGTTTTCTACCTACTGCGTTCAGTCAGTTGACGTGATTACGTGGGAGGCATGATGATGTGACATGCAAATCTGCCTCCCACGACCATCGACCTGCAATCTATTACAGTATATACAGTAGATAAAAATAGGTTCCAGTTATGACCATTACGTGTAGAATTTCGAAATGAAACCTGCCCAACTTTTGTAAGTAAGCTGTAAGGAATGAGCCTGCCAAATTACAGCCTTCTACCTACACGGGAAGTTGGAGAATTAGTGATGAGTCAGTGAGTCAGTGAGTGAGTGAGTGAGTGAGTGAGTGAGTGAGTGAGTCAGTCAGTCAGTCAGTCAGTCAGTCAGTCAGTCAGTCAGTTAGGGCTTTGCATTTTATTAGAATAGATTATAGTGATAATTTCTCAAAAATATTCCTCAAAGGCATAAGGTGTGGTTTGTACTGTATAATAAGAGGTAAGCTGAAGTCTTGGTGCACTGTGGGTATCATAGCCTAACAACTCTTACACCACCGTTAAAACACAGGAATCTGAAAAGTTTGTTTGTCGTCAAGCCCATAGTTATTGATCCCTGTGTTTTATGGAATACACAACAAAAAACAAAAATATACTTCTATGAGATTAAATGTGATAGTACCTCAGGTTTAATGCGATTGTATTGCAATTTATAATGATGGAAAATATACAGTGTTATTGTAAAATACAATGACCAAGATAGAAATCAATGGGTAAAAATGAAATTCTTTATTGAAGTCATATATTGACTGAGCACGTCCTGAGTGATAAATACTGCGCCTTCTCCAATACAATCACTTTGTACAAATAACTAGAAGATTAATTATAGTTTGATGTTAGCTTAGTGCTTTGGCTGTAGGTAAGGCTCAGTGAATTATGAAACTGGTTAAGTAGACAATTGAAAACTATTTAAGGAAGTAAACTTAAACTCCATGGAAATACTTGAGGGTCTACAAAAAGATTCACTGGAATATGATAACAGCCTCGGTACAAATACAGATTTGCATTTGACCCCAATGAGCACTATGAAGCATGACAGGGAGAGCAAGCTTCAAAAAGGAAAGCCAAACCAGACTTCACTTCAGGTCTGGGCCCACTGGACTGTCTACAGTCCAGGCCGCCAAATCCTAAACTTAAAACATGGGCTTTCCGGCCAGCACAATGGAGCTAAGGCTCCAGAAGTTAAAAAAATTCAGAATTAGTGTAAGCCAGTCTAATTTGGGGAGTTTGTAACAAATGTAATGATTTACTTCATAAGGTAGAAGTACATGAAAAAAAGAATAGTTGTATCACATATTTGAAATCTCAAAATGTGTGCATTAGCACACAAATCTAAATACTCTTGATTGTAATAGAAAAAAATCAAAAATAACCTATTGTCACACATGGGCGTATGGGTGGCAGTCTAACGGCTTAACGCTAGAGTTACCAAAGCCTACGAAAAGATTTGTAATCCCGGCCCACCTTAAATTGTTCGCACCTCTCCATCAGTGTCTTTTGTATTGTAAATGTGTCAATAAGCCCAAGAAGCAAGCAGCCTGCTATTCCATCACCACACCGCAGGAAGGGCAGAAAGTTCCCTCAGCTCAAGTCTGTTTACCTGCATGTGAGTTTGAATCGGGTAAATAATATCATTATCTGGAATACATGTGTGTTCCGTGTCTACAACAATCTATGTAAACACATCGTTAGAACAGAAACGTCTTTCATATTTTAGTAAAAATTGACAAAATGTAGACATGATGCGTATAATGTGTGAAACCTGAAGTACAAATACCAAATACAAACTTTCACAAAAGGTACAAGTATACCAAAATAAGTGCACTTTTATTCAAGAATATAGCTGCAGAAAAAGAATTTGCACTAGGGTGCGACATTGACATGCCCTTAATAAGACCGCTTTGGTGGTACAACAGTAAGAACTGCTGACTCGTAATCAAGACGTTTGTGGTTTTATCCTGGTCATCTCCGTTTTGAGTACTGAGCTACTTTTATTCTTACCATTATAGAATAAAAACATGCACTTAATTTGAGTCTGTAGCAGAAGGTGTAAATGTATGGTACTTGTAAAGGTTAGTGCGGCGATTCTCAAAAAAGGGGGTGCGAAGATGTGAAAAAAAGAAAACAAGAACCGAAAATATGAAAAATACATCTATTGAAACCAAAACAAATTAACTTAAACTACATTCTGATATTAGAAAAATAAATATAGAGTTAGATAAATGTCAATAAATGTTAAGTAGGTATGATAAAACTTGTAGCAGTGTATCGGCAGCAAAAAATATAGGAATACATTTTATTAGGGTTTCAAATAAATGTTAGGGGGGCGCGATTAAAACTGTTATGAATTTTAGGTCGCAAATACTTAAAGGTTGAAAAACACTGGGTTAGCGTGTATTTTTTTTTTAATTCAGTTTTATTCTCTCAGTCGTGTTTACGCTCCCCCCAATCTGACACTGCTGTTTTCAAATAAAGATGTACGATAGCAGAGGTGAATTGAGATGAGGATGAGGATTCTACATCAGAGAAAGAGAACAGAACTTCATACATGAACTTCACAACTTCATGTCTACATTTTGTCAATTATTACTAAAACATGAAAAAAATTTTTGTATTTATGATGTATTTACAGAGACAATTGTAGACACGGAACACACATGAAATGTATTGTATTCCAAATAACACTATATTATTTACCATCTAAACCTCCAGGCACCTCACACGCAGGTAAACAGACTTGAGCTGAAAGAACTTTCTGCATTGGGGTGAGGATGGGATAGCCGGCTGCTTGCTGCTTGTGCTGATCGACACATTTACAACACAAAAGATGCTGATGGAGAGGTGCAAACGGATTTAAGGTGGGCCAGGATTACAAGTTTTTTCGTAGCCTTTGGTAATATTAGAGTTCATCACAGTTAGCTCCGAATAAGTGGATTCTAATATGTTTATTTTTTTTTTTTTTGTTACATTGCAGATGCTTGGATTGTAGGAGTAGATCTCATGTGTGTATCAAGCCCCCCTCTGACCTCTGTATGACTTCTATTCCTTATGGGCACCATATATGATCTATCAAATGCTGTTTTACTATTTCACTCTTTCAAGATTCCCCCATGACCCTTCAAAGACCAATAGGTGCCGAAATATGGGCAAAATATGGTGGGAGCAGATAGTTCTCGTAACAGTGTCAGAGTCCCCCTTGAAATGTGTCACCACTCTCCCATAAAAATACACACTGGCATGGCAGTTTCACACTTTCAAGATTCCTCAAAACCTCAATTTTTCTGGATTTGACCCACATTGGTGGATCTAAAATCCATCTCAATAGATACGCATCAAATTTGACCCTGAACATCGGCAATGTGCAAAAATTTGTAGCACCTGTACAACAGTATAACATTTTAAAATATTTTCATTTTTGTGTATTTTGGGTCACTTTAGGAAAAGTCATCAAATTTCAGGCTAGAAGAATGACATGTAGGATATTTTTTTACTGCTGTCAAATGTTAAAACGGGTCAAATTTGACCCAAACAGTATGTAAGGATTAAGTTGAGATTTAATGGTGCCTAAAGTCCTTCTCTTCACCACTCTACTTGGTAATTTATTCCATGTGTCGATGGCTCTTAGACCGAAGAAAAACTTTTTAAACTTTTGTGTGAAATCTGCCTTAACAAGTTTCCAACTGTGTCAACATGTTCTTGTTTTCAGAAAGTATTTTATTCTACTAATTCCTTTCATACTTTTAAACACTTGGATCATATCCCCTCTTAATCTCTGTTTGCTTAAACTGAAAAGGTTCAGCTCCTTCAGTCTCTCCTCATAGTTCATACGTCCTGGAATCGGCCTAGTTACTCTTCTCTGAGCTTTCTCTAGTTCTGCTATGTCATTTTTGTATTATGGAGACCAAAACTGTACACCAGGGGTGGGTAGCGTCAGTCAGTCCTGGAGGGCTACAGTGGCTGCAGGTTTTTGTTCCAGTTCAGTTTCTTAATGAGAAGTCAATTACTGCTGATGAAGCACTTATTACTCAAGTGACATTTTAGTGGTCTCGCTTGTTAAGGTTCCCCACTCTTAATTGCTTGTTTGAGTCTTAAACAGCTGCATTCGTTCTTTTGAATGGTTCCTTATTAGCAATAAGATGCAAATGACAAAGGAGACTGCAGTTCTCTGTGTACAGTAACTTGTTTCCATTTACACCTCTGTGGATTCATTATTCACTATTTGGTTTAATAAAACACTTAAGAGAAAAATTTGACAGATCTGTTTTAGGTTTCAAATCATTTGGATGGTTTCATTGGAAAGAAAAAAAAAATTAATGATATAAGAACCTAACATTGAAGACTAACAATCCATAAAATTAAATAAGGCCTGAGACTGGCAAGGATTTGTTTCTAATTAAGCAAATTGGTGGGAGCGAAAACCAGCAGCCACTGCGGTCCTCCAGGACTGATGCTGCCCACCCCTGCTGTACATGGTACTAGAGGTGAGGTGCATTACCATCACTTAAGTTCTTGTACTCCACATCTCATGTTGTATAACCTAACACCCCATTAGCCTTCTTGATCACGTTTGTACCTTCTGATGATGTGCTGTTCAATATTGAACTGTTTTCTTTTCCTAGGCTAGACATAGACTTCCTGTGATAGTTATATTCCTGAGATAGGTTGTTCTGCTCCCTTGGCCAAACTTATTAGTGTGCCAACTGACTATTCGGTAGCTTTGGAACACCTAATTCATCTTAATGGTGGTGCCGGCCCTGCTTATAGTATGTTACAGAAATGGACAGACGCATAGTTGACGGTAGCAGAAACATCTGGGAATAAAAGTCACCCCCGAGAGCATACCTAATAGGACTGTCATCCTCATCTTGGTCTTTTGCTGTCACCGTGCCAACAATTGAGCCTGGTGGTGCATTTTCAGTAATGTTCAACAAGTAGAAGTCAGTCATGAAAACTGGAGGCTCGTCCACATCTCCAACAGTGATCTTCACATCAGTCACATCGGTCAGTTGACTACTGTCAAGCTCGGGGTCCGTGTATCTGTTGATTGCTTCAGCTCTAAGGTGAAATCTTGATTTACTTTCAAAATCGAGAGTCTGTATGGAATTCAAAAGTACATTTTTACTGTTTGTATCTTTCATTAAGATTTCTACTAGAATGACATTAAGGTAAAATACAGATGCAAATGTTAAAATATTTTATCATTCAATTAGCTTTAAGCCTTGGCCTTATTAAATAAGCATAACCATACCTTATCTGTTAGAATTTCGATATATCCGAATGAAATAATGTAATGCAAGACATTTAAGTTGATGTTTGAACGTTTCAGTACTTGAGCTGTGTCATTCCTAACATCTTGTTGCTGTCATGCTACTACTTTTATGTCCTATTGAAATAAAAGCTCCGAACAGAAGCCACTTGAATATTCCATAAATGGTTGAAAATAGCTAATTATACTAAGCACAGAAAGAAAATTTGATGCACATGTGGAAGTAATCCCCATGGAAGACAGGAATAGTTCAATCAATCAGTCTTTACTCAGTCACCGGTGAGTACATAGGGTTAATGTGTTGCAAGGCAGAAGAGCAAAGTTCCACTTTCCAGTTGGCTTTTTTATATTTTCTCCTTCTCCCTTTCCCTTTCCCTTTCCCTTACTTATAAAAAAAGCATATTATCGTTTACCCAAGTATTTCATCTTGTATTGTGCAAATGTGTGTACATGCTAGATGAACCCTAAAGAAGGAAAGGTAATTTTTCCTGTGTCTAACAGACGCGTTCCTAAAGAGGAAGTTGTCCTCGGCCATCTTACTGCACCCTGTCTTATGACAGACGCCTGTATGAATAACCTGCCATTAGAGAAAACAGCTTTTTCAGCTTCTAACCCTTAGTAACTTGCAAGCAGTTAAATTTTCTTGCAAACACACCAGTATCTGCAAACTAAGTGTTTCCTGAGATACTCATTATACACTGAAAAAAGTATAACATTGATGTTGCTCATTCAACGTAAATTTTCTCTTTCAAGCAATTTCGGATTAGTCATTTAGTGTCGTAGCTTGAAATATTTGGTTTCAGATCTCAATCAAAGTAAAAAAAATTGTTTGTACCAAAGTAAGTTATGGTGGAGGGAATAAATGTAAAAATCCTATTTCAGTTAACGTAATATTTCAGGTTGTTCGTGTGCTGTGTTTGAGGGGCCGTTTGTATATTCTTCCAGTCGAACTTTCCAGCATGATGGCTTTCCAACTGACAAAAAAGAAGAACTTAAAAAATAGATTAACTTCAGTATACAACAAGTGAATTGCACCCAATCACGTTAAATTGTTTGCCTCAACTTAAAAATTGTGGGATCAATAAGCTAAAAAGTATTATATTAGTTCAGACTGAAAATATTAAGTTTAAATCATTACCAAACTTTTTTCAGTGTACTTATCTGCATCAAATTTTTCTCATGCAACAAAAGTGTACCTTTATATTGTAACCACTAGGGACTGAGCCCAAAACCGCAGTACCCCACACAATTCCACTTTCAAATAAACGATTTTTATTTGACAAAAATACCTTTTCAAATGAACACCAGCACAAATACACCATTCACAATCCTCCTTCCTCCTCCAAGAGAGTGTTGCTCACTGCTTTCCGACTCAGACTCAGTAGGCTATATGCACACAATAGTGCTGGTTTACTTCCAGTGAAATCTCAGTCAGCTCAGTCACTTCCATTGCCCACACTGCAGTTGTGATTTTTGTTTAGTGGCGAGAATGTCCAAAAACAGATGTTTAAGTTTCAGCGTACAGATAGCTCTACAGCTGAACATTGTTGTGTACCTTTATGTCGAGCTTCCAGTAAGTACAATAAGGCCCTTAGTTTTCATACATTTCCCTTCCGATGTGAAAACCCAATCTAAATAGATTTCCATGATCCGGAGGGAAAGCTTTACAGTAAGTCCCCATACCCGAGTTTGTAGTCTGCATTTTAAAAATGAGAATTTTTGCGAGCCAAGGTCTGAGACAGGACAGTGATTGTTGGAGAAGCGAGAAGTCCCTGTGTTGTTTGAGAGGAACGGTTTCTCCTTTGGACTTTCAAGACCGGGGATTTGGGAAAGAAGAAAGCGATCGATATCGGATGAGCAGGAGGATCATAATTCCTGGAGGACCCTGACTACACTTCGGCTCCAGATCCAGCAGTTGTCAACCTGGTGCTTGACGAAAACATGTCTTTAAGAGAAGAGATCCTCCAGTTGAGGAAACAAATTGAGACCCTTACAATGAAGCAGTGGTTTGCCATTCACTGATTTGCTGGCTCAGACAGAGACAGTCAGTTTTTTACACGAAAGATGCCCAGCAGACTCATGTTATTATGTTTTGTAGCACTGACGCTGAGTGCCACAATGGATCGATTCTCTGCTCTTTACATGGCTGTTTGAGGTGGCTCGCTGTTCTTAAAAAGATTGCTTGCCTTTTGCTTTATTAGTTGGAAAAATCGAGCGTGATCTCCATTAGACTTTCTTGTATAGTCAAATATGAGGATGGATATTTGAGTAGTAAACCACAATACAATGATTATATTTTTATATTATGTACAATAAAGAACCATCAACAACAAATCAAATACAATTAATAATATATTGAACAATTATTTTAAAAGTAAAGTTTAATAAATCTGGTAAAAGTAAAGGTAAAGTACCACTTGGGCGTCAAACTAAAAGAAGCGGGAGTTCAGGGTGATGTTTTTAGGTGGGTGCAGAACTGGCTCAGACACAGGAAGCAGAGGGTGATGGTGTGAGGAACCTCATCAGAATATTAAGAGTGGTGTCCAGCAGGGGTCAGTGCTAGGGCCGTTGCTATTTAGATACAATATAAGTAACAAACTGGTTAAGTTTGCAGATGATATCAAGGTAGGTGGATTGGCAGATAATTTGGAATCCTTTATATCATATCAGAAGGACTTGGACAGCATACAGGCTTGGGCAGATGAAATTTAATGTCAGTAAATGTAAAGTATTACACATAGGAAGTAAAAATATTAGGTTTGAATACACAATGGGCGGTCGGAAAGGAGAAGAGATTTATGAGTCATAGTGGACTCTAAGCTATCGACTTCCTGATAGTGTTCAGAAGCCATTAAGAAGGCAAACATAACGGTAGGTTATATAGCACAATGATGTGTGGAGTACAAGTCCGAGGAAGTTCTGCTGAAGCTTTATAACACACTGGTGAGGCCTCATCTGGAGTCCTGTGTGCAGTTTTGGTCTCCAGGCTACAAATAGGACATAGCAGCACTAGAGAAGGTCCAGAGAAGAGCGACTGGGCTGATTCAGGGCTACAGGGGATGAGTTATGAGGAAAGATTAAAAGAGCTGAGCCTTTACAGTTTAAGCAAAAGAAGATTAAGAGGTGACCTGAGTGAAGTGTTTAAAATTATGAAGGGAAATAGTCCAGTGGATCAAGACTGTTACTTTAAAATGAGTTCATCAAGAACACAAGAACACAGTTGCAAACTTGTTAAGGGTAAATTTCGCACAAACATTAGGAAGTTTTTCTTTACACAAAAAACGATAAGACACTTGGAACGAGCGACCAAGTGGTGTGGTAGACAGTAAGTCTTTAGGGACTTTCAAAACTCGACTTGATGTTTTTTTGGAAGATATAAGTGGATTAAACTGGTGAGTTTTGTTGGGCTTAATGGCCTGTTCTTTTCTAGATTGTTCTAATGTTCTGGTTAATGAAAACAGCCTAAAAGTTGAGAGAAATCTACATTTTGTACCTAATACTTGGATGCAAAATTTGGTTGGCCTAAGTGAAAGTGTACTCAATTTATCGTGTTTACGCACACACTCACACATAGACAGACATAATTTTAAAAATGGTATTTCTTGACTCAGGGTGGCACATCAAAATGTCGAAATTGATTTTTTGGAGGATTATAATACTTTCCTTATACTTTGTATACGAGAAAGTAAAAAGCGTGTGTGACTGTGCAGAGTTGCTGTTTTTTTTCTTTTCGTGACTCATCCCTGGCTGATGTAACTTGTTCTGCGCCACTGCAGTATTAAGCTTACATAGATATTCACATAGATATTTTTAAGAATCCTAATGCAATCACATATTTGACCCACGTAAGTTCTTAATAGATGCAAGGTTTAAATTGTAACATCTGTAGCATCTGAGCCCTAATGGTAACTGTGGTATCACTACGTTAGCCTTGGCTGGTACACAGACCTGTTAATATGTTCAGATCTTACCTTTGTAATTGTGGCTGTAGCTTGAAACATATAGTTTGAAGCCCTTCTACTTTTTAGTTCCTGGCATTTAGCATATTTTTTTACTTTAATTCTGGGCATGTCTTGAAGCGATCGGGTGAAAAATGCCATAGCTAGTGCATTTCGGCTGATGCGAAATCCAGAAGAAAGTGTTAATATAGCTTATTAAAGTGAGCAAGCTATCTTTTAAGGTTGACTCAGGATTTGCTTCCAGTCTTCTGTCCAAGTCGTCTGGAGTACTTCAAGTGCAGAACCAGGGCAGTCCTCTCTTTGCAGCACCCTCTGGTGGTCCCCAAAGACCCCAAATGGGTTGTGTTTCTGGACTCTAGTTCCCATGCCACTCTGCAGATGTCCTAAAGGGGTTCAGCCCTGACAAACACTGTCATCTGTCATGTTGGGAGAATGACCTGCTCCTGGTATGACAACTTATGATCATTATGGCCTTCTGGCTGGGGATAAACAAAAGTTTCATACCCGGCTAGGAGGCCTTAATGCCTGTCTTTGCTTCCTGGCACCTACAATAGATTTAGATGTGCTAAATCCATTTCTGAAATTGGATTCTCTTTATCAGAAACTGTTTTCCCTGAGATATCTGTTTCACTAAAAAACACTGTTTTGAAAAAACAAAATACAGATTTTTTTAAATAATAAGTTATGTTTGTTTTATGGCATAATTATTTCTCATGCTCTGAAAATGGGAGCAGTCTCTGATGAACACTGGCAGAGGTCCCATCAAGACATTGATCAAATGGAGAGGAATTACTGTATAATGGAAAGTAAGGTGAGTCTATGTTGGCAGAAGGCTGCTGGTCATTCCACCATAAAACACCTTCTGAGGATTATAAGAAGGGAAAAAATGCCAAGTGACTACTTTTTGTAAGAAATAATTATATTTAAAACAATTACATGTGGGAAAAATTTTAGCGCTATGATGCCTTGCAATAAGAAGATCAGGATTTATGTCCTGGGTCCTCACTGCATGGAGTTTGCATGATCTCCCGGTGTCTGTGTGGGTTTCCCCCAGGAGCTACAGATTTCTTTCCACAGTCCAAAGACATGCAGGTTAGGTGAACTGGTGATGCTAAATTGGCCCTGGTGTGTATGTTTGGTGTGTGTGTGTGTGTTTGCTGTGAAATGTAATGTCGTCTTGTACAGGGTTTGTACCTGCGTGGTGCCCAATGTTATCTGGGATAGGCTCCAGCATCCCTACTGCAAGCCTGGTCTGGATTAAGTGAGTCACAAACTGAAATGACAATTCCATATGTAATTTATCATTTTTTCAAATTTGAATTATTAAATATAAAAATATATTACACAATTTTTTTTTTTTTAAATCATTTTAATCCTCAACAAGTAGATGTGACAGAGCAACTCTTTTGCCAAATTTGGTTTCTGCACTCTCAAATTAGTTCTGAAGGTGAAAAGAGTGTCAGACAGAGTAATGATTATGAAGCTGGAAATTGGAGGTGTGATGAATAATGTTGTTAGTGCATATGCCCCGCAAGTTGGATGTTCGATGGATGAGAAAGAAGATTTCTGGAGAGAGTTGGATGAAGTGGTGAAGAGTGTACCGAAGGGAGAGAGAGTGGTGATTGGAGCGGATTTAAATGGACATGTTGGTGAAGGGAACAGAGGAGATGAGGAGGTGATGGGTTGATATGGTGTCAAGGAGAGGAATGAAGAAGGTCAGAGAATAGTGGATTTTACCAAAAGGATGGACATGGCTGTGGTGAATACGTATTTTAAGAAGAGGGAGGAACATAGGGTTACGTACAAGAGAGGAGGAAGATGCACACAGGCAGAGAACATCCTATGCAGAACAGTTGATCTGAAGGAGATTGAAGACTGCAAAGTGGTGGCAGGGTAAAGTGTAGTTAAGCAGCATAGGATGGTGGTCTGTAGGATGACGTTGGAGATCAAGAAGAGGAAGAGATTGGGGGCAGAGAGCCAAGGATCAAATGGTGGAAGTTGAAAAAGGAAGACTGCAAGGTTAAGTTTAGAGAGAAGGTGAGACAGGCACTGGGTGGTAGTGAAGAATTGCCAGACAGTTGGGAAACTACAGCAGATGTAGTAAGGGTGACAGCAAGAAGGGTGCTTGTGTGACATCTGGACAGAGGAAGAAGAAAAAGGAAACCTGGTGGTGGAATGAGGAGATATAGGAGAGTATACAGAGGAAGAGGATGGCAAAGAAGAAGTGGGATAGTCAGAGAGATGCAGAAAGTAGACAAGAGTACAAGGAGATAAGGCAAAAGGTGACAAGAGAGGTGGTGAAGGCTAAAGAAAAAGTGTATGATGAGTTGTATGAGAGGTTGGACACTAAAGAGTGAGAAAAGGACCTGTACCGATTGGCTAGACAGAGGGACCGAGCAGGGAAAGATGTGCAGGAGGTTAGGGTAATGAAGGATAAAGATGGAAACGTACTCACAAGTGAGGAGAGTGTGTTAAGCAGATGGAAAGAGTACTTTGAGAGGCTGATGAATGAAGAGAATGAGAGAGAGAAGAGGTTGAATGATGTGGAGATAGAGAATCAGAAAGTGCAAGGGATTACCAAGGAGGAAGTAAGGACAGCTATGAATAGGATGAAGAATGGAAAAGCTGTTGGTCCAGATGACATACCTGTGGAGGCATGGAGGTGTTTAGGAGAGATGGCAGTGGAGTTTTTAACCACATTGTTTAATGGAATCTTGGAAAGTGAGAGGATGCTTGAGGAGTGGAGAAGAAGTGTATTGGTGCAGATATTTAAGAATAAGGGGGATGTGCAGGACAGCAGTAACTACAGGGAGATAAAATTGATGAGCCAAAGTATGAAGTTATGGGAAAGAGTAGTGGATGCCAGTTTAAGAAATGAGGTGATGATTAGTGAGCAGCAGTATGGGTTCATGCCAAGAAAGAGCACCACTGATGCAATGTTTGCTCTGAGGGTGTTGATGGAGAAGTATAGAGAAGGCCAGAAGAAGATGAATTGTGCCTTTGGGGACCTGGAAAAAGTGTATGACAGGGTGCCTCGAGAGGAGCTGTGATATTGTATGAGGAAGTCGGGAGTGGCAGAGAAGTATGTAAGAGTTGTACAGGATATGTACGAGGGAAGTGTGACAGTGGTGAGGTCTGTGGTAGGAGTGACGGATGCATTCAAGGTGGAGGTGGGATTACATCAGAGATCGGCTCTGAGCCTTTTCTTATTTGCAATGGTGATGGACAGGTTGACAGATGAGATTAGACAGGAGTCCTTGGACTATGATGTTTGCTGATGACATTGTGATCTGTAGTGAAAGTAGGGAGCGGGTTGAGGAGGCGCTGGAGAAGTGGAGATATAATCTAGAGAGGAGAGGAATGAAGGGCACTAAGAACAAGACTAAATACATGTGTGTGAATGAGATGGAGGTCAGTGGAATGGTGAGGATGAAAGAAGTAGAGCTGGTGACTGTGGATGAGTTTAAATACTTGGTATCAACAGTACAGAGTAATGGGGATTGTGGAAGAGAGGTGAAAAAGAGAGTTCAGGCAGGGTGGAATGGGTGGAAAAGAGTGTCAGGAGTAATTTGTGACAGACGGGATCAGAAAGAGTGAAAGGGAATGTCTACAGGACGGTAGTGAGACCAGCTATGTTATATGGGTTGGAGACGGTGGCACTGACCAGAAAGCAGGCGACACACTGCTGGAGGTGGCAGAGTTAAAGATGCTAGGATTTGCATTGGGTGTGACGAGGATGGACAGGATTACAAATGAGGACATTAGAGGGTCAGCTCAAGTTGGAAAGTTGGGAGACAAAGTCAGAGAGGTGAGATTGCATTGGTTTGGACATGTGGAGAGGAGAGATGTTGAGTATATTGGGAGAAGAATGCTAAGGACAGAGCTGCCAGGTAAGAGTAAAAGAGGAAGGCCTAAGCAAATGTTTATGGATGTGGTGAGAGAGGACATGCAGGTGATGGGTGTAACAGAACAAGATGGAGAGGACAGGAAGATATGGAAGAAGATGATCTGCTGTGGCAACCCCTAACTGGAGCAGCCGAAAGAAGAAGAAGAAGACTCTCAAATCTATAAAGTCTTTGAAAGGAGTTGTGACACCCAGATGCCTGCAGCTTCCAAATATCTTGTCTTTGATAGTCATGTCCAAGGATGAGCTGGGCAAAGAGGAAACATAGCACACAGCAATGGGTGGATGAAGTGCTTAATGCTCTCATTGTCATGCATTCCTCCTTATCTTAAACAAAGTGCAGAGCAATTCTTGAATTAAATCACAAAATAATTCATTAAACAGTATCCACCATAAGAAATAAAATAAACAATAAATAAGCCAATGAATAAGTTGTGTTGTGTGTGCTGCCACCGTGGTTATTGATCTGCTCTTGTACCTAGAAGGTTGCCAGTTCAAATCCCGTTACTGACAGAAATGATCCAACTCTGTTGAGCCCTTAACCTGAAAATTACTCCCTTTGCTGTACAATGGCTGACCCTGCACTATGACCTCCAAGGATCAATGTGAAAAGTCAATTTCCCCTCAGAGATTAAGAAAAAATGGTCAAATCCATAAAGGAGAGGTCATGCCTGTTTATTGTTTTCTTGCCTCATTCTCATTAGGACCCTGAGAATTCCCTCAAGCACAGTACGCCACATCTCCACAAGCTGTTAGCTCTTTAGGTACCCACTGATCTGAACTAACATTTTGCTGTACCCACAGTTCTCAGGGTGTCTGGCACATTATGGAATCCCTTCTTTCTATCGTCTCCCATGACCCCATTCCCTCTCTCGCCAGCTCACCGTCCAGCTGTTCAGCCAATGACAGCGCTTCTACCTCTCACGGAGCACCGCTTCACACTTATTCTGTCTTAATCAAAAATTACGTCTTGTCAAAAATGGACTGTTCATGTCTTCTGTAGGTATCACATTGAAAGGCTTCTATTGTTTTTTAGAAACAATCTACAGTGAAGGCACAGTGATGCAGTGAGGCAAAACAGAACTTGTGTCTCTAGGAAACATAACCTTTACAACTAAATGAAAATGGTGCCATCCTAAAAATGTAACTTTTAAATATCAATTGCCTTACCCGTTTCAATATGATAATTCCTTCTTGAGTTTTATGGTCATTAATTACATCAAACGTATCAAAGCTATCCAGTTCCTTAATGGTGTAGTTCACTTCCGCGTTTGCTCCTGTGTCACTGTCATCAGCCATAATTCGTCCAATAATTGCACCAACAGGAGCGTCTTCAGGACTGAAAAAACGGTACATCTCTTAAAAGCAAAAAATAAAGTATTCTTATTAGTTCTTGTATATTTGTTGACATTCTATAATGTACTGGTAAATAATCCAAAAGATTACTACATTGTGACCTACAAGGCACACTTTATAGCAGACCACAAGTCCAACAGAACGTACAGAACAAAAGAAAGCATTCAAAGCGTTAGAAGTTTGTTTTAGTGTGGGTAATGTGAATCAAAGGTGAACAGAACGAGGGAACAACCACCGAATAACAAAGACTTGTCTTCCTAGTGTGAGAGACGTCACATGAGGACTAGCATCCCAGCCGGAGATGTTTTGAGATCCTTAACAGGCAACGGACAACAGTAGCATGGAAGGACAGGGGAAGACAATTTATTCAAGGTATTGTCTTCCCCAACATGCTAGATGGCAGCTTCCTTAGGTTACATCACCTCTATGGATTCCGACAGAACACATTAGGATCTATAAATCGTTGGCTCAGCCCTGTTGAGCTCCATGGGTGCCGCCAGTGTGCCCAGAAGGGAATAGCGATCATTTCTTTATCAGCATCTGACCTCACCCGGAAAACTCCCAAGCCACAGTCTCAGGACACTGGAAATACTCCTGGACTTTACATAAAAGGAGCTGCTTGCCTCAAATCAAGGAGGAAGACAAAGCATGCTGGAGGAGCAGAGGAGAGAGTTACTGAGTGTTGATTTAGAGTGTGGTTGTGATGTAGGAAACACTTTTTTGTAAGGGTTTCACACAATACAGCACTTTATTCATTGGCAAACTTGTATCCAGGCTTTTGTGTCAAGAGTTTGGGGAGCTGCAGGGACCACATTAGGGATTGTCTGTCTTACACTCTGCTCCTTTAACTCTTCTACCAGGCCTCTTATTGACCATCCTGTCTTTGACCTCCTTCTCCTCCACTCCAGAAGAGCTCTTTCATCTGCTTCACTCCTGACTTCAAGCTCCCCGGGCTAAAGGCTGATACTCCTTTCTAAAGGACCCGGTTGGGATCCATGGGTGGTGCCAGGGTACACAAAAGCATCTACCGATCCTTTCTTTGTCAGCATCTGACCTCACCCAGAAGGACACTGGAAATACACCTGAGCTTTACATGCTTGCCTCAGCTCCAGGAGCAAGAGTCAGGAGGAGGAAGACAAAGCTTACTGGAGGAGCTGAGGAGAGACGACAGAGTTTACTGAGTGTTGATTTAGAGTGTGGTTGTGGTGTAGGAAACACTTCTTTGTAAGGGTTTCACACAATAAAACACTTTAGTCATTGGCAAATTTGTGTCCAGGCTTTTGTGCCAAGAGATTGGGGAGCTGCAGTGCCCCTGGGGACCGCACTAGGGTTTGTCTATGTCTTACACTCTGCTCCTTTAGCTCTTATTAAGTAACAAATACAATATTTCTTTATGTACTCTTTTTTGAAATTGAAGAAACTGCTCTTTTAAATACTGCCAAATAAATCCTTTTTCTTCAACTGTAATTACATCATATCCAAGCTGGACAACATATATATCTGCTGTTGCACCACACAAAGGGCGACTCCTCATACTCCCATTTTTCAGTTTATCAATTGACTGGTCACCATTGGGTTCTACAATATCATAAAAGTTTTTATCTCATTCTGTTTAAAAACATGAAACAAAATTTTTTTCTCTGTCATCTCCTCACACTACGTTGGGTAAGTAACACATAACAAAAATATATTTTGCTTAGAGTATTCATTTAGGTGTACAAGAAATGTATATGAGAATGTTAACGTATTTAATTCTAGTTCGATAAATATTTTGTATTTTTGTTATGGTTGGGCTAATTTTCTATATGGTGTGGTCCCCGGCTGGGGCTGGGGCTGAAGCCCAGCCGGGACGCCCAGGAGTACGAGAGGAGGGCTTGTGCCTCCTCCAGACCGCGAGGGGGCGTCCGTCCTGGTTATGTTGGGGGCCTCGGGTAAAGGGCTTGGAAGCCCAGCCCTGTAGGGACCCGTGGCCACCGCCAGGCAGCACCCCGATGCCGGTATATCCTGTGTGGTCCCCGGCCGAGACGCCCAAGAGGACCAGAGGAGGGCTTGTGCCTCCTCCAGACCGAGAGGGGGCGTCCGTCCTGGTTATCCTGGAGGCCTCGGGTAGAGGGCTTGGAAGCCCAGCCCTGTAGGGGCCCGTGGCCACTGTCAGGCGGCGCCCCAGTGTCTTATTATCCCGGGAGCCCGGCACTTCCGCCACACCAGGGCGGTGTGTCCGCAGGAGATTGCCGGGAAGCAGCTGGAGCCCATCCGGGTTCCTATAAAAGGGGCCGCCTCCCTCCGGTCATTAGTGGAAGTCGGGTGGAAGAGGACAGAGCTGGAGTGAAGACTGGAGGCGGCCAGGAGGAAAAGAGGCACAGGACTGTGTGGCCTGGACATTGGGGGAATCGGTGCTGGAGGCACTGGGGTTTGTGCACGTGATTATTGTAAATATTATTGTAAATAAACAGTGTGTGGTGGTAACAAAGATGTCCGTCTGTCTGTGTCCGGGTCAAAGTTCACAATGGTTTCTGGAACTCAGAAAACAATCATTCTCTGTATACAGTATAATAAACCACTAAGGTCTATGAGTGAAGCCCCTCAGAGAAATTTGATTGCTCAGTTTGGCTTTGGAGACGTAATGAAAGAGAAAGATGCACAAGGAGATGTATGAGGCATGCTAAGAGAGTTGCCTTGTAAGACAGCAAGTATAAAATTGGACAGGAGGCAGTAACGGCACCTAGAAAATAATGTCAGAGTCTGAGACGCAGGCTTTACGGGAATGCGCTTGAGAGATGGGGTGGCGGTGACGAGATGTTCAGACATATGTGAATACAGAGCAATGATGCTGAAGGTACACATATGGGAAGAGATGGCAAATAGTTTTAATTATTCTGTTACCTGTCAGGTAGGGTGGCTAGTTTATACATAGTTTTGAGGGTTTTGAAACCCAGAATTCCAAAGGTCACATATATTTGTGTTTCAATACATCTTACATGATGTTAGTTATTTGTTTTTTGCTGTTAATTGGCTCCATCTCATTTTGTCTGTGGGCACCACAATTTTGGGACTTTAGAGTGGATGGTCCCAGTATGATTGTTACAGGTGACATCTGGGGTCACGACTGTGTGGCGTCATAGTTTAAGAGGCGTAAAGGTGAGTCCATGGCACTTCCGGTTTGTCCAAGCTTGTGGATTCACCCTAGAACTCTAGTGTTATTATTGCTTTTTAAAAGTCTTTCTGTGTTAGAAAATCTTGTGGGGTCTGACATCTTGGCTGTGGTTATGTGAACTTCTAGATGCTCCATTTCTTGATGATAAGTATAGCTTCACATTCTTAGCCTTATTAGATTTTGACTGGTTATAATATTGATTTGTTTTATTCGAACTTGTTCTGTCCCCAGATTCTAATTTCTTAAATCAAAAGTTTAGTACAATAGTGAACTTGTCTGCAAAGCATATGATTGCTACAGCACTTCATTGAGACTCATGTTCTTCTATTTTATTGTCAGAGTATAAAACCACCCAGATACGTATAGAGAGAATGTACAAACTTCATACATTAGAAAATCTGCCCATCAGACTCGTCCATGCTATTCAAATGTCTATCCAGATTGATGAGTGCAATGAACGGCAGCGCTGAACTGTCAGGGAGGCCAGTGTAGTGAATGGAAAGGTGGGGAACTTCAAAAAGTACATGATCACCCCAACCCACTGGAGGGCAGAATTCCTGGGCCAGTATGCCCATTCGTGGATTCTCTGGGCACTGACCAGGGTTACTGCTGGGTAGGGCTGTCCCTACTTTCAGGAGCTTCCCCCTGACCTGGAAGTACTTCCTCCTTGACACTGGAAGTATTCATGGGTCTGGCCTAAAATGAGTGGTCAGAGATGGGAGGATGTGGATAAGACTGCATGGAAGTTGTAAAAGGAGAAACTTATTACTCGATATGCCGTCTAGAAGGAAGGAAACTGAATCCCTGAGGAGGTATTGTCTGAAATAAACATCTTTTATTTGAACCCAGAACTGTGCTGTGAAGTTGTGTCTGGGGGTCTGGCATGCTGCAATGCCCACTTCAGGTCACACAAAGTGTGACTCAGACCAAGGATGCTCCATCTTTCAAGTGGCAGTGCTAACTAATGCACTATTAAGATTATTTAGGTATTTTTCTAAATATGTTTCTCAGTATTTCTGAACTTCTTATAGGAAAAATAAGTTTACCTTTAAAAGTAAATAAAAAACTTTGTTTTACAGTGCCCACATTTGATGTTACCCATTTTTGTTATTTCCAAAGCTACATTTCCATCAATGGCTATAAATGTGAAAAGGAAAAGGACAATGTGTTGTTAAAAAGAAACATTAAAAAAAATACTTACTCTCTCGGAATTTTGGACTATTGTCATTAATATCAGACAAGTTAATTGTCACGGTTGTCGTCACAGAGAAACCACCACTCTGTCCAGCCATGTCTTTTGCTTGTATGATTACCAAGTATTGGTCTTTTATTTCTCTGTCCATATCAGGTGAAAGTGTAAAAATAATACCTGAAAAACAGAATTTCGATTACACATATGGATTTTCAAGTCCTTCATGAGTATATTTGAATTTGCGAAAACATCAGCAATCCTGATATAGCAAAAACAAATAACAGGTTGAATGTCATAATTTAGTTTAACACCTGCTGTTGATAGATAGATAGATAGATAGATAGATAGATAGATAGATAGATAGATAGATAGATAGATAGATAGATAGATAGATTATAAAGGAACTACTGTATATAACTTATAGACAGATAGACAGTTTCAGATGCTAGAAGTCACTGTTGCCTCTTTCAACCCAACTGCCAGACACACTGAACACAGGGTAAAATCAGCAAAAAGGTTTTTAATAATTTTGTTGTAGTGCCCTGAAGCACCTCCGTCACCATAAACAGGCAATACAATAATAATAAATACCATCAACCAGCACAAATCTCTCCTCCACACCTCCCAGCAAGCTCTGTCCAACTACATGCCAACTCCGCTTGTTGGGTCTCCAACAGTCCTTTATATAGTTCTTGACCTGGAAGTGCTTTGGTTCTTCTGTCCATGTGACATTCCTGTACTTTGGAACTTCTGCCCCCGTGACTTGATAGTACTTCTGGGCTATGGAAAAGATATGAGTCTCCAAGTCCCCCTGCAGTATCTCCTGGAGGCACCCACAGCATCTGGCAAGGCTGAGAAGCCAAACTCCAAATTCCATTGTGCCCTGCAGGAAACTGGGGAACCGTCATGCTGCAGGGGCATCACCAACTCGTGTCTTGGGGAAGGAAGTATCC
Organism: Polypterus senegalus; assembly: GCF_016835505.1. NCBI lineage: Eukaryota > Metazoa > Chordata > Cladistia > Polypteriformes > Polypteridae > Polypterus > Polypterus senegalus. The sequence continues at coordinate 13,085,464 of NC_053158.1, forward strand.
CTAAGTAGCTGCTTTCCTCCATTTTTCTCCTCTTTGGCCGTCCGCCACAATATATAGATATAAAAAAGGCACTATATAATAGATAGATAGATAGATAGATAGATAGATAGATAGATAGATAGATAGATAGATAGATAGATAGATAGATAGATAGATAGATAGATAGACGTAACTTTATTTGTTCCAGGGGGGGAATGAAATGCATGTGTTCCAAATAACGATCTAGTATTTATAAAAGGTGTCATTTTGCTTGACTTCTCACTCTATACAACTCTAAGCAACTGACATGCAGGTAAACAGACTTGAGCTGAGAAAACTGTATGGCAGTGGGGGGATGTGATAGCAGGCTGCTTGCTGCTTGGGCTTATCGACACATTTACAAGACAAAAGACACTGATGGAGAGGTGTGAAGGGATTTAAGGTGGGACAGATCTACAAGATTTTTTCGTAGGCTTTGGTAATTCTAGTGTTAAGATAGTGGAAAGGCCAGAAATGATGTATGGAGCTGAGATATGAGCAGTAAAGGGAGTGCAGGAGAAGAAGTTGGATGTGGCAGAAATGAGAATGTTGACATGGATGTGTGGAGTTATAAAAAAGGACAGAATAAGAAGTGAGACCATCAGAGGTACAACAAAAGTGGAAGAGAATACCTAAGAAAGTACAGTGGAACCTCTAGATACAATCACCTCTGTATACGAGAAATTCAAGATAAGAGGAAAGTATGAGCGAAAAATTCGGATCTAAATACGAGCATTGGCTCGCGTAACGAGCCACGAGCCAGGCTGTGGTTATGTGTGACGCGTTTCCCAATCCGCCTCGACTCGGGGATTCACCCAAGCTGACGCTGCCAGCCCGTCAGCTCACTCAGTGTTCCTTGTTCTCCCGTAGCGTGAGGATCTACGCATCTGTGCGCTTGTGATTACATTGTTTCGCTGTAGCAGTTCGCCGTATAAGCGTATCCAAAAATATTGCGGACATGCAGATGGAGAATAGGAGACGATTGCCCTCAAGAGGAGTACTAGGGTGTTGTACTGTGTTAGCCATTATGAATGTAGAGAAAAGCCAAGCAAAATGACCCCTTTTATTGGCTACCTAAAAAGATTACAATATGCAAGCTTTGATTACATCTTGCCTGAAGAAGGGGCCTGAGTTGCCTCGAAAGCTTGCATATTGTAATCTTTGTAGTTAGCCAATAAAAGGGGTCATTTTGCTTGGCTTTTCTCTACCCTGAAGAGGAGATAGAGAGAAGCATGCGAGTGAGCGAGCAAGGGAGATAAGGATAGAGAGAGAGAAGGGCGCGCGAGCGAGCAAGAGAGATAAGGAGAGAGAGAGAGGGGCACACGAGCGAGCAAGAGAGATAAGGAGAGTGAGACGCGCACGAGAGAGAACCATCAGCTCAGTTATGATCACATGACGCTCAGCAGACAAAGTGTATCCACACTTATTTATCAGTGTTATTTGTTAGGAAAATTGATTTTTATGTTGATATTTTTGGGGGTGCGGAACGGATCAACTGGATTTCCATTATTTTCAATGGGGAAGTTTTGTTCTAGATACAAGAAATTCGCTATACAAGCTTAGTGCTGGAACAAATTAAACTCGTATCTAGAGGTTCCACTGTACAGGAAAGTTAGTTGAAGTTGTATGGACATGTGACGAGGGGAGTCAATGGATATGTGGGTAAAAGAGTGATGGGAGTGGAAGTGCAGAGGAAGAGAGAAAGCAAAGGAGGCCATACCAGAGATTGATGGATTAAGTAAAAGGCCTTACTGAGGAAAAGGTGCAGGACCGAGCTGTTTGGAGAAGGTTCATCAAGCACATCGACCCCACATAGACGTGGGAAGAGATGTAGAGGAAGAAGAAAGAAGAAATGGTGTGATGAAGGCCTCAGACTTCAAATCCCATGGACTTCTAGTGGTATGGGGAAGACCACGGACTTTAAGCCCTGAGGTTGTGGCCTCAAATTCCACAACTGACATTGTATGACCAAGAACATGTTACTTCATCTGCCTGTGCTCCAATTAGAATAATAGAAATGTAAGCAAATGCATCTCAAATGTTGTTAGTCATAGTGGAGAGGAGCATTACAGTAATAATTAGTAATAATTATAATTAAATTTTGCATTTAGACTTGTGTGTTTTTAATTGCCTTGTTAGGCAAATCCTTTTTGCCCTTATTTTACCCATTTCCATTTTTGATCTTTTTTATTTTTTGTTAAAAATTCTTTATTCATAAAGATTCTTTGTTGGCCTTGTCCTTAAAGCAAGAGATTTTACAGTTTCTTCTGCCTTGCATGATATTTTTGTACATTTGGGATATTTAAATTATATTTATTAAAATTTAAAGTCCGAACCCCATTTGGGCCTCTACAGGCATTTACTTCTACCTGTTGAGTTTGGGGTCAGGCTTCCTAAGGTGAAGTCTGCTTTTGGGTTCCAGACCTCGTGAGTGCTGTCTGATTTAGGATATTTTGAGGCTTGCAATCTTGTTTCATTATGTTTGTGTCACCTTTTTACCTTTTCAACTGAGAGATTTCAGATAAATGGCCAAGGCCAAAAAGAACTGTCAAACTGAAGAGAAGAAAATTGTATTCTGGGAAAGCAGAAACACAAAGTCAGTTCTTGGAATGTTTTGTATAGCCAGTCTGTTTGCAGGTTAATACAGCTTTGTACTCCCATGGGAATTAACCTTGAGCTTGAGTGATAACTTTCTTGCGTTTTGAGAGTCTGCTCACTTTGGGTAAAAAGGGGAATAGAGTAGCTGCCTTTTAGAAGAGCTTTTTGAAAAACACTTTAGTTTTTCGGTTCACTTTTTAGTTGAGTTTTAGTTCAGTTGTTGTTTTGTTGCCTTTCTGACATGTTGAGAGAAGCCACTGACATTTAAGTGGAGCTTTTCATCTGCTTAGTTGCTGGACACTTTCCAAGGATCTCCGTCTCTGCCAAGAAATCTGTCGTTTTACTTTTTGATTAAGGATGTATAATCAGTAACAAAGGAACTGGGCCATTTGGGAACTGTAATCTGAGACTGCATCAAGACTACATGAATCCAGCAAGGTTGTCTAATTATTTGCAATGTTTATATCTGCTGCTAGTTGTTTTGATGCAAATAAATACATTTTGAAACAAAAGCTTAAATAATTATGTCTGTCTGATAACTATTAGTGTAACTGAGGACCTAGATTGTCCATTCCTTGTCTAGCTGGAGTTTCTTTAGCACAAAGAATGTTTTGTGAAGTCCTCTATTGGTTGTAAAGTGGGTTGAAGTAATGGAGTAAAACTAAATGATATCCCCTGTCAGCATGCAGCCTACCATTAGAGGTTCTCTAGAGTTCAATATGTGGGGTGCAATACGGACAGTGACACAGGTAAGAGGTTACAGGTAACAGTTACATGACTGGTTCAGACATTTCTTCCTATACACCATTAATAAAGAAACAAAACAGGTTAGCTTGTAGCTTTCTTGTTCAGTGCATGTAACAGGTGATCCAATAACACAATAGAACCTTCATATCTAAGCCAGGGTTCCTCCACTGGCTCAGGTTCAAATACATGCTTTATGTCTCTTTTTTGGTTCTTTGATTTGTATTATGTGCATTATTCTTTGTTTTTGAGTTTGTTTATGTATGTTATGTTCCGTGTGTTTTGTGGGTGGTCCCCTAGGAGGCGGGGCCACCTGCCAATCACATCCAAAACTGCCCTCCAACCTATAAATCCAAAGGGTCTCCCATAGTTCCTGGTTGCTCATTTTGAAGGTGCATGGGAGTGTTGAGTTTACTTGTGTTTAAGTGATTTAAAGGTTTTCTGGATTTTTGGCCGCTTTGCTTTACATTTTGGTGATTCTTTGAATATCTGTATTTGGGCTGGTTTGCTTTGGATTTCCTTTGATATTACAACATCTTTTTGCCTTTTGTGTTTCTAGCAGAGATTTCATTTTTGTTATTAGCTGTTTTATGAAGAATAAAACCTTTGTAAGGGTCGGCCTGCAGCTCAGCCCGGCTGGGACACCCCAAGGATGGAAGGATTGGGGAGTGGAAGTTACGTTTGGACACTGCCTCCCTCAAAGTGGTAGATGGCAGCTTCCCTACAGCTTAACAGTGCCCCAGATTCCCGCAGAGCATCATGGACTTTGGAGTTCGGTATCGCAGCCCTGCTGGGTACCATGGGCACCGAAAGGAGACGCTGTGAGAAGACCATGGGACTCTTATTTCCTTAATAGCCCGGAAATACTATCAAGTCATGAGAATGGGAGTCCAGAAGTACTGCTGGGCTAACAAGAAACTCAAGTTCACCATATGACCTGGAAGTGCTGGCAAGTCATGTGGACAGAAGGACGGAAGCACCTTCCGGTCAGACCATATATAAAGGACTTCTGAAAACCTAGCAAGGGAGACAGAGTCGGGTGGTTGGTGGATGAAGCTTGCTGAGTGGTGCGGAGGAGAAGAGAATTATAATTATTCTGTTATTTGATTGTGTTTTGGTGGCTGTGCTAGAAGAAAACTGTGGTGCTTTTACCTGGTGTCCTGAGTGTCTGTCTGTTGGGTTTAAAGGGGCAACAGCGACCCCCAGCATTCACACCTTTTATTTTTAAAGACTGTACACTTATTATACTCTCTTAAAAATAAAGGTGTCAGAATGGCTCTTCAGCGCAATGCAATAGGGGAACTATTTTTGCTTCTCAAAACACCCACCCCAAACACAAAGGTTCCAGAAAGAACTCTTTTTTATTTACACCTGTAACAGGCTTTAAACAATAAATACCTTAGGTAGTAACAGATTTGTGAAGTACCGATGGGTTGTGATTTTAAAAGGACTCTTGATGCCACAAACACAGAGGAGGATAAGTTCAGTTTTTCTTAATCTGTTAATGTCCTACCATACATTAAAGATTTCATTGTGTTTCGACATACTAGGAAGTTTTTTAAAGCACAAAGAACCAACTTGATATGCAAAGAACCCTTCCCAGAACGAAATGGTGCTAATTCAAGCAAAGGTTCGACAAGGGGCCACAGAGCTGAGTAAAGAACCATAAAATGGCATTGAAGAAATTTTACTTTTCAGAGTGTCTTACTAGACAGGCTTTGATGGTGATACCCACCTCTAGTGAGCATTTTTAAGTGTTTTTGGGACTCCTAGTTCACAACAAGAACATGTCTATTCACACTATTATGTAGCTGTGATGTTTCAGCCAGGGTTACTCCCCTGGCTGGGGTTCAAAGTCTTATTTCATGTCTCCTGTTGTTCATTTTTGTGCCATTTATTTGTTTCTGATCTTGTATTTGCACATCCTGTGTTACGACCCATGTGTTTTGGGGTTGGTTCCCCCAATAGGCAGGAACACAAAAACTCACCAAAACTTCCTAGAGCACTCAAAATGAACCACGAGGAACTCCTCATAAATCAAGAGGGTCTTCTGCTGTATGGATTTATTCCTAGGGCAGAGATTGCCAATTCTGGTCCTGGAGGACCACCAGTGGCTGCAGGTTTTCATTCTCACCCTTTTCTTAATGAGTGGCCTGTTTTTGATGTTTATTTTTTGTTTATTTTTACTTAATTAGCAGCCAAACAATAATGAGATACAAAATGAGCCAAAACAACTGGTGTCCATCATACAATATCTGAAAATAAAGAAAGGTGAAGGTCTCAGGAATGCTGATCTGCTCAGGTCCTCAAAACATTTTAACGGTGTTCTTAGAAAGAGAAAATCAACAATTTCAGAAATGCACCACGAGAGCAGCAACAAGCCACAGAATTAAAGAACGGGTTTAATTAATGACAAGAATTGGAGCTTAATTAAGCAGCTGTTTGGAGGGAAACTAGTTGGAGTTTGAAGCCCTGACTTAGCTGGTCTGCTGTTGGCTCCCTCACTTAACATTTCATTTTAGTTTGGGTGCCATTTATGGAAAGAAATGAAGCAACTGAGAGGAATAATGAAGACATTTAGGAGAAAAAATCTTAAAAAAACAAGTCAGTTAAAATGAATTTACAAGAAGTTAATTAGCAGCACAAACAAGGCACTCATTAAGAAAAGGGTTAGAATGTAAACCTGCAGCCACGGTGGTCCTCTATTACCGGAGTTGGCGACCCCTGCTCTAGGGAGTATCGATGAGTTCTTGTGTTTATCCTGTGCTTATGCTTTTTGATTTCTCTAGATGGCTGACCTCTGTGTTGTTTTTTTGACTTCACCTTAGAACTTCTGTGTGTTTGCCTTGCATTTTTAGGGAACTCCATTTTGCCATTGTGTTCTACTGAGCTTCATTGTGCAACAGAGCAATTTTGTGAAGAATAAAAACGTTTTATTTTAATAAACTTTTTGGGCTTGCCTATTCATCTAGCCAGGGTTTGTTGGTATATCCCCCTCTAGTAGGCAGTACTGGAGTTGCTTTTGCATTGTAATGGACAGCCGGGCCGGGATACCTCCATGACAGAGGGACCAGGGGAAAGGAACTTGGACAGAGCAACACTTTCCCTGAGACGACAGAGAGCACAGTGGCGTAGCTTGAATTCGTGCCGCTCGGAGCGGGACAGTGCTTCAATTTGCCGCCCTCCGACATATTGGAATATATTAACCTATTTAAACAGAAAATTAAAATGACATATAGAGGTAAATTTTGCATAGATTTATTCATATATAGAGAAACAACAATAACTTTTCACATATAATTATTTATAAGCATCAACTAGACAAGAATATAGTATAGACGCACAGAGAAGCTGTGTTCTAATTATTAGTTTAATATAATTAGGCTGAGAAAACCAGAACAAGTTTAGTGTACAAGTAATAGGTGGGGATGTTTTCTGTACAGAGCAAGAACGCATTTGGATTGATAACGAAACAAAATTATAAATTGTAAATGAGTTGTTTATCTTCCTAGAAATTATTATCGGTGTAATGTTTATGTTTATTTTTTGTTATTTCCTCATAAATTTCAACTGATGTGTCTGATGCCGTCACAGAAGGACAGTCTGAAAATTATTTTTGAAGCATTTGTGGATACAAATCAGAGAATTTTACTTTTTTCATTCATGAGTAATATTTTTCCGAACCCTGCTGCTTACACACGAATTGTACTGAGCCTTTTGGCCAATAATGCTGTCCCCAAAAATGTGCTGCTTGGAGCGGACCATCCCCTCCGAGCTACGCCACTGAAAGGGCAGTACCCCTGGCTTGCTACAGTACCACAGAGCAGAGAAGTTCAACCCTCCGGAGGCCCTTCACCACCGTCAGGGGGTGTACGGAGATCGGCTGAGCAGTCCTCTGAAGGGCTGCCATCACACCCGGAAGTTTGTCCGGAAGGAGATTGTGGAACACCTGGAGCACTTTCGGGTGTTCTATAAAAGGGGACAATTGCCACAACTGAAGAAGACAGAGTTGGGAGAAGGTGGGCAAAGCTTGTAAGGAGGAGTGGAGGTGGAAAGAGAAAGAGAGAAGGACTGTGTTTGGTGCTGTGCTGTACTGTCCTACTGTGGGGAATGAGAGAAAAGCGTTTCCCACAGCTCAATACAGGTGTTGTGTGTTAGACTTGGGCTCAATGTCTGCTGTGTCTGGGGTTTGGGAAGCTGCACACCCTCTGGTTTTCACAGCATCTGTTTGGGACATACATGCCTTAGCACCCCTAGTTCATCACAGTAGCTTTGGAGTTATAAAGCAGAATGCTTTGATGTTTATTAAATGCTATGCTGCATGCAACCTACTATATTTTACACAAGACAGCATTTTAGAGGGGGACAGGCTCCAGCACCCCCATGCAGGTTAGAAAATGACTGACTGAATATTTTTAAAAGGACAGAGACTGCAGCTTTACAATGGAGTTTAGATCAGTATGGATAGAAAGATGGAGAATAAAGCAGCTTTCTCAGCCATCTGTTAGACAGTCGATACCTGTACCCTTCACTTGACCTGAATAAATATGATTGTCCTGCTGCTTCATTTTTAAAAAGTATGGAAAAAGGTACATTATCCCTATCATTTCCAGTGCTGAAGGTCATTCTCATTGATGCAAACAGTATATATATATATATATATATATATATATATATATATATATATATATATATATATATATATATATATATATCATATATACTCAAGATGTTTTTATATATATTTATACATATATATAAAAAACATCTCGAGTGACAGCCTGGATGCAAAAAAAGCGCAATAAGATTGCATTAGCTTAGCTGTAGAAGAAGCCTATTCATAACGCTTAAGCATCGATCCTCTTTGAAATTAATTTTTTTTTTTTTTTTGTTAATGCTACATTCATTGGTGTTTTTTTTTTTTTTTGTCTATTTTTGGTGATTGCTGGGATCGGAATCAAGAGGTTCTGCCGTACAGCGTATCCATCTTATGGGTTATCCTGATTTATCTGTTGCTCATTATTAAGTCAGTCACATGTTCAATTCAGGGAATACTGGCCATTAAGGGACTCTGTTTCTCGTACAACATATTTTAAATGAGGTCATTTAACAGGTAATGTAACTATTTTTATTTTATCAGTGACACTCCATTTTCCGGCTCTGGGTTGTTCTTCTCTGTCTATGCCCTTGGCCACAAAGTGTGTGCTGCTTTGAGTAAACAGAACAAAGGCGTTCTTGTTAATCCTGATCATCTGGGCCAGTCAATTAATTTGGAAATTTTATTTACTAATGGATATTGTGTGGGATGAGCTGGCACCCCAGCTAGTGTGGACCCCACTCACTTATCATGCCAGGAGGCCTTAATATGGGAAGGAATAAAAGCATTTCACTTCTGTGCCAGGGCCTGGGTGTGGAAGGTGTGTTACTGCAGGTGCAACAGGGCTGGCATTCTAAAAATCACCGAGCAGAGCATGGGGTTGGACTTGGGAAGAGGGAAGGACTGTACAGTGGGCAACTGCCTTCTATGGGCAGAGCACACCCCTTTACACTGGGTGGTGAACCCCATTATGGACACCTGCAGGGCAGCATAGGAGTTGTGGTCCTATGGGCCTGCCCTGTCAAGTTCTACGGTGGCCACCAGGGTGAGCTGTTGGGGAGTAATGTTACAAGGACCACTGTAGCTCACCTGGACCAAGAAGTGATTCCTGGATGCAACTGATGAAATATTTCTGGGTCTGGAGTTAAAAGATAGTCAAAGTTGGGAGAGGAGCTTGACAACGCTTCCCTAGAAGAAGCAGAGAAAAACGGAAGGAGCAAAGAGGGGGACTGTTGGTATTATCAGGCTGTCAAGTGTTGTGCAAGAGTTTCAACGACACTAAAGGAAGGAAGCTGGTAAAAGGTACACATTCTTGTAATGGATTTGAACCCATGACTGTGTATGTGTGTACCATATATACTCGTGTTCAAGTCATCCCGTGGATAAGTCGGGGCTTGATTTGACCGTATAATTTCAGGTATTTTATAATGTCAGTTGTATAAGTCGAATGCGGAAAACTCACACTATTGGTCCAAGAGATTATGATATTCTTACTCCCACCTGAGAGAGTAACCATGGAGCACACTGACTTTTTATTTCTATGTATTGTGCCTACGTGACCACACAGTCATACCCAAACTATTCAGAAGCAACGTTTGCACTGATTTGTGTGTCTCACACTCATACACCTTTATCGTAAGAGCATCCCTGATCTACAATGGAGCATTCGATCAGCTGAAAATATGAAGCTGGTTTTAAATTAAAAGTGGTTGAAGTGCAGAAAGAAATTGTTAACTGTGCTGCTGCAGAAAAATTTGCTGAGTCTGAGAAACTGATGTTAGATTGGAGGAGGCAAGAAAATGTAAAAAAAAAATTAAGTGGTGCATTTTTGAATGGACGTATAAGTCGGGGTCGGATTTTATGATCGATTTTTTCGGGTTTCAAGACCCGACTTATATGCGAGCCTATACAGTAGTTGTGTGTAAGGTTTGGGCTGCTGGAATGCCCCTAGTGGCCATAATCTTAAAATATTTACAATAATATAAAAACATTAACCCCATAGGAAGTTTTCACATTTTATTATTATACAACATTGAACCCCAGTGGATGTAATTTGGCCTTTTTGATTCTGATCAACAGAAAAAGTTTATTTAAAGTCAACGTGAAAATAGATCTCAATTAATTACAGATATAAAACACAAGATATTTGACCTTGTAAGTATTCGCCCCTTCAAGTCAACATTTAGTATACTCTTAAAGGTGCCAGAACGGTTCCTTAGAGTGGCGCCTTATGGGAATCATTTTTGGTTCCCAAAAGACCAATCCACATGAAGGTTCCAGAAAAACCGTTGACTTACTTAGATCCACAACAGGCCCCACGCAGTGAATAACCATTGGGTCATGATTTTAAAACAACTCTTATTGCATGCAATAATACAGGCCAAGTCCAGGTTTTCTTAATATTGTAGTGCCCTACTAGGTAGCCTACCACACATGAAACGGATAAAAATGTGTACAAATTTTTGTCATGCAGAAAATTAGGATGACTTTCAAGGGGATTAAATACTTTTGCACGCCACTGTATTTCAGCCAGGGTGGAGAGAGACAGCATCTCAAACTGAGTCAGGACAGCAGAGCAAGTCAAAGGGACAGATGGGTCAAGAGGTGGCAGTGCAATGTGAGCTCTGATAAACAACCACCTTGTCCACAAAGAATCTAAGGACATTTACACCAGTTAACATCAAGGTGCTGGTGGTGGATTTTAGGAGGCCCAGGCTACTCCCAGACCCTGTGATCATCAGAGGTGACTGTGTGCAGAGGGTGCAGACTTATAAATACCTGGGAGTGCAACTGGATGATAAACTGGACTGGACTGCCAATACTGATGCTCTGTGTAAGAAAGGTCAGAGCCGACTATACTTCCTTAGAAGGCTGGCGTCCTTCAACATCTGCAATAAGACGGTTGTGGCGAGCGCCCTCTTCTACGCGGTGGTGTACTGGAGAGGCAGCATAAAGAAGGAGGATGTCTCACGCTTGGACAAACTGGTGAGGAAGGAAGGCTCTATTGTAGGCACAGAGCTGGATAGTTTGACATCTGTGGCAGAGCGACGGGCGCTGAGCAGGCTCCTGTCAATCATGGAGAATCCACTGCATCAACTGAGCAGGATCATCTCCAGACAGAGGAGCAGCTTCAGCGACAGACTGAGGAGACCCCACACTATGCGACTCTTCAATTCCACCCGGGGGGTAAACGTTAACACTTTACAAGATTATAGACTGTTATACCTGCCTCGCACTCTCCACCTTGCATTTTTTAACTTGCATTGCATTTTTATCACTCTTTAATTAATATTATTTTTATCAGTATGCTGCTGCAGGAGTATGTGAATTTCCCCTTGAGGATTAATAAAGTATCTATCTATCTATCTGTCTATCTGTCTATCACGGCATACAGGAAAAACAGAAGTAATGACAGTATTAATGATGTTAAACAAAACTCCTACACAGCTAATTTAATTAAAACATTTTATGATGTATGACCTTAAATCAATCCCTCTGGGTGACGGCATCCCATACAAGTGCAACCATTTTTGTTTCGGTCTCAGTCACTGCTTTTCAATGTTTTGTTGTCTCCTGTCACCCATCACTGGCTCTTTTCTAATTTCTCCTTACAGCCTTCAAATAAAGGCGAATTCCAGTGGGCAGCGCTCTTTTGTAAGTGAAGCCTTGTATGTATGCAAAGTGTACTGTTTTACTAACTGATGATAGCTTAAAACTTGCAGAAATGTAAAAGAACAGAAGCATCTTTTTAATTGAAATACCTGTCTTTGGTTCCACCGAGAAGTATGGCTGCTCCTTGAGGATACTGTAGATGATCTTGGCACCATTCCCAAAGCTTGGATCATCAGCATCTGTGGCTGTCACTTGTATGACTGAAGTTCCTGCATGGAATATAAAAAGGAGATTTAGAGGTAATGTTAGAGGTACGCAAGCTTAATTGCATGTCAACATTTACAAAATAAATAATTATGAGAAAGCCATGTGTTGCTGCTGGTTGCCTCGTTTTGTTCCTTTTATTTTTTTCCCCCTCTTTCTTTTCCCCAGCATATTTTTCTACACTGAGAAGTGCAGGTGTGTTTGACAGCTTATTATACTCATGCTGTGATATGGCTCCCTTTTTGTGTTCTTTCATGATGAAGCTTCCTCTCAGAATGCTTTCTTTTTATAACTGAATTAAACAAAAAAAATGAAATCTATTTCAGATGCAGAAGCTGAGGAGTATATAAATTATATAATGCAATTAATGGCAGAGTTTTGTCATATTTCTTGACAGTGCATTACATGAGCCAGCGATGAAGCTAATTGGTTTTAGCATTTTAGAAATCTATTTTTATAATAAATAATTGGATTCAACCCTTTTTTGTGTCATTAATCATGGGAGTGAAGTTATTGCAGAACTATTTCCACCAAAAGAAGTATACACGCTATTTTGTAACCGAGTGTAAAATTTTTGAACTGAGAAGAAAAAAAATGCAAATTATCCCAGAGTCATAAAAGTGAATAAAAACAGGCTCTGCTCAACTCATTACTCTGATGACTAATCCATAATTGCTGCACATTCACTATACAGTCGACAATTTACAAATTCTTTAATTATAGCTTCCTTATCCTGTCACAGTTCACTCCACCCACTCCTGCTAAAGCCTCCAGGAGAGCAGGGAAGTGGAGGGGACGTTCCGTTGCCCAAAAGCCTGTTCTTCTCAACCAGGACCATGCAGTACAGGACACCTAGCACAGGCCAGCAGATGTCCAAAAAGCTAAACCCTGCTAATAAAAGGACAAGGTAATCTTACAAGGACAATAAGACATGTTTTCAAAGGGGACAAATGCCATGCTGGTCTGAAAGTGGGAGAAAGTTGAACAAGGAGCAAGGCCATTTAATGTATAACGACTCTCATTTTACAACCCAGATAAAAGAATGTGAATAAATGTAAAATGGGTTTCATTACTACCACGGAGGTCATGTTCATTGGTTCACTGAGTATCCTATTATCACTAAGTGGTTGGAGTGGTGTAATGCCTCTTGAAAGATCTAATGAACAGCACAGGAACTTCTCTAGCCTCTTTGGATATGGCCTCACCCCAGGCAGCCAGCCTCCAACCGTCAAATTTTAGCCAAGCTTCCTTCCCTGGCTAATATGTAAATCCCTTTTTGATGTCTATTTTATTCTATAATTACTATCATTTAGGCTATTATTGCGATTTATTTTTTGTCACATTATGTATTTGAATTTCCCTATGGGATTAAAAAATTAATCTAGTCTAACCTAATTTTAACTATCATTTTTATGTTATTTATTTATTCTTATACTTCAGCATGTGAACAGATGGTCTACTATGTTCCTTGTATTTTACAGATAGATTTCCCCAAAGGGTGGGGCCATCAGTACATTACTGCTAGTGACCACCCCCATGTCCCACAAAAGGGATTGTGGGAAATGCAGTCCCTTGCAATTCACTGAATGCATTTTGGTGGAGTGTTGGTGTATCTGTAAGTATTGCTATTGTCATTGGATTTTCTGATTTCTTTAGCTCTTTTTGTTTCTGTCTACGGATTTTGTTTCTTGTATTAGGGCTCCTTTGCTCTGGTATTGCACTGCTGACAACTCCTTTTCTCTCTTTTCAACTCTTTTGAAACATTGTGTTACATTTTCTGATTTTTGTAACTATATTCCCCCTTTTATAAAGATTGCCTTTTCAACCATAATCCAGAGGTTTACAGGCATCCTCCCTCAGGTGGGGATTGTTGTATTTCAACCAGGATTTCACCCTTGGCTGGGGTTCAAATTCTTGTTTTATGTGTTTTTTATTAATTATGAACCTTTGATTCATGTTACTGTTACTTGTGTTTGTTATTTTCTGTTTTGTGGGTCATTACTTCAAGTGGCGAGGCCACCTCACTATAACAGCAAGTTACTGCCGTCAGCACTACAAGCTCGGGGACAACCCATAGTTTTTTGTGCTTCCTTCGAATGTGCTTGAGAGTTGGTGAGTGCCTCATTGTGATTAGTTCTGTGCTTTTGTTATTAGATTTTTCATCTTTTTGCTCTTTTCATAAGCACTCTGGATCTCACATTGGGACTTTGCTTGCCTTGGATTGCCTTTGCTGGCAAATCGTTTTTGCCTTTTGTACTCTACAGAGCTTAGCTTTTGTTTAGAGCACTATGATGTTTTGTTCACTATTAAAGAATAAATATTTCGTTTTTAAAGATTCTTTGTTTGCCCGATTTGCTAACCAGGTTTGATGGTTCCCCAATATAGTGGGCATTTCTGGGATATTTCAGGACTTTGTGCTTGGGAGCTGTCAAGTTTCATAACAGCAACTGGGCTATATTTTGTGAAGATTACATATATATTTTCGAACTTTTGAAGCCAAAGCCCATTTGGTCGGGTGTAGGCCGAAGCCAGCCAGTAAGGTAGGAACTCAGACATTTTTGAGAGTATCCTTATCTGAGTAGGCTGATTAGAATATGGAGCTTCTTGGTGATTATATTTTGGAGGAGTCACACCGCTTGTGCTGCTACATCACAAAACCAAAGACTATCACTGGCAGACTTCGGCCTGCAAAGGCAATATACTGGGGCTGTGGCCTTTAAAGTTCAAAATGTATCTTTAAATGTCCTCAAATAGACAACAACATCCCACAAGGAAGAGGAAACATAAAAACCTCTGACTTGTGAGACAAATTCTATTATATCATTGGAACTCCGGGGTTTTGGCACACGGTAAACCTGAATTTAAAGTCGGTTTTATTGTATCTCACTTCAATAAAAACTTTCTAATCTGTTTACGTTTTACCACAACGGATGTCCCCCATTTTAGGCTTCCTTATCACCACTGAAATCCTTATTTAGAATTCAGGAAACAATAAATAAATAGAAAGAAAACAAAAGGAAAAAAGCAAAATACGAGTAAAAAGGACCATAAAAGTACCAATTTGAAATCTAAAAATCAAAAGAGCAAGAATAGTCCAAGAATAGAAGTCAACACTAACTTGAATACTTATGAGATTAACTCTTTTGTGTTTTACATTTGTAATTAACCACTTTGCAGAGATCTGTTTTCACTTTGACATTTTGTTGATCGGTGTCGAAAAAGCCAAATTAAATCCACTGTAATTCCACATTGTATAATAAAAAATGTGAAAACGTCCAGGGAGGTGAATACTTTTTATAGACAATGTATGTACAATAAAATAGACATAATTAGCTATTTATAACTAAGATGCAATATGTTGTGTCAACTAATCAGAGTGGGTATACAAAACATGTACACACTCTGATTAGTGGCCATTTCTGATTCCAGTGGTGTAGTAAGCATACTTTACATCGATCCCATTGAGTTGTTGTCAAAATCAGGATTAAAATAATATTTTTAGTATAAAGTATATAAAGTGGCTGTAATATAATTAAAACATCTTTTTATTTCCTTGTTAAGAAATTATAAAAATTCAGGCCACCGCAAATTTGCTGCCATATGATACATAAGCGTCTGTTTCAGTTTTCAGGTCTTTCTCATGTATTTCCTTCAGTTTCCTTCTACATCCCAAAAGAGGCATTGTAATGAATTATTGATTAAATTGTATCTTTAAGTTTAACATGTTCAATTTAATGAACCCATTCATCCTGCTTGGCTGCAGGTGCTCATGAATTCCTCTTTACATCCAAACAGGATGCAGAAGGCTCTGAAAATGAGTGGATGGAGATAATGCCCTGTTCGTCGTATTCTAATTACTTGTTGGGCTTTGCTGATATGAATATAATGTGTATTACTTTTTTTTTTTTACCCTCGTAGCTGTGTATTTGCCAAAGGCTTGAATTAAAAGTTTTATCTTGTAAAAAGTTTAACTTTCTTGTTAAAATAACACAAACAATGCCAAACTGCCTGAAACAAGCTGCTTGTTAGCTTGAAAGCCCCAGTAGTCAAGGCAGAGCCAAGGCTTCACTCTCTTTACACTTTTATATTTACAGTATATAATATTTTATGTTTATTGCTTTCAGTTACTCAAAAATGGTAGAATTTTTCGATATCTAGTATTTTATTTTCTAATAAACTTGCAATATATTTTCTTATATAAAAGGCTCACCAAAGTTTTAATTCCTTATCTGCCTCCATCTAAGCCCATGGACTTTTACAGATGTACAGTGGAGTCCATACTCATTATCTCTATAACATCCTAGTATGGCACCAGCTCATCCCAGGGCCACAGGGCACTACACAGGGTGGTGAAGATGACACAGAATATTCCTGGTGCATAGAAGACTTCCTTTCAGAACATACATAAGACACACGTAAAGACTATTTAGCACAGCTGTTTTTCGTCCTCCTCTGTTCAGACTAGCAGTGAACTAGCACTGAAAACAGTAAATTCATGAGACTACATTGATTGTAACAACTACATGACTGCTTTCTTGTGTAAATCATCTCGTTTTGTATTAATTGCATTCATTGTTTTTGCACTTTTAGTATCGACACAAGTAATGTGAGATTTGTTCATCTACATTTTAGAATGTTTGCCATGGTCCACCATTGGTCTCCATAGTTGTCCATTCTATTGGAAAGTCTGTTATCTCCATTCTCTATGAAAACATAAGGTGCACATTTTGTCTTGACTATCACTACAAACCACACGGTGGTAAGTAATATACTTAATAAATATTATTTTTAGGTGGATTATTCTTTTAAACAAACACATGTATAATTTTGTTAACCTCTTTATAAGTTATTTTGAAGTATACTGAAACCGAAGGCTGATTGACCAAACTAAAAGGATGCATCGAAATTGAATCCCTGCAATGAAGCCTGGAATGTCTGAAAAACAGAAAGGTGAATGTTTTGGAATGGCCGAGTCAAAGCCCTAATCTTAACGTTATTGAGAATCTGTGGCATTACTTGAAATCTGCTGTCCAGAGGCGCCATTCCACCAATCTAGAGAATCTCTATCAATTCTGCCAAGAACAATGGGGAAGAATCCATCCAGAACAATGTGCAAAACTGGGACATACTTACATACCCAAAACAACAAAGGCTGTTATTATAGCGAAAGAGTTCTTGACAAAGTATGAATGTGTAGGCCTTGAATACTTAGGCAAATACGACCTTTGGAGTTTGTCCTTCTTCCGTTAAACATCTATAGAAAATGGTTTATTTGGACTTTGGAAATGTATTGTTACACCATAAGAGTTCACATTAACATACTAAAAGGATAATTATGTGGACAAATCTTTTGCCATATAGAAAATTAGGATGACTGTCAAGGGGATTAAGTACTTTTGCACACCACTGTGTGTTCCCCAAGCACCCTATGCTTGTGTGTGGATAACCAGAAGACTTACTTTGGATATGTACACATGTCATCATTCAGACAGTTTTAAGATGGTAATAAAGTATACTTCATGTCCAAGTATATGGATAAACTGAATACAAAAAAATCGGGAGTTGTCTTCTCTAGACTTTCTCGTTTACTCAGATATGGGGATGGAGTAAACCACAAGACAATGATTATATTTTTATGTTATGTACATTAAAGGACAATCAAAAACAAATCAAATCAAATCAGTAATTTATTAAACAGTTATTATAAAAGTAAAGTTGAACAAATCGGACTCCGCAGCTGCATGAATAAAAAAGTACCACTTCAGTTAGCGGAAATAGTTGAAAAGTTGATAGAAATCTACATTTTGTACCTTGCATGCCAAATTTTGGTTGACCTAAGTGAAAGCATACTTAAGTTATCGAGTTTACATACACACACACACACACACAGACATAATTCCAAAAATAGTATTTTTGGACTCGGTGGAGTCTAAAACATCGAGATTCATCAAGATCTCGAGATCGAATTTTTGGACGATTACAATACTTTGAGAAAAGTAAAAGCAATCTTTTAGTTTGCCAGTTGAAAAAGGAAAGGGTATTTAGACAGCAAGAGCTTTACACCCTTGCTTTTGACAATTTTTTCTTCTTGTGTTTTGTATTTTTTTATCCTAGCATTTGAATATTCCCAGATTTAGGCCTATACATCCTTTCAGACTCCTCTTGGTTTTATAGGCTAAACAGTTTCATGTCCTGGTCCATTTACATTTCCTTCTTGGGTTCCCATCTCATTGTATACAATAAAAAACAAAGTATTCTGGCCTCTTCATTTTTAAAACATGTTGCTATGTTGCAGCCTTAAGCTGAAATCATTTAAATTGTTTTTGTTTTCATAAATCAAGCAACCCTCAGTGCCACAGAATGACAAAGTGAAAACAAGATGTTAAAATGTTTACAATGAGACAAATATTAAGACCCTTTGCTATCACACTTGATATTTTCCTTATGATATCCTGCTATTTTCTTTTAAGTTTCCCACCCTAGTTAGTCATAGGGGAGATGGTCAATTAGGGTTGACAGATATCCCAGTTTGAGGGGGACTGTACCTGTCTTCTGCTCTCCATATTTACTATATATACATTTAAATATATATATACTAGGGGGCTGTGCCCCCTGCCCGCTTTGCTCACCCACCCCGGGGGCAGTGTGTGCAACCCACTTTGCATCTCTGCCGCTCGCGTTGTGTTGGGGGTGATGAGGGGGGCTGAACACACACTAAGGAGATGCGGTCGGATCAGCTGCTGCGTGTTCTGCTTATCGCGCTGCGTGTCAATTATGTAAAAGCTTGTACGGCAGCTGTCCTTTTGTCTCACTGCCTTGTCTCGTGGGACGGTAGAGTGTCTCAGAGAAAAATCATGTATCGTCGCCTTCCAAGATTTTTTAATAATAGAGAGATATATATAAGGTGATGCAGGGAAATGGGAAATTTTCAATTAGCACTCAATGCATGAATAATCATATTACAAAATACATTTAATGATGAAATGTATTGTACAGGATAATGATTAATTAATTTAATTAATATTCATTCAATGTTAATTTTATGTTTTGAAGAAAACATCATGAAGGTGTTGTCCATTTCTCTGTACACATCGTGACAGCCTGTTGTGGAAATTCTGCACTGTTTATCAAGAGGAATGCCAGCGATTTCCTCTTCAATCTTCCTTTTTAGTTCAGCAGTGGTTGCAGGACGTGTGCAGTACACTTGGCTTTTAAGATGTTCCCACAGAAAAAAAGTCACAAACATTAAGATCTGGGGATCTCAGACCCCATGGAATATCACCGTTGTGTGAAATGATGCGACTTCCAAACAATCGTTGAATAGCTGTCATTGATTGTCGGGCAATATGCAATGTGGCTCCACCTGGGGACTTCTTTGTTAAGGCTGAACCTGTTTATTCAAAATTACGCACCTTTGTTGTAATTGCATGACCAGACGGGACACGATCATGACGTCCTAACTGGTAATGACGCCGAAATTCCACTTGTGCAACAATCACACTGTCACCATTCTTATAAAAGGCTTCACAGCGAATGCTCATTACGCAGCACTTCACTGCTCCATTACAACTAAGGGCAAGGGGGTCTAAACGAGGCCACATTGGTCCTAAACAACTACCGATGCCCCAGGGTCGCCAACACCTACTTCCCTACTCCCTGCGCCACCCTGTGTATGTACTGTATATATATATATATATATATACTGTATATATCATTATAAATACTTTTAGTAGAAAAGAACTGAGTCCTAAAAGAATTTAGTTAGCTACTCCACTATGTAATTACAACAGAAAAAAATGTCAAAAACATGTCAGAGAGATTTTTATGGCTGGTCTTTCTGACATTTATTTATAGCTGTAGATTATTTACTGGAAATGATAAATTAATACAACTTTTTAAACATATTGAAATGTTTGATTTTCCTTACCTGGTGCACACATTTCTGGAATGCTAGTAATGTAAGGTTCATTTTGAAACACTGGTTTATTGTCATTTATATCCTGAACCTTAATAATAAATTCTGACTCCGGCTCCACAGGTTGCATGGTCTTTTTGTCAATTGCTTGCGCTCGCATTGTGTAGAATGCCTTTTTCTCTCGATCCAGCCTCTTGATACTATAGATTTTGCCAGTGTTTTCGTCAATTTTAAAATCACTTCCTGCTCCATCTCCTGAAAGTATATACTTTATAGAAAGGTTCCCCTTATCATAATCAGATCTGATCTGTGGGACATAAGAAATAACAAGTTAAAAACATGACACATGGAACATTTTCTGAAATGTATAACAGAATTTTAGATACAATACAGTGCTTATAATATCCGGCTAAGTTTCCCAGCCTAATGTTTGTCATAGGGAATATGGTCACTTAGGGTTGACAGATGTTCCGATTTGAGGGGGACTGTACCGAGTTCAAGAGACAAATCCCAAGTCCCGTTTTGCCTCTGAACAAAAATGATATATTCAAAAAAAAATCTTAACTTACATTTTTTTATTGAATATCTAGTTAAAGAAGCTCAATACATTTTTGTAGATATACTGGTGTATCACCTTTTATGAGTAAAATTTGTAACTGTCAGCTTATCTGAGTGTTTGAATCGTGTGTGTGTCCGTGTAGATCATGTGCTCGTGTCTTTGTACATTTCTCATGCTCATTATGACTGCCTGTACTCGTGTGTAATTCATTTTGAAAGTAATGACTGTTTTATATATGTTCTATATATGCACTTATTTACATATACTTATATTTAGATTATACATTTTTATAAATCTAGAATTATAATTTAATTTAAATAATCTATTTTTTGTCTTCCTTAGTTCCTTAACATCTTTCTTGACATAGTAGATTTGTCATTAGATACGGGGGTCTTCCCAGACTGTCTTAAGACTGCTGTAGTTAAACCCCTACTTAAGAAACATAATCTTGACCCCTCGGCTCTTGAAAATTTTAGACCCATCTCTAACCTGCCTTTCTTAAGTAAAGTTCTGGAGAAGGCAGCCATTATGCAGTTAAATGACCATCTCAATAAACCTGCTATTCTTGATAAATTTCAGTCGGGTTTTAGAACAAATCACAGCACAGAAACTGCACTCGTTAAAGTAGTAAATGACTTGCGGGTAAATGCAGACAGAGGCCATTTATCTGTTCTCATCCTCTTAGATCTGAGTGCTGCATTTGACACCATTGATCACAATATTCTTCGAAATCGCCTTAGTCAATGGGTGGGCCTCTCTGGCAGTGTCTTAAATTGGTTTGAATCCTACCTGGCAGGTAGATATTTCTTTGTGAGTTGTGGCAATCAAATCTCAAAGACACATGATATACTATATGGTGTTCCACAAGGCTCTATCCTGGGTCCGCTGCTCTTCTCAATCTACATGCTTCCGTTAGGTCAGATTATCTCAGGTTACAACGTGAGTTACCACAGCTATGCTGATGACACACAGCTGTACTTATCAATAGCACCTGATGACTCCGACTCTCTCGATTCACTAACACAATGTCTTACTGGTATTTCTGAATGGATGAATAGTAACTTTAAATGAAGAGAAAACTGAAATCTTAGTGATCTGCAATAATGAATTCAATGAAGCTATTAGAAATAAACTGGATACATTAGGATTAAAAGTCAAGATGGAGGTAAAAAGCTTAGGGGTAATTGTTGACTGTAATCTGAATTTTAAATCACATATTAACTCTTTTAGGGCGGATGTCAACTTTTGTCGACAGGAGGGGTTGAGGGCGAATGTCGACTAAAGTCGACATCCAGGGATAGAGGGCGATAATCAGCTGTTAATGGCGACAAATCTCACTGTCACGTCACAGGCATTCCCTCTGTGCTTGGAAGAATGATAGACTCGTTGACTCGGCAATTAATCCTAGCGTGTGCGTGAGTTGCGAAATGTAAACAATGGCAAGATGGTATCGACATGTGACAATGGAGCGAGGCGAGTGCAGAAAAGAAAACACTCGGCAGACAATGACAATGTTTTGCGCATTATCGCGGAGTCGGACTCTGATTTTTCAGAATCGGATTTTATTGACAGTGATCAGGAGATCGAGCAAGAGAGTGAGAAGCCGGCATCAGCTGATCAAACACCAGCCGATGCCGCGCCAGCAGATCTGCTGCCAGCTGAGCGCTTCGCGCAGCCGATGCATCTACAGCAAGGTTCGCGTGGGATAAATACACAGACATTGATCCGTTGAGAGCCGATCTGGCTACTGGACTTCACAAGATGGCATGGCTTGCTGTTGGACACGACAGATCACCAGCTGCTGTACTTCAGGCTGCTCTCTCCTGATGCTGCTTTTCAGCTACCGCCAGACGAGATAAACAGGTAGGCAGAGAAATTTTTTCAATCGCGGGCTGCGTTTGCATCGCATTCTCATTTTTCAAAGTGTAAACACACAACAAAAGACGAGATGAAGCGTGCTGTGGTATTACAAATAGAGATGGGACAGAACTGGTGATATAACTTCAGGGAGCATTGGTCCAAACGTGCTTTGTCCCTGGTGGCTTTGGACAGGTTATGTAGCATGGTGATAGGTACGTGCTTCTGCAAAGTTTTATTCACTTCTGTAATAAACAGAAGCAAATCCCATGGGGTGAGCCAGGCTATAATGCCATGCATAAAGTTCATAAAGTTTCAGAAGATGAAAAGAGGTGACAATACGGTTTTCATGCGGGCAGAAAACTTGGTGGCAGTGGAATGGCACAATGGCAAAAGGGTGACTTGTCTCTCTACAGCACACACTAACAATATATGTGAGAAAGTGCAGCAACAGACAATTGAAAAGTAGGCACCAAAGCAACACGTATTGTAGCAGTGCAATGTGGCAATGACTGAAATTGGCTGCTTGGACCGAGATCAGACTTTGCAGGACTTTGCTGTGTAAAATGTATGTGATATGTATGTGAAATCATAGAGTATGCAGGCTCATACAACATGCAAGACAGTAATATTTGTCAAAAGTAAATATTTTTTGTTGATTTGATATGTTAAACAATTGCTTTGTGTTCTTTTTTAAAAAATGTTAGTTTTTGGAAAAATATTCAGCCCTGGGAGATAAGAAAAAAAAAAAAATTAGCCCTAAAAGAGTTAATCAGATCACTAGGACAGCATTTTTTCACCTAAGAAACATAGCAAAAGTTAGACCTCTTATATCATTGAAAGATGCTGAGAAATTAGTTCACACAACGCACTCCTCTCAGGACTACCCAAAATAGACATAAATCGACTGCAACGAGTGCAGAATGCAGCTGCTAGAATCCTAACTAGGAAAAGAAAATCCGAACACATTTCTCCAGTTTTAATGTCACTACACTGGTTGCCTGTGTCATTCAGGATTGACTTTAAAATTCTGCTTATGGTTTATAAAGCCTTAAATAATCTTGCCCCATCTTATATATCGGAATGTCTGACACCTTATATTCCAAATCGTAACCTCAGATCCTCAAATGAGTGTCTGCTTAGAATTCCAAGAGCTAAACTTAAAAGAAGTGGTGAGGCGGCCTTCTGCTGTTATGCAGCTAAAATCTGGAATAGCCTGCCAATAGGAATTTGCCAGGCTGATACAGTAGAGCAGTTTAAAACACTGCTGAAAACATATTACTTTAACATGGCCTTTCTATAACTTCAATTTAATCTTAATTTAACTTAATCCTGATACTCTGTATGTTCAATTCTTTATAATAACTATTCATGGTGGCTCTAAAATCCGTACTGACCCCTACTCTCTCTTCTGTTTCTTTTTCCGGTTTCTTTGTGGTGATGGCTTGCACCACCTCCACCTAAACAAAGCTTCATGATGCTACAACAATGATGGATGGATTAAAAGGCAGAAGTCTACGTGACCATCATCATCATCAAGTCCTTCCGTGAGAATCCTAAATCCAAAGAGGACTGTTTCATTTATGTTAGGTAGAATGCCCAGAGGGGACTGGGCAGTCTCACGGTCTGGAATCCCTACAGATTTTATTTTTTCTCCAGCCGTCTGGAGTTTTTTTTTTGTTTTTTCTGTCCCCCCTGGCCATTGGATCTTACTCTTATTCGATGTTCATTAATGTTGATTTATTTTGTTTTCTTATTGTGTCTTTTATTTTTCTATTCTTTATTATGTAAAGCACTTTGAGCTACTGTTTGTATGAAAATGTGCTATAGAAATAAATGTTGTTGTTGTTGTTGTTTTGGTCACTCAAAATGGTGGCCGACCCGATCTATGATTCTGAAATCTGACAACCCACTATGTGATTGACAGGCAGTGCTTCCCCATTCCAATGTGTGATGTATCAACTTCAACACTAAAAGAAAACAAGGACTCCGATGACAGAAAAGGGGAGTAGAATTCATTTTGGTAAAACTTTAGTTTGGGTATCCATTATAAACAGCTATTAACCATCCATTAAGCTTTTATGACATGATATAATCAAATCAAAAATGACAGTAACTATTTCAAGTGTCTTGCTTTTAATAATTTATTTAATAACACATTAGCTTATAAAACATTTATAGGTTGTGTCACACACATGCACATGGGAGGCAGCTAAAGGGCTCAGAAGAAGGTAATTCCCGGGATGGCAGAGTGCACTAATCCTTCCTGTTATCTCCCCACAGACCAAATGTGGGAAAATCCACCTGACTCTCTGGCAGACATCACTTCCTGTTCCGCCCCAGAAGAGCCCACCTTCTAATGACATAATTTCCACATCCCAAGAAGTTGCAGCCCGATGCCCTCATTTCCAGTTCCAGTCCCAAGATCCCTTTTCTTCCTGCTTTTCAGCTGTATTTCCGCCATGTTTCCTAACCTTTTTAGTTCTGGTGTGGACGCTTGTCTGTAAAGACCTTTGCATCAACCTTATTGTCGCAGTCAGCAGCCAGTTCTCATTTATATGAGAGGCTGCTCTAAACCTCTTTATTGTCTCAAGGCTTGATTATTACCACAGCTGACAACAACTGATTTATAATAAATACCTAAACCAAAGTGTGATCATTTAATTTTTTTTTTATTTAAGTAATAAAATCTTTCTGTGCCTCTATTTTTTTTTTTTTACATAAGTGGAAGTTTATTTTGTGTGTGAACTATAATTTTTGTCTAGCAAGAATCAATAATCATGGATCATCTCTTTTAACTTTTAATAAGCCCAGAGAACTTTTGAACTTTTATACCTAATGTGTTGCTATCTGGACTTTGGGTTTAGTTCTCATTTTCTTACACTGCCTAGACAAGTACTCCTTCTTCTCAAACATGTTTTTCTGATCCTGACCTTCAATAATTCAAAGAGAGAGTGACTTTGTTGTGAACGTGTTATGAACGCTAAGTGTACTTGAACACTTTTTTGAGTTCTAGTTCTAGTCTAGTTGATTTTATTTCATCATAATGCCACTTTTTATATATTGTCATGTTGCTTAAAGAGCTGTGACCACATTACTTGTAACGAGACCTGATGCCGCTGATGTACTATGATAGCACACTGAGACAATTTAATTTAAACACAGCCTCATTTTTGGCCATTTTCTGCTACTTTGATGTAACTGGCTATAACTTCATCATCCTTCACTCAGTATTGATGTTCTACCTCTCAAAATAAAGGTCAGGCATTTCTATTTCAGAATTTTTACAGCTTGAAAATTAATGATGTTGTACGCATATGTTACATCCAAATAAATCGCAAAATTCAGTCATGTTAATAGCAAAAAATGCACTTTCAATGCTATTTTTATTTCTATAGGTGTTGGAATAAGCTTCCAAAAACTATAAAAGTGTCAGAGAATCTGTTAGAAACTCCCAGAAAACAAATGTTATAAAATATCCACAAGTAAAGTGTCTAGTTTTACTGTTTTGAAGCAGAACATAAACAGGATTCCTTTTCAATTAAGTATCCATAGCATACAATTATATTACTGAAAACGTGTTATGTATTATTATGAAGGGAAGATCTTATTCTGCTAGAATATAAACAGTTGCTAAAGAAATTATATTGTGTATCCATATTGCAGCACCAATAGTTGTAAGACTCAAAAATATAAATAAAAGTGAAATATACTGTAGAAATGGGACTGAGATGCCAGTTGAAAACTGAAACACCCCTCATATTTATTTGTTAACTAGCTGTGTCCACATAGTAGTGAAATAAGACAAACTTTAAAAAAAAAATGAAAAAATAAAATTCTGGCCAAATGGAAGGTAGGTACGCTCCGATGTCAAATGTTGCTACTGTATCTGATCGTGTTGAGGTCTGACAGGAGAGCATCCCCCATGTGTGAAGAAAATCACGTGGCCGTGATATCTCTGCCAATCAGCAGCTACACTCTAAAACGAACGTAGCTTTGATCTGTCTCTCAAAAATGTCAAATGTTAGTCCTTAACAATCTCTCGATGATAATGTCTGTTGAACAAACAGGTAACGCTAGCTAAGGAGGCAAGGTATGCTTCAACATGTGGCGAGAGGTAGACCAACTTGGCCAGAGGCAGGCGCGTGGGGTGGGGGTGGGGGGGTGTTGGGAAATAAATCGGTGCCACAAACGAACTGTGATAATTAGTGTGATGAGAGAAGTCGCAAAATCAACCGGAATGTTCCAGCAAATTACAGAAGAAAACCCAATCTAAATCCGTTAAGTAGTTCTTTCATGAAAACCAGACAGACAGAGAAACATATATATATATATATATATATATATATATATATATATATACTCTCTATATATAAAATCCTCAGCCTAAAAGTGCAATGATTTTATGTGATCGTTTTATTTCATATTTTCAGTCACATTTTAAATCTGGATTTTTAAAACCTACATGTATATGTTTGGTATCATACTTTTCTGAGTTTATCAAACTTTAATGTGAAGTTGTTAGATTTTCAGATTCTTATTTCGTTTTTAAATTCTAAAGTAAAAAATATCAAGAACTCATGTCCCACGAGATGAGACTTTTTACCAAGAGATTCAACCACGCCCAGGGCCGGAAATAAAAGACAAAGAGTAGGACAGCTGCTGTACATGCTTTTAAATGTTCGAAGTGCCGTGCAACATGCAGATCATGTGGCGTGGTGGCAGCAGCAGCAAACCAGCAGCTGACAAAAAAACTGTATTTGTTTCCCATTGTGTCACCATTTAAGAGGGGGTTTTGGAGAAGCGGCCGCATCTCCTTGGGGTGCATTCAGCCCCCCTCTTCACACCATGAGCAGCAGAGATGTGAAGTGGCTGATGCGTAGTACAGGCCAGGGGGGTTGGTGAGCAAAGTGAGCAGGGGGTGAACCTCCTAGCACAATTGTATTAGGACATTCAGATAACCCGGGGACACATGTGATGCAATGATACCGCATTCTTTGAAGGATCACTGTATCGCAGTATACAATATGTCATTTTTAATGGCAAAGCTCTGTACTTTGATTACAGCAGTGAGTAAATGAATGATATTAAGCAGATTTTAAAATATTTGCATTATTGTTCATCCCCCTGGCAGGTCTACAGGGGTTTAGTCTGCAGGGGTTAAGTCTGCATTCATGACCTAAAACTTCAATATGGTAGCAATAAGGAGCAATTAGTTACATTTAAAATTCTTCATAACTATTATTTTGAACTTTTGATTTTGTAAAGATCTCTTTGCAAGAAAGACCACTGTGATTCCCTTGGGAAACCCTTTATGAGTTGTTTTCGTCTCCTTCACTTACTTAACTATTTTCTGACATTTTCCATTTGGCCACAATAGACTTGCAGTAAATCTGTTTATTTGTATGAACAGTCAGATATCTGATGGGGAGATGTCAGCCTTTTACTAGGAATTTATCCATGCGGTTATGAGATTAGAGATGTAAATCATTACAGTGCCAGAGACTGGTTACATGTTGAATGCTGGTGCTTGTGGCCTTGTATGTTTTTTTTTGTAAATTTTCATGGTTATGTGTCATGGATTAGTCAGTCAGTCATTATGCAACCCCCTATATCCTAACACAGGGTCACGGGGGTCTGCTGGAGCCAAGCCCAGGGTGCAAGGCAGGAACAAATCCTGGGCCGGGTGCCAGCCCACCGCAGGACACACACACACACACACCATGCACTAGGGACATTTTAGGATCACCAATGCACCTAACCTGCATGTCTGATGCATGTGGGGGTAGGACGTCGCTGTCCAATCCGTGGGATGGCAATCCTCTATCAACAAGTTAACATTGGCATGCGAGCGAAAACTCCTACATCAGACAGTTATTTCTTCATTCAGTAGGGGGAGTGTTATTTATTTTAATGGTTTTAGTGCAAACATTGTTTAAACTCATGCTGGTGAGTTGAGGTGAGGTGAGCACCTGAATGTGTGTGCTGGCTTAACAAGGTGATTACCACTTAATTAGCAGGCACCAGCTGTGAATCCAGACAAGGTGGACAAATTAGTCCAGAAGAACGAGATGGAAAAAACAAATGAACTCGTGCCAACATACCTTGTGCGGCTAGTGACCTGTTATGTCATGTTTACAGATCTCACTTGGTCACATATTATATTGTGTATACAGTTCTTTAGGTATGCCTTATTCATTTCATCTTCAGCAATTTAGTCACAAAAATGTGCCAGAATTATTTATTATGATCATTTATTCACCTTAAATTGTATAGGGTCATTAAAGACCCTGACTGTGGTGAAGTGTTAGTTTTTTTACATGCACATTTTAAGTGCTGTGTTTGTAAACAGCACTAAAACATCCATCCATCCATCCATTATCCAACCCGCTGCATCCTAACACAGGGTCACAGGGTCTGCTGGAGCCAATACCAGCCAGCACAAGGCAGGAACAAACCCTGGGCAGGGCGCCAGCCCACCGCAGGGCACACACACCCACAGACAACCACACACCAAGCACACACTAGGGACAATTTTAAAATCGCCAGTTCACCTAACCTGCATGTCTTTGGACTGTGGGAGGAAACCCACACAGACACAGGGAGAACATGCAAACTCCACGCAGGGAGGACCCGGGAAGCAAACCCAGGTGTCCTTACTGCAAGGCAGCAGCACTACCACTGCACCACCGTGCCTCCCTCTCATGAATTAATTAAAAAAAAAAATTCAAGATTTTTTTTTTTGTTATAGACAAGTAGAAGTATGTTGGATTCAGAATGTATTCAGAACCCTTAACCTTTTGCTCACTTTAGTGTATTATAAATTAATATTTTAAATTAATACATTTGCCGTTTTGCCCATCAATCTACACTCAATAAACCAAGTGAACACACGTTTTCAGAAGGTTATTGCAAAAACATTAATCTCTCCAAGTATAGAGACCCTTTGCTGTGGCTCTCCAAATTGTGCTCAGGGGCCTCCTGTTTGCATTGATTCTCCTTGAGATGTGTCTAGAACTTGACTGGAGTCCATCTGAGACAAACTGAATTGACTGGGCATCATTAAGATGGGTATAAAAGGTGAAGCGATTCACACTGCATGTCAGGACTAACACCAAGCCATAAAGTCCAAGGAGCTCTCTTTAGACCGCTGCAATCAAATTGTGATGAGGCATAGTTCAGGTCAAGGGTATAAAA
Source organism: Polypterus senegalus (assembly GCF_016835505.1). Classification (NCBI taxonomy): domain Eukaryota; kingdom Metazoa; phylum Chordata; class Cladistia; order Polypteriformes; family Polypteridae; genus Polypterus; species Polypterus senegalus. The sequence continues at coordinate 13,114,825 of NC_053158.1, forward strand.
CCATTTCTAAAGCTTTGAGTGTCCCAAGGAGAACAGTGATCACAATAATTTACTATATTCACATGGTAGTGCTGCCACACTTCAGATGAAATTTCAGCCAGCTCAGTCATTTCCGTTGTCCATACTGCATGAACTGATTTTCCTTTAGTGGAGATAATGGCCGAGAAGAAGAAGTTTCAGTTTCAGTGTACAGATTGCTCTACAGTTGAACAATGTTGTGTACCTTTATGTTGAGCTTCCAGTAAGTAAAACAAGGTGCTTAGTTTTCATACATTTCCCACCAATGCCGAAACCCAATCTAAATGGATTGCTGCTATCTAAGAAGAGAGAGCTTTACAGTCCCCATACCTGTGATTGTAGCCAGCATTTTCTAAAAAGAGGATTTTCAAAAGCCAGGGTGGACTGGCATTTTCTGCCCCACGAGCTATTTAAAGAACATCACTGGAGGTCAGTGTTTATTTCTGGACTACCAACAGAACTGAATGGAAGTCTGCAGAAGAGAGCAATTGAAAGAGGTCAAATTTTCTTTTTTCAATTCTTCTTTTTACTTTTGTACGCAGTGCTTTGACATTTCCATGTTGAATTTCCTTTCACACCTTTTACATTTTGATTCCCAGGGACATGAATGCAGGTATGTGAATCTAATAGTTTGTGAACTGTGTAGTTTCTAGTCACTTTTATTGTAGGTATTATAGCTTGCTTTGTAAGTCAACTTAGATAAATACTTCCACTAAATTAATAATAATAATAATAATAACACATCAGAAGAATATTTCAGGATGGATGTTGATAGTGGCGGCACGGTGGCGCAGTGGTAGCGCTGCTGCCTTGAAGTTAGGAGACCCGGGTTCTCCGCGTGTCTGCGTGGGTTTCCTCCTGGTGCTCCAGTTTCCTTCCACAGTCCAAAGACATGCAGGTTAGGTGCATTGGCAATTCTAGATTGTCCCTAGTTTGTACTTGGTGTGTGTGTGTGTGCCCTGTGGTGGGCTGGCACCCTGCCCGGGGTTTGTTCCCTGCCTGGTGCCCTGTGTTGGCTGGGATTGGCTTCAGTAGACTCCCGTGACCCTGTAGTTAGGATATAGCGGGTTGGATAATAGATGGATGGATGGATGTTGATAGCAAGAGCTGGATATTCCTGCAACAAGAAGATCACATCAATCATGTTGTTGCTAGATTCTCAGTGCAAGCACCAAAAGAATTCACTTATCGATGCAATCAGAACAAATCTGACAATGAAGAGAAGAACATTAAGTTCATCAAGCTCATTTGTTTAGCTTATACTTCAGCTGTCCCAACATCTCATCTAGATACTTATTAATGGTTGTCAAGGCTTCTGCTTCAATTACATGTCTTGGTAGTTTGTTCTAAATTCCCATAACTCTTTGCATAAAGAATTGCTTCCTGGCTTCACTCCTAAATGCCCTTCCTTCCCTTTAATTTCCTCTGGTGTCTCAGAGTATGTGATAACTAATCAGATAGCTAACTACCTGCACTGGTCAATGCTCCATGAACTTGACCTCCCATGGCTTGATCATTTGTTTGATCTCCATCTTCGAAAGAACATCAATATGAAGAACACCACCACTAGTTAAAATGTAGCTGTGAACACCATGCCAACCAACCAGAGATCATTCTCAGAAGCAAGAGGCGATGTCAACTTATTGACGTAGCCATAGAAGATGGTACAAATGTCTCGGTCAAAGAGGTGGAAAAATTCAGAAAATACAAAGACCTCAATTTTGACATTTTGCAAATGTGAATCACAAAGGTTTGTGTGATTCTGGTCATAATCAGAGCATACTGTATATCTAACAAAATAATAAGGTCTGTGTGTCCAGACCCTCTAAGCAATCTGATTGGTCAGTTTGGCTTTGGTGTGATTGGTCATATATGAGACACAGAAGGAGGAGTAAAGGTGTTTGAGGTACGCTGAGAGCGTCACCTTCAGAAATGGAATGTATAAAACTGGACAGGAGGTCAGAAACACGCCTTGAACATAATTACAGAGTCTCGAGAAGCAGGCCTTACGGAAACACGTTCAAGAAAGGGAGTGCTGGGGATGAAACATTCAGAAACACACAAATACAGAGAAAAGGTGCTGATTGCTGATGGTACAGTACATGCTGATGGCCAAGAGACAGCAAATAATACGTAATGATTCTATTACCTGCAGCTGGCACTTCATAAAGTCCTGAGACCCAATGGGTTCCTAGTAAAAAGCAACCAGCACAAACTAATAATATAATATTAATAAAAATAAAAGAATAAAATAATATTATTAATATCACAGCAAACACTTTTTACTTAAATTAGATACAATTTTGAGATTATGAAAACTATCAAGGTTTTTAAGCCTATGTATTTTTTGCAAATTGTGGACTCATTTGATCACAAATCGAGGAAACTTAATTAAGTGGTTTATTCTTCCTCACAGTAAATTAGCTGATTCCTTTATCATTCTTGATAAGATGCATGTACTCTTTAAATATGCCTTGTGATGGATGGACTCTGTTCTCAGGCATGGTCCTTGTGTATCCAAGATGGACTCTGGATCAACACTTATCCCTAACGCTAACCCATGCTGTATTGGAAGCCAGTTGCAAAAAACGGATAGCTTGAAGGATGGAATAAACTCTTCATGCATCAACAGAACCAATGGGGAAAAAAATCAATTAAACATACTAAAACCAAAACTGATTGTCCATTTTTTCATTCTTCTCTTTTTTTATACACACAACCACCTGAAGGGTTGTATCCCATTTTTGGTTTACCTGTGTAAAGCCTTATATAGCTTCTCTAGCACTCATTTATTTAGTTGTACAGTACCTGGCCAACGTACTGCATTTTTGTGCTCTCCTCTGGGATAAAGAATTGGTTCCATATCCAGCCCCGTCGCACTCTGCGATGTAGTACATGCCGCTCCAATGATTTGGCTGTTTTCATTTGCTTTGCATTACTTGATTTTGGTAGACAATGTCCCATCATGAGAAAAGCAATTAGGATGAGCAGCCAAGCAGAACAGTTCATTGTTCTCTTTTTATGGAAAATCTGCTTCTAGTCAGAACAGAGAAAAGAAGCCAAATGCTGCAGGGTTAGTGAAACATTTCTGCATGTCACAGGGAAACGCTGTTATTGTGCTAATTTCCCCAGTGCTGTCAAACACTATCACATATGGTATTTATATGATATTATACATAGACAAAAAATATGCTAATTATGCAAAAAGACAGAAATATTTTCCAATTAATCAATATAAAAAGAAAAGACATAACAATGCAAAGCCATCCACATTTTAAATATTTTTATATAATTATGATGTGCAGGAGGTTTTAAAATGCAAATACACATATTATCACCCGATCAGTCTGTATGAGTTTTATTTGTTTCTCACAGTGCCTTTCACAGCAGACACTGTTGCAGAGTATTTTTCACAACAATTCATACATTACAAAACAAGATCACAAATAAATGTGTGCCTACAGTCAATTAATCAATCAATCAATTCAATTTATTCTTATTAGCCTCATTTGCATGAAAAAGCTATACGATAATAACAAATACAGTATGGCTAATAGAAATGCCACACAAAGACAACCACTGAAGCGGTTTATGGTTACTCAGATGTTTTTCATTTTAAATCGATGGCCCCCTTGACTGTGAATGGGAGTATGTGCATTTTTTTTTATTCATGCATGTTTTTAAGGTATTGCTATCTCTGTCTTTAACATTTTCACCTCAAGAACAGCATCAGTTTGAAATTTCCAGGAGAGTTTCTTTGTTTTGTTAGTTGCGTCGAGTGCGAGGACTGACAAAGTCCAAAAAAAAAAAAGTCGGGGTGCCAACCCAGCCACCGCATTTAATTACGAAGAAACAAACAAAACATAAGGGCCTTAGTGACAAAATAAATGGGTGGTCGATGGCAACAAAACAAGTGACAGAATCTGTAGCCTCTGAACTTTCAGCCTGTAGTAGGCTTGCTTGAAGACTGTGATGCTTCCTTTTAGGAATGGCTGCCTTTATTTGGATGAGGCGGGGCTTCCCGGAATGAAGAGGGCAGGATCAGTCACCTAGATGGGGCGAGTTCTCCGAGCTATGGTGTGGCAAGCTCTGTGGTGATTGTGCCATTTTAAATACATGAATATGCGCTTAGGCTGATGTCAGGTGTAGGTGTGTGTGGTATTGTGGCGGAGCGGCTCCAGAGTATGAATTGGGGTGATCAGCTGACCGGGCATTCACGAGCAAGCACACGCAGTTCAGTTAATTGCCTCATTAGTACTCTGGAAGTTGTAATCAGTGCCAGCACCCGTGAATCCGTTGAACGTGGTAAAAGAAGCCTGAGCTGGAAACAGGGGACAACAGAAGGAAAAAGAAGAGAACTGTAAAGTGAGAGAGACGCATCAGGCGTCTGAGTCATTGTGAGAAAGAAAAGGCAGAGCAGTTGGTGGCCTCCTGTAGGAGCAAGCAATGAGAGCTCCAGGGGCAGATCGTCCCCTACTGAGTAATTATAGAGGAGTTTGGTATGATGGGGTGGAGTGGTGGCTCTGAGGCTATGGATCTGCACTGGCAATTAGAAGGTTGCCGGTTTGAATCCCGTAAAATGCCAAAAGGGCCTATGCTCTGTTAGGCCCTTGAGCATGGCCCTTAACCTGCAATTGCTCTGTCCTGGGTATGACGCTAATCTGCATCCATTTCTGCATGTAGGCCCTCAAACCTGCAGGGAAAAACCTGGGGGTTGGTGGCAGAATTGGCACTCCAGCCACCATAAAAAAAAACCTCACACTGTTCCACTACATCTGAACCAGTGTGGTGCTGAGGTATCACCCGTTGCATGGCTGCACTCTGGTCCTAGTCTGGATACTGAGTTGGTTTGTTGTGTGGTGGGTGCGGCAATGTGCTGTATCAGTGTGTGCTCCTAACCTCTTAGTATGGTGGTGGTGCCCTACTAGGGAAACCAAAAGATGCTAGGAGAGCACAGTGGAAGATGGAGGGACAGACGGCTTAGAGCGTTTTGGCAGATGCCAACGGAGGCAGCTGGAACAATGGTCGGAAGTGGTAACTACGGCGGCTGACATCTCTTCTGAACGCAAGACTTTTATGAGGCCCTGGGGAGAGAACTGAGGAAGACACACTGAACTATAAGGGAGTACTGTATATGAGAAAGAGTAGGAAGTCCCCAATGACTGCATAGTTTTATCGTTTGATTAATTCCTGGATTGTAACTTACAGACAGATACTACTTTTATTACTGTGGATAGCCTTCTGTTAAAAAATTGATTTTACAATTAAGATGGAAAATGTTAATCAGTTTTTACAGAATACGAAGCTTACAAGCTGTGTTTGACATAAGCAGCCATGCCACATGCACTACAGGAGAGGACATCCACCTGAAGCTAAGCATGTTCTGGCCAGTACTTGAATAGAATCCCATCTTGGAAAATTTGGGTTGCTGCTGGAGTAGATGTTGGTATGGTCAGCAGGGGGCACTTACCCTAAATAGTCTCAATGTGGGTCTCAATGCCCCAGTACAGTGATGGGGATACTGTGCTGTAAAAATGGTGCCATCGTTAGGGTAAGATATCAAGCCAAGGTCCTGTCTCTCTGTGGTCGTAAAAGATCCCTGGGCATCCTTTGTAAAGAGTAGGGGTGTATTCCGATGTCCTGTCTTAATTGCCCACCACAGCTTGGTCATTCTGGCCCCCTAATCATCCTCTGTCTCTAATTGGCTATCTCTCTCACCACTTCACCCCCTATTAGATGAGCGTACTGGCGCAAAAATGGCTGCCGTCACATCATCCAGGTGGGTGCTACACTTTAGTGGTGGTTGAAGTGACTCCCCATTCGCTAAAACAGTTTGAGCAGAGAGAAGAGCACTATATAAATTTAAAGAATTATTATTATAAAGTAAGTGAAGAATTAAGAGTAGGATATTTTGCTAGTTCACATTGATGCTGTTCAATGTATTAATCAAGAAATAGGTCAATGTTTAGTCAAAAGTATGCTTTATTATTTAATTTATTCATAGAAATTGATACTTTACCATAGCAATGATTACATAAGCAAATTTGCAATGTTTGAAATGCCTGGCAAAAAAGAAAAAAAAATATAAACTGCTCAAAAAAATTTGAAAACACATCAGATCTCAATGGGAAAAAAATCATACTGGATATCTCTACTGATATGGATTAGGTAATATGTTAGGATTGAAAGGATACCACATTGTTTGATGGAAATGAAAATGATCAACCTACAGAGGGCTAAAGACACCCCGAAAATCAAAGGGAAAAAATGAGGCAGCAGACTTGTCCATTTTGCCGAAATTTCATTGCAGTAACTAACTCCAAATCGTACTCAGTAGTTTGTATGGGCCCCATGTGCTTGTATGTATGCTCCTAATGAGACAATTGATGGTGTCTTGGGGGATCTCCTCCCAGATCTGGACAGTCTGAGATGCAACCTGACAGCATCGGATGAACTGAAACATAATGTCTCACCCAAAGGTGTTCTATTGGATTGAGGTCAGGCGAGTGAGCGTGGGGGCTAGTCAATTGTATCAATTCCTTCATCCTCCAGGAACTGCCTGCATACTCTTGCCACATGAGGCCGGGCATTGTCATGCACCAGGAGGAACCCAGGAACCACTGCACCAGCATAGGGTCTGACAATGGGTCCAAGGATTTCATCCTGATACCTAATGGCATTCAAAGTGCCATTGTCTAGCTTGTAGAGGTCTGTGCGTCCCTCCATGCATATGCCTCCCCAGACCATCACTGACCCACCACCAAACTGGTCATGATGAATGACGTTACAGGCAGCATAATGTTCTCCATGGCTTCTCCACACCCTTTCACGTCTGTCACATGTGCTCAGAATGAACCTGCTCTCATCTGTGAAAATCAAAGGGCACTAGTGGTGGACCTGCCAATTCTGGTATTCTGTGGCAAATGCCAATCAAGCTCCACGGTGCCGGGTGGGCAGTGAGCACAGGGCTCACTGGAGGACGTCAGGCCCTCAGGCCACCCTCATGAAGTCAGTTTCTGATTGTTTGGTCAGAGACATTCACACCAGTGGCCCTGCTGGATGTCATTGTGTAGGACTCATGGCAGTGCTCATCGTGTTCCTCCTTGCCCAAAGGAGGAGAAACCAGTGGGCCCTGCTAATGAGTTAAGGACCTTCTATTGGCGCTTTTCCACTGCATATTACGTCACAGCAAGGTTCAGTACAGCTCACCTTGGTTCGGCTCAGTTCGGCTCGGTTTGCGTTTCGACTGCAGTTTAGTACCGCTTTAGAGTGGGCGGGATTATTCACGTGTCGTTATAGTTGCGGCGACCTCCTGAAAAACTTTTTCATTCCGCGTCGCCCCATCCAGCTCTCGCTGGATCTGCTCCTCGGCTACCAACGAGGAACGTCTGTACTTCCTCAATAGACCACGAAACAGCCATTTTTGGTTAAAGGTGCGTCCAAACCTTTGCTGGCTGTGCTAAAAATCTAGCGGGTCTGTTGTGTCTCGTGTCGCAAGTTCAGTGACGCAGTAATGACGATTTTCTCCGGCCAATCAGTGACCAGCAGAGTTTACACGTCACGTTTTGGTAACGGTTCAGCGCGCTTGGAACCTCGGCTGAGGTGGTACTAAAAAAAGGACCAGGTACCAGGTACTGTTCCCAGTGGAAAACCCCCCAAAAGTGAGCTGAACTGAACCGTGTCGTGCCGTACTATGCAGTGGAAAAGTGCCATTAGAGGGGCCATGTCCAGCTCTCCTAGAGTGACTGCCTGTCTCCTCAAATCTACTCCATGCCCTTGAGACTGTGCTGGGAGACACAGCAAACCTCACAGCATTTATTGCTGTGCCTGCCGTTCTGGAGAAGTTGGACTACCTGTTCCAGCTCTGTAGGGTCCAGGTATCACCTCATGCTACCAGTAGTGACACTGAGCGCAGCCAAATGCAAAACGAGTGAAATAACAGATGAGGAGGGAAAAATGTCAGTGGCCTCCACCTGTTAAACCATTCATTCCTGTTTTGGGGGACATCTCATTGTTGCCCCTCTAGTGTACCAAAGCAGCTGAAACTGATTAACAACCCCCTCTCCTATTTAACTGACCAGATCAATAGTCCAGAAGTTTTATTGATTTGATTCTATACTCTCATTAAAAAGGGTTCATTTCAATTTTTTGAGCAGTATATATATGGCATATACTGTATGTATGTATATATATATACTGTGTGTGTATATATATATATATATATATATATATATATATATATATATATATATATATATATATATATATATGATATGATATATATGGCATACAGAAATTCTTTTCTTATCTAGTTCATTTTGATTAAAGCCCCTTCCAAGCGTAAGGCAGACATAGAAGGAGGAAAATATTACAGACCATACATTAGAGTAAACATTTTCAATCCAACTGCTAAAATCAGAAAGTTTCACATTACATATATTTTATAAGTGATAAGCTAGTGTCATTGTTTCCTTCCTGGAGTGAAAGTAAATCACATTAATCCTTCCGCTTGCCCGCAGAGATATTTTGTTAAGCCTAGCAGTGATCTGAATACATTAAAGTTTATGTTTTGTCTGGATACAATTTATTTGCTAGTGATCCTTCCAAAGGCCTCAAGGACAAGAGATCTGTTGGAGGTCCCACAGAGTGATTATAAGAATGAATAGGTAATGTGCTTTCTCCGCCATTCCCCACCTCTGCCTACAGGACAATGGAAAAAAAAAAAAAAAGCAAACTCAGTGGAGTGAAGGAACTCTGGCTGACAATTCAACCAACAGATTCTGAAGCTGGCAGCAGGTTGTGTGTGTTAGCCGGAATTTAAATATTTCAAGGAAACTGCAGGCAAAAGATTGACAAATAACGTTTACTTTTAGCTAGTGATTCTGATTATTCATGTTCCTAATTCACTTATTCTAGCTGTCACTAGTATGGGTGTGGATGCTGTCTATATTAAATCCTTTATACTTATTATTGCTTAATAATTATTTTACATGTTTTCTTAATATCCTGCATTGTCACTGAATCGTGACTGTTCCTTGTGGACATTGCCTTTTTATACTTAATTTCCTGAAGGAAGCCATATTATTAATAACAATGACAGATGTTGCAGGTCAAACAGAGGTGACATTATCACATTGTCATTTCATATGACTTGTCCATCATAGGCTGCCTAAATAATAGAGATAAGTTTATAGTTATGGTGGACTGTTTGCAGAAATAACAGCTCAACATCTGCAAGACAACAGCACTGGAGGTGGACTTCCAGCGGTCCAAGAAGCCTCTGAGAGCAGTCAACATTCAGGGGGAGGACATAGAAGTGGTGTGGAGCTTACAAGTACCTGGGGGTTCACATAAACAACAAACTGGACTGGCCTGACCACATAGTGGTGCTGGACAAGAAGGGCCAGAGCAGACTGGACTTCCTAAGGAGACTCTGGGCTTTTGACATGTACAGCAGGCCTCTGGAAGTGTTCTACCTGTCCGTAGTAGCCAGTGTGGTGTTCTACGTTGTGGTCTCCTGGGGAAACAACTTGATCTCAGAAGATGCACAATGCTTATTTGGAAAGCCGGCTCCATCACAGGGAGAACCCTGGACACACTGAAAGATGGTGGCAAAATTGAAAGCCATCATGAAAAATCCTTTCCATCCTCTCCAGAAGGTGCACTTTTAGCCACAGGCTCATTCCACCACGTAGTGCTAAGAAGCACCTCTGGGGGTCTTCTCTGCCCACTGCTATCAGGCAACTCAATGCTTCCACCCAATGTACTGGTTAAGTTTATATTTGTTTATTTATTTATCAATTAATTGGCTCTATGATTTGTCTTGTGAGTCTTTGTCTTTGATTTTTATGTTTCTTCTGCTGTATCCATTTGAATTCCCCCATTGGATTAACAATGTTTCATCTACAGTAATTTAATCTAATAACATCTTGCATGCTGATTGCAAGTAAGAATTTCACTGTATTGTCTACATGTGACAATAATGACTTACTTGCATAAAATAATACCGCATATTTATCAGTGTCCATACAAGATCTACACTACGTAGACTAATTAGGGAAAGGAATATTAGCCAGTGTTATGCTTTTTGTTTTATTATTGCTTTCATCTTGACTTTCAACTTTGATTTTTTTCACTTTGATGTCTGGTTTATTCATGTTTGTTAGCGTTTAAACCTATGTCTGGTGTGAAAGACAGCTGGGTCCCATGCCCGGCAGGGACGCCCCTGCTGCTTATGTTCCGGGGGAGCCACCATGGGCAGTCCAATACCTCCCCCGGGACGCTTGGTGGCAGCCTCCCTGGTGATTCCCTAACCACCCGCTAGGCTCCATGGGAGATGGAGTCCTCCACAGCCTGGTTGGGGGCTCAGATGGCCGCTAGGGGGAGCTGCATGGACTCAGCAGCCTGGCTGGACGAATCTTCAGCCCCACCTGGAGGTGCAATTAGGACCAGGTGGTCAAGCACCTGGAACACTTCCGGGTGGGTTATAAAAAGGGCCAGCCACCACCACTCAAGGAGCCAGGGTTGGGAGGAGGAGGACTACGCTTGTGGAGGAGAGGAGTGGTGGTTAAAGGAAAGGTTGTTGCTGTGTGGTGGAATAGTGCTTGTGGACTGTGTATTGCCTTTGGGTCATGGGGAAGACGTGTGCCCACGGGTGAAGAAAAATAAAAGTTTGTGTATTGTTTTACGTGTCTCTGTGTCGGGTCAGGTGCCTATATAGTGCCTTTTGTTACACTTGCTTGCACCTAAAGATGGTCTATCATTACTTGGTCTATTTCTCAAAATAATAGTAATAATTTTTTATATTTATATAATAATAATCCATCCATCCAGTATCCAACCCGCTACATCCTAACTACAGGAATAATAATAATTTTTTACATTTTTACAGTGCTTTTAGAGCCATTTCAGCCAGCACCACTGTGCACCACCTACCTGTATGATGCAATGGCAGCCATATGTGCACCAATACAGTCAGCACACATTAGCTGTTAGGCAGTGAAAAGAGTGAGATAGCCAGTTAGAGACAGGGGATGATTAGGGGGCCAGAATGACTATGCTGTGCTGGACAATAGGATATATCAAACTCTTTACGACGAATGTCCAAGGATCTTTAATGACTACAGAGCTTCAGGACCTTGGTCTTACATCTCATCTGAGGGACGGCGCCATTTTTTTACAGCACATTGTCCCTGTGACTGCACTGGGTCATTGAGATCCACATTCAGACCACAGGGTAAGAGCCCCCAGCAGGCCTCACCAACACCTCTTGCAGCACCAAACCAAGATTTTCCTAAATGACCTCCCATCCAAGTACTGGCTGGGCCCAAAAAGGCTTAGTTTCAGGTGGATGACCTCTCCTGAAGAACATGTGGAATGGAAAGAAACATTAAGAAATGTTTGTACTGTTTAGATAAATTATCTGAAAAACAATATATTCAATAAGCTGGTTACATTTGCAGAGTTAACCAAAAGTAGGTGGACGGGTTCATGGTCTACAATCAGCTGAATTGTCATAGATGGACACACAGGCTCAGACAGATTCGTGGCAGTTTAAATTTAATGTCAGTAAATGTAAAGTATTACACATAGGAAGTAAAAATGGGAGGCCTGTAAACCTTATGAGAAGGACCTTGGAGTCAAAGTGGGCTCTTCACTTATCTACATTGTGGTAGATGGCCGAGGACACCTCCACGCTGGAAGGACCAGGGGAGGAAGCGTGGCTAGAACGTTACCTCCTCCAGAGCACTAGGTGGCAGACCGCCTGGGTTGCAGCAGTTCCTCAGACTACCGCAGGGCTCCATGGGAATTGGAGTTGGATACAGCCATGTTGGGAAGCGTGGTGGCCGCCAGGAGGTGCTGCAGCAGCTGATGAGCCCTTCTCGGCCAGCCTCAACCGGAAGTGCTGCCAGAACATCAACGAGCACCTGGAGCACTTCTGGGTGCTTTATAAAAGAGGCCAGCAGACACTACTCCATGAGTCAGTGTCGGGAGACGAAAGAAATAGAAGTAAAAGAGTTATGTGTTGTGCAGAAAGAAATAGAAGAAAAAGAATTGTGTTCTGCTGTGCTTAGGAACAATGTTTGGCTTGTGGGAAACGGTGGAAGGTGTTTCCCACAAGGAAAAAGAAAATAAAAATCCTGTGTGCTTTGAGTTTTGCCTCTTGTGCCTGTCTGTGTCTGGGTTTGGGGAGCTGTAAAGCCCCAGTTTCCACAACATCTAGACTGTACAGTATACAGAAGCCATTAAGAAGGCTAATAGAATGTATGATGTCAGCAATAGAGAACATCCAGACAAGAGTGACTAGGCCAATATCCAAGAAAGATATTAGCTAAGACCAAAGAAGATGAAAATTTTCAGTTTAAGCAAACGGAGATAAAGAGGTGACATAACTGAAGTGTTAAAAATAATGAAAGGAGTTAGTACAGTGGATCAAGACTGCTACTTAAAAATCAATTCTGAACTGAGAAAATGGAGACACGGTTGGAAACTTCTTAAGAGTAGATTTCACAGAAATGTCACAAAGTTTTTCTTCACTCAAAGTAGTATATGCACATGGAATAAATTACCAAGTAGTCTGGTGGGGAGCAGAACTTTATGGTCCTTTAAAATTTATTTTGGACAATCTCTGTGAAAAAGATCTGAGGATCTTGTTGGGTTGAATGGTCTGTTTTCATCACAGCTTTTTTAAAGCTCTGCAGTCCTTGAAGACTAGCACTATATTCCATTGTGGCCATGGGACAGTTAGCTCCACACTACCTGGCTGCTTCCTTTTTGACCCATAATCATCGAAAGTCATAGACACAGATGAGCAGGGCAAATGAGGACACATACATTCAGTGTCAGTGCTTTTATTAAAAGTAAAAAAAAAACAGTGTTCCAAAGTCCATCCATCTATTATCCAACCTGCTATATCCTAACTACAGGGTCACGGGGGTCTGCTGGAGCCAATCCCAGCTAACACAGGGCACAAGGCAGGAAACAAACCCCGGGCAGGGTGCCAGCCCACTGCAGGGCACACACACCCCCCAAGCACACACTAGGGACAATTTAGAATCGTCAATGCACCTAACCTGCATTGACTTTTTGGAGGAAACAGGAGTGCCCGAAGGAAAGAGGAGAACACGGGAAGTGAACCCAGGTCTCCTAACTGCGAGGCAGCAGCGCTACCCACTGCGCCACCGTGCAGCCCGTGTTCCAAAGTGCAGTGCAAAAATACATTCTCAGTAAATAATCAAATAAAATCAGTGCTCTGTAAAGGTGAAAAGTCATCAATAAATAATCCATTCAAACTACGTTAAATTCCATGGGCAGAATCCAATGCTTAACTGTTTCAGGGCGGATGTCAACTTTTGTCGACATTCAGGGGTAGAGGACGGTAATCAGATGTAAACTGTGACAAAACTCACCATTATGTTTTAGTTTGACTCTCTTAAAAGTTAGCTTAGTTGATTTGACTGAGATTTCCTGTGCGTGCCTGAGTAGCGAAGAGCAAACAACCCTTCAATTGGCATCGACATCTCGTGAAAGACCAAAGCGAATGCGCAAAGCAAAATACTCTGTGGACGACGTTTTGTGTATCATATCGCTGAGTCGCATTATGAGATGTCGGATTTTGATGTAAGTGATCTGGAGATCAAAAACGAAAGTGAGGAACCAGCATCAGCTGATCGTGGTGCTGAACATGTCTGTGTAGCTAATGCTCCTACACCAATGTTCACCTGGGAGGATCGCCTCTTACGATGACAATAGGTACAAACCAGATTGCGTCAAACTGTGACTCTGTTGCTGCACCAAGACAGTAACGTATTTCTGCTGGTCATCGAGCTGCCCCCGCATCAGAGATGCCGAACGGGCGCCGACCAGCAGCCACAGCATGGAACAAGAGACGTTTTATGTTGATTTATGTGTGAAACCGTTGCTTTGTGTGGTTTTCAGAAAACTGGAAAAAATATTCAGCCCTCAAAGAATTAAAACTATAGCGAGCCACAGTTTCTCTCTCTAAATGATATCCCCTCAGCTCACCCATACAGGTCACCTCAGCATGAGCAAACAGTGATAGATATGGATGGCACTATAGGATTAATAGATATTTGGATTATACAGAGCACAAAAAAGGGGATTTTTGTGATCGCAGACCTCCTCTAACTGGTAATCTTGCTCAAATTTATATACAAAAATTGGTGATTGCAATAAAATGGTGTGTGAAAGGAAAATGCAGATAGATAGATAGATAGATAGATAGATAGATAGATAGATAGATAGATAGATAGATAGATAGATAGATTATACAGAACACAGTAAACGGGATTTTTGTGCTCGCCATCTCCCAACAGGCTCAGTCAGCCCTTTAATAGGGCTTAGGTCCTCGTTGCCAGTCCTTCGGCGTCTGCGAGGCTCCGCATAAAACCTTGCTTCCTCACCTCCCACTGCCACTCCTCAAATTTACACAGCAGTCTTCCAGGAATGGTGGGTCGCTCCTGCTCACAGGCAGCTCAGTAGAAGCAACCCTCAGCCCCTTTGTTGAGCGTCAGCCACCCTCTCCTCTCCTGGGACTCATTTTTCCAACTGACTGTCTCCACTCTACTTGGCACCAGCTCTTCTCCCGATCCTCCCATTTCTTTAATCGTCACATTAACCACCGTCTTGCTCTTTCCTTATTCTACCTTTCTGTTCTGATCATCCCCTCCCTGCCCTGCAGGCCCATTTTATAAGGTCTGATTAGGTCCAGGTGTCATACTCTGCCTCCTGTAAGGTCTGAATGAGGCACCTGACTGATCTGCTCACATTTGCACATGAGTACGTGTTCCACCAAGCACACCAACCAACCCCGGAATGACGCGTTCTCGTGCACACTTACACCCAATCAAGGTCTGCACGCTCCATGATGTAATTATTTTTTTAAAAAACTGCATCTCATCATGGACCTCTCATCACACACCATAACACCACCATAGGGTCACGATTTCCTGGGTGAATTGGGAACAGAGCAAGAAACAACCTGTGGGCAAACAAAGCATCCATTTCACAGAGCACAAATTCTTCCAGGAAACTTGACTTTTCAAGTGTTGAATGAAAATTATTCAGATATGAGAAGAAAATGAAACCAAGCTGAAAATGAAACTGGAGTCTTTCTGGCAGAGAAGCAGGAGCAGCTCTAAAACACTAGCAGTATGTGTGATTTTGGTGCTATCCACTGTGCCACCATCCTGCTTCATTATCTAGTCACCGACCACAAGACAGAGAATGTCTAAAATGTGACTTGCCAGTAAAAGGTAAAGGAAAAGTCAATGCTGCATTACTTCAACTTTAAATTCCACTGTTATGCAGCTTCCCTATTTTTAAAACTCATATAATAAGATTCGCTTTCTTTTACTGTTTTCTATAATGAAGATGCACATACAAAAATTACTATTGTAGAAATTCCCTTGGACTTACCTTAGATTTTTGCAATTTATGACCGCGTCTCCATAACAAAAGATGTTAACCCTCCATGGATATGAAGCTTGAAATGTAAGTCTCTTTCATGATGCACTTTTCACTGGAGAATTATCTTAATGCTTTTCAGCTGCCGAAGAAATAAGACTGGGGACTGACAGAGACCCCAGTGGGCTTTCCTTACGTTCAACAAAAATGGGTTGGATTTCTTCTCTAATGGGACCCAACTGTGAAAGGCAGAATCCTGAAAGAACAAACATTTTCTTTTCAAAGATTGTCACTTTTAAAGACAGGCAGACATTTTTTTGCTTGTAGTTTCTCTGCGATTGGGGCTAAAACTCGGCGTAGGGTGTGAAAAGCGAGAGACTTGATTTCGCATGAGGAAAAGGAGCATATTCAAATATATTTGCCTCTGACTTTTTCCCCTGTGGAATGAAAATTCTGTTTGCATTGTGCCAAACGCACTCTTAGGAATTTTCCACTTGGTACAAAGCGTTCAGAAAGTATTCCGATCCCTTTACTGTTTTCAGATTGCGTTACGCTGCAGCCTTGTGCTAAATTAATTTCATTTCCTTTTTTCCTCAACATCAAGCAACACTCAATACCCCAGAAATACAAAGTGAAAACGGGAGTTTGGAAATTTTTGCAAATTTAAAAAAAATAAAAAACTGAAATATCACAATGAAACAAGTACTCAGAACCACTCAATATAGTGAGTGCAGCATGGAGTCTTCTTCTTGCGTCTGATGTGACAAGCTTAGCACACCAGGATTTGGGGAGTTTCTGCCTTTCTTCTCTTCTGATCCTCTCAGGCTCTTTCAGGTTTTATGGAGGTCATTGCTAGAGAGTGTCACACATATGTGTCTGTGGATATTTTTTATTTAAATGTCTGGAAAACATTTGGGATGAAATCACTTAGAGATCTGTACATAGACACCGTCTTCCCATCCTATGAACAACTACACTCCGAAATTAACTATCAAGCAACACATTTCTTTCACTACCTTCAAAATTTGTTAAACAGAAACTGCCCAATTTCCCTCACCTCCCACCTACCTCTATACCGGAAGAAATATTGATCAGTCTCGAGGACTCAGACAGCATTTCCGTAATTTATAAAACCATTTTACAGTCCTTCCCTTTCAAAGATACAAAGTAACAGTGGGAAAAGGATCTCTCACTCAACATCCCAGAAAAGGAGTGGAAGGTAGCCATGCGCAGAATTCACTCGAGCTCCATATGCGCAGAGCATAGAATTATTCAACTCAAAATTATAGATCGAGCGCATCTGTCTCATTTAAAATTGTCCAAAATGTTTACAGGGCGAGATACAACCTGGAAACATTGCAATCGAGCTCGAGCCTCACTGGGCCACATGTTCTCGGTGTGTACCAAATTAACATCATTCTGGACCAAAATCTTTAAATGCCTATCAGACAGCCTTGGTATCACAATTCCTCCTAATCCACTAACAGCTATGTTTGGTGGGCTCGCAGGTGGGTTTAAAGTGGAGAAGAACAAACAAACTAATGGCCTTTACTACACTATTGGCACGTAGACTTATCTTGCTCAACTGGAAGAATCCTAACTCACCTCTTTTAAGTCAGTGGGTAACAAATGTTTTGTATTTTCTGAAATTGGAAAAAATCTAATTCTCACTTAGAGGATTTGTACAAAACTTTTTCAAAACCTGGCAGGATCTGATCAATAACATTTTAGAATAAGCTTTTAAATTGAGGAAGCAGATTCTCTGCCCTCTTTTTAACTCTATTTATCTTTATCAATTTATCTATTTACTTATTTTTAGTAGCTTAAAGTTTTACTCTGCTGGCCTAGCTCTCTTTCTCAGGGGTGGGAGTTGATTTGTTTTGAACAAATTTTTGTAAAACATGACTTATTTGTATGAAATGTTATTTGATTTTAATAAAATCCCCAAAAAATAAATGTTCAGTCTCCCTCCCAACTTTTTCAACTTAGCCTGATTAAAGCAGTTCAACTTTAAAATAGCATCTGAAATAAGATGTTTAACCTGCAGTTTCCGAAATGTCAAAGTACCTGAACTTGGCGTGACTCGTTATGTGATATTACAGTTCAAACAATTTAGATGAAAGAAATAAAGCATTTCTCATTATATGAAGTCAGGTCAGTGCAGAACCCTTTCTATCCATCCATCCATTATTCAACCTGCTATGCTGGAGCCAATCTCAGCCAACACCGGGTGCAAGGCAGGAAACAAACCCTCGGCAGGGCACCAGCCCACCGCAGGGTGCACACACACCCACATACCCTAGGGACAACTTAGAATCACCAATGCACCTAACCTGCATGTCTTTGGACTGTGGGAGGAAACCCACGCAGACACGGGGAGAACATGCAAACTCCACTGTGCCACCCAGAACCCTCTTTATTTTATTTTAATTCTTGCTCCGGATATTCACCTCTTCCAATTCCAGTCATGCTTGTACTGTAAGTTTTATCCTGGATCCTGATATTCGCCCTTTCGCCTGTTTAATCATAGTGCTCTAGTATGATTAACAGTACAGACTGCATCTCTGTTGTTAGTCATTAGCACTAAAACATAAATAACATGATAGTTAGAATTGGATACTAATCCTCACCTATTCTGTTTCTCTTCTTGGTACTCAAATGTGGCACTTGGTGCCACTGCCCACCTGCCAAGTTGTTTTGTCTGCCTAAGGTAAAGTCATCTCTGATGGAGGATCGCAGGAATCATCGGGTAGAGGGGTCCTTTTCATTAGGGGAGGCAGCTTGATAGCTGAGGTTTCCAGGACTCTGAATAATTCCAAAACGTATTATGTAATATCAGTAATGGCGCACTGCACAATAATGTGCAGTAAATACACTTGACTTGAGCATTCCTAGTTTTCATCCTCTTTCTCTGTACATTTAGCATTCATTTGCTCAGATGTTGATGCGCTTGCTGCTTCCTGATCAGCTGTTCTTTTCTCCACCCTAACAGCCCGCTTCTTTGCTTCTTTTGTTGGTGTCTTTTTGCGTTAAAACTGATTAATTCAGTGTTTGTGTTGCAATTACTTAGTACGTTTTTCTTCATTTTTCACTTAAGCTGGCACTTAAGGGTTCAATCTGTCTCAAGAATGATTTAAGATATGAAGAGGTAGGGGAAATGATGACAAAGGTGATAGGGAAGAGAACGGCGCCCGTATGCATGTGCCACACAGCTGTAGAGTTGATTCTACAATAAAATAAAAAGAGTAATGACAATCATCACCATGAAAGCGGATACTAGACGTCAAGTAGTATAAGTGTGTCATATTTCAGATCAATCATTCAAGTGGTTTGCGAGCTACAGGTGATTTAAAATCCTGGACAGACAAACGGACATCCACGGTAGTGTATTATCTCCTGTTGAATTCTGCTCTGTACTTGTGATATTTCTATTGCACTACTTCACTGTATTCAATCAATCAATCAACATTTATTTATATAGCACATATTCATACAAAAAAATGTAACTCAAAGTGCTTTACAAAATGAATAGAAAAATAGAAGACACAATAAAAAATAAACATAAGTCAACATTAATTAACATAGAATAGGAGTAAGGTCTGATGGCCAGGGTGGACAGAAAAAACAAAAAAAAAACTCCAAAGGCTGGAGAAAAAAATAATGAGGATTGTATTGAGTATTGAGTATTGAGGATTACTTGTGTTTTGTTTTGTATTCACCCCCGCCCCCCGTTTTTGAAATCCACTGGACGCCCAACCTACTTGGAAAGGGGTCCCTCTTTGAAGTGCCTTTCCTAAGGTTTCTTCCATTTTTTTCCCTAAAAGGGTTTTTTTGGGAGTTTTTCCTTGTCTTCTTAGAGAGTCAAGGATGGGGGCTTTCAAAAGGCAGGACCTGTTAAAGCCCATTGTGGCACTTCTGTGATGTTGAGCTAGAGAAAAATAAATTATATTGTATTGTATGGTATTGTACCAGGTGAATACGGGAATGATTAATGGATCCCACTTTCCATTCCTTAGAGTCTTTCCTATTTTCAGGTGTTATAGATGTAAAGAGTCATCAGAACTTTGACGCAAACCGTATGACATTTCTCAGGTTCTCAGCATGTCTTAGAGGGCTCTGTGGTGTGCCAGTGCATTGGTCTGCTTTGACATAGCCATCTCTTCAGCATAGTTTCAAAAATCACTCACAAATATATTGGAACAAGCCAGAGGCCAAATCTTTACATTACTAATTAATAACATTAATTACATTATCTTCTCCCCCATTAGGGGTTGCCCCAGTGGATCATCTTCTTGCATATTTTCCTGTCCTCTCCATCTTGTTCTGTTACACCCAACACCTGCATGTCCTCTCTCACCAGATCCATAAACCTTCCCTTAGGTCTTCCTCTTTTCCTCTTCCCTGGCAGCTCTATCCTTAGCATCCTTCTCCCAATATACTCAGCATCTCTCCTCTGCACATGTCTAAACCAACACAATCTCTCCACTATGACTTTGTCTCCAAATCATCCAGCCAGAGCTGACTCTCTAATGTCCTCATTTCTAATCCTGTCCATTCTCGTCACACCCAATGCAAATCTTAACATCTTTAACTCTGTCACCTCCAGCTCTGTCTCCTGCTTTCTGGTCAGTGCCATCATCTCCAGCCCATATAACATAGCTGGTCTCACTACCGTCCTGTAGACCTTCCCTTTAACTCTTTCTGATACCCATCACAAATCACTCCTGACACTCTTAATGCCTGCACTCTCTTCTTCACCTCTCTTCCACAATCCCCATTATGCTGTACTGTTGATCCCAAGTATTTAAACTCATCCACCTTCTCCAACTCTACTCCTTGCATCCTCACCATTCCTCTGACCTCCCTCTCATTCACACACGTGTATTCTGTCTTGGTGGTCCTACTGACCTTCATTCCTCTCTTCTCTAGAGCATATCTCCACCTCTCCAGGGTCTCCTCGACCTGCTCCCTACTCTCACTACAGATCTCAGTGTCATCAGCAAGCATCATTGTGACATTAATAACATCAATTACATTATAAACATTAATAATTCTTGATAAAAACACAAAGAATGGTAGACACTTGAAATAAGCTGCTGAGTAGTGTGGTAGACAGTAAGACTCAACTTGATGTTTATTTGGAAGAAATTAGTGTATAGCTGTGTTGGACTGAATCGCCTGTTCTCGTCTAGATTATTCTAATGTTCTAAAAACAAAAAGAGAGCCTCTGTAAAGGCTGCCACATGGCAACAAGGCTGCAATGCAACAAAATGTGAAATCTGTGAAGAATACTGAATCTGAATATTTTCTGCATCCACGGTATACATGGTACATGTGAGAAATCAATAAAGACACAATTATTCCAGTGGTCAACACTGTAGTCATGTCCAATAGGCAGGATCTTTCAGTTGAGACAAATTAATGAATGTTAATTGAGCTTTTGACACAATGTCACTGTATATGCTTTGGACACCAGTGCATGATTTTAATGCTAAAAAGTCTGTTCCCTGAATATGGGAATTTTGTTGTTTATGACTGCCATTTTTGAGTGGAATTTATCTTACACAGTGGTGCTCCTGGAGCTGATGTCTTATCACCCCTATTATTTGCTGGACATACCAACAAGATGAGAATTTTAAAGAAGGGCTAATTTTAAATATGCACCTAATAGGGATGCAGAGCTATATTTGAGAAGAGAAATTATGGCTAAAGAAAATTATTTTCTGCAGGTTGCCACCCTTTCAAGAAGGTGTTAATTGAGAGCACTGCGGATCTATATTGACAGAGCGAAGGAATTAATTGTAAATTGTAATTGCATGAAGACATTTGCACCTCTGCTTCATAATGACCAAGAAGTACAGTGTTTTATATATGCACAGGCATATACTGATCAAAGGAGAAAAGTCATGGACTATACCAACAGCATTATTAATAAGGCTGACCAGAGGAAGAGTTTTCAGATTCAGTTTCAGTCTGATAATCAGGACTCGAATTACTATAACTAATGAAGTACTTGGAGTATTATATATTCTAAACTTAACTTTATATTTCATTTTTAGGTGCATTTGTGTATAACCTATTGTGGTATTGTTATAGCCCATGTCTGTCTGTCTGGCTGTCTGTCCGCATGAAACAACTCAGCCCTGTGTGAACCAACTTTATTGAAATATAACAGACTTATTCTTCAAGGACATTTCTCAAGACAGTTCAGTTCTCATCGAGATATCTTCACATTTAAACTGCTATAGTTGGTGCCCAGTGCAATTTGCCAGCACTCTGGAGCCAAGTATATTCATTGAATGCCGCAACCGGCTAAATGTCAGTTTTCAGTGCAATTTGGAAGCATGCCTGAGCAGAGTATATTCAGCAACATACATTCGGTGATGTACATTCATTGAACTCTGCAACAGGCTAAAGTTGATTCCCCAGTGCAATTTGCCAGCATACCAGAGCCGAGCATATTAAACGACATATATTTGGCGACGTACATTCATTGAACGCCTCAACCGGCTATAGTCACTTCACAGAGCAATTTGCGGCAGGCTGGAGCTGAACAGTCAGTGCCGTATATTTGTTGAGCAGCCAGCTCGTGAGCACTGGAGCCCACTAACGAATCAGCATCACTGTCCCTGGGATTCAGCCGCTGCACTAGAGTAGCCTGCCAGCATCAGCGTTGGCCTCTGTGTGCTTGTGTGCAGCCAGTTCAAGCACAGTTGGCTCAGTCGGTGATTTACTGAATTTCATCAATGGCGTCAGTTGCACCTTCTACATATAATAATAGATTGTTGCAGTAGTTTTTTTTTTAAGTTTTTACAGTTCATTGGCAGTGTGTAGAATGATCCATGTTGCAGTAATTGTGATGCTCTTTGCATGAAAAAAATATGTGTTCCGTTAAAATTTCACATTTTCTTTGTGAATTGTGATGTTTACTTAAAAAGTGTAGCAACAAAAGTATTTGGCGTCCAGGGGTGCAGTAACTCCCCCCAGTATGTGGCGGTTTAAGGGTTAAACAAATTGCTCTGTATACAGTTTAACATTGCCAAAATCTCCCCTTGAAAAGCATTGTCAAATTTGTAGGCTTGTCTCCCTTAAAACAGAGAAACGTTTGGTGTGACTTCAGCGATGAATTAGTTCACTGTTCCAATTTTATTTTGAAAGTGGTCTCACACCAACTTGTATGTTTTGAATATTTTCCTCTTTTTCACTTCTGATAGACACAGATCGCGTGTGGGTGTAGGACGTTGCTGTCATCGGCTGCTTGTGCGTGGGATGGCAATCCTCTATCAACAAGTTAACATGGGCGTGCGAGGAAAACTCCTACATCAGACAGTTATTTCTTCATTCAGTAGGGGGAGTGTTATTTATTTTAATGGCTTTAGTGCAAATGTTGTTTTAACTCATGCTGGTATACCTGAATGTGTGCGCTGGCTTAACAAGGTGATCACCACTCAATCAGCAAGCACCAGCTGTGAATCCAGACAAGGTAGACAAATTAGTCCAGAAGAACGAGATGGAAAAGACAAATGAACTCTTGCCAACATACCTTGTGCGGCTAGTGACCTGTGACCTGTTATGTCATGTTTACAGATCTCACTTGGTCACATATTGCATTGTGTATACAGTTCTTTAGGTACAGTATGCCTCATTCATTTCATCTTCAGCAATTTAGTCACAAAAATGTGATAGTATTGTTTATTATGATCATTTATTCACCTTAAATTTTATAGGGTCATTAAAGACCCTGACTGTGGTGAAGTGTTAGTTTTTTTACATGCACATTTTAAGTGCTGTGTTTGTAAACAGCACTCAAACAATCCATCCATTATCCAACCCGCTATATACTAACACAGGGTCACAGGGGGTCTGCTGGAGCCAATCCCAGTCAACACAATGGGCGCGAGGCAGAAACAAACCCTGGGCAGGGCGCATGCCCACTGCAGGGCAAACATACCCACACACAATCACACACCAGGGACAATTTAGGATCGCCAATGCACCTAACCTGCATGTCTTTGGACTGTGGGAGGAAACCCACGCAGACACGAGGAGAACATGCAAACTCCATGCAGGGAGGACCTGGGAAGCAAACCTAGGTCTCCTAACTACGAGGCAGCAGCGCTACCACTGTGCCACCGTGCCACCTGCATTCAAACAAAACATGCTTTTATTCATCATGTATTTGTATTTATATATGTTCATTACAGACAGTGCTTCTGTCTTATTACTGTCGTCGATAGCAGATTATGAGTCAGAGAGACTCAAGACATGTAGCAGGGAGACAAACGATGAACAGCACATTGTGAGGCAGTGCAGAGTTAGACTTCTGATGTATTAGATCATGAATGTTCTGGGCAGGATTTTGAAGAGGGGCTGAGCTCATACCAGGAAGATGAGAATGTTTAAAGTGAAAGGGGCAGGCAGCACAAGTCACATCACCTGAAACAACTTCTTTCTGAAGCAAAAGTGGATTGCCTTTATCAGGCAACTT
Source organism: Polypterus senegalus (assembly GCF_016835505.1). Classification (NCBI taxonomy): domain Eukaryota; kingdom Metazoa; phylum Chordata; class Cladistia; order Polypteriformes; family Polypteridae; genus Polypterus; species Polypterus senegalus. Next base: position 13,138,757 of record NC_053158.1, read on the forward strand.
CTTTTATACTCTTTTTAGCTTCACCATTTTTCAGGGCACTTTTGTGAATAATAATATGTTATTTATTTATAAAGACGGTATTTTTGATCTATCTGCACTGTACTAGCCAGTATTTGACAGCCAATATACAATCTATTGGGTATTTAGAGTTATTATTGGGATTTTTGTGCCTAGGAACTTTCTAGTTCATAACAACCATAATCCTTTCATTTGATTTGATATAATTTGTTAATCCCTGAGGGGAAAATTGTCATTTTGCATGTCCTTTGGGGTTCAGCACCCCCTAGAGAAATTTTTAGGCTACTGGCCTTGCTCGAGGGCCCAGTGGAGTAGAATCCCTTCTATGATTTAAATCAGCAACCTTCTTTGCTTTCTGTGTTTGAATCAATTATGTACCCATCCAATCACATGACATGAAGAGAAAGACCCTGACTACCAATACCTTCCACACAATTTATACATTTATTTAGCAGAACATAAAATATCACTATACGCAAATGATATGGTACTGTATATATCACATCCACAACATTCTGTGCCTGTTGCCCTAACTGCACTAGCAGAAATTCAAAAGATATCTGATCTCAGAATTAATTTGAACAAAAGTGTGCTTTTTCTAGTGAACTCTGTAGCACACAACATTAGATTGGACACCTTCCCTTTTATCAAAGCAGATCAGTTTAAATACCTAGGGGTAAACAACACAAGTAAATATAAAGCTCTATATCAACAAAATGTTGCTTTCTGCATGGAAAAACTTAAAGAAGATGCGCATAGATGGTCTACCCTCCATCTTACTTTAGAGGGGTGAATTGACACTGTCAAGATGAATATCTTTTCCAAGCTTCTGTTTCTATTTCAAAACATCCCCATATACATTAACAAATCATTTTTAAGAAATTAGATTCAATCATAACCTCATTTATTTGGAAATCGAAATATCCACACATCCAAAGGGCAGCCCTACAACGACCTAAATCAGAAGGTGGCATGGCGCTACCTAATTTTCAGTTTTATTACTGGGCAGCAAACGCATAAGCTATAAAACCTGGACATTCACACAAATAGATGAACATACACTAGCTTGGTCTGCAATATATTATTAAGGCAACTTAAGAACTGAAAAGTAGAATTGTTTAAATCAATGTTTCCCAACTTGTTTTCTGTGGTGGCACACTTTTTGAAGCCAAAAACATCTCAAGGTACAACTAACCAAAAACACATTATATCTCATACAAGTCCTGAATTGCCCAAAGAGACAAGACTACTGGAGAAGCTGGTAAACAAGCAGCACCGAGATTTGCGTTTGCAGACACGGCACTCGGTGAGCACTTGGGTGCAGATTCTTCATCCCTTTACCTGCCCTTCTCTGCTGCAGAGGCAACTCATATGCCCACTATCCACCAGCCCTGTGAGTCTTGCTGGTGACCACACACCCAGGTAGATGGTCTCTACCAGTCAGGAGACACTTCCAGAGTGATCTAAGTGCTGTGTCTACAACATAACCATTGCGGAGTTGCTTTTATGACAGCTTCCACAAGTAGTTTTGTCCACTTCAGACTGGTCTCGACCTCTTACGGAGCTTGACCTTCTCAGGTTCAGACCCAGCTGCGGTACACTATTATTTCCACCTGGGTAGCTTTCATGGTGCACCACTGCACTGCAGCACACTGGTGGAAAATGCTGCCCTAAGTATTTATTCAATTAAAGCTCTGAAAAGTTAAGTGACACGCTCAGAGTCTCACCATGAGTCAGTGTTTAGAGTTGAAGCTCCTCATTCAAGCATAATGAAGAAGCTGGACCGATTCCAGATCTAAAAAAAGGAGACAAAAAGATAGGCCATCGCAGAGGCATTGGGTAACACCAGAAAATGAAGCTTGTTGTACGAATCATAAAATATTTTAAGAATAGGAAAACATGGAGAGCAAGATTCTTAAGCTCTGTGGCTTTAACCCTGATGGAAAATGGAACAAGAAAAAGAACATTATCTCTAACAATACCGCCATTTATTAATCCCACTGTGCACACTCTGTACCACAGCAACATTTATGAAATGTTCTTTTCATTTGATGAATGTTCTGCTTTGCGTATTTGCCATTGATATCATTTGCACTTTTTTTAGGGTACACACTGTAATATCATTGCAGGATATCAACATTTAGCTTTGAAAGATACTTCATTTACTTGTGTTCTCTTTTCCACCAGAGAAGTTGTTCAAATGGCATATGTATAGATTTGTCACATATAATATTGTTCCAAAATCACATTGATAATGAGTATGACATTTTAAAATAACCTAATACATTATATATGTAGTGATAGTGTAGTGAAGTCAGGACCTGGGAGGGGCATGTTCCTCAGGTGGATAAGAAAGCAGCTATAAAGCAGGAGGTAGATGGGCACAGATACAGGACTTTGAGAGCATTTTGGATGCCCCCCAAACCCAGTTGCTGAAGGCCATCGGTCAGGTTGCGTGGCCAGCTGCGAGCCTCGGATTTGGACCCTGGCCTTGGATTGGCTCACAGTGTGGGATAGTGTGGCATACAGGTTGCCGCTGACCCCCAGTTAGAGGAGTGAGGCAGAACATAGTGGTATGTGTAAGCTTACCAAACGACAAATCACCTGGGAGCAGCGTGTTACCACTGAAGACCTGTGTGGCATGGAATAAGCAGCTCTGAAGGTGCCAGCAGCCCTTTTTAGAACCAACAATCGGCATAATGAGGAAAATTCCATTCCTCTGTCTGCTGCACCCCCTGGTTGTCACAACCTTTAATCTAATGCAGTTGACCTTCATGACTAAACTGCATGAGGAGGAGGAACCAGTTTGGAAATAAATAAATAATTAAATGTATCATGAGTTGTGACGATATGTAAATACTAACTGTGCTACCTGTCTAAGACAGGTTGAAATCTAAGTAATCAATTTAGACCTTAGCGTTAACGTTTCCTGTGCACCATTTATTGCAATGCATTTTTCATGTAGTAATAAAATGCTTTGTAGTAGTTGTCATTTCAACAGATGATGCATCACAAACATTTTACTACAAATGCTTGTGAGTCATCATCTTTTGGAATGACAACTGCAATGCATATGTCTCTGTTATATGCCGTGATTTGTCAAAGCAGTGTTAATGTTTCTGATGCATCATCTGTTGGAATGATGTTATATGCCATTTGGTTGGTGATTTGTGAAAGCAGTGTTAATGTTTGTGATGAGCCATCTGTTGAAATAAGTTGTCTCTGTTATATGTAATTTGCTGTGTGATTCGTGAAAACAGTGTTAACAGTAGAATTACCAAAGCCTATGAAAAAAACTTGTAAACCCAGCCCATCTTAAATCTGTTCGCACCTCTCTATCAGCGTCTTTTGTTTTGTAAATGTGTCGATCATCAGAAGCAGCAAGCAGCCTGCTATACTATCATCCCACTGCCACAAAAAAAGTTCTCCCAGCTCAAGCCTTGTTTATCTGGGAGTGAGGTACCATGGTGTAAATAATATATCGTTATTTGGAGGATATGCATTTCATATGTGTTCCGTGTCTACAAAGATCTATGCAAATGTAGCAAGACAGAAATGTTGAACACATACCAAAAAGAGTATTTTTTTTTTTCATGTTTTAGTACTAACGACAACATTTTGACATGAAGTGTATAATGTGTGGAGACTGAAGTCCAAATATCAAATAAGCACTTTCACAAAAGATACAAGTACAAGAGAACAAGTGCACTTTTATTCAAGACTATAACCGAAGAAAAAGAAATCGGGTTAGTGTACTTCGTTGTCATGACTGCTTTGGTAGTACGGCGGTAAGAACTGCTCACTCATAATCAACAGGTTGTGGGTTCAAGCCATACCGCGTCACAAAATAAATGTTTTGAGCAGTGAGCTACTGATATTGTTACTATTATGTGGATCATGTGAGTATCACCATTCAAGTAGGATGAGTTGGATTTAAACCTGCTGAGTGAGAGCTGGTGCTGAGGTGTCTCCCGTCACATGGCTGCACTCGGACCCCAATCTGGGATCTTGAGGTGGTTTGTCATGTTGGGGGTGCAGCAACGCTCTGTATCAGCACATACTCCTTAAACCCCCCATGAGTGAGAGGAAGTAAGGGAGATTGAGAGCTGTGGGAAGCTCTCTGGGGTAACTGATGGAGGTGGTTGGGAGAAAGAGTTGGAAAGGGGACCACGTTTGTTAATGCCTCGCACCTGTTGAGGGAGAGCTGGGAGATGGAAAGAGAGTGAGGAGCACTGGAGAACAAGACTAAAAGAAGACTGATTCTGATAATGACCTTTAGTTTAAACTATGTATTACACATAGGACTGTCTTTGTTTTCCTCACATCATTATTGTATGGTTTAATTTTCTTTTTGGAGACTATTTATTGACTATGTGGAATTTTATGTCCACTTTTATTAAATGTAGACACTTAGATTCCAGTCTTCAATGCCTGTTTAATGTAATATTTTCACCTATAAAGTCTAATACTCAGGAGATCATATTATCTTTGGATGCAGAAAAAGCATTTGATATGGCTGATGGTTCCTGCCTTGTGCCCTGTGTTGGCTGGGATTGGCTCCAGCAGACCCCCGTGACCCTGTATTCGGATTCAGCGGGTTAGGAAATGGATGGATGGATGGATGGGATTACCTATTCACCACATTGCATACATTTGGGTTTGGCCCAAACATATGTGCATGGATCAAACTACTGCATACCAGTCCAGAAGCTTTGGTTTGTATTAACAACATTAACTCAGACTACTTCAAACTAGAATGCGGTACCAGACAAGGATGCCCCCTGTCACCACTGCTATTTGCAATAGCCATAGAGCCATTGGCTGTCCACTATCGAAATGCATCATAGATAAAGGGGATTTTCAGAGAAGGACTTGAACAGAAAATATCACAATATGCAGATGATATAGTACATTATATATCAGACTCACAACATTCTGTGCCTGTAACCCTAACTGTAGTAGCAGAATTTCAAAAGACATCTGGACTCAAAATTAATTTGAAAAAAAGTCTGCTTTTTCTAGTAAACTCTCTAGCACGCAACATTAGATTGGACACCTTCCCTTTTATCAAAGCAGATCAGTTTAAATGCCTAGGGGTAACAACACAGGTAAATATAAAGCTCTTTTTCAACAAAATGTCACGGTCTGCATGGAAAAACGTAAACAAGATGTGCATAGATGGTCTACCCTCTATCTTACTTTAGAGGAGAGAATTAACACTGTCAAGATGAATATCCTTCCTAAGCTTCTGTTTCTATTTCAAAACATCCCCATATATATTAAGAAATCTTTTTTAAGAAATTAGATCCAATCATAACCTCATTTATTTGGAAATTGAAATATCCACACATCCAAAGGGCAGCCCTACAATGACCTAAATCAGAAGTTGGCATGGCACTACCTAATTTTCAGTTTTATTACTGGGCAGCAAACGTATAAGCTATAAAAAACTGGACATTGACACAAATAGACGAACATACACTAGCTTGGTCTGCAATAGAAATTAAATTATAGTCCTTGCTTTGTACCCCAGTAAATACAAGTCATCGTTCATATTCTAACAACCCACTTGTCATTCATTCACTCAGAATGTGGAACAATTGTAGGAAGCACTTCAAGTTAGAGAATATTTTATCTGTGGCACCTCTACATGAAAACCACCTTTTTTCACCCTCTCAAACTTACACAGTTTTTAATGTTTGGAAAACGAATGGGATTAAATTATTTAGATACATGTATTTAAATAATATCTTTGCATCCTACGGACAATTACACTCCAAATTTAGTCTCCCATCAACACAATATTTCCACTATCTCCAAATTAGAAACTTTGCTAAACAAAATCTACCCAATTTTCTTCTCCTCCCACCTATTTTAATTCCACATGAAATATTGATCAGTCCTGAAGACTCAGACAGCATTTCTATAGTATATAAAACCCTTTTAAAGTCCCCTTCCTTTTAAAAATTCAAGAGTACATTAGGGAAAAGAGATCTCTTACTCAACATTTCAGAAACGGATTGGAAGGCAGCCATGCACAGAATTCATTCTAATTCCATGTGCAGAGCATTCAGTTATATAACTCTGTCTCTAATTCTTTTGTTTAAAATAGTCCAAAATGTTTCCAGGGCAAGATCCAACCTGCAAACGTTGCAATCGAGCTCTAGCCTCACTGGGCCACAGGTTTTGGGCCTGCACCAAATTAATATCATTCTGGACCAAAATCTTTAGATGCTTTTCACACAGCCTTGGTGTCATAATTCCTCCTAATCCTCTGACAGCTGTGTTTGGTGGGCTCACAGAGGGGCTTAAAGTGGAAAAGGACAAACAAACTGGAATTGCCTTTACTTCACTATTGGCATATAGACTTATCTTGCTCATCTGGAAGAATTCTAACACCACTTTTAAGTCAGTGGGTAACTGATAACGTTATATACTATTTGAAACTGGAAAAAGTCAAATTCTCAGTTAGAGGATCTGTTCAAAACTTATTTAAAAACTGTGAGGATCTGATCAATAACATTTTAGAATAAGCTTTTATATTGGGGGAGAAAAACTCCTTTCCCTCTTTATTACTCGCAAAAGTTTTACTCTGGCTGTTGGCCTTCCTCTCTTTATCGTGGGTGATTTTAGTTTTGTTAAGTTTGACTTGATTGTATGGAATGTTACATGCTTTTAATAAATTTAATTTAAAAAAAGGGAATTGTACCTCCACTTCACAATGACCCTATTGGTCCTCACTAGGGCAAGTAAGGAAACAACAATACATTAGGGGGCTAATCGTTGTCTCCTCATTTTCCCTCCTTTGTCTTTGGTTCATGAACTACAAGATGCCCCAAAAAGACGAAGGTGCCCATTGGCTGCAGGCATGGAGTATGACATACTCACTTAGAGTGGATTTTTTGTAAGATATTCCTCTTTATTTTTCAAATGCTGCCTAACAAATTTGCATTTCAGGCAAGGTATGCAATGTAAGTAATTTCGACTTCAAACTTTCAGAGGCTCAAATCTCATTTCTATAAGGTCACTGGAAATAACAGTCCCAATAAAATGTTAATGAAATAAATTCAGTTGCCATTAACATTTGTATCTAAGCTGCCTTATTACCATGGCGTTGTTTATTTAGAAGCTCGGCTTTGGAATTTGCTTCCTAGGAAACCATGACTAAAGGTCCCCTTTCCGTCAGCTTGACTCATGTCTAGGCCCGGTGACAAGAAATATCAAGTCCCTTTTACAATAAAACAGCAGCATCAAACTTTACTGGAAGTCAATCATGCACTAAAAGGACAAAAATCATGTCTTATTAGGCTCACTTTTACCAAAATGTCTAAGATTAAAAACTATACAAAGTAGAAAGAAGACAGTTTTTTTAAAATCTAGAATGCTTTTTCATCACTTCTGGTAAACATCATTTAATAAACCCATCCATCCATTGAATAAGCCCACTTAATCCAAGGGCCAGAAGGCTGAAGCTCATGCCAGCAGTACTGGGCTTAAGCCAAAGGAAAAACTAAAAAAACGCGAGGAGAACCCGTGGGGGTTCAAACCCTGTGAAGCAGCAGCCATGCAAAAGGACGATTAAACAAAAGGTCTCATTGAAGTATTTTAGCAAGGATCAAAGAATACGAGGAACTGGTTCTGTTAGTAGTGATGCCAGCGTAACAAGAAAAGATGGCACAACAGCAGACATTTCAGGCCAAAACTGAACCTGAGGACGAAAGAGTGGGTTGCACCTATGTTGGTAAAGGCTTCTGTGGAGAAAGCGTTGAGGGGGTTTGTTCGGCCCCACATTGGTTCAGTTCCTTTATCTCCATTTCTGAATACAAATGAATCCCAAGATGGCAGCAAAAGTGCAAGATAAGTGACTTCTCTGGTTCCCACTCTTGTATTTTTGTCCTTATTGATTTGTCAATGCTATGCAAAAAAAAAAAAAAATTCCAACATGAAACTTGCTATACTGTGAAATAAACACTTTACAACCTCTTTGACTCAAAGCACTTTACACTTCGCTCTCACAGGAACACTAAAACGCTGCACGTTGTATTGCTATTAATTCTCTGAGGGGGTCGATGGATTGAACGATTGCCCTATCCTTTTCATTATTCTCCATGTGTTGTGTGCAGTTTCCTTTCACTATTCAGGTTTTCCACCGTCATCTTTGCATGTTAGGTTAACTTGTAAATTAAGGAGATCATAAAATAGACTAGTGTTCTAATGAAGGCCGGTGCCATCCTTTGAAAGGACAAAGTTGCTAAGCTTTTAGTGACACAAAGGGCCTGTTAAGACAGCAGATTTTACCAGGATGCAGAAAGCCCGCTGCCACCCCACCTGCATTCCTGAGTGAATGGCTGACCTGCAGCTCCACCAACACTCTGGTCAGTCCTGCACTTCACCTAATAACAGAGCTGGGAATCAGAGATGAGCTGACACCTCAGCCGAGGCTCCTTCAGATAAAAAGGGCCCTGAAAAGTACATTTGTTATAGGCTTGTAACTACAAAATGGACTCTGGCTGCTTGTGACTGACAAAATAAGTCACCAATAAGCAGGCACTGTATCTGTAACTGGAAAAGACCACTGGAGAACACTGGAGGTTACACCTTCCTTCAAAACTAGCTGTGTTCATCTCGACTCTCTCTTTGGGAGAGTTAAACATTGAGAGTCTGCTCTCTTTGGGGGAGCTGAAAGCTGACAACCTGTTCTCGTTGGAGCAAGAAACCACTGACATAAAGAAGATAGATAGATAAATAGATAGATAGATGTGAAAGGCACTATATATTAGATAGGTAGATGTGAAAGGCACTATATATTAGATAGATAGATGTGAAAGGCACTATATAATAAATAGATAGATAGTGTGTAACATGGCCCGGACTCAAACAGACGGACAATGGTTTTGCACCCAACACACTCATATTTATTATTTACAGTTATCTACAATATAGTCCTGTGCACAACCCAGTGCCTCCAGCACCGATCCCCCAAAGTGCAGGCCTCTCTTTCCAGTGCCTTCTTTCTGGCCGCCTCCATTCTTCTCTCTGAGCTCCGTCCTCTTCCACCCGACACTTGCCCCTGAATGAAGTTGAGGCGGCCCCTTATATACCAGCCCGGATGGGCTCCAGCTGCTTCCCGGCAGTCCTCCACGGACACATCCCTGTGTGGCGGAAGTGCCAGCTGTGCAACCAGGGTAGTTGCCCCCTCATGGTTTTGTAGGAGGCACCAGCTCTCCTCTGGTCCTCCTGGGCGTCCTGGCTGGGCACCACCCCCAGCCGCCCGCCACAATAGATAGATATGAAAGACACTATATAATAGATAGGTAGATGTGAAAGGCACTATATAATATATAGATAGATAGATAGAAAAGGTATTATATAATAAATAGATGTGAAAGACACTATATAATAGATAGATATACAGTATAGATAGATAGATATGAAAGGTACTATATAAAAGATAGATAGATGTGAAAAGCACTATATAATAGATAGATAGATAGACAGATAGATAGATAGATAGGCACTATATGGCAGATAGATAGATAGATAGATAGATGTGAAAGGCACTATATATATAACAGATAGATAGATAGATATTTTTTTAAAGTACTATATGAGCCAAAAAATATAACAATATATTAAAAGTACACATATAACAAAAATTATTATAAATAACCAATACAAAGAAATGAAAAGAAGAAAAAAATACCAAATACTCAATCCATATTATCCCCAGTTATCATTTAAATATTTTATATTTTCTCATCTCCCCCAAGTGCCTTCCTCATTTATGTTCATAATAAATAAAACTAAGGCCCAGTCAGCCCCGATTCCCAATGTTTTTTACGAAGTATCACTTGCTACAAATAACTTGAATTTTTACAATTTTCCAACAATGAATTATAAATTGAACTTCTCCCTCCTCAATAGCACACAGTACCCTTTTCATACACCACACATCCTCAAAAATGTCCATTTTGTGGATTAGTTTATAGTAAGCAAATTACAGTTTGATCCTCGAATGAATATTTAGCCTAAACAGAAAGTTGATGTCCACAGGTCCTGTCCCACATTGTTTATTTTTCCTACTTTTTAAAATTGCTAGATTTGCTTCACCCAGCAAAAAGTTCATCAACTGTGTCCTTTGCCTGTTGTTCATATTATAAGCGGCACCATAAATAAATATCACAATATTAAAATCTGATCTTAGTTTTCTGCACAAATTAGTTAAAAACTTCCAAAAAACTCCTAATCTTACACATGCTGCATACAGATGAAAAGCATTATCCCTTTGCCCACAAAAATCACATCTTTCATCCTCAGTAAGTTTGATTCTGTTTAAGAAGGAGTTTGTGGCTACGATGCCGTGCCCAATCCTTCATTGTAGGTCGGCTGTTCTTTTGTTGCTCAGAGGCTTGTACAGCTCCCTCCAGGCTGGCATCCTCCCACCTACTACACCTAAATGTTCCCTCCATTTTGAATCGAAGATTGTCTTCAGGGAAAGAAAATTAATCACTTTCATTCAATAGTGATAAAGTTCTTTTTTGGATAAACACATAAAAGACACCAATGATAATCGAGTTTTTGGGGATGGAGTTGACATCAACAGCAGGACAGACCTGTAGATCTGTGCTGGTGGTGCTGATGAAGTCCACAAGTCTGTGATGTTCCTTGGCCATAGAAGACAGAAAGCCCTCGATCATCCACACTGACTTTACACCAAACATTGAAGCCAAAACTGAAGGCTCCACAAATGTCCATTGCGCCTTATCATATATGTGGCTGATTTTTAAAATGCCATTTCAATTAATAAATCAGTAGAACTTTTACTCCTCAGTTGAGAGCACGAGAACAGTGAGTTAAAAATCAAAGGTTCATTGTGCAACCAACCTGATGTACTGAAATGTTTTTTAAAAACAAGATGCCAGGTCAATAAAGCACCCTTATAAAATTTGGGTAACACTGAAAGATCCATTTCATTAATTTCCATTACCAAAAGCTGCTTGTCAAATTCATAATCCCCTACTCTAAATAAGAAATAAAGTGCCAAATGCCTCCAAGTCAGATGGTGAGAACCAAATAAAAGCTTTTGAATTACCAGGAGTCGAAAGCCTGCAACCTTTGAAGGCACATCAATGAGTCCCTGACCTCCTTGTTCCACTGGTAGAAACAGCACACTCTGTCGCAGCCAATGCAGACCATCCCAAAAAAAAGTCAACCAACAATTTTTGGATCTTATGTAACATCCCTGGAGGAAGATCTCCACACATAAATTTATGCCAAAGCATCGATGCAACCAAATTGTTCACCACAATTACTCTCCCCCTAAAAGACAGTTTGGCCACAATCCATCTCCATTTGTTCAGCCGAGCACTGACTTGATCCAAAATGCCCCCTCAATTACTCTCATGCAGTCCTTCACTTCCCAACATCACCCCAAGGTAACGAAAACACTTCTTGTTCCAGGTCAGATTTGCAGGAAGCTTTGGCAGTGGACGTTCAACCCAAGAGCTGAGTAGGAGAGCATTGCTCTTAGCCCAGTTGACTTTAGCTGAGGAGATGCTTTCAAACATTGTTTGGCACGAAACTACCACATTGAAATCATGGTCAGATTTGATAAATATGGACATGTCGTCTGCATAGGCCAAACATTTGACAGTGACCATTGGGCGAGAAGGGAGATCCACACCCTGCAGTCTCTGAATAATCTGATAAAGGAATGGCTCAATCGACAAAGAATACAACATCCCTGATAAGGCGCACTCCTGTTGAATACCTACCTACCATATCTTGACCTGGAAAGGGGCACTCAATGTGCCATTAATGTTTAAAATACAAAAAACCTTAGTATACAAGAGTCTGATCATTTTGATAAAATTTTTCCCAAACCCAAAGCATTTTAAGGTGTTAAGCAAATATCTGTGATCAACTCTATCAAAAGCCTTCTCCTGATCAATAGATAAAATTCCCAGATCGACGGCATACATTTTGGACACTGCAATCACATCACGCATGTAGAAAATGTTATCAAAAATTGAGCAGTCAGATACACAGTAAGCTTGACAATAATTAACCACCAAACTCATTACAGTCCTCAGACAATTTGCCAAAGTCTTGGAGAAAATCTTATAGTCTGTACAGAGCAGACACACGGGACACCAGTTCTTTATTTGGCATAGATCTCCCTTTTTCGGAAGCAGAGTGACCACCACTCATCTGCAGCTCAAAGGAGCATCTCTGAAGCTGTCCATGAACACTACATGCACGTCAGCCCCCAGTAAAGGCCAGAACTGTCTGTAGAACTCAATGGGAAGGCCATCAATCCCTGGAGTCTTTCCTGTGTTTAGATGGAAGAGTGAATCCGACATTCCTTGAAAAGTTATTTTAGAGTCCAGTTTTAGCTTAAAATCATTTGGGATCCTAGGAAGTCCATTGAGAAAATCAGCCATTGCCAAATGATCAATAGAATCATCCTTAAATTAATGTGTATAAAAAGAAACAGCAAAGTCTCCCCTCTGCGTCATGCAGCATGTGAATCAGTTTGCTTTGGGCTTCATTCTTCTCCAACCCCCCAAACAAATTTTGTAGGTGCATCCAAATGATTTATATTTTGAAAACGTGACCTCACCAGGGCCCCTTGTGCATGTAAATCCAAAAGATCAGCAAGGCAACGCTTTTTAGATGTTAGAGCAGAAGAAATCTCCTCATCAAATCTCTTTTGTAAAGCATCCTGCAGTTTCAAAATGTCTTCTTCCAAGGCTTCCATGTTCAGCAGGCACTTTTGAGTGACTTCCTGTGTGTATTGTTGGCAAAAAGCCTTTATCTGAACTTTCAAAATGTCCCACCACTGTTTGTGTGAATCAAATGTAGATTTGGTAACAGTCCACTGCTTCCAAAATAATTCAAAACATTTGACAAAATGGGCATCTTCTAGTAGTGAAACCAGAAAGTTTTGAAAAAAGGTTTCTTTTTAGGGATGACAACTTTCAACCCCACCAAACAATGGTCAGAAAAGCCAACAGGAGAGACAGCGGCAGAAGTGACAGTGTTCAGATTATAACTGGGAAAATTAAAAACGATCTAATCGAGCCATGGAAATATTTCTATCCAGGTGTACTGTCTGTCTGATGGGAATTTATGAGGGTTACATTCACGTAATCGGCCCGTTTTAAAAGGGCTGTTAGGACTTGAGCAGAGCCAGGATGAGGTTCAACACCATTGTGATCCAACATGTAATTAACTGTGCAATTAAAATCACCATCCACCAGCACCAACTTGCCCTTAACAAAAGAATCGACCACCTTTCGTAACGATTCAAAAAAACAAATCCTTTCTCTCCCATTGGTAGGAGCATAGACCACATCCTGATCCTGATCTCCGTCTTTGACCTGAACCACTAGTAATCATCCAGCCACCAACTCACTGATGGCAGTGACCTGGAATTGCACCAATTTTGAAAACAATATAGCCACCCCAGCACTAAGACTTGAACCATGGCTAAGAAAAACCTGACCCCCCATTCTCATAGCCAGTCTGGTTCATTCTGAAGGTCAGAATGAGTCTCCTGGAGCAGGCTGACATGCAATGCTTTCTGTTCTAAGAATTTAAAAACCACAGCCCTCTTTGTCCCTCCTCTACAGCCATTAACATTCAAACTCCCAATGTGAAGTGACTGCATGGAAAAAAAAGCCAATGGAAGTCCACAGTAAAAGACACCACACCAAACAAATAGCTGACTAAAGAGACAATCCATTATCCATTTGAGTTCAGTTACTTGCACACTTTGCAGATAACATACTTTAATCTGGTTGCCTCTTTTTGCTCCATGCCTAACTGAACTGCTTCACGCATAACTCTTTGTGCAGACACAAGAAATAACTGCAGATCTGGAAAATGATCTTCAACCTTCACTCCTTTCTTGCCATCAATAAACACCAAAAACGTCCTAATACTGGCAAGTACTATAACTGCCTCTTAGCAGATGCTGAGTGGTGTCAATGTCACTCTCACCCTCCACACTGACCCTTAACTCGTTGGCGATGTCACTTTGGTTTGTCACACACTTGCTATGTGCCTCAGATGACACAAGACTTTTCTTTGCCTGTCCTCTATCCATTGATTGCTCCTTCCTTTTTGGAGTGGAAACTTTAACGTGCTCATTGCTTGCACTTACTCCTTCACACACCGCGGCACTGCCGCTTACCACCGCCGTCAGTCTCGGCTCTCTCACATCTCTGCCCCTCAGCACCCCCCTTCAATAAGCTGTCTGGCAGGAGACAATAATCAGAAGCGTTCACTTCAACAATCTTATCAGTGATCTGAGGCTCGTTTACAGCCGGGACCAGTGACGCAGTGACTTCTCCCAAGCAAACTGCCGCTGCCGCCACCCCAGTGCTGTTGATCTCAGGCAATACGTCAACTTCAGTCGGTGTGCTCTCTGCTGGTTCGCGGAGCTCAGAACTGACTGATAGGCGATCAGCTGAACTGCCGGCCTTGGTCGCTATATCTGTAATATTGAAGCAGACTCTTCTCAGGAGCCGCTGTCACCAAAGTACTAAGGGGCTGATCACAAACAACACCTGCTGCAGCCATTGACTCCTTCATATCAGTCACACACTTATCCATACTTTCAATCTATTCGCCACTCTCAGATTCAAGCTCTCTATCTTCAGTGTTCTCTTCATCTAAAGTAGTAGGAGAACCCGCAAATACCATTGATCCAGTTTTACACTGTGAAGCCTTGTGTCCTGCTCTACCGCAAGTGAAACATTTCATGGATTCAGATGTGACAAAAACAACATAGTCACTGCCGTCCACTTTAAATTGGAGGGCTACATTGATATCGTCATTCATGTTGTTTAGTATCATATATACTTGTCTGCGAAACGAAACAACGTGCTTTAATTCATTTTAAAGATGTGAAGAACACTATAGATAGATAGATAGATAGATAGATAGATAGATATGAAAGGCACTATTTAATAAATAGATAGATAGATGTGAACGACACTCAATAGATAGATAAATAGATAGAGAGATGTGAACGACACTATACAATAGATAGATAGATAGATAGATAGATATGAAGGCACTATATAATAAATAGATATGAACAACACTATACAATAGATAGATAGATAGATAGATAGATAGATAGATAGATAGATAGATAGATAGATAGATAGATAGATAGATAGACAGATGTGAATGAAACTATAGATAGATAGATATGAAAAGCACTATATAATAAATAGATAGATGTGAACAACACTATATAATAGATAGATAGATAGATAGATAGATATGAAAGGCACTATATAATAGATAGATAGATAGATAGATAGATAGATAGATAGATAGATAGATAGATAGATAGATAGATATGAAAGGCACTATATAATAGATAGATAGATAGATAGATAGATAGATAGATAGATAGATAGATATGAAAGGCACTATATAATAGATAGATAGATAGATAGATAGATAGATAGATATGGAAGGCACTATATAATAGATAGATAAAAGATAGATAGATGGATAGACATGAATGAAGCGATAGATAGATATAAAAGGCACTATATAATAGATAGATAGATAGATAGATAGATAGATAGATAGATAGATAGATAGATAGATGTGTTTGGTTAGTTGTTTGAGTGTGTCTGTAATGTCTCTGTGTTGTGTTCCTGCCTTGCTATTAGCACCGATTGTGGCTCCTCCTGGATTTCTATTAGATCTCGATACAAATATATTTTAATACACATTCACTACAGAATGTTTTCATCATAAAATATGAATTGATAGTTTTACATTGAACCTCAGTTTCACAGAATCTAATTTCAATAACCAAGGAGCATCTCTATTTAAATATTATAGAAGGTTTATATTTCACTTTTTCTTAAGTATTACAGAAGACCAAACTTTACTTACCTTTACTCTTCCACTATCACACAAGCTACTGGGCCGCAGCCACCACCTGTTGCTCCCAAATTTCCAAAGTATTCCCTGTGTGGTGTCATATGACAGAATATGAAAAAGAAACAAACCCGAGGAGCTTTAACTGTTACGTCCCAAGTGAGCTGTAGAGACTGACGCGATGCAGACTGGATTTGGAGTTAAGATTAAACAGTGGCACTTTTGTCCCAGAGAACATCAGGCTTCTTCTGGTTATGCAGGGCCTTCATTATAATGCAGACAGCCTGAGCCTGAAAGTACAAATGGATTTCTTTTTCCTTGAGAACAATAAAGTACTTATTGGAAACAAGCTGGGGTGGCATAGAGGCAATCCATCTTGTGTGAAAGTATTTTGCCAGAGAAAGGGCCATGCCCTCTGTTTGGGAATTACTCAAGAGGGACAAATGATCAATTTAAGGCAGACTCTTAAGTTACATGAAAGAGGTGCTTTTCCCTGAACCCCATGACAATGATTTTATCTAATTATTTTTCTTCTAAGGATTCTGCATAGGCCAACTAGAACATATAGTAATAAATGTAAATGGTTTATGCCTTTTAAGAAAGCTTTTATTAATATCTATTACCTTGTCTGAGAAAGGCATTAAAACTGCAACAAAAAAAAAGAGTTTTAGGTCAGCAGAGTAAAATTTCAAAGTTTTTAATTACTGGAGAAGCCGTATAGTCCACAAAGAGCAAGGCAATTTCATAATAAATAGGATTGAATAAATGGCAATATGTTTAAACATGAAAGAGCAAATGGCTGGTACAGACAGTTAGCAGCCTAGTGAGGAAATTATGTTTTAATTAAAACTGATGCTTTACAAAAAACGTAAGGTAAATATTCTAAAGTTCACGTTTAGAACATCTCATTTATTACAAATACTGATCAACTTTCAAGTAATTTTGACCCCATGGTATGAGCTTGATTGGAGATCAGAGACATGCTGTGACACTTGCATACTGTTTGTATGTGAAAGCTCAGGCCAAGCTCTCGGCCAGCGAGGTCACTTGTAACAACTGCTGAATCAGTTGGAAGTCTTCTGTGTAGGTGGCAAGAATGTCATTCATACTGCTGTGTGATGGACTCCACCGATGGAATATAAGAAACACTCTTTAAACGTGAAGAGTGCAATAATTGTTGGACTAGACCTCACCACTACCATCACATGTGGACCAGAATATAAAACTTTAATTGTCATCTGCCTAATGAATTACATTCTCGTGTAGTGAAATAACTATTACATGCATGCGATGACATTACAATAATGAAACTAGCTTTAGGAATTAGTGCTTGCCTTTTACTAAACATCCATCCAATTCAGAGTCAAAGGAGTTGGAGTCTCTCCAAACAGCACTGGCTACAAGCCCGGGGACAACCCTGGAATGTGCATTAGAACTCACTCAAGCAGAGACCCCCCAGCTCCCCCCACATCACACACACACACACAATTGCAGCACAAATTTCAAGTCACCCGTTAACTCGCTACTCAGGTCTGGCATGTGCGAGGAAGCCCAGAGTTCCTGCAGTAAAAGAAGAATGTCCACACTGCTCAAAGATCATGATTGCTCCAATCTCCTGGCGCTTTAATGCAGTAGGACTATCACATTGCAGAGGGTGCCTATTAAAGTTTTAATTCTTGTTTATTTTAGAGTTATTCTTAACATGTATCATCGCAGGGCACTTTACAGAGTAAATACGATTACAGTCCAGCTGCACAGTGTTTCAGTTCCCATAATTTATATGTACAACAGATGTGCACTCAAGTATGCAGAGAACATGATGTCATCTTGATATCACTCCGGATGACCTCATTCATCTTAAGAGCTGCTCACACATCTCTAAGTTTTTGTGCCTTCTTAGCAGGGATTAATTTAATAACAAACTATGCCCTCTTCATTGTGAGAAAAGGGGCTGAATGCACCACAAGGAGACACGGTCGCTCCTCCAAACCCCCTCTTAAACGGTGATACAACAGGAAACAAATAACAGTTATTGTTAACCTCCTCTTTGCTTGGTCAGCTGCTGGCTTGCTGCTGATGCCATGCTGTGTGATCTGCACTTTGTTTGCAAATCCCTTTCTTTTTCTGCCAGCGCTACACGTCGTTGTGAAGAGGGGGCTAAATGCACCCCAAGGAGTTGCGCTCACTCCTCTGAAATCCCCTCTTGAACAGTAGTACAATGGGAAACAAATAACAGTTAATTTTTTAACCTCCTCTTTGCTCAATCAGCTGCTGGATTGCTGCTGCTGCTGTGCCACATGATCTGCATCTCACGCGGCGCTTCAAACATTTAAAAGCCTGTGCAGCACCTGTCCTTTTGAGACTTATTTGCAAGGTCTGCTCCATCACAGGGTGAATTCTGGACACACGGGAAGCTTTTGTGGAAAAGAGGATAGTAGCAAAATTGAATGCCGTCATGAAGTTAAAAATGTATTTTTATTTACAAGGCGGCACGGTGGCACAGTGAGCAGCACTGCGGCCTTGCAGTTAGGAGACCCGAGTTCGCTTCACGGGTATGGAGGAATATTTCAGACAATATTAGATAAATAAATGATCAGCGTTGTAAAGTTGCTTGAAAAAGTTGCTGTGGATATGCACCTGACTTTATACTCATAAAAACAAGGATCAAATACTAAATATTAGTTGCCGCTGCTGTGGGCATTCCATGTCAAAGTACTTAAACTAATACAGCCGTTGCAGCTTACTGTATATCAAACTGGCTCATTCGCTTTGTGATCGTCTTCTCCGATACACCATATAGATCTGCAATCTGTCGTAATTTTACACCGCATAACAGAAGGTGTTCTATTGACTCAGCTGGAATGTCCAGAGCAGGGAACTGTGTCACCTGAACTGGAGTGTAGTCGAGTCCGTTCCGCCAGTTCTTCGATTTTTTCAAAAATAGTTTCATCTACTGTATATCGGAGTCTAAAAGAACTGCCAACATTGTAATTTCTTTCGATAAATCTTCAATTCTCTCTCTGAAATATGTAATATCTTCGGCAGTAGTAAGCATTTTTCTAATTAATTGTTGTGCTATCGATTCACCAATCAATAACTAGAGGCTGTGTTAGAGCCCACCCTCTTAACTTTGACGAGTGAAAGAGACAGTTTTATTTCAAGTCGTATTTCATGATGGTTTGGAGGAATGTTACGGATAAAATTAAATAAATAAATAAGCAACAAAAAAACATATTTCGTGACACATTTATTTATTTATGCTCTCATTTCATGACATATTTATTTATTTAGGCTCTCATTTCGTAACACATTTATTTATTTATGCTCACATTTCACAATACTTTTATTTATTTGCGCATTTATTTATTTATTTATTTATTTAATTTTGTCCAAAATATTCCTCCATACCCGGGTCCTCCTTGCGTGGCGTCTGCATGTTCTCCTCGTGTCTGTGTGAGTTTCCTCCAGGTACTCCGGTTTCCTCCCACAGTCCAAAGACATGCAGATTAAGTGCATTGGCGATTCTAAATTGTCCCTAGTGTGTGGTTGGCGTGTGGGTGTGTGTGTGTGCCCTGGGGGTGCTGGCACCATGCCCAGGGTTTGTTTCTTGCCTTGCACCCTGTGTTGGCTGGGATTGGCTCCAGCAGACCCCTGTGACCCTGTAGTTAGATTATAGTGGGTTGGATAAGTGGATGGATGGCTTTTTACTTACTGAATGATTGATTGAGTGGTTGGCTGTACTACAGCTGCATTTTTTTACGTTTCTGCTGCTGTAAGCAACTGAATTTCCCCCTAGGATTAATAAAGTTTATCTAATATAATCTAATTTAACGTCGGAGTTCCTGGTGACTGCACTGGGGTGGAATGAGCATGCAGCGACTATGGCAATTTGGGTACCAGAGCGCAGTACTGTTAATATTGAATTACATTATCGGCCGAGTAAATGTATGCAAAAGGTATTGTTTATTCAACACCAACACCAGCATTTATTTCTATAGCTTATTTTTACATGAAAGCATAGTGAAAATTGTGCTTAGCAAGGGGGCAGTGCCCACCAAACTGCAATATATTTCAATAGGACATGTTATGTAATATCATATCGGGAACTTCAGTACAGATCATCCACCTGAAGCTAAGCATGTTTGGGCTTGGCCAGTACATGGATGGGAGAACTACCAGGAAAAGCTTGGGTTGCTGCAAGAAGAGGTGGTGTTGGTGATGCCAACATCGGGCACTTAGTGGTCTGAATGTGGATCCCAGTGCCATGATGTGGCACTGTGCTGTGGCGCCATCCTTCAGAATTAGAGGTAAAGTGGAGGTTCTGACTCTATGTGATCGTTAGAGATCTCTGGGTATGCTTTGTAAAGAGCAGGGTGTATCCCAATGTCCTGGCTAAACTGCATGCCATGGCATGGCCTGGTCATTTTGGATCCCAAATCATTCCCTCTCTCTAATTAGCTATCTCTCTTACAACCTAACAACTAACATGTGGTGCAAAAATGGCTGCCGTCACATCATCCAGGTGGATGCTTCACAATAGTGCTGGCTGAAGTGGCTCACCACTCACACTTTGAGTAGTGAAAAAAGTGCTATATAAATGTAAAGAATTATTATTATTATTATGATTACTACACAGACTCCAACTATAATGAATGGGTTTGAGCTAATGTCTGCAATGGAACAACGCAAACCTTCAGGTGTCAATGAAATAAAAATGCTGTGTTTGCATTCAGTGATCATCTTATCTACCAGTGCCTGAGGCTGTCATATCTGAAATGGATAGGAAGTTTTCTGGTGAGTCCATTAAAGTTGCAGGTGCTTGTGATTCCATATTAAGATGGAATGGAAATGGCATTTGGTCCACTGTTGGAAAATTATCTAAGCCCACTCAAAATTGAGTTCTTTTATTCTGAAGAGTGATCACTGGAGTAAGGCAGACAACTAGGAGATTGTCATTCACATGCATGTGGACCTGAGAACAAGCTTTACCTTAGGATGAGAGGGGGCATTGGCGCTAACTGCTTCTTCTCTCTCCACCACAGATGTCCCAGAATCCTGCTTTGCCCCACCCACAAACTCCAGAGAAGGCTCCACCCCTTTCACGTTGGACACCACAAAAGCAGGCCTCCCCCAGAAGGAGTTGTTCATTTCAAAACCTGAACCTCAACGGAGATAGTGTGCTTTTGGGCCATTGACGCCTCATCCATCTGACTGCCTACAGACTTAATTTCTTTTGTTTTTGTATTGTAATTAAATGGGGTGGCCCATTTGGCACCTCAAGATTTCACTGGAATCCCTGTATGCTGAGTCTTTGAACAAAAGCTCCTAACACTGCTCCTTCAAGGTCTCTTTGCCCAAGTCTCTCCTGTCTGCATTCCCCAAACGCGACAATATATATTAGGGCTGTCAAATGATTAAATGTTTAATCTCCATTAATTGCATGTTTAACCAAGGTAGTTCATGAATTGGCAGTCCACGTTGCAGAGATCCATTTTCACTTTGACATTTAAGAGCAGAGTTTCTGCTGATCACTTTTGAAAACAGCAAATTAAATCCTCTGTGATTCAATGCTGTATAACAATTCAACATGAAAACATTGGAGAGTGTGAATACATCTTATACGGCACTGTAAGTGAAAAGAAATATTGCAAGTTTGCATTGAAAGCAAAGCAAGATAAAAATTGTATATAAGTTCCATGTGAACTTGCAGATGAACAGGAGTAACATTTCCTACATTTACATGTAAATTCACTTAGCAGACATATTTTTTCAAAGCAACAAATAAAGCAAGAACACTCAGAATGAAGGAGTGCCTGAACCTCTAGGGGGTACAAGATGACAAAACAGGGTTAGATAGAGATAGATAGATAGATAGATAGATAGATAGATAGATAGATAGATAGATAGATAGATAGATAGATAGATAGATAGATAGATAGATAGATAGATAGATAGATAGATAGATAGATACTTTATTAATCCGAAGGGGGAAATTCACATACTCCAGCAGTAGCACACTGATAAAAAACAATATTAAATTAAAGATTGATAAAAATACAATTATAACAGACAATAACTTTGTATAATGTTAATGTTTACCCCACGGGTGGAACTGAAGAGTCACTTAGTGTGGAGGAGGAACAATCTCCTCAGTCTGTCAGTGGAGCAGGACGGTGACAGCAGTCTGTCACTGAAGCTGCTCCTCTGTCTGGAGATGATCCTGTTCAGTGGATGCAGTGGATTCTCCATGATTGACAGGAGTCTGCTCAGCGCCCGTCACTCTACCACGGATGTCAAACTGTCCAGCTCTGTGCCTACAATAGAGCCTGCCTTCCTCACCAGTTTGTCCAGGTGTGAGGTGTCCCTCTTCTTTATGCTGCCTCCCCAGCACACCACCGCATAGATGATTAGCGCTTGCCACAACCATCTGATAGAACATCTGAAGCATCTTATTGCAGATGTTGAAGGATGCCAGGATTGTCAGCTCTGTCCTCTCTTACACAGAGCATCAGTATTGGCAGTCCAGTCCAATTTATCATCCAGCTGCACTCCCAGGTATTTATAGGTCTGTACTCTCTCCACACAGTCACCTCTGATGATCACGGGGTCCATGATGGGCCTGGTCTTCCTAAAATCCACCACCAGCTCCTTGGTTTTTCTGGTGTTCAGGTGTAAGTGGTTTGAGTCGCACTATTTAACAAAGTCCTTGATTAGGTTCCTATACTCCTCCTCCTACCCACTCCTGATGCAGCCCACGATAGCAGTGTCATCAGCGAACATTTGCACGTGGCAGGACTCCGAGATGTACTGGAAGTCCGATGTATGTTGGCAGAACAGGACCAGAGAAAGTACGATCCCCTGCGGTGCTCCTGTGTTGCTGACCACAATGTCAGATCCGCAGTTCCTGAGACGCACATACTGAGGTCTGTCTGTAAGATAGTCCACAATCCACACCACCAGGTATGAATCTACTCCCATCTCTGTCAGCTTGTCCCTAAGGAGCAGAGGTTGGATGGTGTTGAAGATGCTAGAGAAGTCCAGAAAGTCCAGTGTGCTGTCATTTGTATGTTAATTTTTAGCTTGTGCTCCCCGTTCTATGACATGAAAAGAATCAAGCATTGCATGCACAGTTGTCACCTGTGAATGAGCCACACCAACGCGTGTTCTCGCTGGGTTCCTTTCTGTGGGCGGTTCATTCATAAAAGCCAAAATGAAACATTTTCTAGATCAGTGTTTCGGTCCTGGGGGCACACTGTGGCTGCAGGTTTTTGTTCCAACCAGCTTCTGTTTTTAATTGGACTCCTGGGCTAATTAAGTGATGTGTTATTTCCCAAGTTCTGTGTTTTGGGAACAATATAGAAATTAGAAAGCTAAGTTTGGTAAAAAAAAAAAATATATATATACAGTATATATATTAAAATGTACCAAGCAGTTATATGGGAATAATGTATTTTTTTCTTTTTAACAATATTTTCATCTTGATTTTCATTCTACTTTTCTAGGTGTTCGAATTGTTTCATTGATCCATTATTTACTAATTAGTGGGTCTGACGCTAAAGTACTTGCAGCCTTTGATTATTCCGTGTTGTTTGCCTGGGTGTCGTTTTTAATTGTCATTAATAAGATACAACAAAGGGGAAAAACTGCACAGAGAAACGGCAAAATAGAATGAAATCAACAAAAGAGAGTTAAGCTTTTAAATATAGAGCAAAAGCAGAAATACACTCACCTAAAGGATTATTAGGAACACCATACTAATCCGGTGTTTGACCCCCTTTCGCCTTCAGAACTGCCTTAATTCTACGTGGCATTGATTCAACAAGATGCTGAAAGCATTCTTTAGAAATGTTGGCCCATATTGATAGGATAGCATCTTGCAGTTGATGGAGATTTGTGGGATGCACATCCAGGGCACGAAGCTCCCGTTCCACCACATCCCAAAGATGCTCTATTGGGTTGAGATCTGGTGACTGTGGGGGCCATTTTAGTACAGTGAACTCATTGTCATGTTCAAGAAACCGATTTGAAATGATTCGAGCTTTGTGACATGGTGCATTATCCTGCTGGAAGTAGCCATCAGAGGATGGGTACATGGTGGTCATTAAGGGATTGACATGGTCAGAAACAATGCTCAGGTAGCCTGTGGCATTTAAATGATGCCCAATTGGCACTAAGGGGCCTAAAGTGTGCCAAGAAAACATCCCCCACACCATTACACCACCACCACCAGCCTGCACAGTGGTAACAAGGCATGATGGATCCATGTTCTCATTCTGTTTACACCAAATTCTGACTCTACCATTTGAATGTCTCAACAGAAATCGAGACTCATCAGACCAGGCAACATTTTTCCAGTCTTCAACTGTTCAATTTTGGTGAGCTCGTGCAAATTGTAGCCTCTTTTTCCTATTTGTAGTGGAGATGAGTGGTACCCGGTGGGTTCTTCTGCTGTTGTAGCCCAACCGCCTCAAGGTTGTGCGTGTTGTGGCTTCGCAAATGCTTTGCTGCATACCTCGGTTGTAACGAGTGGTTATTTCAGTCAAAGTTGCTCTTCTATCAGCTTGAATCAGTCGGCCCATTCTCCTCTGACCTCTAGCATCAAGAAGGCATTTTTGCCCACAGGACTGCCACATACTGGATGTTTTTCCCTTTTCACACCATTCTTTGTAAACCCTAGAAATGGTTGTGCGTGAAAATCCCAGTAACTGAGCAGATTGTGAAATACTCAGACTGGCCCGTCTGGCACCAACAACCATGCCACACTCAAAATTGCTTAAATCACCTTTCTTTCCCATTCTGACATTCAGTTTGGAGTTCAGGAGATTGTCTTGACCAGGACCACACCCCTAAATGCATTGAAGCAACTGCCATGTGATTGGTTGATTAGAAAATTGCATTAATGAGAAATTGAACAGGTGTTCCTAATAATCCTTGAGGTGAGTGTATTTCTAAATGAATGTAAAAACTATTCTGCTGTGCTTTTCTGAATGTAGAATAAAAGAAAAATGATACCAGCTAATTAAATGAGATCAGCGTTATTATCAGGTGTTGTCACTGTTTAGGAACAAAAACCTGCAGTCACAGTGTGCCCCCAGGACCGAGGTTGGGAAATACTGGTGTAGGGGTATAGGGGATGGAAAAGGTTGGGAGCCTCTGGCCCAGAACAACAAAGCAAAAACAAGATTTAGTCGTGGTGAAAGAAAAACAAAAAACGATAAAGAAACGCGGTAACTTAAAGCAGAGTGCAATACTCGCACCCTTCCATCATTTCACCTTTAGTTATGTTGCAGTCTGGTGTTAAAATCATTTCAATTCATTTTTTTCACACAATACCCCAGAGCCGCAGGGCATAGTAGAGGTTGGGAACCGCTTCCCTAATGCATCTCTTTCTCGACATAACTGTCAGGTCTTTCTGTTTAACAGTTACTTGCCTATGTTGTATTACACACATAAAATAATACATCACTCCACACAGTACATAAATAAATTGTTTATTCCTTGTAGTCTTTTCAAATGAAAAAAGAAACCACCACCTTATGAACATTTCTCCTAGAATCAAAAATCCATTTGAGTTTCTCTTTCCTAAAGGAGACATCTCTCTGCATGTATCATGGTAAATAAAGCTAAATCACAGCCGAGAGTCAGATTTAATTGGACCATCAGTCAGCAATCATCCGCTCACATGCAGAAGACTGTTTATCTGCCTCAACAAAGGATATCATCAAAAGGACTCGGATGCTTTGAGCGGCTTTATTGAGTTGTGAGAAACAGAATTCCGTTATGAGCGTTGACTGGTACTACATTGCTGGCACTGAACTCACACAGTGCATTAAGCTCAACAGTATTAAAAAAAACAACAAAAGAAATCCAAAGTCCGCAAACATTTGGCTCGCCTTAACTGATATTTAATCCGTCCTTTTCAATACGAATTACATTTTTCCCTCATAAACGCTTTGTTAATTTCAGATAAATGTTAAACCAGCTTGCTCACATAACGACGTGACGTTTCCGAGAGGACTTCAAAAACAGAACTTTATGCCTCCTCTGTGCCTCCTGCACTTATTATATTCACTAGGAATATTATTTTTCAGGTTTGCCGAAAACCTTACAGCCACTGCTGCTTCCATATAATGACTTACTCATAATATCGGCTCACACTGGCTCTGCACTCCATGGTCTTGACTTCAATCTCGTTTGCACTAAAACGTAATTTGTAAGAGAATCAACACCATTCTTCTCAAGGCTAAATTGGTTTGTCATATTCTTCCTGAGAATATTTTATGGTTGACAAATGATTTAATTTTTTTTCTTTTGCCTTTTATATTTTAACCCTTCTTTCAATGTCATCTTTTTTTGTTTTCATGTTATGAGCTATTTGTGAATTGTTATTGCAATAAATGCATAAAGGGAAGAATTTTGAACGTTTCGCTTATATTGTGACGCATGACCATCCAGCCATTTGGCCAGTGGTGTTGAATCACTGCTCTTGCTGTGCGATTCATACTGTTTTTAGGTAATTATTTATTTAATATACAGGGTGTCCACAAAGTCTCTTTACAATTTCAAGATTTTATTAAATAAGCAAATGAATATACAAATCTGTGGAAATTATTTCAAAATGAGGAGTAGATATTGAAGTTTTTATGGCCTCATTAAATACACCTTTATATGGGCACCATTAGTTGCACGAAGCACATCAAGACGGTGCTCGATTTCTTCCCATGTTCTTTGTAGCATAGCGTCATCAATAGTGGCAATGGCATCAGTGATCTTTTGCTTCAGGTCATTAATGTCCCGTATCTTTGTTCGATACACGATATCTTTAACATAACCCCACAGAAAGAACTCCAGGGGAGTGATATCTGGTGAACAAGGTGGCCAGGTAATTGAGCCACCCCTTCCAATACGATTTTGTTTCAATAAACCACGATACACATTGTGCCTTTTCTTGAGGGGTAGCCATTTTCTTAGGAGTTTATTCAACAGCCTCTCTTTCATCAACAGGGTGCCTGAAATACACAAATGCAATGTGATTACAAACTTTACTTACTGAGTACGTACGACAAATTTGATTAACATATCTCATCAATTGCCTTTTTAGTAAATTTTTGAAATTGTAAAGAGACTTTGTGGACACCCTGTATTTTTCAGGAGAACATTAGTTGGCACCTTTTTATCTTTGTTATAATTTGCTCTCCTTTCTCAAGAAACTGAAATGGCCTACGGAGAAGAGTAATAGCTTCTGACAGCGAGCTCTCCCTTAATCTGAGAAATGTTAAGGAGCTGGTTGACTTTAGGAGGCAGGAAGGCAAACCAAACACTTGTCTCTGTTGCAATGAATGCATTGGGGATGATTAGCAGCTTTCATTTTCAGGAGTGACCACCAACTTTACTTCACTGATAAACTAAAGTGGCCATACCCAACCAGTTATTGTGAAGAAGTCTCACTAAGGCCTTTCTGGTGGATTCAGAAAGTATGCAGACCCATCCATCCATTTTCTAACCCGCTGAATCCGAATACAGGGTCACGGGGGTCTGCTGGAGCCAATCCCAGCCAACACAGGGCACAAGGCAGGAACCAATCCTGGGCAGGGTGCCAACCCACCGCAGGACACACACAAACACACCCACACACCAAGCACACACTAGGGCCAATTTAGAATCGCCAATCCACCTAACCTGCATGTCTTTGGATTGTGGGAGGAAACCGGAGCGCCCGGAGAAAAACAGTATGCAGACCTCCTCGCTTTATTGCACTGTACTCTTGTTTTAATTTTTAAACAGATGAATGTGCCATTTTTTACCGTCAATATACACTCATTAACCTCTAATGACGGATGGTGCCTTATGCGTTCAGTATTACAGCAAAACTTTTGACTTAATAGTGTGCTGAAAGAATGTGCCAGTCAATTGGCTGGTGTCTTCACAGACATCTTTAACACATCTCTGAGCCAGTTGTCAGTCCCAGCATGCTTCAAGTCGACCACCATCACACCAGTGCCAAAGAAGTCATCAGTGACATGCTTGAATGACTACCGACTAGTTGCACTCATGCCAATCATCATGAAGTGCTTCGAAAGGTTAGTCATGTCACACATAAAGACAAATCTTCCTGCCTCCCTTGACCCTCTTCAGTTTGCTTACCGCTCAAACAGATCAACTGAGGATGCCATATTCTCTGCCCTTCACCTCTTCCCGACACATCTGGATAAAAAAGACACATACGTCAGGATGCTATTCATAGACTTTAGCTCTGCCTTCAACAGAATCATCCTTCAAAAGCTGGTTGTAAAACTGAGCAGGATGGTTCTGAACACCACCCTCTGCAATTGGATCCTGGACTTCTTGACAGAGAGGCCCCAGTCAATTTGGATGGGCTGCAACACTTTCAGCATCATCACACTGAGCACTGGAGCACCGCAGGGCTGCGTGCTTAGTCCACTGTTCTTCACCCTGCTGATTCATGACTGCACAACACCAACCACACCATCAAATTTGCGGATGATACGACGGTGCTGGGACTGATAAGCAGGGATGATGAAACAGCATACAGAGAGGAGGTGGAACGGCTGTCTGCATGGTGTGAAGACAACAATCTCTCTCTCAATGTCGACAAGACAAAAGAGATAATTATGGACTTCAGAAAATCACATCCTGCCCACATCCCACTCAGCATCAACGGTTTAGATAGGAATACCAAGTTCCTCGGTGTGCACATAACTGAGGAACTTATGTGGATGCATAACACCTCATCACTAATCAAGATAGCCCAGCAGAGACTACACTTCCTGAGGCAGCTGAAGGCGAGCAAGTCTTCCCCCTTCCGTCCTCACCATGTTCTACAGAGGCACCATTGAGAGTGTCCTGACCAGCTGCATCACTGTCTGGTATGGCAACTGCAACATATCTGACCGTAAGCACCTGC
Source organism: Polypterus senegalus (assembly GCF_016835505.1). Lineage (NCBI taxonomy): Eukaryota > Metazoa > Chordata > Cladistia > Polypteriformes > Polypteridae > Polypterus > Polypterus senegalus. Next base: position 13,167,612 of record NC_053158.1, read on the forward strand.
AAAGGATAGTGAAGACGGCAGAGAACATTATTGGGGTGCCTCTCCCTTCACCACAGGACATATTTTACAAACGCAGTGTCCGCAAGGCATGTGCAGGACCCCTTACACCCCTCACATGGACTTTTCACACTTCTGCCATCCAAGAGAAGATACTGCAGCATCAGAGCCAGATCTGCCAGGCTGCAGAATAGTTTTTACCCCCAAGCTGCCAGACTCCTTAAGACTATGCTGCCCCCTGGGATCTTCCACGCGGCCTCAACCACCTCTAAAAACAGAACTTTTACACATGCCAGCCACTTTCCTGTAAAGACGAGTGTGCATGTAGAAAAGAACTGAAAATCTCATACCGACCTTTAAGTATTTGGACACTCTTGATATCCTTCTGCTGTGAAACATTCTGACCTGTCATTGTTTACACATGTCATTAACAACTATTATCATACACTGATCATTTCTGTATTATCTATATCTATTATTTATTTATTATATTACATATCTATTGACTATATTTATCTATCTAGATTGTAAATACCATACATTGCATTGATGTTCATATTGCCAACTACATGTCAATATTGCTGCTACTTCTTTGTCTTGTCTTGTTTGTGTTTTAATTTTAAATTTAAATTTTAATTCTATTGTTTAATTTATTATTTGCACGTCATGTTGTTACACTGTGGACCCTGAGCTTCACATTTTCGTCTATCTGTACACTTGTATATGGTTGAGATGACAATAAAGTTCACTTTGACTTTGACTGCTGCAGTGTGTGCCAAGAGCCACTTGAGATGATCACAAAAATGTAACTATGCTCTGGGATTATTATGCTGAGTAGTGGACTATGATTTTAAAATTATACATAAACACTAAAAATTCAATTTATATAATGTCACACACATGCGCATAGGAGGCAGCTAATGGGCTCAAAAGGAGGTAATTCCCGGTCGGACCGGGGAGTTGCAGAGTGCACTGATCAAATATGGGGAATTCTGCCTGGTCCCTATGATGTCACTTCCAGTTCCAACCACAGAAGTCTTTGCACATCTGAATTTGGCAAATATAACCAGTTTTATGCCATGCTTTCTGTCATTGTCATGGCAAAAGGTAAACCATTGACTAAATCTGAGGTCACATGTACTGTAGAGCAGGTTTTGAATGATGGGAATGGAAGTCCAGGGGAAGAGAAAGTGAGGGAGGCCAAAGCAGAGGTGGATGGATAAAGTCAAAGAAGATCTGAAGGGAAAGGACCTGACTGGTGAGGAGGTGCAGGGTCGAGCTGTTTGAAGAAGGCTGATCAGGCACATCGACTCAACACAGAAGTGTGAAAAGATGAAGAGGGAGACGAATCTGTATCTGGAAGAAGAAGTATCTGTAACAGTCTGTCTGATGCAAGTGGAATTCATTTTATAATATTACTTACCATACTAAGTCTGTTAAAACCTGTTCCCCTTCTCTGACTCCAAGAGGCACACTGCAACTGTGATTAGACTTAGTAGTGGTCCACTGTCAGCCCTAAAATTGTTATTGTAAATATGTACAAGCTAGATACTGTAGATAGATAGATAGATAGATAGATAGATAGATAGATAGATAGATAGATAGATAGATAGATAGATAGATAGATAGATAGATAGATAGATAGATAGATAGATAGATAGATAGAACTTTACTTGTTCCCGGGGGAAAATTTGGACAGATTTAGGGAAGGTTTTTTAGGATGATCTCAAGCTCATAGCATGGACCCAAGGAGTCCAGGTTGAACAGAAAATATTGTACAGTCATCATGGGGATAAAATATTCAATTTACTGAAAGGCAGAAGTAAGTAAAAATGTTCCTTTTGTGAAACAGTCTCAGTGCTAGATCCATCCATCCATCCATTTTCCAACCTGCTGAAACCGAACACAGGGTCATGGGGGTCTGCTGGAGCCAATCCCTACCAACACAGGGCACAAGGCAGGACTGGGGTCTGCTGGAGCCAATCCCAGCCAACACAGGGCACAAGGCAGGAACCAATCCTGGGCAGGGTGCCAACCCACTGCAGGACACACACAAACAAACACCAGGGCCAATTTAGAATCGCCAATCCACCTAACCTGCATGTTAACGAAACTGGAGTGCCTGGAGGAAACCTACGCAGAAACGGGGAGAACATGCAAACTCCACACAGGGAGGACCTGGGAAGTGAACCCAGGTCTCCTAACTGCGAGCCAGCAGTGCTACCACTGCGCTACCGTGCCGCCCCAGTGCTAGATCTTTTCATATTATTTTGAACACTTCAGTCAGGACACTTCTTAATTTCCTTTATCTCAGAAAGGGTGAATAATGGGATGAACCAAAACAATAGACATTTATTTTTTCCTTTATTCGTTTATTTATTTCTCTGTTTACTAGTCATGATACCTGTTGAAGACACGTAATAGAATATTTAAAAAATATCTATATTTAAAATACCTTCAGCACCTTTCCTCTATATTCATGCATGTCTATACCTTTTCTTCACCGGTGCTTCCTCTCTCAAGCGTATTCCCATAAAGCCTGCTTCTCAGACTTTGTCATTATTTTTGAGGTGCCATCTTTCCCATTCTGCCTGGTGTTATACTTGCTGTCTTTGAAGATGGCTCTCTCTCATTGTGTGCCTTTACCCCTCTTCATACATCTCACACACTTCCTCTTTCATTGCTACAGCAAAGTCAAACTGACCAATCAGACTGCGATGAGGAACTGGACATACAGACCTTAGTGTCTTTTTATATACAAGATTTTTAACTATTCATCAGTATAACAACAAACATTAATTAATTTCATTCATTCATTCATTCACTCATTTCATTTTCCAAACCTGCTTATTGTGATACATAAAAACAGGTACTGCAGTGGGCTGACGCCCTGCCCGGGGTTTGTTGCTGCCTTGCGCCCTGTGCTGGCTGGGATTGGCTCCAGCAGACCCCCGTGACCCTGTGTTAGGATATAGCGGGTTGGATAATGGATGGATGAATGGATGGATTAAAACAGGTAATGGCTACAACGTGATCTATTGATCTCTTTAGAGAGTAATATAAATGCAGCAATTAAATCAAATTATATCAAAGTCATCCCTTTGATATTGTGGAGATCTCGGACACGGACACAGACATGCAGACACAGAATGTCTCAAATCACACACGTTTATTTACAACAACGTAAACAGTGCAGTAATCACCACTAAAACAATCCTTTAGACCTTCTTCTCTCTTTTCAGCTGCCTCCAACTCCTCTTTTCCAAGCTCCATCCTCTTCCACTCGACTCCATCTCCCGAGTGGAGTGAGGCGGCCTCTTTTATACAGCACCTGGAAGTGCTCCAGGTGCCCCCCAATTAACATCCAGCAGCTCTTTTAGATGTGGTGGAAGTGCAGCATACTCCAGTTCCGGAGCTGCCCAGACATACCCTGGCGGTGGCCACGTCGCTCCACAGGGTTGAGCACCCCAGGTCCCCATACAATCCAGGGTGGCTGTCCTCTTCCATTCCAGGGAAGACACTGCCCTTCGCCCGGTCCTTCCCTTCTCGTGGCGTCCTGGTGGGGCAAGGTCCCTGGACGCCTGTCACAATATACAGTAAAGAATTTAGCAGATTTGTTTTCATCTCTAAGATTTATTGCTTTTATTTAAAATATTTTTAGTGTATGTGAGCTTGATGTCTTACCAGTGTGCTCAGAACAAATAGCAATTTTTGCATACATCAAAAATCACTAATTTCGAGCCAATAACATTTGGAAGAGCACACAATAAAAAAAAAATCCCATTCTTTTTCTGCCTCTTCAGTGTCCATTGCCAGTGGTGATGTTTTAATGCAATATTAATGAGTTGAGATTCTCTCGCATACACAAAAGCAAACAAACAAAAAAATGATAGATGTCACTTGACAAAAACATTATAAAAAGCATCTGTTTCTGCAGCTCAGTATGTGACTCTTTTCAGAAAAATGACTCCAAAAGGCCAGGCTTTTTATGAATGCTCCATTGGCTCAGCAGAAAACAGGACTGGACACCCAAAATCAATAGATGTAGAAAATAATTACCCATTTGTAGGCCGGGAGGCGAGTGTTTGCCACTCCACATACGAGGAGCTAATTAAAAAGTCAAGAAATAAACTTTAAGACACTACAGTAAGCCATGGATCTGTATGTGGATTATGCTGAAAGTCTTGTGCTGTGTACAAAAGAACGGTGAACCTGATTGGCTGCTCCGCTTTTAACAGAAGCCCTTCAGCAATGAAAACTGGACAGGATGAATGTGGCAATTTGCATATTAAGAGATGAATCATTTTTGTGAATATTTTTTTAAAAAACTGAAATAAAATACCAAAACATAGCAGTATTTCCAAGAAAACATGAAATAATATATAAATGAAAGACACTGCACTCTGATGCCCAATCCCATAATCCCACCTGTAATGAGGATGAACAAAAATGCTTTTACAGTTTGCTATAAATGATATTTAATTTGTGTGTGTGCGACCCTGTGTAGTGGGAACCGGCACCATGTTACACTTTGGGTTCTTGCAGTTGATGGATTGAATGTATTGAGCAGAGAGACCCAGATAAACACTAATTTATGAAAATGAAGAAAAACAAGTATTCTTTATTTATAGATGTTTCAAACAAAATGGTGCAAAAATGAAATTCACAAATCAAAATAATGTTGTGTCATCAAATAAAACCCAGTCCTAATGACACACACAGAGCAAAAATAGTAAAAATTACAAACAGCAAACATTTACACAAATACAACCCTTTTCCTTCCTTCCATGCAAAACAAAAATCAGGAAAGAAAAAGGAATAGTGAAAAATAATAATTTATTCTTGTTAATAAACACTATTTACACAAAAAAGAAAATGATCTTCTCAAAAGCGATAATCGCGAAGAGACAAAAAAATATATATTTATAGTGATGGAACCCCGAAAACATGAACACACTTGGGTTCAAATAATGGACAGTTTTTATTACAAATACCTCCAAAAGTAACAAAAAACACAAACACAGGTTTCTTTTCTCTCTCCCCAATTCCATTCTCCTCACAGTTCCTCTCAACACCACACAGACCTCCTCCAGTTGAGTGTTGCCTTCCTTCCTCTCAGCTCCGAATCGCCTGGACAAGGGAGTACGATCCCTTTAATTAAGGACCCGGGTGTGCTTCCGATGGCAAGGTCACTGCCTGATGGAAGCACTTCCAGGTCATACAGAAGTCCCAGTTATTAGGGAGCGCATCTCTATGCTGCTCCTCCTTGTGGCACCACCTGGTCCACAGCAGGGCTGTGTTGTCGGACTACATCTCCCAGCATTTCCTGCTGGTTTCCAAATGAGTGCTGATACTGAAGGTTACTGTCATCTTGTGTACTAGGGGTATAACCTGTCCCCTGCAACATCCTTAATTTCTGATGGGCTGTCTGTCCATCGCTTCAGGTCGTTACTTCCGGGTCTGGCTCCTTCCTCTCTCCTGCTCCCATTAAGGAACCATCCCCTCCTCTGGTAGGGATGTCCATCCAACCCATGTCGACAGATATATATATATATATATATATATACAGTACAGGCCAAAAGTTTGGACACACCTCCTCATTCAATGTGTTTTCTTTATTTTCATGACCATTTACATTGGTAGATTCTCACTGAAGGCATCAAAACTATGAATGAACACATGTGGAGTTATGTACTTAACAAAAAAAGGTGAAATAACTGAAAACATGTTTTATATTCTAGTTTCTTCAAAATAGCCACGCTTTTCTCTGATTACTGCTTTGCAAACTCTTGGCATTCTCTCGATGAGCTTCAACAGGTAGTCACCTGAAATGGTTTTCACTTCACGCGTGTGCCTTATCAGGGTTATTTAGTGGAATTTCTTGCTTTATCAATGGGGTTGGGACCAGCAGTTGTGTTGTGCAGAAGTCAGGTTAGTTGGACGATCATTTATTTTTCAACAGGACTGTGTAAGGGCTATTTGACCTAGAAGGAGAGTGATGGAGTGCTGTAAATGGTCATGAAAATAAAGAAAACACATTGAATGAGGAGGTGTGTCCAAACTTTTGGCCTGTACTGTATATATATATATATAAAGAAAGAAAGACACATAATTATAAAGGTTTGGGGTTTCTGGCCCCGTATACTGTAAGAAATATTTGCAGAAAATATTAATTGTCAATGCAGTACACAATTGTACTATACAGCCGACAGTCAAAAGGGAAGGAGCTGAGATGGATGTTGGGATTGCTGATGTCATCAGGAGTTGACAGACGAAGAGCGGAAGTGGCGATGCGTGGTTAGCGAGTCGGGCAGAGTCATGGCGGCGGTGCGTCTTTCTTTCTGCAGGAAATAAAGAGAGAAAGGTTAATACCCCACCATTCCCTTCTGGCATACGACTTCACGATATCATTTAGGTCCGTATGCGGCCCCCTAATCGCACGTGTGTGACTATATATATATATAGAGGAAAAAAATTGTTAAAATTTTCTATTAATAGTCAAGGACTTTAGCAGTTGCTATTCATGTTATTCTGAAAGTTAGCCAGCTACCCAAACCAGTCAAAAGATGACTTTTAGTGGCCATTCCCCAGTTGTGTATGTCAGCGGGGATTGTGGCAACCAATCCCTGCTCAGACATCATCATTCCTCCAATCAGAGGGGACACGCAGTAACACTGCACTATCACCTCCTCCCAGAAACCCCATTTACTGTGGCATCATCCAGTGTTTGAAACCTACGGTGACTGAACTTCTTCACTCTCTCCTTCTTACCCAGTTGTACTTTCCTTGCTAAGTAGTCTGTTTCATTGTTTGAACTTTTTGTCCTGGGACTTTGCTAAACTTGTGTGGCTCATTTTTAATTGGGCAATGCCCCGTTCCTATTATCTCTTTCCATTTTTTCAACAGAGGCAGGGAGGGACAGGCAGCCAATTTTGCCCCTTCTGGACGTTCATCATATTCTCACAACCCTGCGTGAATCAGGCATACGTGCAGAGGACACATGAAACCTGAGCTGCTGTGATGTTGCATTTCGTCTGGAGCTTTGACACACCTCCTCCTCCTCTTCCTCCTCCTCCTCACCGTGTAACCGTGTCCATTTTGTAAATAGCTATTGAAAAACAAAGGTAAGGCTATAAATAGCTATACTGTGACAAGTAATTGTCATTTTCCGTGGTGCAATTTGCCACAGTGTATTTTAATTTAGTGTTTTATTGTTGGACTGGATGAAATCCCCGGTGTTGCCAGGGAGGAAAAAGTGATTTTTTTTTAATTGTTTCAGAAGAATATAATATAAAAAAAATACAACTTTAAAAATAAAAATAAATTAACAAATAATGAAGACTCACTAATGTGCTTGTATTGTTTACTGAAGTGATATATTGAACTCTGCTCTGTTGGGCTCTTAAGCAAGGCCTTTAACCTGCAATTGCTGAGTGCTTTGAGTAGTGAGAAAGCGCTATATAAATACAAAGAATTATTATTATTATTATTATTATTATTATTATTATACAGGCTTTTAAATGTTTGAAGCGCAGCGAAACATGCAGAGCACGCAGTACAGCATAGAGGAGGTAAAAAAAAGGGGGTTTCAGAAGAGCGACTGCATCTCCTTAGCGTGCATTCAGCACCCCTCTTCACAATGCAAAAGCCCCCTAGTAATTAAAAAAAAAACGAGCTTCTGTTAAATCTGCTGCCTGGTACCCAGATGCTAGGAAGAATTTCATTAAGTTTATTAAAATATAGTTGTGATTTTTCCCAGGTACAAAAAAAAACCTGCATTGTTTTTGTAAGCAGAATAAATATCTATTTTTAATTTCAACATTGAACACTATATTTAACTAAAATTTAATTTACGCTTGTATTCCTTGCTTCACAGACTACATGCTCAGCGTGCTTACACATATTTACAAATATAATTCAATAACAGAATGAGCGTGATCACCTCTACTAAGATAGCTACTTATAGAATTAGGACCTTTAGGAGTCTTTTTATCATCTATATAATAAAGAACAACAACAAAAGAGAGGATTTGCAGCATTTATGGTCATTGTCATGTATCAGCATGTGCCTCCTAAGTTATTGTTTACATCCAAACAATCAAAAGCAATCTCTGGGTCAGCCCACAGCACACAGTTTATACACTTAAAAGCTACATCAAAATAATCTATATATATATAAAAGTCAATGTATGCATGTGTGTGTGTTTGTATGTATGTTCCAGCATCAGTTTCAAATGGCTGGAGCGATTTTCATGAAACTTAGTACACATCTTTCTCATTGGTCAAGTAAAAATACAGTAATGTGAAATCAACCCTAACCCACCCCCTTGTGGGCAGGGTGGGGGTTGATGTTGCAGTCTTGTATGCATTTTATCATCCAGTTGACACTAGGAATGACCACCAGAGGGCGAACTGGAAGAGATTGACAGCATTCTTTATATTTGAGCAGCACCTCACGCTTCTTGCTTTTGAAATTATATAGAGTTGGCCGGCTTGGTATCCCAACTATTTTTGGGACTCATTCTGTCTTTGTGACTCAAACAGCCATATATATATATATATATATATATATATATATATATATATATACACATGTATATACAGTGGGATGCAAAAGTTTGGGCAACCTTGTTAATAGTCATTATTTTCCTGTATAAATCGTTGGTTGTTACGATAAAAATGTCAGTTAAATATATCATATAGGAGACACACACAGTGATATTTGAGAAGTGAAATGAAGTTTATTGGATTTACAGAAAGTGTGCAATAATTGTTCAAACAAAATCAGGCAGGTGCATAAATTTGGGCACCACAAAAAAGAAATGAAATCAATATTCCGCCTTTTGCAGAAATTACAGCCTCTAAACGCTTCCTGTAGGTTCCAATGAGAGTCTGGATTGTGGTTGAAGGTATTTTGGACCATTCCTCTTTACAAAACATCTCTAGTTCATTCAGGTTTGATGGCTTCCGAGCATGGACAGCTCTCTTTAACTCACACCACAGATTTTCAATTATATTCAGGTCAGGGGACTGAGATGGCCATTCTAGAACGTTGTACTTGTTCCACTGCATGAATGCCTTAGTGGATTTTGAGCAGTGTTTCGGGTCGTTGTCTTGTTGAAAGATCCAGCCCCAGCGCAGCTTCAGCTTTGTCACTGATTCCTGGACATTGGTCTCCAGAATCTGCTGATACTGAGTGGAATCCATGCATCCCTCAACTTTGACAAGATTCCCAGTCCCTGCACTGGCCACACAGCCCCACAGCATGATGGAACCACCACCATATTTTACTGTAGGTAGCAGGTGTTTTTCTTGGAATGCTGTGTTCTTTTTCCTCCATGCATAACGCCCTTGTTATGCCCAAATAACTCCATTTTAGTTTCATCAGTCCACAGCACCTTATTCCAAAATGAAGCTGGCTTGTCCAAATGTGCTTGAGCAGACCTCAAGCGGCTCTGTTTGTGCTTCCTCTGCATCACTCTCGCATACAGCATCTCCTTGTGTAAAGTGCGCTGAATGGTTGAACGATGCCCAGTGACTCCATCTGCTGCAAGATGATGTTGTAGGTCTTTGGTGCTGGTCTGTGGGTTGACTCTGACTGTTCTCACCATTCGTCGCTTCTGTCTATCCGAAATCTTTCTTGGTCTGCCACTTCGAGCCTTAACTTGAACTGAGCCTGTGGTCTTCCATTTCCTCAATATGTTCCTAACTGTGGAAACAGACAGCTTAAATCTCTGGGACAGCTTTCTGTATCCTTCCCCTAAACCATGATGGTGAACAATCTTTGTCTTCAGGTCATTTGAGAGTTGTTTTGTGACCCCCATTTTGCTACTCTTCAGAGGAAAATTAAAGGAGGAGGGAAACTTATAATTGACCCCCTTAAATACTCTCATTTCTCATTATAGGATTCACCTGTGTATGTAGGTCAGGGGTCACTGAGCTTACCAAGCCAATTTGAGTTCCAATAATTAGTTCTAAAAGTTTGGGAATCAATAAAATGACAACGGTGCCCAAATTTATGCACCTGCCTGATTTTGTTTGAACAATTATTGCACACTTTCTGTAAATCCAATAAACTTCATTTCACTTCTCAAATATCGCTGTGTGTGTCTCCTGTATGATATATTTAACTGACATTTTTTATCGTAACAACCAACGATTTCTACTGGAAAATAATGACTATTAACAAGGTTGCCCAAACTTTTGCATCCCACTGTATATATCTTATATATAAACGTCTACGTGTGGAAGTGTGTGTGTCTTTCCGGCCCGGAAGTGAGAGGCGGAGTCGGGGTAAGGACTCCACCTCTGAGGATACGTAAGTGAGGCCAACACTCCGGCAAAAGAAAACCTCCAAAGAAAGACAGTCGGTGAGTTGCTAATGCACAAATTATACAAGCATGTCGGCTACACAAAACCTCCAAGACCCAGACTAGTTCTGATGATTTCAATACTTTATAGGATCCCATGCTTTTAACTGCACGGGCTTACACAGTTTATATATATATATATATATATATATATATATGCATATATATATATATATATATATATATATATATATATATATATATATATATATATATATATATATATATATATATATATATATATATATATATATATATATATATATATATATATATATATATATATATATATATATATATACAGTGGTGTGAAAAACTATTTGCCCCCTTCCTGATTTCTTATTCTTTTGCATGGTATGATGTTCTTTTTCTGAAATGCTGAGCTCCTTTTACGCCAGATGTAATGGGACATTTGCCTTCCAAAAAGTTCAACTTTTGTCTCATCAGTCCACAAGGTATTTTCCCAAAAGTCTTGGCAATCATTGAGATGTTTCTTAGCAAAATTGAGACGAACCCTAATGTTCTTTTTGCTTAACAGTGGTTTGCGTCTTGTAAATCTGCCATGCAGGCTGTTTTTGCCCAGTCTCTTTCTTATGGTGGAGTTGTGAACACTGACCTTAATTGAGGCAAGTGAGGCCTGCAGTTCTTTAGACGTTGTCCTGAGGTCTTTTGTGACCTCTCAGATAAGTCGTCTCTGCGCTCTTGGGGTAATTTTGGTCGGCCGGCCACTCCTGGGAAGGTTCACCACTGTTCCATGTTTTTGCCATTTGTGGATAATGGCTCTCACTGTGGTTCGCTGGAGTCCCAAAGCTTTAGAAATGGCTTTATAACCTTTACCAGACTGATAGATCTCAATTACTTCTGTTCTCATTTGTTCCTGAATTTCTTTGGATCTTGGCATGATGTCTAGCTTTTGAGGTGCTTTTGGTCTACTTCTCTGTGTCAGGCAGCTCCTATTTAAGTGATTTATTGATTGAAACAGGTGTGGCAGTAATCAGGCCTGGGGGTGGCTACGGAAATTGAACTCAGGTGTGATACACCACAGTTAGGTTATTTTTAAACAAATGGGCAATTACTTTTTCACTTTTTTTTTACTTTTATATATAAGCCAAATACCACTGACTCACTCATCACAAAATCTTCTGAACCAAGAGGACTTGGGGCTTGAAATTTGGAATGTAGGTTACCCTTGGCCCATAGATGCTCACTAAGAAACGGTTTTAAAAATTTTGTGGTCCAAGTGCGTTCTTTCCGTATGTCTGTCTGCTTTTCACGAGAGAACTACTTACCGGATTTAGATCTGGTTGTTTTCTATAATTTGCTTGAACTTTCCAGTTGATTTTGTGACTTCTCTCATCACGCGAAGTACCAGAGTTCGCTTGTGCAAATCCAACTGAGTGGCTGTGTGCCGACAGCAGGGGGGCAGGGCCCTCCTCATTCACTCGCCAGCCTCTGCTAGAGTTAGTCTACGTCTCACCACACGTTGGAGTGCACCTTGCTTGTGCTTAGCTAGTGATACCTGTTTGTTCAACAGACATTATCATCTACAGATTGTTAAGGAGTAATGTTTGACGTTTTTGAGATCGAGATCATAGCTCTGCTGGCTGCTAATTGCCAGAGATTTCACGGCCATGTAGTTTTCTCCCCACATGTGGAACGCTTTCCCTTCAGAGCTGAACATGATCAGATACAAGTGCCAATATCTATTGATTTTTAAAGTTTGTTGAGTCCTGTTTCATTACTATGTGGGCAAAGCCACGGGGTACAGCTAGTCTTAAACTATATATAAATCAGACTGTAACAATATTGCAGTCTTGTATGTATGTTATCATCCAGTTGACGATCTGAACGTTTCTGGTGTGCTCCATTAAAGCAACCAACAGTTTCATCATGAAAAATCCATAGTATTATTTGTCGTTTAATGTTTGTTTTTGTTAACTATATTTTCATCTTGCATTATTCTTATTATAGCAATGTTGTAGTAGTAATAAAATTAAATCAACCTAATAATAATATTAATTTCACTGACTTTTTTTTACATCGTCAAAAACTCTGCATGTAAAAATGTATTACTACACCACAAAACAAAAATTAATCTCTCAAAAAACCTTAAAAAAGGCTTCGCTTTTCCCATAGTTTTTACACTACTTTGAATGTATTCCCGATTATATTTTGATTAAAATAGGCTATCTGATAAGTAAGCAATTTTATTTTTGTCTACCATAACAATCCTATATTTATTTTGTGGATTCAGCCACTCTCTTTGCGATTTTTGTTTATTCATTAATGAATTAAATGTCATTTGTTTCGCAACATCATAGCTAACGTATTGGTATTACAATTTTTCCGTAAAATTTTTTTTTTAAAAAACATTTTTAGTCAAAAAACTGGGGCCGCACTTCCTCCTACAACAAAATAATGTTACATACAAACATACTGTTGAGGCAACGCAGGAGTTTATCAAAGCAAAAAATGGAAAATTCTTGAATGGCCAAAACAGTCACCTGATTTTGTCACCTGATTTTGTGCAGGCCATCCATATGCTGAAGAGGAAACTTGAGGGGACAAGCCCACCAGACAAGAAGGAGCTGAAGATGGCTGCATTAGAGGCTTGGCCAGAGTATTACCAGAGAAGACCCTCAGTATCTGGTGATGTCAATGAATGGAAGACTTCAAGCAGTCGAGAGGGATCAGCGACAAAGAACTAAATATGCTGCTTTAACAGACCTTCCATTGTTGGGTCCTAAATATTATGGTGCCCTCAAATATATTGGTCCGTGCACGAAAAATGTTGTCATGTCTACATGCTGTGACCCAAATGTATGCAAATCCCCTTAAATTAAAGTCTGCAATGTGCACTTTAATCACGATGTCTGAACTGTTTGATTTACAATTTTAAACTGTGGAGCAGAGGGAGAAATCAAGGGAAAAATGTGCCTTTGTCCCAAACATTATGGAGGGCACTGTACTGTATACAGAGATACAGTATACTGTAATGTAATGTATATTTTATGTTCAAACAGAGATGTTGCCAATAAATTTTTGGATTAACAGACACATAACCATATAATACAATGATACTATTTCTGATATACTTTACCTTATGCGCACTTGTCAGTAACAACAAAGAGATGACAAGTTTCAGTAAAGTTAAGATAAATTGATTTTTATCCCTGGAATTTAGAGCAAAAAACAAGTTTAAAATAATTGAAATGCCAATTTTCTGTACATATCTTGAAAAGCTACTAGAAATTATATGTCAGCCTTTGTTGAGAAACTTCATGTAGGCTTATATGAGACACGCTTTTGTTTAACTACATCAAAGTATGTAAGGTGAAGGCTGCCATATCCACGTAAGGCCATCACTCAATTATAATTGTAAGTACATCCACAAAATCACAAAATGAAATTTAAAATTCAATCAGCAAGAAGAATGTTCTATAAAATCGGTGTCTCTTGATGTGATGTTGACGAATATGTGAAATAAGATTTTGCCACTTTACCCTAAAACGTGTCTTACTTATATCAGCTTTATATATATATAAATATTTTTTTTTTAATGAGGTGACTGTTAGAAGTTGTTTTTTTTTGGTTGTGCTTGATGGGAAAGTAGCAAGTGGTGACACAAACAGAACAAGGTTTGAATAACTCCTCTAATATAAAAGCAATTTATAGGACATCAGTGAGATACACACTGACTACAGTGTAGCTGTAAAGATTTGTAAGCACTCTGACCCGGTGCTATATGGAAGCGTATTAGGGCCATGGAGAAGAAAAAAAAAAACGGACATATTGAAGAAAAAAAGGTATATGTCGAGAATAAAGTCGACATTTCCACTTTATTCTTGCTGTTTATGTCGAGATTAAAGTCGACATTTCCACTTTAAACCCCTGTGTTTTTCTCTCACTAGTTTATCTTTGACATATCGTGAACTTCATTTCAAAATCAATGTTTAATTTACTTGATTTTTTCAAACCCATCATAACTAATGTAGCACATTAAATGCTTTGTATTAAGTGTTCCCCGAAGATGAGGCACAAGGTGATGAGAGAGATGGCGAAGGCTAAAGAAAAGGTGTATGATGAGTTGTATCAGAGGTTAGACACTAAGAAGGGAGGAAAGGACCGGTGGGCTAGACAGAGGGACCGAGCTGGGAAAGATGTGCAGCAGGTTAGGGTGATAAAGAATAAAGACGGAAACGTACTCACAAGCGAGGAGAGTGTGTTGAGCAGATGGAGAGAGAAGAGTTTGGATGATGTGGAGATAGTGAATCAGAAAGTGCAATGGATTAGCAAGGAGGAAGTAAGGACAGCTATGAAGAGAATGAAGAATGGAAAGGCTGTTGGTCCAGACGACATACCTGTGGAGGCATGGAGGTGTTTAGGAGAGATGGCAGGGGAGTTTTTAACCAGATTGTTTAAAGGAATCTTGGAAAGTGAGAGGATGCCTGAGGAGTGGAGAAGAAGTGTACTGGTGCCGATATTTAAGAATAAGGGGGATGTGCAGGACTGTAGTAACTACAGGGGGATAAAATTGATGAGCCACATCATGAGGTTATGGGAAAGAGTAGTGGAAGGTCTGTTAAGAAGTGAGATGATGATTAGTGAGCAGCAGTATGGTTTCATGCCAAGAAAGAGCACCACAGATGTGATCAATCAATCAATCAAAATTCATTTATATAGCACATATTCATACAAAAAAAATGTAGCTCAAAGTGCTTTACAAAATGAATAGAAAAATAGAAGACACAATAAAAGATAAACATAAGTCAACATTAATTAACATAGAATAAGTAAGGTCCGATGGCCAGGGTGGACAGAAAAACAAAAAACTCCAAAGCTGGAGAAAAAATAAAATCTGTAGGGGTTCCAGACCACGAGACCGCCCAGTCCCCTCTGGGCAATCTACCTAACATAAGTCAAACAGTCCTCTTTGTATTTAGGGTTTTCATGGAAGGACCTGATGATGATGGTCACGTAGACTTCTGGCTTTCAGTCCATTAATGTTGGTGCATCCTGATGCTTTGAGTAGGTGGAGGTGGTGCAGGCTGCCACCACAAAGAAACCGGAAAAAGAAACAGAAGAGAGAGTAGGAGTCAGTATGGATTTTGGAGCCACTGTGAATAGTTATTATGAAGAATTGAACATACAGAGTATCAGTATTAAGTTAAAGTGAAGTTATAAAAGGCCATGTTAAAGTAATGTGTTTTCAGCAGTGTTTTAAAGTGCTCTACTGTATTTGCCTGGTGAATTCCTATTGGCAGGCTATTCCAGATTTTGGGTGCATAACAGCAGAAGGCCGCCTCACCACTTCTTTTAAGTTTAGCTTTTGGAATTATAAGGAGACACTCATTTGAAGATCTAAGGTTACGATTTGGAATATAACGTGTCAGGCATTCCGATATATAAGATGGAGCGAGATTATTTAAGGCTTTATAAACCATAAGCAGTATTTTAAAGTCAATCCTGAATGACACAGGCAACCAGTGTAGTGACATCAAAACTGGAGAAATGTGCTTGGATTTTCTTTTCCCAGTTAGGATTCTAGCAGCTGCATTCTGCACTTGTTGCAAGTGATTTATGTCTTTTTTGGGTAGTCCTGAGAGGAGTGCGTTACAGTAATCTAGTCTACTGAAAACAAAAGCGTGAATTAATTTCTCAGCATCTTTCAATGATATAAGAGGTCTAACTTTTGCTATGTTTCTTAATGAAAAATGCTGTCCTAGTGGTCTGATGAATATGCGATTTAAAATTCAGATTACAGTCAACGGTTACCCCTAAATTTTTTACTTCCGTCTTAACTTTTAATCCTAGTGCATCAAGTTTATTTCTGATAACCTCACTGAATCCATTATTGCCAATTACTAAAATTTCAGTTTTCTCTTTATTTAGTTTGAGAAAATTACTATTCATCCATTCAGAAATACCAGTAAGACATTGTGTTAGTGAATCGAAAGAGTCGGAGTCATCAGGTGCTATTGATAAGTACAGCTGTGTGTCATCAGCATAGCTGTGGTAACTCACGTTGTAACCTGAGATAATCTGACCTAACGGAAGCATGTAGATTGAGAAGAGCATGGACCCAGGATAGAGCCTTGTGGAACACCATATCGGATATCATGTGTCTTTGAGATTTGATTACCACAACTCACAAAGAATTTTCTACCTGCCAGGTAGGATTCAAACCAATTTAAGACACTGCCAGAGAGGCCCACCCATTGACTAAGGCGATTTCTAAGAATATTGTGATCAATGGTGTCAAATGCAGCACTCAGATCTAAGAGGATGAGAACAGATAAATGGCCTCTGTCTGCATTTACCAAACAAGTCATTTACTACTTTAACGAGTGCAGTTTCTGTGCTGTGATTTGTTCTGAAGCCTGACTGAAATTTATCAAGAATAGCATGTTTATTTAGGTGGTCATTTAACTGCATAATGACTGCCTTCTCTAGAATTTTACTTAAGAAGGGCAGGTTAGAGATGGGTCTAAAATTTTCAAAGGCAGAGGGTCAAGATTATTTTTCTTGAGCAGGGGTTTAACTACAGCAGTCTTAAGACAGTCTGGAAAGACCCCCGTATCTAATGACGAATTAACTATGTCCAGAATATTGTCAATTAGAACGCCTGATATTTCTTTGAAAAACCTTGTTGGTATTGGATCAAGGACGCAGGTGGAGGGTTTCAGTTGAGAGATTATACTATGTAATTCAGGTAAATCTATCCTGGTGAAAGCATTTAATTTGTTTATAATGGAGTACCGGGGCTTTGGAGGTTCTGCAGTGTTGGGGAGATATACTATGTTATCTCTAATATCATTAATTTTTTGAGTGAAAAATACAGCAATGTTCTCACAGGTGATGTTTGCTCTGAAGATGTTGATGGAGAAGTATAGAGAAGCCCAGAAGGAGTTGCATTTCGTCTTTGTGGACCTAGAGAAAGCATTTGACTGGGTGCCTCGAGAGGAGTTGTAGTATTGTATGAGGAAGTCAGGAGTGGCAGAGAAGTACATAAGAGTGGTACAGAATATGTAGAGTTGGCGAAGGTTGGTGAAGGTGGATGAGTTTAAATACTTGGTTTCAACAGTACAAAGTGATGGGCATTGTGGAAGAGAGGTGAAAAAGAGAGTGCAGGCAGGGTGGAATGGGTGGAGAAGAGTGTCAGGAGTAATCTGTGACAGACGGGTATCAGCAAGAGTGAAAGGGAAGGTCTACAGGATGGTAGTGAGACCAGCTATGTTATATGGGTTGGAGACGATGGCACTGACCAAAAAACAGGAGACAGAGCTGGAGGTGGCAGAGTTAAAGATGTTAAGATTTGCATTGGGTGTGATGAGGATGTACAGGAATAGAAATGAGGACATTAGAAGTTCAGCTTAGGTCGGGCAAAATCAGAGAAGGGAGATTGCGTTGGTTTCGACATGTGCAGAGGAGAGATGCTGGGTATATTGGGAAAAGGATGTTAAGGATAGAGTTCCAGGGAAGAGAAAAAGAGGAAGGCATAAGAGTAGGCTTATGGGTGTGGTGAGAGAGGACATGCAGGTGACGGGTGTAACGGAACAAGATGCAGATGACAGGATGATATGGAAGAAGATGAATCTGCTGTGGCAGTCCCTAACGGGAGCAGCCAAATGAAGAAGAGAAAGAAGTGTTCCCCGACCCTGTTGTTAATCGCTACATTCATCAATTTCCTCTTGCACTAAGAGCAAGCGCAGGCAGCTAAATAGATAAAAGATAATTAGTTGATATCATTTTCAGGATGAAATGCATTAAAGCATGTTTTAAACATGGGGGTCATGATGGTGTGGCGGTAGTGCTGCTCCCTCTTATTAAGGGGTCCCGAGGTGTACATTCAGTGTACAGAACCTTTATGGCAGGTATGATGAGGTTCCAAAAAGCTGGATATATGAATGGGTATCACACTGATTTAACTGAAATATTGTGTAAATGTTGGGTTCGTGTGCTGGTGGTTGGAGACACGAACACAGAACTCAATGGATGTTCTTCTGAGCGGGCTTTCCTTATTGCATGTGTTCTGTCTCTGTATCTGTATCTGACATACCAAACCCCCAGTTCCTGTCCTTTTCTTTCTCCACATAACCAATCACCACACGATTAACGTCTTTGTGAAAGTGCAACTAGCTATAAAATTAGGACACGGAGTGTTTGGAACTTTTAAGGAAACTTAGAAAAATCTTCATTGTACATGTTTAATTATGCCATCCATTCAGGGTTGTGCCCATCCCAGCAAGCATCGTGCGCAAAGCAGGAACAAATCCTGAATGGGGCGCCAACACATCGCAGGGTAAATACGAGCAACACATACACACCTAGGGGTCAATTTAGCATAACAAAACCCCACGGCCTACATGACTTTAAAATGAAACTGAAGCACGGTAAGTAAACCCACCAGAAAAACATGCAAACTAAAAACACCTGGGACCCCCTTTGCTGTGAGGCATCAACGCAACCTCCATGCCCCCACGTGTTTAATACATGCTTTAATGCATTTCATCATGAAAATGATATCAAATGTTTATTTTAGCATTCTAAATGTTCAGGGAGCAGGAATATCATGAAATTAATTTATTCTGTGTGGCTCAGTGCACGAGGAAGTCAGTTTTAGAAGTATGTAACGATTAATATGACTCGGGGAAAACTTAACACAAAGCATTTAATATGCTACATAACTTCTGAGAAAATCTAGTAAATTAAATATTTTAAAATGAGGTTTACGGCGTTCTGCTCTAATGATAAAATAAGTCAGCATGTCGACTTTAATCACGACATAAGCGTCGAGAATAAAGTGGGAATTTCAAGAATAAAGTCGGCATGTTGATTTTATTCTCGACATACTCTTTATTTTTTTCTACACTGTGTCCATATTTTTTTTTTTCTTCTCCGTGGCCCTAATACGCATCCATCGTGCTAAATGAAGACCACTATACAAAAACTTCCTCAAATCAGAGTCTTCCCAACAACATCGGATACAAGGCAGGAATGGAGACAAGACTTGCAACCGACTGAAATGGTAGAACAGAATCCATATTTCTGGGGTTTAACAGTAGCTGGTGTGGCCTGCAGAGGGCGCTATTGCCGCCTAAACCCGACACAGACAGATGTAGGTCACTTTTATTTTTTCTTCTTTTTCCACGTGGGAAATGCAAACCATCCCCATTTCCCACCTGTACAGGACAGTTCAAGCACTAGAACGCAGAACCAAAGCACAATTTTCTTCCTTCTGTTTCTTGCTTTTTCTCTTCCCATCCAGCTCCTCCTCCAGTAAGCTTTGTCCACCTCTTCCCGACTGCCTTTAATAGGACGCCTAGAAGTGTTCCAGATATCCGGTGATGTTCTTCCACCAGCACTTTCGGGTGTGGCGGAAATGCTGCACCAAAGGGATCGGCTGCTTCAAGCTCCAACTTCCAAGGAGCCCTGTGGGATTTGGAGGCACCACTGCAACCCATGGGGGCTGCCCTCTAGTGTTCTATCCGAGGAAATGAATGCCCTGAATATGCTCTCTCCCCCCCAGTCCATCCCCTATATAGGCGTTCCAGCCAGGTGAGGGCTCTGGCCATGCTCCACACAGGTAACATTACTTGTTTGTAGTCACTCAGAGACTCAGTCCTTGGGATTATTTGCCCCTCAATCCCAAAACTGGTAAATCCTACTATTGGCAGGCAGCTTTACTGTAATATCTCAATAGACAAGGTTTTTGGTTTAGTCACCCACCTCTCTCACTGTGTTACTAAGCACAAGTCACTTCACCTTGTAAAGAATTTGTTTAAGTTACAGGGGATTTTATTTTGTTTCATTTTTGGATCCTAAATTCCTTCACAGTGTCTTATATAGGGGTTCTTATGTGTAAAGTTTAGCGCAGTGCACCTTAAGTGAGTTAAGGGTCAACACTGACTTCAGCAGACGTTTCTTTAACTATTACTGACATTTATTACTTGTCGCATATGTGCCACCGTTCTTAAACTCTTTGAGGGCTGAATATTTTTTCAAAAAAACTCACACATAAATCAACCTAAAATGTCTGTGGCTACATGCTGTGGCTGCTGTTGCCGCATGTTTGGCATCTCTGTGGCTGCGCGTGGGCACCTCAATGGCCAGCAGGAATGCACAGTGGGCTGGCTGCCTTGGCTGCCTTTGCACAGCAGGTGGGCAGCGGTGGAAGTCACAGTGTGACACAATATAGTTTGTACCTCTCGTCATCATGAGTGGTGGTCCTCCCAGGCGCATCAGCTACCCAAATGTTTTCAGCATCACGAGATCAGCTGGGGACTGATCGGCTGATGCTGGTACCTCACTTTCTTTTTCGATCTCCAGCTCCTGATCGCTTGCATCAAATTTCAAGTCTGACATGTCAGAGTCTGATTCAGCGATAATATGTAAAACGTCTGCATATCCGCTTTAGTCTCTTGCCAGATGTTGATGTCATTTTAGAAATTGTTTGCTCTTCGCTATTCACAAAGGGAATCAAAAAGCTACTTAACTTTCCTTCTAGCAAAGAGAGACGAACTAAAACAGAAGGGCGAGTGTTGTCACAGTTTACAGCCGATTTCTGTCCTCTATCCCTGAATTTTGACAAAAGTCGACATCAGCCCTGAAAGAGTTAATCCTACAGTGTCTACTAATTCACATCTGATAGCCGTGCACCTTAAGTGAGTCAATGACTGGCACTGACCATGGCAGCTGGTTCTTTTGTAACTATACCTGATGTTATACAGTTGTCTCAAATGTGCCACCATTGTTTCCTCTTACATTGTCCATTTCATGCTTAATTAGGGGTTCTCATGTGTAAAGCAGTGGTTCTCAACCTGTGGGGCGGGCCTCAACCTAGGGGGGCGCAAAGTAACAAAAAGGGGGGGTGCGAAGATGTGAAAAAAAGAAAACAAGAATCAAAAATATGAAAAAAACATCTGTTGAAACCAAAACAAATGAACTTAAACTATATTCTGGTACTAGAACAATAAATATAGAGTTGGATAAATGTCGATAAAAGTTAAGTTAAGTAGGTATAATAAAATATGCATCTACATTTTAAAAAAATGTTAGGGGGGGCACAATTAAAACTGTTATGAAAACTTGGGTTGCAAATACTTAAAGGTTGAGAAACGCTGGTGTAAAGTTTAAAGCTGTGCACCTTAAGCGAGTCAATGGCCAACATCGACCATAGCAGATGTTTCTCTTTTTAACTACTCCTGATTTTATGCATTTATTGCCAATGTGCCTTGTCACGCATGGCCGTCAGAGGACTCCTCTAAGGAGCCCTTTCCTTACTGTTAAAAAATCTGCTTTAAAGCAGTGCACCTTAAGTGAGTTAAGGGTCAACATTGACCACAGCAGATGTTTCTTTAATTATTACTGACATTTATACTTGTCACAAATGTGCCACCATTCCTTTCTCCTACAATGTCTATTTCATGCTTAATTAGGAGTTCTTATGAGTGAAGTGTAAAGCTGTGCAAGTTAAGCGAGTCGGTGTTCAACATTGACCATAGCAGGTGTCTCTCATTTTACTGTTCCTGATGGTATGCATTTATTTATTACTCTTCTAATATCTAGTTTGAAGCAGTGCACCATACGTGTCTCAATGGTCAACACGGACCATAGCAGATGCTGCTTTAACTATTTCTGATGTTATACAGTAGTGTGAAAAACTATTTGCCCCCTTCCTGATTTCTTATTCTTTTGCATGTTTGTCACACAAAATGTTTCTGATCATCAAACACATTTAACCATTAGTCAAATATAACACAAGTAAACACAAAATGCAGTTTTTAAATGATGGTTTTTATTATTTAGGGAGAAAAAATCCAAACCTACATGGCCCTGTGTGAAAAAGTAATTGCCCCTTGTTAAAAATAACCTAACTGTGGTGTATCACACCTGAGTTCAATTTCTGTAGCCACCCCAGGCCTGATTACTGCCACACCTGTTTCAATCAAGAAATCACTTCAATAGGAGCTGCCTGACACAGAGAAGTAGACCAAAAGCACTCAAAAGCTAGACATCATGCCAAGATCCAAAGAAATTCAGGAGCAAATGAGAACAGAAGTAATTGAGATCTATCAGTCTGGTAAAGGTTATAAAGCCATTTCTAAAGCTTTGGGACTCCAGTGAACCACAGTGAGAGCCATTATCCACAAATGGCAAAAACATGGAACAGTGGTGAACCTTCCAAGGAGTGGCGGCCGACCAAAATTACCCCAAGAGCAGAGACGACTCATCCGAGAGGTCACAAAAGACCCCAGGACAACGTCTAAAGAACTGCAGGCCTCACTTGCCTCAATTAAGGTCAGTGTTCACGACTCCACCATAAGAAAGAGACTGGGCAAAAACGGCCTGCCATGGCAGATTTCCAAGACGCAAACCACTGTTAAGCAAAAGAACATTAGGGCTCATCTCAATTTTGCTAAGAAACATCTCAATGATTGCCAAGACTTTTGGGAAAATACCTTGTGGACTGATGAGACAAAAGTTGAACTTTTGGAAGGCAAATGTCCCGTTACATCTGGTGTAAAAGGAACACAGCATTTCAGAAAAGAACATCATACCAACAGTAAAATATGGTGGTGGTAGTGTGATGGTCTGGGGTTGTTTTGCTGCTTCAGGACCTGGAAGGCTTGCTGTGATAGATGGAACCATGAATTCTACTGTCTACCAAAAAATCCTGAAGGAGAATGTCCGGCCATCTGTTCGTCAACTCACGCTGAAGCGATCTTGGGTGCTGCAACAGGACAATGACCCAAAACACACCAGCAAATCCACCTCTGAATGGCTGAAGAAAAACAAAATGAAGACTTTGGAGTGGCCTAGTCAAAGTCCTGACCTGAATCCAATTGAGATGCTATGGCATGACCTTAAAAAGGCGGTTCATGCTAGAAAACCCTCAAATAAAGCTGAATTACAACAATTCTGCAAAGATGAGTGGGCCAAAATTCCTCCAGAGCGCTGTAAAAGACTCATTGCAAGTTATCGCAAACGCTTGATTGCAGTTATTGCTGCTAAGGGTGGCCCAACCAGTTGTTAGGTTCAGGGGGCAATTACTTTTTCACACAGGGCCATGTAGGTTTGGATTTTTTTCTCCTAAATAATAAAACCATCATTTAAAAACTACATTTTGTGTTTACTTGTGTTATATTTGACTAATGGTTAAATGTGTTTGATGATCAGAAACATTGTGTGTGACAAACATGCAAAAGAATAAGAAATCAGGAAGGGGGCAAATAGTTTTTCACACCACTGTATATCTGTATTTGTTGCAAATGTGCCACACATCTTTGCTCTTATATTGTATACTAACTCATGTAGTATTAGGAGGGTTCATATGTGTAAAGTTTAAGGCAGTGCACCATAAGTGAGTTAAGGGTCAACACTGACCTCAGCAGATGTGTCATTAACTATTACTGACATTTTATATTTGTCGCATATGTGCCACTGTTCTTTACTCCTACAGTGTCTACTAATTCACTAAGGTGTCATCTTGCCTGATGAAGGGGCCCTAGCTGCCTTGAAAGCTTGCATTTGTAATCTATTTAGTTAGCCAATAAAAGGTGTCATTTCACTCTACTTTCTCCTTTATCAATCTATGGCTAACATGGTACAACTCTCTACTGCTTTGGATATACCAGACACCACAATGTACCGGATTCGCATGGAACTGAAAACCTGATGGAAGAAACTAGCCCACTCTGGACAGCGATATCTTCTTCTTGACCAAATGCAAAAAGGAAGGTTACATCTTGTCTGATGAAGGTGCCTTAGCTGCCTCGAAAGCTTGCATTTGTAATCTATTTAGTCAGCCAATAAAAGGTGTCATTTCATCCTACTTTCTCCTGTAAAAGTCAATGACTGAAATTGACCATAGCAGATTTTTATTTTTATTTTTAATAGCTATTCCTTACTGTTTTTCCTATTTTATGCCTTATTAGCAGTTCAAATGTGTAAAGTTTAAAGCTGTGCACCTTGTGATAGATGGCTGGGATCATTTCGCAACTTGGAGCCTATCATAAAGGAAGGAGCAGCGGCGCACAGGACACTGCCTCCCACAGAGCGCTCGATGCTTGCCCCCCGGGGTTGCATTGCCGCCTTGGATTCCCACAGGGCTCCATGGGAGTTGGGGTTTGGCACAGCCCTGTTGGGTTCCATGGGGGAGCCACCAGGGGGAGCTGCAGAGCCCTACTTTGGGCTTCCACCACACCTGGGAGTTCTTCCAGATAATGCAAATGGGCCACCAGACGTGCCCTGGGTGTGGCATAAAAGGAGCCCCCTGCCACTGCTCCACGAGCCCCTGCAGCACTTCTGCTGGATTCCTGTAGCTGAACACATGCATCATACAGGTTCCTGAAATAGATGGGTGATTTTTTAAAAATGTTTTGGTTGACTCACCTTCTGTATTGTTAAACAGTTGTGCATTTGGTGGTCTCTAAAATACTGGGAGTTTGAGTATTCACCAAATCAAAAAAAAAATGCAAAAGATTTTAAAATATGCAAGAAATATAAAAGATATATTATTAGGAGAATTCATTTGAAAGTAATCTCCACTTATTAGCTTTAATAAAGTGGCAGCGATGCCTTGCTTCTAGAAATATATTAAGCTATTGTTCTTCATATTAACAGAATGGTGTTGAATAAGATATTTAAATTTATGTGCATTGATATTTGCATTATTTGCATTATCTTGTTTTATATTAACATATCTTCAGAAATATAACAAAAACTGGTTCTAGCTCTCATATTGAATCAGCATAAGATGACTTAAGTCATTATATTAAATAAACTAGAATCCTTCAATTAATGTAAAACAGTTGTTAATAAAGTATTTTAAATTAGTCAAAATACACCATTAAAATAAGAAAATAATTGAAAGAAGGTTATTTAACATTTGTCTGTAAAAATAAAAAACGATGTTAATGTTCAATATACCATTTTTGTAATAGTATGGTGGCTCAGTGATTGGGGTAGCTGCCTCTTGGTTTGATCCCAGTGCTTAGTCACTATCTGTCTGGCGCTTCCTCATTCTCCATGCATTTGCAATGTACTCCAGGTTACCCCCTCATTTAAAATAGATGTAAAGGCCATTTCACATTAAATGAATTTGCATGATCTTACGGCGTCGAAGGCAGGTGGCGGCACACTCCCATGAAGGGCAGTGTTCTAGAATGACATGCCCAGTAACTCCCTCTGACTACTCTGCAACTTAGCAATTCTTTGGAAAACAGTCGCTTAATGTGATAAACCCAATGACTCACTTCAGCTAGTCTGCGGCCCGCTCTGATTAAATTCAAACAGATTTGATAATGTGTTTAGTCATATGGGATGGCTGTGTGTGAATGAGAGTTGACAACCACTGTATGCTAATCCGGGCATACAATGCCTATAGTGCAACAATTAGACATAAAAAACCAGGGGCCTCATGTATAAACGGTGCGTACACACAGAAATGTTGTGTAAGAACTTTTCCACGTTCAAATCGCGATGTATAAAATCTACACTTGGCGTAAAGCCACGCACTTTTCCACGGTACCTCATACCTTGTCGTACGCAAGTTCTCCGTTCGGTTTTGCAGACTGGCAGCACCCAGCGTCAAAGCAGTGCTACTGTTCCTGTGTGGTTACTCTTTATTTTCCTGACGCGGCTTTATAAATACACTGAAACTAACCGCATATTGTTTATTATTGTAATGCATCTGATTGTAATTAACTTGTAACAATATAATGGCCCAGGGAATAGACATAGTATTCCAAATACCAGAACTGCTTTAGCGTTGTTACTCTCAGTGCACCTTCTTCTTTTAGCTGCTCCCGTTAGGAGTTGCCACAGTGGATCATCTTTTTCCATATTACTCTCACTGCACCACTCGGAGTATTTATATCACTGTATCTGAGTGTGAATCACAGCAGCAGCTGATCGGAAAAAGAATTATCGGTATACAGCATCAGGCACACGCTACCTCAGCCACGGCAAAACGTTTTAAAGCCTTTCCTGTATGGACCTCGAGGTTCAGAAAAAGTTTCATCCCAAGAACTATAAATGCACTCAATCAATTGCTCCTTGTAGAACTGTTTGTACTTGTAAGTACAATCACCTCACTGTAAACTTGTACTACAGTTATAATATTACACAACCTGGGCCACTTTATAAAGTGCGTATTTACATATGATGACAATATCACTTTTAAGATGAAATGCAGCAAAATATGTTTATTATATTATACAGATAAAACTTTAACTTCATTTAAATAATCTATATTCTTCACTGGGACTGGCGTGAAGGATAGAATAATTAAACATGTACTACGAAGATATTTCAATGTTCCTTAAACTTTTTAAAGAATCTGCTCTAAGAATGCTCTAAGTTTACAGATGGATTAACATCTATTACAGAGCTGATTGTGTGGCAATCGGTTACTTGGAGAAAGAAAAGCAAGAACTGCATGGGCGGCCACGTCAATACATATTGAATATAAAACAGAAAGAGAAAATAACGACACAGCTAAAAATGCAGCGGCAAATTTCGACAAAAGTTAAATGCTTGTGTCATGAGCACGAGGCTGCTATGCAGTGTCTGTAACGGACATGGCCATCCGCCATGCATAAGCTACCTCACTGACATTGGCGGGCGAAGGAGCCACCGATTCTTTTTCTGCCCAGTGCCACCACAAACCTAGAGCCGCCCCTGATACTGCTGCAATAAATAATTTCATCGATGGTCGTGCACAATCGCTGTGCTGTAAAACCCATGTTTAATAACGTGCTTTAACTCTTAATGATATCACGTATACATCTCAGTAGTTTAGTTATTCAGAGAGCTGCAATATCACGAATGTAATGGATTCTGTGTCCAGTTGGAGCCGGTTTAAGAAGCAAATAGTGATTCACACACATAGATCACATAGAAGATCAAATACAAAACAAAGCATTTAACGTGCTACTCTAATTACGATGTAATTTGAGAAACTGGTTAAAGAAATGATTTTAAGATGACGTTTATGATGTTCTACTTTAATGACAAAATAAACTACGAGATTAAAGTGGAAATTTCGAGATTGAAGTTGACATTTCGTGCTTTTTTTCCCCACTGTGCCTTTTTTTCTCTGTACCCTAAAAGCTTTCATATGACACTCAGACGGTAGGCTACTACTCGCCTTTTCACGGCGACTGATATCTGAGCTTTCAAGTTTCTCCAACATGCTATGTCACTCGATCAACTTCCTTTTGTTGATTATACCACGGTTTAATTAAACAAATAGTATATTTTTCCTTTGCCTCCACTTGGTATTCGCTGAAATTGTTATATTTCCCCCGTGCTTTTCCCATTGTTTTTTTACAGAAGGCTGAGCTTAAGGGCGATTTATATTGATTTGCATATTCAAAGAGGCGTAATTCTGGGAGGAGTTGGGCCGTTACATAAAGCGCGTGCACGAGCGTTACTTTTCACGCTGAACGGGATTTATGTAGCGGAAGAACGTAGAAGTTGGAGTACGCACAGATTCCTGCATCTGGATTTTTCTGTGCGTAAGCACATTTCAGCTTTTGTGCTTACGCCATGTTATAGTGCGAGTTCTATGCACGGCGTTATACATGAGGCCCCAGGGCCATCTTAACGCATGGGCACACTGGGCAGTTGCCCGGGTGCCCCATGCTAATCTATGTATGTTATGACTTGCTGTCAATAAATAAATACTATACTATACTAAAATACCATATATACTTGCATTTAAGTTCTCCCGCAGATAAGTCGGGGGGGCTTGATTTTACCGTATAATTTCCGCCATTTTGTAATGTCAGTCGTATAAGCCAAATGCAGAAAAGTCACGCTATTGGTCCAAGAGATAATGATATGCTAACACCCACCTGAAAAAGTAACCACACAGCACACTGCCTTTTTCTTTTTTTATGTATTGTGCCTACATGACCACACGGTAATAGCCAAACTATTGTGAAGCGACGTTTGCACTGATTTGTGTTTTTTGTATCTCACTCCCTTATACACCTTTATCGTAAGAGCATTCCTAATCTACGATGGAGCGTTCGATCAGAAGAAAAAATTAAGCTGGTTTTAAATTATAAGTTGCTGATGTGGCACAAGAAAATAGTAACTGCGCTACTGAAACAAAATTCAATGTGTCTGAGAAATGATGGGAGATTGGAGGAGGCAAGAAGATGTAAAAAAAAAAAATCCAAGTGTCGGACTTTTGAGCGGCGTATACATCGGAGTCTTATTTTATGATCAATTTTTTGGGTTTCAAGACCTGACTTATACGGTATAAACATTTGTTATTGTATTACAAGTGTACCTTGATTTAGTATCACGGTCACCTCTGCAACCCCACATATGGATCTCAAACACTACATCACGTAGATGCGTATACATTAACGTCACTTCAACTCATTTCTCTGCAAAGAAATTTCACAAATATTTGAGTTGAACACTTGATTAATAATACATAATTCACAGTAATTTCATACTGTGCCATCTCTGTCTGTATGGTTTACCAATTGAGTATCATTTATATGTTGAAATTGTGTTTGTCAAGGCTCATGTTATATTGTTCAAACATTTGTGTTGATTAATCTTTGCTGTACAGCATGTTTTTTGATGTTTAAAGACTGATTCTGCTGGAAATACCAATACAATAAATATATGTTTAATTTTATCAACCATTGACATTTTACTTCCTGTGAGTGGTTGTGTAGGTAGGGGCTCCAGTGCACTGCTTTGTCCGGGGGTCAATAATGCTGTTAAGACGACCCTGTGAGGAGCGTGGGTGTTTTGGACCCCACAAACAAAAGAGGAGCTCAACTATTTGGTGTCTCGTGTTTTACATACAATGATAGACTGTGACTTCCTCCAACAATATTAGTAGAATTCTATTCCTTACCTTTTTTGTCTTATATGGGATATGACACAAAAATAACTGGATTGGTTAAAAAAAATTATATATTTATCGGTGAATTACAGCATTCTAAACATTATCACCTTCTATATACTCCCCTGCGGTGGGTTGGCACCCTGCCCAGGATTGGTTCCTGCCTTGTGACCTGTGTTGGCTGGGATTGGCTCCAGCAGACCCCCGTGACCCTGTGTTCGGATTCAGCGGGTTGAAAAATGGATGGATGGATGGATATACTCCCCCTCCTGATCTCTACACTGCTCCAGACATATCTTCCATTGATTGAAACAGTGCTGGAAGTCTTCTTGCTTTGCGGCTCTTCAACAGGCTTGCCGTTTCTGTCTTCACTTCATCCATTGAAGAAAAATGTGTTCCCTTCAGAGGCCTCATGCATAATGGCGTGCGTAGAATTCACACTAAAATGTGGCGTACGGACAAAAGCAGAAATGTGCTTACACACAAAAAAATCCAGATGCATAAATCTGAGCAAACGCCAGCTTCCACGTTCTTCTGCTACATAAATTCCAGTCAGTGTGAAAAGTAACACACGTGCACGCGCCTGCTGCCCCACCCCAACTCCTCCCAGAATTATGCCTCTTTGAATATGCAAATCAACATAAATAGCCCTTAAGCTTAGCATTCTGTGAAAAGGCAATGGCAAAAGCACCAGGGGAAATAGAAGAATTTCAGCGAATACCAAGTGGAGGCGAAGGAAAAACGTACTATTCGTTGGTTTAAACAGTGGTATAAACAACAAAAGGAAGTTGATCGAGTGACATAGAGTGTCGGAGAAACTCGAAAGCTCATGTTCACAAAGTCTCACAGTCCCCGAAATAAAAAAGAAGTTGTCAGATATCAAAGTTGGCGTGAAAAGGCGAGTCGCAGCCCACCGTCTGAGTGCCATATGAAAGCTTATTAGGGTACAGGGGAAAAAAAAGGCACACAGTTGGAAAAAAAGCATGAAATGTTTGAAATTTCCAGTTGAATGATGTAGTTTATTTTGTTTTTAAAGTAGAACATCATAAACTTCATCTTTAAATCATTTGATTTACTAGTTTCTCAAATCCCATCGTAACTAAAGTAGCACGTTAAATGCTTTGTTTTGTATTTGATCTTCTATGTGCTCTATGTGCGTGAATCACTACGTGCTTCCGTTCTTTCTCTTTCTCCGACAGGACACAGAATCCATTACATTCGTGATATTACAGCTCTCTGAATAATTAAAATACTAAGATGTATACGTGATATCATTTTCATGATGATAGGAATTAAAGCATGTTATTAAACATGGGAACATGGTGGCGCAGTGATCGTTCACGTCTCATGCAAGATGCTTGCTGCGTCATGCGCGACCTTCGATGAAATACTTTATTGTAGCAGTACTGTCTCTTTCAAACATACTAACCTCCAATTCCTGTCCTTACTTTTCTTTCTCCAAATACCCAATCGCCATACAATCAGCTCTGTAATAGAAGTTAAGCCATCTGTAAGCTTAGAATGCCGATTCTTCAAAACATTTAAGAAACATTAAAATATCTTTGTAGTACATGTTTAATTATTCTATCTTTCCAGTGTCACACCAGTCCCAGCAAGAATACAGTGCGAGGCAGGAACAATCCGTGAACGGAGTGTCATATCCTTACTAGCACAGTGACACCGTGTCCTCATATGTTTAATTATTAACAATATAGATTATTTAAATAATGTTAACATTTTATCTGTATAATGTAATAAACATATTTTGCTTCATTTCATCTTAAAAATTATATCGTCATCATATGTAAATACGTGCTTTATAAAGAGGCGCAGGTTGTGCAACATTAAAACTGTATTGCAAGTTTTGCAGTGAGGCAATTATATTTCTGAGTACAAACAGTTCTACAAGAAGCACTTGATTAACTCATTGAGTGCGATTATAGTTCCTGGGATGAATCTGTTTCTGATCCACGAGGAAAGGCTCTGAAGCGTTTGCCGTTTGAGAGCATTTCAATAGACAGCATGACTGAGGCAGCGTGTGCTTGATGCTGTATACTGATAATTCTCTTTCTGATCAGCTGCTGTAGAGCTGTGATTCCCCACTCAGATACAGTGATATAAACACTCCGAGTGGGGCAGTGAGAGTAATATGGTAAAAGATGATTCGCTGTGGCAACACCTAATGGGAGCAGCTGTAAGAAGAAGAAGGAAGTGAAGTGAGAGTAACAACACTAAAGTAGCTATGGTATTTAGAATAGTCTCACCATTCTGTGGACCATTATATTGTTATAGGTTAATTACAATCAGATCCATTAAACTAATAAACAATATGCA
Source organism: Polypterus senegalus (assembly GCF_016835505.1). Lineage (NCBI taxonomy): Eukaryota > Metazoa > Chordata > Cladistia > Polypteriformes > Polypteridae > Polypterus > Polypterus senegalus. The sequence continues at coordinate 13,199,190 of NC_053158.1, forward strand.
GTTAATTTCAGTGTATTTATAAAGCCGCGTAGGGATGTTGATCTAAAAAAGAAAAGGAAACCACGCTGGAACAGTAGCACTGCTTTGATGCTGGGTGCTGCCAGTTTGCAAAACCAAGCAGAGAACTTGTATATGCCAGGGTTGCAGCTGCCGTGAAAATGTGTGTGGCTTTATGCCAAGTTTAGGTTTTATACCATCGCAATTTGAGCATGGAAGCGTTCGTTTGCAACATTTTTGTGCGTACGCACCATTTATACATGAGGCCCCAGGTCACTTTTGATTTTCAGGAACAAGTAAAAATCACAGGGAGCTATATCGGGCAAGGGTGATCGAGGACAGGAATATGGAAAGAGAGAAAATTCATGAGAAATTTGATGTTGATTCGCAGTTCGATTTTTTCACTCAACATTATCGCGGCAACTTGTGTAATGATTGTTGTGCAAATACTGACTGGGATATTCACAGGATATACCTAGCCAGTCGATGGTTTGAGAGGGCGTGTAGGATGGGATATAGTTCTATCATTCACGTCCGGCCGACCTCCAGACGGTTTTCCAGGAAAGCCCCAAGCCCAGTGCGGTTATTTTTGTGTCTCACCTCGTAGAGGAGGCAAAAAAATTATAAATTAGGTCACAGAGAAAAAAACCTTCAGGATTTGGATAAGAGAAGAAGCATCTTGGAAGTGAGATAGCATGTACACCATTGTTAGTTTTGTCATTACTTGTAGTTTTATTTGCCTGGGACAGTTGACGGTGAAAGAAATGATGACAGTGGGGATCTTTAGCATTGACTCTGTTTGATTTATCTACAGTGTTGTCATGAATTACATAGCCTTAGAGAAATATGATTTAATTTAATTTTAGGTTAATAGTGATCTATAGTATGAAAAATTCAAGTATTTTATCTCTTTATCCTCTTTTCTGTGCTGACTGTTTCCTGTTATTTTTATGTTAATCCATCATCAGCAAGCTACTTTCTGTGAGCGATCATCCTGTAAGCACAATTCAAACTCTCTGCTCCAAGTGAAATCCAAGGTAGTTAAAGCCTGGTTTATACTTCCCACGTGAAGCCAACACACAGACCGCACTGCAAACTGGACAATGCACCTCCCTCAGTTTTGGGAGAACACGAAGCAGCCTTCCTCTTTGTCACACCTTCAAAAATTCCATCTCACTCACCCAGGGGGTATGGGCACCCCAGGTTGGGAACTTTTGCTCTAGGGGACAATCAAGGAGTAACATGCACCTCCTCCTATCCTTATTCAGGCAACACAAGAGTACCGCGGTGCACACTACACCAACAACCAAGTCGTTCCGACCTACTAAGTAGAACTTTAACATCCATCTTTCTATTTTACAGTATAGACCAGTGGGATTTCATCTCACTCAGGACCTTCTCATCACCTTTACTCAGTTAAATCAACAGACTCTTATGCAAAAGGAACCCTTCAAATCTGCGATACACGATTACGTGTGTATGTACAACCAAAGCCATTCCAACTTCCCTTACTCTCCAGTAAGTAATCCCTTCTCTCTCTTCCGAACCTTTTAGCTCACACTGGGAATGGCTTTGCTGACTTTCATTCTGTTTCTCGCAGCCAGGAAGCCTTCTCCTGACCAGGCTCAGGCGAGTTGTGTAGCACTCCACTCCTCACTTCCACACTACTTCGTATGCAAGAATCCACGCAGATGCCCTTGCATCTTCAACAATGGCTCCACCTTCAACTTCTCAAAGTAAACACCCATTGTGACTATTTACACAAAATAAAACATTTAAATTGTTACCCTTACATGAAATAAAACCGACAGCACAGTGTAGCTCAATATAGAAACCCACAAATGAAAATTGGCTAAAGGCTCATTTCTTTGCCTTCGCACAGAGAATTATAAATGTTTAGAATATGTCCCCATGCAGCCTCTTTGAGAGAAACACCTTGGGAATCTTTATGAAGTAAATGATATTTTGGAAATATTAAGTGAACAAGCTGTGGTGGGCTGAACAGCTTCTGCTCTGCAAAATAGTATTTATGTTCTGTTGCATTTGTGCACTTGGTGAGCGTTTACAGGGCTCTAGCAAAGTAAATTCACCTTTCATCTGCGAGTTTCAAGATGAACAGTGACATCGATTTCAGTTTTCTACTGCCTCTTCTGCCCCAGGAGCTATTTGAAAAACAATAGCACCATATATCGACATTCGCGTATCAGACAAGCATGAAGCTCCTTGAAAAACTAATCAATCAAATGGCGAAAAAGTCACTAAGAGCCAGCAGCCATCATCTAAAGATGATTCAGGACATCCAGGATGTTTATTGGAACTTTTTTCTTTACCTTACATTTGTATATATTAAAAAGATTTGAAAGGAAATAAAGGGAGAGGAGAATCAAAGAATAGTTGAGGTCCAGGTGGGGGTTCAAAATAAAGAACAGAAATGAGTGTGCAGTGGCACAACGGAAAACAGGCCCAAAATTGCTTTGTAAGCCTCAGTGGCTTCTCCTAATGTTTGTCTCTATTGAGCGTGTCTGGTTGTGGAAGCTGTGTCATGTGAGAATCAATTCCTCTGACTGAGACCCCAATCTTCTTGAAGCTCTATTGTCCTGATCAGAGTGGGCGTGGCTTGGTTGAGTGGGGGTGTGGCCCTCCTTGGGTGGTTTCTCAGAGCTGCAGAGGAGAAAAGCGACCATATTGTTAACATTGGCACCTCTCTTGTCATATTCCTTACCTTATCAGAGCCTGGAAGGTGATCATCAGGGTCCCTTGTGTGACACAGGGTACCCAGTCAGTCCCCAACCCTTCACACTCTCTCCCAGTTTCTGTCTGTATATTTCTTAAGGTTATGCCCCGAAAAGGCAACAACAATCATGATTTTTTTAAATGTGTTTAAGCTGTAACAAATACTTTATATTTATAGAGCATAATAATAATGAATAAATACATAAAATTAAAAGTAAGGAATATGATAAAACATGCTTTTTTTTTACCCACGTCTCCTTCGGATTTCTAAACCTGCTTATCCAGAGCAGGTTCTGGAAAACCTGGAGCCTATCTCAGCAAGCATCGAGAACAAAGCAAGGAACAGTCTCTGGACCGGGCAACTGTCCATTGCAGAATGAAATCACATACCGGGTCAATTTTGCATTGCCAAGCCGACTAAGAGGAAACCAGAGACCCTGGATTGGACCCACATGTTGAACATGCAAACTCAACTTCAGTCCTGGTCTCCTTATTGAAAGGCAGCAGCACGAACAAAGCACCTCTGTGTCGCCCTTAATTTTTTATTTGTTCAGTAATAACAATGTACAATGCTAAACGCCACACTTAATTGATATTAAAGATTGGTCAGAATCAGAATTAGCAATTTTAATCAAGCAGACCCAGGACATAACCATATCAATGGACTTATTTTCTGGTAGATTATAATTATAGGCATAAGTAAAGTGATTCCGAAAATACTTCTGAATATGTAAGAAAAGAAGTTGATTACTGATTTTAATTTGATTTGATGTGGAACATAAACATATGGAAGTGGCATTGATTGAATTCTTGTTTTTTTTTCCCCCCGTGTCTAATTTATTGTAATGTGATTCATAAAATTACCTCAAACTTTTGAAATAAAAGAGAAAAAGAAATTTAGTGAAATGGTTTGAGTGAAAAACAAGATGAATACCTGCTAGTAAATGGTAGTTTCTTTGTAATCTGCCTTTGATAAAGGCCACACACATACCATTGCTCAGAGGACAGCAACACAGTTCACCGAATACCACAATTTTATCGAGTTTGGGGTCCAACTGCCCTGCTCTAAATGAAGGGAACACTTAAATCGCACGTTGGATCTCAATGGCAATAACAGCATTTATTTCTATAGCACATTTTCATACAAACAGTGTAGCTCAAAGTGCTTTGCAAGGTGTCAAAAAGAAGTTACAAGAAAAGAAAAAAACTAATTAGGCAATAACATTAAAGAATAAGTGACAAAGAAAGAAAAAAGACAAATGAATCTAAATGATCTTAAAACCAGGATACAGCATCATGATGTAAGTTTTTACAGATGAGTCCAGTGAAAGGGAAAGATGGTGGGGTGGGGACAGGAAAACAAAAACAAAATCTGCAGGGGTCCCATGGCCAAAAGACCACCCAGCCCCCACTGAGCATTCTACCTAACAAAAATGTTCTTCATTCATTCCTTGTTGTTTTCAGGCTTCATAGGAGAAGATTCGGTGAAGCTGGTAAAGTTGGTCGGGCCACTCGCCTTCATCCCAGCATCAGATGTGACTGAATGGTGCCGTGATCAGTCAGTAAAACTGGAAAAGACAACAGAGGAAAGCAGATGTTAGTAACGATTTCAGATCCCTGAAGAATATAATTCTATGCTCATAGAGTTGGGGTCCCCAATTCTGGTCCTGGTGGGCCGCAGTGGCTGCAGGTTTTCATTCTCACACTTTTCTTAATTAGTGACCGGTTTTTGCTGCTAATTAACTGATTTTGAATTAATTTTATTTGACTTGCTTTTGAAGACTCAGACCCCTTAATTGTTTCTTTTTCCTTAATTGGCAGCCAAAGAATAATGAGATACAAAGTGAGCCAAAAGCATGACCAGCAAACAATATCTGAAAATAAAGAAAGGTGAAGGTCTCAGAAATGCTGATCTGTTCAGGTCCACAAAACATTTTAACAGTGACCTTAGAAAAGAGAAAAACAACAATTTTGGAAATGTCTGCTATTGCACAATGAGATCAGCAACAAGCCATGAAATTAAAGAACAGGTTTAGTTAACAACAAGAAGAATCTGTGCCTAATTAAGCAACTGGTTGGAATGAAATTGTCTGGAGTTTGAGCACCTGACTTAGTTGGTCTTCTGTTGGCTTACTCACGTCACGTTTCATTTCAGTTTCTGTTCTGAAAGAAATGAAGCAATTCAGAGGAATGACGAAGAAATTCAGGGGAACAAATCCTTAAAAAACAAGTCAATTAAAATTAATTTAATAAAATTAATTAGCAGCAAAAACATTGCAATAATTAAGAAAAATGTGAGAATGAAAACCTGCAGCCACTGGGGCCATCCAGGAGTGGAGTTGGGGACCCCTGCCATGAAGTCTATTAGGAGTCTCTACAAAAAAACATATTAAAATAATGGGTTTTTAGCATATTTAAAAAAAATGTTTCACAGATATTAACCTGGCAAATTTCTGTTGTTAAAGTATTCTAGATTGTAGGTGCATAACAACAAATGGCCACCTCACCACTTCTTTTAAGCTTGGCTCTTGGAACTATAAGGAGACCACCATTAGATGATCTAAGGTTATGACTTGGAGTGTAGGGGGGACAGGCATTCCACAATATTAGATGAACAAGATTAAGGCTTCATAAACTATTCCGTTGGGCCCTCGAGCAAAGCCCTTAACCTGTAATTGCTCAGTCCTTGGTATGACACTAATCTGCATCCAGCCCGGCAATGAGGTCCTACAACTTACAGAATAGATTTGGGGGTTGGTGGCAGGATTGGCACTCCATACACTGTTCCAGTGTGGTGCTGAGGTGTCACCCACTGCACTCGGGCGTGTGGTGGGTACAGCGACATGCTATCAGCGCATGGTCCCAACCTCTCTTTATAAACCATTAGCAGTATTTTAAAATCAATTCTAAATGACACAGGTCACCGATGCAACAACACTAAAACTGGTGAGATGTGCTCAAATTTTCATTTTCTAGTTGAGATTCTGGCTGCTGCATTCTGCACTAATTGTAACCGATTGATGTCTTTTTAGGAAATCCTGTTAGGAGTGCATTACAGTAATCTAATCTAACAAATTTTTCAGCATCATGTAAAGTTATAAGGGATCTAATCTTTGCTATATTCCTTAAGTGAAACAATGCAGTCCTAGTAATCTGATCAATATGTGATTTAAAGTTTGGGTCAGAGTCGATTATTACTCGTAAACTGTTTACCTCCACCTCCACCATCCAAAGGGATCAAGTTTATTTCTAATGCCCTCACTATATCCATGTTTGCCAGTCACTTAGTCTTCTGTTTTCTCCTTATTTAGTTTAAGAAATTCATTCAATCAGAAATACTGCTAAGACATTGCATCAAAGAGCCAAGTGTGTCAGTATTATTATTGTCACACACGTGCGATTACGAGGCAGCTGAAGGGCTTTAGTAACTGTAATACTAAATGTAATGACTGCTTCTCTCAGTCTCTTACAGACCATTCCTGGGAAATCGCACCAGGTTCCGGCGCATCTGATGACGTCACTTCCAGTCCTGGCGCATCTGATGATGTCACTTCTGGTCTCGAATACGTCACTTCCGGTTCCGGCATAGATGACATAATTTCCTCTGCGAGCCCTTAAAAATGACATCTTACCTCCACATATTCAGTTCTGTTTTGGACTCAGTCTTGTAAACAACTCACTCTTTACAAACCTTTTGCAACAAGGATCATATTATACGGGTGGCTTCCCCAAACCTTGGTGATTGTCTGGAATCTTTTGTGACATATTATTTTTGTTATCAGGCATTATCTTCTTATATACTATGTTACCATGGCTGTCCGTTTGTCTGCTCAGGATTTTAAGTCACCTATAGCTCGCAAACCATTTGAACTATTGACCTGAAATTTGGTATACATATACAGTACTACGTGACGTCTACTGTCCGCTATCGAGGTGATGATTGACGTTATTCCTCTTTTTATTTATTTTATTGTAGAATCAACTCTCAGCAGCGGCCAGCAGAGCGGCATATGTTTACGGGCGCCGTTCTTATTCCCTACCACCTTCACCGTCACTTCCCTTACCTCTTCATATCTTAAATCATTCTTGATGGTCACGGAAAATACATACACGTCCACATTCAGGTAATTTCTAATTTTCCTGAATTAACTTTTATAATGTACTGTATAATAAAGGGAAGATATGAAAAAATCTGAAAGTGTGAAAGGAACAAGATCTTTTATCTTTAAATGATTCAAGAAAAAATGCAAAGTTATAGATAGATAGATAGATAGATAGATAGATAGATAGATAGATAGATAGATAGATAGATAGATAGATAGATATGAAAGGCACTATATAATAGATAGATAGATAGATAGATAGATAGATAGATAGATAGATAGATAGATAGATAGATAGATAGATAGATAGATAGATAGATAGATAGGACAGGCACTATATAACAGATAGATAGATAGATAGATAGATAGATAGATAGATAGATAGATAGATAGATAGATAGAAGTCACAGATCAGGGCCACCCAGTGTGTAAAATTCCCCTATGGTCTGTTCCATCCTTCACAGCAGAGCTGGAATGGTGTCAAGCATGCTTTCAATGAACTTGGAAGCAGTACAAAGGTGTCTCCGTATTAATGCCCATGTTTTTGAGATGTCCAACAAGCTCTTTTAGGCGTGATGTATTGGCAGTATCAAGACACCCCCTGTACACTACTGATCAGTTCAGAACTTAGCTACAGGTTCACTGGTTACCTTGTTGATTCTATTTTTCTGGTGTTATTTTTATTGTGAGCATGACTTAAACAAAACCAAGTGCATGTATTTATAGAGCTGAATACAAGAAATGATCACAGGGATCAAGAGTAATGAATGCAGACAGCTTTCACAAGTATTGACAGCTTTTACCTAGCAGGGCTTTTATGCATATTGAAAAAGATGGTAACATCAAAGAACGCCCCAGAGGAATAAACATGTATGCGATTGATGTTCAAAGTTGTAGCAGGTTCTAAATGGAATGACAGACTTAATACTGTACATGTGGAGAACATCTAATGTGGCAGGCTGTATGGGTTTAGAAGAGGATGTGTTGTCATATCTGATGGTCAGATTAGCTGTCAGCTTTAGGCTTGATTAGAAGTGAGACCACAGCCAGCAGGCTTAAAAAATGTATTGGACTCAGGCGCACACTTGGTAAAAAAATTAATAATAATAATAATTCTTAGTGTACATAAGTGTGTATATAAATATGCCATATAATCCATGCATTCTTAATGATTGATGATTTAATATAATATAATTAATTAGCTACTTTTCTTATAATTTTAATGGTGTCTGGAAAAGTCTGTAAGATAGGAAACAGTGACAGTTGGGGCCCAAACATGGACATTAAGGGAGAGTGCATTTAAGACTGAAGCCAGGAATCACTTCTTTACGCAAAACATTTTGGGAATCTGGAACAAACTACCGTGACATGAAGATGAAGGAGAATCCTTGAGAACCTTTAAGAAGAATCTGGGTGGGATATTAGCTAAACAGTCAGGCTTGATGGACTGAATGGTCTCCCCTCGTATGTCAAATTTCTTGTGTCTTAATAATATTTTGCAGTTACCATTGTAGTTGCAGCCCTATCCAGCTGGTATGTGAGATAACAACACATCAACACATATAATCATAATACAGGAGCTAGGAAGAATAAACGGAGAAGGAGAATTAGTGGAAAAGGGATACACAGTTAAACTTAGTAAAGGAGTTTTATAGGAAGGGGTGAAAGGTGCAGCATGTGCTCATGAATAGAAGAAAATAAGAAATTTGACAAATGAAAGGATACCATTCAGTCCATCAAGCCAGTTTGTTTAGCAAATGTCTAAGCAGTCCCAATATCTCACCCAGATTCTTCTTACTGGATGTCAAGGATTCTATTTCCATGATAAGTCTTTGTACTCCCAGAGTCCCACAACTATTTACATAAAGAAATACTTTCTGGCTTTGGTCATGAATGCATTTCTCCTTAACATCATCCTGAATCCCTGAAGCCTACTAAAAAACTAATCCCGACCCACCTTAAATCCCTTCGCACCTTTCCGTCAGCCTCATTTGTTTTGTAAATGTGTCGATCAACACAAGCAGCAAGCAGCCTGCTATACAACCCCACCGTCGCAGCTCAATTCGGGCAAAAAGTTTTCCCAGCTCAAGTGTGTTTATCTGGGTGTGAGGGTAAATAATATATCTTTATTCTGAATACATGCATTTCATGTGTCTACAAAGATCTATGTAATTGTAGGATGACAGGTAATGTGAGGCAAGAAATGTTAAACACATAACTAAAACAAAAAAATTTTTCATGTTGTACTAATAATGACATAGTGCATAATGTGTGAAGACTGAAGTCCAAATATCAAATACACACTTTCACAAAAGGTACATGTATAACAGAACAAGTGCGCTTTTATTCAAGAATATAACCAAAGAAAAAGAAATCGGGTTAGGGTACAACACTGACACTACCGGTAAAAACTGCTGACTCACTACCAAGAGGTTGCTATTTTGATTCCGGGCTCTTCCTAGATTTACCATTTTGAGTAGTGAGCTGCACTTATTGCTACTATTACAGAACAAAACCATACATTTGATTTATTTGAGTCTGTAAATGTATGTTTACTCATGAAAGTTAGAGGTTTTATTTTTTTATTGTTCTGTTTTATTCTCTTAGTCATGTTCATGCTCGCCCCGATCAGACACTGTTAGTTTTCAAATAAAGACGTGCTATAACAGAGGTGAACTCAGATGTGGATGAGGGTTCTACATTGGAGAAAGAAAACAGAAACCCTCCCTGCAAAAAAACATCCACTCACATATAAGAACAACGCAGCTGCACCAGGCGTAAAGATGAAAGATGGCACCATTTGGATGCAGCCACAGGTCAGGCCTCATCCTCCCAGTGATTCTGCCCCATGCATGTCCTTCAACAAAACAGCATGGCCTACTGAGCTTGCCCTAGTATTGTGCAAAATTCCATTTGTGATTATGTTTTGTGATGGTCTTTATATAAAAAACATTTATATGTTACTTATATAAAAGCCGCATCGAATGTTATTTACATATTTACCTTGATTTATTTACTTATCTTCCTACAGCATGAAGTCACAAGTAGACTTTGTTTGATCAGATGAAGTGCATGTGTTCCAAATAACGATATATTATTTACCCTCTACAACACCAGGCACCTCACACCCAGATAAGCAGACTTGAGCCGAGAGAACTTTTTGCCTGAGTTGAGCTGCCGAGCTTGGGTGGAGGGGGTGGTTTAGCAGGCTGCTTGCTGCTAGTGCTGATCAACACATTTGCAAAACAAAAGACATAATGGAGAGGTGCGAAGACATTTAAGGTGGCCCGGGATTACGACTTTTTTTTGCAGGCTTCAGGAATTCTAGTGTTAATTTGCACTGGTGTCCTTAAGTACATGATTCACCCTGAGATTGAAAGAATTCTTCTTGGATCTACCTTAGAAGAATGTTGATGATCTGGATTAGGTCCTGTAGGCCTGCGTTTAATGTCACTGAGATCTGTGCAAATATGTCTTATAAAACCTGACTTTTACTCACATAGCCAGATTATGCACAGAAGCTGACACAGAGAACTGCCAAGCAAGCAATATGACAAAAAGATGGAGAAAGTGTGCAGTCAGACTGTGGAAAGTTGTAACCATGCACTATTTATATCTGTTAAGTCAGCATAAACTTGGAGAGCATTGTTGTTATTTCGAATTGCATGTTTGTATGAGGGGTCCCTGGATGTGGAGAAACAGAAAGCTTTAGAACATTGACAGGCTCACCTTTGAAGCCAATAAACTGATGGAAGACATTGCCACCTGTTTCCAAGAATGCCATCCACGTTTTCATTGACAACATCAACTGTCTCCACTCTATGGGCCCCCACACCAGGACTGGATCTTGTCACTGGCTTCATTCATTTTGTACTATCTGTAGAGTAAGCTAATTTATTTCTCCTTCATGATTTCTTACCACCATGTCACTAGGGACGGGTATCACCCTTTATGTTATATCTACCGTATGTGCTCACGTATAAGTCGTGTCTTGAAACACAAAAAATCAATCAAAAAATCCGACCCCGATTTATACGCCTGTTTAAAAATGTGATACTTAATTTTTTTATTTTTACATTTTCTTGTTTCCGCCAATCTCGCACCAGTTTCTTAGACACATTGAATTTTGTTGCAGCAGCACAGTTACCAATTTCTTTCACCACTTCAATGACTTTTCATTTAAAACCAGCTTTATATTTTCTTCTGATTGAATGCTCCATCATAGATAAGGGATGCTCTCACAATAAAGGTGTACAGTATGAGGGTGTGAGATACAAAAAACACAAAACAGTGCAAACGTTGCTTCAGAAGAGTTTGGGTATTACTGTGTGGTAACGCAGGCAAAATACATAGAAAAAAAAGGCAGTGTGCTACACAGTTACTCTCTCAGGTGGGCATTCGCATATCATAATCTCTTGGACCAATAGTGGGAGTTTTCTGCATTCTACTTATACAAGGACATTATAAAATACCGGAAATTATACGGTAAAATCAATCCCTGACTTATCCACAGGAGAACTTAAATACGAGTATGTACGGTATATAGATTAAGGTTAAGAACTCATTCCCATGGAGTGAGCACCCCCTAGTGGACACAGGTCTCCTCTGCTTGGGTCTAAACAATTCATCACAGTATAACTTCCCAGGGTGTTCCAAAAACAAAACACAGAACCTAAACCATTAAAAATTTTGTGCAATCAATGACTGAATCTGGGACTTCAACTCCAAAAATTCTGAGGATAGTACCTCAGGATTTAGCCAGCAGTCATACCACACACACTTCAGAAAACACCATCTAGTATGTTCAGGCCTGACCAGTACTTGGATGGCAGACTATCTAAAAGAAAGCTTGGGTTGCTACTGGAAGAGATGTTGGTGAGGCCAGCAGTGGGCGCCTACCCTGTGGTCTGTATGTGTGTGACAGGGACACTGTGCTGTATCAATGGTGCCATCCTTGAGACATAAAACTAAGGTCCCAACTCTCTGTAGTCATTAAAGATCCCTGGGTATCCAGGGTGTATCCCGAAGTTCTGGCTAAATTGCCCACCACAGCATGGTCATTCAGACCCCCTAACCATCCTCTGCCTCTGATTGGCTATCTCTCTCACCACCTAACAGCTCACATGTGGTAAGCATACTGCTGTCTCATCATCCAGGTGGATGCTACACATTAGCAGTGGTTGAAGGGGCTCTCCTCTCACTAAAGTGTTTTGAGTAGTGAGAAAAGTGCTATATAAATGTAAAGAATTATTATTATTATTATTATTACCATTATATCAAAATGAGCCAACAGCAAAAACATATCATCAAAGTTTTTAGATTTCTCGTATGATGGCGTACTTGTGTCAATTTGACATTTCACTTGATGCTACAGTACTGAGTAAGTAAAGAGTAAGAAAATTTGTGTTAATGTAATGTTTCATTTTTTTATTATTAATAAATTTGCTAAAACTTTTTGAAATCCTGTTTCCTCTTTGTCACTCTGGGGTACTGAGTTGAGAGAAGAAAATTAATTAAAAAATGTTAGCATGAGGCAGTAACATTAATAATAATAATAATAATAATAATAATAATAATAATAATAATAATAATAATAAGAAGAAGAAGAAGAAGAAGTTATATTTATGTAGTGCCTTTCATACACTCAAAGACATTTTATAATTCAATAAACACATTAACAAGACAGTAGAAATTATATACAAGAAAATGAATTATACTCATTGAAAAGATGTGTTTTTAACAGGAGTTTGAAATGAATAATAGATTTTTCCTTGCAAAGGCTGAGAGGAAGAGCATTCCAAATTTTAGAGGCTATCACATTGAAGGCTCTGCCACCCATAGTTACTAACCTGTGTTTAGGTACGTTGAGTAAGTTAGCGTCCGATGATCGTAATGCATGGGCAGAAGTGTAAGGAAGCAGCAGCTCAGACAGATAATAAGGGGCTAAACCAGGAGTGTCAAACTCCAGTCCTGGAGGGCTGCTGTGGCTACAGGTTTTCATTCTTACCATCTTCTTAATTACTGCTGATTACCTCTTTTAATTAAATTGACTCAGGCCCCATAGTTATTTCCTTTTTACTTAATTAGCAACCAAACAATAATGAGACACAAAACAGGCCACCATATGACCAGCTCACCTGTACCCATCACAAAATATCTGAAAATAAAGAAAGGTGACGGTCTCAGTAAGGCTGAAATCCGAGGTCATCAAAACATTATGATGGTGTTCTCAGAAAAAACAGAAAAATCAACAGTTTTGGAAATGTCTGCTGTGGCAGAATGAGAGCAGTAACAAGCCATGGAATTAAATAGCGAGTTTAATTAACAGCAAGAATTGGCTTCTCATTAAGAAAGCGATTGGAGTGAAATTGAGCAGGTCATCCGTCAGCTCGTTTCACATCTCATTTCTGATTGGCTGCCATTTAATGAAGAAACAAATCAATTCAGAGGATTTAATTCTTTTAAACAGGGCTTATTAAAATGAAGAGAAAAGGAGTTAATTAGCAGTGAAAACTGGTCACTGATTAGGAAAAGGGTTAGAATGAAAACCTGCAGCCACTGCGGCCCTCCAGGCCTGGAGTTCACCACCCCTGGGCTAAACCATGAAGGGCTTTAAAGGTAAGAAGAATAATTTTATATTTGATTCTTGAAGAAACTGGTAACCAAGGCAAATCATAGAGGACAGGAGTGATGTGAGCAGATTTTTTAGTGTGTGTAAGTAAACGAGAAGCAGAATTCTAAAGATATGTAATCTATTGATATATTTAGTCGGGAGGCCATAAAACAATGCATTGCAATAATCCAGATGGGTAGTGATGATGAAAGAATGAATCGATGTTTCAGTATCTTTCACATTGATGAAAGAATGCAGATGAGCAATGTTACAGAGATGAAACAAAGCTGTCTGTACAATTGAGCTAATGTGTGGTTGAAAAGTAAGAAGCTGATCAAAGATGACACCCACTGATGCTGAGGGTTCAACCAGTATCCCATCAACGTCAATTTTTAGCCCACGACGGATAGAGAGGACAGATTTGGTACCAACCAATAAGATTTCAGTTTTATCAGGATTAAGTCGTAAAAAATTATTTGTCATCCAATGATTGATTTCCCAAACACAGTCAGTCAGTGCAACCGGTGAAGATGTTGCAGTTGCATCAACACTTACATAAAGTTGTGTGTCATCGGCATAGCAGTGGAAGCTCAGACCATACCGACGAATAATCTTACCTAATGGGAGCATAGAGATGTTAAAGAGGATTGGATTGTATGTGACAGCATGGCTGTGTTTGTAAAAAAAAATGAAGTTATTTTATAGGGTTCGTCTACCCCCCTAACCCCCCCATATTAAACTCTGCCCATGCTCAGTGGCAAAGGTACAGTAGAAATCTGTAGGTTTTAAAGTCCTATTTATTACCCAGTATAGGACAAATAACAAAATAACACAACACTGTAATTTGATTATTGGACCTGAAAAATTGTAGAAAGGACAAGAAATATAAAAAGTGTATGAAGTCAACTTCAACCCCTCTCTGCCCCAACTCAGCAGTTGTAATGAATTCCCAACACTGTTAAGGAGAAAAACAAGAAAAACACAGGGTTTACCAAGTAAGAGGTACAATCCCAGCAGACGTCAATGCCAGTGGAGGAACAGATTTATTGGATGGTTCGTTAATTCAAGCTGTTGACTCTTTGAAATGGATCAGACGTAAGAAGAAGAGCTGCTGGTGTGGCCTGTTTTGCTAGAGGTCAGGAGTTTTTTTTTATTCCAGCAGCTTTTGATAAGGGGAAAGTAAATCAAGATTCACCGTTGAGGAAAAAGAAAATAAACAAGCCCAATGAAGGAATTGAGACATCAAGTCAAGGAGGGAGAAACTGATATACCCTTTAGGGTACCAGAGGGGGCTTCCGGTGGAGACTTTGAAGTAAAAATACCAGCATGGATCAGGAGGTGGACTCATGAGACAGCAGTTACAACAAGCATAACCTGACCTGTGAAGACTCTAGATCTGAGTAAACACGCTTTGCTGGGGGATCTTTAGGGCATTATCTTTCCAGCTAAGGAATTAGGAACAGCAGGAATTCAATAATCTAGACATCTATGAGAAAGAGGTGAGCTCTATGAGGATTTACACCAAAACACCACTCAAATCTTGTGAGAGAAAGAAACAGGAAGGCACTGGTTGTGGCATACTTGATATTTTTATTACAAGGAAGTACATTTTAAGGGCTAAAGAGACTACTTTGTTATAACTTTATTAATCTCCTTGATGTTAACTCGTCTTCGTAATTCAATGCAATTACGATTAACCTCGAGTCAGGCTTGGGAATGGCTTATAATCAGACGCTTTACAGTGTTAAGCCCCAGTGACTCTCGGGATGGTATTCTTCTGCCATCTAGTGGATGAAATAAAATCATACTGCCAAAAACAAAAAATCTTTCTTCCACTAAATGTAGTACTAGGGCGTCGTACCGTGTTAGCCGTTATGGATGTAGTGAGAAGTCAAGCAAAACGACACCTTTTATTGGCTAAATAAAACGATTACAATATGCAAACTTTCGAGGCAACTCAGGCCCCTTCTTCAGGCAAGATGAAACTAAATGGAAACTCTAAGGTTACTGATCAATTGGTCTTCATGAGTGGGACGAAGCCTTCAAAGAAAAATACGATGGCAAACAAAGAGTAGTAAATACAGTTATAAAGTGAATTAACATTGAACCAGTGGTGGCACGGTGGTGCATTGGTAGCACTGCTGCCTCACAGTATGGAGACCAGGGTTCACATTCCAGGTCCTTTCCTGCGTGGAGTTTGTATGTTCTCTCTATGTCTCTCTGTCTGCTCCCACAGTCCAAAGACATGCAAGTGAAGTGAATTGGCGATCCAAGTGTGTGGTTGGTGTGTGTGAGTGTGTTAGTGTGTTTGCCCTGCGATAGACTGGTGCCCTGTCAAGGCTTTTGTTTCTGCTTTGCGTCCTATGCTAGCTGGGATAGGCTCCAGCACCCCTCGCAACCCTATTCAGGGTTAGAAAAGGGCCGACTGATGAACCACTGCTCAAATTAAGCAATAGTGATGACAATGTGAATTGGTCATCTGATGTTGACATTGAATTCAAAACTGATGCGTATTATAACAATGTATGACCAACAAGCTCCACGGTGATGTGACAGTAGCTGCCTGACAAAAAAGGCAAAATAATTGTGATCAAGTGCAAGGGCAAGTAAGACGTTTGCCCCCTAAGCACTTTACAAAATGTGGCAACTGTCGATTTCTGCTCAGGGGAAATGTGGAAGTCACTACGTGTTGTTTTATGGCAGCCTACAATAACCCAAGTGGCAGCATCCATTGTGTGGATCAGACACTGACATTCTACCATCCCATGCGCAAACAACATAATAAATATTATTCGAAAAGTGCACAAATAAACACATTATGTTGTGGGAAAAACTTTCCTCTGTTTTCAAAGAAGTCATTCATGGAGCCCAGACAAAAATGCTTAATGTTTTTTTTTTTATTTGTACACAGATATGAACAAATGTCTCAGTGATCATTCATTAATACAATTCATTCCGTTTTATACTTTTCTATTACTGTTACCTTATCTAATACATCAAGTCATCGGACTCTTAATATTGTCAAGCTTGGGTCACAAAGTTGCACAGGTGAGCACATAAGGGTTTCCAAGGAGCAGATGCTTTATTGTAGTTTCTGCAGAAACAAAGGACAATTTTAGAAGTGATCCGGCCACACTGGGAACAGCTGTCAAACATGACGCCTCGGCCCCAACTCCTGGTCAAAAGTCTTCTTCTTCAAGGGGGTACAGCGACTCGGAAGCAGCGACCAGAGCAGAGGGAGTCTGGGGCAAGAGAGGGCAGGAGAGTGAGACCACAGGATGGCCAATGCTCGGTCTTTTAAATGTTTGAAGCCCTGTGCGAGAAGAACGTTGTGTGGCAAGCCAGCAAGCCTTGTTGATCCCACAAAGAGGAGCTGAAGGGTGTGTTTGTTTCCCATTGAAATACTGTTAAAGAGGGGGTTTCTGAAGTGCGGCCATGTCCCACTGTGGCAGTGGTCACAATATGCAGAATTTAGCCAATTGACTACCGCCACCTGTTAATTTGTATACATGTCAATTCTTCCATTATTCTGAACACCACATCGTTAATAGTTTCTTCTACAGGATTTCCCATCAATCTTATTACCACTTCATAATAGGGGTGTTTGGGCTTTCTTACCAGTTTGTCCTCATTTTTTATTACTCATCTACTTCATTTTAATCATAGCAACTATCTTGGTGGCTCCTCTAAGATGTGGCAAAAGCCTCACATGCCCAAGTTTTAAGGCCCGTTAGTTACATTCAATTCTTATCCTTATGTTTAATAATTCATTGTTATAACTTCATATAAGTATATACTTGTATTAATTTGTAAAATGATATCATGTCTTTCTATTATATAAAAAAATCTTGGGTCGAGACGTGATTTTCTCAAAGACACTTTAACGTTCTATGAGACAAGGAGGACAGCTGCTGTACAGGCATTTAAATATTCGAAGCGCAGCGCGACATGCAGATCATGCAGCACGGCGCAAGCACAAGCAGCAGCAGCAGCAAGCCAGCTGATCAAGCATAGAGGAGGTAAAAAAATCTGTATTTGTTTCCCATTGTATCACCGTTTAAGAGGGGGTTTCGGAGGAGCGACCACATCTCCTTAGCTTGCGTTCAACCCCCATCTTCACAACGCGAGAGGCAGAGATGTGAAGTGGCTGGCGCATATCGCTCCCTGGGTTTGGAGGTGGTAGGGAGTGGGTGAGCGAAGAGAGTATTAATTAAAAATATTGAACAAAATTCTATAGCATCTACTGTCCTGATTGTGACTTCAGGCTCTCCATAATCTATATCAGTACAACATGGACACTCGACATACCCCTTGTACTGTATATATATATGTTAATGTTTTGTTATTTACATCTTTCTGTTACACGTTAAGAACACTGTTTCTTATTGAAACAAATCAGTATTTTTGACTCATGTTTCCTGGGGTAAACATAATGCTAAGGTGGCCGCAGGAACAGCCCATCCAAAAATATTTTGTACACTATATGTTACTTACCCTATGTAGTTTGTAGTGATAGTCAAGCAACATTTTGAATTTCATATTTTCACGCACAATAGAAAGGAAAACATTTATGATATAATAAAAGCCAAGCCAATAGCTACCAATGCTGTACAACAGCAAACAATGTTGAAAATGTCCATGGAAAAAAAATAATCTCACTTTACTCGTCTTGTATAATCCACATTTCCACATCAAAAATGTGCAAAATGCCTCCTTGTTTTGTTAAAATATTGTTGGTCAGGATGCTCGGGGACAGACAAACTTTCTCTCTATTATAAAAAAAAAAACCTTTGGGAGGGAGGCTAGGGAGATGAGACGTGATCTTCTTGGAAGACAATTTGAAGTCCCGCAGGAGACACTTTCACTTGCTCCCAGCTCTAAAAAAAAACAACAAGTGACAAGCAAAACACGCAGCTCGCCAGGCAGTAGAAAGCCAGCAGATGATCCGACTGCTTCTCCTTAGCGTGTATTCAAACTCCTCCACTCCCTTCACAACTCGAGCAACAGAGTCACAAAGTGGCAAGAGGACAGCGGCTGTACAGGCTTTGAACTGATCGGGCAGCGAGACAAGAAGAACAGGCAGCTCACCAGCAGCAGAAAGACAGCAGATGATCTGACAGCATCTCCTTAGCGTGCGTTCAGCCTCACCCCCTTCACAACGTGAGAAAGAGATGTAACCACGCCTGGGGCTGAATATAAAGGACAAGTATTGTTTTTACAAAAGTTTTAAAGTAAAAGTCTAAATAATGCATATGCAACAATTCCCATGAAAATAACAATCTCTTTAAATTGTATATTCGGTTAACCAAACTCGGGGGTGGGCGAGCGAAGCAAGCAGGGGGCAGAGCCCCCTAGTCATAAAAAAGTTAATCCCATGTGACTTTATTTTCCTATGTATTATGTGCACGGAAGTTCCCTGGAAGTACCTACTTAACGATATTTTAGCTTAATAAAAAAGCTGGAGTCTTCCAGGACCACATATTGTTTGCCGTGGTTCAGCATTGGATGCATAAACTTTTTTCTCTCGATTCTGCATGAAAATATGAGATTACAATGTTCCTCTTGTCCAACACTACAAACTATATATAGTAACATATAAAAAATGCCATTCTTGGGTGAAGAATTCCTTTAAATAGGATTTTCTTGGTTACGAATTTTTGAACTTACATTACATTCTGGTTAGAAAAACTAGTGTTTGCAAGGTAAAAAGTTTATTTTTTAATGGACTGTTTTGTGTTTTTGTAAATTAACTGAAATTTCAAGAGAAATCTGGGTATAAAAAACATTATTTAGCTTTTTTTTTCTTTCTCTAAAATGATGTTAAATTTGAATAAAAATGTATTCTTTACAGGTTTATACAATTATTAGCTGTGCTACCATCTTAGATGGGTTGAAAGTAAGTAATCAACGTAGACCCCATGTTTGTAATTAATTAATTTTATTCCGGTATAATTATATGCACCTTTACGATCCTTTTCCCTCATGGTGTCCTTTCCCTCTCTAAATACATCTGCCTGTTTTTGTCAGTTTCTCTTGGTGTCACTGGCCCCCTTGACCACTTTTACAGTCAAAGTGTTTTGCTTTGAAAATGCGGCGGTGGTTGCGACAACATTGGCCTGGTTTAGCGACTCTAGCTTAGTTGTGTCAGTTTTCCAATGTGTGCATCAATTTATTGATTTATTATTTTCGCTCATCTGTTGCCCACCACACAGAATTATCAGTCATTAGAATTAAAGCTATAAACTTTAAATATGTGGCTCAAGCTGCTGCAAGAAAGTCGCTACCAGGCTGCTGCTGCCAGCACATACTGTCAGACAACAAGATAGGCCAATGAGACCAAATTTACCCTTCTTTGGTATTCTTATTGTAATTTTGGATTTTTAACCCACTTTCTACATGTTTTGCTTATTTTTACAAGTGTCTTCCTAACCTTAACAGCTGGCCAGATACACAGACACGGACACTTGCCCTTTTATTAAGGTGAATTTGCTGTTTTTTCGGTCTGTCCGGTGGTTACTTTCTGTTTGACATATTCAGTGTTAAAGTTTTCAGTGCACCATCTATTGGAATGTCTATTGTAATGCATGTAATAATAAACTGCATTGTATTTTTCATTCCAACAAATGGCGCACCGCAAACATTAGCACTGCTTTTACAAACCCCATACCAAATAGAATATAAGAGAGACAAAGCAACCAGACGGACACACAGATGCCCAGACACACATGCAGACACTTGTCCTTTAATTAAAGAGGATTGTTGTCATGTTCACAGAGTACAGTGAAATTCTTACATGCATGTGCTAATCAACATGTAACACATCACCACCCTCTGGTGCCATGATTGGTTATTTTTAAACAATTCCAACAGTCTATGTTGCCAACATTGAGGAAGGCAATGATCCTGTTCAGAGCCATTTCTTGCCATTGAGGCGCTCTAAGTAGTATGTATAGTTTTGGGTCCCCACCCTACTCTGTGTGGTGGTTGGAGGTCCCTCATTAGTCACAGGGTCCCAGATTGGTATTTTGCTTAGTTATACCTGAAACGGCCTTGAGCCTGTTTGCTTCAAGTGAGATGGATGCATTGAAATTAAATCTGAACTGTCTTGAAGAAGAGGGGCCGGCGATATGAGCACTTTTCATCCTTTACACAGACCTCTGAGGGGTATTTTTTAAAACCTGAACAAATGTCCTCATTCATTCACATATTCAAAATATTCTAAACAATAATATGCCAAAAAATAAAATCCTGCTTCTTATTACCTTCGAACACCAGTATTTGGAGCATAACTCATTTAGAAATGCCACGTTTCTACAATATTATCTGTTAAAAATAGACCTTGCTTTGGGTCGATTTGCATAATTTCCCTTTTTGTTTATTAATAAAGGCTAAAATGACAGATATGTAATTAACACAGTGAAACATTGTTTCCTGTTTAACTGGCGTTCTAGATTAAATGTAATTACAGTTAATTCAATTTCTCTTAGCTCTATATATACAAATTATCTCTGAGTAAATACATAGTAATAAAACTGAAGTTTAGTATGCGCTATCTAATAAGAAATGATTATCTTTCTTAATGGCTTAATGGTTCATTTCAGTTATATTATTGGCAAAAGTTGATCTTTTCATTTGTAATTATGTGTTTTGAATTAATTTTTTATGCACAAAAATATGGTATGTCCAGATGAAGGTAAGTGAAGAGCACGTAAACTTCTAACGTTTAATCGAATGCCACTGTTGTAAACTGTTGCACGTGTTATAGTGTCCTCTTTATGTCAGTTTTGAAATGGGCCATGTCAGGAAAATGTCATTTTATTGTAGTGATGAGCGAAATGAAAATCACTGTTTGAAGTTGCAAATAATTTCTTAAAGCAAATTGCATTTTAGTTCCTGTGAGAATTCAAGAAAGGTGCTTATTTTTTATTTGGAAGTGTTGTTATGTATTAATTCTACGTCATTGACAGACGTGGACAAATTTGTTGGTCCACAAGAAAAGAAGGCCCCACAATTGTAATAATTGAAATAACTTGAAACTGACCAAAGTATAATTGGCACCCATCGTTGTTTATTTAACAAAATTCAGAACAGAATTAACAGAATATTTCAGATAATAACACGAATGAAAATGGCATGGAAAAAAATGATGACGCCTTTCAACTCATATTTTGTTGCACAGCTTTTAGAGTTTGCAATCCCGGCACATAAGTGATTCCTGGAGCTCTCCATGAGACTTCTGCTCCTGTCCATAGGTCGTTCGGCCCACTCGTCCTGAGCAAACTGCTCCAGCTGGGTCAGGTGTGAAGGGGTCTTCTCCAGACTGCATGTTTCAGTTCTTGCCATAGATGAGATTCAAGTCAGGGTTCACATAAGGTCACTTCAGAATAGTCCGATGTTTTGTTCTTTGCCATTCGTGGTTGCATTTACAATACAATACAATACAATACAGTTTATTTTTCTATAGCCCAAAATCACACAGGAAGTGCCGCAATGGGCTTTAACAGGCCCTGCCTTTTGACAGCCCCCCAGCCTTGACTCTCTGAGAAGACAAGGAAAACTCCCAATAAAACCTAGTAGGGAAAAATGGAAGAAACCTCGGGAAAGGCAGTTCAAAGAGAGACCCCTTTCCAGGTAGGTTGGGCGTGCAGTGGGTGTCAAAAGTAGGGGGTCAATACAATACAATACACAGAACAGAACAATTCCTTAATACGGCATAATAATAAAAATTTTAGAAGTATGGTTTAACAGTAGATGATATGACATAATCAGGTTTGGATATTTTTAGAGTCCTGGAGACCTCATCCATCTAGCTGTCTGTTTTGTCTCCTTATCCTCTTGGAGGGTTCATGACCTGCGACCAAGACAGAGTACATTCACACTGGGCAGTACGTTTCACTCCAGAATATCTTGATAGTCTTGAGGTTTCATTATTCACTGTGCAGACTCAAGGCACCCCGTGCCAGATGCAGCAAAGCAGCCCAAAGACATAGCCGAGCCTCCTCCACGTTTCACAGTAGGTATTTGAAATCTTCATTATTTTGTCTGCGGATATAGAGAATGCATGACTTGCCAAAATGTCCAAACATTTTCCCAGAAGGAGTGTGGCTTATCAATATGCATTTCAGTACATTCCAGGTCTGGCTTTTTTTCTTTCAAACAGTGGAGTTCTCCTGGGGCTTCTTCCATTGAGCCCCTTGTCACTCAAAAAGAGATGGATTGTGTAATCAGACACTGATGAACCATGGAGTTCAGCTTGTATTTCTTTGAAGTTGTCCTTGGCATTTTGTCTACCTAATCTTTTGCCCATTCTAGGGTCGAGTTTCCTCTTGCGGCCGCATCCAGGGAGGTTGGCTACAGTCCCATAGAGCCATTTGCAACTGTTGTCACAGGAACATCAGGCTTCTTGGAGATGGTCATCTAGCCATTGCCTTTAACATGTGTGGCACGCGGCTGGGGTGGTACCCAGCCGGGACACCCAGGAGGACCGGAGGAGGGCTTGCACCTCCCTCCTCCAGACCATGAGGGGGCGACTGCCCTGGCTGCTTTGGGGACCATGGGTAGACAGCATTGAAGCTCAGCCCTGTAGAGTCCCATGGTCACCACCAGAGGCCAGCCCAATGCCTGGAGAGCCCTGGACCTCAGCACTTCTGCCACACCCGGAAGTGCTGGGGGGAAGAGGAGCAGGGACACCCGGAGTGCTTCCAGGGATGCAGCCGGCACTTCCGCCACACTGGGGTGTGTCGGTGGAAGATTGCCGGGAAACACCTGGAGCACGTCCGGATGATTATAAAAGGGTCCGCCTCCATTAAAACAATGCCTGGGGTTGGGTGGAAGAGGACAGAGCTCAGGAGGAGAGGCAAGGATGCGGCCTGAAGAGTAAGGCATTGTTGAGGGCCTGGACTTTTGACGGTGATTGGTGCTGTGGCACTGGGGTGTGTGCTTTCCACTTGTAAATAGTATAAATAAACGTGTTGTGGTGCTTAACATCATGTCTACCTGTCTGTCTCCGGGCTGTTCCCCACACATGCTTATCTATTATTTTTTTCAGATACAACAACATTTATTTCTATAGCACATTTTCATACAAAAGAAGTAGCTCAAAGTGCTTTACAGGATGAAGACAGAGAAAAAAGACAAAATACAGAAATGAAATTAGGCAATATTAATTATCCATCCATCCATCCATCCTCTTCCGCTTATCCGAGGTCGGGTCGCGGGGGCAGCAGCTTAAGCAGAGAGGCCCAGACTTCCCTCTCCCCGGCCACTTCTTCCAGCTCTTCCTGGAGAATCCCAAGGTGTTCCCAGGCCAGCCGGGAGACATAGTCCCTCCAGCGTGTCCTGGGTCTTCCCCGGGGCCTCCTCCCGGTTGGACGTGCCCTGAACACCTCACCAGGGAGGCGTCCAGGAGGCATCCTGATCAGATGCCTGAGCCACCTCATCTGACTCCTCTCAATGCGGAGCAGCAGCGGCTCTACTCTGAGCCCCTCCCGGATGACTGAGCTTCTCACCCTGCGGAGGAAACTCATTTCAGCCGCTTGTATTCGCGATCTCGTTCTTTCGGTCACTACCCATAGCTCATGACCATAGGTGAGGGTAGGAAGGTAGATAGACTGGTAAATTGAGAGCTTTGCCTTACGGCTCAGCTCCTTTTTCACCACGACAGACCGATGCAGAGCCCGCATCACTGCGATTGCCGCACCGATCCGCCTGTCGATCTCACGCTCCATTCTTCCCTCACTCGTGAACAAGACCCCGGGATACTTGAACTCCTCCACTTGGGGCAGGATCTCTCCCCCAACCCTGAGAGGGCACTCCACCCTTTTCCGGCTGAGGACCATGCTCTCGGATTTGGAGGTGCTGATTCTCATCCCAGCCGCTTCACACTCAGCTGCGAACCGATCCAGAGAGAGCTGAAAATCACAACCTGATGAAGCAAACAGGACAACATCATCTGCAAAAAGCAGTGACCCAATCCTGAATCCACCAAACCGGACCCCTTCAACACCCTGGCTGCGCCTAGAAATTCTGTCCATAAAAGTTATGAACAGAATCGGTGACAAAGGGCAGTCCTGGCGGAGTCCAACTCTCACTGAAAATGGGCTCGACTTACTGCCGGCAATGCGGACCAAGCTCTGACACCGGTTGTACAGGGACCGAACAGCTCTTATCAGGGGGTCCGGTACCCCATACTCCCGGAGCACCCCCCACAGGATTCCCCGAGGGACACGGTCGAACGCCTTTTCCAAGTCCACAAAACACATGTAGACCAGTCGGGCAAACTCCCATGCACCCTCCAGGACTCTGCTAAGGGTGAAGAGCTGGTCCACTGTTCCGCGACCAGGACGAAAACCACACTGTTCCTCCTGAATCCGAGGTTCGACTATCCGACGGACCCTCCTCTCCAGAACCCCCGAATAGACTTTTCAAGGGAGGCTGAGGAGTGTGATCCCTCTATAGTTGTAATATAATATATAGGCATATTAATAATATAGCAATATTAATTAACATAGAATAAAAGTGATCTCCTCAGACGACTCCCTCCTTTGCTTTCTTTGGTTCATGTTCAGTGTGGGACACACAATGACACCAAAAAGCAGAGTGACGACTTTTCTCATTTAAATTGGTTGAATGACTGATTGAACAATTGGAGACCTGTGTGACACAAATTCAAGAGAACAGTTATTTTGGAAAATCCCTCAAATCCGATTATTTAGGATTTTTTCTAAGGGTCCCAACAAATGTGACCCGGCCATTTTAGAAGATCTTTGTAGAAAAGGCAATACTTAATCTCTTTCTACACTTGCTTTGCTTTACTCGATGACAAATCAAAGATGTGCAAATATACAAGGGACAACTGCTTTTCATGTCATCACTTTTCAGGGGGCATACAACACTTTTTAATGAGCTGTAAGGGGACCAAGAAATTTGTCCATATCTGTAGAAATAAATTAAAAATCTCTAATAAAACAAAATAAAAAAATGAATTTCCTGTCACAATTCATCCCTCCATCCATTTTCTACCGCTTATCCAGTATGGGTCATGGAGACAGCAGTCTAAGCAAAGATGCCCAGGCATCCCTTTTCCCTGTCACCTCTTCTAGCTCCTCCAGCAGGATTACTGAGGTACTTTCAGGGCAGCTGGGAGATATAATCTCTCCAAAATGTCCTAGGTCTGCCCTGGGTTTCAAACCGGAACCAAAAAAGGTATGTGTATTATTACCTCAGAACCCTAGTATTTGGAGCATAAAATATGTCCCAAAACACCTCTAGAGGGAGGCATCCTAATAAGCTGCCTGCACCACTACAAAGTGGCTTCTCTCAATGTGAAGAAGAAGCGACTCTTCTTTAAGTGCCATCTTTAATTCTGCACTTCTTACACTATCAGTAACTCAGAGCCCAGACATTTTAATGATAAGGGGTCTGGCTCCATGTTCCCTTCTCGCTTTAGGGAGTCTCTTGAACCCATCACATTCTGTAATGTAACCAGAAGAGCTGGACAATGAGGACACCAAACAAAGTATGGGGAAGGTGTAGAGTGCAAAAGTGCTTTTTTTACACACAAAAGCAAAGTGTCCAAATAAATTCCCAAAGTGTTCATAAATAAATAATCCATGAAAAATTAGGTAAAATCCAAACGTTAAAAACAAGGCTAAAATGAGAATAAAACCTACAACAGACATCTGGGGTCACACCAGCCAAGCACAACTCCTTCGCAGTCTCTCCAGCTCACCCAAGGTTTGCTCACTGGGAGAAACTTCCGCTGCCACGGTCCTCACACTACCAACCCCCGTCTTGGCTGCCTCCGCTGGCGTCTGCCAGACCACTCAGGGTTGGTTGTCCTCCCGTCTTCCTTCTCGCACCCGTAGTCTTCCCTCAAATTCCTAGGGCGGACTCCTCCATGGTTGAACCCACTGTCCAATTCAGTGGGCACAATCCTTGCCTTGAGCGCCGATCCTTCACTCCATCTGGGACCCCTGACCACGCTGACCTTTCTCAACTCTCCACTCATTTTCACTGTCCCCAATGCCACACTCTCACTCTCCAAGCCTTTCTGATCTATTACGTCTCTTCTTTCCTTTCTGTTCCTCTCTCCTCTTTGTGCTGGCCCATTCTTATACGGCTCCGTGGGCGCAACACCTCAATCACGCACCGCAGGAAGCTGATTAAGCAATTGAGAATGTACAGGTGCAACTCGCCCTAATTACTCCATCAACTGCCCATGGCTGCACAATCATACCGATGGAGACTGACATGGCCAAATGGATTATTTAAAAAGCCACCCTTCTTTTGTAGCCATGGAGCTGGTACACCACAGAGACACCCTGTCCCACCACTCGTATCAGCAATCTGGTTCTTTCTGTCACTACCCAAAGCTTGTGGCCATAGCTGAGTCTAGGAACATACTGTAGAGTGTCTTGTAAATCCAGAGCTTTGCCTTTCAGTTCAGCTCTGTCTTAACCATGACTGACCGGACTAACTGCTGACAATTTCTTACTCTCTTCATCCCTCACTAGTGAATAACGATTCTGAGATACTTATACTCCTATGCTTTGGTGCACTTTGATGAGTCTTCATGAAGAAAATATTAGAAAATCAGTATGATTTAGATGAGAACAGGCCATTCAGCCAAACAAAGAGCTCAACAAAGCTTGAAGCATATCATATTTTTAAAAAACACCTCTCATCTCCACGGTTAGCAAAAGGCATAAACAAAATTAACTTGGCAGGAGAGCAAATGGTTACTTGTCTTACACAGCTGCGGAAAAAATGCCTAGATGACCTTCAAAGTGTGAACAAGTTTTTTAGGGAGCAACATTATTTGTTTTCTTTAAATCTTTGGAACCCACTCAAAAAGCAATTTTTCTGAGTTTCACATTTCACAATTGCAAAATCGGCAGCATAAGAGTTTTAGTGCCAGTTTTCTGAAATTGTATGCAAATCAGTATTTCCCAGTTTTGTTTATCACTATTTCATTACTGTGCATCATGTTGTTTTATTTATCGACCTGACACAGTAAAATGAATGTGGAAACAGTGGTACAACAAGAATGAATTAATTGTATAGCCCAAAATCACACAAGGAATGCCTCAATAGGCTTTATCAGGCCCTATTCTTTGTCAGCCCCCCCAGCCTTGACTTTCTTAAAAGACAAGAAAATAATCAAAAATAAAAAACTTGTAGGATGTGACATATCCATTGGAAGACAGCTGTTGCTTTACTCTTTTTCAGCACCATTGATGTTCAAAAGAAGGCAAACTCCTGTACTAGCTGGACTGCCTGCAAGGTGACATCGATAGCCAATTAGCAGGCTGTATTGTAGGCATAGAGCTGGACAGTTTGACATCCGTGGCAGAGCGACGGGCACTGAGCAGACTCCTGTCAATCATGGAGAATCCACTGCATCCACTGAACAGGATCATCTCCAGATAGAGGAGCAGCTTCAGAGACAGACTGCTGTAACCGTCCTGCTCCACTGACAGACTGAGGAGACCCCACACTATGTGACTCTTCAATTCCACCCGGGGGGTAAACGTTAACATTAAACAAAATTATTCTATGTTATACCTGCATTTTTATCACTCGTTAAAAGTGTTTTTTATCAGTATGCTGCTGCTGCTGGAGTATGTGAATTTCCCCTTGGGATTAATAAAGTATCTATCTATCTATCTATCTATATATCTATCTATATATCTATCTATCTCTTATATAGTCTTATCTATCTATCTATCTATCATATACTGCCTTGTATATCTATCTATTATATAGTGTCTTATCTATCTATCTATCATATAGTGCCTTTCATATCTATCTATCTATCTATCTATCTATCTATCTATCTATCTATCTATCTATCTATCTATCTATCTATCTATATCTATCTATCTATCTACATATCTTCTTTTCTATCTATCTATCTATTATATAGTGTCTTATCTATCTATCTATTATCTATCTATCTATCTATCTATCTATTATATAGAGCCTTTCATATCTATCTATCTATCATATAGTGCCTTTCATATTTTTATCTTCGGTTGTATTACAAAGTAATTATTTGAAGAATTTTTGTGTTTTGTTTTGGGGTCTTTTTGTTAGGTTATAGTCTCTATTTTGGGGTTTTAAATACCAAGCAATACAATTTTTATTATCAGCATTTTGATTCTGTGTTTCATTACAATTTCCAACTTAATTTTGAAATGGGACAGATAGCATTTTGTGACTAACACACCATTTTTGCCAGGGAGCTGCAGCGGTTGTTACAGGAGGCGTGGCTTCAGAATTCCTAAACATGTGGAATGGGTTAAAAGATCATCAGTTAGATCACTTCCTAATCCGTGTTTGCTGAGAGAAACTCCATTTTTGTGTTACGTTTTGTTAATTTGTAAACCGTTGTCTAGTTTCTTCTGATATGACCTTTTGCTGTTTCTCAGTTCACATTTGGTATTTTCACTCAAGTTTCCTTTTGTATATAATCTTGGGAAATTTGTAGATGATATTAAAATTTAAGGAATGACAGACATTGAAGAAGCTGCAAAAACAATCCAATACAACTTGGACAAGCTTCAGAACTGTGCAAGCACCTGGAAAATGCAGTTTAATGCAGAAAAGAACAAAGTATTATATGTGAGAACATTATAATGCAAGATGGGAGGCACTGTAGTACTGGAAGTAACCACTGAAAATGATTTAGGGGTTTATATTGCCATGTCTTTTGAGAGAATAAAGGGATCCATCAAAGGGTAACATTGCTTTTTGAAAATAAAATGATTAAAATGAAGAGAAATGCAATGGTTGGGATTTAAAGAAAATGTCCTTGGTGGTTTAAGAAGTGATTAAGTGCGATGTACACAGTTTTCCATAAAAGAATAAGAGATGAAATGAAATGATATTCAAGGATAAGAATAGAGTAGAAATGACACTTGTATTTGGTTATGTAAGCTGAAGAATGAATCAAAAGTCAGTGTTAGATGCTGCAAGCCAATGGACCAATCATATTCAGATGGTTTAAGCCAGGGATCTCCAATTAGCTCACCAAAGGGTTAATGAATTCTACATAAATTTGAAAACTTGATTAGTCAAATTAGGGGTGGGCGATCTTTCCAAAAAATCATATCACTATCCACAATCTGAATTGCAATCTGTCTTTTCAATGTGGCATACACTTAAGAGAATATCCAGACTCAAATTCATCAAGGCCTAACTAACACTTTATTTGAAATATCAAACAAAGCTGAATTCAATTGTTCTCTCATTCGCTAGCTAAGTGGAGTTAAGGAACACAACGCCCTGAAGCTGGCGAGTGAATGAGGAAGGCCCCTCACCTCGGCCTGCTGCGTGTTTCTCAGATTCACACAAATAAATCAGTACCGCAAGCGAAGTATGATACAAAATCAAATGAGAGAAGTCACAAAATCAACCGGAATGTTCAAGCAAACTATACAAAAAAACCCAATCTAAATCCGTTCTCTTGTGAAAAGTGGACAGATATACAGACAGACAGACGTTGGATTTTATATTTTAGCAAACCTTCAAAATAATGTGCAGAGTCTCAACAGCATTTTCTGCATTTCTGAAGCTTAATAGAGCCAGATAACTATAAGAATCTTCACCAAGCAGCTCTGCGAGTCTGACATGACTGTCATGAAATCAAAGTTCAGAACAAGACTGACAGACAAACATTTAAACGACTGCATAAGGGTGAAACTCAGTGGCTCCACTCCACCAGACACCTGCCTCTCTTGTTGAGTCATCTGACTAACTAAAAAACACATCACACATGCAACTGGACCCGTGAATAAAGTGAAACAGTGACATGGAACAAAATGACAAATGAGTCAGTCAGATCTGTGGATTTGGAATTGCATTGTTTTGTTTTGACAGCATTCGTGTTTTAATTCAATAGTGTGAGATACACTAGAAAATGCATACAGACATACAAAATGCACTTGCAGGTGAACTAAATATTTTTTGTGATGTTTTAATGCAAAATGTGAGTTGTGGACACCAACATTTTGTAAATGATCAGACAAAACAAGCTTATTCAGTTGAAATAAGCTATGAGAATAAACGTTAGAAAACATGAGTAGCTCTCAGAGGAAAAAAATGTTGGAGACCCCGGTTTAAGCAAAAGAACCAATCTGAGTAAGCCAAGTGCCATGTAAGCATTAATTCAGCACAGTTATGCAAATTCAGTTGTCTGTAACTCAGGTTTCTGCCTTTTTTCTGTGACCATTTGCTGTCAACCTCTGCCTAGGGCACTGTCCCTTAGTAGATTGCCATAATTAGAATGCCTACTCTTAAATTTAAGGTATGGACAATTAAAGACACCATATTATATATATATATATATTGTGAAGGACAGCCGGGTCCCATGCCCGGCAGGGACGCCCCTGTTACTTATGTTCCGGGGGAGCCGCCATGGGCAGTCCAATACCTCCCCCGGGACGCTTGGTGGCAGCCTCCCTGGCCGACGGTGACTCCCCAACCGCCCGCAGGGCTCCATGGGAGATGGAGTCCTCCACAGCTTGGTTGGGGCTAGGGGGAGCTGCCTGCTTCCAACAGCCCGGCTGGACGAGCTTTCAGCCCCACCTGGAAGTGCAATCAGGACCAGGTGGTTAATCACCTGGAACGCTTCCAGGTGGGCTATAAAAGGGCCCAGCCACCACCACTCGGAGAGCCAGAGTTGGGAGGAAGAAGGAGACAAAGCTTGCCTGGGAGGAGTGGTGGAGAATTGTGAGTTTGTGCTTTGGGACTGTGTTTGGGACTGTGTTTGGTCTGTGTGGCACGGGGAAGACGTATCGCACAGCTGAAGAAAAAATAAAACCTGTGTGTTTTTGTACACGTTGCCTCTGCGTGGTCTGTGCCGGGTCAGGCGCTATATAGCACCTTTTACAATATATATATATACTGTATATATATACATATATAATACATAGAGATACAGTACAATGTTTGATAAGTAAGAATTGGAGAACATTACAGGGCCTCCATTAGTCCAAAAGACAGAATTTGGTTTCAGAAAGACTTACAGAGTACATGTAAGGTGATTATTTGGCACCTTTGGTAATATTGGCTCCACGGTCCCTGGTAACTCGAACCTGGAAACTGTCGATAATGAATCTGAGGATGAGTCAGGTAAATGAGGACACACACAGTCAGAAAGAATTGGTGTACAAGTGTTTTTATTAAAACAGAGTATTCAAAAAATGTAGTGCCACATAAATAAATATTCCGTAAAATCAAGGTGTACACTGGAGGTTAAACATCCAAATAAATGAAAATAATAAAAGGCGCTCCCTTTACTTATCCCATTAGATGTAGGAAAGTCGACTGTAATTATGTTGTATGCTATTAGGTTTGTGCACAGCGTTTGACACCATTGACCATTCTATTTTACTACACAGGCTGGAAACTGACATTGGGCTCACATGCACTGCCTTTGTCAACCTCTGTCCAGGGCACTGTCCCTTAGTAGATTGCTATAACTGGAATTCCATCCATCCATTATCCAACCTGCTATATCCTAACTACAGACTCACGGGGGTCTGCTGGAGCCAATCCAATTCCCCACTCTTAAATTTAAGGTTATGGACAATTAAAGACACCATGAACAAGTTTCCTCCTGTCTGGTTCCTGACTAAAAAAGGTCCTAATTTAGTGCAAGATTTCTTTCTTTAATATATGTCCAAATTTAATTCCTACCACAGTTTTATCATCCAAGCAAAGTGAAGCAGCTATTAAAGAGGCAAACTGAATGTTGGTTAATATCGTAAAAGCTGTTGGATATAAATTAAGGGACGTTATGCATTCTTAGACCACATCTGTAAATTTGTGTGCAATTCTGGTCATCGCCGTACAAGAAAGACATAGCAGCACTTGAAGCTGTGCAGAGAAGAGCAGCCAAGTGTATCATGGGACTTCAGGACATGTCCTACTGTGACAGACTCAAAGAATTAAACCTACTTACTCTTGAGCATGATGGGGAGATGGCATCCAGGTCTTCTGATAAAGCAGATCCAGCAGAATTCTTTCAACTTAACAGTGAATCCCGTACTTGAGGACACCAGTGGAAATTAAGGGGAAGTGCATTTAGGACTGAAGCCAGGAAGCAATTCTTTACACAAAGACTCTGGAACAAACTACAGAGACATGAAGTTGAAGGAGAAACATTGACAACCTTGAAGAAGAATCTGGATGAGATATCGGGACATCTTAACTCTCAGCTAAACACACAAGCCTAGTGGACTGAATGGTCTCCCCTCATTTGTCAAATGTCTTATATTCTTTCCTTCAGGAACTCTCATTTTCTTCCCAAATCCCCAAAAAATGCCAGTTCTACTGACAGGCACCTTAAATTTTGTTTGCTGATTTTTGCTCAATGCTATCGGGAAAGGATCTACAGCCTGCCAAAACGCTAAATTGGGTTAAGTGAGGTTTGAGGTGATGTTACTTTTAAGCAGGTTTCTGCTGCTTTTAACTGCTAGTAAATCAACCTCTATTTTGTACAAGAAATATCTCAACATATCGCTTTACAAAGTAAGATGATTACATTAGAAAATTAAATGTATGAATGAAAAATGGCAAAAGGAAATCTGAAACAAAATTAAATTATATCAGTATGCTCAGGTATAGAGTTTCCAAATGACGTGATCACTCCAAGTTGGCAGACAGTGTGGTGCAGTCAGCACAATGACGACGAGGAACTGAAAGGACTGTTCTGAAAGTAAAAAATGAAAGATGGCAAATAAAATAAATGAGAGAACAGGCCGGTCATCAATCTTGATTTTAGTGTCAAGAATGAAAGAGTCTCTTGAGCAGACGTAGGAAGAAGAGCCACAGTTTCCCTAAATGTTTTAAACTGTGTCTAATCTTTTAATTGTACATTAATTAAACTTATACGCTCTCAACGAAAACATCTGGGTGACCCCAAAGGTCAATAATAGCTGCCATGTTACACTTGTTTAACTGTTAAGTACAATGGAATCAGAAAGTATTCAGACTCTAGTACTTTCTGCACATTTTATTATGCTGCAGATTAACTTTAATTTGACGAATTCCGGTTATTGAGTGTAGATCAATGGGCAAAAATGGCAAATGTCTCCATTTAAAATTAAACCTTGTAAGACGCTAGAGGATGCTGTTGCCCCTTTAAACCCAACAGATTGACACACAGAATACAAGTTAAAAACACAAAGAAGTATTTCTAATTCTTTTCTTCTCCAATAGTGCTCCCCAAGCACCACAGTCACAGTAAACAGGCAAGTAAATAAGCACAATACACAAATCTCTCTCTCTCTCTCTTTTCTCCTCCACACCTCTCAGCAAGCTTTGTCCACCTCCACCCGACTCTGGCTCACTTGCTGGGTCTTCAGTAGTCCTTTTTATAGTCGTCAACCCGGAAATGCTTCTATCCTTCTGGATCTGCTTTATCAGAAGACCTGGATTAGGGCCCCATGCCATCTCCCCACCATGCTTGAGAGTAAGTAGGTTTAATTCTTTGAGTCTGTCACAGTAGGACATGTCCTGAAGTCCCATGATGCACTTGGCTGCTCTTCTCTTCACAGCTTCAAGTGCTGCTATGTCTTTCTTGTATGGTGGTGACCACAACTGCACACAAAATTCCAGGTGTGGCCTCAATAGTGCATTATATAGTTTGAGCATAATGTGCCTTAAATTATATCCAACAGCTTTTACGATATTAGCCAACATTCAGTTTGCCTCTTTAATAGCCGCTTCACTTTGCTTGTATGATAAAACTGTGGTAGAAATTAAATATGGAAACATTTTAAAGAAAGAAATCTTGTCCTAAACTAGGACCTCTTTTAGTCAGGAACCAGGCAGGAGGAAACTTGTTCATGGTGTCTTTAATTGTCCATATCTTAAATTTAAGAGGGGGGGGATTCCAGTTACAGTAATCCTTTCTCGATCGTGGGGGTTGCGTTCCAGACCCCCCCGCGATAGGTGAAAATCCGCAAAGTAGAAACCATATGTTTGTATGGTTATTTTTATATATTTTAAGCCTTTATAAACTCTCCCACCCTGTTAACATTGTTAGAGCCCTCTAGACATGAAATAACACCCTTTAGTCAAAAGTTTAAACTGTGCTCCATGACAAGACAGAGATGACAGTTCTTTCTCACAATTAAAAGAATGCAAACATATCTTCTCTTTAAACGAGCACTGTCAGGAGCAGAGAATGTAAGAGAGATAGAGAGAGCGTGACAGAAAAACAAACAATCAAAAAATCAATACGTGCTGTTGGGCTTTTAAGTATGAGCACCGCGATAAAGCAGCCGGAAAGAAGGGAGCAATGTGAAGGTAGTCTTTCAGCATTTTTTAGAGTAGCCTCCGTATCTTCTAAACAAACAGCCTCTGTGCAAACAGCCCCTCTGCTCACACCCCCTCCGTCAGGAGCAGAGAACGTCAGAGAGAGAGAGAGAGAGAGAAAAGCAAACAATCAAAAAATCAATACGTGCTTTTGGGCCACCACGATAAAGCAGAATTTCTTAGAGGAGCGTCCATATCCTCTAGGCAAACAACCCCTCTGCTCACACCCCCTCCGTCAGGCGCAGAGAATGTCAGAGAAAGACCGAGAAAAGCAAACAATCCGCTCGGGAAGCACATCGTATATCATTGAGGAGTTTTAGTTAATATGTAATACATGCTCTGATTGGGTAGCTTCTAAGCCATCCGCCAATAGCGTCCCTTGTATGAAATCAACTGGGCAAACAAACTGAGGAAGCATGTACCATAAATTAAAAGACCCATTGTCCGCAGAAATCCGCGAACCAGCGAAAAATCCGTGATATATATTTAGATATGCTTACATTTAAAATCCGCGATGGAGTTAAGCCGCGAAAGTCGAAGCGC
Source organism: Polypterus senegalus (assembly GCF_016835505.1). Classification (NCBI taxonomy): domain Eukaryota; kingdom Metazoa; phylum Chordata; class Cladistia; order Polypteriformes; family Polypteridae; genus Polypterus; species Polypterus senegalus. Next base: position 13,234,506 of record NC_053158.1, read on the forward strand.
GATATAGCGAGGGATTACTGTATAACAATCTTCTAAGGGACAGCGCCCTGTGCAGAGGTTGACAATGGCAGTGCATGGTCTTTCGTCCCCGTAACTGGGTAGTACTTCTGGGTTATGGGTGAGGCAGGACTCCCCAGGATCTTTTGCAGCATCCCCTGGCAGCACCCACGGTACCCAGCAGGGCTGTGGTATTAAACTACATGTCCCATAGTGCAGGGCACCACTGCAGTCCAGGGAAGCTGCCATCTAGCATCGTGAGGGAAATAATGGCTTCCCCCATCCTTCCACTCTGTGGACGTCCCAGCCGGGTTGAGCTGCCAGCCGTCTATCACAACCTACAACACAGTAAAGTGAACAGAAAGTGAAGCGGTCTGACTAGTTTCTGAATCCATCGAATACAGAATCATCCTCTTAGTTTGTTTACCACTGTCAGCCTCAATCACTTTATTTTATTTCTGATGAAGATCAAGTTGCATATATGGTCGTTTAGTTCTGCTATATTGTTTTGATTAACAGCCGTATCCTTAGTGCTTTGAGTCATCACCAGAAGGTTAAACTGTAATGAAATAAATCTATTATTAAGCAATAAGTCATTGCCTTAGAAACGCCTTCTGTAAGAGCAGCAATTGCCACAAACATGTTTTGATGCAGTTTGCCTAACAGCTCGTGCCACTTTCATTCGTCCCATCTGCTTATGCTGAGAGCACTCGAGCAAGAGTGTTGTCGGCAAGGACAAGTTTGTGATTTGACTATCTGCAGGCCTTCTAATGTTTGCTTTGGCTCTCAAAGTTCGGCTTTCGTTAAACAAGCCAGATGGTGTCCCTAGTGATGCGTAATCACAGATGCTACAATGGCAGGTATAGTAGAAATAATGGTTAAGAGACATTTCTTTTTTTTTTTATGGCTCTTAATTGCACCAAGAATGATTCCGTTCTTCTGTGGAGTAAACAGTTTGTCTTAATTAGGAACTCTGAAGCCGGCTGCAGTGATTGTAAATCTTATTTGAATAATTGGCTCATCTAAAGGATGCCTGTGCCTCCTTTTTTCACCCTTGAACTTAACTGAAGATATTACCATCCATAAGTGAATCAAGGCGAAGAAAATGAAAATAGGCATCATCACAGAAAATTAACTATAAAGTAAACATGCCTTATAATTTAATTTTGTTTAGCCAGTTCTGTAGTGATTTAGCTATACTAAATATATATAATACACAGATATACAGTACATTGTTTGATAGGTAATATTTTAGAATTGGGGATGGTTACTGGGCCTCCATTAAAAGACAGAATTTGGTTTCAGAAAGTCTTACAGAACATGCATAAGGTGATTATTTAGTTTGGTAATATTGGCTCCATGGTCCCTGGTAACTTTAACCCAGAAACCATTGATAATGAATCTGAGGATGAGCCAGGTAAGTCAGCAAGATTTGGTGTACAAGTGCTTTTATTAAAACAGAGTTTTCAAAAAGTATAGTGCCACAATTCTTCATAATTAAATAATCCATAAAATCAAGGCGAGCAGTAGAGGTTAAACATCCAAATAAATGACAATAATAAAAGGCAGATCTTCTTCTACAAACAACAAGCTCCAGTGCAACTTTCTAAATCTGGCACCCCATCTGTTTATCCCATAAGATAAAGGCAATTCCATTGTAATTATGTTGTACTGGCCGTCCACCGCAGCTCCACCAGTGTAGTAGTAAAACAGGACAGTGAGGTGGGCCCTGCCCAGCTCCCCACTCCCCTCGGTCCACAGCCTCTATCTTGGATAAGTGGGAATATATATCGCTCCTGTAAACAAGCTATGATTCTTAGCACAAATTCAACCGGAATGTTCAAGCAAACTGCAGGAAAAAAACCTGATCTAAATCCCTTAAGTAATTATATTGTTCGCTAGCTAAGCAGATGTAAGGAACACCCCACTATATATCTCTTGGATTCGTGCAAATAAATCGGTACTGCAAGTGAACTATAATACATAGCGCAATGAGAGAAGTCTCAAAATCAACGGGAATGTTCAAGCCAATTATAGAAAACATACTGATCTAAATCCATTAAGTAGTTCTTTCATGAAAAGCGGACAGACATACAGACAAACAGAAAGACAGACATTGGATTTTATATATAGAGAGATGTTAGATTTGTGCACAGCGTTTGACACCATTGACCATTCTATTTTACTATACAGGCTGGAAACTGACAATGGGCTCACATGCACTGCCCTTTCCTGGTTTAGTTCTTATTTATCAAACCGATTCCAGTATTTACTGAAATTTGCTGTCAAGACACCATCATTATAATCAGAAATTAAATATGGTATCCTGCAAGGCTTAGTACTGGGACAATTGCAGTTTTCATTTTGCATGCTTCCACTGGGATCTATCATTTGAAAACATAACATTGATTTTTCACTCGCACGTAGGATGCTGAGAAACTAATTTAAACATTTATTTCTACTAGGATTGACTACTGCAATGTGGTTGCTCATTGTCTGTTCAAATCATTCTTTATACAGTTTTCAATTAGGTCAAAAAGCTGCGGCAAGGATCATTACAGGAACCAGAAGGCACAAACACATAACTCCAGTTCTTAAGTTCTTACACTGGCTCCCCGTTAAGTTTAGGGCTGATTTTAAAATCCTTCTTTTAACATATAAAACCTTAAATGACCAAGGCCCTGCTCACTTATCTGAACTTTTCTTTATTTACAAAGTTGAGCACTGATTTCAAAATGCACGCCTGCTTATGGTCCCAAGGATTAATAAAATAGCAGCAGGAGGTGGAGCTTTTACTTACAGGGCCCTGAAGCTGTGGAATGGTCTGCCTGCTACTATAAGAGATGCCCCTTCAGTCTTAGCCTTTAAATCCAGGTGGAAAGCTCACCGTTTTTAGTTTGGCATACCCTGACTAGAGCTGCTGATTAGCTGTGTATACTGCATCTCTGTTATTATTCATTAATGCTAAAACCAAAGTAATAAGATATTTATAAACTGTTACTAACCCTCACCTCTTCTTGGTATCCTAATGTGGCACTTGGTGCCACTGCTCTACTGTCAAGTCATCTCAGATCAAGGAGCCCTGGAATCACTGGTTAGAAGGATCCTTTCGTCTGATTGGCCAGCCCGGCACTGACTTAGCTGTGGAATGGCCAGTAAAGGAGAAGACAACTTGTTGGCTGGGGTCTCCAGGATTCTGCGTGTGTCTGGCTGGTCTGACTCCTTTTCTACAATCTGGTCAGGGTTCTATAATGAGCAGATAGGTATTGTTTTTCATGTATGTTAATTCGTTTCCACTTTGTTTTTGATGTATTTGAACAAATCTATATCCTCATATGTGACAGTTCTGTATTTAGGTATCATCTATTGTTCCATTTTGCTTGCATTGAATTGAAAACTAAAAGTTTTTATCAGATTCCTTGGTGTCAAAGACACCAATAGCAATATTCAGCACCACTCCTTCCACTCTGTGGGCATTATATTAGTTAATAAATAATAAAAATAATAATAATTCTTTACATTTATATAGCACTTTTCTCACTACTCAATGTGCTTTTCATAGCAAGTGGGGAATGACTTCAGTCACCACTAATTTTGTAGCATTCATGTGGAGGATGCAACAGCAGCCATTTCTATACCAGTATGCTCACCATACATGAACTATTAGCTGGTGAATTGGTGAGAAAAATAGCAAATTACAGACAGAGGATGATTTGGGGTCAGAATGACTAGACCCTGCAGGGCAATTCAGCCTGGACATCAGGATACACCCTGCACTTTATGAAGGATGCCCAGGAATCCATTATGACCATAGAAAGTCAGGACCTCGGTTTTACGTCTCATCCATTTTTACAGCACAGTGTCCCCATCACTGCATTTGGGCATTGGGATCCAAGAATATAACATGTAAAAATAAAGCTTCCAATTAGTCCCAGCCTCCTGATATCGCAAGCCCTGCTCCTACTCCTGCTGCCATGCAATGGAGTCCCTACTCCGAGTCCTGGGTACCTTAAGGAGCAGGAGCCCCACTGAGCGCTGGCCTCTCTCTCAGGGACTCACTGCTGTTGGGACAATCAGCCCGGCTCCTGATCCTGCCTCTCACTCTCTCTTTCCTTTCACTTCTGTTCCTTTTTTCTCTTCTAATTTTTTGTCGGTATTCTATAATGAATGGGTCCTTGCTTAATATTTTAAAAATGCACATAATTTTTCACATTTTGTACATATTTCATTGCTGTTTATACAAATTTGTCATATGTGTAATCCAAAAATTTCAGTGGTCTCTCAGATTAATGTTATCCTGGTAAAGAATGCATGTCTTATTGTTTCCTACTAACGTGATTTTCTTTTTTAATATCATTTTTCTCTATTTCTGTATGAATGACTGGGTCTGTGTCTTTAATTGCATTTTCAGGGTTGACCAAAGGACACGCTTGATCCCTTTAAACATGCGAGAAGTAAAAGTCTGGTGAATACAAATAAACTGTGTGGGCAACTTTAATTCCGTTGATAAAATATGACAAGAGATGCTCTAATTTCACCTGAGTGAAATGAAAATTCAAATAACAGTGGTAGGTCTAAAAATAATCATGCTTGTTCCTTTGACAAACTTCCAGTGAGTCATGCGTGAACCATTTCTTCTGTGATACTAATGATGGAACTGCTGAACAATCAGAAAATAAAGTATCCAGAGGCACTTCAAAAATAGAAAATAGGAGCCAAATTCTAAATGCAAGAACATGTCTGCTATCAAATACAAATTACTGAAAAATGTCTTTTATTTTTGTCCTCTTTGTACAGTAAGTTTTTTACTCCTTTATTATCAATAAATACCTGTGAAACATTATTTTATGATTGTGCTTATAGATAGATAGATAGATAGATAGATAGATAGATAGATAGATAGATAGATAGATAGATAGATAGTGTCACACTTGCGCGATTAGGGGACAGTCAGTAGGTTCTATCATGTGTGAAACTACAAGAAATGGGGAGCTGGATCACGGTATTAATGCTTTTCTCTCCTTTTCATCTATAAAAAGAAGCCTGAATAAAAAGTTTGTACCTTAACGCATATACCGATCTCCACTGCATTTCCGCACCACAAAGAAAATGCTCCGCTCCAACCCAGGGAATCACCTCACTTCTGGTTCCATCCTGATGACTTCAGTTCCGTCCCTCTGCTCCTGACATCATCTACAGCTCCATCCCTCTTTGGCACTTCCATTGTATTGATTTGTCCCGCTATAAAAAGCCTCCTGACCCCTGTGTTTTGTCAAATGTATCAAAGTTTTTGTTCATAGATAGATAGATAGATAGTATCACACGCGCACAATTAGGGGACAGCAGCCTCTGTCATGCATGAAACTACAAGAAATGGCGATCCGGATCACAGTATTAATGCTTTTCTCTCCTTTTCATCTATAAAAAGAAGCCTGAATAAAAAAGTTTGTACCTCAACAAATATACCGATCTCCACTGCATTTCCGCACCACGAAGAAAGCGCTCCATTCCAGCACAGGGAATCACCTCACTTCTAGTTCCATCCCTCTACTCCTGACATCATCTACAGCTCCATCCCTCTTCATCACTTCCATTATATTGATTTGTCCCTCTATAAAAAGCCTCCTGATCCCTATGTTTTTGTCAAACGTATCCAACTTTTTTTGTGTTAAGCTTGGAGAATTTTTATAAAGACGTCCTTGAAAAGCTCAGAAAAAGAGTCATTCGCGTGAGACCAGGTGTGGCAGAAAAGTAATGAGACTGATTTTTTATTTACCAAAGTTTTTATTTTTTTCAAACATCAATGTTATCCCCTTCAAAGTAGTTCCCTTGGGCAGCTACACACCGATGGAGACGTTGTTCCCACTGTTGGTAGCAGCGCTGGAAGTCTTCAACCGGTATGGTCTTCAGCATGTCCGTTACACTCTTTTGGATGTTTTCTAAAGTCCCGAAATTACGTCCTTTGAGGACATTTTTCAGTTTAGGAAAAAGGAAAAAGTCACACGGACTGACGTCAGGTGAATAAGGGGGCTGGGGAACCACAGGAATGCCTTTTGAGGTCAAAAATTCTGTTATGGAGAGGGCAGTGTGACATGGGGCGTTGTCATGATGGAGCATCCATTTGTCGTTAATGTCTGGTCTCACGCCAATGACCCTTTTTCTGAGCCTTTCAAGGACGTCTTTATAAAAATTCTCCAAGCTTAACACAAAATTTAATGGCACAACGTTGCTCCAAATTCCGCTGTTCCATTTTGCGTGACGCAAAACCAAAAACACAACTTCGCTAATAGCAGTCACAAAAATCACGTAGTTAACGGAAGGAGTTGAAACTCGCACTGAGCTATGGGAGGGGACTGATACACGTGCTCTATCAAGGACAACAGCGCAGCTTTGCCAGATCGCTTGCAGTGTTGCCAGTCTCATTACTTTTCTGCCACACCTCGTAGATAGATAGATAGATAGATAGATAGATAGATAGATAGATAGATAGATAGATAGATAGATAGATAGATAGATAGATAGATAGATAGATAGATAGATACTATATAACTAACGTATGTCCAGTCAATTCAGTTTGGCACAGGTGGACTGAAGTCAAGATTTCAACACAGGAGAATTAAAGAAAGGAGGACGCACTTAACCTCTGTCTGGAGTGCCACAGCCAAGTCTGAATACTTTGAGTGTATGTAATGTAAGGGTGAATGTAAGGGTTTTAGTTTGGGATTTTTAATAAATTTGCAAACCTTTCTGTAAATGTGTTTTCACTTTTCCAAGATGGGTTATGGAATGTAGATTGATGAGCTAAACTGGCAATTTATCCATTTAAAATTAAATTCCACAACACAGTAAAGTGTGCATAAAGTGTCTGAATGCTTTTTGTATAACAACAACAACGACATTTATTTATATACCACATTTTCATACAAAACAAATGTAGCTCAAAGTGCTTTACATAATGAAGAATAGAAGAATAAAAGACACAGTTAGAAAATAAAATAAGTCAACATTAATTAATATAAAATAAAAGTAAGGTCTGATGGCCAGTAAAAGTAAGGTCTGATGGACAAAAAAACAAAAAAAACCCAGACGGCTGGAGAAAAAAAAAAATCTGCAGGGATTCCAGACCATGATACCTCCCAGTCCCCTCTGGGCATTCTACCTAACATAAATGAAACAGTCCTCTTTGGATTTAGGGTTCTACTAAAGTATCTACTGTATATGACCTGCAACCACAAGGTGGTGCCACTGAGCCCCAAACCTTACACAAAATATTATCTAACATAAGTCTGGATAATATTTTATTTTTATTCCCACAGATTTTTTTTTTTTAACAGTGCACACAGCCACAAACAGCACAATATTACTTTAATAAATGTCTTCCTCTCCTTCCACTGTTCGAGTGTGATGTTGAAGTGTCACCCGTTGCACAGCTGCACTCGGGTCCCGATCCAGGTGGTTTTGTTGTGTGGTGGGTGCAGCAATGCAGTTGTAATCAGCGAATGCTCCCAACCCAACCACCTTTCACTACTCTAGTTGAGAATCGCCTGCTGCCTCTCATCTCTGACTCCCCAATTTGAGATGGTGGGCTCAGGAATGCTTTCAGTGTCACTGCACGGTATTTCGTGAGCACTTCTGGGTCATGTAGAAACTGGCATTGTCCTCCCCACACAGCACCCTCTGGATCCTGACAGGGCTGCACTTCCACATTCCAATTGGCATACAGCTCTGCTGGTGTCCTGATTGGGGTTAGCCTGGAGGAACACTGCCACCTACTGCGTGGGGGGTATGATTTGCTCTCGGTGCCCACATTCACCCAGTCCATTTATTTTCCCTCGACGCAGATTACAGGGTGTTCTGGCTGGGTTATGTGTTTCCATTGCTGCATTCCTTCCATTTTGGCCTCAAGGCTGGGCAAAGTAGTTAGTCTGCATCCCAGCAGGGATGCCCATCTGTCTGGCGAGGCATTTCCAGTATTCACTGGTAACTGGCTGTAATAGCAAAGGAATTCTAAAATAAATAATAAAAATGCATTGAGAATACTGTAAAAGGATTTAAAAAGCAAAGCGCTTGGCACATGAGGCTGCAGAGGTGCGTGTCTGTCAATACTTTATTGAGTTTGTCTTGAAGCCACTCGTCACACTATCTGTGAAAATATAAATCAGCATTTTGACTGTTAGACTGATGAAAGATTAATTATCTTTTTTGCTAATTAAGGTTATTTTAAGATTATGAGAAGTAAACATTTAGTTAACATAATTCACTGCAAGTGTTTTCATTAATTCATGTGCAATTTAACACCTGTGTGACATTTAGAGTTAAGAATTAATAAATGGAATGATCAATTTTCAAGTTGTCAGCTTGAGATGACTCAATATATCCACCAGAGGTTGGAGTGTGCATAGCATGGACCCCTTAATGCCAGCTTTTCAGCACAGAAAAGTGGTTCAGAAGAACACTGCATGATGGGCCACTCCAGAAAGCACAGCTGACTATCGTCACTGGTGCTGAATACCAGATCAGAGTAATTTATTGATTTTAAGTTAAGAAAATGAATATTTATTTTAACAAGTCCATAATCCAAATGAATAAAAATTGAAAGGCAACTGTAATACTCAACCAGGTGTAATGAAGAGGCAGCACAAAATGGTACAAAGCATGAACGGGCCTTCAAATACCACCAGGCAGACCAGCTCTTCACATAATCTGGCCACAAAATAGGCCTCTCCCCAGGCAGACTAACCTCAAATTGAAAATGCAGCCTTTGGGACCTGCACATGCCCAGAATTGGGCCTCATGTTTTTAAACTTTAAAAATACTTAAAATATTTAAAGAGGAAGAGAGGTAAGGGGTCATGCACTGATACGGCACGTTGCCACACGCAACACATGACAAACCTCCTCAGGACCGCAGATTAGGACCCAAGTGCAGCCATGCAGTGGGTGACACCTCAGCACCACACTAGTTCAGATGGAGTGGAACAGTGTCAGGTTTTTTTTATGGTGGCTGGAGTGCCAATTCTGCCACTAACCCCCAGGTTTTTCCCTACAGGTTGGAGGGCCTACCAGCAGGGCTGGATACAGAGTAACGTCATACCTAGGACGGAAAAAAAAAAAAACAATAAAGAAAAATATCCTTTGAGGTGTTGTGATTAACTGTTCTCTTTAGTGGTTATTTCTGACCTTTTTATGACAAAGTATGCGTCTAATTAGTGTTTTTTCACGCCAAGTCATCCTAATATGGCATTAGTTTTTCTGTAAGATGTATCCATCAAACGTTTAAGTATTTTAGTATTTTGTTAAAACACCATTTTTGTTTGGATCTGCAATTTGGATTGGTATCTTTCCACTGAGATTTTACTCTGAGAAGCCGTGTGGTGCGTCACTTGTTAAGTCATCAAAAGCAATGCTACAAAGGTAAGCTCCTCTAGTTATACATTATCTAAGATTTGAATAGGTGTTTCCTGGAGTATCCAACTGGCTTCTCCTTCTTACTTATGACATTAAATTGTAATTAGTCTTTTGGACTTGACAAAAGAGTTTAGGTTAAAAACTCAGCTGTTATCTGACTATGTTTCAATCTCTCAGTCCTCTTACAAAGTCTCAGGGTCTTACTTGAGTCAGCATACAACAGAAAGGATGACTGTAAACCTCTGGCTTGAAGAGACAAACGCACATGAAAAATGTTTATAAACAAATAAAAGCAGAACAAACGGGGGAAAAAGGCAAAAGGGCATATATCATAAAGTCTGAGGGTGTCCCCACAGTAGATGTTGTGATCAGGGCTGAATTTTAGGCCTTTCCTATATTTGGCGCCATTTTGCGTAACTGTACTGTCGTTAGAGTCACATCTCGTGTTTCTAGGGACGTGGTCTCCAGGTTTGTGACCTTGAGTTCATTGGCATGACTGGAAAAAAGTTCAGTGTTTGCACCAAACTTTATCCACTCTGTGGATACTTCCTTTAAAAACAAAAGGAAACAGTCGCTTTGCTATTGATATTCATTGTCTTGCCTGGTTTGGACTTCTTGTGTGATTTTTGTCTTTTATCTTGCCTCACGTCTGAGGTTCAGTCATTTTGTTTTTATTTTTTTTTGTTTTGCCGCATCTCACAGTTCATCTCAAAAAATCAAGACAGTAGGGACATCAGAAGGAACACAAGGAATATGACCATGAACTGCATATACACAATACCTGACAATTTAACAGTATTTACCATATATATTCATGCATACGTTGGGTCTTGAAACCCAAAAAATCAATCATAAAATCAGACCCCAAGTTATAAGCCGTTCACAAATTCACTTAATTATTTTTTTTTACATCTTCTTGCCTCCTCTAATCTCACATCAGTTTCTCAGACGCATCAAATTTTGTTGCAGCAGCGCAGTTACCAATTTGTTTTGCCACTTCAACGATGTTTAATTTAAAAAACAGCTTCATATTTTCTTCTGATTAAATGCTCCATCGTAGATAAGGGATGCACTTACAATATAGGTGTATGAGGATGTGAGATACAAAAAACTCAAATCAGTGCAAACGTCGCTTCAGAATACTTTGGGTATTACTGTGTGGTCACATAGGCACAATAGAGAGAGAGAGGTTAGGAGCACACGCTGATACAGCGCATTGCCGCACCCACATAGAGTAAAAAAGGCAGCGTGCCCCATGGTTACTCTCTCAGGTGGGCATTAGCACATTGTAATCTCTTGGGCCAATAGCGTGTGTTTTCCACATTTGACTTATACGACCAACATTATAAAATACCAGAAATCATACAATAAAATCAAGTCCTGACTTATCCGGAGAAATTATCTGTGCGTATATATGGTACATAAAATGATATTAACAAAAATTGCATAAAAACACAAAAATAACAATAAAAAGGAAGATTACTGTTGTTATTTAGTAAAGAAAGGGCAAAAATGTTCTGACTGCAGATAAACAGAAGGACATTTAATGGTAATGACTGGGAGAAGAAATACAGTCAGAAAACAATGACTGGGTCATAACTGAACAGTCATAATTGGATTTTTTTTTATTGTTTTTATAGTATCTTCTTGACCTCAAAAATCATTAAGCTGTTGGTCAGAGGGGCGCTAAGGAATTTGGTGTTTGTTACTTATTGTTCTGAAGCGTTTCATGAATATTTATTTTTGAATTCTTTCTCCCGCAACTCAGTATTGTTTTTGTATAAATGCTGCTTTTTGTTGTTGTTCAGTTACTAGGCTTAAATGATTAGAGATGCACGTAATGTCATTGCCATAACAGCATAAAGGTTAGCATCACAATTTTTCAAATCATCTGAATATTCAAATTACTTTGAAAAACTTGGCTGTCTTCTTAAAATATTAATTTGCTCTCCTGGTTTTGACACATTTTTCGATTCTTGCCTTCTGCATTGGTTAATAAATCATACTTAACTTTCTGGCTCCCGACTCTCTACATACAGTATGTCTTTATTTGACCATGATTTCTGGTTTCATGTTTTTGGCTTTATCTAAAATACTAAGGTTTTCTTACTCACTGGCATTTACCTTAGCTTGCTGTTTTTTTTAACGTAATCTCAAGAACCCTAATTTAAAACCATCTATGATTGTTTGTTCTTTTGCAGTCATTAAATAGACGATCAAAAATACCGTCATCAAAACCAAATTGCCAGACAAGAAATCATAGACAAAAAAAAAATCAGGGCTTAAAGATCAGAAACCAGAACCATTTTATTTAAGGTACTGCAAGCAATGAAGAATTATCTGTGATCTGATAGGATGTGTATGCCAATGGCAACAAGAAGCCTCTGAGACCAGACACCATTAATTCATGCATTTATTTCTAGTAGGATTGACTACTGCAATTCAGTGTTCACTGGATGTTCAAACTGTTCTTTATACAGCCTCCAGTTAATCCAAAATGCTGCTGCAAGAATTATTACAAGAACAAGAAAATACAAACACATAACTCCAGTTCTTAAATCCTTACATTGTTTCCTGGTCAAGTTTAGGGCAGATTTCAAAATCCTCCTTTTAACATAGAAAGCCTTAAATGGCCAAGGTCCGGCTAACTTATCTTATTACTTTCAAAACAGAATGTACATTAAGTTTCAAAATGCCGGTCTGCTATGATTCCAAGGAGGTCGAGCTTTTAGTTACAGGGCCCCTAAACTGTGGAGTGGTCTCCCTGCTACTATAAGAGATGCCCCTTCAGTCTCAGCTTTTAAATCCCGGCTGAAGACTCACTACTTCAGTTTAGCACACCCTGACTAGAGCTGCTGATTAACTGTACACACTGCATCTCTGTTGTCAGTTGTTAGCACTAAAACATAAGTAATATAGTTATAATTTGTTATTAAGCCTCACATATTCCGTTTCTCTTCTCGGCACTCAAATGTCGCACTTGGTGCCACGGCCTGCCTGCCTAAGGTAAAGTCATCTCTGATGGAGGATCGCTGGAATCGTCATGTAGAGGGGTCCTTTCATTGGATTGGCTGGCCCAGTGCTGTCTCAGCTGTGGAACGGCCAATAGAGGGAGGCAGCTTGATGGATGAGGTCTCCAGGACTCAAAACAAATCCAAATCCTATTATGTGATATCATCTACTGTTAAATTCTGCTCTGTACTTGTAATATTTCTATTGTACTATTATACTGTATTGAGGATTTGTTCTGTTCTGTGTATTGTATTGTATTGACCCCCCTTTTTTTTAACGCTCAACCTACCTGGAAAGGAGTCTTTCTTTGAACTGCCTTTCCCAAGGTTTCTTCTATTTTTTTCCTTTTTTTTTTGGGGGGGGAGGAGTTTTTTCTTGTCTTCTTAGAGAGCCAAGGCTGGGGGGCTGTCAAGAGGCAGGACCTGTTAAAACCCTTTGTGGCATTTCTTGCGTGATTTTGGCCTATAAAAAAAATAAATTGTATTGTATTGTATTTGGGGAGGGAGTTTCATGGACACGATGTAGAGCTATAAGTACCTCGGGGTTCACATGAGCAACAAACTAGAATGGTCTGACAGAGTGAGAGCAGACTGGACTTGCTGAGGAGACTCAGTGCTTTCGATATGTGCTGCAAGCTACTCGAAATGTCCTTCCAGTCCATAGTAGCCACTGTGGTGTTCTAATCTGTGGTCTCCTGGCATAGCAACTTGATCTCAAAAGAAGCACAATGCCTGAACAAAACTTATTAGATAAGTCTGCTCGGTCACAGGGCAAACCCTAGACACACTGGTAGCTTTTAGAGGATGAAGAGGAGATTGGGAGCATGCACTGATCACAGCGCGTTGCCACACACACCACTTGATGAACCACCTGGATTGGGATCCTAATGCTGCAGTTGACATCTCACCACCACAGTGGAACAGTGTGAGTTTTTTATTTTTTTAAGGTTGGCCGGAGTGCCAGTCCTGCCACTTACCCCAGGGGTGGTGGCAAAATTGGACGCCATCAAGAAAAATAAACTCCATTTTCTCCAGAAGACACAGACTCATTCTACCACAGTGTGCTAAGAAGCACCTCTGGGGGTCTTTTCTGCCCACTACTATCAGGCCACTCAATGCTTCCACCAGATGTACTAGTTAAGTTTATTTTTATTCATTTATTTATTGATCGATTGATTGATTTACTGTATTATCTCTCCTGTGAGTCTGTATTCTTGTTCTTTATGTTTCTTCTGCAGTATGCATTTGAATTGCCCTAAGGAATTAATGAAGTTTTCTCTAATCTAAAATTTATAAATATACATTTTAAAAAATCATTACCGCAAGTGAACTATGATATATAGCTCAATGAGAGAAGTCACAAAATCAACCAGAATGTTCAAACAAATTATCGAAACAAACCCAGTGTAAATCCATTAAGTCGTTCTCTCGTGAAAACTAATCAGACATACAGACAGACAGATGTTGGATTTTATATATAGAGAGATAAGAAATTGAAATATTACTTTGACACAAATATTCATACTTTTTAGTGAGTATGTTAGTATCATTTAGTACTTTAGTATCAGGGTTTGAAGGAGCTCCGTCTTGTCAGGTTTCCAGTCTGCAAGTGACATCTCGTCGGGTTTTTATAGTCCCAGGACTGGAAGGGGTGGAGTCAGTTGCCCTCATTGGGTGTTTTCTCTGCACTGTGTCGGCAAAGGAACATGACACAGTTAGCGTCAGTGCCCCTTCTTGGCCCACCGTGGAATTACATACCTGGGAGGAATCCAGAGTGACCCCCCCACCTGGATGCGCATGCGTCATGGTTTGTAAATGAGACCCCTGCACATTTGGAATAAATGCTGCAACGTCACAAAGCCACTTCTTTATTGTGAATGCATTTTAAATATTGTCTTAAAAAAAGCAATTACTATTCAAATTGATCGACTTGTAAACCCCATGTTTAGTTTTACATTCAATACCCTGTGTTTAACTTCTATAGTAATGAATAAAAGATCATAAAATCACACTAAAGAACTTTGCTACAAAGCAGAAGACCATTTATTGAATAGATTGCTTTGTAGCATTTTCTTTTTATTGGTTTTTCATGGTTACTGGTGCAAGTCCATTATTTCCTGTTTCTGCTGTCAGATTCGGTTTATTTTTCTTGTTAGAGGGTGACTATTGGTAATAGTCATCTTGCTGTCATGCAGTTATCAGAAAATATAGCCGCCTATGCTCTTGAAGAAGGTTTAAATGTGTTAATCCATGTCCTGCAATGCTTGGCTAAATTGCTCCATGACGAGAATTTCAATGGCTTCATCAACTCATCTCTGTAAGGGATTAATCCACTTACGGACATATTGTTTGAGCTGAATACAAACAGTTTCCGTTGCGTGCTCTGAAGCTCTTTTAGGTTCATTGTTAAATGCTTTGTGCTATTGCTCCTTCGCTTGATTGTAATCTTCTAATTCTCTGATATACTCATCTGCACAAGATTAGATTTTTTTTTTAACCTGCTCTTGTGGTAAAACAGGCTTTTGCCATCCTGTCAGTGAAATGAAGAAATTTATAGACAAGAAATAATATTATATTTAAAAAAAGTCATCAATTTCAGCAATCCAAGATGTGACTAATCCAGCAAGCTGAATGCCAAACCCTGTCTTTGTTCCCAACCTTTTCTTTGTCCCGCACCCTTAGAAAATGTTTGATTTTGTTTGGCATCCCCTAACAAAAGTCACCTCACATTTGAAGATGAAGAAGTCCAATTTCTCATTTTAGACCCACAAATTGAACAACAGCAACAACAACATTTATTTATATAGCACATTTTCATACAGATAATGTACAGTAGTTCAAAGTGCTTTACAATGTACAGTGCTGTAGGTTGAGCAAATTGAACTAAAAAATAAGTGCAAAAAATGTAATTATAGGTTGAATAATTTACCTTTATAAATCTCAATTATCTTGTATATGTGTTCCCAGTGAAACTTAGACACTTAATTGACGATCCGGGGGTTGGGGAATCCCGCGAAGCATCAACTGCCGCAAAGAAATTATATAAAACAGCAACATTTATTTCTAGAGCACATTTTCATACAAACAATGTAGCTCAAAGTGCTTTACATGATGAAGAAAGAGAAAAAAGACAAATTAAATAACAATTAAAATTAGGGAACACAAATTAACATAGAATAAAAGTAAGGTCCATTGGCCAGGGAGGACAGAAAAAACAAATAAAAAACTTCAGGCAGCTTGAGAAAAATATAAAATCTGCAGGGGTTCTGAGGCCACCAGACCACCCAGCACCCTCTAGGCATTCAACCTAACATCAATGACCTCAGTCAGTCCTCATGGTATTCAGGGTTCACATGGAAGAACTTGATGATGATGGTCATGTGGACTTCTGGGCTTCAATCCATCAATGTAGGGACATCACGGTGCTTTGATCAGGTGGTGGGGGCGCAGATCACCACCACAGAAAACCGGATAAAGAACAGAAGGGAAAGTAGGGGTTACTACGGATTTTGGAACCACCATGAATAATAATGATAAATAATTGAATGCACAAACAACGATCGAGGAGTTAGGGGGATTGGAGACCAAAGTGAAGCAACAGAGGCCAGCGCACTGCTAAGCAATGAAACACAGTCGATGAGTTTTGTCCCCCCAATAACACTTGCACTGCAGTTCAAAAATAGCTGCACCGTACAGTTAATAATTTCTGCGCTACTACCTAGACCACCAGGTGTAGCATCCAATTCAGTCCTCCTTGTCCCTCCCCACCAGCAAAAATGTCAATCAAACCTCAAAATCGGTGATGTTTCACGGTCAGGGCTGGCACAGATCATCATTACTAGACCACATCCTTCTCTACAGATCATTGCAAGGTCCAAATTCCATTCTCTTAAGGTTATTCCCCTTTGCAAAGGCTCGAATTGCAGTAAGGAACCCGTGGGAAGGCACATTTCTGCCGCTTATTCACAGGTGACAATTGCACACACATTGCTGGATTCTTTTCACACCACCATAGAACAGGAGCACAAACTAAGAAATGACCTACAAATGATGGCACACTACAAGACGCCAATTGAACCACCATAAAGTCAGACAACACAGCTCGCTTAATTTTGGCGAATCACTATGCAAGCTTCTCATTTGTCACTCCCCCTGAAATGCCATCTCATACTCCCCCCAGAGGATGCAGGGACCCCAAGTTAGGAACCCCTGCTCTAGGGGATAATCAGAGAGTAACGTGCACCTTCTCCTAACCTTATCCTTATCCTTACCCTTCTTCTCCTTATTCAACCAACTCACGAGTAGCACGGTGCACACTTTGCTAACATCCATTGTCGAACTTTAACAACCATCTTTTCATTTTTTTACCTGCCATGGGTATGATATTAATCTGCATCCAGCCCTGCATATAGGCCTTTCAACCTGTTGGGAAAAACATGGAGGTTGGTGGCAGAATTGGCACTCCAGCCACAATAAAGAACCTCATACTGCTTCCATTCCATCTGAATTAGTGTGGTGCTGAGGTGTCGCCCATTGCCTGGCTGCACTTGGGTCCTAATCTGGGATTCTGAGTTGGTTTGTCATGGGGTGGTTGCGCCAATGCACTGTATCAGTGCATGAACCCTACAGAATTCCTCCTTCAATTCTCAAAATATGCCTCACCCTGCACCTTTATAATCACTTTTATAATCTGAGAACTATGGTACATTAAACATACCAGGGTATACTGGTATTAACCCTAATATAATGGTTTTACATCACTCTTACTGCATGACTGACATCATTTCTATATTTCTAGGTGTTGCAGAGCCATGGACTCACTCGCAGTGTGATTAGAAGACAGTTTATTGGCTCAAACAACTGCATATTCCCACAAGACCAGGGGTTAGTGTTGTCCTCTAACTCTTTCTCCTCTTGTTCTACAGAACAACCAATGAACCGTCAACCTAAAACCACTACTGATCCCCAGAAGGCAACCTAACACCACTTCCCACTCCGGTCCTAAGAACCCACCTACTCCTGATGTCAGATGCCACTCTGCTATCACATCACTTCCTTTTTTTGATTATATATGACAGCCATTTTGTTTATTTCTTCAGTTCTGTTTTGGACTCCTGTCTGTAAACACGTATCTCATATAACTTCCTTGCAAGTATACAGGGTGGATCTTTCACCCTTTCACGTGGTTTGTGTGTTTTCTTACAATGGATATGAAGCAGAATCAATCAATCAATCAACATTTATTTATATAGCACATATTCATACAAAAAAATGTAGCTCAAAGTGCTTTACAAAATGAATAGAAAAATAGAAGACACAATAAAAAATAAACATAAGTCAACATTAATTAACATAGAATAAGTAAGGTCCGATGGCCAGGGTGGCCAGAAGAAAAAAAAAAAACTCCAAGAGCTGGAGAAAAAAAATAAAATCTGTAGGGGTTCCAGACCACGAGACCGCCCAGTCCCCTCTGGGCAATCTACCTAACATAAATGAAACAGTCCTCTTTGTATTTAGGGTTTTCATGGAAGGACCTGATGATGATGGTCACGTAGACTTCTGGCTTTCAGTCCATCAATGTTGGAGTATCATGATGCTTTGAGTAGGTGGAGGTGGTGCAGGCTGCCACCACAAAGAAACCGGAAAAAGAAACAGAAGAGAGAGTAGGGGTCAGTATGGATTGTAGAGCCACTATGAATAGTTACTGTGATGAATTGAACATACAAAGTATCAGTATTAAGTTAAAGTGAAGTTAGGAGAAGGCCATGTTAAAGTAATGTGTTTTCAGCAGTGTTTTAAAGTGCTCTACTGTATTTGCCTGGCGAATTCCTATTGGCAGGCTATTCCAGATTTTAGGTGCATAACAGCAGAAGGCCACCTGCCTCACCACTTCTTTTAAGTTTTGTTCTTGGAATTCTAAGGAGACACTCATTTGAGGATCTAAGGTTACGATTTGGAATATAACGTGTCAGGCATTCCGATATATAAGATGGAGCGAGATTATTTAAGGCTTTATAAACCATAAGCAGTATTTTAAAGTCAATCCTGAATGACACAGGCAACCAGTGTAGTGACATCAAAACTGGAGAAATGTGTTCGGATTTTTTTTTCCCAGTTAGGATTCTAGCAGCTGCCTTCTGCACTCATTGCAAGTGATTGATGTCTTTTTTGGGTAGTCCTGAGAGGAGTGTGTTACAGTAATCCAGTCTACTGAAAACAAAAGCGTGAATTCATTTCTCAGCATCTTTCAATGATATAAGAGGTCTAACTTTTGCAATGTTTCTTAAGTGAAAAAATGCTGTCCTAGTGGTCTGATGAATATGCGATTTAAAATTCAGATTACAGTCAACGGTTACCCCTTCCGTCTTAACTTTTAATCCTAGTGCATCAAGTTTATTTCTGATAACCTCACTGAATCCATTACTGCCAATTACTAAAATTTCAGTTTTCTCTTTATTTAGTTTGAGAAAATTACTATTCATCCATTCAGAAATACCAGTAAGACATTGTGTTAGTGTATCGAAAGAGTCGGAGTCATCAGGTGCTATTGATAAGTACAGCTGTGTGTCATCAGCATAGCTGTGGTAACTCACATTGTAACCTGAGATAATCTGACCTAACGGAAGCATGTAGATTGAATCAAAGAAAACAATCATCAAATTCTTGAACAAAGAAGGATGTACTGTTACTGAAATCCACAAAAGGTTCATAAATGTGTACGGGGAGTTGAAAACTGATGAGAGTAATGTGCAAAAATCAGTGAAAAAGTTTAAAGAAGGTGGAACTAGTGTTGAAGACAAACTATGTGCAGGGGTCTCAAACCCCAGTCCTAACACACTTCTCTGGCTGAAAATTTTTATTCTAATCCTTTTCTTATTTAGTGACCAGATTTTGCTGCTAATTAACTCTTTTGCCTTCATTTTAATTGATTTGCTCTTTAAGACTCAGACCCCTTAATTATTTCTTTTTTTTTCCTTAATTAGACAGATGGATATTAGATATACTTCATTTGTCCTCAGGGGGAAATTTGGCTTTTTACAGAAGCTCTTCACATGAATGAATACATAAGGTAGATAAGTAAGTAAATAAATAAATCTATATATATATATATATATATAAAATTGTCACACACGTGCGCATGGGAGGCAGCTAAAGGGCTTGAGTAAGGGCAATTTCTGAATCAGACCAGAATGTGGCAGAGTGCACTGATTCTTTTTCTCTCTTTCCTGCAGACCATCCATGGGAGATTCCAGCTGGCCCTCTCGACGTCACTTCCAGGTCCGAGCCTATGGAAGAAGACCTTGCCGGCT
The DNA here is from genome assembly GCF_016835505.1 of Polypterus senegalus. Lineage (NCBI taxonomy): Eukaryota > Metazoa > Chordata > Cladistia > Polypteriformes > Polypteridae > Polypterus > Polypterus senegalus. Next base: position 13,254,231 of record NC_053158.1, read on the forward strand.
CCAACCACTGTGATGTCACGTCCGTGCTTGAGCCTATGGCTGAAGACCCTTATGAGCCCGACCCCTTTGACCTCACTTCCTTTAAAAGCCTCCACCTTTTCTCTATTCCCTCAGTTCTGTTTTGGAGTTGGTTTTCTGCACATCAGTGCTGTGTAGCATTTTTATAATTTTGCAGCCAGGATACCATTTATACGGGTGGCTACCCCAAACCTTGCTATGACTTGTGGTCAAGTTTGTGACAATATGAATATTATATATACAGGTATACACTCGCACTATGGTCTGAACACACACCAGAATGACTGCTTCTTGATACACTTCTGCTGAATAATTTGTTAGCTGAAAGTGTTGGTGTGTCAGATAGAGGATGTGCAGCATTGTTCATAATGGTACTCCATTTTGTTTTAATTCTCTCCTTTCCTATGACTTCCATGGGGTCCAAAGTGCGTCCCATAACTGTGCCTGCCCTTTTAATTAGCTTGTTGATTCAGTGGTCCTCTCTTCAAGTGATGTCACCATCTCAGCACACCACAGCATAGAAAATCTCACTGGCCATCAAAGAGTTATAGAAGATATGAAGGCTGTCCTTTCGAACATTAAAGGAGTGCAGTCTGCTAAGGATACTTTCAACCTGTCGACCCCCAAGTACTTGAAAGAGTGGACCACCTGTACATCCATTCCTTAAATAGTGACCAGACATACTGTAGAGGCAAATTGGTGCCGCAAAAATTAATAACCAGATCCTTGGTTTTGCTAATGTTTAGTTGCAATTAATTACTGGACAGATATTTCCATTTATGTTGATCAGTCTCTACTTTGTCTTCTGCGTGTTTTGACAAATCATTATTTATGTGCTACTTTTTTACTGTTTTTAGTGAATGATATAATCTGCACCTACACTTGGTGAGGTGCACTGTGTAAGAACAAATTCTATTGTATCACTGTATTGTATTTTTGAGTTGACCTCCAGCTTTGAGAAGAGGACTATTTGGATTCTCTTGTGTGTGTTGTATTTATCTTATATGTTTTTATAACCAATGCATGTCCAACCTACCTGGAAGGTGGTCTCTTCTTTGAATTGTCCTTCCCAAGATTTCTTCCTTTTCTCTGCAAGGTATTTTAGGGATTAATTCCTTGTCTTCTTAGATTTTGAAAAAGAACTTGGTTAGTTAATGATCAGTTTTGCCTTTGGCAAGGTCAGGTCAGGCCAGGTTGGGGAGCATGCACTGGTAAATCTCGTTGCCACACCCACCACTCGATGAAACAGCTCAGGATCCTGGTTGGAAATCCCCCCCAGGCAGACACATGGTTCAGTCCCACCCTCCGAAAATTACCCTCTATCTGATGCAGCCAGGTGTTATGTGGGTGTCCCCTTGGCCTTGTCCAACAATGAGGATCCTGTGAGTCGGATCACCCTCGGTGAATCACTCCACATGTTCATAGTGCCATGTGTAACTGATGCTCCCTCACAATGTACAGTAGGTAATGTGCCTCATTCGGGACTCCAAGAAGAACTGCTCATTCAACACAAAGCCAAACCAGCAGTACCCAAGGATTCTCCTAAGAGACACAGTACCAAAGGAGTTCAGTCTTCATCTCAGGTCACTGGATTGCATCCATGTCTCTCAACCATATAGCAAGACAGGAAGCACCAGGACTCTAAAGACTTGGACCTTCATCCTTTTGCAGAGATATCGGGGGTGCCACACACTCCTTTCCAGCAACATCATGACCCCCCATGCTCTCCCAATTCCTCTACTGACTTCATAGGAAGAGTCACCAGAGGCATTAGAACAATCTAGACCAGAACAGGCCATTCAACCCAACAAAGCTTGCTAGTCCTATACATTTATTTCTTCCAAAAACATCAAGTCGATTTTTGAATTTCCCTAAAGTCTTACTGTCTATCACACTACTTGGTAGCTTATTCCAAGTGTCTATCGTTCTTTGTGTAAAGAAAAACTTCCTAACGTTTGTGCGAAATTTACCCTCAACAAGTTTCCAACTGTGTCACCGTGTACCTGATTAACTCATTTTAAAGTCAAAATCCACTGGACTAATTCCCTTCATAATTTTTAATACTTCAATCATGTCATCTTTTAATCTTCTTTTCCTTAAACTGTAAAGGCTCAGCTCTTTTAATCTTTCCTCATAACTCATCCCCTGTAGCCCTGGAATCAGCCTAGTTGTTCTTCTCTGGACCTTTTCTAGTGCTGCTATGTCCTTTATGTATCCTGGAGACCAAAACTGAATATAGGACTCCAGATGAGGCCTCACCAGTGTGTTATAAAGCTTAATATGACATGGCTTAGGATTTTAAATATATAGAGTAGATTAATAAGCAAGAGGATTATAGAAATACAGTTTGATAATGGCATACTGTATACTGTATATGTTGACATATAAGACTGGATGCAGACAAACTAGACAAACAAACATACAACATGAAGGCTAGCTGTTTACTGTTATTTAGAGTTCTACTTTATCTTGGCACAGATAAATAGTTTTAAGATACCAAGTCTTTAAAGATGATGTTCGATGTTTTACAGAGTTGTTGCTTTGTTGTTGGTCTGGGTTCAAGTAGAGGATTCTTCATTCATTGGAGTGCACTCATTCTCTTTGTTGTGTTATCCTTGTCAATGCTGTGCTGCTGCTTTCTTAGCTTGGCTTCTGTTGTCCTTTTGCCACTTCATATGGAAAAAAACATTAGTCATTCGGGCCCCAGAGTTTAGATGCTGAAGTTCCCTTCTTGAAGTAATGACTTCTCAGCCTTGGCAGACTGCTGGCACACAGCTTTGCTTTGACAGGCTGCATCTCAGCTTGTGGTCCACAAAGAGTAGAATTTGTCGGCTTCAGCTCTCCAAGGAAGAGCAGCTCATTGCTTTAGTTTGAGAGAAGATTTTAGAAAATCATTTTGGAGAATGTGCCCAGAGTTTCCCAGGATAGACTCCCAGTGTTCTTTAGGATTTCCTAGAGAATGTCATTGAGTGAGTTCAATTCAAAGATTCACCAAGCTTCTCCCCATTCCGTGACATTCTTTTCTTCTTTTCACTCACTTTGAAAGATGGGATGCATGTGGTTTTGAAGGAAAGTTCAACACATGTTGAGGCCTAGCCAGTACTTGAATGGGAGACCTTCTAAGAAAAGCTTGGATTGCTTTTGGAAGTGATGGTGGTGAGGCCAGCATGGGGTGCTTACCCTGTGTTCTGAATGTGGATCCCAACACCCCAATATGGTGATGGGGGCCTTACTGACCTTCATTCCTCTCCTCTCTAGAGCATATCTCCATCTCTCCAGGGTCTCCTCGACCTGCTCCCTACTCTTGCTGTATGTGGATGATGAGTTTTAAAAAGTCAGTTCACATGATATCACTTAAAAAAAAAAATCATAAAAAGTATCTCTAAGGCATTTGGTGAAGGTGTCTATGAAAAAAAATATATATTTTTCTGTTGAGAACTATTTTTAGTATTAAAAGTCCTTCATGGTCGAGTACACTTGTTGTTTTTCCAAACAGGAGGATTTAATATAACTCAAGCAAAAAAAAAAAAAAAAGAACTATTATGAATGACACCTTTACTCTTTTTGCTTCTATGCATTCCAAACATAAATATTTCATCACTCTGAAAATTTTCACCACTTGTAGATAGGGACCTAGAATAAAGACAGCGATTCACCTTGGGAGAAAAGAATCTTGCAGAATTCTCGACTATTGTATGTGTAATTGTTAAATATATACACAATATATGCACTCACTCAGCCAATTACTGCACAATCCATGTGATTATCTTACCCACCAATCATGTGGCTGCAGCAGCACATTGCATAAAATTGTTCAGATAAAAGACAGAAGCTTCAATTAATGGGCACATCAATCACCAGAATGAGGAAAAAAAGTGATCTTGGTGAATTCAACCGTGGCATGGTTGTTGGTGCCAGGCGGGCTGGTTTGAGTATTTCTGTAACTGCTGATCTCCTGGGATTTGTACGCACAACAGTCTTCTAGAGTTTTCTCAGAATGATCTGAGAAAGAAAAACAAAAATAAATAACCAGTGAGCTTCAGTTCTGTGAACTTGTTGGTGAGTGAGATTAGAGAATGGCAAGACCGGTTCAAGCTGACATAAAGGCGACAGTAACTCAGATAACAACTCTGCACTAATTGTGGTGAGCAGAGAAGCACCTCATAATACACAGCAGTGATGGTAAGGGTCGGCTCCGTGCTCCCTCTTTCATTTTGGAGCCTCTTGAACCCGACACCATCAGTACCGTAAGCTTGGCAGATGAGGGCAAAACACACATGAAGCAAGGGGATAGTGAAAAGTGTTCAAGTGCTTTTATCAAAAGTCTCCACAAAGTTCAGTGCTCAAAATGTTCCATAAATAAATAATCCATAAAAGAAGTGAAAGTGGAGGTTAAAACAATGCCATAAATATCCATAACAATCAGAGGTTAAAACATAGGGAGGAAACTATTTTAAAAGCACTAGCCTCAATGTGCCTTTAAAACCGACTCCTCCTTGCCTTATTACTTCTTGTAGAATGAGGAGAAGTCCACCAGCAGACGCAGAAAACCTTTTGCACTGGTTCGTGTCCCCGTCGCCACTTACTCTGCATTCTACGGGCAAACTAATTCTGTGACGTCTAAAGCCAATTGGCTGCACCATGTTTTAGGGGAGCTGAATTGAAGGGTGAATATTAATTAATTATTGTGTGCTTTATATTTGTAATTAACACATTTTTTAGTATATATCTCTCCTGCTCATTTAACTCCATTTGACCATATCAGTGCTCTCCATTATTTTTGGGACAAAGGCACATTTCTTCTTGATTTACCCCAAATCGTATGCAGGGAGTAGAGTTGCCGAAGGTGGATGAGTTTAAATACTTGGGATCAATGGTACAGAGTAACAAGGAGTGTGGAAGAGAGGTGAAAAAGAGAATGCGGGCAAGGTGGAATGGGTGAAGAGTGTCAGGAGTGATCTGTGACAGACGGATATCAGCAAGAGTGAAAGGAAAGGTCTACAGGATGGTAGTGAGACCAGCTATGTTATATGGGTTGGAGATGGTGGTACTGAGCAGAAAGCAGGAGACAGAGCTGGAGGTGGCAGAGTTAAAGATGCTAAGATTTGCACTGGGTGTGACGAAGATGGATAGGATTAGAAATTAGGACACTAGAAGGTCAGCTCAGGTTGGACGGTTTGGAGACAAAGTCAGAGAGGTGAGATTGCATTGGTTTAGACATGTACAGAGGAGAGATGCTAAGTATATTGGGAGAAGGATGCCAAGGATAGAGCTGCCAGGGAAGAGGAAAAGAGGAAGGCCTAAGAGAAGGTTTATGGATGTTGTGAGAGAGGACATGCAGGTGGTGAGTGTAACAGAGCAAGATGAGGAGAGCAGGAAGATATGGAAGAAGATGTGGCAACCCCTAACGGGAGCAGCCGAAAGGAGATTCAAAAGTTTATTGATAGTAAAATTCTTAATGTTACAAAATGCAAACCATTATTAGGGTTTCAGACATGAAAAGCAAGAAAACGAGGCAGTTAAATAAAAATGACAAGAAAGACATCTTTACTGAGTATACAAAGGGAAGGACACACATGTCCTTTAGCACTTTCGCTAAACTCCACTGAATCGAGTTGTTCGTGCTCATGAATTGGCTCATAGGAATTACTGAAAAGAGTCATTCATAGAGAACATATCTGTGAATGGCCCATCATTAGAGAGTGAAAGCAAGAGCTGGCATTCCTAATTGAAAATATTTAGAACCCCATCGTCCAGTGCTTGATCTTTAAATTGACCCGCTACATTAGCAACTAGGATTTGATCTTAACATGTGCTGCTACAGTGAGCCAATGTAGTGATCTAAAAAGTGGAGTAACGTGTGCCCACCTTTCCCCTTCGAACACCACACATGCTGCTGCATTCTAAATCATCTACAGTGACTTTGTGACACACGCCGGTAGTCCTGCCAGCACAGAGTTGCACTTGTCCAGCCATGACAAGACCAATGCCTGGGCCAGGAGTGGTGCTGCATGTTCTGTCAGATCAGGCCTGATCTTGCTGATGTTGTACAGAGTGAATCTGAACTACCAAGAGACAGTTGCAATGTATTCAGTAAAGGACAACTGGTAACCAATCACAACCCCAATGTTACTTACTGATTTGGCAGTGGTTAAAGGTAAAGAGCCTAGGTGAAAAGAAATGGGGTGCTGCACAGGCAAACAAGATGGTATAACATGAAGATCAGCCTTTGCCAGGTTGAGCTGGAGATGGTTCTTGCTCCTTCATCTAGGCGTCAATATTAATAAGACATGCAGGAAATTTTAGCAGATACCGTGAAGTCCTCTGCAGGGAACGACCGGTACCGCTGCAAATGAGCATATGAAAGACATAGAACTAATATGACAAACTACGGGACAGGATGATGTGGCCTAGTGAAGGAGGTGTATAGGAAGAAGAGGAGAGGGCCCAGTACTGATACTTGGGACAAACCATGTACTTGCCTTTGTAAAATTCTAATAATAATAAAGAATTAATAAAATAACAGTGGGAGGTTGAGGTTTTAGTTGCAGGGCCAGAAAACTGTGGAATGGTCTGTCTGCTACTATAAGAGATGCCCTTTCAGTCTCAGCTTTCAAATCCCGGCTGAAGACTCAGTTGACTACTTCAGTTTAGTATACCCTGACTAGAGCTGCTGATTAACTGTACAGACGGCATCTCTGTTGTTAGTCATTAGCAATAAAAATAAATAATATCAAACCTTACAATATGTTACTAACCCTCACCTATTGGTGGTGGCCGGAGTGGTGGCTCTGAGGCTAGGGATTTGCACTGGCAATTGGAAGGTTACCAGTTTAAATCCCATAAATGCCAAAAGTGACTCTACTTCACTGGGCCCTTGAGCAAGGTCATTAACCTGCAATTGCTCCGTCCTGGGTATGACGTTAATCTGCATCCAGCCCTGCATGTAGGCCCTCCACCCTGCAGGGAAAACATGGGGCTTGGTGGCAGAATTGACACCCCAGTCACCATGAAGAACCTCACATTGGTTCCATTCCATCTGAACTTGTGTGGTGCTGACGTGTCACCCATTGCATGGCTGCACTTGAGTCCTAATCTGGGATCCTGATTTGGAAGTTACTACAAAAACGGAGAAGATGTTAACAACACTAAAAGTAAGTTCTATCTGCTCTCTAATATCATTAGTGCCGACATGCAGCAATAAGGTAGATACTTCATCGTCTGCCTCTATGTCAGAAATCTTGGCCCCTGCGAGGCATTTAACATTAACTGCTGGTACACATTAACTATGTGGTGGTGAAGGAGTAAGAGAGCTAGTTAGAGACAAGTGATTATTAGGAGGCCAGAATGGATGATGCCATGAAGGACATCAGGATACACCTTACAATTGCCCCCATACCCTTGACATTTCTCCTCACGAGGAGAGACACAATCTTCTAATGGACCAACTCTGAACTCTGAATACAAGAGAAACAATCAGGTAGTGAATAATGGCAGGGATGATACCACAGTTCCGCTTTATTAAAGAAAATGTAATATGCTAACATTTACATAGTTGTCAATCATTCCATAAAAAAGTAACACAGTCTGTGTGAAACATTGGTGAAGAGAAATGAGTTTAAATTTTCAGGCTACACTGACATTCCTATAGCTCCACAAGATATTAACTCATTCGTCCATTATGAAGTGTAGCTGATAGAGTTACACCACGTAATCAAGCTGAGAACAGAACCAATCAGCCAGGGTTCTATCCTTGGCTCAAGTGTGTTTCTGTTAAGTTAATCTTCTTGTTGTCGTTTAAATAATATTTTGTACATTATTATTAATTCTGTCTTATTTATCTGTTTTACATTTTAATGAATATAAATTTGTTGGCTGATGATTATGAGTTTATAAATTAAGTTTTTCTACCTTATAAACAGAGCCTGTCATGATTCTGGCACCACAAAACAGCAAAACGGACAAGTCCTCCAAAAATGGTCTGCATCAGAGTGAGGGGCTCAACTAAAAAAGTAGCAAACCTCAGGGTGGGTAACTCAGAAGGAGCAAGGAGTAGGTGGTTGAACAGATGAATAAGTAGACCTTTGAGAATTGAACTTTGGTGTGGAGAGAGAGAAGACTTGGGTTTCTGGTCAGCCTGGATAAGCTTAATGAATAGCTTGCACTGATCAACAAGGTTTTGAATAGTGAATTGACTCATCTCTACGTTACTTGCTATATCCTAATAGTTATCACCTTCCTCAAGGCTAACAATTCTGGCCAAAAAAAATTCTCTTATATTTAGATGGACACATCTTTATTTGTCCCCAGTGGGAAATCTGGTACTTCAGCTGATAGACTGGACTGAGTTTGTACAGTGTAAAAAAAACAGGCTGGACAAAATAAATGATTGGGGCAGCGGCCTGATTAACACCATTTAATTGGCGTGCCTACTTAATGAAATGAAGACAACTCAGTAAATAGGATGACATTGAGCTTTGTATACATCTTCTTTCTCAAGATTAATTGGTCCTGGAGTAAGAGTCCTCTTCTCCCAGTGGCAGGCTCCTTACTGAACACCAATTTCTGAGTCATGTTGTTCTTATATACAGATCGTGGTAGAAGGAGGTGGAGTTTCATGACATCATAGGAAATGATGTCAGTGTTCTGCTACCCAACTGTCCTACATTCTGAAGTTTAAAGGGGTTTTGTAGGTTTGTTCTGGGGATCAACAATTCAGAGTAATGTGGATTGTGGAAGAGAGGTGAAAAAGAGCGTGAAGGCAGGAATGGGTAGAGTGTCAGGAGTAATTTGTGACACACAGGTATCAGCAAGAGTGAAAGGGAAGGTCTACAGGATGGTAGTGAGACCAGCGGTGTTATATGGGTTGGAGACGGTGGCACTGACCAGAGAGCAGGAGACAGAGCTGGAGGTAGCAGAGTTAAAGATGCTAAGATTTGCATTGGGTATGACTAGAATGGACAGGATTATAAATGAGAACATTAGAGGAGCAGCTCAGGTTGGACAGTTGGGAGGCAAAGTCAGAAAGGTGAGATTGATTTGGTTTGGACATGTGCAGAGGAGAGATGCTGGGTATATTGGGAGAAGGATGTTAAGAATAGAGCTTCCAGGAAAGAGGAAAACAGGAAGGCCTAAGAGAAGGTTTATGGATGTGGTGAGAGAGGACATGCAGGTGATGGGTGTGACAGAAAAGATGCAGAGGACAGTAAGATATGGAAGAAGATGATCTGCTGTCACAACCCCTAACGGGAGCAGCTGATAGTAGAACTAGAACAAGAAGAAGTTCTTCCTCAAGATGAATCACTCCCAAGAGTAAGAGTCATCTTTTTCAGTTGCTTCTTCCTAACTAAACACCCAAGTCTGAATGCTTTTGTTCTTATATTCAGATCAGGTCATAAGAGCTGAGAGCTTTGTGACATGAGAAGATATGATGTCAATGTTGTTCTGGCTTATTGTCCTCCATTCTGAAGGAAAAGGGGTTTTGTACGTTTGTTCTTAAAATTAAATACTACTAGTGTAAGCGTCATCTACTCCCAGTTGCAGGTTCATAACTAAAGTCCAACTTCTGTGTTCTGTTGTTGTTATACTAATATTGGGGGCAAACCATACAGAAGCTTTGTGATATTAGAGAGAATGATGTCAATGTTCTTCTGGCAGATCATCCTCCATTCTGAAGGTAAAGGAGTTTTGTAGGTCTGTTCTTTGTCAAAATTAATCGCTCACAAGAGTAAGAGTCATCTTCTCCCAGTTGCAGGTTCCTAACTCAACACAGACATTTGAATGCTTTTGTTCTTATATTCAGGTCAGGTCAGAAGAGGTGGGAGCTTTATGACATTAGAGGAAATGCTGTCAATGTTCTTCTGGCTGATTGTCCTCTATTGTGAAGGCAAAATGGGAGAAGGAGTTAGTGACTGCACTGATCATTTGTCAGGAGCTCAATTACATTTCATATAGGAGTCCTGGAGGTGCCTCCTACTCACACGTGTCTGACAATATTTAAGCCAAAAATGGCATTTAGTTTGATTTGTTTTACTTATAATTTGTGTCGTATGCCCACAACCCTGTGCCTTTCTGTTTGTGATACATTTTTATAATAAATTTGCCATTTATTTTGATTTTGGCCTCCTTACCTTTATTTGGGTTCAAGGTCTGCTACAGTAATGATTATCATTGAAGGCTACAGGGCACAGAATAAATATAATTTTTAAAATAAATTCATCTCAATGAACATGAACCTAAAGCTGCAGATATTTCCCTATATAAAAAATCCAAAGTATGTCTGTCTGTATCTCTGTCCACTTTTCATGAGAAAACTACTTAACGGATTTAGATCAGGTTTTTTTCTATAATTTGCTTGAACGTTCCGATTGATTTTGCAACTTCCCTTATTCTGCTAGGTATCATAGTTTGCTTGTGGTACCGATTTATTTACGAGAATCCGAGAGACATGCAGTGGGTTGAGGGGAGTGGAGCATGGCCCTTCTCACTCATGCACCTGCCTTGGGCGTATCTTACATCCTCTAAGCTAGCGAACAAGAGAACTACTTAATGGATTTAGATTGTGTTCATTCTGGTTGATTTTGCGACTTCTCTCAACACACTAAGAATCGTAGTCCACTTGCAGGAGTGATATATTCACGTTAATCTGAGCAGATACTGCGGGCTGAGGGGAAGGGGAAACGTGACATCAGGAGTGGGGAGCCGAGCGGGGCCCACCTCACTGTCCTGTTTCACTATTATGCAGGCGGAGCCACGGGGCACGACTAGTATATATATATAATTACACCTTGCTGTGAGGTAAATATTGTTTATTAGTGCTTGGTAGATGGTGATCTCAGAATCTTTTGGAAAGTATGGTCTCAGGGCGGCACCAAGCGAACAATGGAGCATTCCGAATTAGTTATGAATGTGATCTGACACGGGACTGATTGATTTTCAGGAAATATTGTGCATTGGAGTGAAGTTGTGCATGCTGTGGTAGTTAAGCAAAATGGCTGCTGTCGGTAATTACGGAATCTCATTCACAACTCTCAAGTCAAGAATTACCATAAAGCATTAAAAACAATTTTGACATTGGTACAATGTTGCAATTCTCATTAACACTAGAATTACCAGAGCCTACGAATAAACTCGTACATCCATCCCACCTTAAATCATTTCTCACCTCTCCATTGGTGTCTTTTGTCCTTTAAATGTGTTGATAAACAGCAAGCAGCCTGCTATCACATCCCCCAAAGTTTTCTCAGCTCAAGTCTATTTACCTGCATGTCAGTTGCTTAGTGTTGTATAGAATGAGACGTCAAGCAAAATGACACCTTTTATAAATACTATATCGTTATTTGGAACACATGCATTTCATATGTGTTCTGTGTCTACAACAATCTATGTACAGTAAACATCGTTAAAACAGATATTTTTTTCATATTTGGACTTCAGGCTAAACACATTATAAACTTCATGTCTACATTTTCTCAATTATTACTAAAACATGAAAAACATTTTTTTTTTTTTACCGATGTGTTTACATAGATCGCTGTAGACACAGAACACACATGAAATGCGTGTGTTCCAAATAGCGATATAGTATTTATAAAAGGTGTCATTTTGCTTGACTTCTCACTCTATTCAACTCCAAGCAACTGGCATGCAGGTAAACAGGCTTGAGCTGAGAAAACTGTGCACCGGTGGGGGATGTGATAGCAGACTGCTTGCTGCTTATCAACACATTTAAAGGACAAAAGACGCTGACGGAGAGGTGAGAAGCAATTTAAGGTGGGACGGATCTACGAGTTTTTTCGTAGGCTCTGGTAATTCTAGTGTTAAACAACTCACACAATTACCAGTCGATCAGAGCATCCCTGGCATCTGATTCAGTCTTAGAGCCTCCCAAACGTAGGCCAATCAAAATACACTCAGAAGTGGTGAGAAATAAATAACAGTGTTACTAACAATCAAACTTCCTAATCTTACACCATGAAAGTCGAATGAACAGGTGGGGAATCCGCTGAATGTGAATACAGAGGCGATGCACAGACATATGTATAAAATGTTGATCATACATTCCCAAACTATTATGAAATATGTACATGAGTTAAGACAGTTAACGTGTGATTTAAAATAAACTCATATTGTTGTTCCTGGAGAGTAAGATCATAACATCATACAGTTAAATGAAACTCACTTGATGCATCCACCATCAACAACCTGAATGAAGCACATCAGTGTTTGCTCTCCACACAGCCTGACTTCTCTCATACAGTCACCAATTTGAAACATGACCGTTTTGTACCATGCATTGTAGCACATAATTTTCAAGTATTCTACAAATTGTTCAAATTTTACTCACAGAGCTGAGTTTGGTCAACACATTAAATAATATGGAAAGTTTTCCTGGGAAAAGAATATCTGTGCCCAATGAAAGAAGTCCACGACACACACCACAGGATATTTATTGGAATGTTTAGTTGGCTTGAAAGTTTAAAGTATGAAACACAACTGGAAATTAACACAAAGTTCCAAATTGTCAACAGACTGTGAGCAAAACAAACAGAGTGTGAGTGTGAAAACGCCTTTAGTGACCTCTAGTGGTTCGCTTGACATGTTACAACTGAGAAATCAGATGCTTTGTAATTAGTTGTCAGTTTGGCTGGTTGACTCGTCAAATCAGAATATTCAGGTCCGTGTAACAGGCATGCACACACTTATTAATGGTGGAGTGATAAAGCAGGTGACACTCCTTAACATAAACATTGAAAAAAGGCTCATGAATAAGAGTGCCAAATTGAAACAGACAGCCACTATAAGTGTGCCTGAATTTTAAACCACAGGTCTAACCAACGGAGAACTTATCTGAAGCAGCAGAGTATGCAGATCAGGACTAAAATAGTGGTTTTAATGAATTCCTCAATCAGATGCAGTGGATAATGAAATAAACATTAAACTATTCCAACTTTAACCTGATTAAAAAAAGGAAAGAAGAAGAAAACTGTACCTTCTTGAAATTGTATTACATAACACATTAGTCAGCGCTGGGAAAGTAATGAAGGATTGTGTTTATTGTTTGAGAGAACCTTGACGTTTCATTTTAGGAAATGATGACTCAATGGGTGCCACTGTCAATTTATTTTCTTTATTATAATACTGCTTTTTAAATTATAAAAAAAAAAATCACATGGTTTTTGAAGAATGCATTGTCTGGATAATGCAGTAATAATAGCAGGAATGTGTTTTCTGGGAAATTATATAGACACTCATCAGAAAATTGGATTATACAAAAAGGCATTTTGTTAAGCATTGAATTTGTTTAGGCAGAAATTGAAAGTAGATCAAGGATAATTAAAAAGTGTATGAAGCCAGACCTATTTCTTCAATAAAGACAGTTAAGACTTCACCGTTTCACGAAAATGTGTTCTTTTTCTTATTAAACCTGTAACACTGATCATTTTATTTATGTATGCTTTTCTTCAGTCTTCATATTCTACATGTTGTGTACCATTAATACATGTATTGTCTCAAAAAATGGACTATCATAAGAGCACATGAAGTCTAATCTAGTAGCATAGGTTGCAAGGTATAATGTGAACATAAAAGAAGTAAGCTCTTAGACACAAATGGAGACGCTCACCTAAAGATAGATAGATAGATAGATAGATAGATAGATAGATAGATAGATACAGTACTTTATTAATCCCAAGGGGAAATTCACATATTCCAGCAGCAACATACTTATAAAAAACAATATTAAAGAGTGATAACAATGCAGGTATAACAGACAATTACTTTGTATAATGTTAACGTTCCGGGTGTGGAATTGAAGAGTCACATAGTGTGGGGTCTCCTCAGTTTGTCAGTGGAGCAGGACGGTGACAGCAGTCTGTCGCTGAAGCTGCTCCTCTATCTGGAGATGATCCTGTTCAGTGGATGCAGTGGATTCTCCATGATTGACAGGAGTGGTCAATGGGTTCTGTACGTCTGTGGGTTTGTACTCTTATGATTTATTGTTAGCAGTTTTTTGACTTATTGTTACATTGTCAATGCAGTGTTATTTAAATGTTTCACAGGCTTTCCTTGTGTTACAAAAATCATCTACAAATAGGTATCGTTTCTGTGGTTCTTATACTCTGGAAATTTAAGGTTGTAGTTATTTTCTTGATTCAAACCCTCATTTAAAAGCTCAATTTTATTTAACGTCTGTCGTGAACTAAGGGTTCCTAAGCACAATTAGAACCAAAAATGACACAAAAAAGGGGATGGGTGGCATCAAACCCCAGCTAGTCAGCCAAAGAACAAACGTACAATCTTTACCAATAAAAAGATTCACTTTTGCAAAAATGTTCTGTGCCACTAAATAAATTTCAAGAAGCACAAAGGCACAGAAGACATAGGAAGCCCTAAAAGCATACATAATCCCAATACAAGATCCAAGAGAAATGTAAGGAAAAATAAAGCAAAGGATTACAAAAATCCAGGAAATCTGAAATATTCATAAAGAGCAAAAAACCAGGAGAACTACCTGACACATTCAATGAACCGCAAGGGACTTGTGTGGGCCTTCTTAGGGCAGTCCCTTGATGGTGATGGACAAGTGGCCCCATCTGCAAAACACACAATACGTAGAAAAAGAATAAAAAAAAATGTTAATTAAATAATATTACCAAAAGATCAGAAATAAAAGAGAAATTTGAACACCAGTCTTCCGAGAAACCCCAGATGAAAGAAAAGAAAAATGGCTTTAGATGCCATTTTGTTTTGATAATAAGCGCTTTTTGTGGATTCTGTCGTCATTGTTGCGGGGTCCTGATTGCTAATGGTGTGGTCATAACATCAAAGGGTCATTGGCGAAAAATTAAAAAGTTGCATCGATGACCATTTAAATTATTACAATGTGCAAGTCTTTTTGTTTTATTTCTCTGGCTCTTCATATTATTCAGCTCCTTGAGTTGTATTTTTGGTTTCTCATTGGGTTTTGTCCTTAGTCCATTTTGACTTCCAATTTCGACCTTTGTATTTCATCTCCATTAACATTTCCTTTCCTCACTCTTTTTTGACGGTTCCAGTTATTACATTTATGTTTTAAATTAAAAGAGTTAAATAATTAACTCTTCACTTAGAGATCAGTGTTATCAAGTGTCTCAGAGTAGAAAAACGGTCCTAACTGGCCCAAAAATTTAGGAGAAGAAACTGTGAGTCTTCAATAAACACATCAGTTTGAATGTGAAATATGAATTTTACTTACAAAGATGCAAACACATGAATTGTAAATGAACTTCAATGCATTTACAACCAAACCTCCGAGTATGCCAACTACTGAAGACACACAGGATTGACAACAATTTAGTCTGAAGGTGTTTACCATAATAATGAACTTAATAGAAGTAAAAGCATGCTCTCAGTCTTCCTACTTCAGGAAATTACTCCTAGCTTCACCATGATGTAGACAAGCTTTTGAGCTGTCCAAACTCACTAGGAGCTGCCTGATGATGGCGTTCAGGCAGAGATCAGCATACACATTCTGGGCTGAATGGTTTTAAAATGATGGACAACAATAAACTTGTATAAAGATATCAGTCTGTCAGAGATGGAATAATGCTTGTCACAAATTTTGTATGTTACACGATCAATCCTTCTACATGGAGAAGCCATGCACTGTCAGCTGAAATTAGTGTTGGTGACATTATGCCTTCTGGCTACATGGTAAATGTATCTATGCAATAGCGTTGATTTAGGGATGTCACAAAAATAAGATTTCTTGAATTTTGGATCAAACTTTGAAGGCCTTTACAACATGTGAAGTAATAGGTAGATTTATTCATTTCCCCACGACTCTATATGAGGTAAAGTTCACACAAATAAATCATTGCCCCAAGTGTGGATGAGCACACATATGTCAATGACAAGCAATATCACAGAATCAACACAAAGGTGGTCAGGGATCCAAACTGTACTGTAGTAGCCAGCAGATGGGCAGGGCTGGATAAGTGATGTGGGAGTTGAATTTGAACCCTGGTGTGATGTGCAACTAACATGTGATGCAGGTGTATTATTAAAAGGAGCTCGGCTTCATTTATTTGCTGGATCTATGCTTGAGTCTCATAGTCTCCTGAGCACATGCTTAAAGGCTAAAGGTGTTATTTTAATATTCTGTGCGGCTTCTGAACTCTTTTAGATCTCCCCACCTCCCCCATCCCCATAACGGGACGTCTGCGGAGGACTGCTTATCCGTTGCAGCAGCATAACGTAGCGGAAACAAACACAGACCGATCGAGATCGTGCTATACGAGCCTGTCACCTATGGGTGATGCAAGGGACATTATAAATGCAGGGAATGGTATAACTTGGCCACAACTATGCCCATTTACTGTTTCTGTGTATAGAAGAATGGTAGCTCCCGCTGCAATAAATAACCTTGCTAATCCTGTTTCTAGTTGAATAAACTGGTTTTGCTAAAGTGCTGAGACTCAGCCTTGTGTTTTGGGGTGCAAGAAAACTATGACAAAGAATTGAATTATTAGGAAAAGGCATTTTAAGAAACTTTATAGCAAATATAAAACTGAACGCATCCCAAGGAGATGCAGTCGCTCCTCTGAAACCTCCTCTTAATAGGTGATCCAATGGGAAACAAATAGTATTTTTTTTTTACCTCCTCTTTGCTTGATCAGCTGCTGCCATGCTGTGTGATCTGCATCTCGCGTGTCACACTTCTGTCATATCACCTAGGTTCATATATACAATCTCTTTTCGCTTTTACCTTTTTATCAATATCGCATTGAATTTTGATTCCGTGTTTGGAATTACATCGTGACAATGCAACGTATAACTGCCCGTGAGTGAATATTGTTTCTTTCTCTCTACAAGAAATGTGTCTGACAATAGCATTCACACAAATGAGAAATTATTTCTTTCGTGGGATTTCACTTTCACCAAACAACAAATCTTTTAATTCTCGTGGATATGACTCTTCATTGGGAAGAAACAGTACTTTTATTTTTCTCTGATGGCAACACGAATTAGATTATCTATAACTCTCTGACTTAAAGTTTAAATCTGAACAATATGTTCAATCTCTTTTCACTCTTCCGTTATTTCACCAAGTAATAATTTCTGATTTGTTTGCGCTAATGCGATCTTTACTATCCTTTTTTGAGACTTTCAAATTTTCGTACTTCCATTATCTCTAACCTGCTCTGCATGTGTTTACTGCGCCAACGTTTTTGAATTCTTTATGATGTTTTACTTTGTCATCTACTCTTTGTTTTATTTCCGGCCCCGGGTGTGGTTACATCTTTTGGCACAAAGTCTCGTCTCGCAAGACGTGAAAGTGTCTCTCTAAGAAAATCCATTTATATATGAGGTGCGATCCAAAAGTTCCCAGAAGGCATTTATTCTGCAGCCAGAAGGGTTTGTTTATATCAATCGCCGCTAGATAGTAGTTCAAGAGCTGTTATCACGTGTTATAATGTCAGCGCAGTTGTTTTTCAAATCTCAGTTCTCATTTAAACTTCGGTTGTGTCTGTGAAGGGTTGTTCGTGAAAATGAGTGATTTGAAATCATCACGACAATGCACCAGCTCACACATCTCTGATTGTGCGTGAATTTTTGACTTCTACAAAGTTTACTGCCATTCCCCAACCTCCGTACTCCCCTGATTTAGCACCGTCTGATTTTTTTTTTATATCCTAAGATGAAGATGAGACTCAAGGGACGCAGATTTGAGATGGTGGAGGAGATCCAAGCAGTAACAACCAACATCTTGAACACACTGACAAAAAATGACTTCCAGAGGTGCTTCGAAAGGTTGAACTCTCGCTGGGATTGGTGTATCAACTTAGCGGGTGACTATTTTGAAGGAACTGTTCACCATTATTTGTTATTTTATTGTAATGCTTAGGCTAAGTTTCCTGTTGACAGACATGGCCGAACTAAAAAAAAAGGTTTACATGTTGTCACACAAAGGGTTGAAAACGAAATGGATGTGCCTGGCATGCACACAGTGTTCTTTAAAAACACCTAAAAAGTCACTTACTCCTAACCTAACAGGACTGTCAATCAGCCTAGTGGACCAGGTTAATTGTGACCATTTAAGGTATTAATGTGTTGTCACATCCTGTTAGCAACTGGATGTAACCAATCATGGTAAAAGTTTTCTGATTATGTAATGAATTCCTTGAAAAATCTAATCAATGAAGTATAAATATAGTGCAGCAGGCACCCCTCTCTTGTAAAACTTCCTAATAAGGTGCTTGCACTCCTGTAAGGGTTACCTCTTGCAACAGTTATAAAATAGTAAAAAAAATGGGAGTTGTTTCCCATAGACTTTCTTGTATATTCCGATATGGGGATGGATATTTAAGGAGTAAACCGCAAGACATTGATTACATTTTTATATTATGTACATTAAAGAATCATAAAAAACAAATCAAATCAAATCAATAATATATTGAACCATTATTATAAAAACAAAGTTGAATAAATTGGACATTGCAGCTGCATGAATAAAAGGTAAAGTACCACTGCCGGTTAACAGAAATAGCCCAAAAGCTGATAGAAATCTACGCTTTGTACTGAATACTTGTATGCAAAATTTGGTTGACCTAAGTGCAAGCATACTCAAGTTATCATGTTTACATACACAGACACAGACACAATTCCAAAAATGGTATTGTTGGACTCAAGGAGGTCTAAAACGTCACGATACATCAAAATCTCTACATTGGATTATTTGAGGATTCCAATACTTTTCCTGTACTTTGTATATGAGAAAGTCAGGGAGGTCTTAAATGTCGAGATTCATCAAAATCTCAACATTGAAATTTTGGCTGATTACAATGCTTTCCTTATATTTCGTATATGAGAAAATTAAATGATTGATTGATTGATTGATTGATTGATTCTTTTGACTGCCTATGTTTTATTGCCTGAACGAGGCCCCCAATGGGAGTGGTGCGGGTAAATCTCTTCTACAATGATTGACAGTTGAAATGTCACATGGGTGCACTGAGCCCAGTTTTCCACGAACTCCTAGAACATTCACATCACACCGGGAAACATTCAAGAAGGCAGGCAGAGCCTCCTGCGGCTGAAGATGGAGAGGAGGTTACAGTACGGAATAGTGGAAGATGTTCGGGAACACTAGAAAAATAAGCCCAACTTTAAAAACAGCAGTGGAATAGCCATGGCTACTTTCAGGCTAGTACTTTATGAGGCATTTGCCAAAACAGCAGAAAGGTGATTCTTCTGGAAGTATGGCTATGGATCATTCATTGTTAAATAAACACGCCTGTTACCAGACTTTCATCCTCCATTTGTGTCTCTTTCTTTCCATCATGGTGTTTGTTGCAATATCGATAATGTTACAAAATGGCAAACAATTACATGCAACGTAATGCAATAGCCTAGTATGTTCTCCTTGTGAATGTGAATGCTGCACATTAGTGGTGGTTGAAGTGGCTGTAGTGCTTTAAGTAGTGATAAAAGCACTATATATAAATGTAAAGTATTAATATTAACCTGAAAAACAGATTTCACTGAATAATACGTTGTGCATTCTGTGATGGTGTTGAAGCTTATTTTTAGGTATTTTAGGAAGACAGGAGTGAAGGAGCAGCATAATGTCTGGGGGAGTTGTTGTGAACTGTATGGGCAGCATGGAGAAGCAAACTTCCTTTGCATTCAACTAGAAGTAAATCTGAAGAAGCGCAGATGATCTGGATAAGCACACAAACTGAGAAACAATGTGTAAATTAACAAGCAATGGAGACTCACTAATGTGCTTCTCTTGCAGTCTTGTATGCATGTTATCATCCAGTTGACACTCGGAGGTGACTGACAGCATTCCTTATGTTTGAGCACCACCGCGCCTCTGTTGCTTTTCAAATTAAATAGAGTTGGCCGGTTCTGAGCGTCAACTGGATGATAACATGTAGCGGTCAGAAGCCGCTAAGATTCACCCCATCGAGAAAGACGGTGATTTATTTATTTTATATGAGGATTACCAGGGACAACCCCAGCCTTGGCACGACACACACCCACACACACTACAGAGACAAAGAAAACGCACTGAGAACTTAAACGACAAAAAAGTATAATGAAATTAAATTACTAAATGAAAACAATAATACCACCCCTGATCCCTTCGGCGATATTACAATTAACAGATAAACATGACAAACACGCAGTAAAGTCCATGTATGAAATAATAGCGGTGAAGTTATGTCCAGTGATTTGAATGAAGCGAGGGAAATGGAAAAACACAGTCCTACCGGTAGTTGCTGAAGTAAGTTGACAGATGAATGGTTCAGGAGCGCTCCTTCTTCCGTGAAAGCCAAATAATCCAGACAACGTCCTCAGTAACAGTAAACAGGTAGACGAATGATTCCAGACCCCAACAAACAACACAATCCAGGACACGAAGATGTAAAGCAGGAAAACGGCAGGCAGTTCCACAGATAAATACAAGCAGCAAACGACCAAAACAAACTTTTCTCCTCTTCGTCCCCTGCCCTCCTTTTGAACCCCTCTGGCCACCTTTGCCCCCAACAGCCCTGCAAGGACTGCTGGGAGATGCAGTTCTAACCAATGGTAGCACTGCTACAAACATACATCCAATACCATAAGATCA
Organism: Polypterus senegalus; assembly: GCF_016835505.1. Classification (NCBI taxonomy): domain Eukaryota; kingdom Metazoa; phylum Chordata; class Cladistia; order Polypteriformes; family Polypteridae; genus Polypterus; species Polypterus senegalus. The sequence continues at coordinate 13,274,866 of NC_053158.1, forward strand.
AGGCCCCCACCCTACCCAGAAGTGGGTGGGTTAGGGTTGATTTCACCCTACAGTATTTTTAATCGACCAATGAGAAACATGTGTATGAAGTTTCATGAAAATCACTCCAGCCGTTCAGAAATGATGCAGGAACATACATGCATACACACACATACATACATGGACTTTTATACATTATATATATAGATTCATAACCCTGCCTGGGAACAGCATAGTAACAAATGATCACAAAATGGTGGTGCACTTCAAAAAATAAAATGATGTAGCGCAAGATTGCGATTAATTTTTAATATTAAAAGTAACTCAAAATGAAATATGAATATTTAATATGAATTCCTTAGACTTCAAAATGTAAAATTAAATGCAGACTTTTTATATAAACACGGAAGAAAACCCAGATAAAAATCTAATAGAGTAGCTAATTATAACAAAAAGGTTTTTGTTTTTCTCCATGAATTTCTGAAATCTGACACTCTGCTCTGACAACTAAGAAAGTGGTATTTATTTTTGGTATTCCAGTCATAAAATTTTGTGATCATTTTGTCTGCCATTTTGCATTTTTATGATCTCCGTCATTTTGGATCTAAACTTTCTTTAGGTTTTGTTCAAGGTTTGCTCCATTGTTTATTTCATCTTTACTACTCACTGCCCCAGAAACCAAGACCGACAAATCAAACTGAGCCCAAGTAGGACTCTCACTATATTTTTCGTTATTTTTATAAATAAGGACTTTCTTTCTCCTTTGCGGGCACCACAGAAATAACAGATTAAGAAACAGTGCTGAGAGGTTTAAGTTAAATATCTTGTATTTATTTATTTTCTTGAATTATTTTTAGGACTTATAGCCATTGTAGCCTCTGCATTAATGTACATTATTTTACCAGCTAGAAGGTGAAATTCTGTAATGTAGATGAACCCACATTTAAAACTGTGAACATGAAGAACAAGTTAACTTGTATCTCATTGATTCTGTCAAGACACGGAGTCTGATTTAACTTGTATCTCAGTATACAGCCACGATAGATGCAGCCAGCTTTGCTACCATGTCTCAGTTATCCATTACAGTGCTGCCCTCTAGTAGACAGCAATAGAATTTGTTTAATCACAAGAGCTTGTGAAAAATAGTGTTTATAATTAAACAGTCTGTAGTTATGCTGTCGCCAAAAAGATATAAAGCTGCTGATATTCTGAAACAGTTTGATTTGTTGCAAGATTAATATTTTGAGAATGAGTGACAATCAATTTGATGATGTACAACATGTGCGCCACTGTACCGAAGGCGTTTCTTCATCATAATGCATCCAACTTGTCATGACTGTCAGGAAAGTATTATATGGACATTCTGCCGCTCGCTTAGCGCAAACAGACACCAACTACCAAATGTGTGGTGTGAAACAAGCGAGGACAGCACAAAGAAACATGTTATACAGGTAGTCCCCAGGTTACGGACATCTGACCTGTGACTTACAAACAGGGCCGCAGTTGCGACATATGCGCCTCAGTAACAGTCACTCTGTCATCTTCGGCCTGGGGATGCTGCAAGCGGTGGCTGGATGGAGGCTGGAGGGGGGTGATTTTGCTGCGCGCGCAGTGTAGTGTCCCTTGGGTGGCTCCCGGCGGCAAGAGGTTTCACTGCCCGCCCACCACACATGGCTGCCCCATTCGTTCTCAGTAGGTAGCTGGTAATGCTGCAAGTGGTGACCCGGTTGTGGCTGAACGTAGGCCATTGAGGTTGAATGGGGCGCTTAGCATTGTAGTGTTCATCGGATGGCTGCCTATAAATGGGGGCGATTCACTACCCGCCTTTGGCCGCACCGTGTTCGTTCTCGATGGTCAGCATACTGTAGTGGAGGTGATCGTGAGGTGGGCTGGTGATAAAACGCCTGTCGATGCCCCCATTCATTCTCAATAGCAAGCCTGCTTCTACTGTTACGTACATAGCAGGAAGTTGTCTCTTGTCAGTACATCAGACGTGTTGACGACGGGTGCCTTACTGCTGTGATAACGTGTAAGGTGGGGTGCAGAAGAGCTCATCTTAACCTTTTGTCTTCACCCTTCAACAATGTCTCTGAAACACAAATCTGATGCAAGTGCTGGTGATACAGTAAAGAAGAGAAAAAACCATCACCATGGATAATAAAGTAGAAATAATAAAAAGGTGAGAGAGAGGTGAAACACCATCATTCATTGATAGAGCACTTGGCTATATTCGGTCAACAATAGCATTTATTACATTTATGTACCTGTTCCGACTTACAAACAAATTCAACTTAAGTACAAATTAAGTTCAACTATGTCGCACGTAACTCGGGGACTGCCTGTATTTACGTCACATGAGCTTCTAAGCCTGCAGTCTGTGTAGCGACATTCTATGGGGACGTTTATCGAATTGCAGACTTTTAGTAGTGTTTTTGCTCCAAATAAAGTAATTAACAGTTTCTTTGCATTTTTGATAGAGTTACCGTTGATAATAAAATCATTGCTTTCTAATACTTTTTTTTACAAATTTTGAAAGAGTTCATTATTTATCATATAAGCATACACCTACACTGCAGCATCCTGGTAATTTTTGGACTAGCAATCTGTTAAGTAATACAGAATTGATTAGAAGACAGGACTCCTGACCAATGAATAATGGGGTAGAGGGAATGTCATCCATTAAAAAATGCCATGTGAATGGACTTCTAGTTTGTAGACTACCTTTCATTTTCTGGAAATATTTACTCAACAATATTTTAGCATAAAATACATGTGTTTGTACATTGTGAGCATACAACTGGATGACGTTACATGTGGATAATGTGACACATGTAACATGAGAATCTTTCATATGATGTTTTTATATTGTTTGGTGTTGTCTAACATTGGTCTCCATAGACAGCTTTTCTATCAGAAACACTGTTGCGTCTGTTCTCCATGACATCATGAGATTAAAGTTTTTTTCTCAGTTTACGCTATAAACCAAGTAACATACTGTATAGTATTTTTTTTAAGTATGAATTATCTGTAGCATATGAAGAAGCATATTACTCTTTGGAATAAGGCATTTTGAATCACCTCCAAGCTTTCCTTATTGTCCTTTACCCATGTAGGAGTGTAAGGTTCACCCCTTTTTTATTGTAATAGGTGTTACCCTCAAATGAAGCTTATACTTTATAGGAAAAGTATTGCTACGCATGAGTACTTAGGGAACATCTTCAGGACACCAGTGAGGTAAACAACGCCACCCCAAATCGAGAGGAAGGGCTGTCTGTAACAAGGGGAGCGTCAACCAGAGGATGAGTGACATCACTTCCACCTTACCCACAGAGTCCACTATAAGGATCTGAAGGCCACCGAACGTGTGCTTTCTTTACAGACCCCCAACTGTGGACAATGGCACTCTAGCTCTGACTTGTGTGCTACCGCAAGTGCATTTTCCTTTTACTGTTTTTCATCATTGAACAGGATTATCAGGGATACACTTCGTCATTATGATTTCTCATCTTATTTATTATACTATGCTAATAAATTGCTAGCTCCTGCTGTAAGTTTAAAAAAAAAAAGTTAAATCATTTTCCTAGGAACATAAAATGTCATTCTGGTTTGTTCAAGTAAATTTTATTTCAGTCTTTTGTATGCAATTTCTTCTTCTTTTCTTCTTTCAATTTTATAGGGAATTATTGAATATGAATTTACCTGTAATGGATGCATGCACTTTCACTTAATGAACACATGGAGAGACACAAGCTCTGCTCTGAAGAAACGGTTAGGCAGCGACAGGTTTGGAGCAACTTGCTACAACAATACAAGTGAGGAATGTGTAGGAGGTCCATCACAACAAGCGGGCGCTCAAAGGAGGGCTAGTTGATGTGGGAGGAAAATTAAGTTGAATAATGACGCTCTTTTAAAGGTAATACTAATAATAACAATAAAAATCAAACCACCTCATTTTTAAGGAAAGTACAAATTGATACATTTCTTAGCATGAATATTTTTTAGTTCTTATCACTGATTATAAACTGATGTGATAAACAGCTTGATTTAAAAATGGATTGGGTTTTATTAGATTTCTTATACTAATTCTTTGGAAATTAAGTTTATATATATTGGCTGTTTAAGAAACTATTTAAATCATCAGGAAAAAAAATTGAAGTGTAGAGATGTGTGGTAATTGAAAGGAACTACTCTGGGCATCTCTCTCCTAGGAAGCTTCGTTTTGCTCTCATTGTTTATGTATTAGCGGCTAAGTGACTATGTCTTTCTTCTGAGGTTTCGTTTTAATGATGTGCTCGCCTTGCTTTTGTATTAGCAACAGGATGAAAAGTAAAAGGGATGCCATTTTGCTGATGTGCTCACCTCACTTCTGTATTAGTGGCTAAACAAGTGACTTTCTTCAGAGGTTTCGTTTTGCTGATGTGCTAGCCTCGCTTGTGTGTCCTTGCAGGTGGAACCTTTGCCCCAACTCCACTTCTCACTTCCGGGCCAGATAAGACAGACACACACTTCCGCATGTAGACATTTATATATAGTCTAGGGGGTTCGCCTCCTGCTCGCTTCACTTGCCAACCCCCCCGGCCTGTGTTACATGGCAGCCACTTTGCGTCTCTGACGCTCTCGTTGTGAAGAGGGAGGCTGAACCCACCCCAAGGAAACACAGTTGCTCCTCCGAAACCCCCTCTTAAACAGTGATACAGTGGGAAACAAACTCCTCTTTGCTCGATTAGCTGCTGCTGCTGCCATGCCATGTGATCTGCATCTGACGCGGCGCTTCGAACATTTAAAAGCCTGTACAGCAGCTGTCCTACTCTTTGTCTTTTATTTCCGGCCCCGGGTGTGGTTAAATGTCTTGGCACACAGTCTCCTCTCACGGGACGTGAGTTCTTGATATTTTTTACTTTAGAATTTCAAAATGGAATAAGAATCTGAAAATCTAACATCACATTAAAGTTTGATCAATTCTGAAAAGAATGATGCCAAACAAAAAACGTGGCATAAAAATTCACATAAAATCATTGCACAAGATCGTTGCACATTTAGGCTTAGAATATTATATAGCGAGAGTAGATATATATTTCTTTATGTAGATTTCTATAGAGCTTTGAAGTTTATCATTGCTCAAAGTTTAAGGTGATAATGATGGGGAACTTTGGAAATGATATACAGTGTATTCAGTAAGCATTCAGACCTCTGCACTCATTTAACATTTTGTTATGTTGTAGCCTTCTTCTCAAATTGTTTAAATAGTTTTTTCCCCCTCATCAAACAAAACTCAACACCCCAGTATGACAAAATAAAAGCTGGATTTTAGAAATTCCTGCAAATGTATTTAAAATAAAAAATGTACTCATAAATGTCACACTGACACAAGTTTCCAGACCCTTTACTTAATCCTTAGCTGAAGCCTCTTTGACATCGATTACAGCCTGTAGGCATCATGGGTATGACACAACAGTCTTCACACACCTGGATTTGGGGATTTTTTTTTTATTCTGCCGCTCTTCTCTGCAGATCCTGTGAAACTCTGTCATGGTGGATGGAGGTTGATATTGGAGTGTATGAAAGAAACTAAATTCTAAATATATTAAAGAACGAAAATGGTTTCCATAGAGCCTCTTTAAGTAAGAAACCAGGCAGGCGGAAGCTTTTTCCATTTCATCTTTTAATTCCTCTTCATGAAGGAGGATACACTTCCTCACAGCTGCCTGTGATAGAATGGACATTGAGCAAAGTCATATTGAGTTTACATTGACAGTGGTGGATTAATGCATACATATCATCTAACATTTACTCTGATTGGTCTATTAGTTTACACACCCATGTGATGTTTATTCTGATTAGTTAAAAGACATGACATGTTTTTAGCAGAGCGCATAGCTAGCGTACATACTCAAAACAAAGTCTCCTTTCACTACATTCTTGTCCTTCTTCTCAAACATTTCCTAAGGTCAGCTCTTAAACTTCTGTTTCATGACAACTCTCGAGTCTTAGTCCTTGTTCACACGGGCGTTAAAATCGAGCGTTTTTTGCGTTCAGTAGCGTCCGGTGAGCGCGGATCAAGTGCCGAGTGTTTTCTACACATAGGAGTCAATGAGAGTGTTCACACGGGCTTTGGTGACGTGCGTTTGTCTGGCAGCGCGTTTATACGGCATCAAAAAAACGTTGCATGCAGCTTTTTCTTGGCGTTCAAAACCCAACGAACACAAGGAAACCGCTTCTAGTTCGTTTTCTGCGCGTTTATTTTACGCTTCGGAGGACCGGATATATATAAGTTTACATGTTGTATATGAAAAAATATTAATATTTTTATGTTTTCATATACAACATATATATTTTCATATTGCTTATTTTATTTTATTGTCTCGTGTAATTTGTAAACCATGAACCTATTAATTTATGTTCTAATATAATATTTGATAACGATTATGTAGGGGGGGCAATCCATGGCGGGGCGGGGATCATTTCAGTGCATAACACCGGTGTAAGCGCACACTCGACTACTGTTTCCTTACCTCAAAGTGACAAGTAGTCTCTCTTGGGGCTAACACCAAGTCGCATATTGGTTGATCGGTGTGCAATGTGGCATTGCACCAGCTGCAGCAGACAATCAAAAGTGGAAACCGACATCCGACAGTAATTAAAAAACTTGCGCGGAAATTTTCGCATTTCTTCATAAAGCACAAAAAAACTTCCTTTAACTCAGTGTTTCTCAAATAGTGGGGTGCGCCCCCGTGGCTCCGTCAAGGAGGTCCTGTTTGACCTCAGGGAACATGCTTTTTTATTTTTCTTTTAAATTTTTTTTGAATTTAGAATGCACTTTAAATCTTTTCCGTTACATTTAATAAAGCTATTCTTTGTTGTAAATTGGTCCATATTTCTTTCTTTTTTATTCTCTTATACGTTAATAAGGATACAGTGTTAAGCAGAGGTGTACTTATAACAATTTTATAGACAAATTATACTATTTACAGTCGTGCGGGGGGCCTGAGATGTTTTCTTCTTCCTAGGGGGGGCATGACAGAAAATAATGGAGAAGCACTGCTTTAACCCGACGTTCAGAGGATGAACCCAGTAGCGGCGGGGGATTTTTTTCTCCCTACGGGCATATTTTTAAAACAAGAAGATTAATATCTAACATAGCAAAATGGTCCATATTGAAAGGAGGCACCTCAAATAAAATGACAAGGGCTTTCATATCCAGTTCCTGACACTGCCTCCACAGGTTAACACACAAACTACAATTTGGGCTGCAGGCTGGCGTTAGACAGAGACAAACGAACGCCGGTGTAGAAGTCAATCGATCGCCACCACAAAATGCAACATAAACGTCTAGGACGTTCAGAGCAAGTTCGTTTATCCAAAAACTTAACGCCCGTGTGAACAAGGCCTTACTGTGTACATGACATTTTATCTCCTTGTTGCTCATACACCCTCCATTTGATTTCCTAAAAGTGTTTTGCTTAACCCATTATTATATTTCTAAGGTAAATGTTATATTTAATATGGAAAGCATATCAAAGCACAATATACATTAAACCTAAATAACTACGTTTTTTTCACAACAGCTGTTTTTCGGCTATTTTCTCAAGAGATGTGTGATGGGGTTCAAACCTGCACACATGAACATTCACAGAGTCGTCCCTATAGCACCCCTGTGTTGTCTGTGCTTTATGTTTAGAGTCATTGTGACAAACATTCAGCATTGCCTGTGGTCCAGGTCAATCTGAAGCAGGTTTTCATTAACTCTTTCAGGGCGGATGTCGATTTTTGTCGACACACAGGGTTAATTAGTTGACATCCGGGGCAGAGGGTGGCAGATGCTGTTGACATCAGTAAAACTCACAGTTATGTTATAGGTAGGCCGTCTTTGCTAGGAGCACTGTTAGATTTGTTGAATTAATGTCAAATCCCTGCATGTGCATGAGTAGAGCAGAGTGAATAACGTTCTGAATGGTGTCAACATTGGACAAGAGAGTGAAGCAGATAGTGCAAAGCAAAATACTCGGTGTGTATTATTTATTTATGTTTTACGTATTATTATTGAATCAGACTCTGTCTTCTCAAACTCTGATTTTGATGCAAGTGATCTGGACATCGAAAATGGAAGTCAGGTACCTGCAGCAACTGCTTGGTTCCTGCTGATCATAGTACTGAACACGCACCAACAGAAAAATTCTCCCTAAGAGAACTACACAGACATCGATCTGTGGGAGGCAAGCTGGCTACAGGACTTCATCAAACAACATGGCATGCTAGTGGACATTACAGATTACCAGCCACTCGACTACTTCAAACTGCTTTTTTTCCAGAAAGTGCCTTTCACCTTATAAGCTCTGCCCCCATAGTAGTGAAACAGGACAAACTTTAAAAATCAATAAACAGAGAGGTATCGATACCTACGTGGAGGCGAGTTACATTCCAAAATGCAGAAATAGACTGACGCCCCCCTCCTGACATCGCGCTTCCCCCTCTCCTCGGCCTGCAGGCTCTGTCTCAGATTAGAGTGAATACATCACTCCTGCAAGTGAACTATGATTCTTACTGAGATGAGAGACATCGTAAAATCAACCGGAATGTTCAAGCAAATCTTGGCAAGAAACCCGATCTAAATCAGTTAAGTGGTTCTGTCGTTCGATAGCTAAGTATCCCACTCTCCTCTGCCAACGGCGTGTCTCTCGGATTTGCGCAAATAAATCAGTACCGCAAGCAAACTATGATATATAGCGCAATGAGAGAAGTTGCAGAATCAACCGGAATGTTCAACCAAAAGTATAGAAAAAAAATAACTAAATCCGTTAAGTAGTTCTCTTGTGAAAAACGTAGAGACAGACAGACGTTGGATTTTATATACATAGAGATGAGTCAAACAGATATGTAATAAATATGTGAATTTACATACTGTAGAGGCTCATGGAACATAAAATAGTGTAACATTTGTCATAAATAAGTATTTTTATGTTGAATTATGTGTTAAAGTATTGCTTTGTGTGATTTTTAGCAAACTAATTTTTCTGGAAAAATATTCACCCCTTGGACAACAGGAAAAAAAAAAAGAGCCCTAAAAGAGTTAAGGATATGTATGTACAATATTCAGACCCTTTGCTATTGCACTTGAAATCTGGCACAGGTGCATCTCATTCGATCGATCATCATTTAGATGTTTCTCTACCATGTTTGCAGTCCGCCTGTGGTCAGTTCAGTTGATCGCACATGACTATGAAAGGCACACGCTTGTCTATAAAAGGTCCCTCAGCTGACGATGTGCATCAGTGCAAAAAAAAAAAAAACATACGATTAAAGCTATTGCCTGGAGAGCTTAGAGAGAGGCTTGTGTTAAGCCACAGCCCTGGGAGGCTACAAAATAATCCTACAGCATTGAACATTTCTGGAGCACAGTTTCCACTATAATTCTTAAAAAGAAAAAAAGCTTGGAACAACCATGACTCTGACTTGAGCTGGCCAACCAGCCAAACTGAGAAATTGTGGGAGAAGGGCCTTGGTAAGAGAAGTGAGCAAGAACCTGATAGTCACTTTGGCTGAGCTCCAAAGAAACTATGTGGAAATGTGAGAAGACTTCCAGAAGGACAAGCACCACTGCAACACTCCACCAATCCGGACTTTACGACAGCCTGGCCAGAGAGAAGCTTCTCCTCAGTATAAAGCACATGAAAGCCCTTTTGGATTTTGCAAAACAATACATAAAGGACTCTCAGACTGTGAGAAATGAGATTCTTTGCCTGATGAAACCAAGATTAGTGTCATGTCTGGAGATAATCTGGCACTGCTCATCACATGCACAATACAATTGCAGGAGCAGAGTGTGGTGGTGGCATAATCTTGCTCTGGAGTTGACTTTTAGCAGCAGGTAATGGGAGACTAGTTGTGGTTGAGGGAAAGCTGAACAGAGAAAAGAACTGAGATTTTCTTAATGACAACAAACTTCAGAGGACTCTGGACCTCAGACAAGGGCAAAGGTTCACCTTCCAATATGATCCCAAGTACAAAAAAAAGACAACACAGAAGCAGCTCAGGGACCACCCTGAAGATGTTCTTGAATTGCCCAAATTGGATCTGAACCCAATAGAAAATCTCTGAAGAGACCTGAAAATAGCTGCCCACCGATAGTCTCCATTCAACCTGACAAAGCTTGATAGGATTTGCTGAGAAGATTGGCAGAAAACCGCCAAATCCAGGCGTGCAAAGCTTTTGGCATCTAACGCAAGAAGACTCTTAGCTGTAGTCACGGCCAATGGGGCTTCAATTGAGTAAAGGGTCTGAACACTTGTATCACTGTGATGCAGTGGTTAAGCTTTTGGACTTCAAATTCTGAGGTTGTGGGTTCAAATCCTGCCCAATTGAAAAAATAAAAAAGATGTAACTAATGGTATTTCAAATGTTGTATGTTGCTTTGGGTAAAGGTCTCAACCAAATAAATGCAAATACTTACGTTTTTCATCCTTAATAAATTTGCAAAAATTTGTAATGTCTTGTTTTCATTTCCTTGTTTTGGGGTATTGAGTGCCACTTGATGAGGGAACAAATGAACTGAAATGTTTTTAGCACAAGACTGCGACATAACAAAATGTGAAAAATTGAAGGAGTCTAAATATTTTCTGAATCCACTGAATATTTTGTGTACAAATGAAACTATTTTTGAATAAATGGAGATGGAGTTTGCTGTGAGTAAATGAGACCTTTGGCCCATGCAGCTAAACATACATAGGGTAGGACACAGTCATGGAGTGTCATATTTCTTGGATCTGTGTGTTGTAATGGTTGCTGATTATGATTAATGTAATGGTAAGGCTTTATCACACGTTAGGATCGTTTACATGATGAACATCCTACCACATCTTCTACCGCCGCTACCGTGGCTGTCCATTTGTCTGTCCAGGATTTTAAATCACCTGTAGCTCACAAACCATTTGACCCATTGACCTGAAATTTGGTATTCATATACTACATGACATCTACTGTCCACTTTCGGAGAGATCATGGACCTCCAAGGTTATTCCTCTTTTTATTTTGATTTTATTTTATTGTAGAATCAACACTTGGCAGCGGTCAGGAGGGCGGCCATGCAACACATGTGTACGGGTGCCATTCTCATCCCTACCACCTTCGCCATCACTTCCCCTACCTTTTCATATCTTCAATCATTCTTGAGGCAGATTGAAGACTTAAGTGCCAGCTTAAGTGAAAAATGAAGGAAAACGTACTAAGTAATTGCAACACAAACACTGACCTAATCAGTTTTAACGCAAAAAGATACCGACAAAAGAAGAGAAGAAGCGGGCTGCTAGGGTGGAGAAAAGAAAGGCTGCTGAGGAAGCAGCAAGCACATCAACCTCTGAGCAAACGAATGCTAAACGTACAGAGAAAGAGAATGAAAACTAGGAATGCTCAAGTTAATGGTTATATATAATAAGTGAAGCGATGGTATCTGATTTCCAATATCCCACATTTATATTTGATTTATGAGTGAGTTATCATTATTTATCCCGTTGATAGTATTGGGTTGATGAAATTTAGAACTTACCTTGGAGACCCCTTTATTTTTTACATGACTGGTGGCAACTCAATTTGTTGACAACTTGATTAATGCTATCATCAGATGTTTAATTAATTATCTGTGCTTTTATCAATATTAGGATACTAATAAATCTTGTATGTAATATAATTGTTTTGATATATTTCTTTTAATTATCTAAGCTGTACTGTGATGTGGGGTGTTGTAGATTTAGCCAGTGCCCATGTGGGTCTATGGCTTCAGTCTCAAAGCTAAAATCAAGCCATGTCTTTAGTTTGTGGCCTTCCGATGAACTCTCCTATTTATAACCGTGCTTTGTCACGCATCCATGCCAGAGGGTCACCTTCAAGGCTCAACTAGGGTATGTTGCTAACTGTCGCTATCAACCTTGTCTTCTTTTTTCCTCACAGTGCCAGAGAAGCCCTTCCAGTCTGGCCAGTATAAAAGGCAGGCATCCACAGAAGATGGCAGCATCTCATTTGGACCTGAGAGCCCAACTGTCAGGAATGACTCCTGACCTGTATAACCCAGGAAACACCGCTAGGGGGCAATAAGAGGCCATTGCTTTTGTTATTTGCTAGCACCATTATGCACCTGTTCTTTATTTTTTTGTTTAATTTGAAATTATATGGGGTTTGCCCAATTGGCACCCCAACTATTTTGGTACTCTCTCTTCCTTCTCACTTGCCCCTCTACAGTTTATTGACAGACATTGTGATGGCTTATCTCTATTTAGTGCTGGACCGTGAGATTATGTGGATCTGGATATCACAGAAAGGCTGCCTTTGTGTTAGTTTATGGAAAATATTATTTTATTATGCATTTTTTTTTCACCGGTTCCGTCATCATTTGAGTTATTTTTCTTTTTCTTTTTTCATTTTTTTTTTTCTATCTGACATTTAGCATCTAGCAGAAGATATTGGCCAAATGAAGTGATTTCTCACTAGGATCTTAATCCCTATAATTAATATTTTATTTTATTGATTCAAAAGTTTATAAATAATTTTAAACAACAGAAAATTGAGACTATGACAATACCAAGGCAAGGGATGGATTATGATGAAGCAAGCAGAAAATAAAGAATAGTTTAATTAATGTATGGATTCCCAGAGAGATTCATAGGCAAAAGTCAGGATAAATTCTTTCGGGAGTTCAGATATTTTCTCTATTAATTACCTTTTTTTCTACAATAAATGTTAGCTGTCAAGAAATTAATGGGATAAAGCCTTTACACTAATGAAGCATTTGGAGAGTTATGTCACCCTTAAATGCCTTGGAGTTTCTATTGATAATCCGTTGATTTGTATTGTACGCCATAACTCACCCAAGGCTGTCAAGAATGCTAAAGAGAATGCGTTCTTTTAATCAAAATGAACGGTTTTCAAGTATTATACATTTAACTTGAGCAATGGCCTCAAATATCAGAATAAAATCCAGCAGAAAATGGGCATTAACAAAACAGGGGGTTCGCAATAATAACACGGTAAATTGGCCCTGACGTACATTGCGGTAGTTTTAAAGGCTCTGCACTGTGCTGCTCCTGTGCATCTTTGATTTTTAGAAAGTAACAAATTATTAACCAATTTGCTTACATTAAAGTGATGCATGGGGCTTCTTCTTAAAGATTATCTCATCAGTCTGTGGTTTGGCTGGGGAAAAGGTAGGAGTTGCTTATTCACAAAAAAAAATATATATATATATATATATATATATATATATATATTCACTAAGAGCACGCAAGACAGTGAGCACAAATAAGACAGAGAGCCCTGCCCGCTAACTCTAAGACCATGGGATACCATGGGATACACACGACAGAGCCCCGACCGCCAACTCTGATCGGTATGCCCTCATATACACTATTGTCATATTATCCTGTCCATTATCAAGAAGACTCGAGTGCCCTTCCGGTTCAATCCTACCTTTTTCACGGTAGCCACGAGACGAGCCAGAGACGCCGTTCACTAGCAGACGATAAATCTGAGCGGCCGCCTCCCACTACTTCGTCCTGTGTGCCAAATCTTTGCGTGCCTGCCAATGCTGTGCTCAACAGTGAAACGACAAGCGGCGGCCGAGCAAACGACCGGGGAAGCGAGGGGAGCTCAACAGAGACTACGGAACTTGGAAGCGTCTGCATTGGAAAGGTGAGGATGACCAAATATCTCGCGATATTCTGACACTGATATCATTTATTAAATGTTAGGCATTTAAACCTCCGCTAGGAAAAGGCAGCACTGTAACACAAACGAGGCAGAGGCCCATACATTATATGTTGCTTATTATTTTCTGGGCTCTTTTGAATGTCATGAGCGGTGTAGTTGCTTTGACGGCCAGAGAGTGGACGGGGTCGGGTTCTGTCTCGAGCAACAAGCTGCGGCCCCCGTGTCAAAAGACGCTCACTGATCCAGAGGTTGCTACTCAAGTCGCGTGCCTTCCAAACCCTCACGGGCCTTTAAACTTGGGCATCGGTACTCGAGCTGCGGCAGAAACTGAGCGGAGCTGACAGGCAGCCGCGCCACCGTATAAAGACATTCAACCGTCTGGTCGCCGCCTGCTGTAGCACAAAATTTCAATTCACTTATCTAATTTCTATTCCCATAATTGTGTTGTATTTAAACGAAGTTCCAGGTACTAAACAATGTAATACTTTTGCAAAAATAACCCAAATAAAAAAAAAAGAAAACAAATTGCTGGCAGTAAGCTTCTGTAGTGTAGCGTGTACCTATAAAAAGGCCATTGCAGTAGAGTAGTGTGATATCAAAACTTTTCAAAAAGGCCTGTATCTGCCAAAACCTGTTTTCAGTCACGAACAATTGTATGTTGCTCTCTCCAGAGTTCCATCTTTTCATTCACTGACAGGTTTATCCTGAAACCCTCCGCATTTGAACAACTGTGTCTTTCAGGAAGTGTTCACACATAAATAAATAATTATGCGGTGTATGCTACGCCACAGGTTGGCTAGTATAATATATATATACATATATAATTTTTAAGTATTGCATTAACTGCCTACAGATAGGCAAACAGAACTTTATTTATATACATTGGGAAAGTTGGATTTTTACAGAAGCTCTGTAGATAGATAGACAGACAGACATGGGATGGTCCGGACACACACCAGAATGACTAAAAAGGAAGAATAAATAAAAAAATAATGAAAAGCAAATTCTGCCTTGGCAGTCCCGGTCCTAGTGACGTGCTACATCCAGTCGCATTTCTTGACACATGTCTGCTGAATAATTGTTTGGCTTAAAGTCTTCAGTGTTAGTGTGCCAGGGAGAATCCTTCTCATAAGCTGTACTTTCAATTGTCAGACCTTCCATTGTGTATTCAAACTTAAAATTTTTACTTCCTTCATGTAATACTATACAATCGCTTTGAGTAGTGAGAAAAGCGCTATATAAATGCAAAGAAGTATTATTATTATTATTTGCTTACATTAAATGTCATCTGCCACAAATCTGCCCAAGCTTGTATGCAGTCCAAGTCCCTCTGTATTGATATAAAGGATTTGAGATTTTCTGCCAATCCACCAAGCTTGGTATCATCTGCAAACTTAACCAGTTTGTTACTTATATTCCTATCCAAATCATTTATATCTATTAAACATAGCATTGGCCCCAAAACTGACCCCTGCTGGACACCACTTTTAACATCACCTAATTCTGATGCGGTTCCTCACACCATCACCCTCTGCTTCCTGTCTCTGAGCCAGTTCTGCCACCATCTAGAAACCACCTCCTAAACTTCCACTTCTTTTAGTTTGATGCCCAACCTCTCATGTGGCACCTTATCAAATGCTTTCTGAAAGTCCTGATAAATAATATGATATGCTACACTTTGATATCTTTTTGTTGCTTCCTCATAGAATTCCAGCAGTTAGTAAAACATGACCTCCATCATCTGAACCCATGCTGATTGTTCAGTAAAACTCCTGTTCCTGCCATGTGTTGCTCATCTTTTCCATAATCTTTTTTTTCTTTCGGTTGCTCCTGTTAGGAGTCACCACAGTGGGTCATCTTCTTCCATCTTATCCTGTCCTCCACATCTTGTTCTGTCACACCCATCACCTGCATGTCCCCTCTCACCACATCCATTAACCTCCTCTTTGGCCTTCCTCTTTTTCTCTTCCCTGGCTGCTCTATCCTTAGCATCCTTCTTCCAATATCCCCAGCATCTCTCCTCTGCATATGTCCAAACCAACACAATCTCACCTCTAACTCTGCCACCTCCAGCTCTGTCTCCTGCAATCTTTTCCATAATAATCCCTTCTAATTAGCATATTGCGCTTGCTGGTCTATAGATGCTTGGATCTGTCTGATTACCCTTTTTATATAATGGGATAATATTTGCCATTTTCCATTTCTTCAGAATTTCCCAATTGCACAGTAACTTCCTTTGAAGCCCAGAATTCACCTCACCAAATCAGGGTCCAAACAAAATTGATCAATCAGTTTGTTAACTTAAAATGTAGGGCTGGATTATATTAAAAGTAGATGAGACATCAATAAACAGTAACCTTGTGTGGTTTTTTTGGACCTTCTAAGTGCTTATACAGTAGACTGAGATTGTCGGTGTGGCATCGTCCATCTCTTACTTTAGTTTTCATTCAAGTAGGAGCAGGTCCAGATAAGCTTGTAGTTGTCTCCTAATTAACTTATAATAATAATAATAATAATATAATAATAATTATATTTCATAATAAGTCATTTAATGCTTTTGAGTGTGCAGTTTTTGGTATTGTAGTAACATCTGGCCCATTCTGACCACATGCTGCAAATCCAGAAACATCTCAAATAAAGAGTGGAATATTGAGAAGAATCGCTCAGGACAGGACTGAAGCAGACACCTATTTCTTCTCTCTGGGCCAGAGCTTTTTTTTATTTGAGTCTGTTGAAGGAGCTTTCTTAACATCTCTCTGGTCAAAGAAGGGTTCGACTCCCAGCTCCAGTCCTAAGTATGGTGTTGTGGTGAATAATTTCAGATAACAAAATCTAGTGTTGTGTCTCAAACCTTAAATAGGATTCATTCCATTTTTGAGCCAGCTTTCAGTTTGTAACCTCTGCCACTTCAACATAATTAATACATGTAGTGGGAATGCCAACCGTCATCTTCATGCCCGTCCACAATGAACCCAGATTATCAGTCAGCAGTTTATTTTCGATTCTGTCCTTATTCTTTAGATTTGCTCATTTGATTTCATCTTTCACCTCCTTCTGCATTTCTTCATTTCCTATTAATGTCCCATGCTGAAATGCCCAGATTCTTCTGTTTATCAATTTTTTGAAATCTCTGGTAAGCCACGGCTTGTTGTCACAATATATATTTGATTGATGTAATGGGAATTATGGCCTCCTCGCAGCATTTTATATAACTGCTTATCATGAGCATCAGTTTGTCAGTGCCAGCTCTGGATTCTTGAAACACGGTCCAGATACAGTATGAATTTAAAAGGAATTTAAACAATGGTAGTTATATCCAGAATTTGAAATTGTAAAGATGTGTTTGTATGTGAACTGTTAAAAAATAAAATCATATGAAATGGGTCAGCACTCACAATGGGGCTGACAAACTGGTTGGAGAAGATAATGCACTTTTCTATCAGTTAAGACTCCCAAGCTCAAAGAGTTCACAAGGGCAGGGGAAACTGATCAAGAAATAAAATGAAAACTCCAGGGGTAAGCAAACTGAAGAATTGAAGGTGTGACAGTCTTAATAAGAAGGCACGCTGAGTCTCTGAGAAGGAACTTCACGGACTACAAATGCTGGACCCCTTTAGACCTTCTAATTATCTTCTACAATTACCGAAAAAATATCACTTACATGTTTTGACTGTTTTTTGTGTTCCTCTCTATGTGTGAGCATTCAGCAGATAAATAAGACCAAACCTACCGTGGCTTTTACTAGTAATGTTTTCCTAAAGCAAATGTCTTTTCCTTCTAGAGACACTTCTGCAATATCCAGTATTCACTATATACCAATAAAACCCTGTGCAGAGTACCAGCCATAAAAACAAGAATGACACCTTGATTTTGTGATGCCTGGATGTCGGATAATTATGTGGAAGAATAATTTTAGGGTAACATAGCTTTCAGCTTAAAGAAACAGAATGAAGAGCTAATAAATGTCATAAACCTATTATTAGGAAACCAGATAAAGGTCAAATGACCAACAAAATGTACTGAGAGATGACTAAGAAATCAGCAGATGTTCTGTAAAACAACCTGAATGGACAGTTGTTATACGCAGAGAAATTTCAAGGGTGGTGGCTCAACTCAATGGTATAAGATGAACCAGAATATAATATAATAGACTTTTATTTTATATAAGTCATTTGGGTGAAAACCAACGAACCAATCCAAGTAAATGTATGCAGTGATTGACACTGTATGTAAATTCAATAGTTTATAAAATGAACCTCTCTTCTTTGTTTCTCTGATCGTTCTGGCCAGGCTGTAGCAGACTGCTTTTGAAGAATGCTCCATCTGAGACATTGTGCCAAAGAGTAATTAAAAGATACCATGAACAGCTTTTCTCCTGCCTAATGACTGATTTCTCCTGTTAGAGGATGTTTCTTTCTTTAATAAGATGTTACATTTCTATCACAGTTATTAGAGGCAGGATATACACAGCAGTTCAGTATGTGCCAAAAAAGGTATTGTGCAGACCGGGAGTACAAGAGATGGAGAATTGGAATTAGTGCTGTGACAACGTTAGCAGACCATTTACAAGGACCATTGGTTCTTTGGTGGCTAAACCTAATGTCTCTTTTTTCAGCAGTGCTGTCCTGATTTTCTGCTTATCCAATCCAGGATCACCCTCAAGGCTCAATGGCAGTCACACACCCAGGATGGTTGGCTTTAGTGGTGGAACTTGCGCCATTATGAGGTTCAAGTAAGGGCTCTATACACCACATTCCTATCTCCACACAGAGGAGCTACTTAATATCCAATTTCACATATTCATTTAAAAAAACAAAGACATCACCATGAAAATGGAAAAATGTTCAAATACAATAAGCTGTATTTATATTGTCACACACATGCGCTTGAGAGACAGTTCATGGGCTCAAATAAGTGTATGTTCCAGCAGGACCAGGGGTTGGCGCTGTCCTCTAACTCTTTCTCCTCTCTTCTTCAGACCAGTAGATGAACCCTCAACCTAAAGCCACTTCCGGTCCTCAGAAGACAACCACCAGTACTTCCTCTTCCGGTTATCAAGATCCCACCTCCCACTTCCAATGTCATTCATTCTCCCAATTACATCATTTCCCATGTAGCGACTATATATGGCAGCCATTTTTTTGTTTTCTCCAGTTCTGTTTTGAACTCCCGTCTGTAAAGACCTATCAATAACCAGTGTTTTGACCACAGGGTGAATCCCCAAATCTTTCACTTTCTCTTTTCTATTCTTTTACAATATATACTGTACAATATACAGGGTCTGCACAAAAAAGTACCCTATGTGGAACAGAACGACATGCAGAAGTCCCAAAAATAGTTAGGAGTGCCAGCCCAGCCACCCTATTTAATTGTGAAGCAACACAAAGAAATATACAGTTAGATAAAGACGTCAGAACACAAATCAATCACTTAAGTAGCGTTCCTCTACCACTTGGTCTAACATGGAGCTCTGTCCTGCTGAAAGTTTGGATTACAAGTGAAACACCTCCTTCTGGGGACTGTTGTTTATGTATGTTTTGGAGTGGAAGGTGTGGGACGTTTATGGGGGATGGAGTATCAGACCAGCTTGGCAAGGGTAACTTTGTTTGAACTTAGAGCCTATAATCAGAATCAGAATCACATTTATTGGCCAATTATGCATACATGCAAGGAATTGGACTCTGGTCTTTGTGACTCTCC
The DNA here is from genome assembly GCF_016835505.1 of Polypterus senegalus. Lineage (NCBI taxonomy): Eukaryota > Metazoa > Chordata > Cladistia > Polypteriformes > Polypteridae > Polypterus > Polypterus senegalus. Next base: position 13,294,237 of record NC_053158.1, read on the forward strand.
AATTATATGTTACATAATTGATATACACACATCTGTTAATCACACACCTGACATAAAAAAAACAAGACGGCAAATATAAATACGTATATTGCGATGTGTGACGAAGACTGATATGCTGTCTTCCTCAGATGAGGCGATCACGCTTCGGGACACTCTTTGGCATGTTGTCCCGTTGGGGGGAGCCCCAAAAGAGTTTAGAAACTTGAAGGTGATACATGAGGAAGTCCAACAGATGCTCCAATTACGTGTTATTTGGCCAAGGAAAAGCGAATGATGAAGCCCAATCGTACTTGTCTCAAAGTACAACGGTTCGGTTCGGTTCTGTATTGATTTTAAGCATTTGAATAAGATTTCCAAGTTTGATGCATACCCGATGCTGCGTGTGGACGAGCTGTTAAAAATGCTTGGGCAGGCTTCACAAATCTCCACCCTTGATTTAAGAACGGGTTATTTATTGTAGCAAGATCTACCACTCTCCTGTACACAGACACAGCAATCTGTCAGGGTCGCGGCCTGGTTAATGGCCAAGTAATACTGTTTCCTGCATTTGCAATATTCCTTGCATCACCCATCGATGACAGGCTCTCATAGCGCGACCTCAGTCTTTTAGGATTTAATTTTCAAAGCGAGCTGCTACAGAGCTGGGAGCCTGCGGTTGCCCCGGCGACTGATATTCTGTCTTCCACAGACGCAGCGATCGCGGGGAGCCCCAAAAGAGTTTAGAAACCTTACAATATAGATATATATGCTGTTACACACGTGTGTATGGGAGGCAGCTAAAGGGCTCAAATGAGGGTAATTCCATGCCAGACCCAGGGGATGATGGAGTGCACTAACCCTTTCTCTCTTTCCTCTGCAGACCAGTTACAGGAAAATCAATCTGGCCCCGATGACATCACTTCTGGGCCAAATGACGTCACTTCCGGTCACGGGCCTGATTGCATTACTTCCAGTCCTGACCCCGATGACCTCATTTCCAGTTCTGACTCTGCTGACCTCTCTTCCTCTGCCTGATCATAAAGCCACCATTTTGTTTTATCCATAGTCAGCTCTGTTTTGGACTCGAATCTGTAAAGAACTTGCATATAATTGCCTGTTTTGTAGCCTTATTTCAAGTATACAGGTGGCTGCCCCAAACCTTTTCTATGGCATTTTTCTGTTCATTTGACAATGCTTACAAAGTGCAGAGTGCAACTCAGTGCACAAAATGCTGAAATAAACAATGATAAACAAGTATTAACAATATGTAAATGGCACTGCAAGACCTTGGGAGGCCAGGCCGGGGAGCATGCCCAGTCTGATTAAGCTGAAATAACCATTTGTGAGCTTGATGGCCTATGGTAAAAAAAAAAAAAAACTGTTCTTATATCTGCTTGTTTTTGTGTATATTAATCTAAAATACCTGGCCAATGGAAGAAGTTCAAAAACTTGGATGTGGCCTGGATGTGAGGGTTCAGTGATGATTTTCCCAGCCTGTTTCATGACTTTGGAAAAGAACAGGTCCTGTAAGACAGGCAGACAGGCACCAAAGATATTTTATGCAAACCTGACTATTTGTTGTAGCCTGTTTTTACCCTGTTAAGTCACTGATCCAAACTACACTGTTATGGACAAGCTGATAACAGATTCAATGACTGCTGTGTATAACTGAATCAGCAGCTCCTGTTTGAAGGTTGAACTTCCTCAGCTGTTGCAGGAAGTACATTCGCTGTTGTGCCTTTTTTATGATCGACAGTACATTGATCTCCCATTTCTTGTCCTGCGAGATTATGGATCCCAGAAACATGGTTTCCACAGCTGTGTATGGAGAAGGAACATAATATTGTGGGACCTCTTCTAAAGTCCACTGTCATCGCCACGGTGTTTAGCACCAGATTGTTCTGACTACACCAAAGGACCAACTGCTCAACCTCCTCTCTGTATTCAGACTCGATGCCATTCCTGATGAGCCCAATGATTGATGTGTCATCCTCATTTTTTTTTTTTAACTTTCATCATTCAGTTATACAGGGTTTGCTGAAAGGTGCCCCAACACTTTGACCTTTTTTTTTTCTTATATATATACTAGGGGGCTTTGTCTCCTTATTGCTTCACTCGCCCACCTCCAAACCCAGCTTCCAACCCAGCTGAAGCATGCTAAAGAATTGTGGACGGATCAACTGCTGGCTTACTGCTGCTGCTGCCATGCTACATGATCTGCATGTTGCGCTGTGCATCATTCATTAAAAAGCCTGTACAGCAGTTGTCTTTTAAGCCAGCTGCTGCTTGTGCCAAGCTGCGTGATCTGCATGTCATGCTGTGCGTTGATAATTTAAAAGCCTGTACATCATACAGACCAATTTCACTTCTGAATAACGACGTTAAAATACTCTCTAAAATCATAGCCAGAAGGATGGAGAAAGTGCTCCCCTCAGTAATATCACAAGACCAAACTGGATTTATTAGGGGCCGACACTTATCTTCAAATCTTCGACGCCTGTTTAATGTAATATACTCACCAACTAAATCAAACACCCCAGAAATATTATTATTATTGGATGCAGAAAAAGCATTCGACATGATTGAATGGAAATACCTTTTTACTACATTGGAGAAGTTTGGGTTTGGCCCGAACATTTGTGCATGGATTAAATTACTGTATACTAACCCAGAAGCTTCAGTTTGCATCAACAACATTTGCTCAGACTACTTTAAACTAGAACGTGGCACAAGACAAGGATACCCCTTGTCACCGCTGCTGTTTGCTATTGCCATTGAACCACTGGCAATACATTGTCGAAATACTGATCAGATAAAGGGGATTATCAGAGAAGGACTGGAACAGAAAATCTCATTATATGCAGATGATATGGTACTGTATATTTGGACCCAGAAAATTCTGTGCCTGCAGTCTTAGCAGCACTCACAGAATTTCAAAAGATCTCTGGTCTCAGAATTAATCTGAATAAAAGTGTACTCTTTCCAGTGAATTCTCAAGCATATAATATTGGATTAAAACCCTACCTTTTATCATTGCAGAACAGTTTAAATACCTAGGGTAAACATCACAAATAAACATAAAGCTCTTTATCAACAAATTTTAATAAATCATTCTTTAAGCAATTAGATTCAACAATAACCTCATTTATTCGCATCAAAAGAGCGACCCTACAAAGACAAAAGGCAGATGGCGGCATGGCTCTACCTAACTTCCAGTTTTATTACTGGGCAGCAAATATACAGGCAATAAGAACCTGGACACAAACAGAAGAACATACACAGGCTTGGACAGCAATAGAAGTAAAATCCTTCAGTACTTCTTTGTATTCCCTGCTCTGTGCTCCAATAAACACACGTTATCGGCAATACACTAATAAACCAATTGTGCTCCACTCACTTAAAATCTGGAACCAATGTAGAAAGCATTTTAAGATGGAGAAGCTTCTATCTGTGGCACCCCTGCAAGAGAACCACCACTTTCAACCTTCACAAACATATGCAGTTTTTAATATCTGGTAAAAACTTGGAATTAACTTGCTTAGAGATCTTTATACAGACAACGTCTTTGCATCGTATGAACAATTACATTCCAAATTTAACATTCCAGCTACACATTTCTTTCACTATCTTCAAATCAGGAACTTTGTTAAACAGAACCTTCCAGATTTTCCTCATCTTGCACCCTCATCCACGCTGTAAAAAATATTGCTTAATTTCAAGGAATTAGACTCCATCTCTACAATATATAAAATCATTTTACAATCCTTCCTTTCAAAGATCTAAGAGGACACTGGGAAAAAGATCTCTCAATTAATATGTCAGAAAAGTAGTGGAAAGTAGCAATGCAGAGAATTCACTCGAGCTCCATATGCGCAAAGCATACAATTATACAACTCAAAATTATATATCGAGCACTTCTGTCTCGACTAAAACTCTCCAAAATGTTTCCAGGGCATGATCCAACCTGCGAACGTTGCAACCAAGCCCCAGGCTCACTGGGTCACATGTTCTGGGCCTGCACCAAATTAACATCATTCTGGACTAAAATTTTTAATTACCTTTCAGACAGCCTTGGACTCACAATCCCTCCTAACCTATTAACAGCTGTGTTTGGGGTTCTTCCAGAGGGTCTTAAAGTGAAGAAGGACAAACAAATTGTGATTGCATTCTCTACACTTTTGGCACGCAGACTTATTCTGATAAACTGGAAGAACCCAAACTCTCCTCTTTTAAGTCAGTGGGAAACCGATGTGTTATATTATTTGAAATTGGAAAAAATCAAATATTCAGTTAGAGGATCCGTACAGACTTTTTTCAAAACATGGCAGGATCTAATCAGTAAAATTTTAAAATAAGTTTATAAAGCACAGAGAATTTATTAATTTAGGTATGTTTACAAGCCTTAAATTTTACGCCATTTGGCTTGCGCTCTCTCTCAGGGGTGGGGTTTGATCTGTTGTTAACTCAATTCTTCTTTTTGTAAAAACTTGATTGCTTTGTAAGGATTGTAATAAAATTAATAAAAAATAAATAAATAAATAAAAGCCTGTACAGGGTAATAAAATTAAAAAAAAAGAGCCTGTACTGCAGCTGCTGCTGCCGTGCTGTGTGATCTGCATGTCGCGCTGCGCGACGATCATTTAAAAGCCTGCACAGCAGCTGTCCTTTTGTCTCACTTCCTTGTCTCGCGGGACGTTAAAGTGTCTCAGAGAAATTGTATGTAGTAGAGCGTGACGTGCAAGTAGTCTCGTGGAACTTAAAAGTATCATGATTATGTCTCGACCCAAAGTTCATATATATATATATATATATATATATATATAGTATATTGTGGACCCGGCCCGGACACAGACAGGCGGACATGTTGTTTTCCACCACCACACGTTTATTTTACACAATATTTACAATTCAAGTGCCACACAAACCCCCAAATGTCCCCAAAGTCCTGGCCAACACACAATGCCTTTCTTCGGGCCGCCTCCACTCTGCTCCTGCCTCGTCCTGCTTCCACCAGACTCCAGCCTTGAATGAAGAGAGACGGCCCCTTTTATATGCTCCCGGATGAGTTCCAGGTGGCCCCCGGCATTCCCCTCTGGATACGCCCCAGTATAGCGGAAATGCCGGCTGTTCTCCCGGAAGCTCTCCGGGTGTCCCTCTTCTTCCCCCCAGCACTTCCGTCACACCAGAGGTCCAGGGTCCCCAAGGCATTGGGGCGCCCCCTGGCGGTGACCACGGGTCCCTACAGGGTTGGGCTTCCAAGCCCACAACCTGTGGCCCCCAAAGCAAGCAGGATGGCAGCCCCCACGTGATCCCAGATAGGCGCACACCCACTTCCGGTCCTTCAAGGCGTTCCAGTCGGGTTGTCGCCCCTGGCATCCCTGACAATATATATATATATATATATATATATATATATATATATATATATATATATATATATAAGGGCTGGGAATTGATTTTAAAAAATTAACTAAACCTTAACTTAATCTTATCATTGTATGTAATTAATTGTGATTAATTGCATCTAACATTAAAACATCTAATAATAAAATAAGTACTTAAATCATGAAGAAAATACACACTGAACCACAAAAATAATGTAGAATCAACACAAAGGAATTTTAAAAAATTTAATGGCATAGCTTAAACTTAAAAATGACCTTAAATCTGAAGTTTTAACAAAATACTACTTAAGGAAGGCACTCAAATTTCTTTACTTACTCAACACTAGAATCCCTGAAGCCTACGAAAAAACTCGTAAACCTGGGCCACCTTAAAGCCCTTTGCACCTTTCCATCAGTGTCTTTTGTTTTGTAAAAGTGCCGATCAGCATATGCAGCAAGCAGTCTGCTATACCATCACACCATCGCAGCTCAACTTGGACATAAAGTTCTCCCAGCTCAAGCCTTGTTTATCTGGGTGTGAGGTGCCTGGAGTTGTATCGGGTAAATAATATATCGTTATTTGGAACATGTGCATTTCATGCGTGTTCCATGTCTACAACAATCTGGGTACATGTATGATGAAAGGAAATGAAGAAAATGTTGAACACATACCTAAAACAAACATTTTCATGCTTTAGTATTAACGACAAAATTTTGACATGAAGCATATAATGTGGGAAGACTGAAATCCAAATATCAAATAAGCACTTTCACAAAAGGTACATGTGTAACAAAACAAGTGTACTTTTATCTATACTAATAAAAGGCAAAGCCCTCACTCACTCACTCACTCACTCACTCACTCACTCACTCACTCACTCACTCATCACTAATTCTCAAACTTCCCGTGTAGGTAGAAGGCTGAAATTTGGCAGGTTCATTCCTTACAGCTTCCTTACAAAAGTTGGGCAGGTTTTATATCGAAATTCTACGTGTAATGGTCATAACTGGAAGCTGTTTTTCCATTTACTGTAATGGAGATGATCTTGAACGCCGTGGGGGCGGAGTTTCGTGTGACATCATCACGCCTCTCACGTAATCACGCAGTACATAGAAAACCAGGAAGACCTCCAAAAAGCGCTGAAGAAAACATGCATTATATAATTGAGAAGGCAGCTAAACAATAAGAAGCGAGCGAAAGTGACATATACAACCATATTCATGAGTTCTGCTACTGAAACAAAGCACGATGTAAACCTACACTTTAAATTAAGTTCATAGACAGGCTTCGCTGGCGCTTTGTAATTTAGTGCCTGCCCATATAAGGCCGTCCGTCAGCGCAATCCAATAGCAAACTCCCACTAAATATTCACGGGTGAAGGACTGTGCTTATGGAGAGGAAGATGAGATGGTCAGGGTGGTGTCTGACACAAACTCAGCGAAACTGCGAGAGAAAGGACTAAGGTAACATTAAATACAGCCATGGACATCGCACGAGATGGCACCAGCACAGGTGGGAACCTTCGATGCATGTACACCAAGCGGCTCACGGAACTGACGCAGTGCACAGATAAAAGCAACAGTTCCAAAGAGCTGAACAAAACCGAATTACACAATTGAAAAGGCAGCAAAAATATGAAGCGCCTGATACAAGCATATTCATAAATCCAGCTACTGCGAAACAAAGCACACGTGGAAAAAGTCAATGTCCCGCTAAAGGAAGACAGTGTAAAAAACCCGTGCATGCAGTGTGTCAGGTCTCAGATAAAGAAGAAGACGAGCTGTTTATTGATGCAGTAAGAAACGAATCGATGAATGAAACCTGTCATCTTTACAACGATTGACAAACACGGAATGTAACTTGAACACAACACATCCTACAAATACGAACCTGATTGAAAGAAATAATGATAATCAAATCCTTGATGACAGCAACACTCAGTAACACTCACAAAACAAATACTGTATATTGACAGTCATGTTACGTTATTTTTAAAATGTTCCCTTTTCTTTTCTAGCTTTTTAACACACTACTTCTCCGCTATGATACGCTGGTATATATATATGTATATATATATATCCCGATCTACATACTCGAATAATGGATACTTTATTCGCCATCAATGATTGTTTTGGTAAAGCCATACTCAGTGTATTCATTAGATGAACGGTAAAAAGTAAGAGCGAGGGAGGATGACTTATTGAGGCATGCAGGCTGTAGTGCGCAACTCTATCTGAATTGCGATCACATTTGAAAAATATATCTTTTCAAGTTCTATTTAGTCCATATGTGTCAAACTCAAGGGCAGGGCCACATCCGCCCGGCGTAATTATATCCGCCCGCGAGATCATTTTATATACTGTATTATTGTTATTAATGGCCCGGTATATGAAGCGCTGGTAACACAATAAACTACAGATCCCATAATGCAGCGCTTCAGCTGCCTTGCCGAACACTTACCGCGTTAATCAAGTCTAGCTTATGATGCTGCAAGTTATTGAAGCTAGCTCACACGATGCTGAAGAGAAAAGTTGATTCTGAAAATAGAGCCTTTAAAACCGATGGGAGGCTGAGTATATGTTTACTGAACCCGTGTGTCTCATTTGTGGAGCTAATGTGGCTGTAATTACAGAATTTAATCTAAGACGGCACTATGAGACAAAACATCAGGGTAACCTGAATGCAATGCAGAAGATACAGAAAGCAGAATAATTAAATAAGAATCTGACACTTCAGCGGACGTTTTTACCCGTGCACAATCACAAAGTGATTTCAAGTGAAGCTGCTTTTATGGGAGACACAAATGCACCAGTGCAACCCTGTTGCCAAGTAATGTTAAACCAAGTCGTCACTACGGTGTTCCCAAATACGCACTTTGCTGATAAACTGAGCGCACTGAGTTTGCACGGCGCTTTGGTGACTTTGAAGAACAAAAAAAGTCCGTCTACATGCGGCTCGAACCTTGTGCATGTTTGGTAGCACATATCTGTGTGAGAAGCTCTTCTCAGTGATAAAGACTAACAAAACAGCACACAGGAGTCGCCTCACTGATGAGCACCTGCAATCCATCCTGAGAATCTCCACAACACAGAACCTCACACCAAACAGAAACGAACCTGTTGCCAAAAAAGATGCCAGGCGTCCAGCTCTAAAATGACATATGAGCAAAGACAACTGAATGATTTGATTTGTTATTGCTGAAAGGAACACATTTTATTTATATTTCCAGGTTTTGTTATGCAGCATGTTCATATTTGAATTTGTATAATTTTGACAGGATATATTTTTATGGAGAGCAAAATCTTTTGGGATATTTAAAATCTAAGTTTATTTTTATATAAAATTACATAAGAGTAAAGAAATTTGAATGTTTGTTCTTTTAACGTTTACTTTATTTCTAACTTGTATAATTTAGACAGGATATATTTTTATGGAGAGCAAAATATTATAAGTTGTTTAAGGTTTGAGTTGATTTATTCAGGAATAATATTCCTGTCTGTTTTTACCATTCCTACCAAAGATATTTCTGTCGACTAAATAAAAATTCCTTCTATTTAAAATTTAAATAGAACTTGAACAAATACGATAGTTCATAATATCCACGCAGACTTGCACGTAAGAGGGAGTTATCCGTTTTAACAAACAGCGTATTGCACTGATCTGAAATAGCTGTGTGTGTATATATGTAGATATATATGTATATGTATATATATGTTTATATATGTGTGTGTATGTATGTATGTGTGTATATATAGTATGTGTATATATGTATATATATGTGTATGTATATATGTGTATATATGTGTATATGTATAGATATATATATGTTTATGTGTAAATAAATAAATATATATATGTATATATATATGTATATATATATATATATATATGACAACAACACTCATCACTCACAACAGTGACAAAACAATTACATTGACATAATGTTACGTTATTTTCAAAATGTTTCCTTTTCTTTTTCATTGCTTCTTTAACACACTACTTCTCCGCTGCGAAGCGCGGGTATTTTGCTAGTTATACATATAACAGAAGAAAAAGAAATTGTGTTAGGGTATGAAACTGACACAACCACTTGGGTGGTGCAGCGGTAAGACCTGCTGACTCATAATCAACAGGTCGCGGGTTCAAGCCTGGCATCTTCCCATAATTACCACTTCAAGTAGTGATCTGCTGTTATTGATACTATTATAGAAAAAAACATCCATTTGATTTGAGTCTGTAACACCTGGTGTAAATTTTGGCTATTTGTAAAAGTCAGTGCTTTTTTTTTTATTATTCAGTTTTATTCTGTCAGTGACATTTATGTGGTACAATGAACCCTCCCTCTCTGACTTGATGGCATTTATCTCCATTCTTTTCACAAGAGCAGTGATGGCCACAGTTGGTGCTGTGGTTGATCTCGGCTCGGAACTATTGGTTGTAAAGAAGAAGCCTGTCTGCATTCTCAGTAGCATGCATCATGCTTCAGTAAAAACAAATTATATGAAATCAACTCACAACAAAATCACCAACAAAGTCAAAAACAAGCAGAAAGTCAAAAGCATCAAACTCCAAACACAAACAGACAAAACTCAAAAATCCAAAGCTCAAAACATAAGAGAAAAATTGAAGTAACCCCCCAATCTGACACTGTTGTTTTCACATAAAGACGTGCTATAACAGAGGTTAACTCAGATGAGGATGAGGGTTCTACATAGGAGAAAGAGAACAGAAGACCTCCCTGCAAGAAACATCCACTCACATAATTTATAAGAACAATGCAGCTGCCCCAGGCGTAAAAGGCGAAAGATGCCACCATTTGGATGCAGCAAGAGGTCAGGCATCGTCCTAATGGGTAGGAACAATCATTACACTTCTATTTTGTACAATTTTGTCATTATATTAGGACACTCAGCACTCTGAGCTACCTGACAGACTGGTGAGTTAAATATAGCGGTACTAGAGATGTATTTTTGTTTTAGTGCCACTCAAAGATAACTTATTTTTTACTTACATGGTATAACAATGATTCAATCTTCTTACAGGAATGTGAAATGAGAAAAAAAAAAAAAAAGAGCGCAATTTTTATCTTCACACCTTTTCTTGCGCATTGCACCAGGACTGCCATAATCCCCCTCCCCACCTCCCCATTTTCCTCCTACTCTCCTGCATCTGTATTGGTATGTATAAATCAAGAAAATGAACACCAGTATGAGGTGATTGCCTTGCTGCCTGCCCTGGATGCGACAATATTTTTTAATGCGTTAAACTGGCCACATTAATCGCAAAAATTAACTTGTTAACTTTCCCAGGTCTAATATATTGTATATATAACACTGTACATATCTGCCATATACTATGTATATTTATTTATATACCAGTTGATTCACAAAAAAGTGGACAATAAATCATGGTGTACTTACTGACATGACCTTTGTCTGTGATAATTACTGCGTCAATATATCTGTTTTTCTCATCCAATCCATAATGTCTGCAACAACCTCTGGGGTAAGGACAGAAGGGTGCTATGGCTTTTTCGTTTGCTGAAATGTGTCTTTTACAAGAGCACTCGCAATGCAACTCTGTTCCATGAATTCATTTTGAGTCTAACTGCATGTGCCTCTGTGACCATGCAGCATCAACATCAAATGCAGCATACACAGATAACAGAACCAGCAAAACCAAGTGGGACTTCCCACCACCTTCAACTGAATATATTTGCTACTGTGGAAACAAGGTGGGGCTCCTTATTCACAGATCCATGTCTGTGGACCAACTTACTGGCTCTGATCAGGTATGCAGTAGCACCCCGAGGCTACAGGGGGCACTGTTACTGTCTTGACTCTTCCCAGGATTGCTGATTTACCACACCCCAATCACTTCACTATACATTTCACATCCTGAGTCTGTCCTAAGGACTGGGAGCTGGTTGGTTAGGTAAACATCAAAGCATCACTGTTCTCATCTACAGAGTAAAACGTGCCTCCTGAAACACTTGAATATTATGTTTGCTTTGTCTAACTTACAAATAAAGACCTGCAAAATATTCATCAAATTATAATCAACAGCATATATAAGCCAAATATATAAGCCAACTTCCATACCTCATGCACTCCAGAAGAGGTCATCCACCTGAAGCTACTAAGCATGTTCGGGTCTGCCAGTACTTAGATGGGAGACCATCTAGGAAAAGCTTGTCTGCTGCTGGAAGATGATGTGGCCAGCAGAGGGCGCTTACCCTGTGGTCTTTGTTTGGGTCCCAATGCCCCATTGCATCGAAGGGGACATTGTTCTGTAAAAATGGCACAGTCCTTCATTTGAGGCATAAAGTTGAGGTCCTGACTCACTGTGGTTATAAAAGAACCCTGGGTATCCTTTGTAAAAAGTAGAGTGTATCCCAGTGTTAATTTTCCTACCATGGCCTAGTCATTCTGGCCCCCTATATCATCCCCTGTTTCTAATTGGCTCTCTCTCTCTTACCACTTTACCAGCTAACAGCTAATATGTGGTGAGCTTGATGACACAAAATGGCTGCCGTTGCATTATCCAGGTGGATGCTACACATTATTGGTGGTTGAAGTGGCGCCACACTCACTATGCAAAGCTGTGAGTAGCAAGGAAAGTGCTATATACAAATTATTATTATTATTATTATTATTATTATTATTATCATATCACCACAACAGTAAAGTGTTTGAAAAGTAAAGGGGTCTGAAAACCTTTGTGAATCCACTGCATATTAGAACATTACAACAACAACAACATTTATTTCTATAGCACATTTTCATACAAACAGTAGCTCAAAGTGCTTTACATAATAAAGAATAGAAAAATAAAAGACACAATAAGAAAAACAAAATAAATCAACAATAATTAACATCGAATAAGAGTAAGCTCCAATGGCCAGGGGGGACAGAAAAAACAAAACAAAACTCCAGACGGCTGGAGAAAAAAATTAAATCTGTAGAGATTCCAGACCATGAGACCGCCCAGTCCCCTCTGGGAACGCCAGAGAACACTCTAGATTAGAACAGGCCATTCAGCCCAACAAACTTCGCCAGTCCTATCCACTTATTTATATATCAAGTCGAGTTTTGAAAGCCCCTAACGTCTTACTGTCTACCACACTACTTGGTAGCTTATTCTAAGTGTCTATCATTCTTTGTGTGAAATTTACTCTTAACAAGTTTCCAACTGTGTCCCCATGTTCTTGATGAACTCATTTTAAAATAACAGTCTCGATCCACTGGACTTATTCCCTTCATAATTTTAAACACTTCTTTTGCTTAAACTATAAAGGTTCAGCTCTTCTAATCTTTCCTCATAACTCATCCCTGTAGCCCTGAATCAGCCTAGTCGCTCTTCTCTGGACATTTTCTTGTGCTGTTATGTCCTTTTTGTAGCCTGGAGACCAAAACTGAACCCAGTACTCCAGATGAGGCCCTACCAGTGTGTTATAAAGCTTGAACACAGCCTCCTGTGACTTGTACTCCACACATCAAGGCGCTATATAACCTGACATTCTGTTTGCCATCTTAATGGCTTCTGAACACTGTCTGAGAGTCGATAGCTTAGAGCCCACTATGACTCCTAAATCCTTCTAATAAGGTGTACTCTCGATTTTCCGACCACCCATTGTGTATTCAAACCTAACATTTTTACTTCCTATGTGTAATACTTTACATTTACTGACATTAAATTTAATCTGCCACAAATCTGCCCAAGCCTGTATGCTATCCAAGTCCTTCTGTAATGTTATAATGCTAATTCATCTATCTTGGTATCATCAGCAAACTTAACCAGCTTGTTATTTATATTCCTATCTAAATCATTTATATATACTAAAAATAGCAGCAGCCCCAGCACTGACCCCTGCTGGTCACCACTCTTAACATCACCCCAATTCTGATGAGGTTCCTCACACCATCACCCTCTGCTTCCTGTGTCTGAGCCAATTCTGCACCCAGCTAAAAACATCACCCTGAACTCCCACTTCTTTTAATTTGATGCCCAACTTTAATGTGGCACCTTATGCCTCATAGCATTAACTTTTATTGCTCCAATAATATAAGTCAAGGTTTAAAGTATAAAGATTTACACATTAATTGGCCAAATATGTTATGTTAGTCATTCTGTTAGAGTGTTTGTTCTATAAAAAATGAAGGTGACATTTATTTGCATAACAAAAATCCATCACCTAACACAAAAGGTGTCATTTTGATGCTGACCAATGGCTTAGGGGGCGCTGACTCTAGAAATAAGCAAAAGGATAATCTTTTGAATTTGTTCAATAACTTGGGGGAAATGCTGCAGCACTAAGGTGGAGACCTGTCATGATCAGCCGTGGTGTACAAGTTACAAATAAAAGAATTCCCATTTATCATTTATTAAAAGACAACTGCAGTCATAAATATGCGAGTGTGTCTCGTGGTGTGCTGCTTTGCCAAGAGAAGGCAGGCCTTTTTTTTTTTTTTTTTGTTTCCTGAGTGGACATAAATAAAGAAAAAACTCACATTGTATGTATAATCCTTGAAAGAAAAAGCAAGGTTCACGGCTCCTGACAACAGATTTTAATGGAATAAGCTGCTTATCCTGAATTGGGCCTTGATAAAAATAAAAAAAAGAAGCATTGGAGTTTAGTAACTGAAATACAAACACAACACTTCTGCTAAGAAATAACAATAAAAAGAGAAATGGCACATCAATTAATCATAAAGAGAGAAAAACGATTTAAAATATTTAGAATTTTTCTTTTAACATTTTAACTTTTTTTTTTTATTTGTCACGGCATACTTGCCAATGCTGTGCTGGGAGTCTTTGCTGTATGTTATATAATGTTTCATTCCAACACTCTGATCTTTCCATTTGTTTTGAATATTTAGACCTCATTCTTTACTTGGTTACTGTGAGAGTCGGCATTAATAACAATCAATAATTTTTTATTACAAATTAGAAGACTTTTAGAGCTATGCTGGCTGGACACACTGTGCCAGCCCACTCTCAGCAGCTTCTTCCAACACCTCTCGGGCCATTCTCAGACCCTCTCAGGCCAGTGAAGGTGTCACAACCCCCCTGGCATGTCCTAAATTCTGCTCTTCAGCCTTCTTCACCTTCTGTGCAGAATGTTCCTTCTACACACCAGCCTGGGACATCCAAACTACACATCCAAGCACCTCTTAACTGGCTTCTTCTTCAAGGTACTCCCATAATACTGAGATCTTCTTTCTGTCACAAAGAGCACCAGATAATGTGGGAAAAGAAATTAGTAAATGTTGTTAGTGCCCTATGGGCTGGCACCCTGACTTGGATCAAGTAACTCCTGACCCCTTTGGATGGACACTCTAGATGAAGGATGTCATTTAATTATTATTTCCACTCAGAGTGGAAGATTAATGGAGGGACTGTGGGAGGCTGAGCGTCAAAAGCAGTTCCTTCCCCAGTACAATAGATGGCAGTGCTTCTCGGGCATGGCATCTCAGTAGGGATCCATAGAATTCATAGTCTGGAGGGACAACCCCACCGGAGTCCTTAGGTCCCGCCAGAAGGCAATGCAGGGAGATGAACTTCCTGATTCCTAGCCCAGGAAGTGGTTGCTTAATTCAGTGCTATGGCACCAGAAGTACTCCCCAGCCCAACATAAAAAGAAGCCACAAGTCCTCCATCCAGGTAAGCTGGAGCTGGGTGGAAGAGGACAACGCTTGCCTGGAGGAGTGTGAAAGGAGATTATTGAATTTCTTTGAGAGGTCATTTTGTATGTTGAAGAAAGAACGTACAAAAGGTAAACTGGTATAAAAAAAAAAATCACTTTATTTGTATCCTTTACTGTGCGGGTGCTTTTGTGTTTGGAGGCTGGCACTCTGGGTTGCCCCCTATTTGTCATAGGGCATAAATCAAAAAGAAAAGGCAATTTGAAAATTACGTGGTAACCACAATGGATAGAAGCTGACACAATTCAATGCATTTACGATGGCTTAATGATAGCTCAAAGACTCATGGCGAGGTGCTCTACCGTTATTCTAGTTGAAGTCAAAGTCAAATGAACATGAATGCTCTGTTGTGGTATGGCATTATTGTTCAACAATATGCCATTGTGAGATTTCATTGTACTAAGGAAGCAAAACCTGCTGAATTTCACCCATCGAAGGATCAGTTGGTTCAATATGGAAGCGAAAACAGCTTGACTCATCAAAAACTGTATGACGGATAGCAAGGTTGAAAACGCGAACAACAATTGTGTAACCAACAAAGTTCTATCAACAACATCACGCACAAAAGGCCACGTGACATGGCGATTGCCTTCATTGGAGAAGACCGACGGATTATATTGTCCGCTTTTTGCTGCAGATGTGGATACCTGCTATGGACCTGCCATAGTTTATGATGACTTGGGCGACCATATAGTCTGCGGAAGATAGATACCCAAACATCTTACTGATCTGCACCAGACAACATCCTGCGGTGAGCACCCTCTGACCAAAGAAATCTCACTATGGCATTTTGTTCAAACAAGATATGTTTATATTTTGTATTATTTGTAGTTTTTATCAGTTTTATCGATCATTTACTTTTTCTTTGTTGGTGTTTATTCTGTGTTCACTATGTGATCTACTGTGTGTGCCTTACAAGAGCTTCATGGGCATTGGTATCATCACTGTAGGTATGTTAATGAATGATGAGACAATGGCATGAACAGTCCAACAAATAACATGAGATAGAGCTAACTACATGTGGGGCAGAACAACACAGCCTGTCTATTTTATTGAGAGAATTGGAGGCATGTAATCTATGTCACTTTCTGCCGCATGTTTATTTCAGGTTCTTCAAATAAAGTTTTTGTAAGATACATTTATCATTTAGTCACTGACCTCCATCATTTTTCAAACAAAGACCCATTTTTCCTTGATTTTCCCCTCTGCTCCACGGTTTAAAATTACAAATCAAACAATTCAGATGTGATTAAAGGGCACACATTATAGACATTCACTTTAAGGGGATTTGCATACATATTGGTCACACCAACCCTTTTTTTCTACACGGTCCCCTCATTTCAGAGAGCTATAATGTTTGTGACACAGCAATGGCAGGTCTGTTAAAGCCGTCATATTTAGTTCTTTGTCGCTTATCCCTCATATGCAATAACTGTTTGAAGTCTGCCATTCATAGACATCAGCAGGTGCTGAGGGTTCTTCTCTGGTGATGCTCTGCCAAGCCTCTAATGCAGCCATCTTCAGCTCCTGCTTGTTTCAGGGGGGCATGTCCCCTTAAGTTTTCTCTTCAGCATATGGATGACCTGCTCAGTTGGGTTTACATAATGTTACTGGCTTGGCCATTCAAGAATTTGTCCAATTTTTAGCTTCAACAAACTCCTGTATTGCCTCAGCAGTGTGTTTGGCTCATTGTCTTATTGTAGGATGAAGTGCAGTCCAATGAGTTTGGAGACATTTATTAGAACTTGAGCAGATCAGATGTTTCTACACACCACTGAATTCATTGTGCCACTGCAGTCAGCAGTCCATCATCAATGAAGAGAAGTGTGCCAGGACCTGTGGCAGACATACATGCCCAAGTCCATAACACCCCCAGCACCATGTTTAACAGATGAGGTGGTCTGCTTTGGATATTGAGCAGTTCCTTGTCACCTCCACATGTTCGCCTTGCCATCATTCTGATCACGTTCATCTTTGTCTCGTTTGTCCACAAGACCTTTTCCCAGAATTATGTAGGCTCTTTGAAGTCCTTTTCCTCAAACTGTAATCTGGCCATCTTGTTTTTGTGGTTCACTAGTGGTGTTCATCTTGCAGTGTGACCTCTGTGTTTCTGTTTATGAAGTCTGAACTATCTGCTGATAGTCGTCTCTGACACATACACATCGGCCCCCTGAATACTGTTTCAGACAGGCGTTTGGAGCTTTTTCTTTATCATAGTGAGGATTCTTCTGTCATCAGCAGTGGAGGTCTTCCTTGGCCTACCAGTCTCTTTGTGATTACTGAGCTCTCCAGTGTGTCCTTTCTTCTTCATGATATTCCAGACAATTGATTTTGGTCATCCTAAGGATTTATTGATGTCTCTAATGGTTTTAGTCTTGTTTTTTAGCATCATAATGGCTTCTTTGACTTTCATTGGCACAGCTCTTGCCCTCATGTTGAACAATGGCAACTATAGACCCCAAAGGATAGAAGCCAGATGAGGTATCTTATGAAGCCATGGCATACACATGAGGAATCACAAGCACCTGAGATGCCAATTGTCCCAAACATTATGGTGCCCTGAAATGGGGTGACCATCTATAAAGAGTATTGTGTGACCGAAATGTGTACAAATCCCCTTAAACAATAGTCTGCAATGTGCAATTTAATCACAATGTCTGAAGTGTTTTATTTGGAATGTTAAACTGTGGAATAGAGGGGTAAATCAGGGATAAATGTGTCTTTGTCTAAAAAATTATGGAGGGCACTGATCAGTAGCAGTATGTGTGTTACTATATGATAGTTTTGTGAAATCAAAAGGGTGAAAAAGAGCATGACAATGAAGTTTGTAAAATATGATTGTGATATCAGATAATCAGATCGTGAAACTGAAGTTCTTCCAGTCCTACCACTGTCCAGTCATAAGATGCAATCAGCAGCCATCATGACCCCTCACGCAGTGAAAGTGAAACTACGGTCAATGAAGCTGAAATTGTAGCTGACTCAGAAAATCAGTCGGACGACTGCAAATCGGCATTGAAATTGTGCCAAAATCGCACAGTGTATGTATGACTCTAGCTGCACGTTGAAATCCAGTTCTTGAAAATCAGGAACTTCATGTCCCACCAGATACAGGTCTGAATGTAAAATCATTGCTCTTTAGCTTCTTATGAATTAGCAGAAAAAGTCCCTTAAATAATTCAGTATAAATGAATAATCCACCCAAAAATGTTCATTTTTTACCTTTTACATTTCATCTCATGTTTTTGTGCAGAACTACAGAACAGAGTTCATGATATAATAGAACCCAATGGTGACAACAGCAAACAACCTTCTGTTGAAATGTCTCCATGAAACCGAACCTTCTCAATAAGTTTCTTTCAACAATAAGCATAACAAATGTTAGGAGAATCAGGCCAAGGGGTGCTGAGTGGTTTCATGTAGACAGACAGACATGGCTAATACATCTGTAGGTTACCCACCAGCCCCCCAAAGTTCCTAAAAAAACCAAACCACACGATCACAGGTTTAAAGAAGATATTTTTATTAAACAAAATACCTTTTTACAGGTTTTTATCACCTGGTAAATCACAGTCACAATTCCTTTTCTGGACAGGGTGTCTATGAAAGCACCTAAAAAGAAAATCAGGACCAGGAGAGGAGACAAAACAGACCATAGTGGGAGTCCGGTGCCCACATTCAAAGAACTCAGCTGAACGGCAAGAATGTTAACACAACTCCCGCTATACAAATGCAGGGGCCTGAATGAACATTAGAATATTAAAACAATCTAGACGAGAACAGACCATTCAGCCCAACAAAGCCCACCATTCCTATCCACATTTTTCTTCCAAAAAAACTTTGTTGAGCATATTCCAAGTGTCTATCATTGTGTAAAGAAAAACTTCCTAATGTTTGTGTGAAATTTACCCTTAGCAAGTTTCCAACTGTGTCCCTGTGTTCTTGATGAACTCATTTTAAAATAACAGTCTCAATCCAATGCACTAATTCCCTTCATAATTTTAAACACTTCAGTCAGGTCACCTATTAATCTTCTGTTGCTTAACCTGTAAAGGCTCAGCTCTTTTAATCTTTCCTCAAAACTCATCCCCTGTAGCCCTGGAATCAGCCTAGTTGCTTTTCTCTGGACCTTTTCTAGAGCTGCTACAGTATGTCCACAGAACTCCAGATGAGACCTCACCAGTGTGTTATAAAGCTTGAGCAGAACCTCCTGTGACTTGTACTCCACACATCAAGGCGCTATATAACCTGACATTCTGTTTGCCTTCTTAATGGCTTCTGAACACTGTTGAGAAGTTGATAGCTTAGAGTCCACTGTGACTCCTAAATCCTTCTCATAAGGTGTACTCTCGATTTTCCGACCGCCCATTTTGTATTAAAACCTCATATTTTTACTTCCTATGTGTAATACTTTACATTTACTGACATTAAATTTCATCTGCCACAAATCTGCCCAAGCCTGTATGCTGCCCAGGTCCTTCTGTAATGATATAAAGGGTTGAAAATTATCTACCAATTCACCTATCTTAAACTTAACCAGCTTATTATTTATATTTCTATCTAAATCATTTATATATATTAAAATAGCAGCAGCCCCAGCACTGCCCCCTGCTGTCTGAACCAATTCTGCACCCACCTAAAAACATCACCCTGAACTGCCACTTCATTTGGT
This sequence comes from Polypterus senegalus, assembly GCF_016835505.1. Lineage (NCBI taxonomy): Eukaryota > Metazoa > Chordata > Cladistia > Polypteriformes > Polypteridae > Polypterus > Polypterus senegalus. The sequence continues at coordinate 13,313,977 of NC_053158.1, forward strand.
TTGATGCCCACCCTCTCATGTGGCACCTTATCAAATGCTTTCTGAAAGTCCAGATAAATAATATCATCTGCTCCACATTGATTTTATCCTTTTGTGGCTTCCTCAAAGAAGTCCAGCGTGTTAGTAAAACACGACCTCCCTCTTCTGACCCCATGCTGACTGATCAGAATAAATCCTGTCCTTGCCATGTGCTGCTCAATCTTATCCTTAATAATTCCTTCCATTCATTTTCCTGTGATGCATGTTAAGCTTACTCTGAATGATGAAATGCATACAGCAGAAGCCTGGAACTCTTAGAACATCTTGAAACACTGACTACTACAAGAAAAGAAACTATGTGATGAGAGGTCCAAAATTTTAAATAAGGGGGTGCAGGTGCACTTGCTGCTGTGAGGTTGATTGGGATGTTTGGCTCATCACTTATTCACATGCAAATGCACATTGTGTCAGTCAAGTGCTTCATTCACACCTCAGAGCAGATGGAGGAGGGCACCTGCACCCAATCGGGGATATATAAGGATGGAGAAGAAAAAAAAAAAAGAAAAGAAAGAGAAAGGGAGGGAGAATGGAGGTTAAGGGATAAGAAAGAGGCAGGATCGAGAGAGTCCATGCTGCAGAGTAAGGAGGCAGGTGGTCGAGGATATGCTCCAGAGAAGTCTATGCTCGAGAGCAAAGCTGGAGAAGGGGCGCTTCTATTGAGCAACTCTCCAATTGAGCAGCCCCATCGGGCAGCATCTCGCAGAAAGGCGCAGAAGGACTGGCTGAAGGAGACGTGAGTGGGGTTTAGAGTGGAGTCATACAGGCGCTGAAGGACTGGCAGTGGGAACCTAAAGGATGATGGCACCTGTCGACGGGCACCATATTTTAGAAAGGGCTTTGGGGCTTGTGACTGTTTTTACAGAAGATTCTGCCTATAGTTTAACCTTGATTTGACTGAATTATTTATTGAATATTTTAACCTCATCATTTCACATTTTATGGATTATTTATTTGAAGAGCTCTCACTGCACTTTGGGACACCATTTGTTTTGTTTTTGTAAATTAAACCACTAGACGCTTGCACCAACCCCGTGCTGACTGTGTGTATTCTCACTCGCAGCTCATTCTGAGGTACGTTATCGGTGGTTCTGGGCTCAAGAGGCTTCTGGAAGCTGTCAGGCAGAGTGGAGCCAACCTGGACTGTCATAGATACACAGTTAATCACTTTTTAATGACATAATGATCTGTACAATTTGTTTAGGGCCTCTTATCATCGCATCTGTAAAGACATAGAAAATATTCCACAGAATGCATTGTAATTTAATAGACGCTCTTTCAGTGCTGCCTCTTTTATCCCCTATGGCAGTTTCTGTCATTTAGCTCTCCTATAAAGAGCTTAGAGTTGGAGAAACAGCAGCATTAGCTTACTTATTCATGCAGCTGAGTTTATTCAAGCAGATGCGAAGAAACACAGTACTATGTGGAAAATCACAAACATGGTAGCTGGTCCTAAATACTTAGCAAAAAGCAACACGTTTGAATCGTTTCTTTCTTGAAGTTTAATTGAATGAAACGTTCTGCCACTAAGGTTTAATAATATTAGACATGAAGGTCTGCTTAAGGAATTAAGTTGGTATTTTGGCAGAGTTTTTTCGTCTGTTACTAGAACTTGTGCATTGGGGACAGCTTATAGGCTCTGGTGGTGGCAATTGCTCACTGATGTACAAGGTGGCACTGTTTACTAATGCCTCGTCTCTCCTTTCCTCTGTAGACCAGAGGATTGACAACCTGGCCACCTCTGACATCACTTCCGGTACCCGGTCACCTGGACTCTCCTCTTCCTGCTTGATCTGTATTTAACCGGAAGCGTCGCCCTTTTGGGCAGCCTATTTTCAGACTCACATTTACAGAGGATTTTCTTTTGCTGAAAAGTATTTTATTATTTTGTATTTACATCCAGGCTTTTAATGAGCTCTTTGGCATAGCCATCAGCGGTGTGTCTGTTTGCGGAGAGAGTGTCGACCTTGTCGAGAGTTTTACTTACCTTGGCAGTGACATTTTTGTCTCTGGTGACTCTTCCTGTGAAGTCAGTAGACGGATTGGGAGAGCATGGGGGGATCATGAGGTCGCAGAAAAGGGTTGTGTGATATTTATGCAAAAGGATGAAGGTCCAAGTCTTTAGAGTCCTGGTGCTTCCTGTCTTGCTATATGGTTGTGAGATATGGACGCTATCAGTGACCTGAGACGAAGACTGGACTCCTTTGGTACTGTGCCTCTCCGGAAAATCCTTGGGTACCGCTGGTTTGACTTTGTGTTGCTCATGGAGTCCTGAATGAGGCACATTACCTGCATTTTGAGGGAGCGTCAGTTACAGCACTATGGCCATGTGGCGTGTTTCCCCGAGGGTGATCTGCCACGTAAGATCCTCATTGTTGGGGACCCAAGTGGCTGGACCAGACGTAACACCTGGCTGCGGCAAATAGAGGGTAATTTCCAGAGGGCGGGACAGGACCGCGTGTCTGCCTGGGGGATTGCAAACCGGGATCCTGAGTTGTTTCGTCGTGTAGTGGGTACGGCAACGCACTGTACCAGTGCATTCTCCCCAACTTGACTTGACTTGCATTTACAATATATTGTGGCATGGTGTTACACCACACCCTTATTTGTCGTTATGTTCTGTCACAAATGATTCACATGTAACGTCTTTAACACTAGAATCTCTGAAGCATATGAAAAAATTTGTAATCCTGGGCCACCTTAAAGTGCACCTCTCCTCATTAGCGTCTTTTGTTTTGTAAATGTGTCGATCAGCACAAGCAGCAAGAAGCCAGGCTATCCCATCCTACAGACAGAGCTCAAGTTGGGCAAAAAGTTCTCCCAGCTCAAGTCTCTTTATCATGGTGTGAGGTGCCTGGAGTTGTATCGGGTAAATAATTTATCGTTATTTGGAACACATGCATGTGTGTTCCTTGTCTACGATGATCTATGTAAGTGTAGAAGAAATGTTAAACAAATACCTAAAACACAAAGTTGTTTCATGTTCTAGAACTAACGACAAATTTTTGACATGAAGTGTATAATATGTGAAGACTGAAGTCCAAATATCACTTTCACAAAAGGTGCACGTATAACAAAATAAGTGTGGTTTTGTTCAAAAATATAACTGAAGAAAAAGAAATTAGAGTACAACACTGACACAACCGCTTGGGTGGTGCAGAGGTAAGAACTGCTGACTCATAATCAAGAGGTTGCAGGTTCGAGCCTGGCTGCTTCCCAGAATTAACGTTTTGAGTAGTGAACTGCTCTTATTAAGTCCTCAGTGTTGGTGTGTCAGAGAGAGGATGTGCAGCTTTGTTCATAAAGTCAAAGTGCCTTCACACTGGTATTCAGGCCCCTTCCCTTTTTTTACATTTTGTTATGCCACAGGATTATGCTAAAATCATTTATATTAGTTTTTTCCTCATCAAACAATACCACAGAATGACAAAGAGCATAAGAAGTTGTTTGCAAAGTGTATTAAAAATTAAAAAAATTAAATATCCCATTGACTGAAGTATTGAGACCCTTTTCTATGTAACAGGTGAAATTTGGCTCTGGTGCATTCCATTGTATTAATCGTCATTTAGGTGTTTCTCCACCTTGTCTGGAGTCCACTTGTGGTCATTTCAATGGATTGGACTGATTAGGAAAGGCACAGACCTGTCTATAGAAGGGCAGCAGTTGAGCAAAACCAAAACCATGAAGTGAATGAAACTGCCTATGAAGGTTACAGAAAAGATCATGTTGAGGCGGAGACCTATGGAAATGTCTGACGCATTGAAGGTCCCCAAGAGCACAGTGTCCTCCAGTGGAATAAGTTTGGAACAACCACAACTCTTCCTTCAGCTGGCTGACCAGAAAAAAACTGAGTAATCAAGACAGTAAGGCCTTAATTAAGAGAGACAACCAAGAACTCTCAGACTTGCAGTCAGGGGTGGCGGGTGAGGCTGTCATCATGAAAAGTAAAAAAACTAATAATGAAAACATAAAATAAATGTGTCCACTGGTTTGTGCTATAAATTTGTTTTCTGTATGACTGCAATAATTGTGATCATTTTTATAGTCGAAATCACTGAATTTGCATATTTCCTGTTCAAAAAGAGGGGAGAAATGCAAGGTGCGACAGTGACAAGCCTCATCTCACCTCGGACTGCGCTTTCCCTCACACACAGGGTTGATTGGCTCGTGTCTGTTGCTGTCTCTCTGTGTGTCACCAATATAATGTTTGCAGACACGTTTATTATACACCCTGACTTTCCACAGTCTGGCAAATATCGTTTATGAATGTGTGTGACATATTCAGTCTTGCTGATTGAACATAAACTGCAGTGAAAAGGCACAAAGTGAGGCAGACAGTACCATGCCGCCCTGAAGGGGGCGCATGTGAGCCCAACATGGTGCTCGTTACTCCTGTTCTTCTACACAGACACTGTATAAGTTAGCGATATCAGAAAGTCAAGTGCTCTGCAGCGGACCATATATTTTTATTTTTTGTTCCGACTGACTTCCAAAATAGAAGATTAAGATTTTAAAAACTAAAGGAAAATAAGTAAGACTTTTACAAGAAAGTGACAGAGATTTTTATAGAGAAGGATATGCACATGGATTTCTTTTACAAATAAAGGTAAGACCATAAATGGTTTTCAATTTAAAAAAAAAATTAGATCAGACTAAGAAAAAAAAAGTATTGTTTTTCTTGTTATCCTTTTGTTGAACAGTCTGTATTAAAATTGATTAAAGCATAAGAATTAAAAGCTTTTAAAAACAACTAAATATTTCAATTCAAGTCAAATTGAAATAGATTTTTTGTACACCACTCTATACTTTCATTTGTATTGAATGAATTGTGGAATTGCAACAGCAAATTTAGAACACATGGAGGGTGCAGAGCAAATGCGCTCTCTCCGCTCCCTCTCACCGCTATGAATGTAACGTTCTTTCTTAGCCAAATACTGTATGTACCTTACCGATGTGTGTATAAAGAATGCTGATGAGATATGAAACATAACCAGTAGTCAATGTGCATGCTGGCTGCCAACTGAATAGTGAATAAGCTAGTCTTTTGGGTTCATATATTTGTAAATCTGACTCGTGACTCACCACCCATGAACCTCACCGCACGTCACTACAAGAACCTAATAGTCATTCTGGCTGTGCTCCAGAATAATTGTGTCTGCAGATGGGAGAAAGTTTCAGAAACTCTGTAACATTTCACTAGTCTGGGCAGAGTGGCCCAATCACACATGAAGGTCCACTTGGAATTTGTAAAAAGGCACCTAAAGGACTTTCAGACTAAGAGAAATAAGATCCTCTGGTCTGATGAAACCAAAATTTAACTGTTTGGCCTCAACTCTAAGTATCCTGTGTGGGTGAAGCAAGGGCCTGCTCATCACCTGCATTATTCATTCCAATGGTGAGGCAAGCATGGTGGTGAGAGAATTGTGTTCTGGGGTTGTTTATCAGCATCAGGGACCGGGAGACAAGACAGGGTTAAGAAAAAGCTCATGAGAGTATAGAAAAATCCTTAATGAATAGCTGCTCCAAAGTGCTCTGGGCCTCAGGTTCTGTCAATAATTCAAATTCTAACAGAACAATGACCCTACGAGAAAACAAAGACATCTCAAGTCTAGCTAGGGGTCAACTCTGTGAATGATCTTGATTGGCCCAGACTTAAGTTCAATTGAACATCTATGCAGTGACCAGAAAAAAGTCGGTCCATTGATGGTCTCCATCCACTGTGACTGAGCTGGAGAAGATCTGCAGAGAACAATGTTAGAAAATCCTAAAATTCAGGTGCGTCAAGCTTGCCCAAGAAGATTCAAATCTGGAATTTCTGTCAAAGGGCCTTTAACAAAGTACTGAGTTAAAGGGTCTGAGAACTTGTGCTAATGTGATATTTCAGATATTTTCTTTTTTGGAACAGTTTTTAAAATCCTGCTTGTTTGATGAGTGATAAAATGATTTGAAATGATTTTAGAATAAGACTGCAACATTAACAAAGTATGAAAAAGCAATGGGGTCTGTTTTGAAAGAGAGTGCATGTCTTAATAACACCTCAAAAAAGAAATCAAACACAACAATAATAATAATACATAAAAACAGTGCCAAAACACTATGATTTGGTGGAAGAAAGATTCTTAGTCCTTGCAAACTGCTGGGCTGCCAACCAGGTTGCCACTTTTATTCTTGTGCTTAACGTAAACAGTCACTCGATGTCACTGAAGTAAGCAAAAATCGTCTCTCTGTGATTCTGGAAATCAAAAGACAGTCTGAGGTGCTCCATCCTCATCACAGGTTCAGGTCCAAAGGAGATGTTGACATTCGGGGGCGTCTCCCTTTTCTACTGGATCTGCCAAAAGGGGTGTGGTTACTTAACTTCAGGGGGTGTCTTCTCTGCGATGAATAAGAAGATGTTTGTTAGCAGCAGTGCCCCCTCTGTTACATAGCTGTGTGGAGTCTTTGAGGTGTCCCTCTGACACACAAGTGTGACAGATGTCATTGTTCTAAATAGCTTTCTCATTGCTGGACATTGACAGTACGTCAGTCAGACAGTCATTTTCTAACCCGTTTAGTCCTAAAAAGGGTCACAGGGGTCTGCTGGAGTCTGCCCCAACTAGCACAGGGGGCAAAGCAGAAACAAACCCTGGATAGGGAGCCATTCCATTGGTTTTCTTAATTTTCCCCATATTATTCATAGATGCTAAAACACCTTATAGTTCTTTGAAACTTGACATAAGAAAGACGTAAGTGGGTAGCAGGATGCTGTTACCACAGTCTCTGAAAATGTGCAGTGAAGGCCCAAAGTTTTAAGTTTAAGGTATAAAACTTAATGGTGCCTGAGGAGCAGCTGAATTTTATTTGAAAAGACGTCATTGGGCAATGAAAAGAGAGGCGAACTTCCAATTTCATTAGCAGCTTTTTCCAAAAATCTCATTTTCAAACTAGGTTGAAAGCGGCTCGAGTCCCATACCCTCAAATTTCTTTTGGCACAAGGTCGCCTTGTTCCTGTCAGTTCCTCCTGTCAGCCTAACCATTCAAATCTCCTGTCTGTGCTATCTGTGCCTGTCAGAAAGCCCCCTGTCACATATATTACCTGACAGGCACTTTAACTGCTTTCAGTCTGGAATAAAAAAAGACAAAATACGAATGTGGGCACCTGTGTTTAAAATGGCAGAATTATACTTAATGCTGCAGAATGGTAACACAATCCAATAAAGGATAATCTACACGATTTTTGGGGGGATTTGGGGATAACACAACAAGGTGAATCATCTTTCCAAAATGAATAAAAAGTCAAACCTTTAAGCCTTTTCTGTTAAATTTACAAAACAACAGGAGAAGACTGCAGAGGAGTAGAGGATCAGTGTGGTGGTATGCATTTATAAGAAGAAGGGCGATATTCAGGATTGTGGAAATAATAGAGGGATAAACCTGATGTCACATCGAAAAAAAATTTGGGCAAGGGTTATAGAAAGCAGCCTTAGGGAACAGACCACCATAGGGAAGGGACAATTTGGTTTAATGCCAGGGAGATGAAGACCTGATGCAGTTTTTGCATTGAGACAAACTCATAAAGAAGCATTGAGAAAAACAGAAATGTTTGTTTATGTCGTTTATTGATTTAGAGAAGGCTTATGATTGTGTGACACGTCAAGAGATCTGGAGGTGAATGAGAGACAAAGGAGGACCAGAGAAGTCTGTGAGGATTGTCAAGGATATGTGAGGGTGTGAGGAAAAGGGTCAAAAGCAGTGCTGGGGTAACAGAGAAGACCCCAGTTTGAGTAGGATCTTCTTGAAGTCCATGCGGTACATTGTATGCACTGAGTGTTGGTGAGTTTTTGTTGATTATTGCTGTGCTTTTGTTAACTTACTGGATGTTGACCTCTTGGTTCTGTTTTTGATGCCCCATTTGTTTTGTATATATAGAGACTTGTTTGCCTCTAGGTTGTCTGCTTTTTAAGGCAACTCCTCCTCCAAACTTATTTTGCTACACAATATTTTTTTAAAATACAGTATATCTTTTATTTTATAAAGATTCTTCATTTTCCGTGTTTGTTATATAAGCTGAAGGTTGTTGGTGACCTTTCCTCTTGTGTATTTTTCTGCAGCAGTTGTTGGGACTTCTCTGTTGCTTCGGCTTTTATGCCAGTCAGAGGTAAAATTGATACAGTCTTTGCACTGTGATATCTCATGGAGATATCATCAAGAAAAGCAGAATCGTCTGGAGTTTATTGATTTCGAGAAGTCTTATGATTGAATGCTACATCAAGAGAGAGAAAGGAGGACCAGAAATGTATTTATGGATTGTCCAGGATATTTATGAGGGAGTGAGGACTCGGGTTAAAAGCAGTGTTGGGTTAACAGATGCAACCAGGAGGTCTGCACCAGGGATCTTCTTGAAGTCCATGGTTATGTTTTTGACCTCCCTCTGGATTTGTGTATTTAGGACTTGTTTGCTTCTGTGTGGCCTGCTTTTTAAGGCAACTCCTTCTATGCCTTTTGAGCTCCTCTGAGTTTCTTTTCCTAAAAAGCATTGTACAATATACCTTTTATTTTATACAGATTCTTCATTTTACGTATTTGTTATATTACCCAATGGTTGTTGGTGACCTTTCCTCTTGTGCGTTTTTCTGCAACAGTTTTTGGGACTTTAAAGTGCATTGGCCAGTTACTCATTTTGGGGACATGCTCCTCTGTTACTTTGGAGTTGTACTTTGCTTTATTGCCAGGGAGAGGAAAAACTGATAGTCTTTTCATTACGATATCTCATAAAGTAGCACTTAGAAAAACAGAAACATCTGAGTATGTTGTTTATTGATTTGGAGAAGGCTTATGATTGAGTGCCACATCAAGAGGTCTGAATGTACCTGAGAGAGAAAGGAGGACCAGGAATGTATGCATGGATTGTCTAGGATATTTATCAGGAAGTGAGGACTCGGGTTAAAAGTAGTAATGGGTTAAAAGATGAGAACTCAGTTAGAGGAGATCTGCACCAGGAATCTTCTTGAAGTTCATGCGGTACACTGTATGCACTGCGTGTTGGTGAGTTCTAGTTAATTATTGCTGTGCTTATTTTAACTTAATAGATGTTGTAGAAGGAATATTTTTTAAATTAGCATACAGAATGGAAAATTAACATAAAGAGCCGTAAAAAGTAATTAAAAGCTTCTAAAACATTAGATTAAGCATAAATTAGAATGTTAAGCAAATAAGATTGGTCAAGCAAATAGTTAACTAAAAAATCAGTTATATTGCATTATTTTTTAAGCTTACAGCAAAATTTCCAGAGTAAGAAAAGAACAGAAAATTGATGCACAGAAACCAGCTTAGAACAGGATAAGAGGTTGAGAACACCTGTGTTCAAGGCTAGGAAGCTAGGAAGTGATAACACAGAGAGGATGGCTCTGGAAGGCATGTAGCGCAACCAGCTGGGTTGATGAATCAGCAGAAAGGCAACAAAAGGCTTTTGCTGTAAGCAAGGTCACACTGTAATGCATGAAGAGAAAATCTTAGCAAATTCAGGCTTTAGCAAAAATATTAGAAGAATATATTAGAAATTAGCTTTAGTGTAGAAATTAAGACAAATCAAGTGTGCCAAGCAATGATTAAAATTAAAGCATATACAATATTTCTTTTTAATTATAGTTTAGCTTTAGGCCAATATTATAGTATAGCTTGAAAGGCTAGAGGAGGAAGTGACACCATGAAAGACCAAATATGGAATAGAGGACATCTGTCCAGTTGAAGAACCAATCAGGAATAAGAAAAGCAGAAACTGAAATAAACAATAGACAGTATAGCGAGGTGTGGAATGAGCTCATTGAACAAGGTTAAAATGATAAGAAATTGTTATAAAAACTTCGATTATGGCAATGTTCAGGGCTCGCCCTCATTCGACCAAGTCCGTGTTGTTGATTTATTGCAATAAAGCCTTAAAACTCTGTCTGTCTATCCCATGTCCTAATAGCATTTATTTTCAGGTAAAAAGCCTTCTAGTGATGAATTTTTCGTTAACAATGTTAACCTTTTGGTTCTGTTTTTAAATGCCCCTCTGGATTTCTATATATAGAGACTTGTTGGCTTCTGGGTTGCCTGATTAATAATCCAACTCCTTCTATGCCTTTTGAGCTCCTCTGAGTTTCTTTTCCTAAAAGGTATTGTGCAATATATCTTTTATTTTATAAAGATTCTTCATTTTTCCTTTTTGTTATATAAACTGAAGGTTGTCCGTGATCCTTCCTCTTGTGTGGTTTTCTGCAACAGTTGTTGAGACTTTAAAGTGTATTGGCCAATTATTCATTTTAAGGAAATCCTCCTCTGTTATTTGGAGTTGTACTTTGCTTTTATTCCAGGGAGAGGAAAAACTGGTACCGTCTTTTCATTGCAATATCTCATAAAGTAGCACTGAAAAAAACAGAAATGTTTGAGTATGTTATTTATTGATTTGGAGAAGGCTTATGATTGAGTGCTACATCAAGAGGTCTGAAGGTACCTGAGAGACAAAGGAGGACCAGGAATGTATGCATGGATTGTCCAGGATATTTATCAGGGAGTGAGGACTTGGGTTAAAAGGAGTATTGGGTTAAAAGACGAGAACTCAGTTAGAGGAGATCTGCACCAGGGATCTTCTGGAAGTTTATGCAGTACACTGGGTGTTGGTGAGTTCTAGTTGATTATTGCTGTGCTTATTTTAACTTAATAGATGTTAACCTTTTAGTTCTGTTTTTGACCTCCCTCCGGATTTGTGTATTTAGGACTTGTTTGCTTCTAGGTTGCCTGCTTAATAACACAACTCCTTCTATGCCTTTTGAGCTCCTCTGAGTTTCTTTTCCTAAAAAACATTGTTGTACTTTGCTTTTATGCCAGAGAGAGGAAAACTGATACAGTCTTTGCATTGGGACATCTCATAGAGTAGCATTGAGAAAAACAGACATGTTTGTGTATGTTGTTTATTGATTTCAAGAAGGCTTGTGATTGAGTGCAATGTCAAGAGATTTGGAGGTTCATGAGAGACAAAGGAGGACCAGAAATGTATGTATGGATTGTCCTGGATATGGAAGAGGGAGTAAGGACTCAGGTTAAAAGTAGTTTTGGGCTAACAGACAAGTCCCCAGTTATAGGAGGTCTGCACCAGGGATCTTCTTGCACTCCTTACCTCTCTCATTTGGTTATGGATGTATTGAGTTGTGGGATATAAGTCAAAACCCCCGGTGCAGGCTTTGTGCTGATGATTTTGTGATTTGTTGCACCACAAAAGAGGAAGTTGGAAGAATGGAGAAAGGCCTTGGAAGATAGAGGAGATAAGATAAATAGGAAGAAGAATGAGACAGAATACATGAGGTTTAATGAAATTCAGAAGTTAGCCTGCAGCTAGAGCTATTGAAAAGAGGTGATACATTTAAACATCTAGAATCAGTTGTTATCCCAAGATGGAAAGTTAGATTCAGAGATAACCCATTGAGCACAGTGTGGGTGGGACAATTGCAAGAAGATATCAGGAGGCAAAGGTTAAAGGTAATATTTTCAAGACATTGGTAAGACCAGCAATGGTGTATGGAACCGAGACATGAATGGAAAAGGGAGAGCAGGAGAAGAAGCTGGATGTGGCAGAAATGGGAATCTTGATATGGATGTATGGAGTTATAAAAAAGGACAGAGTAAGAAGTGAGAAGAAAAGATGAATGCAGCCAAATACAGAGATGTCCTTAAAGAAAACCTGCTCCAGAGCATACAGACAAGAGAATGCTGAAGTAGCTTCAGGACCAATCTATGACCTAAGCCCAGACTTCAATCTCAAAAATGTCTGTGGTGATCTGCGAAGATGGCTGTTTACTTCTAATTGGGCTGCCAGTAAAAATGGGATAAACTGCCCAAACGGAGGTATGTAAAGCTTGGAGAGACTGCTACAGGGAGTATTACACAGTGCTGAATTAAAGGTCTGAAAACTTCCATGAATGAGAAATTTCAGTTTTTAATTTTTAATAAATTTGCAAACCCTTTTTAAAAACATGTTTTTGCTTTGTCATTAGGATTTACTGAGTGTAGGTATATGCCGCATAGATAACATATTATGTACCACAAAACTGTTGTAGCGTAATGTGTTATACTGTCAGTAGCAAATGGCAAGTTGGGGAGAGAGAGAAAAAGGGAGAGTGAGAAAGAGTGAGTATGTAAGTGAGAGAGAGAGAGAGAGCATGATCACTAAGGGTGAATGGGAAAGGAAATATTGAGCAACTTTTTTTAGGTAGAAAGCTAGACATAGTAGTTTGTGCTAGTCTTAAAGATGTTAAAACAGGAGATGAAATGTAAAGAACAAACTGATTTTCATAAAGAATTTAATATACCTTATCACGCTTTGTGATCTTCTGAGGGGCTCAGATAAGCTGGTCAATACCACTGCTGAGCTGCCACTAACTGTATCTATTTCCTTTACAATGTGGACCCCTCGCCAGGAGATGATGCCTAGCCCTGCCCTCACAGTGCATCAGAAGCTCCGCCCCTTCCGTGACTGCAACAATATAAAGAGGATGCCAATGAATGCATAATGTCTTATGACCTGCTCAAGAGGTTTTGCCTCTAATTTGTTTCAAGAGTGTGAAGAGCACTAGTTTTCTTGTCATTTCTGTACATCATGAGGGGCTTTTGTTTATTTCAAACTGTTTATTTTAATGAAAAGGATGGGAGCAAGTTTGGCATCATAAAGATTTACGCTTTTTAAGCTTCCAAAATTCTATTGATTTTACAACCTGAATAAAGGAAGGGCTTAAAGTCATTTCCACATGGTGTGGTTTTCACCTCAGTTCTCATCGTAATCTTAACTTACTGAAAAACCAGCTTGAAGAGTAACAGTTGAGCTTTACTGCATATAGTTTGTTTACTTTGATTACTACATATAATTTGAAAGGTTTGAGGAAAATAGACATGCAGTTAGTTGTGGAGATGTCTTTGCAGGTGCAAGTCCAAAACAGAACTGAAGCTGGTAGCTGATTTTACAAGTTATGAAGATAGACAGCAGCAAGAGATGGGTCTAGGAGGGCGGACACCACAAATGACAAGGACTGTCAATCATCCAGTCTGCAGACGGAGAAAGAGAGAAAGGATCAGAAAACAGCGCCAGCCCCTGCCGAGGCAGGTAACTACATTCACTAGAGCCCTTAAGCTGCCTCCAATGTGCACGTACACGACAATGTCTAGAGGTTGCAAGGTGAGAGATACAGAGCCCCATTGGCAAGATGATTAAGTAGGACATGAGGAAGTACAAGTCATCGAGAACCATTAATCGATGTCAGATGGCTTCTGGGAATGCCCAATGTGGGGAAGGTGAGACAGTGAGGGACTCTGCTGCTTCAGAGCAGAGTGGAAGATGCCACTGGGAATACCTTGAGACTGGAAGTGGTGGAGCCGACTAGAGCAGAGAAGAAAGCTCACCTTTAAGGATGTCCTTGTAATGCGCATGATGGCCGCCTGATTTGGATAAGTGGGATTAGAAAACTGATAGATTGATGGAATGTTAATTACATTAAAAGAATTTCTCATTTTGTATTCACTTCATTAAAGGGACATTTTCATTTATTCAAGATTTTGTCATGAGGTGTGTGTGACTTGTGATTGACCGCCGCACTGCTACTTATAGAAGAGGCTCATTCAAGCATATAAGGGGTGTGTGTGTGTGTGTGTGTGTGTGTGTGTGGGTGGTTTTACTGTTATTTTAAAAGCTGCTTGGTGGTTTGTTTGCCAGACAGGATCAGCTATCTGACATGTAAAAAGGAAATTACTGAAAATAAAATATACAAGTTGAAGTGACCTCTTTCCAGCTCAATTTCAAACAGTAAAACAGTAAAGAGTCAGAATTTATGCAGTAAAGTATGAGAAATTAAATTTTTCTACTCTTATTTTTGTTGTGGCCTGGAACTAATACATTTAGTATTTTAGTAACATGCCCATCTATTAAAGGATGCCAGAAACATGCCCTCTTAAACTTTGCCTATGCTGATAGCAGAGGACTAGCAGCTAATGGAAGACCAGGTGTTGTCTGTAGAAGGAAGCAGTCACAACCTGGACATGCATCACCATCTCACCAACCAGTATGGACAAACTGTAATAAACAGGCAAGAAATGAAGAAGTACAAATGAGAAACACAAGAGAACCTCAGCACTCAGAAGTGCAAGCTTGAATATAGATTAGTAAACATGGCTCACCTAAATACCACAAACAGTGCAGTGAAGTGGGTTATATGGAAGGCTGGACCAAACTCTTCACAACTACAATGTAAAAGACTGATAAAGAAAATGATCTGTTGGTGTAATTTAATGGAGGCGTTCTGCAAGTTACTGAATGATGGGAGGTGCTTACTTTTTGATATGTGGATTCTTTATACTGATTTGTTCAATAAATAATGACAAACTAAAATAGTGGTTTATTTTTAGGTTAATCTAATTAGATGACCTGGTGGGACGAAAATGATTCTTCATTATGTTCTAATGTGTGAAACCACAGAACTGAGTAAGAATGTACAGTAAGTTACCTACATACAAACCTGTTAACCGTTCTGAGAGCGCGTTCACAAGTCAACTTTGTTCGTAAGTCCAGCAAAGTTAGCATAGGCACCCAACGAAGACAATGCAGCCCCCAACCCTCAACATCTATAGAAAACATGTATGTGTACACCTATTTGTACATACAAAAATGCTTCTAAAAGTTAATATTTCTATTTGTTACAGATTTCTTTTGTATTTTAACAATAAACACAAGAAAGTTTTGTTTTCATTGTTTTCCGTCAGCCGATATCGCTGCTTACATTATCAAGTAGCCTGCATATGTAGACCTAAACTACCTCTCCTCGACTCCTATTGAAAACATATTTGTACTGTACAGAAGTCGAGAAAGTGCTTTTAAAAGTTAATATTTCTAATTTGTTACATATTTCTTTTGTATTTTAACAATAAACAGCAGAACGTTCATTTTTGTTTTCATTGTTTTTCATCAGCCGATATCACGGTTTACTCCATCAGGTAGCCCACGTATGCAGAATTAAACTACCTCTCCTCGACTCCTACTGAAAACATATTTGTACTGTACAGAAGTCAAGAAAGTGCTTTTAAAAGTTAATATTTCTAATTTGTTACATATTTCTTTTGTAATTTAACAATAAACAGTAGAAAGTTCATTTTTGTTTTCATTGTTTTCCATCAGCTGATATCGCCATTTATGTTATCAAGTCGCTTACGCATGTAGATCTACACTACCTCTCCTCAACTCCTATCAAAACACATCCGTACTGCACAGTAGTCGAGAAAGTGCTTTTAAAAGTTAATATGCTTATTTTTTATTATAGATGTCTAGTGTATATTAACAACAAACAACTGAAAGTTATTTTTTATGCCCATTGTTTTTCAATTAGCTGATCTCGGTACAGTAGACTCACTTACCGCTATCGAAAAAGCTTATGTGATTGTCTTCAAATCCAATTCAGGCTGTCACACACAAAATGACCATCACTTAATATCGATGCTTGGTAAATATTTTCGGTGAAGAAGCAAGGACAAAAAAAAGCCTCATAAAAAAAACTTGTTCCGGTGCAAACTCCAGTTTGAATGTATCAAAATAAAAGCCTTTGCTAAACTGACGGTACTCCCGATAGGATGATCATATCTGAAGTTCATACATTACAGTCGATGAGGATAAGTCAACGAGAACAAGCTGTTCACAAGATCTGACCGAAGGTCCCTATTGTGCCTATGTTCCAGAAATATATTTGGTTTTGTAGGGCATGTTAATGTGGTTCTCTGAGTGAAGAAGAATTTACCCTTAACGACTTTCCAACAGTGCCTCTATGTTCTTGTTGAACACACTTAATTTCGGACATCTTGGGCTTGGAATAAAGCACGTTAACTCAGAGATACAGCCAAAAGCATTGCCACTTGTAGAGGATGCATGCACGTGATTGAGAATGTAAAGAGGAATAGTGCAGGTTTGATGCTCTTTCTAGCACCGTACATTTTAATTAACTTAAGTGCTGTCACGAAATTTGTAGTTACGCTACAATTTTTAAATTTGAACTTTTTAAAATAATTTTTACTTATTGGACATGCACATTCACAAGTTCGTAACTTGATGGTTCATATATAGGGAACTTACTGTAACTACCTGTTTACATACATATAAAAAGTATTCAGTGGAAGTTTTCACATTTTATTGTACATCATGGAGTGACATTTGGATTTAATTTGCCTTTATTTTTTGTTACTGATCAACAAAAGAAAAGACTTTAATGTCAAAGGGAAAACAGATCTCTGCAAAGTGATCTAAGATAATTACAAATATAAAGCACAAAATAATTGTTTGCATAAGTGTTTACCCAATTCATATGTCATGTCATTTTCAAAGTGGGTCATGGGGTGTGCTGGAGCCTATCCCAGCCAGTATAGAGTGCAAGGCAGGAACAAATCATGGACAGGGCGCCAGAACACTCCAAGCAACTCTGTGAAAAGGTGAATGAAAAGGACAAGTCAAGAACATACCTGAGTCACTAAGTATCCCCTAGAGTAGAAGTTAAATCGTCTAAGAAGATACTGTATAGACAGAGTGTGGCTGTACGGCTGTTCAATCTACCAAGAGCAGGCCTTCCACATAACGTGAGTAATCATACAAGAAGAAGATGAGTGATGAGGCCATCAAGAGCCTTTGAGATCTCTGAAGGAGTTACTAGTGACAGTGACTGAGAGAGGAGAGATTGTGAAGACAACTAATGTCCAGGTTCTTGAGTGGCAAAGAAAAAAAAAAAAAGCTCAAGACATCTCGGCTAGAGTTTGCCAGGAGGTACAGTGGAACCTCAGTTTGCGAGCATAATACTTTCCGGAAATGTGCTCGCAGTCCAAAGCACTTGTATATCAAAGTGAATTTCCCCATAAGAAATAATGGAAACTCAGATGATTCGTTCCACAACCCAAAACTATTCATATAAAAATGATTAATACAAAATATAAAGTAAAAGTACATAAAACAAATTAACCTGCACTTTACCTTTGAAAATAATCATGGCTGGCTTGAGTGAGTTTCTAAATTCTTGTGGGATTCCACCCAATGGGACGAAAAACGTCCCTAAGCAATCGCAGTCTCCCATCACTTTAGCAGTTCGGTGTAAAAAGCGAATCCAGAAAGATCGTGGACATGCTATAAGTGCCTGCCGTCAGTGGGTGATACAAGGAACAAGGAACATTATAAATGCGCAGGGCACAGTACTACTTGGCCGCGACCCTGCCTGACTGCTGCGTCTGTGTATAGGAGAGTGGCAGATCCTGCTCTAAAAAACAACCGCGCTGTTGCTGTTTCAAGCTGAATAAAGCTGGTGGTGCAAGACGGGGACTCGCACGTCACAGCACACACAGTCACAGAGTTTTATTAAACAGTATACGCTCGTACGGATGTTGACTATATGAGTGAGGCACGCTGACTCAGACAGTGAATAGGAGACGATTGCCCATAATCCCACAGTGAGAGAAAGAGAGAGAGAGAAGAACCATCAGCTCAGTTGTGATTAAATGACGCTCAGCAGACAGTGTATAAATACTACTCGTATTGCAAGACTTCGCTCGTTTGTCAAGTCAAAATTTATAAAACATTTTAGCTCATCTTGCAAAACACTCGTAAACCAAGTTACTCGCAAACTGAAGTTCCACTGTATATGGGAGACTTTGATGTGGTTCGATGGGGTTGAGCTTTTTGGCCATAAGACTAAACGCCAAGTTTGAACACTGAACTTATCAAAACTACACCATCCCCACCATGCAGGCTATTAAAGGCTTGTGAAGGTGGAGGGGGAAATGAATGCAGTAAAACATACAGAGAAATCTTAATGCAATTAAGAAACCTGCAGCTTATGAGAAGATGTGATTTTCAGCAAGACAACAACCTCAAGCATAAAGCCAGAAGCTAGAATGGCTTAACTCTTTAAGGGCTGATGTTGATTTTTTTCGAAATTCAGGGATAGAGGACAGTAATTGGCTGTAAACTGTGACAAAACTCGCCCTTATGTTTTAGTTCGACTCTCTTTGCTTGAAGGAAAGTTACGTAGCTTTTTTGATTTGACCTCGATTCCCTGCACGTGCAGGAGTAGTGAAGAGCAAACAGCCTCTAAAATGGCAGCGACATCTGGCGAGAGACTAAAGCGAATGTGCAAAGCAAAACACTGCATGGACGTTTTACATATTATTTCTGAATTGGACTTTGACTTTTCAGACTCTGAGTTTGATGCTAGTGATCTGGAGATGGAAAATGAAAATGAGGTGAACACATTCATGATAAGCCTACAGCAGCGTTTGCCTAGGAGGACACCCACTTATGATGACAAGAGGTACAAACTATATTGCGTCACACTGCAACTGCCACCGTTGCCCACCTGCTTTGCTAAAACAGATTGGTAGCCGGCCTGCGATGCATTCCTGCTGGTCATTGAGCCACCCCTGCATAGCCACTGCTGCCAGAGATGCCAAATAGGTGCTAACAGCAACCACAGCACGTAGCAACAGACGTTTTATGTTGATTTCTGTGTGAAACCAGTGCATTGTGTGCTTTTCAGAAAACTTAATTTTTTGGAATCAATATTCAGCCCTCAAAGAAACAAAGTGAATGTGCTGAAGTGGCCAAGACAGAGTCCAGGGGATTCATTTATAAAGCCTACGTAAACAATTTTCCATGTAAATGTCTGGATTTATCAAAGAAAACTTGATGGGGTAACGTGGGAATATTTATGGCAGCACTGACCCAAGCATACGCAACATTTCTGGAGTAACTGGGAAATGATGGCACCTTTGATCAGGTAGGGAAATGCAGCCAAACCAACTTAATGGCTAATCACTTGCATAGTAATTCATATCACCGAACTGTTATTATAATGTGTGCTGATGTAAGAAAAGTATTAACGCTCAAATGTGATGAAATATGATGCACATACTTAATTTTAGTTCCCTTTTAAGAGGACCAATGCTGCGTATTTTGCTTTTTTTTCGTCAGTTTCGATCACCTGCTGTCATTTCTCAGGGAACTGGCCCACAGGTCAGGAATGTCTTAGCCAAGCTTCACACCATCAGGCCTTCTGTGCTACATCCAGTTTTTCGTATGGTGTGAGTGCATAAAGTGCAAAAAGTCAATTTGTACCATTGCCTGTTTTCCTTTGTGCTCTTTAATGCACTCCTATTGCAATAAGGGCAACTTAGTGAGAATGCAGCTACTTTTGCTAACCATAAGCAGTGACATTCAGTTGACACACAAGTCATCTGTGATGCCAAGATGAGACTGACAATCATCAGGACTGCTCTGGCCTACTGTAATGCCACGTAAAAAGGCATCTCCAATTACAGATGCCATTCGCAGATCAGAATCAGAGAGCGTAGATGTGTTTTGTCCCTCCTCTCATTACACACACACTCTCCCGGTGACTAGCAACCCACTTTATCACCAGAGATCAGGCATCCAGTACGGTGTGGCTGGAGCTCACGGCATTTACAGCAGCAACAATATATTTAGTGCTTAGGACACAAAATG
This sequence comes from Polypterus senegalus, assembly GCF_016835505.1. Taxonomy (NCBI): domain Eukaryota; kingdom Metazoa; phylum Chordata; class Cladistia; order Polypteriformes; family Polypteridae; genus Polypterus; species Polypterus senegalus. Next base: position 13,333,538 of record NC_053158.1, read on the forward strand.
GCTGCTCTATCCAGACAATGATGGGTTTCAGCATCTTAAATGTGTACTGTATGTATGAGGTTTAATTAGCATTGTCCATGGCGGGGTTTGAGGCACATTCACGAACACACATTTACAAGATTATTTTGATTTATAAAGGGTAAATTGTGTAGAAATGTAAGTATGTCAGGTTTAAAAATCAGATTTTCTTTATTTTTCTTTATTTCTTAATTTCTTTACATGCACATTTTCCTGTTTTTTGCCATATGCGTATTTCCACGCTCGAGATCACACAAAGTTTTTACATTTACTTATTTGGCTGACGCCTTTATCCAAGGTGACTTACAACATTTACGATAGAATTGCTTACATTTAGTTTGATTTTCCAATTGGAGTACAAGAAAAGTCAAGTGACTTGCTCAGGGTCACGCAGTGTTGGTGTCAGCAGTGGGATCTCAACCCACAACCACAGGGTCCAAAGTCTTTTTAAAATGGGGCCCCAGATCTCAATCCAAGTTAGAATCTGTGGCTGGACTTTTAACGTTTACATTTAATTATTTGGCTGATGCCCTTTTATCCAAAGCGACTTACATCATATGAGGTACAATGGCTTTCATTTCTTTTGTTTTTCCCAACTGGAGCACAGGCAGATGAAGTGACTTGCTTCTGGTCACACAGTGGTGTCAGTAGTGGGATTTAAGCACACAACCTCACGGACTGAATTCCAAAGCCTTAACCGCTACCCCGCACTGCCTGCAGTCTAAGCTCTAAACTGTAGTAATGTCTAAATCTAAGTCTAAATTTCATAATATGTAAGGGATGTTCAAAAAGTTTCTGAACTTTTTTTTAACTCTATTTAATAAAAATTTCAAAACCAAATTATATCACTTTTCTACCTAGTCACCTTCCTTTGCAATGCAATTTTCCCAGAGTCGTACCAACTTTTTAATGCCCGATTACTACTCCTCCCTCGTTCACCGCTTCCAACGAAAATATAAAAGTTCGGAAACGTTTTGAACATCCCTCGTTTATAATAGTGTAGTAATGAATTTTCTTTTTTTTGAGCCCTGACGCTGTTCACACACAATCTCCATTACACCTGACAAAGCTTGAGCAGTTTCACAAAGTAAAATTTGCAAAGCTGATGGACAAGGAGACACACATGAGCTGTCATGGTGGCCTCCTACGAAAATACTGACATGAGGTCAGACAACAACAACAACATTTATTTCTATAGCACATTTTCATACAAACAGTAGCTCAAAGTGCTTTACATAATAAAGAATAGAAAAATAAAAGACACAATAAGAAAACAAAATAAATCAACATTAATTAACATTGAATAAGAGGAAGGTTCTTTGGCCAAGGGGGACAGAAAAAACAAAAAAACTCCAGACGGCTGGAGAAAAAATAAAATCTGTAGGGATTCCAGACAATAATAACGTAATCAACTGTTTTATGTTTGTTATTCATTTAGACCACTTGGCAGAGATCTGTTTTCACTTTGACACTGGAGAGTCTTTTTCTGTTAATCAGTATCAAAAAAGTTAAATTAAATCCATCGTGCTGTATAAGAATAAAATGTCAAAACTGGAAGAGGGGTGAATACTTTTCTAGGCCCTATATGTGCGAATATGTAATGCACTAACTGAATTGCTCACAAATTACTAACTGTATATATAATCTGAAAGAAAACATTATTTTGCTCTATTAAAACCCTTATTCTAACTTCTACATTTTGTAAACTTTGGTTAGAGTGCAAATAACTCTGCAGTTTATATGGAAATTCCCTGTCCGTGACGATTACACGTTGCATATATGCTGCGTACAAATTATCAATATATACTTTTGCCTCAGATGCGTATCAAAGTTATTGCCACCCTACTGTCTAAAGAGGCATCAGCAGCCTCATAAAGTGTCTGTTCCTGACGGCTGCACACAGCTGGTATGAAATGATAATCATTTATGAATTATTCAACAACAGTAGCTTACTCACCAACAATAACACATTCAGAGAAGGGCTGCTTGATTTCAGCCTCCCTTCTGCCCCAGGAAAAAAAAAACATGAAGATCCAAAACCTCCAGAGGTCTGCAGTTCTGTTATCTAAAGAACACATAAAAGAAAATATGGCGATAATGCTGCAAAATCTAATCTTATTAGGAGATTATCTTCTCTTACCAGTATCCCTTTAGTCAATTGCCTGTCTGTATTAGCAGAAATACAATTAACAGCAGGTTGAAAGATGTATAAATTTCACTTTTACGATTAACTTACAAGCTGTTCTACACTTTTTTTTTTATTGTTGCAGGGATTATAATAAAAACGAATGAGAAAAAAGTTTGAGTTTTGATTAATAAATTTAATAAACACTCACAAGACATGAAAAAAAAACCCTACATAATAATTCTCACTCCGAGCTGTAAAAATGATTCCTGTCTTTTGGTACACTGCATAGAAATGTTTTATATTAACAAACATTCATTACTATTTCATGAATAGATAAATGGCTCATCTGAAGTGAATAAGCACATAATGAGTAGGTCGCCAAGGTGGCACAATTCTAGTGCCAATGCTTCTCAGCTCCACAGCATCGTATTTAGCAGGCTTCTCAATTTTTGTTGCAAATTGATTTTATCTTTAAATCTTTTATCATGTCTACTACATGTGTTTTGGAAAAAGCATAAGGCCGTGTCCCGCTGCTTGTGTTGTAGGCGGTTCTGCAGGAATATGGCAGAGCAGGCCGGCACTGGCATTGGAGGACAACCAGGAAAAGATTGGGGTGCTGTTGGAAGAGTTTTTAATGAGACCATCAGGGGACACTTAACTCTGTGATCTGTGTGTGGATTCCGGTACCCCAGTACAGTGACAGGAACAATGAGCTTCTAAAATGGTGTTGTCCTATAGATGAGATGTGAAATTGAAGTCCTGACTCTTTGTGATCATAAAATACCCCTGGGAATCTTTCATAAAGAGTAGGGGATACCATAATGTCCTGGCTAAATTGCCCACTTGGCCATTGTGGTCCTCTAATACAATACAATACAATTTATTTTTGTATAGCTCAAAATCACACAAGAAGTGCAGCAATGGGCTTTAACAGGCTCTGCCTTTTGACAGCCCCCCAGCCTTGACTCTCTAAGAAGACAAGAAACCCCCAAAAAAAAAAACAACCCTCATAGGAGAAAAAAAATGGAAGAAACTTTGGGAAAGGCAGTTCAAAGAGAGACCCTTTTCCGGGTAGGTTGGGCATGCAATGGGTGTCAAAAAGAAGGGAGTCAATACAATACAATACACAGAACCGAACACAAGTAATCCTCAATACAATATAATAGTACAATAGAAATATTACAGGTACAGAACAGAATTTAACAGTAGATGATATCACATAATATGATTTGGGTTTGCTCAGAGTCCTGGAGACCTCGGCCATCAAGCTGCCTCCCTTAGTCTGCCATTCCACAGCTGAGACAGCGCTGGGCCAGCCAATCCGATGAAAGGACTCCTCTACCTGATAATTCCTCCGATCCTCCATCAGAGATGACTTTACCTTAGGCAGGCAGAACAACTTGGCAGATGGGCAGTGGCACCATGTGCCACATTTAACTACTGAGAAGAGAAACAGAATAGGTGTGGGTTATTAACAAATTATAACAATCATATTACTTATGTTTTATTGCTAATGACCAACAACAGAGATGCAGTCTGTACAGTTAATCGGTAGCTCTAGTCAGAGTGTGCTAAACTGAAGTAGTGAGTCTTCAGCCAGAATTTGAAAGCTGAGATTGAAGAAGCATCTCTTATAGTAGCAGGCAGACCTCCCACTGTTATTTTATTAATCCTTGGAATCATAAGCAGACTGGCATCTTGAGATCTTAACGTACACTCTGGTTTGTAACTCATGATAAGTTCAGATAAGTAAGCTGGACCTCTGCCATTTAAGGCTTTGTATGTTTTGAAATCTGCCCTAAACCTAACCGGGAGCCACTGTAAGGATTTAAGAACTGGAGTTATGTGTTTGTATTTTCTTTTTCTTGTAATAATTCTGGTAGCAGCATTCGTAATCATACGCTGCCCCCAATTGGCTAACTATCTCTCACTCCTTCATCACCTAATGACTACAGACCAGTGGCATTTACATCTCACATCATGAAGACCATTGAGAGGCTGGTCCTGGATTATATGAGTCCTCTTGTGGTAGACCACCTAGACCCACTGAAGTTTGCCTACTGGACAACGATTGGAGTGGAGGATGCAATTATCTATCTGCTCCACAAGGCTTATTCTCACCTGGACAAAGATGACAGCACTGTGCAGTGCCTTCAGTACCATCTAGCCATCCCTGTTATGTGGTAAACTCAGATGGATGCAGATGGATGAGCTGAAAGTGTTCTGGATTATGGACTATCTGTCAGGAAGATCACAGTTTGTGAGACTCAAGGACTGTGTGAGCAACCACAAGGAACAGGGCTTTCTGCTCTTCTCTTCACTCTGCACAACTTTGGCTATAAAGATAGCAGTAGGTTAGGTCGCTTACAGAAATTCTCAGATGAATCTGCACTTATGGGGTGTATTGATATGAAGGATGAGACAGAGGAGAGGAGTCAGGTGGAGAACTTTGAGAATTGTCCGCAACTTAACATCAGCAAAAACAAGAAATTGCTTATTGCCTTTCTCCACACCAAAAGAATCTCTGTGTCCTGTCACTATTCAGGGAGTGGATGTGGAAGTGGTCCACTCCTACAAGTACCTGGGGGTCCACATCAATGACAGGCTGGACTGGTCTTGGAGCAGAGAACTATATATGAAATGTAAGAGTGGGATCTTCTTCTTTAATAGACTGAGTTCCTTTAATGTGGGAAGTGACATCCTTGACACCTTCTGCAACTCTGTGATGGCCAGTGTGATTTGCTATGCTGTGGTGTGCTGGGCTGGTAACATCACTTCATGAGAGGCTCACCAAATCAACAAGCTAATTAAAAAGGCAATCTCAGTTATGGGATGATTTCTGGACACCCCAAGGATAGTAAAAAAAGGAGAGAATTAAAACAAAACTGAGTGCAGGTCAGAAAAAGCAAGTGCCAGTTTCTACTGTGAAGAGGAGACTTTGTGCTGCAGGTGTAACAGGTTGAGTGGCAGTTGGAAAGCCTGCAGAACATCTGTAAGTTGTAACCTATTAGTTAGTCCCTGAAGAATTCTCATTGGTAATATTCTGAAACTTCCCATTTTCAGTTTTTGTTAACCTAAAAATTACATTTAAACATTTGGCAGCTTACTGCTTACTTTTTCACAATTTCATTCATTCATTTTATATCAATTGATTAAATTCAAAGAAAAATTGGAAAAGCTGAGGTGCTCGAAAACTTCTGATTGGCAGTCCCAGTCCTAGTGAGGTGCTATACAGGCATAGTGCTGCTGGTTTAAAGAGGACGCAATTTCCTCCCGACATACCAAATACCAGTAAACTTTTCATATGGTCGTATTTGGTGAGCTGATGTGCAGCATTTTTCATAACTTTTTATTTAATTGTCGCCTCTCCTATTCCCTGCAGGCGGTCCAGAGTGCATCCCATAACTGAGCCTGCCCTTTTAAATAGCTTGTTGATTCGGCGGTCCTCTCTTGAAGTGATGTTACCAGACCAGCACACCACAGCATACAAAATCACACTGGCAATCACAGAGTTGTAGAAGATGTACGTGATGTCACTTCCTACATTAAACGAACAAAGTTTCATAAGGAAGAAGAGCCTCCTCTTCCCTTTCCAATATAGCTCCTTCATGTCCCGATAGTACTACAGTATATCATATACCACAAATCACATATACAGACTCACAAACCTAACAACACCTATTATATCTACCTGTTACAAAACACGTCCCGAATTACTATTATACAAAACTTATCACAATAGACCTATGTATAAACAGCAACAGTACATTGATCACCAATCGCACCAATAGGTGTGTTACATGCAGTTCAATACCCTAGTTATTCACAGAAACTTGATTTCTAAAATGTCATGTAAACTCCTAATTTGATTAGAGAAATCCAGTTATTGGCCACTGAGAAACCTTTTAACAGAGGTACATTTCTCCACAAATATCCCAAATATATCCCTAAACCCTTAATTAGGTTACTATTATGGAGTTCATAGACTGTGCATGTCCATTGTACTCTGTCAGCCTGCACATGTATTTGCGTCACACACGCTTTCAGCAACCACAGACAGAAGGGTTCACAAAATACATTTTCAGAGGCAATCACATGAATAAATGCATTATTCTTTCTCCTGGCTGAAAAAATATGTCTCAATATTTCAGAAATCGATAAATTTGTGAACTGAACATATAGTGCTAAACTGAGTAACACAGTCTGTAGGATAACTCATTAAAATTAACGTGTGTTACATAGTCCAATTACTTTTTCAAAGTAATGAGTAACCTAACACAATATTTACTTTACTGAAGTAAAACTACCTGCGTTATTATTTTACAAGACCTGGGTGTAAGGTGAGAAGCAAACGTACAGAAATGCAGCTCCTTTACAGGGCTCAATCACTCAGCCCAACAGAAATGAGTCTGCTGCATGCAATCCGTTTAGCAGACCCCAATAAATAAAGAATCAATTTGACTAAACGTATTTATGAAACACAAGACAATTATCACAGGCGTCATGCTTATTTTCGGAGTCACATTGGCTGATGATGATGTCTAACTCTTTTTTTGTGCAGTTTAATGACATTGGAGCATTTTGACAGAGGAGAACCTGAGAGGATTACTTGTCTATTTTAATGCAGATTTTTAAGAAACCAGGTATCTGCCTTAACACTAGAATCCCTGAAGCCTATGAAAAAACTTGTAATCCTTGGCCACCTTAAATTCCTTTGCACCTCTTCATCGGAGACTTTGTTTTGCAAGTGTGTCAATCAGCACAAGCAGCCCACTTTCCCATCCCTCACCGACGCAGCTGAAATTCTCCCACCTCAAGTGTGTCTATCATGGTGTGAGGTGCCTGGAGTTGTATAGGGTAAATAATATATTGTTATTTGGAACACATGCATTTCATGTGTGTTCTGTGTCTACAGTGATCTGGGGAAATGTAGGATGACACAAAATTTGAATCAAGAAATGTTGAACACATAACTAAAACAGAAACTTTTTTCTTGTTATAGTACGAATAACAAAATTTTGACATGATGTGTATAATGTGTGAATACTGAAATCCAAATATCAAATAAACACTTTCAATCAAGGTAAAAATACAACAAAACAAGTGTACTTTATTCAAGAATAAAACCGAAGAAAAAGAAATTGGGTTAGGGTACAACACTGACACAACTGCTTGGGTTGTGCAGCGGTAAGAACTGCTGACTCATAATCAAGAGGTTGCGGGTAGTGAGATACTCTTATTGTTACTATTATAGAATAAAAACATACATTTGATTTATTTGAGTCTGTAACAACCGGTTTAAATTTATGGTACTTGTAAAGGTTAGCGTTTTTATTTATTTTTTCAGTTTTATTCTCTCAGTCACGTTCACCCTACCCTCGAACTGACACTGCTGTTTTCAAATAAAGACGTGCTATAACAGAGGTGAACTCAGATGAGGATGAGGGTTCTAAATCGGAGAAAGAGAACAGAAGCCCTTACCACAAGAAACGTCCACTCATATATAAGAACAACGCAGCTGCACCAGGCGTAAAGGCGAAAGATCGTACCATTTTGATGCAGCAACAGGTCAGATGTCATCCTGCCAGTCAGTCTGCCTACACCTGTCCTTCAAATAAAAAGCAGGGCTTACAAACTGCGCCAAGGTATCGTGCAAAGTCCTGTTTGTGATTATTTTTTGTGATGGTCTTTATATAAAAAAACATTTATATGTTACTTATATAAAAGCCACATCGAATGTTGTATACCTATATTTATTTACTTATCGTTCTACAACGTAAAGTCACAAGAAGACTGCAGAGCTTCCTGTGTTTGATCGACAAGGGCATGCTCACAAAGTACTTCTGCAATACACTCCAATTTCCGGAAAAGATTAATTACGTAAAGTGCAACGGTAGTTTCCCCCCACAGAGTAAACGCACTAATAGACTCCAAACAACACATTGCACAGTACATAACAACTCCTTATACCTCACTAAATCTCACTGACACAAAACATCATACATAAAACATTCAACATGTAACACAAACCACAAACTTCTTTACACCCCAGAAACACACCAAAGGCAGTTCCAGAATTTTACTAGATCATATTCACAGAAATTATCAGTAGAGAGTTCTAAATGTCGGACATGGAAATGCAAGACCAGCCAACTTCCAATGGAAAAGAAATAAAAAGAATGAAGCATGTGATCGTGGACGAGTGGCTCTGTAAAAAAGAATAGATTGTCACACGTGAACGTCTGAGGATCACAACTCTGGTAATTCTTGGTTAGGAACACCACCACGGGATGAGAATGGGCACTGAAGTTAACTGTATCATCACTTTCTGTTCTCACAGCACAGAGCAGACACTTAGTAAGGTCATCTAACTCCTTGTCTTCTTTGAGAGTCAAGGCTGGAGGGTGTCAAGAGGCAGGGCCTGTTAAAACCCATTGCGGCACTTCTTGTGTAATTTTGGGCTTTACCAAAATAAATTGTACTAGCCAACCAGCGGCGTACCATAATCAGGCCGGTTTTTTAATGATTTTTAAGCACAGGGAGAAAATTAACATTTGAAAAATCTGAAATGTAATAAATCAGCAAGAAAAGCAACATTGTAACAATGCACGGAACGAGCCAAAACACAATTGTCTGTGCAGCGTTCAGGTGCGGAGGGTGCAATGGAAGGAGAGGAGAAGGACGTCCACTCCGCTGCCTCCGTCCTGCTAATCTGCTGATTTTTTCGTACAGTATGCACTGCCTGCTCAGGTGCCCACCTCCAACTCGTCACTCGAGTCGTTGTTGTCTGTGCACAGTCCAGATGCAGCTGTGACTCATGTAGACTTTTCATTGCTCTGTGTGGTTTTGGCTGCCTTTCTATATATAATCAACAAAGACACCCGACCACGGTGGTAGTGAGGTGGGAGGGCGGTGTGTACAAAGTGCAGGTGCATCTAAGAAGTCGCATGTTTGTCGTGGATGTGAATTGCTGTATGTAGCGTGTAAAACAGTTTGCTATGGTGCATGCGGTTGTGCGTCGTAACCGAAAACTCGTTTTTTAAAGACTGGTTGCTTCATTGTGTATACGACTGCAGGTGAATGAAAAGATGCAACTCTGGAGAGGGCAACATACAATACGCATACAGCGATTTACATCCGCAACAAATATGAATCTTCTTAGATGGTGCTGTCGCGTCCACCCATGCTCTCGAAGCACATACACTGCCTGGTCATGTGCCCGGTCGCAAGAGCAACTGACAGAGACCCGGCCACCGAGTCTAAGACCATTAGAAACCCCTCGGAAACTGTTTTACACGCTGCATACAACGATTCACATCCGCGACAAACAAACTGTTTTACATGCCGCATACAGCGATTTAAATCCGTGACAAACATGCCTCCTCTTAGATAGTCCTGCTGCGTCATGTGGTGCCTCTGTGTGAACAGGTCAGGCACAGAGAAGGTCAGCTGCTGAGAGAGCATCTCGACTGTTGCAGGGCCTGCATTGGTGAAGCAGGTGATACGGTAATGAAACAGAGGCACAGGGCTTATTGGTTTTTAAAGACTGCTTCCTTCATTGTGTTTTAACCTCAATTTTAAAGGATTGTTTTAAGGATCCCATGGGATACCACTCGCAAACTTTTTTACACGCTGCATATAGAGAATCACTTCCGCGAGAAACATGCCTCTGTGAACAGTCAACGTGGCTCAGAGCTGCATGTGGACTCTACGACAGACGAACATAAATGACGCCGTTTTTCCTGTGCCGTCGCGTCCGAGTTGGTATCCAATGGTCTTAGAGTTGGTAGGCGTGGCTCCTTCCTGCGTGCGCCATAGGTGTCTCACTTGTCGGCGACTTAGTGAATCCACGCCCCTTCTGGTGTGCTTTCCATGGTTGTCTTGCCTTAGTGAATTATATATATAGATTGTATTGTATTGTTCCAATAGTCCGAGGACTATATATTTGAGGCGCTCCTGAAAAGTGGTGTTTCAATTGGATAAAAGCTCAAACAGAGACAAAACTCTACTCCAGACCTGTAACTGAGATTAAGAAGGCATAACAGGCCTGTATTTTGTTTGTTTGTGCCATTGCATGCTAGTTTTGTTTCACCTTTCTTTGTGAAATAAACAGGGCAAACGTTCTGCTGCCCCTATATTTTTTTGGGATCCCGTGTCACACCTCGCACAACCACAACATAAATAGATAGATAGATACTTTATTAATCCCGAGGGGAAATTCATATATATATATATATATATATATATATATATATATATATATATATATATATATATATATATATATAAACAGATAAATAAAGGTTCACTTTCTGACCATTCACAACTCCTGCTGGCACATAATTTCAATCTGTGGTGATAATAATGCTTCAGAGTGTTTACCATAGATATGTAATTCTTCCACCATTCTTCAGTATAATTGCTCCATTTAATCCGTTCCATATATTCCACTACAGCAATTGACACGCTTCTCTTTGGTTAAATCAATTTAGAACACTTGCTGTGCAGAATGCCTCCCTTCACTTGTCTTCCTTCTGACTATGTAACCACATTCCTTTTTAAGCACATTATCCAATCATCAAATCTTCTGTGGTGGCCCTGACATGCCAATGAGGATAGATCTCGATCTTGCAGCATAGTTACTGTGACAGATAGGAGACATCACTGAGCCCCAAACCCTGTACATAACCAACAAAAAATCCGGTGACAGAGTCAAAATGAAGTTTTTTTTATTATAAAAAATCCTCACAAAGGTTTCTCTAGCAGCAGCACCAGTAAATTAATTATTTTCCTTTCTTCCTTTGCTCTCCATGTAGTGAATGCTCCCTTTCTTCCCCCGACTCGGACTGCCTGGAGGAGGCAGGGTGGCTTCTTTTTATGTCAGACCCAGGTGTACTTCCAGTGCCAGGACATAAACAGATAGAGGCACTTCTGGGTCAAGCGGAAGTCCCTCCACAGCACCCCCTGGCGGCACCCATGGGACCTAGCAGGGCTGATTCATGTCACTACAACTCCCATCATGCCATTCAGGTGTTCTAATGGTTATCAAGGTCCAAGAAAGGTGCCTTCTACCAGGTTGGATACAAACATTTTCCAGAAAAGGAGTTTTCCCCTGTTACTCTTTTGTTTTGTCCTCCTGTCCTGGTAAGGGTTCTGTAACCATCCCATCCTGCTGCTGTCCTTCCTTTCTGGCTTCCCTTATTGGCAAGTGTCCCCCTTTTCTCATGGGTGGGAATGCTAGATAATCCTGCTTGGCACTTACAGTACATAGAAAGCCTCAGGACACTGGCCATCCTAAAGATGTATCGCAGCAAGTGGTGCACAGAAAGAAGAATATAAACAATACACTTTTCATTATGTGGTAAAAAAGAGAAAAAAAGGTGAAGAGTTGGAGCACCAAGTTGGTGACCCAATGTAATTGTAGGGTTAAACAACCAACAAATCTGTTGATTATTGCGTAGCGGCTTTAAAATGGTTGCTGATGTTTTGGAGAAAGACAGACACACCAATATCCAGATTCTGTCATTTATTCTGCACAGTCAACACACGCAGCGACAGGCTCTCTCTCAGCTTTCCTTTCCATGTATAAATGCAATGAAACAAAATGACACAACATAAATAATGAAATTAACACTAAATGAAACAAATACATTTCAACAGAAATCAAATCCTGGTCAAACAAGTGCAAAATATCAACTTCTAAACAAAATACGTGTGTTCCATAAAAAATAAATACTTTTTGTTATCCAAATTAACCTTTTCAAAACCATACAAATTTAACAAATGCATATGAACAATAAAAATGAAGGACAAAGTATAATTAACATTGTAACATACCTATAAGACAAGCAGTAAGGGGCACAGTCAACACACAAAGCGACAGGCTCTCTCTCAGTCTCCTGTAGTAAGCCAAACAATACGCTAATGAGGCTGGATCTCCATCAATTTAAGCCCCCCTGCTACAACAGGCAAACAGGAACTATTATACAAAAGATAATTACATTCATATTAAACAAAATTCACAATACAAAACCAAAGCACTTCAGTATATATATAAAAAAAATTCCATAGTTTTGCATAGTTCACTAAAATAAAACATAATAAACTGACTCAGCAACAATCGCAGCTGCGTCTTCTCAGATATGATTCCAAAATAGAACAACAGCATTTATTTCTATAGCACGTTTTCAGACAAATGATGTAGGTCAAAATGCTTTACAAGATGAAGAAAATAAAAGAAAAAATATAAAAAATTTGACAAGACCATAACTCAATAGTATGCAGTACAATTCTTGGTCCAGACTTCGGTTTTGTCACATCTGGATTACTGCAAATCTCTGCTGGCGGAAGTCTCGGGAATTGCCACCCAGATGCTGCAGATGATCCAAAATGTAGTGTCACGTCTGAAGTTCAATTAGCAGAGATACATCAACAACAATATTTATTTCTATATCACATTTTCATATAAATGACGCAGCTCAAAGTGCTTTACAGGATGTAGAAAGAGAAAAAGGACAAAATATACAAATACAATTAGGCAATATTAATTAACATAGAATAAAAGTAAGGACCGATGGGCAAATAACAAAATCTGCAGGGGTTCCGAGGCCATGAGACCACCCAGCCCTCACTGGTCATTCTACCTAACATAAATGGTCTCAGTCAGTCCTCATGGTTTTTTTAGGCTTCACGTGGAAGAACTTGATGATGACGGTCATGTGGACATCTGGCCTTCAATCCATCAATGTAGGGACATCACGGTGCTTTGATCAGGTGGTGTGGGCGCAGATCGCCACCACAGAAATCTGGAAAAAGAACAGCAGAGAAAGTAGGGGTTAGTCTGGATTGTGAAGATATGATAAAAAAGATAGTTAAATTCATATACAGAATATCAAAGTTACACTAAAATGAAGTTATGAGAAATCCATGTTAAAATAATGTGTTTTTAGCAGTTTTAAAGTGTTCCACCATATTAGTCTGTCAAATTTCTATGAATAAACTATTCCAGATTTGAAGTGCCTAACAGCAGAAGGCCACCTCACCACTTGTTTTAATTTTATCTCTTGCAATTCTAAGCAGACACTTATTTGAAGGTCTAAGGTTACGATTTGGGGTGTAAGGTGAAAGGAACGAAATCAATATGGCAGATTTTCAGGTTATACAGTCACTTGGAAGGAAGGGGCGGGTCCAGAAGGGCGAAAGAAACCAGAAATGAAGTCAGCGGTGGAGTGGCAGTGAGTCTTCCATTCTGCCGAGGGAGGAAGAGAGAAGGCATTAAATTACAGCGCCAACCCCTGGTTCGGCAGGTAACTACCATGACCAGAGCTCTTAGGCTGTTTCCTTTGCATACACATGTGACATCATAAATCTGTTACAATTTAACTGTATACATGCACAGGGACAACTTATTTTGGGGAAGATGACTAATCAACGTCAAAGAATGTGATGGCTCACATTCATTTAGCTACAAACACAGGATGTAAAATAACATATTGTTGCCAATAAGTATGAATGTCTGCCCACGCATGGCAATCAACCACAGAGCTTCAGGTATTGGTCCTTACATTCTGAATGGTGGGTCTGATTTACTCAAACATTTTAAACATGTACATATTAGTTAAAGTTGCTCCAATATGACTGTGCCTGTGAGTACCCGACTCCGGATTGGTGTCTAGGGCCAGGAGGAAGCCATCTCCCTCAAGACCAAGCAATGAAAAAGCAGGATGAGAAAATGGAAAAATGGATGACATAATAGAATGTAACAAAATTATTAAAAGCAATGATCCTTACAGGAAAGTGTTATAAATTTTATTGAGAAATTGAAATACATTTGTCTTCAGGCCACAAATGTGATTTCATACTTCCTCTCTGCCTAGTGCCAACGCAATTGCATTGGGTTTTTGGTGACACAAAAAAGACATCTTGTACATTTGTCCCTACTTGGATAGAACAGCAGATTTCTTCAATGGAGGGCAGTTGCAAAGAGAAGAACCCTCACTCTTTCACAGAATGTATCATTCATACTTTACATAATACTCCATAACTACCATCTTAGTCATTTTTCAAACAAAATAAAGGTCATGAATTTATTTGCTAGTTTAAAACTTTACTAAGAATTTCAGAAAGTAATATCAAAAAGACAGTCTTCTTCTTCTTCTTTCGGCCGATCCCAGTAGGGGTTGAGTAAACCCCCAAAATACCACCTTTTTTCATTTTCTACCTGCAGGAAACAGGGGTTTTACTTTGTAAGCCTCTAGTGTGCCATCCATTGCACTTCTTTTCTTTTATGCCTCTGCAGGAGGAGACGGCCCTTTTTTACTGACAGCTGGAGCCTTCACTTTTGCCAGCATGATGCAGGATTTTGTTTCAGTCACACTGCTAACATCATTCTTTTATTCTCGCGCCCTTTGAATGTGTGGGGTACAGTAGCTGAAGAGGCTGCCTTTGTTTACTGTAGACAGTGAAAAGTGTGATTGGAAACCTGAAGATGTTCACAAAACACACCGACTGCACTACAGTATTAAAATATAAAACACAAAAGTTCAGTGCCCCTTTTATGCAAAAAGCATATGTGGTAAGTATTCTACCATAGAGTCACATACAACAGATCACAAAGTCATCAGCACAAAGCCTGCACCAGGAGGATATGTCTTTTATCCCACGGCTCAACACATCCATAACCAAATGAGAGAGGTAAGGACTGCAAGAAGATCCCTGGTGCAGACCTCCTCTAACTGGGGTCTTGTCTCTTAGCCGAACACTGCTCTTAACCCGAGTCCTCACTCACTCATCCATATTCAGGACAATCCATACATACATTTTTGGTACTCCTTTGTCTCTCATGAACCGGCATTCAATCATAAGCCTTCTCGAAATCAATAAACGACATACGCAAATGTTTCTGTTTTTCTCGATGCTACTCTATGTAGATTTCCCCTTGGGATTAATAAAGTATCTATCTATCTATCTATCAATCTTATAGTGCCTCTCACATCCATCTATTTGTTACCATACATTAAGTGAAACATGAAGGAGGCTCAGTTATATCTTGGAGCTGATTTGCTGCATCTGGCATGAGTTGCCTGAGTTTGTGCAGGAAACAATGAAATCTGAAGACTATCAAGACATTCCCGATTGAAACGTATTGCCCAGCGTCAGAAAGCTCTGATTTAGTCACAGCTCATGATCCTCCAACAGGATAAGGAGCCAAAACACACAACTAAAAGCACCCAAGAATGGCTAAGAACTAAACATTGGACATTACTGAAGTGGCCTCCTGGGAGCTCTGATTTGAATCCTATTGAGCATCTACGGAAAGAACTGAAACATGCAGTCTGGAGAAGTCCCCCTTAAAACCTGACCCAGCTAGAACAGTTTGCTCAGGACGAGTGGGCCAAACAACCAGGTGTAGAACTCTCATGGAGAGCTCCAGGAATCACTTGTTAGCAGTGATGGCAAATCCAGGCCATTTTCATTTGTTTTATTATTTGAAGTATTCTGTTGAATCAAAACTTGAAAGCAAAGTTGGAGTTACTTTTGTCAGTTTCAAGTTTCTTCTTTTTTCATGGAGGGGTAGCAACAGATTTGTCCATGCCTCGATGGTGCCTTCAGAAAGTACTGTATTTAGATCCTTTCACTTTTTACTTTCTCGTATACAAAGTAATTGTCCAAAAATTCAACCACGTGATTTTGATGAGTCTCAGCGTTTTAGACCTCCCTGAGTCAAAAAATACCTTTTTTGGAATTATGGCTGTGTGTCTGTGTGCATGTGTGTGTGTGTAAAGATGATAACTTGAGTTTGCTTTCACTCAGGTCAACCAAATTTTGCATACAAGTCGTAGATTTCTATCAACCTTTGGACTATTTCCGCTAACCACAAGTGGTACTTTTTATTCATGTAGCTGCAGAGTCCAATTTATTTAACTTTACATTTATAATAGGTGTTCAATATATTATTAATTAGATTGTTGTTGATGGTTCTTTAATTTACATAATATAAAAATATAATCATTGTCTTGCGGTTTACTCCTCAGATATCCAACCCCATATCTGAGTAAGCCGAGGGGAGACCACTCACGATTTTTTCACATTATATTATGTTACAACCTTATGCTAAAATCATTTAGATTCGTTTTTTTCTCATCCTACAATACTCAATACCTCAGAATGACAAAGCAAGAACATAATTTTAGGAAGTTTCAAAAATGTATTAAAAATTTAAAACTGAAAAACTCAATTGATACACAAATTCAGACCCTTTACTATGACACTTGTAATATGGACCAGATGTGTCCCATTCTATTAATCTTTGTCGAGATGTCTGTACACCTTGGTTGGAGTCTTCCTGTGATTAATTTAACCCATTGGACATTATTTGGAAAGGCACACACCTTTCTATAGGAGGTCCACCATTGGCCATGTTGCCTGCAGAGCTTAGAGACAGGATTGTGTTGAGGCAATCATCTGGGGAAAGGTACTAAAAATGTCTGGAGCAATACCAAAACATAGTGGCTTTCATAATTCCTAAATGGAATCAACCATGACTCTTCCTAGAGCTGGTTGCCCAGCCAAACTGAGCAATCACGGGAGAAGGGCCTTTTTAAGAAAGGTGTGCATGAACCCGATGGTAAATCGGACTGAACTCCATAGAGAACCTATGTAAAGATAAGAGAAACTTCCAAAAGGACAACCATCACTGCCAACACTCCACTAATCTGTGGCCAGACAACATCTGAAAGCCCACTTGGAATTTGCAAATTCACATAAAGGACATAAACCAAGACTGACCTTGTTGGCCTCAATTCTAATCATCATATTTGGAGGAAACTAGGTACCATTCATGACATGTGAAATACCATTTAGTGGTGTCAGGATCACACTGTGGGTTTGTTTTTCATTGGCAAACACTGGGAGTCTACTCAGGTTTGAGGGAAAGCTGAATGGAGCAAAGTACAGAAGCATCCTTAATGAAAACCTGCTCCAGAGTGCCCTGGACCTCAGACTGGGCCAAAGGTTCACCTTAAACCTGCACAATGACATGAAGAACAAAGCAAAGACGGCACAGGAATGGCTTAGGACAACTCTGGTAATGAATTCAGAGGTGTATGGAAACATCTGATCTGCTCAAGTTCCAGTAAAGGCCTCCAAACTCACCGGATGGTACTTCATCTTCCAACAAGATAATGAGCCAAACACACTGCTGAGGCAACACAGGAGTTTCTCAAAGCTAAAAAATTTAAAATTCCTGAATGGCTGAGCCAGTCACCTGACTTAAATCCAGTTGAGCACGCCTTCCATATGCTGAAGAGAAAACATAAGGGGATAAGCCACTACCAAAAAACAAGCAGGAGCTGAAGATGGCTGCATTAGAGGCTTGGCAGAGCATCACCAGAGAAGACCCTCAGCACCTGCTGATGTCTATGAATCGCAGACTTCAAGCAGTAATTGCATGTAAGGGATATGAGAGAAAGAACTAAATATGATGGCTTTAGCAGACCTGCCATTGCTATTTCCTGATTGATTTGTAATCTTTAACTGTGGAGCAGAGGGGTAAATTATGGAAAAATGTGTCTTTGTCCGAAACATTATGGAGGGCACTCTATTTATTTGGGTTCTTATATGCTGTTACTGTATAATAGTGGTTTCCTGTAGTGTACATAAGTGGATATTAAGTTATCCTGGGATTTAGTATGAAGGGAAAATTGTCTTAGTTAAAGAAGAGATACAATCAACACACACCTTTAATATTATTATGATTATTATTGTTGTTATTATTAATGTTCTCAAGGCTTTTTTTAATTTGGTAAATGTTCTTTCCAATTTAAGTTCATTTGTATTGCCTGTCTTGATATTAGCGGCTTATGATTACGTGTATGCTGTTTGAAATGAAGCAAATGGAGGTGAATGTTAAAGTTTTGACATGCTGTAGTTACTCTCTAAGAAAATTTGCTACAAGAGAAGATCAATTTCAGCAAGATAGAAACAGGCTAAAGGCTGAAGAAGAAACCCTGGGCCCTTTCATCAATTACCCTTAGGCATCAGCAACAAGGTGCTTAGGAATTAAGGAGTGTTACGCAAGTAATGATAACATTTTGATTTTATTGGCTTGGCAGACACTTACATCCAAAGTGACTTAGAAAAGAGGTCAACATAACTGGGGGACTATTTGGAATTATAACTTTTTTTTTTGATATATTTTATTAATCTCAGAGGGGAAATTGCTTTTATTGCTTGACCTCTTGCATTTAATTATCATTATCATTCATGGCAGCTCTGAAATCCAGACTTACTCCTACTTTCTCTGCTGTTCTTTTTCCGGTTTTCTGTGGTGGCAATCTGCGCCACCACCACCACCCATACTGTCTCTACATTGATGGATTGAGGGCCAGAGGTCCACATGACCATCATCATCTAATTCTTCCACGTGAAGCCGATTTAAATCATTGATGTTAGGTAGAGTGTTCAGTGGGGACTGGGTGGTCTCGTGACCTCAGAACCCCTGCAGATTTTTTTTTTTTTTTCTCCAGCCTTCTAGATTTTTTTTTGTTTTGTTTTTTTCTGTCCTCGTGGCCATCGGTCCTTACTTTTATTCTATGTTAATTAATATTGCCTAATTTTATTTGTATATTTTGTCCTTTTTCTCTTTCTTCATCCTGTAAAACAATTTGAGCTACAACATTTATATGAAAACGTGCTATATAGATAAATATAGTCGTTGTATCTCAGCTAATTGAACTTCAGATGTGACACTACATTTTGGATCATCTGCAGCATCTTAGTGGCACTTCCCAACACTTCCGCCAGCAGAGATTTGCAGTAATCCAGATGTGACAAAACCGAAGCCTGGACCAAGAATTGTGCTGCAAACTCTTAAGATATGATCTGACCTTACAAATATTGTAGGATAGCTGGTCTTTGATTAATCACCCCAAGGCTGCGTATCAAACAGTTAGTGAACTAAGCTGAGCTGAGATGGGGTCCCAGACAGATGGTCAAGCTGGGATAACAAGGTCTACCTTTGTTAAGATGAGCTGCAGATGCTGCTCCTTCATCCTTCTTGAAATATCAGTGAGACATGCAGAGATTCTGGGTGACACCATGTGGCCCTAGCAAGTCTTGAGATTGAGTTGGATGAATGACTTAACACCAGCACACTGAACTTCGGAGCTAGCAGCTCATACTACAGCTCCACTGTACCACCTCTCTTGGCAAATTTAAGGTGATTTTATTCCCCATTTGCTGGATTATTTCTTATTTTCTACATAAAAATGAGCATTTGGTACCTTTTTTTATGTGGACAAGATGTCAATCTCTTCCATCAGCTGACAGGAGTCCAAAATGAAAAGGTTAATGCAGTGCTGTTATTACTAAACCTGGCAACCTGTGGCAATATTTTTCTTGCTCTGTCTTAATTTAATCCCAATTTATTTTGTGCAACAGATAGCACATTAGCTTGAGCAGATGTCTGGGCAACCGTTAGCTCCAGTTTTTCGTCACACCTCAGCTCATGTGTCTTCTGTAGTGATGTTTCAGAAAAAAACAAAAAAAAACAAAATGTACAGCAGTCGGTCCAAGGGGCGAAGGTAACCTATTTAACATCTGGTCACAAACGAATGATTGATGGCGAGTAAAAATAATGATTTTGAACTCTAAAGGTCTCTCGTCTACAAGGTCCTAATCACCAGCAAACCTGAACACACTGCCAGCAGCTGTTATCTTAATATTTCTGCTATAATTAAAAAAGGGAAAAATGAATGATGTCTTTGAATTACAATTTGTTGACTTTATTCAGTACATCTTTTATTAATTTATAACAAAAAAAAAAAGAAAATCAGTGTACTGTATATGAAAATGAGACATTTTATAGCAATAAATGCAAAACCGTTTCGGTACAAAAGTTAAGACACATCTATAAAACTGCCAAACTACTTCTTTTCGTTTTGCTTGTAAAATCTAACTAGCATATTATTTTGATAAAGGCATTTTTTAACTGTCAATGTAAAGCAGGAATCTCAAACTCCAGTGGCTGCAGGTTTTCATTCTAACCCTTTTCTTAATTAGTGACCTGTTTTTGCCTTTAATTCACTGTTTTTGAATTATTCTTAATTGACTTGTTTTGTAAGATGTGTTCCCCAGAACTTTCTCATCTTTCCTCTGAATGGCTTCATTTCTTTCCTTAAATGGCACCCAAACAGAAATGAAATGTGAGGTGAGGGAGCCAACAGAAGACCAAATATGTCAGGGTCCGAAACTCCAATATCTTTCACTCCAACCAGTTGATTAATTAGGCGCAGCTTCTTGCTGTTAATTAAATTCACTCTTTAATTCCATAGCTTGTTGCTGCTCTCATGGTGCAATAGCAGACCTTTCTGAAATTGTTGAATTTCTCTTTTCTAAGTGCACTGATAAAATATTTTGGGGACCTGAACAGATCAGCATTTCTGAGACCTTCACCTTTCTTTATTTTCAGATATTTTATGATAGACACAGTTTGCTGGTCATGTTTTGGTTCATTTTTCATCTCATTATTATTTGGCTGCTAATTAAGGAGAAAAAAAAACAACTAAGGGGTCTGAGTCTTCAAGAGCAACTCAATTAGAAATAATTCAAAATACATTAATCAGCAGCAAAAACAGGTAACTAATTAAGAAAAGGGTTAGAATGAAAACCTGCAGACACTGGCGTCATTGATGTCATCTGTTTTACGTGCTCGGGCACATTTAGCGATCACTCTGTTCCCAAACGCTACTGAATTCTGCTCGGGCCCACCTCTTTTAAGTGGGCCAGGGCACAGTATGGTTGGCTCGGCCCAGAGTGATCAGACTAGTCAAACGAACTGGACTTAGTGGGATACATGCGGACAAACGTTCTCAGGTATGGAACGAATTGCCAGTGTGAGTACACCCTTAGTCACTAGTTAAAGCATTTTCTAAATAAGCAGGATTCTGAGAAATTAATCATGCATTTATTTCTAGTAGGATTGACTACTGCAATGTGGCATTTACTGGATGTTCAAACTGTTCTTTATACAGCTTCCAGTTAATCCAAAATGCTGTTTCTGCAAGAATTATTACAAGAGCAAGAAAACATTCCAGTTCTTAGCACTAGAATCCCTGAAACCTAAGAAAAAACTCGTAATCCCGGGCCACCTTAAATTCCTTCGCAACTCTCCACCAGTGTCTTTTGTTTTGTAAATGTGTCGATCAGCACAAGCAGCCTGCTATCCCACCCCACCCGTTGACGGAGCTCAACTCGGGCAAAAAGTTCTTCCAGCTCAAGCCAAGACTCCTTATCTGTGTGTGAGGTGCCTGGAGTTGTACAGGGTAAATAATACACAGTGTTCTCTCCAGAAATTTTTTCCAGCCGGGTGGCAAGAAAAAGTAGCCGGACGGGACGGGAAATTTGGTGGTGTGGAAAAGTTAAATATTCACTTTTTTTTATTAGTTAATTATTATTAATTATTTTCCAAAGCTCAATATGACTTCTTTTTTAAGGTTTGACACTTGTGAAAGAATATTTTTATTAAATTTAAGAAGTATCCAGTTCAGGATCCTGCAACCCTAACAAAACTTTTAAGTAACAATTGTTACGACATAACAATAACATAACAATTTTCGGGAAGAAAAATAAAAACATTGAAAAAATGTATAGGAAACCTAATGAAGAAAAATTTAAAAATATTCTTCAAAACCAACTTGCATATGCAGAAGGTGTCTTCAGTTAAATATTTATTCTTCTTTTCTTCCTAGAGGCCCCGTTGTCTGAAGCTTTCCCATAATCAAAGTTCCCAGGATCTGGGCCCTCCAAGGAGATCACTCGTACACTCTCGTAGTGACTGTACTGCAAAGTCATCAGACAGCCATCTAGTATCACTGGCCATTTTCAGCTTAATCTGGGGAATGTTCAGAATATTCTGAATTTCCGTTAAACCAGCCATCCTAACTGAAGAATTTTGGAAGAAATAGAACAGTTGCCTTAAGGTGTTCAGTTTTGTTAAATAAGGTACAGCAGCTGCTGCTTGGGTACTTGCAAGGGCCAATCGGTGTTTTTACACAGTGGTAGTTGACCAAGAGTCCAGGGGCCTCATGTATAAACGGTGTGTACGCACGGTGTTAATACATGAGGCGCCAGATGTTTTATCTCTAAGCAGTTTTGCCACATCTTTCTGTTTCCCAATCATAACAGCCGCTCAATCTGACCCTAGTCCAACCAGATTAGCAGTTTTCAAGCCTAGAGTGTCCATAGTCTCACTCAGTGTGTTGGTTATAGTCTCCGCTATGCAGTCAGTCATATTGCGGGTTGATAAAAAACTAACTCTGACCTCTTTAGTGACCTGGCAAACATATTTAATGTAAATAATTAATTGTTTTACATCTGAGATATCTGTGGTTTCATCACACAGAATACTGAAAAAGTTTCTGTGTGTATATTTTTCAGTATGTTAGATTTTATTTCTGATGCTAAGACATCCAGCAGCTCCTGCATTATTCTTTCAGAGGTGTAATGTGCATTTTTACCAACATTAAGACTTTTGAGTGGTAAAGGGAGAGCCTGTTGCATATTCAGTTCACACTTGCACTACGGCAGATACGCATTCTTGACATTTCCACTTTTCTCTCAACACTTATGTCGAGAATAAAGTCGACATTTCCACTTTATTCTCGACATTTCTACATTATTCTTGCCGTTTATCTCGAGATTAAATTCTACATGTTGACTTTATTCTCGTAGTTTGTCATTAAAGTAGAACATCATAAACTAAACTTCATCTTAAAATGAATGTTTAATTTACTATCAATCAATCAATCAATCAACATTTATTTATATAGCACATATTCATACAAAAAAATGTAGCTCAAAGTGCTTTACAAAATGAATAGAAAAATAGAAGACACAATAAAAAATAAACATAAGTCAACATTAATTAACATAGAATAAGAGTAAGGTCCGATGGCCAGGGTGGACAGAAAAAACAAAAAAAACTCCAAAAGCTGGAGAAAAAAATAAAATCTGTAGGGGTTCCAGACCAAGAGACCGCCCAGTCCCCTCTGGGCATTCTACCTAACATAAATCATCATATTTTCATGGAAGGACCTGATGATGATGGTCACGTAGACTTCTGGCTTTCAGTCCATCATTGTTGGAGCATCATGATGCTTTGAGTAGGTGGTGGTGGCGCAGGCCGCCACCACAAAGAAACCGGAAAAGAAACAGAAGAGAGAGGGGTCAGTACGGATTTTAGAGCCACCATGAATAGTTATTATGAAGAATTGAACATACAGAGTATCAGGATTATGTTAAAGTGAAGTTATAAAAAGGCCATGTTAAAGTAATGTGTTTTCAGCAGTGTTTTAAATTGCTCCACTGTATTTGCCTGGCGAATTCCTATCGGCAGGCTATTCCAGATTTTAGGTGCATAGCAGCAGAAGGCCGCCTCACCACTTCTTTTAAGTTTAGCTTTTGGAATTATAAGGAGACACTCATTTGAAGATCTAAGGTTACGATTTGGAATATAACGTGTCAGGCATTCCGATACTAGATTTTCTCAAACCCCCATCATAAATTATGTAGTAACATGTCGACTTTATTCTCGTCATAAGCGTCAAGATTAAAGTGGAAATGTCGAGAATTAAGTAAACATCTCAACTTTATTCTCGACATATAGTTTTTTTTTCTTAACTTTGTTCGTATTTTTTTTTTTCTTCACCGTGGCCCTAATACGCTTCTATACAAAACCCTCAGCAATTCAGTGACAAAACTTTTGTTCAGGACACAGTATGTGTTGCAAGGGTTTCTGCACACTTTTTGCAATATGGACGCAGGTCCAAATATGAACAAATATAAGAACGGCAGATGGGGTCACTTTAAACAGGAACCACACAGTGAGTGCTACAAGGACTTTTGCACACAGAACACACCTAATGCTTAAACAACTGTATGTGTATATATTGGTTTGCTATGTACTTTACAAGAAGAGAGCTGCTGTACACTCAGATGCACTATACAGACTGCGCTGACGCTGAGAACAGAGATATCACTTCCTGACGCCTTTTTTCTGATATCTGACAGGCTGGTTTCACTAGACTTTTGTTTTATTTTATCAGACCTCCTCTTTCCCACCCACCTCTACATCCTCTTTGCTTGTAAACTGCCGCTTTGCTCCCGCTATTAGCATGTACAGCCCCCTCTCGCCTGCCCTCCTCTCCATACGCCTTGCAACTGTATTAAGCTGCTACACCCCTGCTATTACCATGTACAGCCTGCTCTCAAAACCCCATCTCCTTATACTCTTTGCTTGTGAACTCTGCTCTGCCTCGACACCCGCTATTAGCTTTAGCAGCATTTGCCCACCCGCTCGCTCCTCCCATGCCATTTCTGCAGATCTGTGGCTGTCATCTCACAATGTCATGCGAGATGACAGCCGGGCGCTGAACTAAATTAGCCGGGCGGAGTGCCCGGCTAAAAGGCATTAGGGAGAACACTGAATACAGTATATTGTTATTTGGAATACATTTCATGTGTATTCCGTTTCTACAAAGATCTGGGTGAGTGTAGAATGAAAGGAAATGAAAGAAATGCAAGTAATGCTGAACACTGAAATTATACTAATAATGACGTGAAGTGTATAATGTGTGAAGACTTTAGTCCAAATATTAGAAAAAAGTCACAAAAAATTGCGGAAATTGCCCCATGTAATGTCCGTTGGATGTGATAAAAATTGAATGAAATACGATCAAAAACCAAAGCATTTGACAGAACAGAGTGCTGAAATGAGGATTTATATACACAAAATGGCAACAGGATGTAGGAAGTGACATCAACACAGAAAGGCGGAAGTGACGTCATCATGGCGGGACTGGAAGTGATGTCATCAAGAAGGAGCCGGAGGTCATGTCATCATGGCAGGACTGGAAGTGACATCATCCATGGGAGCGGGAAATTGACATCATCACGGTGGGACCGGAAAGTGACGTCATCCATGGCAGCCGGAAGCGGGATTGGTGTGGAGTGTCCATTCTGAGAAGCCGGAAGTATTGAAGGTAAGTGCATGGGATTGTTATTTTTTCTTCTTTGTGTCCGTTAAGAGAGAGAGAGAGAGAGAGGCGTTAGTATCCAAAATCAACCCTCTATCTTGTGGTAAACCTTAGGGCTTGTTGGCTGTCACCTATGCGCATGTGTGTGACACTGCCCATCGATGGTCACTATCAAACCTGACAAAGCTTAAGAGGGTATGGAGAGAAGCATGGCAGAAAATCCTCAAATCAGGGTGTGTAAAGCTAATCGCGTCCCAAGATGACTCCAGGCTGAAATCGCTGCCAAAGGGACTTCACCTAAATCATGAGTACAGGGTCTGAATACTTGTGTCAATGAGATATTTTTTCATTAAAAACAAATTAAGAGAATACTGTTTTCATTTTGTCATTCTGAGCATTGTTTCATCCACCCATTATCCAACCTGCTATGTCCTAACACAGGGTCACAGGAGTCTGCTGGAGCCAATCCCAGCCAATGGGAAAAAATGAATTTCGCCAATGGTGTAAAAAGTAAAGAGTCTGAATACTTTCTGAAGGCACTGTAAAGGCTTGAGTGCTAAATTTAAAATTACTGAAATGTTAATCTATTGGTTTTTATTTTTTGAATGTTAGAGTAATTAATTAAGAAAGTAAATATTGCATTTGTAACCACTGGCTAATAGGAAGCCGTACTTACCTTTTGCTTGTGTGCTGTTTTAATACAGGGAGAATGTGTTAATCGTCTTGTCTTTGTATTTTTGTCATCCTTTGGAAGTGAAAAATCTTAAGGTTAATTCCAGGCTAAAAAAAAAGAAAAGTAGGTTAGCGACACAATGTAGCCTTCATCAGGTGTGTCACAGGCTATACAGACGATGAAGGCTACATTGTGTCACTAACCTTACTTTCTTTTTTCAGTGTGGGAACAACCTTTAGTATTTCCTTTGTTCAGATTCACACTTGATGCAGCCCTTTACTAACCTCATATACTTTGGAAATGGCAGGATCACAATAAAACTCAATTTGGTTAATTTATTCATGTTTTCATTTAAATGGGTGTGCTTTTCCTAATTCAATATCACCGCGAACGTCCAATGCTTACTATGTAAATTCATTTGGCAGCAGTTCACAATGAAATGAAAATGAGTTGATCGTTAGCATTCTTTGCCTGACAAAATCTAAATGTGCATTTATTTCAGGTTCTTTTAGCATAAGTTTCACACCAGTTAAAAGGCTGAAAAAAAAAACAGACCAAAGTATAATGGGAGATCAAAAATTATCCATACTCTTATGGCAAAGGTTAAAGGTCAGGTTTTTTAAAAACAGTCGGGAGACCAGCAATGATGGGGGAGGGAGGCAGTAAAAGGAGCGCAAGAGAAGAAGTTAGCTGTGGCAGAAATGAGAATGTTGAGATGGATGTGCGGAGTCACAGAAAAGGGCTGAATAAGAAATGAAACAATCAGAGGTACAACAAAAGTGGGAGAGATATCTAAGAAAGTACTGGAAAGTAGGTAGTAGTGGTGGACATGTGATGAGGA
This sequence comes from Polypterus senegalus, assembly GCF_016835505.1. NCBI lineage: Eukaryota > Metazoa > Chordata > Cladistia > Polypteriformes > Polypteridae > Polypterus > Polypterus senegalus. The sequence goes on from NC_053158.1 coordinate 13,360,231, forward strand.
GAGACAATGAACAAATGGACAAAAGAGTGATGGGAATGGAAGTGCAGGGGAAGCGAACGTGGTGGAGATCTGGAGGTGCAAGAGAAGGAAAGGTATTCCACAGAAGTATGTGAGGATTGTCTATAATATCTATGAGGGAGTGAAGATAGATAGACTGAAAATGGGAGGAACAAAGAAAACCAGAGGAAGATGGATTGGTGAAGTGATAGTAGAGGAGAGGAGAGGAGAGGACAGGATGTGTTATGTTCCTCCCCTGGCTCATGTTTAAAGTGCTTTTTTTTTGGTGTTTTTTCATTATTGTTCATTGTTTTACATTTTTTTTATAATATTGTTCTGTAAATGTATTATCTGTATAATTATATAATATCTACTTTCATTCTATTAATTTTTGATTCAGTTTCTATATGTGAGAGTAGCTTCTCCCATGCTCCTGGTATCTTGTAGGTGGTTCCTAGAGAGGTAGGGCCACCTGTCAATCACCATTGAGGGAGGGCTCCTGGATCTATAAAGACTTATGGGAAATGTAGTCCCGTGCCAGTCATTGTGAATGTGGTAGGTGGTTTGGTGAGTTCTCATTTTGATTATTTGCTTCTTTGTATTTAGTGTTTTATGTGACTCCTGCTACTGTTCAAGGATTTTGATTTCTTGTTTTTGTATTGTTACTTGTTTGCTGAGGATTGTCTTTTAGGTTTAAGTTTTTCTTTTTTTGTATTTTGTTATTTTTTTGGAATTTTTGTCAACAAATTCACTTTTATAAAGATTTTGACAGGGCTTGTCTCTGTTCAAGAGGGAGTTTCATGGTACTTCCTCTTGTGTGACATTTTTATAAGACTAAGACTATTTAAGACTTTTACGTTTTGAACTATACAAGCCTACTCTCCACTTTAAAACCTAAACAAGCCTTAAGCTTCCCAATTTCCTAGGGTCAGGCTTCTCAGGGGTGAGACCTATTTTGAGGACAGCCCCAAAGCCTTCCCTTCTTATCTACAGATCATGCACTGTTTAAGGGGCCCATGATACAATACAACACAATTTATTTTTGTATAGCCCAAAATCACACAAGAAGTACTGCAATGGGCAGACCCTGCCTTTTGACAGCCCTCCAACCTTGACCTTCTAAGAAGACAAAGAAAAACTCCCAAAATAAAAAAACAATGAAAGAAACCTTGAGAATGGCAGTTCAAAGAGAGACCCCTTTCAGTGGGGGTCAATACAATACAATACAATACACAAAACAGACGTAATCCTCAGCACAATACAATAGTGCAATAGAAATATTACAAGTACAGATCAGAATTTAACAGTAGATGATATCACATAATATGATTTGGATTTGTTCAGAGTCCTGGAGACTTCGGCCATCAAGCTGCCTCCCCCTATTGGCCATTCCACAGTGCTTGGCCAGCTAATGAGAGGATGCATCTACCCGATGATTCCTGCGATCCTCCATCAGAGACGACTTTACCTTAGGCAGGCAGAACAACTTGGCAGGTGGACTGTGGCACCAAGTGCCGCATCTGAGTACCGAGAAGAGAAACAGAATAGGTGAGGGTTAGTAACAGATTCTAACTATCATGTTACTTATGTTTTAGTGCTAATAACTAACAACAGAGATGAAGTCTGCACAGTTAATCAGCAGCTCTAGTCAGGGTGTGCTAAACTGAAGTAGTGAGTCTTCAGCCAGGATTTAAAAGCTGAGACGGAAGGGGCTTCTCTTATAGTAGCAGGCAGACCAGTCCACAGTTTAGGAGCCCTGAGGACTGATGTGTCTCTTGGATCACTTACTCTCACATCCCTAAAGTTAACCACAGTTTAACTTGGCGTGTCGTCTAACATCACTGAAGCATAATGTAAAGTGACAACCTCCTCAACAGAGCGGAACTCTGGAGGTCCATATCTTGACTCTATTGGGGTTATAGATGCTTTATGAATTATCAAGTTAACATTGCTGACAGCCACCTGTTGTGGCTGTTTCCATTAATGAGCAGAGGGTTGGCTTTAAATCAACACCAGTCTGGAGCATAGAAAAAAAAAATCTCAACAACAATGAGATCAGAGAGAAAGAAAATGGAGACATTTTCTTTGGTCACATGCTTTTCAGATTTTTCTCTTGGGAAAATACCCCAATATTGCTCCAAGGGTCTCCTCTTGAGTTTCAGCAGAGATCACAGCAAAGTCATTCAGTGAGTCAGATCTTCTGAGTAGTGTCTTGACATTTTTTTTGCAATTTGACAGTATTTGCATTGTGTGCTCATGCAGTGAATGAATGGACAGTAGTAATAAAACACTTTAGTCTGATTCCAAAACTGTAGTCCTTGCCTCAGAATAATACTATTAGTTGCTCAATTGTATTTTGCTCTGCTCCAGTTAGATTATACTCAAAGGCAGACAGTGTGGCAAAGTTGTGAAGACTTTGGATTTTAAATCCTAAGGTTGTTGATTCAAATCCCACTACTGACACCACTGCATGACCGTAAGCAAGCCACTTGCCTGTGCTTCAATTGGAAAAACATGGGAAATGTAACCGATCGTATTTTAAATGTTGTAAGACACCTTGGATAAAGACAGTAGTCCAATAATAAGTAAGAATATGAGTTTTGAAAGAGAATTAAATAAGATATGGTAGGAGATCTCCTAAAATACACTATGTGTTTTCAAACCAAATTCTTGATTTTGACTCCTTTTACCTCGGTTGTATCTCATGTCAGCTTTCTGTCTAAAGCTGTGTCTCCTAAGGAATTTTAGGCGAACCATCTGTGACAAAGTTCATTCTTAAATGAAACATAAATGAGAATCTCTTTTAAGTTTCATGAGCCAATAAAGATCAACCTTTAAGAAGTCAAATTTTCCTATGGGTACCTATTGCATCCATAATGACTAACATGGTACAACATCCTACTACTATGGCCCACAGGAATAAAATAATGAAAAGAAGAGATGTCCTTAATATCTTTTTAGTTTCTCCCAGGCACCAGTAAGATTAGAAAGACATAAAATGCAGACATTTTCTTTTGTCTCCTACTTTTCAGATTTTTCTCTCAAGGGTCGGCGGCTAAAGGGCTTGAATGAGAGTAATCCTGAGCCAGACCAGGATGGTGGCCAAGTGCACTAACTTTTTTTTTTGCTTTTCTGCAGATCGTTCACAGAGAAATTCCACCTAGCAGTGATGACGTCAATTCCTGTTCCGACAACTTTGACGTCAATTCCGAGTCTGTGCTTATGGATGAAGACCCTTCCTGGGGCCTCATGTATAAACGGTGCGTACGCACAGAAACGTTGCGTAAGAACTTTTCCACGTTCAAATCGCAATGTATAAAACCTACACTTGGAGTAAATCCATGCACTTTTCCACGGTACCTCATACCTTGTCGTACGCAAGTTCTCCGCTCGGTTTTGCAGACTGGCGGCACCCAGCGTCAAAGCAGTGCTACTGTTCCTGTGTGGTTACACCTTATTTTCCTGACGCGGCTTTATAAATACACCGAAACTAATCGCATATTGTTTATTAGTGTAATGCATCTGATTGTAATTAACTTGTAACAATATAATGGTAGAGGGAACAGCCATAGTATTCCAAATACCATAACTGCTTTAGCGTTGTTACTCTCACTTCTTCTTCTTTCAGCTCCTCTTGTTAGGAGTTGCCACAGCGGATCATCTTTTTCAATATTTCTCTCACTGCACCACTCAGAGTATTTATATCACTGTATCTGAGTGTGAATCACAGCAGCAGCTGATCGGAAAGGGAATTATCGGTATACAGCTTCAAGGACACGCTGTCTCAGCCACTGCAAAATGTTTTAAAGCCTTTCCTGTGCGGACCTCGCAGTTCAGAAACAGAAACGATATCATTTATAAGGTGAAATTGAGCAAAATACTGTATGTTTATTAAATTATACAGATAAAACTTTAACTTCATTTAAATAATCTATATTCTTCACTGGGAGTGTCGTTAAGGATAGAATAATTAAACATGTACTACGAAGATATTTCAATGTTCTTTAAGCGTTTTGAAGAATCGGCGCTAAGCTTACAGATGGCTTAACGTCTATTACAGAGCTGATTGTATGGCGATCGGTTACTTGGGGAAAGAAAAGCACTGACTGCAGTGACGGCTACGCCAATATATATTGAATATAAAACAGAAAGAGAAAATAACAACACAGCTAAAAACACAGCGACAAATTTAGGCAAAAGTTAAATGCTTGTGTCATGAGCACGAGGCAGCTATGCAGTGTCTGCAACGGACAAGGCCATCCACTGTGCATAAGCTTACCTTACTGACATTGGCGGGCAAAGGAGCCACCGATTCTTCCTCTGCCCAGTGCCACCACAAGCCTAGAGCCGCCCCTGAGTACTGCTGCAATAAATTATTTCATCGAAGTGAAACACATGTTTAATTATGTGCTTTAACTCCTATCATCATGAAAATGGCATCACGTATACATCTCAGTATTTTAGTTATTCAGAGAACTGTAATATTATGAATGTAATGATTCTGTGTCCAGTTGGAGGAAGAGAGCGGTTTAAAAGCAAGTAGTGATTCACACACATAGAGCACATAGAAGATCAAATACAAAATAAAGCATTTAATGTGCTACTTTAATTAGGATGTGATTTGAGAAACTGGTTAATTAAACGATTTTAAGATGAAGTTTATGATGTTCTACTTTAATGACAAAATAAACTACGTGATTAAAGTGGAAATGTCGAGATTGAAGTTAACATTTCGTGCTTTTTCCCCACCGTGTGCCTTTTTCTCTGTACCCTAATAAGCTTTCATATGACACTCAGACAGTGGGCTTACAACTCGGCTTTTCACGACGACTGTCTTGATATGTGACTTCTTTTTATTTCCGGCACTGTGCGATTTGTGAATGTGAGTGTTCAAGTTTCTCCAACACGCTATGTCACTCGATCAACTTCCTTTTGTTGATTATACCACGGTTTATTTGAACAAATAGTATGTTTTTCCTTTGCCTCCACTTGGTATTCGTTGAAATTCTTCTATTTTCCCCCGTGCTTTTCTCATTGTCTTTTCACAGAAGGCAGCGCTTAAGGGCGATTTATATTGATTTGCATATTCAAATAGGCGTAATTCTGGGAGGATTTGGGGCGTAACATAATGCGCGTGCACGAGCGTTAGTTTTCACGCTGATCGGGATTTATGTAGCGGAAGAATGTGGAAATTGGAGTACGCACAGATTCCTGCATCTGGATTTTTCTGTCTGTAAACACATTTCGGCTTTTGTGCTTACGCCATGTTATAGTGCGAGTTCTACGCACGGCGTTATACATGAGGCCCCTGGTCCGAACCTTTTGACGTCACCTCTGGGCCCGAACATAGGGATGAAGACCCTTCTGGTTTTGGTCCCTTTGAGGTCACTTCCTATACTGGCCTTTAAAGCTACCACCTTTCCTCTATCCTCTCAGTTCTGTTTGGGACTCCAATCTTTACTCATCAGTACAAATCTTTAACTATTTTGCAGCCAGGAAATAATATACAGGTGGCTGTCGCTAACCTTTCTGTGGCTGTCTTTAATTTTTATGACAAAGTATTTCCATTGTGTGCTCAGTAATATATGGTGAAATGTGCAGACAGTGCAGACTCAACTTAGAAGAAAAGGCTGGCAGTGTAGCATAGTGGTTAAGACTTTGGATGACAAACTCTAAGGTTGTGGATTTCAAATCCCACTACTGACACCAATGTGTGACCAGGAGCAAGTCACTCTCTCTGTTCCAATTGGAAAAACAAAAGAAATGGAACTGAAAGTATTTTAGATATTGTAAGACACTTTAGATAACAACATCAGTCCAATAATAAGTAAAATATGTGAAGTCTTGAAAGAGATTGAAAACAATGAGATCTTACAAAATATGCCATGCTTTTCAAACCAAATCCTCAATTTGGGCTCGTTTTATTTCAGGTTGTATCTCATGTTTCCTTTTTGTCTAAAAATATTTCTTCTAAGCAGTTTTAGGAGAACCATCTGTGACAAGTTGATTCTTCAATGAAACATAAATTAGAATCTCTTTTAAGTCTCATGCGCCAATAAAGATCAACCTTTGAGAAGTAATATTTTCCTATGGGTTTTTTATTGCATCCATAATGACTAACATGGTACAACATCCTACTACTACGGCGAATAGGAATATAAAAATCAAAACAAGAGATGTCCTTAATATGTTTTTGGCTTCTTCCAGACATCAATGAGATCAGAAAGACATAAAATGCAGACATTTTCTTTTGTCTCCTACTTTTCAGATTTTTCACACAAGGGTCTACTCTTGAATTTCAGTGGAGAACTCAGCAAAGCCACACAATGGGCTGAGGTTTTCAAAATTCCGTCTTAACATTTTGTTCCAATTTAAGAGTATTTGCACTGTGTGCTCAGTAGTATATGGTAAAATGTATGGACACTTGTTTGTCGTAATAAAATATTTTACTTTTATTACAAAAACTGTAGTCTTTACTTATGAATAATATTATTAGATACTACTCAACTTAGAAGAAACAGGCTGGCAGTGTAACATAGTGGTTAAGACTTTGGATGGCAAACTCTAAGGTTGTGGATTTCAAATCCCACACCTGACACCAGTGCATGACCATGAGCAAGTCACTATCTGTGTTCTAATTGGAAAAACAAAAAGAATTGAAACTGAACGTATTACAAATATTATAAGACACCTTGGATAAACACATCAGTCCAATAACAAGTAAAAAATGTGAAGTCTTCAAAGAGATTGAAAACAACAAGATCTCAAGAAATATGCCATGCTTTTCAAACCAAATCCTCAATTTGGACTCCTCTTATTTTGGGTGTATCTCGTGTCTCCTTTTTGTCTAAAACCGTTTCTCCTAAGGAGTTTTAGGAGAAACATCTGTGACAAAGTTGATTCTTAATTGAAACATAACTGACAATACCTTATTAGTCTCATAAGCCATCAAAGATTAACCTTCGAGCAGTAAAGTTTTCCTATGGGTGATTTCTTGTGGCGTTTGCAGCAGTCAGTCATTGGAAAAGCGGCAACTTTTCCCATTGTGATTCACAACGATGCTCCTGCTCACACTACATGGCTTTCAAAATAGCTCTGCAAAACTGTGGATTTCAAGAGATGCCATGGCTACCCTATTGTCCAGACTTGACCCCATATGACTACCACCAGTGCCACCATCGTCTTATAGAAGTAAGGGAAGCATTGTGCCAATGATGGAGGTGCCAAGTCAACTAACTACTGAGGAATGGTTGTACATGTAAGGTGAATCAAATTATTTGAGTGGCATTAAAAAGCATTGTGAACATTAAAACAAATATATCAGTGTTGAAAAGGATTGCGTTGAGAAATAAAATGTGGTTTTGTCTTACTGGTATGAAGATAAAAACTTTACTCTGTATTTCAGATGGGATCCTACAAAGCTGGGTTCACATTATTTGTGGATCAAATATTTATAATCCACTAATTATATATACATCTTTATTGATTAAACATAGTGAAGAAAAAAATATAAAAAATAGTAGCGTTATTCATAAGAAGGGGAAATGGGACCAGCAAACAGGACACTTTAGATATAAGAGGAAAAGAAAGACAGCCACGTTTTTGGTCATTATTTTCATGTTTTTTAAAAGCTATTGATGTTTCCCGGATAATGAAATTGAGTCAGCTGGGACGGAGACAAAGAGAGAAATCTCAAGACACATGAATGATAATTAAAAGCACTTTCTTTTTTAAAGCTTCATTTTATCAAATAAGCCATGGTGACAGCATTAGCAAGTTTCTGGTCTGTCTGTAATTAAAACATTTCAGACTAAAGAGCGACTACAGAAAGTGCAGCAAACGTGCCACGTCTAATGTGCAATTCAGCCTACGACATGACAACAGCCCTCGTACGTGCGCTCAAAGATTTCACAAAGAGTTTAACAATGCGGGTCCACCGCGGACTGACGGCTGAACAGATTAATTGTGCTTTGATACCAGACACAGACAGAAATTTAATTGAATCAGGGCCACTTTTAATTTGACCTAAGAGGCTGATCCTTAGCAAAAGCTGAGTCATTTATCAATGTGGTTTACCTCCTCATAATCAATTTTCCCCTATCACTCCTTTCTGATATTTCTTTCTTGAAAAGTTCTAATTAAAATGTGGGATTAAGGCACTGAAGGAGGAATTATAAGTAGTCATTATTCTTTCTCTACATCTGCCCTCCTGAAATTCTTAATTGTTTTCTTGACAGTGACATGAGCATGAACATTCACATTAATGTGACAAAGTGAGTTAACACAACACAAACACATTTTTATGGTTCGTATATTGTGATGAATTGATACGTGCACTGTAAATAATTTTAAGGCAGAACTCTCTAACGTCTATAAATGGTGTATATTAAAGTGTACCCTCTCAGAGACAATTTAAAGGAATTTATTACAGAGCTCAAATTCAAGGAAATGGCAATGACCTTAAAACACACCATAGTGAAAAGGACCCTCCCCGGTACCCCTAGGGTCAAAATATGGGGTTTCTGTAGTCTAGTGGTTCTACCTTACAAAGTGGGATATGTGTGCCAAATATTGGTTAAGATTGCAGCAAGAATATAGGACAAACACAAATGCTATAGGTACATGGTGGTCCAGATCTAATTATGCAGATCCAGATCGTTTGGATGACTTTGATTTATATGAGGACGATTCCAGTTTGGCGGGAAGACGATTCTTCATGTTGTCAGTTCGCACACTTCTCGAAGGTCCGGGATTTTTCGGGTGATTTTCTATGTAATAAACTTAATAAGTTATAGCGTAATGAAAATTGCATAATTAGATCTGGACCACCCTACAGTATATGTATATATACAGTATATACACTCACCTAAAGGATTATTAGGAACACCATACTAATACGGTGTTTGACCCCCTTTCGCCTTCAGAACTGCCTTAATTCTACGTGGCATTGATTCAACAAGGTGCTGAAAGCATTCTTTCGAAATGTTGGCCTATATTGATAGGATAGCATCTTGCAGTTGATGGAGATTTGTGGGATGGACATCCAGGGCACGAAGCTCCCGTTCCACCACATCCCAAAGATGCTCTATTGGGTTGAGATCTGGTGACTGTGGGGGCCATTTTAGTACAGTGAACTCATTGTCATGTTCAAGAAACCAATTTGAAATGATTCGAGCTTTGTGACATGGTGCATTATCCTGCTGGAAGTAGCCATCAGAGGATGGGTACATGGTGGTCATGAAGGGATGGACATGGTCAGAAACAATGCTCAGGTAGCCCGTGGCATTTAAACGATGCCCAATTGGCACTAAGGGGCCTAAAGTGTGCCAAGAAAACATCCCCCACACCATTACACCACCACCAGCAGCCTGGACAGTGGTAACAAAGCATGATGGATCCATGTTCTCATTCTGTTACGCCAAATTCTGACTCTACCATTTGAATGTCTCAACAGAAATCGAGACTCATCAGACCAGGCAACATTTTTCCAGTCTTCAACTGTCCAATTTTGTTGAGCTCGTGCAAATTGTAGCCTCTTTTTCCTATTTGTAGTGGAGATGAGTGGTACCCGGTGGGGTCTTCTGCTGTTGTAGCCCATCCGCCTCAAGGTTGTGCTTGTTGTGGCTTCACAAATGCTTTGCTGCATACCTCGGTTGTAACGAGTGGTTATTTCAGTCAAAGTTGCTCTTCTATCAGCTTGAATCAGTCGGCCCATTCTCCTCTGACCTCTAGCATCAACAAGGCATTTTCGCCCACAGGACTGCCTCATACTGGATGTTTTTCCCTTTTCACACCATTCTTTGTAAACCCTAGAAATGGTTGTGCGTGAAAATCCCAGTAACTGAGCAGATTGTGAAATACTCGGACCGGCCCGTCTGGCACCAACAACCATGCCACGCTCAAAATTGCTGAAATCACCTTTCTTTCCCATTCTGACATTCAGTTTGGAGTTCAGGAGATTGTCTTGACCAGGACCACACCCCTAAATGCATTGAAGCAACTGCCATGTGATTGGTTGATTAGATAATTGCACTAATGAGAAATTGAACAGGTGTTCCTAATAATCCTTTAGGTGAGTGTATATTAGCTGTGGAAAGCCTGGGGTCCTAGAAACTACTGAAATTGTCAGAAAAAAAATTGAAATGTAGGGATGTCAGGTAATTGAAAGGAAGTACTCTGGGCATCTCTCTCCTAGGAGGATTTGTTTTGCCGACGTGCTCACCTCGCTTATGCATTAGCAGAGGGAGGAAAAGTAAAAGGGATACCATTGTAGCAATGCTACTAGAAGTTAGAACTGCATCTCCCAGCAGTCCTTGCATGGGCTGTTGGGCTCAAAGTTTGGCCAGAGGGTTTAAAAAGGAGGGCAGGTGTCAGGAAGAAAAAAAAGTTGTTTAGTTTTTGTACGTTGTGTGTTGCAGTTATCTGTTGGACTGCCTGCTGTTTATTCTGCCATAATTCATCATTGTGTCCTGGATTGTATTTGTTTGTGGGGGTCTGGATCGTCTGTCTACCTGTATACTGAGGACTGTGTTTGGATTCATTGCCTTTCCCGCAAGAAAAGGAGCGCTCCTGAACCATCCATCCGTCGTCACCCTTTCAGCAACTACCGGTAGGACTGTGTTTTCCCTTCCCTTTCAACATATAAATCGCTGGACTTAATCTCGTCACCTCTCATTTCATCTGGTTTGGTTTTTCCCAAGGACTTTGCTGTGTGGTGTTTGTGTTTATATGTTAAATGTAAGATCGCTGAAGGGGTCAGGGGTGGTATTATTGTTTGCATTTAGTTAATTTAATTTCATTATATTCTTTATTGTTTAATGTTCCCAGCATGCTTTATTTGGTCTCTGTTGTAGTGTGTGTGTGTGTCATTCCAAGGCTGGGGTTGTCCCTGGTATATCCTCCACTAAAATAAATAAATCGCCGTCACATTGATGGTGTGAATCTTAGTGGCACTTAACTGCTAAATCTTTTTGCCGATATTAGCAGCTAAGTGACTTTGTCTTTCTTCTGAGGTTTCATTTTGCTGATGTGTTCACCTCACTTGTGTTATTAGTGGCAAAGCGAGTTTTCTGTTTCCTCGGATGCGGAGCCCTTACCCTGACTCCACCTCTTACTTCCAGGCCGGACAAACACACACTTGCATGCATAGACATTGATATATAATATATTCTTTTTTCTCCAATCCTTTAGTCAAGCTTTGTCTTCCTCCTCCTGACTCTGGCTACCCGAGTCATGGCTGCTGGCTCCTTTTATACTGCACCAGGAAGTGCTCCAGGTGCTTGATGACCTAGTTTCTGGCACCACTTATGGGTGTTGTAGAAAAATTGTCCAAAAAGGCTCAGCAGATCCTGCTGCAGCATCCCCTGGTGGCTCCCGCAGATCCCAACGGGGCTGCCTCAAACTCCAACTCCCATGAAGCCGTGCAGGAGTCCGAAGCACCACTGCAACCCAGTGGGCTGCCATCTAGTGTCCCGGGGGAGGTAACACTCTGGCCACGTTTGATCTCCCGGTCCTTCCAGCATGGCGGCCTCGGCCACGTGCTACAGTATATACGCATATATATACAAGGGGGGACCCAAAAATAATAGTATATTTTTCTGAACATTTCCAAAATGTTATCACCCTCAAAATACTCTCCCTAAGATGCAATACACTTGTCCCACCATTTTTCGACTGTTCAAAACTCTTGCAAAGTGATAGTCATCAGTACCTCCATTGTTTGATTCTTGACCTCCTCTACATCCTAAAAATGTTTTCCTTTAAGGTCCCTCTCAATTCTTGAAAATAAGAGAAAATCACAGGGTGCAAGGTCCAGGGAGTGGGGAGGGGAACCCATTGTCATCCCGTTTTTCTTGAGAATCTGCCACACACACAATACTGGGTGGGCGGGAATGTTGTTGTGATGCAGAAGCCACTCACCTGATCGCCGCAATTTGGGTTGTTTTCTCGGCACTGCATCATGTAATCGCTTGAACACTTTAAGGTAAAAACCCTTGCCATGCTCAAAGCGTCTTCTTTGAAAGCCACTTGAAGCATTGTGACAATTTCTGCTGCTGTTTTCCTCAAAAGGAAACAGAGCTTGATGCAAGCATGCTATTTTTTCAAGTCTGCCATCACAAAATTTAAGAAGATGGTAACAGAGGTTCAAAACATTGACCTTACAGACCTTTCACCAAGGAGGCCCCCTGGCAAAATGATGAAGAGGGCAGTCTAGCGCATGCACCTAACCAGCAAACGTTGGAACTAACGCCCCTCCAGCCTCCACAAAAAAAATTCTCGTTATTTTTGGGTCCCCCCTCATATACCGTATATAGTAAGGCACATGCAATTAGGAGGAATTCTTAAGGCTCTTAACAGGTAAGTAAAGCCACCCCGAGCAGAGAGGGGACACTCTTGTTAACACAATCTCCTGTTTCCATCTGCAATTTAGTGAAACCCTGTACGGAAAGCAAGTGACTTCACTTCAAGGACTGCATCGCCAAGACATTACTTTTCTGGAAAGCAGAACTTTAAAACCAACCAGGACCAGAAAGAGGGAGTCAGCTCATTGACTAACTGCGGCTGAGAAGGACCTACTCTGGAGCACTTCATTCTTTTGTTTTTAGCACCCTTGTGTGCTGTTTAATTTGACCAATTTTTTCCTTAGGTCGCTGGGATTAAACAGAGGCCTGTTGGTTCCACAGCACTTCTTCATTGCTCAAGTCTGCAAATTATCATAAAATATATAGTATATATACACATATACATTGTGATGGACAGCTGGGATTTTTACCTGGCCCGGTAGCTTGTATGGGGCATTACTTCTCCCAGAATGGCGGTGGGAAGTCCCCCCGGCTTGGTGCTGTGCCACAGGCATCATGGTAACCACCCGGGGCTACGTGGAGAACTACTGAGCCCCGTCTTCCAGCATTTCCGCCAAGCCCAGAAGTGCTGCTGGAAGGAAATCACAGGACACCTGGAGTACACTCAATAAAAGGAGCCAGTTTGCAAGAAGAGTGGAGGAGGCTGTGACAGAGACAGGACAGAGTGCTGTGTTACTACAGAGGACTGTGACTGTGCTTTGGTGGGAGGAACAAAAGCTGAAAGCATTTCCCATGAATAAAAACTGTTTGCACTACACTTGTGCCTAGCATCTGTCTGTGACGGGTGTTAGGGAGCTGAAGCTCACCCTGATGGTAACAATATATACATGGCAACATATGCATACATAAAATTTATATATATTGTAAGTAAAACAAAGACAGAATAAGAAGAGGTGAGACACCATGAAGGCAAACCCTTTATAATTGATGACAAAATAGCAAAAAGTTAAAAAAGGCAGCGATGTATGAGATTTGAGTGAAAAAGAAGACTGATCCAAAATGGCAATGAACCGTTTAAGATCAGGTCAGATCAAAGGGACGGGGTTAGAGGACTGTGACCAAGAAGTGACATCACTGGTGCTGCCGGTCATCAGATCTGTTGAGGAGAGAGAAAAAGGAGAAACATTAGGCAACAGCACTAGCCCTAAACTAAAGGGTGAAATTAATATAGAACTACTACTTGATGAGCTCTAAAGTTGTCGTCTCCCAATCACACATGTGACAATATTTATTTATTTATATATATACTATATATATATATATATATATATATATATATATATATATATATATATATATATATTATGGGGTGACAAACAGGCAGATATAATGATTTTCTGAATATATTATGACAGTGTTCTGAATATATAACATCAAAGCCTTATATAAAGTCAGCTTCGGAATATATAAAGTCATTCCCGAATACATAAACTAATTCCTGAATATGTAGAATCAGCGTCAGAATATATAAAGTAAACTTTGGAATATATAAAGTCATTACTGAATATATAAATTCTAAACTCTTTTGGAGACTCCCCCCAACGGGACAACATGCTGAAGAGTATCTGTGGAAGACAGCCAGTCAGTTGCCGGTGCAACTGCAGGCTCCCAGCGCTGTATCAGCTCAGCGCGGAAACAAATCCTAAAAGATTGCATTCACGCTATAAGCACCTACCGTCAACAGGTGATGCAAGGAACCTTATAAATACAGGGAACAGTATAACTTGTCCACTAACCTGGCCACAACCCTGCCTGATTGCTGTGTCTGTGTATAGGAAATTGGTAGATCTCACTACAATCGATATCCGTGCTGTTCCTGTTTCAAGCTGAATAAAGCCAGTTTTGCTAAAATACTGATCAACCTCGTGTTTTGGGGTGCAAGACAGGGACTCATGTGTCATTATATACAGTATATATATATATATATACACAGTTGTGCTTGAAGGTTTGTGAACCCTTTAGAATTTTCTGTATTTCTGCATAAATATGACCTAAAATATCAACAGATTTTCACTCAAGTCCTAAAAGTAGATAAAGAGAAACCAATTAAACAAATGAGACAAAAATATTATACTTGGTCTTTTATTTATTAAGGAAAATTATCAAATATGACATATTTGTGCTAGTCTGGAGTAGGTGTTGCTACAGGGCCTTTGAGGAACTTGTCCATATTTGTTGGCTTTCTTAGTTTATTTGAACTTATTTAAAAAAAAAAAAATGTAAAACAAGAGCAGCACGGTGCACTAAAACAAGGGATTGTGACCTGGATCCTTCCTGCATTGAGTCTGCATGTTCTCCCAGTGACTGCGTGGATTTCCTCCCACAGTCCAAAGACATGCAATAGGTGGTTTGGCGATACTAAATTAGTCCTAGTGTGTGTGTGTGTGTGTGTGTGTGTGTGTGTGTGTGAGTGTTTGCCCTGTGATGGACTGGTACCCTGTCCGGGGTTTGTTCTTGTCTTGTGCCCTGTGCTAGCTGGGTGTTTGGCTCCAGCAACCTATTCTACCTCATGCAGGACTAAGTGGCTGTCTGACATTTAAAACCACGAACATTACCCAAAGTGATAAACATTGGAATGAATAAGGTAACATAAAGTTAGTTAACCCTTAAATTGCCACATACTTGGGGGTTAATGCACCCCTGGATGCCAAATACTTTTTTTGCTTCACTTTTAAGGAAACTTCACAATTCACCAAGAAAAAGTGAAGTTTTAATGGAACACATTTTTTTCATGCAAAGAGCATCACACTTACTGCAACACAGATTATTTACACATTAATAAAACTACTGGAACAATCGATTATTATATGTAGAAGGTGCAAGTGACGCCATTGATGAAATGCAGTAAATCAGCTGCGCTTGATCTGGCTGCACCCAAGCACACAGAGGCCAACACTGATGCTGGCAGGCTAGTCTAGTGTAGGGGTCGCCAACTGCGGTCCTGGAGGACCATAGTGGCTGCAGGTTTTCATTCTAACCCTTTTTTATGAGTGCCCTGTTTGTGCTGCTTATTAACTTCTTGTGAATTCATTTTAATTGAACTGCTTTTTCAAGATTTGTTCTCCTGAATTTCTTCATCGTTCCTCTGAATTGCTTCATTTCTTTAATTAAACAGAACTGAAATGTGAAGTGAGTGAGCCGACAGAAGACCAACTAAGTCACGGCCTCAGACTCCAACCAGTTGCTTAATTAGGTGCCAATTCTTGTCGTGAATTAAACCCGTTCTTTAAATTCATGGCTTGTTGCTGCTGTCGTGGTGCATTAGCAGACATTTCCGAAATAGTGAACTTTCTCTTTCTAAGAGCACTGGGGACCTGAGCAGATCAGCGTTCCTTCATCTTTCTTTATTTTCAGATATTTTATTATGGACACCAGTTGTTTTGGCTCATTTTGTATCTCATTATTGTTTGGCTGCTAATTAAGTAAAAAGAAACAATTAAGGGGGCCTGAGTCTTCAAGAGCAAGTCAAATAAAATGAATTCAAAAGAAGCTAATTAGCAGCAAAAACTAGTCACTGATTAAGAAAAGGGTTAGAATGAAAACCCTGCAGCCATGGTGGTCCTCCAGGACCGGAGTTGGCAACCCCTGGTCTAGTACAGTGGCTGAATCCCCGGGACAGTGATGCTGCAGTGCTGCAGGGGGCGCCAGTGGTCATGAGCTGGCTGCTCAACAAATGTACAGCACGGACTGAGCAGCTCTGGTGAGCTGGCAAATTGCACTGGGAACCGTCGGCTTAAGGGTTAAAAACTTACAACATAGTAAAAATATTAAAGGAAACAAAAATGAACACAGAGCAAACACAAGAAATCCACAACTAGAGCAGCAGGACAGCAGACAGCTTGCCACATACATTGTTGCCATCTTGCAGAACCAGAAAAAGGTCATCACCTACTGGCTTCAATTCGTCAATATGTAGGAGCAAAAATGTCCCTTTGACTGGTGCAGAACTGAAAATTGCATTAAGTAGTCCTCTTTAAAACATTAAAGCGATTGCTGATTTTCATTTATTCTTTTTAAACTAAAGCAGACAACTCATCCAGGGTGTCCAGGGACCCACAGGCTGAGAAACACTCCGCTAGGCCACACACACACACACACTCTGTGACTGACGGCGTATTTCTTTTTTCTTTTTTGATGTTTGAAAGGGCATTCACTTTTCAAAAATTTAAATAATGTTCATTTTCCTGGAAAAATAAGGTTCCGATGTGCCATTCTCATTAATTTGGTATTACAAAGTAGCCGGTTGAAATGTTCAAGAATAAGGCGAAAGTCTTTTTAGCAGGTCCATAATAATGTGATGGCGGGTGTCTGCTGCTACCT
Source organism: Polypterus senegalus (assembly GCF_016835505.1). NCBI lineage: Eukaryota > Metazoa > Chordata > Cladistia > Polypteriformes > Polypteridae > Polypterus > Polypterus senegalus. Next base: position 13,376,910 of record NC_053158.1, read on the forward strand.
TCCAAAACAAAAAAAAAAAAGGATAATGAGGACAGTAAAGAAAGGCACGTTAAAGGATCTTTATGCATTCGTGCAATCCATGAGAATTTAAAGTAGTGACATTACTTTTTGTGCAGATGCAGGCATTCGATATTTCCAATATAATTATTTCTCTTTTTTTTTTGTAATTTGAATCCTTTGTAGCTCATACCTCTAATGAATATTTTGGGAGACAGCCATCATGTTGTTAATTATGTTGAAGTCAGAATATAATTAATTCTTTTGGATCTACGCGCAGCCAGTTAATCGATTCTTGATGAAAAGGAAGATTAAACATAGATAGCTCCGTTCTTTATTCATCCAGTTTCATTTTCCTTTTTTGAATTCAGCAGGATTACTTTGGGAATTCGTTGTTTCCAATCAATTTGTAGTACCCTCGTTGGACTTTAGCCAGCTCTTATAAAATTGGGAGACGGAAAACACCAAACTTTCTGGAATGTTCTCTTTGAATCACACACTTGTATGGCTTTTAACCCAAATTAAATTTTTTATATGACTATATTTTTACCTACTTTGTTACCTGTCAGAAGGCCTATCATAGAAATGGCATGCAGTTCAATTTCCACTAAATCCTAAGCTCAGCGCTTTTACCAATGTACTGTATGTTCAGGGGAAATGGAATGCGTTTATACCGGGGTGGAAAATAAAACTAAATGAATAAAAAGTGCCATGGTGTGAAAGTCTTTCCAATTTCAAATGTACATTGAAAAAGGGAGCTATATCTGCTGGTACTATATTTTGAAAGTAGGTCGATAGAAATAAATGTGACAAAGAAAATGTTTTTCTTAGTATGAGACAAGTTCTGTGTAAAAAACATTAATAGTTTTATATTTCTAGCCATCCATGCATCTTGCCTGAAGAAGGGGCCTGAGTTGCCTCGAAAGCGTGCATATTGTAATCTTTTTAGTTAGCTAATAAAAGGGGTCATTTGGCTTGACTTCTCACTACATCCATAATGGCCAACACGGTACAACACCCTAGTAATCTGAGGACCCAGACTGAAAATCAAACTCCGCGCAGAGGCAAATGCAGTAAAACCTTGGAATGCGAGTAACTTGGTCTGCGAGTGTTTTGCAAGAGGAGCGAAAATTTGTAATAAATTTTAACTTGATAAACGAGCGAGGTCTTGCAATACGAGTAGTCCGCATACACTTTGTCTGCTGAGCGTCATGTGATCACAACTGAGCTGATGGTTCTTCTCTCTCGCTGCGGGATTGTGGGTAATCGCCCCACACCTGTCCTTCAAAGAAACAGCACGGCTTAGAGAGCTCGGCAACGTATCGTGCAAAGTCCTGCTTGTGATTATGTTTTGTGATGGTCTTAACATAAGAAACATTTATATGTTACTTATATAAAAGCCAGATCAAGTGTTTATCACCTTGATTTATTTACTTATCTTCGAGCGTAAAGTCACAAGTAGACTGAACAGCTTCCTGTGTTTGATCGACAAGAGCATGCTGACTAATTACACATGTAATGCCATGAAAAATGTCTGCTGACACTTCAGTATGCGAGCAATGGTGCGAGAATGCAGTCAGACTTCTTTTTTGGACACATGCACCGTCCACATCTAAACACTAGCATGGAGAGTCGCTCGCATACTGAAGTGTCTATTGCTATAGTAGTAGATCCGACTACAATAAATAACTGTGTTGTTCCTGTTTCAAGCTGAATAAAACTGGTTTGCTAAAGTACTGAGACTCAGCCTCATGTTTTGGGGTGCACGACAGGGACTCACATGTCACTATATATATATATATATATATATATATATATATATATATATATATATATATATAGTGAACATTGCCACGGACACAGACAGGCAGACACACTCATGTCACCCAGCACACGTTTATTTTTTATCATTTGATACAGTTCAGTACTCACAAGCCCCCCAATACCCCTCAGTCCAGGCCAATCCAATGCCTTTTCTCTCTCTCTCTCTCTCTCTCTCTCTTTTCTTCAGGCCGCCTCCTGCCTTCTCCAGACCTTGTAACTCTTCCACCCAACTCTTGTCCCTTCTTCAGGGAGGCGGCCCCTTTAAATAAGCACCTGGATGTGATGGTATTGGGGTCCCCCTGGTGGTAACCCCGGGTCCCTACAGGGTCGAGGATCCCAGCTCTTTACCTGAGGTCTTTAGGGCGGTCGCCTCTCGCACCAGCACTCCTCCTGTCTTCTCAGGCGTCCCAGCTGGGTACCACCTCCATCCGATTGTGACAATATATATATATATATATATATATATATATATATATATATATATATATATATATATATATATATATATATATATATATATTGTGGAAGTTGACCCGGACACAGACAGGCGGACATGTTGTTTAAAACACCACACGTTTATTTACAATATATTATTAACAATAAATGGTCACACAGACCCAGTAATGATCACTAAGACCTCAGTCACGTGCACAAACCCCAAAACCATCACAGTCCTGGCCACAATGCCTTTCTTCGGGCCGCCTTCACAGCTCCTCCTGAGCTTCGTCCTTCCTCCTCCCAACTCCAGCCTCGAATGAATGGAGACGGCCCCTTTTATTCAGTACCCGGATGAGCACCAGGTGTTCCCGGCATTCCTCCTCTAGCCACGCCCCAGCGTGGCGGAAGTGCCGCTGTCCTCCCGCAGCTCTCCGGGTAACATCCAAAATCTTCCCCCCAGCACTTCCTGGTGTGGCGGAAGTGCTGAGGTAACAGGTCCCCAAGGCATTGGGGCGCCTCCTGGCGGTGACCACGGGCCCCCCAGGGTAGGGCTTCCATGCCCTCGACCCGTGGCCCCCAGAGCAACACGGAAGGCAACCCCCACGTGATCCAGGGTGGGCACAGACCCACATCCGGTCCCTCATGACAATATATATATATATACAGTAAAACCTAGGAATGTAAGTAACTTAGTCTGCGAGCTAAAATTTGTAATAAATTTTAACTTGATAAACGAGCGAGGTCTTGCAATAGGAGTAGTTTGTATACGCTTTGTCTGCCGAGCGTCACGTGATCACAATTGAGCTGATGGTTCTTCTCTCTCTCTCTCTCTCGCTGCGGCATTGTGGGTAATCGTCTTCCATTGTCATTCTCAGTCAGCGTGCCTCACTCATATAGCCAATATCCGTAAGAGCGTATACTGTTTACTATAGCATTGTGATCACGTATGTGAGTGCTGTAACATGTGAGTCCCTGTCTTGCACCCTAATACATTATATTAAAATTCTGCTTATGGTTTATAAAGCCTTAAATAATCTCGCCCCATCTTATATATCGGAATGTCTGACACTTTATATTCCAAATCGTAACCTTAGATCCTCAAATGAGTGTCTCCTTAGAATTCCAAGAACAAAACTTAAAAGAAGTGGTGAGGCGGCCTTCTGCAGTTATGCACCTAAAATCTGGAATAGCCTGCCAATAGGAATTTGCCAGGCTGATACAGTAGAGCACTTTAAAACACTGCTGAAAACACATTACTTTAACATGGCCTTTTTATAACTTCAATTTAATTTAATTTAACTTAATCCTGATACTCTATATGTTCAATTTCCTCATAATAACTATTCATGGTGGCTCTAAAATCGGTACTGACCCCTACTCTCTTTTCTGTTTCTTTTTCCGGTTTCTTTGTGGTGGTGGCCTGCGCCACCTCCACCTACTCAAAGCTTCATGATGCTCCAACAATGATGGATGGATTAAAAGGAAGAAGTCTACGTGACCATCATCATCATCAAGTCCTTCCGTGAGAACCCTAAATCCAAAGAGGACTGTTTCATTTATGTTAGGTAGAATGCCCAGAGGGGACTGGGCGGTCTCATGGTCTGGAATCCCTACAGATTTTATTTTTTCTCCAGCCGTCTGGAGTTTTTGTTTTTCTGTCCCCTGGCCATTGAACCTTACTCTTATTCGATGTTAATGTTGATTTATTTTGTTTTATAATTGTGTCTTTCATTTTTCTATTCTTTAATATGTAAAGCACTTTGAGCTACTGTTTGTATGAAAATGTGCTATAGAAATAAATGTTGTTGTTGTTGTTATACACGAAGCTGAGTCTCAGTATTTAAGCAACACCAGCTTTATTCAGCTTGAAACAGGAGCAGCAGGGTTATTTATTGTAGTCGGATCTGCCACTCTTCTATACACAAAAACAGCAATCAGGCAGGGTCGTAGTCAGGTTAATGGCCAAGTAATCCTGTGCACCTGCACTTATAATGTTCCTTGTATCATCCATCAACCGCAGGCGCTTATAGCATGTACGCGATCTTTTCAGATTTGCTTTTATGGCGAACTGCTACAGCACTGGGAACCTGTGGGTGCTTCGGGACGCTCTTCCGTGTGTCGTCCCTTTGGGTGGAATCCCAAAAGAGTTTAGAAACCTTACAGTGCGTAAAGCATTTTCTTATTTTGTGTCCAAGTGTAGTGACTCTTCAGGCAAAAGCAACTATCATTGGATAGCTTAACTTTTTAAAGTCGTAAAACAAGAAAAAGATTCCAGTGAGCCAACAGATGGCAGGGATTCCATTAGTTAGAGTGAAAGTCATCCTACACAATAACCCTCCTCCTCCTCCTCTCTCTCTCGTCTCCCTCACACCAGCCATGATTCTTTTCAAAGGTAAACTGCAGGTTAATTTGTTTTATGTATTTTTACTTTAAATTTTGTATTAATCACTTTTATATGAATAGTTCTGGGTTGTGAAGCGAATCATCTGTGTTTCCATTTATTCTTATGGTGAAATTCGGTTTGATATACGAGTGCTTTGGATTACAAGTATGTTTCCATAATGAAATATGCTTGCAAACCGAGGCACCACTGTATATTATTAATAAAACAAAAGTTGTCATTCAAAACAAGGAAGAGATTCCTGAGATATATCACTGCCTGTGTAAATGCTTAGTGTAAGGGTTGGTTAAGCTACAAGACTATAATCTACAAAATAATAATAAATCTTATCTAAAATGTACCGTATTTTTTGCTCCATAAGACGCACTTTTTTTTCCCCCAAAAGAAGGGTGGAAATGTCTGTACGTCTTATGGAGCGAATATTGCGTCACAGACCGTGATGTGTATTCCCTGACAAAAGTCGACATCCAGGGTAGAGGACGACAATCAACTCTTAATGTTGACAAAACTCACCTTTACATTACAGGCAATACCTCTCTGCTTGGAGGAATGTTAGACTCATTAACTCGGCATCTAATCCTTGCATGTGCGTGAATTACAAAATGTAAACAAAGGCAAGATGGCATCGACATCTCACGTGGCAGCGAAGCGAGTACAGAAAACGAAATACTCAGCAGATGATGCTTTGTGCATTATCGCTGAGTCAGACTCATTTTTCGGAATCTGATTTTGTTGACAGTGATCAGGAGATCGAGCAGGAGAGTCAGGAGCCGGCATCAGCTGATCGGACACAAACCTATGCCTCCCCAACTGATCGGATGCCAGCTGAGCGCATTTGAGTAGCCGATGCACCTACGGCAAGGTTCATGTGGGAGGAATACCCAGACATTGATCTGTGGAAGCCAAACTGGCTACCGGATTTCACAAGACGGCATGGCTTGCTGTTGGACTCGACAGATTACCAGCCGCTGGACTACTTTAGTCTGGAGGCTGCCTTCCGGAGGCTGCCTTACAGCTATTGTCAGACGAGACAAACAGGTATGCAGAAGAATTTTTTGAATGGCAGGATGTGCTTGCACCACATTCTCGTTTATCGAAGTGGAAACCCACAACAAAATATGAGATGAAGGGCTTTATGGCATTACAAACAGAGATGGAACTAGACTGGAGATATAACTTCAGGGAGCATTGGCCCAAACGTGCTTTGTCCCCTGGTGGCTTTGGACAGGTTATGCCACGTGATGATAGGTACGATGAGGAGTTCTTGGGGTTTCCAGAAAACTAGAAGAGTGCTTGAACCTTAAAGTCTCTCCTCATTTGTTAATGACATTGATGATGGTTCTTAATACTTGACTTTACATGGTTGAAATATTATTCTGGCGGCACTGTGGGTAATGCTGCTGCCTTGCAGTTAGGAGACCTGTGTTTGATTCCCTGCGTGGAGTTTGCATGTACTCCCCGTGTCTGCATGGGTTTCCTCCCACAGTCCAAAGACACGGAGGTTAAGTGCATTGGTGATATGAAACTGTCCCTAGTGTGCGCTTGGTGTGAGGGTGTGTGTGTGTGTGCCCTGCGGTGGGCTGACACCCGGCCCGGAGTTTGTTTCCTGCCTTGAGTCGTGTTTTGGCCGGGATTGGCTCCTGTAGTTAGGATATAGTAGGTTGGTTATTGGATGGATATATTAGTACACCATTTGGTTCAGAAAATTTTTTTTGGTTTGTTTTCCTCTTCTAAACCTAGGTGAGTCTAATGGTTAGGTGCGTCTTAAGGCGTGAAAAATACGGTATTTAATTTAAGATGTATTATTATTAGTTTATTATTTCTCTCAGCTTAACCAAACCTTACACTATTTATCTTTATAATATGTGCACCAAGAGGACTCATGTTACCAGATAAGCAACAGTCAAAAAATAATTTATTGATGCTATTTACCTACTTTGCCTTTACATTTACATTTACATTACTTTACATTTTTCTTTACATAGTATATATCAAATGAGTTCCATCATTAACAAGATAATCATCTGAGTGAGTTCACATATTGTTCACTATAAACCTTGGTTTTCATAACAGTACAATAAGTTGAGTTTTCCTCTTCTTCCTCTTCATCTTGTCCTACTTCTATGTGTGGGTCGATGTGTCTGATCAGCCTTCTCCAAAGATCTCAGTCCTGCACCTCCTCGCCAGTCAGACTCATTTCTTTCAAATCTTCTTTTTCTTTATCCATCCACCTCTACGTTGGCCTTCCTCACTTTCCCTTCCCCTAGACTTCCATTCCCATCATTCTTTTTCCCATATATTCATTATCCCTCCTGATCCACACCACTTTGATCTCATTTCTGATATCTCTCCCACTTTTGTTGTACCCCTGATTGTCTCATTTCTTATTCTGTCTTTTTGTTTTGTAAATCCAAACACACATCTCAACATTCTCATTTGTGTCAAAGAAAGGACATTCCGGTGATCCCAATGACTTCAGACCAGTTGCTCTTATTTCATGCATCATCAAGATCTTGGAGAGGTTGGTCCTAAAACAGGTACACCCCTGGTTTCAGTACATCGGGATCCCTGGAGTTTGAATGTCAGACACATGTAGGTGTGAAGGATGTTCTCATCTCCATGCTCCACAGAGTCTACTTCCACTTGGACAAAGCCGAAACGACATTCAGGATCAGGTTCTTTGACTTTTCCAGTGCTTTTGACACCATTCTGCCTCATCGACTGGGGAAAAAGCTCAAGGCATTGAAAACTTGATGCCCCCACAATAATCTCCTGGATCATGGACTACCTGATAACAGACAGCAGTTTGTGAGGCTGGGGGACTGTGTGTCAGAAATGGCGGGGTATAATACTGGAGCACAACAGGGAACTAGCCTGTCATACTTCCTGTTTACCCTCCACAAAAAAGACTTCCAGCACAACACCAGCACTTGCCATCTACAGACAAGTTTCAGATGAGTCCTCCATCATAAACTGCATTAATAATAGAGACCAGTGAGAGTACAGGACAGTTGTGGGGGACTTCATCTTGTGGTGCAGGGACAACAACCTGTAATTCAACATCAGCAAGACAACAGAGCTGGTGGTGGACTTCTGACATGGTAAGGAGCCTCTGAGACCACTCAACATTCAGGAGGGGGACATGGAAATGGTGAAGAGCTGTGACCTGCTTTGAGTTACATCTGTTATACTTATAAAAGTGCATCCCTGGTAAATGAATGGGAGTTCTGTATAGAAGCTGAATATACACACACAGGCCACTTTATTAGGTGCACCTGTTCGACGGCTTGTTAACACAAATATCTAGTCAGCCAATCACGTGGCAGCAACTCAATGCATTTCAGCCTGTAGACACTGTCAAGACAACCTGCTGAAAGTTAAACTGAGCATCAGAATGTGGAAGAAAGGGGATTGAAGTGACTTTGAACGTGGCAGGGTTGTTGGTGCCAGATGGGCTGGTCTGAGTATTTCACAAACTGCTGATTTACTGGGACTTTCACATACAACCATGTCTAGGGTTTACAGAGAATGGTACAAAGAAGAGAAAATATCCAGTGAGCGGCAATTCTCAATGCCAAAGGTCAGAGGAGAATGGCCAGACTGGTTTGAGCTTATAGAAAGGCAACAGTAACTCAAATAAGCACTCGTTACAACTGAAGTATGAAGAAGAGCATCTCTGAACACACAACACGTTGAACCTTGAAGCAGACAGGCTATGGCAGCATTGGGTGCCACTCCTGTCAGCAAAAAGAAGGCAACTGAGGCTACAAATTGCATGGACTCACAAAAATTGGAAAAATTGGATAATAGAAAATTGGGAAAACATTGCCTTGTCTGATGAATGTGAATTTCTGCTGCAACTTTCGGATGGTAGGCACAGAATTTGGCATCAACAACATGAAAGCTTGGATCCTTCCTGCCATGCATGGTGGTGTAATGGTGTGGGGGATATTTTCTTGGCACACTTTGGGCCCCTTAGTACCAAGTGACCATCATTTAAATGCCACAGCCTACCTGAGTATTGTTGCTGACTGTGTGTCCATCACTTTATGACCGCAGTGTACCCATCATCTAATGTCTACTTCCGGTAGGATAACACACCATGTCACAAAGCTCAGATCATCTCAAACTGGTTTCTTGAGCATCACAATTTGTTTACTTGACTCAAATGGCCTCCACAGTCAACAGAGCTCAATCCAAAAGAGCACCGTTGGGATGTGGTAAAATGGGAGATGTGCAGACGAGAAATCTGAAGCAACTGAATGATCCTATCATGTCAATATGGACCAAAAGCCCAGAGGAATGTTTCCAGCACCTTGATGAATCAATGGCATGAAGAATTATGTCAGTTCTGAAGGAAAAAGGGGGTCCAAACCGGTACTTTCAAGGTGTACCTAATAAAGTGGCCGATGAGTGCATACCGTATGTAATGATAGTTGCCGTAATTATATCTTTGTTCACATTTGTACTAGCCCTGTGGTGGGCTGGTGCCCTGCCCGGGGATTTGTCCTGCCTTGCACCCTGTGCTGGCTGGGTTTGGTTCCAGCAGACCCCCATGACCCTGTGTTAGGATATAGCGGGTTGGGTAATGACTGACTGACATTTGTACTACCTACCTTACCTACGCTAGCAGTTAGCTGCTGAGGTGCCAGGGTATCCACTTTGGTTCAGATTTGTATTCCTTTTGCTTGATAAAGAAGCCATTCACGTTTTCTGTTTTCACTTTCCACCAGTGTTACAAGTGGTGTCTCTCAGGGGTCAGCACTGCGGCCGCTGCTCTTTTTAATATTCATAAACAATCCGGACAAGAATATAATCAATAAGCTGGTTAAGTTTGTAGGTGATACCAAGCTAGGAGGATAAGACAGATAATGCTCAGCCCGCTCCTCTACACCCTCTACACATATGACTGTGTCCCCACTCACCATAGCAACAAGATCATAAAGTTTGCGGATGACACGACGGTGTTCGGACTCATCTCGGGTAAGGAAGGTGAGCTGGCATACAGGGACGAGGTGGAGCGGCTGTCGGAGTGGTGCACAGTCAATGACCTGCTCCTCAACTTCACAAAAATGAAGGAGCTTGTTATTGACTTTAGAAAAAACAAAACTGACATCAAGCCATTCATCATTGGCGTGGCCTGTGTGGAGAGGGTGCCGGTGTTCAGGCTTATGGGCATTGAGCTGGAGGATGACCTGACTTGGAGTGCCAAAACCAAGGAGCTGCTGAAGAAGGTGCAACAGAGACTGTATTTTCTGAGAATACTCACAAAGAACCATCTTCCCAAAAATCTGCTCCTTGCCTTTTATCACCGTTCCATCGAGAGTGTGCTCACGTACGGACTGTGTGTGTGGGACGGCAGCTGCACTTCCTCAGAACGGAAAGCGCTCCACAGGGTCGTCAGGACAGTGGAGAGAACAACTGGTTGTACCCTCCGCACTCTGGAACAAATCTACACCTCACAATGCCACAAAAAAGCAATAGACATTTCACAGGATTCATCACATCCCGGTCATTGCCTCTTCCAGCTTTGGCCATCGGGCAAGAGATACAGAGCAATAAAAACCAGGAGAAACCGCCTTAAAAACAGCTTTTATCCAAAAGCAATCATGGCCCTGAACTCAGAATAAAACTGCTCCACATCATTCTCTCCCAATGTGCAACATAGACCTTAAGTCAACCAGTGCAATTTGTACATTTTGTAAAGTACTTTTATTACTTTTCGGTTTGTTATTATTTTCTCTGTTCTTGTCTTTTTAACTCTTATGCCTCACACTTAGTCGACTGCACCTTCAATTTCATTTATCCTTTGTTAAAGTGACGATGACAATAGTGATCTATCTATCTATCTATCTATCTATCTATCTATCTATTGTATAGTGCCTTTCATATCTATCTATCTATCTATCTATCTATCTATCTATCTATCTATCTATCTATATCTATCTATCTATCTATCTATCTATCTATCTATCTGTGGTGGATTGCCAGCATTTTACTCTATCTATCTATCTATCTATCTATCTATCTATCTATCTATCTATCTATCTATCTATTGTGGTGGGTTGCCCTCACCCCAGGCCACCAGGAGGAGCTCTCCTGACAGCATGATCATACCCTGAGTTCCAGCAAGGCATCATGGACTATGTAGTGTTTATACACAGCCCTGCTGGATACCTTGGGGGCCACCAGGCGTCGCTGTAGGGGGGCTCGTAGGCTCTTATGTGCCCTATGACCCGGGAGTGCATCAGTGACAGGAAGAAATGACGTGCTCCCGGGTTGAAGAAACCCTGACCTGGAAAGGAATAAGGAACTGTGGACTGATTGGGCAGGAACACCTCCGGGTCAGGGGCTATAAAAGGATTATGGTCCAGTCCAGACACTGAGCTGAGCTGGGAGGTAGGAGGGCGAAGTGTCTGGGCGAGGAAGAGAGAATATTATTGTGGTGATTATTAAATTTATGAGTGCAGAGTGCTTGGTGCACATTGTTATTATAATAAATAATACCTGTGGACTATCTATGTCAGGTTTGAATGCACAATGAGAGCTCTGAATCTTTAGGGGACATCTTTTTAGTAAGAGGAGTCACTGGTATCCTGTTCTTGCCATCTGATTCTCCTCCTCAGATTTGTCTCTAAGCGTTGCTCTTGAAGATGTCACCATTTGACCATCAGTCATTGTTGGGTATCTTGGCCTAACTCTGGACTTCTCACTTTCATTCTTTGAATATATTTCTCCAATAAAATTTCATAATATTTCCATGATGAGATCAAAAGAGAGCCTGTGCGGATGAGAAGGGTGGAATACGCAAGAGATGGAGGTTAAAGGAAAGGAAGAATGATGGAGACAATAGGGCCAGGAGATCCCAGTGTGTGTGCAGTCATAGAGACCTGAGAAGGAGTGTATGGCCGACGCTCAAAGGGGTTAAAGTAGGTCACTCCAGTTGGGTACCTTTAGTTAGCTGGAATAACCTGTTAGGTCAAGAGGACTCCCTTGTAAGGCCGAGGAGTGGCAGCGGGAGTCATAGGGGCCCATAATGGCAGCCTGGATCTTAACGATTGTCTGTTTCTGTCGAGAGGACATCTCCTCTGGATGCAGGATCCCATCTGGGGTAAGCGGAGGAGACAACACTTTTTAGAAAGATGCACCAGCGCTCGTGAGTTTTTATACAACTTTATTTTAATGGATTATTTATGGAATTTTCAACCTCTGCACATCACTTTGACTTTATCCATTATTTATTTATTGACTGATAATTGAAAGACTGCACCATTTGCACTATAGTTTAGTTTCAAATGTTAATGTTGTTAATGTTGCTGCGTGTGTGCCCTCATTTGCCCAGCTCATCCTTGGTTTTGTCATTGACGGGAACTGTGGAGCCATCCCGGATAGTCACAAATGTAGTACAAGTCAAGGCAGGTTATGCTTAAGCCTCATAACACACTAGAGAGGCCTCTTCTTACAGTTTTGCTCTCCACATTACAAAAAAGATGTAGCAGCACTAGAGAAAGTTCAGAAAACGAGCAACAAGGCTGAGTCTGGGACTGAGAATTATGAGGTTTGAGGAGAGATTGAAGGAGTTGAACCTTTCCAGTTTAAGTAGACCATCTTTAAGAGGAGACATGAATGAGATGTTTAAATTATAAAAGGAATAAGTACATTGGGGGCGGCACAGTGGCGCAGTGGTAGCACTGCTGCCTCGCAGTTAGGAGACCTGGGTTCGCTTCCCGGGTCCTCCCTGTGTGGAGCTTGCATGTCTGCATGAGTTTCCTCCGGGCGCTCCAGTTTCTTCTCACAGTCCAAAGACATGCAGGTTAGGTGGATTGGCGATTCTAAATTGGCCCTAGTGTGTGCTTGGTGTGATTGTGTGTGTCCTGTGGTGGGTTGGCACCCTACCCAGGATTGGATTCCTGCCTTGTGCCCTGTGTTGGCTGGGATTGGCTCCAGCAGACCCCCGTGACCCTGTGTTCTGATTCATAAATACATTGGATCCAGACTGTTACTTTAAAAACTTGTTAAGGGCAGATTTTACACAAATGTTAGGTTCTTTGCATAAAGAAACATTTTCTGTCATGAACTGTACATAACTACACATAAGTCCCAAACGCACTTCAAATATTTGTATTAATAAAATACAATGCATTTTTTATTCCAACAGATGGTGTATCACTGACATTAACAATGCTTTTATAAACCCCATATCAAATGACTTATAGCAGAGACATATGCATTGCACTTGTCATTTCAACAGATGGCACATCACAAACAATAACACTGCTTTTACGAATCCCTTATCAAATGGCATATGCAGTAACAGAGACATAAGCATTGCATTTGTCATTCCAACAGAGGTTGCATTGAAAAAATTTATAGTGCTGCAATGCATTTGTCATTCCAACAGATGGCGCATTGTAAACATTAACACTGCTTTTACGAATCCCAAACCAAATGGTTTATGCATTAACAGAGACATATGCATTGCATTTGTCATTCTCAACAGATGGCACATTGCAAACACTTGTAGTAATAAAATGCATTGCATTTGTCATTTTAATGAATGATGCATTGCAAACATTAACACTGCTTTTATGATTCCGGTACCAAATGGTGCACACTTTACCAAAGACATATTCATTGCATTTGTAATTCCAACAGATTGCGCATTGTAAACATTAACACTGCTTTTACGAATCCCAAACTAAATGGTTTATGCAGTAACAGAGACATATGCATTGCATTTGTCATTCCAACAGATGGCACATTGCAAACACTTGTAACTAAAGCATTGCATCTGTCATCTCAACAGATCGCATATTGCAAACACTTGTAGTAATAAAATGCATTGCATTTGTCATTTTAATGAATGGTGCATTGCAAACATTAACATTGCTTTTATGACTCCGGTACCAAATGGTGCACACTTTACCAGAGAGATATGCATTGCATTTGTGATTCTAACAGATGGCACATCACACACATTAACACTGCCTTTACGAATGCCATACAAATGGCACATAGACAGACATATGCATTCCAGGATACACTGCAAACGTTAATGCTGAGGTCTTCAATAATTACTTAAATTTCATCTCAACTAAGATGGGCAGCACAGCTAGTAACTTAATAAATTATTCTCCGGCTGGTGGCACTTCTTGTACACCTGATATTTAATACAGTTTAGGACACAGAAGGCCGGAAGGACATTGGAATAATTAAACAAAATATTCTAATTAAAGACCAGAATTTTTTTAAATACAAATTTGATAAAGATGTGTATATTAATTGAGTCACATACATACTGCAGTGGTTGCCAATATGATATAACATAGTAGTTAGGCTTCATTTTGAGTGATGTTTGTAATTTCAATTAATATTATGAGAAAAAAAAAGACATTAATAGTAAAGAAAGTCCAGTGAGGATTCTCTAGGTTTGAGGACCTGAACCTTTCCATAGCAAGAATTATTCAGGATTACTGCTTATAGTGAGCAAATGTGACATTGACATCAGTTATTACTTTTGTCTCTTTATAACAGTAAATGACAACCCCTTTACAATAAATAATTGAATTTTTATATTACACATTTTATACAAAAATCTTTTTAACATATGGAGTTTGCCTAGCAGTACAGAGCACAGTATCACACTTGCAGCCTTTAAGTCCAAGCTCAATATTTGCTTAGCATCAAAAGTCAACAAGATATTGATAAGCTCTGCTTGCTGAATGTCATAATCTCTTCAGATGTTCTTCTTACATATGATTAGTCAAGCAGATAAAAATAACAAAAGCCAGTTTTATTCCATTCAAAAGTAACGCGATTTAAAGGCTAAGTGAAAAAGCAAGCAGAGGCAACATCCAGGAACAGCTAAAGCACCCTGACTGCCGGGCTGCTATCCATGAAAATCAAGTCTATTTAATGCATTTCTTGCATTACATACTGCACATATTATATAAAGTTGTATGTAGAGGCAATTGTGGGGGCATTGGGGGCCAAAATATTCTATGGGGTCCTGTAACGAACCCTCCCACCAGACCTGACATAGTCACATTTTTTTACCAATTATTTTACTGCAGTCTAAGATTACACAGTAGTCTTTCAATAAATACATTTTATATTGGAAACAGAACAAATTATATTTGAAAAAATGTCAATTTAAAACATCAAAATAAGTAAAATAAAGTAAATAAAATAATGTAAGGTCATGTCATTTTCTTACCTACTTAATCCAGACCAGGGTTATGGGGGTTGCTGGAGCCTATCCCAGGTAGCATACAGTGCAAGGGAGGAACAAATCCTGGGCATCACAGGGAGTAAATGTAAGGTGCAAATGGTAATTCAAAATTAACTACAAACTCCACTTCACGATATTTTACGAAATAAATAAAAAAAGTGAACATAATAGAAAAGATGGTTCATAAATGTTGTGTCGAACAGCCTAAGCCTTTGCCCTTGCCCTGCTGGGACGCCTCCTTAAAAGAAGGACCTGGGGAGAAAGTGTGCTCAGGGCATTATCTCCCCCTGGATCACTAGATGCCAGCCCCCTATCTGGGTTGTTGCAGTGCCATGGATTCCCATTGAGCATGCTGTGAGTTGGAGTTTAGTGGCTCACCCCTGTTGGGTTCCCAGGGCGCTCCATCAGGTGTTGCTGAGCCCTACTTTGTCAGGCTCCCGTCTCACCCAGAAGTGCTTCTGGGCCAGGCTTACAGGACACGTTAAGTACTCCCAGGTGCGGCATAAGAGAAGCTGGCTGCCACAGTTCCAGGTGTCAGAGTCGGGAGGAAGAGGCACAAAGCTTACTGGAGGAAGAAGAAGGCGGAGAGAGAGACAGAAAGGAGCATTGCTGTGTGTTGTTTCATTATTGTACTGTATTGGCTGTGGTGGGAAACGATTGGGAAGAGTTTCCAACTAGAAAACTTGTGTGCTGTGCTAAACTTGTTCCTGTATCTGTCTGTGTCGGGTTTGGGGAGCTTGAATGCCCCCTTCAGTCCACAATGTATTACTGTAACTTTTAAAACTGCTGTTTTGCAGGCTTTGGCTACAGCAAGTGCACTCACCATATCCCCCTGGTCCAAAGAACTTCCATTGCGTTCTATTGAAATTAGAGCTTGGGCTGAAAACCTCTCTTGGCACATGGTGGATCTCACACAACATGCAAGGCAGAAAACAAATTGAATTTCTGTTTAGCATCAAGTTCATCGTTGTCTAGATGTTTTCAGTTGCTTCTGAGTTTAGCTGGTTAGCTGTGAGACATTTGGTGGGATGATTAACATTGAACTGTTGGTTTCTTTCCCCTAGTCGGATATCAGCTTTTTTTACCACTGTAATTTTTGTTTTACTGATGGATTCAATTACTTTTTTGCAAGTTATCAGTAATTCTCCTCTGCTGCTGTAAAACACTCAGTGTGTGAAACGCTCCTTTATTTCCAGTCTCACATGCCTTGGGATCCCACAGTAAGAGTTGGCAAGTGTAACTGGGGAAAAGGATGTATGGGCCTCACTGCTAAGACTGTTGCCTCCTGTGACGTGGCTTCGAAAAAGCAGTGGAAAATGAATGAATGATTCTAAAACCAGGTGTATCTGTGTGAAGTGTGTGAGCTTTGTAATAACAATAACAATAAATAATACATTTTATGTAAATGTGCCTTTCAAATTACTCAAGGACACCATATATGAATACAAAATATTAAAACATATTGTAGGAGGCACATAGGATGACCAAGCACCCCAGCCAAGTGTCCAAAAGATAGGATGGGAGGCCGCATGGAAACATAAAGACACCCCGGCCAATAAAGTGAAGGGGCGTCACACCTGGACTAGGCAGTCATAATGGGTGGACAGAGTGAATGGTTCCTTACCCGGGCAGGAAGCTGCAAATAAATGCTGTCCCGACCAGACATGGACTTCATTCCTTCCCTGGCCACGATAGAAGAAGAGGACAGGGAAGGAGTGTCTCTGGGGGATGGCGGTGGATGGCAGCAACCCTAATCATTAGCACCCATCTGCGAGTCAGCAGGAAATGCTGGGTTTTGTAGTCTGGCAACACAGCCCTGCTGAGGTCCGTGGCTACATTGGGGGCACTATGGGGGGATGTATGCCACCGGAATATGGGAATTTCATATGACCCAGAAGCACTTCCACTGGGCACAAGCCCTGGCACCGGAAGTACTTCTGGGTCTGGGATCCAGGTGAGCAAGAGCTGGGAGGAAGAGGAACAACACTCGACTGGAGGAGGGCAGTGCGGTGAGAAGAAGAGAGGCATTGTGGACAGAGAGTGAGAACTTATGACTTGTGCATTTTGCCTTATTACTTTGGAGGTATTGTGTGAAATAAACCACTTGATTATTTGAACCCGGAACTCTCTGTGTATTTGGGTTTGGGGCTCTCTGACACCCCTGCTTCCATCACAATATAAATAATCCTATATATATATATATATTGTGGCCGCCGGCCGGGGCTGGAGCCCGGCCGGGACGCCCAGGAGGACGTGAGGAGGGCTTGTGCCTCCTCCAGACCGCGAGGGGGCGTCCGTCCTGGTTCTATTGGGAGCCACGGGTCGAGGGCATGGAAGCCCTACCCTGTAGGGGCCCGTGGTTACCGCCAGGCGGCGCCCCGATGCCGGTTCGTCCCGTGTGGCCCTCGGCCGGGGATGGAGCCCGGCCGGGCGCCTTGGAGGACTGGAGGAGGGCGTGTGCCTCCTCCAGAACGAGTGGGGGCGTCCGTCCTGGTTAGACAGGGGGCCTCGGGTACAGGGCTTGGAAGCCCAGCCTTGTAGGGACCCGTGGCCACCGCCAGGCGGCGCCCAGTGCCTGTTTATTCCGGGAGCCCGGCACTTCCGCCACACCAGGAAGTGCCGGGGGGAAGACGACCGGCGAGACACAGATGGCTTCCGGTGCGGCGGCACTTCCGCCACACAGGGGTGTGGCCGCTGTTAAGTGCCGGGAAGCAGCTGGAGCCCATCCGGCTCCCCATAAAAGGGGCCGCCTCCCTCCAGTCGGTGGTGGAAGTCGGGAGGCAGAAAGACTGAACTGGAGAGAGAGGACGGGAGGCGGCCAGGAAGGCAAAGAGACTGTGGGCCCTGGACTTTGGGGGAATCAGTGCAAGAGGCACTGGGGTTCGTGAGTGTGCACTGGACTTCTGTATTTGTAAATAGTGTAAATAAACAGTGTGATGGGTGACAAATTGATGTCCGTCTGTCTGTGCCGGGGCCAGCTTTCACAATATATATGTGTATATATATATACTCAGCAAAAAAAGAAACGTCCTCTGACTTTCAACTGTTTTTACTTTCAGTAAACTTAATGTGTAAATATTTGTATGAACACTAAAGGAGTCAACAACATAACACATAAACTAAAAATGTTTCACAATGTGTCCCTGAATGAAGGGAGGCTCAAAATCAAAAGTACCAGTCAGTATTTGGTGTGGCCACCAGCTGCTTGAAGTACTGCAGTGCATCTCCTCCTCATGGACTGGACCAGATTTGTCAGTTGTTGCTGTGAGATGTTACCCCACTCTTCCACCAAGGCACCTGCAAGCCGGAGCTTGATTGTTTGCTTGTCTCTGCCTCTATCTCACCCTCTCTGACATTCTCTGCGCCTGACGGAGGGGCTGTGAGCAGAGGGGCTGTTTGCACAGAAGCTGTTTACCTAGTGGATACGGACACACCTCTAAGAAATGCCGCTTCCAAAAGCACACTTATTGATTTTTTGATGGTTTGCTTTAATCTCGCTCTCTCTCTCTTGGACGTTTTCTGCGCCTGACGGAGGAGATGTGAGCAGAGGGGCTGTTTGCTTAGAAGATACTGACGCTCCTCTAAAAAATGGCGCAGCAAACTTAAAAGCACACTTATTGATTTTTTGATTGTTTGCTTTTCTTTGCGAGCGTGAGCTCTCTTTCTCTCTCTCTGAAATTCTCTGCTCCTGAAGAAAAGAAGATCTATTTGCATTCTTTTAATTGTGAGAAAGAACTGTCATCTCTGTCTTGTCATGGAGCACAGTTTAAACTTTTGACTAAAGGGTGTTATTTCATGTCTAGAGGGCTCTAATAATGTTAACAGTGTGGGAGAGTTTATAAGGGCTTAAAATATATAAAAATAACTACACAAACATATGGTTTCTACTTCGCGGATTTTCATCTATCGCGGGGGGTTCTGGAACGCAAACCCCCGCGATCGAGGAGGGATTACTGTATATATATATATATATATATATATATATATGTATATATATATGTATATATATATATATATAAAACTGCTCAAAAATTAAAGGAACACTTTGAAAACACATCAGATCTCAATGGGAAAAAGAAATCCTCCTGGATATCTATACTGATATAGACTAGGTAATGTGTTAGGAACGAAAGGATGCCACATCGTTTGATGGAAATGAAAATGATCAACCAACAGAGCCCTGAATTCAAAGACGCCCCAAAAATCAGAGTGAAAAATTATGTGGCAGGCTAGTCCATTTTGCCAAAATTTAATTGCAGCAACTCAAAATTGTACGCAGCACTTTGTATGGCCCCTGTGTTCTTGTATACATGCCTGACAACATCGGTGCATGCTTCTAATGAGATGACAGATGGTGTTGAGGGGGATCTCCTCCCAGATCTGGACCAGGGCATCACTGAGCTCCTGGACAGTCTGAGGTGCAACCTGGTGGAATTGGATGGACCAAAACATAATGTCCCAGAGGTGTTCTATTGGATTTAGGTCAGGAAAGTGTGGTGGCCAATCAATGGTATCAATTCCTTCATCCTTCAGGAACTGCCTGCATACTCTCACCACATGAGGCCAGGAATTGTTGTGCACCAGGAGCCACTGTACCAGCATAGGGTCTGACAATGGGTCCAAGGATTTCATCCTGATACCTAATGGCAGCCAAGGTGCCTTTGTCAAGCCTGTAGCGGTCTGTGTGACCCTCCATGGATATGCCTCCCCAGACAATCATTAATCCACCACCAAACTCCATGGCTTCTCCAGAACCTTTCACTTCCGTCACGTGCTCAGGGTGAACCTGCTCTCATCTGTAAAAAGCACAGGGCACCAGTGGTGCATCTGCCAATTCTGGTATTCTATGGCGAATGCCAATCGAGCTGCATGCTGCTGGGCAGTGAGCTCAGGGCCCATTAGAGGACATGGGGCCCTTGGGTCACCCTCATGAAGTCTTTCTGGTTGTTTGGTCAGAGACATTCACACCAGTGGCCTGCTGGAGGTCATTTTGTAGGGCTCTGGCAGTGCTCATCCTGTTCCTCCTTGCCCAAAGGAGCAGATACTGGTCCTGCTGATGGGTTATGGACCTTCTATGGCCCTCTCCAGCTCTCCTAGAGTAACTGCTTGTCTCCTAGAATCTCCTCCTTGTCCTTGAGACTGTGCAGGGAGACACAGCAAACCTTCTGGCAATGACACGTATTGATGTGCCATCCTGAAGAAGTTGGACTACCTGTGCAACCTCTGTAGGGTCCAGGTATCGCCTCATACTACCAGTAGTGACACTGACTGTAGCCAAATGCAAAACTAGTGAAGAAACAGTCAGAAAAGATGAGGAGGGAAAAATGTGAGTGGCCTCCAGCTGTTAAACCATTCCTGTTTTGGGGGTCATCTCATTGTTGCCCCTCTAGTGCATCTGTTGTTAATTTCATTAACACCACAGCAGCTGAAACTGATTAACAACCCCTCTGCTACTTAACTGACCAGATTAATATCCCATAAGTTTCATTGACTTTATGCTATACTCTGATTAAAAAGTGTTCCTTTAATTCTTTTGAGCACTATATATATATATATATATATATATATATATATATATATATATATATTGAATTTGAACCCTGGTTCAATGTGCACCTAGCATGTGGTGCAGGTGCACTGTTAGAAGGAACCCAGCTTCAATATTCTTCTCAGCTTATGCTTAAAGGCTGAAGTTGTTATTTTGATATAATGATAAAGGTTTGAATTATTAAGATAAGGCATTCTAGATAACTTTATAGGAAAAAACAAACCTTGATATAAGAAAAAAAAGTAATCTCTTAAAGTGTGTTTTCTGCTCTGTTCTTACGCTCAGGCTACGTTTCCAGTTGATGAACAAAGAATTGAGAATGAAAATGAATGTGCATGTCCTGCACGTAGCGTACATTTTTAACATCTAAAAATGTCACGTACTCCTAAGTGAATAGGACTGTCATTTAGATCAATGTGTTGTCAGCAACTGGATGTAACCAATTTTTGTTAAACATTTTCCAATTATGTAATGAATTCCTTGGAATTGGAATCTAATCAATGAAATGCATAAACAGAGCTTGACAAGTGCCCCCTTCCTTTGTAACACTTGTTAATATGGTGCTTGCGCTCCTGTAAGGGTTACCTCTTGCAAGATTTAGTTAATAAAGAAGAATGATTGACACTTTTCTCCTGCCTGTGTTTACTGCCTACAAGAGGCAGTGCCATTTTTGAAGGGGGGTACCTGTAAATTTCTTCCACACTCCACAGTTTCAAATTACAATTCAAACAGTTCAGCCAGGATTAATAGACTTTCATTTAAGGAGATTTGCTTACATTTCAGTCAATCAACACATAGAAGAAGGGACACCCGGAGAGCTTCAGGGAGAACAGCCGACACTTCCGCCACACTGGGCGTGTCCAGGGAGGAGTGCCGGGAAACACCTGGAGCTCATCCGGGGTGAAATAAAAGGGGCCGTCTCCCTTCAATCAGGGCCGGAGTCGGGTGGAAGCAGGACAAAGTAAGAGAGGAGAGTGGAGGCGGCCCGAAGAGAAGGCATTGTGTGGCCAGGACTGTGTTGGGGTTTGTGTGCACTTGATATTTGTAAATAGTACCTTGTGAATAAAAGTGTGGTGGTGGATTACAACATGTCTGCCTGTCTATGTCCGGGCCACGTCAACGACAGATAGATAGAAAGATAGATACTTTATTAATCCCAAGGGGAAATTCACATAATCCAGCAGCAGTATACT
The DNA here is from genome assembly GCF_016835505.1 of Polypterus senegalus. Taxonomy (NCBI): domain Eukaryota; kingdom Metazoa; phylum Chordata; class Cladistia; order Polypteriformes; family Polypteridae; genus Polypterus; species Polypterus senegalus. The sequence goes on from NC_053158.1 coordinate 13,398,542, forward strand.
GATACAAAAAACAATATTAAATTAAAGAGTAATAACAATGCATGTAAAAGCAGACAATAACTTTGAGTAATGTTAGCATTTACTCCCCCGGATAGAATTGATGAGTCGCATAGTGTGGTGGAGGAACGATCTCCTCAGTCTGTCAGTGGAGCAGGACGGTGACAAAAGTCTGTCACTGAAGCTACTCCTCTGCCTGGAGATGACACTGTTCAGTGGATGCAGTGGATTCTTCATGATTGACAGGAGTTTGCTTAATGCCTCAGATGTTAAACTGTCCAACTTTACTCCTACAATAGAGCCTGCCTTCTTAACAAGTTTGTCCAGGCGTGAGGCATCCTTCATCTTTATGCTGCCACCCCAGCACACCACCACATAGAAGAGGGCACTCACCACAACTGTCTGGTAGAACATCTGCAGCATCTTATTGCAGATGTTGAAGGACACCAACCTTCTAAGAAAGTACAGTTGGCACTGACCTTTCTTACACAGAGCATCAGTATTGGCAGTCCAGTCCAATTTATCATCCAGCTGTACTCCCAGGTATAAGTCTGCACCCTCTGCACACGGTCACCTCTGATGATCACGGGGTCCATGAGGGGCCTGGGCCCCCTAAAATCGACCACCAGCTCCTTGGTCTTGCTGGTGTTCAGGTGTAGGTGGTTTGAGTTGCAATATTTTAACAAAAGTCTTTCATTAGCTTCCTGTACTCCTCCTCCTGCCCACTCCTGATGCAGCCCACAATAGCAGTGTCATCAGCGAACTTTTGCATGTGGCAGGACTCCGAGTCATATTGGAAGTCTGATGTATACAGATTGAACAGGACCGGAGAAAGTACAGTCCCCTGCAGCGCCCCAGTCCCAGTCTGTAGTTCCAAAGCAGTCTCTTAGAGCCTGCTCTGCCTCAGGGGACCACTTCCTGAATGATCGTGTGGTTGTAGGTAGCACCTTCACTCTTGGTTTGTAGTGAGGCTGAAGCAGAACCAGGTTATGATCTGCTTTCCCAAGTGCAGGCAGCGGGGTGGCGCTGTATGCGTCTTTAACGTTTGCATACAATAGGTCGATAATCCTATTTCTCCGGATGTTACAGTCCACATACTGGGAGAAGGCAGGTAATGTTTTATCCAGCGTTACATGGTTAAAGTCTCCAGAGATTACCACAAGTGCCTCAGGTTTCTAAATGGCCATCTGAGGGCACCATAATATTTGGCATAGCCGGCATCACAGGTGTTTGTGATTCCTCAGGTGGGTTTAATTGCTTCATTGTTCAACATGAATACAAGTGTGAAAGAAGTCATTATGAGGCTGAAGAGAGAAATAACACCATTAGAAACATTGGCAATACCTTAGAATGTCCTAAATCAACTTTCTGGAATATCATTGTAACGACCGACCCCTTTTCCCAGACCTGCCACTACACTACCTCTTTTGCTTTAACTAGCCTGAAAACTCTCAAGACCATAACAAGCCATACTCCTTATAAATTGTCCTATTTTCCCCCGACACGACAAAATAACCAGCAAATAGCAGACAGAAATGTAAAATATATTTTAAGTGATAAGTATATATACACACAAAGACAGACGAATACTCAATAATATGTAAGTGCACACAAACCACCACTATCCCAGTGACACCCGTGAATATTTATATATACAGTTGTGCTTGAAAGTTTGTGTACCCTTTAGAATTTTCTATATTTCTGCATAAATATGATCTAAAACATCATCAGATTTTCACTCAAGTCCTAAAAGTAGATACAGAGAAAACAGTTAAACAAATGAGACAAAATTATTATACTTGGTCATTTATTTATTAAGAAAAATGATTGAATATTACATATTTGTGAGTGGCAAAAGTAGAACCTTTGCTTTCAGTATCTGGTGTGACCCCCCTTTGCAGCAATAACTACAACTAAACGTTTCCAGTAACTTTTGATCATTCCTGCACACCATCTTGGAGGATTTCAGCCCATTCCTCCGTACAGAACAGCTTCAACTTTGGGATGTCGACGGGTTTCCTCACATTAACTGCTCACTTCAGGTCCTTCCACAACATTTCGATTGGATTAAGGTCAGGACTTTGACTTGGCCATTCCAAAACATTAACTTTATTCTTCTTTAACCATTCTTTGGTAGAACGACTTGTGTGCTCAGGGTCGTTGTCTTGCTGCATGACCCACCTTCTCTTGAGATTCAGTTCATGGACAGATGTCCTGGTGTTTTCCTTTAGAATTCTCTGATATAGTTGGAAAAAATCAAATACTCAGTTAGAGGATCCGTACAGACTTTTTTCAAAACATGGCAGGATCTAATCAGTAATATTTTAAAATAAGTTCATAAAGCACAGAGAATTTATTAATTTAGGTATGTTAACAAGCCTTAAATTTAACGCCGTTTGGCTTGCTCTCTCTCTCAGGGGTGGGGATCGATCTGTTCTTAACTTAATTTTTCTCTTTGTAAAAACTTGATTGCTTTGTATGGATTGTAATAAAATTAAAAAAAAAAAAAAGAATTCTCTGAAATAATTCATAATTCACTGTTCCATCAATGAAGACAAGCCGTCCTGGCCCAGATGCAGCAAAACAGGCCCAAACCATGATACTACCACCACCATCATGTTCCACAGATGGGATAAGGTTCTTATGCTGGAATGCAGTTTTTTCTTTTCTCCAAACATAACACTTTTCATTTAAACCAAAAAGTTCTATTTTGGTCTGATCCGTCCACAAAACATTCTTCCAATAGCCTTCTGATTTGTCCACGTGATCTTTAGCAAACTGCAGCAACAACAACATTTATTTATATATCACTTTTTCATGCAAAAAAAATGTAACTCAAAGTGCTTTACAAAATGGAGAATAGAAAAATAGAAGACACAGTAAAAAATAAAAATAGGTCAACATTAATTAACATAGAATAAGTAAGGTCCGATGGCCAGGGTGGACAGAAAAAACAACAACAAAAAAAAAAAAACTCCAGATGGCTGGAGAAAAAAACAAAACAAAACAAAAAAAAAAACGAGCAGCAATGTTTTTTATTTTGGAGAGCAGTGGCTTTCTCCTTGCAACCCTGCCATGCACATCATTGTTGTTCAGTGTTCTCCTGATGGTGGACTCATGAACATGAATGAACATTAGCCAATGTGAGAGAGGCCTTCAGTTGCTTAGAAGTTACCCTGGGATCCTTTGTGACCTCGCCGACTATTACACGCCTTGCTCTTGGAGTGATCTTTGTTGGTCGACCACTCCTGGGGAGGGTAACAATGGTGTTGAATTTCCTCCATTTGTACACAATCTGTCTGACTGTGGATTGGTGGAGTCCAAACTCTTTAGAGATGGTTTTGTAACCTTTTCCAGCTTGATGAGCATCAACAACTCTTTTTCTGAGGTCCTCAGAAATCTCCTTTGTTCGTTCCATGATACACTTCCACAAACATGTGTTGTGAAGAGCAGACTTTGATAGATCCCAGTTCTTTAAATAACACAGGGTGCCCACTCACACCTGATTGGCATCCCATTGACTGAAAACACCTGACTCGAATTTGACCTTCAAACTAACTGATCATCCTAGAGGTTCGCATACTTTTGCCACTCACAAATATGTAATATTCAATCATTTTCCTCAAAAAATAAACGACCAAGTATAATATTTTTGTCTCATTTGTTTAACTGGTTTCTCTTTATCTACTTTTAGGACTTGAGTGAAAATCTGATGATGTTTTAGGTCATATTTATGCAGAAATATAGAAAATTCTAAAGGGTTCACAAACTTTCAAGCACAACTGTATATACAGGGTGCGCACAAAGTCCGTATACCCCTATCTTTAGGAGCATTTACAGGAATAACCATGACAATTTGGTTCCTGTGGACATCAGCCCAAGTCTTCCCAGTATTTCGAGGTGTGTTTCCGTCATCCTGTCTGCTGCTGCCACCTGCTGCCGCTCAAGAAATCGTAACAACGTGGCGGTCGTTCCAAGACAAAGCGATGGGTGACACAAGTGTTTTCACGATCGAGGAGCGTTTGGTGGCCACTGTGTGGGTTCATGAATGGCCTGTTACTGGGAAACTGATCAAAAATGTCATGGAGGACTTTGTTTTGCGTTTTGGGAAGGCATCGTCGACAAAGAGGGCGTTGTTGCAGTGGGAGAAGAAGGCTTTTGCAATGGGCAGCGTCCGAGATACGCAGTGAAGTGGAAGACCATCCACAAGGTATGAAACGTGTGCAGATGTGGCAGAGTCTGTCCAACGATCCCCAATGAAATCCACTCGTAAACGTGCTGCTGAGTTGGGAATAGTGGAATCGACAATGCGAAAACACATCAAACAGGACTTGCAAATGAAATGTTGGTGTCCATTGCATGTTAACAAGTTATCAGATGCTGACTTAGACAGATGTCAGGAAGCTTGTGATCTGATGCTGCACCAATTTCCAACAAATGCTGAGAAGGAAAATGTTATGTTCTCTGACGAGTGCAGGGTCACGTGGTTCTGCTGAAGCCAATCCCAGCCAACACAGAGCGCAAGGCAGGAAACAAACCCCGGGCAGGGTGCCAGCCCACCACAGGGCACACACACACACACACTAAGGACAATTTAGGATCGCCAATGCAGCTAATCTTTGGACTGTGGTAGGAAATGTGAGCACCCATAGGAAACCCACGCAGACACGGGGAGAACATGCAAACTCCACGCAGGGAGAACCCGGGAAGTCTACCCGGGTCTCCAAACTGCGAGGCAGCAGCGCTACCCACTGCACCACTGTGCTGCCCTATATACAAGAGTGCACAGATATTCAACAGTAATATTATTTACAAAATCCCTCCCTTGTCCCTAAACATTAAACAAATTATCACAGCACATAAACAAGAACACAGATTGATAATAAGCAGCAGATGAAATGTATATGATAAGTGAGTCTAAAATCAGTAAAAGTCCTGCGGATATAGACGACTTGCTGATGTGATTCCTTGCTTCCTCCAGACGATACAAAAACGACCTCACACCACAGGGTTTCTTTGCTCAGGTTGCCGTAAATGTTGATCCTTTTCTTGAGAAAAGCAAGTAATGAAATGGCACAATAAATGGGATGATGGGTGGAAATGACTGCAATTAGTGGCTCCTTCCTTCTCTCGATCTTCGTTCTCTTTCTCGCTCTCTCACTCTCTCTTCGCTCTTCTTTCCTTTACGCTCCTCTAGTTTAAATAATGACAGTCCTGGATGTAATTGGTGGTAAACAACAGGTAATTTCCATCTCGGGATTGTGGTCTCCTTTCATCATCCTTCCCCTTTTATCTTACGGGGACAACATTTACTTATACACACAGATAGCATAGCAAGTGGGACGATGAAAACAAAACGCACTCAGCACAGACAAAAACAAATACATATTATTATGTAGCCCCAATACATCATGAAGAAGAAAGAACATACTGGTGAATGTCAATGAGATGAGAAAAAATGGTGTTAACACTAGAATTCCTGAAGCCTATGAAAAAACTCGTAATCCTGGCCCACCTTAAATCCCTTCGCACCTCTCCATCAGTGTCTTTTGTTTTGTAAATGTGCCCATCAGCACAAGCAGCCTGTTATCCCATCCCTTGCCTTGAGGGAGCTCAACTCTCCCAGATCAAGCCAAGGCTCCTTATCTGTGTATGAGGTGAGAGAGATGGAGAGGCAAGTTTGTTTGTCACTGAGAGAGTAAAACTGAATAATTAAAAAACAAGCGCTAACTTTTAAAAGTAGCCAAAATTTACACCATACTCAAATCAAATGTATGTTTTGATTATACTGTAGAAATAATAATAATAATAACAGCTCACTACTCAAAACGCAGACCGCCCAGTCTCAAACCCGGAACATTCGGGTTATAAGCAGTAGTTCTTACCCTCTGCACCATTCAAGAATACGTGTAAACTCCCTGTTGATCGACAGTTGAGCATGAGTTTTTAACTCATTGACAGCCACATTTAAATCAAATGCTTTTTCTTTCTTTGGTTATATTCTTGAATAAAACTGCACATTTATTTGATATTTGGACAAAAGTCTCCACACTTTATACACTTCTCATCATTATTAGTATAACATGGAAAATGTTTCTGCTTTAGGTAAATACTCGCATTTCCTTTCATCCTACACATACCCAGATTTTTGTAGACACGGAACACACATGAAATACATGTATTCCAAATAACAATATACTGTATTATTTACTATATACAACTCCAGGCACCTCACACACAGATAAGGAGCCTTGAGTTGGGAGAATTGAGCTACATCAAGGTAGGAGATGGGTAAGCAGACTGCTTGCTGCTTGTGCTGATCGACACATTTACAATACAAAAGACACTGATGGAGAGGTGCAAAGGGATTTAAAGTGGGCCGGGATTACATGTTTTTTCGTAGGCTTCAGGAATTCTAGTGTTAAAGGCACTGGAAAACTCAACGTACATGATTTTGACTGTGGTGCTGTCTTTGGCTATTTGGAGTATGGAGATCAGAACATCCTCCACATCTGTATGTGTCTCATAGCTAAATTGCAGAGAATCCAGATATTCTGAAACCAGGGGTTGTAGCTGTTTTAGGAACAACCTCTTCAAGTTCTTCATGATGTATATGTAAGAGCAACTGGTCTGAAGTTTTTGGGATCACCAGAATGCCCCTTCTTTGGCACTGGCACAACACCGGGGGATTAGATTATTATTATTAATCTATTACATTAACAAATTACATACAGTATGGTATAGTCTACTAGCTAAATGCTCTCTCTGTATTATTTTAGCCCCTGACAATATTGTGTGTCTTTTATCTCTGTAAAGTTTTATTCGTGAGTAGACCCAAACGCATTATTTTCCCTCCATAGCTAATCAGCTCCAGTTTTGCAATACCTGACATTCTGTCAAAGAACAAGACAAATTATTTTCAGTTTAAGATTTTCTCTACCCTCTATATGATAAGCAACACTTAGCCTTCATTTAATCACTCCAGTTAAAAATCCTTTCTAGAAATCGTAACGCATGGGCAATAATGGGCCCCATTTTTTCACCGTCTTGAAAGGATAGGACAGTAAGTGATCTTTATTAAGCAATAGACTATGGCCAAGCTAAGAATGATTTATTACATTAGTAAAACATAATGAAACTAGAATGTTGCAAGCAACTCTGATGAGAAACTGTGCAGCTTGAGAAAACAGTAAATGATTACTGTTTCTGGGGGTTTGGGGCATCTCAGACACTCAAAGCCCAGACACAACTACCAGGTTCAGTTAAACAGCCATTTTCTATCCCACTTGTCCTAAATGGTGTTGTCTGGATACTTCACCTCCATAAACCAGTTGCACCCTTTGGGTCCCAATGGAGGAGCAATGTAAAAAAGTGTTGTAATTTCTGCATGGTGTGACTAAAATGTACACACCTTAATAATGTCTGGATTGTTTGATTTGTAATTTGAAAGTGTGGAGTAGAGAGGTAAATCAAGGAAAAAATGTGTTTTTGTCCGAAATATTATGGAGGGCATTGTATGTTTTTAATATTGCTTTTTGTTAACTATGTATATATATTTTTTAATGTTTATATGTTTTAATATTTTGTGTGGATATATGGTGTCCTTGGGTATTTTTAAAGGCATATTTACATAAAATGTATTATTATTATTATTATTATTATTATTATTATTATTATTATTAATACAAAGCTCACACAATTCACATAGATACAATTTGAATTATTGTCTCATTCATTCATTTTCTACCACTTATCCAAAGCCATGTCAGAGTGGCAACAGTCTTAGCAGTGAGGCCCATATGTCCATTTTTCAAGCCACACTTGCCAACTCATACTTTGGGATTGCAGGGCATTCCCAGACCATCTGAGGGATATAATCTTTCCAGAGAACCCTGGGTCCTCCCACAGGGTCTCCCCCCCAGCTGGTTGTGCCCATAAAACCTCCACAGGTAGGCGTCCAGGATGCATCGTTCAATATCAGATGTCCAAACGACCTCAATTGGCTCCTCTCAATGTGGAGGGTCAACAGCTCTACTCCAAACCTCTTTTGGATATCTGTACTTGTTGCCCTATTTCTAATGTCAACTTTACGGAGAAAGCTCATTTCAGCTACTTGTACCTGTAATCTCATTCTTTCGGTCATTACTCAAAGCTCATAACCATAGGTGAGGACTGGGATGTAGATTGACTGGTGTAACAGATTCCACACCACACAGAAAGAAGTTTGGGGAGAGCTGCCCGTATACTTGAATTTGGCTGTGTGACGATGTGGGTTCTGGCTCCACACTCCCATCTGATTTGGAAGCACTTGAACCCAACACCGTCGATAACATAACCGAGTGAGCTAGTCAGTGAAGGCAATAATTGAGCAAGGGGTGGTGCAAAAAGTGCAATAGTGCTTTTATTTAAAACTGTCCATCAAAACAAAACAGTGTTCCATAAATAGTGCAGTAGTTTCAAAATTCAATAAATAATCCAACAAAAGAGCGTGGAGGTTAAAATCAATAAATAGAAAAAACACAATCCTTTTAAAATTCAGAGGTTAAAACATTTTTCAGGAGCAGTCATTAAAATCCACAACAACAAGTTTGATGCTTCTTTTCTGTTAGCGTCTCACCTGCTTATCCTGTTTGGGCTTAGCAGCAGGCAAGACGCTCTCTGCAGCTGCCCTCCTCTACACACTCACATACGAGACTGGAGACCTCCCGATCCCTGGCTTCGGTCTGGCACTCATCCCAGTCCCCGAGACTTGATGTCCACTAATGACCAGGACGCACACATTGGGGACTCCACCACCAAGCCTCCTGACTTCCGCTGCCTTTCCGCGGCCTTCTGCGGCTCGTCGCTTTCACCTGGTCACTCCCGCTACCTGGTCACTCAGCGGGAGCAACATCAACTCAAACGCCTGGGTGTCGGCCTAACACCCAGCTTCCTCGCAGCTGCCCACGAGCGCTCGATCGCGCGCTCACCACACGTTCTGCGTGTCTGTTTCTCCTGCACCACCTGCTTCCTCACTCGCTCCCTACAACCTCCGTCTTCTTTCTCTTCCTTTCTTTTTTCCTCATCTCGTTCTTTTTTCCTCCTCCACAACCGACTCGCGCTTCTTTTAAAATGACGCGGGCCACAGCAGCTGCAGCATTAGCCATGGGACAATCACGAATGTGGGCAGTTCCTCACCAGGGCACTCGGTGAGAAACGCCCACACCCTACGGATTGCCCCATGGTCCGCTATGGCCCAACGTCCCCTCGCTAAGCCGTGAGCGCGGCGATCATTTATTTAAATAGAATGGCCTTTGCTCAATGAGCTGTGGACCCGCTATACCACAGGCTGACAAAATAGCGAAGATTGTGGTTCAATGTTACAGGTTTCAGTTCAACAACAACAATACCAACATTTATTTCTATAGCACATTTTCATACAAATAATATAGTTCAAAGGGCTTCACAGGATGAGTAAAGAAAAAAAAAACAAAATATATAAGAAATAAAATTAGGCAATACTAATTAACATAGAATAAAGTAAGGTCCGATGGCCAGGGAGGACAGAAAAAACAAAAAAAATCTGCACACAATCAGCCACAAGACCACCCAGCGCCCTCTAGGCCTTCTACCTCACATAAATGATCTCAATCAGTCCTCGTGGTATTCAGGGTTCACATGGAAGAACTTGATGATGACGGTCATGTGGACTTCTGGCCTTTAATCCATCAATGTAGGGACATCACGTTGCTTTGATCAGGTGGTGGAGGCACAGATCAACACCACAGAAAACCATAAAAGACGCAGAGAAATGCAGAGAACGCAGAGAATGTAGGGGTTAGTATGGATTTCAGAGCCGCCAAGAATGATAATGAAAATTAAATGCATATATAAAATATCAGGATTAAACTAAAATGAAGCCATGAGAAAGCCATGTTAAATAATGTGTTTTTAGGAGTTTTTAAAAGTGCTGCACTGTAATAGTCTGGTGAATTTCTATTAGTAAGCTATTCCAGATTTTAGGTGCATTGCAGCAGAAGGCCGCCTCACCACTTCTTTTAAGTTTAGCTCTTGGAATTTTAAGCAGACCCTCATTTGAAGATCTAAGGTTACAATTTGGAGTGTCAGGTGAGAGACATTCTGAGATATAGGATGGAGCAGATTATTGAAGGCTTTGTAAACCATAAGCAGTATTTTAAAGTCAATTCTAAATGACACAGGTAACCAGTGTAGTGACATCAGAACTGCAGAGATGTGCTCGGATTTTCTTTTCCTAGTTAAGATTCTAGCAGCTCCAAACTGCACTCGTTGCAATCGATTGATGTCTTTTTTGGGTGATCCTGAGAGAAGTACAGAATAGAATAGAATGCCTTTATTGTCACTATACACATGTACAATGAGATTCAAAGCAGCTCCTCCCGTGCAGACATATATGTAGAACAAAACAAGTGCGTTAAAGTGTTTTAAGAGATCTAATTTTTGCTTTATTTCTTAAATGAAAAAATGATGTCCTAGTAATCTGATTAATATGTGATTTAAAATTCAGGTCAGATTCAAAAGTTACCTCCAAATTCTTTACCTCCATCTTGACTTTTAATCCTAATGGATCAAGTTTATTTCTAATACCCTCATTATATCCATTTTTGCCAATCATAAAAGTTTCTGTTTTCTCTTTATTTAGTTTGAGAAAATTACTACTCATCCATTCAGAAACACAAGTAAGACATTGTAAATGTAAATCAACAGAGTCGGGCTCATCAGGTGCTATTGATAAATACACTTGTGTGTCATCAGCATAGCTGTGGTAGCACACATTATGCCCTGAGATAATCTATCCAAACGGAAGCAAGGAGATCGAAAAGAGCAGCAGACCCAGGATAGAGCCTCCAGAACAAGAACAACACAAACAGGCAAACATGGCAGTTATATAGAGGGAAACAGGAAATGATGTCATCAGACAAGAACCAGAAGTGACGTTCTCATAGCCAGAACCGGAAGTGGCGCGGCCAGACCCGGGAGTGGTGTCCTTGGGGCCGGAACCAGCAGTGACGTCTTGGGACTGGAACTGGAAGTGACGTCATCGGGCCCAAGCAGAATTTCCTGTTGATCGGTCTGTCAATGGAAAAGAACAAGGATTAGTGCACTCTGCCGTCCCCTGGTTTGGCAAGGAATTACCGTCTTTTGAGCCTTTTAGCTGCATCCCATTTGCACGTGTGTGACGCCTTCTGACTCAACTCCTTTTTCATCATTCTGGGTCAATATAGCGACTGCATAAATGCGATGTCTGCCTGTTGAGCTCGTCATCCATTTTCCCCTCACTCGTGAACAAGACCCTGAGGTACTCCAAGTCCCCCACTTGAGGCAGAAACTCACCTCCCATCTCCCATCAGTATCATTTACATATTTGAATCATTTCAGATCATTTAGTTCTCAGTAAAAAAGCAACACAAAAAATGATTTCTTCTCCTGTGTTTTATTTAAATAGCAGGTTATCTTTTTAGGAGCTGTACATGTCACAAAAATAGCAGAACATTCTCTAGCTATGACACAGTCAGAGAACATTTGTATTGCTTTATCTCATAACATTTGATCAAACAAAACTGTAAATCTACATTTGATCAATTAATGACAATGTTATTCAAGAGGCCTCGCTTTCCCATCATACCTGGCTGATCGCACTTCATACATTAATCTGTTTTGATTCAGCGCTTGACTTTTTCTGTTTATTTTCTACAACCTGAAACAAGTCCCTTATATTGGACAGGTTTCACAGGAAAATTGATTCAAAAAGCCTACTAATACTCACAGTCAATACTGTATGCTAATGGACTATTGGGGTCTCCTGTGGTGCAACTGGTTTAAACCCTGGTTTATGGAGCTGAACGATCCAGACAAGAACACAAGATAGAAATCTCAAATTCTTGGAAGTTCTTACAAAATGCACCCCTACCCAGGGGGTCAGTCCTGATATCTTTATAAGCCTACATTATAGCATATACAATTTATAGTATAAATAGTGGATATCAGAGATATAATCCAGTTGTGCTTGAAAGTTTGTGAACCCTTTAGAATTTTCTATATTTCTGCATAAATATGACCTAAAACATCATCAGATTTTTGCTCAAGTCCTAAAAGTAGATAAAGAGAAACCAGTTAAACAAATACATACTTGGTCATTTATTAATTGAGGAAAATGATAGAATATTACATATATGTGAGTGGCAAAAGTAGGTGAACCTTTGCTTTCAGTATCTGGTCAACCATCATAAAAACAAAGAAGAAAAAGTAATCTTTTGTCCAGTTTGGGCATCTGACTAACCTTCAGACTGACATTAAGAGTGAAGGTGTGTTGTGTCGAGCAAGTGTCAAAGCCCTTAAATATCAGTAGGAAACTTTAACCGTCTTTTTCTATTATTATTATTACACAATTTTACTCAACTTGCCCTTTCTGTTTGTCTGGATCAAACTGTACATTCATTTTTTTTACCCACTTTCACCAAACCAAATTTCTTTCACATCTCTTGTGGCAATGTAACAGTTGATCAGTTTTGACCTGGGATCTATACATTAAATAGCATTTTGATTTCTTTTTCCATGATCATTTAAAAAGGGAGCAGAAGGAAGGACATTTGCTCTTGTATACAGTTTTTTTTTTTCTCTTTGATTATTGTTTTTGGGAATGAGGAAGAAGATAACTTTCTTTTTGTGTAAGTCGTATTTTAAGCAAGAGTTTATTATTTCCTCTTGTTTTTTATCTCTTTCTCTCGTGTTTCTTGGTTGAACTGGGAGGCAGGGAAGAAACTGTAAATGTTTGCTGTTTGTTATTTGTGCTGTGTGTAGATGTTTTATATAATGACATTGCATTACTTTGCTTTGGGAATTTTGTCTTGGCACCTTTTTGTTGTAAACACCTGTAAGTAAAGAACACTTGTTTTGTTTTTTGTTCAGTCCACTTTTATAAATTCATGTCTGCGTCTCTACATTCGGTCGATGAACTTCAAGAGCCTAAACTGTAACATGGTGTCCATTTTCACTACACGGGGTTTCACGATGCTCTGATTCTGTGTCTTGTAAGTACAGGATAGGAACTTAAAGAAATGTAACACAATACCTAACATCTGGTACAAAATGTCCCTTTTCTTTGTAATATCAATTTTTCTCATTATCTTTGTGTGAACAGTTTTTATTTTAAAGTTTATTAAAACCTTCAAAATGAAAATATTTGAACTTTGGAATTTATATATATACTAGCAAAATACCAAGGCAATGAAAAGAAAAGGAAACATTTTGAAAATAACGTAACATGATTGTCAATGGAGAAGTAGTGTGTTAAAGAAGCAATGAAAAGAAAAGGAAACATTTTGAAAATAATGTAACATGATTGTCAATGTAATTGTTTTGTCACTGTTGTGAGTGATGAGTGTTGTTGTCATATATATATATATATATATTTACACACACACACACATAAACATATATATATATATATACATATCTATACATATACACATATATACATACATATATATATATCTACATATATGTAAAAGGAACACATACATATACACACACACATAAATACATACACACATACATACATACACACACAAATACATATATATATACATACATACACACACACATATATATAAAGATGATATACATATTGCAAGTTATAAAACATATCTACATATATACACACACAGCTATTTGGATTTTTTCTCCTTAGATCAGTGCAATACGCTGCTTGTTAAAACGGATGACTCCACCACTGTACTATCTTACGTGCAAGTCTGCGTGGATATTATGAACTATCAGATTTGTTCAAGTTCTATTTAAATTTTAAATAGAAGAATTTTTATTTAGTCGACAGAAATATCTTTGGTAGGAATGGTAAAACAGACAGGAATATTATTCGTGAATAAATCAACTCAAACCTTAAACAACTTATAATATTTTGCTCTCCATAAAAATATATCCTGTCTAAATTATACAAGTTAGAAATAAAGTAAACGTTAAAAGAACAAACATTCAAATTTCTTTACTCTTATGTAATTTTATATAAAAAATAAACTTAGATTTTAAATATCCCAAAAGATTTTGCTCTCCATAAAAATATATCCTGTCAAAATTATACAAATTCAAATATGAACATGCTGCATAACAAAACCTGGAAATATAAATAAAATGTGTTCCTTTCAGCAATAACAAATCAAATCATTCAGTTGTCTTTGCTCATATGTCATTTTAGAGCTGGACGCCTGGCATCTTTTTTTGGCCACAGGTTCGTTTCTGTTTGGTGTGAGGTTCTGTGTTGTGGAGATTCTCAGGATGGATTGCAGGTGCTCATCAGTGAGGCGACTCCTGTGTGCTGTTTTGTTAGTCTTTATCACTGAGAAGAGCTTCTCACACAGATATGTGCTACCAAACATGCACAAGGTTCGAGCCGCATGTAGACGGACTTTTTGTTCTTCAAAGTCACCAAAGCGCCGTGCAAACTCAGTGCGCTCAGTTTATCAGCAAAGTGCGATTTGGGAACACCGTAGTGACGACTTGGTTTAACATTACTTGGCAACAGGGAAAGTGGGGCAAGGTGCACTGGTGCATTTGTGTCTCCCATAAAAGCAGCTTCACTTGAAATCACTTTGTGATTGTGCACGGGTAAAACGTCCGCTGAAGTGTCAGATTCTTATTTAATTATGCTGCTTTCTGTATCTTCTGCATTGCATTCAGGTTACCCTGATGTTTTGTCTCATAGTGCCGTCTTAGATTAAATTCTGTAATTACAGCCACATTAGCTCCACAAATGAGACACACGGGTTCAGTAAACATATACTCAGCCTCCCATCGGTTTTAAAGGCTCTATTTTCAGAATCAACTTTTCTCTTCAGCATCGTGTGAGCTAGCTTCGCAATAACTTGCAGCATCATAAGGTAGACTTGATTAACGCGGTAAGTGTTCGGCAAGGCAGCTGAAGCGCTGCATTATGGGATCTGTAGTTTATTGTGTTACCAGCGCTTCATATACCCGGCTTTAATAACAATAATACAGTATATAAAATGATCTCGGGGCGGATATAATTACACGCCGGGCGGATGTGGCCCGCGCCCTTGAGTTTGACACATATGGACTAAATAGAACTTGAAAAGATATATTTTTCAAATGTGATCGCGCAATTCAGATAGAGTTGACGCGCACTACAGCCTGCATGCCTCAATAAGTCATCCTCCCCTCGCTCTTACTTTTTACCGCTCATCTAATGAATACACTGAGTATGGCTTTACCAAAACAATCATTGATGGCGAATAAAGTATCCATTATTCGAGTATGTAGATCGGGTTATATATATATACACATATATATATACCCGTATCGCAGCGAGAAGTAGTGTGTTAAAAAGCTAGAAAAGAAAAGGGAACATTTTAAAAATAACGTAACATGACTGTCAATATACAGTATTTGTTTTGTGAGTGTTACTGAGTGTTGCTGTCATCAAGGATTTGATTATCATTATTTCTTTCAATCAGGTTCGTATTTGTAGGATGTGTTGTGTTCAAGTTACATTCCGTGTTTGTCAATCGTTGTAAAGATGACAGGTTTCATTCATCGATTCGTTTCTTACTGCATCAATAAACAGCTCGTCTTCTTCTTTATCTGAGACCTGACACACTGCATGCACGGGTTTTTTACACTGTCTTCCTTTAGCGGACATTGACTTTTTCCAACGTGTGCTTTGTTTTGGATTTATGAATATGCTTGTATGTATCAGACGCTTCATATTTTTTGCTGCCTTTTCAATTGTGTAATTCGGTTTTTGTTCAGCGCTCTTTGGAACTGTTGCTTTTTATCTGTGCACTGCGTCAGTTCACGTGAGCCGCTCGGTGTACATGCATCGAAGTTTCCCAGCTGTGCTGGTGCCATCTCGTGCTATGTCCATGGCTGTATTTAATGTTACCTTAGTCCTGGCACTTAAAACTTTCTCTCGCAGTTTCGCTGAGTTTGTGCCAAACACCACCCTGACCATCTCATCTTCCTCTCCATAAGCACAGTCCTTCACCCGTGAATATTTAGTGGGGTTTGCTATTGGATTGCCGCTGACGGACGGCCTTATATGGGCAGGCACTAAATTACAAACGCCAGCGGCAGCCTGTCTGTGAACTTAATTTAAAGTGTAGGTTTACATCGTGCTTTGTTTCCGAAGTAGCAGAACTCATGAATATGGTTGTACAGTGGTGTGAAAAACTATTTGCCCCCTTCCTGATTTCTTATTCTTTTGCATGTTTGTCACACAAAATGTTTCTGATCATCAAACACATTTAACCATTAGTCAAATATAACACAAGTAAACACAAAATGCAGTTTTTAAATGATGGCTTTTATTATTTAGGAGAAAAAATCCAAACCTACATGGCCCTGTGTGAAAAGGTAATTGCCCCTTGTTCAAAAATAACCTAACTGTGGTGTATCACACCTGAGTTCAATTTCCGTAGCCACCCCCAGGCCTGATTACTGCCACACGTGTTTCAATCAAGAAATCACTTAAATCGGAGCTGCCTGACACAGAGAAGTAGACCAAAAGCACCTCAAAAGCTAAACATCATGCCAAGATCCAAAGAAATTCAGGAACAAATGAGAACAGAAGTATTTGAGATCTATCAGTCTGGTAAAGGTTATAAAGCCATTTCTAAAGCTTTGGGACTCCAGCGAACCACAGTGAGAGCCATTATCCACAAATGGCAAAACATGGAACAGTGGTGAACCTTCCCAGGAGTGGCCGGCCGACCAAAATTACCCCAAGAGCGCAGAGACGACTCATCCGAGAGGTCACAAAAGACCCCAGGACAACCTCTAAAGAACTACAGGCCTCACTTGCCTCAATTAAGGTCAGTGTTCACGACTCCACCATAAGAAAGAGACTGGGCAAAAATGGCCTGCATGGCAGATTTCAAGACGCAAACCACTGTTAAGCAAAAAGAACATTAGGGCTCGTCTCAATTTTGCTAAGAAACATCTCAATGATTGCCAAGACTTTTGGGAAAATACCTTGTGGACTGATGAGACAAAAGTTGAACTTTTTGGAAGGCAAATGTCCCGTTACATCTGGCGTAAAAGGAACACGGCATTTCAGAAAAAGAACATCATACCAACAGTAAAATATGATGCTAGTAGTGTGATGGTCTGGGGTTGTTTTGCTGCTTCAGGACCTGGAAGGCTTGCTGTGATAGATGGAACCATGAATTCTACTGTCTACCAAAAAATCCTGAAGGAGAATGTCCGCCATCTGTTCGTCAACTCAAGCTGAAGCGATCTTGGGTGCTGCAACAGAACAATGACCCAAAACACACCAGCAAATCCACCTCTGAATGGCTGAAGACAAACAAAATGAAGACTTTGGAGTGGCCTAGTCAAAGTCCTGACCTGAATCCAATTGAGATGCTATGGCATCAAAGATGAGTGGGCCAAAATTCCTCCAGAGCGCTGTAAAAGACTCATTGCAAGTTATCGCAAACGCTTGATTGCAGTTATTGCTGCTAAGGGTGGCCCAACCAGTTATTAGGTTCAGGGGGCAATTACTTTTTCACACAGAGCCATGTAGGTTTGGATTTTTTTTCTTCCTAAATAATAAAAACCATCATTTAAAAACTGCATTTTGTGTTTACTTGTGTTATATTTGACTAATGGTTAAATGTGTTTGATGATCAGAAACATTTTGCGTGACAAACATGCAAAAGAATAAGAAATCAGGAAGGGGGCAAATAGTTTTTCACACCACTGTATATGTCACTCGCTCGCTTCTTATTGTTTCGCTGCCTTCTCAATTATATAATGCATGTTTTCTTAAGCGCTTTTTTGAGCTCTTCCTGGTTTTCTATGTACTGCGTGATTACGTGGGAGGTGTGATGATGTCACACGAAATTCCGCCCCCATGGCGTTGAAGCTCATCTCCATTACAGTAAATGGAGAAAAACTGCTTCCAGTTATGACCATTACGCGTAGAATTTCGATATAAAACCTGCCCAACTTTTGTAAGGAAGCTGTAAGGAATGAACCTGCCAAATTTCAGCCTTCCACCCACACGGGAAGTTGGAGAATTAGTGATGAGTCAGTGAGTGAGTGAGTGAGTGAGTGAGGGCTTTGCCTTTTATTAGTATAGATACATATATTGTGGTGGTCGGCTGGGGGTTGTGTCCAGTTGCGACACCTGGACGGACCAGGAGAGGGATTGTACCTACCCAGGAACACGAGAGGGCAGCCGCCCTGCCTGGTTTGGGTATAACTGGGTGTCATCTGCATATGAATGAAAATTAACATTATGTTTCCTAAAATTAACATTATGTTTTGCCAGGGGAGCTGCACGGCCTAACGAGCCATCTGGGTGGGAACGCAGCCATACCCAGAGGTGTGGCCGGAAGTAGGTCAACGAGCACTTGCAGCACTTCTGGGTGGGCTATAAAAGAGGCCGACAGTCACCATTCCGAGCTGCAGTCAGGAGGAAGAGGAGAGAGCTTGGCGGAGAGGAGTGGAAGGACTTCAAAGAGGGTGATTAGTGCAGGGGCACTGTGTGCTGTGAACTTTAAAATGAATAAATGTGTGCTTTTTGTAGATGTCCCAGCGTCTGTCTGTCTGTCTGTGTCCGGGGCTGGCTTTCACTATATATATATATATATATATAAATATATATATACTGTGTATTTCGCTAACCATCCATCCATTTTCTAACCCGCTGAATCCGAATACAGGGTCACGGGGGTCTGCCGGAGCCAATCCCAGCCAACACAGGGCACAAGGCAGGAACCAATCCTGGGCAGGGTGCCAACCCACCTCAGGACACACACAAACACACCCACACACCAAGCAAACACTAGGGCCAATTTAGAATCGCCAATCCACCTAACCTGCATGTCTTTGGATTGTGGGAGGAAACCGGAGCGCCCGGAGGAAACCCACGCAGACACGGGGAGAACATGCAAACTACACGCCCGGGAAGCGAACCCGGATCTCCTAACTGCGAGGCAGCAGCGCTACCACTGCGCCACCGTGCCGCCCTAATTCGCTAACCCCCAAGGGGAATTTGTCTTTTTGCAAGACCTTTGGGGTTCATTCAGAGTGCAGGGTGAGCCATTGTACAACACACCTTCAGGTCACTCAATGGTCCCATCTGGCAGTAACAGGATTTGAATCAGTGACCTTCCAGATATGAGGGTTGTTCAATAATTTATCCACCTGAGTATGAAAGAAAGTAGCAAGTATGTTGCAACAAGTCTGGGAAAGCCGTGATAGGTCTCAAGGTTACTCATGCACAGTTGTGGCTCAGTGCGAGTCTAACATTCAAGAGACAGGAGATCAGGAGAGTCCTTGTGCAAATCAAGTAAGCTTCTTCATGACAACGTGCCGGTTCACATGTCACATCAATCACAGGCTGTCATCAGAGAAGGTGGGAACCATCCACCCTACAGTCTTAAATTTATCTCTCAGTAATCTTTCCATGGACAGCCGTTTTCAAGTGATGAAGACGTCAAGGCAGCTGTGGTCAAACAGATTTTTTTTTTTTCACAGGGGTTAAAGTCATTGCAGAAAAGTGAATGAAGTGTCTGGAGCTATCAGGGGGCTCTATTTAAAATTAAAAAAATGTGTAAAAACTACTTTCTTTCAATGATTGAACACCCCTTGTACCAGTGCAGATCTTTAAGCACAGAACCACCACTCCACCCAGCACATGTCACACTACTGTCTGAATCGTTTTATTAAGTAAGCTCAAGCTACAAATTTGGAAACTTTGGAAAGACGCACCTACAAGCAAAATAATAGAACAGTAGTAAGAAAAACCCCTGGTGTGCCATTGAGTCAACTCTCCTCTAACAACAAGAAAATTAATTTGTTAAACATGTTGTTTTTCCAGATAGCACACATTCTATTTGACTTTAGGTCTTTGTGTGTGCTGTGTTTTGAACAGATTTGCTTTTGTATTATTTCTGATAAAAGGACTCTCATTCATTTCCTCATTCCCTTGTATTATTTGCGTGTTTTATTCATAGGCAGCATTTCATATTAATAAGACAAATTAGAAGTCATATTAATAAATGTTTATTATTCTGTGTGGAGTGTTGGAGTTGATTCTGAAATGTTAAGCTTATATCAAGTCAAATGTTAAATTTAATCCGCCATGTTTTGAATGCCCAAGTGTCAAAAACTCAATTTAAATGTAAAAATGTTCTGCATTTTAGCTTCTAATCTTCTTAGCCTCTTGAAAAATATGAATTCTTATATTTTGGCTGCAAATGTCTTCTAAAAAAATGTAAGTCAGAAACGTAAATTATAGGGAATGGATGGCCAGTTTAATAAGGAAATCACATTTTAACCATATGTATAGCTCATTAAAATATACAGTACAGTCATGGCCAAAAGTTTTGAGAATGACACACATATTAATTTTTAACAAAGTTTGCTGCCTCAGTTTGTCAAGGTAATGTGAATAATAAAAGAGGCAATTTTTGAAGCTGTGACTGTGCTGGATGTGATTGTGTCTACTGGATGCTGGAGCTTAATCTGATAATGATGATGGTTAAGTACAACAACAACAACAACAACAATTTATTTCTTGTATAGCCCAAAATTACACAATGAGTGCTGCAATGGGCTTTAACAGGCCGTGTTTTATGCTAGTCCCCAGCCTTGACTCCCTAAGAAGACAAGAAAAAACTAAAAAAAAATACCGTTGTACAGTCATGGCCAAACGTTTTGAGAATGACACAAATATTGATTTTTACAAAGTTTGCTGCCTCAGTTTTTATGATGGCAATTTGCATCTACACGGGAATGTTCTGAAGAGGGATCAGATGAATTGCAAAGTCCCTCTTTGCCATGAAAATGAACTTAATCCCAAAAAAATCATTTCCACCTCTGTTGTTAAGAAGGCTTCAGGGCACCCAGGAAAGTCCATCAAGTGCCAGGACGGTCTCCTAAAGGTGATTCAGCTGTGGGATCGGGGACCACCAGTGTGGAGCTTGGTCAGGAATGCCAGCAGGCAGGTGGGGGTGAAGGGAAGACTTTTGGAGGATGGACTGGTGGGTCTCAAGAAGGGCAGAAAAGAAGCCAAGGAAAACATCAGGGACAGACTGATATTCCTCAAAAGGTATAGACAGGGACTGGACTGCTGAGGACTGCTGGGGTCATATCATTTTCTCTGATGAATCCCCTTTAGGTATGTTTGGGGCATCTGGAATAAAGAAAGGGTGAGCGGCGCTACCATCAGTCCTGTGTCATACCAACAGTAAAGCATCCTGAGACCATTCATGTCACGTGGGTTTGCGATCACAATACGTATCCCGCCACCATCTATACCACCCCAGATCTGACTCTGATAATTTTTATTTGAAACTGGGAATAACTGTAGATATGGTGGTGGTGGTGGGGGGAGTGTTGTATCGTGATCGTGACTGAGAGAATGAAAAAAAACGCTAACTTTTACAAATACTATAAATTTACACCGGCTGTTACAGGCGTAAATCAAATGTATGTTTTTATTGTGTAATATTAACAATAACAGCAGCTCACTACTCAAAATGGCAAATTTGTGAGACACCCAGGATCAATGCCACGGCCTTTTGATTACAAGTCAGCAGGTCTTACTGCTGCACCATGGAAGCTGTCGCATTGCACTTGTGCCTTTATTTCACTTGGACTTCAGGCTTCACACATTATACAGTTCCTGTCTACATTTTGTCATTTATTACTAAAACATGAAAAAAGTTTCTGTTTTAATGATGTGTTTGCATAGATTGTTGTAGACACGGAACACACATTAAATGCATGTGTTCCAAATAACCATCTATTTGCCCTCTAAAAGCACTTTACTCCAATAATCAATGCTTGAGCTGGGAGAACTTCTTGCCGGTGGATGGTGGTGGAGTGATGGTGTTGCTTGGGCTTATCGACAAATTTATGAGACAAAAGATGCTGACAGAGAGGTGTGAAGGGATTTAAGGTGGGTCAGATTTATAAGAATTTTCAAAGGCTTTGGTAATTCTAGTGTTGTTAAAATGTTTTGGGTTAGCATTACAGAAGATCTCTCTTTGTCCACTTACACCTCTTTTATAATAAGGAAAGCACAGAAAGGACTTTACAATGCAACCATGGCCCATTAGCTGCTGGTCAATGTCTACTCATGTGCCTTAAAGATATTATTAACCTGCTATAGTGTGGCTCGATATGACGGTTGTACCAAAGCTGAGCATCGAGCTCTTCGGTGGGCTATTAAAAGAGCACAGAAGACCATAGGAACACAGCTTCCAGCAATTGAAGACATTTATATATTACACTGCTTGAAGAAGGTGTTTAGCATTATCAAGTGTCCATTTCACCCTGGAAACCTTTCATTTGATCTTCCGCCATCTAATACACATTATAGAACTATTCATGCCCACACAAGCGGGTTCAGAAACAGTTTTTATCCAAGGGCCATCCTTCAATTAAATTCTAAATCTACATTTATTGATTTACTTTTTATCCAAGGCAACTTACAATTATGACACACATGGTTACATTTCTTTTCGTTTTCCAATTGGAGGAAAGACAAATGAATTGACTTGTGCAGGGTCACACAGGGTCAGTAGTGGGATTTGAGCCCAGAAAAACCTCTGGGTTTGCAGTCCAAAGCCTTAACAACTTGCACCACACTGTCTGCATCAGACTCTGAAGTCTAAATCTAAGTAAGGGTTTAAAATATATAACCAGTAATGGCGTACTGCACGATAACGAGCAGTGAATACACTTGACTTGAGCATTCCTAAGTTTCCATCCTCTTTCTCTGTACGTTTGGCATTCGTTTGCTCAGAGGTTGATGCGCTTGCTGCTTCCTGAGCAGCTCATCTTTTCTCCACTCTAGCGGCCCACTTCTTCTCTTTTTTCGTTGGCATCATTTCACTTTAAAACTGATTAAGTCAATTTTTGTATTGCAATTTCTTAGTTTTTTTTTCCTTAATTTTTCACTTAAGCTGGCACTTAAGTCTTCAATCTGCCTCAAGAATGATTTAATATATGAAGAGGTGGTAGGGATGAGAAAGGCTGCCCTGCTGGCCACTGCCGAGAGCTGATTCTACAGTACAATAAAATAAAATAAAAAGAGCAATAACCTTTGAGGTCAATCATCACCTCATGTTTGCATGTTCTCCTCGTGTCTGCGTGGATTCCTCCCACAGTCCAAAGACATGGAGGTTAATTTGTCCCTAGTGTGTGCTCGGTGTGTGTGTGCCCTGCAGTGGGCTGGCACCCTGCCCTTGTACCCTGTGCTGGCTGGGATTGACTCCAGCAGACCCCCGTGACCCTGTTTTAGGATATAGCAGGTTTGATAATGGATGGATGACTGGATGAATTCAAATAAGGATCATGTGTCACGAGTAATGTGAGATTTGTTCATGGACACTTTGATATTGTTTGCTGTTTTCTAATGTTGGTCACCATAAATGCCACCTTTTATTGCCTAACTGAAGAGATTACAATATGCAAGCTTTCGAGGCAGCTAAGGACCCTTCTTGAGGCAAGATGTTATCAAATTACAAATAGCATCCTGTGAATTGAGAGAAATTTGAAATGCATTTTGAGATATTAAAGCAGACACAATTTTCCATTACAAGATCTGGAAATATGACAGAGGTTAATTTTAAAATATTTTGAAATAGGTTGTTAATATCCTAAAATGCACGTCAGTTCTCTTAAAATGTAAAAGACAGAGAGAGATCTCTGAAATGAGTTTCAGATGTCTGAAAAAGTAAGTTGCATTTTAAGATGTCTGAAATTCATTTTGAGGTATCTATTAATGCTAATTCATCTGTTTGTCATATTTTTCTGCCCTAAAGCAGTGTACTCATAATTGAAGGAAAAAAATGTCAGTCCTTCTACAGGATTTGGCCAAACCAGTGACATGCATGTGCGTTGGAGGATCTCCTCACGGGCTCAATCGAGCTATGTAACACGCCAGGGCGAGACGGGGCGCCGTCAATAACATTCTCTTCTCTTTCTCTTCCAGCAGCTCTGAGAATCCGCCCAGTTAGGGCACTTAGCTCCGCCCCTTCCTATTTGTAGCCCTGCCAGATAAATTTATGTTCTGTTTTTTTTCTTTTGTCACTCTGTTGTGTTATTACCAATGAGAACCCTGTCTCTGGCTGAGCACATATAGAAAACAGAGTTAGGCCTAAGATGGGCGCATTAGGTATACATCAACAGGGAGGACCTTTTTGAGGTAGGGATCTTTTGCAGCAATTTCCAGGAGAGTGCCATTGAAATGGACGTGGATGTGCTGTTTAAAAAAAGAGTGTGAAAAGGCAGGAAAGGGAGAGGAAAAACAGAGCTTGAGCTTAATGGGAGAGGTTACAGAGATGAGCTATTCAAAGCCAGAAAGCAGACTGCCTGAGCAGAGCACCGAAACCCTACCTTCTTGGTGTGGCAGAAGTGCTGCATACCATGGCTTCTGAACCACCCAGGTGCCCCCTGGCGGTGGCCACGGGTCCCCACAAGGTAACAACAAGGTTGTGGGATTCCCATGCAATCCCGGAAGGCTTCCTTCTTGCGTCCAAGGATAGGAATTGCCCCTCTCCCGCTCCCCTGCTTCTCCAGGTCTCCTGGTGGGACGAGGTCTATTACAGTTCAAATAAGCAGAACGTACCTGTTAGTGTCCTAACTTTTTATCCTTCCATGACCTGTCATTCTTGCACCCAGGCCACACTTGCTAAACAGCACAGGCTTACTAGCCCAACAATACGACTCCTGCTAAGTCAGCATAACCACCACGTACCACACAAGAGGCAATGGTGGGTAGAAGTTTCAGTAAAGCAGAAGAGCAGAAAAAGAAAAATCTCAGTATCATGCAGAACTAAATACTTTAAAGGATCCTTTAGATCTCCTTAAACAGACTGTTTGGTGCACCCAAGGAGAAGATTTTTCTTTCCAAAGCCTTTTTATTTTCTCCTCCTGTATCTGGTTAGAGGTCTGTCCCCTGGACATGCCAGTAAATGGGAAAAACAAGCCTGAATTCTACTGACCATTGACCCAGCCTGAGGGGATGCTGCTGAGGAGTGAACTAACGACTCTCAAGTTTGTTCTGTTGCAGTTTTATTGTATTTACCAAGCCAAGTATTGAAGCTGCTGAAAAAGAGCTCCTTTTCTTTCCATCCCTGTGTATCTTTTGAAGCTCAAATAAAGAGAGTGCAACAAATAGACCAATTCAGTATGAAGTGTTTTAAGCACCACCAAGCCCAAATAACACAATATTAATTTAGAAATGAGTGACAATATATTACATCAGTGATTCTCCATTTTAGTCCTCAGAGCCCTCTATGACTTTTATGTTTTTGTCCCATCCAGTTTTTATTATTATTTGGAATCCTGCCTTAATTAACTTAACTTTGCGATCTTCTTCTTTGAATAGATGTCTGCTGCCAGCGGTCAGTTCTCACCCCCTTTAGTCATTTTATAGTCCCTGATCACTCACAGCCCCACATTATTCATTTTCTCTCTGCTGTTGACACTGAAGTGTCCAGAACACTTTGCCAATAGAGATACGCCAGGCTAACATCTTGGATCCTCTTAAAAAACTCCTAAAAGCCAGTTCTTTTCTCGCTATTATACGAGGTGTGGCAGAAAAGTAATGAGACTGATTTTTTATTTACCAAAGTTTTTATTTTTTTCAAACATCAATGTTATCCCTTTCAAAGTAGTTCCCTTGGGCAGCTACACACTGATGGAGACGTTGTTCCCACTGTTGGTAGCAGCGCTGGAAGTCTTCAACCGGTATGGTCTTCAGCATGTCCGTTACACTCTTTTGGATGTTTTCTAAAGTCCCAAAATGACGTCCTTTGAGGACATTTTTCAGTTTAGGAAAAAGGAAAAAGTCACACGGACTGAGGTCAGGTGAATAAGGGGGCTGGGGAACCACAGGAATGCCTTTTGAGGTCAAAAATTCTGTTATGGAGAGGGCAGTTTTTCGGCACCATTTTGGCACAGACCTTTCGCATGTGCAAATGTTCAGTCAAAATTTGATGAACGGTAAATCTGTTCAAATTTAATTGTTCACTCAACATTCTTATTGTTAAACGACAGTCTGATCTCACAAGAGTGTTCACACGTTCGATGTTTTCATTGGTTTTCGAAGTTGAAGGCCTCTCTGAACGGTGTTCATCTTGAACGTGTTTTCTGCCTTCCAAAAATGATTTGTGCCAGCGAGAAACTTGAGCTCGGGATAAAGAATGTTCCCCATAGGCCTGTTTTAACTTTTCAAACGTCACACTTGCCGTTTAATGGCACAACGTTGCTCCAAATTCGCTGTTCCATTTTGCGGACGCACAACCAAAACACAACTTCGCTAATAGCAGTCACAAAAATCACGTAGTTAACGGAAGGAGTCGAAACTCGCACTGAGCTATGGGAGGGTACTGATACACGGGCTCTATCAAGGACAACAGCGCAGCGTTGCCAGATCGCTTGCAGTGTTGCCAGTCTCATTACTTTTCTGCCACACCTCGTAAAAGAAAATTTTGAGATGAGACAAGACTATTTCCAAGAGATTTTTCAAGTCCCGGCCTCCTCTCAACCATTTTCGGTTAACGGCCCATGCTGTCATTCATGTGAATGCTTTGGTCAGACACAGTTCCTGCACTCTCAGCTCTTAGAAATTTTTACGTTTTCTTCACTTTAAGTTCCCAATAAAAGAACACTCTTTTGAACGTACTCTGTGTAAATGTTTGCAGTGCACCATCTACTGGAATGTATTTTATTGAACTGGATTTCTGTGCTTCAGTTCAGTTACTCTCTGTGGGACTTATTCTGATTTAACGCTTCCAGTGCAGTGTGTCCGTCTGGTTTGCTATGTCTCTGTTATATGCTATTTGTTGTGGTATTCATAGAAGCACTGACTGTGTTCGTGATGGGGATTTGTAAAAGCAGTGCTAGTGTTTGTGATGTGCCATCTGTTGGAATGAAAAATTCAATTGATTTTATTTCAACACGCATTATAAAATGCACAAAAGATGATGCATTGCCAACTTTGATTTCTAACCATCTTAGGCAGGTAGCACAGCTTGTAGATTGTATTTCAACAATATATATTTTCTCTAAATATGCTTACAATCTTTGACTTTTAGTAAACTTTTGATGTGCCATCTGTTGGAATGACTGAGACAGATACACTGACACACAGATACATGTCCTTTTATTAAGGGAGAATAAGCTGATTTCTGTGTGGCAGTGACTCTCTGGGAGTTTGTAAAAGCAGTGCTAATGTTTGTTATGTGCCATCTGTTGGCATGATAGAGATATACTGAGACAGACAGACACAAAGACACATACAGACATTTTGTTCTTTTATTAAGGAGGATAAACTGAATTCTGTCTGTCAGGCAGTTACTGTCTGGGGATTCTTAGAAAGCAGTGCTAATGTTTGTGATGAGCCATCTGTTGGAATGACAGAGACATACTGAGACAGACAGATACAGAGACCCTTTTCCTTTAATTTTAACATGGATAAGATTTCTGTCTGTCCTGCAGTTACTCTCTGTTGGACGTATTCGCCATTCATGTTTGAAGTGATAAAATCACGAAATGTCCTGGCCGACGGACCACCATCACTGGTGTCGGGCTCAGTCCTGTCACTGTCTGACTCGGTGCCGGGGTGGAGGTTGGAGAACCGCTTATATTTTCGAGTTGTTGTTGCTCTGGGGCCAGTGGGTGGTATGGTGCTAAACGGTCCTTGTGCAGCACCACCCGTCTGCCTCGCCCAGGCATTCGACTCCTACCTCCGATATTTTGTCCAATATTTCTCCCGGTCCTTGCCAATGGTGGGCACCATCTGCTCTTTCATCCACGAGTTTTGGGCAGCTGTGGGGCACTCTGATCCGAACTGCATGTCCATTGCTACCAAAACGTAGCGATTTCCGCTTCCGTTACAGGAAAAGGACCCAGTATGTCCACGCCAATTCTCTCCATGGGTGCCCGACCAGGTATCGCAATGGCGCGAGAACGCTTGACCAGGTCCTTTTGTGCAGTGCAGACGTCACAGCAGTGGAGCTCTGCGCCTTGCCGACACCCGGCCAATAAAACCGCTGCCGTAGTCGACGCACTGTCTTAGCGCTCCCGTAATGTCCGGATCCAGCCGCTCCGTGGACCCATCGGAGGACCTCGGCGCAAAGCCTGGGGAACCAGTAGTTGTAGCCGGTCAATTCCTCCCGCGTGCCACCGCCTGTAGATTACGCCATCGTGCAACTCCAAGTTGCCCAACTGAGAGTAGTAATACAATACATTACATCTTCAATTCCAACAGATGGCACATCATTAACATTAGCACTGTTTTTTACAAACCTCATACCACCTGGCATATAACTGAGATGCACCCACCGGATGGACACACAGATACACAGAAATGATCCTTTCATTAACGTGGATGTTGTCTTTTTATATCTTTATTGGTGTTTGGGGACGGACTGTGGATTGGACAGCAGTGTGCAGGTTGGCCGGCTTCAGTACACTCTGTGATCGACTCAACCTTTTGGAACACGCATCCAAACAAAGAGGAATGACATTAATTATGTGTGCATTGCATTATGAAAATGGACCTCATTATAGGCCTACTTGTAATTTATAACTATTACTTTACTGAAACAGATATTCCAACATATGGTGTTTTGGATTTATTTGTTTTTTATTTTCCAAAGTTTATTCCTTCAACTCCCTTGAATTTGCAAAAAAAAAAAAAAAAACACAAAACTACTTAAACTTCAAAAACTCTAGTGCTTTGATAATATTTCTTAGCATGCAGTGCTCCTAAATGCAAAGAATGCCAGGGGCCAGAGTTTTCATCTTCTTTGTTATACTTCGTACAAAAGCTTGTTTCTTTTTTATTATTATTATTTTTCAGCAACTCTTGCTTTAGGCGCACAAACTGTAGTTGGTTAAATGCAAGATATAAATCAGCAAAGAACATGAGATTTGTTTATTGTTTTATCTTTGCAAATTAAAGGAGTAACAGTGAGAATGTATAGAATGATTAAAATATGCCTTTTTAGTGTCACTTAGTGTCGGATTATGAAATTTTATTGTAATCTTTTAGCAATCATTTTTTTTAGTAGTAGGATTATTATAAAATGAAATGAAAATCTAATTTTATTATGTTATCTCTAAAAGCTTTGAAATATAAAGTGCTAAGATCTCTAATGTCTTTGAAATAAAATGTACCAACATTTGAATATTTTATTTTAATGGTCTCATTTTTAAAGCTAATATGGTAGCAGCTTATTACATTATAGTAGTCATCGAAGAATCTGAGTGTAATTTGCGGGTTAAAGACCAAATAAAAAGAAGCATCAGTGCCAGTTCCCCCCAATAGGTCGGTGGTCCATGAAGAGCTGCCATCTTGTTGTATTATAGACATTACAGGAGTGGAGAAGTACAACACCATTCTTCCCTAATGCCGTGTTTCATGATGATGGAAGAAAATGCTGACGAGGTCACCACTCCAGAATCTCTAGTAAAAGAATAAATCTGGATGAAGGAATCTGAGGGGTTATTGGTGACACCGACCTCAAACAGGAGGGTAATTAAATAAAAGAGACGTGAGCAATTAAGTGAGCTGTCGGCACTGGAAGTAAAAAAACTGCATCTAAAGTTGGCCAACCAAAAGGAGTTCACATGAGAGGAGGGAGGTCACCAGAGGAGTCCCTCAGGGGTCTGTCCTCAGACTGTTGCTTCTTCTGATTTATTTTAATGACATTGATTCTGGTAGAGTCAGTAAACTTGTGGCATTTGCAGATGACACTAAAATTGGAGGGATGGCAGACAATGAAAAAGAACTCATAAAGTCCTGGACAAGCTTCACAACTGGGTGAACACCTGGACAATGCAAAGTGCTACATGAGGGCAAAAGGAACATCCCTATATATATATAAAATCCAATGTCTGTTTGTCTGTATGTCGGTTTGTCTGTCTGTCTGCTTTTCACAAGAGGACGACTTCACGGATTTAGATCAGGTTTTTTTCTAGAATTTGCTTGAACATTCCATTTGATTTTGCAACATCTCTTACTGCGCTAAGAATCATAATTCACTTGTGGTACCGATTTATTTGCTCGAAATTGAGAGAGACACAGCAGGCTGAGGGGAGGCCCTCCTCACTCACGCGTCAGCCTCGGGGCGTATCTTACATCCAAATAGCTAGCGAACGAGAAAACTACTTAAAGGGTTTAGATCAGGTTTTTTCCTAGAATTTGCTTGAACATTCTGGTTGATTTTGCGACTTCTGTCATCCTGCTAAGTATCATAATTTGCTTGCGGTACCGATTTATTTGCTCGAAATCGAGAGAGACACAGCGGGCTGAGGGGAGGGGGCGGGGCTCTCCTCACTCACGCGTCAGCCTCGGGGCGTATCTTACATCCACTTAGCTAGCGAACGACAAAACTACTTAAAGGGTTTAGATCAGGTGTTAGAGTTTGCATGTTCTCCCCGTGCCTGCGTGGGTTTCCTCCGGATGCTCCGGTTTCCTCCCACAGTCCAAAGACATGCAGGTTAGGTGCATTGACGATCCTAAATTTTCCCAAGTATGTGCTTGGTGTGTATGTGTGTGTGTATGTGTGCTCTGCGGTGGGCTGGTGCCCTGCCCGGGGTTTGTTTCCTGCCTTGCACCCTATGTTGGCTGAGATTGGCTCTATCAGACCCCCGTGGCCCTGTAGTTAGGATATAGCGGGTTGGATAATGGATGGATGGATCAGATATTTTTCTAGAATTTGCTTGAGCATTCCGGTTGATTTGCAACCTCTCTCATCGCACTAAGTATCATAGTTCGCTTGCAGTACCGATTTATTTACTCAAAATCAAGAGAGACTAGTGAACCAAGGGGATGGGGATTGGGCCCTCCTCACTCACATGTCAGCCTCAGGGAGTATCTTACCTCCACTTAGCTAGAGAATGAGAGAAGTACCTCACGGATTTAGATCAGGTTTTTTCCTAGAATTTGCTTGAACATTCTGGTTGATTTTGCGAGTTCTGTCATCCTGCTAAGTATCATAATTCGCTTGGGGTACCGATTTATTTGCTCGAAATCGAGAGAGACACAGCGGGCTGAGGGGAAGGGGCGGGGCCCTCCTCACTGACTCGTCAGCCTCAGTGCGTATCTTACATCCACTTAGCTAGCGAACGAGAGAACCACCTAAAGGGTTTAGATCAGGTATCGGAGTTTGCATGTGCTTGGGTGGGTTTTCTCGGGGTGCTCTGGTTTCCTCCCACAGTCCAAAGACATGCAGGATAGGTACATTGGCGATCCTAAATTGTCCCTAGTGTGTGCTTAGTGTTTGGGTGTGTGTGCCCTGCGGTGGGCTGGCACCCTGCCCGGGGTTTGCTTCCTGCCTTGCGCCCTACATTGGCTGAGACTGGCTCCGGCAGACCCCCGTGGCCCTGTAGTTAGGATATAGCGGGTTGGATAATGGATGTATTTTTCTAGAATTTGCTTGAACATTCTGGTTGATTTTGTAACATCTCTCACAATGCTAAGTATCATAGTTCACTTGCGGTACTGATTCATTTGCTCGAAATCAAGAGAGACTAGTGAACCAAGGGGATGGGGATGGGGCCCTCCTCACTCACACGCCAGCCTCGGGGCGTATCTTACCTCCACTTAACTAGCGAACGAGAGAACTACTTCACGGATTTAGATCAGGTTTTTTTCCTAGAATTTGTTTCAACATTCTGGTTGATTTTGCGACTTCTCTCATCATACTAAAAATCGTACTTCACTTGGACAAGGGATATATTTGCGCTAATCCGAGATACAGGCTGTGGGCCAAGGGGAGGGGGAAGTGTGGAAGACGAATGTTCTCTTCGTTCCCTTGTACTAATTCATGTCTGAGAAGTAAGCTTTACAAAACCATGTAACATCATGCTTTGTTTTAGCAAACAGAAAAATGTTTATGCAAAGGACTCAAGGTCTGAGCATTCCACACATGAGTCTGCCTTATCACGTTTTCCCTTAGCTTACATCTGAACGCCATAACAAAAGGGGCCAAGAAATCAAGTTGCATAAGGGACATTGAAGGGGCTCAAGGATTGTGTATAATAAACGTGTTGACTGTTACATTTTATAATGATATTAAATCACGCATTCTAGGGGTATAAAACTGGACCCCACCCAACAGACGGGGTTCAGAAGAGCCCTGACGCTGTCATGTATATTTGATTGTCTGCTTTTCTGGAACTCTTCTCACCGTGACTCTGAAAAATAAAGCTGCTTTATAACCACACCTGCTGTCGGGTCTGAGATTTCGTCCACAGAAGCGTGACGTCCGGAGTGGGGACTCGGTCTACCTCTGTGTTTCGAAGTGTAACTTTCCTCCGCTTAGCTAGCGATACGTTTTTGTTTATTGATTTTTAAAATTTGTCCTGTTTCACTACTACATGGGCAGAGCTGTGGGAATGGCTAATCATTTCTAAATATAAGATGGGAAATGTGGTCCTACCGGAAGTAACCTCTGAAAAGGATTTAGGGGTTTATTTTGGCAAAGCATTTTCATCATCTAAGAAGTGCATAAAAGCAATTAAAAGAACAAATGAAATGTTAGATTACATCATAAAAAATTGTTGAATGTAAATCAAAAGATCGTATGCTTAAACTATGTAATGTACTGATTTGGCTGATGCCTTTATCCAAGGGCACTTATAGCATTTATGATACTATTGGTAACATTTCTTTTTGGTTTTCCAATTGGCACACAGGCAGGTCAAGTGACTTGCTTACAGTCACACACTGGTGGCAGTAGTGGGATTTGAACCCACAACCTCAGTGTTTTGGACCCAAAGCCTTAACCTCTACACCACATTGTCTGTAAACGCTACACTGCACTGCACTAATGAGACCACATCTGGAGTATTGTGTGACATTCTGGACAATACGTACCAAAAAGATATAACAGCACCTGAAGTTGTGCAGAGGAGAGCAACCTGGTGCATCTCAGAACATGTCCTACTCTGACAGACTCAAACAAATGAAACCTGTTTAGTCTCAAGCAGAGCGGACTACATGGGGATCTAATCCAGGCATTGACAAAGTAGATTCAGCAGAATTCTTTCTCAACGGTGAATCACAAACTCGAAGACATCAGTGGAAATTAAAGGGGAATTATTGGCTTTACACAAACAGTTGTGGGACTCTGGAGCAAACTACAGAGACATGGAGTTGAAACATAAACTTTAAGAACCTTTAAGAAGAATCTGGATGAGATGTTAGGACTGCTTAGCTTGCTAAGGACCACCCAAAAAGTACTTTTTGCTGGTACTGCAACTCGCGTATACGTCGCGTTAATTTCTAAAGGACCTGCTCAGAGGACGCATCAAATGAACACTGGGAACACGTGGCAGCCATGATGCGGGCGGGTACGCGTTCTGAGCATGAAGTATAAATGAGCCATTAGTCAGTTCAGCAAACCGAGTTCTCCTTTAGCTTAATTGGGTAACATGGATTCTTTTCGTTATCCATGATAGAGTGGAGACCGGGCTACTGTCAGTTTTGGGGACCCAGTAGAGACAACACTTTACCAGAGTGCCACTTCTGGGATGAGAACCTGGGTGCACATGAGTAAGGTGAGTGATCTCTATCATTGATGCTAATAGCAAACATTCCTTCAACAATCAGCCATTTCTAAAAAGTCAGGTAAATTTTTAATTTGAGCCACAGATGCCAGCATGAGCACTGTCCAAAATACTTAATAGCTTCAACAGCTCACACAGCAGTGTGTATGCTATGCTTGTTTGTTGTGTGTTTCCTTTGTTACATGTCCCCAGGGGAAATTTTGTAATATTATAATAAAACATATTCCTAGAAATGTTTGTTATGTGACATCTGTTGGTATAACAAATGCAATTCATATCCATCCATCCATTATCCAACCCATTATATCCTAACTACAGGGTCACAGGGGTCTGCTGGAGCCAATCCCAGCCAACACAGGGGGCAAGGCAGGAAACAATCCCCGGGCAGGGCACCAGCCCACCACGGAATGCAATTCACATGTTTCTGCTATATGCCATTTGGTATGGAATTTGTAAAAGCAGTATTAATATTTGTGACCTGCCATCTGTTGGCATAACAAATGCAATTCATATGTCTCTGTTATATGCCATTTGGTATGGAATTCATAAAAGCAGTGTTAATGTTTGTGGTGTGCCATCTGTTGGAATGACAAATGTAATTCATATGTTTCTGTTACAGTAAGCCCTCCTCGATCGCGGGGGTTGCGTTCCAGACCCTCCCGCGATAGGTGAAAATCTGCGAAGTAGAAACCATATGTTTGTATGGTTATTTTTATATATTTTATGCCCTTATAAACTCTCCCACCCTGTTAACATTATTAGAGCCCTCTAGACATGAAATAACACCCTTTAGTCAAACGTTTAAACTGTGCTCCATGACAAGACAGAGATGACAGTTCTTTCTCACAATTAAAAGAATGCAAACATATCTTATCTTCAAAGGAGCGCCATCAGGAGCAGAGAATGTCAGAGAGAGAGAGAGAGAAAAGCAAACAATCAAAAATCAATATGTGCTTTTAAGTATACAGAAGCACCGCGATAAAGCGGCATTTTGTAGAGGAGCGTCCGTGTCCTCTGTGCAAACAGCCCCTCTGCTCACACCCCCTCCGTCAGGCAGAGAGAGTGAGAAAGATAGAGAGAAGCAAACGATCTCAAGCACCGCACGGGAAGCATATCATATATCACTGAGGAGTTTTAGTTAATATGTAATACGTGCTCTGATTGGGTAGCTTCTAAGCCATCCGCCAATAGCTTCCCTTGTATGAAATCAACTGGGCAAACAAACTGAGGAAGCGTGTAGCATAAATTAAAAGACCCATTTTCTGCAGAAAGCGGCGAACCAGCGAAAAATCCGTAATATATTTAGATGTGCTTACATTTAAAATCCGCGATAGAGTGAAGCCACGAAAGTCGAAGCGCGATATAGCGAGGGATTACTGTATATACCATTTGGTATGGGATTGGCAAAAGCAGCATTAATATTTGTGATATGCCATCTGTTGGAATGACAAATCCTATGCATACATCTCTGTTATATGCCATTTGGTATGGGATTCGTAAAAGCAGTGTTAATATTTGTGATGTGCCATCTGTTGGAATGACAGAGACACAGTAACTAGATGGAAACACAGGTCGACACTAAGACACTTATCCTTTTATTAAGATGGATAATGGACCATGCCTAAAATTACATAGTATTTGCGTATTGACAATACCATACTTTGTCTGTTCAAGCAAAAAGAAAAAATTAGAAAATTGTACCTTTTGAAGTTTTACATTACCAAACCTAAAACATGACTGGATTCCTGCCTGTGGCATTCAGACCCTGGAGACCCTTTAACTCGCCTACTATGGTTTATTTGTCACAGTCTTTGGTTAAGACGTGATACAAAGATCAGTAATGTACACTGAAGCATGTAACGCCCAGCTGATACACAGTCTTCCCAAGGTTAATTTGTGTTTCTAACTAAATGGTTGTAAAACTTTATTTAATTTTATTGCCTTCAGCTGCTGTATGTTGCATGTTAATTAATTCCTAATGAAAGATGAAGGGAAATAGTGAGCTGTTTAGCTACTGGGATCCTGAGTTATAATGTGTGACATACACTGTCCAGAATAATTATGTGTTCTGTAATTGTGCTGATTAAGAGGTTTATGGTGATATATGACATGGCAACTTGGAAAATAATTACAAGTTCACTATATGAACAAGGCTGTGCAGAATTAGAGCTCTTGATCACATTTTATATTTCATTTTTTATTCTAAATTGTTGGAAAAGAAAAAACAAGCATGAAAATATCACACAAAGACAAGCAGAAAATTGAACGAGTACATTGTAAATGATCTTTTCTGAAAAGACCACAAAGACAATAATAACATCAGAGCTTGATCATAAAAAGAAGCATTTTATAGCTTGAAGGTGCAATGGTTAGCGTTGCATTCTTACAACTTCAGGAGACGGAGCTCAGTGACACGGCTGGGGTCCTGCCAGGCTATGTCCACACTGCTACGTTTTTCTTTTTAAAATGCAGACGTTACTCTCTGCTTGTGCTTCCATTTTTAACATCTGGAAACGCTCTCCTAAGCCATTTATTTCAGAAAACGCAGGCCCTCTTATTGGTTCGTACCTATTAGATGGTGTGGCTGACAGCTGGGGCCGTTGCCCGGCCGGGACTCCTCTCCCTTGTATGGTCCAGGGAAACAAGAATGGACAGAGCATTACTTCCCCCTGAACGCTAGGTGGCAGCACCCCTGGCTGGCGGCAGGACATAGTGGGAGATGGAGTTGGGTGCAGCCCTGTTGGGATCCGGAGCCGGTGCCGCCAGAGGTCGCTGCAGCTGTTCCTGAGGCTGTGTGGACAGTTCTTCAGCTGGAAGTGGGGCAATGAGCAACTGGAGCACTTCTGGGTGACTTATATAAGGGGCCAGCAGAGTCAGGAGGAGGGAGACAAAGCTTGACGAGTGGAGGAGTAAAAAGAGAAGAAGAAGAGGAGAAGAAGAAGAAGAAGAAAAATAAGAAGAATGTGTTGTGCCTGTGGGAAAAGGAGAAGGGTTTTTTCTACGGGATATAAGTATTTGCTGTCTTGTAAAAGAGTCACCCGCTTTGAAGTTTGAACTGCTTAAATATACAAACAATACATACATCCCTTCCTTGGAAAATGCTTGTATTTACCTGACTTGGAAATGAACATTGTAACAATCGCCCGATACGGTAACGCGATTACTACACTTCACCACCCGAGAGGGAAGTGGACGATATTCCATCAATCCAATCCACTATATCCTAACTACAGGGTCATGGGGGTCTGCTGGAGCCAATCCCAGCGTGCAAGGCAGGAACAAACCCTGGGCAGGGCACCAGCCCACCACAGGGCACACACACTCACACTACATGTAGGGACAATTTAGGATCACCAGTGCGCCTATCCTGCATGTCTTTGGACTGTGGAATGAAACCGGAGCGCTCAGAGGAAACCCACGCAGAGAACATGCAAACTCCACACGGGGAGGACCCGGGAAGCGAACCCAAGTCTCCTAACTGCGAAGCAGCAGCGCTACCACTGCACCACCGTGGATGATATTTGAAGGATAAAATAGCATTAACATATTTGGTCTTCGGCACCTCTTGTCCTCTATGCGCGCCCTTAAATAACTGGTAAAAAATCAGAAGAAAGTGGGACTGGTAAATATATTGAAATCCACTGATTACATTTACTTGCCTGAGTGCCCGAGTGCTCATTTGTGATTTGTGACCCACCCTTCCCCAGACGCCCTCCCCAGCAGCCAAATCTTAATCCCCAGTTTGACAAAGACATAAAGAAAAATAAAAAATAATTTTTCACAGAGAAAACAAAAAGAAAGAAAGTAGTCCATATACACGGAGAAGAAACCTGCAGTTCAGTTCCTACCGTAGGATGGCGTGAGGAAAACACAACAGTCTTCTGGTGAAATCGGCTTCCCCGCTTGGCTATCATGAAGAAACTCAATCACGAGTCCGACTCACCAAAACGAGAGCACCCGGAAAACACCAGCCACTGGCCTCTTCTCGGGGACTCGTCACTGATTGTTCCTTCGGGTGGCCACCCACATTTAGCAGACGTCCCTGGGTGAAGTCAGACCCTGATGACAGTCGCCTCCTTGCCTTCAGCCTTTTCCTTCTTTTTCTTTCTCCTCGATCCGCCATTCCCCTTAAAAAGAAATGTTTCCCACCAAAACATCTTTTCCCCGCTTGGTTGTTATAGTAACATGATGCCGACAACTGGCAGCTGGACTATTTACTGGGCGGGATCCTCCGAGCACTGGGCTGTCCACAAAAGTGCCTGAAGGACTATTTATAGACACCCTCCCAGCCGCATTATAAAGTGACGGACAGTCCAGAAGGCCAACCCGCCTGACAAGTTATGTAGCCTTGCTACAACATCCATCCATCCAGTATCCAACCCACTACAACACCAACAACAACAACATTTATTTATATAGCACATTTTCATACAAACAGTAGCTCAAAGTGCTTTACATATTAAAGAATAGAAAAATGAAAGACACAATTATAAAACAAAATAAATCAACATTAATTAACATCGAATAAGTGTAAGGTTCAATGGCCAGGGGGGACAGAAAAAACAAAAAACTCCAGACGGCTGGAGAAAAAATAAAATCTGTAGGGATTCCAGACCATGAGACCACCTGACCAGTCCCCTCTGGGCATTCTACCTAACATAAATGAAACAGTCCTCTTTGGATTTAGGATTCTCATGGAAGGGCTTGATGATGATGATGGTCACGTAGACTTCTGCCTTTTAATCTGTCCATCATTGTTGGAGCATCATGAAGCTTTGAGTAGGTGGAGGTGGCGCAGGCCCTAACTACAGTGTCGCGGGGGTCTGCTAGTGCCAATCCCAGCCAACACAGGGCACAAAGCAGGAAACAATCCCCGGGCAGGACGCCAGCCCACCGCAGGACACACACGTCCACACACCTTAAGCACACACTAGGGACAATTTAGGATCGCCAATGCACCTAACTTGCATGATTTTGGACTGTGGGAGGAAACTGGAGCACCCGGAAGAGGAAACCCACACAGACACGGGGAGAACATGCAAACTCCACACAGGGAGGACCCAGGAAGCGAACTCAGGTCACTTTACTGCGAGGCAGCAGCGCTACCCACTGCGCCACCGTGCCGACACACCCTATTAAAAAAAATGGAAAAAAAAATAAATAAAACTCCCAGCCTGCTGGCACATCCAAACATTTAATTAGTTGAAGACTTCAGATACAACTGCAGTAAAAAAGAGTGTGAATTTTACACAATAGTCTAGTGATCTCTGTTTAGTTTTGTACTCGTTTTTCTGTGTTGATTATACCAAGGCCAGCACTTTCCAGTGGACTTCATTTCAAGCAACAAAAAATGATTGTTGATTGGTGAAATTGAAAAAAAAATAACTCACAGATAATATTTGAAATATTAGGGAGGCAAAAACCAAGAAGAAAAACAATGAACCTGCTTTATGTTTTTGCACGTTTCTGTGTTTTTTCTACCTGGTAAGATTTAGCCCCGTACACTGCATAGTCATGCATTTTTGCAGATATTGATACCTTCTGAAGAAATCAATTCATTTTAAGACCTTAATTTAGCAGAGTAAGCCGTATACTGAACTACAGACTGCAAATCAATTTTAGTTGATTTCGAACAGAGTTTTCCATTCTGTTGGTCAATTTCTATTAAGCATTCAAAGACACCCCAGGAATTTCATGTGCAATCACATGCAGGATTTGTTCTGAAAAGGAGTTTAAAAATAAAAGGTCAGTATTATAATGAAGATGTATGGATGGATGGGATTAGATTAGATTAGACTATGGGATGAGGATGGATAGGATTAGAAATGAATACATTAGAGGGTCAGCTCAAGAGACAAAGTCAGAGATGCTCCTAACTTGTATGTCTTTGGACTGTGGGAGGAACGCGGAGCACCCGGTGGAAGCCCACACAGACACGGGGAGAACATGCAAACTCCACACAGGTAGTACCTGGGAAGTGAACCCAGGTCTCCTTAAGGCAGTGTTTCTCAAATAGTGGGACGCGCCCCCCATGGCTCCATCAAGGGGGGCGCGTTTGACCTCGGGGAACATGCTTTTTTATTTTTCTTTTAAATTTTTTTGGAAATTAGAATGCACTTTCAATCTTTTCTGTTACATTTAATAATGCTATTCTTTGTTGTATTAATTGGTCCATATTTCTTTCTTTTTTTATTCTCTTATACGCTAATAAGGATACAGTGTTATGCAGAGGTGTACTTATGACAATTTTATAGACAAATGATACTATTTATAGTCGCGCGGGGGGCTATAGATGTTTTCTTCTTCCTAGGGGGGCATGACAGAAAATAATTGAGAAGCACTGCCTTAAGGCAAGGCAGCAGCGCTACCCACTGTGCCACCATGCCACCCTATTGTCTCTCTATTATAATAAATAAAAACCTTAGGAGATGAGAAGTGACTTTTTAGAATGAAGTCCCATGAGACGGAGACTTTTAACATGAGATTCTTTCAAGTCACACCATAGTTACAACCTTTGGAAGCAAGTCCCACGAGACGGTGACTTTTGCCATTAGATGCCTTCAAGTCACGCCCTATTTACAACTATTTTCAAACAAGACCACGGTCATCTAACCTCAGTTGTGTGAATGCTTTTGTCAGACACACTTCCTGTGCTCTCAGCTCTAATACATTTTATCAGGACAATAATTTTATACGTTCTAGATGACATGTCAATGAATAGACGAAGAAGAAAGAGCATGGACAAACATTCAAAAAAGTCGGTTTATTTATTAGAGAGCACCAGACACAACTCTGCCGAACACAGTTAAAGGATGTTTAGTATACAATAATTCCCTCACAAGGTGAAATCAATCCAGCACAATAAAAACATACTCAGCTGGTCACCTCACATCTCCTTCAATCACTTCTCAGCAAATGTCGTCCACCTCCACCTGACTCTGAGTCTCTGGTGCAGAAGAGATGGTGTCTTTTATGCCGGACCCTGAGAATACTTCTGGGATCAAAGCACTGCACAGCGGAAGCAGAGATAGCATTTCTCCTGCAGCTTCCCCTGGTGGTGCCCAAGTACCCCAACATGGCTGTCACTCAGGACTACAACTCCCAATATGCCCTGCGAGGTTACAAATTGGAGTTCTACCAGAGGGATGCTGCCACCCTGTGTACAGGGGGAATACATGGCTCACAAAAGAAGCCTCCCTCTGTCCTTCCATTCCAACAGGGAAAGGTACCAGCAACCAACTGGGCTGTGCTGTCTGTCCATTCACATCCTTCCATTTCGACTTCCCAGTTGGATAGGGAATTATCCTCGACACCCGTTAAGATGCCAGTCCACCCACTCTGACACTTACAATACTCAGTAAAGGGTCCTAATGCTTGTATCAACGGCATAGTTCTGTTTTTTTCTTTTTAATACATTTTCAAAAATTTCTTACATCCAGTTTTTCATTTTGTCATTCTGGGATATTGGCTGTTGCTTGATAATAAAAATAAATGAAATGATTTTAGCACAAGTTTGCAACATATGAAAATGTGTAAAAGTGAAAGGATCTGAATACTTTTTGAATCTACTGCAATTATAACAATTAATAGGCATATTCACTACAGAAAGGCACTGTATGAAATCCAGCCATTTATCTCACGTACAAATCACTTTCAATGAATACTTTGACCAATGAATAGCAAAACAATTTCAAAGATCACGTAGAAAACCAAATCATCATCTTGCCGATAATATTTACATGTTTAGAGTATCTTCTGCCAAATGACTGCTATCACTACGCATCGACAGCTTTTGGAGAGTCACGCAGAATTTGATTTCACATCTCATCAAGAATACACGGCACCATGAGGATAAGTGACTTCCTGAAGGTCACACTGCGAGCAGCCGCTGCCCGAGCCAGGTTCTGAACTGAGGATCTCCAGGGTTCAATCTTGCTTTTAACCACTGGACCACACAATTCTTTTACTGCCTCTTTGGAATTACTGAATTAAATTAGGTGAAGAGAATAGTTCTTTTGCTCCAGTTCCTAAAGAGAAGAAAAGAAAAATGAGTTGCTCGCATTCACTTACCAATAGTCATAAAAATATATTCTTAGACACGAGGATAAAGTAGCTAAACTTTTTAAATACGTTTTTCTATTTTTTTACAAAAACAGAATAACATACATGGAAAATGATGTATTTCAGTTTGTATTGTATATGTTTTATCTTCATGAGTTAGTTCATGGATTCACATACTAATGTGAGCCATGCATATTGTTACAAAAATTCACTTTAAGTCAAATACTGTTAGGGATATTTAGAGAAAATATATATTGTTGAAATACAATCTACAAGCTGTGCTACCTGCCTAAGTTCAAAGTCAGCAATGCATCATCTATTGGAGTGCATTTTATAATGCATGCAGTAATAAAATGAATTGCATTTTTCATTCCAACAGATGGTGCATCACAAACATTAGCACTGCCTTTACAAATCCCCATTACAGACACTGGCAGTGCTTTTATGAATACCACAACAAATAGCATATAACAGAGACACAGCAAACCAGACGGACACATTAATGCAGAATACATCCAGCAAAGAGTAACTTCCAGAAACACAGAAATCCACCTTAATAAAAGACATTCCAGTAGATACTGCACTGCAAACAGAAGTACACACAAAGACACAGAGACACTTGATTCACAGTGTTTAAATGTATTATGATAAAAATAGCTGTGCTACTTGTTGAAGTTTGGTTGAAATCTAAGTTTGCAATGCAACAACTATTGGAATGTATTTTATAATTCATGTAGTCATAAAATGAATTGCATTTTTCATTCCAACAGATGGTGCATTACAAACATTAGCACTGCTTTTAGAAATGCAATACCAAATACCATATGACAGAGACACAGCAAACAGAAGCACACACAAAGTAACAGAGACACTTAGATTCACAGCTGCCAGGAAGGCCTAAGAGAAGGTTTATGGATGTGTTGAGAGAGGACATGAAGGTGGTGGGTGTAACAGGACAAGATGGAAAGGACAGAAATATATGGAAGAAGATGATCTGCTGTGTCAACCCCTAACAGGAGCAGCTGGAAAAAAGAAGATGAAGATTCACAGTGTTTAAATGTATTATGATAAAGCTAGCTGTGCTACCTGACTAAGCTGGGTTAAAATCTAAGTTTGCATCAACTATTGGAATGTATTTTATAATTCATGTAGTAATAAAATTTATTGCAATTTTCATTTCAACAAACATTAGGACTGCTTTTACAAATATCATATGAAATGGCATGTACCAGAAACAAAGCAACCAGAAGGACACACAAATGGAACATTGTTCTTTTTGCCAAATTATAACCACCTTGTTTAAACATATTATGATATAACCAGTTGTATAACTGTCTAAGTTCGGTTGAAATCTAAGTTTGCACTGAATCATCTAGTGGAACGTATTTTGTAATGCATGTAGTAATAACATTAATTGTATTTTCATTCCAACAGAAGGTGCATTACAATCATTAACACTGCTTTTACAAATCCCATACCAAATGGCATATGACACATGCAAAGCAAACAGAAGCTCCACAAACACACAGTGACACTTGCCTCTTTAGCCAAAATCCACTGTGTTTAAACATATAATGATAAAACTAGCTGTGCTCCGTGTCTATGTCAGGTTGATATCTAAGTCTGCTATGCACAATCCATTGTAATGTATTTTGTAATGCATGTAGTAATAAAATTATTTGCATTTTTTATTCCAACAGATGGTGCACCACCACCTTTAGCACTGCTTTAACAAATCACATTCCAAATAGCATGTAACAGATATATATGCATTGCATTTGTCATTCTAAAAGATGGCACATCACTATTTCTAATAATAAAATACACTACAGTACATTTTTCATTCCAACAGATGGTGCATCACCACCATTATCACTGCTTTTACAAATCCCATAGTAAATGACATATAACAGAGACAAAGCAACCAAAAAGAAACACAGATACGGACACACACACAGACAGACATTTGTCCTTTCAGCCAAATTATATCATCTGTGTTTAAACATATTATGATAAAGCTACCTATCTAAACTGGGTTGAAATCTAAGTTTGTCGTGCACCATCTTTTGGAATGCATGTTGAGATGCATGTAGTAATAAAATGAATTGCATTTTTCATTCCAACAGGTGACTGGATCAAGGTTCCTTCCAGTTACAGATACCAGGCCTGCTTATAGGAGTGTAATTTTGTCCATCACATCCAGGTCAGTGCAGTTCACAGTTACAAGCCTCAAATAAATGTTCATGTCTGGAATGTTCACTTGATTCACATCTGAACTGTGCGATTTGTAGTTTCAAACCTTGAAGAAATCAAGCAAAAATGTGTCTTTGTCTGAAACATTATGGAGAGCACTGCATATCCACTACATTATAATACACATACTCAAAACTGGCAGCTGATCTCATTTTGGGATTTCAGAGAGCCACAGCCTGTCCTATCAGAATCATCCCTGGACCAGTCCATTGTAGGACACACTCTCTGACAGTGGGACAATTTAATGGTTAACTAGATGAGCGTGTCTTTCGGCTGTCAGAGGATGTGAGAGTAGCTACAGAAAAAAAACAAAATGGGCAGACCCTGCACAAAAGCAGCATAGGTGTTTGAGTATTTGAAAAGTCACATTTACTGCAGACCCCTAATGTTACTTTAAAATACATTCTGTAACAATAGCACGGAGGCAAGAGCATGGAGTCTAGTTAAGAGAAGATTTTCCTCAAATATTGAAGGTTTTACTTCACCCAAACAACCACAGACAAATGGAATAAATTACCAAATAGTCTGTTGAAAAGTAGAGACTTTAACATCTGGACTTGATGGTATTTTGGACAATCGAGGTGAATAGGATGGACAAGCCTGTTAGGCACAA
The DNA here is from genome assembly GCF_016835505.1 of Polypterus senegalus. NCBI lineage: Eukaryota > Metazoa > Chordata > Cladistia > Polypteriformes > Polypteridae > Polypterus > Polypterus senegalus. The sequence continues at coordinate 13,443,063 of NC_053158.1, forward strand.
TGGCCTGTTCTAGTCACAACTGATCTAATGTTCTAACGTTCTGCTGCTATTAACTCATGTTTGATGTATTTTATTGATTTTAAGTTAATCCTTTTAATTTCTTTCACATTTCATTCAAAAAAAATAATATTATTTATTATTTATTAATAAAAAATATAAAAAATAAAAATAATACTATTATTTATTCAATAATATTTATTATTTTGACATTATTCCAGGGATGTACTGTATCACGGGAGTATTGTATTATGAAGCGTTATGAAGCTTGTGTCACAGTGCATATGCCTATCTGTGCAAGGTTATGGCGGCAGTACACGCCCTGGTGGTCCACAATATATACTGTCACACACGTGCGCATGGGAGGCAGCTAAAGGGCTTGAGTGAAGGCAGTTCGGAGGCATGCGGGGTGTGGCAGAGTGCACTGACTCTTTTCTCCCTTGCCTGTAGACCATCCGGGGGATTTCACCTGGATCTCCTGACATCACTTCCGGGACTGAGCCAATGGAAGTCGGCCACACCAGCTCCAGTCCCTCTGATGTCACCTCCGGCTATGAGCCAATGGTGGAAGACCACGTGCCAGATCCATATGACCTCACTTCCTGTCTCCCCCTTTAAAACCTGCCCCTTTTCCTTTGTTTCCTCAGTCTTGTTTTGGACTCGTTGAATGCACTTCAGTGCTGATTTTTTGAAAAACGACTTTTGCAGCCAGGATACCACAATATACGGGTGGCTGCCCCAACTCTTTATCTGTCCATGTCTCGTTCTTGTGACAGTGGCATAGCGGCAGGATGGAGAAGTCCCGGAAGAGAAGGGGACAGGACCTGCAATATACCCCGGTGGGAGCGCATCGGGGCCGAGTATTCAGGCGGGGAGGGTGCCCCGTGGTTCGGCGTGACCCGGTGCGGGCTCCGCTCCCGGCACTCATAACTAGGCCATCTGGAGAGGTCAGGGAGTGTGCGGGTGGGGCTCACAGAATTGGGCTGCCCTGGAGGGGGAGGCTAAAGGGACTCAGTATGCTCTCTTGGGGGAGAGTGCCTGCCTCCCTGTGAAACCAAAGCCCCATTTACCACCTAGGGGTGCCCCAGACTGGCAGGTGAATAAAATAAAAATGGAGGTTGGACCCTGAGCGGCCGACCAACAAACAAGCCTGGTCCTTATGGGCAATGGTAGGGCATTGGCTACGGCCATTTGAAAACACGCCCTACCAAATAATAGAGCAGGTAGCTTGCTATCTGCTCCTGGAAGCGCTTCCCCATGGCTTCACCCAGCCGGTTTGGGGCAAGCAGTTTAAGAACATGTCTGAGCTCATAGAGCTTATGGAGACGCAGAGGGCGGCCTCACACTCTGGGGGAGCAGAACCGTCCTCATGTCAAACTCAGCCGGGTATGTTCCAAGACCTAGCCCCTCCCTGTACAATCCGGAGCTCGTATGGCGTCCAGCGGTGCTGGCGCAAAACCGCTTGGAGGCAAGGAGGAATGCAGGTGGAGGGCGAGGAGGGGTTGGTGTGCTCTGGCTAATCCGTTGGCGGTCCCACATACTGGCGTGGTGATCGTCAACGGACACAAGACCACAGGTTTGTTCGACTCCGCAGCAACATTTCCATTGTTGCCCGCCGCTTTGTGCAACCGCAACAGTGGCTAAAATTTAAGACCGGTATAACCTGTGTCCACGGAGACATCCGCTGGGACAGGTCCGCCGCTGTGTCATCAGTTACGGAGGGTCAGTTCAGAACTCACCGTAGCGTCCTACCTGATCCTCCACACCCGGTGATACTAGGGCGGGACTGGTCTAAAATCAAAAGCGGTGAGACACATACCACTCCGGGGTTAATTTGGGCCTCGTTATGGACGGAGATAACCCGTCTCAAGCTGCCTCCACGCCGTGTAATCAGCCGGCAGAGAGAGACGGCGTCGCCCTGACTGACGTGGCAACTCCCGGGCCGTCGCGGGCTAACACGTCATCCACCAACGCCGCGGCGGGAGGAAACCACGCCCATTGAGGTCGACGCTGACCCTCTCTCCGTGTTGCGGTTCCAATTTAAAGAAACGCCGGCTTCTTTTAGAAGGGAGCAATGGAATGATGACTCCCTGAAGTTTGTAAAAAATGCAGTGGTCCTTGTCAATGGCCAGCGCACTAATCAGTCGATGCCACAGGGCCCCTACTTTGTGCTAGATAATGACCTCCTTTACCGTGTAGCAATGCATGACGGGCAGGAGACAGGCTGCTGCTAGTGCAGCGTACCTTCCGGCGGCAGGTCTGCGAGCTAGCACACGCCCACCTCCTAGGTGGCCACCTGGGCACCGAAAAAACTCTGGAGCGGATCAAGCTCCGTTTCTACTGGCCAGGAATTAATGAGGAGGTTAGTAAACTTTGCGCTTCCTGCCCGGAGTGTCAACTGCGACAAATTCCTAGGAGGGACCGTGCTCCTCTTGTTCCTATTCCACTGATTGGCGTTCCCTTCCACAGAATCGGGTCGACCTGGTGGGACCCTGGAGCCCTCAGCCCGAGGACACAAGTACATTTTAGTCCTCGTGGATTACGCTACACGATACCCTGAAGCTGTTCCGTTGCGCTCAGCTACCTCTAAAGCCATCGCGGGGAATTACTAGGGGTATTGGCGTGGGGATCCCCAAAGAAGTCTTGACAGACCAGGGGACCCCCTTCACCTCGGAGACGTTCAAGGAGACTGCCAGATTACTGAAAATAAAGCATTTAAAGACCTCGGTGTATCATCCTCAAACCGACGGATTAGTAGAGAGGTTTAATCAAACTCTCAAGCAAATGCTGCGTAAGGTGGTCAGCGAGGATGGAAGGAACTGGGATCAGCTCCTCCCCCTCGTCCTTTTTGCCTATCGGGAAGTCCCACAAGCCTCCACGGGTTCTCCCCTTTGAACTACTGTACGGGCGACAACCTCGGGGCATATTAGATATTTTGAAAGAAGGCTGGGAAGAAGAGGCTCTTCCCTCCACAAACATACTGGAGTATATCGCGCAGTTTCGCGATAGATTTGGAAAGATTCGCCTGTCCTTAAAAGTCACATGGAGGAGGCTCAAGCAGCACAGGCCGGTACTACAACGCGGCACGCCTCTTCGGGAGTTCCACCGGAGATCGGGTCATGGTCCTAGTGCCTACCTCCCACTCTAAATTGCTTGCCCACTGGCAGGGCCCCTACGAAGTTAAGGAGAGGAAGGGACTGGTCGACTATTTGGTGAGTCAACCCAATCGCCGGCCAAAGGAGCGGTTTATCATGTGAACCTGCTGAAACCGTGGAAGGACAGGGACCCGATCCCTCCTCCGGCCAGCCCGCTCACTCTTCGCTCACACACACGACCTTAACTTCGGCACGGACTTAAGTCCCAGACAGCGGCAGGAGCTGGAAACAGTTATCCGGACCGTTGGAGGTAGTCAGTGAGAACCCGGAAGGACCTCTCTGATTGAGCACAACATGTGACAGAGCCGGGGTTGTTGTCCGAGAACGCCTATCGTCTTCCCGAGGCAAAAAAGGCTGAAGTGGAGCTTGAGATCAAGCGCATGCTGGAGCTAGGTGTGATTGAGGAAAGTTATAGTCCCTGGTCCAGCCCCATTGTGCTCGTCGGTAAGCCTGGCGGAGTTGGAGGTTCTGCAATGACTTCCGTCGGCTTAATCAAGTCTCCCAATTTGATGCTTATCCAATGCCACGCGTGGGCGACCTCCTCGAGAGGCTTGGACAGGCTCAATACCTGACCACACTTGACATGACGAAAGGGTACTGGCAGGTTCCTTTAACGGACTCCGAAGGAAAAACGCGTTTAGTACCCCTAGCGGACACTGGCAGTATCGTGTCCTTCCATTTGGGTTACACGGGCTCCAGCAACCTTTCAGCGTCTGGTGGACAAAGTGCTTCGCCTCATAACTCATACAGTGCTGCCTACCTGGATGGCGTGGTCATCTATTCCAGCACATGGAAGGAACACCTACAGCATGTCCAAGCGGTATTACGGACACTTGGTGAGGCGGGCTCGGATTAATCCCAAGAAATGCTTCTTGGATTAAGCGAGGCCAAATATTTAGGCTACCTGGTGGGTGGGGTACCGTAAGGCCACAGTGCTCCAAAATTGATGCCATTCTGAAATGGCCCGTCCATGAACAAGCGGCAGGTCCAAGCCTTTCGGTTAGCGGGTACTACCGCCGGTTTGTACCCGGTTTTGGAGAGCGGCGCCTTGACTGATTTAACAAAGAAGAGGGCCCGAACATTGTGGTATGGACTGAAAAACAGGCGCTGCATTTGGTGACTTAAAGCAGGCCCTTACGTCCACACCTGTTTTGATGGCACCTAACTTTTCTTTGCCTTTCATCCTCCAGGCGGACGCCGGACACAGGCCTGGGCGCGTGCTGAGCCAAAGCGTCGATGGTGTGGAGCACCCCATCATGTTCCTGAGCGGAAACTGTTGGACCGGGAGACCAGGTATGCTGCGGTGGAGAGGGAGGCTCTGGCGATTAAATGGCCGATTACTCAGCTTAGGTACTACCTGTTGGGCCGGGAATTCACCCTTGTCACGGACCATGCACCACTACAGTGGATGGCCCTCCACAAGGAGTCGAATCCAGCGGGTCACCCGGTGGTTTCTTGACCTACAGCCGTACAAGTTTTCGCTCGTTCATCGTCGGGGCGCTCTTCACGCCAACGCTGATGCTCTTTCTCGGGTTCACGACCTCTCGGTTAGGGTCGCCCGACCCGCCGGGTCTGGGCTAAGGGGGGGGCTTTGTCACACACGTGCGCATGGGAGGCAGCTAAAGGGCTTGAGTGAAGGCAGTTGAGGCATGCCGGGGTGTGGCAGAGTACACTGACTCTTTTTCTCCCTTGCCTGTAGACCATCCCCGGGGGATTTCACCTGGCTCTCCTGACATCACTTCCGGGACTGAGCCAATGGAAGTTGGCCACACCAGCTCCAGTCCCTCTGATGTCACCTCCGCTATGAGCCAATGGTGGAAGACCACGTGCCAGATCCATATGACCTCACTTCCTGTCTCCCCTTTAAAACCTGCCCCTTTTCCTTTGTTTCCTCAGTCTTGTTTTGGACTCGGTTGAATGCACTTCAGTGCTGATTGTTTGATAAAACGACCTTTTGCAGCCAGGATACTACATTATACGGGTGACTGCCCCAACTCTTTATCTGTCCATGTCTCGTTCTTGTGACAATACATATATACATATCTATATTGTCACACTCAAGTTCTTAGGAGGCAGTCAACAAGCCCAAAGGTGAGTGAAATATCGTGAGACAAGCGGTTGATTTTTCAATACTAATGCCTCTCTCTGTCTCTCATCAGACAAAAAGAACAATTAAAACGCACTTTACTTCCAGGTCCCAAGATGGCCACCCAGAAGTCACTTCCGGCACCTTCTGATGACTATACTTCTGGCACCATCCAATGACATCACTTCCTCCATTACACCACTTATGGTCCCTCTTTGATGATATTGTATCCGTCTCAACAGTTTCGACGTCATCTCCTGCCAACTCATTTCCGTCCTCCATTTTGTCCATGTATAAAAACTGCTAATTTTCTGTTACCGATTGTCAATTGGCATTATACGGAGACGGTCCCCAACTCTTTTCTTTTTGTAATTTGTAAGTTTATTACTATATATATATATATATATATATATATATATACCTGTATATACACTAGGGGGTTCCGCCATGATTGCTTTGCTCGCCAACCCCCCTGGCCTGCGCGACGCACCAGCCACTTCGCGTCTCTGCCACTCACGCTGTGAAGAGGGGGGCTGAACGCACCCCAAGGAGACACGGTCGCTTCTCCAATACCCCCTCTTAAACGGTGATACAATGGAAAACAAATACATGTTTTTTTTCCTCCTCTTTGCTCGATCAGCTGCTGGCTTGCTGCTGTTGCTGTCCTGCCACGTGATCTGCATCTCATGCGGCACTTTGAATATTTAAAAGCCTGTGCAGCAGCTGTTCTACTCTTTGTCTTTTATTTCCGGTCCCGGGCGTGGTTAAATCTCTTGGCACAAAGTCTCGTCTCGCGGGATGTGAGTTCTTGATATTTTTTAGTTTATAATTTAAAAACGGAATAAGAATCTGAAAATCTAAGATCACATTAAAGTTAGATAAATTCTGAAAAGAATCATACCAAAAATATTTATGTAGGTTTTAAAATAAGCCAGGTTTAAAGTGTGTGAAAAAGCATGACATAAAAGCATCACATAAAATCTTGCACAAAATCACTGTACTTTTAGGCTTAGGATTTTATATATACAGAGTAGATATATACTGTATATATATATATATATATACAGTATATCTACTCTCTATATATTTAGAATACTTTAAATCCAGTGCTTTTGCTTTTCTTTCATTAAATGGGTTTGCCCAGCACCATTTATATTTATAGGACAGCTGAAGGGCTCTGATGATGGTAATTCTCCTCCTGATCAGGGGTTGGCACCGTTGCTGGATGTCAGTTCTTCACCTCTCTTTGCAGAACAAAAGAGTGACACACCTTTTCCTCCTTTGACATCAGTTCCGTCATATGCCCTCCAGGGCCCGCCATCTACCTGGATCCTATATTACCACCACCCTACTCCACCACCTCAGTCAAATCATGGACTCCATTCTGAAAAGTCTTAATGATTTTATCACTCTTTTTTGTTTTTTGCTACTCAGAATATGCAGTAATATATAGTGAAGAAAAATTTTTGGGGCACCTAGCGGCCAACCCCGTACATTTAAAGAAATGCAAACATGAACAAAATGAGGTTTAAGTGTGCAAAAAATGAGTCTTTCCCATTATTCATCCAGTCAGACTGCCCAAGATGGCGATGTCTTGATTTAAGATGCATTCTGAGAGGAAGAGGTGGGTCCAGGTGGTCAGACCCTGGAAATGATGTCACAGGTGGATCGGTGTCAATCTTCTTCTTCTACAGAGGGAGGAGAGGAGAGATCGTTATTGTACAGCGCTACATCATGTCTCAGCAGAGAATTATAATCACTCAGGCCCTTAAGCTGTTCCCCATGCCTACACGTGTGACAAGGGTCATTCAGATCATATCACATTCTGCACACAATTTTTGTGCTGTAGATTTTATTTCAAACTGATACATTTGTCATTATTTCCCCATCAATCTACACTGACTACTCCATCATGCCAAACTGAAATGTATTAAACCTCAGAAAGTGAAATCTCTGATGTGTGTAGCTTGGCAACAATGTGCCTTGTCTCAGGTGGCATTATTTAACACACCGGCCCTGCTCTCCACTACACTACCATGCCACCCACGAGGATGGTAAAATTTGGAATTCAGCTTAATTTTTACATTTTTTTTACAAATAGCGCAGCTTGTGTTTCTGGCTTAGAGAGAGATCCACATACATTTACAGATAGAAAAATTTAAAGTCAAATGACATTTAATTAAAAAACACACACACACACACACAGACACATTGCGGTGGTGGTGCTGTTTAATTAAAATGTTATTGACTCGCAAGAAAAAAAAATCTCTTTTACGTGTTTGCGAGAAAAAAAATATGTTTGAACTCGAAGCACATTGATGATTGATGTGGTTACAACACGTACTTGACAGCAGTGCTCATATTAGGCTTGTGGTTGTTTTATAATTTCAGTATATAGTAATATATAATAAGAAAAATCTTACAGTCCAGCAAGCAGTAGCCAAAAATCTTATTTGGAAAAGAATATTTGGCATACTTAGTAAAGCCTTCAATGCAATTTAACGGTATACACGAGTGTACGCTTAAAGACATCAAGAGCAAGAGTCTTGTTTCAGTGAATTCTTATGATTCCTTTCTGCTTTGACTGGAAGCTTAGTATAAATATTAATGAAAGTGTCTGGATGGCATTGCTTTGCAGCATTAAATACATCGCCCTGATGTGATTATTTTCATCGTAACAAAACGTATATTTTGTCTGTGGCACTTTAAAGGTGCCGCACCTTAAGAAAGCCCTAAAATACAATTAGGCTTACGTGTATTCGTGTTTAGGGAATAGTCTGCTCTCTATTACAGGTTGCACATCTATTTAGTTAAATCTATATTTTTCCACGTAGAGTACATTTTTTAAAATAAAATTGCATTGGCTCTGCACTGTGGCATTTATATCATTTCACTGCAAAACGTTTTCAAAGTCAGCCCGAGCTCTCTGTGAAGCCAGCAATTGAAAATGTAATTACAGCAAGGTGCCAAGACCTGCCCGGCACTCTATACCTACTGCAAGAAAATAAATTATGTTGCATTCAACGTAACGTGGAAACTCCAAAGAAGTGAATTTGACTAATGTGCCATTCTTGTGCCCTTAGCTGATGTCACATTTAAATATATGAAATGTAAATGAAAAGACTGTTTAACTAATTTAATTTTGTTTATTTCCAAGAGAACCCTCCAGAGTGAAGACACGTAGCAAGCCAGACGAATATTTTTGCTAGTTAGCAAAGACTTCATGATTGTGAATCTTTGCCAGTGTGTTTTCAAAGCAAAGCCTAAAGCCACTTCATCTGTCATTTTAAATGTTACATTTTCTTTTTTTTTTATGTTTCTTTCAAGTAAAAAAAAACATACACTTATATTTTTAATTTCAGATTCATGGTATTTTTCCAAGCTGCTTTTGAAAGGTTTCCATTTCATGAGTTGATTAAAAATATATTTGCACGTAAAAATTAAAATGCAACAGAGCAGTGGGTTTGAGAAACGGATGACAAATTCGATCTCAAGTTGGGTAAATGGCAGGAGATGAAGACTACGGACAAGAGGAGAAGGCTCAACGTGGAGTGAGGTCACCAGGTCCGTTTTTTTCCATACTAGAGTTTGTTTGGGGGGAGTTTTTCCTTTTCTTCTTAGAGAGTCAAGGCTGGGGGTCTGTCAATAGGGCCATTGCCGGATTTTGGGCTTTACAAAAATAAATTGTGTTATGTTGCACCAGTGGATTCCCTAGGTGGGGTCTGAGCTTCTTGTAACTTTTATTCATTCGTTTATTCTTTCATATTCCACTGCTTATCTGAAGTCCGGTCACGGGGCCAACAGTCTTACAAGTGTGGCCCAAACTTCCCTTTTCCCAGCCACACTTGCCAACTCATACTTTTGGATCTCAAGGTGTCGCCAGGCCATCTGGGAGATATAATCCTTCAAGTGAGCCCAGGGTCTTCCCCGGGAAGAGGGTCTCCTCACTGCTATTCAGACCTGTAAAACCTCCATATCAGAGGCCTGAATCACGTCAACTGGCTCCTCTCCATGCAGCTCTACTGACATAAATTCCAGTGCAGTCAGTAAATTAGTGAAAGTCACAGATGATACAAGAATTGGAGGGATACCATAGTTTGAGAAGCTAGTGTGATGTGCCCGCCGCACAACGCGTCCGACAGTGGCAGACTCATTGCTTCAACGATGAGTCCTCAGCCCTGCCACGCAACGCGTCCACTGGCCATAGATGACTCATTGCCTCAGCAACGAGTCTGCAGTGCTCATAGGCCATGGGCCGATCCGCAGGACACTTTAATTCGGCCAATGACCTAGCCCCCTTTATCTTTGTTTCCTTTCCCCCTTGTTTGCTGTGCCTGTATGTCATTAAGTGGTAGCTCCCTTTCCAATAAATACATTTGCAGTTCCTGTTTGAAGTTGATTAATAAAGTTGGTTGTTCTCGTCTTTTGGGTGTAAGACAGTGACTCACGCGTCACAACAGCAAGAATTATTCACAAAGACTTAAAAACCTTTAAAACTGGACAAACACTTGGTAAAAAGTGCAAAGCGACATGTGGGCAAAAGGAATGCCAATTATATATACAAGATGGGAGACACTGTTCTATAGGAGTCAACCTAGGATGAGTATTTAGAGGTTTACGGTGACACGAAGTTCTCATTCTCCCAGCAATGTTTAGAAGACAAGTAAAATGCAGTGGAACCTCTAGAAAAGATCACCTCGGTATACGAGAAATTCAAGATAAGAGGAAAGTATGAGTGAAAAATTCGGATCTAAATACGAGCATTGGCTCGCGTAACGAGCCACGAGCCAGGCTGTGGTTATGCATGACGCGTTTCCCAATCCGCATTGACTCGGGGATTCACCCAAGCTGACACTGCCAGCCCGTCAGCTCACTCAGTGTTCCTTGTTTTCACGTAGCGTGAGGATCTACGCGTCTGTGCACTTGTGATTTCATTGTTTCGCTGTAGCAGTTCGCCATATAAGCGTATCCAAAATATTGCGGACATGCAGACGGAGAATAGGAGACGATTGCCCTCAAGAGGAGTACTAGGGTGTTGTACCGTGTTAGCCATTATGAATGTAGAGAAAAGCCAAGCAAAATGACACCTTTTATTGGCAACCTAAAAAGATTACAATATGCAAGCTTTGATTACATCTTGCCTGAAGAAGGGGCCTGAGTTGCCTCGAAAGCTTGCATATTGTAATCTTTTTAGTTAGCCAATAAAAGGGGTCATTTTGCTTGGCTTTTCTCTACCCTCAAGAGAGATAAGGAGAGAGAGAGGGGGGCGCGCGAGCGAGCGAGCAAGAGAGATAAGAGAGAGAGAGACGCACACGAGAGAGAAGAACCATCAGCTCAGTTATGATCACATGACGCTCAGCAGACAAAGTGTATCCACACTTATTTATCAGTGTTATTTGTTAGGAAAATTGATTTTTATGTTGATATTTTTGGGGGTGCAGAACAGATTAACTGGATTTCCATTATTTTCAATGGGGAAGTTTTGTTCTAGATACAAGAAATTCGCTATACAAGCTCAGTGCTGGAACGAATTAAACTTGTATCTAGAGGTTCCACTGTATTAAGTTCCTAGATAGAAGGCTATTCTGCCTCAAACTCGATTGACTTTAGGCACTTAATATTCGCCTATGGTGTAGGCAAAAGGATTGTGACCCCAAAATTGGCCCAGATGTAATGAGCCACAATTTTCGGTATAGAAATTCCAGGCCAAACATGGCCCAGATACAATCAGTTGCATATAAAGTATTTCTGGCTTTACAGTTATGGACCAATTATGGCCCATCCGTCACCAGCCATATTTAGGAGCATTCATGCCATTTGTATACTGGGCCCAATGTAGCCCTTATGCAATCAAGCACATCTTATATATAAACATCTACGTGCGGAAGTGTGTCTGTCTGTCTACCTGGCCCCGATGTGCGAGGCTACAGCATGAAGTTCAAAGTGAAACCGCCGCTGCTAATACACAAGCGAGGGAAGCACATCGGCAAAACGAAACCTATGAGGAATGAGAAACTCGCTTAGCTGCTGATAGACAACGGAGGCAAGCAGGTCAGCAAAACGAAACTGCCGAAAAAAGAGAACCTTGCTTAGCTGCTAATGCACAACCGATATGATTGATTGATTGAAGTGCCAGAATCCATGGTTTTTAGGAGCCCAGGCTTTTTACATCATGGGCTTACAGAGCTAGTGTAATATATTTTTGCAGAAAGTGGTTCTGCTGTATTCAACCATATGTGAGGATTGCATGCCAATTAGATTCTAGACCAGGTGCTGCCCAAATGCTATTAACCACAAGTCCAGTATGCCTTGCATTGTAGGTTTGTGCCTAATAAGGCCTAACAGTAACCAAAAGCTTTCAGGGGTTTTCGCGGCATTTGTATTCTGGGCCTACTGTGGCCCAAATGCAATAAACCATAAAGTAAAGTGAGTGTCTTTTCCATTTTGGGTCAACAATAACCCAGCTATTATTAGCCACGTGTATCTATGAAAGGCACATTTGGCAGGGACATTTTAACTTTAATGTCCTTATCTAAAAGAACAGTGTAGAAATATTATATTGTACAAGTGTTAAATGTGTGATTATGTGCTGTGAAGAAAGGATGACCACAAAAATAACAACATGAAGACTTTTTATTAATCCATAAACTTTTTACAAACAAATAGATAGATACTTTATTTATCTCCTAGTGAAAATTAAAACTTTTCAGAAGCTCAACAAAAATATGAATATTAAAAACAAACCACAACCCCACCGAAACACAAACAAGAATATCTGGCATTAATAACAAGAGAGCTGCTGCTGTTTGCTAGCAGACTTTTATGTGGCAGATCTGCCAATTTGTGCCACAAGTTTACATTTGAAGGGATTCATATTTGGATAGAGAAGGTATAGCTACTTAGGCCCACAAATGGAACATACTGAGAGAAGTTCATTCATTCCAAAGATCCCCCTGGTGGAAGTCACCAGAATTCTAGGGTCAGAATAATTCATCATTAGAGTGTTGGTAACAGAATGTATGATTTCTGTTACTGAGTTATTAAACATTAACAAAGATGATGTAACTTATCTCTCTAGGCTGCAATGTGGACAAATTCAGTCAGCATTTTAATATCTATTTGAATGTCGGGGTCAAGGAGGTGGGGCTTTGTGTGAATTTATTAAATAGTGAAAGAAAAGAAAAATGATTTGGAATCAAGGTCTACAAACAAGACGGCTTGCGAAATAAACCTCAGCAGACAGGTACAGTATATGCTTCTTGTATAAAATATGAACAATAATGACATCAATGTTGAAGCAATGATGAAGTGAAATGGAGGCGCTTTACTTAGATGGCTGCACTGTGCTTGTTGCATTCAAACCAATGTACTGTAATATCTGAACCAACATATATATGTCCAAATGGATTTATCTCAACCAATGTATGTAACCAAACACATGTATCTGAACGGAAGAATATATCTAAACAAATCTATTTAAAGCAATATATATATATTGTAAAAGATGTAGAAGGACACAGCATAAAGGTTTGGGGTTTTCCGGCCCCGTATATTGTAGACAATCCACAATAAAAAAGAAAAAGCAGGTCAAAAATATAAACTAAACAGTTCATATGCACGACGCCGAATCATGGCGTCCGCGGCCATTTTATGAGGGAGGAGCCGGAAGTGGAGGAATGCTGGGAAGGAACCGTGAGGGAGGATGGGATCGATGACGTCAGGAAAAGATGGAGGAGGAAGGGCGGAAGTAACGCACTGTGGGCAAACCCGGCTTATGGTGGCGGAGCGTCTTTTTTCCTAAAAGAAAGAAGAGGGAGAAAGTTAGTACTCCGCCATTCCCTGCCGGCGAATGTCTTCCCAGGTGTGTTAAGATCCATCCGCGGTCTCCTATTTGCACGTGCGTGACAATATATATATATATATATATACTGTATATATACTGTATATCTAATCTACAGTCATGTGAAAATGTTTGGGAATCCCTCTTAATTCTTTGACTTCCTTTTAATATCTGACATGCCTTATGGAAACAGTAGTATTTCAGCAGAGACATTAAGTTTATTGGATTAACAGAAAATATGCAATATGCATCATAAAAAAATTAGACAGGTGCATAAATGTGGGCACCCCAACACAGATTTGACATCAATATTTAGTTGAGCCTCCTTTTGCAAATTAAACAGCCTCTAGACGCCTCCTATAGCCTTTGATAAATGTCTGGATTCTGGATGGAGGTATTTCTGACCATTCTTTCATACAAAATCTCTCCAGTTCAGTTCAATTTGATGGACAGCCTGCTTCAAATCATCCCATAGATTTTTGATGATATTCAAATCAGGGGACTGTGACGGCCATTCCAGAACATTGTACTTCTCCCTCTGCATGAATGCCTTTGTAGATTTCCAACTGTGTTTTGGGTCATCGTCTTGTTGGAATATCCAACCCCTGCGTAACTTTAACTTTGTGACTGATGCTTGAACATTATCCTGAATAATTTATTGATATTGGGTTGAATTCATCTGACCCTCAACTTTAACAAGGGCCCCAGTCCCTGAACTAGACACACAGCCCCACAGCATGATGGACCCTCCACCAAATCTGACAGGAGGTAGCAGGTGTTTATCTTGCAATGCAGTGTTCTTCTTCCGCCATGCAAAGCACTTTTTGTTATGACCAAATAACTCGACTTTTGTCTCATCAGTCCAAAGTACTTTGTTCCCAAATGAATCTGGCTTGTCTAAATGAGCATTGGCATACAACAAGCGACTCTGTTTGTGGCGTGAGTGCAGAAAGGGCTTCTTTCTCATCACCCTGCCATACAGATGTTCTTTGAGTAAATTGCGCTGAATTGTAGAACGATGTACAGATACACCATCTGCAGCGAGATGTTCTTGCAGGTTTTTGGAGGTGATCTGTGGGTTGTCTGTAACCATTCTCACAATCCTGCGTATATGCCGCTCCTGTATTTTTTTGGGGGGGCTGCCAGACCCACTGGGTTTAACAGCAACTGTGCCTGTGGCCTTCCATTTCCTGATTCCATTCCTTACAGTTGAAACTGACAGTTTAAACCTCTGAGATAAATTTTTGTAGCCTTCCCCTAAACCATGAGACTGAACAATCTTTGTTTTCAGATCTTGTGTGGGTTGCTTTGAGGATCCCATGCTGTCTGTCACTCTTCAGAGGAGAGTCAACGGGAAGCACAACTTGCAATTGACCGCCTTAAATACCTTTTACCACTCATGATTGGACACACCAGTCTATAAAGTTCAAGGCTTAATGAGCTCATCCAACCAATTTGGTGTTACAAGTCATCTACATTGAGCAGTGACGGGCATTCAAATCAGCAAAATGACAAGGGGACCCACATTTGTGCACAGCCAGTTTTTCACATTTGATTTAATTTCATACAACTAAATATTGCTTCACTAAAAATCATTGTTCAGAAAACACCACAGTACTCAGATATCTATCTATCTATCTATCTATCTATCTATCTATCTATTTTTTTTTCCTGAACAATCCCTCATAGTCTATATATATAGAGGTGGGCAAAAGTAGGTTTACAATGATTCGTATAGGAAAAGACATGTAGGTTATGATTGCTACACTCAAGCAAATTTTAATAATAATAAGAAGTCAAATAATGCAAATAAGTAATACAATAATTAATAAATAAACAGTAATACAAAAATAAACTCTATGTTTCACATACTTATAACTGTAAACTTACTTTTTCCCACCCCAGGTCTTTCCTGAAAATATCCATCCATATAATATGAAAAATAGGTACATTTATTGAAGAAGATACAATAAACATTGTACATAGGACAATGACTCCTCAGTCCCCTTCAAAGTATACACCTTGGGACCTCACCCAGTTCTCCCAGAGTCTCTTCCCCTGTACAAAACACTCTACAAATCTTTGCTGGAATCACCATCAGCTGCCTCCTCGAATTTTCCTGACAGTTTGAAATCTCTTCCCTTTCAAAGGTGATTTTAGTTTTGGGAAAAGCCAGAAGACGCAAGGTGCCAGATTTGGGCTGTAGGGGAGGCTGAGTCATCTGGGTGATTTGATGTTTGGGATACACTCGCAGTGCCAGTCGCCGATTTTTGTTAATTGTAGCCCATAAACGTTCAACATTCTCAGGTGTTCTGCTTGTTGACTTCCAGAATGTGGATTGCTTTCAAACAGATTCTCAAAGTCTGTGCCACACTTGTGCTGCACTCATGGTATTGTCCCCAAAAGCCTTCTGAATCATCCGAATAATTTCCGTGGATGAATGTTCAGACTTAACACAAAATTAGATACAGATTTGTTGCTCTACTCGCTCAGTCATTTTAAATGCGATGGCCACACAGTACACTTGCTCACTCAACGGCATCTAGCGCCCCCACTGACCAGTCCAGTGACGTCGTCATTATTCACGCATGTGCATTCCAGTCCACTCTCCTTGGCTGTCAGGTTACATAGATGAAGCACAAACCATTCTCGTTATATTAATAACTAGCAAAATACCTGCACTTCGTACTGCCTTAAAAGTTTTATTAGGAAGAAATTTAAATCTTTTTAAACTGAGGGAAAATATGCCAATAATTATTTGTTAAGGATCTCTTTGTATACCACATTGTTAGTTCGGCCCTCTGGTTGTAATATGACCAAGCTGTGTGCTGAGCTTACTCTTAAGCATGCAACGTACAGTTGGCCATGTGAACAGTAATCTTGCTTCAAATCTCACAGCTTGGATTGCGGCTGTCATAATCGGTTTGAGTTTCATGGTTTGTTTCAATTACGACAGTATTTGTAGGACTTGTGTTGAAGAGACTTTTGGCATCTGCCAAGCGCTGTAAGTATACAACCGGTTTCATCGATAACTTCACATCCAGCTTTTGAGAGTTTAAACATTCATAAACATCAAGGTGTCCACTACTGAAATTGCCACCTGTGAATCTAAGATGTTGAAGAGGTATTGGCGGTTTTACAAAGGTGTAAAATATTTGGCCATTTTGGTACACTTGAAAGCGACAACCGAACAATTCAGTGGAAGCCATCAACTCACATGCAGAACCATAGGTGAAGGGCTTAAGCATTTCACTCTTCTAGTGCTCCTGTGTAGTATAATTATCTCCTGTACCGTCATTAGTCCACACCTTAAGCCTGTCCCAGTCATTCAATACATAAGACACAAAGTTCCTCAGGATATCAAGAGTGAGCCTGATATGGCCGTGCAATATGTAACAAAGAGAATGGAAAAGGCAGGTGCCATCTCCGGGCATGGAAACCACTCGGTAAGTGACAGTTCTTTGATCGATGGTGATCACCTCGATAGACATGTTAATGGGGGTACGGTTGGAAATGGGTACATGAACAATGTAAAGTAAGTCTAAAATACCTACACAATAACTATAATCGTAATAAATGAACAATAAAACAGCGGAGAAGCCGTGGATTAAATAAAAAGGCTGTAGTTATCAGCAGGGAGACGTAAATCCTGTGGCGAAGCAAGGAAGGGAAAGTAGAGACTGGAGTGACGGACGGCCTTATACAGGCAGGCAGCCAACAACGTGGGAGGCGTTTGGATGGGGGACCCAACGCTGCCTCACACAGTGACCGAGCTGCAGGCTATGGACGTATATATGTACGTAAGTAGGATTAAGTTAGCTTTGGGAACCCGCGTATCAAATTTCTTGAAGATGGGCCCATAAGTAACAAAGACTGTTGAAAAGTTCAATATGGCGGCCGACAGTGGCATTATACCACCGAAATAAGTACCAAATTTCACCCTTTGACCTACACGGGAAGTTGGAGAATTAGTGACGTTGGAAAGTTCAATATGGTGGCCGACAGTGGTGTCATACCACCGAAATAAGTACGTACATTGGTTTTGGTTAGCGCAGGGAAGCCGCCTACCAAATTTCGTGAAGATGGGGTCATAAATAAGAAAGTTCAACATAGCGGACGTTGTTGACCGTTATGACCGTTAAGTGTAGAATTTCGAAATGAAACCTGCTTAACTTTTGTAAGTAAGCTGTAAGGAATGAGCCTGCCAAATTTCAGCCTTCTACCTAAGCGGGAAGTTGGAGAATTATTAACATTTGTAAAATTCAATATGGTGGCCGACAGTGGCGTCATACCACCGAAATAAGTACATACATCGGTTTTGGTTAGCTCAGGGAAGCCACCTACCAAATTTCGTGAAGATGGGGTCAGCCTTCTACCTACATGGGAATTTGGAAAATCAGTGACGTTGGAAAGTTCAATATAGCGGCCGACAGTGGCGTCATACCATCGAAATAACTACGTACATCGGTTTCGGTTAGCGCAGGGAAGCCACCTACCAAATTTCGTGAAGACTGGGCCATAAATTAGAAATTTCAACATGGCGGACGTTGTCGACCATTATCGACCGTTATGACCGTTACGTGTAGAATTTTGAAATGAAACCTGCTTAACTTTTGTAAGTAAGCTGTAAGGAATGAGCCTGACAAATTTCAGCCTTCCACCCACACGGGAAGTTGGAGAATTAGTGATGAGTCAGTCAGTGAGTCAGTCAGTAAGTGAGTCAGTGAGGGCTTTGCCTTTTATTAGTATAGATAGCTGGACTTTTACCGGCAGACTATATGTATATATTGTCACACATGCGCGCTTGGGGGGCAGCTAACGGGCTCAACGACACAGGATAACACAGAGAAAGTGGGTTTTGTACAGGGCAATAATGTCTCAACAGAAAAAGTGAAGAATAAAATGCACCGTTGGAAGACTGGCAGACGGTTCCACACACACGTTAACAAATCCTTTACTTCCGGCCTCAACTTTTCACGCCATTTCTGCTTGACCTTCTTCCCAGCATTCCCTCTGTATTCAATTTCCTGCCATAAAAAAAAATCCTCTCATTCGTTGCAGTGCTGTCCTCTGTATGATTCATTTTGAATGCATAAACCAGGAACGGCTACTTTGGACCTTACAGTACATGGGGCTAACACCCTAAACCTTTATGAGCGTGTTGTCTCAACTTCTTTTTTTCACAATATGTATATCCTTCCCTAGTGGTATGACATTAATTCTAAGCTGAAGAAAGGAAAAATAGGACTAAAGAAAGCATACACTTAGCTTCTTTTAATATCGGCTGATATTCACAATAACACAATTTTCAAAGGAAAGCTCCTAGCAAAGCATGCAGACGTGGGGTTCGTGCAGTCAACTCTGGTCACTTTGAGAGTGCAGGAGGCATTTTTCTTAGGGACAGGCAGGAGCGATCTCTTCTATCTGTCTGGGGTGTGCAATGCCTGGCTTTTATAGTTTTCCCTTGCACTTGTGAAACATGGGGTACAATCATTTGCTTGCATAAGTAAAATGAAAATAGCACACAGTAACTGTTGACCATAACCACTGGGTACGCCAACTGTCTTTTAATCGTCTTTTAATTGTCTCTTCCCAGCTGGCTGTCAGGTTGCTTACATGGGCAGTAATGCTTTCTCCTTGTCAGCTGGTTTGCGTGCCTTTAGCTGTATCTATTTATGGCCTTAGTTACCCATTTTGAATAAATAAGGTGAGGTGCAAAACACCTCCCAGATCACAGTTGGTACACCTCAAACCTTTGCCTGCCCTGCCAGTATTAGTGTAATGCTCCTTGTAATTTTTTCCAGAAAGTTTACATATTTTTTTAAATAAATTTTCAATTACAACATAACCTCTGCCTCTTAGTTATCTGGCAAATTTAGCTTTTTTCGCTAAACTTTACCATGGACAACTCTGAAAAACAATATGACCTAACAGATCAACCGTCTGTATTCATTTTTTTGTGTTTAGTCATCCAGCAGCAATTAAGACAAAGCATAATTAAAATCAGTCTGTCCTCTTTTACGACCTTCCAGATGTGCTTCCTAAGTTCATGATGAGTGGTGACCTGTGTTAAGTAAATTTTCTGCCATTATTTTTCAACTTTATAATTCTTGTAGATATGTACGTATATCTCTGTAGGGTATCTTATGAGCTGCTGGAGGTCCTGAAAGTGGGTCAGTAAATCATAATAGGATTATATTAGCCTTTTCTTAGCTATTAGAAAGACAGCACATTAGAAAAAGGTTCTTATAATACAAATAAGTCCACTGCAAAATGAAAAGCAAATCAGATTTATGAACCATGAAAATGGATACCGGGAGCAGTCCATACCCCCACATGAAACATGGCTTATCTCATTCAGGACACCCGCAAGGTTGCATGGGAATTTAAGTGCTAAAGTACAACCTTGTCAGCATCCTTGGGTGCTACTAGAAGGCGCTGCCGAGGGAGGACAACACGGAACTGCATCCCAACATGCATTGCAGTGACACTGGAAGCATTCCTGGGTCTAATTTGAAAAGGAGCCCTGCAACCTCACATCGGGGAGGTGGTGGGCAACACTTTTGGAGGAGAGACTGAGGTAAGAAATCGACAATATGTTGTATTTTGGTATTGATCTTTTGGAAGCATGTGATTGACAACAAATGATCTTTTATTTGAAGCAGGAATTGTGTTGGACATTATTGTGTCTGTGGCTAGGAGCTCAGTGGCGCACACTTGTGGTTAAAATGTAAAGAGTGAGAGCCTGTTGGCACTTCTACAATATGAAATACTGAATGCTTTTGTTCAGGTCTTATAGGTAACATATATATATTGCTGATATGAGATTTGCTCCCAAATCTCCAGATACCTGTAAATGAGGTCAATTGCCAGTTTCAAATTTGTCCTGTATATGTGTATGGGTGTGAGTATGAATAGGCACCTTGATGAGCAGATCCTAGTCCCTGCCTTGACCCCAATGCTGTTGTGATGGGTTCTGACATTGCAAAATGACACAATTTAGAATGTTATGCTATGGTACGATGCAAATTTCTCTTTGCATTTCTCTTACTTTTGTGCCTTTGGAGTGGCATTCACTTCCAGGTTGGCACTCCTTTCCCTAAAACCAGTGCCCCTCTTAAGGCCCATTTGTATTCTGTGCATCCACTGAGCTGCAAGAGCACCGCATGATGTAAACTTTGTCATCAGTTAAGTCACGTGGTCCTCTGTGCACCTGTGGCCACTGACTTCCCATGCACCAGACAACAAAACCTGATCGCGTTTCAAAGAGGAGGTCAGTTCACATATGTGGACATATTCTTCATCAGTGCAGTGCCACACAGACACAATTGTACTGTACACAGAACAGGGTGCACATCCCCTGTCCATGACTGCATCTGTAGCTATGTGATGCCCGGTGCAATGCCACTTTGTACATAGCTTGGACTACGGGCACCTGTAGTCGTAACCAAGTGACCCAAATGAGAAGACAGAGAGACACAAACACAAAAACTTCTTAGAAAAATACAAAAGCTGTTTGTTATAAGTATGTCTGATCACAATCTTATGTCAAGTAATACTTTATTTGTAAAATGAGTCCTTGTGCACTGAAATTATCAAAAAAGCAAAGAGCATGTATAAATGACCAAGTTCTCTTACTCTTTGCCTTCCCCAGAATGACTCGGGGCAAAGAGACTTCACTGAGCACTTTAGCAGGACATGGATGAGCTGTTTCCAATAGGAGGCGCTAGCTCCCTGGAAATATATTCGTTTTGCAATTGTGGCATCCTAAGTAACTACAATCTATATAAATATAATATAAAGAAGCGTTATCCCTCCCTCAGTGGTACGGCGGTAAGAAAATAACAGCTTTGTTTAATATCGGCTTACGCTGCATATCAGATGTCACACGCGTGAGAATAGGAGGACGTTGTATGGACTAAACAAAGGTAATTTCACACCAGGCCTTCTCCTGTTATCTCTGCAGACCAGCCGCGGGAAAACCTGTCTGATTCAGAGTGGATGACGTCACTTCCAGCACACAATCTGACATCAGAAGAACATCACTTCTGGTTTCCTTACATCACTTCCTGTCTGATCCCTTAAAGCCGCCATGTTTAAAAACCCTCAGCAGTTCTGTTTTGGACTCCGTACTGAGAACATCTCTATGCTATTTAAAAGCCTTTTGCAGCCAGGAATAATATACGGGTGGCTGCCCCAAACCTTTTTTTTGTGTCGAGTCTGTTGATTTTTACACAGATGAGGGATGCAAAAGGCCAAAAGCCCGTCCGGGAGTCGGGGCCCGGCATATAGAGTATGCCATCTGCCATAGCAGTGGAAGGATTTTTAGGATCGATTGATGTAATCTTCCTTCCGTCCGTCGGCTTCTGTGTGGATTTCCTCCGGGTGCTCCAGTTTCCTCCCACAGCCCAAAGACATGCAGGTTAGGTGCATTGACAATTCTAAATTGTCCCTAGTGTGTTTGTGTGTGCCCTGCCCGGGGTTTGTTTCATGCCTTGCATCCTGTGTTGGCTGGGATTGGCTCCAGCGGACCCCTGTGACCCTGTAGTTAGGATCTAGCGGGCTGGATGATGGATGGATGGATGTTGTCAGTCTAACTCCATGTTCCCCAAGCTGTCTTTATCTGTCTTATCTTATACCTTGCCTAGCAGTTCTGAACGATGAGCTCCTGTATTAATTCTAGGTCTGTATCAGCTGTGCATGTGAGTAGAAAGAAAAGAAAAGTACATTTATAAATATATTTGTACAGAGGAAAGCAACATATTAAACTTACATTTTGATTACACAAGCTCACCCCAGTTTCACAATACCTGCCCCTGTTTCTCTGGGCTTTGCAGATCTTCTTTCCTGTCATGGGCCTCATCAAAAGAATTTCAGCAAACCAACTGATATTTCTGTCCCAGGTCGATGCATCCACCTCAGTAATAACTCAGAGAACTTCACTTCGGGCACTGCACCAGCGTCTACTGCTAGCATAGAGCTTACAGGAGGTTGCAGAGATGCAATTGATAAATGCACCACACCAACAGAAGATGACCTCCCTCACTGGCCTTTCTCACGTTTTAAATATCCTTGCAGGATGTCTGCAGCCAGTTCCAGTTGGACAGCTCCCCAACCCCACCCAGACCGGCTGCCAAATGTGCTGGTTTTAACTCTTTGATGGCTGAATATTTTTTCCAAAAAAAACAGTTTTCTCAAAAGCACACAAAGCAATCATTTCACACATAAGTCAACATGAAACTTCTGTTGTTGTGTGCTGTGGCCACCAGTTTGCAGTCCCTTGTGGCTCAAGCCGCTCACAGAGGGGCATAATGGCTGGCCGGAATTTATAGCAAGCTGGCTGTCATGCCATGTTCGGTGGCATTGGACAGGGCGGCAGCAGCAGTCGTGGTCATAGTGCAACGCAATCTGGTTTGTACCTCTTGTCGTTCTCATAGGCGCATCAGCTACATGAAAAGTGTTGAGCACCACAATCAGGTGGGGACCAATCACCTGATGCTGGTACCTCATGATCCTTTTCAAGTCAGTTAGTCAGGGGGGTCTGCTGGAGCCAATCCCAGCCAACATTGGGTGCCAGGCAGGAAACAAAGCCCGGGCAGGGTGCCAGCCCACCGCAGGGCACACACACACACCAAGAACTCACTATAATTTAGGACAATTTACCTTACCTGCACCTAACCTGCATGTCTTTGGACTGTGGGAGGAAACCGGAGCGCCCAGACGAAACCCACGCAGACACGGGGAGAACATGCAAACTCCTCCTCTTCAAGTACTTGCATCAAAATCAGAGTCTGACAAGGCAGAGACCAATTCAGCGATAATATGTAAAAGTATTTTGCTTTGCACATTTTCTTCAATCTCAGATATCAATGCCAGTTTTGTCACTGATTGCTCTTCGCTACTGGCGTGAGTTGAGGGAATCCAACAAAGCTAACTTTGCTTCTAGGATGTAACAGTGGGTTTAGTCACTGTTTACAGCTGATTACCACCCTCAATATCTCCTCTTGACAAAAGTTGACATCTGCCCTGAAAGATCTGAAATCTGTTGTGGCTGATTAGTGTATGGGGACACTTGTGAGGTCACATGACCCTTCTCACCCAATCAGGTCTGCTGATAAACAACATCTGATGATGCCAGCTCTGTGTGGCACCAAATCTCCATCTAGACTCTTTCTGTGGGTATCTTCTGATTGGTGGAACAAGCTGCCCACCATCGTTTGAACTTATGACTCCATCAATGTGTATGAAAAGCGTTTGAAGACTCTCTTGTTCTGTGACTCTTTTGTTCAGGCTGATAGTAGCCATTAGGCTTTGTAACTGAATCGGAACTTTCTTTGAATTTTGTTTAGAGTTCTCCACATGTGCCGTTCAGTTTTGTTACCTTGTCCTATAATGTTTGTTCCAAAATAGTCCCCCAGACTGACGTTGTAAGTCATAAAAGTGTCTGCTAAGCAAAAATATGTAAATGTAAAGAGTAGTTTAATAAATAAATATCCATCCATTATCCAACCTGCTATATCCTAACTACAGGGTCACGGAAGTCTGCCGGAGAATATCCCAGCCAACACAGGGTGCAGGGCAGGAAACAAACACTGGGCAGGGCGCCAACCCACCACAGGGCACACACACCAAGCACACACCAGGGACAATTTAGAATCGCCAATGCACCTAACCTGCATGTCTTTGGACTGTGGGAGGAATCCGGAGTACCTGGAGGAAACCCACGCAGACATGGGGAGAACTTGCAAACTCTACACAGGGGGGACCCGAGAAGCAGACCTGGGTCTCCTAACTGCGAAGCAGCAGGTCTACCCACTGCACCTCTGTGCCGCCCAATAAATAAACAAATAAATAAATAACTACTCTTTACATTTATAGAGCCCTTTCCTCGCTACTCAAAGTGCTTTACACAGTGAGTGAGGAGCCACTTTGGCCACCACTAATGCGTATCATCTGCCTGGATGATATGATGGCTGACATTTTTAGTGCCAGTATGCTCACCACACATTAACAGTTAGGTGATGAAGGGGTGAGAGGGAAATAGCCAATTAGAGACAGGGCATGATTAGGGGGCCAAAATGACTAGACCAACCTGGCCATCGGGAAAGACCCTACGCTTTATGAAGGACATCCAGGGATCTTTTATGACCACAGAGAGTCAGGGCCTCAATTTTAAATCCCCTTCGAAGGACGGTGCCATTTTCACAGCTCAGTGTCCCCATCACTGCACTGGGGCATTGGGGTCCACATTTAGAAAACAGGGTAAGCACCCCCTACTGGCATCAGCAACACCTTATCCAGAAGCAATACAAGCTTTTCCCGGATGGTCACCTATCCGAGTACATATGCAGCTTCAGGTGGATGACGTAGGGTAGGGTGGCAGCCCACAAATGTGGAACAGGCCCATATGCAAAGTAAAGAGCCATGCCCAATATGAGAATGAAGAACAACCTGCATGGATGAAGATGGATTTTATTAAACAAACTGTTTTAAAAAATTATATGTTTGGAGGAGACATCACCCTCTGAGATGCTCAGGTCCCATCAGAGATGTTAAATGGAATGAAAGGATTCATTGGGACAAGAGCCAGACTTTCGACTGGCAAAGACCCCTTTCTGCTTTTAACTTCCTTCACCAAATCATACAACACTCAATAAAACAAATGCTTTAGTTCTCAGCGGCTCCTTTATAAAATCAAAATGCACTTTATTGATTTGGCGTAGAAATGTCTGATATTGTGTGCCACTTATTATTTTTAGAATTCTCCTCGATGAAAAGGACAAAAAAAAGAATATGAATTTGTTCAATGCTCATATAAACAACTACAGGATGGATTACAGGTCATAAATACTGTTTAGTTTTATTAATTAAAAAATGCATATACTACACATCACTCACCATCTCAGAAATGTTTTTTTCTTTATAAAACTGCATTTTTGTTCCCCAAGCTGGTCTATCCATAAATTTGCTATATCTTTTCATTTTATTTATTCCTCCAGGACTAAAAGAAATTATAATGATCTTCCTATCATTTTATCTTAGAGAAATACAGGTCACTCTACCTGCTCTGACAGAATCTTTCGTTTTTAATAGATTATTTTACTATTACATTTTTATTCCTTTAACTCATTATGAAAAAAAATCCATTGTGAAATTATACATATCTCTGTCTTAGTCCCACTGTTCCATCTTTCACTGATTTAAAATATACTGTGACTGATAGTCGAAATCAGGGGGTCGCCAAGTCCGGTCCTGGAGGACCACCGTGGCTGCAGGTTTTCATTCAAACCCTTTTATTTTAATGAGTGCCCTGTTTGTGCTGCTAATTAACTTCTGGTGAATTCATTTTAATTGAATTGCTTTTTTAAGATTTGCTCCCCTGAATTTCTTCCTCGTTCCTCTGAATTGCTTCATTTCCTTCCTTAAATGGCACCCAAACAGAAATGAAATATGAAGTGAGGGAGCCAACAGAAGACCAACTAAGTCAGGGCCTCAAACTCCAACCAATTTCACTCCAACCAGCTGCTTAATGAGGCGCTGAGTCTTGACGTTAATTACACTCATTCTTTAATTCCATGGCTTGTTGCTGCTCTCATAGTGCAATAGCAGCCATTTCCAAAATTGTCGATTTTATCTTTCTAAGAGCGCTGGTGAAATGTTTTGGGGACGTGAGCAGATCAACATTCTTGAGACCTTCATCTTTCTATATTTTTAGATATTGTGTGATGGACACAAGTTGTTTTGGTTCATTTTGGATCTCATTGTTTGGCTGCTAATTAAGCCAAATCAAAGGGTCTGATGTCTTCAAGCGCCTTCAAGGTTAGTTCAAAAGAAGTTAATTATCAGCAAAAACAGGTCACTCATTAAGAAAAAGGCTAGAATGAAAACCTGTAGCCATGGTGGCATCTCCTGTTCATATTGAGAATATTAATTTACTGAAATGTAGAAACACTTTACTTTGAACACTTCATTGTTCGTTTTAATAAAACTGCTAAACAGTTGCAACTAACTCTTGCAGACTGTGATTGTGTCCTCATTTGCCAGGCTCATCCTCAGTTTCGTTCAAGCTGTCAGAGACTGTAGAGCCGACCTGGACCATCGCAACAGGCTGCAACCCAACAATTTTAGTTTTAAGAGAGTGCAGGCAGGGTGGAATGGTTGGAGAAGAGTGTCAGGAGTGATTTGTGATAGATGAGTACCAGCAAGAAGGTCTTCAGGACGGTAGTGAGACCAGCTTTGTTATATGGGCTGGAGACGGTGGCACTGACCAGAAAGCAGGAGACAGAGCTAGAAGTGGCAGAGTTAAAAATGCTAAGATTTGCATTGGGTGTGACGAGGATGGATAGGATTAGAAATAAGGACATTAGAGGGTCATCTTGGGTGGGACGGTTGAGTCAGAGAGGCGAGATTGTGCTGGTTTGGACATGTGCAGAGAAGAGAGGCTGAGTATATTGGGGGAAGGATGCTAAGGATAGAGCTGCCAGGCTTAAGGGAAGGTTTATGGATGTGGTGAGAGAAGACATGCAGGTGATGGAGGTAACAGAGCAAGATGGAGAGAACAAAAAGATAGGGAAGAAGATGATCCGCTGTGGCGACCCCTAACAGGAGCAGCCGAAAGAAGAAGAATCACAAGGTTACTATTGATGGGATCTTATTTATTAGCCTATTCTCAATAAACTTGGGAAGCCAAGATGAGCTGATGTTCTGAAAAAATGTAGACTAGCACCCACAACCATGTTATTAAGGTTCCTAGTACTAGGGTGTTGTACTGTGTAAACCATTATGGATGTAATGAGGAGTTAAGCAAAATGACACCATTTATTAGCTAACTAAAATGATTACTATATGAAAGCTGTCAAGGCAACTCAGTCCCCTTCTTCAGGCAAAATGTAATCTTTACAATTACAATTACAAAAATGTAATCTTTACAATTACTATACAATTACATTTACAACAACAACATTTATTTATATAGCACATTTTCATACAAAAAAATGTAGCTCAAAGTGTTTTACATAATGACGAATAGAAGAATAAAAGACACAGTTAGAAAATAAAATACGTCAACATTAATTAACACAGAATAAGAGTAAGGTCCAATGGCCAGGGTGGACAGAAAAAAACAAAAAAAAAACTCAAGACGGCTGGAGAAAAAAATAAAATCCGTAAAGATTCCAGATCATGAGACCGCCCAGTCCCCTCTAGCCTGAAGAAGAGGCCCGATCTGACTCGGAAGCTTGCATATAGTAATCGTTTTAGTTAGCCAATAAAAGGTGTCATTACGGTCCCTTAAATCTTAACTCTTGCCAGGCATTCTCATGTTACAAACTGCCCATTTGCTTTAAAGGGTCTTGTCCTCACAAACAGGTGGTACTGCGCCTGCTTTGCAGAAAGAAGACCGTGGGTTTGTGTCCCGGGTCCTCTCTGTGTGGTAGCACTTTAAGCAGTGAGAAAAAGTGCTGTATAAATATAATGCATTATTATTATTAAACAGTGTGATGCTGTCACCGCCTGACAATACAAGTGTATCTAATAGAGTGGCCACTTGATATATTTATAGGTTGTTTCAAGCATTGTAGTTAAAGTGACACTAAAAAGTGTCAGTGGCTTATTTCCATGTGGTGGCAACAAGAGGCATAAGAGCTTCGGCTTTAAGAAAGAATCAAATGTTAATTGCATACTAAGACAGAGAAACAGCTGTGCACTCAAAATATTTCTTTATAATTTTCCTCAGCTACATTACTGAAATTGTATTTCCTATTATCTTTGCTGTCAGTCACATCCTCCCTCTTATGTCTGTTAATTTAAACTAAATTTGATTTAGAAGGCATTTATAAATACACTTTGCTATAATAACTCATTTTGATTCATTGTTCTTTGTCCCTTTATTATAAATGTAAGACAGTCAAGAGGGTGTTCTGTTGGAACAATGCTAATGTCTAATTATCACCTGAGTATTTTTTTCCTATAACTATAAAGAAAGGACATTAAAAAAGAAAGGGAGAAAATGACATTGTTCCCCATTCTGGTTTCTTAATTATCATGCTCAAACTTTGCCAGTTATTATTATTATTTTTTTTTTAATCCTTATTCTTTACATTTATGCTGTAACAATAAGACCTTTGTTGGCCTGGCATGCACTGTTGCCTCCCTAGACATAATAATGATAAATGCTTAAATACATTCAATTTGTTTTTGAGGTATTTTGTATTCTTTTTTTTTCAGTCTTTAACATGCATTGTAATGGAATTGAGTTGTATCCACTTTTAGTCAATGGTTTGAACATTTCTGCTACTGAACTGTCGTCTGGCTGCTCTTATCATGGGAGAAGATAAGCAAAAAAAGAAATAAAAAGAAAATGAAGAGAACACATTTTAAAAAACCGAAACTAGCAGATCTAATTGAAGAAACTTCTGTCTATTTATCTCCTGTCCTAACCCACTTACGGGGGGCATGAGCCTGTCCCCGCAGCACTGGGAAGAAAGCAATTCACTGCTGAGCATTAAGGACAATGCATACCTAATAGAACTGCACCTAAAACACAAAATATGCATTTAATTATTTAATTATAATTGGGAAATCGGAATACATTGTGTATTCGTAGTGTATATACACATTTAATTATAGGAGATCTGAATTAATTGCATGTTCGTAGCTTATATACACATTTAATTATGAGAGATCTGAATAAATTGTGTAATCGTCATGTATATACACATTTAATTATGAGAGATCTGAATAAATTGTGTATTCATAGCGTATATATACACATTTAATTATGGAAGATCCGAATAAATTGTGTATTCATAGTGTATATATGCATTTAATTATGGAAGATCCAAATAAATTGTGTATTTGTAGTGTATATTTGCGTTTAATTATGGAAGATCCAAATAAATTGCATGTTCGTAGCGTATATACACATTTAATTATGAGAGATCTGAATAAATTGTGTAATCGTCAAGTATATACACATTTAATTATGGGATATCTGAATAAATTGCGTATTCGTAGTGTATATACGCATTTAATTATGGAAGGTATGAATAAATTATATATTCGTAATGTATATATGCATTTAATTATGGGGGATCTGAATAAAGTGCGTATTCGCTGTGCTTATTTTCCACATTTTTTATAAACAATAACTGAGTAAATCAAAGTGCTACACATTTTTGATTTCTCCAGTGCCTTCAGTACCATCCAGCCATCCCTGTTAAGGGGTAAACTCAGAGCTATGCAGGTGGATGAGCTGGCGGTGTCCTGGACGATGGACTGTCTGTCGGGCAGACCACTACTTATGACACTCAAGGATATTCCAAAAGATGGTGCACTGCAAATTTAGATTTCAGCCTGTCTTAGACTAGCACAGCTAGTTTTATTATAACACATTTAAACACAATAGATTTAATATGTTTTTCTTTTTGAAACAGAAAAAAATATCTTTAATGTCAAAGTGAAAACACATCTCTGCAAAGTGATCTTAATTAATTAGGAATATAAAACACAAAATAACTGCATGAGTATTCACCTCTGTGATATAAAACACCTACCATAAATCATCACGGGTGCAGCCAATTGGTTTTAAAAGTCACAGTACTGGTTCAGTGGAGGTCAGAATAATTGATTGCATGAGTATCTGCCCAATTCAAGTGAGTATTTAGTTGATGGCAGCCATGACAGACTAGCGTGTAAGTGCACAGGGAGTCTATAATTGTATCAGTTTAACACATTTCATTACAGCCATTTTTTCTCCTTTCTTCTTCTTCTTTGTAAAACTGCTCAAGCTTCATCAGGTGTCATGGTTACTACAAGTGAACACCATTTTTCAAATCCAGCCACAAATTGTCGATTGGATTGAGATGTGGACTCTCACTAAGCCACTCCGGGACATTCACATTGTTGTTTTGAAGCCATTCCTGTGGTCACTTTGGCTGTATGTTTGTCTTGCTAGAAAACAGATTTTCTCCCAAGGTCCAGGTTTCTCTCAGACCACATCAGGTTTTCCCATATTTTCCTGCATTCATTTGGCCCTCACAACCCTTCCAGAGACTGCTGATGCATCTGCATGGTTAAATGCTGCCACTGCCATGCTTCACGGCAAGGATGATGTATATTTGAAAAGTTTAGTCTAATGGCCCAAAAAGCAAACAATTGGTCACATCAGACCATAGAACCTTCCTCCCAGTTGACTTTAGAGAGTCTCTCATGTACCTTCTTTCAAACTGTAGCTGAGACGTCATGTCCATATTTTCTCTTTGCCACTCTCCCATAAAGCTGTGACTAGTGAAGCACCTGGCCAAACAGTTCTTATCTGTAGAGTGTCTCCAATCTCAGCAATGGTAGCTTACGGCTCCTTCAGAGTCGACAGAGGCCTCTTGGTGACCTTCCTCACTCTTGTCTTCTTCATTTTTTGTGGATGGGCTGCTCTGGCAGATTTACAGCTCCACAATACTCTTTTAATGAGCGTTTAAACTTGATATTCGGTATCTTGGAGATTTTTCAACTCCATTTCCTGACTTGTATAACTCTTGTATCACAGAGTTTTTTATGTCTGCATTGTGTAGGTTAGGCCACCATACTCATTTACCACAAATTGGATCTTCTGTATTCTGGTGCATTTATACAATAATCAAATCAAAAATCGAGGTAGGCTGTGTAGTGTAGTAGTTAAGGCTTTGGACTTCAGATCCTGAGGTTGTGGGTTCAAAGCCTGTTGCTGACACTATTAGATCACAAACAAGTCAGGTGACCTGCCTGTGCTCCAATTAAAAAAGCCAAAAAGAAATGTAACCAATCTTCTTAAACAATATGCTAGCATGGCTGTCCATTTGTCTGTCCAGGATTTTAAATCACCTGTAGCTCACAAACCATTTGACCGATTGAGCTGAAATCTGGTACAGATATACTACGTGACGTCCACTATCTGCTGTTGGGATGATGACTGACTTCCAAGGTTATTCCTCTTTTTATTTTTATTTTATTTAATTGCAGAGCCAACTCTCGGCAGCAGGGTGACCATGCAGTGCATGAGTGCGGGCGCCGTTCTCATCCCTACCACCTTCGCCATCACTTCTCCTACCTCTTCATGTCTTAAATCATTCTTGAGGCAGATTGAAGACTTAAGTGTCAGCTTGAGTGAAAAATTAATGAAAACGTACTAAGGAATTGCAACACAAACACTAACTTAACCAGTTTTAATGTGAAAAGATGTCGACGGAAGAAGAGAAGAAGCGGGCCGCTAGGGTGGAGAAAAGAAGAGCTGATCAGGATCTGCTCAACCTCTGAGCAAATGAATGCTAAATGTACAGAGAAAGAGGATGAAAACTAGGAATGCTCAAGTCAAGTGGATTCACTGCATGTTATTGTGCAGTGTGCATATTAATGGTTGTATCATAAATGTTATAAGTCACCTTGGATAAAGGTATCAGCCAGATAAGTACATGTAAATGCAAACCAAGACAGATGACCTCCACTGAACTATTTCTGTGCCGTCTAAAACCAACTGGCTTCATCAGTGATGATTCAGGGGTGTCATATACTTATGAACACTCACACAATCAGTTGTTTTGTGTTTACAGGGTGAGCTAAAATGAAGTACCACATTTCTCAAGGTCATTGCCTGAGGTAGAGGCGGTCAAGTGGGTTGGGGTGGGGATGGGGATCCCGTGTAGTTTTCAGTCGTCAACATGCCTTGGTCTGGTGCACATTCTTCAAAAACAACAAATCCATCATCACTACACAACGCACCTTTCCAAATGCACTTGAGCATTGCTCCTTACGGTAACATCCCAAATCGGAAAACAATTCTTCACTGGATGGCTAAATTTAGACAGATGGGTACAACATTGAACAGAACATCTCCAGGCCATCCTCAGACTGTACAAACGCCTGACAACATCCAAGCTGTAAGGGCATCAATTTTGCAGTCTCCTAGACGTTCAGCGTGCAAAACTGCTTCTGCCTAAGGCATTTCCAAAAAGTCTTTGAGGAGGATTTTGCATGACGACCTTAATTTCCATCCATACAAAATGATGGTAGTGCAGGAAGTCACTTAGTGAGACTGGGAGAGCCGTAGAGAGTTGTGTGTGAACTTTCTGCAAACCGCTCATCGAGATGCCATCGTCATGTGCAGTGATGAGACACATTTCCATTTGAATGGTTGCATGAATAAGCAAAATTTTCACTATTGGGCTGAAACCAACCCTCAGGAACTTCTTCAGAGACCCCTGCATAGTGAGCATGTTGCAGTTTGATGCACTGTTGCAGAATTTGCAATTGTAGGCCCTTACTTTTTTAAGGAGGAGGAGCAATGGTCATGGTCAATTAAGAACGTTACATTGAAATACTAGAGAACTTTTTGCAGCTCCAAATGGAAGAAATGGATGTGGTGGATGCCTTGTTTCAACAGGATGGAGCAACAGCTGATATGGTGCGAAGATCCATGCAAGTTTTGCAGGAGATGTTTCCGGAGAGACTGATCTCTCTGTGCGGCGATGTCGGGTGGCCTTCATGTTTGCCTGATCTCACTCTTTGCGATTTCTTCTTGTGGGGCTACCAACCTCAAAACCTTGAAGCCCTCAAGGATGCTATTCACCACAAAATTATTCCCCTATTCCCCTTGAAATGGTCGAACGAGTCATGGGAGCATTCAGAAATTGTCTTAAAGAGTGTATCGCTAATGATGGCCACCACCTTGAAGACATCATTTATTAAAACAATATTTATCTGTTTTGTACACTACATATATACTATATATGTATCTTGTAGAGTTTTTGCAGAATAAACATTTGGAATGTTGTACTTCTTTTTGGCTAACCTCATATATTTGTAATTAATTGAGACAAATTTGCAGAGATCTATTTTCACTTTGACATCAAAGAGTCTTTTTCTGTTGATCAGTCTTCAAAGAGCCAAAAATAAATCCAATGTGACTTTTGTAGGTACTGTATGGTGGAGAAGACTTAACACAGTGGACATTATACAGTGGGATGCAAAAGTTTGGGCAACCTAGTTAATAGTCATTATTTTCCTGTATAAATCGTTGGTTGTTACGATAAAAAATGTCAGTTAAATATATCATATAGGAGACACACACAGTGATATTTGAGAAGTGAAATGAAGTTTATTGGATTTACAGAAAGTGTGCAATAATTGTTCAAACAAAATCAGGCAGGTGCATAAATTTGGGCACCGTTGTCATTTTATTGATTCCAAAACTTTTAGAACTAATTATTGGAACTCAAATTGGCTTGGTAAGCTCAGTGACCCCTGACCTACATACACAGGTGAATCCTATAATGAGAGAGAATATTTAAGGGGGTCAATTGTAAGTTTCCCTCCTGAAGAGTAGCAACATGGGGGTCACAAAACAGCTCTCAAATGACCTGAAGACAAAGATTGTTCACCATCATGGTTTACGGGAAGGATACAGAAAGCTGTCCCAGAGATTTAAGCTGTCTGTTTCCACAGTTAGGAACATATTGAGGAAATGGAAGACCACAGGCTCAGTTCAAGTTAAGGCTCGAAGTGGCAGACCAAGAAAGATTTCGGATAGACAGAAGCGACGAATGGTGAGAACAGTCAGAGTCAACCCACAGACCAGCACCAAAGACCTACAACATCATCTTGCAGCAGATGGAGTCACTGTGCATCGTTCAACCATTCAGCGCACTTTACACAAGGAGATGCTGTATGCAAGAGTGATGCAGAGGAAGCACAAACTGAGCCGCTTGAGGTCTGCTCAAGCACATTTGGACAAGCCAGCTTCATTTTGGAATAAGGTGCTGTGGACTGATGAAACTAAAATGAGTTATTTGGGCATAACAAGGGCGTTATGCATGGAGGAAAAAGAACACAGCATTCCAAGAAAAACACCTGCTACCTACAGTAAAATATGGTGGTGGTTCCATCATGCTGTGGGGCTGTGTGGCCAGTGCAGGGACTGGGAATCTTGTCAAAGTTGAGGGACGCATGGATTCCACTCAGTATCAGCAGATTCTGGAGACCAATGTCCAGGAATCAGTGACAAAGCTGAAGCTGCGCTGGGGCTGGATCTTTCAACAAGACAACGACCCGAAACACTGCTCAAAATCCACTAAGGCATTCATACAGAGGAACAAGTATAACGTTCTGGAATGGCCATCTCAGTCCCCAGACCTGAATATAATTGAAAATCTGTGGTGTGAGTTAAAGAGAGCTGTCCATGCTCGGAAGCCATCAAACCTGAATGAACTAGAGATGTTTTGTAAAGAGGAATGGTCCAAAATACCTTCAACCACAATCCAGACTCTCATTGGAACCTACAGGAAGCGTTTTGAGGCTGTAATTTCTGCAAAAGGTGGATCTACTAAATATTGATTTCATTTCTTTTTTGTGGTGCCCAAATTTATGCACCTGCCTGATTTTGTTTGAACAATTATTGCACACTTTCTGTAGATCTAATAAACTTCATTTCACTTCTCAAATATCACTGTATGTGTCTCCTATATGATATATTTAACTGACATTTTGTATCGTAACAACCAACGATTTATACAGGAAAATAATGACTATTAACAAGGTTGCCCAACCTTCTGCATCCCACTGTATGTGGGAGATCTCAAATTTTGATTTCATGTAGCACTCATTTCAAATTTTGATTTCATGTAGCACTCATTTTGTGTGAAGATGTTCATGTGGACTAGGGAATGCTTTAAGAGTATTTCTAACAAGACAGAGCAACAAGTTCCTATCATCTTGTGTTCCAAAAGTCTACAATGGGACCGCATTAGAACATTGTTAACAGCTAATGGGCACGGTGAAAAGATGAAGTTAAGATACAAGCTGTAATACATAAACCTGCAGTGGAGCTCAGACAGATCAATGCTAATGTGATTCTCCCACAGTACTTCCAGCAATAAGGACAGATCAAAGTACTAGAATAGTTTATTACAGAAGTTCATTCAGAGAGAGACACATGGCAAACGTGCACCTGGAAATCTAATGCAAGAATTGTGGGCATCTGAAGCACTGAGGCAGAAACTGCACAGAGATCATAATTTGAAATTTATCTAGAGAAAGCTGAAAGATTTAGAGACTGGCCTACATTATATGCTAATAAAGCAACAGGGGATAATAATAAGGAAAGGAAGAGAACAAGAACTGGGAAAAAAGCATATTAGAAATAGGGTCAATTAGTGTCTGGGGAGCAGTAAAAAGGAAAGAAGATGATGGGGGATGAAAGGTCCAGCATCTGATATGATGAACACATTAATAAAGTGGTCCATTATGGATGCATATTATGTGCCAAAAGGCATGAGTAAGGTTACAGAAGGGAACAAAGAATTCTTTGAGTAGAAAGAAGTGGAGCCACATCGTACAGTGGGAGAAATTAAACTGTGTTATCATCTGCCTTTACGGAAAACAATGGATAAAAAGAGTAGAAATGAAGGATCAAGATTAAACGTGTTCTCTCTAGTGGGAATAAAGACATACAATGGGGTGAAAGTTCAAGACTGAAATAAATACATACAGTAAGTAGAATTGTAGAAGAAGACTCTGGGCACCTGGAGCCATAATCAAACAAGTAGGGGATGGGAGAAGTGAGGACTGATCAAAATAATAAAAAGCAGAATCCTGGTTTATTCCAGAGCTGCCAATAATTATTTACAGTAATGTCTAAACTGCTAAAAAATTAAAGGAACACTTTGAAAACACATCAGATCTCAATGGAAAAAGAATCCTGTTGGCTGTCTCTACTGATATGATAATGTTAGGAACGAAAGGATGTCACATCGTTTAATGGAAATGAAAATGATCAACCAACAGAGGGCTGAATTCAAAGACACCCCTGAAAATCAAAGGAAGAAAATGAAGCGGCAGGTTGTTCCATTTTGATGAAATGTCATTGCAGCAACTCCAAATCATACTCAGTAGTTTGTATGGCCCCTACGTGCTTGTATGCATGCCTGACAACGTCAGTGCACGCTCCTAATGAGATGATGGATGGTGTCTTGGGGGATCTCCTACCAGTTCTGGACCAGGGCACCACTGAGCTCCTGGACAGTCTGAGGTGCACTGGATGGACCAAAACATAATGTCCCACCCAGAGATGTTTTATTGGATTGAGGTCAGGGCCAGGGCCAGTCAATGGTATCAATTCCTTCATTCTCCAGGAACTGCCTGAATACTCTCGCCACATGAGGCCGGGTATTATCGTACACCAGGAGGAACCCAGGAGCCACTGAACCAGCATAGGGTCTGACAATGGGTCCAAGGATTTCATCCCGATACCTAATGGCAGTCAAGGTGCCATTGTCTAGCCTGTAGAGGTCTGTGTGTCCCTACATGGATATGCCTCCCCAGACCATCACTGACCCACCACCAAAGTGGTCATGCTGAATGATGTTACAGACAGCATAACATTCTCCATGGCCTCTCAAGACCCTTTCACGTCTGTCATATCTGCTCAGGATGAACCTGCTCTCATTTATGGAAAGCAAAGTGGTGGACCTGCCAATTCTGGTGTTCTATGGCAAATGCCAATCGAGCTCCACAGCGCCGGGCAGGCAGTGAGCACAGGACCAACTAGAGGACGTTGAGCCCTCAGGCCACCCTCATGAATTCTGTTTCTGATTGTTTGGTCAGAGACATTCACACCAGTGGCCTGCCCTCTGGAGGTCATTTTGTAGTCTCTGGCAGTGCTCATTCTGTTCCTCCTTGCCCAAAGGAGCAGATACTGGTCAGTCCTGCTGATGGGTTAAGAATCTTCTAAGGGGCCCTGTCCAGCTCTCCTAGAGTAACTGCCTGTCTGCTGGAATCTCCTTCATGCCCTTTAGACGGTGGTGGGAAACACAGCAAACCTTCTGGCAATGGCATGTATTGATGTGCCATCCTGGAGAAGCTGGACTACCTGTGCCACGTCTGTATGGTCCAGGTATCAACTCATGATACCAGTAGTGACACTGAAAATAGACAAATGCAAAACGAGGGAAAAAACAAATGAGGAGGGAAAAATGTCAGTGGCCTCCACCTGTTAATCTATTCATTCCTGTTTTGGGGGTCGTCTCATTATTGCCCCTCTAGAGCATCTGTTGGTAATTTCATTAACACCAAAGCAGATGAAACTAATTAACCACCCCCTCTGCTACTTAACTGACCAGATCAATAGCCCAGAAGTGTCACTGACTTGATGTTATACTCACATTAAAAAGTGTTCCTTTCATTTTTTTAAGCAGTATATATACAGTTCAATGCAAGAATATCAACAGAAACAAGACAAATGAGTGCAGGTGTTATATACCATGATTACAGTGACTCTAAGCAAAAAGTGATGAGAAGATCAACAAAAAAGATAATCAAAAAGCCTTCTTCTTCCGCAGACAGTTCATGAAGGATGGACAGAAAAATAATCAAAAACAAAAATGGAAAAATTTTGCATAAAGATAATAGTGAAAAATGAGCCCCCCAACCACAGATTACTTTCCTTCAGAAATATTTACAAACTGGAAGTAAACTCTCCTCACTAATAAATACAAGCTTAACACATAGACTGCTGGGCCATTTATTACCAGTGTAGGTCTATGAATATATATGAGAAATGCCTTATATGCCTTATATGAGAAATAATGAACTCTATTAAAATTTGTAAAAGAAAAATATTTGGGAGTGCCTGTGTCCCTACATTCCAAGTCATAATCTTAGATCTTCTAATAGCAGTCTGCTTATTACTGGGGAGGCAGCATAAAGAAGAGGGATGCCTCATGCCTAGTCAAACTGGTGAGGCAGGCAGGCTCAGAGCACAGAGCTGGACAGTTTGACATCTGTGGCAGAGCGACGGGCGCTGAGCAAACTCCTGTTAATCACGGAGAATCCACTGCATCCACTGAACAGGATCATCTCCAGACAGAGGAGCAGCTTCACCGTCCTGCTCCACTGACAGACTGAGGAGACCCCACACTATGCGACTCTTCAATTCCACCCGGGGGGGTAGTTAACATTATACAAAGTTTTTGTGTGTTATACCTGCATTTTTATCACTCTTTAATTTAATATTGTTCTTTATCAGTATGTTGCTGCTGGAGTATGTGAATTTCCCCTTGGGATTAATAAAGTATCTATCTATTATTCCAATAGCTAATCATTACAGAAGTGGTGAGGCAGCCTTCTGCAGTTATGCACCAAAAATCTTAAAAACTTTACCAATAGAAATTCGGCAGGCTAATACCGAGGAACATTTTTAAGAAACTGCTAGAAACCCATTATTTTAATTTTTTTTTTAAACATTCTTAATAGTAATTTTAAATCTATATATATAAAAGCCAAATACCACTGACTCACTCATCACAAAATCTCCCAAACTATGAGGACTTGGGACTTGAAATTTAGAATGCAGGTAAACCTTGGCCCATAGGTGCTCGCTAAGAAACCGTTTTAAAATTGTCGTGGTCCATGCAAGAAATTTCTTATAGTTTTTTAGACCCGTTTGTATGTCTGTCCGCTTTTCACGAGAGAACTTCTTAACGGATTTAGATTAGTATGTTTTCTATAATTTGCTTATACATTCCGTTGATTTTGCAACTTCCTCATCGTGATAAGTATCATAGTTCGCTTGCGGTACTGATTTATTTGTGCAAATCTGAGAGAGACTCATCGGGCAGCAGGGCCCTCCTCACTCGTGCATCTGCCTCGGGGCGTAACCTTAACTCCGCTTAGTTAGCGAATGATAGAACTGCTAATAATTTGCTTGAACATTCTCGTTGATTTTGCGACTTCTTTCTTTTTAGAATTCAAGATTCTTTATTTGTCACAAAAAGAATCTTGAATTCTAAAAAGAAAGAAGTCAGAAAATCATCCAGAATCATTGCGCTAAGAATCATAGTTCGCTTGCAGGAACATATATATATATTCATGCTAATCTGAGACAAAGGCTGCAGGCCAAAGAGAGGGGGAAGTGTGATGCCAGGAGTTGGGAGCCAGGAGGGACCCTCCTCACTGTCCTGTGTCGCGAATACGCGGGTGATGCCGCAGGGGATGGCTAGTAAACTATACAGATGTAAAATGATCATACTGTTCAGGGATTCACAATCATCACTAATCTCTGCTTTTCTCTGCTTTCTTTTCCAGTTCTTCTGGAGTGGTGTTTTGTGCCGCCACCACCACTTGATCAAAGTCCTGTGATGTTTGAATGAAGGCGGGTGCCTCAGCTGTCCACGAAAACCTCTTCTTGGAAGCAATGAAGAGCAAAACTTAAAGACATCTATGTAAGGTAGAGGTAGAATGCCTGTCCTCTCGGCCATCTGAGCTTATCATCGGACTCATCGTTGGAGGCTTCTAATATGATATTAGACTCTTCTTTTCCACTGATTATATATTTGTTATCTAATCTCATATTCATTTTTTTATTACTTATTCATTATTGTTCTTTTTTCTTTTCTTGAAGTTATTTATTTGACATCTCGTGCATCTTTGAGCTACGTTCTTGTGCTATAGAAACAAATGTTGAACTGTTATTTTTAAGAGTATAGGAAGTGACCAGATTCTGAAGGTATGAGGCAGCTGCCATGCCACCTAACAACATATTCTACGCTGCTGTAAAAAATAAATCAGTTGTGCCTGATGAACACGGGGAATGTGTGGTACACAAACATTTCTCCTGTGTAACGCATCGTTGATGTGTAAAGTTTATGGAGGTAATGTGTTATGATGTTTTCGGGGTGTGTGGCACAAGCTCTGAACGCAGTTAAATCAGAATATTCGCCTCTGCAGCACTGAATAAACAGTGTGTAAAAGAACTAATTAGCAGTAAAGCATGCATGCAAAGCAAATTGGCATATTATTAACAGTAATATTCCTGCTTCAGCTGTTGTGGCATTTAATTTAGAAGCTGCTCGTGTTTCTTGTCATGCAGTAATTAGATGATTTGTACAATTAATAATGCATTATAATAACTTAAATTAAAATATAGTACACTGATCCAGGATTTACATCACTAAACTCAAATTAAGCAAAGAGCTGCCATATCAACTCTCAGAGAAAATTATACCCAGTACAGTGCAGACTAAGACATTTTTGAGGTACGACAAGTGCAATGTTATCAAAGGAAAGAAGAAAGAAAAGGAGCTGATGAGATATTTTACAGCTCAAGAATATCTGAAAAGAAAAGCACAAGTCTATCCTAACCCTAACCCTAACCCTAACCCTAGCTACCTGGACGGCAAACAGCCTCAACAGGCTCACCTGAAACTGGCTTTTGCAATTCTTGGTTCTTTATTTATATTTGGGTTCTGGAATGAAGTGGATGATAAGAATAAAGAAAGATATTAAAAAGAGACCACCTCTCCATTTATCCATATCATCATTTTCCTAGCCCCCTTATTTGAAAGATGGCAAAGCAAATCAAAATAGAAGGCCGTTTATTTGCATTCACCAACAAAAACCACACAATAAAGTACTAAGCCATCCAATTAAAACATAAAATTAGCCATTGCTTCTTATAGTAGCTTGCGACAAACTGCTGCTCTTTAGGGATGCTGAGGTCAAATTCCAGCTGAACAAAC
This sequence comes from Polypterus senegalus, assembly GCF_016835505.1. NCBI lineage: Eukaryota > Metazoa > Chordata > Cladistia > Polypteriformes > Polypteridae > Polypterus > Polypterus senegalus. The sequence continues at coordinate 13,483,680 of NC_053158.1, forward strand.
ACAATAGATTTGTACCATGCTTGAAATGTTCATTATTAACATTTTATTGTAGAATAAACTGCCACAAAAGGGCAATCTTTTCATGTTCAAGACTCTGTATCGAGCAATGCCACATTTTTTCCCTGAATTTCTGTAAAAGCATTCTCAAATTTTATAGTAATCCAATCTGAATTACAAAATATATTTGATTTGATGATCTCTTTTAAATTATAAGGCAGTTTTAACAATATTGTCCTGACAGTTAACAGTTACACAGTGTGCCATCAGGATGTGCTCTTCACATTTTGCTTTAATTAAAAAAAAAAAAAAACTAAAGTCATTTTTCCCCCACATCAAGCAACACACAAAACCCCAAAAAAACAAAAAGAAAACAGGACTTTAGAAATTTTTGTAACAATATTAAAAACTAGTTAAGCTACCTTTTGAAGACAGGCAATAGCAAATATTTTCAGATTTTTGTGTATCATGAATGCTTTTCCTATGTATTTGTGTGTGTGAACGTTTCCTCACCCAGCACTCCCTCTCTCGAGTGTGCTCCCATGAAGCCTGCTTCTCAGATTCTGTCATTATTTTATTTGGAACATTAGAAGAATTTGGACAAGAGCAGGCCGTTCACCAGTCCTGTCCACTTAATTCTTCTGCAATAACATCAAGTCAGGTTTTGAAAGTCCCTGAAGTCCTACTGTCACTTATTCCATGAGTCTATGGTTCTCTGTGAAAAGAAAAACATCCTATTGTTTGTGCCAAATGTACCTTTTACAAGTTTCTAACTGTGTTCCCGTGTTCATTTTAAAGTAATTGACTAATTCCCTTCATAATTTTAAACACTTCAATCATGTTTCCTCTTAATCTTCTTTTGCTTAAACAGAAAAGGCTCAGCTCTTCTAATCTTTCCTTGCAACTCATAACTTCCAGTCCTGGAATCAGCTTAGTCGCTCTTCCCTGAACTTTTTATAGTGCTGTTGTGTTCTGGTAGCCCGGAGATCAAATCTGCACACAACTCTCCAGATGAGGCCTCGCCAGTGTGTTGTAAAGCTTGAGCAGTTTTTAATGTCTGGAAACCATCCCGGGATTAAATCACTTCGAGATCTGTACATAGACAATGTCTTCACATCCTATGAACAATTACACTCCAAATTTAACTTTCCAAATTAGAAGCTTTGTTAAACAAAACCAGCCCAATTTCTCTCACCTCTCACCTACCTCTATACTGGAAGAAATTTTGATCAATCTTGAGGGCTCAGACAGCATTTCTGCAACATATACAAACATTTTAAAGTCCTTCAATTTCAAAGATCCAAGAGTACAGTGGGAAAAGGATCTCTCACTCAACATCTCAGAAAAGGAATGGAAGGCAGCAATGCACAGAATTCACTCGAGCTCCAAATACACAGAATATACAATTACTCAACTTATTTTATATCGAGCACATCTGTCTCGTTTAAAATTGTTCAAAATGTTTCTCTGACAAGATCTAACCTACGAACATTGCAATCAAGTTCCAGCCTCACTGGGCCACATGTTTTAGGTGTTTACCAAATTAACATCATTCTGGAACAAAATTTTTAAATGCCTAACAGAAAGCCTGGGCATCACAATCCCACCTAATCCACAGCTGCATTTGGTGGACCCCCAGGTGGGCTTAAAGTGGAGAAGGACAAACAAACTATAATTGCCTTTATTTCACTATTAGCACATAGACTTATTTTGCTCAACTGGAAGAATCCTAACTCTCCCCCTTTAAATCAGTGGGTAACTGATGTTATATATTATTTGAAACTGGAAAAAATCAAATGTGCACTTAGAGGATCTGTGCAGAACTCTTTAAAATCCTGGCAGGATCTGATAAATAACATTTTAGAATAAGCTTTTAAATTGAGGAAGTGGATTCTCTCCCCTCTTCTTCTATTCTATCTGTCCTTATTTATTTATATATTTTTACTGTTATTAAAGGGCTACTCTGCTGATCTAGCTCTCTTTCTCATGGGTGGAGCTCGATTTGTTTAAAGCCAGTTTTGTTAAACTTGACTTGCACGTATGGAATGTTTTTTTTTTTAATTATTGATTTTATTAAAAGCAAGTAACATTCCATACAATCAAATCAAGCTTAATAGAACTAAATTCAACTGCCACCTGAGAGAATGAGAAGAAGGCCAACAACCAGAGTAAAACTTTAAAAGTAGAAAAGAGGGAAAAGAATTCTTTTCCCAAATATAAATGCTTATCCTATAATGTTATCGATCATATCCTGCCAGGTTTTGAAAACATTCTCATTCCTACCACCTTCGCCATCACTTCCCCTACGTCTTCATATCTTAAATCATTCTTGAGGTAGATTGAAGACTTAAGTGCCAGCTTGAGTGAAAACTTGAGTTTTTCCAATTTCAAACAGTATATAACATTGGTTACCCACTGACTTTAAAGAGGTGAGTTAGGATTCTTGCAGTTGAGCAAAATAAGTCTACGTGATAATAGTGAAGTAAAGGCCAGTACGGTTTGTTTGTCCTTCTCCACTTTAAGCCCCTCTGTGGGTTAGGAGGGATTGTGACACTGTCTGATAGGCGTTTAAAGATTTTGCTCCAAAATGTTGTTAATTTGGTGCACACTGAGAACATGTGGCCCAGTGAGGCTAGAGCTCGATTGCAATGTTTGCAGGTTGGATCTTGCCCTGGAAACATTTTTGACAATTTCAAATAAGACAGTGGTGCTTGATAAAGGATGTTACGTTGTATAATTGTATTCTTTGCGCATATGGACCTCGAATGAATTCTGTGCATTGCTGCCTTCCACTCCTTTTCTGAATTGCTGAGTGAGAGATCTTTTTCCTACTGTACTCCGAGATCTTTAAAAGGAAGGGATTTTAAAATGGTTTTACATATTATAGAAATGTTGAGTCTTCATGACTGATCCATATCTCTTCTGGAGTAGAAATAGGTGGGAGGTGAGGAAAATTGGGCAGATTTCGTTTAGTAAAGTTTCTAATTTGAAAGTAGTGAAAAAATTGTGTTGATGGGAAATTAAATTTGAAGTGTAATTGTTTGTAGATTGCAAAGTCATTATCTATTTTCAAATCTCTAAATGATTTAATCTGGTGTGGCGGAAGTGCTGAGGGCCAGGGCTCCTCAGGCATCTGGGCACTCCCTGGCGGTGACCACGGGCCCCAGTAGGGTTAAGCTCCCATGCTCCTTTCCTGTGGTCCCCAAAGCCAACAGGGTGGTCAACCCCTCATGGTCTGGAGGAGGCGTAATCCCTCCTCCAGTCCTCCAGGGCGACCCAGCTGGGTACCACCCCCAGCTCCTCACCATAATATATATACACAGCTAGTTGTTTTATAAATTGTTAAAACTACCCAAACCATGCTTAATAATAACAGTACTGTGACACGACCCATCAGAGGGGGTTGCTGGTGGTGCACTAACAAGCCTGTCCTCCCAGTTCAAAATGTCTCAATTTTGCTACTGGTTTGATAGATGGGTGAATAAAATGAAAATCACAGAATTAGACTCAAGGAGATGTTTATTGCATAAGGTGTCACAAACGTGCGAGTAGGAGACAGCTAAAGGGCCTGAGTAAATGTAATACTACACCAGACCAGGGGGTGGCAGAGTGTGTTGACTGTCTCTCCCAGTTTCTTGCAGACCATTCCCGGGAAATCTTGTCAGGTCCCGGCACCTCTGATGACGTCACTTCCGGCCCTGGCACCTCTGATGATGTCACTTCCGGTTCCAGCATAGATGACATCATTTCCTTCCCCAGCCCTTAAAACCGCCATCTAACTTCCAAGTATTCAGTTCTGTTTTGGACTCAGTCTTGTGAACATCTCTGTTCAATTAATTACAACTTTTGCAGCCGGGATAGAATAAATGGTGGCTGCCCCAAACCTTTGTAATGTCTGGAGATTCATTCTTCTCACAAAAGTTAATGAAATGAAAGCAGTAACATCCTGAAGATAGATACCACAGTCCAGAGAAATTGGAATTGTGACTTAAATTTTGAAATTATATTTTTGCCCCAAGCAGACTTATAATCAGTGGGGTTTTTTGGGTGGAGACGGTTCCTTTTGAAGATTTGCAGAATGTTTTTATTGTGCAACTGCCCGGATATGCTGACTCGAATTTCTATTACATTTTGATCAGAAGTGTTTCCACCTCTCCGTTTAGATCACTAGTTTTTGGACACTTATCTGTAAGCTTCCCAACAGTCCACCATAGCCAGCAGGCTATTTTCATGCACGCATATTACATGTTTTAAATGTGTGTCCTATATTTGTCTGATTTGTCTGTTCAAATATTACATATTTGCTTTTCTAGATACATTAGGTGTTTAAATCCCTCAGAAAAATGAGTGTCTATATTTGGATTCCCGGTATTATGTTTTAATAGTATTAGAATGAGGTCAAAATGGACGGGGTGTTTCTTATTTTAATGAGGTGAGGAAGTAGGGCAAGGTTCTTTGATGTTCAGTACTTCTCTCTTTGCAAAATATGGATCTTTAATCAAATATAAAGCACATTTAGTTAAACATCGGTAGGTGAACAAGACAAGTCATTTTCTCTTTTCAACCTTGAGAATCGTTGGCATATATATTTTAATGATGGTGTGGAAATTTAATATACAGACCTCACTCCCAAGCTATAAAACCACCACTGTGAAATACATGTTCTTTATGCTTTCTATGATAAGAGAACACATTTATTCCATCAAGCTATAAATTTACTGAAGAGAGCACAGCAAGAAGTAATTCATTGTGATTTCAGTGTCACCTATATGCAATGCATGCATTATAAATGTTCATGTAAATGTGTTTTTGTCTGTTTATTTACTTGAGAAAAGGTTAGATTAAGTCCTTGTCAGCTGCCTGCTCTAAAGCACGCTCTTGCTAAGGACACTTTATTAATAATGTAAAATACACAACCGTGGGCTTTTACATCTTAACTCATCTCTAGTGAAAAAATATGCTGAGAACATAGCTTTTGGCTTCTAGCAGCTTTTGACTGTCTGCTCATGCTTCATTAAGCTTATAGCTATTATGAAGAATATTTGTCATACACTTTGCCCCAAAAGTCCTTGGGTTAGCATCCACCTGATAGAAATAAAGATTTAATGTCACTTGAAATACACTTACCGCTTTTTGAAACGCACAATTATCTGACAAAGTCAAAGAATGGGGTTCATCACAGCTGTTGTTTTGCAGTTTGCCAAGCTGGCATGGACTGAGACAACACAGTAAACAGTTACAGGAGAAAAGAAGGCTAACATTCAAAGATATAATATTGGATTATGGGAAAAGAATGCAACAATAACAACAACCGCAAAAATATTCTGTTAATGTGTTTATTGTATTGAGAATAAAAATATATATATATATATCACTGTGGGGAGGCACAGTGGCATGGTGGCACAGTGGTAGTGTTGCTGCCTCGCAGTAAGGAGACCAGGGTTCACATTTCAGGTCCCCCCTGCGTGGAGTGTGCATGTCCTTCATGTGTCTGCAGGAGTTTCCTTGCACAGTCCAAAGACATGCAGGTCAGGCTTTTCAGGATTTGTTCCCTGCCTTGCACCCTACGCCAGCTCCAGCAGACCCCCCACGTGACCCTGTTCAGGTTGTGGTGTGCAAGTTCACACCTCACAAGAACTCGCTCAAAGTTCAGTTCACACAGATTAAAATGAATAACGTCACCTTCATAGTTCATGTTCAGTTCATTTTGTATTTTTTAAGGAGTGAGAATAAATGACCCCTGAGTTTACTTTTTTCAATTTTGCATGCCTTATATTAGGCTATTGCAGTGTTCTTGAATAAGATACAATAATTACAAAGACTTTTTTTATTTAAACTAGGGGGCTCCGACCCCTATTCCCCAAACCCTGGGTTTGGTTTACCAGATATACATTTTGAAGAGATTGTTATTTTTGTGTGAATTATTACATATGCAGTATTTTTACTTTTAATTTAAAACTTTGGAAAAACAATACTTGTCCTTTATTTTCGGCCCCGGTCGTGGATGTATAACACTGCTCGTGTTGTGAAGGGGGTCAGCTGAACGCACGTTAAAGAGATGCCATCGGATCATGTTGTCTCGCTGCTGCTGCTGCTGGCGAGCTGCACGTTCTGCTTGTCACCCCGCACGTCGATTATTTAAAAGCCTGTACAGCAGCTGTCCCTTTGCCACTTTATGTCTCTTCCACTCTCGTTGTGGGTCTGAACACATGCTAAGGAGAAGCAGTCGGATCATCTGCTGGCAAATCTTGTCACTTGATTGCTTAACCTCTTACACCTTAGCAGTAGATATAGATAGATAGATAGATGGTAGATAGTTAGATACTTTATTAATCCCATGGGGAAATTCACATAATCCAGCAGTTAATAGACAACCAGAGCATGTGCACTGTGATTTATGGTAGGGAACCATTTCTGTACTGCCAGATTGTTGGGGTGCCAACCTGGTAATTCTCAAAAAAAAAAAAAACTGACAAAACAAACATTTAAAAGAAAAAATGTATATAAACATCAAATAAAAAAACACACTTATATTAAGTTAAAAAGTGTACTACTAAGTATAAAATAAGTCTCTCATACATCACTCTCCAAATAAAAGGTGGGTGCTTTTGCTAAGATTTTCAGAAGCGTTCATCACTTTATTTTACAGTGATGTATGAGAGACTTATTTTTTACTTTTTAGTACACTTTATAACTTAATAGAAACATGTTTTTTAAAAAGTATTATATATATATATTATCCATCCATCCATTATCCAACCCAATATATCCTAACTACAGGGTCACAGGGGTCTGCCGGACCCAACCCCAGCCAACACAGGACGCAAGGCAGGAAACAAACCCTGGGCAGGGCCAGCCCACCAAAGTATATATATATATATATATATATATATATATATATATATATATATATATATATATATATATATATATATATATATATATATATATATTATTTTCAACATTGTAGTCTTGGGTTTGTTTTAGTATAATTTTATAATCAATATTTTAACACTTCCTTTAATATTTCTATCCATTACTAGCACCATCTATTGGTGAAATCTTGAACTATTCTTCATATGAAAATTTCATTTCTTAATTAACATGGATTAATTGATCAATTAGTGAAACTGATTATTGACTCATGTATTGTCATCGGAAGTAAGTGTGCAAAATTTTTAAAAATGTGGATAATAGGAAGTGGGTTAAATATCAGTTACAAGATTTGTGCCAGACAACAAACAGGTGAAGTTACAGTAAAAGAAGCGTGGTAATATTAATAATAATAATAAAAAGAATCCACAAGGGCACAACACGAAGGACGTTGTCAAGTATTCAGCCATTATAGAGGTTTCTGCACATCTTATTCGTGTTCAGGTTGCAAACAGACATCAGCTTCAGAGGACTGCCGCCTTTTTTTTACCCATTATTTTAACAATTACACTTTTAGCTTCATTTCAGTGTAACTCTGATATTCTTTATATGCATTTACTTAGCCATTTTTTATGTTGATCTGCACCACTACCACCTGATCAAAGCACCGGGATGTTCCTACATTGATGGGTTGAAGGCCAGAGGTGCACATGACCATCATCATCAAGTTCTTCCATGTGAAGCCTGAAAACCATGAGGACTGATTGAGATCATTTATGTTAGGTAGAATGCCTAGAGGTGGCTGGATGGAATTGTGGCCTTGGATCCCCTGCAGATTTTGTTTAGTTTTTTCTGGCCTCCCTGACCATCAAACCTTACTGTATTCTTTGCTAACTCTCTCAGGGCACATGTTGACTTTTGTCAATATTCAGGGGTAAAGGGAGGTAATCACCTGTAAACCGGGACAAAACTCGCTGTTATGTTTTAGTTCAACTCTCTTTGTTAGAAAGAAAGTTAGCTTTGTTGATTTGACCTTGATTCCTTCTGCATGCATGACTAGCAAAGAGTAAACAACCTCTAAAATGGCATCAACATCTGGCGAGAGATTGAATCGAACGTGCAAAGCATATTATCGCTGAATCGGACTGTGAATTGGTGGACTCCGATTTTGATGCAAGTGATCAGGAGATGGATATTGAAAATGAAAGTCAGGTACCAGCATCTGTATCAGCATCATGTTCGTGTAGCTGATGCGCCTATGGCAGCATTCGCCTGGGAGGACCACCATTTACAATTCAGATTGCGTTGCACTACAACTGCCACAGCTGTGTGAAAACAGCCAGGCCGCCAGTCCGCTGTGCATTCCTGCTGGCTGTGAAGCCACCCTTGCGCGGCCGCTGCTACCAGAAATAGCAAACAGGTGCCAACAGCAGACAACATGCAGCAACAGACGTTTTATGTTGATTTATGTGTGAAACCTTTGCTTTGTGTTCATTTCAGAAATTTGAGGTTTTTGGAAAAATATTCAGCCCTCAAAGAGTTAATTAGTATTGCTTAATTTTATTTTTTATATATTTTTCTTTTTTCTTTCTTCATCTTGTAAAGCGCTCTGAGTTACAGCATTTGTATGAAGATGTGCTGTTGAAATAAGTGTTGTTGTTGTTTTATAGCAACTCAACTGGAAGAAATGGGGCTTATTTAGGAGGTCACAGTTGAGTCTGAGCACCCACTTTGCATCTTTTCTAGGTTGTGAGAAAAAGAGAAGATGTCATTAGTAGCAGCTCCTCCTCTCAGCCCACCTCGGTCAAGCCCGGAAGAAGATTCCCTAGTTAGAAATGTGTCACAGCGTGCACAATGTTATACCCAGAGCAGTATGTAATGTCTTTGCAAAATAATGCCATTTTTCTTTTGTTTTTTGAGCAGTAAGAATAAACTTCTGTAGATATCCTAAAGACGCTATCACATATATCACACACTGTACTTATATGATGTGGATAATGGGGGGCGTCACTGAGCCCCAAATCTTGGACACAACTGACACAAACACAGTCATAGTTTATATACAATAGTTTTATTTCTTTCAAATACCTATACAGGCCCTCTTGAATTGTTTCCTATGGCACAAATATACTTAGGAATGGTGAATCCTTCCTTTTTTTCTTCTTCCTCCACACAAGTGTGATCTTCTGCATCCTGACCCTGACTCCCCAAGGTGAGGCTGAGGGCTTCATTTTAAGCTGCATCTTGTAAGTACTTTCCGTGTTTGAGCAAATTACGAAGGAGGTTCTTTTAAGTCAGGAGGAAGTTTCCACAAAGTAGTGACAGTTCATCACTGCAGCCCCCCCTGGTGGTGCCCTTGGCACACAGCAGGGCTGTCCCAAGGGACTACAATTCCCAACATGCCTCTCAGTCAGGTAAAAGCAAGTGGCAACACCGGAACGCTACTCTCTAGTGTGTTGGGGGAGTATACCCACCAAAAAGGCTAAATCCTCCCTTCCTTGAAGAAATTCCCAAACTGTTCAGGACCCCAGCCCATTCTTGTCGATCCACTCTGGCCTCCCTAACCACCTTTCCTCCCAAACAATATGCCAGATAATCCCATATGGCATTTACAATGTGTAATCCATGTGTAATCCTGGAATTTCTTCAGGATGCTACCTGAGCTCTTCATAGAGAGCCCAGAATTATCTCCTAGACTCCTTTTGCTGGAGAACAGGGAGAACTTAATATGTGCAATTCCAACACTGATGACACCTACTCTTCAATACTGAAATCGCCAGGATTAAAAGCCTTAAAGTCATGGAGGATTATTCTGGTGACACCTCAATCACCACGAGACCCACAAAGTGATGACATGAGATGAAGGCAATTATATTTTCAATGCAAAATGTTTTTTTGGAAATGTCTGAATAATGCTGGAAAACTTTTGAAAAATACCTGAAAGCTACAGTATCTAAGAAATGTTTGGAAAAAGTGTACTAAACACCATTAAAGAGCTTAAAGATACCACAAAAACCCTAAAAATTTATAACAATCAAGTTTCAATTGTCCCTTAGAGCGGTAACAGAAGGGAATACATGCTGTTGTTTTGTTGTTCAAAGTTAGTGGAGATTATGAGGAAAAAAGTACACGTAGCAAATACAATGAGTTCTCCTATGGGCAAGGTCAAACAATTCTAGAAGAAATGACTAGCAATGAGAATATAATTGTGTAAAACTTTGTTGGCAGCCCTTGCGTATCAATCCATTTACTCTATTTGCTTATCCGATTCAGGGCTGTGGGTTGCTGCCGCGTACCCCAGCCTTCCATTATCCCAAGGAGGCCTTACCTATCAAATCATAACTCTCACATCTCATTGAAATACTGAGCAAATTTCTAAATGCATGAGGGTAAAACCATTTATTTGATGACAGAATCCTCACAGCAGCAAAGATTATATGGTGCACATAATGTGTCCTCTTTTAAATCCTATGTTTAAAAAGTCAATTAAATGATACATTTGAATCATTTCTCATGTGGCATTGGTGCAGCGGTACTTGGCCTTTGAAACTTTAAATTAAACTTATGGGCTCCAGAGAACAGTACTCACTAATGGGTTTTTTGAACGCTAATTTACATCAGACGGATCAAGAAATGCAAGGTTGGGGCTTCGGAAAACAGAAACCAAAATGCATTATGGGCCAATATTGCTCATCATGTCACCTCTGGCTAGAGCATACACCATGTTATCCATTCTCTTCCTTCTTGGTCTTTCTTCTGCCTTTGACACAATTAAGCATCAGATCCTCCTTGTCATACTCTCTGACCTCAGCATCACTGGGACTGCTTGCAGATGGTTTGAATCCCACTACGCCTGCTAAAGATCCTGTTATGTGTTCTGGTGAGGAGAGATGTCAATGGTGTAGCATAGGGGCGCCCCAAGGACAGGTGCTGGGTCCTCTACTCACTGTACACTATCTCATTAGGCCCTGTCGTCCAATCCCATTTTGGTACTATGCCAATGGTATTCACCTTTACCCATCATTCCCTCCAGAGGACCACATCTAGAATTTTTTTCAATGACATCTCAGCTCAACCTAACAAAGACAAAGCTCTAAGTTATCACAGTCAGTATGTCTGTTCAACACAACTTTCTCCATAAAGCCTTGCTCATTATCACAAGAAAGTGCACAACCTTGGGGTGACGATTGATCACCTGCTATCCTTCACCTGATCACACTGCAACTATTTCTCACATGCATATGATCAGGCCATATCTGAAAGTTTATGCAACACAACTTCCAGGCCAGGCATTGATCATCAGGGGCCTCATGTATAATGCCGTGCGTAGAACTCGCACTATAACATGGCGTAAGCACAAAAGCCGAAATGTGCTTACGCACAGAAAAATCCAGATGCAGGAATCTGTGCGTACTCCAACTTCCACGTTCTTCCGCTACATAAATCCCGATCAGCGTGAAAACTAACGCTCGTGCACGCGCATTTTGTAACGCCCCAAATCCTCCCAGAATTACGCCTATTTGAATATGCAAATCAATATAAATCGCCCTTAAGCGCAGCCTTCTGTGAAAAGACAATGGGAAAAGCACGGGGAAAATATAAGAATTTCTGCGAATACCAAGTGGAGGCAAAGGAAAAACATACTATTTGTTCAAATAAACCGTGGTATAATCAACAAAATGAAGTTGATCGAGTGACATAGCGTGTTGGAGAAACTTGAAAGCTCACATTCACAAAATCGCACAGTGCCGGAAATAAAAAAGAAGTCACATATCAAAGTTGCCGTGAATAGAAGAGTTGTAAGCCCACTGTCTGAGTGTCATATGAAAGCTTATTAGGGTACAGAGAAAAAAGGCACACGGTGGGGAAAAAGCATGAAATGTCAACTTTAATCTCGAATTTTCCACTTTAATCACGTAGTTTATTTTGTCATTTAGTAGAACATTATAAACTTCATCTTAAAATCGTTTAATTAACCAGTTTCTCAAAATTACATCATAATTAAAGTAGCACGTTAAATGCTTTGTTTTGTATTTGATCTTCTACTCGTATGTGATCTATGTGTGTGAATCACTACTTGCTTCTTAAACTGGCTCTCTTCCTCCAACTGGACACAGAGTCCATTACATTTGTGATATTACAGCTCTCTGAATAACTAAAATACTGAGATGTATACGTGATGTCATTTTCATGATGATAGGAGCTAAAGCACATTATTAAACATGTGTTTCATGAGCCTCGTGCTCATGACAAGCATTCATCTTTTGTCGAAATTTGTCGCTGCGTTTTTAGCTGTGTTGTTATTTTCTCTTTCTGTTTTATATTCAATATATATTGGTGGCCCCAAGAGTCCTTGCTTTTCTTTCCCCAAGTAACCGATCGCCACAATCAGCTCTGTAATAGAAGTTAAGCCATCTGTAAGCTTAGCGCCGATTCTTCAAAACGTTTAAAGAACATTGAAATATCTTCGTAGTACATGTTTAATTATTCTATCCTTCACGACACTCCCAGTGAAGAATATAGATTATTTAAATGAAGTTAAAGTTTTATGTGTATAATTTAACAAACATATTTTGCTGCATTTCACCTTAAAAATGATATCGTCATCATATGTAAATATGCGCTTTATAAAGTGGCTCAGGTTGTGAGATATTATAACTGTAGTGCAAGTTTACAGTGGGTGATTGTACTTATAAGTACAAACCGTTCTACAAGGAGCAATTGATTGAGTGCATTTAAAGTTCTTGGGATTAAACTGTTTCTGAACCGCGAGGTCCGTACAGGAAAGGCTTTAAAACATTTTGCAGTGGCTGAGACAGCGTGTCCTTAAAGCTGTATACCGATAATTCTCTTTCCAATCAGCTGCTGCTGTGATTCACACTCAGATACAGTGATATAAATACTCCGAGTCGTGCAGTGAGAGTAATATGGAAAAAGATGATCCGCTGTGGCAACTCCTAACGGGAGGAGCTGAAAGAAGAAGAAGAAGAAGAAGAAGAAGAAGTGAGAGTAACAACGCTAAAGCAGTTATGGTATTTGGAATACTATGGCTGTTCCCTGGACCATTATATTGTTACGAGTTAATTACAATCAGATGCATTACACTAATAAACAATATGCAGTTAGTTTTTTGTGTATTTATAAAGCCGCGTCATGAAAATAATGAGTAATCATACAAGAACAGTACCATTGCTTTGACGCTGGGTGCCGCCAGTTTGCAAAACCGAGCGGAGAACTTGCGTACGACAAGGCATGAGGTACCGTGGAAAAGTGCGTGGCTTTACGCCAAGTGTAGGTTTTATACATCGCGATTTGAACGTGGAAAAGTTCTTACGCAACGTTTCTGTGCGTACGCACCGTTTATACATGAGGCCCCAGGTCTTGACTACTGTAACTGTAACTGTACTGTTACTGGCAGGGGTACCTGGATGTATTGCCAAGCCCCTGCAGATGATTCAAAATGCAGCAGCATTTCTTATGTTCAACCAGTCTAGGTGGGCACATGTCACCCCTCTTTTCAGATTTACTACACTGGCTTCCAGTAGCAGCACACTTTCATTTCACATTCTTGATGCTTGCCTGGATCAGCACCTATGTATATGAAGACACTCAAGACATCGAAAAAATTCATCCCACGGGTGTTCAATAGTGTTGCTCTATGCAGACGACTCAAGTTCCTCAATTTCTTTATAGATCTGGCTTCGTGCACAAGGGCCAAAATCTTGCTGGAACAGAATACAGTCTTCCCCAGACTGTTAGCACAAAGTTGGAAACCCACAATTGTTTCAATGTCTTTGTTTGTTACGGCCTGCTCTGGAATGAAGGGGCCTAGCCTGAACCTCACCATTATCACTTCTCCACCAAAGGTTACAGTACTATGTAGTCCAGAAGTTCATGTTTTCCAAGCATCCAGTAGTGAAATATTTTTCGTCACTTTAGAGAACATGTTTCTACTGATTCAGAGTCCAATGATGGCATGCTTTAGAGATAGAGATAAATCTTTATTGTCATTGTCACTTTTACAAAGGAACAATGAAATTGAAGGTGCTGTTGATTTAGTGTGAGGAATAAGAAATAAAAAACAAGAAAAAGAATTGTAATGAGTGCATTACAAATATATACAAAATACATTCGTTAAATGTACAAATTGCACTGGTTGACACTAAGGTCTATACTACACATTTGGAGAATGATATGGAGCAGTTTTATTTTAGTTCAGGGGCAAGATTGCTTTGATAAAAGCTGTGTTTAAGGCGGTTTCTCCTGGTTTTCATTGCTCTGTATCTCTTGCCCGATGGCAAAAGCTGGAACAGGCAATGACCGGGATGTGATGAATCCTGTAAAATGTCTATTGCTTTTTTGCGGCATTGGAAGGTGTAGATCTGTTCCAACCAATTGTTCTCTCCGCTATCCTGACGACACTGTGGATTGCTTTCCTTTCCGAGGAAAGTGCAGCTGCCGTACCACACAAACAGTCCGTACGTGAGCACACTCTCGATGGATCAGTGATAAAAGGCAAGGAGCAGATTTTTGGGGAGATGGTTCTTTGTGAGGATTCTCAGAAAATACAGTCTCTGTTGCTCCATGGTGTTGGCGCTCCAGTTCAGGTCATCCTCCAGCTCAATGCCCAGAAACCTGAACGCCGGTACCATCTCCACACAGGCCTCGCCAATGATGAGTGGCTGGATGTCAGTTTTGTTTTTTCTAAAAAGACTTTTCACCACTCCGACAGCCGCTCCACCTCGTCCCTGTATGCCAGCTCACCCTCCTTGCCCAAGATGAGTCCAACCACCGTTGTGTCATCAGCAAACTTTATGATCTTGTTGCTGTGGTGGGTGGGAACACGGTCATATGTGTAGAGGAGCGGCCTGAGCACACAACCCTGCTCCATTCTGGACCAGACAGGAAGTCCAGTATCCAACTGCAGGTGAGGGATGGAAGTCCCAGATCTGCCAGTTTGGACACCAGTCGTTGTGAGAGGATGGTGTTAAACGCCGAACTGAAGTCCAGAAAGAGCAGTCTGACGTAACTCCCATGCTGCTCCAGGTGGGTCAGGGCAGCATGAAGGGCTGTAGCCACACCGTCCTCCGTGGATCTCTTTGCTTTATAAGCAAATTTACATCTCCGGGTGATGTTTGGCATTGTGCATAATAATCCTGGGCTTGTGTGCAGTTGCTTGAACATGGAAACTAATTTCATGAAGCACTCGCTGCACGGCTCTTGTGCTGATGTTGCTTCCAAGTGGAGTTTGGAAATCTGCGCTGAAAAAAATGCTGGTTCTTTAATGGCTCTACATGGTTGTTGACTGGGTTCTGTGGTTCCTCATAGAGCCATTGCTTGACCAGGTGCCATCTCATTTTGGGAAGAGAACTTTACATATGAAGTTGGTTGGCTTTCTGATTTGAAAAACTTCCTAATATGTAGAAAAAATGGAAATATTTAATGCATGGTACGCTACCTAGCAGGACACTAACAGATTAAGAAAATTTAGATTTAGACTGAGTTACTGTATGCAGCAAGAGTCCTTTTAAAATCATGACCCATTGTAATTTCACAAATCTATTACCATCTATTCATGATTATTTAGGAAGCCTGTTATGAGAACCTAAATACATAAAGGTTCTTTCTGGAACCGTCACCTAAATGGTTCTTCTGGGGACCAAAAATAGCATTGCTGTGAAGAACTACTCTAGTTCCTTTATTTTTAAGAGTGTGGTGTGAATGATGCCATAAAGGAAAGGCAATTTTTACATTGTGAGACTTCTGAACTTTTTTGAGACTGTTCCCAACGGAACGACATACAGAAGTGTAACTGCTACATCTGTTGAAGGTTGCTTGTCCCTTGCCGAGGCAACCACAGATTCACAGTGCCGCAGAAACAACTACAAGCTGACCACTGCCATGTGCAATGTGCTGGACGCCCGATGGTGATGCAGGGAACTTTATAACTTGCTCACTGACCTGGCTCGATCCTGCCTGCTTTGTGTCTGTGTATACAGTCAAAAGTTTGGAAAATGACCCAAGTATTGGTTTACATAAAGTTTGCTGCTTTAGTGTTTTTAGATCTTTTTGTCTGATGTTTCTCTGGTATACTGAAGTAGAATTACAAGCATTTCAGAAGTTTCAACGGCTTTTATTGACAATTCCATTAAGTTTATGCAAAGTGTCATTATTTGCAGTGTTGGCCCTTCTGTCTTTTTCAAGACCTCTGCAATTCATCCTGGCATGCTGTCAATCAACTTCTGGGCCAAATTCTGACTGATGGCAGCCCATTCTTGCATAATTAATGCTTTGAGTTTGTCAGAATTTGTAGGTTTATGTTTGTCACACAAGCTTCTTGAGGATTGACCAGAAGTTCTCAATGGGATTATGGTCTGGGGAGATTCCTGTCCATGGACCCAAAATTTCATTTTTTTTTTCCCTGAGCCACTTAGTTCTCACTTTTCCCTTATGGCCTAGTGCTCCATCATGCTGGAAAAGGCATTGTTGGTCACTAAACTGTTCTTGGATGATTGGGAGAAGTTGCTCTCAGAGGATGTCTTGGTCCCATTCTTTATTCATGGCTGTGTTCTTAGGCCAAATTGTGAATGAGCCCACTGCCTTGGCTGAGAAGCAACCCCACATGACATGAATGGTATTAGGATGCTTTACAGTTGGCAAGACACAGGACTGAGGGTAGCGCTGCACACCTTTTCTTTTTTACGGAAAGGGGATTCATCAGAGACAATGACTTTCCCCCAGCAGTCCAATCCCTGTACCTTTTGCAGAATATCAGTCTGTCCCTGATGTTTTTCTTAGCTTCTTTGCCGCCCTTCTTGACACCAGGCCATCCTCCAAAAGTCTTCTTCTCCCTCAAACCTGCCGGCTGCCATTCCTGAGAAAGCTGTACACTGGTGGTGCCCGCAGCTGAATCAACTTCGGGAGATGGTCCAGGCGCTTACTGGACTTTCTTGGGCACCCTGAAGCCTTTTTCATCTCTCTATTCTGGCTCAATCAGCATGACAGAGTGATCTCCAGCCTTGTCCTCATCTTCATGGCAAAGAGGGACTTTGCAATTAATTGTAATTCATCTGATCACTCTTCATAACATTCTGGTGTAGATGCAAATTACCATCATAAAAACTGAGGCAGCAAGCTTTATGAAAATTAATATTTGTGTCATTCTCAAAACTTTTGGCAGCGACTATAGTAGAATGGTGGATCACACTACATCAAATAAATGTGCTGTTCCTATTTCGAGTTGAATAGAGATGGTTTTGCTAAAATACTGAGACTCAGCCTCATCTTTGGGGTGCAAGACAGGGACTCACGCATCACAACATGATATATACTCCCTGTTCTGTGAGCTTGTGTGATCTATCACTTTGTGGCTGTTGCAATTGACCAGGGCAGATGTAGAAGAGCAGAAATTTCACAAATTGGTTTGTGGCAAAGGTGCCATTAAATAACAGTGTCATGTTTAAAATCACTGAGCTCTTCAGCATGTTTGTCAGTAGAGACTGCATGGCTATTTACTTGATTATATGCACCTGCCGAAAATGAAACATCTGAACTCAAAAACTTGGAGGAGAGCCCATATTGCTGTGTCCCTATCTTGTATCTAGAGTAGACTTCTGCCTTATGCCTGTTGCTGTCAAGATGGATTCTTGCCACTTATTTAAATATGGTGTCATGTGCGTGTGCATAAGGGACAACTTAAGGGCTCTATTTATTGTAACGCCCCCCTGCTCCAGGAGTTGGCGCTGTATACTAATGCCTTTTCTCTCCCTCCCTCTGCAGAATGGAAGACTGACCGCTAGAACACCATTGATGTCACTTCCGGCATCCATGTATTGGGACCCGCCTCTTCCTGCTAGGAGGACTCAGGACCAAAAGATGCAGCATCTTGAGTCAGTTCATTTGAGAACTTGTGTGTCTTAAAAGACGTCTCTGCAATTATTTGTAGTTTTTCTTTTGTTGTTTACCTTCTATTATACGGGGTCACCAGTGTGGTGCCCCAACTCTTTATAATGGTCTGTCTGATCTTTTACAATGGCTGAAGAACCAAAAAGTGTCCTAATAGCTACAGCTCTTTGTGAATTTCTCATGTAGTAAGCCCTAGTGCATGACACCTCATGGCATTTTGATTTCTAGAAAAGACCCCTTTCTAACAATTTTATTTATTTCCACATGGTGCATCACAAGGCAGCTTTTTTATTCAATGTGTGATAACATGCATACCACAATAAATCTTTATCAAGATAAAAACACCTGTGCTTAGCCTTAGTTATTTTCTTTTGTTGCACGCAGACACCATTACTAAGTGAGACCTTAATATAAATAGCCTGGTGGTACCCGTTCTCCTGTGTGTTTAATTAGAGCCTGATGCCTGGATTAGACTTTAATTAATTGTATACTTAATTTCCTTCTGTATTCTATTTAATTATTGTTACGAAATGCTTATTTATTTAGGTTGGAATGTTTTTTTCTTTCAGCAGATGCATCTCCTTCTTCTTTTGGCTGCTCCTGTTAGGAGATGCCACAGCAGATCATTTTCTTCCATATCGTCCTGTCCTCTGCATTTTGCTCTTACACCTACCACCTGCATGCCCCTTCTAACCACATCCACAAACATTCTGTTAGGCCTTCCTCTTTTCCTCTTGCCTGGCAGCTCTATATTTAACATCCTTTTCCCAAAATACCCAGCATCTCTCCTCTGCACATGTCCAAACCAACGCAATCTCGCCTCTCTGACTGTCTCCCGACTGTCCAACTTGAGCTGACCCTCTAATGTCCTCATTTCTAACCCTATCCATCCTCATCACACCCAATGCAAATCTTAGCATCATTAACTCTGCCACCTCCAGCTCTGTGTCCCGTGGCACCGTCTCCAACCCATATAACAAAGCTGGTCTCACTACCGTCCTGTAGACCTTCCCTTTCACTCTTGCTGATACCCGTCTGTCACAAATAACTCCTGACACTCTTCTCCACCCACTTCATCCTGCCTGCACTCTCTTTTTCACTTCTCTTCCACGATCCCCATTACTCTGTACTGTTGATCCCAAGTATTTAAACTCATCCACCATCACCAACTCTACTCCCCTCATCCTCACCAATCCACTGACCTCCCTCTCATTTACACACATGTATTATGTCTTGTTCTTACTGACCTTCATTCCTCTCCTCTTCAGAGCATACTGTATCTCCACCTCTCCAGGGTCTCCTCAACCTGCTCCCTACTATTGCTACAGATCATAATGTCATCAGCAAACATCACAGTCCACGGGGACTCCTGTCTAATCTAGTCTGTCAACTTGTCAATCACCATTGCAAATAAGAAAGGGCTCAGAGCCGATCCCTGATGTAATCCCACCTCCACATTGAATGCATCAGTCACTCCTACTGCAGACCTCACCACAGTCACACTTCCCTCGTACATATCCTGTACAACTCTTACATACTTCTCTGCCACTCCCGACTTCCTCATACAATACCACAGCTCCTCTCGAGGTACCCTGTCATATGCTTTCTCCAGGTCCACAAAGACACAACGCAACTCCTTCTGGCCTTCTCTAAACTTCTTCATCAACACCCTCAGAGCAAACATTGCACCTGTGGTGCTCTTTCTTGGCATGAAACCATACTGCTGCTCACTAATCATCACCTCCCTTCTTAACACTACAATTACCAGAGCCTACGAAAAAACTCGTAGATCTGTCCCACCTTAAATCGCTTCTTAAAACCGTTCTCACCTTTCCTCCAGCGTCTTTTGTTAATCTAAATGTGCTGATAAAGAAAAGTTGCAAGTAGCCGGCTATTCCATCCCCCACTGACTTAGAATGTGCACAAACTTCTCTCAGCTCATGCCTTGATTGATTATCTGGGAGTGAAGTGGAGTTTTAGAGTGGAAATAATAGATCGTTGTTTGGAACATACGCATTTCACATGTGTTCCGTTTCTACAGTAATCTGTGTAAACACATTGTTAAAACAGAAACGTTTTTCATATTGTAGTAGTAAATGAGAAAATGTAGGCATAAACTATATAATGTATGAAGCCCGAAGTCCAAATATCAAAGAAACACTTTCACAAAAGGTACAATTATAACAGAATAACCATGCTTTTATTCAAAACTATAACTGCAGAAAAAAAGCCGCCTTAACATGCCACATTGACACATAGATGCTACAACTGCCATGGTAGCGTAATGGTATCAGCTGCTGACTAGTAATCAAAAGGTCATGAGTTTGATCCTGCGTGATTCAGTTTTGAGAAGTAAACTGCTCTTATTCTTACTATTTTAGAATAAAAACATACATTTGATTTCAGTGTGTAACAGCCAGTGTAATTTATGATACTTGTAAAGGTAAGTTTTTTTTTTTTTTATTTACTTTTCATTCACTCAGTCATGTTCAGGATCTCCCCCCTCCCCCCCCCCCCCATCTGATACTGCTGTTTTCACATAAAGATGCGCTGTAGCTCTGCAGCGTACTTGTGACTGCATTCTCGTACCAATGCTTGCGAACTGAAGTGCCTGCGTGCACTTTTCGTGGTATTACACGTCTATTTTTTTGAGCATGCCCGTGTCGCTCAAACACAGGAACATATGTATAACAAAACAAGTGCACTTTTATTCTAGACTATAAGTGAAGAAAAAATAAAGCAAGTTACAGTAGGCGGTTGATGCGACAGCTTGTGTGGTGCAATGCTAAGAACTGCTGATTTCCGATCCGTGCTATATAAAATCATCACATTCAAATATTAACAATTTCCACACACCCTTCCTACATTCACGACATGTGTACTTGTTGCAGTGTACACATCTCTCTGTGCTATGGTTCCTATTACACTGAATGAGCACCTGACACTGTACTTTCTTCCCTATATAAATAACATTCGAGCTTTAGCACGTCTCCAAATAAATCACATTCGAGCTATAGCGCATCTTTATGTGAAAACAGCAGTGTCAGACGGGGAATCGAGAACGCGACTGAGAGAATGGAACTGAATTAAAAAAACAAAAAAGCTAACCTTTACAATTATCATGCATTTACACTGGCTCTTACAGACTGACTGAAATCAAATGTATGTTTTTATTCTAAAATAGTTAAGTACATGCAATATTATTTGAAAACAAACAGCGTCAGATCGGGTTTGAATACAAGCTTACGCTGTTACAGAAGACGTCAGCTTATTCAGTGCAGCAGTTTCAACGCACAGTACATGCAATATTAGGCTAACACCTCCCCCAGACCACGTGCGGGCAACCGCCCTGGTGGCTTTGGGGACCACGGGAATGGAGCTTGGAAGCTCAACACTATAGGGGCCTGTAGTCACCACGAGGGGACGCCCCAATTCCTTTGGAGCTTTGGCCCTTAGTGCTTCCGCCACACTCGAAAGTGCTGGGGGAAGAGGATCGGGGGCACCCGGAGTGCGTCGGGAGGCACCTGGAGCACATCCGGGTGATTATAAAAGGGGCCGCCTCCCTCCATTTGATGGCTGGAGTTGGGTGGAAGAGGACGGAGATCGAAGGAGAAGAGTGGAGGTGGTGTGAGACAAAGAAAAAAGGCATTGTGAAAGGGCCTGGACTTTGGGGTGATTGGTGCTGTGGGACTGGGTTCTGTGTGTCAAACTTGTATAAATTCTTGTAAATAAACGTGTGTTGGGTGACAGATGATGTCTGCCTGTCTGTGTCCGGGCTGCTTACCACAGGTTGTAAAGTCATCAATCTCCTAGCCTGCAGAGGGAAGAAGAGAAAAGTCACTATTACATGGTGCCAACCCTGAAGTGGCAGGGGTTACCATTACTAATGCTCTTATGTTCTTATGTATATCTTTTATTTTCTGTGTTCTCTTGAGCATAGGAAAGGCGCTATATAAATAAAATGTATTATTATTATTGTTATTATTATTATTATTGTGTTGGCATCCTATCCAAACAAATTTCTAATACACATTAGTGTACCTGGCCAATAAAGTGATGTCCCCTGCGATGGGCTGTCATCTCGTCCAGGTTTGGTTTCTGCCTTGTGCCTGTGACTATGAAGGTGATGTTTGGATGAATTTCCAGGTTTGAAAAACAAAGCACAGATGGACTGATACATTTCCATTTACTCCTTGACTTTAAACATCACGCTGCAAACAGCAAGTTAAGAAGACTGCGAATGATTGCTGTCTCCTTTTGGCTTTGTGTTCAAAAGCATTATAGTCCACTGCTTTCAAGTTAAGAAGCTTAATACAAAGCAGTGTACCTTTCAAGTACAATTTCAGCCGTGTCCTTAACCTTTTTCAGGAAGAAAATTAGTGCTGAACGTTTATCGGTCTCACTCAGCAAGCGACGATAATAATTAAAGGAGTCAAATCCCGGATTCGGTGGGCACTTTCATAGGACGCTCACGTTGCTTGTCTTACTGCTGGCAGTTAACCAGAGCTTCACAACAGCGAATGAAAAGCAAATCCCCTGTGTTGATAAGAATATTCAGTAACCACGGGGAGAAGAACATTTGGCCTCTTACCAAGTTGAAAGCCTTAAGGTACTTCATAGCTAATTGAAGCATGCAATGGAAATAAATAACTAAAAAAGTCATGCAGGAAAGTAAGTGGATTGTGTTAATTCCACCTTCAGTCCTGAAGTGATCAGTTAATTAGGTTTGTTTTTTTTGAGTACATTTAATAATTTTAACAAGTTTAATAAATGTACGCATGGCGTAACATTCAGGTGCATTTGAGGGCGGTGCTGTCACTGTGGTCCTCGATGGATTGAGTCCAGTAGGTCGACTCTAGAACCTTCTCAGTCCATTTCAGGGCTGTGGGGGGCAAAGGATTATCTCACCAGGATTATGAAAAGGCTGAAAACTGGCCAGTTGAGGTCACTTGTGGTGACAAAGACCACTCTCACACACACCCCGTATTCACACACAGTGACAATTTACAGTTGGCCATTAACATAACAGGCAAATGCATTAAAAGTAAAATAAAAAGCTTTTGTAATTAATTCTCGATTTGCAGCGAGTGATCATTATGGGTATCCAGTGAATTTGGCCTTCTGATGGGTGACCGCATTTTCAAAAGTCCCAACCCGGGACATTTGTGTGGAATGTATAGCCACACATAAAGCCCACCCTCATTTGTTTAATGGCTGATTTATCTCATCTTTAATATCAAAGGTTCATATGTGGGGAAAAAAGTAATTTTTCAAACAAACACATACGATTCCACACAGTGCATGAAGTGAAAACAAATGCAGTGACCTCAAAAACACACACATTTTTTCCTTGATTTTGCCCTCTGCTCCACAGTTTAAAATGACAAATCAAACAATTCAAATGTGATTAAAGTGCACAGTGCAGACTTTCACTTATGGGTCCTTGCACACATTTCAATCACACCATGTAGGGATGACAACACTTTTTCTGCATGGTCCTTGCATCATTAAACCCATCATATTTAGTTCTTTGTCGCATATCCCTCACATGCAATGACTCCTTGAAGTCTGACATTCACAGACATCAGCAGGTGCTGAGGGTCTTCTCCGGTGATGCTCTGCCAAGCCTCTAATGCAGCCAACCCCTGCTTTTTTCCTGCTTCTCCCCTTAAATTTTCTCTTTAGCATATGGAAGGCTTGCTCTATTGAATTTCCAATGGATGACTGGCTTGGCTGTTCAAGAATTCCCAATTTTGTAGCTTTGACAAGCTCCTGTGTTGCCTCAGCAGTGTGTTTGGCTCATTATCTTGGTGTAGGATGAAGTGCAGTCCAATGAGTTTGGAGGCCTTTACTGGAACTTGAGCAGATCAGATGTTTCTACACAACCCAGAATTCACTGTGCCACTGCCATCAGCAGTTCTATCATCAATGAAGAGAAGTGTGCCAGGACCTGTGCCAGCCATACATACCCAAGCCATAACAGCACAGCACCCCCATGTTTAACAGATGAGGTGGTCTGCTTTGGATCTTGGGCAATTCCTGTTGGTCTCCACACTTTGCTCTTACCATCTCTCTGATCAGGTTCATCTTTGTCCTGTCTGTCCACAAGACCTTTTCCCAGAATTCTGCAGGCTCTTTTAAGTTATTTTCACAAACTGTAATCTGGCCATCCTGTTTTGTGGCTCTCTCTATTGGTGTGCATCTTGCATTGTGGCCTCTGTGTTTCTGTTCATGAAGTCTTCTGCTGATAGTTGTCTCTGACACACACACATCGGCCCCCTGAAGACTGTTTCTGATCTGTCAGGAAGGTAATTGGGGCTTTTTCTTGATCATAGTGAGGATTCTTCTGTCATCAGCAGTGAAGGCCTTCCTTGGCCTACCAGTCTCTTTGTGATCACTGAGCTCACCAGTGTATTTTTTCTTCTTCATGATATTCCAGACATTTGATTTTGGTCATCCTGAGGTTTTACTGATGTCTATTATATTATTCTTGTTTTTCAGCCTCATAATAACTTCCTTGATTTTCTTTGTTGAATAATGACAGACTCAGAAGGGTAGAAGCAAGCTGAAGTGTCTTATGAAGCCATGAAACACACCTGAGGAATCACAGACACCTGTGACACCAACTGTCCCAAACATAAGGTGCCTTGAAATGGGGTGAGTCGTGTATTAAAAGTGTTGTCATTTCTAAATGGTGTGACCCAAATGTATGCAACGACCCTAAAATGAAAGTCTGCAAACTGCACTTTAGCCACGTCTGATTTGTTTGATTTGTACTTTTAAACTGTGGAGCAAATCAAGGAAAAATGTGCCTTTGCCCCAAACATTATGGGCGACACAGTAAATGGCAGTATTGTCTTTTTTTGTTTGCTCCTTGGACATCCTGGCAATGCTGTTCAAAATGAACACAAGTTCTTAGCTTGACTATCCATCCATCCATCCATTTTCCAACCCGCTGAATCTGAACATAGGGCCACGTGGGTCCGCTGGAGCCAATCCCAGCCAACACAGGGCACAAGGCAGGAATCCAATCCTGGGCAGGGTGCCAACCCACCGCAGTCTTAGCTTGACTATGCTATTATAAATATTTTAAATTCAGTTGGTAACTGGGGTATGGAAGGAGGGGTCCTCCCTGTAGTTTCATATGTGCTGTTCTAAATTTTGTAGTAAAACGCGGATTCAAGCTCTTTCTCTTCATGACTGTTTATCCTGATAAGGACTGCTCATGCAGCCATTAATATTGGACTGAAGACAAGATGGCTGTTTGGATGCTCCCTTTTTTGGGGTGCACCTATGCAGGTTTTCAGTGACATTTACATAATGGTTGCTCAATTACCTGATTTGACTTACTTTGATGGGGCTGGTTTGTTTTTACTGTTGTCACCACAGTCACCCCTACAGCCACTAGAGTATATTGTGAGAAAGTTGTTAAAGGCAAGGCAATTTCTATTAGATGGGCAGTCTGTTAGGATCAGTACCTTCTGATATTCTATAGTTATTTATCTTGATGCATATCCTGAAAACACAGTTCCTGCCACCTTGATGTCTAGCCACCCTAGTAAATTATAGTGACACTGTGTAGCCAAAGGTTTGAAGATTTTATTAAAAACTAGCCATCCCCATGACTCTGCCTATGTAGAAGTGAAACAGGACAGTGAGGAGGGCCCCACCCCGGCTCCCCACTCCTAATGCCATGCTTCTCCCTCCCCTCGACCCGCAGCCTCTGTCTCAGATTAGTGTGAATATTTGACTCCTGCAAGCAAACTATGATTCTTAACACGATGAGAGAAGTCGCAAAATCAACCGGAATGTTCAATCAAATTATAGAAAGAAACCCGATCTAAATCCGTTAAGTAGTTCTCTTGTTCGCTAGTTATGCGGAGGTAAGATATGCTCCGAGGCTGGCGTGTCAGTTAGGAAGGCCCCGTCCCCATCTCCTCGGGCCGCTGCGTGTCTCTCGGATTTGTGCAACGAAATCAGTACCGCAAGTGAACTATGTTACATAGCACGATGAGAGAAGTTGCAAAATCAACCGTAATGTTCAAGCAAATTCTAGAAAAAAACCCAGTCTAAATCCGTTAAGTAGTTCTCTCGTTCACTAGCTAAGCAGATGTAAGGAATGCCCCGATGCTGCTGCGTGCGTGAGTGATGAGGGCCCCATTCCCCTCCCTTCAGCCCCCTGCATGTCTCTCGGATTTGCACAAATAAATCGCTACCGCAAGTGAACTATGATAGTTAGTGAGGTGAGAGTAATTGCAAAATCAACCAGAATGTTGATTTCTAGAAAATTCTAGAAAAAAAACAAATCTAAGTCCGTTAAGTAGTTCTCTCAGTTGTTAACTAAGCAGAATTAAGGTTACGCCCCAAGGCTGGTGTGTGAGTGAGGAGGAGCCTGCCCACTGAGTATCTCTCAAATTCGCACAAATAAATCGGTACCATGGTACTTAGCACAATGAGAGAAGTCGCAAAATTAACCGGAATGTTCTAGCAAATTATCGAAAAATCTGCTAAGTAGTTCTCTTGTGAAAAGTGAACAGACATACAGACAGACAGATGTTGGATTTTATATATAGAGAGAGATGGATAATTGAGACCATAAATAAATACAGTTGAAACCACGCAAATCGGCTCACAGAAAGAACCTGACAGGGAGATGAGAAGAAACAAGTGGAAGACGACCGCTAGTGCTGATGTATAATGCTTGGTGATGATCAATATATGGCCAGGGACCACTGTCTGCTATTTAGAGTTTTTCCAGTGAATGCCATTTTGGCAAATACTTGTTCGTATTCTGTAACCCGAACAAGTATAAAACCCGGGCAACTGCACTGAATCTTGGTGCCCACCAACGGACGGATGGAAGATATCACTGCAGCCTGTAAATAAGACAATATGCCTGTCTAACTATCTCTCAAAGTGGACAGCGCTGACTGCTGAAACTCTCGACTGCAACACACTTTCACCAATAGCTCGTCTACAAATATTTATTATGAGTGTACAGCTGATATGCAATCCTTCATTCTCTCACCTTATTTGTTTTAAGAATTACACCACCTTATAAAAAGGCCTACTGTACACGAGCACACATAACTGTATTAGAAAAATATTTAGTAAATGTATTGTAATTATCCATCCATTGTCTAACAGTTTTAAAATCTTTGCTGCACTACCAATTAACCTAACACACGTCTTGAGTGTGAAAATACGTGAATGCCAAAAAACAGGAAAATGCATATGACAAAAATAAAATATCTGATTTATTAAATCTGGATGCACAGGTAGGAGAACTTCTATATAATTTTAAAACTTTTAAGGTTTCTAGATATGACCTTACTGCTAATGACAGATTGTGAAGAGAGTTATGGACAGATTAAGAGGTCAAGCGTAGGACATCAAGAGGGGCACTGCAAAAATGGCTGTTTTGAAAGAATCAATATGTACAATTAGAAGATTATGTTTATTGACCTAAAGAAGTCACAGAGTGTTAGGAAAATAGGGCAAAGCCCGAGCAC
This sequence comes from Polypterus senegalus, assembly GCF_016835505.1. Classification (NCBI taxonomy): domain Eukaryota; kingdom Metazoa; phylum Chordata; class Cladistia; order Polypteriformes; family Polypteridae; genus Polypterus; species Polypterus senegalus. The sequence continues at coordinate 13,510,967 of NC_053158.1, forward strand.
ATGAAGCATTTTCTGGGAATAAGTACAAATGTAACAGAAATGCAGAAATCCGCTACCCTCCAGCAGTTCTTATCAGTGAAACAGACAATTCTAATAAAAACCCTGGACTTACAATCCCTCAGAGTCTTGTAACACTTGTCACTTAGTAAATATGCTTACTGTCAGAAAGCTACCTATTTCTTTTAAGCAATCAGTTTAAACTCAGCCTTTAAATACATTGTACAGACAATTATAAAATGCCAAATATTATAAATACATAGCAATAAAGTGAAACAATGGGAAAATAACTTTAACAAAAAAGTTTTAGAAAATAACTGGGTGTTATGCAGTCCATAACTTTTTTTTCTTCATTGCTGAGCAAAATTTTATTCTGGCTCAAAGAGAGACAAAAAGGATTTTACATGAGGAAGAACTGGGAGAAAGATAAGGTTGATAAATGTGCTGAGTGCGTACAGAGAAATTAAATAACCAATCTTTAAAGGACACAATTTAAAGAAAAACAAATGTCATACTCACATTCCTTGGGGTAAAAAAACTTTAGATGTATACTTTGTCAAAAAAGGTCAGGAATTCATATAAATAATTAATGAAAAAAATCCCCTTATAATAAAGTTTTAATCCATCAATACACACCAGTCCTATTACCTTCACCTGATTATGTGTGCTGTTGCCAAAACAAGAATAGGGTGTCATGATTAAGAGTCACAAACATAAGTGAAATGGCGTGAGGCCTCCAAAATAATCATAAAGCAGGGGCAGATCTTCTCTGGTCAACTCCTAACCAGTATACCCCAAAAATGTATATGAAGGCTTCAACCTAGCTTGGGCCAAGGTGGGAAAAACTCACTTAATAGTTCAGAATATAAAGGAATGCTCCAAAATATAGAATAAGCTGCACAAGGAGGAGGATGACAGTAATTACCTGTCTTATGCACAAAAGGACAAACAATCTTTATAAATAAAGGATTTTCTTTTATCAAAATAGGGAAATTTTCCATAATACTCAAAGTAGATAAATAGATAGATAGATAGATAGATACTAAGTAGCAAAAAGGAGTTGCCTAAAAGGCAATCCTAAGTGAATAAGTCCCAAAAAACACAATCCAAAACCAAAATCCAAGAACAAGTGCAGAATGTAATTAAAAAACAGAGAAACCAACATAAATACAAATACTTTCACAAATTACTTTCACCCATACTTTCACACAAATGCAATTATTTCCTTACTTTTGAGGTTTCTTATCTCATTTAAATAGCCAGAGGGAAGGTTAAGGAGTGGTGATGTCATGGTAGTCCCACCTCTTAAGACTCCACCCACAACGATCAAGATATATCAGAACATTTAAAGCTGAAGGACATAAAATCATAGATGAACATAAAAGAAATGATATAAAACATGAAAGCCAAAAACAATATATTAATACATAATACAGCATAAGGCTGCTTTAAGAATAATGAATAGGGAAGACCTGAACTTGTGAACACAGAGCCAGACTTGATAATGTTATTGTTTATTTAACAGACACCTTCATCCATCGCTGCTAACAAAGAAAATTCTAATACTATGATACTATCGAGTAATTCATAATAATACATATTATAGCAACAGTAGCACTCCTTTCATTTGGATTCTACTTCTCTCATAACTTTCAGTCCACTGGTAGAAGTGGAAGATTAAGTATATTAGTCAACAAGAACTGAAGATTTACACTGTTAGGTAATGTATGTAACTACATCTCTTTTGAGTACCACTCAATCGCTGTCACCTACCCTATTCACATTAACATTTTTTTTTACTTTACTGCCCTCCAGTTCCGCTGCTCTCCTCTATTCCAGATGATGGTAGTCAACTTCTAATTCCACCTGGACAGTTCTTCCTTTGTCTTTTTTCCTCTTCCAACCTGACACACCTCCATAGAGCCACTGTAGTGGTGGACGATCAGTTACCAACATAAATTTGGTAAAGCAATGATGGAGTGCTTCAGCAATTTATTCTGTCATCAGACATTCCTATTAAGTTGTTGAATAATAATATTCCCTGGGCAACAATTTATTACTCAGATACATGCAAGAAAGCATCAGCAAAATTAAGAATACATGTCTATAATAATCTGCCTGCCCTAAGAAAGCATGTATCTACTTCTGTGTTTCCAGACAGGAATATACAAGCACCTCACAAATCTTTTTAATTTGAGTAGCTCCCTAGTTATAGAATAACCAAGGCAATGAGTTTCTGGCACACATAATTTAAATTTCCTTGAATTAGCAGTGAAAACAGCATCCTTTAAGCTCTTTAGGACTTCCTGAAAGCATGTGAAGTGCATGCCACAGTCATTGATGAGAATGATAACATCATCTAGGTATGCACCTGCATACTCAGAATGAGTGTGTAATATTTAATTCATTATATGCCAAAATATCAAGAGGGCCTCATTAAGTCAAATGGGAGCCTTATAAATTCAAACCAACCCTCCAAGGGTGGGGAATGCAATTTTCTCATAAGTTAACTCATCAAGAGATATCTGCCAATTGCCCCCAGTCAGTTCTAAGGTATAAAGATATGACGCTTGACCTAGCTTTTCCAACAGTAATCAGCAGGAGGCATTGAGTAAGCATTACATTTAACAACCTTATTCAACCATCTAAAATCTATACAGAACCATATGAATCCATCCGGCTTTGGAACCAATACAATAGGGCTACACCATTCACGTTTACTTCCGTGAATTACCTAGATTGAGCATTTGTTTCACCTCTTCATGCCTTATGTAGTTGTTGTCAGAGAGACAAAAACATTAGAAAATTAGAAAAATCCTGATGAGAATAGGCCATTCAGCCCCACAAACATTGTCAGTCCTATCCACTTAATTCTTCTGAAATTACATCAAGTCTAGTTGTAAAAGTCCATAAAGTCCTACTGTTTACCACACTACTTGGACACTTATCCATATGTCCATGGTTCTCTGTGTGAAGAAAAACTTCCTAATGTTTGTGTTAAATTCACCCCTAACATGTGTTCTTTATTAATTAATTTTAAAGTCACTGTCTTCATCCACTGGACTAATTCCCTCTATAGTTTTAAACACTTCAGTCATGTCTCTTCGAAATGTTCTTTTGCTTAAACAGAAAAGGCCCAGCTCTTTGAATCTTTCCTCAAAACCCATCCCCTCCAACCCTGGAATCAGCCTAGTCATTCTTCTCTGAACACTTTCTAGTGCTGCTATGCCCTTTTGTCGCCTGGAGTTCAAAACTTCACACAGATGAGGCGTCTCCAGTGCATTATAAATCTTCAGCATAATCTCCTTGGACTTGTTCTCTACACATCAACTTATAAGAGGAGAAGTGTTTGTGGACTATGCATTTCAGAGTCTTTTATATGAATGGCAGAAGGGAGACAGGATGCTTGTTCTCAGTGTCAATTGGTTTGAGAGAAGGTTTCTGGTAAAAATGTTAGAAAATCAGAGTATTCTGTTGTAGCAGACTACCAAAGAAACAAGGAAAAAAGTAAATATAAATCTGAGATTGAAATATCAGATGAAGAATGCATTACTGCACTAAGCCCACCTTAAAATTGAAGTAACTGAACGAAACAGAAAGCCCCCGTGAATTGTGCCATCTATATGTAAGATTTAAAATGAACATTTCATATAAAATACAACATATTACAAAGGTGTGTCCAACGCAACTGAAAATGTTTAATTTAAATGGTAATTATTCTCTGGTAACTGTGAAATGTATTATTTATATGATTCACTGCTTGTTCTAATGATTTATGAAATCTTTAAAAGTATGAAAAGAAAAGTTCTCGGGGTGGGGGCAATGGGCAAGGAAATATTATATGCAGCCCACCTTTCCTGAACTTATTCTGCCTGCCACCATTTGTGAATTTACACATGTCTGGAAAAGTCACAAAGCAACAAAGTGAATCCTAGCACAGAGTTTCATAACAAATATGCATAACCTTAATTCCCTTTGGGATTAGACAGTGCTATGAAGAACTGTGCCGTGTGCATTTACCTTTGAAAAGTATATGAAAATGACGGAGCAAAGCCCTGACAAAGCACCTTTAATTATAAGAGTCTAATTCCAAGGTTACAGAGACAATGATGCATGCATTATTACTTCTTGAAGTCAGGTTAAACACGCATATACAACTGAAGCTCACCACAAGTTAAAGGTTCACTGACTTCATTGATTACTTTAATATAATGTCGTTGATAGCTACACGTTAGAGCCTCACTTATATAAATGTTGATATTAAATGTAATCACTTTATGTTCGCCACATTTGACTCTGCTGTTTTGACTCTAAAATATGCATGTAGATAATATGCCACATGCTAATAGATGGAAATAAAGGTAACAAGCATTTGTTTTCTGCTGACAAATTTCATTTCCACAAGCAAGCTGTGTACACACGGCAGAAAGCTCAATAAATTTAAAGCTATTATAGCTGGGAAAGACGCTTGCAAAAGGGCCGAAGCCAATGGGCTGTGGCTCACTGTGTATTAGGTGCCTGAATTATGTTGACAACCTAATTATGTGTCTGAATGGCTAAAGGCAAGATGTAGGCTTATAGAAGACAGCAATGTTGTTTTCCGCTGTTATAACTTAAGGAAAGTCAAGGAGATGAATGGAAATAATACAGTCTAAACTGGGAGAACATTGATTACAAAATGCAGGCTTATGCAGGAATGACACACAAGCTAATGTGAGTTAAAAAGAGTTGAGAAACAGGTAATGGCTTGAAATAATAGTCATTGTCAGGAGTTTTGTATGGGCCTTTGCTTTTTCTTTTTCTTGTTACTTTATTACAGTTTACAGTCTTGCTGACATTTTCTTCTTAGGTGTTCTGCATTGACAATATATATATATATATATATATATATATATATATATATATATATATATATATATATATATATATATATATATGACATCCATCCATTTTGAGACTATGCTTTTCAATTAAAGAGCCGTAATATGCTGGAGTGTATTTGGTAATTCTTTCCATTTCAGAACAAACTTATTTCAATTCAGGATAATCCACTGGGCCCAAGGCTTGTACAACTGCTGGAAGAGGTGCACATCCATCACACTCACTCACAAACCCACAAACATGATCTTCCAGCTATCTGAACCTGCACTTCTATTGGACGTAACAGGACAACTGGAAAACACACAAAAAAAAAAGAAATCCAGACAGAAAAAAAATTGGAAATTACACATTTACAGAAAACCGAGGAAGGCTTTTTACATAGTCTGTAATAGATGTAAAATGGCAGTACTAACTAACTTCTGCCTTACAAGGTTAGTCATCTGTAATGTTTGTTTGGCTGCACTTTATAACAGATAGATCGATAGATAGATAGATAGATAGATATGAAAGGCACTACCATATATACTCACGTATAAGTCAGGTCTTGAAACCTGAAAAATAAATCATAAAATCCTCAAATTAAATAAAGAAAAATGTTAATCATTAATACAAATGGAAATAAAGATGGTATTAAAAATAAACTGGATCCCTTAGCATTAAAATTCAATAGATAATTTACTGTATATACTCGCTTACAAGTCAGGTCTTGAAACCAGAAAAATTGATCAAGAAAAATCAGACCCCGACTTATATGCCTTAAGCATCAAATTTTGTTACCAATTTCTTTTGCCACTTCAACAACTTTTAATTTAAAACCAGCTTCATATTTTCTTCTGATCGAATGCTCCATTGTAGATTACGGATGCTCTTTTGATAAAGGTGTATGAGGGTGTGAGAATCACAAATCAGTGCAAACGTCGCTTCAGAATAGTTTGGGTTTTAACGTGTGGTCACATAGGCACAATAAATAAAAGAAAAATGGCAGTGTGCTCCGTGATTACTCTCTGAGGTGGGCACTAGCATATTATAATCTCCTGGACCAATAGCGAGAGTTTTCCACATTTGACTTATACAACCGACATTATAAAATACCAGAAATTATACAATAAAATCAAGTCCCGACTTATCCACGGGAGAACTTATCAGAGAGTATATATGGTATATAATAGATAGATAGATAGATGTGAAAGGCACTATATAAAAGATAGATAGAAGTAAAATACACTATATAATAGATAGATAGAACTTTATTTGCCCCCACGGTGAAATTTGGCTTATTACAGAAGCTCACAGAATGATGTGGTGTGAAATTTTGTATATAAGTTAATAAATATTTTGTATGTCTTTATTTTCAACTTAAACATTATTCATAAGGTTTGATGGTTAAGAACCCTCCTCGCCTTCTAGGACCGAGTGTTTGTAATTTTACGACAGAGGTCTAGGAAAGTGCCTAAAACCAGTTTGGCAAATGATTCTTTGCAGGACGTTCTAAATCAACCCCCACAGGAAAGCCAAATTACCAAGCTGGCAAGTATCAGTTTAATAAATTGTATTGGGGGCAGGTGTGAAACTATTGTGTCACACTAGAATTCTATTGGTCTAAAATTGCCTGTTTGGTTTTAAATCAGAAGCCTTTAAGTACCATGATGCCCTATTGGCCATAGGATTTGGACAGAGAATCTATTAATTTGCTTGCTTTACCCCTCCCTATTCTCTTACTCCATCATCATGAAGGAGCATCTCACACACCATGGACTGAAAAGGACAACACAATGAAGAGCACAGCTTGGCAGCCATATTGAGACAGGGATGCGGACTGTTCTGAAGAAAGCTGAACAAAAATGAGGACTTAACTGGAGACATTTTAAGTAACTAAGTCCGTGTGCCACCTGAAACTACACATCAGCATTTATCAGGTTCTATGATTTCCAATATTCACTTGTACTTTGCTTATTGTTATTATTATGAGTATTATCAATAATAATACTACAATACCTTATAAACAGTGGTAAATCTGTGAGATTTAACAAAGGCTACACATTAATAACATAAAAGGGGAAAGTAGAGTGAAATAGCACTCTACCAAGACAAAACAATAAATATATGCATAAATTGATAGATAAATAAATGTACACACGCACTATGGTCTGAACACATGTCAGAATAACTAAAGAAAGACTTCAAAAAGAAACAAAAGAAAAGTGTCAGTCTCAGTCCCAGTGAGGTACTATACAAGAGTACAGTAATCCCTCGCTATATTGCGCTTCGACTTTTGCGTCTTCACTCTATCACGGATTTTAAATGTAAGCATATCTAAATATATATCACAGATTTTTTGCTGGTTCGTGGATTTCTGTGGACAATGGGTCTTTTAATTTATGGTACATGCTTCCTCAGTTTGTTTGCCCAGTTGATTTCATACAAGGGACACTATTGGCAGATGGCTTAGAAGCTACCCAATCAGAGCACGTATTACGTATTAAATAAAACTCCTCAATGATATACGATATGCTTCCCGCACTGTGCTTGATTATTTGACAGTCTCTGCGCCTGACGGAGGGGTTGTGACCAGAGGGGCTGTTTGCACAGAGGCTGTTTGCCTAGAGGATACGGACGCTCCTCTACAAAATGCCGCTTTATCGCGGTGCTTCGGCATACTTAAAAGTCCAAAACCACGTATTGATTTTTTGATTGTTTGCTTTTCTCTCTCTCTCTCTCTGACATTCTCTGCTCCTGACATGCATCCCTTTGAAGAGGAAGATATGTTTGAATTCTTTTAATTGTGAGAAAGAACTGTCATCTCTGTCTTGTCACGGAGCACAGTTTCAACTTTTGACTAAAGGGTGTTATTTCATGTCTAGAGGGCTCTAATAATGTTAACAGTGTGGGAGAGTTTATAAGGGCTTAAAATATATAAAAATAAACATACAAACATATGCTTTCTACTTCGTGGATTTTCATCTATCGTGGGGAGTTCGGGAACGCAGGAGGGACTACTGTATTTCTCATGGTATAAAGAACCTCAGTTGCATTTTCTGACACACTCCCAACTCCTCTGTACTATTTCCAACCTTCTTTCTTAAGTAAAACACTAGAAAAAGTAGTTTGTCAGCAGTTAGATGACAGTTTAGATAAATATTGTATTCCTGATAAGTCAAGTTTTAGCAGAAATCATAGTACAGAAACTGCACTGCTTAAAGTAGTAAGTTACTTATTGGTTAAAAGAGACAGAGGCCAAGTATCTCTTCTTGTTCTACTAGACCTGAGCACTGCATTTGACACCATAAATCATTATATTGTAATAACTTGTTATAGTTAAAGGCGGTACGGTGGCACAGTGGGTAGCGCTGCTGTCCTGCAGTTAGGAGACCCGGGTTCACTTCCCGGGTCTTCCCTGCATGGAGTTTGCATGTTCTCCCCATGTCTGCGTGGGTTTCCTCCTGGTACTCCGGTTTCCTCCCACAGTCCAAAGACATGCAGGTTAGGTGCATTGGCGATCCTAAATTGTCCTTAGTGTGTGCTTGGTGTGTGCGCCCTGCGGTGGGCTGGCACCTTGCCCGGGGTTTGTTTCCTGCCTTGCGCCCTGGGATTGGCTCCAGCAGATCCCCGTGACCCTGTAGTTAGGATATAGCGGGTTGGATAACGGATGGATGGATGAATGTTATAGAAATGGGTGGGCATCTCCGACTGTGTTTAGATTGGTTTAAGTCTTATTTAACAAGAAGAAAATTCATTGCTAACTGACAGAGATTGTAGTTCAGACATCCATGATATTGTACATGGCACACCACTATTCTGGGTCCACTGTTGTTTTCAATCATTATGCTCTCATTAGGCTAGATTATCTCAAAACACAAAGTGAACTAACACGACTTTTCAGATGACACACAGCTTCACTTATCTATAGTACCTGATGACCCTGATGCTCTGGGCTGTCTGATTCAATGTCTGTCATGAATTTTTGAATGGATGAGTACTACTCTCCTCAAACTAAATAAAGAGAGCGGTTAGGAGCACGCACTGATACAGCGCATTGCTGCACCCACCACATGACAAACCACCTCAGGATCCCAGATTAGGACCCGAGTGTAGCCATGTAATGGGTGACACCTCACCGCCACACTAGTTCAGATGGAATGGAACCAGCAAGAGGTTTTTTATGGTGGCTGGAGTGCCAATTCTGCCACCAACCCCCAAGTTTTTCCCTGCAGGTTGGAGGGCCTACATGCGGGGCTGGATACAGAGTAACGTCATACCCAGGACGACTAAATAAAGAAATTAAATAAAGAAAAAGCTTAAATTTTAGTCATTAGTAAAATGGAAATACTGTTGGTATAAGAAAGAAACTTGATCCCTTAGCATTAAAAATTCAATAAATAAATAATTTAGGTGTAGTCATATTGCATATTAACCATATTACTAAGTCTGAATTTTTCCATGTAAGAAACACTGCAAAAGTTAGTTCTCTTATAACGTAGCAAGATGCAGAGAATTTAATTTATGCTATTATTTTAGTCAGCTAGTTTACTGTTATGCACTCCTAACCGGTCTAACTAAGAAAGACATCAGTCGGTTGCAATTAATGCAGAATGCATCCGCAAGAATCAAAGCCAGAAAAAAAAAATCTGAGCGCACCTCTTCATTTTTAGCATCATTACATTGGTTAACTGCGTCTTTTAGAATTGACTTTAAGTTGCTATGGTTGGTATATAAAGCTTTAAATAATCGTATCCCTTCCTATATTTTGGATTGCTTGTCCTCCTGTATTTCATGTTGTAACCTAAGATCTAATTGTGGTCTGATTATTAGACCTGCATAAAAAATGTGGTGAGGCAGCCTTCTGCACCAAAAATCTGGAATATGTTACCAAGAAAGTATGCCAGGCTGACACTGTAGATCATTTTATATAAAAACTAAAAACCCACTTTTTGATTTGTCATTTTCAGAGCTTCATTTTAGTTCTACCCTTAATAAACTATGGATAGAATTATCATACTTTTCAAAGAACATGCCATCTTTAGTAATCTTTAATGTTATCTGTTTTCTCTTCTGGTTTTTCAGGCGGTTCTCCATTTGATAAAAGTCCTGTGCAGCCACCTGTAATGTTTCAATATTTAAGTAAAAGCAAATACCTCAAACATACCACAAGACCCACTTTGTCAAAACATAAAGATAAAAAAAAAAAAAAATCCAGATTAAAATATACCTAGTGTTTTATTTTTCTTATTGGATGGTCTTTTGGTCTTGAGCCCCTATAGATTTAGTTTTCTTTTCCAGCTTACCTGGAGTTTTTTTTCTGTAACTCTGGCCAACTGACATCACAGAACTGTCATTTAGAAATTAAAAAAATAGATATATTTTTCTTAATTTTAAATTTTGGAGAATTAACTTATGTGAAATTTTCTAATGTTTAATACTGTGTTGAACAGTGGAAGCCTTTTAGAGACTTCCTACCCTGATGGAGTTTTGCAATTTTGTGCCATATGAAGGGGACTGATCCTAGCCCACATTGAATTGGAAATAAAATGTTTCTGAAGCCAGACTGCTCTCTACCTTTAATAAATCCTATGACAGCAAAACACTTTATTTTGCAATGGTTGGCACTCACATTGATTTCTTTCTAAAATTGTGCACTATAAAGAAACCTTTAATTACCATTCTGCATATTACTATACATAAGCTAATCTTTGGTTACTTACAAAATCAACATTGTAGGATACCACATTTACATTAAGGCTCAAAACGTTTTGATCACCTATTGTATACGATAGTAAGTGATTTTTGCTCTGGCCGAATGTTAGGGACTGTTTTTGTTTTTTTTTTCTGATATGTAGTATCTTTTGAAGTAGACAGATATTGCTCCAAGAAGAGTTTCTTTCAGCTCAGTAGGAGAACAGCTTTTGATCTGATAAGATACAATGTAGTCCGGAGCACACAAGGTTTGTCCTGCTCTGCCTGTACACAGAACCATGATGTCCTTTTGAGTGCCTATTGATCTCTATGGGCTGGTGTTTTTGTGCCCTCTGGCTAAATTCATGGAGTGAATGGGAATCATGTCAACGGCAAAGCAGGTACTTTGATTACGGTGGTGGAAATCAGCTCAAGGTCTAAAGTGTCAGTATTTTATTATTTATTTGTTGTCGTAGATGAAATGTTTTAATACAATATCAGTCCTCCTAATCTGAGAACTTGTTTATATGCATGCCAAATTTTCATGTGTATTGAAAAACTTTAATTAAATAGGCTGTCAAATTATCATGATTTTATAGGCTTGTTTACTGTGTCTGCTTTAGGAAACTTTAAGTAAATAAACTGTGCAGGATGGGATAAAAAAAAATCTCTACATGCCTCTCTAAAGGATATTTACATATTTATTTCAGGGCTGAATGACTGGGCGGTAGCAATTATATATGAATTTCCCCTTGGGATTAATAAAGTATCTATCTATCTATCTATCTATCTATCTATCTATCTATCTATCTATCTATCTATCTATCTATCTATCTATCTATCTATGTATTCTACAAGGATGAAAGTATACTGACGTTATTTACAGGAATTTATAATGTTGGCCGTGCTATTAGTCTACCGCCATTTTGTGCTTTTGTACGTTTTTCCGGTCCCAAGCCCAGATAAAAAAGGAGGAGGCTTTGGGCATTGGGCTATCAACCCCACCCCTATAGAAATGCCAAAAAGAGAAACAGAGACTAACTTCCTGGAAGATGAAGGATCTCTGACAACTCTGAGACACATGACGCTAGATGACTACCCTTCTTTCGACCAGGAGAACCCTTATCGGCACATGGAATATCAGGTCCATGTACGAGACAGGCAAGATGGCACAGGTAGCTGCCGAGAGGAAAAAGAACAACCTGATCATGCTGGGCATCAGTGAAACCAGATGGACACAAGTCGGACAGAGAAAACCAACGTGTTGCTGTACTCCAGGCATGAAGAGAGTAATGCACCCCATACACAGGGAGTAGGCTTCATGCTGTCCAAACAAGCACAGAGGGCACTGATTGGATGAGAGGCGCACAGCCCCAGAATCATCACAGCCTCGCACAGAACCAAACACAAGAAGATAAAACTCAACATCATCCAGAGTTACGCTCCAACCAATGACTCTGATGAAGAAGATAAGGACCAGTTCTACAACAGACTGCAGAAAATCATAGAGACATTTCAAGCCAGAGACATCGTCATCCTTATGGGAGACTTCAACGGCAAAAATGGACCCAACAACACAGGATATGAACAAGTCATGGGGATCCACAGGCTAGGAATAATGAACGATAATGGAGAGAGATTTACAGAACTGTGTGCGCTCAATAACCAGGTCATCGGAGGTATCAGATTGACCACATCTGCATTAGCAAGAAGTTTAGAAGATCCCTTCGGGATGTTAGAGTTAGAAGAGGAACAGATGTGGCTTCCAACCACCACTTAGTAGTAGCCAGCATGCAGCTGAAGTTGAATAAGTACTAGAAGGAAACAACACAGTGTAGAGTGAATTATGATGTCAGCCGTCTAAAGATCTCCAGCATCAGGGAAGAGTCTGGACTTCAGTTGAAGAACAAGTTTAAGGTGCTACAAGAACTGCACCAGGAAGAGGAAGGAAGTAGTGTACAGATCAGTTGGCAGGCAATAAAAAAGACAATGAGAACAGCCTGTCAAGAAGTGGTCGGAATGAAGAAACATAATCACAAAGAGTGGATCACAGCTGTGACCTTTGGAAAGATAGAAGAGAGGAAACAGAAGAAAGTGGCAGTCAACAACAGCAGGACTAGGGCATCAAAAGCTAAGGCCTAGAGGAATATGCAGAAGCCCATAGAGCAGTGAAGAAGAGCATTAGGAAGGACTAGAAAGACTACATAGACGGACTAGCAGCTGAAGCAGAACAGGCAGTGTACAACGGCAACATGAAGCAGCTGTATGACACAAGTAAGAAACTATCTGGAAAGTACAACAGGCCAGAGCGACCCGTCAAAGACAAGGAGGGAAAGGCCATCACAGGACTAGAGCAGCAGATGAATAGATGGTCTGAACATTTTGAGGAGCTTTTGAAGATCTCACCATCAATTGCTTTAAGCCAACCAGAGAAGAGATCAGGAAGGCCATCACCCTGATGAAGAACGGGAAGGCAGCCGGACCTGACGACATACCAGCAGAAGCCCTGAAGTAGACCTGGAAGCATCAGTGGAGATGCTGTACCCCCTTTTCGAGAAGATCTGGGAGGAGGAGATACTGGACTGACTGGAAGGAGGGTTACCTAGTCAAGCTTCCAACAAAAGTGGACCTTAGTAACTGTAACAACTACAGAGGCATCACACTTCTGTCAGTTCCAGGCAAGGTCTTCAACCGGATCCTCCTAGAACGGATGATGGACGTCATCGATCCACAACTACGAGACGAGCAAGCAGGCTTCCGGCAGAATCGATCATGCACGGACCAGATTGCAACGCTGCGTATCATAGTCGAGCAGTCCTTGGAGTGGAACACACTGTTGTACATCAACGTTGTCGACTATGAGAAAGTCTTTGATAGTGTGGATCAAGTGACCCTGTGGAACCTCCTCCGGCACTACGGCATCCCAGCCAAGGTGGTCAACCTGATCAAGAGCTCATATGAGGGAATAACCTGCAGAGTGATCCACGGAGGGCAGCTTACCAACAGCTTCCAAGTGAAGATGGGAGTCCGACAGGGATGCTTGTTATCCCCGTTCCTCTTCCTCATCGCTATCGACTGGATCATGAAGACTTCCACCAGTGAACGCAGGAATGGAATCTAGTGGACCTTGTGGAGCCAATTGTAAGACTTAGAGTTTGCCGATGATCTTGCACTTCTCTCCCACAGTCAGCAGCAGATGCAAGAAAAGACCAGTGTGTTGGCAGCCACTTTATCACAGGTTGGATTAAACATCCACATGGAGAAGACCAAGATTCTTAAGATCAATTCCAACAGCAGCAGCCCAAACACACTGAATGAAAGTTCCCTGGAGCAGATACAGTCCTTCACCTACCTGGGCAGCATCATCGACCAGCAGGGTGGAACAGATACAGACGTCAAGGCAAGGATCAGCAAAGCAAGAGCCGCCTTCATCCAGCTTGAGAACATCCGGGCTTCCAGAGAACTGACCTTGACCACCAAGATACGTCTGTTCAACGCCAATGTGAAATCAGTAATGTTGTACGGGGCCGAAACTTGGAGGACAACCAAAACCACCACCCGAAGAATCCAGACATTCATCAACACCTGTCTCAGAAAGATCCTCCATATTCGCTGGCCAGACACCATCAGTAACACCAGCCTATGGGGAAAGACCTGCCAACCTTCAGTAGAAGCAGAAATCTGGAAGAGAAGATGGGGATGGATAGGGCACACCCTACGTAAACCACAAACTAGCATCACCAGACAGGCTCTCAGATGGAACCCCCAAGGAAAGCCAAAGATAGGCCGTCCAAGAAACACCTGGCGATGTGACCTCGAGGCAGACATCACAACGATGGGCTACTCCTGGAGTCAACTAGAAAGAATGGCCCAGGACAGAAATCTCTGGAGATCTAACTTTGGCGGCTCATACCCCGGAAGGGGTGGAGGGCATAAGTAAGAAAGTAAGTATGTTTTGCTGGCTCACAATATCTTTGTTAAATTGATCATCGACACAACAAAAATCCTCATCTTCAGTTGTAAAAGCAGGCTCATGTGTCAAGATTTAATGCTTTGCACTCTCCATGGTTCATCTCTTGTGTTTATTTTCTGTTGTTTAAGGACACTTCTCATTCTTTTTCCCCTTTCTTTTATGGTCTTGTCAACTCTACCTCTCACAGAGTTGTCTCCCCCTAGTACTGCAGTACTCAATTATAAATATTAAAAGGTCCATTTACAAAATTTCCTGCTGAGTCAAAGATCCAGAGAACTGCGGTCCAATGAACAAATAAGCATAGAACACAATTGCATCCAAAAATGTCCTATCTCTCACAAGTTTTAGAACTATGTGCAAAATAAGCACTGCAGTTTCAATGAGAACAATGATGCTTTCTTTCTGTAAGCAAGCCTTTAAAATTTGGCAATAAACAAGTGATGGGCAACTGGAGACATGCATGCGGGTGGTCATTGGTGAGTCTACTGTGGTACAAGGTTTTTACCACATTCGTAGTTGAAACTGTTGATTCACAGCAATATGTCAAGGCAAACATGGTGAGACTTTGAAGGTCCCTGTAGTAAACATCTTTGTCCAGAAATTGACAGGGTCACGGTAAGCTTCCTTCACAGAAAGGTTTTCTTGGTGGTCAATGAACTCAGCAACCATAGCACATGAACTTTAGAAGATGTCATCCACCTGAAGCTAAAAATGCTCATGCCTGACCAGTATTTGGATGGAGGCCGATCAAGAAAAGCTTGGGGTTGCTGCTGGAAGAGATGTAGGTGAGTTCAGCATTGACCACTTACCCTGAGGTCTGAATGTGGATCCCAATGCCATGCCATGCAGTGATGGGAACACACCCTTTGAAACTGACACTGTTCTTCCAATGAGACATAACATTGAGGTTCTGACTCTCAGTGGTCATTAAAGATCCATGGGCATCCTTCGTAAAGAGTATGTTGTATCCTGATGTTCTGGCTAAATTGCCAACCATGGCCTGGTCATTCTGATCATCCTCTGTCTCTTTCTCTCACCGCTTCATCACCTAATAGCTAAGCATACTGGTGTAATATGGCCAATGTCACATCATCCAGGTGGATTCTACACATCACACAGTAAGTAGGGAGCCACTTCAACCAACACTAAAGTGCTTTGAGTAGTGAGAAAAGCACTACATTAATATAAAAAATGATAATTGTTATTATTAACTCAGTTTGCGGTGAAGCAGCACAGGCCTATTGACAGACTTTATGTGGTAGTCCATGGAGTATTCTGTGACACTTCTTACTGCAAATGGCTTTTCAATGAGCAGCAGGACTTGTTTTCCCAGGCTCAAGAGTTTAAACAAGTTCAGTCAGTTTCTCTAGGTATTCAACAGTGTTTTCATTTTGTTTGTACCGAAACATTTTGGCAAGTGAAGCATGCCCTGATGTATAGTATGTGTCACAGACAGCCAGGGTCCTTGTCTGGCCGGGACGCCTCTTCACTGAAAGGACTGGGGGAGCATGTGTGGGCAGAACAGTACCTCCCTAGGGATGCTAGATGGCAGCCTCCATGAGTTGCAGTGGTGCCTTAGGACTCCCGCAAGGCTTCTTGGGAGATGGAGTTATCTACAGCCCTGTTGGGATCTGGGGGTGCCACCAGAGGGGGCTGCAGCTGTTCCTGAGCCCGTGTGGGTAGTTCTTTCACCACACTCGGAAGTGGGGCAACGAGCACCTGGAGCACTTCCGGGTTGACTTATATAAGGGGCCAGCAGAGACTACTCGGTGTGCCAGAGTTGGGAGGAGGGAGACAAAGC
Source organism: Polypterus senegalus (assembly GCF_016835505.1). Classification (NCBI taxonomy): domain Eukaryota; kingdom Metazoa; phylum Chordata; class Cladistia; order Polypteriformes; family Polypteridae; genus Polypterus; species Polypterus senegalus. Next base: position 13,527,289 of record NC_053158.1, read on the forward strand.
TTGAAAGAGGAGGAGTGGAGGAGAAAGAAAGGAAAAGTATTATCTGGAGGTCTAGTGTTTTATGCTTTGGGACTGTGTTGTGCCTGTGGGGAACAGGGAAGGCGTTGCCCACAGGCAAAGAAAAGAAAATAAAAAGCTTGTGCTTTTATAAGTGTACCTCCTGCCTCTGTCTGCGTCAAGGTAAGCGCTGGTATAGCGCCATCTATTCTCACGTATGTCATATTTAAATATCTCCAGGGTCCTCTGGAAAGAAATTACAGCTGACATGCGCTCATCTATTGTGATGTTTCTACCCTGGAGCTTGACATTTAGGTCCATGAGGTGGAATGTTATTTCACACATAAAGCAACAACTGACATTTTCTTTTCATTGTGCATGAAATCCACCAACATCTTTAACTTCTGCATTGTTTTGTTCAGATAGAATAGCTATTCTGAGTGACCCAAATGTGTTCTAATAACTTACCTTGGCTGAGCCACCTAACATTAATATGGAGATGTAAATTATCAATTGTTGCACTAACGTCTGTTAAGAATTTGCACCATAAATGATACTGCAGCACAGATGATACTTTCAAATCATTGACAGATTTCATCAGTTGTGTCACAACTTCTGAGAACATTTCTCCTAGACTGGCTTACAAAACTGTCTGGTTGGATTATACACAGAAAAGATATCAGGTCTGGCTGGTTTCACCGATCTTTTCCCTTTTGCAGTCATGGATGGTGCTCCATCAGTAGCTAACGAAACCAGGTTCAGGTCAGTCTTCCTCTCTCTAAAACATCATCTGCTTTATTGTTTCATAAATGTCTTGCTTCTGTGAAAGAATGAGTCTCAATACACTGGATAGGTTTGGAGCAGCCACCTGTATATTGTCCCTGGCTTGCTAAAGGTTTAAAGAAAACTATAGTATGCTCTTTGGTTGAGATCCCGGATTGAACTGAACTGGTTTGGAAAGATGGAGGTTTTATATGTTGTGAACCGGAAGTGATGTCATTTGACCAAAACAGGAAGTGACGTTAAATCAGACAGATTTTCCCATATTTGGTCTGCAGACATAATAGAAATAGATTTAGAGCACCCCACCACCCTCTGGCCTGGCGTTTAATTACCTCCACTTGGTCTACTCAGCTCGCTCCTAGTTGAATGTGTGTGACATCTCCTTGTGTGGCCATGAAGAGTTTTAGGACCTAAGACATCCAAGACAAAACTCCACCTTTTCTTCATCATAAAATCTAAAAAAGACAATCAGTACTACAGTTGATTCATGCACAGCTAGCGAAATTAATTTTCCCTTTTTCATGGCGTAAGTTGCTTCACATTAGAATCCCTGGAGCCTACAGAAAAAACTTGTAATCCCGAGCCACCTTAAATTCCTTCGCACCTCTCTATTCAGTGTCTTTTGTTTTGCAAATGTGTTCATCAGCACAAGCAGCCTGCTATCCCACCTCCTCCTATAGAGGCATACATGCCACAGTTCAATTCGGGCAAAAACTTCTCTCAGCTCAAGTCTTGTTTATCTGGGTGTGAGGTGTCGGGAGTTGTAGAGGGTATGTAATATATCGTTATTTGGAACTCATGCATTTCATGTTTGTTCCATGTCTACAATGATCTGTGTAAGTGTACAGTAAGATGGGATAGACTTCAGGGATTCTAGCGCTAGGCAGCACTTTCCACTATGTGCTTGTGGGTCCTTGTCCATAATATTGGTTTTGGCGGTTTAAACTTTAGTACTTATTCTACGGATTACTGATTACCTACAGACGGTCTGTGTGTGTGTTCAAGGAAGTTCTAGCTTGCACAGCTTTTTGTATGAGTGTGTGCAACGTATACAGATTAGTTTACTGAAGTTTAAAGCTGGTGCCCAAGTCAGGTCTCTTAGAGCTGATGGACTTTTTTGTGGGAGCAACAGTTTAAGGTAGTCGGATTAGGTTTCAACTTTTTGTTTAGTGTTTGTTTAGTCTTCTTTGTTTAAGTGTCTTTATTTTTTAGAATATGTGGATGTCTTTTGTATTTTGTTTAATACCTGCAGTACTGCAGGAAGTATAAAGATGGAAACCATTTTACGCAATGGCAATTGGTGGAGTTCAGAAGCCAAAGTAGCAAGAAAGAGCTTCCTTCAAGAAGCACAAATATAAGACGACTCAGGTAAAGAAAGGTCACTGGCTGCAACGGTCATATCCTGCCACCCTAGTGATGTTACACATCATGAAATTCTGGGTTGTATCCGAGAGGAAGCAATTAAACAAATGGAGGTGCCCATGAATAACAAGGAAACACCGACTGAAAATTCTAAATGTCAAAAGTTGAGAGAAAATATTTCCATGCTCAAAAATCCTGAATGGCTGAAAAAAATGAAAAATATATATATCAACTTAGAAGATCAGGAAAAATCTAATAGGAAACAACATTATAGCACCCTAACCCTTTACTTCCCTACTCCAAGTCCCTTACAATACTGGGGTTACTTCCTAACAGCAAAAATAATAATAATAATAATAAAACAAACACATTTACTTGTATTTCCTTGGAATAAATCTGTAAAATAGTCAGATAACTGATAAGGAGTTTTCTCCCTGTGTACATCTTCCTGGATCCTTCAACACAGCACTGAAATAATGGATAGCTCATCATGGGTTTTCCATTGTCAATGTTGAAAGTGATGAAATAAATCAAGTTTTATTGGAAAAAAAATCCACTTTGCTGTAAACTAGATGGAAATGATAAAAGAAGGTTGTCACAGCATGCATGCTCTGAAAGTCATCCTATTTATTTTCAGCCTTCCTATTCTCAAATGGATCTGGTTCATGGGAAGAGCAATATCAGATTACTGAACTATTTTACAATAGGAGAAAGTATGTAAAGACATGCAAAGATGTTTCTACTTCAGATGTCTTTGAACCATACAGTGTTAGATTTTGGAAACAAAAGCCATTGAGAGAAGCTTCACTTTGGGGGAAATTTTCTGGAAAGTTGCTAAATATTTGGAAAATTCATAATATAAAGGAAATGGAGGATTCTTATGATATTTTTTTTTTTAAATTAGTTGCATAGTTATGGTTAACGAAGCAGTTAAGTAATTAACATCTCATCATACCTAAGTGCATGCATTTAAATGCTGCAAAGAGTTAGATTTTCATTATGTTGCTCTCCATTACTTAAAGATGAGATAGACAGATAAATGTAAAAGGCACTATATAATATATATTGATATGATTAGACAGATCCGGCAGGCGTTAATGCACTATTTTAGACAGATAGATAGATAGATAGATAGATAGATAGATAGATAGATAGATAGATAGATAGAAAAGGAACTATATAATGCATACTGATATAATTAGACAGATCCAGCAGGCATTAATGCATTATTTTAGATAGATAGACAGATAGATTTATCAGGGTGAAATTTTGCACTTTACAGAATTAAATAAATAAAAAAATTATAAATAGTGAAATATATATAGACTAGCTGTACCCCATGGCTCTGCCCGCATACTAGTGAAACAGGAAAAACTTAAAAAATCAATAAACAAACAGGTATCGCTAGCTAAGCTGAGGCAAGTTATGTTCCAATACGTCTCAAGAGGTAGACCGACTCGAACGGAGTCTGGCAAGTGAGTGAGGAGGGCCATGCCTGTCTCCCCACTCCAAATGTCACGCTCCCCAAGGCCCACAGCCACTGTCTCAGATTAACGCGAATATAGGGCTCCTGCAAGCGATCTATGATACCCAGATGTCCCTCTCCCCGGCCTCTCTTCTAGCTCTTCTGGTAGAATCTCAAGGTTTTCCCAGGCCAGCCAAGAGACATAGTCCCTCCAGCGTGTCCTGGGTCTTCCCCGGGGCCTGCTCCGGTTGGACGTGCCTGGAACACCTCGCCAGGGAGGCTTCCAGGAGGCATCCTGATCGGATGCCCGAGCCACCTCATCTGACTCCTCTCGATGCGGAGGACCAGCGGCTCTACTCTGAGCCCCTCCTGGATGACTGAGCTCCTCACCTTATCTTTAAGGGAAAGCCCAGACACCCTGCAGATGAAACTCATTTATTTATTTGCGATCTCGTTCTTTCGGTCACTACCCATAGCTCATGACCATAGGTGATGGTACGAACGTAGATCGACTGGTAAATTGAGATCTTTACCTTTCGGCTCAGCTCCTTTTTCACCACGACAGACCGATGCAGAGCCTGCATCACTGCAATTGCCGCACCGATCCGCTTGTCGATCTCACGCTCCATTCTTCCCTCACTCGTGAATAAGACCCTGAGATACCTGAACTCCTCCACTTCAGGCAGGATCTCACTCCCAACCCTGAGAGGGCACTCCACCCTTTTCCGGCTGAGGATCATGGTCTCGGATTTGGAGGTGCTGATTCCCATCCCAGCCACTTCATATTCAGCTGCGAACCAATCCAGAGAGAGCTGAAGATCATGTCCTGAAGAAGCAAACAGGACAACATCATCTGCAAAAAGCAGTGATCCAATCCTGAGTCCACCAAACCGGACCCCTTCAACACCCTGGCTGCGCCTAGAAATTGTGTCCAAAAAAGTTATGAACAGAATCGGTGACAAAGGGCAGCCCTGGCAGCCTGGAAGTCAAAGGGAAAAATTATGGTCAGCTATGGATGAAAGTGAAAACTACACATAGAGATTAGAGAACTTTGGAACATATTACTGCAAGAGACAGACCTTCTTCTTCTTCTTTCAGCTGCTTATGTTATATATTATATATATATATATATATATATATATATATATATATATATATATATATATTTTACAAAACTTGTAGATGACTAAAAAGCAAGAGACAGACCTAGTCCCCCCTAATATGGTTCCGTCAAATAGGAGAATAACGGTCCAAAAAAAAGAAATGTTTAAGCACCAGCTAGATTGTCCTGTTTAATTTCCTTATAAGCAAAATAGCACACAATCTTGCATATCAATAGCAATGTCCAAAATTTAAAGAAAATAGCCACAGTAAGCAAATTATAGCTGTGCTCTCTGTTGGTCTCTCAACCACGATGGAACAACATCCAGCGGTCAGCTCAGTCCAGCAAGTGACTGATGAAATCGGATGCCCTCACGGGACATTTTCTAGGAGATTTGGGGAGAAAGAAAGATAACACCGTTGACAACAGCGCTCCCTTTTGTTTGGGGTGGTATGACATTCCTCTGATGTGCATGTTCATGACAATGGAAACGTTTTATTTGTTTTGCCTTCTGTCCTCCCTAAAATCCTGTTAGACCACTAAAAATGAAGTGTAAGTGAATAGATTGGAAAACAAGGGGCCTTGTAGAGCAGGATGGATGGGGAAAATCGGGACTTTTGAAAATTCTGACTTCATTTTTGTCCCTTGTGATTTCTTTGCTGTGGTGATAGACTTTTCCTAACTTCTCTGCAGGTTAAGATTCACCTCACAAAATCTTCAGGAAATCTAAAGATGGGGGCTGAGTGGTGGGTGATAAAGAATCACAGAGCACATTCACTAATACTCTGTTTACATTGTGTCATGATCTAATCCACCTGTGTTAGGAATATGGGAGAGAAATCTGGAGTCACTGGAGAATAAGCAAAGGTACAAACTCCAGACACAGACTTGTGGAACTGTGACTTAGCTGTTTTTCCCCACTGAGTCACTGTGTTGTTTAAACATTTATTTGCAATCTGCTCCACACTTTATATAAAAGGTGATGTCTGTCTTGCTCTTCCTTTTTCCTTCATTTGTTGATGACTAAACATCACAGAAATCAGAATCATCAAATGTGTCCAGATGAAGTGTCCATCCACCATATGGCCTCATACTCGAATGAAATGGGACATTCTCTCTTAATTGATATTGAACACACTGCCAGTGTGGCACAGGAAATGAGGTGTATTGGCTGCACTAACATTCAGAGTTTCCCAACAATTTGAATAATTTACAGTGAATCAAATGAACCGAGTGGAATAGTTGCTAAGGGAAAGGTGAACTAGTGTAACATAAGAAACAATAAGAGGGAGATGGTAAAGGGTTGGGGACCAACAAGTACCCAATTTTATGCTAGCAAACTAAAGTGAGAGAAAGTCAAAGTAATTCTGGAAATTGTAATGCATGAATTCATGTTCCATGCTCTTTAGAATCTAGTGTGGGAAAGAATTCCAACTTCCAGTGGCTTTGTTTTTTAAGCAGCCAAAGGAGCGGAACAGGAGGAGTCTTTAGAGTTCAGCTGGAGGTAACGTCAGTGGAACTGAATCATCTGGGTATGCAAGTAAAGGGAAGGATGCTGTTATCGACCACACATTCCTATACGCCAGGTCATGAATCCTTACTTAATAGTGCCACCTGCATGCTCCCTTCTCAAGCGTGTGCAACACAAGTAAATAACAAAATGTGACATAATATTCTCAGGTCCGCTCAATCCAACTCAGGATCATATTGAGTACAAGGCAGGAGGCAACCATGAGCTGGAATACAATTCCTTTCTGGGACCCATCCATTCGTACTCTATAGTGTGGGGTTGTATGATCATTCAGTCAAATAATTGGCAGTTTAACCATTGGAATTGCTGATAATTAATTAAAACAATCAAGATGCCCATCCAGAGATGCCAAGTTAAATGTAGGTTGAGTGATCAGGGGTCTCTGTCTCATTTTCCAACTGGAATACCAGAAATATGAAAAGATCTGTATAATTTATCAACAAGATTCATAAACTGATGAAAGTCTACATTAACACTTTACCTTTCTCATATGGGGTTTGGACATGGTTGAAGACTAACCTTCACAAATAACCCAGACACGCCAGGGGTCTTCATCAGAGGATAATGCTATACGGTCTTATTCATTTTAGCAATGTATGGACTACTGGCACTGCTAGTTCTAATCCTGTTATGGACAGTCTTTAGTTTTTTCAGTCATGCCCTGGTTACCCTTTTCTTTCATCCATACTCTAAACACAGAGGTCTCTTTTATACAGCAGAAGATATGGCCAGGTTGAGCCGTGAGCTAATAGAGAGAAGCAATCAGCTGTGATACTGCAGAAGTTTTGAAAGGAAGGAGTAAAGATTTTGCCATTGTGTTTTCCTAAATGCAAATAATTCCAGCTTCTTGGTTGACGACTAGTGCAAAGTTCTGTCCATCAATGTCACTCATCCTTAATTACCAGTCAGTTGTTCAGAATTTGGGTGTCCAGCTTGTGCCTTCGAGAGGCCATTTACAAGGTCTGCTATCGATCACCTTATCAGATAAGCATCAGATGATGCAATTCAAAGGGAAGCCCAGTGAAAAAAAGGCCGATATTAAGAGTGTCTGGCAACAGCTTGCTAAGTTAGGACTTGGGTTCCAGCCTGGCAATGTGGATAACTCTAACTTGTCTTGCATACACCCACACTCACCCAGTCAACCTAACTTACAAGATCTTTGAGGAAAACCAGCGATCTCAAAGGAAAACACACAGATATGAGGAGAGCACAAAACACCCACACAGACAATGGAAAGGCGTGTAGCTGAAATCCAGAATATTGAACCCGTGAAGAAGCAGCACTAGCCAGTGTACCACCCGACTTACCGATACAAAGTAAAAGTAGGTTTTTATACAAATTAGCAGTGAGAAGTGTAAGCTGTTTCTGCACCTGAGGAGGACTATGGGAGAATTTAGTCAAATCTTTTAAAATAAATGTTCTTGAAATAAAGGTGTCAGTCAGACATCTTAAAGGTACTAAAAATATATATTGACATATTTTACAATTACTATCTAAAAATAAGTGAGAAAAATAAAGCTAAAGGGATAAAGGAGCACAGTAACATTTACTGGCTTTTGAGCAAGTAGACACCAAGCATGTGGTTGCATGGTTACTACGCCATTTGCACAATAATGATTTATAAAGCAGCTTGCCTGAGGGTTTTAATCAGAGAATCATTTGAGTACTCTGGGATTATTGTTAAATTTTATTAGCTAAAGCTTAACTTCTCTGTTTGACACTTTTGATTGCTGACTTTTACCTTAATATTCAATTAAATAGGATTTTAGGCATTATATGGAGCTTGGTAGAATTAGGCTGAATAAAACGACCAATGTCTGTTCAGGCTCTGGTTAATAGAATGATGTTCACTGATGATTAGGAACCCAACAGACACACAAAAGTATTGAAGCTTGACAGAAATTGTGATCTCCGGTCACCTTAGACACCATCGCTCAGTACCATAGTTGCAAAATTTGGATGTTTCCCATACACCTGAGCTATTTTTAAAGTCATTGTGCATGAGAAAATGGCTTGTGCGTGGCACCTGGGCTGGGCTATTTTTCTTATGTATGGTTAAAGCACAATAGATGCAATTTTTGCTGTGAGAATGTTGATGAAGAGGTATAGAGCCGTCCAGAAGGAGCTGCATTGCATCTTTGTGGACCTGGAGAAAGCATATGACTGGGTGCCTCAAGAGGAGTTGTGGTATTGTATGAGGAAGTCGGGAGTAGCAGAGAAGTAGGTAAGAGTTGTACAGGATATGTACGAGGGAAGTGTGACTGTGGTGAGGTCTGCGGCAAGAGTGATGGATCCATTCAATGTGGAGGTGGGATTACATCAGGGATCGGCTCTGAGCCTTTTCTTATTTGCAATGGTGATGGACAGGTTGACAGATGAGATAAGACAGGAGTCCCCGTGCACTGTGATGTTTGCTGATGACATTGTGATCTGTAGTGAGAGTAGGGAGCTGGTTGAGGAGACCCTGGAGAGGTGGAGATATGAGAGCAGAGGAATAAAGGTCAGTAGGACTACCACGACAAAATACATGTGTGTAAATGAGAGGGAGGTCAGTGGAATGCTATCTATTTATAACACTATTATTTTCTGCAAGAGGTTCACACCAAAAATAAAATAAATTCTATGGCTGTCCTAAAGTCCTACTGTCTACCTCGCTGCTTGATCACTTATTCCATGTGTCTGCGGTTCTCTATGTTAAAAAAAAAATCCTAATTATCCTTATCAAGTTTCCAACTGTGTCCTCGTGTTCCTGTTGAATTTATTTTAAGGTCACCGTCTCAATCCATTGTATTCATTCTCTCTGTAATTTTAAACATTTGTCACCTCTTAAGTTCCTTTCACTTAAACTGTAAAGGCTCAGCTCTTTTAATTTTTGCTCATAGCTCATCTGCTGTAGCCCTGCAATCAGCCTAGTTGCTTTTCTCTGGACTTGTTCTGGTGCTACTATGTCCTTTTTGTAGCCTGGAGACCAAAACTGACCAAAATCCTCCAGATGAGGCCTCACCAGTGTGTTATAAAGCCTGAGCACAACCTCCTGTGACTTGTACTCCACACATCAAGGCGCTATATGACCTGACATTCTGTTAGTTTTCTTAAAAGCTTCTGGGAACTGTCTGGATGTAGTGACAACTCCACTATGTCTCCAAAATCCTTCTCACAAGTTGCACCTAGACTTGCTCAATGAGATACGACTTAACTCATACCTCATGTTCAAGGTGTTAAATGAAAAAATTATAATAAAATACTGTATGAATTTGGTATCATATTTATATTAAAATGATTGTTCTTATGATCGGTTGACCACTTGCTCACCTACCAGCAAACGAAACAGTCTGGTTTTATGCCTAAGAAGTCTGCCATTGACCGCATCCTGGCACTGAGGGTTCTCATGGAGTGCAAACGTGAATATCGGCAAAGGTTCTTTGCAGCTTTTCTTGATTTTTGTAAAGTGTTCGACACAGTTGATCGAGCTGCCTTGTGGGACATCCTGAGGGTTCGCAGGATCCCCTCGAGGTTGCTGGATATCATGGCCGGCCTGTACACTGGTACTGTGAGTGCTGTACAGAGTGGAGGCAGGACCTCTGCATTTTTCCCAGTTGATCCTGGGGTTCGTCAGGGGTGTGTTCTGCTCCTACTCTCTTCAATGCTTGTATGGACTGGGTGTTGGGCAGGGTCGTGGGGTCCAGCGGCTGTGGGGTATCTGTTGGTGAAGAAAGATTCACGGATCTTGACTTTGCTGACAATGCTGTGATCTTCGTGAAGTCAATGGAGGGTCTGATCGGAGCGTTTGAGAGACTGAGTGAGGAGTCTGAGTGTCTGGGCTTGAGAGTGTCCTGATAAAAACCAACATCCAGGCCTTTAATGACCTCTTGGGCACGACCATCAGCAGTGTGTCTGTCTGCAGATAGAATGTCAACCTTGTCGAGAGGTTTACTTACCTTGGCAGTGACATTCATGCCTCTGGTGACTCTTCCTATGAAGTCAGTAGACGGATTGGGAGAGCATGGGGGTGTCATGAGGTCACTAGAAAGGGGTGTGTGGCACTCCCGATATCAATGCAAAAGGACGAAGGTCCACATCTTTAGAGTCCTTACGCTTCCTGTCTTGCTATATGGTTGTGAGACATGGACGCTATCCAGTGAACTGAGATGAAGACTGGACTCCTTTGGTACTGTGTCACTCCAGAAAATCCTTGGGTACCGTTGGTTTGACTTTGTGTCGATGAGCGGTTGCTCATGGAGTCCCGAATGAGGCACATTACCTGCATTGTGAGGGAGCGTCAGTCACACCACTACAGCCATGTGGTGCGTTTCTCCGAGGGTGATCCGGCTCATAAGATCCTCATTGTTGGGGACCTGAGTGGCTGGACCAGGCCATGGGGTCACCCACGTAACACCCGGCTGTGGCAGATAAAGGGTCATAGAGGGGGGTTGCCAACCGAGATCCCGAGTTGTTTCATTGTGTAGTGGGTGCGGCAATGTGCTGTACCAGTGCATGCTCCCCAACTTGACTTGACTTGTCAAGTTGAACAAAACATGCTGTATTTCACCATAATGCTTGTAATTGTGATGTTATAATATTCTGCTAAGGAAAAATGTTAACAGTTATTTCCACCATTTCAATTTGATGTTATTTCTGAGAACTGAGGTGAATTGAACAGATGAGTTTGTTGGTTTGAATGTCCTGTTCTTGTCAGCATTGTTGTAATGTTCTAATGTTATAACTATTAACTAATTATGTTATTTTGTTCTATGTAAAGAGCTGTAGGTACAAAAGAAAATATATAATATGACCTGTTTCGAACAGATGGCATTACAACAATCCCATAAAACCACAAATGCCTTCCAAATCCAATGCTGTATTTAAGTAACACTAACATCTTTTAGAAAAGGCACAGAAGGCATGTGGGAGTTACAGGGGACAGGGCGCCATGGATTCGACTAAGCAGATTAATCACTTCTGTGGATGGATGGATTTTTTACCCAATAACCCTGTAAATTCTTAGCCAGGATCTGCACGTATTAAATAAATACTTTCTTGATGGTAACAAAATTGTAACGTTTTCACTTTTATTGAGCCAATGGGTTATTTTGTGTCTCAGATACGGTTGTTTAAAAAGATCCCGGTGTGCTGACTTGGGAAAATGTGCAGCATTTTTATAATGTGACCTGTATGGTAAGGTGACTGTGCCCAGTGAAAGGTGCTATATAAAAGAAAGCATAGCTTCACATGCTAGTTATAGACCAACACAGCACACACGTTTAAATTAAGGAAACAGAGACGCTTGGGTTTTGCCATTATGCCAATCCCTCTAAACAGTAATTAGAGAAAAGGACAACAAAAATGGGTGGTTATGATGATGAATATCATCATTTAAGCAAATGGGATGTGGTAATTTACCAGCAAACCTGTGAGCAATCAAGCAGCTGAGTTTATAGTTAACATCACACCAGCCATGATTGCAGTCATTTTACAGTAATTAAGTGTTTTTGCTTGACATCTATGAATATTTTTACAAATTGTTTGTATTGGCTTAAGTAACTGAGCCATTTACTATGGCAACTCTTCTTTATTTCAGTTTTTTTTATGTAAAGTGCATAAATGGAGAATTATAACATGTCATGACTGCTGTCTAATCTGTCATATATATTTCGAGTAAGACTTTACCTTAAAGTACAAAAATAAATCCATGCACAAATCTCATAGATACATCAAGTAAAGCTGACATAACACTAAGTCCGAAAGGCACCACATACGTATATAGTTTAGTTTATTTGTAAAGCACTTTTAAAACAACTCATTTTGAGCAAAGTGTAGCCCATTAAAATAAGAAAGATGAAAAGATTTGCATTCTAAGACAAGATAAAGCTAAATAAAAGGCATAAAACATAATACAGTGGAACCTCGGTTTGCGAGCATAATTTGTTCCGGAAACGTGCACGCAATCCAAAGCACTCGTATATCAAAGCGAATTTCCCCATAAAAAATAATGGAAACTCAGATGATTCATTCCACAACCCAAAACTATTCATATAAAAATGATTAATACAAAATATAAAGTAAAAATAAATCAAACAAATTAACCTGCACTTTACCTTTAAAAAAAATCAATGGCTGGTGTGAGTGAGTTTCTAAACTCATGTGGGATTCCACCCAACAGGACGACATGCGGAAGAGCGTCCCAAAGCAATCACAGTCTGCCAGCGCTGTAGCAGTTCACCATATAAGCACATCCAAAAAGATCGCATACATGCTATAAGCGCCTGTCGTCAATGGGTGATACAAAGAACATTATAAAGATCCCGGTACAATAAATAACAGCGCTGTTGCTGTTTCAAGCTGAATGAAGCTGCTGATGTTAAAGTACTGAGACTCAGCTTCGTGTTTTGGGGAGCAAGATGGGGACTCACACTTTACAGCACACACGTGCGCGCGCACACACACACACACAGTCAAAATGCTGTAGTAAACAGTATACGCTCATACGGATGTTGACTATATGAGTGAGGCACACAGACTCAGATGAAGAATAGGAGACAATTACCCTCAAGAGAAGACAGAGAGAGAGACGCGCTGTGCCCGAGCAAGAGAGATGAGGAGAGAGAGAGAGAGAGACCGCTGGGTGAGTGAGCGAGCGAGCGAGATAAGGAGAGAGAGAGAGAGAGAGAGAGACATGTGCTGATAAAGAGAGAGAGAGAGACGAGCAAGAGAAATGAGAGAGAGAGAGAGACACACTGGGCAAGCGAGATAAGAGAGAGAGAGAGAGAGAGACGCGCTGGGCGAGTGAGCAAGCGAGATAAGGAGAGAGAGAGAGAGAGAAGCGCTGGGCGAGCGAGCGAGCGAGATAAGGAGAGAGAGAGAACCACCATCAGCTCAGCTGTGATCACATGACACTCAGCAGACAAAGTGTAAGCGTCAGACTCAGGGGTGACGTGTAACGATACTCTTTACAGCCCAAATAACTCGCAGGACACCATTCTGCTGCCATCTAGTGGATAAAATAACACCATGCTGTAAAATGTCATGTGTATTTCGCTGCGTTCTGCTACTTTATGTTATCTCTAAGATAACTCATCAATATTCATGATTGGGGAGAAGCTTCCAATGGAAAAAAAATGAAATGGCAAAGGAAAAGCCTGAACCATTGCTTGAATCGAGCGATAGTAATGATGGGAGTTGGTCATCAGACGTTGACACGGAGAGTGAAACTGTATGCCTGGTGAATACGGTCACATGAAGCTTCACAGTGGTGTGACCACATGACAGAAAGGCAAAGTAATTGCAATCAAGTGCAAGGACAAGCCATTTATTAGCCTCCTAAGCGCTGTCCTCAATGTGGCAGCTGTCAAAGTCCATGTCAGGGGAAATGTGTAAGCCACTTCACCTTGTGCTGTTGTACCCTGCAATAATCCAAGAGGCGCGTCAATCGTATGGATCAGACACGCTACTCTCTTGTGTGCAAGCAATAGAAAAAAAAAAATACAATAAAAGTACACAAAGAAACTCGCTTCTTCTGTCCTGATTGCAACATCCTGGTGATTTGTGTGTTAGATTTCAGGATTTCAGCCTATTTATTCCAAGCAGTACAGTAATCCCTCCTCGATCGCGGGGGTTGCGTTCCAGAACCCCCCGCGATAGACGAAAATCCGCGAAGTAGAAACCATATGTTTGTGTAGTTATTTTTATATATTTTAAGCCCTTATAAACTCTCCCACACTGTTAACATTCTTAGAGCCCTCTAGACATGAAATAACTTTAAACTTTAGTCAAAAGTTTAAACTGTCCTCCATGACAAGACAGAGATGACAGTTCTTTCTCACAATTAAAAGAATGCAAACAGAACTTCTTCTCTTCAGGAGCAGAGAATTTCAGAGGGAGAGAGAGAGAGAGCGCTCGCAAAGAAAAGCAACCAATCAAAAAATCAATACGTGTGCTTTTAAGTTTGCCGCGGCATTTTTAGAGGAGCGTCAGTATCTTCTAAGCAAACAGCCCCTCTGCTCACATCTCCGTCAGGCGCAGAGAACGTCAGAGAGAGAGAGCGAGATTAAAGCAACAATCAATGCCGAGCACCGCAATAAAGTGGCATTTTTTTAGAGGAGCGTCAGTATCTTTTAAGCAAACAGCCTCTGTGCAAACAGCACCTCTGCTCACACCCCCTCCGTCAGGCGCAGAAAATGTCAAAGAGGGTGAGAGAGAGGCAGAGACAAGCAAACAATCAAGCACTGCACGGGAAGCATATCTTATAGCATTGAGGAGTTTTAGTTAATATGTAATACATGCTCTGATTGGGTAGCTTCTAAGCCATCCGCCAATAGCGTCCCTTGTATGAAATCAACAGGGCAAACAAACTGAGGAAGCGTGTAGCATGAATTAAAAGACCCATTGTCCGCAGAAATCTGCGAACCAGCGAAAAATCCGTGATATGTATTTAGATATGCTTACATTTAAAATCCGTGATAGAGTGAAACCGCGAAAGTCAAAGCGCGATATAGCGAGGGATTACTGTACTTCTCTCTCTACAATGTTTTAGTACTTTAGAGCTTCCTTAGTAGCCCTGTTACTTTTGGGAGGTTATTGGCCTCATCACTCATTTATAAAAGTTAATCAAATTTGATATTTATTTATGCAATTTATTGTGTAAATACATATTGCATTAATGTAGCCAAATGAGCTCATAGAAATTATAAAGGGAAAATGGTTAACGGGGGCGGCATGGTGGCGCAGTGGCACAGTGGGTAGCGCTGCTGCCTCGCAGTAAGGAGACCTGGGTTTGCTTCCCGGGTCCTCCCTGCGTGGAGTTTGCATGTTCTGCGTGGGTTTCCTCCCACAGTCCAAAGACATGCAGATTAGGTGCACTGGCGATCCTAAACTGTCCTTGGTGTGTGTGTGTGTGTGTGTGTGCGTGCCCTGCGGTGGGTTGGCACCCTGCCCGGGGTTTGTTTTCTGCCTTGCACCCCGTGTTGGCTGGGATTGGCTCTAGCAGACCCCCATGATCCTGTAGTTAGGATATAGCGGGTTGGATAATGGATGGATGGATGGAAAATGGTTAAAGGCTAATTCCTAATTAAAAGGCAAGAAGGGAGAAGTTTTGTTTTTTGTTGTTCTAATTCAATTTTATTTCATATCTTTGCAAATTTAAAATTTGAGTTTAAAAATGTTCTTACATTTTTTTCTTTCGGCTCTTGTCCTGCTCACATGTATTAATTAACATGGAGTACTGAAATGTACCCAATACAGTTTAAAACACATTAAAATTATTTTATAGTTTCTATTTAAACGAGGTAAGGTGATTACCTTATAGTCTTTGTTTTTCATTTTTCTTGGGAGTCTCGTTCGTGTTGCTGTATGTCCTTTCTTGCAATCTGTAAAACACTCACAATTAGGTAGACTTTTTTCTTTTTTCATATTAATCTACTTCTTACCTCCCATATTGCTTGTTTCACAAAATCTATTTTAACCCAAATTCCTTTTTTTTTGTTGTTTTCATCTGTTCTCTCTAAAAATGCCGTGCGTTATAGTGTTTTTATCCAATACCATATTTTTAAAAAGCCTTTTTTTGTCCTTTCCCACACTCCTTGTGCATAAAGGCAATTCCACATAACATGATGCACTATTTCTGTTTCCTTGCAGTTTTTCCTCAGGCACTTTTCGCTTTTTACCCCTTTCCTTTTAAACAGGTTTCCATTTGTTTTCAGGATATCATGTGCTGCCTCCCATGCCATATCCCTGAGATTAGTTGGCAGTTCTTTTGGTGCCAAACATTTTCTGCCTCCTCTCGGGGGAGTTCTTTTATTGGCTTGTCTTTTCCCTCTATTACTTTTGTTAGGAGTTTCCAGTTATTAAAAACTTTTAGTTCCTCTCTCCGTAACTGCAATTCCTCTAAAAGACACAATGTTTCAAGTGTATAGCCATCACCAAGTGTACGACTGGAAAGGAATGAGCAGAAGGCAGATGAAAAGAGAAAAGGTGAGAAAAAACTGCCATTGGAGAAGATGAAGGAAGAGATTAAAAAGTTAGTCGATCATTAAGACTTGGACAAATATGTAATCCCAAGATGATAATGAGCTTGACTTCTTCTGTTTTTCTTTGAAAAATGTGTTTAAAATCTTTGGAAAACGCAGAAAACAAAGAGATCAATGTGGCTGTGATCAAGAGATGTAAAGTGTTCTTCATTTGGCTTTGTAAGATCCTAGATTTTAACAGAGCGAATATGCTCCCCGAAACATTCTGCTGTTTCACTTCTGTAGATGGCTGGACACTTCCTTCAAGAAATGCAGTAATTATGATTTTTAAGCTGGCAAGATCCCTGTTGTTTAATATTGAATTTACCACAAGGACCGTATATAAGGGCATTGTTGGTGACACTTTTATAAGTGACACTGCGGCTCCTGTCACAGATCAAAGTGTCTTGTGAGGAAAGTGGGAAGGGAGCTGCAGACGAGAGGTTGCGCAGAGTTAGGTGGTCGAAAGAATGATATGAAGGGAGGGTTAAGGAAAAAGGCTGCTGTGGAGCGATCATTTGGCAAAAATAGGGAATTTTGTCTGATGACCTGTGGAAGAGATAGAGTGGGTAGGAAATGAAGAGAGATTTACCTTAGTTAATCAGTAATCCATTTTGCCTTCAGCAATGCCAGCAATTAATTAACTCATTCAGAAAGCTTCCCGCTTTATTTTTATTACCTTTCTCTGGAGGTCTGCAGCTGTTAGAGTTATGTCAAGATAACTGAATCCACTTACATTTACTTCAATGATTATACACATATGAAAAATACATACATACTTACATATTGTGGACCTCCAAGGTGGGCACTGCTGCCCCAACCCAGCACAGGCAGATGCAGAGTCACAACTCCAAAGTGCACAGGGCTTTTTATTTTCTCTTTTCCTTGTTGGAAACGCCTTCCCCATTCCCCACAAGTTTAACACAGTCTCAAGCACAGCACAATACACAATTCTACTCCTTTTCTTCTCTTCTCTTCTCCTCTCCACTCCTCCCAGTAAGCTTTGTCTCCTTCCTCCCAATTCTGGCTCACCTAGTATTGTCTGCTGGCCCCTTATATAAGGCACCCCGAAGTGCTCCAGATGTTTTATGACCTACTTCCGGTAGCCCTTACAGGTGTGAAGGAAGAACTTCCCGTGAGGGCTCAGCAGTTGCTTTAGCACCCCCTGCAGGCTAAGTTCAGGTTTTTTCTTTAATCTGTCAATGTCCTGCTAAGTAGTCTAAGGTTTTTCAAACCATAAAGAACCAACTTCACATGCAATGAGCCCTTCCCATCATGAAATGGTGCTTTGTTGAGCAATGATTCTATGAAGAACCACACAACCCAGTAAAGAACCATAAAATGCCATTAAAGGACCATTATTTTTCTAGAGTGAAGTTGTGGAAGAAGCTGTAGAGAAGGTAACTGTCTGAGTCAGTTGTCTTATAATAGACAGAGGTTTTAAGACCTGGAAAGCGGATAGAAAGACTGATGTCTAAAAATGGTAGAGCTATGGTGGAAACACTGACTGCCAAACTGAGAGATGGATGGTGTGACAGATTAGGGTTTTCTCGCACCCTTGTACCCTCAGACCACACGTCAGTCACAAGGTAAAAGTCCAAATAATTATAGGATTTATTATAATAATAAAGTGCACAAAGCACGCTCTTCTCCACAATTCTCCAATAACAATACACAATAACCAAAACCTCGAAACTCACAGATGCTTAGCCATCCTGCCTCCCAACTCAGCTCGTCCGCATGGGATTTCCCACAGTCCTTTATACTCTTTGACCCGGAAGCGTTTCACCCTCTCTGTTCATGTGACCTGGAACACTACCGGGTCAGATAAAAATCCTTTTTTCTTCACACAGGAAGCACATCGTTCTCTTTGTCCATGTGACTGACGTACTTCTTGGGCATAAATAGTCTCTGGGCCTCCCTGCAGCGACTCCTGGTGGCCACCATGGTATCCAGCAGGGCTGTGAATAAAGACTCCAATGTCCATAATGCCCTGCTGGTCTTCGGGGCACCTCCATACTGCAGGGAGGGCTCCACCTGGCGGCGTGGGGAACAGCCGGCCATACATCACAATGGAAAGTAACACAAATGACTGTTTAACAGAGCCAGGACTGCCCAGGATATTCCTTCCTTCCTTAATTTGTTCTCATCTGTTTATGCTTCCTACCCCTCATGTCTTCTTTTGGCTGCTCCCCTTAGGGGTTGCCACAGCGGATCATCATCTTCCATAGCTTCCTGTCCTCCTCATCTCGCTCTGTCACACTCATCACCTGCATGTCTCCTCTCACCACATCCATAAACCTTCTCTTAGGCCTTCCTCTTTTCCTCTTCCCTGGCAGTTCTATCCTTAGCATCCTTCTCCCAATTTACCCAGCATCTCTCCTCTGCACACGTCCAGTTCTTCTAAAATGTCCTGACCTCCACTTGTTTAATGATAGCATCTTGCTTATGATGTGTTGAAGTCCACAATTCAACAACAAAAAATCTGAAGTGCCTTTTCAAGGGTTGGCATCCTGGAACACTATCTCTATTGTATTATTTTTTTTATAAGACAATAAATTCATTTTCACCAATATATTGAAAGTAACACAAAGCGATATATGTATTGTCACGCATTTGCGTCAGTCACCTTCTGAGTTGTTCACAGGTATGTGATACCACCCCAAGCCAAGAGGGGGCACTGCCGCTAACTGCCTTGTCTTCTTTTTTCAACACAGCACAGAAGAACCACAAAGTGAGGGCAACTAACTCTGCCCCTTCTGGTGGTCTGGGCTAATAAAAACAACACTACCTGGAAGAAGGCATCACTTGTGGCTTAAGGGACGCAAGGAGAGAGGCTCCACAGCCTGTTCACGAGATTCTAGTTAGATCCTTTAAAACTAGCCCAATTGTTAAAATGCATACTTATGTTAAACCTTTTTCAGAACATCATTGGGCATTGTTTTTGTTTTCCCTACAAGTAAACGGGAGGATAGCCAAGTTGGCACCCCAAAATTTTGCTGTTGTATCAGCCTTCCATTCACTCGGATAACCAGACTATATAAAGAGAAGCACTAGTGACAAAAGAATCAGACAAATGGTGTTTTATGTGACAGCGCTGCATTTTCACACTTCTCTTTGGCATAATTTTGACGAGCATAAACTATACATTTTTGAATAAACAAATACAGTAATATTTGCTTACAGTTGTAAATGCATTAATGCACAGATCTATATTCATGAAATTTAATAGAACCATTCATCACATTGAAACCTATCAAAATATTCTTGAGGCCTTTCTGCCTGGGCATTAAGATAAATGATGATTTTGATGCTGCATAGGTTTTCTTAATAATTTATTGAGTTGTGAGTTATGATTTGACTCAATTGAAAATTATTAGATGGGTTGGCCTCGGGCTAGGAGTGGTGTGTTAGAAAAGGGGACGGAAAAAATAGATTAAACAAACATACGAGTTTAAATAATTTCTTACCACGTCTATGCTGTAAGCAATGGCGCATTCTTCATTAACCTGCAGAGTCATATGCCAGCAAGAGCATTCGGAAAGACAAAGTAATCGAAAAATGCAAATGTGTACCACTAGTGGAGAATAAACTTACAAAAGGAAGCTAATTCTATCAATTGAAACCTATAATACTGACATGATATTCAATGTGGCACAAACAGTGACACCATTAACCGTGTTACAAGTTTCCTTAAGTATTTACATAAATGACATGATTATGCACACGCTAAGGAGAGAAGCAGAAGTGACATTAATGGATAATATTTGGGTGCCAGCTGAAAATAAAAGTAAAACAGTCAGCATTCTGTTAAAACATGTGTAAAAGGTTAACTATTAAAAAGTGAAGAAATAAATCCCCAGATAAGCAGCTTCCAGGCTGCTCAGCCCCAATGGCAGGCAGCGGAGGAAATGCACCAGTCATAATCTACTTAAAGCAATTACTTTTTTATATACTTCTTCCTCCCATTGCAGCATTTTTACCTCCGAAGCTTTGTTTCAAAGGGCATCGTGCCGAGTGAGATCTCTTTGTTATGCTACATGAAAAAATTCTTTTTTATCATGCAGCCACAATTCTCTCGAGTGGAGTCATAGAAGAAGTATGTGAAGAAAGTTAAAGCATTTAAACCTTTTCAGCTATCATAGTACGGCAGCAAGGTTAAAAGCAAAGAAGTTTTTTTAAAAAATGTTACAGTTTGACTCTTTCACCTCGTATTTTAAACAAATAAATATAACCTTCAGCTTGTGCCTCGTATGTTACGTTACAAAGCGTTTCCTAAGCTGTATGTGAGGTTGTCATCAGAAATTTAGCAATGAGGATTTAAACTTGCGCCAATCCTGATTTGACGTGAGTGGATTCGGCACGATTTCAGCTAAGCAGTTAACCGTGCTGAAGTTTCTACATTAGCAGTAATTTAGGAGTAATTACATTCTTCTCAGCTTCTCCAGTGATGAGCAACTTTTTATGGCTGTACTCAATGACTTATGTGTGTCAAACTGTTTTAAAAGGCTTTTATGAAGTGTTTTGAGATGCACAATTTAACTAAATTAAAATGCTGCCTAGATATTAAATACCTTTGTTTTTGACCTTGTCCTACCTTGCAAACCTGACAATAATTTACTAAACATATTTATTGTAGGAATAAGGATAAGCACAAATATGACATGACGAAATGAAAAGTTCCTAAACAGATTACAGCTGGCATTAATAATCTATTTGAAGCATTGAGCAACTCCAACAAGTTCAACAATTTGCAATAGGAACCTCATATTGTGGGTGCCAGTGGCACTAATAATTAATAATAATTCTTTACATTTATATAGCACTTTTCTCACTCCTCAAAGTGCTTTGTAAACTTCAAGCAGGGAGAAGTTCTCCTTGTTGCAAAGCACTGCCACCACTGAGCCAAACCCAGAATATAGCCAGGAAATGCAAAGACAAAAGGTCACAAGGGAAGGAGTTAATGAGACAATCAAGAGTAGTCTTTAAATTTATATTTATATATAGTGTCCTCCAAAATACATTTTTCCTGAATTTACCCCTCTGCTCCACAGTTTATAGCCATTAGATTTATGCCAAGGTATAATGATGACATACCTTATGACAGATGACATACCTATGGAAGCATGGAGGTGTCTAGGAGAGATGGCAGTGAAGTTTTTAACCAGATTGTTTCATGGAATCTTGGAAAGTGAGAATATGCCTGAGGAGTGGAGAAGAAGTGTACTGGTGACGAAATTAAAGAATAAGGGGGATGTGCAGAGATATAGTAACTATAGGAGGATACAATTGATGAGCCACAGCATGAAGTTAAGGGAAAGAGTAGTGGAAGCTCGGTTAAGAAGGGAGGTGATGATTAGTGAGCAGCAGTATGGTTTCATGCCAAGAAAGAGCACCACAGATGCAACGTTTGCTCTGAGTGTGTTGATGGAGAAGTATAGAGAAGGCCAGAAGGACTTGCATTGCATCTTTGTGGACCTGGAGAAAGCATATGACAGGGGGCCGCGAGAGGAGCTGTGGTATTGTATGAAGAAGTCGGGAGTGGCAGAGAAGTATGTAAAAGTTGTACAGGATATGTACGAGGGAAGTGTGATTGTGGTGAGGTCTGCGGTAGGAGTGACGGATGCATTCAAGGTGAAGGTGGGATTACATCAGGATCGGCTCTGAGCCCTTTCTTATTTGCAATGGTGATGGACAGGTTGACAGACAAGATTAGACAGGAGTCCCCGTGGACTATGATGTTTGCTGATGACATTGTGATCTGTAGAGAGAGTAGGGAGCAAGTTGAGGAGACCCTGGAGAGGTGGAGATATGCTCTAGAGAGGAGAGGAATGAAGGTCAGTAAAACCAGCAAGATAGAATTCATGTGTGTAAATGAGAGGAAGGTCAGAGGAATGGTGAGGATGAGGGGAGTATAGTTGGCAAAGGTGGAGGAATTTAAATACCTGGGATCAACAGTACAGAGTAATGGGGATTGTGGAAGAGAGGTGAAAAAGAGAGTGCAGGCAGGGTGGAATGGATGGAGAAGAGTGTCAGGAGTGATTTGTGGCAGATGGGTATCAGCAAGAGTGACAGGTTGATGGACAGGTTGACGGATGAGATTAGACAGGAGTCCCTGTATGATATTTGCTGATGACATTGTGATCTGTAGCAATAGTAGGGAGCAGGCTGAGGAGACACTGGAGAGGTGGAGATATGCTCTAGAGAGTATAGGAATGAAGGTCAGTAGGAACACCAAGACAGAATACATTTGTGTAAATGAGAGGGAGGTCAGAGGAATGGTGAGGATGCAGGGAGTAGAGCTGGCGAAGGTGGATGAGTTTAAATACTTGGGATCAACAGTACAGAGTAATGGGGATTGTGGAAGAGAGGTGAAGAAGAGAGTGCAGGCAGGGCGGAATGGGTGGAGAAGAGTGTCAGGAGTAATTTGTGACAGACGGATATTAGCAAGAGTAAAAGTGAAGGTCTACAGGACGGTAGTGAGACCAACTGTATAATATGGGTTGGAGACGATGGCACTGACCAAAAAATAGGAGACAGAGCTGGAGGTGGCAGAGTTAAAGATGCTAAGATTTGCATTGGGTGAGATGAGGATGGACAGGATTAGAAATGAGGACATTAGAGGGTCAGCTCAAGTTGGATGGTTGGGAGACAAGGTCAGAGAGGCGAGATTGCGGTGGTTTGGACATGTGCAGAGGAGACATACTGGTATATTGGGAGAAGGATGCTAAGGATAGAGCAACCAGGGAAGAGAAAAAGAGGAAGGCCTAAGTGAAGATTTATGGATGTGGTGAGAGAGGACATGCATGTGATGGGTGTAACAGAACAAGATGCAGAGGACAAAAAGATATGGAAGAAGATGATCTGCTGTGGTAACCCCTAACGGGAGCAGCCGAAAGAAGAAGAAGAAGAAGACTTATGCCAAGGTAACGGAAGCACACTTGCTATAAGAAACAGAATAATAGAATTTATTCATAAATGCAACAACTACAGAAATACTGTATAATAACGGCATGTATATCAACATCAAATGCAGGATGTAAGACAAACAAGGCTGGCAAACATACACAGTGCCCTCCATAATGTTTGGGACAAAGACCCCTTATTCCTTGATTTACCCCATCAGTTCCACAGTTTCTAATTGCAAATCAGAAAGTTTAGACATTATGATTAAAATGCACATTGCAGACTTTTATTTAAAGGGATGTGCATACATTTCTGTCACACCATGTGGGAATGACAACGCTTTTTCTACATTGCCACCCCATTTCAATGCACCATAATGTTTGGGACGCAGCAATGGCAGTTCTGTTAAAGCCATCATATTTAGTTCTTTGTCTTATATCCCTTGAATGCAATGACTGCCTGAAGGTTGCGATTCACAGACATCATCAGGTGCTGAGGATTTTCTCTTGTGATGCTCTGCCAAGTCTCTGATGCAGCCATCTTCAGCTCCTGTTTGTTTCGGGGGATTGTCCCCTTAGGTTTTCTCCTCAGCATATGGAAGCCCTGCTCAATTGGATTTGAATCAGGTGACTTGTTTGGCCATTGAAGAATTTTCCATTTTTTGTTTTGACAAACTCCTGTGCTGTCTCAACAGTATGTTAGGCTCATTAACTTGATGAAACGCCGTCTACTGAGTTTGGAGACTCTGATTGGAATTTCAGAAGATCAGAAGTTTCTATTCACCTCAAAGTTCATTATGCCACTGGTGTCAGCAGTTCTGCGGTGGGTTGGCACCCTGCCCAGGATTGGTTCCTGCCTTGTGCCCTGTGTTGGCTGGGATTGGCTCCAGCAGACCCCCGTGACCCTGTATTCGGATTCAGCGGGTTAGAAAATGGATGGATGGATGGATAGGTGTCAGCAGTTCCATCATCAATGAAGAGAAGTGGTCTGTTTCGGATCTCGGGCAGTTCCTTTGTGTCTACACACTTTGCTCTCACCATCACTCTGATCAGGTTCATCTTTGTCTCATCTGTCCACAAGACCTTTTCCCATAATTCTGCAGGCTCTTTAAAGTCCTTTTTCACAAACTGTAATCTGGCTATCCTGTTTTTGTGGCTCACTAGAGGTTTACATCTTGCAGTGCGGCCTCTGTGTTTCTGTTCATGAAGTTTTATGCTGATAGTCGTCTCTGACACACACACATCTTCCCCCTGAAGTCTGTTTTTCATCTGTCACACGGACGTTTGGGGCTTGTTCTTCATTATAATTAGGATTATTCTGTCATCAGCAGTGGAGGTCTTCCTTGGCCTACCAGTCTCTTTGTGATTACTGAGCTCCCATTTTGCTTATCCTAAGGTTTTACCAAAGTCTCAAATGGTTTTATTCTTGTTTGTCAACCTCATGATGGCTTCTTTGACATTCATTGGCACAGCTCTTGTCCTCATGTTGAACAACAGCAACTGCAGACTTCAAACAACAACAACAACAACATTTCTTTCTGTTGCATATTTTCATACAGAAATGTAGTCCAAAGTGTTTTACAAGATGACTAAAAGAAAGTACAAGAAGATAAATCAGTGAAAAATAAGCAATAATATTAAAGAATAAATAACAACATATCAAGGTAAGGTCAGATGGCTGGAAGGACAAAAAAAATAAACAAAAAATAAAACAACTCCAGTTAGGCTGGAGGAAAAAAATGTGCAGGGGTTCAAGGGCCAAAATTCCAGCCAGCTTCCATTGATCATTCTACCTAACATAATTATTCCTAAATCAAACCCCATAGATATCATGATTCACATGATGGGATGTGATGGAGTTGGTCAGCTGAGACACCCACGTTTATTCCATCATCTCAGGGGGCTGCATGGTACTTTGATCAGCAATTTGACAGAGGAGATCTATAAAGAGTTCCTTTGTTTTCATGGCTTGTTTTTTGTGAATTATTGAACCTTCTATACACAGGTGCCTTTCTAAATGAAGTCCAATCAGTTCACTTTACCACAGGTGGACTCCAGTCAAGTTCCAGACACATCACTCAGAGAATGAGACCAAACAGGTTGCACCTGACCATAAGGACTGCCACGGCAAAGTATTGGAATACAGTAAGTCCCCTACTTATGAGAGAGTTCCATTCCGAGAGCGTATTCACAAGTCCGCTTTATTTGTAAGTCCAGCAAACACAGTGCAACCCCCAACTCTCAACTCCTATAGAAAACATGCACATCTACAGTTATTTGTGCATAAGAAAATGTTTTGAAAAGTTAAGATCTTTATTTTGCTACAGATTTCTTGTGTATTTTAACCCTTAAACTGCTGTAAATGGCTATAGTCTTTTCCCAGTGCAATATGCGAGCACGCTGGGGCCGAGTACATTCGGCGACATACATTTGTTGAACGCTGCAACTGGCTAGAGTTGGTTCCCAGTGCAATTTTCCAGCATGCCGCAGCCAAGTATCTTCGGCGACGTACATTCATTAAACATTGCAACCAGCTATAGTCTGTTTCCAGTGCAATTTGCCAGCACGCCGGAGCTGATCAGTCAGTGCTGTACATTCGTTGAGCAGGCAACTCATAACCATTGGCGCCCCCTAGTGAATCAGCATCACTGTCCCTGGGGTTCAGCCACTTCACTAGACTAGCCTGCCAGCATCAGCGTTGGCCTCTGTGTGCTCGCGTGTAGCCAGTTGAAGCGCAGTTGGCTCTGTGATTTACTGAATATCATCAATGGTGTCAGTTGCACCTTGTACATATAATAATAAATTGTTGCAGTAGTTTTTATACTTTTACAGTTCATTGGCAGTGTGTAAAATGATCAGCGTTGCAGTAATTGTGATCCACTTTGCATGAAAAGAATGTGTTCCATTAAAATTTCACTTTTTCTTGGTGAATTGTGAAGTGCAGCAAAAAGTATTTGGCGTCTTGGGGTGCATTTATCACCCAAGTATGTGGCATTTTAAGGGTTAACAATAAACAACAGAATGTTAATATTTGTTTCCGTTGTTTTCCGTAGGCGATATCACTGTTTACACAGTTAGCCTAAATATGCAGACAGAACCTACTCCTCCTCAACTCCTATCGAAAACATATTTGTACTGTACAGCACACACGAAAGTGCTTTTCAAAATTAATATTTGTATTTTTGTTTATGATTTCTAGTGCATTTTAACAACAAACAACTGAAAGTTATTTTTATT
Organism: Polypterus senegalus; assembly: GCF_016835505.1. Taxonomy (NCBI): domain Eukaryota; kingdom Metazoa; phylum Chordata; class Cladistia; order Polypteriformes; family Polypteridae; genus Polypterus; species Polypterus senegalus. The sequence goes on from NC_053158.1 coordinate 13,553,672, forward strand.
CCCATTGCTTTACATCAGCTGATCTTGGGACAATAGACTCGCTTACGCTATCGATCAAGCCTAAATTATTATACTGCTCAAAAGAATTAAAGGAACACTTTTAATCAGAGTATAGCATAAAGTCAATGAAACTTATGGGATATTAATCTGGTCAGTTAAGTAGCAGAGGGGTTGTTAATCAGTTTCAGCTGCTGTGGTGTTAATGAAATTAACAACAGATGCACTAGAGGGGCAACAATGAGATGACCCCCAAAACAGGAATGGTTTAACAGGTGGAGGCCACTGACATTTTTCCCTCCTCATCTTTTCTGACTGTTTCTTCACTAGTTTCACATTTGGCTACAGTCAGTGTCACTACTGGTAGCATGAGGCGATACCTGGACCCTACAGAGGTTGCACAGGTAGTCCAACTTCTCCAGGATGGCACATCAATACGTGTCATTGCCAGAAGGTTTGCTGTGTCTCCTGCACAGTCTCAAGGGCATGGAGGAGATTCTAGGAGACAAGCAGTTACTCTAGGAGAGCTGGAGAGGGCCATAGAAGGTCCATAACCCATCAGCAGGACCAGTATCTGCTCCTTTGGGCAAGGAGGAACAGGATGAGCACTGCCAGAGCCCTACAAAATGACCTCCAGCAGGCCACTGGTGTGAATGTCTCTGACCAAACAACCAGAAAGACTTCATGAGGGTGACCCAAGGGCCCCATGTCCTCTAATGGGCCCTGAGCTCACTGCCCAGCAGCATGCAGCTCGATTGGCATTCGCCATAGAATACCAGAATTGGCAGATGCACCACTGGTGCCCTGTGCTTTTACAGATGAGAGCAGGTTCACCCTGAGCACGTGACAGAAGTGAAAGGGTCTGGAGAAGCCATGGAGAACATTATGCTGCCTGTAACATCATTCAGCATGAGCAGTTTGGTGGTGGGTTAATGATTGTCTGGGGGCATATCCATGGAGGGTCACACAGACCGCTACAGGCTTGACAAAGGCACCTTGGCTGCCATTAGGTATCAGGATGAAATCCTTGGACCCATTGTCAGACCCTATGCTGGTACAGTGGCTCCTGGTGCACGACAATTCCTGGCCTCATGTGGTGAGAGTATGCAGGCAGTTCCTGGAGGATGAAGGAATTGATACCATTGACTGGCCACCACACTTTCCTGACCTAAATCAAATAGAACACCTCTGGGACATTATGTTTTGGTCCATCCAATGCCACCAGGTTGCACCTCAGACTGTCCAGGAGCTCAGTGATGCCCTGGTCCAGATCTGGGAGGAGATCCCCCACAACACCATCTGTCATATCATTAGAAGCATGCACCGATGTTGTCAGGCATGTATACAAGAACACAGGGGCCATACAAAGTGCTCCCTACAATTTTGAGTTGCTGCAATTAAATTTTGGCAAAATGGACTAGCCTGCCACATAATTTTTTCACTCTGATTTTTGGGGTGTCTTTGAATTCAGGGCTCTGTAGGTTGATCATTTTCATTTCCATCAAACGATGTGGCATCCTTTCGTTCCTAACACATTACCCAGTCTATATCAGTATAGATATCCAGGAGGATTTCTTTTTCCCATTGAGATGTGATGTGTTTTCAAAGTGTTCCTTTAATTTTTTTGAGCAGTTTATTTTCAAATCAATTTCTACAAAATGATCAATTGTATGGCATCATCACTTAACACCTAATGCCCATCACTTAATATTGGTGCCCATTAAGTGTTCGTGGTGAAGATTCACAGAAAGTTTTGAAGCAAGGACAATAATAAAGAAAAAGCTTCACAAAAAGAGTCCTTCCGGCGCTAACTCCAGTTTGAGTGTATCAAAATAAAAGCCCTCGCTAAGCCCGCGGTACTCCTGATGTGATGCTCATACAGTATGTGACGATCATACATTAGAGTCAATTTACGACAGGTCAACAAGAACAAGCTGCTCAGGAGATCTGACCGAAGGTCCTTATTGTGCCTGTGTTCCACCACACTGCTTGGTTTTGTGGGGCATATTAATGAGGTTCTCTGAGTGAAGAAGAATTTACCCTTAACAAATTTCTAACTGTGTCCCCGTGTTTTGAACACACTTAATTCCAGACATCTTGAGCTTAAAATAAAACATGTTAACTCACTGTAAACAGATACGACTAAAAGCACAACCACTTGTAGAGGCTGCACGCACGTGACTAAAAATATAAACAATAATAGCGTGGGTTTTAGGCTCCTCCAGGAGCTAGACACACGAACTAACTAACATACTTCTGCGAAATGTGAAGTTTCTCCACAATTTTTTATTTTTCTCTCATTTAAATAATTTTTAATTATCGAACATGCACATTCACATCTTTGAAAGTTTATAACTTGAAGGTTCGCATCTAGGGTACTTACTGTACTTATGTGAATAAGAGATTTCACTTTTAGATTTTTAAGAAAACTGCAGACCATTCTGAAAACATGCTTTCACATTGTTATTATAGGCTATTGAGTGTAGGCCGATGGATAAAAAATGGCAAATTTTGAAAACAAAGTGTTCTTTCGGGACCTACTGTATGTTTTCCAATACAGGTTCCAATATAAGCCAAGACCTATCATGACAACATGGTGTAAAACATTGCAACTACAGTGATCCCTGCTCGATCGCAGGGGTTGTGTTCCAGAACCCCCCTCAAAAGATAAAAATCTGTGAAGTAAAAACCATACGTTTATATTGATATTTTTATATGGTCACAGATTTGCACAGAAACACAGGAGGTTGTAGAGACAGGGACTTTAAAACACTGCAAACAAACATTTGTCTCTTTTTCAAAAGTTTAAACTGTGCTCCATGACAAGACAGAGATGAGAGTTCCGTCTCACAATTAAAAGAATGCAAACATGTCTTCCTCTTCAAAGGAGTGTGCGTCAGGAGCAGAGAATGTCAGAGAGAGAAAAGCAAACAATCAAAAATCAATAGGTACTTTTAAGTATGTGAAGCACCGCCCGACTAAGCAGCCGTAAGTAAGGGAGCAATGTGAAGGTAGTCTTTCAGTATTTTTTAGAGGAGCGTCCGTATCCTCTAGGCCAGTGTGCAAACAGCCCCTCTGCTCACACCCCCTCCGTCAGGAGCAGAGAATGTCCGAGAGAGAGAGAGAGAAAAGCAAACAATCAAAAATCAATAAGTGCTGTTAGGGTTTTTAAATATGTGAGAAGCATATCGTATATCATTGAGGAGTTTTATTTAATACATAATACATGCTCTGATTGGGTAGCTACTCAGCCATCCGCCAATAGCAACCCTTGTATGAAATCAACTGGGCAAACCAACTGAGGAACCATGTACCATAAATTAAAAGACCCATTGTCTGCAGAAATCCGCGAACCAGTAAAAAATCCGTGATATATATTTAGATATGCTTACATATAAAATCCGCGGTCGAGTGAAGCCGCAAAAGTCGACGTGCAATATAGCGAGGGATCACTGTAACTCTAAATGGGATGCCAGTGTATCAGCCGTCACTCATGTAAGCCCAATGAGCAATTGCTGACTGACCTAACTTGTATGTGTTTAGGCTGCAGAATTAAAAGTACAGTATCTCAAGTAAATGCAGGCAGAAATGATTGTTGAGATTTTTGAACAAGGATCAATGCGCTGCATTATTAGTTTTTGAGCTCTTAGCTATGAAATGTCTAGGCCGGAAACAACTTTTAAAGTTCACCATTTATTTTGTTAGAGAGGCCGTGTGCCTGCCTGTCCTTCTTACTTGCCTTGTTTTGAGATTCTGTGAGTCGAGCTGTGAGACGAGGTCATCATGCTCTCTGAGGAAGCAAGCAGGCAAACTTTGTTTTGAAAAATGCAGGAGTGAATAGAAGACGAAACAAACTGCATGCAAGGCTTTTTGCCTGTGTGAGTAAAAGGCAAGCAATTTTTGAAAGTTGGGGGACTTTTTCCTGAACATGTGCCGTGACGTAAGCAGTAGCCTGGCCTCTGTCAGAGCACTGGGCAGCTGTGTGCCATGACTTAACAGTGCTGCTGTCTGCGTTTATGAGCTTTTATATTACCATGTATGTATGTGTTTTACAGTAGCATTTAAGTTTATATGCCAATGTTTCTTTATACAGCTTAGTGACAATAATAATAAGATATAATAGCACATATGAGTGATCTTAAAGAAGCAATTGTTAAAGGCTTGTCTTTTTCTTTTTCTCTCAAGCGTGAAGCTTGGTGTCAAGGTTGTTCACAGCTTGGCCCTTATCATTGAAGCTGTGTGCTGCCGCTCACTGACACAGTTAGATAGATAGATAGATAGATAGATAGATAGATAGATAGATAGATAGATAGATAGATAGATAGATAGATAGATAGATAGATAGATAGATACTTTATTAATCCCAAGGGGAAATTCACATAATCCAGCAGCAGCATACTGATACAAAAAACAATATTAAATTAAAGAGTAATAAAAATACAGGTAAAAACAGACAATAACTTTGAATAATGTTAATGTTTACCCCCCCGGGTGGAATTGAAGAGTCGCATAGCGTGGGGTCTCCTCAGTCTGTCAGTGGAGCAGGGCGGTGACAGCAGTCTGTCGCTGAAGCTGCTCTTCTGTCTGGAGATGATCCTGTTCAGTTGATGCAGTGGATTATCAATAATTGACAGGAGCCTGCTCAGCGCCCATCGCTCTGCCACAGATGTTAAACTGTCCAGCTTCATTCCTACAATGCAGTCTGCTTTCCTCACAAGTTTGTCAAGGTGTGAGGCATCTTTCTTCTTTGTGTCGCCTCCCCAGCACACCACTGCATATAAGATGGCACTCGCCACAACAGTCTGGTAGAACATCTGCAGCATCTTATTGCAGATGTTGAAGGACGTCAACCTTCTAAGGAAGTATAGTCGGCTCTGACCTTTCTTGCACAGAGCATCATTTGCCTGTTATGTTACCCTAACCTTACAGGATGCTAGTGCAACAAGTAATCATTTATTGAATTAAAATTAGGCATTCCAGTTTTCATACATGGGCTCTTCTCATCTCAACTTAATTGTTAAGAATCAATTATTTAAGAATTGATTAACTGAAAGGCCATTGTTCTTAACAGTTTGGGATTAGGCCCTCCAGTTTGCCTACCGTTGCAACAGGTCCACTGAGGATGCCATCTCCATAACACTTCACACCACCCTGTCTCATCTGGAGAACAAGAACTGTTATGCCAGTCTGCTGTTTGTGGACTCTGCATTTAACACAGTCATTCCATCTCAGCTAATCACTAAACTCCTGGATCTGGGGTTTAGCTCTTCACTGGGCAACTGGGTACTGGACTTCCTCACCGGCAGACCTCAGCAAGTGCATATTGATGGAAAAACCTCCTCCATCATCACCAACAACACTGGCATCCCACAGGGCAGCGTGCTGAGCCCCCTGCTTTACTCTCTCTACACCGATGACTGCGTAGCTAAGTACAGCTCTAACGCCAAGTTTGCTGATGATACCACTGTAATAGGTCTGATCAGCGAGGGCGATGATATGGCCTACAGGGAGGAGGTCAGACTCCTGGTAGAAAGGTGTCAGGACAACAACCTCACCCTCAACGTTAGCAAAACTAAGGAGATGATTGTGGATTTACGCAAACAGGCAACAGAGCTACATGGCAGGTGAGGCTGTGGAGCAGGTCAGCAGCTTTAGGTTCCTCAGATTCACCCTCACTGATGACCTTAAATGCTCAAGTCACACCGCGGCAGTAGTCAAGAAAGCCCAACAATGACACTACTTCTTCAGGAGACTGAGTAAAGCTTGGAAGTCCCCCACAAAGACAGGTGTACTGTGGAATCCATCCTGACAGGATACATCACATCCTGGTACAGCAACTGCTCAGTTCAGGACTGCAGAGCTCTGCAGCGTGTGGTGAATACAGCACAGCATCCATGACAAACACTTTACACGCTGTCTCAGGAAAGTGAACCATATCAGGTGGGACCCCAGCCACCCTGCACTGTCACTTTTCACCCTCCTCCCATCTGGGAAGCGACTAAAGTCCATTTGGACGCGCACCTTCAGGATCAGGAACAGTTTCTACCCAACTACAATCAGACTCATGAATAATCAGTAACCTTGTGTCACCTCCACTGCTACCTGCACATAAACTTCTGCCATTGTCTCTATTTATTCCCAGGATTCTGGTTTTATTTATTTACTCATTTATATTCATTTATTTATTGTGTGTGTGTTTTTTTTTTTGTCTATGTTCACTGTCTGCGGGGGCACATGCAAGCAAGAATTTCATTGTACATGGCACTTGTACACATGACAATAAAGAATTGAATGAAATTGAACTGAGAATGAAGGAAGGGGTAATCAGGTGATGCTTATTGCCAGATGGCAAATATGTCCTGCCAACAGAAATATTGTTATGAGAAGGTTTATCGGGAAGAAGACTATTATGGGAATGTCTTCAGGGGCAAGAATATTGTTATGAGAAGGTCTGGAACACCAGGTGATTGTTATGGGTAAAGGTGCTGAATGGAGAAACATCATGGGAAACAAACTCTATACAGTAGATGTTGGGCAACTAGTTTGAAAAGGGGGGCATTGTGTGACAAGAATTGTAATATGTTCAGGGCTCTCTGGACACTCGGGGCTCACTTCATGAATTGAGACAGGCTTTATGTGCTCTGCAATTGTTTTCTATGCTGTGCAGTAAAATCTTAAATTCGGACTGCCTTTCTGAAGACTCTGCTTGTTTTTTTCTGAGATTTCTCCGCAACATGATTCATGATAGAAGAGTATCTGCAAGATTGAAAGAGGAGGTCTATAAAATGGTAGTGAGACCAGCTGTGTTGTATGGTTTGGAGAGTTTGGCACTGATGAAAAGACAAGAGGCAGAGCTGGAAGTGGCCGAGTTGAAGATACTATGATTTTTGCATGGAGTAACGAGGGTGAACAGGATTAGGAATGAGTATATTAGAGGGACAACACAGGTATGACAGTTTGGTGACCAAACAACTATTATCATACACTGATAATTTCTGTATTACCTATATCTATTATTTATAATACATATCTATTGACTATATTTATGTATCTAGATTGCAAATACCATACATTGCATCAATGTTCATATTTATAACCACACATCAATATTGCTGCTACTTCTTTGTCTTGTATTTGCACAATGTCTTGTCTTGTTTGTGTTTTAATTTTAAATTAAAATTTAAATTCTATTTTTAATTTATTTTTTGTGTAATGGTGGCGCACTGGGTAGCGCTGCTGCCTTGCAGTTAGGAGACCCGAGTTTGCTTTCCGGGTCCTTCCTGCGTGGAGTTTGCATGTTCTCCCCATGTCTGCATGGGTTTCCTCCTGGTACTCCAGTTTCCTCCCACACAGACATGCAGGTTAGGTGCATTGGCGATTCTAAATTGTCCCTAGTGTGTGCTTGGAGTGTGTGTGTATGTGTGTGCCCTGCAGTGAGCTGGCGCCCTGCCCAGGGTTTGTTTTCTGCCTTCTGCCCTGTGTTGGCTGGGATTGGCTCCAGCATACACCCGTGAGTAGTTAGGATATAGTGGGTTGGATAATGGAATTTGGATGGATGGAATTTATTATTTGCACATCATGTTGTTACACTGTGGACCCTGAGCTTTGCAATTTCGTCTATCTGTATACTTGTATATGATTGAGATGACGAAATGACAGATGCTAGATTGAGATGTTTAGGGCATTTGCTGAGGAGAGAAGAGAGCTACATTGGGAAAATGATGTTGAGGATGGAACCGCCAGGCAAGAAGAATAGATAGATAGATAGATAGATAGATAGATAGATAGATAGATAGATAGATAGATAGATAGATAGATAGATAGATAGATACTTTATTACAGTAATCCCTCCTCGATTGCAGGGGTTGCGTTCCAGAACCCCCGCGATAGGTGAAAATCTGCGAAGTAGAAACCATATGTTTGTATTTTTATTTTTATATATTTTAATCACTTAAGAAATCTCCCACACTGTTTATAAATATTCTCCGCACAGTTATACAGTAAACCCTAGTTTATCGCGGTTATTCCGCTCCAGACAGAGAAATGAATTTCCACGAAGTAGGATTCTTTATTTATAAATCTAATATTTTCGCAGTTTGTGCATTGAAAACATGTTTACGACCTTCTAAATACGTTTTTTAATATTATTAGAGCCCTCTAAACATGAAATAACACCCTTTAGTCAAAAGAGAGAGTAAAGTAAACAATCAAAAATCAATAGGGCTGTTGGGCTTTTAAGTATGCAAGCACCGCGATAAAGTGGTCACAATGAAGGGATCAATGTGAAGGTAGTCGATTTTGTAGAGGAGCATCCGTATCTTCTAAGCAAACAGCCTCTGTGCAAACAGCCCCCCTGCTCACACCCCCTCTGTCAGGAGCAGAGAACGTCAGAGAGAGTGAGAGAGGCAGAGAAAAGCAAACAATCAAAAATCAATACGGGCTGTTAGAGCTTTTGTGTTCGAAGCACCGCATGAGAAGCATATCGTATATCATTGAGGAGTTTTATTTAATATGTAGTACGTGCTCTGATTGGGTAGCTTCTCAGCCATCCACCAATAGCATCCCTTGTATGAAATCAACTGGACAAACAAACTGAAGAAGCATGTACCATAAATTAAAAGACCCATTGTCCGCAGAAATCCGCGAACCAGCGAAAAACCTGTGATATATATTTAGATATGCTTACATTTAAAATCCGCGATGGAGTGAAGCCGTGAAAGTCGAAGCACGATATAGCGAGGGATCACTGTAATCCCAAGGGGAAATTCACAGAAGACCAAAAGAGGAAGACCACAGAGGAAGTTTATGGATGTGGTGAGGAAGGACATGAAGGCAGTTGGCGTGGTAGAAAATGATGTAAAAGCCAGGGATAGATGGAGATGGATGATCCACTGTGGCAACCACTAAATGGGAGCAGCTGATTCAAGAAGATCCCAAGTAAATACAGACAGACGCTAAAAAAATGCTCAGAGTCTTCTCACCCAGGGGTCTCATGAGTTATTAAACTCTCTGAATTTGACTCACACTTCCTTCACAATTTACAAATCATTTACAAATGTGTCTTTGTTGTACTGTAACTGTAAGCTTTTTCCTATTTTCCTCTTAAATCTTTAGTCATGTCCTCATTGTATTTCTAACAGCATACAACTTAACAAAGAAGCAGGCTATAAAATCCACTGACAATCTATGTGTGTTTAAATCTTCCTAATTACTAAAGTGATCCATCGTCTGCTTATTTTTTAGCTACTGAATTGTTGTGCAATGAGGTAATTACTAAGCAAGAGCAAATGTAATGGCTAGGATTTGCAGCAGTTACTTTCCTGATTTGGTGCCAGCAGCTGTGCTATGACTCCTTGACATTAGAAATGGTGATTGCAAAAGATTGATGTATGGTTTACCATTTATTAAATATTAAAATTATGTGGAATTCAGTATATAGAAGTGACAATTGTCTTTGTAATTACTTTGTGACTTTACTCAAAAGTGATGTAGATAGCATAAAATTTCCCTTGGGCATGGCGATGCCATTTGATGCAATCTGCCCTTTTCAGAAATTCTTTTAAGACATATCAAAAGAGGAAAAAAGGACACCTTATGACTCGATTTATTTCTTGAAACTTGATGGAATCTGCAAAATTATGGCCTATCCTTAATTAAGAAACAGTTATTAAAGTGATAATAAAAAGTTAAATGTGATGGGTGTAATGTTCAAATAGGACAGATGTTGAATCGTACATTTTTTTTTTTTTTAATGAGTGGCGGAGATGACTCGCGGTCTTAAAGGCTTTAAAAGATGCGTCAATGTATTACTCAGAGCTCACAACTAAAGTTCTAGGGGCAAAACCAAAATCGCAGCGGAAACAAATGATCAAATTCAAAATGAATTATGTGATCACAGAGAAGACTTCTGATAATAGTTCCTTTCATGCAACAACAACTGTAACCTGCAGGAGGCATAGCAGAGCACCAAACCCCAGATGGAATTGCAACGCAACAGTCCCAGGTTCAAATAAACTATTTTTTTATTTAATAGTACCTTACAACATGTCTCTTCTTCCCAATCAGCACAATTCTGTTTAACTCTTTTAGACAAGCCGACTTCGACTTCTCAAGTGTGTTGAGGAGACCACCTTTATGCTGGAATTGTGAGCACCTCCAGTGCGAAAATACTGCACAGAAGAAGCATTTCCAAGTCAGACATAAAGGGACAGGAACACCTGCTCTTGGCATCTCCCTCTGGTGGCACCCATCTCAGGGCTTCCCATCAGGACTAACAACACCCAGGTTGAATTGTGGATCTGCACATGACTGAATCAACAAAGAGAGTGTCAAGACGTGGAGTCCCAAAGCACAAAGATCCAAAAATGCCCACTAGTGGGGCATTTACCGTCAGACCCTGGCTTGATATATGGGCAAACACATCCATCCACCCACTATATCCTAACCACAGGGTCATGGGGATTTGCTGGAGCCAATCCCAGCCAACACAGGGCACAAGGCAGGAAACAAACCCTGGGCAGGGCGCCAGCCCACCGCAGGGCACACACACATGCACACACCAAGCACAATTTAGAATCGCCAATGCACCTAGCCTGCATGTCTTTGAACTGTGGGAGGAAACCCACGCAGACATGGGGAGAACATCAAACTCCACGCAGTTAAGACCTTGGAAGTGAACCCGGGTCTTCAGCAGCGCTACCCACTGCGCCACTGTGCCGCCAGGCAAACACATGATTTCTATAAATAAGAAAGGGTTTATTTTCACAAAATGATTGGAGGCACAAAAGAAAGCTCTGTGGAGCACAAAAGGCAAAATGGAATTATTTATAACACAAAGGCAATCTGAAGCAAACTAATCTCAATACAAATATTTATTTATATTGAATTAGGTACATGATGCAATGTGACAGACTCAGAGAATTAAATCTGTTCAGTCTCAAGCAGAGGGGACTGTGTGGGGTCCTCATCCAGGTCTTTAAAACCCTCAGAGGCATTGGTAAGGGAGATCCGGCAACATTCTTTCAGCTTAAGGGTGAATCTCGTACTTAAGGACATCGGTGGAAAATGAAGGGGAAGTGCATTTAGGACCGAAGCCAGGAAGCACTTCTTTATGGAAAGAGTTGTGAGATGCTGAAACAAACTTTGACCACCTTTAAGAAGAATCTGAATGAGACATTGGGACAGCTCAGCTATTAGCTAAACAAACGGGCTCAATGGACTGAATGGTCTTCACTCCTTTCTCAGATTTCTTATGTTCTTAAGATTACAATTATAAGTTCTTAAAGCTCGCAATGCCATATATCATTGTGTCACATGTCATCTATGACTACTGTCGTGGCGAAAAATTCATCATCAGATTGCTTTTTACCTAAAAATAAAGGCTATTAGGACACGGGATAGACAGACAGAGTTTTAAGGCTTTAATGCAATAAATCAACACAAAAAATAAAAAGGACTCAATCCAATACAGCCAAATTGAGCTGAGCCCTGAACGGTTCAGCAATCGAAGCTTATATAACAATTTCTTATCACTTTTGACCTCGTCAATTAGCTCATTCTGCACATGGCTTTACTGTCCATTGTTCCTCTTGGTGTCTGTTCAGCTTATTTTGATTGGTCTAAGACTGGGCAGATGGCTTCCTCTTACCATCTTTGGGCTTTTCTTATGTTATTTCCTATCTTTTCCGACCTCGCTCAAATGAGCTCTTTTGCTCATCTCCTCTGACTTCCTTCTACTCCTGTCTTCCGAACCTTGAGTTCCCATGGGAACCCTTATTATCTCCTTACTTTCCTATCACTGGCCTCCTTGTGGTATTTTTATTTTTCTATGCTGTTCCTATTTTCTCTAACTGGCCAAGGCTTCAATTCCATATATGGGTTTCCTCTTATCATTGCCTTTCTTAAACCTTCCAAACTTTTTTATAATGGTGGCCTGAAGCTTAAAGCTTTAATTAAAGAGAATATAGTATATGCTTTCATTTAAACATTACTTGGCATGCTTGATTTGTCTTAATTTCTACACTAAAGTTAATTTCTAATATACTCTTCTAATATTTTTGCTAATGCCTGAATTTATTAATGTTTTCTCTTCATGCATTACATCAGTGTGACCTTGCTTACAGCAAAAGCCTTTTGTTGCTTTTCTGCTAATTCTCCAATCCAGCTGGTTTCGCTACATGCCTTCCAGAGCCATTTTCTCTGTGTTATCGCTTCCTTAGCTTCCTAGCCTTGGACACAGGTGTTCTCAAACTCTTATCCTGTTCTAAGTTGGTTTCTATACGTCAATTTCTGTTCTTTCCTCACGCTGGAAAGTTTGCTGTAAGCTTAAAAAATAATGCAATATAACTGATTTTTTAGTTAACTATTTGCTTGACCTATCTTATTTGCATAACATTCTAATTTATGCTTAATGTAATATTTTAGAAGCTTTTGATTACTTTTTATGGCTCCTTATGTTAATTTGCTATTCTCTATGCTAATATAAAATTTTTCCTTCTACACTACAAAATAACAGCACATAGTACAAAACACAGAGAATGATGAGAATATTTTTAAAAATCTCATCTCCCTGTAGCAGAACACATTAAGTTTAAATCTGTAATGCTTGCCTACTGAGTACTCAGTGGGTCAGTTCCTGTGTATATGCAGACACTGGTGAAGTGCTATGTTCCTTCTCATCTACTCAGGTCTGGTGATGACACCTCTGCGTGGTATCAACTCTCAATCCTTATATTTTCCTGTGTAGTTCCGAGTTGGTGGAATGCGCTGCCCACCTTCATCTGAGCTGCTGACTCCCTCAATGCATTCAAGAAGCAACTTGAAACCTATTTGTTATGTGAATATCTGTATATTTTTATTAAAAAAAAAACTTTGCTCTGTGATCTTTTGTATTGTTGGTTGATTTGTTGTTACATTAAATTTACCTGCTTAATCGATTGTTAGTCTTGTAAATTTATTAGTTACTAGCTGTCCCCTGTGGCTCTGAAACAGGACAAACTTTAAAAATCAATAAACAAACAGGAATCACTAGCTAAGTGGAGGCAACGTACACTCCAAAACGTGGCCAGAGGTAGACTGATTCAAATGGAGGCTGGCACGTGAGTGAAGAGGGCCCTGCCCGGCTTCCCACTATTGATGTCACACTTACCCCTCCCCTCGGCCCGCAGCCTCTGTCTCAGATTAACATGAATAAATCACTCCTACAAGCAAACTATGATACTTAGCATGATGACAGAAGTCTCAAAACCAACCGGAATGTAAGCAAATTATAGAAAAAAATATTTAAATCTGTTAAGTAGTTATCTCGTGAAAAGCAGACAGACAGACAGACGTTGGATTTTATATGGAGAGAGATTTCATCTTTTCACTTATAGCAATCAACTTTTGTTACCTGTCCAACTAAACTTGCTGAAGAAACAGGCCCCAGACTAAAGTTACTTGATTATGTTACTGCTTTTGTAAGTTGCTTTGGGTAAAAGCATCTCTGCCAAGAAAATAAATGTAAATGAAAAAAGAAAATAAACATTAACATGACTTGGAAAAGGAAACAAACTGAGCCAGAGAGATGCTAGTGTGTTTCTAACACCATTTCAGTGTGAAGATGATCTTCTGGTGAAGGGGACCACTTCAAGGTGACACCGATGGCCTGAGCCTGGTGACAGTCATAGTTCTTCAGGTTGTGTGTCTGTCTGAAAGTGAAAAAAACATATAAACATGTCAGTGTTCTCTCCCAAGCCCAGGAACTTCTTATGCTTCACCTCAGACACAAGGAAAAAGCTACCAAGTAGAGTGGTAGACTGTAGGCCTTTGGGGAGCATGGGAAAGGTGCTATATGAATAAAATGTATTATTATTATTATTATTATTATTATTATTATTATTATTATTTTATTTTTTTAAACCAGACTTCATGTTATTTTAGATGAATTAAATTGATAGGACTGGTGAGCATTTTTGGGGTGAACGGCCTGTTCTCATCTAGATTGTTCTAACGGTCTAAATGTCTAATCAAAATGGTCTCAAAATGTCCTATCATCTATCTATCTATCTATCTATCTATCTATCTATCTATCTATCTATCTATCTATCTATCTATCTATCTATCTATCTGTCTGTCTGTATGTCCATCTGTCTGTCTGTCTGTCTGTGAGGGGTGTTTAATAATTTATCTACCCGAGTATGAAAGAAAGTACCAAGCATGTTGAAGCAAGTCTGCGGATGCTGTGACAGGTCTCAAGGTTACTCATGCACAGTTGTGGGTCAGTGCGAGTCTAACATTCCAAAAGACAAGATGTCAGGAGAGTCCTTGTGCCAATCAAGCAAGCTTCTTCACGACAATGCGCTGGTTCACATGTAATATCAGTCACAGGCTGCCATCTGAGAATGTGCCCTCCAGCAGGTGAACCATCCACCCTACAGTCCTGACTGGGCTCCCTCAGACTATTTCCTGTTTGGGGTTTGAAGAAATCTCTCCATATCCATATCTATCTATCTATCTATCTATCTATCTATCTATCTATCTATCTATCTATCTATCTATCTATCTATCTATCTATCTATCTATCTATCTATCACTTGGATTATTCTGCCGTTTAAGATACCCACTAGTTATCTTGTCAAGTTTAGCATGATCCCTGTAGTCAATGCATCATGCCTTCAGAAAGCATTCAGACCTTTCATATTTTAGACATTTTGTTGTGTCTTATGTCTGCTAAAATCATTTAGATACAGTTTTTCACTCATCTAGTAACACTGAATACCCTAGAATGACAAAGCAAAAACCAAATTTTAGAACATTTTTGCAAAGCTATCAGTAATAAAAACTGAAATATACCATCGATCCAACTATTCACATCCTTTACTCAGTACTTGGCATTTTCTTCCTGGTGATCCCATCAAGGTCTATGTATTTGGATAAGGAATATCAGCGAACAGCTCCTTTCAGGTCTGTACAGAGATGAGATGTTCAATTGAATTCACGTCTGCCCTTTGCATGGGAACCTCAAGAACATTCTCAGAATTGTCCCTAAGCCACTCCTGTGTTGTCTTTGCTTTGTTCTTAGGGTAATTTTCCTGTTGGAAGGTGAACCTTCAGTATGGTCTGAGGTCCAGAATTCTCCGGAGTAGGTCTTTACTAAGGATAACTTTGTGTTTTGTTCCATTCAAACTTCCCTCAACCCTGACTAGATATCAAGTTCCCCAGCATGATGCCCCCACCACTCATGTTTCGCCATTGGAAGGATATTATGGAGGTGATCAGCACTGACTTATTCCCCCAGACATGACCCTTAGAACTTCTTGTTTCTTCTAGTCTGAGAGTCTTTTAGGCGCCTTTTTTGCAGACTCCAGGTGGACGTTCATGTGTTGCCTAGACATTCTGCCATAAAGCCCAGATTGGTGGAGTGTTACAGTACTGGTTGTTGTCATTCTGGAAGTTTCCCCCATCTCCACAGAGGTTCCCTGAAGCTCAGCAAAAGTCACCCTCGGGTTCTTGGTCACTTCCCTTACCCTGATTGCTCAGTTCGGTAGGGAAGCTAGCTCTAGGAAAAGTCATGGTTGATCCAGACGTCTTCCATTTAAGAATTATGGAGGCCACTGTGCTTCTGGAAACCTTTAATGCTGGTGATTTGTTTTCTGTTGCCTACTGAAAAAACTAATAGTGGAAGACACTGGATTTAGATTAAGCCATATGCATCTAGCCAATTCTATAAGGTTTTTGATTTGATTGGATTAGATATGATATGATATACTTTGTTAATCCCCTAGGGGACATTGTCTTTTCATTTGACTTATGGGAGTCATTAGCACAGGGACACCCACTGTTAGGCCCAATTAGAATCAGGCCTTGGCAGAGAAGTCTGAAAGGGACATTGTTAGACTCTTCTTCTTTCTTCTTATCTTTTCCTACTTACAGTAAGTGAGGTCAATATGCTTGATCAACCTTCTCCAAACAGTCCTCGCCAGTGAAGACTTTTATTTCTTTTACTTTATCCATCCAAATCTGCTCTGGCTGCCATCACTTTTTCTAATCTAGTAATTGCGTTGTTTTTTATTCTACAGTCCATCCAGGCTTTATAGGCGGAGTCATGGTTCTGAGGCTGGGGATCGGAAGGTTGCCAGTTCAAATCCCATAAAATGCCAGAAGTGACTCTACTCCATTGGGCCCTTAACTTGTAATTGCTTCATCCCGGATATGATGTTAACCTGCATCCAGCCTTGCAAGCAGGTCCTCCAACTTCCAAGGGAAATTTGGGTGTTGGTGGCAGGATTGCCACTCAAGCCACTGTAAAAAAAAATCATACAGTTCCAGTGTGACGCTGAGGTGTCACCCATTGCACAACTGCACTTGGGTCCCGATTCAAGTGGTTTGTCATGTGGTGGATGCAGCAACACAGCTGTATATATCTGCTGTAATCTATCTGCTACTTAATATTTATGTTTATCTTTATATGTTGGTTTTGTCATTTGGTGTGGACAGCAAAGAAAGAATTTCATTGTACATGGAAACGCGTTTCCTTACTGTGCACATGACAGTAAACTTGAACTTGAACTTGTAATAGGCGAATGCTCCCAACCTCATCCAGGCACCTGTCACTTTTTTGAAATCATGACATTACTGAAAGCCAAGAGCTCTTTTGGAAACCCTGGACACCGAAATGGGACAGACTGAACCGCTGACCTGACTCGTCAGAGCTCACACTGTGCAAATGCGGAAACAAATGTATGAAGCACTTCTGTTTTTGTATAATTAGTCAATGTAAACTGGCTGATGCAGGACATTACATAAATAAAAGGAAATATTCCTTTTTGAAGGAAGAGGTTCAGGCAAAATATTTTAAAAATGCAGTATTATGTAGCATACATTGCACATTGTTCCCCTCTCATTTTTATAGAATTAATTAATGTATAATTCATTGTCAGCAGTGACTTACGTAAGTTCTTCTGCTGATTCTTTACCTTGATGTAAATAACTGCAAAATTTATGGTAATGAATCCTAATTACCAGAATACTTAAATAAATGATCAAACAACAAGGACAGAAAGAATTAGTGTCTGCACAATTTAAAGATTGCGAGACCTGCATAAATAATTTGTCCCACGGCTTCATTATTGCTTGAGTCTAAAACAAATTGCCCTTGTCTAGCCCTGGGTAATCCGAACTGTTCAATGCAGCTGCTTGAGGTGACGTTCTATAGATTTAAATAGTCCAAGTGAAATTAATTACAGTATTCCTAATGAAATCAGGGCAAAAAGGTAGGGAAATAAAAGAACTTCTGAAGGCCCTTCAGTGCTTTCCATCCACCTGCCAAGATCTGTTCTCTGGGATTCTCAGAAGGAATTGATCCTGGCGAATGTGATATGGATCTGTTTTCATTTACTGTCAGCTGCACGATGTGCGTTCTTGACGGAGTGTTGATTTTGCAATCATTTATTTCGCTTTGCGGGAGTGACTTGGCTAACTTTCATAAAAAAAGCTCAGCTAAGGTTTTACAGAGCCCTTTAGAGGTACTAAATATTTTTCAGCATGTTAGTGAGTACATTAAATCATTTTTTTTTACATTTTCTAAAGCATATTGTTCTGGCTTAGCAAGGTGCAAATCTAAAACCATAATTGCAGAGTTCTAAAAGAAAAGACAAGAAAAATGAGTGCTAGGAGGCTGTATAGAAAAGCAGTGTGTCACAACAATTTCTTTTTGTTCTGTACGCTGTGACCACAAGGGGGCACGAGAGAGCACCAAACTCCAGACACAGCAATACAGCGCACGTTGATATGGTGAAGTAAAGAAGGAAAAAGGCTACTCTTTCTTCCTTGCTGCTTTTAGAGCTTTGCTTTGGTTGCTGGCTCTCCTCTTTTTCTCTTGGGTGGAGATTGAATTTTTGGTTTGTTAAATTTGACTTGATTATATGAAATGTTATTTTCTTCAAACTAAATTCAATACAAATACAGTACAGTGGTGTGAAAAGCTATTTGCCCCTCTTCCTGATTTCTTATTCTTTTGCATGTTTGTCACACAAAATGTTTCTGATCATCAAACACATTTAACCATTAGTCAAATATAACGCAAGTAAACACAAAATGCAGTTTTAAATGATGGTTTTTATTATTTAGGGAGAAAAAAAAAATCCAAACCTACATGGCCCTATGTGAAAAAGTAATTGCCCCCTGAACCTAATAACTGGTTGGGCCACCCTTAGCAGCAATAACTGCAATCAAGCGTTTGCGATAACTTGCAATGAGTCTTTTACAGCGCTCTGGAGGAATTTTGGCCCACTCATCTTTGCAGAATTGTTGTAATTCAGCTTTATTTGAGGGTTTTCTAGCATGAACCACCTTTTTAAGGTCATGCCATAGCATCTCAATTGGATTCAGGTCAGGACTTTGACTAGGCCACTCCAAAGTCTTCATTTTGTTTTTCTTCAGCCATTCAGAGGTGGATTTGCTGGTGTGTTTTGGGTCATTGTCCTGTTGCAGCACCCAAGATCGCTTCAGCTTGAGTTGACAAACAGATGGCCGGACATTCTCCTTCAGGATTTTTGGTAGACAGTAGAATTCATGGTTCCATCTATCACAGCAAGCCTTCCAGGTCCTGAAGCAGCAAAACAACCCCAGACCATCACACTACCACCACCATATTTTACTGTTGGTATGATGTTCTTTTTCTGAAATGCTGTGTTCCTTTTACGCCAGATGTAACGGACATTTGCCTTCCAAAACGTTCAACTTTTGTCTCATCAGTCCACAAGGTATTTTCCCAAAAGTCTTGGCAATCATTGAGATGTTTCTTAGCAAAATTGAGACGAGCCCTAATGTTCTTTTGCTTAACAGTGGTTTGCGTCTTGGAAATCTGCCATGCAGGCCGTTTTTGCCCAGTCTCTTTCTTATGGTGGAGTCGTGAACACTGACCTTAATTGAGGCAAGTGAGGCCTGCAGTTCTTTAGACGTTGTCCTGGGGTCTTTTGTGACCTCTCGGATGAGTCGTCTCTGCGCTCTTGGGGTAATTTTGGTCGGCCGGCCACTCCTGGGAAGGTTCACCACTGTTCCATGTTTTGCCATTTGTGGATAATGGCTCTAACTGTGGTTCGCTGGAGTCCCAAAGCTTTAGAAATGGCTTTATAACCTTTACCAGACTGATAGATCTCAATTACTTCTGTTCTCATTTGTTCCTGAATTTCTTTGGATCTTGGCATGATGTCTAGCTGTTGAGGTGCTTTTGGTCTACTTCTCTGTGTCAGGCAGCTCCTATTTAAGTGATTTCTTGATTGAAACAGGTGTGGCAGTAATCAGGCCTGGGGGTGGCTACGGAAATTGAACTCAGGTGTGATACACCACAGTTAGGTTATTTTTTAACAAGGGGCAATTACTTTTCACACAGGGCCATGTAGGTTTGGATTTTTTTCTCCCTAAATAATAAAAACCATCATTTAAAAACTGCATTTTGTGTTTACTTGTGTTATATTTGACTAATGGTTAAATGTGTTTGATGATTAGAAACATTTTGTGTGACAAACATGCAGAAGAATAAGAAATCAGGAAGGGTGCAAATACTTTTTCACACCACTGTATCTTATACATAAATGTCTATGCATAGAAGTGTGTGTGTGTGTGTGTCTGTCTGTCCACCCCGGAAGTGTGAGACTACAGCACGAAGCTCAAAGAGCCAGCAAGGAAGAAGAAAGAATTACGAGGCTACAGCATGAAGCTGAAAGAAAGCGACTCTGTTGCCAAAGTGAAACTGCCGAGGAAAGAGATACACTCACTTAGCTGCTTAAACACAAGCGAGGCTAGCACATTGGCAAAATTAAACCTCCGAGTAGAGAAAAACTTGCTTTGCCGTTGATAGACAACGGAGGTGAGCACGTCGGCAAAACAAAATCGCAGAGGAAAGAGAAACTCACTCAGTCGCTAATGCACAACCGATGCGATTGATTGAAGTGCCAGAATCCATGGTTTCTAGTAGCCTGGGCTTTTTACAGCAGGGGCTTACACAGCAAGTTTTATATATGAACTAGTGCTGGTCAATGATTAAAATTTTTTTATCACAATTAATCACATCATTGTCTGCGATTAATCGCAGACAATCACAGCAATCACACTGTTATGCGCAAAATTAAATAATGAACTCAAAAGTAGTGTATTGCGTGTATTTGGTTTGCACAAACACTTATAAGGTGCTTTTTAACAGCAGTATTCCCTTTACATAGTAGCAGTTAAAATATTTCTTGTAAATCTCAACTTAAACATTAATGTCATCAAATATTAAACCCATGCTATTTGCCACTGCCAGGGCATTAATGTTTTATCTCATTTGAAATAGAAAAACAGAAAAACAAGTTACCCTCCGAGTCCAGAGCCACGATCACAACATTATAACAGGCACCTTCCAAGCAACAGCAAGTTAACATTTCAAAATCTGTTTTCTGTTTTATCTGAATGGATACCAGCAGAAACATTTCCTTTTATCAGGGAGCAGCATAAACAGTTGATGTTCATTAGCAACTCTTTGAGGGCTAATATTTTTTCCAAAAAACTCACGCACACAAAGCAATGCTTTCACACATAAATCAACATAAAACGTCTGTTGTTGCCTACTGTCGGCGCCTGTTTGTAGTTTTTGGCAGCAGCGGCTGCACGGGGGACGGCTCAACGGGCAGCAGGAATGCACCGTGGGCTGACTTCCTGGCTGTCTTTGTGAGACGGGTGTGCGCGGGTGGCAGTTGCAGTGAGACGCAATCTGGTTTGTACCTCCTGTCATCGTAAATGTCTGTCCTCCCAGGTGAACTTTGCCATTGGTGCATCAGCTATACAAACGTGTTTAGCACCACGATCAGCTGGGGACCGATCAGCTGATGCCAGCTCCTCACTTTCATGTTTGTCTCCATCTCCATATCATTTGCATCAGCGATTCAGCGATAATATAATAAAAGTTTTGCTTTAAGCATTCACTTTGGTATCTCACCACATGCCATTTTAGAAGCTGTTTGCTCTTCGCTCTTCATGCACGCACAGGGACTCGAGGTCAAATCAACAAAGTTAACTTTCCTTCTAGCAAAAGCGTATCGAAAAGCACTGTAGCAAGAAGATCACTGATCTCTATTGATCGCTAGCGAGACTGTGGCTTTCAAAATAATAATAATAACAAAAACTGCGTTAACGCACAATAAAATAATTGTCTGTGTTAATTAATTAATGTATTAATGCGATAATAACGTGTTAACTTGTCCAGTACTGATATAAACATCTACGTGTGGAAGTATGTGTGTCTGTCTGTCCGGCCTAAGAATGTAATGCTCTGATCTTCACCCGGTCAAATAAATGAACCGGCCGCCGTAGGCTCAGTGTCATAGGCGTTTTCTTCTGGTGCTGACATCCGAGGTTCGATCCTCGTAAAGGGACAAGTTTTTTAAGCAGAATGTCGTTTACCGTGAAGTTTTTTAAGGTGTATGACATCAAATTTAAAGTCTGCAGGGACAATGAAAATAATATAAGTGCCTGCTTAACTGGGCCATTGGAACAACATCAGAGATAGATCCTCATCCCTTGCCCAAAGTAGTTCCTTTCAATTGCCTGGCATCTCTGCATTTCACTTTTTTTTCTGACGATTTCAATAGTTTCTTGGAGCCCGGGCTTTTTACAGTATGGGCTTACACAGCTAGTTATATATATAAAAAATAAGATATATCCACACCAAGAACCTTTAACCAATCCTCTCTCTAATAATTAGCCACAATAAGACAATAAATCTATACATATAAAGGAGAGTTGGGATCCGAGAGACTGTGTTTGTGTGTTTGTGGAGGGATGGAGAGTTAAGGCGGGTGGTGGAGTCACGTGATCATCTCCCCTCCCATTCACCTCATTTCATTTACTTCATTTCACTCCGAGCTGAGCTCCGCAGCTAACGTGGTCTTGCCGTTCTTTTTCCTTAGTGTTTAGTCCTCTCTCCTTTACTGATTTATTGTTTACTAGACGCAGTACTTACTGAACAGTATTTTTTCCTTTAGTGTTTCTACTTAGTGTTTCTTAGTGTTTAGTAGACGCAGTGTGCCGGTATTCCCGGCGGTGTTGCGGTTTATTGTTACTTTCTACTTCATTTTTGTACTTTAGTGTTTAGTAGACTTTTACTTTATCTCATTTACTGCTGTTTTTTACTGTTGTTCCCGGCGCTGTTGCCCTTTTTTACTTTATCTCATTTAGTGTTTGGTAGACTTTTACTTTATCTCATTTACTGTTGTTCAAAGCGATGTTGCTCTTTTTTACTTTATCTCATTTACTGTTGTTCCCGGCGGTGTTGCTGTTTTTCCCGTTTCTATTTTTTATGTAGCATGTTCACGAATTAGTCATAGAGAAAATGTATATATTTTGGCTTCAGGAGGACAAACCAAAAATGTTGTACTGTATATAAAGAAGCTCTATAAGTCGCATGTAGATACATAATTATTGTAACTACAGCCACTACAGCGAAGCGCACAAGGTCTGCTAGTGAACAATAAAGCACAATGCTGCCTCCTTTTGTCCTCTGCTGAGTGTTGCCCACTGTCTCACTTTTCTGACTCATCCATGCATGGCAGCGAACTCCTTTATAAGCCAGACGCAGAAATACTTCTGGTGTCATGTTGTGGCTTCTTTTAAGCACTTCCAGGTCATGAAGACAGTAGGGAGTTCATCCCCTGACAGCCCCCTCTCTTGATCCCAAGGGACCCAAACAGGGCTGCACTTCCAGACTCCAACTCCCAAGCATCCCTGCATGTGTCCCATATAAAGACCACTGCCACCTGGCAAATTCTTGGCTTTTCTCAGTCTCTCCATTATTAATGCCGTCCCGCCTGCCACACTTATCCATCTGAATAAGAAACCATCCTCCCTCCTGGCTCGGATGCCCATTTTCCTCCAAAAAACTCGACATGTTGTGTCAGTCACCTGAAATAAATTTAATCTAGCGCCCGGCATAGAACAAGCCATTAAACGACACTGGGAATTCAGACCTCACCACCTTCTGCACATTTTATTGTGTTGTAGATTTAGTTTTAAATGAGTTAACTTACCATTTTTGCCCGTCGATTTGCACTCAGTATCCCATAATGACAAAGTAAAAACATGTTTTTAGAAAGGTTTGCAAATTTATTAAAAGTCCCCCCCAAAAAATATCATTAATATAAGTCTTTGCACTCTTAATGTGGTACTTTGTAGAACAGGGGTCACCAACTCCGGTCCTGGAGGACCACTGTGGCTGCAGGTTTTCATTCTAACCCTTTTCTTAATGAGCGACCTGTTTTTGCTGCTAATTAACTCCTTTTGAATTAATTTTAATTGACTTGCTCTTGAAGACTCAGACCCCCTTAACTGTTTCTCTTTCTTTAATTAGCAACCAAACAATAATGAGATACAAAATGAGCCAAAACAACTGGTGACCATCATACAATATCTGAAAATACAGAAAGATGAAGGTCTCAGGAATGTTGATCTGTTCAGGTCCCCAAAACATTTTAATAGAGCTCTTAGAAAGAGAAAATCAACAATTTCAGAAATGTCTGCCAATGCACCAGAAGAGCAGCAACAAGCCACAGAATTAAAGAATGGGCTTAATTAACAACAAGAATTGGCACCTCATTAATCAGCTGGTTGGAGTGAAATTGGTTGGAGTTTGAGGCCCTGACTTAATTGGTCTTCTGTTGTCTCCCTCACTTCACATTTTGTTTCTTTTTGGGTGCCTTTTAAGGAAAGAAATAAAGCAATTCAGAGGACCGATGAAGAAATTCAGGGGAGCAAATTTTAAAAAAGCAATTCAATTAAAATGAATTCACAAGAAGTTGATTAGCAGCACAAACAGGGCACTCATTAAAAAATGGTTAGAATGAAAACCTGCAGCCACGGTGGTCCTCTGTTGTAGAAGCCCCTTGGTCAACAATTCCAACATCAGCTCTTGTTGAGTAAGTCTCTACAAGCCTGGCACACCTAGATTTGGGCAGTTTATCCAATTGTTCCTAGCAGGTCTTCTCAAGCTCTGTTAGACTGAATGGGAAGCGTCTGTGAACTGCCATCTTCAGGTCTCTCCACAGATACTCTTTGGGGTTTAAGTCTGTGCCACTCAAGAACAGTAAGGGGCTGGATTCTGAATCTTCTTAAGTGGTCTCTTTTGATTTCATATACTTCATTAATCCCAAATTGTCTTTTCTCATGACCTTTGGAGGTCAGAACACAAGGTCAACCATTGCACAGAGCCCCTGGAGTGATTTTCAGATGCTCAAGGACCCCTTGGAGTAGGATTCCTTCTGGCAGAAACAGGATTTAAAACAGCAACCATCCTGAGGCCAGAATAGATCCTTAGCCTGCAGAGCCACCACTCAGGTCATTGTCACACTGAAAGGTGAACTGTTGTCCTAGTCTGAGGTGGTGTGCACTCTGGAGCAGGTTTTCTGTATTTGCTGCATTCGTCTTTCCCTCCATTCTGACCAGTCTCACTGCCTCTGCTGCTGAGATGCATTTCCATAGCATGAGGTGCCACAACCATGTTTCACCGTAAAGTAATGAACAGAAGCCCCGCCCCAAAATATGATTTATAAAAATATGAAAATATAATTTATGTAAATATAAAACTATAAAAGTATGAAAATGTATTTATAAGCTATAAACTTAGGACACGTGGGTTTATTTTATAAACACTAGGTTCAAAATGAATATTAAGAAATTAAATATACACTTATCTTGCATTCATAGCTATGCCTATATATAACTTTCTGAAAATATTCACACAACTGCGCTTATAAACTCACGACACACACGACCTCATTTTATAAACACTAGATTTAAAACTAATATTATAAAATTAAATATACACTTATCCTGCATGCAAAGCCACGCATATGTACGACTACATAAAAACGCTATAAAATATTCACACACCCGCTCTAAGTTATAAACTAATAGTAAGAAAATAAATGTACTGTAATATCCCTTCCCAGACGGGCAAGTGGTAGTAAATTATCAAATAAAAGAAGTAATCAATGGTTTTTATTCACTTTCTTTTTTACTTCAACAAGCTGACAACCACAACGTAGTCAGGACAAAGAAAAACACGCAAAAATCACACCCCACTAAAAACCCAACCCACATACAAGAAAATAAATATACAATTTTATAAAAACGATATGGACTCTCTGCTCTAAGTTATAAGTTCACGAAACGTGTCTTTATTTGATAAGCACTTATCTTTCCTGCACAGCCATAACTAAAATGATATTCACCCCCAGCCCCCTCAAACCAAACTAAGTTATAAGATCACGACACAGCCATAACTAAAAACGATTTTCACTCCTCCCTCTAAGTTATAAACTAATAGTAAGAAAATAAATATACAATTTTCTAAAAACGTTATAAGTTGCATTAGAATCAAAAGGAAGAAAATACATAGCCACTCCTAATGCCTGCGCGCCTCTTTGTAAATTTCACCGGTTCAAAACAATTAAGCTAAAAGACTTGTTTTTCAATTACTTTCTCCATCAGAATGTGCCAAATATGATCGATCAC
Source organism: Polypterus senegalus (assembly GCF_016835505.1). Taxonomy (NCBI): domain Eukaryota; kingdom Metazoa; phylum Chordata; class Cladistia; order Polypteriformes; family Polypteridae; genus Polypterus; species Polypterus senegalus. The sequence goes on from NC_053158.1 coordinate 13,579,193, forward strand.
AGCCTGTCTCTTTAATTTAATTACCATGCCGTAACAAGGCAGTGCCTTTCTGATTACATGATAATAATCTAAAATGCTTACCTGCTGTTTTAGGCCTCAGCAATAACTTTCTGAAAATATTCACCCCCGTTCTAAGTTATAAACTAACAACACACACGTCCTCATTTTATAAACACTAGATTCAAAATTAACATTAAGAAATTAAATACAGTATATACACGTCTTGCCGTCATAGCTATGTGTAACTTTCTGAAAATGTTCACCGACCCGCGCTAAGATATAAACTCACGACACACACAACCTCATTTTATAAACACTTATCATGCTTTTTAGTCATGCATAGTTCTGCGTAGCCGTAACTGTCTTAAAAACTCTATAAAGTGAAATATTCACTTACCTGGTGCGTAAGACGAGTCTACGCAAGTGTGCTTCCTTTTATAAATCCAGGGAAATAAACTTTCTTTAACCGCCCTGCCATGCGACCACATTTGGCCGCCAATTTTAATTGGGGAACAAACTTTTTTTCACAGGACATGGACACCTCTGGTGTTAAACTTCAGTTGATCAATAGCGAGAACCACGAAGCCCCCTGCCAGGTGACCACATTTGGCCGCCAATTTTAAACTCTTGGGAAACAAACTTTAGTGTTAAAATATTTATTGTAACAATTCATGATTTTTTATTTAATGAAATTGGAAAATCATACGATTATTAAACCAACCACACACCATTCAACGGGGTTTGAGAATAAAGAATATATGTTGCCTTTAAAATTCATAAGACCCTACTCTTTGTTAACTCGTTAATCGGCTAAATGTCAAAGCCTTTTTACATACCTATGGTCTAAGAACAATATTATTAGATGAACTACTTCCTACTAACGATTCTCTCTTATATACCAAAATGCACAATGAACTTTAAAAGCTCGCGAGAAAAGTTATTAAAAACCTCCGCGTTGAGCACAGCGGTTTCTCGCTGTCTATGGTACTTGATAAAAAGTTATTTATATGCCGAGTACAAACACAGCTCTTTCCGATACTGTATTTCAGCCGCGTTAATCGTGTAAATGTCAAAATTGATCTCGTTTCACATTTACAGTATATCAACCTAAAATTACACGTGGCTACCTAAGAAACGATCTCTTGGTAAAACATAACGTTTACATGATTTAAGCCCTTTCCAATTGATATCATTCATATCCAACTCGAACCTATAATGCTGAAGTCACAAAAAATCACTAGATGCATAAAGCGAAATGTTAAAACAAAAAATGTACAGAACGTGTGCTCCCCGACTGTAAAGCCACGCCCTTTTCTACATTACTTTTGACAACCCCATGCTGCAGTAGTGGTAGCACTACTGCCTCGCAGTTAGGAGACCCGGGTTCGCTTCCCGTGTCCTCCCTGCGTGGAGTTTGCATGTTCTCCCCATGTCTGTGTGGGTTTCCTCCGGGCGCTCCGGTTTCCTCCCACAATCCACAGACATGCAGGTTAGGTGGATTGGCGGTTCTAAATTGGCCCTAGTGTGTGCTTGGTGTGTTTGTGTGTGTCCTGTGGTGGGTTGACACCCTGCCCAGGATTGGTTCCTGCCTTGTGCCCTGTGTTGGCTGGGATTGGCTCCAGCAGACCCCCGTGGCCCTGTATTCGGATTCAGCGGGTTAGAAAATGGATGGATGGATGGATGCTGCAGTGCACTATCCAGTTAATGGCATGCTTACTGTCTCTCTGTTGGTGTGGTCAGGCTTTATGGAAATGCCGGCCTCATTGTTATTAAATAACAATTTAACCCTAAATGCATTGTCATTTAGATTCAAGCTATTATCACATTGTCACTCCATCCTTTTGCTGGATTGTACGTTATGGTCACATTTTGGTGTCTAAGCTTTAACACCGCATTATGGTGGTTGCATTTTCTGTCTCTAAGAAGCTATGTCTTAAATGTTATGTTTTAAGTACACTATATTTTTGGTGTCATCAAGGCTGTCTACTCACTTATAGCAGAGCTAAACGTGTCCCTGCTTCATCAGCCTCCTTCACGCATACTTTCTCTCTTTCTCTAACTCTCTCTCAGGATGAACATGGGATGTTGTCAAAGCTCGGAGGAAAAGGAGGCCGCTCGGCGTTCTCGCAGAATCGACCGACACCTGCGCTCTGAGAGTCAGCGGCAATGCCGTGAGGTCAAGCTTCTTCTCTTTGGCACCAGCAATTCAGGAAAAAGCACCATAGTGAAGCAGATGAAGATAATCCACAATGGTGGCTTTAACTTGGAGGCTTGCAAGGAGTACAAGCCCTTGATCAACTACAATGCCATTGACTCCCTGACAAGAATCATAAGAGCCCTGACAACCCTCAAAATTGAGATTCACAACCCTGACAGAGTCTATGATGCTGTTTGCACTGACTGGTCCTGCTGAGAGCAAAGGGGAGATCACACCAGAGCTACTGGGGTTCATGAAGAGGCTCTGGGTTGACCCAAGTTTCCAAGAGTGCTTCTGTCGCTCCAATGAATGTCACTTGGAGGATAACGCGGCTTACTATCTTAATGACCTTGATTGCATTGCAGCGGTTGACTATATTCCCAACCATTGAAGACATTCTCCAGTCCTGAGACATTACAACTGGCATCGTAGAAAATAAGTTTACCTTTAAAGAGCTGACATTCAAAATGGTAGATGTGGGTGGACAGTGCTCTGAACGAAAAAACGGGTTCACTGTTTTGAAGGGGTCACCACAATAATATTCTGTGTGGAGCTCATTGGCTATGAATATAAGCTGTATGCCGATAATCAAACGGTAAGTACAATGGCTTTCATTTGTTTATCCTGGGTGTCTCAGTAACTTCCTCCTGACAAAACTCAGACTGCTTGAAGAGCAAAATGTCCAGTAAATGCAGATAGTTTAGGGGAGGCCCACAGTGACAAAGCTTTGGGGCAGGGCTTTCTATATTTTTCCCTGACTTTACATGATACACTAGAACTTCTGATTCCCCAGGTACTTTTGGTATGCACAAGGCAAAAGCATCTGATTAGCATCAAATTTTCTTTACACCAAGGTTGTACGCATTTAGCCCGGATTGATTAATCCAGGAAAGGACATTTCAGGCTTGCTCAGGCTGAATCTGTGTGTAATATGAAAACAGTATTAATAAACAGTGCCTTGGGTTTTCTTTATCAGGATCATTTGAATAAGCCACAACCATCCATACATTTTCAGGATGTGGTATCAGAACCTGTTCCTGCAGTTTTGGGGAAAACTATTCTAAATCAGACTTACATTGCATAAACATAGCCAACATGTGGAGGACCTAACCTTTGTGAACATGATTAATCCAAGGCCAGCGTCAGGCACAAGGTCTGGCACGCCACCTACTATATTTAGGGCTCCTGGCATTGCAGGAAACAGGGCCAATTTAGAGTTAGTAATTAACCAGATATACATGTTTTTGTGAAATACCAGGAGAAAGCCCATGTAGATAGAGAGAGAACATGTAAACATTATACAAATAGGGGCAGTACTGCTACCTTCTGTCTCCCATGGTTAGACTTCAACAAATTCACTTTCCTCAACATGGTAAAAGTGCACAAACTGCCATATTTACAGTCAACAAAATTTAAGAGAGACTCTGATACATTTTATAAATCCATCATTTGTTTTTGGCTAAATGTTATCAATGCAGAATGGCCACTGTATTGGTAAATTGATATTTTAATCTGGGACATTTTGCAAAGCCAAAATGATCATCCTGATGATTTCTTTTTTTTTTTTTTTTTCTTCGTTTAATCCCTTTAACATTCCACACTTTGTTAATGGGGGCTTCCCTTAATCCATGGTAAAAATTACAACCAGGACCCTGTAGCATTTGAAAGTGTTAGTACATCTGTAGTGGGCATAATTTGTAATACTTTGTAATACCTTGTTGACCTGAATATGGCATTCTCTCAGATCTATTCGGTAGTTTGCCAGAATTTTGTGCTATTTACGGATATTATCCAGGATAATGTAGGATAAGTTAAGATGACAATTACCACCAAAAATATAGTGTACTTAAAACATAACATTTAAGACATAGCTTTTTAGAGACAGAAAATGCAACCACCATAATGCGGTGTTAAAGCTTAGGCACCAAAATGTGACCATAACGTACAATCCAGCAAAAGGATGGAGTGACAATGTGATAATAGCTTGAATCTAAATGACAATGCGTTTAGGGCTAAATTGTTATTTACTAACAATGAGGTGGGCATTTCCCTAAAGCCTGACCACACCAACAGAGAGACAGTAAGCATGCCATTAACTGGATAGTGCACTGCAGCATGGGGTTGTCAAAAGTAATGTAGAAAAGGGCCTGGCTTTACAGTCGGGGAGCACACTTTCTGTACATTTTTTGTTTTAACATTTCGCTTTATGCATCTAGTGATTTTTTGTGACTTCAGCATTATAGGTTTGAGTTGGATATGAATGATATCAATTGGAAAGGGCTTAAATCATGTAAACGTTATGTTTTACCAAGAGATGGTTTCTTAGGTAGCCACGTGTAATTTTAGGTTGATATACTGTAAATGTGAAACAAGATCAGTTTTGACATTTACACGATTAACGCGGCTGAAATACAGTATGGGAAAGAGCTGTGTTTGTACTCGGCATATAAATAACTTTTTATCAAGTACCATAGACAGCGAGAAACTGCTGTGCTCAACGCGGAGGTTTTTAATAACTTTTCTCGCGAGCTTTTAAAGTTCATTGTGCATTTTGTTATATAAGAGAGAATCGTTAGTAGGAAGTAGTTCATCTAATAATATTGTTCTTAGACCATAGGTATATAAAAAGGTTTTGACATTTAGCCGATTAACGAGTTAACAAAGAGCAGGGTCTTATGAATTTTAAAGTTAACTTATATTCTTTATTCTCAAACCCCATTGAATGGTGTGGGGTTGGTTTAATAATCGTATGATTTTCCGATTTCTTTAAATAAAAAAGCATGAATTGTTACAATAAATATTTTAGCACTAAAGTTTGTTTCCTAAGCGTTTAAACTTGGCGGCCAAATGTGGTCGCCTGGCAGGGGGCTTCGTGGTTCTCGCTATTGATCAACTGAAGTTTAACACCAGAGGTGTCCATGTCCTGTGAAAGAAAGTTTGTTCCCCATTTAAAATGGGCAGCCAAATTTGGTCGCATGGCAGGGGGCTTCCTGGGTCTCGAAATGCCTACTGGCGGTGAAAGAAAGTTTATTTCCCTGGATTTGTAACAGGAAGCACACTTGCGTGGACTTGTCTTACGCACCGGGTAAGTGAATATTTGACTTTATAGAGTTTTAAAGACAGTTATGGCTATGCAGAACTATGCATGACTAAACAGCATGATAAGTGTTTATAAAATGAGGTCGTGTGTGTCGTGAGTTTATATCTTAGCACGGGTTTGTGAACATTTTCAGAAAGTTACACATAGCTATGACGGCAAGACGTGTATATACTGTATTTAATTTCTTAATGTTAATTTTGAATCTAGTGTTTATAAAATGAGGTTGTGTGTGTCGTGAGTTTATAAGCGCAGTTGTGTGAATATTTTCAGAAAGTTACACATAGGCATAGCTATGAATGCAAGATAAGTGTATATTTAATTTCTTAATATTAATTTTGAACCTAGTGTTTATACTTGATTGAAGTTTATAGCTAATAAATACATTTTCATACTTTTATAGTTTCATATTTACATATATTATATTTTCATATTTTTATATTTTCATAAATCATATTTTTATATTTTCATATTTTAATAGATCATGTTTCCATAAATCATTTTTGGGGCGGGGCTTAACATCATCAATCATATTTGAGGCGGGGCTTAAAGTCATCAATCATCTTTTTGACAGTTGCTTTCTGTATGTTCTACTAAAACAGTTCCTAGTCTTTATTAGTTTCTAGGAGTAATACTACTAATAATAATAAGTTACATTTAATGAGCACCTTTCACAAACCCACATTTGCTTTACATACAGAGTTAAAAAAAAAATATTTCACAGATGACAAAAAATTTTGTGGAAGAGGAAAGTTTTGATTTGAGGTTTAAAAGTGCAGACAGAGGAGCCATCTCAGAGAGACTGAGGAAGAGAGTTCCAGAGTTGAGGGGCCATAACACTGAAGGACCTGCCTGCCAGGGTGGGACAGTATGGAGATTACTGCGCTAGGACTTGAGACGAGGATCACAAGGAGTGTAAGGAGTGAGGAGCTGAGTGAGGTAGAGAGGGGTAAGGTTATGTAAGGCTTTGAAGGTGAGAAGCAGAATCTCGAATTTAATCCTTGATGGAACCGGTAATGTGTGAAGCTGGGAGAGAACAGGGGAGATGTGAGGAAAACGCTTTGTGTGGGTGAGGACTCTGGCTGCGGAGTTCTGAATGTACTGTAGATTCTGTATAGATTTTTCAGGTTGGCCAATAAAGAGGGAATTACAGTTATCAATATGAGACATTATGAAGCAATGAACCAGAGTTTGAGCATCATAAAGGACAGAAACAGACGGAGGCAGGCAATCATACGGAGATGACAGAATGAAATTTTGGAAAGAGACCTAATGTGTAACTCAAAGTTAAGTGATGAATCAAACAAAACACCAAGATTTCTGACAACAGCAGCAGCAGGTTTGACAAGTGTGTACCATCAACAGAAAAAGAGAAGTTGGATGCCTTAGAAAGTTGGGATTTTGGACCTACCAGTAACACTTCAGTTTTATTGCCATTAAATTTGATGAAATTATTTTCCATCCATAGCTTAAGATCAGTGATGCAGTCAGTGAGTGTGCTGGGAGGCGTGTCTGTCTGGAGATATATCTGGTTATCGTCTGCATAACAGTGGAAGTTAAGGCCATGTCTGTGAATACTCCGCTCCAAAGGGAGGATATAAAGTAGAAAGAGTAATGGAACAAGTACTGAACCCTGAAGGACACCACGTGACACAGGTGAGGTGAAGGATTTCCATTGGCCAAGTGTGACAAACTGTTGCCTATTAGAGTGATATGATGTGAGCCATTGAAGGGCTGCCAGAGATGCCTACAGCAGAGAGACGTGACAGGAGTGTTTCATGATTAACAGTGTCAATGCTGCACTTAAGTCAAGAAGGAGGAGAATATTAAGTGAACCATAGTCTGCAGACCGGAGAAGATAATTAACTACATGGAGAAGAGCTGTCTCAGTGCTGTGCTGTGTACAAAAGCCAGACTAAAAAGACTCATAGAGTGCATTATCTAGTAGAAAAGCATGGAGTTGTGTAGCAACCATCACCTTAGCCAAAAAATGGAGATTAGTGATAAACCTGTAACTGGAGAGAAAGGTCAGGTTTTTTTTTAAGGATTGGGGTAACTGCAGCAGTTTTGAGGGCAAAAGGGACAGAACCTGAAATGAAACATGCATTTACCAATGAGGCAATAGGAATACTAATTATGGATGAGCATGTCTTAAGCAGAGAAGTAGGGGCAGGATCAAGCTAAGTTTAAAGCTGTGAATGAACTATGGAGGCCTGTTTTCTTATAAAGCCGCTCAAGACGCTGGCTAATGGCTTTCACAGCGAGCTCATGGGTGTACCATGGACAGGAGCGGGAGGCTGGAACCTGCCTAGTCCTTAAGGGAGCAAAGTTATCGAACAGTTGGGAAACACAGCTGTTATAAAGGGAAACTATGTTTTCAGGAGAGGGAAGACTATGCAGGAGTAGACAGGGCCACTCCACTCTCCTTAGTAAGCATTAAGCAGTGATCCACTTTTTATTGGCTGAATATGTACTCGTTGGTTTGTCAGAATCATGGTATAGTCTTGGTCTTTGCAGACATAATGCTTGGAGTACTACTCAAAAAGATTCAATATTAAGTGACACTTAAAGCCAGACTCTATTTTCAGGCTTTCCTAGGGATACTTTGATACGCCCTCGACCCTCTGCAGTTCGCATACCAGGAGAAGGTGGGAGCGGAGGATGCCATCATCTATATGCTACACTGATCCCTCTCCCACTTGGACAGAGGCAGTGGTGCTGTAAGAATTATGTTTCTGGACTTCTCTAGCACCTTCAACACCATCCAACCTCTGCTCCTTAGGGACAAGCTGACAGAGATGGGAGTAGATTCATACCTGGTGGCATGGATCGCGGACTATCGATCGTGGACTAAATTATGTGAATTTCCCCTTGGGATTAATAAAGTATCTATCTATCTATCTATCTTACAGACAGACCTCAGTATGTGCGTCTCGGGAAGTGCAGGTCTGACATTATGGTCAGCAACACAGGAGCGCCACAGGGGACTGTACTTTCTCCGGTCCTGTTCAGCCTTTATACATCGGATTTCCAATACAACTCGGAGTCCTGCCACATGCAAAAGTTCGCTGATGACACTGCTATTGTGGGCTGCATCAGGAAGGAGGAGTACAGGAAGCTAATCAAAGATTTTGTTAAATGGTGCGACTCAAACCACCTACACCTGAACACCAGCAAAACCAAGGAGCTGGTGGTGGATTTTAGGAGGCCCAGGCCCCTCATGGACCCCGTGATCATCAGAGGAGTCTGTGTAGAGGGTACAGACCTATAAATACCTGGGAGTGCAGCTGGATGATAAATTGGACTGGACTGCCAATACTGATGCTCTGTGCATGAGAGGAAAGAGCCGACTATACTTCCTTAGAAGACTGGCGCCTTTAAACATCTTCATTAAGATGCTGCAGATGTTCTACCAGACGGTTGTGACGAGTGCCCTCTTCTACGCGGTGGTGTGCTGGGGAGGCCGCATAAACAAGAGTGACGCCTCACGCCTGGACAAATTGGTGAGAAAGGCAGGCTCTATTGTAGGCATGGAGCTGGACAGTTTGACATCCGTGGCAGAGCAACGGGCACTGAGCAGGCTCCTGTCAATTATGGAGAATCCACTGCATCCACTGAACAGGATCATCTCCAGACAGAGGAGCAGCTTCAGCGACAGACTGCTGTCACCGTCCTGCTCCACTGACAGACTGAGGAGACCCCACACTATGCGACTCTTCAATTCCACCCAGGGGGGTAAATGTTAACATTATACAAAGTTATTGTCTGCTTTTACATGCATTTTTATCACTCTTTAATTTAATATCTATCTATCTATCTATCTATCTATCTATCTATCTATCTATCTATCTATCTATCTATCTATCTATCTATCTATCTATCTATCTATCTATCTATCTATCTATCTATCACCCTCCTTAACTCTTTTAAGGTTTAATTTTGTTTGTTTCTTTTCTCCCAGGGCTGAATATTTTTCCAAAAACTCTTAAAAAAGAACACCAAGCAATTGTTCAACACATCAAATCAACAAAAAATATTTTTTTTTGACAGATGTTACTGTCTTGCATGTTGTATGAAGCCTGCATGTGAAGTTCAGTAGCCAGTTTGGCTCCCACAGGTCGATGTCTGGGTGTTCCTGCCACACGAACCTTGCCGTAGGTGCATGGGCTCAGCTGGGGTGGCATCGGCTTGTGTCCGATCAGCTGATGCCAGTTCCTCACTGTCCTGCTTGATCTCCTGATCACTCTCAACAAAATCAGAGTCTGAAAAATGAGAGTCCAACTCAGTGATAATGCGCAAAACATCGTCTGCTGAGTATTTTGTTTTCTGCACTCGCTTCACTCCCTCGTGAGATGTCGATGCCATCTTGCCTTTGTTTACATTTGTTTACATTTCGTAACTCACGCACATGCAAGGATTAGATGCTGAGTCAATGAATCTAACATTTCTTCAAGCAGAGAGGGAATATCTTTAACGTAACAGTGAGTTTTGTCGCCATTTACAGCTGATTGTTGCCCTCTACCCCTGGATGTTGACAAAACTCGATATCCGCCCTAAAAGAGTTGAGCCCATTTCTTAAATACATACTTGTTAGATTGATTGACACCTATGGAACTGGAACAGCAGATCAGCAAACTAAACATTTGAGAGACTGATGCCTTGAACTCAAAGTGTAGATGGATGCAGAATTGGCTAAAACAAAGGAAGCAGAGGTTGTAGACGTGTGGACCCCTATCAGGTGAAGTTATGAGTGGTGTCTCTCAGAGGTCATTGTTGAGGCCGCTGCTATTTTTAAAACACATAAATGATTTAGAAAAGAACATAAGCAACAAACTGGTTTGCAGATGAAACCAAGAAAGGTGGATTCGCAGATAATTTGGAATCTGTTGAATCATCACTTAGGGATTTGGACATTATACAGGCTTGGGTGGAAATATAGAAGATGAAATTTAATGTCAATAAATGTAAAGTATTACACATAGGAAGTAAAAATGTTAGCTTTGAATACACAATGAGAGATCTGAAAATTGAGAGTACACCTCATGAGAAGGATTTAGGAGTCATAGTGGACTCTAAGCTATCGATTTCCAGACAGTGTTTAGAAGCCATTAAGAAGGCTAACAGAATGTCAGGTTATATAGCGCCTTGATGTGTGGAGTACAAGTCACAGGAGGTTCTGCTCCATCTTTATAACACACTGGTGAGGCCTCATCTGGAGTCCTGTGTGCAGTTTTGGTCTCCAGGCTACAAAAAGGACATAACAGCACTAGAGAAAGGTCCAGAGAAGAGCGACGAGGCTGATTCCAGAACAAAGAAGTATGAGCTGTGAGGAGCCATAGAAGAAGTCAAATCTTTCCAGTTTAAACAAACAGAGGCGACATGATTGAAAATTTTAAATGTGTGAAAAAAATTAACATAGTGAATCCAGGCTGTCACTTTAAAAAGAGTTCAACAAGAACACAGGGACACAGTCTGGAAGAGAATCGCAGACACACTGAATAAAATACCAAATAGTGTGGCAGCGAGTAGGACTTTGGGGACTTTCAAATTTCAAATTGAAGTTATTTTGGAGAAATTAGGTGCATAGGACTGGAGAGGTTTGTTGGGTTGAGTAGCCTGCTCTTGGCAAAAAGTGTCTAATGAGCATGGGAAAGGTGCTATATAAATACAATTTATTATTATTATTATTATTATTATTATTATTATTATTATTATTCTACTGAAACAAATTATCCTAATATGACTGAGGCTGGTAATCCAGTATATCTATATGAGTTCCATGCATGCCCTGGACTGGTATTTACTCTATATGTGAACCCAGTGCTACCTGGACAGGCACCAACTCTGCCAAGACCCTGAACTGAGAAAATGAAGTAGCAAATAGACGGATGGATGGATATTGTCAGGGCGGATAGGTCCATGAGAGTGCCTGGCAGTGCCAGTTTTATAGTTGGTGATGCCTTAAGCTAAATAAAGTTTGGAGGTCCCTTGTTAAAATGTTATACTAGGAAATGGGTAAGGGAGATGGGGTGAATCAAAGATCACACTTGTCCACCTTGGAGTTATCAGCGTAGTTGAAGACAGGATGTCCCTCTTAGAGTGATGAACCTGATTGAAGGGTGCAATTGTTTCAAATTTTAAAGAGTTGGGGGGTTGTCTTTGAAGGGCTGCACACAATCAAAGAGCACTATGGGTCTCCCACCCACTACTGAGCCTAATCATCAAATACCAGTTTCTCTTCTCCAGCTTTCCCATTCCCCATGACAGGCTCAGCAGATGGGGGCCCCTGGTGGCCACAGGGCCCTATGCAGCTGCTTAGTTTGTATATGCTCTTGTGACCAGTGATGGACTGACAGCCCACTGAAGACCGATTGCTGCATTTATGTTCAAATGGGGTTCAGGATTTCTTAGCCTAGTACTGGATGAAGCGACTTGAGGATATGGATGGACAGTTAAAAGTAAAATGAAAAAAAAAAAAAAATAGCCAAAGCGAAAAAGGTAATTAGAAAAAAGAAAAATATTAAAGCTTAGTAAAAACTCATTGTATGTCCAAAAAAAGGAGCAATGATGATATTTTTTTCATATAGCACTTTGCTTGATATAAAAAAATATACCTGTATATTTTTTTTCCACTCTCTGACAAATATTTACTATGACAGCAGATTCTGAGGTTTATTTTCTCTAAAATTAATATTATGCTGAGGATATTTTCCAACCTAAATTATGAATTAGATTTTAACATATTCTGTCGGTGATAATTTGTGTTTGTTTTATTATTATTGTTATTTTTTGTTTTTTTGTACTTTGCACTTCTTTGAAACGCTTGTGTAGAGTTCTACAGTATATGAAATCGGATCAAAAACAGACCGACACCATTGCAGTAACTGCACATGTCTTCAAAGATGACAGACTTTAATCCTGACAGAATGTCTTTGGAGGAAGTTAATCCTTCCATTAACTTACTTTTATTTTAATGCAATTAATTCTCGACCAAGTGGGAATGCATATCCATCAAAATAAAACTTGAACAATGACTTTGTGCTTACTGAATTTTCAATCCCTGTTTAATCTCCTTGAGCCTGGCCTTTTGGAAGACAGCATATATGTAAGAATAATTTGTATTTATGTATAAATAAACTAATTTAGAATGATAAATTCTTTTATTTTGTTTGACATTTTAAGGTTTACCCTTTTACAATCTCCATAATAAAGATCAAAGGTTTTTCTGTTTGTCCAGTGGCTATCATATTTATTAACTTTATTTATTTATAGCTTAATAAGGTTTAAGAGTGTAATGTAATGTAATGATATATACAGAGGGCTATACGATACATATACAGTATGTATATATATATATGTGTGTGTATATACTAGGGGGTTTACCCCCTACTTGCTGTGCTCGCCAACCCCCCAAGGGCTGCACTACGTGCCAGACTGTTTGCGTCTCTGCCACTCGTTTTGTGAAGAGGGGAGCTCAACGCACCCCAAGGAGATGCAGTCACTTCTCCGAAACCCCATCTTAAATGGTGATACAATGGGAAACAAATAATTTTTTTTTTTTACCTCCTCTTTGCTTGATCAGCTGCTGGCTTGCTGCTGCTGCTGTTGTTGTTGTTGTTGTTGTTGTTGTTGTTGTTGTTGTTGTTGTTGTCATGCCGCGTGATCTGCATCTCGCGCGGCACTTTGAATATTTAAAAGACTGTACAGCAGCTGTTCTTTTTGTCTTTTATTTTTGGCCCCGGGCGTGGTTAAATCTTTTGGCACAAAGTCTCATCTCGCTAGATGTGAGTTCTTGATATTTTTTAGTTTATGATTTAAAAACGGAATAAGAATCTGAAAACGTAACAAAATCACATTACAACAACAACATTTCTTTATATAGCACATTTTCATACAAATAATGTAGCTCAAAGTCCTTTACATGGTGAAGAAAAGAGAAATAAAAGACAAAGTAAGAATTAAAATAAGAGAACACTAATTAACATAGAATAAGAGTAAGGTCCAATGGCCAGGGTGGACAGAAAAAACATAAAAAAAACTCCAGATGGCTGGAGAAAAAAAAAAATCTGCAGGGGTTCCGAGGCCACGAGACCACCCAGTCCCCTCTGGGCATTCTACCTCACATAAATGAAACAGTCCTCTTTGTATTTAGGGTTCTCTTGGAAGGACGTGATGATGATGATCATGTAGACTTCTGGCTTTTAATCCATCAATGAAGGAACATCACGGTGCTTTGATTAGGTGGTGGTGGCGCAGATTAAAGTTTGATAAATTCTGAAAAGAATGATACCAAACATATAGGTTTTAAAATAAGCCTGATTTAAAGCGTGACAAAAAACGTGGCTTTAAAAACATCACTTTTAGGCTTAGGAATTTTTAAATATAGAGTAGATATATTTTATATGGATATATATATATATATATATATATATATATATATATATATACATATATTGTACAAGATGTAGCAACAAACAGCATAAAGGTTTGGGGTTTTCCGGCCCCGTATATTGTAGACAATCCACAATTCAATAAATGAAAATCTGGTCAAAATATAAACAAAACAGTTCATATGCGCGACGCCCTTCTGAGGCGTCGTCGGCCATTTTATAGGGGAGGAGCCGGAAGTGGAGGAATGCTGGGAAGGAACCGTGAGGGTGGATGGGACTGCTGACATCAGGAAAGATGGTGGAGGAAGGGCGGAAGTGGACGTACTGCGGGAAAGCTATGATGGCGGAGTGTCTTTTTTCCTGGAAGACAAAGGAGAAAGGTTAGTACCCCGCCACTCCCTGCCGGCGAATGTCTTTCGAAGCGGTTTAAGATCCGTGCGCGGTCTCCTAATCTCACGTGCGTGACAATATATATACACAGTATATTTATATATATATATATATATATTTTGCCTTGTAAACCTGTGCTGTAAAAAGCCAGGGGTCCAAGAAACTACTGAAATCATCAGAAAAAAAATTAAAATGTAGAGATGTCAGGTAATTGAAGGATACTACTCTGGGCACCTCCCTCTTAGGAGGATTCGTTTTGCCGATGTGCTCGCATTGTTTGTGCATTAGTGGCAGAAGGAAAAGTAAAAGGGATACCGTTTTACCGATGTCAGCGGCCAGGCAACTTTATCTTTCTTCTGAGGTTTCATTTTGCTGAAGTGCTGGCCTCGCTTGTGTTATTAGCGGCTAAGCGAGTTTCTGCTTCCTTGGAGGTGCAGCCTTTCCCCCGACTCCATCTCTCACTTCTGGGTTGGACAGACACACACACTTCCATGCGTAGATGTTATATGTTATATGTAATATTTGAACTGCTTTTCCCAAGGTTTCTTCCATTTTTTCCTACAAGGTTTTTTTTTTGGGAGTTTTTCCTTGTCTTCTCAGAGAGTCAAGGCTGGGGGGCTGTCAAGAGGCAGGGCCTGTTAAAGCCCATTGCGGCAGTTCCTGTGTGATTTTGGGCTATACAGAAATAAACTGTATTGTATTACAAGAATCAAAGGCAGGTTAAGTGAACTAGATAGATAGATTTATGCCATTGCGTACTTTATGTAATTTGATGTAAAGAAAGTTAATTGAATTTTTGAAGCTTCAGAAAAATAATATTGTATAACATATTAATGATACTGCGTATAATTGAATTGCTTTGTTAGCAGGCTTTCAAAATACCTATTTTAAAAAAATCCAAAGCCCATAATATGCACACATTTTCAATTTTTAAACTTCCTAAATATTTTTTTTTTTTCACTAGGTCCTGTTGTTTCAATTTAAAACAGTGACCCTGCGGAGTCCTATTCTGATTAATTCACCATCGCTCACAAATAAAGCAATTATCCTGAAATCCAATAACCAGGTGGATTATTTTACGGGGAAAAATTACATGCTTAACAAGACGAAGTCCCGGAATAAACGTGCGTCAGTAGATGTGGGTGAGCACCGGCCCATTGATACGTGTTTATTGGATTTATATTGGCTGGTTATGTAGCAGCCAGCTAAAGTTTGAGACCATAAGTGAAGTGAAAGATTCAGCTCCCAAAATTTGAGACTCTGGGCAGATGCCTCAGGTGCGTTTTTGGGGACTGTGGGGGGCAAAAGCATTGGGATGATGTCCATTGTGAATGACTTCTTTATGCTTGATCTGCTTAGTTGATCTCACGTGGAGGGAACCTGCTATTGAAAAAGACTCCCTCCTTGCCAAAAGCCTAATTAACCATTTAATCCAGCAAAGTTCTTCTTTATCATGAATGCTTTAGACAGCTGGCTAAGTCAGGCAAACCAAAAGAGAGCTCCACGGGCTTAAGTGACTAATCGGACTTTGACAGTCAGGGTTTTTTTTTCACGGCAGGTTCATCCCACTTTAGCTCTGCTACAACTGCAAATGAAAAAATAAAATCTTAATCTGTTTATTTCATCTTTTGTTAACAGTTAACGTTGTTTATTTTTGCTGCTTCCCATTGATCTTATTTGTTTTTTAGCTGCTACAAACTCCTAAAACACATGAGGAATGTTGCTAGATTCGATTTTGGTAACACTTTACATTAAGTGTCCATAATTACACTCTAACTACTATGTAATTACCTGTATAAGTACAGTGTAACTATGAGTTATTACTCCGTACTTACTGTGTAATACAAAGTAACGCTATAGTTAATTACTCAGTTGTCATTTTTATTCCACAGTGTATATAATGACAATGTAACAATTTATCACTGATCCAAAAACAGGTGTACTTACATAGTTACGATGTATCTGTAGTTTCAAAATGTAATAAAAACATCAGGGTATGTAACTACAGCTATGTAACAGATGTTCCATGGTCTGGGCAATTTTAATGGAGAATTGCAGAGATAACTGCATAGGTTTTTGATGATATTTCAAGATCTGCTTTAAAAGGTGAAAACACATTTGCAAAATGGTTAAAGCTTTTGCCTCACAGATCCATTATCCTGAGATGGAATTCTGTCTGGAGATATGTGTGTAAAATTTGTACGTTCTACTCATGTCTCCCTATGTCTTCTTCATGGGTTTTACCGCCACATCCCAGGGACATGTAGGTTGGGTTATGTGGCCACATGTGTGACTGCTGGTATGTTTGTCAGTGGGCCTTGTAATGGGATGGCTCCCCATCCTGGACTGTTTCCTGCCTTGAGCCCGGTGATGTTTGGAATGGATCTGCGACCCTGTGTACCTTGATTGAATGATGCAAGTCTGGCAGTATTATGTTATGGATGGGTATAATAGTAGCCCAAAAAATTCAACAATAAATTGTGTAACACAACTACAAGAATGTGACAAATGTTTGTTTAAGCAAAACATGTCAAGGAGGTGCCCCTCTAGATTTTGGGAAAAAGCGTTAACCATTTTGCAAAGATGTCTTCACCATTTAAAAAAGATCTTGAAATATCATCGAAAACCTATGCAGTTATCCCTGCAGTTCTCCATTAAAATTGTCCAGACCATGGAACATCTTTTACATAGTTGTAGTTACATACCCTAATGTTTTTACTACATTTTGAAAGTACAGATACAATGTAACTATGTAAGTACACTTCTTTTTGGATAAGTGATAAATTGTTACATTGTAATTATATTAACTGTGGAATAACAATGTAATTAGAGTAATTAACTATAACGTTACCTTGTATTACACAGTAAGTACGACTCATAGTTACACTGTACTTATACAGGTAATTACATAGTAGTTACAGTGTAATTATGGACACTTAATGTAAAGTGTTACTGAACTTTTTTTTGTTATCATGTTCCTGTCTCCTCACCCATATGCTACCAATTCTTCACTGAATGCTAGGGGTCACTGTTGTCCCTTAAACCCAACAGACAGACACTTAGGACACCAGGTCAAAGCACCAGGAAGGTTTTTATTAATTCTTTTCTTCTTTTACAGTCCTTCAGCCACCAATAAACAGGCAAGTAAACAATAAGCACACAGTAATAATTCTCTTTCTTTCTCCTCCACACCTCCCAGCAAGCTTCGCCCACTTCCACCTGACTCTGGCTCGCCTGCTGGGTTTTCAGCAGTCCTTCATTTAGTCATTGACCTGAAAGTGCTTCTGTTTTGCCTCCCACAGGTGGGATGGAGAATTCCAGGTCTTTAATCAGCCCAGAAGTACTTTGGGGCTTCTGTCCTTATGACTTTGTACTTTCGGGCTACGGGGAACATATGACTGCCTAAGTTCTCTCACAGCATCTCCTGGCGGCACCCACAGTACCCAGCAGGGCTGTGATATAAAACTACATGTCCCATGTTGTCCTGTGGGAATCCGAGGCACCGCTACAATGCAGGGAAGCTGCCATCAAACATCTTGGGGGAAGTAGTGTTCCAAAGAGGTTGCCTTCCCCCATCCTTCTGTCCCGGCCGTCTGTTATACTCTTCTTCCTCCCAATGTTTGCATGCAGCACTTGATTTGTCAAGATTGGCCTTCTGATACTCTGGTAATGTATTGTAACAGCACTGACAAGTTGTACCAACCAGAGATACGTCACCAAAAGTGTGAGCTGGCATTCCATCACGCAAATAACAGGCTTCAGAACCCGCTTTGAGGTGGTGACAAGTCCTTTTAAGAATAGCGGGACACTCAAAAGAGCCATCTAAAGAACGGAGAATCCATTTTGGTATTTGGGGCTGGTTCTACATTGGTGTTAGCAGGGGGATGAATAAAAGACCTACCATCTGATTTTAGCAAGTGCCAAGTGCTGTGAAGACATAAAATGGACTTACTTGGCTCTTCTGATGAACTGATGGCAAGTCTTGAGGCTGAGATCAAGGATCTGGAATGCCGTTAACAGCATCAGGACAGGGAAGAAGACAGTTGAGAAACTTCAGCAGTTTCTCCATCTATTAAGATCCATCGGTCTGGCTGCCAGCAGAACTTTTGGGTCACAGAGCAGAGGAAATGTGCGACAGATCAAATAGCCACTGACTCCAGGTGAGCTCCATAAAGCAGGGCCTATGGTAAAACTATGTGGTAAAGGATGAGGCAGACTGCAGAGGCATTATAGAGCTGCCGTGGAGGGAGAGTCTCAAAAGTGAGGTCAGGATCTGGACCACCGTTTGCAGCTTTAGTTTGTAATGACCGACCCCTTTTCCTAGACCGGGTACTACACTACCAAGACTATTGCTTTGGGTAACCTGAAGACTCTCAAAATGACAAGCCATACTCCTTACAGATTGTCCTTTTTACCCCCCGACATGATGAAATAACAAGCAAAAAGTAGACAGAAATGTGAAATCAAATGCGAATATATTGCAAGTGATAAGTATATATATATATATATATATATATATTTATATATATATATATATACACACGAAGACAGATGAATACTTAATAATATGTAAGTGCACACAAACCACCACTATCCCAAGGACACCCATGAATATTTATATATATATATATATTATATACATGAACGCACAGATGTTCAACAATAATACTATTTACAAAGACCCTCCCTTTTCCCTAAACAATAAACGAATTATCACATCACATAAACACGAACACAGATTGATAATAAACAGCAGATGAAATGTCCAATATATGATAAGTGAGTCCCAAAGCTGTAAAAGTCCGGTGGATATTGACGACTGGCTGATGTGATACCTTGATTCCTCCCGACAATACAGAAATGACTTCACCGTATGTGTCCTCAGCAATGGTTGGTGTGAATCCAAACCCTGGGGTTTCTCTGCACAGGTTGCCTTAAATGTTGACCCTGATCTTGAGAAAAGCAAATAATGCAATGGCACAATCAACAGGATGATGTTTGAAAATGATTGTAAATAATGGCTGCTTCCTTCTCATGATCTTCATTCTTGTTCTCTTTCTTTCTCCTCGCTCCTTTTTCCTTTTTTTTCCTTTTCGCTCCTCTAGTTTAAATAATGACAGTCCCGGATGTAATTGGGGGAAAACAACAGGTAATTTCTGTCTCGGGGTTGCGGTCTCCCTTCATCATCCTTCCCCTTTTATTTCACAGGCACAACATTTACTTATACACACATATAGCATAGCAAATGGGACAATGAAAACAAAACACACTCAGCACAGACAATGAAACAAATGCTTATTATTATGTAGCCCCGCTACAAGTTCATTGAAATAAAATAGCCAAGAGACAGGAATGTCTGCAGATCCACACAAGGGGGCTTGCCGGCTCACTGTAGAGAAGTGCAGTGTGTAGCACTTCTGTTGTTCCATATTACAAGGCAGTGCTCAGCGTCCTTCTTGTACCTCCTGGCAATGAAACCCTTAAAATTTTTTTTGCTGTTCTTTTGTCACTGGCCACATGACTGCAGGGTGAAGCAGACCACCCTATCATTTCAAAGAGTGGAGTGCCTTTTCAAGGAGTTGGCAGTGGCCGTGGGGGATAGCGACTTTGAAGGGAGGGCATATGTAATGGTGCTAAAGCAAAATGGTCCAGGGCTCACTCAGCATTGCACTAAGATTACCCTTTCAAAAGAGTTTCAGTATGGTTGTTTTCATCCACACTGCAGAGCATTTACCATACTCACAATTATATCTAAGTGCAGCACACCACCTCTTAATCTGGACAAGTTGAAAGAGATGATTATTGACTTCAAAAAGGTCCACTGCACATCAATGGCTCTTCCTAGTATGTAGAAGAAACCTGACATTTCAATTTATGGCAGACTACCTAGGTTAGGTTAGGTCAGGTCAGGTTGGGGAGCACACACTGGTACAGCACGTTGCTACACCCACCACACAATGAAACCGCTCGAGATCCTGTTTGGTAACCCTCACAGGGCAGACACGCGGTTCAGTTCAATCCTCTGCAAATGACCATCTATCTGCCACAGCCAGGTGTTACATGGGCGTCCCCTTGGATGTCCACCCACTCGGGCCCTCAATAATGAGAATCCTGCGAGCCAGATCACCCTCTGGGAATCGCGCCACATGGCCGTAGTGCCGTAACTGACACTCCCTCACAATGTAGGTAATGTGACTCATTCGGATCTCTGTGAGCAACTCCTCCTTCAATACAAAGTCAAACCAGCGGTACCCAAGGACTCTCTGAAGAGACACAGTACCACAGGAGTGCAGTCTTTATCTCAGGTCACTGGAAAGCATCCATGCATTGCAACCATATAGCAAGACAGGAAGCACCAGGACTCTAAAGATAGATGTCAGGAGCACCTTTCCAGCGACCTTATATTACCCCCCAATATATATATAAATATATATATATATTTACTCTATATATCTACCGTAGATCCCGTTATAAAAGCCGAGAATTTCGTCCTAGATTTTTGGCTTGGAGTTTGGGGGTCGGTTTATACAACGAGTATCGTTTCAGATTCAAGATTTCCAGCGCAATGCCGGTTTAGCTGATGAATACGGAAGTAAATAATGACGAAACCACAGAGCCATCTTTCAGGCGAAGAAGTAAGTTTGCATGCCGGTACTTTAAATTAAATAAAGAACTTATTCAAAAAAGTGTTTTAGTTGTTGATTTTATTAATAAAATTTATTATAAATTATCGGGAAGTTTAAAATGAAATTTTTTGTTTTGATTTACGATTAACATCTTGCGTTACGAAACGGATGCGGTCTGTGTATTCGCTTGCGCGATTGTAAACAAACAACCGAGAGCGTTAGTAGCGTCAGTCGGAGCCCAGATACATGTGTTTGTGGATGTAATTTCCGTCATTGCAGTGATTTACCTATATATATAATTCATTAATACCATGCAAGCAAGACACATAATTGCTAAGGAAGGAAGAGAAGGTAAAAGTAAGCGATCATATCGAAACGAAGATGGACATTGTATGGAAATATTTCCTCCCTTCCTGAAGCCCAAAGATGTCAAATTAAATGGTGAGTACAGTATGAAATTGTTTCTAGAATAGAATGCCTTTTATTGTCACTATACGCATCTACAATGAGATTAAAAGCAGCTCCTTCAGTGCAGGAAAAAGTTCTGTATAGGGCTTGTATGGTTGTTTTTTAGCTTTAGCATAACTACGGATCTGCGACCCCGCTTCCGCTTTCTTTCCCCCTTCCGTCTGTGTCGTCTCCTAGACCCGACAACAATCCATGGAGAGCCCGCTGGTCTCATTATGTTGTCTGGGATGTTGTGCGTGTGATGAAAAACACTCGAAACAGATGTCTGGCTCTGGACATCGATGTCTATAAGGTTCTGAATGGTGTAGCGGATGTTCACCGAACCGATCGTGCACAAACAAGGGCAAAAAAAAAGTACAAAAACAACAAAAAAGTGCACTGAAAAGGAGAGCCTTGAGCCGCTGCGACCATGCGTGCCGCCATGCTCCTAGCTTAATCGAAGTAGGCTAGGCACTTTTTATAACTTTTTGGTTAGTACATTAGGAAAATTATTGTTTTGGTAAATTATGCACATTATATTATATATCAAAAATGCCGGCAGTCTCAAATTCTCGCCGATAAACATTATAAATATACCTGAAGAGACACTTTTAAGGAAATTTAGAAAATTTTGCTTGGAGAAGGGGGTCGGCTTAAATACCGGTCATCGGCCTGTATTCCGGGATCTACAGTATATATATATATATAAAATTCTAAGCCTAAAATTGCAGCAATTTTGTGCAACGATTTTATGTTACGCTTTTAATCGGGCTTATTTTAAAATTAAAACCTACATATATATATATGTTTTGGTATCATTTTTTTCATAATTTATCGAACTTTAATGTTATGTACATTTTTAGATTCTTATTCCGTTTTTAAATTAACTAAAAAATATCAAGAACTCACGTCAAGCGAGACAAGACTTTGTGCCAAGAGATTTAACCACAGCCAGGGCCAGGGCCACCACAGCCACTTCTGACACTGCCCCTCCGCCAGCAAAGACCCGTCGGGTGGAGCGGCACATCCCGTGAGGGCAGGTTCCCAATGAAGCAGGTCCTACTGTGTGTCCGGGGTCTGTTCCTGCAACATACAGAAAGACAGGGGCAGAGCCGCTGCCTGGACACCAAGCCCGCGCGTCCTTCTGTGCCACGCACAGTCAGTGCTCCCCTCTCCAACCAGCACCCCGCAACTTGCCTCTTTGGCACCTCCTCCATGGGTTCCATGCCCCTCTTGTTGGAGCTGCTCGCACCCCTGTAGCCTCAGCCAACTTCGGGGCACCCCTCTGCCTCCGCAGAGGGTGATCATCCATTGGATGTGAGTGGCGTACCTCACGTCCTCCCATCCTCTGGGATGCCTTGACAGTCTGAGTCTCTTGATGTCAAAGAAGCAGACCCCTTCCTGTCTGCGTCCCTGTAGAACGACGCGAGGCCGCCACTGACTCGGGGTGTAGGGCGCTAGGACCTGGGGCACACAACAGCCCATGTCCTGCCAGCCCTCTCGCTGTCTCTCCCCTCGTCACACGCACAGCATTCAGTGCCGCATCCACTGTTGGAGATCCCCCTACTTGGTTATGTCACGAGGTTCACAGGCCTTTTCGATGGGACCTCCCTTATTCTTTACGGGGACGGCTTCACTTAGCTTCCCCGTCACATCCATCCGGTTAAAGACTCCAGCGTTGCGCTGATCCGCCCACTGTCGCAGCATCATCACGGGTGTTTGTTTTGGTGTCGTTCTCGCTGACGTGATTGCCTTCACCTCCAGCTCCTTCAATCCTCTACGGAGGACACGTATCACCTGTAATAGCGACTCTGCAGGCTGAAGGCACTCCTCCAGCTCACGCAGAGCCCCTGGCAAGCACAGAACGTCAGTCGGCGGTTGCCCTACCTGGCTGTCATGCACATCTGCCGGCTGCCCTCTGAGGGGCCTTTCTTCCGGCCCAATTGGGTCTTTCCTAGGCACGAGACATTCCTTGGTCCTGCCTCCAACCAATCATCGGCAGGCATGCAAGACACACCGTCCAGTCCCGTGCCTGTCTCAGGGCGTGCCTTCCAGTCCACAGCCATCTTGTCTCCCCCTCTCCTGGTGTGGTGACATGCCTCCGGGTAGCCTCGCAGCTGCCATGGCCTGTCGAGCTGCAGCGACTCCTTCCTGGTAGCGTTTCCTGCTGCCACCTCTGCGCCGACGAATGCCTGTAGACAGCATGCCGCTGCCACTGACGCGGATCTGGGCAGGCCATGCCTGCAACACAAACTGTAAGTTCGACCAGACAGGGCCGACCGTTGTTGGGCAGGGCACTCACCTCCCGGGTCCCGTCTCTCCGAGGCGCCTGCTTCAGCGTGGCCTTCCTCGCTGAGATGCCGTCCCGGTTGTCCTCAGTGACAGCGCGCCTGCTGGAGCCCGCTGCAGTCCGACAATGTCCATTGTTGTTTCCCCGCACCAGGGGGATATGGCCCTTTTGTGGACCGGTGGCAGTCTATGGGGTGTGCATGCGCTGCTCCTGCGCCGTGTGTGTGGGCTTACCTGCTATTCCGAACTGCCCCGAAAATTATTTTTAAGGGGTCCCCGCCTTATAGCAGGCGGAGAGTCCTATCTGGGATGCCATTGTGGGGTACAGGTACACATGCTGGTTTCACCACACGTTTATTTACACTATTTATCTACAATGGAGTGCACAAAACCCAGTGCCGCAGCACCAATCACCCCTTTAAGTCCAGGCCTCACAGTCCAATGCCTTTCTCTCTGGTCTGCCTCCACTTCTCCCCTCCAAGACTTCGTCCTTCTTCCACCTGACTCCAGCCATTGTCTGAAGGGAGGCGGCCCCTTATATCCACACCCAGACGAGCTCCAGGTGCTTCCCGACACTCCTCCGCCGACACTCCCCTGTGTGGCAGAAGTGCCGGCTGCGCACCTGGAAGCACTCTGGGTGCCCCTGTTCCTTCCGGGTGTGGCGGAAGTGCTGAGGTCCAGGGCTCTCTGGGCATTGGGGTGCCCCCTGGCGGTGACCACGGGCCCCTACACGGTTGAGCTTCAAAGTTCTGTATCCGTGGTCCCCAAAGCAACCAGAGCAGTTGCTCCAACTTGGTCTGGGGAAGGCACAAACCCTCCTCCGGTCCTCCTGGGCATCCCAGCCATCTCTGTCAATATATATATATATATAGATAGATATAGATATAGATATAGATATAGTGGGATATGGCCGGCCATTTATCCCGGCCAATACCCCCATGCTACCAGATGGAGCCCTCCCGGCAACATGGAGGTGCCCCATATTCCAGCAGGGCATCATGGACATTGGAGTTTTCCTTCACAGCTGCCTGGGGACACTACAGGAAGAGCTCAGAGACTTTTTGCCTTCTAACCCGGAAGTGCGGCCTGATCACAGGAATAGGGGAAACGACGTACTTCCGGGATAAAGAAAAGGAGTTCTAACCCGACCCGGAAGTGTTATAAAGTCACATGGACTAAGGGTCAGAAACACTTCCGGGTCAAGAAGTATAAATGGACGATGGGAAACCCCAGCAGACTGAGCTGAGTTGGGAGAAAGGGAACAACGCGTCTGGGAGTGGAGGATTGTATTGATTATTGATTTATTATTGTTTATTGTTTATTGTATGAGTATAGTGGAGTGGAGGGTGCTTTGTGCACTGTATTGACCCAATAAAAACAATTATTGGACTTTTATCTGGTGTCTGGTGTTTGGTCTGAGGGTTCAAGGGAAATGCTAAAGTGGCAGGGAAGGAAATAAAATGTAGAATTACTGCAGAAGTCTCACTGCCAATATGCCAAATTGCAGGTAAAATCTTCTTTGCCTTGCCAGGCCATGATGTGACTCACAATCGTATTTCAAAAAGTGTTGGGGTAAATTTTTTTTTAGTTCTTTTCAGCTTCATCCAGAGAAATAAAAATGTAGAACTTGCCTTGAATGTTCACTCTCTATTTAGCAGGATACAAAAGGCTTTATCTAAATTCAGCTTTGCATAAGTGCTTTTTAATGCTGTAAAATGCAATATGTTTAGCAGATATTGAAGGTGAAAAATCAGGGAAAATGTGAATGTGTTTTTTTTTCAAATATAATCTCTTGTTTCAGTCTGAGAAGTGACATCAGATTCACTTTAGATTGTAATTTGTTGAAACGTACAATAAGGCTTCTAGGTTTTAAGGCATTCGATCAATGTATGCAGTAAGCTGCTAATATCCCCGTGTCCGATTTGAAGTCATCTCCAATTATTTAGTTAAACAATGAATTTCAGGAGGTTTGGGCTTTCACAGTTTTCAGGGAGATCTTCAGTTCTAACATTATTTCTTCTATATCCATCTTGCAGTTCAGCTAGTCTGTCTCCAAGCACTTTGTATTCAGATTTTGTAGCTATGTTTTTGCGTCAGCGCTGGAAGCCAATTGTTCATTTATTTCAATACGAGTCAGGAACATTTGCTTAATGTCTTCAAGCTGAGCATCAAGTGCTGTAAATTTATTTTCAAACTTAGTTGAATTTTCTTGTATTTTTCTGTCAATTTTTTTCTAGCTTACCTTTAAAGGTTGCCTCAAAGCGATTAATATCCTGAAGCATCTTCTCATCTGTCATGTTTATGTCTTTTATATCTTTCCTTATGTCCTTTGTAATCTTCTTTATATTGTTCTTTATCTCATGTAGTCCCCCCACCAGAGTGTGGCAGTTATTGCAGTGATCACTGTGATGATCGTTAATTTCTGTTCAGACTTTTTGTTTCGGTTTTCTCCATCAGTCGGAGTTGATGTAGCTGACTCATGGTGGGTAGTTGACAGCATGACAGCATGGAAAGTAAGGCAATTTTCAGTTTCAATTAACTTTCTTGGAATCGAAAAGTTCTCCTGGCCGGACACTTGCACTTTCGCTCTCCGCTGGAGCTGATGCTGCGGCATCAGGCTCTCAGAATCCATTCTTTCTCGTATCTCTTCCAGGTCAGTCTCTGCCAGGCCGTAGCTTGAACTTGAACTTGACGCCTGTTTAGACTTATATGAAGCTTTAGCTGCCTTTTCCACTCATGCTTATATATGCTGTAATTGAAGCCCCTCAGGTTGAGCAAAAACAGATGAAACCAAGATGAAGTAATTGTACAACAAAGAATGGTCCAGAATTCCTCGTGAATGTTGTAAAGGTCTTATCCATAGTTATCGGAAACTCTTGTTAGAGGTTATTGTTTCAAATGCAGATCCGACCAGTTGTTAAATCCAAGAGTTCATTTACTTTTTCCACATCACATTGTGAGTGGTTGATGGTTGTGTTCACTAAAGACATTAAAGATTATAATTACTTGTATGTTAAACACCTTGAGCATGAGAAAGGCATTATATAAAAAAAAGTGTTATTATTTTTAGTAGTAGTATTTTTATTATTGTTATTAGCGTAAACATATTGTATTTGTTGATACTGGTGACTTACATGAAGATCACATCACATTTTATGACAAATTAATCCAGAAAAGCAGGTCATTCCAAAGGATTCACATACTTTTCTTGCCACTATAAATCACCAAATTGTTAATACAGTATGTTTATAAAAAGAATTTCTTCAACAGTTCCATTTTTTGAACAAAGCAGTTGACATTCCACTATTCATTACATTTACTTTTGTCATTTTTAAAAACATTTTTTAGCCATAGTACCCCTGCTGTTAGAGTGTTAGACCTCACAATGCTTTGATTTTTATTATTAAGCTATTTTAAATACCCACCCAGTTACATCTTGATCAATTACAATCTTTATGACTTTCTCACGGTTAATATATGCTGCTTTCCATTTAGTTTACATATTATGATGACTGTTCTATTCAAGAACAGCTGGTGTGAAAATTGCATTTTTCCTCCGCTGTATCATAAATCCTTTCGCTAAAATATGACTCTCTTTAAATGTCATCTAATGAAACAGAAGGACAAAGGTGTGAAAAGGGTACTTATAAAAGGAAAATGCATAAAGAACTTTAAAAAATCTTGTGGAGCTTCTTTAAGGCGGAAGATATAAACAAATCGGATGTTAGAATGTAAATTTGTATCAAATCCCTAGTGCACACTTCATTTTATTAACTGCATATACCATACATATGACTGCTCTTGTCTTATTTTCTGGTTTCTGATTTTATATGTCTAGCATGTATAACGCTGAATTTCTAATTAAATAATTGTACATCTCACATAAAACACCTAGTTTGGATTTACCGTTATATGCCTATGCTGCAGTCTTGTGAGAGAGAAGGATGATGCACTAGGAGAGAATGTTATTGTGCATTATGTTTCAAAAAGTATGAACTTATATTTATTATCCCAACTTGAGGCATACCTTATGCTCAGTTAAGTCCTAATTCTTAGTTTACAGCTCTTTTTATATAGTGCTTTTCTTCAATGAACAGAATTGTAAGACATACAGTATTATCACAAAACAGCTATAACACCACTGATATACTGTATATACAGTACGGGATCTTGATGGAGACGTAAAGAGGCCAGAAATTGTTGCATTGCGTCTTTGTGGACCTGGAGAAAGCATCTGACAGAGTGACTGAGGGGAGTTGTGGTATTGTATGAGGAAGTCGGGAGTGGCAGAGAAGTACTTAAGGGTTGTACAGGATATGAACGAGGGAAGTGTGACATTGGCAAGGTCTGCGGTAGGAGTGACGGATGCATTCAAGGTGAAGGTGGGATTACATCAGGGATCGGCTCTGAGCCCTTTTTTTTATTTGGAATGGTGATGGACAGGTTGACAGGTGAGATTAGACAGGAGTCCCCGTGGTATGTGATGTGTTCTGATGACACTATGATCTGTAGCGAGAGTAGGGAGCAGGTTGAGGAGATCCTGGAGAGGTGGAGATATGCTCTAGAGAGGAGAGCAATGAAGGTCAGTAGGAACAAGACAGAATACATGTGTGTGAATGAGATAGAAAAATGCTGGGTATATTAGGAAAAGAATGTAAGGATAGAGCTGCCAGGGAAAAGAAAAACATGAAGGCCTAAGAGATGGTTTATGGATGTGGTGAGAGAGGACATGCAGGTGATGAGTGTAAAAGAGCAAGATAAGGAGGACAGGAAGATATGGAAGAAGATGATTCACTGTTGCAAACCCTAACATGAGCAGCTGAAAGTAAAAGCTACAGTATGGGAACTGTTCAAAAAGAAGTAGGACGCCAACGAGCCAAAGTAGTAGACAGTGGTGGTGTTTAGTGGTAAACTTGATGTCCACAATCTCTACTTACTTGCTTGACAGTTAGTCATTGAGTACAGTACATGCAGTAGAGTGAGCTTGTCTACTGTGCCTTTTGCAATTTTTTGCAAGTTGAAATATGAGGACTCTTGAAGCCCAACATTTTTCCATGACATTCTGTGCAAAATTAGCAAAAATGTTTACCGAGACTTTTTAGATGTTGCTGCAAGCTTATTTTTTTAGTGCAAAGAGGATTTTCTGCATCTTAACATCGGCTAAACCAACAAACTGCTTATTGACTTTCACCACACCAAAGAGCCTCTGTGTCTAGTCACTATTCAAGGAGTGGATGTAGAGGTGGTCCACTCCTACAAGTACATGGGGGTCCATATCAATGACAGGCTGGATTGGTCTCAGAACACAGAGGAACTAAGGAACTATAGAAGAAGGGCAGAGTTGGTTCTTTTTCATTAGACTGCGTTCTTTAATGTGGAAAGTGATATCCTTAACATCTTCTATAATTTTCTGAAGGCCAACGCAGTTTGCTATGCTGTGGTGTGCTGGGCTGTTAACGTAATTTTAAAAGAGGCCCATCAAATTAACAAGCTATTTAGGAAGTGTAGGTTCAGTTATGGGGCATGTTCTGGACCTCCTGGAGGCAGGAGAGGAGAGAATTAAAACAAAACTGAGTGCCATTATGAACAATGCTGCACATCCCCTCTCTGTGAAGTCCACAAATACCAAACTAAACCATTCACAAAGTTGCTGTGTAAGATCAGATGCTGCAAAAAATGTTCAATAAAGAAGTCTTTAGCAACTGTCATATACAAACTTCAAACATGGCCGTACTTTATATGCACTTATAATTACCTTCTTCAAAGCATCATGGCTGACTGAGGAAATATAACAGAAAGATTTCTTGTATCAGCTTGGTTCATTTACATAACACATTTTAATGCATTTTAATTTTTACCAGTCAGCATTAGATAAATGATATGCTCCAGAAACAAACCTCTGAATTAAGTGTTATGTAAAGTCCCAAACAACATCAACTACTACAATAATTTATTTTTTGAATAGCCCAAAATCACACAAGGAGTGCCGCAATGGGCCCTGTTTTTTTGACAGCCCCAAAGTCTTGACATCCTAAGCAGAAACTCCTCAAAAAATCCTTGTAAGGGAAAAAAAACTGAAGATATCTTGGGAAAGGCAATTCAGAGAGACACCCCATTCCTGGTTGGTTGGGCATGCAATGAGGGTCAAAATGAGGCAAATACAACACACAAAACAGAGCACAAGTAATCCTTTTCACAGAGCTCAATAGCCAGTCTATCATGGCCACTTCAGAAATACAATGCGGCATGTCAAATGCTTTGGGGCTCTGTTGCCCCATTAAACCCAAAAGACAGTTGTGGACAATAGATCTTTAATTCTTCTTCTTTTAAGCAGTGCCTCCAAAACACCCCAGCCACAATAAACAGGCAAGAGAATATACCAGTGTTTTTCAGCCTTGTCGCTGGAGTGGAACCCTGCACGAATGGTCACCTTGCTCACGGAACCCTGTGCAATTATTCACCAGTATGTCCTATATCATTAGGACTTTTTCGGCGGAGCCTTTGACTAGCACTTACGGAACTCTTGGGTTCCTAGAGCCCCGGTTGAATAACACTGGAATATACAACAATAATAATAATAAACACAATGTCTCCACTACACCTTCCAGCAAGCTCTGTCCTAGTGCTCCCGACTCCGGCTCACTTGCTGGGTCTCCAACAGTCCTTTACTTAGTGCCCGACCCAGAAGTGCTTCTGTTCTTCCTTCCATGTGACTTGCCAGCACTTCCAGGTCAGATGGAGAACTTCAATTCTTTAGTCAGCCCAGAAGTACTTCAGGGCTCCTGTCCATGTGATCCATTAGTACTTACGGGCTATAAGGAAAGTATAACTCTCCTGGGGCCTCATGTATAACGCCGTGCGTAGAACTCGCATTATAACATGGCGTAAGCACAAAAGCCGAAATGTGTTTACGCACAGAAAAATCCAGATGCAGGAATCTGTGCGTACTCCAACTTCCACGTTCTCCCGCTACATAAATCCCGATCAGTGTGAAAACTAACGCCGGCACGCCGCATTATGTAATGCCCCAAATCCTCCCAGAATTACGCCTATTTGAATATGCAAATCAATATAAATCGCCCTTAAGCGCAGCCTTCTGTGAAAAGACAATGGGAAAAGCACAGGGGAAAATATAAGAATTTCAGCGAATACCAAGTGGAGGCAAAGGAAAAACATACTACTGTATTTGTTCAAATAAACAGTGGTATAATCAACAAAAGAAAGTTGATCGAGTGACATAGCGTGTTGGAGAAACTTGAAAGCTCACATTCACAAAATCGCACAGTGCTGGAAATAAAAAAGAAGTCACATATCAAAGTTGCCGTGAAAAGAAGAGTTGTAAACCCACTGTCTGAGTGTCATATGAAAGTTTATTAGGGTACAGAGAAAAAAGGAACACGGTGGGGAAAAAGCACAAAATGTCAACTTCAATCTCGAAATTTCCACTTTAATCACGTAGTTTACTTTGTCATTTAGTAGAACACTAGCAGAATACCCGCGCTTCGCATCGGAGAAGTAGTGTGTTAAAGAAGTTATGAAAAAGAAAAGCAAACATTTTAAAAATAACGTAAGATGATTGTTAATGCAATTGTTTTGTCATTGATATGGGTGTTGTTGTCATATTTATCTATTTATAATATATATATATATATATATATATATATATATATATATATATATATATATATATATAGCAAAATACCTGATTGGCAGAGAAGTAAAAAGAAAAGGAAACATTTTAATAATAACGTAACATGATTGACAATGTAATTGTTTTGTCATTGTCATGAGTGTTGCTGGCATATATATATATATACACACACAGGCACATATATAAACATATATATACATATAAACATATATATAAATATATATATATATATACACATCTATACACATATATATACAAATCTACATATATATATATCTACATATATATATATTAGGGGTGGGACTCGATTAAAAAAATTAATCCAATTAATTAGAGGCTGTGTAAGAATTAATCTTGATTAATCGTATGTAATCGCTGCGTAAATTTGCCCCAAATCGCAAATGTTTTTTTTTTAATTTAAAACGGTTTTAGTGGGCGACAGAATCAAATAATAGACATGGACATGAATATTGTAAACTGAAGCTGTTTTAATTTCTGAAAAAAAGCTTTAAACTGCATTTGAATTCAAAACAGAAACAAAAATATCATCCCTGGTTAAAATTGGGCAGACTTAAAAATAAAGTGGTAGTTTAAGTACTTTAAGTACATTTTCAGAATAGTATTGTCTTTAAATAATAATAACCAAAATTTCAACATAAAGTGCAGTTTTCTTCTTAAAAAATAAGTCAGAAACATAAAAGGTAATTTGACCAGCTTACTCTTTAAACTCTGAGTAACATTAGCCAAAATTATTTTGTACATTAGGCTAAAACAGTGTGATCATTGAACATTTTGTAATTAGATGTATTTAGAATTACTAACGGTCACGGAAGTCCAATGATCCCCAGTAAGAGCCACAAAGTCCGCTTTCTGTAATGCATCTAATTTTGCTTGCTTTTCAGTGTGCACAAAACCATGCTTTTATCAAGGCTTCCTCGGGTAGTCGAAATGATCAGTCGTAGGAACGCGCTTTATTCCGACTCTAACATTTTTGTAGCTGTGATGTGTGCATCAGTGTAATGGATGTACCAGGAAATCATGCATTGACAAAAGTTCCGTTTGCTTGGAATTGAAAGTGTGATTAAATCGTTATTTTTAGCGCGTTATGGAGTACATGCATCGAAGCTTCTCAGCTGTGCTTGTGCTAAGAAAGGGAAAATTTTAAAATAGCGTAACATGATTCTGTTAACCTAATATTTTTCATACGTCCCAAACCAAGGAGATCGAAGGTAAAATGAATCGGTAGCGCTGCACATAGTCAGTACACCCCTCTCGGAATCGAACCTCGGCGTTAGAGGCGAAGACTCTACAATTAGCACAGCGTGTGGCTTGTCTATGCTAAAGTATGTATTGTAGATCGGGGTATATATATACATTTATATATATACCCGTGTATCGCAGTGGAGAAGTAGAAGTTATGAAAAAGAAAAGGGAACATTTTAAAAATAACGTAACATGATTGTCAATATACAGTAATTGTTTTGTGAGTGTTATTGAATGTTGCTGTCATCAAGGATTTGATTATCATTATTTCTTTCAATCAGGCTCGTATTTGTAGGATGTGTTCAAGTTACATTCCGTGTTTGTCAATCGTTGTAAAGATAAGAGGTTTCATTCATCGATTAGTTCCTTACTGCATCAATAAACAGCTCGTCTTCCTTTTATCTGTGATGTGACAAACTGCATGCACGGGTTTTTTTTACACTGTCTTCCTTTAGCAGGACATTCACTTTTTCCACCGTGTGCTTTGTTTCGCAGTAGCTGCACTTATGAATATGATTGTATGTATAAGGCGCTTCATATTTTTTGCTGCCTTCTCAATTGTGTAATTCGGTTTTGTTCAGCACTCTTTGGAACTGTTGCTTTTGTCTGTGCATTGCGTCAGTTCACGTGAGCCGCTTGGTGTTCTTGCATCGAAGGTTCCCAGCTGTACTGGTGCCATCTCGTGTAATGTCAGCTAAGACCCGGCACTTAAAAGTTTCTCTCGCAGTTTCAATGAGTTTGTGCCAAACACCACCCTGACCATCTCATCTTCCTCTGCATAAGCACAGTCCTTCACCCGTGAACATTTACCGGCAGTGTTTGTATTGGATTGCGCTGATGGACGGCCTTATATGGGCAGGCACTAAATTACAAACGCTAGTGGCAGCCTGTCTATGAACTTAATTTAATATAAACTTACGGTTCACGCCGTGCTTTGTTTCCACAGTAGCTGTACTTATGAATATGCTTGTATGCATCATTTGCTTCATAATGTTTTTCTGCCTTCTCAATTGTGAAATGGCGTTTTGTGCTCATCGCTGTTTGGAGTTCTTCCTTGTGCTCTACGTACTTACGTAGGAGGCGTGATGATGTCACATGAAACTCCGCCCCCCCGACCATCTCCAACTCAAGACTCCATTACATTATATGGGAAAAATAGCTTCCAGTTATGACCCTTATGCGTAGAATTTCGAAATGAAACCTGGCACAACTTTTGTAAGTAAGCTGTAAGGAATAAGCCTGCCAAATTTCAGCCTTCTACCTACACGGGAAGTTGGAGAATTAGTGATGAGTCAGTCAGTGAGTGAGTGAGTCAGTGAGTGAGTGAGTGAGGGCTTTGCCTTTTATTAGTATAGATGATAAACTTCATCTTAAAATCGTTTAATTAACCAGTTTCTCAAATCACATCGTAATTAAAGTAGCACGTTAAATGCTTTGTTTTGTATTTGATCTTCTACTCGTATGTGCTCTATGTGTGTGAATCACTACTTGCTTCTTAAACCGTCTCTCTTCCTCCAACTGGACACAGAGTCCATTACATTTGTGATATTACAGCTCTCTGAATAACTAAAATACTCAGATGTATACGTGATGTCATTTTCATGATAATAGGAGTTAAAGCACGTTATTAAACATGTGTTTCACTTCGATGAAATAATGTTTTGTCAAAATTTGTCGCTGCGTTTTTAGCTGTGTTGTTATTTTCTCTTTCTGTTTTATATTCAGTATATATTGGCGTAGCCGTCACTGCAGTCATTGCTTTTCTTTCCCCAAGTAACCGATCACCACGCAATCAGCTCTATAATAGACGTTAAGCCATCTGTAAGCTTAGCGCCGATTCTTCAAAACGTTTAAAGAACATTGAAATATCTTCGTAGTACATGTTTAATTATTCTATCCTTCACGACACTCCCAGTGAAGAATATAGATTATTTAAATGAAGTTAAAGTTTTATGTGTATAATTTAACAAACATATTTTGCTGCATTTCACCTTAAAAATGATATCGTCATCATATGTAAATACGCGCTTTATAAAGTGGCTCAGGTTGTGCAATATTAGAACTGTAGTGCAAGTTTACAGTGGGGTGATTGTACTTATAAGTACAAACCGTTCTACAAGGTGCAATTGATTGAGTGCATTTAAAGTTCTTGGGATGAAACTGTTTCTGAACCACGAGGTCCGTACAGGAAAGGCTTTAAAACGTTTTGCAGTGGCAGAGACAGCGTGTGCTTAATGCCGTATACCGATAATTCTCTTTCCGATCAGCTGCTGCTGTGATTGACACTCAGATACTGTGATATAAATACTCCGAGTCGTGCAGTGAGAGTAATATGGAAAAAAATGATCCGCAGTGGCAACTCCTAACGGGAGCAGCTGAAAGAAGAAGAAGAAGAAGAAGAAGTGAGAGTAACAACGCTAAAGCAGTTATGGTATTTGGAATACTATGGCTGTTCCCTGAACCATTATATTGTTACAAGTTAATTACAATCAGATGCATTACACTAATAAACAATATGCGGTTAGTTTCTGTGTATTTATAAATCCGCGTCATGAAAATAATGAGTAATCACACAAGAACAGTACCATTGCTTTGACGCTGGGTGCCGCCAGTTTGCAAAACCGAGCGGAGAACTTGCGTTCGACAAGGCATGAGGTACCGTGGAAAAGTGCGTGGCTTTACGCCAAATGTAGGTTTTATACATCGCGATTTGAACGTGGAAAAGTTCTTATGCAACATTTCTGTGCGTACGCACCGTTTATACATGAGGCCCCTGGTCCTTCGACAGTTTCCCCTGGCGGCACCCATGGAACCCAACAGGGCTGTGAAACTGCACTCCAAGTCCCAGGATGCCCTGGGGCACCGCTATACTCCAGGGGAGCTGCCATCTTGCATCTTGGAGGATGTAGTGTCCAAAAGTTGCTGCCTTCCCCCATCTTTTCCTTCTCGGGACATCCCGGCCGGGTTGAGCTGCTGGCCGTCCATCACAGCCAGTATAATAGTAATAGTTAAAACTACAAAGCAGAATGCAAGAATATATTATATCACATATGAGGATTCAGAAACAGTTTAAAACTCATAGATATAAGAAATAAAATTCTACATATATAAAGTATTATCACAGATTAACTCTTTCAGGGCTGATGTCGACTTTTGGGGATGGAGGGATAGAGGACAGTAATCAGCTGTAAACTGTGACAAAACTCGCCATTGCGTTTTAGTTTGACTCTCTTTGCTAGAAGAAATGTTAGTTTTGTTGATCTTCCCTCTTTTCCCTGCATGTGCATGAGCAGCGAACAGCAAACAACCTCTAAAATTGAATTCAAGTCCCACTACTAACACCAATGTGACACCTTGAGTGTTTCACTTTACCTGCCTGTGCTCCAATTGGAAATCCAGTGGAACCTCGGTTACGAACGCTGCGTTTTAATATGTGTGAAACCATAGCTTTGTGTGCTTTTCAGAAAACCAAAACTCTGGTGCTGATACAAATGGGTTGTGGAACCCAATTTGGTCGTAACCCGAAGTAATTTTCCCAATAGGATTGTATGTAAATACAATTAATCCGTTCCCGACTGTACAAACTGTATGTTAATGTATTTATTTAAAGATTTTTAAGCACACAAAAAGTTAATTACACCATAGAATGCACAGCGTAATAGTAAACTAAATGTAAAATCATTGAATAACACTGAGAAAACCTTGAACAGAGAAAAGTAACACTGCAAGAATTTACGCTATAGCCTTACGAACCTTTTTTTTAATGAGTTTTAAGCACAGGGAAAAACATGAACATTTGAAAAATCCATAATTTAATAAACAACCAAGGAAAGTAACATTGCAACAATACACACTATAAACTGCTCACTGTAAACAGAAGTGAAATGGAGGTTAAAATCCAATAGAAAAAAGTCTTCATAAAATACGAGGTTAAAGCAATGCTCAAATCAATCTCTTTAAAAACAAGCCCGGTACATTCTTTAACTGCCTTCTCAGCCAGCCCTCTCTCTCTCTCTTGCTCGCTCTCTCGCGCTGTCTCTCAGGGAGAGACCGAACACGTGTGGAAATCATCAGCGCAAACGAACCTTAAGGGAAACTGGCTTGTTCGTCACCCGAGTGTGTGGTCATGAACAGATGCAAAAGTTTGGCAAACTTCTTGGTCGTAACCTGATTTGTACATGGTCCGAGATGTTCGTGACCCAAGGTTCCACTGTACAAAAGAAATGTAAGTGATTGTACCTCAAATGTTGTGATCTACCTTGAGTAAAGACATCAGTCCAAACCAAATTCTCAATCTTAACTCCTTTTACCTAAGTTGTATCTCACATCTCCTTTATCCCTAAATCTGCATTTTAGTAGAAACATCTGTGACAAAGTTGATTCTTAAATGAATCATAAATGAGAATATCTTTTTAATTAATTAAACTTTGAGTGGTAAAATTTTCCTATGGTTGTTGCTCTTGCCGTTCTCTAACTGTTCTTTGGAGTGAATAGTTAAGACCAACATAAAGGCATCAGAGTTCAAATCCCAGACTGGGTCCATGTGTGTAGGCTTTACAATTCCTTTGTGTCGGTGTCCATTTTAATTACTTCTGATTGTTTTCATGGCCTTATGAAGGGGTCTGAATGCTTTTTTTCTACCTACTGTATTTCGGCACTGCCATGTACTAATCTTCTCTGGACACCATTTCCCTTTGGCTACTGGACTTCTCTAAAACTTTTCTCTAAAAGTTGAAAAATCATCATTATTAAAAACTGTTTGTAAAACTGGATCTAAAACCAAATCTTTTGATTCATATATGACTGGCACAGCTTTGGATATTTGCAAGGAGAGTTTTTTCCGTGTTCAGGTGAGTCAGAAAGCAAACTGGCTTGTTTTTTTTTTTTTCCAGTAAGGAATTCCGAGCTCATAAAGTTTTGCTTTTGATGTCATTTTGTCAGTATGGGGATTTTATTTTGTAAATCTCCTCTGTTACTGAGTCTTTAATTTGAGTTGGAGTGCATTTTTATAACTGATGTAAATACCTAGATTTATTTAGGGGAAGACAATTTTGCTTTTGATGACCTCTTTGGTATTTTAAAATAAAAGTGCTGTATAAAAAATATTTTTCGAAATATTTGATTTATATTACAAATTATTTTTAACAGGTTAGGATTACATAACCAACAACATGGCTTTGTCCTTGAAAGGTTTGTTTAAGTAATTAATCAAAAGCTGGACTTTTTCTGGATGTTTTCTTTCTGGATCATGGACTACCTGGCCAACAGATATTATCACTTTGTGAGGCTGAAGAAGTGTGTGTCAGAAATGGTGTGTAATACTGGAGCACCTCAGGTTGAACTGTCCTGTCTCCCTCCTGATTACTCTCCACACAACAGACTTCCAGCACAACACCAGCGCTTGCCATCCACAGAAATATTCAGATGACTCCTCTGTCATAAGCTGCATTAATAATAGAGATGAGTCAGAATGGACCACAACCTGAAACTCAACATCGGTAAGACAAAATAGCTGGAGACCACTCACCATTCAGGGGGAGGACGTGGATAGGTTGCAGAGTAAAAAGTACAATACAAAACTGCAATACAATTTATGTTTTTATATCCCCCAATCACACAAGGAGTGCCGTAATGGGCTTTAGCAGTCCATGCCTTTTGATAGCCACCCAGGATTGACTCTCTAAGAAGACAAGAAAATCTCCAAAAAAAATGGAAGAAACCTGGGGAAAGGCAGTTCAAAGAGAGACCCCCTTTCTAGGTAGGTTGGCTGTGTAGTTTGTTTGGAAAAAAGTGGGCAAATACAATACAATACAATACACAGAACAAAACATAAGTAATCCTTAATACAATATAATAGAAATATTACAAGTACAACGCAGAATTCAACAGTAGATGAGATCACATCATACAATTTGGATTCCTGGGAATACCTGGGGATTCACATGAACAACAAATTGTCTGACAACACAGTGGTGCTAGATAAGAAAAGGCGAGAGCAGAACTGAACTTCCTAATGAGACTCAGCCCTACTTATGTATGCAGCAAGCTGCTGGAAA
Source organism: Polypterus senegalus (assembly GCF_016835505.1). Classification (NCBI taxonomy): domain Eukaryota; kingdom Metazoa; phylum Chordata; class Cladistia; order Polypteriformes; family Polypteridae; genus Polypterus; species Polypterus senegalus. The sequence goes on from NC_053158.1 coordinate 13,617,599, forward strand.
TGTTCTACCAGTCCATTGTAGCCAGTGCTGTAGTGTTCAATTCTGCATTCTCTTGGGGAAGCGACTTGAGCTCAAAAGAAGCACAACACCTGAATAAGGAAAGAAAAATCCCCTCTATCCCCTCCGGGAGGTGCTCTCTTGGAGCACTTCTAGCCATGGGCTCATTCCAACACGAGATAAGTTAAGAAGGGTCTCTAGTGGTCTTTTCTGCAATCCGCTATCAGGTAATTCAATGCTTCCACCTGATGTATTTGTTAAGTTTATTTTGAAATATATGCACAACATTAATTTATTTATTTATTGATTGACTGCATTATCTGTCTTGTGAGTCTGTATCCTTGTTTTTTAATTTTCTGCTGCTGTATGCACATGAATATCCTCAATTGATTAACTCTTTGAGGGCTGAATTAAAAAAAAAACAAAAAAAAAACACAGTTTCTGAAAAGCAGTGGTTTCACACAGAAATCCACATAAAACGTTTGTTGCTGCATGCTGTGGCTGCCAGTTTGCCAAGAATGTGTGGCTGGCTTGCTGCCAGGGTGTCTTCGCATGGCTGGGACAGCAGCAGCACCGGTCCGAGCACATCCAAGCACATCTCTCTAGTTCTGATGTCACTACATTGGTTACCTGTGTCATTTAGAATTGACTTTAAAATACTGCTGATGGATTACAAAGCCTTAAATAATCTCGCTCCATCTTATATTTCAGAATGTCTTACACCTTACACTCCAAATTGTAACCTTAGATCTTCAAATGAGGGTCTGCTTAGAATTCCAAGAGCTAAACTTAAAAGAAGTGGTGAGGCGGACGGCCTTCTGCTGTTACACACCTAAAATCTGGAATAGCCTGCCAATAGGAATTCACCAGGCTGATACGGTGGAGCTCTTTAAAAAACTGCTATGACCTCATTACTTTAACATGGCTTTCTCATAACTTCATCTTAGTTAAATCCTGATGCTCTTTATATTCAATTAATTATCATTGCTATTCATGGTGGCTCAAAAATCGGTACTAACCTCTACTCTCTCTTCTGTTCTTTTTCCGGTTTTCTGTGGTGGCACCGTGATGTCCCGAGATGTCCCTACATTGATGGATTAAAGGCCAGAAGTCCACGTGACCGTCATCATCAAGTTCTTCCATGAGAACCCTGAATACCATGAGGACTGATTCAGGTCATTTGTGGTCTCATGGTCTGGAACCCCTGCAGATTTTATTTTTTTCTCCAGCCGTCTGGAGTTTTTTTTCTGTCTGGCCATCGGACCTTAATTAGTGTTCCCTTATTCTAATCTTTTTTTCTCTTTCTTCATCATGTAAAGCACTTTGAGCTGCATAATTTGTATGAAAATGTGCTATAGAAATGTTGTTGTTGATGTCATTGTTGTTGTGCATTGCAATCTGGTTTCTACCTCTTATCATTGTGGCAATACTCCTGGTGAACATTGCCATAGGTGTGTCAGCTACATGAACCTGTTTAGCACCACAATTAGCTGGGGACCCGTCAGCTGAAGCTGGAACCTCACATTGAACTTTCGATCCCTTGTATCAAAATCGGAGTCCAACAAGTCATCTTCCAGATCTGATTGTGTTAAAAAAATGCTTTAGTTGCCTCACATTTTTATGCAATCGTTTTGCACACCCCACTGAATTAAAGCTGAAAGTCTGCACTTCAACTGCATCTGAGTTGTTTCATTTAAAATTCATTGTGATAATGTACAGAACCAAAATGAGAAAAAAGTTGTCTCTATCCAAATATTTATGGACCATCTATCTATCTATCTATCTATCTATATATCTATCTATCTATCTATCTATCTATCTATCTATCTATCTATCTGTTATATAGTGCCTTTCATATCTATCTATCTATCTATCTATCTATCTATCTGTTATATATCTATCTATCTATCTATCTATCTATCTATCTATCTATCTATCTATCTATCTATCTATCTATCTATCTATCTATCTATCTATCTAAGTGTTATATAGTGCCTTTCATATCTATCTATCTATCTATCTATCTATCTATCTATCTATCTATCTATCTATCTATCTATCTGTTATATAGTGCCTTTCATATCTATCTATCTATCTATCTATCTATCTATCTATCTATCTATCTATCTATCTATCTATCTATCTAACAGGAAAAAAGTAAAAACAGATCTGTGCAAAGTGGTGCACATTAATTCCAAATTTAAAGCACAAAACAACTGTTTACTTACGTATTCATCTCCTGGACTCGGATTTGGCCACTCTGTGCTGACTTGAAGGAGGTGAATGCGTCAGATCACGTGGTGTTTTATATTTGTAATTAATTTGAACCACTTTGCAGAGATCTGTTTTCACTTTAACATCGAGGAGTCTTTTTCTGTGGACCAAAGCCAAATTAAATCCACTGAGTTGTACAACCATACAATGTGGTAGGCACTGTTCAAACTACAAGTGGACCCCATTTGTAACTATTAGGCCACAGATATCTTACATGTTTTTTTTTTTTTGTATTTTTTGATGTTCCATTGATTTAAATATTTCTTGAAAACAATTGCTTTTTGCTTATGAAGTATACATTTTCATACACACAGAAAAAAAACTGAAGTGGAGTTCCAGTAATAATTCCAAAAGAGACAAAAAAATATACAATTACATGACTTAGACGCAATAGTTACCAAGGAAACTGTCAGCCTAAGTTCCATCGTTGTCAGATCTAGCTTGTCATTCACAAAGAGCTTACAGAACAAGATGGACATTGTGGAATGTACAAATGGAATTAATTAACAGTTTTACTTTCTTATCAGCAGGGTGCTTGAGAAAATATAAAGGCTATCAGGATGACTGGCATTATGTTGAAATACAGGCAGAGAAAAGAAACTTTTGTGATGGGTTTTTATCTACCAAGCCATTTTATCCACAAGGCCTGTTTAAAGTTAGATTTTCTTTAGGTACGGCGAGAGACGGCACAGAGGAAAAACAGATTATTTTTTACCAATAAATGGGATACAAATTATTAATCTGAGAGAAAGTTGTGACATCTGATCTTTTTCAAACCTCACCTTTTAATCTTTTAGGGGCAGACAACAAACAAAGGACATATCAAAGAAAACCTTTTATTCTTCCAGATCTGTGACTTTCACAATGGCACAAAAAGAAACAAGCCAACTAATTTATTATATAAGGCCCATTTGTGTCCCCTTGCATTACATTGCTCTGAAGTGTATGGCTTTTTAATTTAGATAACAAGGAAAAATAAAATGACATACCAATGAACTGAAAATGTAATGTTTTTACTGCAAATATTGACAAAATGTTAATAGGTGCCAAAAGAAGGAGGCCTGATCTTTATGGGGTAATTTGACCCAATTCCATAACATATAATTGACCCAATATTTGACTAATTTTTTCATTTATTAGGAGACTGAGCTGGAGGTAGCAGAGTTAAAGACGGACAGGATTAGAAATGAGGACATTAGAGGGTGAGCTCAAGTTGGACGGTTGGGAGACAAAGTCAGAGAGGTGAGATTGCATTGGTTTGGACATGTGTAGAGGAGAGATGAGGGGTATACTGGGAAAAGGGAACTAAGGACAGAGCTGCCAGGTAAGAGGAACAGAGGAAGGCCTAAGAGAAGGTTTATGGATGTGGTGAGAGAGGACATGCAGGTGATGGGTGTGATAGAGCAAGATGGAGAGGACAGGAAGATATGGAAGAAGATGATCCACTGTTGCAAACCCTAACAGGAGCAGTTGAAAGTAAAAGCTACAGTATGGGAACTGTTCAAAAAGAAGTAGGACGCCAACGAGCCAAAGTAGTAGACAGTGGTGGTGTTTAGTGGTAAACTTGATGTCCAAAATCTCTACTTACTTGCTTGACAGTTAGTCATTGAGTACAGTACATGCAGTAGAGTGAGCTTGATCTGCTGTGGCGACCCCTAACAGGAGCAGCCGAAAGATGAATGAGAAGATTGTTTATGATCCCGTAGGAACATTTTACTTCTCAAAGGATGATCTCTGTCAAAGACAGAGATTCTCATTTACATTTCATTTAAGGTTCAACTTTGTCACAGATGTTTGTCCTAAAATTCCTTGGGAGGCATAGCTTTAGTCAAAAAGGAGACGTGAGATACAACCAAGGTAAAAGGAGTCAAAATGAATAATTTGATATATATTGTGAGATCTCTTTCAAGACTTCACATTTTTTGCTTGTGTATCATTGGATTGATGCCTTTTATCCAAGGCGACTTACAGCAGCTGAGATATGATTGATGACATTTCTTTTGTTTTTCCAATTAAACCAGAGGTTGATAAAGTGACTTGTGTGGTCGAAAAAGAAGTGCAGACAGACAGCAAGGCGGGTGATATTTTCTTAGTTCTCTTTATTTCTCAATCAGAGTCGCAGAAAGCAGAGATTCAGAGAGCACAGTCTTTTTGCAAAATAGGCTCGTCTAAATCCCAATCAACAGTTAGGGGAAGTTTTTATACCTCTTTATTTCATGATTAGTAACATCCTTATCAAAATTTTTAAGTTAAGCAATATGTCTAAGCTAAGCAATTTTTTTATGTCCCCAAGACTGACCACGGGACAGACACCTTGCATTTGCACTCTTCAGCCTTGTGACCTCTTCACCCTGAGTCATTTACTTTTAAAGGAACTTAACAGAAAAACAACTTAGGACATCATTATGTGGTAACATATTTTTGTTAGTTCATAAATCGAGCTTTCCTTACAGGCAAAGTTACAAGCATTACTTATGAAACTTAGTTATCAAACACAAAGGGTACGTGGTGCTGAGGAGAACATTCTTCTTCTACACTTGCTCCTGGTCACACAGTGGTGTCAGAAGTGGGATTTCAGCCCACAACTTCAGGATTTAAAATCCAAAAGTCTTACCCACTATGCCACACTGCCTGCCTTTTGTTCCAGAATGGCCGTGATCAAACTGGAGCACAGCAATAATAAATTAGAGCAATTAATAGCATTAGTCTGAGGTAAGGACTACTGTCTTGTAATCAAAGTCAGTCCGTCATTATCCAACCCGCTATAACCTAACACAGGGGTCCGCTGGAGCCAATCCCAGTGCGCAAGGCAGGAACAAATCCCAGGCAGGGTGCCAGCCCACCGCAGGACAATTTTGCATCGCCAATGCACCGAACCTGAATGTCTTTGGACTGTGGGAGGAAACCCACGCAGACACAGGGAGAACATGCAAACTCCACACAGGGAGGACCCGGGAAGCGAACCCAGGTCTCCTAACTGCGAGGCAGCATCACTACCACTGCGACACATTGCTGCACTGTAATCAAAGTAAAGTGCCTAATGACTACCATCCATACCTTTCATCAGATATTACTGAGCACACAATGCCAATACTTTTAAATTGCAAATAAATGTCAAGACACTATTCAGAAGATCTGAGCCCATTGTGTGACTGCTGAGATCTCCGCTGAAACCTCAAAAGGAGACCCTTGTGGGAGTATTTTGTCTCAGGACAAAAATCTTAGAAGCATGAGACAAAGGACAATGCCTCAATTGTATTTCTTTCTGATCTCATTATTGTCAAGAAGAAACCAAAATGATATTAAGGAGATCTCCTTTTTGATTTTTCATTTCTAGGATTAGAAATGAGGACATTAGAGGGTCAGCTCAGGTTGGACGGTTGGGGGAAAAAGTCAGAGAGGTGAGATTGCGTTGGTTTGGACATGTGCAGTGGAGAGATGCTGAGTATATTGGGAGAAGGATGCTAAGGATAGAGCTGCCAGGTAAGAGGAGAAGAAGAAGGACTAAGAGAAGGTTTATGGATGTGGTGAGAGAGGACATGCAGGTGATGGGTGTGACAGAACAAGATGAGGAGGACAGGAAGATATGGAAAAAGATGATCCGCTGTGGCGACCCCTAATGGGAGCAGACAAAAGAAGAACAAGAAGAAGAAGATTGAATGTCATCATTTTTGATGGATCAGCATTTCATCAATGTTTGATTCTGGCATCTAACAGTCAAAGGCTACATTCATGAATGTGACTTAATTTCAGATTTTTGACAAATTTTTATAATTGAGTAGTCCATATTAAAGTTGTATATAGATATCTATCCTCAATGTGCTGTCCTTGAAAAAATAAATAAATAAACAAATTTGTCTGACAGATGGGATTTAATTTGCCATCAAGAGCATGAAGGCTGCTGCCATATTTATCGATGTTTTCAGTGCAGGATATCTGCAAATTTTTCAGCTCATAATGGCAAGGATGAGAAACAGAAAACTAAAAATGGTAGATCTTGCTACATTGTGATATTTTTTATATGTTACCTACCCCTTTTAGGTTGTAGTAGTGGCTGCAAAAAATTTAGAATCTTATGTTTTCATGTGGGTGGCATGGTGGCGTAGCGGATAACGCTGCTGCCTCACAGTTAGGAGACCCATGTTCACTACCCGGGTCCTCCCTGCATGGATTTTGCATGATCTCCCTGTGTCTGTGTGGGTTTCCTTCCAGGGTCCAAAGACATGCAGGTTAGGTGCATTGGCGATTCTAAATTGTGCTTGGTGTGTGTGTGCCCTGCCCTGCACTCTGTGTTGGCTGGGATTGGCTCCAGCAGACCCCCGTGACCCTGTAGTTAGGATATAGCGGGTAGGATAATGGATGGATGGATGTTTTCATGCAAAACAGTGAGGAAAAAAAATATGACATAGAAGAAGCCAACAGCAACCACCCACGGGAAAATTTTACTGCTCAAAAGATGATCTTTGATGGCTTGTGAGACTTGATAGAGAATCTCATTTATGTTTTATTTAAGGATCAACTTTGTCACAAACGGTTCTCCTAAAACTCCTTAGGAAAAACCACTTTAGACAAAAAGGAGACATGAGACACATCTGAGGTAAAAGGAGACAAAATTGAAAATTTGTTTTGAAAAGAGTGTTCTAATCTGTGAGGTCTCTTTCTAGTCTTGTTTTAATCTCTTTCAAGACTTCATTATTATTATTAATAATAATATTATTAAAACTTCACTTGAACTGATGCCTTAAACATTTAAGATATAATTGGTTACATTCCATTTCTTTTTCCAACTGGAACATAAGTAAATGTAATGACTTTCTTGTGGTCACACAGGTGTCAGTAGTGGGATTTGAATTTACAACTGCAGGGTATGAGGTCGGAAGTCTTAACCGCTAATCCAGACTGCCGGCCTTGTCTTCTGCAATGAGTTTGATCTAATTAGGGCACATCAATATAAATTAGAGTAAGTAATAGTATTAATCAGAAGCAAGAGCTACAGTTTTATAAACGTAGTAAAGTGTTTTATTACCAACCCAGCCACAGGAGATGCACAATGCACAAGCCCGAATAAATGGGGAGGGTTACGTCATGAAGGGCATCAGGTGTAAACGTCAGATCAATATGCGGACAACGATACAAATTTACTTCCCGAATCGGTCAAGCCCCAGGTTAACAAGAGCTGCCACCAGTACTGTTAGCCAACAGGGTGTGGAAATTGGGCTACTGTTGGCTGAAGAAGAAGAAGGAGAAGAAGAGGCAGGAGGAGAGGAGGAAAGTAAAGAGAGTGGAACTGATGGTAGGAACTTTAAATGTTTGGCAGTATGACTGGTAAGGGGAGAGAGTCAGCAGATATGATGGAGAGAAGGAAGGTTGATATATTGTGTGTGCAAGAGACTAAATGGAAGGGGAGTAAGGCCAGATGGATTGGAGATGAATTCAAATTGTTCTATCATGGAGTGGATGGGAGAAGAAATGGGGTAGGAGTTATTCTGAAGGAACAGCATGTCAAGAGTGTTTTGGAGGTGAGGTGGCAGAGTAATGATAATGAAGCTGGAAACTGAAGGTGTGATGAATAATGTTGTTAGTACATATGCACCTCAAGTTGGGTGTGCAATGGATGAGAAAGAAGATTTTTGGAGTGAGTTGGATGAAGTGATGAACAGTGTACCCAAGGGACAGAGAGTGGTGATCAGAGTGGATTTCAATGGACATGTTGGTGAAGGGAACAGAGGAGACGAGGAGGTGATGGGTAGGTATGGTGTCAAGGAGAAGAATGAAGAAGGTCAGATGATAGTCAATTTTGCGAAAAGGATGGACATGGCTGTGGTGAATACGTATTTTAAGAAGAGGGAAGAACATAGGGTTACGTACAAGAGTGGAGGAAGGTGCACACAGGTAGATTACATCCTATGCAGAAGAGTCAATCTGAAGGAGATTAAAGACTGTAAAGTGGTGGCAGCATAGGATGGTGGTCTGTAGGATGATGTTGGAGATCAAGAAGAGGAAGAGAGTGAGGGCAGAGCCAAGGATCAAATGGTGGAAGTTGAAAAAGGAAGACTATAAGGTTGAGTTTAGGAAGAAGGAGAGACAGGCACTGGGTGGTAGTGAAGAATTACCAGACAGTTGGGAAAATACAGCAGAGGTAGTAAGGGTGACAGCAAGAAGGGTGCTTGGTGTGACTTCTGTAAAGTGGAAGGAGGAAAAGGAAACCTGGTGGTGGAATGAGGAAGTACAGGAGAGAAGACAGAGGAAGAGGATGACAAAGAAGAAGTGGGATAGTCAGAGAGATGCAGAAAGTAGACAAGAGCACAAGGAGATAAGGCACAAGGTGAAGAGAGAGGTGGCGAAGGCTAAAGAAAAGGCGCATGATGAGTTGCATGAGAGGTTGGACGCTAAGGAGGGAGAAAAGGACCGATTGGCTAGACAGAGGGACCGAGCTGGGAAAGATGTGCAGCAGGTTAGGGTGATAAAGAATAAAGATGGAAACGTACTCACAAGCTGTAGCTTCATTTTGCAGATCCTCAGTCTCTGTCCAGCACTCGTCTTAGTGTTGTTTGCCTCACATCTCGTTCGTTTGCTACTTGTGTTGTTTGTAGCGTGTATGTGTGAGAGAGAGAATGAATTTCCATTTGCTCTATTTATATTTATATTTTCTATATGAACTTGAATTTGAAATATTCTGTGTATTATTCTATGTATTTCTCTTTCAGTTCATTAAATAAAATAAATCTCTAAGTGTTTAAAGAAAGAAAATGTTATGTTGTTGCTGACGTGTACTGTGTACTTAGGCTACAATGATTGCATCTGTACTTAACATGTTGTGATGGATGGCCGGGACCCTTGCCCAGCTGGGACGCCTCCATGCTGGAAGGACCGGGGGAGCCAACTTATCCAGAATGTTACTTTCGCTGGACCGCTAGATGGCAGCCACTCATGGATTTCAGCGGTGCCTCGGACTCCTGCAGGGGTTCATGGGAGTTGGAGTTGGTTACAGCCCTGTTGGGATCCGGGGGTGCCGCCAGGGGGTGGTGCAACAGCTACTGAGCCCTCTTGGGTGGTTCTTCTACCACACCCAGAAGTGCTGCTGGAAGTAGGTCAACAAGTGCCTGAAGTAGTTCAGGGGGCGTTATAAAAGGAGCCAGCAGTCGTTGCTGTCGTTACTCCGGGAGCCAGAGTTGGGAGGAGGAGGATGAAACTTGCCGGAGGGAGAGTGGAGAAGAAAGAAAGAGAAAGAGAAGGAAAAGGGAAAATGATTTGTTTAAGGTGTGTTTGTGTTTAAGACTGTGTTGTACTCAGCTGTGGAATGGACAAATGGGGGAGGCAGCTTTATGGCCGAAGTCTCTAGGACTCTGAACAAATCCAAATCCTATTATGTGATATCATCTACTGTTCAAATTCTGCTCCATACTTGTAAAATTTTTATTTTTATACTGTATTGAGGATTTGTTCTGTTCTGTGTATTGTATTGTATTGTAATGACCCCCTTCTTTTTGACGCCCAGTCCAATATTTCTTCCATTTTTTCCCTACAAGGGTTTTTTTTGGGAGTTTTTCCTTGACTTCTTAGAGAGTCAAGGCTGGGAGGCTGTCAAGAGGCAGGAGCTGTTAAAGCTCATTGCTACACTTCTTGTGTAATTTTGGGCTATACAAAAATAAATTGTATTGTATTGTATTGTATTGAAGAAAAAGAAAATAAAACACTTGTGTGCTTTGAACCTGTGTCCTATGTCTGTCTGTGTCAGGGCTGGTCTTTACAATGTACATATTTTTTTTCTTGTTATTATTCCTTAAACAATATAACAACTATTTAAATAACATTTACATTGTATTAGGTATTAAATGTAATCTATAGATCATTTAAATTGCACAAGAGAATGTGTGTAGGTTGTATGCAAATACTACACCATTTTATATTAGGGACTTGAGCACGTGAAGATTTTGGCTTTTATGGGTGGTCCCGGGAACCAATAGCCAGGATAACTGTACTTGTGTCAATGTGATATTTCAGTGCTTTGTCTAGTATATAATAAGGAGTTAAAGTCTGTGTGTGTCCAGTCCTTCTTGGCAATCGGATTGGACAGTTTGGCTTTGGTGATGTGACGAAAGAGGATGTGCAAGTATGAGAAGCAAGGGGAGGAGTAAAGGCATATGATTCTGTGAGAATCACCTTCAAAGACAGCAAGTTTAAAACAGGACGGGAAGTTAGAAAGGCCCTTCAATGTGACCGAGTCTGAGAAGTAGGCTTTACGGGAATACGCTGGGCAAGAGACGTTCATACACACAAATACAAAGCAAAGGTGCTGAAGGTACAAGGCAGGAAATATTTTTATAGGGCAAAACAGCAAATATTTTTTAATTATTCTATTGTACCCTGGGTGATAAATAATAAGGTCTGTGTGGGTGTGTGTGTGTCCAGTCTCTCTGAGCAATGTGATTGGTCAGTTTGGCTTTGTTGGGATTGGTTATTTTGGCTTTGTTGGGACTTGTCAGGTTGACTTTGTTGTGATTGGTCAGTTTGGCTTTGGCGATACAACCAATAGAGGAAGTGCAAGTGTAAGACACAAGAGAAGGAGTAAAGGCTTAGGAGGCAAGCTGAAAGTCAGCTTCAGAATCAGCAAGTATAAAAGCGGGCAGAAGGCAAGCAGGGCACCTTGAAATAACAGAGTCTGAGAAGCAGGCCCTATGAGAACATAGAGAGGGTACGACAGACAAGAGACATTGAGACACAAGAGGATACCATGGAAAAGCACTGAAAGCACACACAGGACAAGATATATCAAATATTTTAAAATGTCTTCAACAGGTAAAATGGCTAGTTTTTGATAAATCTGTGAAAATTCCTAAAATCCTGCTTTTGCTTTGTCATTTTGGGTATTGAGCGTTGCTTGATGAGGGTAAAAAATTTAATTTAAATAACTGTAGCACAAAGCTGAAATACAATAAAATATGTACAAAGTGAAGGGGTGTGGATACTTTCTCAAGGCACTGTACATTTGTAGTCTGAAAAAGGTTGTGAATTCTTCCATCTTTATTGCTAATTTAAGCAGGATGAATAGCAAAGTCCACAGACTTGAATTCCCGGTACACTTTTAAAGTTTCACATGTGATCTCAAGGACCTGTTCAAAACATAATAGAACTTCTAAGCCAATTTGTGCTTCTGTATCGAAACAGTGTCACATTGCTGAACAAATCTCTGAATGGTGACGTATGTGGTTTAAGTTTTTTACCCTTTTTTTAATCTTATTTTATAAACACATGACCAGCCATATCCTAAGGCGGATTCTGCCAAAAATCCTTTTTTACAGTTTCAAATACACATTCCACTGCTTTTGATTTATATACACATCAAAAACAAGAACGTCTAGCAAAAATCAAAAAAATCCATCTCCAGCTGTGAGCTACCCTCAACTGCACAATTCTAATCTTTGAAATGTAATAGAAAATACAAATATACCCGAAAACATATTAAATTATAAATGTTGTGGTCTCCAAACATTTCTTTTAATATGAACAGTCTGTTGTTTTTATTTCTTCTAGAGGTAAATTAAGCAAACACACTCTTTAAAATTATTTCTTCCCTGTTAATTTGTATATGCAGAATAGAGGAATATAGCATTTCTGATGAATCCAAAATTACACAAATATAATAAATGGCCTTATGAGTGTTGCATTAAATTATATTTTATTTATAATGTATCTCTATACCTTCCAGTATTTTTTAAAACAACCTTTACTTCTGTCGTAATTTTATCCTACTTAGTATCTTGATGTAGCTAAACATAGCCTGTCAGTTCTAAGGGGTGCATGCTTCAGACACTGAGGGGAACCCACAGTTGTTGAACTCTGATGGCACTGAGTGGGTGCCATTACCTGATGGATTCTGATTGTGAAAGGACGAGTGTGCACACTACGTACTCCAGGGGCCATGCACTCCTTAAAGTCTTGAGACGTATACACAAAAGGGTGCTGTTAATGTTACTGAAGGGGCAAGCATGCCAGACGATGAGGGCGACCGCCCCACAGGTCGTCAAAGTCTATTAATACTGACAATCCTCCATGGTCATCGATGGGCGATGTCTTTCAACCCCGTCCACGGCTTCGAACGGCACAGAAGCTAAACATCTTACTATACCAAGTGATAGGAACAGCAGTTAGCCTTGGAAATAAGACTGAGAAAATCACAGGCTGATCTAACTTGTGTGAATTTCATGAAAGCATGTCCTAATGTGACTCAGTAGTGTGTATGGCCCCCCACGTGCCTGTATGCACTCCCAACATTGTCTAGGCATGCTCCTGATCAGACGACGAATGGTGGGATCTCCTCCCACACCTGGATCAGGGCATCAGTGAACTCCTGGACTGTCTGTGTGCTGCATAGTAGTGTTGGACATGTAACAGCCCAAAGATTCTTAGTTTACATTCAGGTCTGGAGAACATAAGGACTAGTTAATGGCATCAATGCCTTCGTCATCCAGGCACTGCCTTCACGTTCTGGCCACATTAATGTTACTGAAGAGGCAAGCATGCCAGACGACAAGAGTGACCACCCCACAGGTCGTCAAAAGTCCATTAATACTGACTATCCTCCATGGTCATTGATGGGCGATGTCTTTCAACCCTGTCCACGTCTTCGAACGGCACAGAAGCTAAACATCTTACTATACCCAATGGAAAGTACAGCAGTTAGCCTTAGATTAAGACTGAAAAATGTCTACTGTGGGGCAAGTGGGTGAGCTACCCCATCAAAAGTTAAGGCATCTTATAGCTAGAAGCAAAGAGTTGTAGTTAAAATACAGATCCTGTTAATGATGAAACACCAAAGCTCAATCATTCGGAGGGGTGCCCTTATACTTTTGACCAATGACCATATAATCTACATTGTGTAAATATACGGCTCAAAAAAGCAAAGGTAACACTTAAATCACACATTGGATCTCGATGAATGAAATATTTAAGTAGAAAATCTTGACTAAGCAATACTGTGTAATTTGTTCAGAACAAAATGATGTAACAACAGTCAAAGGAAACCAAAATCACCAACCCATTGAGGGCTGAGACATTACTCGATTGCAACGAGTGCAGAATACAACTGCTAGAATCTTAACTAGGAAAAGAAAATCCGAGCACATCACCCCAGTCTTAGAGTCACTACAATGGTTATCTGTGTCATTTAGAATTGACTTTCAAATCCTGCTTATGGTTTACAAAGCCTTAAATAATCTGCTCCATCCTGTATCAGAATGCCTTTCACCTTACACTCCAAATCGCAACCTTAGATCTTCAAATGAGTGTCTGCTTATAAATCTGAGAGCTAAACTTAAAAGAAGTGGTGAGGTGGCCTTCTGCTGTCATGCACCTAAAATCTGGAATAGCTTACCGATAGAAATTCGTCAGGCTAATACAGTGGAGCACTTTAACAAATTGCTAAAAACTCATAAGTTTAACAGGGCTTTCTCAGAGCTTCATCTTAGTTTAATCCTGATACTCTGTATATGCATTTAATTATCATTATCATTCTTGGTGGTTTCTGAAATCCTTACTAACCCCTACTTTCTCTGCTGTTCTTTTTCTGTTTTTTTGTGTTGTTGTGATCTGCTCCACCACCATGATGTCCCTACACCCTAACCCTAACCCTACATTGATGGATTAAAGGCCAGAGGTCCACATGACCGTCATCATCAAGTTCTTCCATGTGAACCCTGAATACCACTAGGACTGATTGAAGTCACTGATGTTAGGTAGAATGCCTAGAGAGTGCTGGCTGGTCTCGTGGCCTCAGAACCCCTGCAGATTTTGTTTTTTTTTCTCCAGCCGTCTGGAGTTTTTTTTCTGTCCTCCCTGGCCATCGGACCTTACTTTTATTCCATGTTAATTAGTGTTCTCTAATTTTATTTTCTTATTTACTTTGTCTTTTTTTCTCTGTCCTCATCATGTAAAGCACTTTGAGCGACATCATTTGTATGAAAATGTGCTATAGAAATAAATGTTATTGTTGTTAATTCAACATCACACTGAATATCAAAGTCAAAAATTGAAATCACAGGCTGATCCAACTTGTGTGAATTTCTTGATGGCAAGTCCTAATGTGACTCAGTAGTGTGTATGGCCCCCTCATGCCTGTATGCACTCCCAACAATATCTGGGCATGCCCCTGATGAGATGACGAATGGTGGGATCTCCTCCCACACCTGGATTAGGGTATCAGTGAACTCCTGGACTGTCTGTGGTGCTACATGGCAGTGTTGGACATGTAGCTCCCAAAGGTTCTCAGTTAGATTCAGGTCTAGGGAACATGGGGGCCAGTTAATGGCATCAATGCCTTTGTCATCAAGGCACTGCCTACACACTCTGGCCACATTACTTTGCACCAGGAGGTCTGACAATACCTAACAGCAGTCAGGGGACTGTTGCCTAACATGTGGAGGTCTGTGTGGCCCTCCAAGGATATGCCTCCCCAGACCAACACTGACCCAAACCTGGAGGATGATGGCTTGCTGTTTGATGTTGCAGACTGCATAACGTTCACCAGGGCATCACCAGACTCGTTCACATCTGTGACATGTGCACCTGCTCTCATCTGTGACGTGAATGGGGGGCCAATGGTGGGCCTGCCAATTGTGGTAATCTCTAGCGAATGCCAATCAAGATGCATGGTGATGAACTGTGAGCACAGGTCCCACTTGAGGATGTTAGGACCTCATGCCACCCTCATGGAGTCAGTTTCTGACAATTTGGTCAGAAACATGTACACCAGTGGCCAGCTTGAGGTCATTTTGTAGGGCTATGTTTCCTTCTGTTCCTCCTCGCACAAAGGAGCAGATACAGGCCCTGATGCTGGGTTGATGCTCTTCTTTGGTCCATCCTCTGGTATCTCCTCAATGCTTTTGAGACTGTGCTGGGAGACACAGCAAACCTTCTTGTGACGGTACATCCTGAACAGTAGTGACAGGGACACTAACAAAATGCAAAACTAGAGAAGAATCAGTCAGGAAGGATAAGCATAGAGCCATTGTCTGTGTCCACCATTCCATTTGTGATGGGTTGTCTTGCTGTTGCCTCTTCAGTGCCCCTGTTGTCATCTTCATTTGCACCAAAGCAGGTGAAGTTGACTCACAATCACTGATGCGTCCTACCTGAACATGTGGATATTCTTGAAGATTCATTAACTTGATGTTAGATTGTGGTGATCATGTGCTCCCTTCATTTTTTTGAGCTGTGTAGGCTATATAGCCTTGATGAAATATTATAATTTTTGCATAAATAGCCCATATATTTATTGTCCAGTACTTCCATATCTACCCATGTTTCTTTTTTGTCTAATTTTTGAATGTGTTCAGTCTTTAGAATAACCTTGGGTGTTTCACTGTTGTTTCTGTCAGCAACAAAACCTCAATCTGATTTTACTTCCCAGGAGGAATACTTCTGAAAACGCTGGGAGGCATTGTAATCCCTTTCATGTTTTTCTGACTAAAGCGCCAGACAGTCTCCTTAACGTCTAGGATTATTATGACACTCCAATTTTAATGGAAATTCTCGGTAAAGGGATGTGAAATGAAAACTGAACCATTTTTGTTATCTGCTTATCCTGTTTTGGGTGACATTTTTTTTAGAAATTTGCAATCACACTAGGTACACAGTAGATCTGAAAGAAACTAATGTTCAATTGAAATACATAGCGCCCTACCCGGGTATTGTTTCCTGCCTTGCACCCTGTGTTGGCTGGGATTGGCTCCAGCAGACCCCCGTGACCCTGTAGTTAGGATTTAGCGGGTTAGATAATGGATGGATGGATGGATGATATACATACACTTTGTATAGTAGCATTTACATATACAGAACGTGCATTGTCAAATCCACTAACTTTAAAAACATCATTAAGTCTAGCTTTGTTTGTGAGCAAGTTTATTTCAAAAGTAATTATGAATGAATTTGTTTAATGGAATTTATTTAACCCTGCTTAATACAATTAATACAGTTTTTTTGGTGTCTGGTCCCCCAGCATTCAATGCAAAGCAGACACCACCCTTGTATGGAACACCAATCAATCGCAGGGCACACTCGCACACGGTGCCTTACAAAAGTAATCAGAGCCGTTCACTCTTTTCTCATTTTTAATTTTGCAGTCCTGTATGTTCAGGCCCTGCCAATACTTGGATAGGAGACTATCTAGGAAAAGCTTGGATTGCTGCTGGAAGAGGTGTTGGTGATGCCAGGAGGGGGCACTTACCCTGTGGACTGAATGTGGATTTCAATGCTCCAGTGGAGTGACAGGGGACACTGTCCTGTAACTATGGTGCAGTCTGTCGGATGAGATGTCAAGCTGAGGTACTGACTCTCTATGGTCATACAAAATCTTTGGGTATACTTCATAAAGTGCTGGATATATCCCAATGTCCTGACTAAATTGTCCTCGATAACCTAGTAATTCTGGTCCCCTAATCATCCCCCGTCTCTGATCGGCTAAGCATCTCTTTTACCACTTCACCACTTAATGGCCAATGTGCGGTGAGTGTATTAGCACAAAAATGGCTGCTGTTGCATCAGCCAGGTAGGTGCTACACATTAGTGGTATTTGAAGAGACTCCCCACTCACTATGAAAAGCGCTTTGAGAGCTGTATAAATGTTAATTACTATTTTTATTATTCATTACGTAAAGATGTATGATATAGCGGGTCCGGTTGGAAAGAATGGCCAGTTTTAAATAAATAATTGCCGCACTTGCGGCTTAGAGGGGACGTGGTAGTGTGGCCGGAACGGTTCCGGGCTACGATGCGTGTATGGGCGTTTCCACGTTGAAGTGCACAGGTGTGGGATTGCCTGGATCTGTAATTGATGTTGGGAACTGCTAATTGTCACACCAGTGACAAAAATCCAATAATTATTTATTATTATAAATAAAGTACACTAAGCACGCTCCTCTCCACAATTCTCAATAAATCAATACTCCAATCATTAAACAATAATCAAATCTCAATCCTCTACTCCCAGACGCTTAGCCACTCTGCCTCCCAACTCAGCTCGCCATCTGGGAGCTCCCATAATCCTTTTATATTCCCTGACCTGGAAGTGTTCCAATGCCCAGTCCATGTGATCTCCTATCACTTCTGGGTCAGATAAAAAGGTCCTTTTCTTCACCCCGGAAGCACGCCATTCCCCTTGTCCATGTGACTCAGACGTACTTCCGGGGTGTAGAGAAAATAAACACTGTTCCTCCCTGCAGCGTCTCCTAGCGGCCCCCACGGTATCCAGCAGGGCTGTGAATAAAGACTCCAATGTCCATGATGCCCTGCTGGTCTTCGGGGCACCTCTATACTGCAGGTACGGGCTCCAGCTGGCGGCGTGGGGGTATTGGCCGGGATGAACAGCCGGCCATACATCACACAGTCTACTTCTGAACTGAAAACATGTTTTTATGTTGTTTCTTTGTTTTTTTTTTACATTCATTTAATTATACAGGATACACCAGTGTGCCTCAACTTTTCTTCCAATGTCTTTGTGTTTTGTTACAATATACTTATATATACATAACATGAGTGCATGGGAGGCAGTCAATGAGCTTGGCTGAACATGGCAAACTGGAGCAGGGGTTGACTGGGTGCATTAATGCCTTTTCTCCCTCCCCTCCAGATTCTCTGAGCAGAAGCCTGTCTAACTCCACCTCTGCTTTGAGAACCCACCCCACCCAATCATTGACCTCACTTCTGGTTCCAACCCCTTGGACACACCCCTTCCACCTCACCATTTATAAAAGCAACCACTTTTTCCCAGTCACCCAACCCGTCTTGGACTCAGTCTGAAAAGATCACTCGGCTCCATTGACCATTACATTCGTGTCTAGGTCTTTTACTATATATATATATATATATATATATATATATATATATATATATATATATATATATATATATATATATATATATATATATATATACTAGCTGTGTAAGCCAAACCGCAGGCTCCTAAAAATCATAGATTCTGGCACTTCAAACAATCAGTCGCATCAGTTGTGCATTGGTGGTTAAGCGGTTAAGATTTTCTTTCCTTGGTGGTTTCATTTTCCCAATGTGCTCACCTCATTTGTGTATTAGCGGCTAAGCGTATTTCTCTCTTTTCTTGGCAGTTTCACTTTGGAGACAGAGTCACTTTCTTTGAACTTCATGCTATAGCCTTGCACTTCTGGGCTGCCTCGCACTTCCAGGCCGGACAGATAGACACACATACTTCCATGCATAGACGTTTATATATAATACCCTAAAAGCCACCCGATTTTGTTCTGCAGACATGATGATTCTTCACTGTTTGTACGCGTGCACATTGGTCTGCAATATTACGCTACTAAGATCTTTAAGCAGGGAAATTCATGTGCTAAACACCTCCATTTATTGTACAAAATGTCTGGCAATCAACATAGCTAAAATAGGAAGACAGCCCATGAAAAGGTGAAGCTGTCAAGAACTTACCAAGCCTATTGTAGAAGATCTCACTTTCCTTGATCATAACTGACATGATCTTTCTCCGTGTGACCTTTCACAGGGTTTCAAAGATACCTTTCAATAAAAACAGAAGAAGGCAAACCTATCCTCAGAGTCATCACACATTTCACCAGATTTAAAAGACCTTTCAATTTCTCTCTCTTTGTCTTCTGTAATGGCTACCTCTGTCATCCACTGTGGTCTATTTCTACTTTCATCTTACCTGGCTTTTTTTCCCACCTTTATATATTACCTTCCTTTTCTTTTTCTAGCACATACCTTATGAAGAAAGAAACAGAGACTTTTTGTTGTATTTTCCATTGTGGGGTCAACTTATAATTTGTTAATACTGTATAAACTTATCTTTTAATTAATTGGTATAATGAGGTTCAAAGTTAAGGGTAAAGCAAAAGTAGTCAGCTGACTACATGTTCTGTGTAGTCACCTATGGAAACACTGCTACAATTTTTGTTTGCTGTTGTTAGTCAAGTCTAATCGTTTTCTTTGATCTTTTCTAGACCACATAAACTCTCCACAAGTGTTCTTCAATGATCCATGGTTGGCTCCGCTTCTGCCAGGCTAAGGGTGTGCTGCTTCTTCTCATGCTTCTTTGATTTGATTTTTTTATTATTATTATTTTATATACTTTATATACTATACAACTCACAGGTTTCAGCAGAGATCTCCAGCTGTTTCTCTTCCACCTCATCCAGGATGAATGATCATCACCTTAAACTTAACCTTTAAAAGTCAGATATCCTGAACTTGTCTTCTGCTTCTCCTTTTTCACATTTATCTCTCTAAGCATTGCTTTTGAAGATGTCACCCTTTTACTATCAATCACGGTCTGGAGTTTCAGTGTGACACCAGACTCCTCACTTTGATTCATTGAAAATATTTCTTCAGAGACCTGCTCATGTAATTTCCTTCATTATGATATTCAGAGGATCTGACCCCTCATCACTAATTATGCCATGCAACTCCTTATACAGATACTAGTTCTCTCATGGCTAGATTATCATAACTCTCTCCTGGCGGGGCATCCTTCAACAGCTATTTGACCTCTCCAACTCTTCCACAATGTGGCTGATCAACTGATGTTATATGTTCCTTGTTTTTCTCCTAGGACTCCTCTGTTTTCATCTCTTCACTGGCTTCACATTATTGTAAGAATCTAGTCCTAAGCTCTTGTCTTGATTTATGGTTCTCTGAATGGTTCTGCTAATCAGTGTCTCATGTCTTTTGTGTCTCCATATATCCCTTCAAGAAGTATCTACACTGTTTCTGCATGTCTGCTGACCATCCCTCCTCTTTCATGATATGCCAAGAACCACTGTTTTCCATTTTTGCTCCAAAGATGTGGGATGATCTACCTTTGGCTAATCGACGTCTTTTGAAAACACAATTTTCCATTAAATATTTTGGAACTTAGCATCGATATTCAGGAGTGAAATTGGTCTACATGATGGACATTGTAGTAAGTCTTTATTTTTCTTTGGAAATACACTGTGTGGATCAACGAAAGGGAAAAATTCAGGGTGCCAACCAGGTTGGTCTGTTCATTTTCCAAAATATTATCCAAAAATAACACTTTTTGAAGCAGGACTGAAAATCTAATCAAAGTAAGTAATAAAATGACAAATTAGGTGACTTCTGTAAAGGGAGTTCTGTCCAGAGGGTAGTTCTTGCTAGAAACGACACTTTCTTCTGGAAAGATCAGGCTTTTATGGAGAGTGAACCGGAAGGGGAGGAGTCAATTACTGTCACTGGGCAGTTTCTTGACGCTGTGGAGACAGAAGGAAATGGCACTGTTCACGATATCTCCTCCTCTCATCCCAGCATGTTATTACCTTGACATAGCCTGCAAGCAGCTCCTACGATGCACATGCGTTACCAGTTGTTAATGCTTGGTACAATATTTAGGTAGAATTTTGCTTTCTGTAGCTTCCTTAAATGTTAGTAATAATGGAGCCAACTTAATTGATTTTTTTTTTTTATTTATAAAACTCAACTGTGTGGCTACCTGAGCCTTCAGCTTTCCCACTTTGGAGTGGGTTTATGGCATTCTTTATTTCTAAAAGTGTCAGTCATTTTTGCAGTTCTTATAATGTCAAGCTGTGGTATTTTTAGTTTATCATAAAAGCTTATGTCTCATCTTCTTTACACTCCATGTAAAGGATCATTGTACTCTTTAAATATGTCAGCCATCTTTTTACGCTTCCTGATTTCATTTCCAGGCGCATTGATAATTTCTGTTATTGTATTGCACACTCCTTGTTTCTGGACTTGTTGAGCTGGAATCTTTTTAGCCTTCTCTCAACATTCATAATAATGATGTCCACTCATTACAAAATCTCTCATATTATTTTCTTTATACCCCTTTAAAAATTGATACAATACAATACAATACAGTTTATTTTTGTATAGCCCAAAATCACACAGGAAGTGCCGCAATGGGCTTTAACAGGCCCTGCCTTTTGACAGCCCCCCAGCCTTGACTCTCTGAGAAGACAAGGAAAAACTCCCAATAAAAACCTTGTAGGGAAAAATGGAAGAAACCTCGGGAAAGGCAGTTCAAAGAGAGACCCCTTTCCAGGTAGGTTGGGCGTGCAGTAGGTGTCAAAAGTAGGGGGTCAATACAATACAATATACACAACAGAACAATTCCTTAAGACAGCATAATAAAATTTTAGAATTACGGTTTAACAGTAGATGATATGACATAATTAGGTTTGGATATTTTTAGAGTCCTGGAGACCTCATCCTGATGACAGGTATAATAAAATAAGAGCACGGAGACAGCAGAGGAAGGATAGGGAAGCCTCCCTGTATACTGGATGAAGGTTCCAGTCTTTCAAAGTAAAGTCAAAGTACATCGAAATAAACATTTGACAGTTACAGAATGGCTTCTTGAAGCTTTTATAGGGGGTTTCAGGAAGTACAATTGGTGGGGGATGAAATGAGCTAAACGGAGGTGACGTTGATTGTAGAAGCTGGGGATGATGTCAGAATCAGGGGACGGATCTGAAGTCATCATGGTGAGACCAGAAGTAAGCTAATTTGGTGGAGATGGAAGAGAAGTCTTCTGTAGCGAGTGCCATGGCTGTGGAAACATAAATGCTGTTTTATGTAAGAGTTTTTTGATCTTCCGTCTTTGTGTTGGTGAGATTTTATGTTCTTTCGTGCCCTATCAAGCCCTTTGATTGTCCCCTATTTGCACGTGTGTGACACAGGATATTGATTTTCACTAATCCAGAAAGTAGTTAACCCTTCATGAATTCCTAATCTTCCATAGTTGAGAAAAATCACATTTTCACAATTTCTATGGTCTTATATCTCTTGAGACAAGATATGAAAATCAGATTTTTGTGCAACATTATCTATATATGATAGTAGACTACCTCATGAAAATTGGTTATTAGATTCAGCCTATTTTTAAGACATGGGGTTTGGTAGGTCGGAGAAAATGTTGGTTATTGATGTTTCTGTTGTTAGTCATTAGTACTAAAATATAAATAATATAATATTTATAAACTGATGCTAACCCTCCGATATTCTGTTTCTTATATCGACATCCTCATTTGGCACTTGGTTGTTTGCCCATCTATGTGAAAGTCATCTCAGATAAAGGAGTACCAGAATCATCAGGTAGAAGAGTCCTGTCATCTGATTGGCAGGCCCAGCACTGACTCAGATGTAGAATGGCCAATAGGGTGGAGGCTGATTATTGGCCGAGGTCTCCAGGACTTTGAGTGTGTCTGGCTTGTCTGACTCCTCTTCTACAATCTGGCTGTGGTTCTACAATGAGCTGATGGACAGATACTGCTGTTTTTTATTTGTAGGTCATTTATTAGTTGTTGATCCTGTTCTATGATAGCAAAAGAATCGAAGATCAAGTGCACAATTGTCACTTGAGGATGAGCCACAGAAATGCGTGTTTTCATGGGATCCTTGCTGTGGGTGAAGTGTTCATAAAGTCAAACAGGGGTTGCACACATAAATCAAACATTTTCTAGGGTTGCGGGGCATGGAAAAGGTTGGGAGATACTGCCCAAGAACGACAAAGCAAAGATAAGATTTAATTGTGGTGCGATTGGTGGCTTGCAGAGTGACGTCATTTGTGGGTCATTTATTAGTTTGTGATCCTGTTCTGTGATAACAGAAGAATCAATTATAATGCACACCATTTTCACCTGTGAATCAGTGACAGATATGCATGTTCCCAAGGGTTTCTTGCTGTGGGTGGAGTGTTTGTAAAGGTGAAAAAAGTCTTTAAAAAGAATGGAATTTGAACCTTGCAATGATCCGTAGAGAAGGCTGAGATGTAGTATTGATTTCAGTGCAAGCCCTGATCATGAAACATCACTTACTTCAAGGTTTGATTGACATCAGGGAACTGAATTGGATGCAACACCTGCTGCTTACACACAACCCTTCTCTCTTGTTTGGTGGTCCTGGCAGTAGCACAGAGTAGATTGATGGACAAAAATATCAAAAATCATCCATTTACAGTAAGCTCAAATCTACAACACAATAAAGTGTGCAGAAAGTAAAGGAGTCAGAATACTTTCTGAATCCGCTGTAAATGTAACTGCCTTCACAATAAAAGTTTTACAGGTTAACCAGCTCTCTCTGCAATGGGTAGACATTCCACAAAACAAATAATTGGTTAGCTCTATTTTATAAAATTTTACCGCATTTATTCAGCAAACCTTAATAATTCATCTATTCATTGATCCATCCATTCATTCCTGCTGAATTAATTTCTTATAATTAATAACAAGACGTTAGCATTTATAGTACATCAAGGCCAACTGAATTAAAGCACAATCTAAGAAAAGGTAAAACCGAAAGATAAAGGAAATGTGCAATCCTGAAATGTTTGATGATATTTCAGATTTAACTCAAGTACTGAAAAAAGCATTTTTACCACCTTTATTATCCCTCCATCCATCCATTTTCTGCCACTCATCTGTGTCCAGGTCACAGGGGTTGCAGTCTAAGTAATAATGCCCAGACATCCCTTTTCCCTGTAACCTCCTCCAGCTCCTAAGGGGGGATACCAAGGCATTCCCTTGCAGGCAGAGAGAAATAATCTGCCCAGTGTGTCCTCTGTCTGCCCTGCGGTCTCTGCACAGTTGAGTAATCACCTCCCCAGGAAGCATCTTAATCAGGTGCTTACCACCTATAGTTTACTTTGCATTATCAAATGGTAAAGTTCTTTGTTAAAGAAACATCTTCTTCTTCTTCTTCTTTTGGCTGCCCCCGTTAGGGGTTACCACAGTGGATCATTTTGTTCCATATCTTCCTGTCCTCCTCATCCTGCTCTGTCACACCCATCACCTTCATGTCCTCTCTCACTACATCCATAAACCTTCTCTAAGGCCTTTCTCTTTTCCTGTATTCTTAGCATTCTTCTCCCAACATACTCATCATCTCTCCTCTGCACATGTCCAAACCAATGCAATCTCGCCTCTCTGACTTTGTCTCTCAACCGCCCACCCTGAGCTGACCCTCTAATGCCATCATTCCTAATCCTGTCCATCCTCGTCACACCCAATGCAAATCTTAGCATCTTAAACTCTGCCACCTACAATTCTGTCACCTGCCTTCTGCTCAGTGCCACCGTCTCCAACCTATATAACATATAACTGTAGCTGGTCTCACTACCGTCCTGTAGACCTTCCCTTTCACTCTTGCTGATAGCCGTCTGTCACAAATCACTCCTGACACTCTTCTCCACCCTGCCTGCACTCTCTTTTTCACTTCTCTTCCACAATCTCCATTACTCTGTACTGTTGATCCCAATCTCCTGCTTGTGCTGATCGACACATTTGCAAAACAAAGGACGCTGATGATGAGGTACGAGGGAGTTTAAGATTTAAGGCCTGGGATAACACATTTTTTTGTAGGCTTCAGGGATTTTATTGTTACACCCCTTTATCAGACTCATTATAGACCCCAGAGGCACCTATAACCTTCATTCTGAAGGAGAACTCGGACAACTCTTTCAATCTTGGCATGATGGCAGCACACACTTCAACAACAAAGAGCAAAATAAAGTAAATGTCTGAGGTTTAAATAAAGCAGGCCCTCTTCAGTGATGTTGTAATTCACTTTTAGGTATCGGAGGTAGTAGTATATATAGGAGTAAATTTTTTTCCACATGCGAAATGTTTATTTAAATTATACAGTGGACTACATAATATAAATGTGGAATGATGCTTCCTAAATTATATCATTCTTTCTATAAATTCTGTTTAAGTGAAGATCAAAGTTTGCTATTTTCACATACTATATGTTAGTAAAGAAACCCATTTCATGGGGTGTATTTTTTCACATATCACCGTGGGGGTTTTGCTAAATACAAACAACTAAGACTTAACATCTTGCCTACATGCTCTATATATCACATAGTGTGAGAATTTGAAAAAAAAAAAAAAACATTTGAAAAGAAACAATTCTTCAACAAAATGAAAAACTGGAACACCTGGAAACTCCAGCTGCTTTGATGCTAACAAGGTATTTGATACTTTTGATTTTTACAATGACTTTCACAGCTGGGATGTATTGAAAAAATCATGAACAAATATAGCACACCAGAAACACAGAACAAGGACAAACTTACACAGTCTCCGGCCACTTTATTAGGTACACCTGTTCAACTGCTTGTTAACGCAAACACAGTCAAATGAAAAACTTTGGGAACCCCTCTCAGCCTGCATAATAATTGACTCTACTTTCAACAAATAAGATAACAGTGGTATGTCTTTCATTTCCTAGGAACATCTGAGTACTGCAGTGTTTTCCAAACAAAGATTTTTAGTGAAGCAGTATTTAGTTGTATGAAATTAAATCAAATGTGCAAAACTGTGCAAAAATGTGGGTCCCCTTGTGAATTTGGTGATTTGAATGCCTGCCACTGCTCAATGCTGATTACTTGGTTGGAAGAGCTCGATAAGCCTTGAACTTCATAGACAGGTGTGTCCAATCATGAGTGGTAAAATGTATTTAAATTGGTCAATTGCAAGTTGTGCTTCCTGTTGACTCTCCTCTGAAGAGTGACAGACAGCATGGGATCCTCAAAGCAACTCTCCAAAGATCTGAAAACAAAGATTATTCAGTCTCATGTTTTATGGGAAGGCTACAAAAAGCCATCTCAGAGGTTTAAACTGTCAGTTTCAACTGTAAGGAATGGAATCAGGAAATGGAAGGCCACAGGCACAGTTGCTGTTAAACCCAGCAGGTCTGGCAGGCCAAGAAAAATACAGGAGCGGCATATGAGCAGGATTGTGAGAATGGTTACAGACAACCCACAGATCACCTCCAAAGACCTGCAAGAACATCTCGCTGCAGATGGTGTATCTGTACATCGTTCTACAATTCAGCACAATTTGCACAAAGAACATCTGTATGGCAGGGTGATAAGAAAGAAGCCCTTTCTGCACTCACGCCACAAACAGAGTCGTTTGTTGTATACAAATGCTCATTTAGACAAGCCAGATTAATTTTGGAACAAAGTGCTTGGGACTGATGAGACAAAAATCAAGTTATTTGGTCCTAACAAAAAGCGCTTTGCATGGCGGAAGAAGAACACCGCATTCCAAGAAAAACACCTGCTACCTCCTGTCAAATTTGGTGGAGGTCCCATCATGCTGTGGGGCTGTGTGGCTAGTTCAGGGACTGGGACCCTTGTTAAAGTCGAGGGTCAGATGAATTCAACCCAATATCAACCAATTTGTCAGGATAATGTTCAAGCATCAGTCACAAAGTTGAAGTTACACAGGGGTTGGATATTCCAACAAGACAATGACCCAAAACACAGTTCAAAATCTACAAAGACATTCATGCAGAGGGAGAAATACAATGTTCTGGAATGGCCATCACAGTCCCCTGACTTTAATATCATCGAAAATCTATGGGATGATCTGAAGCAGGCTGTCCATGCTCGGAAGCCATCAAACTGAACTGAACTGGAGAGATTTTGTATGGAAGAATGGTCAGAAATACCTCCATTCAGAATCCAGACACTCATCACAGGCTATAGGAGGCATCTAGATGCTGTTATATTTGCAAAAGGAGGCTCAACTAAGTATTGATGTCATATCTCTGTTGGGGTGCCCAAATTTATGCACCTGTCTAATTTTGTTATGATGCATATTGCATATTTTCTGTTAATCCATTAAACTTAATGTCACTGCTGAAAAACTATTGTTTCCATAAGGCATGTCATCTATTAAATGGAAGTTGCTACTTTGAAAGAATTAAGAGGGTTTTCCAAAGTTTTTCATTTGACTGTATCAAATCAGCCAATCACATGGCAGCATCTCAATGCATTTCGGCCTGTAGACATTGTCAAGACAACCTGCTGAAGTTCAAACTGAACATGAGAATGAGGAAGAAAGGTGACTGAAGTGACTTAGAACGTGGCATGGTTGTTGGTGCCAGACAGCCTGATCTGAGTATTTCAAAAATTGCTGATCTACTAGGATTTTCGTGCACAATCATCGCCACGGTTTACAGAAAATTGTCCAAAAAAGGGAAAATATCAATTGATTGGCCGTTTTCTAAGTGAAAATGCCTGGTTAATGCCAGAGGTCAGAGAACATTGGCCTGGTTGTATTGGGGGCCCGTGGCCACCGCCAGGCAGCGCCCTAGTGCCTGAAGAAACCTGGAGCCCAGCACTTCCGCCACACCAGGAAGTGCTGGGGGGAAGAAGACAAGGGACTCCCGGAGGGCTTCCGGGTGCGAGGCCGGCACTTCCGCCACACTGGGAATGCCGGGAAGCAGCTGGAGCTCATCGGAGGACGGAGCTGGAGAGAGGACTGGAGGCGGCCAGGAGAAAGGCAGTTGGACTGTGAGGCCTGGACTTTGGGGGATTGGTGCTGGAGGCACTGGGTTGTGCACTAACTGAACTGTAAATATAGTGTAAATAAACGTGTATTGGGTGCAACAAAAGATGTCCGTCTGTCTGTGTCCGGGTCAAGGTTCACAATATATATATATATATAAGCCCTTATAAACTCTCCGACACTGTTAACATTATTAGAGCCCTCTAGACATGAAATAACACCCTTTAGTTAAAAGTTTACATTGTGCTCCATGACAAGACAGAGATGGCAGTTCTTTCTCACAATTAAAAGAATGCAAACATATCTTCTCTTCAAAGGAGTGCTGTCAGGAGCAGAGAATGTCAGAGAGAGAGAGAGAGAGAGCGTGACAGAAAAGCAAACAATCAAAAAATCAATACGTGCTGTTGCACACCGCGATAAAGCAGCCGCAACAGAAGGGAGCAATGTGAAGGTAGTCTTTCAGCATTTTTAGAGTAGCGTCCGTATCCTCTAGGCAAACAGCCTCTGTGCAAACAGCCCCTCTGCTCACACCCCCATCGTCAGGAGCAGAGAATGTCAGAGAGGGTGAGAGAGAGATAGAGAAAAGCAAACAGTCAAGCACCACTCAGGAAGCACATCACATATCATTGAGGAGTTTTATTTAATTCGTAATACATGCTCTGATTGGGTAGCTTCTAAGTTATCCGCCAATAGCGTCCCTTGTATGAAATCAACTGGGCAAACAAACTGAGGAAGCATGTACCATAAATTTAAAGACCCATTGTCCGCAGAAATCCGCGAACCAGCGAAAAATCCGTGATATATATTTAGATATGCTTACATTTAAAATCCGCGATAGAGTGAAGCCGCGAAAGTCGAAGCGCGATATAGCGAGGGATCACTGTATATATATATTGTGACA
This sequence comes from Polypterus senegalus, assembly GCF_016835505.1. Classification (NCBI taxonomy): domain Eukaryota; kingdom Metazoa; phylum Chordata; class Cladistia; order Polypteriformes; family Polypteridae; genus Polypterus; species Polypterus senegalus. The sequence goes on from NC_053158.1 coordinate 13,646,093, forward strand.
TCCCGTCGAATAAACACACTCAGGAGCCGCATGACCGGGGAAGTCTTCCAAATGCCAACTGGCTTTTTATTCAAGATGCTGCGATATAAACGGTGCCCTACAGCCGCCCGTTGTCTGGGTCACGGGGACACCTCCAAAATAACAAAGACTAATCACCTTCGTCCTATCGACCTCTCTTAAAAACATTTACTTCCCTTCTTTACACCTGATGCTGTTCTCCTCACTTTCTCCAGCCTCTCCAATTCCCACTTCTGGCCACACCACCCCTTTTTATCACGCCCCGTTAATTAACCCGGATCCCTGTCACTCATCTCTTTCTCGGGAGGTGCCCCAAGCCCTTAAAAACAGGGTTCCCCCAGGACTCCACCCCAACACTGCTTCCCTTACCTATAGCCCATGCAATGGCAAGACATGTTGCAATATATATATATATATATATATATATATATATATATATATATATGTACAGTGGTGTGAAAAACTATTTGCCCCCTTCCTGATTTCTTATTCTTTTGCATGTTTGTCACACAAAATGTTTCTGATCATCAAACACATTTAACCATTAGTCAAATATAACACAAGTAAACACAAAATGCAGTTTTAAATGATGGTTTTATTATTTAGGAGAAAAAAATCCAAACCTACATGGCCCTGTGTGAAAAAGTAATTGCCCCCTTGTTAAAAAATAACCTAACTGTGGTGTATCACACCTGAGTTCAATTTCCGTAGCCACCCCAAGGCCTGATTACTGCCACACCTGTTTCAATCAAGAAATCACTTAAATAGGAGCTGCCTGACACAGAGAAGTAGACCAAAAGCACCTCAAAAGCTAGACATCATGCCAAGATCCAAAGAAATTCAGGAACAAATGAGAACAGAAGTAATTGAGATCTATCAGAATGGTAAAGGTTATAAAGCCATTTCTAAAGCTTTGGGACTCCAGCGAACCACAGTGAGAGCCATTATCCACAAATGGCAAAAACATGGAACAGTGGTGAACCTTCCCAGGAGTGGCCGGCCGACCAAAATTACCCCAAGAGCGCAGAGACGACTCATCCGAGAGGTCACAAAAGTCCCCAGGACAACGTCTAAAGAACTGCAGGCCTCACTTGCCTCAATTAAGGTCAGTGTTCACGACTCCACCATAAGAAAGAGACTGGGAAAAAATGGCCTGCATGGCAGATTTCCAAGACGCAAACCACTGTTAAGCAAAAAGAACATTAGGGCTCGTCTCAATTTTGCTAAGAAACATTTCAATGATTGCCAAGACTTTTGGGAAAATACCTTGTGGACTGATGAGACAAAAGTTGAACTTTTTGAAAGGCAAATGTCCCATTACATCTGGTGTAAAAGGAACACAGCATTTCAGAAAAAGAACATCATACCAACAGTAAAATATGGTGGTGGTAGTGTGATGGTCTGGGGTTGTTTTGCTGCTTCAGGACCTGGAAGGCTTGCTGTGATAGATGGAACCATGAATTCTACTGTCTACCAAAAAATCCTGAAGGAGAATGTCCGGCCATCTGTTCGTCAACTCAAGCTGAAGCAATCTTGGGTGCTGCAACAGGACAATGACCAAAACACACCAGCAAATCCACCTCTGAATGGCTGAAGAAAAACAAAATGAAGACTTTGGAGTGGCCTAGTCAAAGTCCTGACCTGAATCCAATTGAGATGCTATGGCATGACCTTAAAAGGCGGTTAATGCTAGAAAACCCTCAAATAAAGCTGAATTACAACAATTCTGCAAAGATGAGTGGGCCAAAATTCCTCCAGAGCGCTGTAAAAGACTCATTGCAAGTTATCGTAACGCTTGATTGCAGTTATTGCTGCTAGGGGTGGCCCAACCAGTTATTAGGTTCAGGGGGCAATTACTTTTTCACACAGGGCCATGTAGGTTTGGATTTTTTCTCCCTAAATAATGAAAACCATCATTTAAAAACTGCATTTTGTGTTTACTTGTGTTATATTTGACTAATGGTTAAATGTGTTTGATGATCAGAAACGTTTTGTGTGACAAACATGAAAAGAATAAGAAATCAGGAAGGGGCAAATAGTTTTTCACACCACTGTATATATATATATATATATATATATTGTAAAAGGCGCTATATAGCGCCCGACCCGGCACAGACCACGCAGAGGCAACGTGTACAAAACACACAGGCTTTTATTTTTCTTCAGCTGTGTGACACGTCTTCCACGTGCCACACAGCCCAAAAACAGTCCCAAAGCACCACACAAAACACAAACCACAATTCTCCACCACTCCTCCCAGGCAAGCTTCGTCTCCTTCCTCCCAACTCTGGCTTCTCGAGTGGTAGTGGCTGGGCCCTTTTATAGCCCACCTGGAAGCGTTCCAGGTGATTAACCACTGGGTCCTAATTACACTTCCGGGTGGGGCTGAAAGCTCGTCCAGCCGGGCTGTGGGAAGCAGGCAGCTCCCCCTAGCGGCCACGCCGGGCCCCAACCAAGCTGTGGAGGACTCCTTCTCCCATGGAGCCCTGCGGGCGGTTGGGGAGTCACCGTCGGCCAGGGAGGCTGCCACCAAGCGTCCCGGGGGAGGTATTGGACTTCCCATGGCGGCTCCCCCGGAACATAAGCAGCAGAGGCGTCCCTGCCGGACATGGGACCCGGCTGTCCTTCACAATATATATATATATATATATATATATATATATTCTTTGACACCACAGGGACTGCACCTAATTTCGTTGTATTTGTTACAATGACAGTAAAGATATTCTGACTCTGATTCTTCTGACAGCAGAAGACCACACCGGGTGCCACTCCTGTCAGCTAAGCGCAGGCAACCGAGGCTACAATTTGCACAGGAACAAACAAAATTGGACAATAGAGGATTGCAAAAACATTGCCTAGTCTGATGAGTCTTGATTTCTGCTGCGACATTTGGATGGTAGGGTCAGAATTTGACATCAACAACATGAAAAAATTGGTCCTTCCTGCCTTTTATCAAAAGTTCAGGCTGGTGGTGGTGGTGCCCTAATGGTGTTGGTGATATTTTCGTGGCACATATTGGGCCCTTTAGTACTTGCTGAGCATTGTTTAAATGCCATGCCCTACCTGAGTATTGTCACTGACCATATCCATCCCTTCATGACCACAGTGTACCCATTTTCTAATGACTACTTCTAGCAGGATAACGTGCCATGACACAAAGCTCAAATCCTCTCACACTGGTTTCTTGAACATGACAATGAGTTTATTATATTTAAATGGCCTCCAGAGTCACCAGTTCTTAATCCAAAAGACAACCTTTGGGATGTGGTGGAATGGGAGATTTGCATCACAGATGTGCAGTCAACAAATATGCAGCAACGGTATGATGCTATCATGTCAATGTGGACCAAAATCCCTGAGAGATGTTTCCAGCACCTTGTGGAATTAATTCCATGAAGAATTACGGCAGTTCTGAAGGCAAAAGGGGGTTAAACCTGGTAATAGCAAGGTGTGCACTCGGTCAGATTGACCACTTAGCAGCATTCAGCATAGTGATGGCCGAAGGATAGAAACTGTTTCTCAGTCTATTTGTCTTAGACTTTATGGATCTGAAATGTCTGGCTGAAGGCAGGGGTTCAAACAATACATGTCCTGGGTGTGATGGGTCCTGAAGAATTTTCTTGACATTCCTGAGGTAACAGGAACTATGTAGTTCTTCTAGTGAGGGGAGAGGATAGCCGACTATCTGCTGGGTGACCTTAATGACCTTGTGGAGCTCTTTCTTTTGTAGAACCAAGCACAGGATGCTCTCTACTGTGCATCAGTAAAAGGACATCAGCAGTTTCTCAGGGATGTTGTTCTCTCTGAGCACTCTCAGGAAGTAGAGTCTCTTTTGGGCCTTCTTCACTACCTCATTAGTGTGTGCTCCCCAGGTCAAGTCCCCCCTAATGGTGACTCCCAAGAAGCAGAAGTCTGAAACCCTCTCCACACAGTCCCCATTTATGATGAGTGGCTGGATGTTGTTTGGCTTCTTCCTGAAGTCCATGATGAGCTCCTTGGCCTTGGCTGTATTTAGGAGCAAGTTGTTATTCCTACAAGTTGTCAGCCGCTCCACTTCATCCCTGTAGGTGGACTCATCCCCCCCCAGAGATGAGCCCTATTACCGTGGTATCATCAGTGAACTTAACAATTGTGTTACTGTAGTGGGCAGGAATGCAATCATGAGTGTAAAGGGTATAGAGAAGGGTCTCAGCAAACTGTTAATTCAAATAGATAAGCAGATCCTTGATATAGGACAGAATTTTAGGACTCATTACAATTGATCAGATAACGAAGGAACTGTAGTATAATTGTGAAAATGGCTGCTATCAATGTAAAACCTGAGAATAATGTTTTTTTATATATATTATGGAGACTCGTTTTAAGGCCTTGCATGTTTTTCAGGGCAGTAACCTACTTAAAGAAATCCATAGATTGCAGTGGCGACATGGTGGCGCAGTGGTAGCGCTGCTGCCTCGCATTTAGGAGACCCAGGTCCTCCCTACGTGGAGTTTGCATGTTCTCCCTGTGTCTGCGTGGGTTTCCTCCGGGTACTCCGGTTTCCTCCCACAGTCCAAAGACATGCAGGTTAGGTGGATTGCCGATTCTAAATTGTCCCTATTGGGTGTGTGTGTCCTGCAGTGGGTTGGTGTCCTGCCCGGGATTGTTTCCTGCCTTGTGCCCTGTGTTGGCTGGACCCCCATGACCCTGTGTTCGGATTCAACGGCTTGGAAAATGGATGGATGGATAGATTGCAATAGTGGTTTAGCTAGAATGAGAAAATCACCAGTAGTCACGGCAATGTAAAAGTATAAAAAACAAACCAAAAATTAAAAAAAACTTGAAGTTATTGAAAGACAGACTGAGCATATAAACTGGATAAATAGCATTACTACTAAAATGGATCTAAACAAGATTTGGATCTGTACTGACCAAAAGTTGCTGAAAAACATAATATCAAAGTACTTTTCTTAGCTGTGAATGGAAACCTAGGATTTTGGCATTTCCATCGGGACTAAAGGCAGTTTCAGGGTATGAATTTTTAACTCACTTTCTGGAAAAGTATGAACATCTAAGACTCCCTTTTGAAATGATGTCAGTACCAGAGATGTCTAGCACAGCATCTGGAAGGTGTTGTCAATGTAATGGATGACATTCTATTTTGGAGTGAAGACTCAGAGTCATATAATCAATCACAGACTGAAAGAACTACTGAACAGAAAGAAAAGCATAAACAGAAGACTGAGGAGAGGCACAAAGGGACTGACAGAAATTAGTTGCAGAAAGACAAGTTTTAAGCAAGGACAAGCTGAAGCCAGACATGAATAAGGTGAAGACAATGTTGAAAATGTCATTGCCAGAGGATAAAAGAGAAAAGAGAGGGCTCAATAGGGGCTGAAAATACAAGCAATTTAACAATGTCCAACATGGAAATCTGGCAATGAGATGACTTAGTTGGTACTGCAATGGCAGTAATGCTATCACTAGTTACACAGGATTACTAACAATAATGAGGGAATGCTTCAATATCATAGATGGTAACAGGGAGTTAAATTCTTGTGGGACATAAATATAAACTGAGAATAATGTGGGGAGATAAAGTGTGGATCATGAGTTCTTAAAGACTGCAGCAGCATGGAAAAATATTTTCCTCCGTCTTCAAAGAAGGCAGTCATGGAGCCCAGATGAGAACACAGGACATATCTTTATTTGTTATACACAAATGTCTCAGTCCATGAAGTGAGCAATCAGTTCAACAACTCAGCTGCTTTTATACTTTTTCTAATTACCATCACCTCATCTAATACATCACGTCACCGTACTCTTAATATGCAGAACTTTATTACCTCCTCCAATCAACTAACACCACCAGTAATTTCTGACTCCTGTCAATTCACCCATTGTTCTGAACACTTCTTTTTTACGAGGGGTGTATTGAGGATTGTCCTATTGATATTAGTACGGCTTCACAAGATGGGTGTATGGGCTTTCCCAACAGTTTATTCCTGCTTTCTGGAGGGGTGTTTGTTACTCATTTTCCTCATTCTAACCTAACATTTGTAGCTTATCCAAGGTGAGGCAGAGATCTCTTGTGCTTTCAGCTTTTAACCCATTACTTACATTCAGTCCTTTTCCTTGTGTTTAATAATTCATTCTGGTTTCACTTCATATACAGTATATATAATTTTTTTATAGTGTATATATATATAGTATATACAGTATACACAGCCATGGCCAAAAGGTTTGAGAATGACACAGTATTGACTTTTACAAAGTTTCAGTGTTTTTACATCTTTTTGTCAGATGTTTCTATGATATACTGAAGTAGAATTACAACCATTTCATACAGCTTTTATTGACAATTTCATTAAGAGTCAATATTTGCAGTGTCGGCCCTTCTTTCTTTTTGAAGATCTCTGCAATTCGCCCTGGCATGCAGTCTGTCAATGAACTTCTGGGCAAAATCCTGACTAATGGCAGCCCATTCCTGCATAAACAATGTTTGGAGTTTGTCAGATTTGGTGGGTTTTTGTTTGTCCACCCATCTACTGAGGACTGACCAAAAGTTCTCAATGGGATTAAGGTCTGGGGAGTTTCTTGGCCATGGATCCAAATTTTTGTTCCCCAAGCCAGTTAGTTATCACTTTTGTCTTATGGCATGGTACTCTATCTTGTTTGTCACCAAACTGTTCTTGGATGGTTGGGAGAAGTTGATCTCATTCTTTATTCATGGCTCGGGATTAGGACACCACCAGTGCAGAGCTTGCTCAGGAATGGCAGCAGGCAGGTGTGAGTGAGGTGAAGACTTTTGGAGGATGGTCTGGGGTCAAGAAAGGCAGCAAAGAAGCCAAGAAAGACATCAGGGACAGACTGATATTCTGCAAAAGGGACAGGGATTGGACTGCTGAGGACTGCTAGGGGAAAGTCATTTTCTCTGTTTGCCAACTGGCCATCCAACCACAAGTGTTACCTGGTAGGTAACCATTTAATAATCAAACTGAGATTAAGACTTAAAAAGAATATATATATATATATATATATATATATATATATATATATATATATATATATATATGTCAGGGATGCCAGGGGCCATGACCCGGCCGGGACGCCAGGAGGGACCGGAAGAGGGTCAGAGCCCTGCCTGGATCACGTGGGGTTTGCCTTCCGGGTTGCTTTGGGGGCCACGGGTCGAGGGCATGGAAGCCCTTCCCTGTAGGGGCCCGTGGTCACCGCCAGGAGGCGCCCCAATGCCTTGGGACTTGTTTCCCCAGCACTCCCGCCACACCAGGAAGTGCTGGGGGGAAGATTTATGACGGCGCCCGGAGAGCAGCCGGGAGGACAGCCGGCACTTCCGCCACACTTGGGCGTGGCCAGAAGATTGCCGGGAACACCTGGGGCTCATCCGGGTCCTCCATAAAAGGGGCCGTCTCCCTTCATTCAGGGCTAGAGTCGGGTGGAAGAAGGACGAGGCAAGAGGAGTTGTGGAGGCGGCCCGAGAAGAAGGCATTGTGGCCAGGACTGAGAGTGAAGGACTGTTTTGGGGTTTGTGCACGTGACTGGGTCTTTGTGACCTCTATTATTGTGTAAATATTGTAAATAAACGTGTGGTGGTGTTTAAAAACAAGATGTCTGCCTGTCTGTGCCCGGGTTATGTTCACAATATATATATATATATATATATATATATATATATATATATATATATATATATATTGTGGTGAATGGCCAGCCCATTATCCCGGCCAATACCCCCAAGCAGCCAGGTGGAGCCCTCCTTGCAGTATGGAGCTCCCCAGAAGACCAGCAGGGCATCACGGACATTGTAATTTTTATACACAGCCCTGCTGGATGCCATGGGGGACACTAGGGGATGCTGCAGGGCGGAATAATGACTATTTGCCCTACGTCCCAGAAGCACACGTGGACAAGAGGAATGACGTGCTTCCGGGGTAAAGAAAAGAACTTGTACCTGACCCGGAAGTGATTGAGAGTCACATGGACTGGGGATTAGGAACACTTCCGGGTCAGGAGATATAAAAGGACTCTGGGAGCTCCCAGATGGCAAACTGAGCTGGGTGGAAGGGTGGCAACGCATCAGAGAGTGGAGGAATTGTTTATTGTGATTAGTGTTTGTATTATATGAGTATTGTGGAGGAGAGGGTGCTTTGTGCACTGTGGAGATTCAATAAAGTCAATTTGAGAACTTTTACCTGGTGTTTGGAGTCATGGACAGGGGTTCAAGGGAGCGAGAGTGCCCCATATCTACCACAAGTAGATCCTGATCCCAAGTATTTAAACTCACCCACCTTCGCTAACTCTACTCCCTGCATCCTCACCATTCCATACCTCTCCAGGGTCTCCTCAACCTGCTCCCTACTCTCTCTACAGATCACAATGTCATCGGCAAACATCATAGTCCACGGGGACTCCTGTCTAATCTCGTCGTTCAACCTGTCCATCACCATTGTAAATATGAAAGGGCTCAGAGCCGATCCTGATGTAATCCCACCTCAACCTTGAATGCATCCGTCACTCTTACCTCAGACCTCACCACGGTCACACTTCCCTCGTACATATCCTATACAACTCTTATGTACTTCTCTGCCACTCCCAACTTCTTCATACAATATCACAGCTCCTCTCGAGGCACCCTGTCATATGCTTTTTCCAGGTCAATGAAGACGCAATACAACTCCTTCAAGACATTTTGCATATTAAAATGCCAGTACTCGAAGTGCAGCTGAGATATAACATGGAATAAATGGCCATATTACAAATGCAATCACCATTTCTGCTGCATGTATCTTAATTTTCATTTTAAGATTAAAAAATGAAATACCACTAACAGTGAGAATATTGTTGTTTCTGCAATAGTCTGCTGCAGCAACAAAAAGCACTTAAGAAAAAGAATAGACATGCACACTTCAAATATGAATAATGCATTAATAAAAAAAATGCCACTGGTTGCATATATAGAAATACACTATTTTTCAAATAAAAAGTGCTTGGCAAAAGTCACATATGGTATATTTTAATGTGTGCACTTCAAAATCTGAGGTTTAAGAAACTCCACAGATAAAGTCATAAACTGTAAATCCAGATAAAATTGTACCATCACTCAGGGCTGATGTGGAGCTTATCATTATTCACCTTTTTTCAGTTATCATTTACTATGCAAGGGCAGGGGACAAGAAGAAAGAGACTTTCAAAGACTTCTCCAACATCAAACAGCTCATGATAACCTTGTGGTAACTGCTATAGAAGAAAAGAGTCACACTAAAAATGAAACCTAAAATAAAACTACACTGTGCTTATTTTCTTCTTCAAAAAATAAAAAATGCCCAAGGATGCCTACATGCAAATAATATTAAGGGTTAAATCAATGAAGAAAACACATACACAGCAACACACTACTAATTGAACATCTATCTATCAGTCTGTCTATTGTATATACTGTAGTGCATTGCATATCTATCTATCTATCTATCTATCTATCTATCTATCTATCTATCTATCTATCTATCTATCATATAGTGCCTTTCAGATCTATCTATCTAGAGTGCCTTTCATATCTATCTATCTATCTATCTATCTATCTATCTATCTATCTATCTATCTATCTATCTATCTATCTATCTATCTATCTCTTGATTTTCATTATTTATTTTGACTACCTTACTTATTCTAGTCATAATCTCCCGGGTAGGACAGCAGGGGCACTACCTTTGCAAGACCCAAGGGAAGATAACAATGATAAAAGAAAATCCTGAGACGAGACAAGACTATTTCCAAGAGATTTTTTCAAGTCCTGCGAGACGAGACTTTTGCCATGAAATGTTTTCCAGTCCCGCCCTCTCAACCATTTACGGTTAACGGCCCATGCCCACGGTCCTCTCACCTGTCATTCGTGTGAATGCTTTTGACAGACACAGTTCCTGCTCTCTCAGCTCTTATAAATTTTTATGTTTTCCTCACTTTAAAGATCCCAAATAAAGAAGACTTATTATATCCAAATCTTAGTGAAGAATTTCATCCCGAAGGGTTATCAACTGAAGAAATGAGTACACCGAGAAACGATGAAGTCAAACGAATTAACATGAAGATTGTCGATTAAGTTACATGGCAAATTGGTTAAATGCGTATCAATAGACTATGCTGAAACAGTTGGTGGTGATCGTGTGGAAGATGAAAACATCAACTTACAATAAACCGAAGAATGAATACAACACCGCCTGAATTACTGTTGAAAGAAGGACATATCCAAGAAAGCTAATGTAGTACATCTACCGCAGATAACATTGGACACCAAAGGAGATCTTGATATGCCATTTGTATTAAAACGTTAACAGTTTCCCGTTAGAATAGCTTTTGCAAAGAAAATTAACAAATCACAAAGATAAACATTAGAAAAAGTCAGTTTATTTATTAGAGAGAAAGAAACAAAACTCACTCATGGGCAGATATACATTGCATTGTCACAATGTAAGTCCAAACACAGAATCAAAATTCAAAGTGATATTGATTAAAATTTAATTCAAAAAAATGTTTTTACAGAAGTTTTACAGTAAAAGTGTAAGTTTGAAAAGTATTTGCATGTTAATTTCAAAGCCAAACAGAATGAAATCGTATAATGCAACGTAAAATAATAAATTAGAAATAAATAAGTAGACAGGTAACAACTAATACAAAACGAAGTTAAGCTTTGGGAATGCAGCATCAAGGCACGAGCACTAAAATGGGAATAGGCTATGGACTGTAAGATGTCCTTGTCTGAGCTGTGCCAACCTGAACCCTTTCGCATGAAGTTCTTGGTATATTTTGTCTATAACATCCTGCCCGATGCAACCAGCCTCTTCTGCCAGGGCAAGGTTGACGCTCCAGCATGTTCCTTCTTCCAGAGTGAATGGACACTCAAACACATCTTTAGAAGTTACATAAAAGCACTGGGTGAGGAGTGCTATCGATGGCACCATGGCCAGATTCTTTACGTAATTGCAGAAATCATCTGTAGTGCCAAACACCAGGCCAAGTTCCTCAGACCAGGGAAGGAGAGATTGCTATTGCCAACGGCAGCAGTGGGGTTCTTTGGAAAAGCACCTGAGTAGCAGTTCATACAGTATATAATAAAGTATAATAAATCTAGTTGTTTCAAAACATCAGAGGCTTTATATCTTTTTTGAACAACATAACTATGAACTGTCTCTGTATAGCACTATTTTCCGCCAGCTGTTGCCACCAAAGAAAAAAACTTCAATGTCTATCCACTAGATGGCAGCACTACAGCAGGTAAAAGAGACACAGCAGCAAGCTGGCTGCGTTTGTAGTGGCTGTGAACTGAGATATGACTTCTCTAATATGTCGGGCCTAGACAGGCTCAAGTAGATATGACTTAGCTTGTACTTCACATTCAAAGTGGTAAAGGAACTGAAAATGTGGTGGTTGGAATTACTCTGTCTGGGTAATCTATAATGTATCAATTTTGACATTTAGAATTTTTATGTTTGTATATGCACTCCCTTAGGTGCTTTTGTACTTACTGTATTTCTTTTCTTTTTTTTTCTGTTTAGATAAAACACAAATGTGAATATATCTAACAGAGTGTTTGCTGCAGAGCCAGAAAGGTGTTCAAACTACGCTCTGCTGAAGCTTCTGTTTTGGGTGTTTAAGGCCAATTTTGATCAGGTGTTATTTTAGTTTTACGTACGATCAGCCCAGTAACGTAGAACTGTCCCTTGCATTTATACTCAAAATGTTTTGGAAATGTGATGGTGGCTGCAGTCACATTGGCCTGCTTTAGCAACTCTAGCCTTGTCAGGTCGGGGTTTTTGGTTTATCGATGTGTGTGTTGATTTATCATAATTCTCCGTCCTTCATTGTCCACCACACATCTTGTTGTCTGCTTATTGATTTGGCAAAATATTAGCCTTTCATATTTGAGCAGGTTGAGGAGACCCTGGAGAGGTGGAGATATGAGGAGAGAGGAGAGGAATTAAGGTCAGTAGGACCACCAAGACAGAATACATGTGTGTGAATGAGAGGGAGGCCAGTGGAGTGGTGAGGATGCAAAGTAGTAGAGATGGCAAAGGTGGATGAGTTAAAATACTTGGGATCAATAGTACAGAATTCCCACACCTGGACAAACTGGTGAGGAAGGCAGGCTCTATTGTAGGCACGGAGCTGGACAGTATGACATCTGTGGCAGAGCGACGGGCACTGAGCAGACTCCTGTCAATCATAGACAATCCACTGCATCCACTGAACAGGATCATCTCCAGACAGAGGAGCAGTTTCAGCGACAGACTGCTGTCACCGTCCTGCTCCACTGACAGACTGAGGTGATCATTCCTCCCTCACACTATGCAACTCTTCAGTTCCACCCGGGGGGGTAAAAGTTAACATCATACAAAGTTATTGTCTGTTATACCTGCATTTTTATCAGCCTTTAATTTGATATTTTTTATTATTATCAGTATGCTGCTGCTGGAGTAGGTGAATTTCCCCTTGGGCTTAATAAAGTATCTATCTATCTATCTATCTATCTATCTATCTATCTATCTATCTATCTATCTATCTATCTATCTATCTATCTATCTATCTATCTATCTACAGAGTAATGGGGATTGTGGAAGAGAGGTGATAAAGAGAGTGCAGGCAGGGTGGATTGGGTGGAGAAGAGTGTCAGGAGTAATCTGTGACCGACGGGTATCAGCAAGAGTGAAAGGGAAGGTCTACAGGACGGTAGTGAGGCCAGCTATGTTATATGGGTTGGAGACGGTGGCACAGGAGACAGAGCTGGAGGTAGAAAAGTTAAAGATGTTAAGATTTGCATTGGGTGTGACAAGGATGGACAGGATTAGGAATGAGGACATTAGAGGGTCAGCTTAGGCTGGAAGGTTGGGAGACAAAGTCAGAAAGGAGAGATTGTGTTGGTTCAGACATGTGCAGAGGAGAGATGCTGGGTATATTGGGAGAAGGATGTTGAAGATGGAGTTGCCAGGTAAAAGTAAAGAGGAAGGCCTAAGAGAAAGTTTATGGATGTGGTGAGAGAAGACATGCCGGTGATGGGTGTGACAGAGCAAGATGCAGAGGACAGAAAGATATGGAAGAAGATGATCTGCTGTGGCAACCCCTAACGTGAGCAGGAGAAAGAAGAAGAGGATTGTCCACCACACAGAGTTATCAGTCATTAGCATTCAGGGTCTAAACAGAACTTCATCAAATTATAGTAAGCAATGAACAACAACAATAATTCATTTCTTGTATACCCCAAAACCACACGAGGAGTTCTGCAATGGATTTCAACAGGCCCTGTTTTTTGACATCTCTCAGCCTTGATTCACTAAGAAGACAAAGAAAAAAAGACCCTTGTAGGGGAAAAAATGGAAGATATTCAAAAAGAGACCACTCTCCTGGAAGGTTAGGCATGTGATGGGTGTCAAAAAATGGAGTACACACAACATACAAAACAGAACACAAGTAATCTTCTTCACAGAGTTAGATGGCCACCTCAGAAAAACAACACAACAGTACAAACTACAAAGAAAAATACAAGACCACTCACTAAATACAGAACTATCACATATGAGAATACAGATTTGTTCAGAGTCCTGGAGACCTCAGCCAACAAGCTGCCTTCTCCTATTGGACATTGCACAGCTGATTCAGTGCCTGGATGGCCAATGAGATGAAAGGACCCTGCTACCTCATGATCCCAGTGATCTTTCATCTGACATGAGTTTTCCATAGGCATGCAAACAACTTGACAGTAGAGCAGTGACAAGAAGTGCCACATGTGAGTTCCGAGAAGAGGAGGAGAATAGGCACACGTTAGTAACAGCTTATAAATATCATATTACATTACATTACATTAGCTTAAACGTTTCCACGATTTCTTCTTTTCCTTCACTCACTCTCTAGTGCATCTCATATCCTGTTCTCTATCTCCCTCTAGTGGCATAAATAAAGAGCACAGCACCCTGGGATCCAGACTGATACACAGACAGACACTTGTCCCTTTATTAAGGTGGACTTCAGAAATCTATCCTCCTAAAAACAAAATTGTGAATTCATTTTTCAGTGTCTTTCAACTAACTATTGCAGTGTTCCTTAAATGAAAAAACACAGTCCTAGTAATATGGTGTATAACAGTATCGTAAGGCTTTGATTGTCTCAAATCCCATGGGGCCATTGTATCCTAACCCAATAATGGCATTGAAGAAGACCATCAGGCTGGCCCTTGTCAGAGCCATTATGTAGTAACGGGTAGCAACAAGGACTGGTGGTATCATCTGGACCCCTAAAAGTGCTTGTTGTGAAGTACATAGTTTTATACATTATGTGAGAGAGCTGAGTGACAGAATGTTGGAAAGTGTATGGTGCCCTCCTTAATGTTTGGGACAAGGACACATTTTTCCTTGATTTCCCTGTCTGCTCTTCAGTTTCAAATTACAAATCAAATAATTCAGATTACTGTGCAGACTGTAATTCAAGGGTATCTGCATACATTGCGGTCTCACTATATAGAAATGACAACAACCATATTTTTTCTACATGACCATCCCATTTCAGGACATCATATTTTTTGAGGACCATAACGATTAATACTTTGTTGCACATCCCTCACATACAATGACTGCCTGAAGTCTGCAATTCATAGATACCACCAGGTGCTGAGGGTCTTCTCTGGTGATGCTCTGCCAAGCCTCTAATGCGGCCATCTTCAGCTCCTACTTAGGTTTTTTCTTCAGTATATGGAAGGCCTGCTCAACTGGATGTAACAGAAAAACAACAACTAAAATTGTACTAATATTATAATAATAATAATTCATTGCATGACTCTGAGAATTGTGACAGAGTCTCTTTTGGCATTTTAATGCATTGAAATATGTGCAATAAAAATTTTAAACACAGAACTAAATAAAAATAAAACTTGATGATTCCATTGAAAAATAGAATGAAATAAAAATAAAAATTAATTTCATAAAATAAAATAAAAACTGAAACTACAATTAACATCATAACTGAAATCTCTCTGGCTGCAATGTCCTGACCTGTCACCGTGTTCGTTACTGACTTCTCTCAAAATTAGCAGAGAAGATATCCAAACACGAATGCTGAAAATGAATCTTTAGCAACATGTTGCACTTCATGGCTTTGTAAGCTTGAAGCATCAGCTGGATGTAGTTTGGTGCTCGATAGTTGGCAAGGAAATTCTCAACGACATCCTTGAATGCCTTCCAATGCGATTTCCTCTGGCCCCACTAGCGGAACTTCTTTGACGACGTGTCTAAGATGTGGACCAACAAACATGCTTTTTTGTTTTTATCTTGCATTAATTCTCCAAACCATCTGTCTCAAATTTGGAAATCAGTCACCTTCCTTGTTCTTCGCTTTCACAAAATTCGTCAGCAGTCCAAGTTTCATGTGAGGAAAAGGTACAATTTGTGGTTCACGTGGCACACTTTTCAGCCCAAATGCTTACCAAGTGGGTAGTTCTTATTAATGTAATGAGACTCTTTAGCACGGCTGTCCCTTTCATAGCACTTGGCATATCTGAACTGCATTTTTAGTCACAGTGCCATTACAGTTAAATCAACAGGGACGTGTCAATTGTAGCCACTGTGCTGTATAAACCATAAAAATAGGAAACTGCAATAAAATCGTATAGGATAGAAAAATTTCAAGGTTATATTTGGTATCAGTAGGCCTAAATCCTTATGTAAGGTATAAAAGTGTTCAGAAAGCGAAATCCTCGCTACTCAGTGTTAGTGATAAGAGCAGGTTAATTATGTATGTAACGAGATAGGTAGAACAAATATGCTGGGAGAAAATAAAAATTAAAAGTAAATAATTGAAGCAGGCAGCACGGTGGCACATTGGGTAGTTTCGGGTCCTCCCTGCATGGAGTTTGAATGTTCTCCCGAGTCTGCGTAGGTTTCCTCCCACAGTACAAAGACATGCAGGTTAGGTGTATTGGTGATTCTAAATTGTGCTTGGTGTGTGAGGGTGTGTGCGTGCCCTGTAATGGGTTGGCACCCTGTCCAGGGTTTTTTCCTGCCTTGCACCCTGTGTTGGCTGGGATTGGCTCCAGCAGACCCCATGACCCTGTAGTTAGGAAATAGCGGGTTGGATAATGGATGGATTTATAATTGAAGCACTGCAAAGACAGTAGAAATATAAAATTGGTTAGCAAAGCAAGAGTTGATTGAACAACGGACATTGATAATTGCGAACGGTACAGATGTTTCAGGTCTGAGGTGGTGGGCGATGTCTGAAATGGGTGGTCTTTAGTGCTCTTACAGAATGGGGAAACAAGCAATGGCAAAAGTAACTTCTTTTTATATAAGTCCTTCCCATATGTATGAAAAATCAAAAAGAGATCTCCTTATCTTTTGGTTTCCCAACAATGAGATAAGAGAGAAATCAAATGGAGATTTTTACTTTTGTCTCCTGTTTCTCAGATTTGCCTCACTAGTGTCCCTCTTCAGTTTCAGCAGAGAACTCCATAGTAGAAGAAGGGTGCTGTGCTACAGAGAACTCAGCAAAGTCACACAATGATCTTCCAAGTAGTGTCTTGATATAGTGGTGCACGAAAAACCGAACCATCCCGACTCCAACGCCGACGTACACTTCTTACCCCATATGAAACGAAAGATATGCAATTCAAATATTTGTACTTACTGGTTAGAGGAGGTGCTGGAAATGATTTCCTTGTGCGTCAATACACTTTTCTGCACGCCACACCATATTGTCATAGATGCGACGCAGCTCAGCTGCTTCAGTTTTTCCAGTTTCACTACGAATATTGTCCTTCAGTTCCTCTAAAGTCTTTGGATTATTGACATACACGTTCCTCTTCAGATTGCCCTACAGGTAAAAGTGGCAAGTGGAAAGGTCCGGTGATCTTGGTGGCCACAAACAGTTCGTTCTTCTGTGAAGACGTTGTGAATGTGAGAAAGTGACTTACGAGAAGTGTGACATGTCACTCCATCCTGTTGAAAGACACCGTACTTGTGTTCTTTGGGGGTCAATTGTGTACAAATCCTCTGTTGCAGAGAATACATCTTCCGGATCTCTTTCACGCACGTCTATACCCACTGGTTCACCGCTTCCTTACTAATGCACAGTTGGGGCTGCTGACCCCGTTGCGACTACGAGGCTGTGTGACGGCACCCGCCTGTGTAATAATTCGGTTTTTCGTGTGCCACCCTGTATACATATATATAGATGTTTTTTTGAAATTTAAAAGTATTATGTGCATAGTAGTATAAAGTGAAAGGTATGGACAGTTGTTTCTGGTAATAAAACACTTAACTTTGATTATTAAACTGTAGTCCTTGCTACAGAATAATACTGTTAGTTGCTCTAATTTATATTGCTCTGTTCCAATTAAATCACATTCATGCTAGAAGAAAACGTAGGCAGTGTGACATAATGGTTAAGACTTAGATTTTAAATCTTGAGGTTCAAATCCCACTTCTGACACCAGTATGTGACCAGGAGTAAGTCACTTTAGAACATTAGAACACTCTAGACGAGAACAGGCCATTCAGCCCATCAAAGCTCGCCAGTCCTGTCCACTTATTTCTTCCAAAACAAACATCAATCAAGTTTTGAAAGTCCCTAAAGTCCTACTGTCCACCACACTACTTGGTCGCTTATTCCAAGTGTCTGTCGTTCTTTGTGTAAAGAAAAACTTCTTAATTTTTGTGTGAAATTTACCCTGAAGTTTCCAACTGTGTCCCTGTGTTCTTGATAACCTCATTTTAAAATCACAGTCTCGATCCACTGGAATAATTCCCTTCATAATTTTAAACACTTCAGTCATGTCATCTCTTAATCTTCTTTTGCTTAAACTGTAAAGGCTCAGCTCTTTTAATCTTTCCTCATAACTCATCCCCTGTAGCCCTGGAATCAGCCTAGTCGCTCTTCTCTGGACCTTTTCTAGAATGGCTATGTCCTTTTTGTAGCCTTGGGACCAAAACTGCACACAATACTCAAGATGAGGCCTCACCAGTATGTTATAAAGACTTGAGCAGAACCTCCTGTGACTTGTACTCCACACACCGTGCTATATAACCTAACAATCACTTCATCTGCCTGTGCTCCAATTGGACAAACAAAAGAAATTTTACCAGATATATCTCAAATGTTGTAAAACACCTTTGGATAAAGGAAAACATGCAATATGAAGTCTTGAAAGAGATGAAAACAAGACTAGAAAGAGATCTCAAAAAACCTAACATGCTTTTCAAAGCAAATTCTCAAGTTTGACTCCTTTCACTTCAGTTATATCTCAGGTCTTCTTTTGGTCTGAAGCTGCTTCTCCTAAGGAATTTTAGATAAAACAAAAAACACTCCTATGGAGTGTTTTAGTCAAAAACATCTGTGCCAAAGTTGATTCTTAGTTAAAACATAAATGAGAATCTCTTTTAAGTCTCAAAGATGAACCTTTGTGCGGTG
Source organism: Polypterus senegalus (assembly GCF_016835505.1). Taxonomy (NCBI): domain Eukaryota; kingdom Metazoa; phylum Chordata; class Cladistia; order Polypteriformes; family Polypteridae; genus Polypterus; species Polypterus senegalus. Next base: position 13,664,558 of record NC_053158.1, read on the forward strand.
ACATTTTCCTATGGGTTTGTATAGTATCACACATCAATTTACAAATTCAGAGTTGTAGTAGAATTAATATACACTCACCTAAAGGATTATTAGGACCACCATACTAATACGGTGTTTGACCCTGTTTCCCCTTCCGAACTGCCTTCATTCTACGTGGCATTGATTCAACAAGGTGCTGAAAGCATTCTTTACAAATGTTGGCCCATATTGATAGGATAGCATCTTGCAGTTGATGGAGATTTGTGGGATGCACATCCAGGACATGAAGCTCCCGTTCCACCACATCACAAAGATGCTCTATTGGGTTGAGATCTGGTGACTGTGGGGGCCATTTTAGTACAGTGAACTCATTGTCATGTTCAAGAAACCAATTTGAAATGATTCGAGCTTTGTGACATGGTGCATTATCCTGCTGGAAGTAGCCATCAGAGGATAGGTACATGGTGGTCATGAAGGGATGGACATGGTCAGAAACAATGCTCAGGTAGACCGTGGCATTTAAACGATACCCAATTGGCACTAACGGGCCTAAAGTGTGCCAAGAAAACATCCCCCACACCATTACACCACCACCAGCCTGCACAGTGGTAACAAGGCATGATGGATCCATGTTCTCATTCTGTTTACGCCAAATTCTGACTCCACCATTTGAATGTCTCAACAGAAATCGAGACTCATCAGATCAGGCAACATTTTTTCAAGTCTTCAACTGTCCAATTTTGGTGAGCTCGTGCAAATTGTAGCCTCTTTTTCCTATTTGTAGTGGAGATGAGTGGTACCCGGTGGGGTCTTCTGCTGTTGTAGCCCATCCGCCTCAAGGTTGTGCGTGTTGTGGCTTCACAAATGCTTTGCTGCATACCTCGGTTGTAACGAGTGGTTATTTCAGTCAAAGTTGCTCTTCTATCAGCTTGAATCAGTCGGCCCATTCTCCTCTGACCTCTAGCATCAACAAGGCATTTTCGTCCACAGGACTGCCGCATACTGGATGTTTTTCCCTTTTCACACCATTCTTTGTAAACCCTAGAAATGGTTGTGCGTGAAAATCCCAGTAGCTGAGAAGATTGTGAAATACTCAGACTGGCCCGTCTGGCACCATCAACCATGCCACGCTCAAAATTGCTTAAATCACCTTTCTTTCCCATTCTGACATTGAGTTTGGAGTTCAGGAGATTGTCTTGACCAGGACCACACCCCTAAATGCATTGAAGCAACTGCCATGTGATTGGTTGATTAGATAATTGCATTAATGAGAAATTGAACAGGTGTTCCTAATAATCCTTTAGGTGAGTGTATATACTGTATATATATATATATATATATATATAAATCTTGGGTCGAGACATAATAATCTCAGAGAGATACTTTGAAGTCCTGCGAGACTACTTGCACGTCACATACTTACAAACAATTTGCCAGAGACACTTTAACATCCCATGAGACAAGGAAGTGAGACAAGAGAACATCTGCTGTACAGGCTTTTAAATGATTGACGGGCAGCGCAACATGCAGAACACACAGTTCGGTAGCAGCAGCTGATCCGTCTGCATCTCCTTAATGTGCGTTGAGCCCCACCCCACCATAACGCAAGCGGCAGAGACACGAAGTGGTGAGCGTGAAGTGCGCCCCTTGGGGGGGATTGGGGGATGGGCAAGCGAAGCGAGTAGGGGGCAAAGTCCCCTAATATATAAAAACTATTTGCCCCTTCCTGATTTCTTATTCTTTTGCATGTTTGTCACACAAAATGTTTCTGATCATCAAACACATTTAACCATTAGTCAAATATAACACAAGTAAACACAAAATGCAGTTTTTAAATGATGATTATTTAGGGAGAAAAAATCCAAACCTACATGGCCCTGTGTGAAAAAGTAATTGCCGTTAAAAAATAACCTAACTGTGGTGTATCACACCTGAGTTCAATTTCCTGATTACTGCCACACCTGTTTCAATCAAGAAATCACTTAAATAGGAGCTGCCTGACACAGAGAAGTAGACCAAAAGCACCTCAAAAGAGACATCATGCCAAGATCCAAAGAAATTCAGGAACAAATGAGAACAGAAGTAATTGAGATCTATCAGTCTGGTAAAGGTTATAAAGCCATTTCTAAAGCTTTGGGACTCCAGCGAACCACAGTGAGAGCCATTATCCACAAATGGCAAAAACATGGAACAGTGGTGAACCTTCCCAGGAGTGGCCGGCCGACCAAAATTACCCCAAGAGCTCCGAGAGGTCACAAAGACCCCAGGACAACGTCTAAAGAACTGCAGGCCTCACTTGCCTCAATTAAGGTCAGTGTTCACGACTCCACCATAAGAAAGAGACTGGGCAAAACGGCCTGCATGGCAGATTTCCAAGAGCAAACCACTGTTAAGCAAAAGAACATTAGGGCTCATCTCAATTTTGCTAAGAAACATCTCAATGATTGCCAAGACTTTTGGGAAAATACCTTGTGGACTGATGAGACAAAAGTTGAACTTTTGGAAGGCAAATGTCCCGTTACATCTGGCGTAAAAGGAACACAGCATTTCAGAAAAGAACATCATACCAACAGTAAAATATGGTGGTGGTAGTGTGATGGTCTGGGGTTGTTTTGCTGCTTCAGGACCTGGAAGGCTTGCTGTGATAGATGGAACCATGAATTCTACTGTCTACCAAAAATCCTGAAGGAGAATGTCCGCCATCTGTCCAACTCAAGCTGAAGCGATCTTGGGTGCTGCAACAGGACAATGACCCAAAACACACCAGCAAATCCACCTCTGAATGGCTGAAGAAAAACAAAATGAAGACTTTGGAGTGGCCTAGTCAAAGTCCTGACCTGAATCCAATTGAGATGCTATGGCATGACCTCTTCATGCTAGAAAACCCTCAAATAAAGCTGAATTACAACAATTCTGCAAAGATGAGTGGGCCAAAATTCCTCCAGAGCGCTGTAAAGACTCATTGCAAGTTATCCGCTTGATTGCAGTTATTGCTGCTAAGGGTGGCCCAACCAGTTATTAGGTTCAGGGGCAATTACTTTTTCACACAGGGCCATGTAGGTTTGGATTTTTTTCCCCTAAATAATAAAACCATCATTTAAAAACTGCATTTTGTGTTTACTTGTGTTATATTTGACTAATGGTTAAATGTGTTTGATGATCAGAAACATTTTGTGTGACAAACATGCATGAAATCAGGAAGGGGCAAATAGTTTTTCACACCACTGTATATATATATATATATATATATATATGTATATTGTAAGGAGACTCAGACCGTCGTGCCCCAAAGTAAGGGGAGGACCCGGAAAGGGAAGAACGGGTCTCCCAACAGGGTGACCTGTGAGCCAGTGTGCTCACGGATATCAAAGGGGCATTCTCCACAAAGAGAGACCCCGAGAGCACAAATATCAGGAGGATGTGTTATGACTCCACTTGTGGAGGAAATGTCCAATGAGAACCGGGGGCGACTAGACGGAAACATTGGAGCAGAATCTCCCCACAGTTCTCTTGCCTTTTAGGATGAAGCTACGGTCCGGCCAACCCAGATTGCCCCTCATGAAGAAGGACAATCCTCATGGGACTGGATGCTTCTCCCACAGTGTTCAGCTGAGTGAGATGGAGACTCAGTCCCACAATGTCCAGAACAAACACTTTTAATTTTCTTTCTTTAGCTCACACGATACAGTGCACAAATCACCACAATTAGGTTCAGTCTCGTCTTTCTTTTCACTTCTCCTTATTCTTCTGCTGCCTCCTCTCCTCTCTTCTCCTCTGAAGGGGGTCCCAACCGAGTAAGATCCCCGGCCATCTGCCACTATATATATATATATATATATATATATATATATATATATATATATATATATATATATATATATATATATATACAGCCTGGGATGAGGCATCACTTTTTCAGAGAGATACTTTTACATCCTGTGAGACGAGACTTTGTGCAAAGAGATTTAACCACGCCCAGGAACGGAAATAAAAGACAAAGAGTTGATGACAAAGTAGAACGTCGTAAAAAATTCAAAAATGTTGATGCGATACACATGCAGAGCAGGTTAGAGATAATGAAAGTACTAAAATTCAAAAGTCTCCAAAAAATGATAGTAAAGATTGTATTAGCACAAACAAACACAAACCTAACCAACCAAAAAAAGAGATTGACTATATTGTTCGGCTTTAAACTTTTAGTTGGAGACTTGTAGATCGTCTAATTCGTATTACCATCAGGGAAAAGTAGTGTTCCTTCCCAATGAAGAGGTGTATCCATGACAATTAAAAGATTCGTTGTTTGGTGAAAGTGAAATCCACATACACGAGCGGCAGAGACAGCTGTCGCGTATCGCAGGCCGGGGGAGTTGAGCGAAGCCCCTTGTATATATATATATATTTTTTACAAATGAAGAAGTAACCTAGTAAAGGTCATAAAGTAACTTAGAGAAAGCATTTAACTAGGTGATTAATTGTGGCTTTAATGACTAAGATTAAACCAACAGCTTCTCTAAAACGAACCCTACTAATTGTGAATGGTACACACTTCTCAAATCCACCACTAACAGTAAACACTCACAACCACTTCTTATCCCCCTTCATTCACCCTCCATACGAGCAACACTAATAAAAGCCATTCTTGGATTTAAGCTAGAAGTTTAAATGGAGATACTTCACACCACACTTCTTCGTAGGTATTTATGTTTGAAAATCTCCAAGATTACATTGTTCTGCTTTTGTAGAACGAACCCCAATTAAAATCAAATCAACTCAAATTTTTATGTCACATAACAGTGCAAATTGTAATTAAATGCTTAGTTACAGAAGCTCAAGAAAATATGAGTTTTGTAATAAACAATAACTCTACCAACACCCATAAGAACGTCTGGCTGGGATACGAAGTTTGTGGGTGGTAGTGAGATGTGGTCAGACATCCCCGGTTGTGCCCCAGGTTTATATTTAAAGGTGTTACCATTTGAGTAAAGCAGGTCCAGCTTGTTGTGTCCGCAAATGGAAGATGCTGACAGATGTTTGTTCCTTCCAAATTTCCCTGACATTCTGAAGTCAGAATGATTCATCATCAGAGTTTTGGTAACAGACTGAATTGTTTCTGTAGCTGAGTTAATAAAGATTAATCAAGATGGTGTAGCTTATCTCTCTTGTCGGTAACAAGAATGAATTTCTTCAGAATTTCTATATCTGGATCACACATTTTAGATTTATTGGTAAAATCCTCTCTTTTTTTACTATTGATCATTCACATAAATCGCCAAATCAGATGGAACCCATCCGGTATTAAATAGGATCTGAAATAAGAAAGGGTCCTACCCTGTTGGGTCATTGAACAAGGCCCTTAACCTGAAAATTGCTCTAGGGTGCTGTATAATAGCTGACCCTGTGCTCTGACCCCCAAAGTGCATGCGAAAATACAACTTTCCCTCAGGGATTAACAAGGTATATATATATTGTAATGGGAAGCTGGGATTCTTACCCAGCCAGGACACCTCCATAACAGAAGAACTGGGGGAAGGAGCTTGTACGGGGCAATACCTCCCCCGGGATGACAGAGGGCAACCCCCCTGGCTTGTTACAGTGCCGCAGAGCAGGGAAGCTCAACCAGGTTGGGGCTCATGGCCACCGCCAGGTTGCATATGGAGAACGGCTGAGCCCTACTTTGCAGGGATGGCGTCACACCCAGAAGGAGATCATGTAACACCTGGAGCACTTCGGGGTGCTCTATAAAAGGGGACAGCTGCCACCATTCAGGGAGCTAGAGTCAGGAGGAGGAAGACAAAGCTTGCCTGGAGGAGTGGAGGAGGAAAAGAAAAAAAAGAAAGAGGAAGAAGAGTCATGTTGTATTGCATTTTTGGGACTGTGTTGTGCTTGTGGGAGATGGGGAAGACATTTCCCACAAGGGAGAAGGAAAATAAAAAGCATGTGCTTACACTTCTGCCTCCTGCGTCTGTCTGTATCAGGTTGGGGCGGCAGTGCCCGCCTTGGTGGTCCACTATATATATATATTTATGGGGCGGCATGGTGGCGCAGTGGTAGCGCTGCTGCCTTGCAGTTAGGAGACCCGGGTTCACTTCCCGGGTCCTCCCTGCGTGGAGTTTGCATGTTCTCCCCGTGTCTGCGTGGGTTTCCTCTGGGCGCTCCGGTTTCCTCCCACAATCCAAAGACATGCAGGATAGGTGGATTGGCGATTTTAATATTGGCCCTAGTGTGTGCTTGGTGTGTGGGTGTGGGGTTTGTGTGTGTCCTGCAGTGGGTTGGCACCCTGCCCAGGATTGGTTTGTGCCCTGTGCTGGCTGGGATTAGCTCCAGCAGACCCCCGTGACCCTGTATTCGGATTCAGCGGGTTAGAAAATGGATGGATATATATATATATATACATATATTTATACATATATCTATTAAATAAAAAAATTTTGGGTCAAGACGTGATCATCTTGGGGAGACATTTTGATGTCCCGCGTGACTTCTTGCATGTCACACCCTAGTTACAAACAATTTCTCTGAGACACTTTAATGTCCCATGAGACAAGGAAGTGAGACAAAAGAACAGCAGCTGTACATACTTTTAAATGATTGACGCGCAGCGTGACATGCAGATCACGCAGGACAGCAGCTAGCAGACAGCCAGCAGCTGATCCGTCTGCCTCTCCTTAGCGTACGTTCAGCCCCTCCCCCTTCACAACACGAGCGGCAGAGATGCAAAGTGGCTAGCGTGAAGCGTGCCCTTGGGGGTGGGGGTTGTAAGGTGGGCGAGCAAAGCAAGTAGGGGGCACAGCCCCCTAGTATATATATATATATATATATATATATATATATATATATATATATATATATATATATATATATACACATGTTTAAAGAGGTTTAAGCTGGTCCCCTTTCAATATCAAAATGCCATGGTGCCTAAAGTCACTGCTGTGACTCACCTTGAGATATGATGTTATTGAAAAGTGTCTACTTGTAAGCTCCTATTTTGTTAAAAGGCAGACTGTGAATTCATAATTATTAATGACATAATATTAAGGAGACCTATATGTCAGAATTCAACTTTTTTATGCTGCTACCACCTCATTAGTGAAAATGCCAAATGACATCAGCTGTTTATTCAGACATAGTGTCACAATATAGCTGGAATTATTAATAAACGCATATATTCAAATGTACATATATGTTTTCAGGAGGCACAAATGCTCACCTTGGTTTTCTAGATTTAGTAGCATAAAAAATTAAAGAAAAAATACACCAAAAAATTAACCTAAGCAGTCCTTAAGGGTAGACTGAGGAAAGCAGGCACAAAATAACAGGAAATGTCTAATTTTTTATTTGGTGTATCCCAACAAGTGAATTTGTTTGGTGCTCCATACCTTTCTGATGTATTTAGCACATCTCATACTTTTGTGTTATTTGCTCATTTAAAGGAATACTCCACTCTCAAATTAAATATTTTTTATCTGTTACTTACCCCATGAAGTTTATAGTGATGGTCAAGAAGAAATTTTTATCTTGTGTTTTTATGCAGAATGTAAATTACAAAGCTTCTTATAGAACAGGCATCTATGGTGTCCAATACTGGAAAATGGCAAATAATATAAAAATATCCCTAAAAAAAGGTAACGTTACCTAATGTTACATAATCCACATGTCAAGTCATCCATATACTGACTCGGAGAAAGACAAACATGTTTTTAATAGAAATACCTGGGAGATGCACATAATGAAAAATCAAGCCAAGGTTAGAACTCTAAGTAAGTCTTATGTTTTGACAAAGTGAGGGCATGAAACAGAAATCAGGGGTCAGAACCGAGAGCGAGAGTTCAAAAACTGTGACTTCACAAACAGATGATTCTTTTAGCTGCTCACATTGCAAGGTTTATCCGCAAACTTGTATTCTCTGGGAATGTCCAAGGTAACATTTAAACCGTCGCTCCACTGACGTCAGAAGCAGCACATATTCCTGGAGAATTCTGAGAGAATTATCATGACAACAAGCGACACAAAATTCCTGAGATGGGGATGCCCAGGAAAAAGATGGCACTGTGGCACAATGGTAAAAATATTCAATTTACATCCATCCATTTTCCAACCCGCTGAATCCAAACACAGGGTCACGGGGGTCTGCTGGAGCCAATCCCAGCCAACACAGGGCACAAGGCAGGAACCAATCCCGGGCAGGGTGCCAACCCACTGCAGGACACACACAAACACACCCACACACCAAGCACACACTAGGGCCAACTTAGGATCACCAATCCACCTAACCTGCATGTCTTTCAACTGTGGGAGGAAAACCACGCAGACACGGGGAGAACATGCAAACTCCACACAGGAAATAACCGGGGAAGCGAACCCGGGTCTCCTTACTGTGAGGCAGCAGCGCTACCACTGCGCCACTGTGTACACTGAAATCAAAATTGTAATATTTGAGTCCTAAAAACTCAAAATTGATATATAGATTTTAGAAATCCATCCAGGATTTCTGAGAAAAAAAAAATGAAATAAAGCTGCGGATCATAACACGGGAAAAGGGCTATTTGAAAGAAATTATTGATTTTATTTATTTTTTATTTTTTGTAGCAATCCAGTCATATACTGACATTGTCCCAACCACCTGTATTTTTGCTAAAATATTGTTAAATAAAGAACTTTCCATTTTCATTCACAAGAGCATTTTCTGGAAGTGGTTTATGAGCTAATATTTAAGTAAAAGAACATACATTACATTATACAGTATATATGTAGGCGAATATGTTGTCACGCACGTGTGCTTAGGAGGGAGTCAGAAAGCCCTGTGGTGAGTGAAACATCGCTAGACAAAGGGTTGATTTGTGGTACAAACCCCTCTTTCTCTTTTACATCAGACAAAAAGAAGGCCATATTATTCGTAGCTTTGGACTGGGTTATCATTTTTATGCAGACGATACTCAACTTTATTGTTTTTATGTTAAAAGTGGAACTTCATCAGAGCTTTCTCAGCTCACAACCTTCCTCAATGAAATTAAAACCTGGATGGAGCAGAACTCTTTAAAATTAAATTGCAACAAAACTGAACTCCTGCAAATTGGGACTAAAGTGCAACTTAATAAAATGAGCTCCTTCCCAGTCCATCTTGACGGTGATCTCATCAGACCTGCCTCTACTGCAAAGAATCTCGGTGTCATTTTTGATTCCTCCCTCTCTTACTCAGCCAACATAAATCACATTAAGAAACTTTCTTACTTTCGCCTCCGTCACGTATTCTGTGTTCGCTCCTTCCTCTCCTTTTCTAATGCTGAGAAACTTGTCCCTGCTTTTATCACATCCCACATCGATTATTGTAACTCACTGCTGGCAGGTGCCCCTTCTAATCTTATATCTCAGCTCCAGCTTATTCAAAACCCGGCTACAAGAGTCCTTACATGGACCAGCAGCAGCGAGCACATCACACCCATCCTGCTCCGTCTTCACTGGCTCCCTGTGTCTTACAGAATCGAATATAAAATCCTACTAATAACCTACAAAGCCTTAAATAACCTTGTGCCAAACTCCATCAGTGACCTTCTCCATCACTATGTGCCTGTCTGCTCACTAAGGTCCTCTGATTCTGGCCATCTTGTTGTGCCCCACACTAATCTACACTCCATGGGTGACAGCAGGGCCTTCAGCTGTATAACGAGTGCCCAGACTCTGGAATGACCTACCAAAATTAATCAGGTCAGCTGACTCCATGAATCCTTTTAAAAAACAACTCAAAACTCATCTGTTCAGGAAGGCTTTTAGCTCAACTTGACTTTATTACCCTTCTCTCAGTTTACCTCTCTGTCAAGATGCTCATGTAACCTGTATGTGTGTGTGCTGGACCATCAACTATGTTGTCTGTTAGGCTTTCTCTGAATTCACTGTCATAATCTTCTTCATTTATTTATTTGGTTTGTACAATGCTATATACTGTATACCCTGCCATTCAATCTTAAACTCTGTGAAGTGTTGTGAGCATGGGAAAGGCGCTATATAAATAAAATGTATCCATCCATCCCGCTGAATCTGAACACAGGGGTCTGCTGGAGCCAATCACAAGGCAGGAACCAATCCCGGGCAGGGTGCCAACCCACCGCAGGACACACACAAACACACCCACACACCAAGCACACACTAGGGCCAATTTAGAATCACCAATCCACCTAACCTGCATGTGTTTGGACTGTGGGAGGAAACCCACACAGACACGGGAAGAACATGCAAACTCCATGCAGGGAGGACCTGGGAAGCGAACCCGGGTCTCCTAACTGCAAGGCAGCAGTGCTACCACTGCACCACCGTGCCGCCCATATAAAATGTATTATTATTATTATTATTATTATAAAAAGGAAAAATAACCTATCTCACATGCTTCCAGGTTCCCAAGATGGCCACCAAACATCACTTCCTCACCCGGCCCCCCACTGATGACGTCACTTTGGCTCCATCTCAATGACATAACTTCCGGTTTCCCTTTGATGATGTCACATCCATCTACCAGTTACAATGTCATCTCCTGCCACATCATTTCCTTCCGCCATTTTCTCCAGTATAAAAACGCCATCTTTGTAAACTCCATTGTCAATTACTGTTTAAAGTATTTTGAACCACATTTTTGCCTTTTTTGCTTCACTTGTCCGTTGGACATTATACGGGGAGGTTCCCCAACTCTTTTCCGTTGTGGAATCTTCTTTATGTCATGAGAATGTACAATGTATGTATATTGTATAAACTCTATGTACATTTGCAATTTACAGAAGTCTGATTTCTAAAATGCCATGTAAACCCTTTTTTCAAAGAGAGAAATCGGGTCATTGGCCTCTGAGAATTCTGATTGTCAGAAGTGGAGTTCTCTGTGAATAATCCGCTCGTGCGGCCATGTAAACCCTTAGTGGGGTTATTCTTAAGGATTTTGTAGTCTGCGCATGTCCTTGGCACACGCTTTCAGCAGCCATGGGAGGAAGCGTCCGCAAAATACTTTTCCAGAGGCAAAATGTTTGGGCCTTATCCCTTCCCCTGGCTGAAAGAATTTGTCTCAGTATTTCAAAAATCGCTAAATGATGAGCTGAACGTTCAGTGCTGAAGTCAGTAACACAGTCTCGAGAGCAGTAGGGCAACTTGTCAAAAGTCAAATGCGTTACATAGTCCAATGACTTTTTAAAGTAACAAGTAACCTAATGCAGTACTTAATCCTACTGAAGATACCTGCGTCGTTACTATTCCAACAGCACTGGGTACCGGTATGCTGCTCCTTTGGAGGGCAAAATCACACAGCCAAGCAGAAAAGAGTGTACTGCATGCAATCCAGTAACAGAAACCTACTGTATAAGTAAAGCATCAGTTTAACTAAACATATTTATAAAACACAAGAAAATGATCACAGGCATCGTGCTTATTTCATGGTGGCTGATGACGACATTCAAATCTTTCTTCCGCAGATTGATGATGTCGGAGCATATTGCCAAATGAGAACTTCAAAAAATTCCTTGCACATGTCGACACAGAATATTGAGAAATTAGGTTTCCGGCTTAATCAGCTTATTCACCTTAATACACCTTATGTGTGTGCATATAAACGTGCTGCTTGTTTCCTGCCCAGTGGTTGCTGGGATAGGCTACAGAAGTTCTGCAGATTCCACGAGACCCTGCCCAGGATAAGCAGGTTTAGAAAACTGATGTGTGGATGGATGAGTGGATGGGTGGATAGTAAAGTAACTGGGGTGTTAATAATATAATGTAACGTTAAGAATTCCATACTCATTGGATGTTAGAATCCCCAAAAACTAATAATAGCAAGCAACAGTCTTTGACATGTCCTTATGCTTGATCTCTTCCTGTTTATTTTATCCACATCCCTACCAACAGGAGCGATGGTTTGCATAAATGTAAAAATCATACTGTTGTGCTTTTCTGAATACAGAAAAAGAGAAGAGAAAAAAAGGACCAGCTAATTAAATGAGATCACTTATTATCACTGATCGTGATCCTGGTTGGAACAAAAAACCTGCAGCCATGGTGGGTCACCAAGACCGAGTTTGAGATGAATAAAAATAAAACCACTGGTGTAGAAAATACACAACATGATGAACCTGCCTTCAAATGCCCAAGTTAAACTGTGACTTATACAACATTGCCACCTTGTGGACTAAATTTTGAACAACAACATGAACACACTTTAGATAAAGGGAAGATTTTTTCTTTTCTGCTTTTCTAACACGATGCGTTTGTGTTTTTGTTACGTATCATTCTGAGTCGTCTTGTGACGTTGATGCCTTTGTATACAATGTTGGAATCAGACGTGGAAGGGCACTTAATAAGGTCAATTCAATTCAAATTGAATTCTGTTCAATGAGGAAAGGGATTCCTTCTTAGGCGAAGACAAAGATATAACAAATATACATCCATCCATTCATTATCCTAGCTACAGGGTCATGGGGGTCTGCTGGAGCCAATCCCAGCCAACACAGGGCAGGAAACAAACCCCGGGCAGGGTGCCAGCTCACCGCAGGGCACACACTAAGCACAATTTAGGATCGCCAATGCACCTAACCTGCATGTCTTTGGACTTTCCAGGAGGAAACCCACGCAGACATGAGGAGAACATGCAAGCTCCACCCTAACAAATATACAGTAGATTAAAATCTCAACAATCAAAGGACGCTTTCTAACATACACTCACCTAAAGGATTATTAGGAACACCTGTTCAATTTCTCATTAATGCAATTATCTAATCAACCAATCACATGGCAGTTGCTTTAATGCATTTAGGGGTGTGGTCCTGGTCAAGACAATCTCCTGAACTCCAAACTGAATGTCAGAATGGGAAAGAAAGGTGATTTAAGCAATTCTGAGCGTGGCATGGTTGTTGGTGCCAGACGGGCCGGTCTGAGTATTTCACAATCTGCTCAGTTACTGGGATTTTCACGCACAACCATTTCTAGGGTTTACAAAGAATGGTGTGAAAAGGGAAAAACATCCAGTATGCGGCAGTCCTGTGGGCGAAAATGCCTTGTTGATGCTAGAGGTCAGAGGAGAATGGGCCGACTGATTCAAGCTGATAGAAGAGCAACTTTGACTGAAATAACCACTCGTTACAACCGAGGTATGCAGCAAAGCATTTGTGAAGCCACAACACGCACAACCTTGAGGCGGATGGGCTACAACAGCAGAAGACCCCACCGGGTACCACTCATCTCCACTACAAATAGGAACAAGAGGCTACAATTTGCACGAGCTCAACAAAATTGGACAGTTGAAGACTGGAAAAATGTTGCCTGGTCTGATGAGTCTCGATTTCTGTTGAGACATTCAAATGGTAGAGTCAGAATTTGGCGTAAACAGAATGAGAACATGGATCCATCATGCCTTGTTACCACTGTGCAGGCTGGTGGTGGTGGTGTAATGGTGTGGGGGATGTTTTCTTGGCACACTTTAGGCCCCTTAGTGCCAATTGGGCATCATTTAAATGCCACGGGCTACCTGAGCATTGTTTCTGACCATGTCCATCCCTTCATGACCACCATGTACCCATCCTCTGATGGCTACTTCCAGCAGGATAATGCACCATGTCACAAAGCTAGAATCATTTCAAATTGGTTTCTTGAACATGACAATGAGTTCACTGTACTAAAATGGCCCCCACAGTCACCAGATCTCAACCCAATAGAGCATCTTTGGGATGTGGTGGAACGGGAGCTTCGTGCCCTGGATGTGCATCCCACAAATCTCCATCAACTGCAAGATGCTATCCTATCAATATGGGCCAACATTTCTAAAGAATGCTTTCAGCACCTTGTTGAATCAATGCCACGTAGAATTAAGGCAGTTCTGAAGGCGAAAGGGGGTCAAACACCGTATTAGTATGGTGTTCCTAATAATCCTTTAGGTGAGTGTATACAGTAGTTGTGAACATGGCACATACAATATAATATCAGGCCAGATTTATTAGATAGGGCAGCACAGTGGCGCTACTGCCTCACAGATTCAGCAGCACGTTGTAGGCTTTGTGTAGTCTGCATATTCTCACTGTGTCTGTGTAGATTTTACCCCTGGGTTGTCTTGAATTTCCTCCTTATTGATGGATTAGTAGGGTTAACTAGTGAGTTTAAACTGGTTCTGGTGTGGGTGAGTTAGGGAGTGGGCCCAGTTATTGACTGACAAGCTGTCCAGGGTTGATTTTATTAGATAGATCGATAGATAGATAGAGTGGTGTCATGGTGGCGCAGTGGGTAGCACTGCAGCTTTGCAGTTAGGAGTTTGCATGTTCTCCCCATGTCTACGTGGGTTTCCTCCGGGTACTCCGATTTCCTCCCACAATCCAAAGACATGCCAGTTAGGGGCATTGGCAATCTTAAATTGTCCTTAGTGTGTGCTTGGTGTGTGAGGGTGAGTGCACGCCCTGCAGTGAGCTGGCGCAATGCCTGGGGTTTGTTTCCTGCCTTGGGCTGTGTTGGCTAGGATTGGCTCCAGCAGACCCCGTGACCCTGTGGTTAGGATATAGCGGGTTGGATAATGGATGGATAGTTAGATAGATAGATAGTTAGATAGATAGATAGTTAGATAGATAGATAGATAGATAGATAGATAGATAGATAGATAGATAGATAGATAGATAGATAGATAGATAATGAAAGGCAATATAAGATAGATAGATAGATAGATACTTTATTAATCCCAAGGGGAAATTCACATAATCCAGCAGCAGTATACTGATACAAAAAAAAAAAAGATGTGCTCGATATATAATTTTGAGCTGAATAATTGTATGCTTTGCATTTTTGGAGCTCAAGTGGATTCCCCGCATTGCTGCCTTCCACTCCTTTTCTGAGATGTTGAATGAGAGATCCTTTTCCCATTGTCCTCCTGGATCTTTGAAAGTGAGGGACTTTAAAATGGTTTTATAAATTATGGAAATGCTGTCGGAGTCCTCAAGACTGAGCAAAAATTTTTCCAGCATAGAGGGATGTGGGAGGTGAGGAAAATTGGGCAGGTTCTGTTTAACAAAGTTTCTCATTTGAAAATAGTGAAAGAAATGTGTTGCTGGAAAGTTAAATTCGGGATGTAATTGTTTGTAGGATGCAAAGATGTTGTCTATGTACAGATCTCTAATTGATTTGATCCCAAATGATTTTCAGATATTAAAAACTGCATATGTTTGAGAGGGTGGACAAAGATAGTTCTCTTGCAGGGGTGCCACAGATAAAAGCTCCTCTGTCTTAAAATGCTTCCTACATTGGTTCCATATTCTTAGTGAGTGAAGTACAATTGGGTTATTAGTATATTGGCGATAAGCAAGGAGTTTAAAGGAGTACTGCAGGATTTTATTTCTATTGCAGACCAAGCCTGTGTATGTTCATCTATTTCTGTCCAGGTTTTTATAGTTTGTATGTTTGCTGCCCAGTAATAAAACTGAAAGTTGGGTAGAGCCATGCCACCTTCTGCTTTAGGTCGTTGTAGGGTCGCCCTTTGGATACGTGGATGTTTTGAATTCCAAATAAATGAAGTTATGATTGAATCTAATTTCTTAAAAAATTATTTATTGATGTATAATGGAATGTTTTGAAATAAAAAGACCAGCTTAGGGAGGACATTCATCTTAACAATGTTAATTCTTCCAGCTAAAGTGAGATGAAGGGTTGACCATCTATGCAAGTCTTGCTTAATTTTTGATTGGGCTTTTTGATCACACTGCTTTTTATCATAATATTTATTTAGTAACTTTCAGGCACTGCACTATTTATTTGCACAAGTGGGTTATTTGCATTTATTACTACAAACTAGCCGCACTGCCCGTTTAAGACAATCTGAAATCTAGGTAACTAATGCAGACCTCAACGTTAATATTTCCAGTTTACCTATAATGCATGTGTCTCTGTTATGTGCCATTTGTTATGGGATTTGTAAAAGCAGTGAAAATGTTTCTGATGCACCATCTGTTGGAATGACAAATGCAAGGCATTTTATTACTAAAAATGTGATGCAAAATATTTTGGAATGATAGAGACATCGCAACCCGACAGACACACAGACACTTATGTTTGTATTAAAGTGGATGTTTCTAAAAAATCTATACTAGTTGTTTTACTTGTTTAAACATATTTTAATCAATGCCTTAAGGTACTGAAATCACATTTTCCCTTAGGAAAAGAAAAACAATTTATATTTACAGCACATGTGTTTGTAAGTCTGTACTCTGCATGGTGCCATCCTTCAAAGACTCTCAATCAGTTAAACTGAGACTTTTTGTCATGCTACCATTGAGAATAACATAATGAAGTTTCTTTACATTTTTGACATTGTTACGGTTGATAATAAAACTGTTGCTTTCTAATAAATTTCTTTACATTTTTTATGAGTTTGGGTAGAGTTGATTAGTTTATATGCATAGACCTACACAGCATTGTCCTGGCAATAAATGGTCCAGCAGTCAATGTGTTCAGTAATAGTGAAGCATATCATAATGAGCCAGAACTCAGACAGCACTGACAAATTTACACTGATAATGCTTCTGAAATTGAATAATACTCTGAAGAAATTAAAAGAAAGTAGTAAGCCAGCATGGCAGGCGCCATAACTATTTTAAATAATTCAAAATCATTCTCTTCAGAAACGGAGGCGTGTCACAATTGTGCAGGCAATGGAAGTGGGGCTTGTTAATGGCAGGTGTGCTGCAGCCCGGTGCTTTGGATTATAGTCCTTTTTTGATGCGGTTTTCATACAAATCCAGCAGATGGCAGCATACAGCAGGGAGAAGAGTTTAAACAACCCTTAACAAAACCTCTGTTGAGAAATTTGGTTTTTGTTTTAGTTTAAAAATATAAGAATAACAGGAGCAGGCACCTGTAAATAATGGATTGACATCAACTGCATCCAATGAACAGGATCATCTCCAGACAGAGGAGCAGCTTCAGCAACAGACAGACTGCTGTCACCGTCCTGCTCCACTGACAGACTGAGGAGACCCCACGCTATGTGACTCTTCAATTCCACCGGGGGGGTAAACATTAACATTATTCAAAGTTATTGTCTGTATTTACCTGCATTTTTATTACTCTAATTTAATATTGTTTTTTTTATCAGTATGCTGCTGCTGGAGTATGTGAAATTCGCCTTGGGATTAATAAAGTATCTATCTATCTATCTATCTGTCTGTCTAATCCTGCCAACTTGCCAACTACACTATCTATCTATCTATCTGTATTAAATAGTGTCTTTCATATCTATCTATCTATCTATCTATCTATCTATCTATCTATCTATCTATCTATCTATCTATCTATCTATCTATCTATCTGTCTATCTATCTATCTATCTAATAGTGTCTTTCATATCTATCTATCTATCTATCTGTCTATCAGCTTATTAGGTCAGTGCACCTAGAAATCCAACTTCAGAATGGTATGCAAAGACTTACCTGACCTGATTGTGGGTGCTTCTCGGCGGCATGAAAAGGGAGACAGGTCAGAATTGAGGAAAGAATGAAAGTAGCCAAATACAGAAGAACGAATGCCTTCTCCAGACGGCACCCAACTTCAGTCGGGTGACAGGACAACTCTCAGCCTGACGGTGACTCAAAGCACACAGCCAAGACAAGACTGGAGGAACTTCCAGGCAAGTAGCTGATTGTCCTTAATTGGATCAGTGAGGGCCCAGACTTACCTGTAAATCCTAAAGTGCATGCATGGAGAGACCTGAAGACTGCAGTTTACAGATACATTTTCATCCAATCTAATGGAGCTTGAGAGGATCTGCCAGGAAGAATGGAATAAACTGTCCAAATCCAGGGGTGCAAAGCCTATAGAGGCTTACTCAAGAACAGGAGTGTCAAACTCCAGGCCTGGAGGGCAGCAGTGGCTGCAGGTTTTCATTCTAACCCTTTTCCTAATCAGTGACCAGTTTTCACAGCTAATTAACTCCTTTTCCCTTCATTTTAATAAGCCCTGTTTAAAGAATTCAGTCCTCTGAATTGATTTGTTCCTTCATTAAATGGCAGCCAACCAGAAATGAGGTGTGAAACGAGCCGACGGATGACCAGCTCAATTGGGCCTTCAAACTCCAACTTCAGCTTCACTCCAATCATATTTCTTAATGAGAAGCCAATTCTTGCTGTTAATTAAACTTGTTATTTAATTCCATGGATTGTTGCTGCTCTCATTCTGCCAAAGCAGACATTTCCAAAACTGTTGTTTTTCTGCTTTTTCTAAGAACACCATCATAATGTTTTGGTGACCTTGGAAATCAGCCTTACTGAGACCGTCACCTTTCTTTATTTTCAGATATTTTGTGATGGGTACAGGTCAGCTGGTCATATGGTGGCGTGTTTTGTGTCTCATTATCGTTTGGCTGCTAATTAAGGAAAAAAAAATAACTATGGGGCCTGAGTCAAGTTAATTAAAAGAAGTAATCAGCACTAAGAAGATGGTAAGAATGAAAACCTGCAGACACTGCGGCCCGGAGTTTGACACCCCTGCTCAAGAAGACACACTGCCAAAGTGCTGAATTTATTATCTGAATACAAGTATGAATACGGAGACTTCAGTTTTTGACTTTTATTAAATTTGCAAACATTTCTGAAAACATCTTTTTCATTTTGACATTATTTTTTTACCCTCATGAAACAACACTCCCATCCATTCATATATCCTAACACAGAGTCACGAAGGTCTGCTGGAGCCAATCCCAGCCAACACAGGGCTCAAGGCAGGAACAAATCCCTGGGCAGGGTGCCAGCCCACCATAGGGCATGCGCGCACACACACACACATACAACAATTAGGGACAAGATTGCCAATGCACCCAACCTGCATGTCTGTGAACTGTGGGAGGAAACTGGAGTACCCAGAAGAAACCCACACAGACACGCAAACATGCAAACTCCACGCAGGGAGGACCCGGGAAGCGAACCCAGGTCTCCTTACTGCGGGACAGCAGTGCTACCACTGTGCCACCACACTCAGTCCCGCCAGAATGAAAAACAGGATTTTAGAAATGTTTTGCAGATGTATTAAAACTAAAAAACTGAGATATGACATTGACACAAGTATTCAGACCCACTTTGCTATAGTGCATCGTATTCAATCGATGGTCATTGAGAGATTTCTACGCCTATCTGGAGTCCACCTGTGGTCAATTTGATCGAAGACACACACCTGTCTAAAGAAGATCCCACAGCTGACAATTGTGTGTCAATGCAAAAACCAAGCCATGATGTCAAAGGAGTTGTCTGCAGAGCTCAGATACAGGATTGTGTCACGGCACAGATCTGGAGAAGGCGACAAATAAATAATCGGTAGCATTGAAGGCTCCCAAGAGCACAGCTCCCTTCATAGTTCCAAAATGGAAGACGTCCTGAGACAACCACAACACTTTCTAGAGTAGAGCTTTTCAGATTGAGTAATCGTGGGAGAAAGGCTGCGGTAAGAAATTGACCAAGCATCCTGTGTGGAGATGGGAGAAACTTCCACACTAACCACCACCACTGCAACAGCCCACTAATTTCAGCTGTTTGGCACATGACACATGAAAGCCTGCTTAGAGAGTTTGCAGAAAGGCCAAATAGAATCTTCAAGTATGAGAAAAATGAGATTATCTGGTCTGGTAAAAACAACTCTGAATTCTTTGGCCTCAATTCTAAGCGTCATGTCTGGAAGACACCAGGTCGTGCTCATCACTTGTGTGATACCATTCCAATGGTGAAGCGTGGTGGTGGCATCAGCATCATGCTGTGGGGTTGTTTTTCAGAAGCAGGCACTGGGAGTCTACTTGGGGTTGAGAGAAAGCCGAACGGAGCAAAGTATGAAGATATCCCTAATGAAAACCTACTCCAGAGTGCAGAGTGGACTACAAACTGGCCTCAAAGTTCACCTTAAAACAGGACAACGACCCCTAAGCACAAAGCAGAATGGCTTTGAGACAACTCTGTGAATGTTCTTGATTGGCCCAGCCAGAGCCCAAACCTGCACCACATGAAACCCATCTGGAGAGACCTGAAAATAGCCATCCACTGACCTGGCAGAGCTTGAGAAGACCTGCAAAGAAGAATGGCAGAAAATCCCTAAATCCAGGTACGCCAAGCTTGTCGTGTCAGACCCCAGGAGACTCCAGGCTAGAACATCTGCTGAAGGGGCAGCAACTAAAGACTGTAGGCAGTCAATTTTTTTACCTTTGGTGAGGCGGAGTGGTGGCTCTGAGGTTTGGGATTTGCACTGGTAATTGGAATGTTGCTGGTTCGAGTCCCATAAATGCCAAAAATAACTCTACTTCTATGGAACCTTGAGCAAGGCCCTTAACCTGCAATTACTCCATCCTGGGTATGAAGTTAATCTGTATCCATCCCTGTATGTAGGCCCTCCAAACTGCTGGGGAAACCTGGAGGTTGGTGGCAGAATTGGCATTCCAGCCACTATATAACACCTGACATTGGTTCAACTCCATCTGAATTTGTGTGGTGCTGAGGTGTCACCTGTTGCCTAGCTGCACTTGGGTCCAAATCTGGGATCCTGAATAGGTTTGTCATGTGGTGGGTGCAGCAATGTGCTGTATCAGCACGTGCTCCTAACCTCTTTGGTGAGTGAATTGAAATTAGTGGTAACAAAATCCATTCAAACTAGAAAGTATGAGTGGACTTACAATTTTTTTTTTTTAAATGAATGTATCTTCTTCTTCGTCTTTCGGCTGCTCCCGTTAGGGGTCACCACAGAGGATCATCTTCTTCTGTCACACCCGCCACCTGCATGTCCTCTCTCACCACATCCATAAACCTTCTCTTAGGCCTTCCTCTTCTCCTCTTACCTGGAAGCTCTATCCTTAACATCCTTCTCCCAATATACCTAGCATCTCTCCTCTGCACATCTCCAAACCAACGCAATCTCACCTCTCTGACTTTGTCTCCTAACTGTCCAAATTGAGCTGACCCTCTAATGTCCTCATTCCTAATCCTGTCCATCTTTGTCACACCCAATGCAAATCTTAACATCTTTAACTCTGCTACCTCCAGCTGTCTCCAACCCATATTAACATAACTGGTCTCACTACCGTCCTGTAGACCTTCCCTTTCACTCTTGCTGATACCCGTCGGTCACAAATCACTCCTGACACTCTTCTCCACCCATTCCACCCTGCCTGCACTCTCTTTTTCACCTCTCTTCCACACTCCCCATTACTCTGTACTGTTGATCCCAAGTATTTAAACTCATCCACCTTCTCCAACTCTACTCCCTGCATCCTCACCACTCCACTGACCTTCCTCTCATTCACACACATGTATTCTGTCTTGGAGATCCTACTGAGCTTCATTCCTCTCCTCTCTAGAGCATATCTGCACCTCTCCAGGGTCTCCTCAGCCTGCTCCCTACTCTTCTTCTTCTTTTGTTCCTGTTAAGAGGCTTCCATATCTTTCTGTCCTCTGCATCTTCCTCTGTCACACCCATCACCTGCATGTCCTCTCTCACCACATCCATAAACCTTCTCTTAGGCCTTCCTCTTCTCCTCTTACCTGGCAGCTCTATCCTTAACACCCTCTTCCCAATATACTAAGCATCTCTCCTCTGCACATGTCCAAACCAACGCAATCTCACCTCTCTGACTTTGTCTCCAAACTTGAGCTGACCCTCTAATGTCCTCATTTCTAATCCTGTCCATCCTTGTCACACCCAATGCAAATCTTAACATCTTTAACTCTAAATAAAGACCTGAATATTTATGTCAATGTGATATTCTGGGGTAGTGAGTGTTGCTTTATGTGGTAGAAAATTAATTTAAATGATTTTAACATAAGGCTGCAAAATGTGCCAAAAGTGGTCCAAATACTTTCTAATGGCACTGTATAGTTTTCTATACATTCATTAGGTCAGAGATGCTTTACATTATTATTACTTTTATTATTATGTTTATGTGCAGATGCTGTACAGTATATTTTATTTCATGACTCAAGGATTGTGTGCTTATTCATATTTCCAGATTAAAGGTACTATGGAACAAATCCATCCAGACATTACAAAACCCTCTTAATCCATTTCTAGGGCATCACGAGACTTCTGCCTGTTATCCTGTCAGCATCTGCGTGCAAAGCAGGAACCCGATCTGGAAGGAATGCCAGTCCATGACATGGCACACATGTGTAGGTCCCAGATTTGTTTAAGTCTGCTCATACATATTTATTATTTCTTAAATTTGTTCAGGTCTCCTCATATATATTTAAAATAGTGTCTCCTGACAATAAAAGCAATATTTATTTATTCTGAGACTACAGTGACTCTATGAATAGCATTAAATCAATCCATCCATCTGTCCATCTTCTAAGCACAACTCATATTGAGGAGTGTTACGAGATGAATTAAATCTACCCGTTCATTTTCTAAACACACTTATGGCACATGGCACACATGTTTATGTCTTATAGACAGATATGTAACCTTGTGTCGTATGAAAATAATACCACGGAGAAATGTATTATCTATAATAATTTTGATAAGAAAGTCACCATATAAATAGCATTACATTCATCTGCCCATTATCTAAATCTGTTTATCCAGGGCAGTAAAATGAGGAAGGTGGAGCCCATCCCAGCAAGAACTGGGCACAAAGCAGAGACAATCCTTGATCGAGGTGCCAGCCCATCACAGGGTGAACACACTGGCACACACACATATTTAGCCCCCATAGACATTCCCCTCATCCCCCAAAGTTGCACATCTTTTCACTGTGGGAAGAGACTGAAGCCCCCTGAGGATAAATACCTGAACATGGGGAGAACATGCAAAGTTCATGTGGGGCGTACCTGGGACTTGAGCCCTGCTCTCCTTGTAGTGAGGAATCAGCACCACCAATGCACCATTGTGCCACCCCAAAAGAGAGCATCGTCATCATCATTATTATTATTATTATTATTATTATTATTATGCATCCACATTAATCAGGTCAAATATGCTTTAAAAGGAAAATATTCTTTTATTATTACAGCATATTTACTTGCAGATGCTGTGTTTATTATTTTATTTCAACATTCAAGAATAGTATTTATTAATATTTTTAGATTAAAGGCAGTATAAAATAAATTCATCCAGATATTACCAAATCCACTTAATCCACTTCTTAGGGGGCTTTTGTCTATTATCCTGTCAGCACTGGGTGCCAGGCAGGAGCCCATTCTTGAATTCTGGAATGAATGCCAGCTCATCATATGACACACTCATGCATTTTTCTCTTTTGTTTTACGCTGTAAAATAGTGTCCTGTAACAATAATGGCATGTAATTTGAGATGAAAGTCCCTCTATGAATAGCATTAAAACATCCACTCATTTATCCATCCATCCATCTTCTAAACACACTTCATCCAGAGCAGGGTGGCGAGATATGGCATTAAATCCATCCATCCATTTTCTAAACTTGCTTATCCAGAGCAGGGATATGAGGAAGCTGGAACTCATCCCACCAGAATCGAGCACAATGGCAGAGGCAATCCCTGGATGGGCCACCAGCCCACCACAGGGTGGACACACTGACAAATATCAGGGGCCAATTTAGCATCACCAGTCTCCCAAACATGCATGTCTTTGCACTTTAGGAAGAAACGAGAGCACTCTGAGGATACAGATCCTAACATGGGGCAAACATACAGACTTCATGTGGAGGGTACCTGGGGCTTGAGCTCTCGTCTACTTGTAGGGAGGCAGCAGAATCACCAATGCACCACTCTGCCAACTCAAAAGAAAGCATTATTATTATTATTATTATTATTATTATTATTATATTTACTTGCCAAGGGTGGCACGATGGCGCAGTGGGTAGTGCTGCTGTCTCACAGTTAGCAGACCCAGGTTCCTTCCTGGGTCCTCCCTGCATGGACTTGGCGTGGGTTTCCTCCGGGTGCTCCAGTTTCCTCCCACAGTCCAAAGACATGCAGGTTAGGTGCATTGGCGATTCTAAATTGTCCCTAGTGAGTGCTGTGTGCACGCCCTGCGGTGGGCTGGTGCCCTGCCCAGGGTTTGTTTCCTGCCTTGTGCCCTGTGTTGGCTGGGATTGGCTCCAGCAGACCCCCATGACTCTGTAGTTAGAATATAGCGGGTTGGATAATGGATGGATGGATTTATTTGCCAATGCTGTATATTTTATTTCAAGATTCAAGGATAGTGTGTTTATTAATACTTTTAGATTAAAGGCACTATAAAACAAATCCATCCAGATATTATCAAACCCACTTAATCCATTTCTAAGGTATCAAGGGGCTTCTGCTTATTACCCTCTCAGCACTGGGTGCAAGGCAGGAACCTGATCTGGAAGAAAGGCCACTTCATCACAAGGCACACATTTCTAGAAAGAAATGAATTTGTTTTAGGTTGTTCATACAGATTCTACATAGTGTCTTATGAAAATTACACCACAAGGAAATATATTTTCCTAATAATATTTAGAGAAGGAAGCCACAATATAAATAGCATTATATCCATCTGCCCATTTCCTAAACCTGCTTATCCAGAACAGGGCAGTGGGGAAGCTGGAACCAATCCCACCAGAATTAAGCACAATGGCAGAGACAATCCCTGGATGGGACACCGGCCCATCACGGGGTGAACACACTGACAAATATCAGGGGCAAAATTTAGCATCACAAGTTCCCCCAACGCGCATGTCTTTCCACTTTAGAAGGAAACGGGAGCACCCTGAGGACACAAATCCTAACATGGGGCGAACATACAGACTCCATGTGGAGGGTACCTGGGGCTTGAGCTCTCGTCTCCTTGTAGGGAGGCAGCAGCATCACCAATGCACCACTTTGCCACCCCAAAAGAAAGCATTATTATTATTATTATTATTATTATTATTATTATTATTATTATTATTATTATTATGCATCCACATTAATCAGGTCAACCATGCTTTAAAAGGAAAATATTATTTTATTACTACAACAGATGCTATATATTTTATTTCCAGATTCCAAGATGGTGTGTTTATTATTATTTTTTTTCAACATTCAATAATAGTGTTTATTATTATTTTTAGATTAAATGCACTATAAAATAAATCCATCCAGATATTTCCAAACCCACTTAATCCATTTCTAGGAGGCGTTTTGTCTATTATCCTGTCAGCATTGGGTGCCAGGCAGGAGCCCATTCTTGAACTCTGGAATGAATGCCAGCTCATCATATGACACACTCATGCATTTCTCTTTTGTTTTACACTGTAAAATAGTGTCCTGTGATAATAATTGCATGTAATTTGAGATGAAAGTCCCTCTATGAATAGCATTAAAGCATCCACTCATTTATCCATCCATCCATCTTCTAAACACACTTCATCCAGAACAGGGTGGCAAGATATGGCATGAAATCCATCCATCCATTTCCAAAACCTGCTTATCCAGAGCAGGGCAGTGGGAAAGCTGGAACCCATCCCACCAGAATCGAGCACAATGGTAGAGACAATCCCTAGATGGGCCAACAGCCCATTACAGGGTGAACACACAGACACATATTAGGGGCAAATTTAACACTTGTGCATTCCACTTTTGTTTAATGTTGTAAATAGAGTCTTGTGACAATAATAGCACATATTTTGCGAAGCCCCCTGAGATGAAACTATGAATAGCATTAAAACATCTACTCATTTATTTATCCATCCATCCATTTTCTAAACCCACTTACCCAGGGTAAGGATGTGGGGAACCTGGAGCCTATCCCAGCAAGCTTTGGGTACATGGCAGGAACAATGCTCGGCTGGTGTGTCAACCCATCACAGAGTGAACACACACACACACGCACACACCCACTAGACCTAATTCAGCATCACCAATCCACTTAACCTACAAGTCTTTGGACTGTGAGAGGAAGCCAAGAGCACCAGGAAACTCACATGGACACAGAGAGAGACTGCAAACTCCATGCTGGACGTATCTGGACGTATCTGGGCCTTGAGCCCTGGTCTCTTTGTTGTGAGGCGGCAGCGCTACCACTGCATCTCCGTGCCACCCAAGCATTAAATAGGATGACTTAATTATGCTTATTAGTACACAATTTGTTTTTAAGGAAATTTTTTTAGAGGCATTAAAATGATACATAGGCCATGCACTGTAATCTTTCATTTATTACAAGATAACAGGCTTCATGTTACGAGATGCATAAAGATCTCAAAAGTTTCTCTCTTCTTATAAAGTAAATACATTTCTGTTACGACACACAAACTTTACAATAATCTGTGTTTTTAAGACTTGTTAAATTAGATGAATTTCCTGCTCTAGTTGAAGGAAATGGCTAATGGAAAATGCTCTTGTTCTTTATTATGTCTAAAACCTAAAAAATTCTACCCAGCGAATCCCCCTTAATCCACCACCGCCCCCCAACCAGATTTTGCTGTTCAATGGATTAAGGGGGGACAGCAGGACTCACGTTCTGGGAGGTGGACTGTGAAGATGTTACGTCAATGATGCGGGGCTTCTCAATGATCCGTGCCGTGCGGCTGCCCTTCTCTACAATTCCTATGATCCAGGCCTGGTGGCCTTTGCCATACCTGGGAGACTTTATCTCGGCGCAGAAACGAGCAGCCTGCTCACGAGGCAGACAGATGAGCAGGCCGCCGGACGTCTCCGGACACATGCCGTGCACTAAGCCAAACATTTCTCCACGGGCTTTACTCACGGCAGCCATCTTGGCGATTACAGGGAGATTGTGAATGACGAATGACACTTCGTTCCTTTGCTGCCGGGCCAGGTTCTGCGCATGTCCCAAAATCCCAAACCCCGTGATATCCGTTGCTGCATGGGCGTTGAAGATGTGCATCAAGCTCGCTGCTGTCCGGTTTAGTCTATCCATGTTGGTTATCGCCTCCTGATATGCCAACTCGACCTCTTCCTCCGTTACCACCAGCTTAATTTTATTCCATTTTTCAGGATTATCCAGCCACTGGTGAACTGCAACAGCGACCTGTGTCCCCAAGGGCTTCGTTAAAACAAGAACATCTCCAGGGACAGCATTGTCTGGCATAATAAAGCAGTTGGTCTGGCATACGGTGGTTGCCACTCCACCTACAAGAATCCATGGATTTAAAATGGTGTGGCCTCCAGTTATTGTTGTTCCGGCCTCCTCTGCCACATCCTTATATCCCTTGATGATCAATGGAATGATTTTGTCTCTTTCCTTTCCTGTCATTTTATTACTCACCCCCAGAAGCATTAACATGCTATCACATTTGGTGACTCCTACAGCATATAGGTCACTTAGGACATTGGCACAGGCAATGCGACCCATCATGTACGGGTCATCAACAATCGGATAAATGAAATCAGTCGTCTGGACCAAAGAAAGACCTCTGTGTCTAAGGGGAATGACGCAAGTATCCATTCCAATTCCCAGTCTCGGCATACCAGGTCCAAAAAACAGGTCGTCTTCCTCAAAACGGCTTTCTTGCAGATTTTCTAAATATTGCTGTAATATATGCTGAGGCACCTTGCAACCCATCTCCCGTATTTCTGAAAACTGAGTCAATGCAAACTTTCTCTCAGGTTGGTAACTCTCCGCATTAAACAGTCGGGAAGCCATTTCATTGACAATAGCTTCTGCCAAAGCCCAAACCTGATGTCTGTGCTGAAGACCCTTCTCACCAAAAAGGCTACTTCTGCCAGCTGTAGTGTCCCGTGTTGACATCTCAAAAGAAGAGCACAAATAGACTGGCACTGTCTTGGCATGACTAACATGTTTATTAGTCACTCCCCACCTCTAGCATTTCAACGCTACAGCCTTCCTAATTTCTTTAAAGTGAACTTACCCACAATTCCAAGAACCACATTTGAATGAGTTAGCATTCAGCTTACCATGCATATTTAATTAGGAATGACAAACTGTGTCTTGTAGACTCCTCCAAATGGAGTGTATTGGTACATTATGAACAAGCTAGGTGGCTTGGCGATGCTTTATCTTTCTCCTGCCGTGTGCCTGGCCATTACTAGGACTGATTCCAGCTTTTCCACGATTCTCCTCTGGGTAAGTGGGTTTAGGAAATGGATTGATGGATAGTGGATGAATGATACACTTTAACAAGTCTGAAAATGTGTGAGGGTGGCACAGTGGTTAGCATTGCTGTCTTGTAGCTGTTGGCAATTGAATTCTCTTCTAGTCTACACACTTTCTGCATTGGCTTTGTTCTTGATGTCTGGTGACTTGATGTGTGCAGCAAGCTTCTGAAAATGTTCTACCAGTCCATAGTTGCCAGTGTGGTGTTCTACGCTGTGGTCTCCTGGGGAAGCCACCTCAGTGCAAAAGGAAAGTCTGCTCCATCACAGGGCGAACACTGGACACGCTGGAAGCTGTTATGGGAAAATTAGACGCCATCATGAAAAATCCCCTCCAGGAGGCGCTCTCTCTAGCCCAGGGATCTCAAACTTCAGTCCTGGAGAACCACAGTGGCTGCAGGTTTTCATTCCAACCCTTTTCTGTTTTTGCTGCTAATTAACTTCTTTTGAGTTCATTTTAATTGACTTGTTATTTTAAAATGTGTTTCCCTGAAATTCTTCATCGTTCCTCTGAATTGCTTCATTTCTTTCCTTAAGTGGCACCCAAACAAAAATGAAATGTGAAGTGAGGGAGTCAACAGAAGACCAACTAAGTCAGGGCCTCAAACTCCAAACAATTTCACTCCAACCAGTTGCTTAATTAGGCGTCGATTCTTGTTGTTAATTAAACTCAATTTTTTAATTCCATGGCTTGTTGCTGCTCTCATTGTGCAATAGCAGACATTTCCGAAATTGTTGATGTTCTCTTTTCTAAGAACGCTGGTCAAATGTTTTGTGGACCTGAGCAGATCAACATTGCTGAGACGTTCACCTTTCTTTATTTTCAGATATTGTATGATGGTCACAGTTTGCTGATCAAGTTTTGGCTCATTTTGTACCTCATTATTGTTTGACAGCTAATTAAAGAAAAAGAAACGATTAAGGATTCTGAGTCTTCTAAAGCAAGTCAAATAAAATTCATTCAAAAGAAGTTAATTAGCAGCAAAAACAGGTCACTAATTAAGAAAAAGGTGAGAAGCCACTGGGGCCCTCCAGGACTGGAGTTTGAGATCCCTGCTCTACGAGAACTTTTAGCCACAGGCTCATTCTACCACGGTGTAGCACCTCTGGGGGTCTTTTCTGCCAACTGATATTTGGCAATTCAAGAGTTCCACCCAAACTTTAGTTTTCTTAACGTAAGTTTGTATTTATTTTTTGATTGAGTGATCGATTGATTGGCTGTTTTATCTGTTCTGTGTGTCTGTATACGTTTTTATGCTTCTGCTACTGTGTGCCTGTGGAATTTCACCTTGGGATTAAAACCTAATCTAATCTAATCTACTCTAAAATGCTCATTTAAACATCTGAAGTTGCCACGCCAGTAGGAATTGCTGTCATCAGCTTTCAAGGCTTAATTAACTTCCATTGCTGCTGAAAAAGTGCAAGTTGTTAATCCATTTCTTATTCTCTGATAAAGTAAAGTTATTTTCCTATAACTCTAAAAATGACATATTTCGGTTTCTGGAAGTTTCTACTTTTAAATTTGGCTTTCTTGACACTGATCGACCAAAAAATGACTCCTTAAAGTGAAGGCAGATCTCTGCAAAGTGGTCTAAATGAAGTAGAAATGTAAACCAACAAAATAAGTCCTCATCAGTATTCACTCCTTCAAGTGAGTATTTAGCAGCCACGACGGCCCTGAGTCTGTGTGCACTGGGCTCTCTTATCAGCTCTGCCATTTTTCTCCATTCTTCTTCTTCTTCTTCTTCTGCTCAAGCTGTCATGGAAATTGTGAGTGAACAGCCTTTTTCAAGCCTAGCCACAATTTCCCAATTGGATTGAGATCTTCACTCTTACTTAGCCATTCCAGGATGGTACCATTGTTGTTTTGAAGCCATTCCTGTGTATAGCTTTTGCTTTATTCTTGGGCTCGTTGTGTTGCTGGAAAACAAGTCTTCCCCCAAGGCGCAGGTTTCTTGCAGACTGCATCAGGTTTTCCTCCTGGATTGTATTGTGTTCTGCTGCATTCATTTTACTCTTTACCTTCACAGACCTTACAGACCCCCCCTACAGAGAAACATGCCCACTTCCCCGTGTTGAAATTCAAAGTAATTATGGCTCCAGGAAAGAAGCTGTCTGTTTGTCCTTGATTTGATGGACCTGTAGTGCCTACCAGGAGTCAACAGGTTAAACAGGTGAAAGGTAGGATGTGAGGGGTCCTTCATAATCTTGTAGGGAGGGCAGAGAGCAGCCGATAATCTTCTGAGCTGCATTGATGACACACTGAAGCCCCCTCCTGTCTGCTCAGTATGCAGTAGCTTCTGTACCACACTGTGACACAGTAGGTCAGCACGTTCGCTATATCTTCTGTCCAATGTCTGTGTTCTTTTCCCCATCTTAATCTTTTCCTTTTTAATTTGCCAGCCTTTAGATATGGATTTTTCTTTGAAACTCTGCCTCTAAGGTCAACATCCCTGATCTTCTCGCTGAGTTTGGTGTGCTCAGGAAGGTGTTGCACAGACGGCCTGTACTGGGTTATTTCCAGCCTTGACTTTCTTTACTTGCTGTAAAACACGGACTCAGAAAATGGATGGATAGGTAGATTGTAAATCCTGCAATATCTATTTGTGACATGAAGCCTGTTTGATACATCCATGTGTGGTAAGCTTAAATCCGCGGCTCATTGCCTTTTAAAATAAATAATCACCACACTTGCGGCTTAAGGAGAGGGCATGGTAGGGTGGCTGGAGTGGTTCCCTGGCGCAATGCGGACCAGGCGTTTCCTCAACTGAAATGCACAGGTGAGGAATCGTCCGTGTCTGTAATTGATGCTGGGAGCTGCTAATCGCCACACCTGTGCCACGTCCCCACGTATAAAAGGAGAAGCGTGAGTGCAAGAAGGGGGGAAAAAATAGAGAAGAAAAGGAACCGAGGTTAAAAGGTGGCTGAAAAGCAGTCTGAGTGAGGAGGATCCAGCCACCTAGAAGGAAAAGGCAGAATGAACAGGGAGGAGTGCAAGTTGTGGTGCTCTAGAGGGCTGGTTCTCCCCACAGAACAACGTCCAGGAGTGGACCCGAGGGATCTGAGGTATGACTGCGGGTGCTTGAAGGATGACGGGAGGAGTGCCGACCTCAGACGGTCTGGCTATGCTTTGAGGAGGAAGCCAAGATGAGGGTTGGTGGATGAAGTTCGTGGCTTCTGAGTCTCCACCGGCTGTGCGAGTGATGGGTGAGCTGGGGAGACGACGAAGGAGGTGGGCTGGGATCTGAAGGAACCAGTGACATCTGCTTTTAATGAATTGATTTATTGTGTTTTTACCTACCACTATTCACTTGTTTTTATGGATTGCTAGGGGGTTTTGTCCCCTTCTCGCTTTGCTCGCCAACCCCCCGGCCTGCAGTATGCAGCAGCCACTTCACATCTCTTCCACTCATGTATGTGGATTTCACTTTCACTAAACAACATTTTTTATTTCTCCTGGATACGCCTCTTCATTGGGAAGAAACACTGCATTTCCTTGATGTTAACACGAATTCGATGATCTACAAGTCTCTGTCTTTAAGTTTAAACCCAAACAATAACTACATACTTCTGTCATATCACCTATGTCCATATATTCAATCTGTTTTCGCTGTTCCATTATTTCACCGAGTAATAATTTCCATTTGTTAGCGCTAATGTCATCTTTACTATCAGTTCTTTGAGACTTTAGAATTTTAGTACGTTTGTAATTTCTAACCTGCTCTGCATGTGTATCCCACCAACATTTTTGAACCTCTTTATGATGCTCTACTTTGTCTGCTACTCTTTGTCTTTTATTTCTGACCCCACTTGGATCTGTGAGAGCAGGAACTATGTCTGACAATAGCGTTCATATGAATGAGAAGTGACTGGACCGTGGGCATGCCAGCCACTTTGCATGTCTGTTACTCGCATAAGTGGATTTCACTTTCACCAAACACCAAATCTTTTAATTCTCACGGATACGCCTCTTCGTTGGGAAGAAACACTTTTCCCTGATGGCAACACGAATTAGACTATCTACATGTCTCCAACTTAAAGTTTAAAGCTGAACAAAATCTGCATACTTCTATCATATCACCTATGTTCATATATTCAAACTCTTTTCTCTGTTCTGTTATTTCACCAAGTAATAATTTCCATTTGTTAGTGCTAATGTGATCTTTACTATCAGTTTTTTGGAACTTTTGAATTTTAGTACTTTCATTATCTCTAACCTGCTCTGCATGTGTATCGCGCCAACATTTTTGAACCTCTTTACGATGTTCTACCTTGTCTTCTACACTGCCTTTTATTTCTGACCTTGCTTGGAGGTAAGAGCACAGGAACTGTGTCTGACAAAAGCATTCACACGAATGAGAAGTGTATTACAACCATGAGCACAGTCCAAATGTTTGAAAGGAGGGCGGGACTTGTTAAAATCTCTTGGCAAAACGTCTTGTCTCCCAGGACCTGAAATGATCTCTTTCAGGAGTTGAAATTATCTCTGAGAAAGCCTAGTCCCAGGATTTCCTTTTATAATAGAGAGATTTATTCATGGATATTGTTGAAGCACAGCACTGTGGAAAACTGTTTTTGGTTTTGTTTAGATTTTTTTTTTAAATAAAAGTACGGAACACTTTTCACATTATCCCCTTGCTCTATGTGTGATTTGTCCCCATTTGTCAGCTCATTCGGTCATAACTATCAACGGTGTTGCGTTCGAGAGGCTCCCAAATATGAAGAGGGAGCATGGAGGAGGGAACCTGCATTGTCTCATCATGTAAATGTGAAAAAGCAAATTTGTTCAGAGTGTGGGTAGCAGAGTCCATCAGGGTCGTGTCTTGTCACCACTCCTGTTTGTGTCCTGGTTGGAGGCAAGGAGTAGAATCATTGATGTTGTCATCTTTGCTTCGTCTGGCTGTGAACTTCAGAATGCATTTGAGCAATTTGCTGGTGAATGTGAAGTGGCTGGGATGAGGATCAGCATCTCAAAGATTAAGGTCAAGGTTCTCTCATGGATAAGAGTGGATTACTCTCTCCTGGTTAGTGGGCAGAGGTAACTGCCATTTGTGGAGGAGTACAAACCAGAGCGCACATTAAGAGCTCAAGATGCCGGTCTGCTTATGATTCCAAGGATTAATAAAATAAGAGTGGGAGGTCGAGCTTTTAGTTACAGGGCCCCTAAGCTGTGGAATGGTCTTCCTGCTATTATAAAGAGGTACCCCTTCGGTCTCCGCTTTCAAATCCCGGCTGAAAACTCACTAATTCAGTTTAGCATACCCTGACTAGAGCTGCTGATTAAATGTACAGACTACATCTCTGTTGTTAGTCATTAGCACTAAAACATAAGTAACATGATAGTTATAATTTGTTACTAAACCTCACCTATTCTGTTTCTCTTCTCGGTACCCAAATGTGACACTTGGTGCTACTGCCCACCTGCCAAGTTGTTTAGCCTGCCTAAGGTAAAGTCACCTCTGATGGAGGATCACAGGAATTGTCGGTTAGAGGGGTCCTTTCATCGGATTGGCTGGCCCAGCACTGACTCAGCTGTGGAATGGTCAATTATGTAATATCATCTACTGCTCTGTACTTGTAATATTTTTATTTTACTATTATTCTCCCTTTTAACTGGCGGCTCCCCTACTTATCCCATATGGGCCTAGCAGGAAGGGGGTTGCTCTATGAGCAGGTGCAGCTGACCTTCCTCTGGTCTGGTTGCCTTCCATCCCCTGGCTACATACAGCTACCTCACCAGACCGAGACTTCGGTCCCCAGCAACCAAGGCGCTCAGAATGGGACTCTCCCATCCACAATCCTGGTCACTCAGCAGGAGTGACCCAATGCATCCGCCCCGAGGGTCAGCCAAACACTCTTTCAGGGCTCTCCTCTCAACTTCCTTCTGTCCTTAACCTCTATCATCTATTCTTTTTCCTTTCTTTATTTCTTCCCTTCACAGTCACAATTTTCCTTTTTTATAATGGGGATGTGGCACAGGTGTGGTGATTAGCAGCTTCCAGCATCAATTAAGGCCACACCTGTGCACTTAAGAGTGGAAACACCCACACTGCATTGCGCCCAGAAACGACCATATATACTCGTGTTGAAGTACTCCCGTGGAAATTGGTTTTACTGTATAATTTCCGGTGTTTTATAATGTCGGTCATACAGTATAGTCAAAACTGGAAAATTCCCGCTATTGGTCCAAGAGATTATGATATGCTGATGCCCACCTGAGAGAGTAACCATGGAGTACACTGCTTTTCTTTTCTATGTATTGTGCCTCCGTGACCACACGGTAATACCCGAATGATTCCGAAGCGACATTTGCACCGTTTTGTGTTTTTTGTATCTCACACCCTCATACTACACCTTTATCGTAAGAGCATCCCTTATCTACAATGGAGCCTTTGATCAGAAGAAAATATGAAGCTGGTTTTAAATTAAACTTTGTTGAAGTGGCGAAAGAAAATGCTAACTGCGCTGCTGCAACAAAATTGAATGTGTCGGAGAAACTGAAGAGACATTGGAGGAAGCAAGATGTAAAATATAAAAAAAATTAAGTTTATTTTTGAACGGGCATATTAAGTCAGACTCTGATTTTATGACCGATTTTTCATGTTTCAAGACACAACTTATACATGAGTATATACAGTACTCCCGCTATGCTACCATACCCCTTCCTTAAGCTGCGATTGTGCCAATTATTTATTGATAAACTGGCCATCCATTTAGAGCCGTGGACCTGCTATATCACCATCCCACTGGGCAAAGACCCTGCGGCAGAATTGTATCTCTTGATTGGCTTGGGGACATCTGGGAATTTCCCAGAAAGAGCTGCAGTCTGTAGGTGGGGACAAGGAAGTATGGGCTGACCTGCTTGTCCAGCTGCTACCGTGACTCTCAACAAGAAAAATGAGGTAGAGATAGCAGGGGGTCAAGCAGATGTATTTTGAACACGGCAATCAGGGGTGTAGCACAGAAATCAGAGTCCTGTGCATCAGCAGTCTCTGTGGGCCCATTTCTCTTAGAAACAAACTTTTCATTCCAGTCTTTGAGGCCCCGACTCCCAGTGAATCCTGGGTAATAATTACCCTTGTTTCTCCCTACTGTGATGGCCATGATGGCAGTAAAGTTCAGAGTTGTCGGTCACCACTGCCTATCCTAGCATCATTGATGGAAAGTAGGAACCAAACTTGGATGAGGCATCACAGGATACAGTAATGCACATGTCCACCCTCTGTCATGTTGGGCCAACTTAGAGTCACCAATCAACCTGATGTGCTTGTCCTTGGTAGAGCTTAAACAACTCAACATATGTTTGGAATGTGACCAAAAAACTAAATATAGCATATTCTTAACAAAGCAGGTCATTTCAACATAAAAGCTGCCATTTTGTGCGCAGTTCACACTTGTCTAGCAAATGTAAGAATAACTGCAACCTCCATACTTTTATAGCCTTAAACTTAGTAGTCAAGTTAGAACAAACCTTCCTTCGGGTCACCAAGAGGGAGAGTCTGGTCTTAATGGCCACTACTATCCCCTTCCAACTGATAGCCTAATTTCTCAAGTTCAATCCCACTTCACCAACAGCTTTTCGATGTTCACCTGAGGAATGAAGAAGATACCTGGAGGGGAAGAGGCCGCCTTATCTGATTGTGAATGGTGGGCTGCTACTGGATGTCTGAGCTAGTCATGTGATTGTCCATTTCAAAGAGTGATTTGTGAAATAGCTCAGTTTTGTTTCACAGATTTGTAGTTGTCACAAGACACTCAGATTCTCACTGTTTAAAAATTTTTATTACATTTATCAGGGGTGATAGGAATGGACCCATCCTGGCTCAGCATACACACCCACACACGCACACAGAAACAATTACACTAGATAAAGAAAATCAGAATAAGATTATATTAAATAAACAGTGAATGAAAAACCAGTAGACAGTCAGATCCATAAGTATTTGACCATTGACACAATTTTCATAATTTTGGCTCTGTACACCACCACAATGGATTTGAAATAAAACAATCATGTGACTGAAGTGTAGGCTTTTAGCTTTAATTTAAGAGGTTTACCAAAAATACTGTATGAGCCTTTTAGGAATGACAGCCATTTTTCTGCATGGCCCCCTTCCCTTTCGGGGCTCAAAAGTATTTGGACATTTGCCTAACAGCCTGTTCCATAGCCAGGTGTGAGCAGGTCCCTCATTATTTCATTAACTATTAAGCAGGTGAAAGCAGGTCTGGAATTGATTCCAAGTGTGCAATTTGCATTTGGAAGCTATCACTGTAAACTTTCCATATGAGGTCCAAAGAGCTGTCCATGAAAGTAAAAACAGGCCATCATTAGGCAGAGAAAACAAGACAACCCCTTTAGTGAGATAGCAGAAACACCAGGAGTGGTCAAATTAACCATTTGGTAGATTCTTAAAGAGAAGGAACACACAGGTGAGCTCAGCATCTCCAGAAGGTCTGGAAAACCATAGAAGACAACTGTGCTGGATGGTTGCAGAATTCTGTACTTGGTGAAGTAGAACCCTTCACAACATTTAGCCAAACCAAGACCACTCTCTGGGAGGTAGGCCTATCATTGGAAAAGTCTACAATCAAGACTTAATGAAAGTGAAGACAGATGGTTTATCTCAAGGTGCTTACCACTGGCAAACCTCAAGCTTAGGAAGGACAGATTAGACTTTGCCAGAAAACATTTTTTAAAAGCCTATCCAGTTCGAGAACAATTTTCTTCAGACAAAGGAAACTAAGATCAATATATACCAGAATGATGGAAGGAGAAGAGTATGTAGAAGAGAAGGAACGTCTCATGATCAAATGAATATCACATCATCTGTGAAACATGGTGGAGGCCGTGTTATGGCCTGATCACATTTGGCCGTGAATGGAAGTCGGTCATTGGTGTTTATTGATGATATGACTGCTGGCACAAGTAGTAGGAGGAATTCTGAAGGGTAGAGGGTGCAATACTGTCTACTCAGATTCAGGCAAATGCTGCAAAACTGATAGGACGGCACTTCACAGTACAGATGGACAATGAGCCAAGACATACTGTGACAGTAAACCAAGTGATTCTGCAGGCAAACTGGTGGAGTATTCTTCAATGGCCAACTCAATCAACTGACCTCAACCCAACTGGACAAGCATTTCACTTACTGAAGACAAAACTGATGGCAGAAAGTCCAACAAATGAGCAGCACCTGAAGACAGCTGCAGTAAAGTGCCTTGCAAAGCATCACTGGGATGGAAACCCAACATTTGGAGATGGCTGTGGCATTGACTGTGAAGGATTTTCAAGCAAATACTGAAAATGATCATTACAGTAGTTTGTCCAAATACTTTTCAGCTCCTGGAAAATAGGGGAGCTATTCAGAAAAATGGCTGTCATTCCTACGTGGCTCATATGATATTTATTGTTAACCCCTTCAATTCAAGCTAAAACGCTAGACTTCAATTACATAATGATCGATTTATTTCAAATCCATTGTAATGGTGTGCAGAAACAAAATTATGAAAATGGTGTCAATGTCCAAATACTTATGGACCTAACTGTATAAGAAAGGCAAATATGCAAGTGTGACCACTGGGGTTGCCACTGAGTCCCCAAATCCCAAACACAATCACACCGAGAAAGTCCCGGGTGCAAATAAAAAACATTTGTTATTAACTAAAGTACCTTTTAACTCTTTCAGGGCTGATGTTGACTTTTGTCAAAAGGAGGAGTTGACGATGGTAATCGACTGTAAACTGTGACAAAACCAACCGTTAAGTTTTAGTTGGACTCTCATTGCTAGAAGGAAAGTGTTGACCGAGATTTCCTGCACTCCCAAGATTAGCAAGATGCCAGCAACGACAAAAATGGCACCGACATCTGGCGAGAGATGAAAGCGAATGCGTAAAGCAAAATCCCCCGTGAACGACACTTTGCCAATTATCTCTGAACTGGACTATGACTTGTCAGATTTTGATACAAGTGATCGAAAACTAAAGTGAGGTTCCAGCTTCAAGCCAATCGTTATACTGACAACGTTCGCCAGGTAGGACTGCCACTTAACAATGATAAGATGTAGAAACCAAACTGCAGTGCACTGGCACTTTGTCCCAGCCACACAAAGACAGTCTGGCAGCAAGCCTGCCACATATTCTTGGCACACTGGCAGCCACAGCATGCAGCAACAGATGTTTTATGTTGATTTCTGTTTGCTTTTCAGAAAACTATGTTTTTTGGAAAAAATATTCAGCCCTCAAAGAGTTAAATAGCTTTGTCTTTTCGCACAGCAAAACAATCTTGTTGTTCTTCTCTCTCCTCGATTTCTCCCAGGTGAGTGTTGTCCAGCTCCTCTCCTGACTCTGACTTGCCTCACTAAGATCGAGCAGCTCCTTTCTAACTATGACCCGGGAATACTTCTGGTGCTAGGACATAACCCACTGGAAGCACTTCTGGGTCAAACGGAAGTCCCTGAAAGTAGGGATTGTGAATCCCAGCAGCTCAACCCTGGCAGCCCCCATAGAACCTAACAGGGCAGCCCCCATGGAACTACAGATCCCAGCATGCATTGCGGGTGTCTGTATGGGAATACTAACCCAAGGAGGCTGCCATCTAATGTATTGGGTGAGAAAATATTCAGAAGTGCTCGTCTCCCCAAGTCCTCCCATTGCACATGGGTAAGGAGCTCTGTTCAATCCTGGCTGGGATGCCAGCCCATGTGTCCTATCCATTCTCAGCAAGTATCCACCCAATAAAATTAGCAAATAACTAACACACACAAACACATGTCCAGATACCAGATGCAGAAGATAGCGATGAAAAACCCCCAAAAGGACAGCCTTCTGGAGAAGGTGTAAATTTTGTCTTATCGTGAGACAAATGTCCAGGAGTGATTTGTACATAATGGAGAACACTGCGTGATGACAAAGTCACAACCAAACAGAAACTTCATAAACACACCAGATAATGTATGAAATATCCAGATTTAGGCTGTCACATGTGTGTGCACAGTGGGTAGCCTTATGGCTCTAGTGATGGTAAATCCCCACAGTGCCAGGGGTTGGCGCTGTATCCCATGCCTTTTCTCTACCTCCCTCTGCAGACCAGAAGACTGATGTCACTTCTGGTGTCTATCCACCTGGACCCGATACTTCCTGCTTGAAAGACTTAAAACCAGAAGATTCACCATCTTGAGTGAGTTCTGTCATGAACACAACATCTGTGAAGATGTTTTCTCAGTTGTTGTGTGCTTTCTTTAGATTTAAACCATTCAACTGTGCGGGGTTACCAGGGTTAGTTCCCCAGATCTTTATCGTGGTCTCTTCTTTCTCTTATAAGACAAAAGGTGTAATCCTTGAGAAAGAAGATGATTGCAATCCAGGCCAAATGGTTTGGAGGAATAATGAAGAAAACTGAGCCCCAGAAAAAAAAATGTGATCCTCTCTCTGTCCCATTCTTTTAAATCTTTCACTTTAACAGGTGGCTTCCCAGCATCCTCTGTATGTAATACATGGAACAGACTAGCTAGTGATCTCAATGATTGCTGGGATTTGGAGTCCTTTTTAGGTAGCTCTAGTAAAGTCAGTCAATCATTTTCCAGTCCACTTATTCCAGACTATGGTTGTAGGTGGTGTGCTGGAGCCTATCTCAGCTAGCATAGGGCACAAGGCAGGGAGTCAGCCCATCGCAGGGCAAACACACACACAACAACCACAAACTAGGACCAATTTACTATCACCAATCTACCAAGCTTGCATGTCTTTGGACTGTGGGAGGATACTGGAGCATCCCGAGAAAACCCACGCAGACACGGGGAGAACATCAAAACTCCTAGGGCCTAGGACACGAACCCTGATGTCCTGACTGCTCAGCAGCAGAGCTACCACTGTGCCAGCACTGGTACAGTTTAGTGAAACTGTCTTTAATGTTTATGTCTATGTCGCTTCTTATCGTGAGAAGCAGAGGTGGCCTTAACGGTGTGCGGAGCCGAGGGCTGACCAACCCCACGTGGGACCGGTTATGTCAGACGCTGTTACCGGTTTGTGAGGACTGCGTGCGAATTTAATAAAAATAATGTTAACATACACCGGATTACAGTATTCAGGTAGGGCGGCACAGTGGCACAGTGGTAGCGCTGCTGCCTCACAGTAAGGAGACTCGGGTCCTCCCTGTGTGGAGTTTGCATGTTCTCCCCGTGTCTGCGTGGGTTTCCTCCTGGTGCTCCGATTTCCTCCCACAGTCCAAAGACATGCAGGTTAGGTGCATTGGTGATCCTAAATTGTCCCTAGTGTGTGCTTGGTGTGTGTGTGTGCCCTGCGGTGGGCTGGCACCCTGCCCAGGGTTTGTTTTGCTGCCTTGTGCCCTGTGTTGTCTGGGATTGGCTCCAGCAGACCCCTGTGACCCTGCGTTAGGATGGTTGGATAATGACTGACATGACCGATGACTGAGTATTAAGGTAAATTTTTGCTAGATAACACACAGACTTTATCAAAATATAATTGGAGAATATAACTTGGCAAATCCGCACTAACAGACCTCAAAAGCAGGGCCCCTTTAGGCGCGGGGCCCGGGGCGGTCGCCCTACTTGCCACCCCCAAACTCCACTCTGGATAAGTAGGACCTGAACACCCCACTATGCTGTTCCTGTCAATGGCGTACATTGCTGTGCTTGTTCTGTCAACCACAGTGTGTGCCTGTGTCGCCGCTTTCCATGAAAAGCGCCTGAAGCCCCCAGTCCTGTCAGGCACATGACATGTTTGTGACACTGCTTGTCACTAGAAGGACCTCAATCCCCCACTATGCTGTTCCTGTCAATGGCGTCCGCTGCTGTGCTTGTCCTGTCAGCCACAGTGTGTGTTGTTGTTTGCCATGAGGCACGAGATGAGAAGGATATCAGCCACTGCGCACGTCCACACCGCCACCTGCTGTGACAAGGAGCTGAAGCATAATTTTGTGGCCAAAGTGGGCCGCACATCTAATTAAGGGTCACAGCATTAGCCTGTCACAGCATAAGCTGTCAACTGAGACAGAGATCAAGGCTCAAAGGCCAGGGGTGTGTGAGCTTTAGTGTGGCAGACAACATTTTATACGTATACATAAAAGCAGATTAAAGATTAATACATGAGGCCATATCATAAACAATCAAGGTAAATTATTCTTTAATATTAAACAAATGTGTTTCATTTAAATGTTAAAACAGTTTTGCCTGCTTAAAGAATCATTACCAACAGCTCATACCCTTGTGGTTGTATTCAGGTTTACTGTGACATCCATTACTGTTGATTCAGGGTCTAATTGACTGGCATATTTCCAGACAAGTGACTTTATCAGTGTGCAGTGAATCTAAAACAGTGAATGGAAATGCGGTCCGCACAAGCCTCCGAATTTCACCTATGTAGCATTTTTAAATAATTCTACAGAAAAGAGTAGATGATTTAAATGAATCATTAAAGAGTGCTTTTTATCGGAACAGCATTTTTTTACACATATGTTATACTAGCTGTACACCGTGGCTTCTCCCATATAGTAATGAAACAGGACAAAGTTTAAAAATCAATAGACGCTGGCACTATGTCTGAACGTATTCAGCCCTTACAGGAAAGTGTTCCCCATGTGGGGAGAAAAGCAATGGCCGAAATATCTCTGGCAATCAGTAGCTAACCTCTAAAACACACGGAGCTCTGATCTCACTCTCAGAAACGTCAAACGTTACTCCTTAACAATCTGTAGATGATAATGTCTATTGAACAAACAGGTATCGCTAGCCAAACAGAGGCATGAAGCACTCCAACATGTGGCGAGATGTAGACTAACTTGAACAGAGGCTGGCGAATGAATGAGGAAGGCCCCTGCCCCCCTGCTCTCGCCCCCCAGCCACTCTCTTGGATTTGCATAAGAAAAGTGGACAGACATACAGACAGAACGCACTTGGACCATGACATTTTTAAAACCGTTTCTTAGCAGGCACCTATGGGCCAAGGGTAACCTAAATTCCAAATTTCAAGTCCCAAGTCCTCATGGTTTGGGAGATTTCGTGATGAGTGTGCCAGTGGTATTTGGCTTATATATTGTGAACGCTGGCCCCGGCACAGACAGACGGACATCATATTGTCACCCATCACACTATTTATTTATATACACTATTTACATCAAGTTATCGTGCACTCACACCCCAGTGCCTCTTGCACCGATTCCCCAAAAGTCCAGGGCTCACAGTCACTGTGCCTTTGTTCCTGCTCTGCCAACACTGCCTCCCGACGTCCACTGCTGACTGGAGGGAGGCGGCCCCTTTTATGGGGAGCCGGATGGGCTCCAGCTGCTCCCCGGCACTTAACGACGGCCACACCCCTGTGTGGCGGAAGTGCCGGCTGTGCACTCGGAAGCCGTCCGTGTCTCCCGTCGTCCTGGTGTGGCCCCCCGAATAATTAGGCACTGCACTTCCTGGTGTGGCAGAAGTGCCGGGCTCCCGGAATAATTAGGCACTGGGGCGCCGCCTGGCGGTGGCCACGGGTCCCTACAGGGCTGGGCTTCCAAGCCCTCGACCCGTGGCTCCCAACAGAACCAGGTCGGACGCCCCCTCACGGTCTGGAGGAGGCACAAGCCCTCCTCACGTCCTCACAATATATATATATAGATTTATAGTCAGAGGTGTACAGAATGAAGAGAAAAGGAGACAGGACTGTTCCTTGGGGTGCTCCAGTGCTCCTGTGATGGTGCGGGTCGGCTTTTGCCTGGGAGCTTCTTGAACCCAACACCATCGATAACGTAACCAGATGAGCTTGGCAGATGGGAACAAAACACACACAAAGCAAGGGGATGGTGAAAAGGTGCTTTTATTAAAACTAATCAAAACAAACAGTGACCAAAAAGTGCAGTTGCTTCTAAGCAATGTCCAATAAAATGAAATGGTGCTGTTGGGGTTTAAAAAGAGTTCCATAAATAATTCATTAAAAATGATGAGGTTAAAAACTCCTAAAAAAACCTGATGTCTACTCCCATTATCCTGTCTGGACTTTGCAGAATTTTCCATTCCTACTCCCTAGAAAGCACTCAGTGGGAGCACCCCTTTCACAGCCCCCTGCTCCCACAGCCCTGAGACTCACTCCCAAGACTCTGTCAGAGCTCCAGAGGTCCTCTTTGGAGAGAGGAGAACCTTCCAGAAGGACAACCATCTCTGCAGCAATCCACCAATCAGGCCTGTATGATAGAGTGGCCAGACGGAAGCCACTTCTTAGTAAAGGCACATGGCAGCCCACCTGGAGTTTGGCAAAAGGCACCTGAAGGACTCTCAGACCATGAGAAACAAAATTCTCTGGTCTGATGAAACAAAGATTGAACTCTTTGGTATGAATGCCAGGCGTCACGTTTGGAGGAAAGCAGGCACCGCTCATCACCAGGCCAATACCATCCCTACATTGAAGCATGGTGGTGGCAGCATCATGCTGTGGGGGTCAGGAACTGGGAGACTAGTCAGGATAAAGGAAAAGATGACTGCAGCAATGTACAGAGACATCCTGGATGAAAACCTGCTCCAGAGCGCTCTTGACCTCAGACTGGGGCGACGGTTCATCTTTCAGCAGGACAACGACCCTAAGCACACAGCCAAGATATCAAAGGAGTGGCTTCAGAACAACTCTGTGAACGTCCTTGAGTGGCCCAGCCAGAGCTCAGACTTGAATCCAATTGAACATCTCAGGTGAGATCTTAAAATGGCTGAGCACCAACGCTTCCCAACCAACCTGATGGAGCTTGAGAGGTGCTGCAAATAGGAATGGGCGAAACTGGCCAAGGGTAGGTGTGTCAAGTTTGTGGTATCATATTCAAAAAGACTTGAGGCTGTGATTGCTGCCAAAGGTGCATCAACAAAGTATTGAGCAAAGGCTGTTAATACTTATGTACATGGGATTTCTCAGTTTTTTTTGTTTTTAATAAATTTGCAAAAACCTCAAGTAAACTTTTTTTCATGTTGT
The DNA here is from genome assembly GCF_016835505.1 of Polypterus senegalus. Classification (NCBI taxonomy): domain Eukaryota; kingdom Metazoa; phylum Chordata; class Cladistia; order Polypteriformes; family Polypteridae; genus Polypterus; species Polypterus senegalus. The sequence continues at coordinate 13,708,505 of NC_053158.1, forward strand.
CATTATGGGGTGTTGTGTGTAGAATTCTGAGGAAAAAAATGAATTTAATCCATTTTGGAATAAGGCTGTAACGTAACAAAATGTGGAAAAGGTGATGCGCTGTGAATACTTTCCGGATGCACTGTATACTGTATCTATATTTATCTATATCTATATCTGTACTGTATCTATATATCTAATGTGTGTGTGTGTGTGTGTATATATATATAGTATAACAAAACAATTTAAATTAATGACACATGAATAAATAATTTCAAATAACAGAAATTCAAAAGAGGAGGCATTTTTAATTGTATCTATTCTATTTACAGTATTAACGAGAAGTTCCTTCATATTTTGAAAGCAGCAAAAGCACATTTTGACCACTAGATGGAAGCCTTTTCCAAAGAGTAGAACTGTTACATTTTAATTGTTAACTGAACATTGTACTGTTTAGATTAGATTAAATTAGATTATATTTTATTTGTCCCGAAGGGGAAAGTTAAATTTTACAGAAACTCCAAAATAAATAAATACATTCTATACATACATACTGTAGGTGCCAAAGCAAACGGACAGGCATTCCAACCAGGAGGGAGGGTGGCTCCTAACCCAGACGGGAGGCCATAAGGGAAGGATCTGGATGGACAGCTGTCCCAGGTGGGGTGGTTGCAGCTATCTTTCTTGGCTAGGATGATATAATAGAAGGAGAGGAAAGGATTGTCTCTTGGTGCCATGTAATCCCCCAGTATACCAGATGACAGAATCCCTCCAGTAGAGCTCCCATTTGTATACTCACAGGGCACCTTGGAAACTGTAACCCTAATGGACAGCCCTGTCTGGGTACATGGGTGTTACCAGAGGGGAGCTATGGGCAGAAGATTCAGACATTGTAAGGAGGTTTCACCCGACCTGGAAGTCCTTAAGGATGTGTAATCATGTGCCACAGGAAGCACTCCTGGGTGTGGCATAAAAGAATCCATTCAGCATCACCCAGATGAGTTGGAATTGGGAGGTAGAGGACATGGCTTGCCTGGAGGAGAGGAGAGGAATTGAGATGTGTTATTGTGAGTACAGGTTTTGGAGGAAGAACCCATGAAAAGTACTTAGTGTAATAAAGATACACCTTTGTACCATTAACTGTGTTTGTATGCTGGTGTCTGGGGTCCTTTTGGTCACAATATATACATACATATAATCATACATACCTGAAAACAAGAAACCCAGTCACACATAAACACCTCTTGCTTGGATAACAGAAAGCTGCCACTGCCAATACCAGGCCTGTAGAGAAGTACCCAGCTGCAGTCAGGACAGTTTTAGGCTTCTCACAGATCTGAGCACTTCAGACACTATGAGGCCCAGAACCATTTTTGCATTCACGTGAGAAACACAACAACATTTATTTTTACCTCTTGTGTAACTGTGCAATTAAATAATTTACTGATTGGATTCAGTGGACACCTTTAATGCTATGTGTTGCTTTACCTAGAAAATCAATTCATTTTATTTTTTTCTCACAAAAAAGCTGACTTCTCAAAACACACACACACACACACACACACACACACACACACACACACACACACACACACACACACACACATATATATATGTGACTCCTGGAAAATGGGCAGAGTCAAAAGAGATGCTGCTGACAGGGGCGTCAGCTTACAGGCCTCATAATGTCTCAGGTCACTGAATCTGTTCGAGGCCTCAGTCTGTCTCTTCTGTAGCTGGGCTTGTAGTTGACAGTAAGATGAAGTCAGACCTGCTCAGATTGTCCCACAGGCTTATATTTAACATCACTGATGTGTGGATAGAGGACGTCCACCTGGTAGCGTCCACAAATGGTAGTCAGCAGTCAGAATGATTCATCATTAAGATGTTGATACAGATTGAATCAAATAGTACACAAATTTAAAATACAGATTGTATAAAATTAATGAATTATTAGTTGCAATATATTTTTGTTTTTAACAAGTGACATAAATACGACCCAACAATTCATATTAAACTGTTTTTTAATTTAATGGTCTTTATGAAACCCACCAGTCCTCTAATGCTTTAAGAAGGTTTGGTAATGGAATGATGGACAGGGTTTTATGAATTTTGTTTTTAATAAACTTCATTACCTAGAACGTAATATTCAGGTCAGGTCAGGTCAGGTTGGGGAGAATGCACTGGTACAGCGTGTTGTTATACCCACCACACGACAAAACAGCTCAGGGTCTTGGTTGGCAACCCCCCAGGCAGGCATGTGGCCCAGTCCCACTTATCCGGAAAAATACCCTCTATCTGCTGCAGCCAGGTGTTATGTGGGCGTCCCCTTGCCCTGGTCCAGCCACTCGGGTCCTCACCCTCAGGGAATCACGCCACATGGCCATAGTGCCGAAAATGACGCTCCCTCACAATGCAGGTAATGTGCCTCATTCGGGACTCCAAACCGCTTATTTGACTCAAACTCAAACCAATGGCACCCAAGAGACCACTCTCTTCAAAGAGATACAGTACAAAAGGAGTCCAGCCTTTGTCTCAGGTCATTGTATAGCATCCATTTCTTGCAACCCTATAGCAGGACATGAAGTACCAGGAATCTAAAGATTATGACCTTCGTTCTTTTGCATAGATATCGGGAGTGCCACACACTCCTTCCAGCGATCTCAAAATCATAATGCTCAGGTCACATTATTGGCAAAAATAATCAGTCCAGCACAGCTGACACCTAAAAGACCCTTGCACCATTATAATCCACCCAACACTAGTTCAGTTTCTCTTTCCACACTAACTTCAATGCATTTCACTGAACTTGCCAAAGTTAACAAAGATCCATCCATCCATTATCCAACCCACTATATCCTAACTACAGGGTCACTGAGGTCTGCTGGAGCCATTCCCAGCCAACACAGGGCACAAGGCAGGAAACAAACCCCAGGCCGGGCGCACACACACACCCACACACCAAGCACACACTAGGGACAATTTAGAATCACCAATGCACCTAACCTGCATGTCTTTGGACTATGGGAGGAAACCGGAGTACCCCGAGGAAACCCACACATTTCATTGATTTTGTTAAACTGTAGGTTTTGTGCTGGTGAAAAGTTGATGGAGAATCTGGTCCATTTCCTCATTTTATCTTAAAAATGGATAAGCTATTAAATGAAAGATATGAGTGCAGAAGATCATGTTGTACTACTTTTTGAAAATTCGCTTGTGCAACCAGGTTACCATCTTACAGCCACCTTAAGCCACTCCCCCGGGCACCCAGAAAGTAAACCCAAGTCTTCACTTCATAAAGAGAGTGGAAGCCAACCATCCAGACCTGTCACAGCAAAGGTTGGACTCCATCAGACTCCATTATGGAAAGAGGCCTTACACTTTAACTGAGAGTATGACATCAGTTTTAGTACATTCGGTACTGAAGGGACAATTACCGAATGAAATTACAGGTATATCCAAAATAATTTTTTATTTTATTAATTTTACTTAAAAGCAAACAACAACCCATATAATCAAATCAAACTTAACAAAACCAAAAATCAACCCGCATCCGAAACAAAGAAAGAGAGGAGAGTCGGCCAACAAAGCAATCCTTTTAAAGCAGCAAGGAAAGAAGAGTATCCCTTCTGCCAAAATAGAAGTTTATTCTAAAATGTTATTGATTGTACCCTGACATATTTTAAAAAAAGTTTTGACCAGATCCTCTAAGTGAAAATTAGATTTTTCCCAATTTCAGATAGCATAGTACAACAGTTACCCACTGACTTAAAAGAAGTGAGTTAGGATTCTTCACTTGAGCAAGATAAGTGCAAATAGTAAAGTAAAGGCCATTACAGTTTGTTTGTCCTTCTCCACTTTAAGCTCATCTGTGGGTCCACCGAACACAATTGTTAATGGATTAGGAGGGATTGTGACACCCAAGGCTGTCTGATAGGCATTTAAAGATTTTGGTCCAGAATGCTAATTTGGTTGCATGGCCAGAATGTGTGGCCAAGTGAGGCTGGAGCTCGATTGCAACGTTCACAGGTTGGATTTTGCCCTGGAAACATTTTGGTCAATTTTAATTGAGATAAATGTACTCGGGCGGTACAGTGGCGCAGTGGGTAGCACTGCTGCCTCGCAATTAGGAGACCTGGGTTCGCTTCCCGGGTCCTCCCTGTGTGAAGCTGGCATGTTCTCCCCGTGTCTTTGTGGGTTTCCTCCTGGAGCTCCAGTCTCCTCGCACAGTACAAAGACATGCAGGTTAGGTGCATTGGTGATTCTAAATTGTCCCTAGTGAGTGCTTGGTGTGTGTGTGTGTGTGTGTGCTCTGCGGGGATTGTTCCTGCCTTGTGCCCTGTGTTGGCTGGGATTGGCTCCGGCAGACCCCCGTCACCCTGTGTTAGGATATAGCGGGTTGAAAAATGACTGACTGACTGACTAAATGCACTCGATGGAGAATTTCAAGTTGAATAATTGAGTGCACATATGGTGCTAAACTGTATTCTGTGCATGGCTTCTTTCCACTTCTTTTCTGAAATATTAAGTGAAAGATCCTTTCTCCATTGTACCCTGGGATCTTTTAAAGGAAGAGACTTGAAAGCAATTTTATAAACTGTGGAGCTGCTATCTGAGTCTTCAAGACTGATCAGTATTTCTTCTGGATTAGAAATAGGTGGAAGGTGAGGAAAATTGGGCAGGTTCAGCTTACCAAATTTATTTTTATGTATTAATGTACAAATTGGTAGCCTGTACGTTCTGTATAGAGTCTATCAGTAATGGCAGATACAAAGTTAGCACATGGAAGCAGTGAATAACGGGAATAAGGCTAGAGGCCATGCAGTTTTAAAAACATAATTAAAGAAATGTAATATGTTCAAGAAGTCCAAAACATGTAATAAAAGGTGTTTTTTAATCATAGTCATCATTGCGTTGGTTTTGAAGGATAATTCCATGATGAAGACTCACTAGATTACCCTTATTATAGCTGTTGATTGTTGCAATTCTATTTGTAAGTCATCTGGTTATATGTAACTGTTCTTTGGTTTTAACTTTCTTTTGTAACTCTGTTTAGCCTTTATTACTGTACTTTGAGCCGCTTTCACATATGAAAATGTATTATATAAATGAATGTAGTTGTTGTTTGCTTAAACATAAAAGGTTTCCTATTACTATGAACTGTTACTGACAAGGCTCCATTCTGTTTCTCTCAATATCCTGCTCTGGCACCTTGTGTCAATGCTGCTTTGTCAAGTGATTGTTTCTGCCGATTGAATGAGATTGCTTTCCCGGAAGTTTTCTTTTATTTGATGATCTCCTGATTTGTCGGCATACATTTCTCTCTTATCTCTCGTTTTGTGCATTTTGTATCCTATGAGTCATCATGTTTACCAGCTTCTCAATTGCTGTATATATAGAATTAGTTCTTGCTTATCTTTGTGCTTCATTGTCTTGTTGTCTTATTGTTTCTCGTTCTTTGTCACTGAAGCAACTTCTGCAATTTGCTTGACACTTAGCAGACGTTTCTGTTTTCCTTCTTTTTCCTACTTTTTATGGTGGCTAGAAGTTGCTTTATGATTTGCCACTTTGCCTTTAACACACTAGCACAGATCACCTTACTGTCCTTTATGCATGTTTAATGAGGTTTGATGATCAATAAATACAATACATTTCAAAATAGAATGGTGTTTCTATGACCATGTTGTTTTTAGAAGGAGCCAATCGAGTCAGAGGGCATGCTGTGTCACAAAACAAAAGGCTAGATATAAACAGTAGTATTTTTAATGATCTTCTCAATTGTTGGCATGCATTTCTCTCTTGTGGTTTCGTGCATTTTGTATCCTGCACTTTGTCTTGCATGCCTATGGAGTCATTGTGTTTTCGTGCCTTTCAATTGCTCTGTATTCAGGATTACTTCTTAATTGTCTATGTTCATCAGTGTCTTTTTTTTTTTAATTGTTTCTCATTCTTCATCGCCCAAGCACCTGCGATTTGCTTGACACTTGGCAGATGTTGTTATTCTGCTTTCTCCTGCGTTTATGGTGGTTAGAAGTTGTTTAATGATCACTTTGCCATTAAAATTATGAATTCTGACCATGTATTTGACGATCTTCTCAATTTTTAGCATGCATGTCTCTTTACTTGTTTCATGCTTTTCTATCCTTGACTTTGCCTTGCATGCTTATGAGTGATCCTGTTTTCATGCCTTTCAATTGCTCCATATTGAGGATTACTTCTTAATTGTCTGTGTGCATCAGCATCTTGTCTTCTTATTGTTTCTCGTTCTTCATCACCCAAGCACCTTCTGCAATTAGCTTGACACTTAGCAGATGTTGCTATTCTTCTTTTTCCTGCCTGTAGAGGTAGCTTAATGATCACTTTGTCATTAACACACTAGCACTGGTCACTTTGTCATTCATGCATGTTTAATAAACATCAATGATCATCATGTAACAGGCCTTTGCAATTTTTTTGACACTCAGCAGATGTCATTACTCTTCTTCTTCTTTCTGTCATGTTACTTGGTATTGTGCTCACTTTGCTATTATAAAGCCACAAGTCAGAGCTTTCTGCTACCAGATAGATAGATAGATAGATAGATAGATAGATAGATAGATAGATAGATAGATAGATAGATAGATAGATAGGAAGGACACTGTCATTTCCAAACATGCAATAAGTTATATTTTGGAAGTTTGACAATGCAAAAAACTTGAAATGTCAAACAAAAAATATGATAGAAGAGCTCATTTGTACCTTTGTTAATTAAAGAATGTCAAATCTGGATCTTGAATCACTCAATACTGTACAGCAGGCAGCATTTTTCTCATATATTTTGCTCCACATTTGCTCTTTTATAATCTCATATATTTTATCATTCACTTGTCACACACATGACTAATTGAATTTCCCTTTAACGGATAATAAACTTGACTTTGACCTTAACGCTTACTGGTTTATTTTGCATTATTTGTTTTTATGTCTTCAGTTTTATTCAGTTTACAAATTCCCTCTAATTTGATACATATGGCACTTTCCTCTGGTAAGAAAACTTGAAATAAATCAGGTATAATGTTTATACTTTAATAATCAGAATTGCTCCCAAATCTTGCAATGACTAAAAAAAGACATTTGCAGAATGATTGTAATTATATTAATTGTTGCTACCAGCAAGAATTCTAATTGGACTCCATTTTTCGTTTTTAATCAGTGGTAGAATTCTCTAGATTTTCAACCGATTATTTGGTTACTAATATTAGAAAATAAATGAACATGTAAATAATGCGATACCCCAAGCTCTTCCATTTCCTAATTGAATTAGATAAATTTATCTCATGTTTCTTAGACGCCTATTGTTCCTAATCCTTCAGCCCAATGCTGCTTTTATTATGGCTGACAAATTAACTCATCAGTCGCTTGCATTTGTCATGCATAACTGATCCATTAACTCATCAAGTGCCTCTGGGCGTCATCTTGCTAATTTTGACAGCTCTACCCGACTACTGCTACTGCATTTTCCTGAGTTGTCTGCTATCAAATAAATATACATATTTCATTTTTTTACATATTTTGCAATAAAAACCAAAAATTGATAGTCATTATGCTGCCCGATCTATTTGTCATGTTCAAAAGCGAACGCGCATTTTCATTGTTGTAAAACGGAAAGAATTGTGAGATTCTGATCAAGAGATGCGCCTCAGATTGAGAGAGCAATTACGTGCTGAATGATTCAGACCAAAGCTGAAGTCTAATAGACCAGAGAAATAAACCCTCTTCATCACTTGATGGATGTCGCCCGGCAGAGGCGACAGATGTAATATTTTATTTACAGCTTCAGTGGCAGGTTTTGTGTTTAAATAACTCTGATTTCTTTTGATATTGCAGTAGAGACGAACTCCATGACAACACGCGTCTCACAATCAATGAAAGTGTACAGATGCTAGATGATATTGATACCACAGCCATGCCTTAGGGCACCCCTGAGAACTTCGATCGGGTATCAATGGTGTGTTTGCCTGATATGTAAACATTGCCGGCTATTAGAAATGTTATGTAAGATATTCCACTTATCATTTTTATGACTGAACCAGTATGGTGTTGTTCATGAACCTCTATTGCTGTTATCATTCGTAAAGAACATCATGTGTAATATCGCTAATAACCTTGTTAAGGGTAATGTGAAAGCCCCTCGTTACGGGAGGCACAATAGTAAAGCGCTCAGTATTTCAGTATTTGACTGTATTGTCGCACAGTGGCATATTGGGTAACATCTACATCTCAGACTCAAGACTGTAAGTTACCTTTGACCCTGGGATCATAGAGATGGTCCACAGGTGGTTTGAGTCCTACTTCTTGGACAAATGCAATACAATACAATACAATACAATTTAGTTTTATATAGCCCAAAGTCACACAAGAAGTGACACAAAGGGCTTTAACAGGCCCTGCCTCTTGACAGCCCCCCAGCCTTGACTCTTTAAGAAGACGAGGAAAAACTCCCAAAAAAAAACCCTTGTAGGAAAAAAATGGAAGAAACCGTGGGAAAGGCAGTTCAAAGAGAGACCCCTTTCCAGGTAGGTTGGGCATGCAGGGGGTCAATACAATACAATACACAGAACAGAACAAATCCTCAATACAGTATAAAAATAAACATTTTACAAGTATGGAGTAGAATTTAACAGTAGATGATATCACATAGGGCGGCACGGTGGCGCAGTGGGTAGCGCTGCTGCCTCGCAGTTAGGAGACCCGGGTTTGCTTCCCGGGTCCTCCCTGCGTGGAATTTGCATGTTCTTCCCGTGTCTGCATGGGTTTCCTCCCGCGGTCCAAAGACATGCAGGTGAGGTGCATTGGGGATTCTAAATTGTCCCTAGTGTGTTCTTGGTGTTTGTGTGAGTGCCCTGCCCGGGGTTTGTCTCCTGCCTTGCACCCTGTGTTGGCTGGGATTGGCTCCAGTAGACCCCTGTGACCCTGTAGCGGGTTGGATAATGGATGGATGGATGATATCACATAATATGATTTGGATTTGTTTAGAGTACTGGAGACCTTAGCCATCAAGTTGCCTATCCCTATTGGTCATTCCACAGATGAGTCAGCAGTGGCCCAGCCAATCCAATGAAAGGACCCCTCCACCCGATGATTCCTGTGATCCTCCATCAGAGATGACTTTACCTAGGCAGAACGACTTGAGTACCAATACAGATCCTACCATGTGCACCAGGCAAGCAGAGGGGTGCCCCAAAGATCAGTGCTGAGTCCTCTCCTCTTCTCCCTACACACCTTCTCATTAGGCCCCTAACATCTAGTCTGATGGATTTTCTTATCCATGCTATGATGATGATATGCAGCTGTACCTGTCATTCCCTCCGGAGGACCACGTGTTATCAGTTAGAACCTCTGCATGTTTTAGTAGTACTGAAACCTGGATGAAGGAACACCATCTCAAGGTGAAAGTGGCAAAGGTGAACCTTCTTGTTATACCATCTCATCCCTCTGGCCAGCATCAGCTTGGTGAATTATAAATAACACCCGCCAATTCGGCATGAAACCTTGGAGTGGTGATCGATGACCAGCCATCTTTCAGGCACCATGTTGCTATGGTCCATCGGTCTTGCAGATTCATTCCATACAATATCTGCAATACCAGACCATATCTAACAAAGTATGCAGCACAACCAGCAGTAGAAGTGATCATCCACCTGAAGCGAAGCATTTCTAGGCCCGGCCAGTACTTTGATGTGAGACCTTCTGGGAAAGCTTGGGTTGCTGCTAGAAGAGGTGTTGATGAGGCCAGCAGGGGCCGCTTATCCTGTGGTCTGAATGTGGATCCCAATTCCCCAGTGGAGTGATGGGAACACAGTGCTGTAGAAATGGCATCGTCCTTCGAGTGAGATGTAAAACCGAGATCCTGACTCTCACTGTTGTCAAACTTAATGCCAATAAAACTACTGGGAGGCCTAAACTCCCTACTAACAAGGCATCCAACTTCTCCATTTCTGTTGATGGTACACACTTGTCAAACCTGCTCCTGTTGTCAGAAATCTTGGTGTTTTGTTTGATTCATCACTTACATTAGGCCTCTTTCCAAAATTTCATTCTATCATCTCTGTAACATTGCCTGCCTCTGTCCATTTCTGTCCTTTATGATGCTCAGACTCTGGTTTATTGTTTCATAATGTCTCATATTGATTACTGTAATTCCCTCTTCATCAGCCACCCTGAAAAACCTATACAGAGGCTGCAGTACCTTCAGAACTCCACAGCCAGAGTCCTCACCCACACAAAGCCTTTTGCTCACGTCTCCCCTGTTCTCTCCCAGCTTCACTGGCTACCGGTTCCATCAAGGATTAAATTTGAGATTCTGCTTCTCACCTTCAAAGCCCTACATAACCTTACCCCACTCTACTTCACTCAGCTCCTTACTCCTTACACTCCTTGTGATCCTTGTCTCAGGTCGTCGATCAGTAATCTCCTTACAGTCCCACACACCAGGAAGGTTCCTCAGTGTTATGGCCCCCTCTTCCTCAGTCTCTCCAAGATTGCTCCTCTTTCTCCACCTTTAAATCTCAACTCAAAACTTTCCTCTTCTATGAAATTTTGTCTTCTGTGTGATTTTTTTTTTACTCAGTATGTAAAGCGACCATGGGTCTGTGAAAGGCGCTCTATAAATGCAAGTTTATTGTTATTATTATTATTATTAGTAGTAGTAGTAGTAGTACCAAAAACAGAGCCCTGCACAATAATGTGCAGTGAATACACTTGACTCGAGCATTCCTAGTTTCCATCCTCTTTCTCTGTATGTTTATCATTTGTTTGCTCAGAGGTTGATGCGCTTTCTGTTTCCTGAGCAGCTTTTCTTTTCTCCACCCTAGCGTCCCGCTTCTTCTCTTCTTTCGTCTGCATCTTTTCGCGTTAAAGTTGATTAAGTCTGTGTTTGTGTTGCAATTACTTAGTACGTTTTCCTTAATTTTTCACTTAAGCTGGCACTTAAGTCTTCAACCTGCCTCAAGAATGATTTAAGATATGAAGAGGTAGGGGCAGTGACGGCGGAGGTGGTAGGAATGAGAACGGCGTCCGTACGCATGAGCCACATGGCCTCCCTGCTAGCCACTGCCGAGAGTTGATTCTACAATAAAATAAAATAAAAATAAAAATAGGAATAACCTTGGCAGGCAATCATCACCCCGAAAGCAGACAGTAGACATCACGTAGTATATGTGTACCAAAGTCAATAGATCAAACGGTTTGCGAGATACAGATGGACAGACAAACGAACAGCCACGGCAGCGTGTTATATATAAAGATATTATTATAATAGATCCCTGGGAATCCTTTGTAAATAGAAAGGTGTATTCTGATGTGCTGGCTAAATTGCCCTCCATGGCCTAGTCATTCTGGCCCCCTAATCATCCCCTATTTCTAACTGGCTATCTCTCTGACAACTTCACTACCTGATAGCTAATGTGTGGTGAGCATACTGGTGCAAAAATGGCTGCCATTGCATTATCCAGGTGGATGCTACTCATTAGTGGTGGTTAAAGTGGCTCCCCACTCACTATGCAAAGTGCTTTGAGTAGTGAGCAATTCACTATATAAATATAAAAAAAATGTAATCTCTCTAATATAAAAGAAAATCTTAGAAGGAGACAAGACGTGATTTTCTCGGAGAGACACTTATACGTCGCAGAAGACGAGTCCACGCCCGGGGCCGGAAATAAATGACAAAGAGTAGATGACAAAGTAGAACATTGTAAAGAATTAAAAAATGTTGGTGCGATATTCATGCAGAGCAGGATAGAGATAATGGAAGTACAAAAATTTGAAAGTCTCAAGAAAAGAATAGTAAAGATCGTATTAGTCCAAACAAATGGAAATTATTACTCTGAAATAACAGAACAGCGAAAAGAGATCGAACATATTGTTCAGATTTAAACTTTAAGTTGGAGACTTGTAGATCGTTTAATTCAGCGGTTCTCAAACTGTGGGGTGTTGAATAAATAAACAAGACATCAAAATACATTTTTTACATTTTTATTTCAAATTTAAATTTGCAAGCATATAATCACAACGAATGCATTATAACTAAAATTAAAATAAAACATTTCTAAGGAATAGATCTAATGACTAATATGCGCCTGCTTTAAAGTACACAGCCTGTCCAGGTTTGGTTTGATATTCGAGATATCGAGACACTCTGAGCTCCTTTTCTATTTGAAGTTTGTTTCTATGACGAGCGGCGCCGCTGCTGCTGCTTTTTTAGTCGTGTATTTTCAATTCAGAAAGTTCGAGACGAATCGGTATCTGTCGCGAACATTCGGGTAACAGTAGATCAGGTGATAATGCACCACGACTGCACCACATTGGCAGCGTAGCCAATATTACCAAATTGAGTTAAATAATTTACTGCGTATTGGGTTATTTTCATGATACAACTAACAGCGGTATAATATTTGTCGGACGAAAATACATTTGTTTCGTGCATATTGACTTCATTGGTGTCCTCATTTACGAGATTTTTGAAAAGTAAAACATATTTAATCCTTTCTTTACATAAAAAATAATTAAATAAGAAAAATAATTTATTCTTTGTTTTTGGGATTAGAATTACTACCAAAAACCACACAAGGCATTTTGACAGTTATTAAAGCACTTTAAAAAAAAAAAATTGCAAATATTTCATCGAAGTTAGCCGAACACAAATCTTATGGAAGTAAAAATGATAGGATACTGCGACACCACACGAGTATCATACCTTTGTTAATTGTATCATGGGTTATTCTCATCTATCTTATATTATGCAGGGGGTGCAGAATTATTCCAGGTAGAAAAGTGGGGCGCATGAAATACGAAAGTTTGAGAACCACTGGTCTAATTCGTGTTGCCAGCGAAAATTACAATATTCCAAAAACATTGGTGCGATATAAAGTCCCGTGAGACGGAGACTTTTAACATGAGATTCTTTCAAGTCACACCCTACTTTCAACTATTTTCAAGCAAGACCACCGTCATCTAACCTCAGTCGTTTGAATGCTTTTGTCAGACACTTCCTGCAGTTTTATCAGAGCAATAATTTTATACGTTCTAGATGATACATCAATGACTAAGCGAAGAAGAGAGAGCATGGACAAACATTTGAAAAAGTCACTTTTTATTTATTAGAGAGAAAGAAATGATATTCACTCATAGGAAGTTATACGCTGCGTTGTCACGATGTAAGTCCAAACAGGGAATCAAAATTCTATACGATCTTGAAGAGAAGTTAATTCCAAATATTGTTTTTACAAAAGTTTTAAAGTAAAAGTGAAAAAAATGCATATGTAACAATTCCCTTGAAAATAACAATCTCTTAAAATTGTATATCCGGCTAACCAAACTCAGGGGTGGGTGAGCAAAGCAAGCAGATTGTGGAGCCCCCTAGTTATTAATTATTATTATAACTCCTGGTCCAGGCTTTGGTCTTGTCACCTCTGGACTACTACAATTCTCTGCTGACAGCAGTACCGGCAAGTGTCACCATCCCATTGCAGATGATTCAGAATGCTGCAGCATGTCTGGTGTTCAGGCACACGTCACATTGCTTTCCAGATCCCTACAGTAGAACTACAGGGTAGTCAATGGGTCAGCATCTATACTGTATATGGAAACACTTGTGAGGTCCTATGCTCCTTCTCGACCATTGGAATTGTAGCGGGGCTACATAGTTATAGTGTTTTCAATGTTTGTACTGAGTGCGTTTTGTTTCCATCGTCCCGCTTGCTGTTTATAATATGTGCGTCAGTGAATGTCGTCCCCGTAAATACAGGTTGGGACGGATGATGGAAAGAGACCGCAGCGCCAAGATGGAAAGCACCTGTTTACAATCAATTAATTACAGCCGGCTCATTACTAGATAAACAATCAGGAGAGAACAGAGGGAAGGAAGGAGAAAGATGGAGAATACATAATCACGACAACGAACCAACTTTACCTGCTGTTTTCCACATTGCGCTTTTGTACCAGTTTTTTTTTTTCATTCCGCCGGACTTATTTCAATTCAACCATCGCCAGAGACCCCGGGGTTGGACTACATTATCCACCACAGGCCGAAGATTCACGGTGAGGTTGTTCCATTTTTTCCAGGGAAATTCAAACACATCAGTTATCTGTTGACCAGTCATCCGTATTCAGGACAGTTGTATACTTGGACTCAAGTTCACTATCATTGGCATTTTCCGTATTCATTCATTGCTATTTGTGTTTTGTGTTTGTTATATGTTACTGGGACAGGGGAGGGTTTGATATTGTATATATAGTGTTGTCACGTTGTTGCTTTGGTGGTGGTTTATACATATAGAAGTATACTTATATTCGTTTCTACGTCTGAAATTTGCATTTTTTTTGTTGTTTCATTTAATATATTTATCCACCTATTTTTACATATCTGCTTTTGTGTGCTTATGTTTAAACTGTCGATTGTGGGGAAAATTTTATCTGTTAGAGGTACGGCTTGGTATTTATAGATTAGCCTCAGTAATTTATCCAGGCCACAGGTCTTGGAAGTGTAGCTGCCGGCTGGGTAAGGGTTACAAGGTCTGCCGATGAATGGAAGCCGGTGATGTCCCCCACGTGGTATCCAATTTCAGTCCAGTCTTTACACGTGTAGCTCCTAGTTGGGGGAATAAGCTGCTTCCCTTCATTTAAAATTCAGACTCCCTCAATGTGTTAAAGAAGCATTTGTAGATTATCTTGTTTGGTGAATTTCCGTCAAAAGATAGCCGTTTGGAAGTCTGACTCACTTTTATTTCAGTCTGAGTGCTTCACCTGTGATGATCAACGTTGTAAACTTGTCCAGTAACACCTGTTCTTAGACTGTCCTCCAGAATGATGTTTACTCAATTATGTTGACCTCTTTTGCGAATCATTTTGGATAAAAGAGTCTGCTAAGCAAATAAATGTAAAATGTAAATGTAAACAAATGCCATCCCGCACTGATTCTTTCAATAGATTCTAGTGGTGGACCTCCAGACCATCACTCCATTGAAGAGGTTGTCACTTTATATTATGCGTGTCCATGATAATGCCTGTCTACACTATGGCTAAGGTTAGGGTAGGGGGCGGAGTTATCCGACTCAAGTCAAGTAAACCAATTGACAAAAATCTGAATTCCAATTGGCTGTCCGGCAGAGCTACTGAATCATCTGAAGCTGGACCCATCTCAATTCTTTACGTACGTGTTACTGTTCGAGCTGAAAGCTTCTCGGTGGGACATGGTAGATCTCAAGTGAGGCTTAATCACTTGGAAGCTCAACCCTGTAGGGCCCCGTGGTCACCGCCAGGGGGCACCCCGATGCCTTTGGAGCCCTGGACCTCGGCACTTCCACCACACCCGGAAGTGCTGGGGGGAAGAGGACCGGGGACAGTGTGTTTCCAGATGCCACACTGGGGAGTGCCGGTGGAAGATTGCCGGGAAGCACCTGGAGCACATGCGGGTGAATATAAAAGGGGCCACCTCCCTTCATTCAAAGCTGGAGTCAGGTAAGGAGAAGGTCAGAGCTTGGTGGAGAGGAGTGGAGGCGGCCTGAAGTCTGAGGCATTTGTATTGTGAGGCCTGGACTTTAGGGAGTCTTGGGGGTTTTGTGGTGCACTTATACTTGTAAATATTAGTTGTAAATAAATGTGTGGTGGTGCTTAAACATGTCTGCCTGTCTGTGTCAGGGGCTCGTTCCACAGCAAGATAACTTATAACATTAGGCTATATTGTAATTGCTTACTTGCACCTGCATCATGTAACCTGCAATGATTAAAAACTGAAATTAAAAATAAATAAATAAATAAAACATGCCCTTAAGAGCTGATGTAGATACTTGGGTCTGTGAGTGGAATCTCCAATCATGGCAGACATTTCAAAGTAATCCTGGAATAACAGAAAAGCCTCTGAAGTTGAGAGGCAGAAGCTGTGAAGACATATTGGCATGCTGAATTTAATCTAGTCTGGACACAGAAATAACAGCTTGGTGACCCAAACAGCAGGTAATAAAAAAATATAATAATGATAGCACTCTTCATCCTGAAGAAAATTGTAGCAGGATATCACTAGCAAGCTGAAGGAAATCTCTCTCTCTCTCTCTCTTTCATTCTTTATCACGGGAAGAGGAGAGGTGAAACACCAATCTTTGTCTTTGTTTGTGTTCAACAAGTTAAAACTCCAAATCAAACACAATACCAGCAGTAGTTAACTCTGTATGACACCAAGCCAGCATGCAGGCATGGGGCAGCCACCTGAGAGATCCTTTATTTTCAAGTGGAAAATTTTAAATTATCGGCCTTTTCAAATAGTCTTGTAATCCATTTGTAATGAAAGTGTAAGAAATTCTGCAAAGATCTAGAATGCATTGGGGGGTAATGATTTTCATTACTAAAAGAGAAAATGTGATTTAAGTAACTTGAGGCATTGATGAAAATATGTTTTAACAATGAAAACAATCAGTGTAGATATTTTTAGAAATATCCACCTTAATTAAAAGATAAGTGTCTGTGTGTCTATCTGGGTCCTATGTCTCTATCATTCCAAATGATTGTGTATCACAAACATTTTTAGTAATAAAATGCCTTGCATTTTTCTTTCCAACAGATGGTGCATCACAAACATTAACACTGCTTTTATAAATTTCATACTTAATGAATGAGACATGTGTATTGCATGGTGCACTTAACATCTTAACGCTGAGGTCTGCATTGATTGCTTAGATTATAAAACCGTCTTAAATGGGTAGCACAGCTAGTTCGTAGTTAAAAAAAAGAAAAGCTTTGCATCTGTCATTCCAACAAATGGCGCATTGCAAACAAAAACACAGCTTTTCCAAATCCCAAATCAAATGGCTTATGCAGACTGACAGACTAAAGAGATCATTCCTTCCCCACATTATGCGACTCTTCAATTCCACCCGGGGGGTTAAACATTAACACTACACAAGATTATAGACCTCACACTGTCCACCTTGCATTTTTTGACTTGCACTGCGCTTTTAGTGCTGTTTAATTAATCTTGTTTTTATCAGTATGCTGCTGCTGGAATATGTGAATTTCCCCTTGGGGATTAATAAAGTATCTATCTATCTATCTATCTATCTATCTATCTATCTATCTATCTATCTATCTATCTATCTATTATATAGTGTCTTTCAAATCTATCTATCTATCTATCTATCTATCTATCTATCTATCTATCTATCTATTATATAGTGTCTTTCAAATCTATCTATCTATCTATCTATCTATCTATCTATCTATCTATCTATCTATCTATCTATCTATCTATCTGCATGGTGCACTACAAAGGTTAACACTGAGGTCTGCATCAATTACTTAGATTATAAAACTGCCTTAAATGGGTAGCACAGCTAGTTCGTAGTTAAAAAAAAAAGAAAAGCTTTGCATCTGTCATTCCAACAAATGGCGCATCGCAAACATTAACACAGCTTTTATAAATTCCATACTTAATGAAGGAGACGTGTATTGCATGGTGCACTTAACACCTTAACGCTGAGGTCTGCATTGATTACTTTAGATTATAAAACCGTCTTAAATGGGTAGCACAGCTATCTCTCCACCTTGCATTTTTTGACTTGCAATGCGCTTTTATTGCTCTTTAATTAATCTTGTTTTTATCAGTATGCTGCTGCTGGAGCATGTGAATTTCCCCTTGGGGATTAATAAAGTATCAGTAATGACAGTGTCCTTCCTATCTATCTATCTATTAATTATATAGTGTCTTTCAAATCTATCTATCTATCTATCTATCTATCTATCTATCTATCTATCTATCTATCTATCTATCTATCTATCTATCTATCTATCTATCTGTCTGTCTCATTGCATGGTGCACTACAAAGGTTAACACTGAGGTCTGCATCAATTACTTAGATTTGAGACTGTCTTAAACATGTAGTACAGCTAATTTATAGTAATAAGATGCATTGTATCTACCATTCCAACAGATGGCACATCACAAACATTAACACTGCTTTAACAAACCCCATACCAAATGGCATATAACAGAGGCATGTGAATTTCGTGGTGCACTGCAAATGTTAACACTGCGGTCTACTCAGATGTCTTGGAGATGGGTAGCACGGCCAGTGATTTCTATTAATGTTTTGGTGCTACTGCAGATGTCAAGTTAGTTGTGACTGGGAATTCAAAAGTTTTTGTTAGATGTTTTGTTCTGATGTTATCACTGGAAAAAACTCTGCTTATTTTTACATTTGTCTTGGAAATAGAAAGCAATAATTGTATTATTAACAGTAACTTTGCGAAAATGTAAAGAAACTGTTTCTTACTTTATTTTCACCAGCAATGTGACTAAAAGTCTCCATTTCAATGCGAGTCCTTGAAGGATGGCACCATGTAGAGTGCAGGCTTAGAAGCACATGTGCTGTAAATATAACACATTTCTTTGTGCTGTCCACACTTGTGAAACACAGCACATTTTGTAGTTGGTGGCTGTTTGTGCTTAGTGGGCCCAAAATGTCCACATAGTTCTGTACTGACAAGTCGTATACCTTGTAATGAAGAGACACCTTTGAAGCAGTGCTAGAGCCTAAAGGTCTCACATCATCCAACTGGTGATCTCCATCACCATCACCATCATTATTAACAAAATATTTATCTTGCAATAAATCTCATTGTTTCAATCTGTCTCAAGAATGATGAAGAGGTAGGGGAAGTGACGGCAAAGATGGTATGGAATGAGAATGGTGCCCGCATGCATGCACTACTCGGCCATCCTGTTGCCCGCTGCAGATAGTTGATTCTACTATAAAAAAAATAAAAAGATGAATATTCATCCATCCATTTTCCAACCCACTGAATTCGAACACAGGGTCACGGGGGGTCTGCTGGAGCCAATCCCAGCCAATACAGAGCACAAGACAGGAACCAATCCCGGGCAGGGTGCTAACCAACCACAGGACACACACAAACACAATTTAAAATCACCAATCCACCTAACCAGCATGTCTTTTGACTGTGGGAGGAAACCGACACAGACATGGGGAGAACATGCAAACTCCACGTAGGGAGGACCCGAGAAGCGAACCCGGGTCCCCTAACTGTGAGGCAGTAGTGCTACCACTGTGCCACCATGCTGCCCGAAAGATGAATATATTCCATTTTTTTTATCTTTAATAAATTTGGAAAAAAATCCTAAAATTCTGTTTTTCTTTGGTCATTTTTGGGTATTGGGTGTTATTTGATGAAGGAAAAAAAATAAATTGAAACAATTTCAGCATAAGGAGGCAACATAACCAAATGTGTTAAATGTGAAGGCATCTGAATACTTTCTGCAGGCGCTCTATCTCTGTGTTTTTTCTTAGTACAATTCTTGATCTTGTTCCTGTCTTCTTCCAGCCCTGGCTTTACACAGTCCCGTTGCTTCGTATGCCAGACGTCACAATGGAAATCCGGTGGCAGTTTCTTTTAGCTATTCACTTTTGAGCTGAGCTCTAGCAAAATGAATATGCATCCTTAAAGTCTTCTAATTTCAGAGACATGGCCATTGAAACATTAAACTCCATCATACCATATTTCTTCTACTGTTCACATTGTGATATTTGTGGTGGAGATGGGGAAATGTTATTTCTCATAAAAACATAAGAAATTTGACAAATGAGAGGAGACCATTCAGTCCATTAATTTATTTGTTTAGCTGATAGCTAAGCTGTCCTAATATCTCATTCATATTCTTCTCAAAGATTGCCAAAATTTCTGCTTCTACTACACGACTTGGTTGTTTGTTCCAGAGACCCTAAACTCTTTGTAAAGAGATGCTTTCCGGCTTCAGTTTTAAATTCACTGCCTCTTAATTTCCACTGATTTCCTCGACTATGGGATTCAAATATAAGCTGAAAGAATTCTACTTTATCAGTTTCTTGGAGGATTTTGAAAACCTGGATGAGGTCCTCACGCACTCTTTTCTGCTCACTCGGGACTAAACAGGTTTAGCTCTCCGAGTCTGTCACAGTAGGACATGTGCTTAAGTCCTGGGATGCACTTGGTTGTTCTTCTCTGCACAGCTTCAAGTGTTGTTATGTCTTTCTTGTAGCGTGGTGACCAAAACTGCAGACACTTGTGCATTATATTTCCCAAGTAAAATGTCCTTTGAATTATATTCAACAGTTTTTCCAAACTAACCTAACATTTTATTGGAATAATTTTTCATTCTTTTTGAATGACTCTTTTCAGTAAATCATATGAATCAATTTGTGCACATGACTGAATCAGTTTGGTGGAGCTCAAAGGGACTAAAGCGCATGCGTCTCCTGTGTGATATCGTCATTGCCTTCCATTTTTCTGCCCCTGCCCACTGGTGGATGTGTAAAGCACATGTGGAAGAACAACATGACTCATGAGTCTCAACTCATTTGATTCTTGAAGGAGTCACTACCTGAGAATTCGTCTAACGATTACATTTCATTTGATTCATGAAGAAGTTACTACCCGAGTATCTTGTCTAGCAGTTCTCGTTCATTTGATTTGCAAAGCAGTTAGTCCTTGAAAATCAGTCAGATGATTCTCCTTCATTTAATTCTTGAAGGAGTCACTACCTGAGAACCAGCCTGATTCTCGTTCCTTTGATTCATGAAGGAGTCACTATTTAGTAATTCGAGTAACGATTCCAGTTCATTTGATGTGTGAAGAACTCACTACCTGAGTGTCTGTCTAGCAGTTCTTTTTCATTTGATTTGCAAAGCAGTCAGTACCCGAAAATCAGCCTTGACGATTCTCCTTCATTTGATTCGTGAAGGAGTCACTATTTGGGAATTTGTCTAACGATTCCAGTTCATTTGAGTCGTGAAGAAGTCACTATCCAAGTATCTGTCTAACAGTTCTCGTTCACTTGATTTGCGAGGCAGTCAGTTCCCGAAAATGAGTCTCTCGATTCTCATTCATTTGATTTGTGACCGCGTCACAACCAAGAATCAGTCAAACGATTCACGTTCAATTAATTTGTGAAAGAGTCACCTCCCGATTATCAGTCTAATGATTTTCGTTCATTTGATTTGTGAACGAATCATTACGAGTTGCACAATTTTTATTCACTTGCAATTCTGTAATGTAATGTCTCATTTTAATTATGCAGCTTAAATGAGTTATCATAATTTGTGTAGGAAAACAGGGAAATGGCATAGAAAGGGTCTTATTACTAATATATTTATACATAATTTATTGGTAATGAATTTAATATAAATTAACAAGCAATAATAATTATATGTTAATATGCACACATACGTACATATATTTGAAACTATTATAAATTACATAGGGCGGCACGGTGGTGCCTCGCAGTTAGGAGACCCGGGTTCGCTTCCCGGGTCCTCCCTGCGTGGAGTTTGCATGTTCTCCCTGTGTCTGCGTGGGTTTCCTCCCACAATCCAAAGACATGCAGGTTAGGTGGATATTAGCGATTCTAAATTGGCCCTAGTGTGTGCTTGGTGTGTGGGTGTGTTTGTGTGTGTCCTGCGGTGGGTTGGCACCCTGCCCAGGATTGGTTCCTGCCTTGTGCCCTGTGTTGGCTGGGATTGGCTCCAGCAGACCCCCGTGACCCTATTCGGATTCAGCGGGTTAGAAAATGGATGGATGGATGGATAAATTACATATTTGTAATGCAATCAGCGGGGGACCACACCCAGGAAATAAAATATAAGATGCTCTAAAAAAATGAATTAAAGAAATCAAAAGAATTGATATAGTAAATTGCAGCAAAATTTCCATCACTATTATTGTTCTGCCACCTTTTAATTCCATCAAAATTTAATTTAATTAGTTTTGGGGGTGAATTTGCTTCTTAGTGGAAAACTTGCATGAATTGGAATCAGAACGATGCTTGTCAAAATTCACAATGTGACAAAAGGACATAATGTGGCCAGTCCTTGAGCGACACACTGTGGGACAGCATTTAGAGAGAGTGAGTGAACGGGGGTATTGGTTTGGGTCAGTATTTTCTTAGAATTACCTTTTGAAAAATGTATTATTGAATAATTATAATATATATATATATATATATATATATATATATATATATATATATATATATATATATATATAGATCACAAAAAGAGAATGGGCATGTTGTTTTAATTGTTCTCCTACTATTACAACAGACCAAAGAGTTTGAAATATTTACTTTCAAGATCACATTAATGAAGCAACTATTTAAATGTGCCCCGCATTTGTTATTTTTAAATTTAGGAGAGCAATAAGTGCATCTGACACCATGCATCTGACACACATTAGCATAATTGCTGCTCTACTTTTAACTATCATTCTTCTCTCCAGCTATAATGAACTTGGAAAAGAAAAATAATCAGAAGTGCCAGAAATCCTATTTAGGAAATGTTATTTGTGTCATTCTGACAGCTCTCACAAATAACATATTCTTCTTTTTTTCCATTTTATTAATGCTTAACAATTTTCCTAAGAGATCCAGCTGCACATGCGATTCTTCATTACTATTTGCAAACAGGAAGCTAAATGTCATTGTCCTCGACGGTAATTGCATTAATATTGATGCAGGGCTTCTGTATGGACGAGAATGATGGAAAGGCACGACTCACTTGTCTCTTTATCGCTAATTATGAATGGCCAGTATGCAAGGTAATTCATTAAAGTGACTTTTCATCAATTCTTTTTTTTTTTTTTTATGCAACTGCGGTTTGTAGTAAAATAAGCTTCTATTCTGAATTAGAGTCGACCTGAAGTCTGTTTTTAAAGGAAAAAATAATATGCGTATACATTTATATTATGATATTGTAAGTCACATTGGGTAATAGTGTCTACCGAACAATACGTTACTAAAAAATAATGATAGCTATGCATAATATGTGATTTATATAAAGTGGACTATTACTGAAACATATTTTTCTATGTAAATGTTGTACAAGTTAGTAATAAATAAAACATGCAGGTAATGAGTCTGATAGTGTGTGAAATACCGGGTGGTAATCAGCAGGGCCAGTTAATGCTCCAGTGCTGGTTAAATACTGAAATCTTACAATTACGATAAATTAGATATGGACATTGCTATCAAATATGATATACATATATTAAAGGAGAAGTTTCAATCAATCAATCAATCAATCAACATTTATTTATATAGCACATATTCATACAAAAAATGTAGCTCAAAGTGCTTTACAAAATGAATAGAAAAATAGAAGACACAATAAAAAATAAACTTAAGTCAACATTAATTAACATAGAATAAGAGTAAGGTCCGATGGCCAGGGTGGACAGAAAAAACAAAAAAAACTCCAAAGGCTGGAGAAAAAAATAAAATCTGTAGGGGCTCCAGACCACAAGACCGCCAGTCCCCTCTGGGCAATCTACCTAACATAAATGAAACAGTCCTCTTTGTATTTAGGGTTTTCATGGAAGGACTTGATGATGATGGTCACGTAGACTTCTGGCTTTCAGTCCATCAATGTTGGAGTATCATGATGCTTTGAGTAGGTGGAGGTGGTGCAGACCGCCACCACAAAGAAACCGGAAAAAGAAACAGAAGAGAGAGTTGGGGGTCAGTATGGATTTTAGAGCCACTATGAATAGTTATTGTGATGAATTGAACATACAGAGTATCAGGATTAAGTTAAAGTGAAGTTATAAAAAGGCCATGTTAAAGTTAAAGTTAAAGTAAACTTAAATAAAGTTTCATATTATTTAAGTCAAAGTTATTTGTTCACAAACATGGTATATATGCATTTACCATGTAAAGTTGTGTTATAAAGTAAAACCTTTTCTATCAGTTTTAAAAAAAATGTTGGAACTTTACAATGGAGGCAATGGGGCAGACAACACCAACAAAAAATAAAAGCATACAACATACTGAATACGTCCAATTTTCAAACCAGGTCAATTGTCGAGCATTGTTCCATGTCTTGAGATTGCACACACATTGTAAGAAAGCTTATTTATGTAATTAAAAAAAAAAAAACACCAAAGTTATAAGATATAGTCAGGTTAAACGCAGACCAGATGTGTGCTCTACCTCAGCGCTTCTCGTCTTCCGCAATAATCTTTTATCTCCTTGGGGTGTTGTTTCCTCTCGAAAGACAAAACCATAGTAAATTGTTCATGTTATGTTTGTTGGTTTTGATTTAATTTATGTTATTTGTCTGACAACTCACATAAGTGTATAGGAGACATATCCTTACCTCAAGGAAAACAGTAACAAGAATATGCGATTAAAATTATAATTTCCAGATCGCTTCTGTTTTCAGTCGACTAGATTACTGTAACGCGCTCCTCTCAGGACCACCCAAAAAAGACGTAAATCGACTGCAACGAGTGCAGAATGCAGCTGCAAAAATCCTAACCAGGAAAAGAAAATCCGAGCACATTTCTCCAGTTTTGATGTCACTACACTGGTTACCTGTGTCATTCAGGATTGACTTTAAAATACTGCTTATGGTTTATAAAGCCTTAAATAATCTCGCTCCATCTTATATATCGGAACGTCTGACACGTTATATTCCAAATCGTAACCTTAGATCTTCAAATGAGTGTCTGCTTAGAATTCCAAGAGCTAAACTTAAAAGAAGTGGTGAGGCGGGCGGCCTTCTGCTGTTATGCACCTAAAATCTGGAATAGCTTACCGATAGAAATTCGCCAGGCTAATACAGTGGAGCTCTTTAAAAAACTGCTGAAAACACATTACTTTAACATGGCTTTCTCATAACTTAATTTTAATTTAATCCTGATGCTCTGCATTATCATTACTATTCATGGTGGCTCCAAAATCTGTGCTAACCCCTACTCTCTCTTCTGTTCTTTTCCCGATTTTCTGTGGTGGCGACCTGTGCCACCACCACCTAATCAAAGTACCGTGATGTTCCTCCATTGATGGATTAAGGGCCAGAAGTCCACATGACCGTCATCATCAAGTCCTTCCATGAGAACCCTGAATACCACGAGGACTGATTGAGGTCATTTATGTTAGGTAGGATGCCTAGAGTGGGCTAGGTGGTCTCGTGGCCTGGAACCCCTGCAGATTTTATTTTTTCTCCAGCCGTCTGGATTTTTTTTTGCTTTTTCTGTCTTCCCCGGCCATCACACCTTACTTTTATTCTATGTTAATTAGTGTTCTCTGATTTTAATTCTTGCTTTGTCTTTTTTTCTCTTTCTTCATCATGTAAAGCACTTTGAGCTACACTATTTGTATGAAAATGTGCTATAGAAATAAATGTTGTCGTTGTTGTTGTCACATACATGTGTTGGAAACACAGAAGGCATTTTTCTTTCATCAAAACTCAAAGAGAACGTACTGTATATGGCAAGTGTTTAGGCTTTTATTTTCTGGTGGTGCTTCATGCCCTGTTTCCTCCATCATAAAGTGTCAGTGCGAGAAAGATTTTTCTTTTAAATCAATAGAAAATACTTAACTTCAGAACACAAGTTTGCACAACAAATGCATGCAGTGCCCTCCATAATGTTTGGGACAAAGACACATTTTTTTCCTTGATTCACCCCTCAGTTTCAAATCTGGAAGTTTGTGAAATACCCGGTGGTAATAAGCAAGGCCAGTTGATAGTCTGGTTAAACGCTGAAATCTTATGCTTACGATAAATTAGATATGGACAACGCTATCCATTATGATATGCATATATTAAAGGAGAAGTTTGGTATTTTTTAAGTCAAATTTATTTCTTCACAAACATGGAATATATGAACTTACTATGTTAAATTGAGTTATAAAGTTAAGGGTTTTGTATAAATTTTAAAAAATATGTTGCCTGCACTGGCACTTTACAATGGAGGCAATGGTGCACACAACACCAACAAAAAATAAAAGCATTAAACATACTGAATACGTCCATTTTTCAAACCAAGTCAGTTGTTGAGCGTTGTTCCATGACATGAGATTGCACACACATTGTAAAAAAGCCTTATTTATGTCATTTTTAAACAAAACAAACACCAAAATTATAAGACTCGGCCAGTTTAAACGAAGACCAGATGTGTGCACTACCTCAGCGCTTGTCGTCTTCCTCAATAAACTTCTACCTCCTTGGGGTGTTGTTTCCACTCGAAAGACAAAATCACAGTAAATTGTTCATGTTATGTTGTTGGTTTTGATTCAATTTATGTTATTTATCTGACAACTCACACAAGTGTATAGAAGACGTATCCTTACCTCAAGTAAAACAGTAACAGGAATATGCGATTAAAATTATAATTTCCAGATCGCTTTTGTTTTCAGTCGACTAGATTACTGTAACGCACTCCTCTCAGGACCACCCAAAAAAGACGTAAATCGACTGCAACGAGTGCAGAATGCAGCTGCTAGAATCCTAACTAGGAAAAGAATATCTGAGCACATTTCTCCAGTTTTGATGTCACTACACTGGTTATCTGTGTCATTCAGAACTGACTTATTTAAAATACTGCTTATGGTTTACAGGAACATGCGATTAAAATTATAATTTCCAGATCACTTTAGTTGTCACATACACGTGTTGCAAACACAGAAGGCATGTTTTCTTTCATCAAAACTCAAAGAGAACATACTGTATATGGTAAGTGTTTAGGCTTTTATTTTCAGGTGGTACTTCATGCCCTGTTGCCTCCATTGTAAAGTGTCAGTGCGGGAAAGATTTTGTTGTATAGAAAATGCTTAACTTTGGAGCTCAGTTTCACATAGCAAATGTATACAGTGCCCTCCATAATGTTTGGGACACCCCTCTGCTCTACAGTTTAAAATCTAGCAGTGTGCGAAATACCCGGTGGTAATCAGCAAGGCCAGTTGATAGTCCAGTGCTGGTTACACGCTGAAATGTTACACTTTCACATAGCCATGCTTCATTAATCTGATCTGGAATGTAAATATTTCAAACTTTGGTCTGTCTTGATGGTAGGAGAACAAGTAAAACCACATGCCCAGTTTTTTTTTTTATTTGTGATCAATGCTTTATTATGATTATACAATGACACATTTTTCAAAAAGTAAATCTAATAAACTCTAATAAAATACTGACTCCAACCAATACCCCCGTTCACTCACTCTCTCTAACTGCTGTCCCACAGTGTGTCGCTCAAGGACTGGCCACATTATGTCCTTTTGTCACATTGTGAATTTTGACAAGCATCGTTCAGATTCCAGCTCATGCAAGTTTTCCACTAAGAAGCAAATTCATCCCAACACCACTTCCTGCCACACTCACGTGAAAGTGTTGAAGGAATTAAAAGGTGGAAAAACATTAGCAATGATGAGCCTTTTGCTGCAATTTACTATATCAATTCTTTTGAACTACCTATTTAAGTGAATTGATTCTTTTGATTTCTTTGAAATTATTGTTTTAGGGCAGCTTATGTTTTAGTTGAGGGTGTGGTCCTTGCTGATTGCTTTACAAATAGATAATTTCATAATTCATACATTAGTTTTATGTATATTCACATATGTGTGCATACAAACATATAATTATTTTTGCTTGTTATTGTACATTTAATTTATTATTGATAAATATATAATTAATTATGTATAAATATATTAGTAATATGATCATTTATATGCCATTGCCCTGCTTCCATACACAAAGTATGATAACTCATTTAAGACGTATAATTAAAACAAGACTTTACATTACAGAATCGCAAGTGAATGAAAATTGAGTAACTCATAATGATTCGCTCATGAATCAAATGAACGAAAATCGTTAAACTGATTCTCGGGAGGTGACTCGTTGACAAATAATTTGAACGCATTTCATTTGACTGATTCTTGGGTTAAGACGCGTTCACAAATCAAATGAATGAGAATCAAGAGACTGATTTTCGGGTACTGACTGCTTTGCAAATCAAATTTACGAGAACTGTTAGATACTCGGGTCGTGACTCCTTCATGAATCTAATGAACAAAAATCGTTTGACTGATTCTCGGGTTGTGATACATTCACAAATGAAATAAATTAGAATCGAGAGACTGATTTTCAAGTACTGACTGCTTCACAAATCAAATGAAGGAGAACTGTTAGACAGACACTCAGATAGTGACTTCATCCCAAATCAAATGAAAAAGAATCGTTAGACAAATTGCCAAATAGTGAGTCCTTCATGAATCAAATCAATGAGAATCAGGCTGGTTCTCAGGTAGTGACTCCTTCATGAATCAAATGAACAAAATTCGTTTGACTGATTCTCGGGGTGTGATGCATTCACAAATGTAATAAATTAAAATCGAGAGACTGACTTTCAGGTACTGACTGTTTTGCAAATCAAATGAACAAGAACTGTTAGATACTCGGGTAGTGACTCCTTCATGTGACTCCTTCATGAATCAAATTAACAAAAATCGTTTGACTGACTCTCAGGTTGTAATGCATTCACAAATGAAATAAATTAGAATTGAGAGACTGGTTTTCAGGTACTGACTGCTTTGTAAATCAAATGAAGAATAACTGTTAGACAGACACTCAGGTAGTGACTTTGGGTGGAGTGGTGGCTCAGAGGCTAGGGCTCTGTACTGACAATCAGAAGGTTGCCAGTTCAAATCCTGTAAATGCCAATATGGACTCTGCTCTGTTGGGCCCTTGAGCTAGGCCCTTAACCTGCAATTGCTGAGCGCTTTGAGTAGTGAGAAAGCACTATATAAATGCAAAGAATTATTATTATTTACGAATCAAATGAATCTGGAATCGTTAGACAAATTCCCAAATAGTGACTCCTTCATGAATCAAATGAATAAAAATCGTTTGACTGATTCACAGGTTGTGATGTGTTCACAAATGAAATAAATTAGAATCGAGAGACTGATTTTCAGGTGCTGACTGCTTCGCAAATCAAATGAACGAGAACTGTTAGATAGTCTCGTTCTGATTCCAACACATACAAGTTTTCCACCATCACGCAGATTCAGCCCAACACCTCCTCCTGCCACACAATTCAGATGTGATTGAAGTGCAGATTGCAGACTTTAATTTTAGAGGATTTGCGTATATTTCAGTTACACCGTGTAGAAATGACAACACTTTTTGTAGACGGCGTTGTATAAAACATGTTTGTGCAGAAATAAGTTTGAGTTGAAAAATATAAAACATATCCTTTAATTATACAAATCATACATTGACACACAAACTGCATACAGTTTGTGTTTGTTAATCAGTTTCAGCTGCTTTGGTGTTTATGAAATTAACAACAGGTGCACTAGAGGGGCCAAAATGAGATGACCCCCAAAACAGGTTTAATGGTTTAACAGGTGGACGAGGCCACTGACATTTTTCCCACCTGATCGGTTTTGTCACTAGTTTTGAAATTGGCAACATTCAGTGTCACTACTAGTAGCATGAGGTGATACCTGGACCCTACAGAGGTGGAACAGGTAGTCCAGTTTCTCCAGGATGACAGGCACATCAATACATGTCATTTCCAGAAGGTTTGCTGTGTCTCCCAGCACAGTCTGAAGGGCATGGAGGAGATTCCAGGAGACAGACAGGCAGTTACTCTAGGAGAGCTGGACAGGGCCCACGTAGAAGGTCCTTAACCCATCAGCAGGACCCACCGGAATCTGCTCCTTTGGACAAGTAGGAACAGGATGAGCACTGCCAGAGCCTACAAAATGACCTCCAGCAGGCAGGCCACTGGTGTAAATGTCTCTGACCAAACAATAAAAAAAAGACTTCATGAGGGTGGCCTGAGGGCCCGACGTCCTCTAGTGGGCTCTATGCTCACGGCCCGACATCGTGGAGCTCAATTGGCATTTGCCATCAAATACCGGAATCGGCAGGTCCACCCACTGGTGCCATGTGCTTTTCACAGATGAGAGCAGGTTCACCCTGAGCACATGTGACAGACGTGAAAGGGTCTGGAGAAGCCGTGGAGAACGTTATACTGTCTGTAACACTGTTCAGCATGACCGGTTTGGTGGTGGGTCAGTGATAGTCTGGGGATGCATATCCATGGAGGGACGCACAGACCTCTACAGGCTAGACAATGGCACCTTGATTGCCATTAGGTATCAGGATGAAATCCTTGGACCCATTGTCAGACCCTATGCTGGTGCAGTGGCCCATGTGTTTCTCCTGGTGCACGACGATTTCCGGCCTCATGTGGTGAGGGTATGCAGGCAGTTCCTGGAGGAGGAAGGAATTAATGCCATTGATTGGCCCCCACGTTCGCTTGACCTAAATAGAACACCTCTGAGTGTGACATTATGTTTCGGTCCATCTGACACCGCCAGGTTGCACCTCAGAGTGTCCAGGAGCTCAGTGATGCCCCAGTCCAGATCTGGGAGGAGACCCCCCAGGACACCATCCATCGTCTCATTAGGAGCGTGCCCACCAAAGACGTTGTCAGGCATGCATACAAGCACGTGAGGGCCATACAAACTACTGAGTACGATTTGGATTTGCTGCAGTGAAATTTCGGCAAAATTGACTAGCCTGCCTGCCGCATCATTTTTTCACTTTGATTTTTTGGGTGTCTTTAGCCCTCTGTAGGTTGATCATTTTCATTTCCATCAAACGATGTGGCATCCTTTCGTTCCTAACATATTACCATATCAGTAGAAATATCCAGCAGGATTTTTTTCCCTTTGAGATCAGATGTGTTTTCAAAGCGTTCTTTTAATATTTTTGAGCAGTTTATATATGTACTAGCTGTGTAAGCTCATGCTGTAAAATACCCAGGGTTCTAGAAACTATTGAAATCGTCAGGAAAAAAACTGAAATGTAGAGATGTCAGGTAATTGAAAGGTACTATTCTGGGCGTCTCTGTACTAGGAGGATTTGTTTTGCCGACATGGTCTCCTCCGTTGTCTATCGGTGGCTATGTGAGTTTCTCTCCACGCTGAGGTTTTGTTTTGCTGATGTACTCACTTCACTTCTGTTATTAGCGGCTAAGCAAGTTTTCTGTTTCCTCGGACGTAGAGCCCTTACCCCGACTCCACCTCTAACTTCCGGGCCAGACAGACAAAAAGACACACTTCCACATTTATTTTGCATAACATACATACATCCATCCATCCATTATCCAACCCGCTAAATCCGAACACAGGGTCACAGAGCCAATTCCAGCCAACACAGGGTGCAAGGCAGGAACTAATCCAGGGTGCCAACCCACCGCAGGATACACACAAACACACCTACCACACACTAGGGTCAATTTAGAATCACCAATTCACCTAGGAGAGGAAACCGGAGCGCTCGGAGGAAACCCACGGGGAGAACATGCAAACTCCACGTAGGTAGGACCCGGGAAGCGAACCCGAGTCTCCTAACTGGGAGGCAGCAGCGCAACCACTGCGCCACCGTGCCAACCATAATATATATACATTGTAAGTATATTTCTGTACACTGGGTCTTTGTATATTGCATTTATTGCTTATACAGTATGCATTTATAGATAGATAGATAGATAGGAAAGGCACTATATAATAGATAGATAGATAGATAGAGGAAGGAAGGAAGGAATGTGAAATAAAAAAGCCATCCATCCATCCTCTTCTGCTTAACTGAGATCGGATCATACAACCAAACCTCCTATTAAGAATAAACAATAAATAAGCCAAATCTTAAAAACATTCAGTTTGTTTTTGCTAATATCTTTGTCTTTCAACTGTTTATTTAATTCCTTTCCTTAATCATGACTAGTGGCAGGCAAAGAAAAAATCTGCAAAAGCAGTTTGAACAAAGCCATGGTGACAGATTGCACAGCAATACCCAGACACATCAGCAGATGTCACAAGAGAGCTGTCTCAGGAGGCATAGGCCGGCGCTCTTTCATTTATTTTTTGAGTGACATTCTTACACATTTTTCTGTTTTCATTACAGAAGTGGTTTTACTAATTTCGAGACTGTGATCTTTGATATAACCGTTTGTACACACAGTCACGGACCTGTAATACAAATTCTTCTTCTTTTTTTTTTAATTTCCATACTAAGTAGTCTATTTCATTTTCTCATTTCGTATTAAATTTAATGTCAGTTTTAATTTGATAATTTGGAATGTGATTTACTTGTCATGCATAGATGTATTCTGCCTTATAGAATATGAAAATGGGCACGGTTTGGGAATGACTGATGTTTTTTAAGGAAAGCATCAGTTGAGGAATGTCAGTTATATATTTAAAAAGATAAGGCATTACGCAGAGGCATTCAAGTTTACAAATGTCATGAATATTCAAACAATTAGAATATCCATCCATTATCCAATCCGCTATATCCTAACTACAGATCACAGGGGTCTGCTGGAGCCAATCCCAGCCAACACAGAGTGCTAGGCAGGGAATAAATCCTGGGCAGGGCACCAGCCCACCACAGGGGACACACACACACTAGGGACAATTTAGGATCATCAATGCACCTAACCTGTGTGGGAGGAAACCCACGCAGACACGGGGAGAACATGCAAACTCCACGCAGGGAGGACCCGGGAAGCGAACCCGGGTCTCCTAACTGTGAGGCAGCACAGTGCTTCCCACTGTGCCACCCTAGTATATGAATATATATATATATAGTTATTATGTTTCTTCTTGCTGTAAATGAATCATATGTGCTTTCTTGTGCAGTACATCACTTAAGAAGAAGAAGAGACAGAGGTTGGGAGCATGCGCTGATTACAGTGAATTGCCTCACCCACCCAGATTGAGATCCAACTCCAGCCGTGCGATGGGTGACCCCTCAGCACCACACTGAACAGTGTCAGATTTGTTCACAGTGGCCGGAGTGCTATTCCAGCCACCAACCCCCTGGTTTTCCCTGCAAGTCGGGGAACCTGCTTGCAGGGCTGGATGCAGATTAACGCCATACCTGGGATGGAGCGATTGCAGGTTAAGAGCCTTGCTCAAGGGCCCAATGGAGTGGAATCACTTCTGGCGTTCACAAGATTCAGCCCAGCAACCTTCCAATTGCTGGCGCAGATCCGTAGCCTCAGAGCCACCACTATGTCTATTGTGGTTACTTGGTCCTCATATTTCAATCACCCCTACTGATTGAAATCTATCTTGACTATTACAGAATAAAAAGAAGACCAGAAGACAAATACATACAGCAGCTACCCGAGTATTTTATGTGCAGTCTCCACGGTAAAAGAGCTTGGGATCCATCTTCTAAGCAGAGATCCAGAGGGAATAGGTAAGAGTGAGTGACTTAAAATTAATATACTCTGTTTCAGAGTCGCAAGACAAATTACTGAAGCAAGACAGATTATTAGGAGTATCCGCAACCCTCATTCTTCTCTAGTGGATGTCACATAACACCTCCAGATAAGATAAGAGTTCCTCTGATTTTTCCATCACTGTTCGGTATTCCTTTGACGAGTACATTTTTGTTTAATACGCCAGTTTTATTGGCTTGTTTCCCCCCGGGGATATCACATGAAATACTCACTGCCTAGTCTGTATTTCAGTAATTCCTTGCCTTCCCATCTCCTTCCCAACCTCACTCGTCCTTTCTGTAACCTTTATACTTAAAAGAAAACAGATCTTACTTCTTTCTTTTTTAGTATAAAGCAGTACTTTATAAATCTATAGCAGTTTTTTTTTTCTTTTTCATCTCTGAAGAATTCCGTAATCCTTTTTAGCATTTGAAAATCTCTAAAAAATTCTCTAGCTTTCAACTTTTTCTTTATTTATTTTTTTAAATATCTTTTATTGAATTTATTTAAAGCACGTAAACTTTTTCAGATGCACATATTCTTGTATCTCTGCAGATTCAACAGTGCTTGGCTGTTTTCACAACCTTAATGTTTGAAAAGCAAATTGCAAACCATTAGAATTATCTTTAAGGGCATCACTCCGATCTTACCCAGGTCCTCGCTACCCTTTTGGGACGACCCGGCAAACAACGCAGCATTTACAGTGTCCTCCATGATGTTTGGGACAAAGACACATTTCTCTTTGGTTTAGCCCTCTGCTCCACAAACACTTCAGACGCAGAGTACAGACTTCCACTTAAGGGGGTTGGCATACATTTACTAATAAACTGTCCCAGGAACTGCAGTGACTTCCATAATATTTGGGACAAAGCCACATTTTTTTTTTCCGTTGGTTTACCCCTCTAACCCACAGTTTAAAATTACAAATGAAACAATTCAGATGCAGATTGCAGACCTTCTTTTAAAGGGATTTGACACATTCCGGTCACATAACTCTTTTCCCCAATTTCAGGGCACCATATTGTTTGGGACACATCAATGGCAGGTCTATTAAAGCCATTGTCATACTTAGTTTTTTGTTGCATATCCCTCACATGCAATGACTGCTTGGAGTCTGTGATTCACAGACATCAGCAGGTGCTGAGGGTCTTCTCTGGTGATGCTCTACCAACCCTCTCATGCAGCCATCTTCTCTTTTGGTGGAGTCTTGTCCCCTTAAGTTTTCTCCTTGGCATATGGAAGGCCTGCTCAATTGGATTTAAATCAAGTGACTGGCTTGGCCATTCAAGAATTTTCCATTTTTTCGCTCTGACAGACTCCTGTGTTACCTGAGCAGTGTGTTTGGCTCATTATCTTGTTGTAGGATGAAGTGCAGTCCAATGAGTTTGGAGACCTTTACTAGAACTTGAGCAGATCAGATGTTTCTACACACTTCAGAATTCATTATGCCACTGCCATCAGCAGTTCCATCAACAATGAAGAGAAGTGTGCCAGGACCCGTGGCTGCCATACATGCCCAAGCCTTAGCACCCCCAGTAACATGTTTAACAGATGAGATAGTCTGCTTTGGATCTCAGGAGCTTCCTTGTCTTCTCCACATGTTGCCCATTGCGGCATTTCATGTGTGATTTTGAGCTATACAAAAATAAATTGTATTGTATTGTATTGTATCACTCTGATCAGGTTCATCTTTGTCTTGAATTCTGCAGGCTCCTTTAAATCCTTTTTCACAAACGGTAATCTGGCCATCCTTTTTCTGTGGCTCACTGGTGGTTTGACTCTTGCAGTGTGGCCTCTGTGTTTCCGGTCATGAACTCTTCTGCTGATAGTCGTCTCTGACACACACACATCGGCCGCCTGAAGACTGTTTCTGATCTGTTGGGCAGGTATGTGGAGCTTTTTCTTGACCAGAGTGAGGATTCGTCTGTCATGAGCAGTGGAGGTCTTCTTTGGCCTACCAGTCCCTTTGTGGTTACTGAGCTCACCGGTGTGTTCTTTCTTCTTCATGATATTCCAGACAGTTGATTGTGGTCATCCTAAGGTTTTACTGATGTCTCTGATGGTTTTGTTCTTCTTTTTCAGCCTCATGATGGCTTCTTTGATTATCACTGGCACAGGTCTTGTCCTCATGTTGAACAATGGCAACTACAGACTCCAAAGGGTATAAGCAAGCCAAGGTATCTTATGAAGCCATGAAACACAACTGAGGAATCACAAACATCTGTGACCCCAATTGTCTCAAATGTCCTGAAATGGGGGTCCATGTAAAAAAAGGCTTATCATTTTCACATGGTGTGACCGAAATGTTTGCAAATCCCGTTAAATGAAAGTCTGCAGTATGCACTTTAATCACAATGTCTGAATTGTTTGATTTGTATTTATAAACTGTGGAGCAGAGGGACAAATCAAGGAAACATAATGGAGGCCACTGTGTATATACTGTGAACAAAGCAATCAAATCGTGACAATATACAGTAAAATCTGTCATTATTATAACTGAAACACAGCCAGATGACACAACACAACTCTAGTCAATAGTATTCTGTCAAATTAGAAAACACTGGGGATTCGCTGACGGTTGAAACGAGCAAAAGTTAGTGTCAAATTGAGACAAAGTCACCGATCTGCTGTTCCCAGGCTAACAATGTCTTCCAGTCCTGGGGCCTTGTTTTTAAAAAAGATCATGAAAACTGACAGCGTTCATATTTAATTCCATTGATTTAACCTTACAAGAAAATCAATGTATAGAGAGGGATTGATTAATAAATCATGAAACTGATATGAAAACCTTTCATCTTAATAAAAGGACAAGAGTTTGTGTTTGCCCAGTTGCTATGACTCTGTCATTCAAAAAGATGGCACATCACAAACATTTGTAGTAATAAAATGCCTTGCGTTTCTCACGCCAACAGATGGTACAACACACATATTTTAGTAATAAAATGCCTTGCATTTGTAATTCCAACAGATGGTACATCACAAAAATGTTAGTAATAAAATGCCTTGCATTTGTAATTCCAACAAATGGTACATCACAAAAATGTTAGTAATAAAATGCCTGGCATTTTTCATTCCAATAGATGGCACATCACAAACATTTGTACTAATAAAATGCCTTGCGTTTCTCACACCAACAGATGATACAACACACATATTTTAGTAATAAAATGCCTGGCATTTGTCATTCCAATAGATGGCACATCACAAACATTTGTAGTAATAAAATGCTGTGCATTTTTCATTGCAACAGATGGTTCATCACAAACATTGACCCTGCTTTTACAAATCCTGTATCAGATGGCATATATCAGAGACATATGCATTACATGTTTCAGAAATTAAAGCTGTGGTCTGAACTGATTGCTTAGCTTTCAGTTCATCTTAGATGGATAGTACAGCTAGACTTATAGTAAGCAATTGCTTCTTCGTGCATGGGCACCAGCATGCTACCTTTTTCTACCAAATTCTTGGTTTGCTTTTTTTAAGCTTATTTGACATCCTGTGTGGCCAGTAGGTGGCGTAGCAGCACCCTAAACCCCAGACACAATTACACAGCACCAAGTCCCAGGTACAAATAATAGCTTATTAATAAGGAAATGCTACTCAACATGCTTCTCTTTACAATATATAGTAGAAAAGCCCACCATTTATATTCCCTTAGTACAGGTGCCGGTCATAAAATAAGAATATCATGACAAAGTTGATTTATTTCAGTAATTCCATTCAAAAAGTGAAACTTGTATATTAGATTCATTCATTACACACAGACTGATGTATTTCAGATGTTTATTTCTTTTAATTTTGATGATTATAACTGACAACTAATGAAAGTCCCAAATTCAGTTTCTGGAAAATTAGAATATAAATTAAGACCAATGCAAAAAAAGAATTTTTAGAAATGTTGGCCAACTGAAAGGTATGAACATGAAAAGTATGAGCATGTACAGCACTCAATATTTAGTTGGGGCTCCTTTGGCCTGGATTACTGCAGCAATGCCGCGTGGCATGGAGTCGATCAGCCTGTGGCACTGCTCAGGTGTTATGAGAGCCCATGTTGCTCTGATAGTGGCCTTCAGCTCTTCTGAATTGTTGGGTCTGGCGTATTGCATCTTCCTCTTCACAATACCCCATAGATTTTCTATGGGGTTAAGGTCAGGCAAGTTTGCTGGCCAATCAAGAACAGGGATACCATGGTCCTTAAACCAGGTACTGGTAGTTTTGGCACCTTGTGCAGGTGCCAGTTCCTGTTGGAAAATGAAATCTGCATCCCCATAAAGTTCGTCAGCAGCAGGAAGCATGAAGTGCTCTAAAACTTCCTGGTAGACAGCTGCGTTGACCTTGGACCTCAGAAAACACAATGGACCAACACCAGCAGATGACATGGCACCCCAAACCATCACTGACTGTGGAAACTTTACACTGGACCTCAAGCAACGTGGATTCTGTGCCTCTCCTCTCTTCCTCCAGACTCTGGGACCTTGATTTCCAAGGGAAATGCAAAATTTACTTTCATCAGAGAACATAACTTTGGACCAGTCAGCAGCAGTCCAGTCTTTTTTGTCTTTAGCCCAGGCGAGACACTTCTGACGCTGTGTCTTGTTCAAGAGTGGCTTGACACAAGGAATGCGACAGCTGAAGCCCATGTCTTGCATACGTCTGTGCCTGGTGGTTCTTGAAGCACTGACTCCAGCTGCAGTCCACTCTTTGTGAATCTCCCCACAGTTTTGTTTCACAATCCTCTCCAGGGTACAAGCGGTTATCCCTATTACTTGTCCACTTTTTTCTACCACATCTTGTCCTTTTCTTCACCTCTCTATTAATGTGCTTGGACACAGAGCTCTGTGAACAGCCAGCCTCTTTAGCAATGACCTTTTTGTGTCTTGCCCTCCTTGTGCAAGGTGTCAATGGTCGTCTTTTGGACAACTGTCAAGTCAGCAGTCTTCTTCATGATTGTGTAGCCTACAGAACTCGATTGAGAGACCATTTAAAGGCTTTTGCAGGTGTTTTGAATTAATTAGCTGATTAGAGTGCAGCACCAGGTGTCTTCAATATTGAACCTTTTCACAATATTCTAATTTTCCGAGATACTGAATTTGGGACTTTCATTAGTTGTCAGTTATAATCATCAAAATTAAAAGAAATAACCATTTGAATGGATGAATTTACTTTATAATTCAAATCCAGAGCACTGTAAAACTCATAATGTTCAGCAGGTTTACCTTCATTTTTAAAATTCTACATAACCACCTTATTTCAGTTTCTGATGAGAGACCTTAGTATGTTCGTAATGATGGGTAATTTTAATTTTTATTATGGTAAGTAATTTCCTGTGGTACTGAAGCCCATTACAAGCTGTGAGAATTATACAAATAGCAGCTCAGAGAAATAGCACCTCAGAATTACATGCTACTATGCCTTGATAATGCTTCTTAATAGAACTGCCACATGTCTTTGTTAAAAATAATAACAGATTCTCTGTCTTCATTTGGACGTTAGCAGCTTTTTCTTTCTTATAGCCCATCTTAATATTTTGGTAATCTCTAGGTTGTTTCCCACTTTTGTTACTTTATTAGGTTGTCATTCTTCTTTGTTAATCGATTTACTCTTTATAGCATTATCGTCATTGTCTTTAATAAAGAGATAAGATAGTGGTGCAGTGGTTAGTGCTGCTGACAGAGGGGACCAGGGCACGGTCAATGTCAATGCTGTCCATTTTATGACCATTCTTTTA
Source organism: Polypterus senegalus (assembly GCF_016835505.1). Taxonomy (NCBI): domain Eukaryota; kingdom Metazoa; phylum Chordata; class Cladistia; order Polypteriformes; family Polypteridae; genus Polypterus; species Polypterus senegalus. The sequence goes on from NC_053158.1 coordinate 13,747,317, forward strand.
TACTTATTTCTGGAAAGCAATTTTAAACAAGATTCATTTTAGTTCTTTTTGATTAAGTAATGTAAAAAAGTGAAAGGAGCGATTCATTGTCTATTATTGTTCCTCATCAGTAACTACAATTGCTTGTAATAAAGATGATATTTTTGGCAAAGACAGTCCTTAAGTAGAGTAATGATCTACTTCTTTAGTTCATTTTTGTGAAAGGAAAAATGCACTAATTACTGTATATTCTCTTCATCAACTCTGTTCCACTTACAACTCCAGTCGTGTGAAAAAGTAAGCGCACTGCGTGGAAACTGTTGATCTTCATGCAAACTGTCATTTACTTTACAGGGATAAAGCTGATGTCAAAAAAAGTGAAAATTTGGGAAAGGATCATAGAGCAAAAAGGCTTAGGAAAAAGACCACCATATGGGAGATTTTTGTTTTATGCCAGGGAGAGGAACAGCTGATGCAGTCTTTGCATTGAGACGGCACATAGAGAAGCTTCAAGAAAAACAGAAAGGACTACATAAGATGTTTATTGATTTGGAGAAGGATTATGACAGAGTGTCACGTCAAGAGATCTGGAGGTGCATGAGAGAGAAAAGGAAGATCCGAGAAGTGTTTGAGGGTTGCCTAGGATTTGTATGCATGTGGAATGAAGACTTCGGTTAAAAGCATCGTTGGGGTAACAGACAAGATCCCAGTTAGAGAAGGTCTGCACCAGGGATCTTCTTTAAGTCCTTACCTCTTTGATCTGGTTATGGATGTTTTGAGTCGAGGGATAAAAGACCAATCCCCCTGGTGCATGATTTTTAAAGATAGAAGTGATATACTTGAATAAAAACACAAGGACAATGTCCTTGTCACTCACTTATTCAACAAAACTATGAATAGATGTAATGGTCTACTGGGGAAACATAAGTCCAACCTTGGCGTCGGAAGCTGGCATTCTTGAATGCATTTTGCATATCTGCCCACCAGTAGCAGTTGCAAGCTGGCGTTTTCCTACATATCCTGTCTGTTCCAAATCCTCCCAAAACATTTCAATAGGATTCAAACCAGGGATTTGACTAGGCCAGTCCGTAACCCTCCATTTCTTCTTTTTGAGCCATTCCTTGGTAGATTTGCTTGTGTGCTTCACATCATTAACGTAGTGAAAGATCAATTTCTGGTTCAACTTTAACTTTTGGACAGATGGCCTCATGTTCTCCTCAAGCACATTTTGATATGATACAAAATTCACAGTTGACTCAATTACTTCAAGCTCTCCAGGTCCTGAGGCAGCAAAGCAACCCCAAATCCAGAACATTTCCACCACCATGCTTGACAGCTGATCTGAGGTTCTTTTCCTGAAATGTTGTCTTCAGACTGAGCCAAGCATATCTACTGTTACTCTGGCTACACAACTCTACCTTTGATTCATCTGTCCTGAGTCCCAGAAGGCCTGGTCTTTGCCTAGATGTTCAATGGATGTTCAATGGAGTAGATGCTCAGTGGTCTTTTTAGACAGCAGAGTTTTTTTCCTGGCACACCTCACATGTAGGTGAAATTTGTATGATCTCTTTCTGATTGTAGTTGCATCAGATTAACAATAACTTTTTTAAGAGTTACCTGTAGAATTTTGGGGTTCTTGGACATTTCTTTTACAATCAGTTCTTGGGCTGAATTTGCTAGGACGGCCAGTCCTGGACAAATGAGCAGTCGTTTGTGGACAAATTTCCTGACACTGGATTGATTGATGTCAGTTAACTAGGTGATCTTCTTAAATCTCTTTCCAGACTCATAGGCATTTGCAGCCTTCTTTCTGTGAGTCTTAGAGTGCTCTTTTGATCTTGACATGATGACATCACACATAGGTCCACATGCAAACTCCCTAAGGAGGATCTAATCATTGTCACTTAATCTGGAACACTTGTTTCTAATCTGATGGATTTGAAGTAGTATTAAATGTAGAGGTGGATGTACATTTTCCACATGACAAATTTCCAGTTTTGTTCAGTTAGGTTATGAGAATAAATACACTCTCAGTTTTGTGTATCATTTGTTCAAGTTCACATCTAGTGCGCTGATTTCTTAAATAGACTGAATACAATGACTCAATAGGACTGGTGAGGGCTGAGTCACGAGACTGGCAACAGGTATAACAACTGCAAACAGCAGAGACTCAAAATTTGTCTTGTCGGGGTCTTCTGAATTGTTGATGGATAGTCTCGACGTTGAGATCTGGGACCTGGAACACTGGCTGCAGTGTCAATTCAGGGAGAAGATAATCCAAGAGACTGCTACTTCTACAGCTTCACACAAGGAGCTTTGCCTAACCACATGTACAGTAGCATGAAAAAGTATGTGTACCCTGTGGAATGACCTGCTTTTCTGTACTAACTGGTCATAAATTGTGAATTGATAATCTACTAAGACGAATATAGGCAAACACAATATGCTAAAGCTAATAAAGCACAAACAATTACAATCTTTCATGGAAGAAGTAAGTGAACCCTTGGTTTTAATAACTGGTCGAACCTCCTTTGGCAGAAATAACCTTAACACTAGAATTCCTGAAGCCTACAAAGAAACTCCGGGCCACCTTAAATTCCTTCACGCCTCTCCTCATTAGCGTCTTTTGTTTTGCAAATGTGTCAATCAGCACAAGCAACAAGCAGCCTGCTGTCCCATCCCCCCAACCGATGGAGCTGAGTCCATTGAAAAATTCTCAGAGTTCAAGTCACTTTATCGTGGTGTGAGGTGCCTGGAGTTGTACAGCGTAAATAATATCTCATTATTTGGAATACATACATTTCATGTGTGTTCCATATCTACAATGATCTGTGTAAGTGTAGGATGACAGGAAATGTGAGGCAAGAAATGCTGAATACATAACTAAAACAACCTTTCATGTTATACCAGTGGTTCTCAACCTGTGGGGCGGGTCCAAATAAGGGGGTGTGAAGTAACAAAAAGTGGGGCGTGAAGATGTGAAAAAAAGAAAACAAGAATCAAAAATATGAAAAATACATCTATGGAAACCAAAACAAATTAACTTAAACTACATTCTGATACTAGAAAAATAACTATAGAGTTGGATAAATGTTGATAAAAGTTAAGTAGGTATAATAAAATATGCATCTATGATATATCATTAATTAAAAAAGAACAAATTGATATTCAAAAAAACCTTAGGGGAGTGCGATTAAAACTGTTATGAAAACTCGGGTTGCAAATACGTAAAGGTTGAAAAACGTTGTGTTATACTAATAATGACGTGAAGTGTATAATGTGTGAAGACTTTAGTCCAATTATTAAATAAAGGTGCGCTTTTATTCAACAATATAACCAAAGAAAAAAAAAAAGTGCACGTGTTTATTTGATATTTGGACTAAAGTCTTCACACATTATACACTTCACGTCATAATTTGTATAACAGTTCCTGTCATCCTACACTTACACAGATTACTGTAGAGACGGAAAACACACATAAAATGCATATATTCCAAATAACGATATATTATTTACCCAAAACAACTCTAGGCACCTCACTCCCAGATAGAGACCTGGTCTCTGAGAATTTTGCGACTGATATCAGTCCTGTGGGAGGTGGGTGATGTGATAGCAGGCTGCTTGCTGCTTGTGCTGATTGGCACATTTACAAAACAAAAGATGCTGATGAGGAGGTGCGGAGGAATTTTAAGTGGCCCGGCATTATGAGTTTTTTGTTAGGCTTCAAGGATTCTAGTGCTAAACAAGAGCGCCTGGTACCTGCACAATGCTCAGAAGGAATTTTAAACCATTCTTTCTTAAAAAAAACAGTTTAATCCCAGCAATATTCTTAGAATGTCAGATGTGACCAGCTCTAATTGAGGTCATTCCACAGCATTTCCATTGGGTTAAGGTGTGGGTTCTGACTGGCTACGCCAAAAGGCAGATGTTCTTCTTTTAATAATAATAAATAATCTTTTTCTTTCAGCTGCTCCCGTTAGGGGTTGCCACAGTGGGTAATCTTTTTCCATATCTTTCTGTCCTCTGCATCTTGTTCTGTTACACCCATCACTTGCATGTCCTCTCTCACCACATCCATTAATCTCTTAGGCATTCCTCTTTTTCTCTTCCCTGGCAGGTCTATCTTTAACATCCTTCTCCCAATATACCCAGCATCTCTCCTCTGCACATATCCAAACCAATGCTAACTCGCCTCTCTGACTTTGTCTCCTAACCATCCAACTTGAGCTGACCCTCTAATGTACTCATTTCTAATCCTTTCCATCCTCGTCACACCCGATGCAAATCTTAGCACCTTTAACTCTGCCACTTCCAGCTCTTTCTCCTACTTTTTGGTCAGTGCCACTGTCTCCAGCCCATGTAATATAGCTGGTCTCACTTCCGTCCTATAGACCTTCCCTGTCACTCTTGCTGATACCCATCTGCCACAAATCACTCCTGACACTCTTCTCCATCCATTCCACCCTGCCTGTACTCTCTTTTTCACCTCTCTTCCACAATCCCCATTACTCTGTACTGTTGATCCCAGGTATTTAAATTCCTCCACCTTTGCCAACTATACTCCCCTCATCCTCACCATTCCTCTGACCTTCCTCTCATTTACACACATGAATTCTGTCTTGTTCCTACTGACCTTCATTCCTGTCCTCTCCAGAGCATATCTCTACCTCTCTAGGGTCTCCTCAACCTGCTCCTTACTCTCACTACAGATCACAATGTCATCAGCAAACATCATAGTCCACGGGGACTCCTGTCTAATCTTGTCTGTCAACCTGTCCATCACCATTGCAAATAAGAAAGGGCTCAGAGCCGATCCTGATGTAATCCCACCTCCACTCTGAATCCATCTGTCACTCCTACTGCAGACCTCACCACGCTCACACTTCCTTCGTACATATCCTGTACAACTCTTACATACTTCTCTGCCACTTCCGACTTCTTCATACAATACCACAGCTCCTCTAGAGGCACCCTGTCATATGCTTTCTCCACAAAGACACAACACAGATCATTCTGACCTTCTCTATACTTCTCCATTAACACATTCAGAGCAATCATCACATCTGTAGTGCTCTTTCCTGGCATTAGGTGAAGATCAGATAACGTTTTAAGAAACATTTATATATAAATTCAGTTATTTCCAAAGGGTTCACATACTTTTGTTGCCATAATTGCCAGATTACTGCTTAAACATGTAGAATCAATACCTCTGCTGTGCTACCTGACAGCACAGAGGTCAACATCCTTGCTGTTCTACCTGATGGCACAGTGTTCAACATCCCTACTGCTGTACCCTCAACACTGGGCACACAACCACAATGAAAAAGAAGGCCAGCCTGCCATTTTGACGGGTTTGGGACACTTCCGTCAGCCTGGAGGTGACATAGACACTGAGTCAGCAGGAGTGTGAGCTTGCATTTGTTATGTTTCAGCTTTATACCTGGCTCAAGTATGTTCTCTGTTAATTTTTTTAAGTATTATTTTTCATATTTTGTTGAATATATTTTTGGTTTTCTTTGGTCTATATGACAGTGTATGCTTTTCTGTGACAGTGTGGTGTTTGTTGATTATTTGTTTGCTTTTATAATATAATTTACTAGCCATAGTACCTGACAGAATAATTAAAAAGTATTTGCCATCTCTTGCCCTACGTGTACCGTTGGCACCTTTTCTCTATATTTGCATGTGTGAAGGTCTCTTAACCAGCATTCCCGCTGTTGGCTGCGTTCCTGTAAAACTTGCCAGTCTGACTCTGCCATAATTTTTGAGGCACCTTTCTTACCTCCTTTCTGGTTTTTAAACTTTCCTTCTTTGTAGGCAACTCTGTCAGCATGCCTCCTACAATTTTCCTAATGTGTCCTCATCATTGCTTCTTTGCATGCACGCGTTCACGTAAAGTCTGCTTTTCAGATTAGTTTTGAGGTTTTATACTTTCCATCTTTCAAGGCAACTGTGTCTGCATGCCTACTACGTCATTACTAATGTTGTGTCTCCAGTGCTCCCTTTCTTGAGCACTTTCTCCGTGAAGCTTGCTTCTCAGTCTCTATCATTTTGTTTGAGACGTCTTTCTTGCCTCCTGTCCGGTTTTATAATTTCCATCTATGAAGGTAACTGTCTCAGCATGCACCATTAGTCCTCCTTGTGTGACTTACTCTACCATCTTCTCCTTTCATTTTGTCACCAAAGCCAAACTGTACCAATCAGATTACTCAGAAGAACTGGGCTCACAGACCTTAGTGTTTTATTATATAGTACCTACAAGGGGAACCCAAAACTTCCTAGTGTTGGTCAATGGCATGGCAGTGGGGAGTAGTTATCGACTATGCCACTGGTATTGTATGCACAGTTGTGTTAATCTGTCCGTTAAGTGGCATTGTGCTCAGTTGATTGACAGCATATTTATGACATTTATTCTGCATGTGAATTTTTTCCAAAATGAGAAGAGTACATTATGTTATATCGAACATCAGAACAATGATGATTGTGTTTTTGACATCGACGGATTTGTTAATAAAAAATTTCCAGATGTTAATTAGCAACAATGAACTGCTGAAGTGTCTGCAGGATAGCATAAAAAATAAAGGGTCTATAGTAGGGGCGGCACACAGAAAACTGCGTTTTGCACCATGATGGCACCCCTGCAAACACTGCTGCTCCATAACAGCTCACCTGCACACAATGCATTGTCAGTCAAAGTGTTTTTGACCAAAAACAATGAGGTTGTTACTTTCCACACCCCAAATTCTCCAGATCTCGCTCCCGGTGACTTCTTTTTATTCTCGAAATTAAGACTGAGACTGAAGGGATGACAATGCTACAATATTGGCAATCCAAGAAAAAAAATTACAAAAGCACACACTAGAGACAATTTAGGATCGCTAATCCACCTAACCTGCATGTCTTTGGACTGTGGGAGGAAACTGGAGTACCCGGAGGAAACCCACGCAAATACGGAGAGAACATGCAGAGAGGACCCGGCAAGCGAACCCAGGTCTCCTTAATAATAATAAAAATAATAATAATACATTTTATTTATATAGCGCCTTTCCCATGCTCAAGGCACTTACAAAATAAAAGAAAGAACAGCAGGGTATACAGTATATATACACTCACCTAAAGGATTATTAGGAACACCTGTTCAATTTCTCATTAATGCAATTATCTAATCAACCAATCACATGGCAGTTGCTTCAATGCATTTAGGGGTGTGGTCCTGGTCAAGACAATCTCCTGAACTTCAAACTGAATGTCAGAATGGAAAAGAAAGGTGATTTAAGCAATTTGGAGTGTGGCATGGTTGTTGGTGCCAGACGGGCCGGTCTGAGTATTTCACAATCTGCTCAGTTACTGGGATTTTCATGCACAACCATTTCTAGGGTTTACAAAGAATGGTGTGAAAAGGGAAAAACATCCAGTATGCGGCAGTCCTGTGGGCGAAAATGCCTTGTTGATGCTAGAGGTCAGAGGAGAATGGGCCGACTGATTCAAGCTGATAGAAGAGCAACTTTGACTGAAATAACCACTCGTTACAACCGAGGTATGCAGCAAAGCATTTGTGAAGCCACAACACGCACAACCTTGAGGTGGATGGGCTACAACAGCAGAAGACCCCACCGGGTACCACTCATCTCCACTACAAATAGGAAAAAGAGGCTACAATTTGCACGAGCTCACCAAAATTGGACAGTTGAAGACTGGAAAAATGTTGCCTGGTCTGATGAGTCTCGATTTCTGTTGAGACATTCAAATGGTAGAGTCAGAATTTGGCGTAAACAGAATGAGAACATGGATCCATCATGCCTTGTTACCACTGTGCAGGCTGGTGGTGGTGGTGTAATGGTGTGGGGGATGATTTCTTGGCACACTTTAGGCACCTTAGTGCCAATTGGGCATCGTTTAAATGCCACGGGCTACCTGAGCATTGTTTCTGACCATGTCCATCCCTTCATGACCACCATGTACCCATCCTCTGATGGCTACTTCCAGCAGGTTAATGCACCATGTCACAGAGCTCGAATCATTTCAAATTGGTTTCTTGAACATGACAATGAGTTCACTGTACTAAAATGGCCCCCACAGTCACCAGATCTCAACCCAATAGAGCATCTTTGGGATGTGGTGGAACGGGAGCTTCGTGACCTGGATGTGCATCCCACAAATGTCCATCAACTGCAAGATGCTATCCTATCAATATGGGCCAACATTTCTAAAGAATGCTTTCAGCATCTTGTTGAATCAATGCCACGTAGAATTAAGGCAGTTCTGAAGGCGAAAGGGGGTCAAACACCGGATTAGTATGGTGGTCCTAATAATCCTTTAGGTGAGTGTAGAATTGTACAAGGGCGGCACGGTGGCGCAGTGGTAGCGCTGCTGCCTCGCAGTTAGGAGACCCGGGTTCGCTTCCCAGGTCCTCCCTGCGTGGAGTTTGCATGTTCTCCCTGTGTCTGCGTGGGTTTCCTCCGGGCGCTCCGGTTTCCTCCCACAATCCAAAGACATGCAGTTTAGGTGGATTGGCGATTCTAAATTGGCCCTGGTGTGTGGGTGTGTTTGTGTGTGTCCTGCGGTGGGTTGGCACCCTGCCCAGGATTGGTTCCTGCCTTGTGCCCTGTGTTGGCTGGGATTGGCTCCAGCAGACCATGACCCTGTCCCGTGACCCTGTATTCGGATTCAGCGGGTTAGAAAATGGATGGATGGATAGAATTGTACAAACCAAATAAATAAATAAAGAAGATTACAATAGTGAATTCAGAGAAAAAAAAGAAGAAAAAAGAATAACAGACAACAGAATTGATGGTCTAGCCAGGGAGCCAGTGAAGATGGAGCAGGATGGGCGTCATGTGCTCGCTGCTGCTGGTTCATGCAAGGACCTTTGCAGCCGAGTTTTGAATAAGCTGGAGCTGTGATATAAGATTAGAAGGGGCACCTGCCAACAGCAAGTTACACTAATCAATGTGGGATGTGATAAATGCAGGGACAAGTTTCTCAGCATTAGAAAAGGAGAGGAAGGAGTGAAAACAGGATATGTGACAGAGGCGAAAGTAAGAAGGTTTCTTAATGTAATGTAATGTAATATGTTGGTGGAGTAAGAAAGGGAGGAATCAAAAATGACACCAAGATTCTTTGCAGCAGAGACAGGTCTGATGAGATCACCGCCAAAATGGACTGGGAAGGAGCTCATTTTTTTAAGTTGCATTTTAGTCCCAATTTGAAGGAGTTCAGTTTTTTTGCAATTTAATTTTAAAGTGTTCTGCTCCGTCTAGGTTTTAATTTCACTGAGGCAGGCTGTGAGCTGAGAAAACTCTGATGAAGTTCCACTTTTAACATTGAAGTAGAGTTGAGTATCATCTGCATAAATATGATAACCCAGTCCATAGCTATGGATAATATGGCCAAGGGGAAGCATATAAATACAGAAGAGAAGAGGGCCGAGGACAGAGCCCTGAGGAACTCCTTGTGCTGCCATACTGTGAGGCAGCAGCGCTACCACAGTGCCACCATGCCGCCTGAAGGGAAAAGTGTATTTTAATAAACCAAAGACATTAGAGGAACTCAAGGACAATATCCGGAGTGAAATTGGAAAAATTGAAGCGGCTGAGCTACGTCGCGTCTATGACAATATGGTGTGGCGTGCAGAAAAGTGTATTGACGCACAAGGAAATCATTTCCAGCACCTCCTCTAACCAGTAAGTACAGATTTTTGTATTGCATAGGTTTTGTTTCGTGTACGGGCTAAGAAACATACTTTGGAGGTGGAGATGGTTCGGTTTTTCGTGCGCCACCCTGTATTGCGCAAATCGGCCAACTGTTTCTTTTTTGTGTACATGTCAGATGGGGCCCCAAAGAAGGAAAGGTAATTTTTCCTGTGTCTAACAGACGTGTTCATAAATAGAAAGTTGTCCTAAGTCAGCTTACTAATGACAAACGCCTGTATGAATAACCTGCCTTTATAGCAAAACAGCTTTGTCAGCTTTTAACCCATAATAGCTTGCAAACAGTTAAATTTTCTTTCACAGGGTCATTACAGACATGAGCTCCAAACAGAACTGAACACATTACAGAAATGATGTCATGAAGAGGTGGGATCTGAAGTACCAGAAGAAGAAATGGTGGGTCGAAACTTCAGGAGAGCAGAAGAGGACTTATGAGGCTGGTTCTTCTGTTGGTCCGCCAGGGGAAAAGGAGAAAGAGTTAGAGGGTAGCGCCAAACCCAGGTCCGGCGGGAGAATACCAGTATTTGAACCATGTGCACGTGTGTGACACCAGATACTTCTTAAAGGTTATCAAAGTTTCTGTTAGATTTCTGTAGATAGAAGGTATTTGCAAGAATATGAATGTTGTTTTCACAATGGGTAATTGGGGCCCATCTACCATTGGTAGAAGTGGAAATGACAAAGTCTGAGAAACAATTTTATGGGAATGCGATCAAGAGAGGAAGCACAGGGCAAAAGAAGATGAGATACGCAAGGATACCAAAAAGAGGAGTAGGAGGAACACTGCTAGAACTTGTAGAGCAAGAGAGGTTGAGGCGTGCGAGGATAACAAGGAGAGGTGTACGAGGAACACAAATTTTACGTCTATTCGATTAGCTGTTGGGCAAGTGTGGCTAGTATTTAAATAAAGTATCCAATGTAGTCCTAAAATGTTAGATCGTCTGTTTTTATAAAACATTTCACACATCTCAATTACTTCTTTTATACGTTCTGGAGTCATGCTGGATTTAAATGCATAGCTCTAACCAAACATGTTTGCAAATTTCTACTTTTGTTGTGTTCTGTATTTGATTCATCTCCACACTGCAGTAAAGAATCAATTAATTAGCGATTTGTATCACTCAGGAACTACAAACACACGTGTATTATCTTCCGGATAACTTATTTTAAAACATGTTTTAGATACGCACGTGTTTATAATCATACCCCCGATAATTGAATTTACTGAATGTTTCTTCACCTGCTTTGCTCCAATCTAAGTACCAGAGATTGGCTGTGTGGGTGACTGACTGACTGAATGAGTGAGTGGCTTGTTAGGCTTCCTCTGTTACTAGGAGACCAGAAGAGCTCATTTCCTGGTTCCATTATGCTTTCTTGCGGTCTTCAACTATTCACAGTGGAATGGTTTTGAAGGAATGAGTAGCACAGCTTGGTGTACGAAAGCAAATGAATGCACCCAGGCACAAATTAATACCTAGAATGGAAATAAATAGTGTTTGGCTAAAAGCAAGGGAAGGAAACGTGTCATAGACCTTAAGACCACATTATGTTTCCGAGGATAGCTAATTTAAGAGTAGATTAATTGTAATCCTGCTTGCTTCGTTTTACCGTTTAGGGAGTGACAATATGACCATAACACCGCTTATTCTACAGCTGCTTATGTTTAGATAACTTTTTATAGTTCAGCGTAAAAAAAAAAATAAATCTTCTTCATTTCATCATTAAAAGTGTATTAAAGTTTAAGCCGTTTCTTGACAGCATGGAGCCTTTTCCACATTTCCAATTATTTAATTATTTTCAATCAAGTCTGCCATCTGCCCACACAGTTGTTGCTTAAAAAAAAAAAACGCCTAGACAGCCTGTGAGTCTGTCACATTTCTCTTTAGAATTTAAACTCCATGTCTAGCCTTTCACAAAAAAAAAAAAAAGCTGGAAGAAATAATATATTTTGCAAATGACAAATGTAAACATGGAAACCATTATTTTATTCTTAACAAGTCATGCACTTGGTTTAAAAATGTCAATAGCATGGATTCTAATATTTATCTCCTTTGTTCTTCCGTCATAAATTGAATCTGCCTCGCTTCCTACCGCAACGCTTATTGTAATAAATTTTGAAGGCCCTGAGTTCTCGATTGATATGCTGTTTTTTTAAATGTCAGATTAAATGGAAATGCCATTTATTTAATAATAATTTATACATACTTGTTTCTACTTGAATAAAGTTGAAATAATTAAACTTATTTTGCAGAGTAATGGTGGAAGAGCACTTTCTTTTGTAAATAATGTTTCATGCTTGGCTTTTTCGTTGGATGTTTCAATTACCTTCTCACATCCCATAGACTTAAATGTTAGGTTAGTTGCAGATTTGAAATTGACCTCACACGAGTGTGAATATGTGCGTGAGTGCCATGTGCTTAATACTAACAGGGTGTAGGCTAACGTGATTTTATCTGTCTACTCTATAATAAAATGCTATGGTCTATATATGTTCCTAGCCTCTGTGAGCAATCTGATTGGTCAGTTTTGCTTTGGTGTGATTGGTCAGTTTGGCTTTGGTGGTGCGAATGAAAGAGGAAGTGTGAGTGCGAAACACATGAGGAAGAGTAAAGGTTGTGATGGAAGGCCGGCAGCTCAACCTGGCCAGGGTGCCCAAAGAATGGAAGGACTGGAGATGGCAGCTGCTTTAGGACACCGCTGCCCCCAGGACACAAGATGGCGGCTTCCCTGCAGCATAGCGGTGCCCCAGATTCCTGCAGGGCACCATGGGATCTGGAGTTCGGCTTCACAGCCCTGCTGGGTACCATGGGTGCTGCCAAGAGGGAGACCTGGGAGTCCCCACTTTCTACATAGCCTAAAGCCATAGAAGTCCCGAAAGTCCTGAAGAAAATGCAAGTTCTCCATCTCACCGGGAAGTGCTGGCAAGTCACGGGGCCGGAAGGACAGAAGAACTTCTGGGTCAAGGACTATATAAAGGCCTGTTGGGAACCCAGCAAGTGAGCAAGAGTTCGGAGGTAGAAGACAGAGCTTTCTGGGAGGTGTGGAGTAGTAAATTGTATGTAATTATTGTACTTATTATTGTGATTATTACTACTTGCCTGTGTATGGTGGCTTAGAGGCACTATTTATAACAGAGATAAAAGGAATTAAAACACTTTTTAGTAATTTTACCTGCTGTCCTGGACCTCTGTCTGTTGGGTTATGAGGAGCAAAAGTGCCCTCTAGTGTTACAAGGTATAGGAGGCATGCTGAGAGTCACCTTTGTCAAAGTCACATAACAAAGCCAGTTCAAGAGAAGAAGAATACCTTTATTGAAACATACGTGGAGCCACTCAGTACATGGAAAGAGATGACTGACTTACAGATGCAGGAAACATTTCTTAAATATGCTTGTCAATTACAGAAGTACATGATTAGCTTCTCATGTCCTTGCTAGTTGGTGATAAACAAGACCTTACGAGTCAGAATTCTGCTACAGTTGATACTTGTCCTTGTGCTAAAGTAGCAGTGGGTTTCAGTCACAGATCAAGAGGCTTTTAATTAGAATGTATTCTAAGAGCGCTAAGGGCAAAAAGCTAACAGTTAACAGGGACAGAGGTCATTCAATATAATCAATATACACTCACTTATTAGGTACACTTTGCTAGTACTGAATAGGACCCCTTTCTGCATTCAATACTGCCGTTAAGTCTTGATGGCATAGATTCAACAAGGTGTTGGAAACATCCCTCAGGGATTTTGGTCCATATTGGCATAATAGCATCACGTTGTTGCTATAGATTTGTTGACTGCACATCCTTGATGAAAATCTCCTGTCCCACCACATCCCAAATGCGCTCTATTAGATTGAGATCTGGTGACTGTGGAGGCCATTTGAGTACAGTGAACTCATTGTCATGTTCAAGAAACCAGTTTGAGATGATCTGAGCTTTGCAACATGGTACATTATCCTGCTGGAAATAGCCATCAGTAGATCGGTATACTGTGGTCATAAAGGGATGGACATGGCCAGCAGCAATACTCAGGTAGGCTGTGACATTTACATGATGCTCAGTTGGAACTAAGGGGTCCAAAGTATGCCAAGAAAATATCTCCCACACCATTACACCACCAGCAGCCTGAACTGTTGATATAAGGCACGATAGATCCATGCTTTCATGTTGTTGATGCCAAATTCAGACACTACCATCTGAATGTCACAGCAAAAATCAACACTCATCAGACCAGGAAACATTTTTTCCAATCTTCTATTGTCCAATTTCTATGAGCCAGTGTGAATTGTAGCCTCAGTTGCCTGTTCTTAGCTGACAGAAATGGCAATCGGTGTGGCCTCCTGCTGCTGTTCTGCGTTCAGAGATGATCTTCTGCATACCTCGGTTGTAACGAGTGCTTATTTGAGTTAATGTTACCTTACTATCAACCCAAACCAATCTGGGCATTCTCCTCTGACCTCTGGCATCAAACAAGACATTTTCACCCTGAGAACTGCCGCCTACTGGATATTTTCCCTTTTTCAGACCATTCTCTGTAAACCCTGGAAATGGTTGTTTGTGAAAATTCCAGTAGATTATCAGTTTCGGAAATACTCACACCAGCCATGCCATGCTCAAAATCACTCCTGTCACCTTCCTTCCCCATTCTGATGCCCAGTTTGAAATTCAGCAGGTCATCTTGACAATGTCTTCTGGCCTAAATGCGCAGAGTTGCTGTCATGCGATTACCTGATTAGATATTTGTGTTAACAAGCAGTTGAACAGGTGTACCTAATAAAGTGGCCGGTGAGTGTAAAATAGAGTAATAATCAACTCTCGCACCTTCAAAGAGCAGAAATGTGAAAGCAGACAGGAAGTACCTTAAAATGACAAAGTCTAAGAAGCAGGATTTACAGAATCATTTTCGAGAGAGGGAACCCATCTAGAAAAGTTCAGACATACAGTATAAGTATAATACTATTACCTATCTTTGACAGGTAGCATGGCTAGTTGCTAAATAAATTGCGATTCACGTCCAGTGAAATTCATACCATTCATTCCACCAATAAAAAAATCAGTAATTACTTGACAATCATAGAAAAGCTAACTTATTATATAAATACGAGGTGTGGCAGAAAAGTAATGAGACTGGCAACACTGCAAGCGATCTGGCAACGCTGCGCTGTTGTCCTTGATAGAGCCCGTGTATCAGTACCCTCCCATAGCTCAGTGCGAGTTTCAACTCCTTCCGTTAACTACGTGATTTTGTGACTGCTATTAGCGAAGTTGTGTTTTTGGTTGTGCGTCACGCAAAATGGAACAGCGGAATTTGGAGCAACGTTGTGCCATTAAACGGCATGTGTGACGTTTGAAAAGTTAAAACAGGCCTATGGGGAACATTCTTTATCCCGAGCTGACGTTTTCGCTGGCACAAATCATTTTGGAAGGCAGAAAACACGTTGAAGATGAACACCGTTCAGGGAGGCCTTCAACTTCGAAAACCAATGAAAACATCGAACGTGTGAACACTCTTGTGAGATCAGACCGTCGTTTAACATTAAGAATGTTGAGTGAACAATTAAATTTGAACAGATTTACCGTTCATCAAATTTTGACTTAACATTTGCACATGCGAAAGGTCTGTGCCAAAATGGTGCTGAAAAACTGCCCTCTCCATAACAGAATTTTTGACCTCAAAAGGCATTCCTGTGGTTCCCCAGCCCCTTATTCACCTGACGTCAGTCCGTGTGACTTTTTCCTTTTTCCTAAACTGAAAAATGTCCTCAAAGGATGTCATTTTGGGACTTTAGAAAACATCCAAAAGAGTGTAACGGACATGCTGAAGACCATACCGGTTGAAGACTTCCAGCGCTGCTACCAACAGTGGGAACAACGTCTCCATCGGTGTGTAGCTGCCCAAGCGAACTACTTTGAAGGGGATAACATTGATGTTTGAAAAAAATAAAAACTTTGGTAAATAAAAAATCAGTCTCATTACTATTCTGCCACACCTCGTACATCTGATGAACTACTAAATGGGGATGAAAGTTTTCCTGTCCTGCTGTTGAGGACATCATCTTAGATTTCATTATTTGTGAACAGCACTTCTTCACCCTCTGTGGAAAATAAACATGTAAATGTCAGGTCAAGTCAGGTCAGGTTGGGGAGCATGCACTGGTACACTGGTGCCACTACAGAATGAAACAGTGCAGGATCAGCTGGTTGTTTAAATGGTTTCCAGGAAATGAATGATATGATTGGCACTACTGAAGAGCTAAACGATTTGCACAACATTGTATTCAAACCAACACTCAGTGTTTCTCTTTGCAAACAAAATTGTGAAGCACATTATATTTCACATCCAGTGAAATTTGAGCCATTCACAACAGAAGAAAGGATTTATGGGAACATCAACAGCAATAATTTACTTCTTGTATAGCCCAAAATCATGCAAGGAATGCCTCAATGGGCCCTAATTTTTGACAGTTCCTCAGCATGGACTCCCTAAGAAGATGAGATAAAAGAAACGTAAATGGAAGAAATCATGGGATGACCAATTCAGAGAGACAACCCCTTCCTGGTAGGATGGCTGTGCAATTGGTATCAAAAATGGAGTAAATACAACACAGTGAGAATAATGACTCCAGACAATTGAAAATGTTTGGGGCAGCCACTCGTATAATGTATCCCGGCTGCAAAAGGTTAACTTGAGCAATGATGTTTACAAGACTGAGTCCAAAACAGAACTGAATTTAGTGAGGCAAGATGGCGGTTTTAATGGTGCTAACGGGAAGTGACATCATCATTGGTGCGGTAACCGGAAGTGACGCCATCATTGGTGTCTGGACCGGAAGTGAAGTCATCAATGGCGCCGGAACCCTGTGAAAATTCCTGTGGATGGTCTGCGAGAAATCGAGAGAAACAATCAGCGCACCCCGATGCCCCCTGGTCTAGCATGGAACTGCTATTTTTTAGGCCTTTCAGGTGTCTCCCAAACACACGTGTGTGACAACACACACAAAACAGAACACAAGTCATCCTCTTTACAGAGCTCAAGAGCCAATCTATCATGGACACCTCAGAAATAAAACAGTAGCGGTACAAATGACTTTGTTCTCGCGCAGCACTACTCACCAAGTGCAGACGCCAAGCGCCGTGACAACTCTCAAGGCAAAATGAAGGAATAGATGATACCATTGATGAAATGCACAAGTAGCACGTATGAGGACACAGATTTGTTCAAATACATCAAAAACAAAATAACAACATTAGGATTAATTAACATAAATGAAAAACAACAATGCATGTCTGAGAAGCAGGACTTTGATTTTAATGCTCAAAAAGGGGAATGTTGGGTAAGAGAGGTTCAGACATTGTTTCAAGGCTTCCACACCTGGGGAACCAACCCGGGAGCACAAGCATAGATAAAAAGGTCAGGTCATTTTAGGCTTAATTCTGGGTACTTTCTGAGAGGTACTCAGACTAAAACTCTTATTCCAGACCCTTATATTACACAATTCATGGAAACTTCATTCTCCAGCCAACTGTTGTATTCTCAAAGAGAATGCTTGAAGGCTGTGGTGATTATTATTTTTAATATTATTATTATTATTATTAGTAGTAGTAGTAGTAGTAGTCCATCCATCCATTATCCAATCCGCTATATTCTAACTACAGGGCCTTGGGGGTCTGCTGTTGTAAATCCCAGCCAACACAGGGCACAAGGCAGGAAACAAGCCCACCGCAGGCGCACACACACACCAAGCACACACTATGGACAATTTAGGATCGCCAATGCACCTAACCTGCATGTCTTTGGACTGTGGGAGGAAACCGGAGCACCTGGAGGAAACCCACGCAGACACAGGGAAAACATACAAACTTCACATAGAGAGGTCCCAGGAAGCGAATCCAGGTGTCCTAACTGTGAGGCAGCTGTGCTACCCACTGCGCCACCGTGCCGCCCTAGTACTAGTAGTATTAGTATTAATTTAATGTACCATTTTCACTTCACTTTTCTTATATTTTATCAAGTCAAGTCAAGTTGGGGAGCATGCACAGTACAGTGCATTGCCGCACCCACTACACGGCGAAACAACTCCCCAGGCAGACAAGCGGTCCAGTCCTGCCCTCCGGAAATTACCCTCTATCTGCCGCAGCCAGGTGTTACATGCGCGATCCCTTGGCCTGATTCAGCCAATCGGGTCCCCAACAATGAGGATCTTATGAGCCGGATCACCCTCGGGGAAACGTGCCACATGGCCGTAGTGCCGTAACTTATAGCTCCCTCACAATGCAAGTAATGTGCCTCATTCGGGACTCCATGAGCAACCGCTCATTCGACACAAAGTCAAACCAACGGTACCCAAGAAATTTCCGGAGAGACACAGTACCAAAGGTGTCCAGTCTTCGCCTCAGGTCACTGGATAGCATCCATGTCTCACAACCATATAGCAAGACAGGATGCGCCAGAACTCTAAAGACTTGGACCTTCGTCCTTTTGCATAGATATTGGGAGTGCCACACACCCCTTTCCAGCGACCTCATGACCCCCCCCATGCTCTCATAATCCATCTACTGACTTCATAGAACATATTTTATCTATTGATTGCAAATGGTAGGGTAGAATGCCAGTGCCCAATCCACACAATCAACGTGCCCCTTGTGTTATTTCAGACATCCACACTGTGACCACACGGTAATACCTGAACTATTCCGGAGCGATGTTTGCACTGTTTTGTGTTTTTTGTATCTCACACCCTTATACCCTTTTATCGTAAGAACATCCCTTATCTATGATGGAGTGTTTGATCAGAAGAAAATAGGAAGCTGGTTTTAAATTAAACGTCGATGAAGTGGCGAAAGAAATTGGCATCTGCGCTGCTGCAACAAACTTTGATGTATCTGAGAAACTGATGTGAGATTGGAGGAGTAGAGATGTAAAAAAAAAAAAAAACGAAGTGTCGTATTTTTGAACGGGCATATAAGTCGGGGTCTGATTTTATAATCAATTTTTCGGGTTTCAAGACCCAACTTATACGCGAGTATATACGGTAATGATTCAGTTTCTGTTTGTTCTAAAACTGGCTTTACAGCTTCTTGTTTACATGCCATTTTGTTTTCGTTTGAGGGCTCCGGCCCACTCATAATTAGTGATAAGTTACCATATAGTAGCAAAATGTGTGGTAATTAATTTCTCTTGTCGTGATATTTTTTGATAGTTGTGAAGTTTGGATTTTATATTTTAAATTAATTAAGCGCATTTAGCAAAGTTCACTATATAATGTAAAAGCGTTTCCAGGTAACCTAGAACAGCTGAGACAGGATGCAAGTAGACTACATTAGGCTGTCAGCAGGAAACTCTCTGTTTATTTACTATATGAGAAAGGCAGCTGCCTTCAGCTTCTGTGCTAATAAAGATAGGAGCCAAAAATGGCAAAGCGAATATACGACGCTGGGCATTAATGACCGACGCGTTTTTGCGTACCGTGTTTACTTATAATTTAGTAAGGTTCATTCTTCCCTGTGTCCGGTTAGCAACTGGAAGTAGCCAATAATAAACTTTGTATGATGTAAGTGATCTAATTCTGAACCTGTTACTTGTGTATGAAAAGGACCTTATCTAGCTGAAAAGGTGGGCATCTTGTTACAGAATTGTGTGTGCATCTAGTTACAGCATCCCTCCCTCTTCGAAGAGAAGAAATGGTTTATGATTTAAACTTCCTCTTGCTTGTTTTCTCTTAGAGAGTTTAGGTAATCCAGGGGGTGACGGTCATTACTACCACAAATACACAGAAACATTTAGGATTTATTTGCACCATAATGTTGTTTTATCCACAAGATTGCAGCAGAGTCCTGTTGCAAGTGTTATTTGCACACGTGATGTCCGGTTGACTATGTGATGTGTTGTTTAGTTAGTCAGATGACTGGCACTGCCAAGGCCCACCTGCCAATTTTTTTTGCCTGCCTAAGGTAAAGTCATCCCTGATGGAGGATCGCAGGAATCATCAGTTAGAGGGGTCCTTTCATTGGATTGGCTAGTCCAGCACTGTTTCAGCTGTGAAATGGCCAATAGGGGGAGGCAGCATGATGGCTGAGGTCTTCAGGACTCTAAACAAATCCAAATCTTATTATGTGATATCATCTACTGTTAAATTCTCCGTACTTCAAAAATTTTTATTTTTATACTGTATTGAGGATTTGTTCTATTCTGTGTATTGTATTGTATTGTATTGACCCCCTTCTTTTTGAAACCCACTGCACGCCCAACCTACCTGGAAAGGGGTCTCCATTTGAACTGCCTTTCCCAACGTTTCTTCCATTTTTCCCTACAATGTTTTTTTTTTCCTATCTTTTTAGAGAGTCAAGTCTGGGGGACCCATTGCAGCACTGCTTTTATGATTTTGGCTATATAAAAATAAACTGTATTGTATTGTATTGTAAGGAGTCAACAAGAGAGGCAGGTGTCTGGTGGAGTGGAGCCACTGAGGTTCACTCTTGTGGAGTCATTTAAATGTTCATCTGTCAGTCTTGTTCTGAACTTTGATTTCATGACATTCATGACAGACTCACAGAGGTATGGAGACCCAAACAAAGCAGACATTTTCAGAGCTGCTTGGTGAAAATTCTTATAGTTATCTGGCTCTACTAAGCTCCAGAAATGCTGAGAATGCTGTTGAGACTTTAACTGCACATGATTTTGAAGGTTTACTAATATATAATATATAAGATCCAATGTCTGTCTGTGCGCTTTTCATGAGAGAACTACTTCATGGATTTAGATTGGGTTTTTTTCTTATAATTTGCTTGAACTCTCCTGTTGATTTTGCGACTTCCCTCATTTTGCTATGTCTCATAGTTCACTTGCGGTACCGATTTATTTGTGTGAATCTGAGAAACACGCAGCGGGCCGAGGGGAGGGGCCTTCCTCATTCACTCGCCAGCTTCCTTAACTCCGCTTAACGAAAGAACAATTGAATTCATCTTTGTTTGATATTTGAAATAAAGTGTTACTTAGGTCTTCATGAGTTTGAGTCCAGATATTCTCTTAAGCGTATGCCACATTGAAAAGACGGATTGCAATTCAGATTGTGGATCATGATATGATTTTTTGGAAAGATCGTCCACCCCTAATTTGACTAATCAAGTTTTCAAATTTATGTAGGATTCATTAACCCTTTCACGAGCTATTTGGAAAGGGGTTGTGAGCTACCGGTAGCTCACGAGAAACCTGTTGGAGACCCCTGCCTTAATGCAACCTTAAGCAAATAGATTCACTGAAATTACAATCTGTAGGTGAGTCTAGGCAGGTTGGTTGGGGAAAGAGTCAGATTGTAGCATGCTGATTGTTTTCCATTTTGAAATATTAACAAAGGCTTCTTTCACATTACCTGGCTGTAGCAATTCAAATCTAACTCAATACCCAAAGCTGATGTTTTCAGGGCTCTGTGGACACAGATATCTAATCTTTTCAAACCAGCTTTCCGTCACTTTCATATGTGATTCGTAGATCGGCCACATAAGAATACTTTATATGTGATCCGATTGTTGGCCAGGTGAAATGAATGAGAATGGTCAGATTGAAATTCTTGTGTTATTTTCTTTTGGCCTATACACACGGTCAACCTAATAACAATGGAGGAGAGCTTCAGCTTTGACAAGAACTCATAGCAACATGATTGTAGATGGACAGTAGGTCATCTTTCACCACCTCAAGGTTGACTTGGCAGCTGTTACTGAGAATGAGCCAAGCTGAACAGAGATGGGGTGCTGAAGAGACGGGTGAGGTGGGATAACAAGAAGGTACAGTATGTCTTTGCCAAAGTTGAGCTGGAGATGGCGTTTCTCCATCCAGGTTGTAATATGAATGAGACATGCAGAGATTCTGGAGGATTCCGTGTGGTCATCTGAAGGGAACGACAGGTACAGCTGTGTATCATCTGCATAGCACTGATAAGAGAAACCAAGGGATTTGATGATAGGGCCCAGTGATGAGATGTATAGGGAGAAAAACCACTGGTGTAAGTGATAATTATGAACAAAGAGGTACAAAGAAGTACAGAATTTATGCTGTCACTATTCTAATCTGTTGCCAATAACAGCTACAGGACCAATCATAAATACAAATATTCTCCACAATACTGAGAAAAGCTGACATTCAACACTCACATACAGACAAGCATAAATTCTAACAGCTTCTTATCATCTGCAAGCAGAAGTGAAGAAAACAATCACCGGGCCAGAAGTATGGGAGCCACTGCTAAGCAAAGTGTCAGATAGAAATGAAAGCAAACAGCGGAGAATCAGCAGCTTCAAGGTATAGAGGGAGGAACTGATATGGGGTGATAATATGTCTAATGCAGTGATATACTGAAATATACAAGCATTGAGATGGAAGGGGAGAAGAATGCCAGAGTAATGCATTTTTATTTCAGAAATAAAAAGAAAATAATGTTAAAAGACACAAATAGACAAAATGTATAGGCAGGAGATTTCATATGAAAAGTTATCAGACATTTATGAATACAAATATCTAAAAAATTATGGTGGAATTGCATTCAACTTCTATTCATGTGGCAGTTAAAGAAGCAAATATGAGCACCATGTGAAGGTAATAGTGAGTATGAGTGAAGTGTAAGCTGGGGAAAATGGAGTGGTACAGTGGTTAACGCCATTAAGACACAGCTCCAAGAATCAAAGTTAAATTCTCTAGTTGTTTGATACAAGAGTTGAAGCCAACCCCACCTCAATACCCCACACACATGTACCCACACATTATAAACATTATATATGTTGTTAAGAAGTGACCGGCCAGGCAGACAACTCGGAGAAACCCAAGAAAGATAATGGGTAACCCCATTAAGTTACAAACCAATTAGACAGACGATAAAGGTTCAATCTTCCGGGCTTTATATTCTGGAGAATGGAAAGGTAAAGTTTCTCAGGTGCACGGCAGGGTAGAAGTTGTCCCTTTAGGTGTTTTTTTTTTTGGCTGCGGAGGAGCAAGGAGAAGATGAAGTTAGCGTCAGCACCCCATCTCGTTCCGGGGTGGTATGGCTTACCTCAAATCGGGAAGGTGGTTCGCATGTAACACATTGTCAATAATCAAGCAGGTATATGGATGAAAGTAGACAAAAGTGTAAAACTTTACATCAGGTTAGGGTTAGGGTTAAGGTAGGGGATAGAAGCCTTGCGGCTAGCTCTGGCATACTGACCCTATATATATAAACTAAATTTAATTAATTTTTAGGTCACCCTGGAAAAACATAAACTATCTACTTTCATCTTTCATTCAGACCATCTGGGAAATATGTCCCTAATGTATCCATCCTTATTTATTCATTAGTGTATTACAAACTAATTGATCTGCCTGATATCAATTTTATTTTGATAGTGCATTTAACGAACATCAATGGAACATTTTTAAAAAGCCTATAGCACTTTGTGGCAAAAATGTAGCCTCCTTAGCATTAAGTTAAGTTGGTAAAACAAGCCAAAAATGTTGAATTTTGACTGCAACATTTCCCCTGACAGAAAAAATTGACAGTTGCTGCATTGTGTGCACTGCTTAGGGGAGTAATGTCTGTCTTGCCCTTCCACTTGATTGTAATTATTTTGCAATTCTGTAACATAGATACTGCACCCCACTGCACATTTACGTGACTGAAATAACTAGGCATATCATGGCCATTCTGTCGTACGATGCTGCATGCATCAGTTTCACTATCGGTGTCAATGTCTCACGATCAATTCACATTGTCTTCACTATCGCTTGATTCAGCTAATGGTTTCAGTTTCAGTTTGTTCTAAAATGGGATTTACAGCTTTTTGTTTGTACACTATTATGTATTTTACTTGAAGGCTCCACCCCACTCATGAATATTGATGACTTACCAGGGAGTTGCAGAACACATAGAAATGTTCATGTTTTATTTGCAGCATGATTTCATTTTATCCACTGGATGGTATTATTTGGGCTTGACGCTGTACCACCACTGCAACACTCCACCATGTGGGCTTTATGTCAGAATGGCCAGATGACACAAGAAAGTCCACTTGGAATTTACAAAAAGGAGTGTAATGAACTCTCAACAATGAGATATTTATAAGATTTTCTGATTTGAAGAAACCAAAACTGAACTGTATGGTGTCAGTTCTAAGCATCACCTCTAGACAAATCTAGGCTTTGCTCATCACTTGCACAATACCAGTTCAATGGTGACAGCAAAATGCTGTGGGGACAGGGCCTGGGAGACTAGTCAGGGTTGGAACAAAGCAAATTATAGAGAAATCAGCCAAATCCTGGACTTCAACTGAACTGAACATCTCTGGTGAGACCTGAAAACAGCTGTCTACCATTGGTCTCCATCCAACCTGACAGAGCCTGAAAGGAATTGCAGGCCAGAATAGCAAAAAATCTCCAAATCCAGGCGTGTGAAGCTAAATCAGATAGATTTGGTGATATCAGCCCTTTAATGACTATCTGTAAGGTCACTGTCATTAGTTGCAGTATTTATAACATGGTCAAAATCATAATTTTGGTTTACTTCTTGAAAATGTTAGATACAGTTTTCACCAGGGTCAAAATCTTTTATTTCTGTTTCTTTTCACTGCACATGTGGGATCTCATTTTGAATGACCATGCATGCATCAAATGTATGATAAAAGTGACCAACTAGATGCCTTCCCTGATTATGCCCCATCAGAATGAACTGGAATCTCACAGGAGTGTTTCCAATCTTGTGGAATCCATGGCATGAAGAATTTAAGCTGTTTTGAGAGGAAACTCAAGCTCTAGCCAGTACTAGTATAGTGGTCCTAAGAATTTTTATTTGCATAGAAGAGTCCTAATAATGTACTTTAAAGAGTGTAACAGCCAGCAAAACCTGGTCACACAGAGACTGAGTTAAACTATTTAGCTGGAGCAAGGATAGAACAGAATAGATAGTCTAGAAAGAACTTTATTTCTCTTAAGGGGGATGTTTGGCTTTTTACAGAACCTTTTTAGATAGATAGATAGATAGATAGATAGATAGATAGATAGATAGATAGATAGATAGATAGATAGATAGATAGATAGATAGATAGATAGATAGATAGATAGATAGATATGAAAGACACTATATAATAGATTAGGCTGGCATATTGCTGTTGGTGTAAAGGAGCCCCAGTCGTGTTTCCTCACACACTTCTGCTGAATGATTCATTGTCTGAAAGTCCTCAGTGTTGGTATGTCAGAGAGGGGATGTGTAGCATTGTTCATAATGGCACTCATTTCAGTTTTTATTCTGTGCTCCTTTACTACCTTCAGGGGGTCCAGAGTATATCATATAACTGAGCCTGCCCTTTTAATTAGCTTGTTGATTCAGTGGACCTCTCTTGAAGTGATGTTACCAGCCCAGCACACCACACTGGCCATCACAGAATTGTAGAAGATGTGGAGGATGTCACTTCCTCTAAGGAAGAATAGCCTTGTCTGCCCTTTCTCTGTAGTTCTTCTGTGTTCCGAGACCAGTCCAACCTGTCATTGGTTTGGACCCCCAGGTACCTGTAGAAGTGGACCACTCTACATCCACTTCTTGAATAGTGACCATACAGAGAGGCTTTTTGGTGGGGTGAAAGTCAGTAAGCAGTTCCTTGGTGTGGCTGATGCTAGGTTGCAAACAATTCTCTTTGCACCAAGAAACAAAGTTCTCCACCTGACTCCTCTCCTCTGTCTCATCCCCCTTATCAATACAAGTGGTCCCCAGTTTACAGACATCCGACCTATGCCACAGCTGCGACGCATGCGCCTCAGTAACTGCCGTACTGTCATCTTCGGCCTGAGGACGCTGCAAGTGGTGGCTGGACGGAGGCGATTTCACTGCTCACGCGGTGTAGTGTCCCTCGGGCGGCTCCCAGCAGCACGTGGTTTCACTGCCCGCCCACCACACACAGCTGCCCGTTCATTCTCGGTGGGCAGCTGGTAATGCTGCAAGCAGTGACCCGGTTGTGGCTGAACAGAGGCCATTGAGGTGAACGGGGTGGCGGGGGGTAGCATTGTAGTGTGCATCGGATGGCTGCATGTTGAATGGGGGCGGTGGTGAGGTGGACACTTCAGGCAGCATACTACAGTGGAGGTGACTGTGAGGTGGGCTGGTGATGAACCGCCCCTCGCTGCCCCCATTCATTCTCAATAGCAAGCCTGCTTGTACTGTTACGCACATAGCAGGAAATGGTCTCTTGTTAGTACAGGGAGGTCCAGATCTAATTATGCAGATCCAGATCGTCTGGATGACATTGATTTATGTGGGGACGATTTCAGTTCGGTGCAAAGACGATTCTTCATGTCGTTAGTTAGCACACTTCTCGATGGTCCAGGATTTTTCGGGTGATTTTCAATGTAATAAACTGAATAAGTTATAGCATAGTGAAAATTGCATGATTAGATCTGGACCACCCTACCACCATACATCAGATGTGTTGACGATGGGTGCCTTCCTGGTGTGATAGCGTGTACAGTGCTGTGCAGAAGAGCTCATCTTAACCTTTTGTCTTCACCCTTCAAGAATGTCTCTGAAACACAAATCTGATGCAAGTGCTGGTGATATTGTAAAGAATATAAAAACTGAAAATAAAGTAGAAATAATAAAAAGGTCAGAAAGAGGTGAAACTCCATCATTCAATGGCAGAGCACTTGGTTACAGTTGGTCAACAATAGCATTTGTTAAAGTAATGTATCCTGTTCCGACTTACATACGAATTCAACTGAAGTACAAACCTACAGTTCCTATCTCGTACTTAACTCAGGGACTACCTGTACTACAGAATTCATAGGAACTTCTGCAAGTGACATGACCTGGTGTAAAATTTATAATGTGAGGGACGTCTGGGATGCCCTCAGAGTGGAAGGACTGGCGTAGATAGCATGCACAGGGCACCGTCTTCTTTGATTCACTGGGTGGCAGACCCTCTGGAGTACAGCATTGCCACAGATTACCACAGGGCACACTAGGACTATCAGTTTGTCGACTCAGCGCTGTTGGGTTGCTTGGGTGCCGCCAGAGGGTGCTGCAGGTACTGGTGAGCACTTCTTGGTTGGGCTCCAGCATCACCCGAAAGTGCTTCAAACCACAGCTTCAGGACCCCAGAAGTACTTCTGGCTGCTATATATATGAAGCCACCTGCCTCAACTCTGAGAGCCGAAGTTAGGAGAAGGAGGACAAAGCTTTTGACAGGACCTGAACGAACAGAGCATTGCAGCATTGTAGTGTTACTGTGCATTAGCATTGTAATTGTGGTAGTGGCATGGAAAACTCTTCCTTTAGACAGTTTACCACAAATTAAATCCATCGCTATTGAAGAACTTGTGTATAAGCCTGTGTGTGTTGATAGTATGGGGAGCTGCAGCGCCCCCTGGTGGCCACAATAGTCGGAGGTCTCCAGAGTGAAGAGAAAAGGAGACTGGACTGTAGGGATTGGAGTTTGGAGTTGCATTGCAGAATCTTTCTATGCGTTTAAAAAAACGGACACCCCTGGATCTCTATTTCTCTCATTTCTGGGCTTGGTACAACTTTGTAAACAGTGTTGGTTTTGGGTGTTTAAATATATTAAGATATAAATGTTCAAATTAGTCTTCAGAAAGTTTTTTAAACACAAAAGCAAGCAGTGTTTTAAACTTAGTTGCAAAACTGGGCAAGGTACTTCGGAATTTCATTTGAATTTATCCCTTGGGAAACCATGAATCACTGGGGTGACGGTAATAGTAGTAATTCAGGTTGTCACAAACCAACAAAAAATGTTAACTTATTTCTTTAGACTACATAATCAAATAGAATTTAATTTCTTCTTCCTTGGCAATTTCCAACACCTATGAGTATCCAACTGGTGCTAAAAGAAAGTGCTAACGTAATAAATGTTTTAACTCTAGCATAAAAGTCAAATCTGAAAAACCCTTTCTAGCAAATTCTTCCTCTGTTCGCCTAACAAATATCAAAACTGCTTTACTTTCTCTTGATAGAAAGCTGCCACTTTAGGAGGAGGCTGTGCTGAGCTCTGCTGTCCCAAGGGAATGTGGAAGAGAGGACTTTCATGTCACTATTTATAAAAACTGCACATCTGCCCACCCATCCATCTTCTTAACACACTTTTTCCATTACAGAACGGTGAAGGGGTAGAGTTTATTTCAAATACATCGAGACGTCCCTCATAAACACTTGTATCAGGCCATTTTATACTCACTAACCAACCTAACATGTATATCTTGGCTGGTAGGGAAAACTGGAATATCTGAAGGAAGCCCATGTGGGCAAAGAATGTTGAGCAAACTCCAAACAAACGACCAAGAGCAAGTGGTCCAATTGACTTCACAACAGATTTAGGATATTAACATGCTGAGGTCAGTAAATGATGAGATTTTATGTGTGTTACAGTCATGATTGCCACTCAGTGACATCAAATAGAGGAGCACAAGAAGAGAAATATATAAACATAATCAGTGCTTGTTTATGAAAGAGTATGTTAAAATAACAACGAGAGGAGAAGCCTGTCTAGATCTAGATTTATTATTCTGTAATAATCAAGACAGATTTTGTTCAGTAGGGGCGATTGAAATATTAGGACTTAGTAACCATAATAGGAGGAGTAGTGGCTCTCAGGCTTGGGATCTGACCTGGCAATTGGAAGGTTGCTGGTTTGAACCTTGTGAAAGCCAGAAGTGATTCCACTCCTTTGGGCCCTTGAGCAAGGCCCTTAACCTGCAATTGCTCCGTCCCAGGTAAGACGTTAAGCTGCATCCAGCCCTTCAAGCAGGTCCTCCATCTGAGGGTGGGTTGGCAGCTTTGGCACTCCAGCCACTGTACAAAAACCTCACAGTGTTCCATTCCATTCAGACTAGTGTGGTGCGGAGATGTCACCCATTGCACGACTACACTTGGGTCGTAATTTGTGATCCTGAGGTGGTTTGTTGTGTGGTGGATGCGGCAACGGACTGTATCAGTGCATGCTCCCAACCAGACAGAATCACAAAACATATGTAGTATATATATTGGGGCCAAAAGGAGGCCCCCACAGAGACCCTGACTCCAAACACAGTCAAGGGTACAATTAAAGTGTGTTTAATGTACTAAATACTTTCCACAGGTTTTGTCTTTCAATACATATACAGACTCCATCCAGTATAATAATTCCTCCTGTCTCCTCCAGACAAAACTTGTCCTCTACCTGCCATCTCCAACTTCCTAAATGAGACAAGATGCCTACTTTTATCCTGGACCCGGGAGTACTTCTAGTGCTATAATATTGCATGATGGAAGAACTTTGGAGTCACATGGATAATACACATAACATCAGGTAGGTCCTCATCCCACAGCTCCCGCTAGTAACACCCAAGGTCCCCAGCAAGTTTGCCCTTCTACACTGCAAATCCCACGAAACCCTGCAGGTGTCCAAACTGGGAACCAGTCGGCGGAGCACTGCCACATCACATTCTGGGGGAGGTACTGTCCAGTCATTAATTGTTCTTCCTGACCGGGATAAAGCTATAAGATCTTCCCAGCCAGGTTATGCCTCCATTCTTGCACTCCATCCATTACAGCCTCTTGGTTGGGTAACAACATTTTCTCAAAGCCAGGTGGAATGCCAGTCCACCCCCTTCTACACTTACTCTCTCTCATATATATATATATATATATATCATATATATATATATATATATATATATATATATATATATATATATATATATATATATATATTTGCAGCTGGAGATCCACAAAGGGAGAAAATGAATCACGTATCATAAAGTAGTTTTTATTCCTGAGCTTTCAACCCCTACCAGGGGTCTTCATCAGAAGATAATGCTTAGACTTACAAGAATCAAAGGTAATATATAGCAATAAATTACATGGGGAGCGGTGGCTAGGTCCGTGTGTGTGTGTGTGTGTTTATTGGATGTAAAGTCTTGTTTATTATGAATAAGTTCTTCTTAAGTTTGTATATGCTGGATTTATGTCTAAGTGTCTGTTGATGGCGTTCTCATTTGATAACCAGGATTCAGCCAGCTCTCTGGAACTTTTATTATTGGCTTTAAATTTTACTTGTACATCGTCCCAATTAAATGTTTGTCCTGTTGAATTAGTATGCGTAGAGATCATTGATCGTGAGTCCTTTCTTCTGACGGCGTTGTGGTGTTCCTGTATATGTGTTGCGATTGTTTTTGAAGTTTGTCCAATGTATACCGCTAAGCACAAACTGCGTGGAATGCTGTACACTGCGTTTTGTATTTCTGCTGTTGATTTCTTGTTTTTAGCGTTAAAGAGGACTGTGAACAGATTGATGGTGGGTTTGTGTGCTATTCTGACACCTGTCTTGGCCAGGATGCGTGTGCACCTTCAGACACATTGTGGTGATAAGGGAGTGAGTACCAGGCGGGGTGGAGGTTCTGATTCAAGTCAATTGTTTGCTGAGTTTTTTGGCGTCTTCTGTGTAGGCTTCGATTAATGAATGTTTTTGAGTATCCGTTTGAAGTGAAAAGTTGGAAGAGATAGCGTCTCTATTTCATTTTTGTTTCCTTCGTATTACAATGGGATTGGACACTTCTGAATAAAGTTTTAAACACAGCTCTGTTTATGAGATACCGGGTGGTTGCTGGCGAAGTGTAATATCTTGTCTGCGTGGCATTCTTTACGGTAAACACTTGTGGTCAGGGTGGCGTCATTATTTCTTTCGATGTAGATGTCCTGGAAGCTGATGTGTCGGTTAATTTCTTTCTCCATTGTGAACTGGATTGCAGGGAATATTGAGTTGATGTGGTTGTAGAATTCATTCAGCTGATAATTTTTTATTATGACGAATGTGTCATCTACGTAGCGTATCCAAATTTTGGGTGTGCACTGAGAAAAAGCCACGTTTTCAAATCGCTGCATTACCAGTTCTGCTAGAAGTCCTGGTAACGGCGATTCCCATTGGCATGCCTTCTTTCTGAGTGTAGTATTTGCCGCTAAAATGAAAGTGAGGTTTTTGGCAGAGTGATATTAGGTGCATTATGTCTTTAATCGACAGTTTAGTTCTTGTCTCTATAGTCTATCTATGGAATGATTTGAAGCAGGCTGTCCATGCTTGGCAGCCATCAAATTGAACTGAACTGGAGAGATTTTGTATGAAGAATGGTCAGAAATAACTCCATCCAGAATCCAGACACTCATCAAAGGCTATAGGAGGACAGCGCCAAGAGGCTGGTAGATTTGCAAAAGGAGGCTCAACTAAGTATTGATGTCATATCTCTGTTGGGGTGCCCAAATGTATGCACCTGTCTGATTTTGTTATGATGCATATTGCATATTTTCTGTTAATCCAATAAACTTAATATCACTGCTGAAATACTATTGTTTCCATAAGGCATGTCGTATATTACAAGGAAGTTGATACTTTGAAAGCTCAGCCAATGATAAGCAAAAATCCAAAGAATTAAGAGGGCTTTGCAAACTTTTTTATATGACTGTGTATATATATATATACACACATATATACATATACACATATATATATACACATATATACATACATACATATATATAAACATATATATATACACATATACATATATACATATATATATATATATATACATATATATATATATATATATATATATATATATATATATATATATATATATATATATATATATATATATATATATATATATATATATATATATATATATATAGTGGCTTGTGCCTCCTCCAGACCGTGAGGGGGCTTCCGTCCTGGTTATGTTGGGGGCCTCGGGTAGGGGACTTGGAAGCCCAGCCCTGTAGGGACCCGTGGCCACCGCCAGGCGGCGCCCCAGTGCCTAATTAACCTGGGAGCCCGGCACTTCCCCCACACCAGGAAGTGGCGGGGGGAAGACAACAGGGGACATACCCGGATGGCTTCCGGGTGCGCAGCCGGCACTTCTGCCACACAGGGGTGTGGCCAAGTCTATTTGCCGGGAAGCAGCTGGAGCCCATCCGGGTTCCTATAAGAGGGGCCGCCTCCCTCCAGTCATTGGTGGATGTCGGGAGGTAGTTGGCAGAGCTGGAGAGAGGACAGGAGGCGGCCAGAGGAAAGGCACAAGGACTGTGAGCCCTGGACTTTGGGGGAATCGGTGCAAGAGGCACTGGGGTTGCACGTGAGCACAAAACATTGTAAATATTGTACAATAAACGGTGTGTGGGTGAACAATATGATGTCCGTCTGTGTGTGTCCGGGCCAGCGTTCTCACTATATATATATATATATATATATATATATATATATATATATATATATGTCACACATCAGCACCTTAGCAACAGCTTAAGGGCTCTGGTAGTAATTCCTGGCTAGTCCACAGGGTGGTGCTGTATTCTCTTCCTCACTTTACAGACCAGGATGATAGATAAACTTATCACCTCTGACGCCACTTCCAGTGTCCGTCCACCTGAAACCATCCCTGCCAGAAGTGTCGTCATCGTGGACAGTCTGATCTGAGAATCATGTTCTTAGAGACATTCCTTATCTGAAAAGATGCATTTATTTTTTGCCTTTACAATAAAAAGGGTTGGTGTGTCACTGCATATCTTTATCTTTAACTTGTCCTCTTTTACTATATATATATATATATGTGTGTGTGTGTGTGTGATACAGTACCTTCCAAATAATACAAAGACTACATGACACATGTTTCACCCTAATTGGGGCACATCAGGTGTATGCACCTTTGCTTCCTCTTACAGGGGATCAAACCTCGGATGTCAGCACCTAAGGCAAAGCCTGTGACATTGCACAAATGCTGCTGGTTTTCTTACTTGACAGGGTGAATGTTGAAGCATTATATCCATAGGTCTGAGTCACAAACAAAGACATTGTTTGGATGGTTACTTACCGGGTAACACTTGTGGCTGATCGGCCACATCCTCTCAGTTGTGAGACGTAGACCATAGATACATGATACGTTCCCCAAGAGGTGGGGTCACCTGCTAATCACAGTTTTGAATGCGCTAGGAAGTTTAGGTTAGTTCTTGTGTTTTACTGTGCTTTTGTAATTTTTTATTAGGTTTTCTAAATTACTGACTTTAATTAGCTCAGGTTTCTGATCATTCTCTGGATGTGGGATTTGGGACTTTGTTTGCTAGGATTGCCTTGTGTTTTAGGTAACTCCATTTTTCCACTGTGCTTTCTGGAATTTCTCAGGAACATCTATCCATTTTCTAACCCGCTGAATCCGAATACAGGGTCACGGGGGTCTGCTGGAGCCAATCCCAGCCAACACAGGGCACAAGGCAGGAACCAATCCTGGGCAGGGTGCCAACCCACTGCAGGACACACACAAACACACCCACACACCAGGGCCAATTTAGAATCGCCAATCCACCTAACCTGCATGTCTTTGGATTGTGGGAGGAAACCGGAGCGCCCGGAGGAAACCCACACAGACACGGGAGAACATGCAAACTCCACGCAGGGAGGACCCGGGAAGCGAACCCGGTCTCCTAACTGCGAGGCAGCAGCGCTACCACTGCGCCACCGTGTTTCTCAGGAACATCTTTTGTAAAAATAAAACCTTTTCATGTTGCGTTTGCGCATTTTTTTTTTCTAGCAAAGGTTTAGCAATACAGTATATCCCCCTCTAATGGGCATTATTGGAAGTGCCTCTGCAGTTTATTTTCGATTTATGTGCTTTGGAACTCCTAGTTCGTAACAATCAGAAAGTATACTGAAATATATTGTAAAATGTGTAAATTATTTTCAATTTTGTACGTTAGAATACATTTTCCAAAATCTAAAAATATATTTCTTAATATATATTAAAATATTACTTATACTTTACAGTATATATTTCAGAGCATACCCATCAACAGAACTCTGATAAGGTGTCTTCGCTGACACAGCTGCATGAGAGAATGTGGCTGCTGACACTTTTGTCTCCCTCGTCTCTCGTCTCTCTCTCCCGTAAACCAGAGGATGAGTGCCGTAATGAACAATAACACCACTTCTGGTTGGGCCTTGGGATGTCCCGCCCCTTCACAAACAAAAGCACCAGAAGTCAGCATTCATTAATGTAAAAGGACAGAGCTGCACAAAGGAGAGTGCTTTTCTCAATGACGACACCTTTTTAGAAGCCCATGACAGAGGCTGCAATAGGACTCAAGATATCTGCAATGTTTTTGGATTTTTCATAGCTGAATTTCATTTTATTAAACAGGGTACCCAGTAGGTCCCTAATCCTTTATCATCCCTCTCCTGTTTAATCCTCAAAGTCTTACTGGGATGGGATTAGTTTTACTCCAGGAGGTGAGGTATATTAATTATTAGCAGAGGACCTCCATAATTTTAGTCCTGTCCAAATCACTCATGTCAGTCACTTTTTTTTACAGACTGTGCCTTCACATCTCAGTGAAGATTACAGAGCCTTTTACCTTCTATAAAAAGTCAGTAAAAAAATAACCTCAGGTTAAACTAGTCCCAAGTGAATCGAAATGTCAGTAAAATTCCAACATTTGAGTGAACTGGATAAGATTAAATTATAGATGTCTTCCAGTAATGATAACTTTACTCAATCTCCAGGTGTAAAACTAATGCCTACCCTATAGGGCTTTACAATATTACTATATATTTTTTATATTGCCTTGTATTGTACTGTATAATTGTACAAACCTATCATTTTTTATACTGAGATATATCTTAAAGCAAATCACATTGTGACACAGCACAAATTATAAACTCACAAATAACTTTGGTTGTCTGAGTAATAACAAGCTGGTACAACTGTAGAATTGTGGGGTGCCAACCCAGCTGTCCCCATGAACTTGCAGGAAATGTAAACCAAAATATTGTCCAATGATGTTCAGTAAAATTTTAATCCAAGAAAGATTGTCGTTTAGCAATCAGACTAAGCAAAGACTTTAAATGAAATTCTCTCTGTCAGGCTGTGGAGCTCCTCTCCTCAACCATAATTGACACCTAAATTTTGGGTGGTCTCTAAGGACCAGAAGGGGCAGAGTTAGTTGCCCTCATTATGGAACAAAAAGAAGACAAGGCAGTTAGCGGAGGCACTGCCCCCCTGCCAGCCTGGAGTGGTATCACATATCTGTGAAGAACTTGGAAGGTGACCCTCTGATGCGCATGTGTGACATTTGTAACCTTCAATGTTTTGTCCTCAGTAAAGTACTGTCGTTCCTTTAGTAGTAAAGGAACCCTGGTGGCTTTGGACAGGTTATGTAGCATGGTGATAGGTACGTGCTGCTGCAAAGTTTATTCACTTCTGTAATAAACAGAAGCAAATCCCATGGGGTGAGCCAGGCTATAATGCCATGCATAAAGTTCATAAAGTTTCAGAAGATGAAAAGAGGTGACAATACGGTTTTCATGCGGGCAGAAAACTTGGTGGCAGTGGATTGGCACGATGGTAAAAGGATGAGTTGTCTCTCTACAGTACACACTAACAATATATGTGAGAAAGTGCAGCAACAGACAATTGAAAAGTAGGCACCAAAGCAACACGTATTGTAAGCAGTGCAATGTGGCAATGACTGAAATTGGCTGCTTTGAGCGACATCAGACTGTGCAGGACTTTGCTGTGTAAAATGTATGTGATATGTATGTGAAATCATAGAGTATGCAGGCTCATACAACATGCAAGACAGTAACATTTGTCAAAAGTAAATATTTTTTGTTGATTTAATATGATAAACAATTGCTTTGTGTTCTTTTTTTAAAAATGTTAGTTTTTGGAAAAATATTCAGCCCTGGGAGATAAGAAACAAAAAAAAATTAGCCCTAAAAGAGTTAATAATGAAGCAATCCAAGTGAAATAATAATCACAGTATTCCTGGATAAAGGTACGAACTTTGACTTATTTGTGAATGAATTGGATGACCGTGAGATCAGCGTGTCACACATCACCTCACAGCATGGCACAAATTAAATCATTTTTTGTCAATCGGGTCATTTCAAAGAGACTATGGCCAACTCATTTCCCAGACCTGTCACCTCCTTTGGGGAACGCTGAAAGGGAAAGTTTAAAAGAAGAAGCCTCATACACTGGAGCAATCACAGCAAAACATTGAACAGTAAATTACTGCCATCACCCCTTGGACATACCTTTCCCAATATGGAGCACCGTGTCAAAAAAGAAGATGGCCACCATTTCCAACATTGAATGTGATGGGATTGTTTACACATCTATCAAGGTATACGCTGTATTTATTTCATTTCTATCACCCCATTATTATGTGAGTAACACATCACATCCCTGTACCTGGTTAATAAATTGTAATGAAAAGTAGGAAAGTTCAGATAAACTATACCTAAAGAGCTTTTGTAGCTCTTTAACATTCTTGCATTTTAATGTGCCGAGTTGTAATTTTAATTATGGCTTGTTGCTTTGTAATTAGATATGCTACATGAGAATATACAGCTTTTCACTATTATAACATTTGTTTAAGAAATGATGCTCTGCTATTTCAGGCTTATTTATAGTCGAAATTGTTAGCCTGCCAGTCGATTTATTCATCTCCAGAAACTCATTTTGAAGAGAAACACATTTTTTGCCAACAGCTCCTCGAATAAATTTGTATAGTACACAGATATATGCAAGTACCATAATCAAATAGAACTTGTGACGTTTTTAGGGGTAAAGCACACCCCAAAATAAGACTGGAAGAGCTGAAAATAAAGAAGGAAAATGCTGTGTTTTATTAGCAGAAAGTGTCCATTGGAGGAGTAAGTCATATATGTGTACAAAATTCTGAACACTCTGCCCTGCCTGACATGAATACGGCTAGTTCACTACTCCACCCAATTGAAATCCTTCCTGACCCCCAAGTCGTTCTTTCAAACAAGTGCTTCTTTCTCTTCTACTTTGTTGTGGTAGGATCCTAGGGTGACCCTATTCTGCTTTATACTCTTTATTATGTAGACCTTTAGACGAATGTGTCAAATTCCATACTCTTCCCACACTGTTAGGTACTGTGGTTCTATACTTCTGCCTTCCATTTACATCTGTAACTCTAGACAACTAAATTGAGGATCTGAACAGGCAGTAGAGAAAAAAATGACATATTTAGGTATGTCTTCTAGATAACAAGCCCAAAAATAATATACAAAGTAATACTGTGAATATTGTCAAAATAATACAACTTGTTATTAGGCTATTAGGTGGCTCACCATCGTATTGATTAGTCTCTGGTCAGGCATGGCCTATCTGAATATGGCCATTAGATAGATAGATACTTTATTATTCCCAAGGGGAAATTCACGTACTCCAGCAGCAGCATACTGATACAAACCAATATTAAATTAAAGAGTGATATAAATGCAGGTAAAACAGACAATAACTTTGTATAATGTTAATGTTACAACCCCCCCCACCAGATGGAATTGAAGAGTTGGATAGTGTGGGGGACGAACGATTTCCTCAGTCTGTCAGTGGAGCAGGACGGTGACAGCAGTCTGTTGCTGAAGCTGCTCCTCTGTCTGGATGCAGTGGATTCTCCATGATTGACAGGAGCCTGCTCAGTGCCCGTCGATCTGCCATGAATGTGAAACTGTCCAGCTTCATGCCTATAATAGAGCCTGCCTTCCTCACCTGTTTGTCCAGGTGTGAGGCGTCTCTCTTCTTTATGCTGCCACCAAAGCACACCACCGCGTAGTAGAGGGCACTCGCCACAACCGTCTTGTAGAACATCTACAGCATCTTATTGCAGATGTTGAAGGACACCAGCCTTCTAAGGAAGTATAGTTGGCTCTGTCCTGTCTTGCACAGAGCATCGGTATTGGTAGCCCAGTCCAATTTATCATTCTGCTGCACTCCCAGGTACTTATAGGTCTGTACCCTCTGCACACAGTCACCTCTGATGATCACGGGGTCCATGATGGGCCTGGGTCTCCTAAAATCCACCACCAGCTCCTTGGTTTTGCTGGTGTTCAGGTATAAGTGGTTTGAGTTACACCATTTATCTAAGTCTTTGATTAGCTTCCTGTACTCCTCCTCCTGCCCACTTCTAATGCAGCCCACGATAGCAGTGTCGTCAGCGAACTTTTGCACGTGGCAGGACTCCGAGTTGCATTGGAAGTCTGATGTATATACGCTGAACAGGACCGGAGAAAGTACAGTCCCTTGCGGCGCTCCTGTGTTGCTGACCACAATGTCAGACCTGCAGTTCCCAAGACGCACATACTGAGGTCTGTCTGTAAGATAGTCCATGATCCATGCCACCAGGTATGAATCTACTCCCATCTCTGTCAGCTTGTCCCTATGAAGCAGAGGTTGGATGGTGTTGAAGGTGGGTCAATTAAGAAAGATGGTCATCTCCTCCATGTATCGAGTATGGCAGAGAGACTAAGCTTCTTTGTTATCCCTGTCTTTATTATGGTCTAGCTTCCTTGATGTACCTCCTGGTTCAATAGGATAAGTCGACTCCCAAAATTATAGCAATCCCATTCAGCCAACACGCAGTCCTCCAATCTCAGCCCCAGATCTACCCCAGACTTTCCTCTTGGAGCGTGAAGGGGTGTAACAAATTTTACCGGCATAATAAACTTGACCTATTCATTCCATTGCCGGTTATGCCAGCCTTCTGGCTCAACCCACCTGTATTCCCCCAGTCTAGCTGACCAGTGTGATGGACGGCCAGCAGCTCAACCCAGTCGGGACACCCCTGAAACAGAAGGATGGGGGAAGGCAGCTACTTGCCGACACTGCTTCCCCCAAGACACTAGATGGCAGCTTCCCTGGAATGCAGTGGTACCCCGGATTCCCACAGGGCACCATGGGACATGGAGTTCAGACATACAGCCCTGCTGTTTGCCGTGGGTGCCACCAGGAGGAGCTGTCAAAAGACCTGGGGACATATAGCCTGGAAGTACGAGGTAATCATGAGGATGGAAGCCCCAAAGTACTTCCGGGCTGAAGAAAATCCCTGTTCTTTATTAGACCCGGAATCCAGGTCAAAGATTGTTTAAAGGACTGATGGAAACCCAGCAGGCGAGCCAGAGTTGGGAGGTAGTTGGCAGAGCTTACTGGGTGGTGTGGAGGAGAAAATTGTATTATTTGTCGTTGGTTTATTTGTGTATGGTGGTTGTGGTGCTTAAAAGGCACGTTAAAGAAAGAAGAATATTTAAAAGCTTTTACCCTGTGTCTGCGTATCTGTCTGTTGGGTTCACGGGGCAACAGCACCATCTAGCGTTCTTACACATCTAGCAAAAGATAGACCTCTTATAACATTGCAAGATGCAAAGAAATTAATTCACACTTTTGTTATCAGTCGACTAAATTTATGCAACACACTCCTACCTGATCGTCCTAAGGTACACATCAGTTGCTTGCAGTTTGTTCAGAATACAGCCGCAAGAATGTTAGCAAGAAAAAGCACATCACACCAGTGTAGGCTTTATTATACTGGTTACCCGTGTCCTTTAGAATTGACTTTAAAATACTACTAATGGCATTTAAAGCTCTAAATAATCTTGTTCCTTTCTCTATTCTGGAGTGCCTGTCCTCCTGCATTCCAAGTCATAACCTTATGCTGGTCTGCTTATTATTCCAAGAGCTAAATATAAAAGAAGTGGTGAGGTGGCCTTTTGCTGTTATACACCAAAAATCTGTAATACAGTACTTTACCAATAGAGATATGCCAGGCTAACACCATAAACCATTTAAAAAAAACTCCTAAAAAAAAAAAAAAACCTTTGGAGCCATATTTATAATAATACAGTAGAATATACAGGCATAGAATTATCATATTCTTTAGAGATTTGCAATCATTACTAACCTGTACTTTTCTCTGCTTTCTTCTTTTGTGCCATCACCACCTGATGAAAGTCCTGTGCAGCCAGCCACCTGTGACCCTAAAATGAATGTGGACAACCCAAATGACCCCAAAGTCTGAAAACCAATAAGGAGTAACTTAAGAACATGTATGTTAGGCAAAATGCCAAATTGGTTGGACAGACTTTTGACTTTGAGACCCCTGCAGATTTTGCTTTTTCCTCCAGGCATCTGACCTTATCATCGGACTCATCTATACAGACTAGAATATGATATTATAAATAACGACTCTGCTTTCCTGCTAATTATATATTGTTATTTAAGTTCATATTTGTCATCTATACTAATAAAAGGCAAAGCCCTCACTCACTCACTCACTCACTCACTGACTCATCACTAATTCTCCAACTTCCCGTGTAGGTAGAAGGCTGAAATTTGGCAGGCTCATTCCTTACAGCTTACTTACAAAAGTTGGGCAGGTTTCATTTCGAAATTCTACGCCTAATGGTCATAACTGGAAGGTATTTTCTCCATTAACTGTAATAGAGTTGAGCTGGAAAGACGTGGGGGGCGGAGTTTCGTGTGACATCATCACGCCTCCCACGTAATCACGTGAACTGACTGTCAACGCAGTGCGTAGAAAACCAGGAAGACCTCCAAAAGCGCTTAAGAAAACATGCATTATATAATTGAGAAGGCAGCGAAACAATAAGAAGCGAGCGAGTGACATATACTACCATATTCATGAGTGCTGCTACCTCGGAAAGAAAGCAAGGTGTAAACCTAAACTTTAAATTAAGTTCATAGACAGGCTACCGCTGGCGTTTCACATGCCCACAGGTAATGCGGGATACAAGTTTAATGAGAGGACGAGGATATAAACGAGAGTTTTGATCACTTTGTAACTAAGTTAAAATTGTAGGTGAAGGGGTGTGCTTATGCAAATTCCGAGAGACTGTGTTTGTGGGGATTGACAGTTAAGGCGGGTGGGGGAGTCACGTCATCATCTCCCCTCCCATTCATCTTATTTCGCTCTGAGCTGAGCTCCAGTTAACGCTGTCTTCCAAGCAACTTCGTCAGACTGCCACCAAATACTCACAGAAAAATCCACAAGTTAATACACACGCTGTCTCTAGAGTTTCTCCACACTGAATCCTCCAGGCACTACTTACAAAAGGTCACATTGACAATCGTGTTACGTTATTTTTAAAATCTTTCCTTTTCTTAGCACAAGCACAGCTGAGAAGCTTCGATGCATGTGCTCCATAACGCTTAAAAATAATGCATTTAATCACACTTTGCATTTTGTCAATGCATGATTTCCTGGTACACCGATTACATTGATCAGCGCATCCGATTCATTTTACCCTCGCACCACCTTAGTTTGAGAAGAAGTATGAAAAATATGAGGTTAACACAGAAAAACAGATCACCAATTCAAGCTTTATGAATAATCGATTCGCCATCAATAATTGTTTTGGTAAAGCCATCCTCCTTCCATTTTATAATTTTTCCGCCACTAGCCATGATTAAATGAACGGTAAAAAGTAAGAGCAAAGCGAGGGTGACTTATTTAGGCAGGCATATATATGACAGCAACACTCATGACAATGTCAATCATGTTACGTTATTATTAAAATGTTTCCTTTTCTTTTTCATTACTTCTTTAACACACTACTTCTCCGCTGCGAGGCGCGGGTATTTTGCTATATATATATATGAATGACCTCCAAAGAGCGCTGAGACTTTTGATATCATGAACGTGTCTGCAAAAACTGGGGTCTCCTGCCCAGCAAAAGTCGAGCAGCCAGCGCGTGCATAGCTGTGCCGGCCTTTGAGACGCTGACTGCGCTTCTGCCTTAAGTCAAAGTGAGCACTTTTAATTTTTTCATCCTCCCCTGCGCTATAGCCCAGACAAGTGCAAACACGGGACCCCCTTTTCTACACCACGGCAAAATAATATTAAGGCATTCACACTTTCTTTTGCACGTATACGATTATGAGGTCCTCAGCTCGGATTATGAAGACACGCACAGGAGTGGAGGACTGACAGTGCTATCACAGCCGATTAATGGCGGGACGCCTCACCAGTCTACACAAGACCCACCGCGACTGTCCCCAAAAGGCGATCATAACGTCAGCGAACACATCTCTCTATACTATATAAAAGAAAAAGGCAACTTTCCTTTCTTTACACCTTTTTCCTTTTATCCCAAACCAAAGCCTTTCTCTTAACACTGCAGAGGACACAAAACTAATTTTCTTTAAATGCCGGTAAGGCACATTACCAGAGGCACAAATTTGAACGTTCACATAGAAAATGTAATTTCAATGTACCTGTACTTCTTTAAACGTTAATGTTTTACTGTTTAATAACTTATAGACTATAATTTATTATTTTTCCCTTGCACTCAGTGACCAAACCTATACACACACATATAGACACATACAAACATACACACAAGTATATGTATGTGTATATATATATATACACACACACACACACATACATACATACATACATACATACATACACACATATATATAATTTGTGTGTGTGTATGTATGTATGTGTGTGTATATATGATGTAGATAGGTATGTATATATATATATATGTGTATATGTAGATATGTATATAGATATGTAGATATGAAGATATGTATGTGTATATATATATATATATATATATATATATATATATATATATGTATGTATGTGTGTGTGTGTGTGTGTGTGTGTGTATATGACAGCAGCAATCCAAGCTGTGAGAAAACAGTAAAAAGGAGGCGTGTCAGACGTCGTGGTACATTTTCTGATGCAGCTAGACGAAAATAACTTTGTGACGCTGCCACCAAATACACAAAACAATTACTTTGACAATCATGTTACATTATTTTTAAAATGTTTCCTTTTCTTTTTCATAACTTCTTTAACACATGACATCCCTGTGAAGCTCAGGTATTTTTCTATATATATATATATATATATCACAGCGACACTCATAACAGTGACAAAACAATTACGTTATTTTCAAAATGTTTCCTTTTCTTTCTCTTTCCTTCTTTAACACACTACTTGGTATATATATATATATATATATATAGATAGATAGAGATATATATATATAGATAGATATGAGAACAACATATATATATATATATATATATATATATATATATATATATATATATATATATATATATATATATATATATATTGTGATGGACAGCCGGGTCCCATGCCCGGCAGGGACGCCCCTGCTGCTTCTGTTCCGGGGGAGTCGCCATGGGCAGTCCAATACCTCCCGGGACGCTTGGTGGCAGCCTCCTGGCCGACGGTGATTCCCCAACCGCCCGCAGGGCTCCATGGGAGATGGAGTCCTCCACAGCTTGGTTGGGACCCGGCATGGCCGCTAGGGGGAGCTGCCTGCTTCCCACAGCCCGGCTGGACGAGCTTTCAGCCCCACCCGGAAGTTCAATTAGGACCAGGTGGTTATTCACCTGGAATGCTTCTGGGTGGGCTATAAAAGGCCCCAGCCACCACCACTCGGAGAGCCAGGGTTGGGAGGAGGAGGACTAAGCTTGCGGAGGAGTGGTGGAAGAGAAGGTGGAGAAGTGAGTTTTGTGGCTTTGTGCTTTTGGGACTGTGTTTGGGCTGTGTGGCACGGGGAAGACGTGTCACACAGCTGAAGAAAAATAATAAAAGCCTGAGTGTTTTGTACACGTTGCCTCTGCGTGGTCTGTGCCGGGTCGGGCGCTATATAGCGCCTTTTACAATATATATATATATATATATATATATAGAGATAGATAGATATGAGAACAACACTCATATCAATGACAAAACAATTACATTAACAACCATGTTATGTTATTTTTAACATTTTTCCTTTTCTTTTTCGTACCTTCTTTAACACACTACTTCTCCGCTGCGAAGCGCGGGTATTCTGCTAGTCTATACTAATAAAAGGCAAAGCCCTCACTGACTAACTGACTGACTGACTCACTCACTCACTAACTCAATCACTCATCACTAATTCTCCAACTTCCCGTGTAGGTGGAAGGCTGAAATTTGGCAGGCTCATTCCTTACAGCTTACTTATAAAAGTTAGGCAGGTTTCATTTCGAAATTCTACGCGTAATGGTCATAACTGGAACCTACTCTCGTCCATATATATACGGCCATAGCCATAGCCTGCAGCTCGGTCACCGTGTGAGGCAGAGTTGTGTCCTGCATCATCACATCTCCCACGTAATTGAGTGCCTGCCCATATAAGGTAAATATTCGTGGGTGAAGGACTGTGCTTAGCATATTCATAACTGCAGCTACTGCGGAAACCCTCTGACGCTGAACAAGCCTT
Organism: Polypterus senegalus; assembly: GCF_016835505.1. Classification (NCBI taxonomy): domain Eukaryota; kingdom Metazoa; phylum Chordata; class Cladistia; order Polypteriformes; family Polypteridae; genus Polypterus; species Polypterus senegalus. Next base: position 13,791,109 of record NC_053158.1, read on the forward strand.
TGTAGACATATCAATAGGAAAGCAAGGTGTAAAGCTTAAGTTTAAATTATGTTCACAGACACGCTGCTGCTAAATATTCGCAGGCAAATCCACAACTTAATACTGGGAATGCCTATTAAACATCTTAGATTCACGAGTACCGATTTGGGAAGTGATCACTTCGATGAATGAAACCTGTTCAAAAAATGCATTACACAATTGAGAAGGCAGCAAAAGAATATGAAGCGAGTGACACATACAAGCATATTCATAAGTGCAGCTACTTCAAAAACAAAGCACGGTGTAAACCTAAAGTTTAAATTAAGTTCATAGACAGGCTGCCACTGGCATTTGTCATGCCACGACGAATACAATATTCGCAAAATACAAGTTTAATGAGAAGACGCAGGGTATAAACGAGACTTTTGATCACTTTGTAACAGTTAAAATTGCTGTAACGGAGTTTAAATTGCTGGTATGCCAGGTGTGAGCTAACATTAAATAAAGCCGTGGACATCGCGAGATCGCATGAGATAGCACAAGTACAGTTGAGAAGCTTTGATGCATGTACTCCGAGCGGCTCACGTCAACTGACTTTGCAGGACTGGGAAAGGTTAAATTAAGTTCATAGACACACTACCGCTAAATATTTGCACGCAAATCCACAACTTAATACCGGGAATGTCTGTTAAACATCTTAGATTCACGAGTACCGATTTGGGTAGTGAAAACTTCGATGAATGAAACCTGTTATCTTTACAATGGTTGACAAACACGGAATATAACTTGAACACAACACATCCTCCAAATACGGACCTGATTGAAAGAAATAATGATAATCAAATCCTTGATGACAGCAACGCTCATAACAGTGACAAAACAACTACATTGACAATCATTTTACGTTATTTTTAAAATGTTTCCTTTTCTTTTTCATAATTTCTTTAATGCACTACTTCTCCGCTGCGAAGCGCGGGTATTTTGGTAGTTATTAATATTATTCTTACCTCATTTTCAAATTCAAAAACAAATTCTAATTTATTCAATAAACACATTTAACAACAGCAAACAGCTGCTCCAAACTGTTGCACAGAGTTAACAGAATTAAAACTTTATTATAAAACACAGGATAAGAGTGTAAAAACCACGACCATTAAAAAAACTTGAAGACCTAAAGCATAAAAACATAAACACTTCCAAAAATGACACCAAACTCAAAAACATTATCCTATATCTCCAATAGACAGAGAATAAAGATTTAAAGACTAAAGAGCCTTTAGATGGAATTTAAATGTCATGACCATGGGGGCAGTTCTTGCCATATTAAGGTAACTCATTCCAGAATTTTGGGGCAGCCACTTGCAAAAGCTTAATCAGTTTCTGTGCACTGATAGTAAAAGCTGGGATGATGAACCCTGAATTGGGTTACAGTTGAAACAGTTGGAAAAGAAGCTGGAAAGGAAATAATAGAAGTATAAGGTGTATAAGACCAGCAACTCCATCGCAAATAATGGGGCGTATGAGACCATGAGGACAACCATCAAGAAGCATATCAGGGAAGCTAAACGTCAGTTAGAGAGGAATATCACAGATAAGGCAAAACATGACCTAAATAGATTCTGTCATTATTTTAGTAGTAAAAGAATAGTCAAGGAGGAGGTAGAATGGGTCAGGAAAAGTAAAGGGGAAGGAAAAATGTAGACAGTGAATTAGAAGATACTCTAAACTTGCATTTTTCTGAGATGTTGTAATGTGAGGAAGTGGCTAACCTCCCAACGGTAACATGAACTTCTTAGGAGGTAATGAGTGATTTGGAAATAATAGAGGGAGATGTGCTACGTGGATCAAATGGGCTTAAATCAAACAAATCTCCCGGACCAGATAATATTTACCCTTGAGTTCTTAAGGGGGTTAGTGGGTACATATAGAAATCCATGGTGCACATTTTTAGGAAGTCACCTGGGAAATCCAAAAGGACTGTAAAATGGCAAATATCATCCCTTTATATAAAAAGGGTGACTGGGTAGATCCAAGCAACTATATGCCAGTATGTTTAACGTGCATCACAAGTAAATTAATGGGAGGAATTATTAAGGAAACGATTGAGCAATGCATGGCAAGAAAAGGAGTTTGCCTGAACAGTAAGCATGGGTTCAGAAGAGGGAGGTCGTGTTTTACTAACATGCTGGCATTCTATGAGCAGGCAACAAAAGGATACGATCAAAGTGGAGCACATGATATTTATCTTGACTTTCAGAAACCATTTGATAAGGTGGCACATGAGAGGATGGGCATCAAGCTAAAAGAAGTGGGAGTTTAGAGTGATGTTTGTAGATGGGTGCAGAATTGGCTCAGACACAGGAAGCAGAAAGTGATGGTGCGAGGAACCTCATCAGAATTGGCCAATGTTAAGAGTGGTGTCAACAACAACAACAACATTTATTTATATAGCACATTTTCATAGAAGAAAAAATGTAGCTCAAAGTGCTTTACAAAGTGAATAGAAAAATAGAAGACACAATAAAAAATAAAAATAAGTCATAACATTAATTAACATCGAATAAGAGTAAGGTCCAATGGCCAGAGTGGACAGAAAAAACAAAAAAACTTCAGACGGCTGGAGAAAAAAATAAAATCTGTAGGGATTCCAGACCATGAGACCACCCAGTCCTCTCTGGGCATTCTACCTCACATAAATGAAACAGTCCTCTTTGAATTTAGGGTTCTCACAGAAGGACTTGATGATGATGGTCACGTAGACTTCTGGCTTTTAATCTATCCATCATTGTTGGAGCATCATGATGCTTTGAGTAGGTGGTGGTGGCGCAAAGAAACCGGAAAAAGAAACAGAAGAGAGAGTAGGGGTCAGTACGGATTTTAGAGCCACCATGAATAGTTATTATAATGAATTGAACATTCAGAGTATCAGGATTAAGTTGAAGTTGAAGTTATAAAAAGGCCATGTTAAAGTAATGTGTTTTTAGCAGTGTTTTAAAGTGCTCTACTGTATCAGCCTGGTGAATTCCTATTGGCAGGCTATTCCAGATTTTGGGTGCACAGCAGCAGAAGGCCGCCTCACCACTTCTTTTAAGTTTTGTTCTTGGAATTCTAAGGAGACACTCATTTGAGGATCTAAGGTTACGATTTGGAATATAACGTGTCAGACACTCTGATATATAAGATGGAGCAGATTATTTAAGGCTTTTTAAACTATAAACAGAATTTTAAAGTCAATTCTGAAAGACACAGGCAACCAGTGTAGTGACATCAAAACTGGAGAAATGTGTTCGGATTTTCTTTTCCCAGTTAGGATTCTAGCAGCTGCATTCTGCACCAGTTGCAAACGATTTATGTCTTTTTTGGGTAGTCCTGAGAGGAGTGCGTTACAGTAATCTAGTCGACTGAAAACAAAAGCGTGAATTAATTTCTCAGCATCTTTCAATGATATAAGAGGTCTACCTTTTGCTATGTTTCTTAAGTGAAAAAATGCTGTCCTAATGATCTGATGAATATGTGATTTAAAATTCAGGTTACAGTCAACAGTTACCCCTAAGTTTTTTACTTCCATCTTAACTTTTAATCCTAATGCATCAAGTTTATTTCTGATAACCTCATTGTATCCATTATTGCCAATTACTAAAATTTCAGTTACTAAAATTTCCAGCAGGGGTCAGTGCTAGGGCCACTGCTATTTGTAATAGATATAAATGATTTAGATAGGAATAGAAGTAACAAGCTGGTTTGTAGTTTGTAGATGATACCAAGATGGATTAGCAGAAAATCTGGAATCTTTGAATCATTATAGACAGACTTGGATAACATACAGGCTTGGGCAGATGAAATTTAATGTCAGTAAATGTAAAGTATTACACATAGGAAGTAAAAATGTTAGGTTTGAATACACAATGGGAGGTCTGATAAAGTACACCTTATGAAAAGTTCATAGTGGACTCTCTGCCAGACAGTGTTCAGAAGCAACTAAGATGGCTAACAGGATGTCAGGGTATATAGCGTCATGATATGTGGAGTGCAAGTCACAGGAGGTTCTGCTCAAGCTTTATGACACACTGGTGAGGCATCTTCTGGAGTCCTGTGTGCAGTTTTGGTCTCAAGGCTACAAAAAGGACATAGCAGCACTAGAAAAGGTCCAGAGACGAGCGACTAGGCTGATTCCAGATGCTACAGGGGATGAGTTATGAGGAAAGATTAAAAGAGCTGAGCCTTTACAGTTTAAGCAAAAGAAGTTTAAGAGGTGACATGATTGAAGTGTTTTTGAAGATGGTGACTTTGATATTATTTTGAAAGAATTAAGTGGACAGGACTGGTGAGCTTTGTTGACCTGAATGGCCTGTTCTCATCTAGATTGTTCTAAAAGTCCTAAGTGATCTAGAAGAGGAATGCTGGATAAGGAGATCTGAAGTATCTGAAGGAGCCATATTATTTAGTGCCTTAAAGACAAGAAGGAGTACCTTCATTTGTTTTCTTCTCTTGTAACTTGTAAACACTTTGAGCTTCATCCTTTGTATGAAAATGTGTTACACAAATAAATGTTGTTGTTGATGAATGGTAGGTTGTGCGGTGACTCTAAATCACTCCTGTGTGGGTGCATCCAGAATTGGGCCGTCTCTAATGAGTGATGTTGCTGTGCTATTCTTTGACTCCCCATGAATCTGCCAAGGTTGAGAAATTAGATGAACACAATTCTTTTTTCTTACATACATTTTTCTTTGATCATATTCTGAAAAGTAGAGACGTTCACACCTTGATCTTCACAATGTAAATCAATCCAAAATGATATCCTTCAAATACTAGATCGTAATGCAAGTTCTTTAAACGTTAATATATTATTCCACACCAAAGATGAGCAGCCCAGGGTGACTTTCCACAGCTGGGGATACTGCATTACTATGCTATAAAGTACATATAATGAGGTGCCAAAGATTACTTTTTAGATTTATTCCCTTCTAAAAAAACAAACAAACAACAAAAAAAAAACACTTTGGAATAGTGTGAAAATAAGCTGCAGAGAAAATCTAATGAAACCTGTCAGTGACACAGCTTTAGATTAAGTGAAATCACGGCAGCTGAAGACGCATTAAATTGCCTCCGTCAGTTGTCTAAAGATGGGATTTTCCTTTTAGCCAGGGTAACATTTGAGAGGTGCAGCAGAATAATACATGAAAGGTTACAACTGAAGGTAAAAGAAATCTTTCTTCTTAACATCAAAGCCTTTTTTTATTAAAATGTATATCGTCTGTGGAAGCTTTCTACGTACTTCTCTGCATGTACTTTAAGGAGAACCTGCATTAAAAATAAACTATTTTTAAAAAGTTTTTTCATATAACAAGGGGGAACATTAGCTACCGTGACCTTTCTCCAAGGGTGATACAGAAGTGGAGGTTCCCAGTTTGGTTCAATAAATGTTTAAATTTATGAATGAAATTCTTTTTATTGCTTTCACTTCGTACTTAAAACAAATCCAAAGGGAGTTGATCATTTTGAAAGTAAGATGCAGACTTACTAGCAAGTGTGGTATTGGAATCTTTAGCATTGCTTGAATATTGCAGCGTCCAAGTGTTGTCCAACTATCCTGAACAATCTGAAATGAAGAAGGGGCTCCAATCACTCTTTAACAAAGCTGGGACAAACACTTTATGGTCAAGAGTTAGTGAACGCCCGACCATTACACCTTCATCAGCTTCTGGACATCCCATTCAGAAACCACAGGAATTATTATGGAGTTGTTCCCCTACTGTGAGGATATAACCAATGGTGGTTTGTAATGAGGGGTGCTGGGTGCTGGGGCGCCCCCCCCCCAAATATTTTAAAAACTCTATTTAAATTAGTTAAGAAATGCAAAATAATCATGTATAATATATATATATATATATATATATATATATATATATATATATATATATATATATATATATAGTGATAAGAATGAGTCGGAGACATCATAAAGATTTGAGGCAGCCACCCATATAATTAAATCGGCTGCGAAAGTAGTTTTAAATAGCACGATGTGCTTAGTTCAGAGTCCAGAACAGAACTGCCTGTACTGAGGCAAGATGGCAGTTTTAAAGGGCTGGAAGGGAAATGACGTCATCTATGCCAGAACTGGGAGTGGTGTACTTGTGCCCGGAAGTGACGTCATCCTTGGGGCCGGCAAGAGGTGGGATTTCCCGGGAAAGGTCTGCAAGGGACTGTGAGAGAAAGTCAGTACACTCCGCCACCCCCTGGCCTGGTGTAGAATTACTAGTGTTTAAGCCCTTCAGCTGGTTCCCATGCGCACGTGTGTGACAAGGCCCCCCCCTTAGCCCAGACCCACCAGGTCGGGCGGACCTGTCCAAGAGGTCGTGGACTCGAGAGAGGGCATCAGCATTGGCATGGAGAGTACCCCTACGATGAACGAGCGAAAACTTGTATGGTTGGAAGTCAAGAAACCACCTAGTGACCCGCGGATTAGACTCCCTGTGAAGGGCCATCCACTGGAGAGGTGCATGGTCCGTCACCAGATTGAATTCAAGAGGTAGTACCTCAACTGTGTAATCGCCCATTTTATCGCAAGAGCCTCCTGATCCACTGCCGCATACCTGGCTTCCCGATCCAGCAGTTTCCGGCTCAGGTACATGACGGGGTGTTCAACACCATCGACGCTTTGGCTCAGCACGGCTCCCAGGCCTGTGTACGAAGCATCTGTCTGGAGTATGAAAGGAAGTGAAAAGTTGGGTGCTTTCAACACGGGTACTGACGTAAGGTCCTGTTTTAGGTCACAAAATGCAGCAGCAGTCTTGTCAGTCCATACCACATGGTTTGGAGCCCTTTTCTTTGTTGTCTGTCAAGGGTGCTGCTCTCTCAGAGAACCGGTGTACAAACTGGCGGTAGTACCCAGCCAAACCGAGGAAAGCCTGCACTTGCCGCTTGGTAATCGGACGGGGCCAGTTTAATATGGCATTAACTTTGGAACACTGTGGCTTCACGGCACCCCGACCCACTAGGTAGCCCAAATACTTAGCCTCTTTTAACCCAAAGAAACACTTCTTGGGATTAATTCGAAGCCCGGCTTCACCCAGCGTCCGCAATACCGTTTCCACCTGCCGCACATGGTCCTTCCATGTGCTGGAATAGATGACAACATCATCCAAATAGGCAGCACTAAATGTGTTATGAGGCCAGAGCACTCTATCCACCAGACGCTGGAAGGTTGTTGGTGCCCCATGTAACCCGAATGGGAGGACCCGGTACTGCCAGTGCCCACTGGGAATGCTAAACGCGGTCTTCTCCTTCGCGGAGTCCGTTAAAGGAACCTGCCAGTACCCCTTCGTCATGTCAAGTGTGGTCAAATATTCCGCCTGTCCCAGCCTCTCGAGGAGGTCGTCCACGCGAGGCATTGGATAGGCGTCAAACTGGGAGACTTGATTCAGCCGACGGAAGTCGTTGCAAAAACTCCCGTCGGGCTTACTGACCAAGACAATTGGACTGGACCAGGGACTATAACTTTCCTCAATCACACCTAGATCCAGCATGCGCTTTATCTCAAGCTCTACCTCTGCCTTCTTTGCTTCGGGAAGCCGATATGGGCGTTCTCGCACGACAACCCCAGGTTCTGTCACTATGTCGTGCGCAATCAGAGAGGTCTGTCCATGCTGCTCACTCACTACCTCCGGAACTGACAAGATCGCTAATTCTAGCTCTCATCTTTGTTTAGCATTCAAGTCGGGTCCGAAGTTAAGGCGGTCTGTCTGAGCAAAGAAAGAGCGGGGCTGAGCAGAGGAGGGATCGGGATCCCTCTCCTTCCACGGCTTCAGCAAGTTGACATGATACACCCACTCGCTTGGCCGACGATTGGGTTGTTTCACCAAATAATCGATGAGCCCTTTCCTCTCCTTAACTTCATACGGGCCTTGCCAGTGGGCAAGCAACTTAGAATGCGAGGTAGGAATCAACACCATCACGCGATCCCCCGGTTGGAACTCCCGGAGAGTCGTGCCACAGTCATAATAGTGGGCGTGTGCTACTTGCGCCTCTTCCATGTGACTTTTTAACAAAGGTTAGATTTTTCCGAATCGATTGCGTAACTGCGTGATATACTCCAATATATTGCTAGATGGGACAGCCTCTCCTTCCCATCCCTCTTTTAAGACATCCAATAGCCCTCAGGGTTGTCGATCATATAATAATTCAAAAGGGGAGAACCCCGTAGAGGCTTGTGGAACTTCCCAATAAGCAAAGAGCACGAGGGGGAGGAGCTGATCCCAGTTCCTCCCGTCCCCGCTGACCACCTTGCGTAGCATCTACTTGAGAGTTTGGTTAAACCTCTCGACAAGACCGTCAGTTTGAGGATGATATACTGCGGTTTTTAGGTGCTTTATTTTAAGTAACTTGGCCGTTTCCTTGAACGTTGGCGAGGTAAAGGGCGTCCCTTGATCCGTAAGGACTTCTTTAGGGATCCCTAGACGCGCAAAGACTCCCACTAATTCCCGTGTGATCGCTTTACTAGTAGCAGAGAGCAACAGAACTGCCTCTGGATATCGGGTAGCATAATCCATGAGGACTAATATATATTTGTGTCCTCGAGCTGAGGGCTCCAGAGGTCCTACTATATCAACCCCAATACACATCAATCGGGGAACGAGAGGAGCACGGTCCCTCCTAGGAATTTGCCATAATTGACATTCTGGACAAGATATGCAAAAACGGCAAACCTCCTCATTAATTCCCGGCCAATAAAATAGGAGTTTAATGCGCTCTAATGTCTTTTCGGTGCCTAAATGGCCTCCCATGAGGTGGGCATGTACCATCTCGCAAACCTGCTGCCGGTAGGTTCTTGGGATTAGCAACAATTTCTGCACCCCGCTCTCATGCTCTGCTATTCGATATAACAGATCATTGTCTAATACAAAGTGGGGCCCGCGTGGCATGGGCTGATGAGTGCGTTGGCCATTGACAAGCATGACTGCATTTTTTGCAAACTTCAGGGAGTCATCATTCCATTGTTCTCTCCTGAATGATGCCGGCGTTTGGTTAAATTGAAAGTGCATTTTGGAGAGAGGGTCCAGTCTGACTTCAAGGGGCGAAGAGTCCTCCCGACTCGTCGAGGCCCGGGTTTATGACGTATCTAAGTGCGATGGCCCAGGAGCCTCCCCATCCTCCTCGCAGTCTTCCGTCGGCTGTTTACACGGCGTGGAATCAGCTTGAGTCGGGTTATCCCCTTCCATGACTAGGCCTACAGGAATAAGGGGAGCAGTTATTCGCACTCCGCATTTACTATCAGACCAGTCCCGCCCTGGGATCACAGGAGAAGGTGGGCGTGGGTGGACCACCACGGGGAACTTTTTTACTAAACCTTCATAACTTATAATACAGAGGGCGGTCTTGTATGTCCTTGTTTCCCCGTGTATGCAGCGTATACTGGTCTTTTTCCTCATCCACTGTCGCGGTAGTACGTAACGGCAATCAACAACGGAGATATTGCTGCCGGAGTCTAGAAGGGCTGTAACTCGAAATCCATTTAGAATTACTACTCCCGTATGACCAGTAGCCAGGGGGTTCGTAAGTGCACACAACCGTCCTCTCCCCTTCCACTTGCATTCCCCCGCGCTCCCGTGCAAGCGACCCACCCCGCGCCCCAGGGACATCAGAACAGGCTTCGGTTTATGTGGAAGGGACTTATACAGTGGAACGTAATCCCTACGGAGTCCACTAGAGGACCGTTCTGTTCCCACAGATTGTGAGGCTGGCTTAGTTGTTAATTGATTTATTAACTCATCCATGGAATTAAAGTCTCCCCAGACCGGCTGGGTAAAAGTAGTGGGAAGACCATTAATTAAGATGAAGCAGGCTACCTGCTGCACAATTTGCAGGGTAGTTGATTCGAATGACTTCAGCCATGAACCTACGGTTTCAAGCTTGCTCCTGGGTTGCTCTTTCTGGATCATATTCCCAGCTTTGTAGGTGCTTTACCTGATGGTCTGGGGACAGCCCATATGTCTCTGTAAACGTGGTCCCAACGGACGGCTCAGTCCTCTCCTCTGAGAGAACATAGTAAGCCCTTTTCGTTTTCCCCACAGGAACCAGTCCACGTCGGTAGGTCTCCTCCACATTCTTCTTGTGTAGGACTAGGGGCTCGTTTTCCCTTGCTGGAAGCGAAGCCTGCACCGTGTTGCTCCGGACCGCTGAGCAGGCCCCCCACCCGGAAACACGGCCCCGGTACTCTCCTACCTGAGTAAATTCAAGGTTCCTTCCTGGTTTCTTCTGGGAAGGTTTCATCCTGCCAACTACGCCACTGTGATAAGAATGAGTCGGAGACATCATAAAGATTTGGGGCAGCCACCCGTATAATTAAATCGGCTGTGAAAGTAGTTGTAAATAGCACGATGTGCTTAGTTCAGAGTCCAGAACAGAACTGCCTGTACTGAGGCAAGATGGCAGTTTTAAAGGGCTGGAAGGGAAATGACGTCATCTATGCCAGAACTGGGAGTGGTGTCCTTGTGCCCGGAAGTGACATCATCCTTGGGGCCGGCAACAGGCGGGATTTCCCGGGAAAGGTCTGCAAGGACTGAGAGAGAAAGTCAGTACACTCCGCCACCCCCTGGCCTGGCGTAGAATTACTAGTGTTTAGGCCCTTCAGCTGGTTCACATGCGTGCATGTGTGACAATATATATATATATATATATATATATATATATATATATATATATTTATATATTGTGGAGCCGACCCGGACACAGACAGGCGGACATATTGTTAATCACCACCACACGTATTTATTTCCAATAATATTTACAATTTACCGTCACTAAGACTCAGTCCGTGCACAATCCAACCCCAACACACAGTCCTGGCCATACAAATGCCTTTTCTTCGGGCCGCCTCAACACTCCTTTAGTGCCTTGTCCTTCTTCCTCCCGACTCCAGCCTTATCCATGACCCGGATGAGCTCCAGGTGTTTCCGACACTCCCCCGTTGGCCACGCCCCAGCGTGGCGGAAGTGCCGGCTGTTCTCCCAGCAGCTCCCCTGTGTGGCGGAAGTGCTGATGTAACAGGGCCCCAAGGCATTGGGGCACCTCCTGGCGGTGACCACGGGCCCCTACAGGGTGGGGCTTCCATGCCCTCCACCCGTGGCCCGCAAAGCAACCAGGATGGCGGCCCCCACGTGATCCAGGGTGGGCGCAGACCCACATCCGGTCCCTCACGGCATCACAGCTGGGTCGATGCCCCTGGCATCCCTGACAATATATATATATATATAAGCCAAATACCACTGACTCACTCATCTGGAAATCTCCCGAACCATGAGGACTTGTGACTAGAAACTTGAAATGTAGGTTACCTTTGGCCCATATGTGCTCACTAAGAAACGGTCTTAAAATTTTGTGGTCCAAGCACAAAATTTCTTATAATTTTTTAGACCCGTTTGTATGTCTGTCCACTTTTCACGAGAGAACTACTTAACGGATTTAGACCAGGTTTTTTTCTATAATTTGCTTGAACATACCATTGATTTTGCGACTTTCTCATTATGCTAAGTATCATAGTTCACTTGTGGTACCGATTTATTAGCGCGAATCCAAGAGCGACTCATCGGGCTGTGGTGAGGGGGACGGGGCCCTCCTCACTCACGCACGCATCTGCCTCGGTGCGTAACCTTAACTCTGCTTAGTTAGTGAATAAGAGAACTACTTAACGGACTTAGATCTTTTTTTTTCTGTAATTTTCTTGAACATTCCAGTTGATTTTGTGCCTTCTCTCATTGCGCTAAGAATCATAGTTCACTTGCAGGAGTGATATATTCGCGCTAATCCGAGACAGAAGCTGTGGGCCTAGGTGAGGGGGAAGAGTGCTATCTGGAGAAGGGAATTGGTTGGGGCCCTCCTCACTGTCCTGTTTCACTCATACGCGGGCGAAGCTGCGGGGGGTGGCTAGTAAGAAATAAATTGTGTTAGCCTAATTGAGTGAGTCATTATTTCCCAGTTTTGGAGTCAAAGTAGAAATTACAAACTAAGTTTGGTAGATTTTTATTAAAATGTAATAATAAGTTATATGGGGAATATGTAGATTTTTTTAAGTCATTAACAGTATTTTCAATCTAATTTTCATTCTTCTTTTTCATGTATTCTGGTTATTTAATTGATTATTCACTAATTAGCGGGTCTGACACTGAAGTCGTTGCTGCTTTCATCATCCTGGGTGTCTGCTATGCTAGTTGTTAATTGTCAGTATTAGGGTTAAATGAAGGGAGCAAAATACACAGTAAAGAAGGGGAAAATAATAGGAAAACAACAAAAGAGAATTATGCATGTATAGCTTTAGAAAAAATTAGAAATGTCTTTTAAATATATAATCCATACTTGTGTTTTTCTGAATGCAGACTAAGAGAAGAGTAAAAAAGACCAGCTAATTAAATTAGATCAGTTTTTATCGATTATTATCATTGATTGTGAATCTGGTTGGAACAAAAACCTGCAGCCACAGGGGGTCCCCAGGACCGAGTTTGGGAAGGACTGATCTATACAATAGCATGAGTTTTTTTTTTTTTTGACAGGCAGGCTGAGTGTAATGACTCAGTTTAATCAGAAAGTAATTGGGAGGTTTTCAGGCCTGAAAGAAAGGAAGGCAAAATTCATGTTCAGGGAAATATAGGTATCCTGATCGTAAAAGCAGATTAAGTTTGGACTTGTCATGTGGGTGAAGTACAAGAGAGTTTAGGGGGATGAGTTATACTTTAAGATGTGGAGTTCTGTGGGTCTTACAATGTGAATTTGTGCCCAGGTGAGGTAATCCTGGCAAACATGCATAGGACTGGGCAAACTGGCAGCAAGTGTAGAATACAATTAAAGTGGGAATGACTCTGTTGATTTAATAAATGATAGATGAGAAAAATCAGAGGACTAGTGATGGTATGATGTGCATTTATGGAATACAGTGGAAATGGCCAAGGACTGGGCACTCTATTAGCAGAGGCAGAATAAGATTGTAGTGGAATTATGTTATGGATGTGTTATAGGACAGATGGACAATTACGGTGGTGGAGGTGCAGACATTATGGTGTGGGTTTTGGCAGAATGGGGAACTGGGCAAGTTGGCAGAGGACTGGGTAATTTAGAGACAGGTGGAGTGTAAAATTTGGGTGGCAGGTGCACCTATTCCTGTGATACTGTGGATGGCATGGACTGACGTTTTGGAGCACAGTAGAGATGGGAGAGCTGGCAACAGATTGGGCAGTATGTATAACACGTTTTAGCCTGGATTTGTCCTTTGGGTCTGGTACTGGACAGGCCAAGATGTGCATTGACACTATGATGACAAATCCAAATCCAAATTGTATTATGGGATATCATCTACTGTTGAATTCTACTCTGTACTTGTAATATTTCTGTTGCACTATTATATTGTATTGATGATTACTTGTGTTCTGCTCTGTGTATTGTATTGCCCCCACTTCTTTTTGACTCCCACTGCACGCCCAACCTACCTGGAAAGGGGTCTCTCTTTGAACTGCCTTTTTCCCTGCTAGGGTTTTTTTTTGGGAGTTTTTCCTTGTTTTCTTAGAGAGTCAAGGATGGGGGGCTGTCAAGAGGCAGGGCCTGTTAAAGCCCATTGCAGCACTTCTTGTGTCATTTTAGGCTATGCAAAAATAAATGGTATTGTACTGTATTGTATGAGGACCACGAGAGCATGTGGAATGACTGGATGGATAGACAGATAGATATAAAAAGCCCTATAAAATGAACAGATGTGAAAGGCATTATATAATAGATAAGTGCTGCTTCAGTTTATTACCCCCAAAATTGCACCCTGTCCAGTTTTTTTTTTACTAGCCACCACTGGCTATAACCACCTCCATTTTTCTGGAAAAGGTTTCCTAAAGATTTTGGAGTTTGTGTGTGTGAGGGAATTTGTGCCCATTCAGCCAAAAAGAGCATTTGTGAGGTCACATACTGATGTTGGATGAGAAGACCTGGCTCACAATGAGCATTCTAGTTCATCCCAGAGATGTTGTGTAGTGTTGAGGTCAGGACTCTTTGCAGCCATGCTGAAACAGAAAAGGGCCTTCATAAACTGGAACCACAAAGTTGGAAGCACACAATTGTCTGCAGCAATAAAAGCGCCCTTCTCTGGAGCTAAGGGTTCCAGGCTGAACCCTGAAAACCAGCCTCAAACCATTATCCTTTCCACACCAAACCTTAGAGCAGGCACTGTGCAGTCCGTAACGTAGTGTTCTCCTGCCATACTGGCATAGACACGCAGACCACTGCAGATATTCACCTAATACATTTCTACACTAATGACTGGCTAATAAAAGGAACATTAAGTCAAATCAGGAGATGCAGAAACTCCACTGAACACATTTAGAAGACACCCCACTGTTATGTATTAATTATAAGTTATGTGTATTTTATGTTTTGTCACTGTTTTTCTTAATTCTGTATGTTGTTTGGTTTCATTTGTAATTCTATATGTTCTGAATTAATGACTGTTCATTGTTCTTTGTGTATAGAGCCTCAGGAGGCGGGTCCCCCCTGACGTTACTCTTCCTGAACTCCCACTCTGTGGGGTTTCAGAAGTACTGCTTTCTGTGTTGATTTGCTGTATATTTTTATTTTCTTGCTTCTGATTAAGAATTCTAATTTTTGTAATATGGATTTCGTCTTGTTTGCTTAGGATGCCTTTTAGTAAATTTTATTTCCTCCTTGAGCATTGTCTAGTCATTTTCTGATTTTTGTACATAGAGTTTTGATTTATAAAAATTCCTGCTTGCCCTTTATTCACAAACCAGGTGTTTACAGTTGCCCCCATCTTTTTGGGGCTTTATCATATATATTTTGTTTTAGGAGGCCTCAAAACTCTTTTGCCTTGGTGAAGACTCCATATCATAACACCCACAGTAGCAACAGATATCCTAATATAGATTCTGTCAACAATTTATTCATTTGGATTCACAAACAACCTAATTTCTGAGGAATACTTCATTGATCCTAAGAGTGGCGGAACTGTCCCCTCCTACTACACACGGAGCTCGATTCAATCCTGAAAGAAATTTATGTTTGTTTGAAGTGTCTGAATAACGTTTCCGTCTTTAAAATCTCCTGTGTACCTGTGCAACTCTGTGACCCAAGTGTTACAGCGTACATGGATATCACTTTCACCAAACAACAAATCTTTTAATTCTCACGGATCATTTGGAAGAAACACTACCTTTCTTGTTTGAAAATGGTTGTAAGTAGGACGTGACTTGCAAAAGTCACTGTCTCACGGGACTTGCTTCCAAAAGTTTTAAGTATGACGTGACTTGACCATCTCACAGGACGTGAAAGTGGCTTTCTTCAAAAGATCACGTCCCATTGCATGATAAAAAGTCTCGTCTCGTCCCAAGATTTTTTTTTATAATATGTGCTGAACACATGTGTGGACTGTTGGCACTTTTTATCTTTTCCTTTTATTAGCCCAAAATGGCCCAATTTGTAATGACATTTAGATGAGTTTTAAGGTTTGAGGGTTTTTAATCTAAATATCTACAGCACACAACATATCCTGCTCCAAGGTAATGTGCTAATAATGAATGCCTTCAATATTGTGTTCAAAAATCTCCTATACCATGCTTTGTTATTTTCTACCAGGCACATACAATTTATAGAGAGAATTTTGCCATCTGCACACCTGAAAAGATCAAAATTCAGAAAACAGATTCTACTGTGTTCTGACAGGTGTGATCATGAAAATCACAGGGGCTTAGGAAGAACAGGGCTCTTAAGCTTGAATGAGTGCACAGACCCCACCTAGCTATATTAAGGGAAATAAAGAAAAACATGGATTTAGTGTTAAGGTTAGAGGCAGTGAGACTTAAATAGCCCACCATAAGAACAGTAAACCCTCAATGAGTAGAGGAAGTGTAGGTCATAGGAGTATGGACAAGCACAAAAAAACAGAGACAGCATCTGCGATTAGGAGCAATATATACAGTGCAGGATTGCAGGAAACCTGGAGCCTACCCTAACAGGTTTGGATGCAAGGCAGGAAAAATCCCTGGTATTGTATGATATGGCTGATGTTAAGAACAAAACTATTTTGAGAGAGAGAGAGAAAGAGAAATTGAAAAAAGGGGGACAAATATTTTAAAACAATTCTACTACTGGATTATTTTTACAATATCAGGTATTTTGAGCTGTGAATATAAACTAAATAGTATAAACTAATAAATACAGAATAAAAACAAAAACAAATTAGTATGTTTAGTTTTTCACCAGTTGTCAGACTCTCTTCACCTACCTACCTGTAGTTCAGTACAGACATTGTCAACTCAGGAATTTTACAAGGTTTGTATCACTTCATTGCTAAATGATTTTTTAAAAACAAGAATGATTGGTCAGTAACAATATGTTAATTTTATATGTTGACCTAGTCAGTCCCTTAATCAATGTTTTTTTTTTATTTTTAAAAAGGATTTCTGCTCTGCGAAGTGGCAGGTGAATTATTGTCAACAGAAAGCAGGCACCTGGGAAGTAAACTGAAACGTTACTTATTCGTGATTATTCTGTCCATACGATAAAGGTTCTGTTGACCACTACATTCCAATTTCAAGTGTTTGAATTACATCTTGATATACAACAAGCACAAAGAACAGTAAATCGCTTTCTATCTCACACACTTTACGTACCCGTATTCAGCTTGCTCTGTCAGTGCAAATGCAGTGCCAACAGCGGCCCACTGTCACCAGCCGCCATTCACTGGATGAATATATGAGAGCGGCTTCCTGTTTTAGAGTTACAAATTACAAGGGTTAAAGACAAACAGCAAGAATATTCATTCAAAAATGAAAACTAAACATATTTTTAGTAAATTATTATTTTATTTCATTTAGTCTTTCCAGCTATAATAGTTTCATTTAGGTTTAGTTTTTCATTTTGGTTTTGTTTTATTTCAGTTTATGAAAATGTTTTTTTAATAATAGTTTCAGTTTTGATTTTAGTTTTCATTAACTATAATAACCTTGCTGGTGAGATTGACAGACTGATCGAGGCAGCAAGGGTGGTTATGTGGTCACTATACCAATCTATGGTCGTGAAGTAGGAGTTGAACCAGAAGTCAAACCTCTCGATTTACCAGTTGATCTACATCCCTACCTCGACCTATGGTCATTAACTTTAAGTAGTGACCCGAGGGACAAGATTGTGTGTACAAGTGACCGAAATGAGTTTTCTCTGCAGGATGTCTGTGCTCTCCCTTAGAGACACAGTGAGAAACACGGACACACGGGAGAGGATCTGAGTCTTGCATCCTGACAGAGCAGATCTAATTCATAAAGTTTTAGAATAAGCATTCATATTGGGGAAAATGATTTTCTCCTACTTTTTTTTTTACTCTTAAAGTTTTACTCTGGCTGTTGGCCTTCCTCTCTTTCTCATGTGAATTGAATTTCGTTTTGTCAAGTTTGACTTGCTTGTACAGAATGCTACTTGCTTTTAATAAATTCAATAAAATAGGGGAAGAAAAGATACAATGTCCCCTGGATACCTCCCTGTGGAGGGTCTTGCATCCTGACAGAGCTTGAGCAGTTTTGTAAAGAAGAATGGAGACATAATGGCAGAGTTCAGACTTAGAAAGCTGATAGAGAAAGAGAGAAAGAGACCTGGGCACACAAATTTCAGGCTGTTGTAGCTGCCATCTACTGAATACTGACTTGAAGGGGTGAGGACTTGAATCAGTCGATTCATTTGTGTCTTATATTTGTAAATGAGACCACAGTGAAGAGATATGTTTTCACTTTGTGTTATATATTTGTAATTAGTTTAGGCAACTTTGCATAGACCCGTTTTCACTTTGTCAAAGCAGCCAAATCTGTGAAAACCTCCAAAGTTGTGAATTAATTTTATCAACACTAGATTTGTTCAAAGTCCACCCAGAACAATTTCCCAACTGTTTCTCCCCACGTTCCTGTTGAAGAACACATTTCAAAGTAAACAGCTGGAATCCACTATACTGATTCTTAAGGCTGCTTAATCCAATTGAGGATCACAGGACCCCTGTTGCCTATCCCGGAAACTCTGAATACAAGACAGGAAAAAGGACCCACTCATACAACACAGCCACACTCACAATTACTCAAGGGTCCTTGTGAAATCAAACTGGGCATGATGAAGGAAAAAAGCAGAGGACTCAGAGGAAAACTCATGCAGACACAGCGTGAATATCCAAACTCCACAGGAACAAATCCAGGCACAGATGTTGAACCGATGTTATGGGATCCTTGAGCAGCTACACTACCAGTGCCATCACCCCACTGTAAATGTCTACATCTTAAAATGTGAGTGTATGGTAATGACAGACATCTGGAAGCTTTATTTCAAATTGTCTCATGAGGTTAGGTAGTAATCTAAATGTATTACTAAAACAGACAGTGTTTCCTTCGTTTTGAGTGATGACACCACTTTAAGTCGCTCTAAGATGTAGATAAGCTGCCTGATAGGTGGATGATTTTACTTTCAGTGGATAAGATATGCTGAGGGTAAATCAATTATATAAAATCCAACATCTGTCTGTCGGTATGTCTGTCCGCTTTTCACAAAAGAACTTTTTCGGTTTTTTTTTCTATAATTTGCTTGAATATTCCAGTTGATTTTGCGACTTTTCTTATCGTGCTAAGTATCACAGTTTGCTTGCGGTACCAATTTATTTGTGCGAATCCGAGAGAGACACTGCAGGCCAAGGAGAATGGGGGCAGGACCCTCCACGCTCACGTGCCGGCCTCCGTTCGAGTCACTCTATGTGTTGGAGTGTACCTCACCTCCGCTTGGCTAGCGATACCTGTTTGTTCAGCAGACATTATCATCTAGAGATTGTTAAGGAGTAACGTTTGACATTTTTGAGAGAGAGAGATGAGAGCTACGTGTGTTTTAGAGGGTAGCTGCTGATTCCCAGAGATATCATGGCCACTTGCTCTTCTCCCCATGTGGGGGATGCTCTCCCATCAGAGCTGAACACAATCAGATACAGTGCCAACGTTTGACGTTGGAGCATATCTACCTTCCGCTTGGCCAGAATTACATTTTTTTAAATTCATTTTTGAAAGTTTTTCCTATTTCACTACCACATGAGCAGAGCTGCAGGGGATAGCTAGTATATATTTAAAATCCAACGTCTGTCTATCTGTCTATATGTCTGTTCGCTTTTAACGAGAAAACTACTTAATGGATTTAGATCTGTTTTTTTTATATAATTTGCTTGAACATTATGGTTGATTTTGCTACTTTTCGCTAAGTATCATAGTTTATTTGCAAGAGCGATATATTCACCCTAATCCCGAGACGGAGGCTGTGGGCTGAGAGGAGGGGGAAGCGGGAACTCAGGAGTAGGGAGCCAGGTGGGACCCTCCTCACTCACGCTCCAGACTCCATTCGATTAAATTCCATTAAAGTTTGTCCTGTTTTACTACTACACGGGCGCAGCTGCAGGGGACAGCTAGTATATTTATAAATGAGAATTGTAATTAAATATGCAGTCCCTTCAGAAAGCATTCAAACCCCTTCACTCTTATTACAATGTGTTATGTTACAACCTTGTGCAATATTTGTTTAACACTAGAAACCCTGAAACCTATGAAAAAATTGTAATCCTGGCCCACCTTAAATTCCTCTGCACTTCTCTCACAACCGTCTTTTGTTTTGTAAAAGCACAAGCAGCAGGCAGCCTGCTGTCGCATCCCCTGCCTTGATGGATCTCAATTCTCCCAGCTCAAGTCTCCTTATCTGTGTGTGATGTTCCTGGAGTTGTACAGGGTAAATAATACCGTATATTGTTATTTGGAATACATGCATTACATGGGTGTTCTGTGTCTACAAAGATCTGAGTAAGTGTAGGATGAAAGGAAATTACGAGAAATGTAAGAAATGCTGAACACATACCTAAAGCAGAAACTTTTTCCATGTTATACTAATAATGATGTGAAGTGTATAATGTGTGAAGACTTTAGTTCAAATATCAGATAAACACGTGCGCCTTTATTCGAATATAACAAAAGAAATAAAAAAGCATTCAATTTACATGTGGATGTCAATAAGTTTAAAAACTCAAGCTCAGATGTCAATCAGCAGGACATTGACATGCATTCTTCAAAGGTGCAGAGATAAGAACTGCTGCCTCATAACCCAAAGGTCCTCGGTTTGAGACCCGGTGCTATGTGTTTTGAGTAGTGTGCTCCTATTATTATTATTATTTCTACAATATAATAAAAATATACATTTGATTTGAGTCTGTAACACCCATTGTAAATTTTAGCTACTTGTAAAACTTGTTTATTTATTATTCAGTTTTATTCTCTCAGTGATGTTCGTGTGGTACAATGAACTTGCCTTTCCCTATCTGAGTTGATGGCATTCATCGCCATTGTTTTCACAAGGGCAGCACTGTGGCTGATGCCTGATCAGAACTATTTGTTGTACCGGCAATCAAAGATACAATGTCCCGTGACCGCTATCAGACTGGACAAAGGCAGAACCAGAGCTTCTTCACAGTGCTTTCCCTTGCTAATAGACTGCTCTGCACCACAACACAACTCTGCGGCCAAACTAGTAATGGGGCAACATAATAATAAGTATTTGTTTTTTGTCTGTGCTCAGTGCATTTTGTTTTCATTGTCCCATTTGCTGTTCTATATGTGTGTATCAGTAAATGTTGTCCCCATAAGTTAAAACAGGAAGGATGATGTAGGGAGGCCGCAACCCCAAGACGGAAATTACCTGTTGAATCCACCAGTTACAAGCGTGACAATTTGTATTTAAACAAGAGACGCGAAAGGCAGAGGAGAGGAGAGAGATTGAGAAGAAAAAGAATCATTTACACATCCATATTTCATCTCATTTCCATTCATCATACAATTCCATTACCTGCTTCTGAAGGATCCAGACCATTATCACGACTGCCAGCAACGAGAAACCCCAGTGTATGGATACTTATCAACCATTGCTCACTCTTGAGAATGCAACGTATAGTTGTCCAGGAGAAAAGCAATCTTGCCTCAGATCAATGGCAACCTTTTGTAGGGTCTGTCCCTGAGACTTATTACTTGTCATCGCGAACCAGAGCCTTACTGGAAATTGGAGGCATTTGAATTGAAATGGGAGATCAGAGGGTATAACGGGGATGTGAGGAATACATTGAGTGTGGAGAAACTCTAGAGACAGCGTGTGTATTAACTTGTAGATTTTTCTGTGAGTATTTGGCGGCAGCGTGACGAAGTTGCTTCCGCAAGACCGCGTTAGCTGTAGAGCTCAGCTCGGAGCATATTCTTTTCCTACCTTGTCAATTGTGTAATGCGTTTTTTGAACAGGTTTGATGCATGGAAGTGATCACTCGTACTGCGTTCAGTCAGTTCACGTGAGCTGCTCTCCTCTGTGATGTTGCGATGTCCACAGCTTTATTTAATGTTAGCTAAGACCCGGCACTTAAAAGTTTCTCGCTACAGCAATTTGAACTCCGTGATCCAAAGTCTCGTTTGTACCTCGTATCTTCTGATTAAACTTGTATCTCGTGAATAAAGTATTTTTTTTCAGCGCTGTTTGGGAGCTGTTCCTTCTTTTCTATGTACTGCGGTCACAGTCAGTTCACGTGATTATGTGTGATGTCACACGCAGCTCCGCCCCCCACGGCCGTCGAGCTAACGTCCATTACAGTAAATGGAGAAAAATTGGTTCCAGTTATGACCATTACGCATAAAATTTCGAAATGAAACCTGCCTAACCTTTGTAAGTAAGCTGTAAGGAATGAGCCTGCCAAATTTCAGCCTTCTACCTACACAGGAAGTTGGAGAATTAGTGATGAGTGAGTGAGTGATGAGTGAGTGAGTGAGTGAGTGATGGATGAGTCAGTGAGTAAGTCAGTCAGTGAGGGCTTTGCCTTTTATTAGTATAGATTATGTGGGGCCAGGGAGGGTTTTTGTTAATACTGTGTATTTGTGTTTTCGTATAATTAATAATTATTCACTGGTGTCATTGGGGATAGTGATGGTTTGTGTGCACATATATATTATTGAATATTCACCTGTCCTTGTGTGTATTTATATTAATTACTGTCAATATATCTGTATTTGGTTTTAAATATCTGTCTACTGTTTGCTTGTTTTTTCATCATTTCAGGAGAAATAGGACAACCTGTAAGGAGTATGGCTTGTTATTGTCTCGAGAGTCTTCAGGCTAGCCCAATGAAATAGTCTTGGTAGTGTAGTGGCCGGTCTGGGTAAGGGGTCGGCCATTTCAAACTTTACACTGGCTGTTAAAGACTGAAATCAAAGGCTTCTTCCTTTTGGGCGCATACACCATCAGCACGGCGGCTGTCAGATCTAAACACTAGCATGGCGAATTGCTCGCGTACTGAAGTGACTTTAGCTGCAGGTGAAAGTCCCATTTTAACTTATGGTGCCAAGTAGATTTGTGTTGTGGTGCAGAGCAGTCTATTAGAGTGCTGTGAACCTCAGACTGGGCTGAAGATTCACCTTCCAACAGGACAATGACCCTAACCCAGTGGTTCTCTCCCCTAGGGGGGGCGCGAAGTAACAAAAAGGGGGGCGTGAAGATGTGAAAAAAAGAAAACAAGAATCAAATATATGAAAAAAACATCTGTTGAAACCAAAACAAATTAACTTAAACTACATCCTGATACTAGAACAATAAATATAGTTAGATAAATGTCGATAAAAGCTAAGTAGGTATAATAAAATATGCATCTACGTTTCAAAAAAATGTTAGAGGGGGGGCACGATTAAAACTGTTATGAAAACTTGGGTCACAAATACTTAAAGGTTGAGAAATGCTGCCCTAACCCCAAAACAAAGACAACACAGGAGTGGCTTGGGGTCAACTCTATGAATGTTCTTGAGTGGCAAAGTCAAAGCGTAAACTTAAACCCAATGAACTACCTTTGGCAAAACCTGAAAACAGCTGTCTACTGTTCTTCTCCGTCCAACCTGACAGAGCCTGAGAGAATCTGTGGAGAACAATGGCAGAAAATACCAAAATCCAGCTGTGTGTGTAGCTTGTTGTGTCAGGCCCAAGAAGAGTCAGTCAGCCATTCTTCAACCCGCTGTATCCTAACACAGGGTAATGTGGGGTCTGCTGGAGCCAATCCCAGCCAACACCGGGCACAAGGCAGGAACAAATCCCTGGGCAGGGTGCCAGCCCACCGTAGCCTAAGAAGAGTTCAGGGTTAAATTGTGACCAAAGTTGCTTCACGCAAGGGTGACCAGACCCCCCAAATTGATGGGTTGCAGACACACTTACATGAGAAAAAGTGAGTCATGACACCAGAAAGGTTGAGAAATACTAATCAATAGGACATTAACATGGTGTACTCTGACTGTCCTTGAGTAGCCCATTTCACGTTCAGGCTTAAACCTCATAGAACATCTGTGGAAGGACCACAAGATGGCAGTTTACAGATGCTTCCCATCCAATCTAACGGAGTGTGAGAGGATCTGCTGGAAAGAATGGGATAAAGTGCCCAAATCCAGGTGTGCAAAGCTTGTAAAAGCGTACCCAAGATGACTCAAAGCTGCAATTGCGTCCAAAGGGGCTTCTACAAAATGCTAAATTAAGAAAGGATGAGATTTCAGGTTTTAAATGAACAAAAATTGCAAATCTAACCTTTAAAAATATATTAAAATCCATACAATCTGCACAAAATGAAGGGGGTTTGAATACTTTCTGAATCCACCGTATATTATCACGGGAGGCAAGATTTGCAGTAGTGAGTCAGCATCAAACTGAGTTCAGTTATGCTTCTTTTTAGGTGGGCTGCTGCGAACCCCCACATTTTGAGCTTGTTTGCTAACAGATGGATGAACGGTGTAATGGAGTGTGTGAGAAAACATTTACTCTGAAATTCTCAGCGCGTGAGTCATAATGAGTTCCACTGGACTGCTGTACATCCTTGTGTGCCTATTAGTTATGTTGGTAGCTCTCTTTAGTGACCTCTTTGCATAATCTGTTGTCAGCAGTGTTACTGAACATAGCCTTCTCTTTTTAAACGTTATAATATCCAGCACATAACGGAATGGATCAGAAGTACAGCCAACTGCATTTTAATTTCAACCTTTTGTCACAAGGTCGTGCATTCTTGCCAGAGGTTTTAATGACTTCTGCATGTCATCCTAATGCCCTGGGGCAGCATTGAGCACCAGTGAGTGTAAATATTCGAGCCCTGAGTTCCGTGAAGGATTGCAATTGTCATGTCTTATCTATTAGAAATATCATCATTCAAATATAAAAGGAGTCTCAGTGTTCTTTGGTAAATGGGATGAAGATTGCCACGCTGATATTAAAGCATACATTAGTCACAGGACTGGCGGTGTGTCAGACAGGTTTAGTTGCAAGGAATTCTGCTTCTCAGCAATTGCACACGTCTTTCTGAGATTAAATTCGTCACATATGTTTTCAATGCTATGCCTCATCGAAACGTGGAAATACGGAGAAGAATCTTCAGAAGAAAACTGGATCTGGATCAGTGGCAGTCGCATATAATGGCAGAGACAGCCGATGACAGTCTATCCTTGCATTAGGCCTCCTTTCACTACAATAGACAGGATTTTTATTTTCTATCAAAAATGATTAAGGGAATGGACCAGTGGATTTTATGTGACATTCCTTTTTATTAAATTTAGAACATCAATGGTTTTGTTTTTTATAAAAAGGCATTTAAATGCAATGCTTAAAGTCAGAATATTCCTACTGAGTGCTCGAGCAATCTGTTATTATTTTTTGCAGATAAATGTCATTTTTATCTTAACAGCCCCCACTGCTTATATGCATCCAAACCATTTTTTCAAAAAGTTTATCTTGTCCTTGACATGTTTTGAGAGTGTGATGGCTACTGTGGAAATATCTACAGCAGTGTTTCTTCAACCACTGGGTCGCGGGCTGCCTCTGGTGAGTCTCAAATTGCTGTTGTTTATAATGGAAGTGGATTACAAAGTGGATTCCCACGCTGACAATTTCAATAAACTTTGATAACAGTGCTTAACTCACTAACAGGGAACCTTCAACGATCACACTTAGTTAAGCAAAGGGTGACCCCCCACACCCCCCATTGGTAGATTGCGGAGACACTTACATTGGTTTGACAATACCAAGAAGTTTGAGAAACAAATCTATAGGACATTAACATTGTGTAAGAGACGGCCTGGATCCCCAAGAGATGGAAGGATGGGGAAGACATCTTCTTTAGGACACTGCCTCCCCCAGAATGCTAGAGGGCAGCTTCTCTGAATTGCAACAGTGCCCCTGATTCCCACAGGGTATCATGGGACTTGGAGTTCTATATCTCAACCAATGGTTGCTGTGGAAGTCGAGGAGTCATATGTCATGTGGTTTCTGCCCAACCTGGAAGTGCTTGCAGACCAATTGGGTGGAAGAGCAGAAGCACTTATATGAGGACTTGACAGACCTTGCAGGGACAAATCAGAGTTGGGTGGTAGGTGGACGAAGCTTACCTGGAGGAGCGGAGGAAAACGAGAAAAGAAAGAAGAACTGTATGAGGTGCCTATTATTTTCTTGTGGTAGGGAACGTTTGGACAGAGTTTTCCTAAAAATAAATAAACTCTTTATGCTTGTAGCTCATGCCCAGTGTCTGTTGTGTTGGGAATGAGGGGCGGCAGTGCCCTCTAGTGTCCACAATTGATAACAATGTTATTTTTATCAATCTGTTTTACAGGTCACAGGGAGTTGTAGCTACCTGTTTTGTCAAGGAAGGTCTTAGGGTAGCCCTATTTCCCCTTCTTTTAGTTGACTGTGATATTTAATATGTACTATAAAGAGTTAAATCCATTTGGATCTCTTTCATTTCCAAAGTTCTCTGACAATAGATATTCCTTTGTTAAATGTAGTTGTCTAGGCCAATGCGGGTAGAACGGCCAAATTCAATGGCAAATTTGGCACACATCTCTCTTCATATAAATGGCACTAGACGGATTATAATGTTGAAGTGGCACTTTAAATTGTTACATTACTTTGGCTCACTTTCATTTTATGTTTTCAGGACAAGAGAGACTGCTATTTTCAAAGTGTGGTTTTGCCAGCCAAATGTGGATACATAAAATAGTCCTTTTTTTTTCCTAGCAAAGTTTGCAGACTTCAATGTTTAATGGGCACTCAATGGATGAATCATGTCGGGTCACTTAAAGAGAGACTCCTCTCCTAAATTGCATGTTAATGTAGCGTTATATGCATACGCACAGGGGACAGCTTAACGGCTCTGGTCATTGTAATTACCCGCCGCTCCAGGGGCTGGCACTGCGTTCTAATGTCTGCTCTATTCCTCCTTCTGCAGACTGGATGATTGACAGCTGTAACATCTCTGATGTCGCTTCTGGTTTCTGTCCGCCTGGACCTGCCTCTTTCCGCCAGAAGGACATATACCCGGAAGACAGGCCCTTCTGAAATCATTTCATTGTAGAACTCACATTTGAAAAGCCATTCCTTCCAGTTATTGCTTGTTTTATGCTTTTTTAATTATACAGGATGACTGGGTGGTGCGCTAGCTCTTTTTTGTTTTGTATCTAATCTATTACAGTAGTCCAAAACAACGCGACTGCTAGCTAACCTGGCACACTCCCATATGGGCAACACCAGGACTACAGTATTTAGCAGGTAATGTAAAAGTTCAAAGGGAACAAATAATGACATGGTTGCTGTGCTATATGTCGTTTTTTAAATTCAGATAATTTGACCATCCTTAGGGCGGCATGGTGGCGCAGTGGGTAGCGCTGCTGCCTTATAGTTAGGAGACCCGGGTGCACTTCCCGGGTCCTCCCTGTGTGGAGTTTGCATGTTCTCCCCGTGTCTGCGTGGGTTTCCTCCGGGTACTCTGATTTCCTCCCACAGGATGCTCAAGTTTGGCCTTGCAAAAATCATCTCATTTTTGCAAGGGCATATCTCTTGTCAGAAAAGAGTGACATTTAAAGTGGCCCGATTAGATTTAACTCTTTAGGGTACATGTTAAATACCACTGGCCATTGGTGTAGATAAACAAGTGTGCCAAGTTTACCAGAAAATTAAATTAGCTTACCCTCCTTTGACTGGACAAACTTCACATGGAATCAAAAAGTGAAATACGAATTCCTTTTGTAACTTGTATGAATAGGAAGTTGCTGAGAGCAACTAAGTAGCTGCGAGAAGTTAGCTAATAAATCTCATTACATTTTACTTCACAGTAGTGCAGGGCTTAGTGCTGCTGCTTCGCACATCCAACGACCCAGACTTGAATGTATAGCCACTTTTATAAACTTAGCAATATGCATAATTGTGTGAGCGGAACATCAAACTGTTAAGTAATATGTCCTGGTCACAGAAAATGATGTGCAGTCATACACAATGGTGTTTGGTGCTCATCTGAATGTATGTGGTGCACACACAATATTTTTTGATGTGACCTAAAAGTTTCTGGTGCGCAGACTATAGTATGTGGTGGGTATGAGATAGTAAGTGATGCGTACAAGATAGCAAGTAATGTGCACAAGATCGTAAGTGGCGTGCAATAGATAGTATGTGGTTTGTACAAGATAGTAAGTGGTGTGCACAAGATAGTAAGTGGTGTGCAATAGATATTATGTGGTGGGTATGAGATAGTAAGTGGTGCGCACAAGATAGCAAGTAATGTGCACAAGATCGTAAGTGGTGTGCAATAGATAGTATGTGGTTTGTACGAGATAGTAAGTGGTGTGCACAAGATAGTAAGTGGTGAGCACGAGATATTATGTGGAGTAAGTTTCCATCCTTATCCTTTATTACCCTAACCTACTGCACATCTTTCCCTGCTCGGTCCCTCTCTGCAGAAGGTGGTTTCCAGGGGATGAGTATAAATAATTGAGATCAACAACTCAGAGTAACGTGGATTGTGGAAGAGAGGTGAAGAAGAGAGTGCAGGCAGGTTGGAATTGGTGGAGAAGAGTGTCAGGAGTGATTTGTGACAGACGGGTATCAGCAAGAGTGACAGGGAAGGTCTATAGGATGGTAGTGAGACCAGCTATGTTATATGGGTTGGAGACGGTGGCACTGACCAGAAAGCAGGAGACAGAGCTGGAGGTGACAGAGTTAAAGATGCTAAGATTTGCATTGGGTGTGACGAGGATGGACAGGATTAGAAATGAGGACATTAGAGGGTCAGCTCAGGTTGGACAGTTGGGAGACAAAGTCAGAGAGGCGAGATTAGGTTGGTTTGGACATGTGCAGAGAAGAGATACTGAGTATATTGGGAGAAGGATGTTAAGGATAGAGCGGCCAAGGAAGAGGAAAAGAGGATGGCCTAAAAGAAGGTTTATGGATGTGGTGAGAGAGGAAATGCAAGTGATGGGTGTAACAGAACAAGATGGAGAGGACAGAAAGATATGGAAGAAGATGATCTGCTGTGGTAACCCCAACATAGGAGCAGCCGATAAAAGAAGTCAGCATGGGTTCAGAAGAGGAAGGTCATGTTTTACTAACATGCTAGAGTTCTTTGGGGAGCAACAAAAGGATATGATAAAAGTGGACTATATGATATTATTTATCTTGACTTTCAGAAAGCATTTGATGAGGTGCCACATGAGGGGGTGGGCATCAAACTAAAAGAAGTGGGAGTTCAGGGTGATGTGTGTAGATGGGGGCAGAATTGGTTCAGACTTAGGAAGCAGAGGGTGATGGTGCGAGGAACCTCATCAGAATTAGGCGACATTAAGTGTGGTGTCAGCAAGGGTCAGTGCTGGGCCTGCTGCTATTTTTAATGTATATAAATGATTTAGATAGGAATATAAATTGCAAGCTGGTTAAGTTTGCAGATGATGCAAAGATAGGTGTAATAGCAGATAATTTGGAATCTGATGAGTCATTACAGAAGTACTTGGACAGCACACAGGCTTGTGCAGATTTGTGGTAAATGAAGTTTATTGTCAGTAAATGTAAAGTATTACACATAGGAAGTAAAAATGTGAGGTTTAATACACAATGGCAGGTCTGAAAATCGAGAGTACACCTCATGAAAAGGATTTAGGAGTCACAGTGGACTTTACGCTATCAACTCTCAGACAGTGTTCACAGGCCATTAAGAAGGCTAACAGAATGTCAAGTTATATAGCGCCTTGATGTGTGGAGTACAAGTCACAGGAGGTTCTGCTGAAGCTTTATAATGCACTGGTGAGGCCTCATCTGGAGTCCCGTGTGTAGTTTTGGTCTCCAGGCTACAAAAAGGACATAGCAGCACAAGAAAAGGTCCAGAGAAGAGCGACTAGGCTGATTCCACAGCTACAGTTATGAATTATGAGGAAATAATAATAGAGATGAGCCTTTACAGTTTAAACAAAAGAAGATTAAGAGATGACATGAATGAAGTGTTTAAAATTATGAAGGGAATTAGTCCAGTGGATCAAGACTGTGAATTTCAAATGAGTTTTTCAAGAACAAGGGGACCAATTGGAAACTTGTTAAGGGTAAATTTCACACTAAATGTAGGAAGTTCTTCTTTACACAAAGAACAATAGACACTTGGAATAAGTAGTGTGGTAGACAGTTGGACTTTAGGGACTTTCAAAACTTGACCTGATGCTTTTTTAGAAGAAATAAGTAGATAGGAATGGCGAGCGTAGTTGGGCTGAATGGCCTGTACTCATCCAGATTGTCTTAATGTTCTAATGAGTGCAGTAAAGTGCTATGATTACATTAGGAAAATGAACACGAGTGAAAGTTGCTTTTTTTATGTTGGTAATACCAGGTTAAATGATGTGTATGTGCACCCATATCATATGAAAATTGGATGCAGCACTTTGTTGTCCAGTAAAAGGCTTCTAGCACAAGCGGGCATGATGGAGTGAAGCTTGGCAGAGACATTCCTGACATGCCCACCAGTTGCCTGAGAAGTGACAACAGGTTTTCAAAACTGATGAAAAACAAACAAAGTTCTTCAATGCAAATATGCAGCATAGGTCCTCTTAAAAATGAAGTAAAATACAGCCTGTGCATCACATTCATCTCATTTGAGCTTTAATATGTTTGTCCTGTCAATGCACATTGATGGTATGACTCATTATTCAAGTGATTCATTATTTAGCTAGTTTGGATACATTTTTCTACTTGATCGAGGGTATCATCATTTCCCAGTTTCTCTGAAATGTCGCATACACGTTGGTCAGAGTTGCCGTAAATATTTGCACGTTCCTCCCGTCAAGTTTACTTTTATTAATCCCGATGTTTGCATGGGAAGTTACATACGCACATTTCAAGCTTCTTTTTTTTTTTTTGCGTATGCAAACTTACAAATGAAGCCCCAGGGGAGTCTGAGAACTCTAACTGAATTAACTTCCATGTTTGAACTGTGGATGGCAAGCAGTGGGAATCTCTGTGATCAAAAGTGAAACCTGCCTGCCGCTTCCAGACGTAAGTATGGAGTCTTGACTGACAAAAAGATTTGCCTTCTGTTTTCTTTTTGCAAAGAATTGCTTGTGCTGCTGGTATGCACGGGATAACTACGCTGGGAAAGATAATGAGGCCTTTTTTGACATAGCATCGCATGCTCCTGTCTCACAGCTCCTGGGAGCTTATTGTAAGGCAAAACAGAAATACGGTCAAGAAAGAGAAGAAATACATTTGGGAATCGGTGGGGCTGTGTGTGTTCTCACAAGCAAAAATGCAAAGACAGCAGGGAGTGAAATTGACTGCCAGGCTTCTTTCTGTTTTTATTTATTTATTTTTTTGCTTTTCTCTTAGAGATTCACTTGCTTCAGATGGTGTGCTTCCTTGAGCTTTTCTCACCAAAACCTAACTTTGGTAAATCCCACATAAAGTGATTGCAAGAGCGTTACTAATTCTATGGCTGTTTCACCACTCATGGCACTTGGTTTCAATTATGCTAGTGGTTCTCAACCTGTGGGGCGGGCTCCCCTAGGGGGGTGCGAAGTAACAAAAAGGGGGTGTGAAGATGTGAAAAAAAGAAAAGAAGAATCAAAAATATGAATAAAACATCTGTTGAAACCAAAACAAATTAACTTAAACTACATTCTGATACTAGAACAATACATATAGAGTTAGATAAATGTTGATAAAAGTTAATTAGGTATAATAAAATATGCATCTACATTTCAAATAAATGTTAGGGGGGGCACGATTAAAACTGTTATGAAAACTCGGGTCGCAAATACTTAAAGGTTGAGAAACGCTGAATTACGCTGATCTGAAAAGCCCGATTATTAAAGACATCATCCTTCCTGCGTGGTCACTTTTCTCCCTAATCCATTCAGGACCAATATATTAGCACCACCAGACGCCATAAGGTTAGTCCACAGTCACTTATTATTACAACTACACTGTGTTTCTTATATGGTACTGTATACTGCATGTCTATTCATGATTCCAGGTGCCATGCAGGCTGGACACTTTTACAGAAGCTCTGTATTCTCTCTGTTTTTCATAAAATAGATAAAACTAGGGGGAACCCCCAGTTGCGGCCAGAAAATTAGTAAAATCTGTAAATGTACAAAAGAAAAATTATTATTTACCAGTGGCGGCGTATTACACAATAACGTGCAGTGAATACCCTTGACTTGACCATTCCTAGTTTTCCTCCTCTTTCTCTGTACGTTTATCATTCGTTTGCTCAGAGGTTGATGTGCTTGCTGCTTCCTGAGCAGCTCTTCTTTTTTCCACCCTAGCGGCCCGCTTGTTCTCTTCTTTATTCGGCATCTTTTCGCGTTAAAACTGATTAAGTCAGTGCTTGTGTTGCAATTACTTAGTGGGTTTTCTTTAATTTTTCACTTAAGCAGGCACTAAAGTCTTCAATCTGCCTCAAGAATGATTTAAGATTAATGATTTAAGCGGGGCTAGATGGTGTATCGCCACGACTGCTGAAGGCCTGTGCGTTGGAACTGGGTAGTCCTCTACAGCGCATCTTCAACCTGAGCCTGGAACATCTTGTATTACCCCAGTCCCAAAGGTATCACCATCCTAGTGAGCTGAATGACTTCCGGCCTGTTGCTCTGACGTCACATCTGATGAAGACCATGGAGCGGCAGCTGCTTGACCACCTGAGGCCACAGGTCCGCCACGCCCTCGGCCCTCTGCAGTTCGCATACCAGGAGAAGGTGGGAGCAGAGGATGCTATCGTCTACATGCTACACAGATCCCTTTCCCACTTGGACAGAGGCAGTGGTGCTGTAAGAATTATGTTTTTGGACTTCTCTAGCACCTTCAACACCATCCAACCTCTGCTCCTTAGGGACAAGCTGACAGAGATGGGAGTAGATTCATACCTGGTGGTATGGATCGTGGACTTTCTTACACACAGACCTCAATATATGCGTCTTGGGAACTGCAGGTCTGACACTGTGGTCAGCAACACAGGGGCGCCGCAGGGGACTGTACTTTCTCCGGTCCTGTTCAGCGTATATACATCAGACTTCCAATATGACTTGGAGTCCTACCACGTGCAAAAGTTCGCTGATGACACTGCTATTGTGGGCTGCATCAAGAGTGGGCAGGAGGAGGAGTACAGAAAGTTAATCAAAGACTTTGTTAAATGGTGCGACTCAAACCACTTACACCTTAACACCAGCAAAACCAAGGAGCTGGTGGTCGATTTTAGGAGGCCCAGGCCCCTCATGGACCCTGTGATCATCAGAGGTGACTGTGCAGAGGGTGCAGACCTTTAAATACATGGGAGTGCAGCTGGATGACAAATTGGACTGGACTGCCAATACTGATGCTCTATGTAAGAAAGGTCAGAGCCGACTATAGTTTCTGAGAAGGTTGGCATCCTTCAACATCTGCAGTAAGATGCTGTAGATGTTCTACCAGACGGTTGTGGCGAGTGCCCTCTTCTACGCGGTGGTGTGCTGGGGTGGCAGCATAAAGATGAAAGACGCCTCACGCCTGGACAAACTTTATAAGAAGGCAGGCTGTATTGTAGGAGTAAAGTTGGACAGTTTAACATCTGTGGCAGAGCGACGTGCACTAAGCAAACTCCTGTCAATCATGGAGAATCCACAGCATCCACTGAACAGTGTCATCTCCAGGCAGAGGAGTAGCTTCAGTGACAGACTTTTGTCACTGTCCTGCTCCACTGACAGACTGAGGAGATCGTTCCTCTCCCACACTATGCGACTCTTCAATTCTCAAAGTATATACTCAAAGTTATTGTCTGCTTTTACATGCATTTTTATTACTATTTAATTTAATATTGTTTTTTGTATCAGTATACTGCTGCTGGATTATGTGAATTTCCCTTTGGGATTAATAAAGTATCTATCTATCTATCTATCTATCTATCTATCTATCTATCTATCTATCTATCTATCTATCTATCTATCTATCTATCTATCTATCTATCTATCTAAGAGGTAGGGGAAGTGACGACGAAGGTGGTAGGGATGAGAACCGCGCCGCATGGCCGCCCTGTAGCACGCTGCCGAGAGTTAATTCTACAATAAAATAAAATAAAAATGAAAAGAGGACTACAGATCATCACCCTGGAAGCGGACAGTAGACATCATGTGGTCTATGTGTACCAAATTTCAGGTCAATAGTTCAAACAGTTTGAGAGCTAACAGACAAACAGACAGCCATGGTAGCGTATTATATAAGAAGATTGGAGTCAAAATCATG
Source organism: Polypterus senegalus (assembly GCF_016835505.1). Classification (NCBI taxonomy): domain Eukaryota; kingdom Metazoa; phylum Chordata; class Cladistia; order Polypteriformes; family Polypteridae; genus Polypterus; species Polypterus senegalus. The sequence continues at coordinate 13,824,700 of NC_053158.1, forward strand.
AAATTCTATAAATATGTAAAAGAAAAATGAATTATTATTTAACGGAGTAAAAAAAAAGAAATGAGAATAAAATATTTACTCTCTTACCGATTAGAGTATTACACTGAGGTCCACTATGCTCGATGAGTATTTTATAAGAGACTAAATAAACGATCCACTCATTTTAACTGACAAAAACTACGACTTTCTTGATATTTTAGTTTATAATTTAATAATGGAATAAGAATCTGAAACTCTAACAATGTCAAATTAAAGTTTGATACATTCTGAAAAGAATGATACCTAACATACCTGTATATATGTAGGTTTTAAAATAAGCCTAATTTAAAGCGTGACAAAAAAGTCCCATAAAATCGTTGCACAAAATCATTGTACTTTTAAGCTTAGGATTTTATATATAGAGAGTAGTGTGGTACTTGCCCGGACACCACCAGTCGGAGACCACATCTTTATAAAAGTCACACGTTTATTTGCCATAACCAAACACAGGTTTCACTCCCAAACACCACACAAAACACTCAGCAATAACCCCCACAATGAACTTCTTTATCTCTCAGTCCTTAGCCGCCTCTACTCTCCTCCTAGGATCTTTGTCCTGCTCCCATTCCCAACCCAAGCTCCTCGACTGTCGGAAGGCGGCGCCTTTTATTCCCGCCCGGATGTACTCCAGGTGGCTGATGATGATCTTCCGGCAGCACTTCCTGGTGTGGTGGAAGTGCTGCCCTTTGCGCCGGAAGGACTTTGTGCGTCCCTGGCAGGTTCATCCGCCATCTTGCCTGTTCTCCAGCCTGTGACAGTTCTCCGAGTCCCATGAGGCTTGAGGCACCCCCTGGCGGTGGCCATGGTTCCCAACAGACCAGAACCTCTTTGTTCCTTTCCTGTGGTCCTCTCCTAGTCCAGGGTGGTTGCCCCCTCATGACCCGGAAGCTATTATTGTCCCTTTCCGGTCCCTCCAGGCATCCCGGCCAAGTAAGAACCCAAGACATCTGTTACAGTAGATATAGGGGCACCACTAGGGCTAGCACCTCCATTAAAGTGAATTAAGGGAGCAGATCATAAAAGTGAGGAGACCCAGCTGCACAGGTTAGCTACCAAACAAACTAACAAACTTGGCCCAGGGAACAAAATAACCTAGCACTGGCACAGCGTGGCATGGTGGTGCAGTGTTAGTGCTGCTGGCTCGCAGTAAGGAGAACAGAGTTTGTATCCCGGGTCCTCACTGCATGAAGTCTGCATGTTCTCCCCGTGTCTGCATGGGTGTCCTCCAGGGGCTCTGGTTTCCTCACACTGTCCAAAGACATGCAGGTTGGGTGAACTGGTGACATTAAAGTGTCCAAAGTGTGTGAGTGTGGCTGTGGGTTTGTGAAGGACTGGAGCCATGTAAAGGTTTTGTTCCTGCCTTGGGCACCATGTTGGCCTGGATAGGCTCCAGCACCCCTGAGACCCTGGTCTGGATTAAGTTAGTGAGAAAATGACGGAATATCAATTTTATATAAGAGTGTATTCATCTGTTTTTTGTATGTTATTTTGTCATTATTATTCTTATTTAATTTTAATTTTTTTCTTTTCTTGTAACTTTTTCTTCAACAGACAAACAGACAGCCATGGTAGCATATTATATAAGAAGATTGGAGTCAAAATCATGAAATTCTATAAATATGTAAAAGAAAAATGAATTATTATTTAACGGAGTAAAAATCATGAAATGTAACAAACAGACAGCCATGGTAGCGTATTATAACATCTTTTAAAGCACTTTAATCTACATCTTGTGTATGAAAATGCGCTCTAGAAATAAATGCTTGTGGTACTTTTAAAAATGATTAAAATAATGCTCTACGCATAAACGATATTTTTGCACATGTTACTTATACCATGTAGTTTGTACGGAGCCCCCGAGGGGACATTGTGTAATTTTTTTTTCTGGTGCACAGCAGACACTTTCAAGTGCGTGCTTGATACTTACGCATGTGCACCAGAAACTATTCCATATTGTCTTGTATGTCTTTGCAGCGTGTGCTGCGTATAAATTTCATCTGGGGCTCACTTATGGGCTCTGTATTGGGATAATGTGACATTAAAAAATAACAGGAAAAAAACATTCTGTCACTGCACACTCACTTGTACGGAGCGCCTGATGTCTTTCCGTGATAACTGCTACAACAAACTTTATGGCTTTGTGCTCAAGACCAAGCTGAAAATATACTTCTACAAAGTCTCCAATTTCCATTTTGCTTAAGTGCAACTATGGAAAAGAACTATTTTGCATCAGAAATGATGTATAGGTATGGAGCCCCTTTTCTGTTACTGTGCGGTTGAAAGTATCTGGTGCTCACCAGGAAAAAAATAAATGCACAATGTCCCCTCAGGGGGCTCCATAAGTGTGTAATGTTGGCCAACAAAAATAAATGCAATTTCATATTTTCTCATGTATAGACAGAGTAGTCTATCTGAGGCTGGCGGAGCTTGGAAGGTTGCCGGTTCAAATCCTGTAAATGCCAGAAGTGATTCCACTCTGCTGTGCTCCTGAGCAAGGCCCTTAACCTGCAATTGCTCCATCCCAGGTATGACGTTAACCTGCATCCATCCCTGCAAGAAGGTCCTCCAACTTGCAATGGAAAACTCAAGGGGTTGGTGGCAGGATTGGCACTCTGGTCACTGGAGTTCCACTCCATTCAAACTAGTGTGGTGCTGAGGTGTCACCCCTTGCACAGCTGTGCTCGAGTCCTAATCTGGAATCCTGAGGTGGTTCATCGTGTGGTGGGCGCAGCAACACGCCATATCAGTGCATACTCCCAACATCCCTCTCATGCGTTTGTGGAGAACAGATGTTCTCAACTGGGGATAGGTCAGGATGGTAGATGGACCAGTCAAGCACCCCTACCCTCCTTTGCCTTTGTAACGTGCACTAAATGTGGATTTGCATTGTCTTGCTGAAATATGAATGGCCGTCCATAGTGGAAATATCATCTTGAAGGCAGCATATATTGGCCCAAAACTAATATTTTGCAGGTTACCCAAACCCAAGGCTCTGACACAGCGCCATACCCTCGTAGACACTGGCTTCAGGACTTGTAGCTGCTAACAGTCTGAATGGTCCTTTTTATTTTGTTTGTTTTTTTCTGTCCTCCCTGTCCATCAGATCTTACTTTTTTCTATGTTAATTAGTGTTCCCTAATTCTGTTTTCTTATTTATTTTGTCTTTTTTCTCTTTCATGTTAACAACTTTGAGCTACATCATTTGTAAGAATTTCAGAAATAAATATTGTTGTTGTTTGTCATGCCACCTCGGTCTTCCTACGTGGAATAAAATGTTCATTGAATTTTACAACCACGTCTTCGAAATTATTGGCATTCATCCCCACTTTGAAAGTGAACGTGCCAAATATTGCCTCAGCTTCTTTCCCCATAGCATACATTAAGGCATTTACTTGCACTTCACCTTCTTCTTTGTTGAATTTTGTGGCAATTCTGAAAACTTGAGAAACGCTGAGTCCATACTGGCCATGCCGTTGGCTGACAGAAATCAAAGGGCTCAGGTGCATTAAACTTCAACATTTTTTTTTTTTTCATCTTCAAGGAGGCTTTTATTGCTGTCTTTGCTTCAAGACCACTTCTGACACCATGTCATGCCACCTCAGTCTTACTTGATTAAAGAAAGTCAAGACTCAAACGGGTTACTGAATGCAATGCACGTTTTTTATTACTCAAAACAATTACTCTACAAAATCACCCATCACTCCCATAGTCCCCGCACGTCCTGTCTGAAAGCATCATGGGAACTGTAGTGCTTATCATCTAATTATATATATTTGTGACAGATAGGGGGTGCTATCACTCCCTTGAACCCTTGACCAAGACGTCAGACACGATGTTAAAAGTCCAAATAGTTGACTTTTTATTATTAAACAGTGCACAAAGCACCCTACACTCCACAATACTCATAAACCAATCAATAATCAATAACAATACAATCCTCCAACTTCCAGACGCATTGCAACCCTACCACCAGCTCAGCTCACCTGTCTGGGGTTTCCCATAGTCCTTTATACCCCTTAACCTGGAAGTGCTTCATCCCTCAGTCCATGATTCCCCAGAACTTTCGGGTTAGATGAAAAGTTCTCTTTTTCTTCATCCTGGAAGTTTGTCGGTCCTCCCGTCCCCGTGACTATGACGTACTTCTGGGTTGTAGTGAAAACCACTGTCTCTGGGCCTCCCTGCAGCATCTCCTGGTGGTCCCCATCTTATCCAGCATGGTTGTATTGAAAGACTCCAAGTCCCACAAGTCCCTGCTGGAATTTGGGGCCCCTCCATGATGCAGGGATGGCTCCACCTGGCGGCCTGGGGGTATTGGCCGGGATAACTGGCCGGCCATATCTTACAATATATACAGGAGGTCCTTGGGTTACAACGTCTCGACATACAACATTTCGAGTTTACAATGCTCACTCCCATAAAAACTTAAAAAATTGAGACATGAGAAGGAATAAAGGTAAGGATTTTTTTACACTAATTTTTTCTGTTACTACTAGTATACAGTACGGTATATTTATGTCCTTTTCCTTTTTATTGTGCTTTTATGTTCTAGATTATGATTTTGCAAATGTGTTAGGATAGGTAAGTGACTTATGCAAGGGTGTGTTTCGACTTACACTGAAATTCAGGTTACATCACTTTTGTAGGAACGGAACTGTGTCATAACCCGAGGACCCCCTGTATATATATATATACACATCTCACCACATTGTTCTTTCATCCAGAGGACATGCCTTGCATGTTTTCCAAACCAGACCTGAAATAGTGATTCATCTGACCACAATACACTGTGGAGTATTTCGACTATGTGATAGTCTATTCCAGGATAACTCCAGCATGTAGGAGCAGTAAGGAGACAAGGGTCCTGTGGAAGAAATCAACATATTCTTTCAAAATAGACACTTATCCTCGACTAGGACAAGCTTGGTTAAACCTCTTTGAGTCAGGAGCCAGGCTGGAGGAAATCTGTTCATTGAGTCTTTAATTTACTCAGCAATTGCTGAAGAGGTAGCACTCATCACAGTAGTCTGTTACAGAATGATCAAAAAATATATAAGGGACTATGTCTATTTTATACACAAATGAATTTACATAACAGTGCTAATTAACACTAGAACTCCTGAAGCCTGCGAAATTTTTTCTTGTCTCGGACCACCTTAATTTTCCTTGCAGCTCCTTATCACTGCTCCAGTTGCCTGTTGATAAGGCGCTTCTTGTTTTGCAAGTGTGTCAATGAGCCTCCATTCAGCCAGCTGAAGTCATCACAAAGCAAAATTCTCACAGCTTAATTGTTTGTTGATGTTTTTTATCTGGCAATGAGTTGTAGGCAATTGTATAGGTAAATGATATATCGTTATTTGAAATTATTATTTTAAATGTAATTATTATATTATTTCAATTATTTTAAATTAAATTATTATTATATATTGTTATTTGAAACACACATTTCATGTGTTTTCCATGTCTACAACGATCTGTGTAAAAGCAGAATGACATAAGAGAGGCAACAAAAGTTGTACACATGGCTAAAACAGAAATTTTCTTTCATGTTATAGTAATAATGACATAATTTTGGCATGAAGTGTAAAGACTACTATGTTTATTACCTCCGTAGACGCTGTGAAGACTATTCGTCAACAAGACGCCAAGAAGAAATGACTCATCCATGTTTGTTTGTCTGCTTTTATCCCATTCAGCACTAACTTTTACAGGTACCACGCATTTGCAACAACAGTTACAGACTCAAATCAAATGTACGTTTTTATTCTATCTTCTTATATAATACGCTACCGTGGCTGTCTGTTTGTCTGTCCAGAATTTTAAATCACCTGTAGCCCGCAAACCGTTTGACCTATTGACCTGAAATTTGGTACACATATAATACGTGACCTCGACTATCAGCTTTCGGGGTGATGATTGACCTCCAAGGTTATTCCTCTTTTTACTTAATTGTAGAATCAACACGTATGGGCGCCGTTCTCATCCCTACCACTTTCGCCGTCACTTCCCCTAACTCTTCATGTCTTAAATCATTCTTGAGGCAGATTGAAGAATTAGGTGTCAGCTTAGGTGAAAAATTAAAGAAAACGTACTAAGTAATTGCAATACAAACACTGAATTAATCAGTTTTAATGCAAAAATATGCTGACGACAGAAGAGAAGAAGCAGGCCGCTAGATTGGAGACAAGAAGAGCTGCTCGGGGAGCAGCAAGCGAATCAAGCTCTGAACAAACGAATCCTAAATGTACAGAGAAAGATTATGAAAACAATAAATGCTTAAGTGAAGTGTATTCACTGCACATTATCGTGCAGTGTGCCATTACTGGTGATGATAATAATAGCTCACTACTCAAACCACTCCATGAAGGTTTGGCACTCACACCTATGACCTCCTTGGCTGTGAGACAGCTGCTCTACACTTTGCACCAACTCCAGGACTGCTGCGTTTCCACTTTTCTTATTTCCGGTTGAAAATGAAATGTATAAACACATACATGCTTCCACACATCTTGATTTTATAGCGATCGATATTTGAATTTCAGTTTTAACGGGACCGACGTTGAGAACCCCTGCTCTGACAGCTCGCTGCTTATCCTGGCCATAACTTCTGTTCCATAACAGAGATGTCAGTGCTTAGGGTGTGGCCAGAAATGAACGATGAAGCAATCCCGTCTACTCCAAAAAGGTAACCAGGGCTGGACTGAAGAAAACTGAATACCATCTAGAACAGGAGTCACACTCAGAATCAGAGTCCGAACCACTTTATTACTAGCATGTGGAACATACCAGAATTACTTCAGGTGCAAACATGAAATACAAGACATTACCAGCACAAAACAGCACAATTACAGCCCACCATTAATCTAACAGAGTGCAAACCAAGTTAAAGTCCATTTCAAAATATTCCATTTTGCATTGCATTATTAGTAGGGGAACTGTGCAATAGATACATAGCTAGATACTTTATTAATCCCAAAGGGAAATTCACATGCTCCAGCAGCAGCATACTGATAAAGAACAATATTAAATTAAAGAGTAATAACAATGCAGGTATAACAGACAATAACTTTGTATAATGTTAACGTTTACCCCCCCGGGTGGAATTGAAGAGTCGCATAGTGTGGGGTCTCCTCAGTCTGTCAGTGGAGCAGGATGGTGACAGCAGTCTCGGAAGCTGCTCCTCTGTCTGGAGATGATCCTGCTCAGTGGATGCAGTGGGTTCTCCATGATTGACAGGTGCCTGCTCAGCACCCGTCGCTCTGCCACAGAGTAGTAATAAATAATTTTATGATTTTTTTTCTTCTATTTATTCTGAATTTTTAAGACACTTTTATTCTGTAATGCTGTCACATAACTATCATTATGGTCTGTGTGTTGTTAATGATTTGTTATCTCTGTAAAATGTTTCCTGTCTATCAAAGGTTATATAGTGAATAGTGATGAAGTATCTTCAAGGTGGTAGTGGTTCCCTGTGGTACGGCAGATCTGAAGCCTAATAATCGGGAGTCTGCTTTTAATAAATAATTAATTAATTGGCCGGCTCATTCTTTGTGGGTGTGCGTGCTCATGCAGCTGCAGGGAGTTGAAGGAGTAATTGGGGAAAGATGCACCTGCACTGGAGGGTCTCAATTGCTTCATCAGCTTCCTGCAGTGTGCAATTCAGATGCTGTGCCCATGGAGGTTTATAAAGAAAGAGCTGACATGGGAAAAAGGGGGATCAAGACAGACAGGAAGATCAGTGAAAGCAGGCTCGTTTGGAGAAACAGAGCAAATGAGCCAGCCAGCAGAATGAAAAAGACAGCGCGGATGTTAGCCTCATGGAGGATTGCTATTCTATGGGCAGATTCATCCCCACTGATTATGCGGGGGAGTCCTCTCCAAGGATTTTAGGAATGCCAAAGCAAGTGAGAAGGATGACGGGAGGAAAACCGAGCCCAAGCGGTCTGGCTGGCGCTATCTGAGGCAGCCAAAATGGGGGTTGGGTGGTTGTGGAACACGGCTGCTGAAGTCCCCACCAACTGAGTGAACATTGAGTGAGTTGGGGAGATGAAGAAGGAGTTGTGCTGGGTTCGTGTAGGTGCTGCAAATTCAAAAGACTCGATGACTTTTAGATTTTAAGGTCGATTTTAATTCAGATTTTGTTTTTTGCCTCATGGACCATTACTATTTTCATGGATTATTTATTTAATATGGATGGAGCACTGCACCTTCTGAACACGCTTTGTTTGACTTATTTTAATAAATGCACTAGAGCACTTTTTATACCTTCCCCTTGCCTTGTGTGTTTTCTTCATTTTCTTGGCTTATCCTTTGGAAACGTTACTGGCTTCTTCTACTGATGACTGTGAAACATACAAGTTCAGGGCCTTTCATAAAACATCAATGAAACATGAGGTGCCAGTGCCTGGCCTGTCCCACCTGACATCATATACCCTCAGAATCAAATATAAGAAAGGAAAAGCCCCCCTAGTCCTAGAGCTGATGGGATCCACCTGTCAGCTCGTGAAGAATGCAAAGTTGGCTGTCTACACTGACAGCAAGTGGAAGGTACAAGAGGAGGTGACCAAGCTATCAGCAGGCTGCAGCATAGAGAGGTCCAAGGAAGAGTGCAGGCCAATCACGCAGCATTGGGCTGAGGACAACACATTCAGTTTTGGTCCAAAGCCACAGGCAAGCAGAGGAAGACCATGGTTGTGGAGGAGGTCACCAGGGTGGAGTAAGTGTGCTACCTAGTGAAAGTAAAATGTTGCAGGGTTTCCAGAGAGGCCGGATTCCACCATAAGCAGAAAGGGCTGGGCAGATAGCTGGAAAACTTTGCAAGCTTAAGGGTAACCTATGACTCCCTATCATCCCACCACCAGAACTGCTACCAGTGGTTTGGAAGTGAAGACAACTGCTCACTCCATAAGAACATCAATGCAAGAATACAACACATCCTCTCAGGAGGCAAAGTTGTGTAAACACAGGGGAGTGTCAGGTGGCGGAACAATTGGGTCCTGACAAAACGAGCCAAGATTCTGGAGAACTGCAGGATGGAGGAAGATAAGACCTTAGATGACGCAAAACCCAAACACAATGCCTTCCATAATGGTGAACAATGGCAACTACAGACCCCAAAGGTAGGGGCAAACCAAAGTGTCTTATGCCTGCACTCATGAAACAATGAAACGCGCCTGAGGAATCCCGAACCCCCATGATGCCAATTGTCCCAAACATTACGGTGTCCTGAAATGAGGGGACCAGGTATAAAAAGTGTTGTCATTGTTACATGGTGTAAGCGAAGTTTATGCAAAGACCTTTAAATGAAAGTTTGTAATGTGCACTTTAATCACATCTGAATTGTCTGATTTGTAATTTTAAACTGTGGAGTAAATCAAGGGAAAATGTGTTTTTGTGCGAAACATTATGGAGGGCAACAACAACAACATTTATTTCTATAGCACGTTTTCATACAAATGATGTAAATCAAAGTGCTTTACAAGAGGAAGAAAGAAAAAAGAAAAAAATATAAAAATAAATGGCTGGAGAAAATCTGCAGGGGTTCCAAGGCCACAAGACCTCCTGGCCAGCCCCCACTAGGCATTCAATCAATCAATCAACATTTATTTATATAGCACATATTCATACAAAAAATGTAGCTCAAAGTGCTTTACAAAATAAAGAATAGAAAAATAGAAGACACAATAAAAAATAAACATAAGTCAACATTAATTAACATAGAATAAGTAAGGTCCGATAGCCAGGGTGGACAGAAAAAACAAAAAAAATAATAAAATCTGTAGGGATTCCAGACCAGTCCCCTCTGGGCAATCTACCTAACATAAATCAAACAGTCCTCTTTGGATTTAGGGTTTTCATGGAAGGACCTGCTGATGATGGTCACGTAGACTTCTGGCTTTCAGTCCATCAATGTTGGAGTATCATGATGCTCTGAGTAGGTGGAGGTGGCGCAGGCCGCAACCACAAAGAAACCGGAAAAAGAAACAGAAGAGAGAGTAGGTGTCAGTACGGATTTTAGAGCCACCATGAATAGTTATTATGATGAATTGAACTTACAGAGTATCAGGATTAAGTTAAAGTGAAGTTATAAAAAGGCCATATTAAAGTAATGTGTTTTCAGCAGTGTTTTAAAATGTTCCACTATATTTGCCTGGCGAATTCCTATTGGCAGGCTATTCCAGATTTTAGGTGCATAACAGCAGAAGGCCACCCGTCTCACCACTTCTTTTAAGTTTAGCTTTTGGAATTATAAGGAGACACTCATTTGAAGATCTAAGGTTAGGATTTAGAATGTAAGCTGAAAGGCATCCCGACGCATACCTAACATAAATGATCTCAATCAGTCCTCATGTTTTTCAGGCTTCACATGGAAGAATTTGATGATGATGGTCATGTGGACCTCTGGCCTTCAATCTATCAATGTAAGGACATCGCAGTGCTTTGATCAGGTGATGGTGGTGGCGCAGATCACCACCACAGAGAACCAGAAAGAGAACAGCAGAGAGAGTACGGGTTAGTATGGATTGCGGAGCCATGATAAAAATGATAATTCAATGCATATACAGAATATCAGGGTTATTCTAAAATGAAGCTATGACCTATGAGGGTTTTTAGCAATTTTATTAGCCTGGTGAATTTCTACCGGTAAGCTACTCCAGATTTTAGGTGCATAACAGCAGAAGGCCGCCTCACCACTTCTTTTAAATTTAGCTCTTGTAATAATAAGCAAACACTCATTTGAAGATCTAAGGTTAGGATTTAGAATGTAAGCTGAAAGGCATCCCAAAATGTAGGATGGGGCAGTTTATTTACAGCTTTGGAAACCATAAGTACTACATGTACAATTCGTAAAGCCGGTTGGGACTGTACAAACGTGTACGACAAGAAAAAAACAACATCCCTACTCACTCCTGGCAAGGCATGAGAAATGTGCTTGGACCGCATGAGGCAGCTGATGTTTCCAACTAAGATCACAAGAATCACCCTCAGGCCTGACCTCGTCATGTGACCGAGAGGTACACAGAGGGTCCTTCTCATTGAGCTAGGCATATGCTGGGAGGAAGGAATGTCAGTGCTGCATGAGCGGAAAAGATCAAAGGATTTGGATCTGGTAGCAGAATCTCATAAGGTTTGTTGGAATGCAACCATCAACCCTGTGGATGTCATATGTGGGGGTTTTGTCAGCACAACAGCCATCCAACTTCTTTGGCAGCACTGGCATGACCAGGTCTAAACTAAGAAAAGTCACTACAGAGCTGGCAGATAAGACAGAGAAGGCCAGTTGCTGGCTGTGGTTGCGCAGGGAGGACCGAGTTTGGGGGTCAGCATTCCATTAAGGACGGCTGAAGGGAATGGCTGGGAGAAGTCCTGTGGCCTGCAGGGGACTCTCCAGCCACCCAAACCCGACAAAGGCAGAAATCCAGTGTGGCACCCTGTACATTGGTAAGGTTGGCACCCGACCACACAGTGGACGTCTTGTAGTTTGGGACCGACCGGAATTAGATTTGAGAAAAGTCAGACATGAGACACAGACACAAAAAGGTGGTATTTCCAAAACAAAAGTGGGGTTTATTTACAGGTACAACAAAATGACAAAAAAAAAAATAATGTCCCAACCTAAAATAGTGAGCAATATATACAGTGAAGTTTCCAGTCCACAAAAATAAAAAATAAAGACGAAAATGTATATACACAATAACTGTAGTCTTCTTAAATGAAGAAAAGGTGTTCAGGAAGAAACTACGCACAGCAAATGTCCTAAGAATGCCAAAAATATTTACAAGGAACAAAAAGAGTATATATACAAGGAAAAACAAAGTGCACCATAAACCCAAAATCTATATAAATACCTCCACCCAAAATCAAACTATGACTAGGAGATATTTATAAACAAGAAAATATTTACAAAATAAGGCACAAGCCGCTGTTTAGTATAAAAACCGAATGAGCTTTATCAACACTCTATCTACGTGAGAGTCAAAAGACAACCCTTTTTGAGTCAGGAAGTGCCTCTTATATTATTATTATTTACAGAAGCCAGAGATAACCAATCTCTTCCACAAACCTTTCGCTAAGCACTAATCACTGTCTTTCCAAAACAAAATAAGGACTTATTACAATGTGCATCATACAGACCAATTTCACTTCTGAATAACGACGTTAAAATACTCTCTAAAATCTTAGCCAGAAGGATGGAGAAAGTGCTCTCCCCGGTAATATCACAAGACCAAACTGGATTTATTAGGGGCCGGCACTTATCTTCAAATCTTCGACGCCTGTTTAATGTAATATACTCACCAACTAAATCAAACACCCCAGAAAGTGACTCTTATAGTTAGTGAACAAATCTTTAGCCAATCCAGCGACACGGTTCTCCCTTTCACCAATCGCGACTGATGCAGGTGCTATCTGCACAGGTATGATTCCAGGGATTAATAAAATAAAAATGGGAGGTCGAGCTTTTAGTTACAGGGCCCCTAAACTGTGGAATGGTCTGCTTACTACAATAAGAGATGCCCCTTCTGTCTCAGCTTTCAAATCCCGGCTGAAGACTCACTAATTTAGTTTAGCACACCCTGACTAGAGCTGCTGATTAACTGTACAGACTGCATCTCTGTTGTTGGTCATTAGCACTAAAACATAAGTAACATGACAGTTAGAATTTATTATTAATCCTCACCTATTCTGGTTCTCTTCCCGGTACTAAAATGTGGCACTTGGTGCCACTGCCCATCTGCCAAGCTGTTTTGCCTGCCTAAGGTAAAGTCATCTCTGATGGAGGATCACAGGAATCGTCGGGTAGAGGGGTCCTTTCATTGGATTGGCTGCCCCAGCGCTGACTCAGCTGTGGAATGGCCAATAGGGGAGGCAGCTTGATGGCTGAGGTCTCCAGGACTCTGAACAAATCCAAATCATATTATGTGATGTCATCTACTGTTGAATTCTGCTCTGTACTTGTAACATTTCTGTTGCACTATTATATTGTATTGATTACTTGTGTTCTTTTCTGTGTATTGTATTGTATTTAACCCCTTCTTTTTGACACCCACTTCACACCCAACCTACCTGGAAAGGGGTCTCTTTTTGAATTGCTTTTGCAAGGTTTCTTCCATTTTTCACCTACAAGGATTTTGGAGTTTTTCCTTGTCTTCTTAAAGAGTCAAGGCTGGGGGGGCTGTCAAGAGGCAGGGCCTGTTAAAGCTCATTACGGCACTTCTTGTGTGATTTTGGGCTTGTGAAGGACAGCCAGGTCCCATGCCCAGCCGGGACGCCCCTGCTGCTTATGTTCCGGTGGAGCCACCATGGGCAGTCCAACACCTCCCCCGGGATGCTTGGTGGCAGCCTCCCTGGCCAACGGTGATTCCCCAACCACCCGCAGGGCTCCATGGGAGATGGAGTCCTCCACAGCTTGGTTGGGGCCCGGGGTGGCCACTAGGGGGGGGGCTGTCTGCTTAGAACAGTCCGGCTGAACGAGTCTTCAGCCCCACCCGGAAGTGCAATTAGGACCAGGTGGTCAATCACCTGGAACGCTTCCGGGTGGGCTATAAAAGGGCCCAGCCACCACCACTCGAAGAGCCAGAGTCGGGAGGAGGAGGACTAAGCCTGAGGAGGAGTGGTGGTAAAGGAGAAGAGAGTGTTTTGGTGTAATTGTGCTTTTGGGACTGTGTTGGGCTATGTGGCATGGGGAAGACGTGTCCCACAGCTGAAGAATTAATAAAGCCTTTGTGTTAATTTTGTACGTGCCTCTGCGTCAGTCTGTGCCGGGTCGGGCGCTTATATAGTGCCTTATTACAGGCTATACAAAAATAAATTGTATTGTATTGTATGTAATAAACAGGTTAGCGGTTTAACTTTCGCACGAGCGAGTGAGCACAAGAGTGATCTGGAACACATCACAAACTCACTTGCCGATACACACTACAAAAGTAAGTTTCTTTTCTTCTTGGGAATTCCCTCCTCACACTAATTTCACATGTTTCTAACTAAAACTCTTTGCACCTTTTTCTTTGTCAATGGCAGGACTAAAGAGATGACTGCCTTTATGATGGGGTAGACACAGTGTCCTCCAGCAGCCCTGACCTGGAGGCACACCCGACCAGTCGCCAGCATCCTACTGCGTGAACCTGCCAAAGAGGAAGTTAAAATGACTGTGAAAGCACACTCTGCACTTAATGACTTAAACAGGTAAGTGCTTTACCAATTATTTTGCAAAGGTCAACTTTACCCTTTTCTTAGAACTTTCTTTCCTTTAAAGTGGTAATGCCTAGTAGGCAGATTACCACATCCAGGCACAACACAAGTTTTTATTTACAAGGTGGAAATGCTTGTCTTTCATTTTCTACAGAACAGCAGCAAAAGCACAGCACAAATAAAGAGCACTCTTTGCCTCTCCTTATCTCTCTATCTCTGCCTCTGTCTCCTTCCACCTTCACTCCTCCTCCAGCAAGCTTTGTCTTCTCCCTCCAGATTTTGGCTCCTGAAATGAAGAGAGCGGCCTTCTTTTATGACACACTTCCCATTAGCATGATCTGGAAATGTACTACTGGGTGAAGCAGAAGTCTGAGAAAGTAGGGCTCCACAATCAATGCAGCACCCCCTGGTGGCATCACTCTGGAACTCAACAGGGCTGAGGCACCAAACTCCAACTCTCAGTGTGCACTCTGGGAATCCGTGGTGCCATTGCAATCTAGGGGGGCTGCCATTTAGCAATTTGAGGGGAGGGAATATCCTCTTCCTGTTTTCTCCCCCCGGTTACTTCCATTGACAGGGCCCTGGCTGTCCGCCACAGACCCCATTGAGTCACTGTGCCTATGCTAAAACATCAGTACTTAACTTATTACATTTCAGCCTGATTAAAACTAAATGCATCCCTGTAACATCTGTTCAGTTCTTGTCACTGGATTGCATGCTGTATAGTATACTCAGTCTTTCTCTTGTTAGACCACCAAAGCACACAAATGCACCAGCAGGCAGTATCTTTGTGAAATAGTGAAATAAGCTTCAGTGTAGGGAAAGAATATAAGGGATCGTTAGTGTGACTTTTTAATGTCGTTGTTGTCTAGTTGACTAAAGATTAAAGACAGAAATTCACATCTGGACATTGTAAAAGAAGAGAACCAACACTGAAAGAGGATTGGGGCATAGCCATGACCCCTTATAGTCTAAATGAAATAGAGAAAATAAACACACCAAAACAAAGCAATGACTTTTCAGACATGAGTCCAAATCAAAGAACTTACAGCAACAGTGGGGTTTGAGTTCATATGGAATCCAGGCAGGAAGGGGAGGGCCCAGAAGGGCAGGCAACGGAAGAGACATCAGGGGCGGAAAGGCTGCTGTCAATCATCCGCTCTCCATAGGGAGGAAGAGAGGAGGCATCAGTCAATGGCGATGACTTTCTGAAGAGAATCCACACCCCTGGCCCTGAAAGGAACACGAACAGTAAAGTACAGCAGGCAGCCAGTCTATTTTTAAGATGGCTGAATCTCACAACAGTGTTTTGCTTTTTTCTTTTTTCTCTTCTTAAAATGACATGGATCCACTGCTTTGACGCTGATCAAGGTTTGATTACATTTTTAACTTGAAAAATCTAAGTATTCAGCAGGCTTTAATGTTTCTACTTTCTCGTATATGTGAAGTATAGGGAAAGTATTGCAATCGTCCAAAGATTCGATGTGGAGATTTTAATAAATCTCGACATTTTAGACCTCCCTGAGTCCGATTTACTTTCTCGTAGGGAAATTATTTGAATCGTCCAAAAATTTAATTTTTAGAATTATGTCTGTGCGCCTGTCTGTCTTTGTTATAATGAAATAACAAAGCTTCCACAAAGGAAAAGAGCTGGGGACCG
This sequence comes from Polypterus senegalus, assembly GCF_016835505.1. Classification (NCBI taxonomy): domain Eukaryota; kingdom Metazoa; phylum Chordata; class Cladistia; order Polypteriformes; family Polypteridae; genus Polypterus; species Polypterus senegalus. The sequence goes on from NC_053158.1 coordinate 13,840,586, forward strand.
TCCCCGTATCATGTCCAAAGGACAAAACAATTCAAAAAAGGCAAATTATTGATCAAAATACTTTTTACAGCAGTTGACAAATGTGAATTACAAAGATGGCATCTTTATACTGTAACAAAATTGCGGGAGGAAATGATATGGCAGGAGATGACGTTGTGATTGGCAGACGTATGTGGCGTCATCAGAAGGAACTGGAACTGATGTAATGGTGGAAGTGACATCATCTTCTGCCGACCGGATGTGATGTCATCAAAGGGAACCGGATGTGGAAGTGACATTTAGTGCCCATCTTGGGAACCCGGAAGTATGGAATGTATATTATTTCTTCTTTTTGTCTGACAAAAAAGAAAGAGAGGCATTAGTACCACAAATCAACCCCTTGTCTCGCGATATTTCACTCACCTCAGGGCATGTTGACTACCTGCTAAGCACATGTGTGTGTGTATGTGTGTGTGTGTGTGTGTGTGTGTGTGTGTGTGTAAACACGATAACCTAAGTATGCTTACACTTTGGTCAGCCAAATTTTGCATACAAGTGTTAGGTACAAAACGTAGATTCCTATCAACTTCTGGGCTATTTCCGCTAACCGGTACCTTTTATTCATGCAGCTGAAGAGTCCAATTTATTCAAATTTACTTTTATAATAATCATTCAATGTATTATTAATTTGATTTGTTATTGATGGTTCTTTAATGTACATAACATAAAAATATAATTATTGTCTTACGCTTTACTCCTCAAATATCCATTCCCATACCTGAGTATATGAGAAAGTCTAGGGGAGACCACTCCTGATTGATTGATTGATTGATTGATTGATTTTCTTAACATCACAGTGCAGGTACCCATTTAGCTCCATTATAAAGCTCAACAGCAGGCTAGTTATTTTTTTAAATGTATAAAATATGCTTCATTTTAGAACACAGTTTCATGTGGCAAACTAATCTATACAATGTTTGTGAAGAAATATCTTCAACTTGAAAAGTACCAAACTTATTCTTCAAGGTGGGGGGAGAGAACGATCTACTGTCAGGTCTGCTGCAGTCAGTGAACTCAATTCCAGAATTTTGATATTATCAACATAAATCAAATTCTTTTCCCCGCTGCATTAACAGCAACATGTCCCCAGGAAGCCTGAATATGAACTACAGGATATTCACACCTAAGACCTGAGTGAGGATCCATACAGTAGATTGAATTTTTGAAAATGTAATGATTTTTATTTTCCTGCATTGCATTTCTTTCTCTGTGACACGTCTGCTTAGCACCATCAACTTATTTCTAAAGTGAACAATGATGGATGAAAACGAATTAAACAAACAGGTCAATGAGCGACAGGGTAGCATGTTTAACATTACTTGTAGGGATGCCTTCAGGCAAGTGTAGATGAGCGCTGAAGTAAAAACCCTGTGTTTTAAGAAATGCCTGCTGGAATTACTGGGGGGAGCTCAAAGCGAAAAATGAAGAAGTTTAAGGGCAAGAAAAATGCACTCTGCTGGATTCCTGCAGGATTATTTCTAGTGTAGCTTTCACTGCAGGCAGCCATCCTGGTGGACTACCCCTCACCTCTGGTTTAAATACCCTACCGGGAGGGTAGGAAGTAGGCATCCCATGATTAGAATTGTTCTTAGATCTTCCTGCCTGTCATCTGGGGTCCTAGAATCTGGGGTTCTAGGGTCCTAGAATTGTACTAAGTGGCTTCAGTAAATCAAATGATTGATATGAGGTCTGTTCTGTGAGGAAGCAACAAAAGGATACGATCAGAGTGGAGAATATGATATTATTTATCTGTACTTTCAAAAAGCATTTGATGAGGTGCCACATGAGAGTTTGGGCATCAAACTAAAAGAAGTGGCAGTTCAGGGTGATGTTTGTAGGTGGATATAGAATTGGCTCAGACTTAGGAAGCAGAGGGTGATGGTGTGAGAAACCTCATCAGAATTGGGTAATATTAAGAGTGTGTCCAGCAGGGGGCAGTGCTGAGGCTCCTGCTATTTTTAATAGATATAAATAATTTAGATACTAATATAAGTAACAAGCTGGTCAAGTTTGCAGATGATACCAAGATACCAATCTGGAATCTCTTGAATCATCACAAAGGGACTTGGATAGCATACAGGCTTGGGCAAATTTGTGGCAGATGAAATTTAATATCCGTAAATGTAAAGTATCACACATAGGAAGTACAAATGTTAGGTTTGATGTGAAGGATTTAGGAGTTGCAGTGGACTCAACACTGTCAACTGCCAGACAGTGTTCAGAGGCCATTAAGAAGGCTAACAGAATGTCAGGTTATATAGCGCCTTGATGTGTGGAGGACAGGTCACAGGAAGTTCTGCTCAAGCTTTAAAACACACTGGTGAGGCCTCATCTGGAGTTCTGTGAGCAGTTTTGGTGTTCAAGCCACAAAAAGGACACAGCAGCACAAGAAAAGGTCCAGAGAAGGGCAACTAGGCTGATTCCAGGGCTACAGGGAATGATTTATGAAGAACAATTAAAAGAGCTGAGCCTTTGCAGTTTAAGCAAAAGAAGATTAAGAGGTGACATGATTCAATTGTTTCAAATTTTGAAGGGAATTAGCAAAATGGACCAAGACTGTGACTTTAAAATCAGTTCATCAAGATCACGGGGACACAGTCAGAAATTTGTTAAGGGTAAATTTTGTACACAAAAATTAGGAAGTTTTTGTTTACACAGAGAACCACAGACATGTGGAATAAGTGACCAAGTAGTGTGGCAGACAGTAGGAGTTCGGGGATTTTCAAAACTCAACTTGATGTTATTTTGGAAGAATTAAGTGGAGTGGACTGGCGAGCTTTGTTGGGCTAAACGGCCTGTTCTCGTCGAGATTGTTCTAATGTTTTATCATTCTAGATTTGACTTTTGTGATGATATTCAGTCTCTTGGTTAATACGCAGAAATTTGAAACATTGATATTTCTTGAATTTTTAAAGGATTTAATAAATGTACATGTTTAATCTTTTATATTTGTTGCAGATGGCTGGGGCGACGACCCGGCCGGGACACCTTGGAGGACCAGAAGAGGGCATGCGCCCATCTCAGACCACGTGGGGGGAGCCACCCTGGTTGCTATGGGGACCACGGGTACAGAGCTTTGAAACTCAACCCTATAGGGGCCCGTGGTCACCGCCAGGGGGTGCCCCCATGCCTTTGGAGCCCTGGACCTCAGCACTTCTGCTACACCAGGAAGTGCTGGGGGGAAGAGGAGCAGGGACACCCGGAGTGCTTCCAGGGATACAGCTGGCACTTCTGCCACACTGGGGTGTGTCGGCGGGAGATTGCCTGGAAGCACCTGGAGCACATCCGGGTGTGGATAAAAGGGGACGCCTCCCTTTATTCGAGACTGGAGTCGGGTGAGGAGAGGATGAAGCAGGAGAAGAGAGACTGGAGGCGGCCCGAAGAGAGAGGCTGAGTGTGTGAGAGGCCTGGACTTTGGGGAAGTCTTGGGGTTTGTGTGGCACTTATTGGACTTGTAAATAGTAGAAACTGTAAATAAACGTGTGGTGCTGTTTTACAACATGTCTGCCTGTCTGTGTCTGGGGCTTCGTCCACACTTATATACAAATTGTTGTTTCATATAGAGAAAATAGTCTGATAGATGCAAAAGGACAGATTAGCATCTCCACATTTATATTTACATGCATTTGCTTAGCTGATGCTATGTCCTTCAAAATAAATTAGTTTTGTAAAATTTGACTTGCTTGTATGGAATGTTATCTGATTTTAATAAATTCAATACAATTCTTAAAAAACCATAAATTACAAAAGAGGTCAGTCTAATAATAATTCTTTACATTTATATGGAACTTTTCTCGCTTACTCTGATATATACAGTACCATATCATCTGCATATAGAGAAATTTTCTGTCCTTCTCTGATAATCCCCTTTATCTCATAAACATTTCAACAGTGAACTGCCAGTGGCTCAATGGCGATTGAAAAAAGTAGTGGTGACAGGGGGTATACTTGTCTAGTACTGTGTACTAGTTTGAAGTAGTCTGAAAGAATATTGTTAATACAAACTGAAGCTTCTGGACTGGTATACAGTAGTTTGATACATGCACAAATGTTCAAGCCAAACCCAAATGTCTTCAATGTAGTGAAAAGGTAGTTCCATTCACCATATCAAATGATTTTTCTGCATCCAACGATAATATCACCTCTGGAGTGTTAAACTTTGTGGGTGGATATATTAAATGAAACAGGTGACGAAGATTGGAAGCTGTCTGCCTTTAATAAATCCAGTTTGGTCTTGTGATTTTATCAAAGGAAGCACTTTCTCAATCCTACTGGCAAGGTCTTTACAGAGTATCTTAGCATTATTATCCAGAAGTGAAGTTCCCTGCATTTATAATGTTCCCTACATCACATATATAGAGCGACCGTGATCGGCTCAGATTTGCTTCTGTTGCACTATGCTGCTGCGCTACAAACCTGCGGTTGACTTGGAAATGGACAAGCAGCCCTCCACGGATGTGGCAGGCGCACATCGGCATGTTGTCCTGTTGGGGGGTGGTCCCCAAAAGAGTTCAGGAACATCACAGTATCATGACATTAAATCTTGTTTTCCTTATTGTAAGAACTATTGACATATCAAAAAAAAAATTGTATTTGTGATTATTTAGCTTACTTTAAGAATTCTCATAATTTCTTTTTTGTCTATGTTTTGCATATGCATTTCTGCAGTGTACTTCTGGCGTCACAATATCATAGGCCGTCAGGCATAAACATAGAATTACTAGACGCTGCATGACCAGCAGCATCGTACGTCAACGTCACCACCATATTGCGAGTGGCACTGCTGTGGAGTGAAGTAATGGATAAAGATGCCTCACGCATGCGCTGCTTGGAATTGTACAAACCGCTGTACACTCTAAACCAGTTCCCAGGGATTACATTTCATAGGTAAGGCTGAGAAGAGCCAAGCAAAATGACACCTTTTATTGGCTAACTAAAAAGAGTACAATATGCAAGTTTTCGAGGCGACTCAGTCCCCTTCTTCAGGCAAGATGTAATAGGTAAGGCTGAAGAATTGTTTTGGTTATATTTGGCCATTAGTCAATGCTGTTTTATAATCTTAGCTTTAGCTATACCATGCTAAGCTAGCAAAGCTATGCATTTATGTGCTCAAGTGAGCCTCCAAACAATGTTTTGACTAAACTTATTTAGTCACTAACTATGTAGATTGTTGTTAGCTATTAACATTTCTCAAACTTTGAAGGTTTCCCAAAAAAAAATCCATCTTAGGAAGCAGTGGGAGGTAGCCCTTAGAATGGATTTTGAGAAAGCTGTCCTGTGATGTATGCCATGCTAGTTTGGTAACAGATGTTGTTCCGGCATCATATGATCAAAGCTACCACTCTCTCACATTAAAAAACAAAAGAGGTTTGATGATTCCTTCTGAGGGTCTAGTCAAGGTGGTCAAAGTAGCTGTTATCTTACAGTCGACATTAGGGCAAGCTGTCAGCGTATCTTTGATCAATCAGTTTGTTTGGGCTGAGATTGGTTCAGATGATGCGTTTTTTCTCAAGGAGCACATCGAGGAAACACAGTTTGAACTTGACAACCATCATTTTATGCTCATGTCTTTAGTTGTGTCAGTCTTCCACAAACTAAGGCTGAAACACATTGCCAGACTGAATACTCTCAAGTCACAGGATCTGAGTGAGCGAGAGGAGTGTAAGTCTGTAGGAGATGAGTGAGGTTGTGGAGAGCTTTAAATGTTCAGAGCAGTATTTTGTATTGTATTCAGTAGTTAACAGGGAGCCAGTGAAGCTGAGAGAGAATCGATGTAATATGTTCAGTGAATTTAGAACAGCAGGTTATTATCCTGGCAGCAGAATTTTGAAGAAGTTGTAAACGATGGATACGTTTTTTGGGATGCCAGATAGAATAGCGTTACAGTAATCTATACGTGAGGTGACTCGGGCATTAACCAATACTTCAGTTCTGTGTTGCGTAAGAACAGGACGAAGTCTAGAAATGTTTCGGAGATTGAAGAAGGCAGTCCGAGAAATTTTACTTATATGGCAGGAATTATTTAATTATTATTTAATAATTGCCATTATTAGTGTATAAATGGATATAAATAATTGCATTTAAACAATTTGCCAACATCTGTTGAGTGTAAATGACACTGTTTTAAATGTTATTGTTTTTTCAACAGAAAACCCAGTTTCCATGTCTATCTGTATTAGTTTAAATGGCACTTTTGCCACTCGCAATATGGCGGATGCGCTGACGTATCGTGTCGACTTTACAACACAGTGAATGCGACGTCTATCTATATGTGTGTATGCCGACAGGGCTGCACTTCTGAACTCCCAACTCTTATGCACCAAACTGGGATGCCTCGAGAAGACTGCTGCCACCTGTAGTATGGAGGATGAAACTGCTCCTGGTCTCCAGCTTCTGCTGGTCCATCCCTTATATATTATTCCGGCTGGGTAAGAAGTCTTCCTGCCTGTCTGTCCTCCATGGCACTTATATATTTTATCAAAAATAAGAGGTAAGTGGAGTAACTGTTCCTAAAATATTTTCATTACCCTAAATCATCTAAATGTACCAATGTGTTAGCCCCTCACTGTTTATTCTCTTTATTTGTTTCCCAAGCCATGGAAAGGAGATCTCAGTTTAAATGTTCCTTTCTCAGAGAATATGACTGATACCGGGAACAATGGCTAATGTGTAGTTTGTGTTTTTAAATTGTACACTACATTCTGACAGAAAGTAACAGACAGGTATAAGTTTTAGAGCAAGGACATGTGCTTCACATTTTGTGATATTCTTATCTATATTAGTCCTGCTTCTACTTCTTCTTTCACTAGACAAGGCATAAGCTTAGTATAAATGTTTGCCCTACATGAATGATTTTAGAAATTGCCTTTACCTGATGTGTTTGGAATGGCAAACATTCCTGCTTAGTGAATAGCAATGAAGAACCCAAGAGTTAGCTGCGTTTTTGTTTTTTTTTTTCTGTCTTCACGGTGTCCAGTTTCAATCAATTTATCATCTTATGAGTAAAAAAACTGAACAGTTCATGTGATAGCATTACATCTAAAAATTCACATTTACAGTTACCATCCTCAAAGAGGTGCAAAGATCTGGTTAATGGGAAATAAAATAGTAGTTTTGTCACTACTTCCAACATTTATAATGAGGGCATGCTAAGAAATGCAAAGCAGGACATTTCAAATTAAAATCAGAATAAAGTTCTAGAATCATGCATTAACTCTTTGAGGGCTGAATATTTTTTCCAAAAAACTCAGTTTTCTGGAAAGCACATAAAGCATTCATGTCACCTATAAATCAACATAAAATGTCTATTGCTATGTGCTTTGTCTGCTGTTGGCACATGTTTGGCATCTCTGGTGGCAGTGGCACCTCAATGGTCAGCAGGAACAAACTTTGGGCTGGCTGTCTTAGTAACAGTAGGTGGGCAGCGGTGATGGTGGCGGTGGTGGCAGTGTGACACAATCTGGTTTGTACCTCTTGTCATTGTAAGTGGTGGTCCTACCAGGCAAACACTACACGAAAAAGTGTTCAGCACCACAATCAGCTGGGGACAGATGAGACGATGCTGGTACCTTACTTTCGTTTTCAATATCCATCTCACTTGCATCAAACTTGGAGTCTGACAAAAATTATATGAAACGTCCATGGAGTATTTTGCTTTTGTACATTCGCTTTGGCCAGATGTCGATGCCATTTTAAAGGTTGTTTGCTCTTCGCTACTCATGCACGCGCAGGAAATCGAGGTCAAACCAACAAAGCTATGTAACTGTCCTTCTAGCAAAGAGAGTCAAACTAAAATGTAAGGGTGAATTTTGTTGCAGTTTACAGCTGATTATTGTCCTCTACCCCTGAATATTGACAAAAGTCAATCTCGGCCCTAAAAGAGTTAATTTTAAATGAAATACATAAAGAGATTCCAAACTTTTTGCACATCTCTCTTATTTAATAACTTCCTAGCCTCACCTTGCTGAGATCTGCTTGCACTTTGACATTGTCACCAGTAGGAGGTGCCACAGAGCCCCCAAATCCCAGACATATGACACCCAATGCCACTCCAGGTTCAAATAAAGGATTTATAATCCACACAGCTCAAATGTAACAATGGAAACAGACAATATACAGATTTGAATAGTCGCGGTTTGGCTCTCATACTCTTTCTCTTTTCGCTCTCCTCTTCGCCCGTTGCCTCTCGACTCTGACTCAGTCAGGTATGGTGGTGGGCTTCTTTTAAACCAGACCCATGAGTACTTCCAGAGATATGCCATTGTCATGTTTCAGCCAGTATTTTTCCCCCTGGCTGTTGTTCACAGTTGTGTTTCTTGTCTGTTTTGTTTAATTTTCAGAATCAGAAAACTTTATTAATCCTGAGGGAAATTATATTCTGTATCATTTATTTATCAATTATCATTTATCAATTTATTTCGTTAACAATGTACATGTCAATATCTATGTAAGTGTTGTGAAAGGGGTGTGGCCTAAGTTATGATCCTTGTGTTTTGTGGGTTGCTCCCCAAGGGGCGGGGTCACCTGCCAATAACCACCAGGAACGGCCCTCCACCCTCCCATATTTCCTGGTGCTTCATTGAATGTGTTTCACAGTGGAGTGTTTTCTTGTGTTTCTGTCCTTTTTTGAATTTAGGATTTTGAACCCTAATTCTGTGGTTGACCTCTGGATTTCGTATTGGGATGGTGTTTATTGTTATTTTGAACTTCTGCTCCATTTTATGACCATGATTTTTGGATTCCGTTTTGGGATTTTTCTTGACTGTGTTTTTCCTTGACTTTCAGGCAATTCTTTCTGCTGATCGGAGCTTTGTGCCTGTACAGGCTTCGGTAATAATAAACCTTTTTATGTTATTATGAATTCTCTTGGCCCTTTCAAAGGCACTGTACACAGAGGAGCCTCAACATTAAAAGTACTGACAGGTGACGTGAACACCACTGATTATCTCTTTATAATGGCATCCATCAAGGAGTGGGATATATTAGGCAGCAAGCGAACAGTCAGTTCTTGAAGGTGATGTGTTAGAAACAGGAAAAACAGGCAAGCGTGAGGATCTGAGCAGCTCTGACAAGGGCCAAATTGTGGTGGCCAGACGACTGGGTCAGAACGTCTCCAAAATGTCAGGTCTTTGTGGGGTGTTCCCAGTATGCATTGGTTAGTACCTACCAAAAAGTAAGGACAACCAGGTCAGGGCACTCAAGGCTCATTGATACTCATGGGGAGCAAAGGCTAGCCCTCCAGGTCCGATCTTACAGATCTGCCACTCTACCGTAATTTGTTGAAAAACGTAGTGCTGGCCTTGATAGAAAGGTGTCACAACACACAGCATATAACAGCTGGGTGCAAATGGGACTTTCTCAGTGTGCTTCTGCTGACCCTAATCCACAGCTGAAAGAGATGTCAGAGCTGGACCATGGAGCAATAAAAGAAGGTGGCCGGGCTTGATGAATCAAGTTTTCTTATAGATCATTTAGATGGTTGGGTGGGTGTGCATCATTTACCTGGGGAAGAGATGGCAGCACGATGCACTATGGGAAGAAGGCAGAAGCACCAGGCAATGTTTTGCTGGGAAACCATCTATTGGAATTAAACTGCAAAGCATTTTATTACTAAAAAGGTTTGTGATGCACCATCTGTTGGAATGAAAAATGCAGTGCATAGGTCTATGTTATAGGCCATTTGGCATGGGATTTGTAAAAGCAGTGTTAAAGTTTGTGCTGGGCCATCTGTTGGAATGACAAATGCAATACATTTTATTACTAAAAAGGTACTTGATGCACCATCTGTTGGAAAGAAAAATGTAACATGTATGTCTCTGTTGTATGCCATTTGGTATGGGATTCGTAAAAGCGATATTAATGTTTGTAATGCACCATCTGTTGGAATAACAAATGCAATAGATATGTCTCTGTTATAGGCCAGTTGGTATGGGATTTGTGAAAGCAGTATTAATGTTTGTGATGAGTTATCTGTTAGAATAACAAATGCAATACATTTTCTTACTAAAAAGCTTGTTGATGCACCATCTGTTGGAATAACAAATGCAACACATATGTCTCTGTTACATGCCATTTGCCTTGGAATTCGTAAAAGCAGTGTTAATGTTCATTATATGCCATCTGTTGGAATAACAAATGTAATAGATATGTCTCTGCTATATGCCATTTGTCATGGGATTCATAAAACCAGTGTTAAAGTTTGTGATGTGCCATGTTTTGGAATGAGAGAGATGTAGTAACTGGATGGAGGCGAAGACATTTATCCTTTATTAGGGTGGATGATCATATAGTTTTCTGCTTCACTCGTTATATTTACGGTCCACAGCATTTCTTTACAGACTATTTGTTAACAATGTCTATGTAAATCATCCTGTAATATTACTACGGATGTGCTTATTTTTATGATAGATACAGTACAAATGTGCCAAATCCTAAAATATGGGACAAGTGGCACATGAAGCCTAATATTTCAAAGAATTTCAGAGCTGCATCTGACAGAAGCTTTAGGTAAGAAGATTTTGACTACTTGATGACAGTCTTTATTTCTTGAATAATAATTCACCATTTTTTAAAATATTGTTCATCATTTTATGTTACAGAATTATCAACAGCTTAAATCTATTTTTTCTCTGATGGTAGTAAATGTACTTAGAAGAATCAACACCACCGAGGTCACCATTTCCCAGTTCTGAGACCGTTGCCCAACTGAACAACTGAGAAGCAAGATGCCTGATGTGTTTCCTGACATAATTTATAAAATCTGTTGTTCTTGAGAAATGAGTCTCCTGGATTTTTTTTGTCTTGGAAGCCCAGGGAGAAGAAGGTAAAAGAAAAATTTAGTCCATAAGCAGAAAAAGAGAGGGGACATATCTAGTGAAACTGAAAAATAAAAAATAATGGAAACAAATAATAACTAGTGCTCATTAAAAAAAAGAAAAGCAAGAAAAACTTGACCATTTTTTAAAATTATTTCTGGTACACTGGATTTGATCCTGGCATCAGTCTAATTATGATTATTCCTTTCATTCAAGATGTGTGTACTTTATAAGGCTTTACAGGTTTGACTTTTGAAATGCAAAATTGAGTTAAAATTTGTCTGGTGATTAGGAAATGTCAATTCAGAAAAAATAACAAAAGCAAAAAAACATTGTTTTTTTTCTATGGCTAGATTGTCATTTTGTCTATTTCTTTGTTGTCATTTTAAGGAAACAGGTTGAAGTCAACTCCTGTCTTGCCAAAGGTCATTGTCCAACCTGCTATATCCTAATTACTGGGTCTCGGGGGTCTGCTGGAGCCAATCCCAGCCAACACAGGGCACAAGGCAGGAACAACTCCCTGGGCAGGGTGCCAGCACACACACACCAAGGACAATTTAGGATCGCCAATGCACCAAACCTGCATGTCTTTGGACTGTGGGAGGAAACCGGAGTACCCGGAGAAGGAAACCCACACAGACACGGGGAGAACATGCAAACTCCATGCAGGGAGGACCCAGGAAGCGAACCCGGGTCTCCTAACTGCAGGGCAGCAGCGCTATCACTGCACCACCCTGGTGAGTTATCAGATAATCTGAAATATGTTGAGTCTTTACAGAGGGACTTGGACAGCAGACACGCAGTGCAATTTTTGCATACAAGTATTAGGTACAAAACATAGATTTCTGTCAACTTTTGAGCTATTTCCGTTAAACGCAAGTGGTGCTTTTTTATTCATGCAGCTTATTTATTCAACTCTACTTTTATAATAATTGTTCAATATATTATTAATGTGATTTAATTTTTTCTTCTTCTTCTTCTTACGTCTGCTCCTGTTAGGGGTCACCACAGCGGATCATCTTGTTTCCATATCTTACTGTCCTCGTTATCTTGCTCTGTGACACCCACCACCTGCATGTCCTCTCTCACCACATCCATAAACCTTCTCTTCGGCCTTCCTCTTTTCCACTTGCCTGGAAGCTCTATCCTTAACATCCTTTGACCAATATATCCAGCATCTTTCCTCTACACATGTCCAAACCAACGCCATCTCCCTTCTCTGACTTTGTCTCCCAACTGTCCACCTTGAGCTGACCCTCTAATGTCCTCATTTCTAATCCTGTCCATCCTCATCACACCCAATGCAAATCTTAACATCTTTAACTCTGTCACCTCCAGCTCTGTCTCCTGTGCCACCGTCTCCAACCCATGTAACATAGCTGGTCTCACTACCGTCCTGTAGACCTTCCCTTTCACTCTTGCTGATAACCGTCTGTCACAAACTAATGATGATTAATGACGGTTCCTTACTCCTCAAATATCCATCCCCATATCTGAGCATATTAGAAAGTCTAGAGGAGACCTCTCATGATGTTCTCTACATGTTTCTGTGGTATACTGAAGAACAATTATAAACAGCTGACCTTCATTAAATTGATTATTGGATTTCTAAACCAAATTACAGCACCAGTGAGGATTTAGGGCTGTCATATTAAAATGAGTCAATACTTGTGAGATCAGTTGTGTGTTGTAAGTTTGTTTAATTTAGATCACTTTGCAGAGATGTGTATTCTTTTTCTCATGATCCTTATCAAATGGCCAAACAAAATCTACTGTGATTCAATGGTGTATAACGAAAAAATGTCAGAACTTCAAAAGGGGGAATAGTTTTTATAGGCATTGTGGAAAAGTATTACACTATAACCCCATGACCATCTAAAATAAAAACATTAAAGCAAACACTCTAAAATATATGGTGCCCTCAATAATGTTTTAGACAAAGGCAAATTTAACCTTGATTTAGCCATCTGCTCCACAGTTTATAATTATTACTCAAACAATTCAGCCGTGATTAAAGTGTACATTGCAGACTTTCATTTATGTGGAGGACTATTTTGGACAAAATTAAATAAATAAATAAATAAATAAATGTGCAAATAAGTAAAAGTACTGTGAAATGAGAGCATAAATAAATAAATGTATCATGAAGTGAAGTCTTAATAAATAAATGTATGATGAAATGAGAGCATAAATAAATAAATGTGTCACGAAATATGTTTTTCGTTGCTTATTTATTTATTTCATTTTGTCCGTAACATTCCTGCAAACCGTCATGAAATACGGCTTGAAATAAAACTGTCACTGCCACTCGTCAAAGTTGAGAGGGTGGGCTCTAACACGCCCTCTAGTTACTGATTGGTGAATCGATAGCACAAAATTAATTAGAAAAATGCTTACTACTGCCGATGAAATGGATTCTGCCAAAGATATTACGTATTTCAGAGAGAGAATTGAAGATTTATCGGAGGAAATTATAATGTTGGCGGCCCTTTTAGACTCCGATATACAGTAGATGAAACTGTTTTTGAAATTATCGAAGAACAGGTGGAACAGACTCGACTACACTCCAGTTCAGGTGACACAGTTCCCTGCTCTGGACGTCCATCCTTTGACATTCCAGCTGAGTCAATAGAACACCTTCTGTTATGCGGTTTAAAAGTACGACAAATTGTAGATCTATATGGTGTATCGGGGAAGGCGATCACAAAGGCGAATGAGCCAGTTTGATATCTGATGGCTGCTGCGGCTCTATTAGTTTAGGTACTTTGACATGGAATGCCCAAAGCAGAGCCAACTAATATTTTGAACTGAACAACTTTGCCACTGATCAGAGCTGTACAGTTGTAATATGCACCTGACTTTATACTCGTAAAACAAGGGTCAAATACTCAGTTCAAAATATTAGTTGGAGCTGCTTTGAGCATTCCATGTCAATGTACCTAAACTAATAGAGCCGTTGCAGCTTACTGTATATGAAACTGGCTCATTCGCCTTGTGATCGTCTTCCCCGATACACCATATAGATCTACAATCTGTCGTACTTTTAAACCGCATAACAGAAGGTGTTCAATTGACTCAGCTGGAATGTCAAAGGATGTACGTCCAGAGCATGGAACTGTGTCACCTGAACTGGAGTGTAGTCGAGTCCGTTCCACCTGTTCTTCGATAATTTCAAAAACAGTTTCATCTATATCGGAGTCTAAAAGGGCCGCCAACATTGTAATTTCTTCCGATAAATCTTCAATTCTCTCTCTGAAATACGTAATATCTTCGGCCAAATCCATTTCATCGCAGTAGTAAGCATTTTTCTAATTAATTCTTGTGCTATCCATTCACCAATCAGTAACTAGAGGGCGTGTTAGAGGCCAACCTCTCAACTTTGACGAGTGAAAGTGACATTTTTATTTCAAGTCTTATTTCATGACGGTTTGCATGAATGTTACGGACAAAATGAAATAAATAAATAAATAAGCAACGATAAACATATATCGTGACATATTTATTTATTTATGCTCACATTTCACAGTACTTTAATTTATTTATGAATTCATTTATTTATTTAATTTTGTCCGAAATATTCCTCCATACATTTAAAGGGATTTGCATACATTTCTGTCACAGCATATAGAAATGCTTTTTCGACATGGCCCCCATATTTCAAGGCACCATAATGTTTGGGACAATTGGTGACACAAGTGTTTGTGATTCCTCAGGTGGGTTTCATTTTTTCATAAATTACCCTGGCTTGCTTCTACCCTTTGGAGTCTGTAGTTGCCATTGTTCAACATGAGAACAAGAGCTGTGTCCATAAAAGTCTAAGAAGTAGTTGTAAAGGCTGAAAAACAAGAATAAAACCATAAGAGACGTCAGTAAAACCTTAAGATGATTCAAATTAACTGTCTTGAATGTCATGAAGATGAAAGAACACACTGCTCAGTGAGCTCAGTAATCACAAACAATAACAACATTTATTTATATAGCACATTTTCATACAAAAAATGTAACTCAAAGTGCTTTACATAATAAAGAATAGAAAAATAAAAGACACAGTAAGAAAATAAAATACGTCAACATTAATTACCATAGAATAAGAGTAAGGTCCAATGGCCAAGGTGGACAGAAAAAAAAAAAACTCCAGACGGCTGGAGAAAAAATAAAATCTGTAAGGGATTCCAGACCATTAGACTGCCCAGTCCCTTCTGGGCATTCTACCTAACATAAATGAAACAGTCCACTTTGGATTTAGGGTTCTCACGGAAGGACTTGATGATGATGATGGTCATGCAGACTTCTGGCTTTTACAAAAGGACTGGTAGGCCAGAGGAAGACCTGCACTGCTGATGACAGAAGAACCCTCACTCTGGTCAAGAAAAAGCCCTAACCGTCTATGCACAGATCAGAAACAGTCTTCAGGGGGCCGATGTGTGTGTGTCAGAGACGACTATCAGCAGAAGACTTCATGAACAGAAACACAGAGGACCCACTGCAAGATGCAAACCACTAGCTAGACACAAAAACAGGAAGACCAGATTACAGTTTGTGAAAAAGAACTTCTAAGAACCTATAGAATTCTGGGAAAAGGTTTTTTAGACAGACAAATATGGACTTGATCAGTTTGATTGCAAGAGAAAAATGTTGATGTGTTTTAAGGAACTACCCGAGATCTAGAGCAGACCACCTCATCTGTTAAACATGGCGGTGCTGGGGGATGTTATATCTTGGGCATGTAAGGCTGCCACAGTTCCTGGGCCACTTCTCTTCATTGATGATGGAACTTCTGACGGCAGTGGCACAATGAACTCTGAGGTGTAGAAACATCTGATCTGTTCAAGTTCCAGTTAATCCCTCCAAATTCTTGGATGGCACATCAACCTACAACATGATAATGACCCCAAATATGCTGCTAAGGCAACTCAAGAGTTTATCAAAGCTGAAAAATGGAAAATTCTTCAATGGCCAAGCCAGTCACCTGATTTTAATCCAGTTGAGCAGGCCGTCCATATGCTTAAGGAAAAAACTTAAGGGGACAAGCCTGCGAAACAAACAGGAGCTGAAGATGGCTGCATTAAAGGCTTGGCAGAGCATATCCTGAGAAGTTCTTCAGTACCCACTGATGTCTATGAATTGTATGTAATTTTTAGTTAATATATAATCACTACAAATTATTACAAGTATATACTTAAATTATGTTGTAACAATGAATTATTAATAGTTAAGGAAAAGGACTGAAAGGTTAACTAAAGGTTAACTTGAGCATGT
The DNA here is from genome assembly GCF_016835505.1 of Polypterus senegalus. Lineage (NCBI taxonomy): Eukaryota > Metazoa > Chordata > Cladistia > Polypteriformes > Polypteridae > Polypterus > Polypterus senegalus. The sequence goes on from NC_053158.1 coordinate 13,856,698, forward strand.
GACATCTGCCTCATCTTAGAGGAACCACCACAGTAGTTACTAAGGTTAAAATGAAGTAAAGGAGTAATGAGCACCCCTCTAAAAAGTGAGGATAAACTGACAGAAAAGCCCAAGTGCCCCTCAGATGAAGAGGTGATAAGTTCAATGAAATATACGCAAAACACCCCTAATAACAAAGTGGTGTTTAGAGTAATGGGAGAACGGACATGTACACAAAACTACTGGTGGCTGTAGTTGATTGGTTAAAATCACAGAATTCTGTATATTAAGAGTTAGATGAGGTGAGGTATTAGTAATATAAATTTTAAAAGAGAATGAATTGTTTAACTAGTTGCTCACTCCGTGGACTGAGAAATTTGTTCATATATATCTACAAATTAAGAATTGTTCTGCATTCTCTTCTGGTGTCTGTGAATGACTTCTTTGAAAATTGAAAATATTTCCACAATAATCGCAGGCTTCAAGTAGTCAATGCATGTGAGGAATATGCAACAAAATCCTAAATAATTGCTGTGTCCCAAACATTACGGTGCCCTGAAATGAATGGACCATGAAGAAAAAGTGTGACCGAAATGTGTGCAAGTCCCTTTAAATAAAAGTCAGCAATGTTCACTTTAATTACGTATGAATCGTTTGGTTTGTAATTTTAAACTGTTAAGCAGAGGATCAAAGAATCAAGGAAAAAAAATGTGGCTTTGTCCCCAGTACTATGGAGGACACTGCAGTTTCGGGGACAATTTATTAGCAAACATGTTTTCACAGTAAAGGACATACTCCCTGCTGTTAAGAAAAAAGACTTTAATTATATAGAAGTGATAAACAAGGGTATCTCGGTGAATAAAAAAAAAACAAATGTACAAACGGCGATTTTTCTTTTGTTTTGTTTTGATTGATGTGCAATGTGATCTAAAATGCCAACGTGCCTGTGTAAAAAGGTTAATGTCCTCCAAGTTAAATCAATATAAGTCAAGTGATCCCTAGGGCCAGTTAGTGAACCTCCTGCTCAAGGAAAATCACAAAAACTGGCAATCAAAATCTGAGTGAAGTGTTCTTCTCACTGATTTGTAATGTCAATTTCTGCTCTGTTTTTATAAAACTCCTACTTATAAACAGCACCGCTGAGCCAAATCAGGTACTAATAGCTGCCCTTCTCTGACTATTTTGAAGATTCACTCTATAAACCATCCACAAGATCAGACCATATCTCACAGAGTATGCAGCATAAGTCCTAATCCAGGCTTTGGTGTTATCACATCTGCTGGCAGGAATACTGTCATGTGTCACCATAAGCCACTGCAGATGATTCAAATGCAGCGGCATGTCTGGTGTTCAGTCAGCCAGAATGGGCACGTGTCACTCCTCTGTTCAGGTTGCTACATTGGCTCGCTGTATTAAGTTCAAATACTTGATGCTTGCCTACAGAATAGTCAATAGGTCAGCACCTATATACAGTATGTAAAACAATTGTGAGGTCCTTGTGATATAGCGGGTCTGCAGCTCCAAAAGAATGGCGGTTTTTAAAATAATCCATTTGGCCGTGTCAGTCTCCATGGGCGCGCTTGTGCAGCCATGGGGAGTTGATGAGGTAATCGGAGCGAGTCACACCTGCACATGACAGTGCCATCATTCTCAATTGCTTTATTGGTTTCCTGCAGTGTGAGATTGACCAGCTGCACCCATGGAGCCGTATAAGTATGGGCCGGCACAGGAGATTAAGAAGAAAAAAAGACGAAAAAGAAATAGGACAGCAGAGCGACAGAGAGGCAGAGCGAGCCAACTGGTTGAAAGAGAGGTCAGCACGGTCAGAGGTCCCATGTCAGAGAGCGTGATCGGCGCTTGGGGGACAGATCGTGCCCACTGATTATGTAGTAATGGTGGGAAAATTAAGCCTCATGAAGCTTTGAGGCTTTCTTTCTATTTGTGCCAAAAAAGATTTGATGCCTTGAAGCCTTAGCCTCAGTATGAACAGTGACATCTGGTGGTTAACTGAGGTCAAGGCAAGCTCTCAAGAGTGCAAGTGAAGCAGCACTCACTGTTTCAGTCTCATGTCATCAGTAAAAGGTCAGAAAAGTCTGTGTTCATTTTATTCTGCTAAGGTCCTTGTCCATTTATACTAATTAACTTTTGATCGTTGTTTTCCACTGTTAGTCACCATTTGTCAACCAAAGCTCTCCAAACCTCTCTCTCTCTCTCTCTCTCTCCTCACATCCCCACATTGATGAATGAGAATGATACATTTTATTATAGGGTACCTGTTAATTTAGTGTTAAAGCTGTCAAACCGACAAAACACTATCAAACCAATAAAGCACGCTGTGAGGCACTGATGTTCGAGGCTTCACGGGTCATGTGACAGCAGTGTTTTGACACAAGTTCCGACACAGGGATTCAACTCACTACACTTCAGATTGACTGACACAAGCTTTGGTCTCATTTTTCCACCTCTAGAAAATGAAGCATCATGAAGTTTTGAGGCTTTCTTCCTATTTGTGCGATAAAAGATTTGAAGCTTTGAAGCCTCAGCCCCAGTATGAACAGCAACATCTGGTGGTTAGCTGAGGTCAAGGCAAGCTCTTAAGAGCGCAAGTGAAGCAGCACTTACTGTTTCAGTCTCATGTCACCAGTAAAAGGTCAGAAAAGTCTGTGTTCATTTTATTCTGCTAAGGGCCTTGTCCATTTATACTATTTAACTTTTGATTGTTGTTTTCCGCTGTTAGTCGCCATCTGTCACCAAACCTCTCCAAATCTCTCTCTCTCCTTACAACCCAACATTGTTGAATGAGAATGATGCATTTCATTACAGGCTACCTGTTAATTTAGCACCAAAGCTGTCAAACCGATGAAACCCTATCAAACCAATAAAGTGCGATGTGAAGCATGGATGACATTTAAAGCTTTGTCACGTCACGGGTCACAAGCGCCAACACAGTGATTCGACTCACTACGCTTCAGATTGACTGACACAAGCTTCAAAACTTTGGTATAATTTTCTCATCTCTATTATTGTAGAGGAGTGGGTTTAGTCGAGGTGACGTCCTTTCTAGGGATCTGAGGGATGACTTCGTGTGTGATAAGGAAAACGGGAGGACAACCAACCCCGAGCGGTCTGGCAAACGCCGACAGAGGCAGTCAAGACAGAGGTCGGTAGCGAGAGGACCATGGCGGCTAAAGTCTCTCCAGCTGAGTGAGCCATGGGTGAGCTGGAGAGACAAGGAAGGAGCTGTGTTTGGCTGGTTTGCCCCAATGATGGCTGCAGATTTTTAGTCTTGTTTTAATTGCTTGTTTTTTTTACCTGGGCAGCATGGTGGCACAGTGGTAGCGCTGCTGCCTCACAGTAAGGAGACCTGGGTTCTCTTCCCGGGTCATCCCTGTGTGGAGTTTGCATGTTCTCCCTGTGTCTGCGTGGGTTTCCTCCAGGTGCTCCAGTTTCCTCCCACAGTCCAAAGACATGCAGGTTAGGTAAACTGGTGGTCCTAAATTGTCCCTAGTGTGTGTGCCCTGCGGTTGGCTGGAGCCCTGCCATGGGTTTGTTTCCTGCCTTACATTCTGTGTTGGCTGGGACTGGCTCCAGCAGACCCCCGTGACCCTGTAGTTAGGATTAATCGGGATGGATGGATGTTTTTTTACCTTTTTTATGGATTATTTATTGGAACACTTTGGAGAACTGCACTATGGACACTGTTTTAAGTTTGGCTTGATTTAATAAAAGCACTTGCACCATTTGCACCATCCTCTTGCTCTAATTGTGATTTGTTACCAATTGCCAAGCTGATCCGGTTACATTACCGACGGTTTTGGGTTGGAGAAGGAGCATGGAGCAGGACCCACACCGTCACAGTCCTATGCTCTCTCTCATCCGCTTAGATCTGCTAATGAATGGCGTCCGGTGATGCCACCTCTGTGCAAGGTCTCAAATGTCAATTTAGACCCTTATCATGTAGCTGGTGGAATGAGCTCTCCACCTCCATTAGAAGTTCTAATTCCCTCAATGTATGTAGGAAGCATTTGAAGACCCTCTTGTATGGTGGATTTCTAATTGCTAATGGATTTTATAGATTATTGCATTTTGTTCTGAGCTCTTCACTTGTGATGATCAAATTTGTTCCCTTGTTCTGTAACACTTGCATCAAAACAGTCCCACAGACTGATGTTTCCTTGATTAAGCTCCCTGTGCTGTAAGTTCCTTTGGATAACAGTGTCAGCTAAATGAATGAATGTCAATATAAGTGTAATAGTCTTGTAGTATGAAAATTTAGGGCAGTCACGAATCTGCTTTAAAGAAGACATATTGCAAAAATAACTTTAAAATAAGTCATCCAGGAAGCAACAGACAAACCCAAGAACAACATTACCAAATTCACAGGACACAGTAGGGTTCCCTTTGTTAAAGATATTATTTTAAAACACTTTGTAAAAACAGGACCTTCAGATAGTGCTGTTTGATAAAAAGATGATTTAGAAGGAACTTTGCTCGGCAATCCCAACCAATAACATAAGAGCATAAGAAATTTAACAAATAAGAGGACACTGTTCAGTCCATTAAGCCCATTTGTTTAGCTAATAGCTCAGCTGTCCCAAAATCTCATCCAGATTCTTTTCAAAGGTTTTCAAGGTTTCTGCTTCAATTTCATGTCTCGGTAGTTTGTTCCAGAGTTCCACAACTCTTTGTGTAAAGAAGTGCTTCCTGTTCAGTCCTAAATGCACTTCCTTTTGATTTCCACTGATTTCCTTCAGTACCTGATTCACCATCATTCTGGATCTACTTTGTCAATGTCTTTGAGAAGTTTGAAGTCCTGGATGAGGTCCCCATGCAGTCTCCTCTGCTCAAGACTAAATAGGTTTAATTCTCTGAGTCTGTCACAGTAGGACATGTCCTGAAGTCCCGGGGTGCACTTGGTTGCTCTCCTCTGCATGGCTTCAAGTGCTGCTATGTCTTTCTTGTTGTGCTGAATAGCAGCTAAAGCACCTAGAGAGGGCATTGATTATAATGTGTCCTGCATAAATAAAATTAACTTTTATTGTCAGTCTGTAAATGGGATGGTTTAGCTAGGTATTAGCTAAACAGATGAGCTTGATGGACTGGATGGGCTCCTCTCATTTGTCTAATTTGTCATGTTGTATCTTCTTCTTCTTCTTTGTATTATTATTATTATTATTATTATTATTATTATTATTATTATTATTAAAACAATTCTTCTTTGTCCATGTGCCTGTTTTATTTCCGGGAAATCGTGCAATGAGAAAGAAAGTGAGTAGCTGCTTGGCAGTTGTTTTGTCTTGGTAGAGTAATATTTTACTCTACTTTCCCCTTTTGTATTATTAATACGTAGCCTTTGTCAGAATGCCTCAAATCTCACTGACTTACTTTTCTGTTTATACCACTGTTTAGAAGGTATTGTACTTTATAACTTCTCCCCACCTTTCCTTCTACATATATAACCTCAGGCAATTAGGTGCAGTAAAAGACAAGCAGGAGTTAAGTTACAATGTATTATTGCTAATATTTATAAATAATAATATGTAAAGTACATTTGAATATTGGCACCAATACAACCTGATAAATGGTGATGAGTAGTTTCAGGCGGCACACAGACTTGTTAGTTACTTAAAAATGTCTCTAGTTCTAGTTTGGTCAGCTTTCTTCAGAACAGTCCGCATGCCTGTTTAACTATGGCTGCTGAGCTGTGCTCTTCATTGTGTTGTTCTTTTTAGTTCATTCATCAGTTTGGTAAGAGAGAGAGTGAGGTTAAGGAAGCAAATTTATAGATTCTCTGTCCAACCCCTAGAGCCAATAGGGGCATTGTGGTACTTAAAGGGGGCGGCACAGTGGCGCAGTGGTAGCGCTGCTGCCTCGCAGTTAGGAGACCTGGGTTCGCTTCCCGGGTCCTCCCTGCGTGGAGTTTGCATGTTCTCCCCGTGTCTGCGTGGGATTTCCTCTGGGCGCTCCGGTTTCCTCCCACAATCCAAAGACATGCAGGTTAGGTGGATTGGCGATTCTAAATTGGCCCTCGTGTGTGCTTGGTGTGTGGGTGTGTTTGTGTGTGTCCTGTGGTGGGTTGGCACCCTGCCCAGGATTGGTTCCTGCCTTGTGCCCTGTGTTGGCTGGGATTGGCTCCAGCAGACCCCCATGACCCTGTATTCGGATTCAGCGGGTTGGAAAATGGATGGATGGATGGTACTTAAAGGCTTTTGATACAAGCCAATTCCAAACAGCCATACTTCAGACCAATGGGGGAATAGAACATCTTCACATCTGCCACCCCCCAAAACCATTTGTTGAGCTAAAGTTTGCCAGTTAGGCAGCCTGGCTTTCCTATGGGGTTGACAGAGACTTCAGATAATCATTAGCCAAACTTGTTTAAGGCACCTCCCACCAACTCTGTCATAAAATTCAAAGAGACCCATTGCCACAATGCCGGGGCAAACATGAATGCTTCTCACTAATGTAACACCAATATTACATTGCTTTGCATAAATTACAAATAAAGATATATAAAATATTTATCAACTTGTATGCAAAATCTCGCATCACAACAGCAGTATAGGCATTTCTGTATCTCTGGATGATGTAGGAACTCCTCTGCATGAGCTCATGGTGGGCGGCTGCTTACTACATTAAAGAAGACATACCATGCGACAGAATGTTTCAATTCTAGATGGTGAATTACAGTCAGAATGTTGTCACAGTGTACCTGCGATGGGGCTTGAAGTTTAACATCCAAAAATAATTGAGGACCACCTGCTAATCAAGCCTTTGAATTTCTCCTTTGAGCTATCACATTATGTTGTATCAGGTGTCTGAGAGGTGTGATGAGGAGTGGAAAGCAAATGATGGTGTAATCGGCTCTACCATTTGCTGTGCCTAGCTCATGATCACTTCATTAGTGTTCGTTTTGCAGGAACAGAAATGATGGAGCAGTTTGTGTTATGATATTTTTGGTTAGGCTTGTTATGAAAACATATTTTCCTCCATTTTCAATGAAGTCAGTCATGGAGACCAGATGAGAATTCAGGACAATTATTTATTTGCACACAGGTATGCACAAATGTCTCGGTTCATGGAGTGAGCAATTAATTAAACTATTCACTTGCTTTTATGCTTTTCTTCTGCCATTACCTTATCTAATGCATCATGTCATCTGACTCCTAAAATGCATAGCTTAATTATTTTACCCAATCATCTGGTGCCACCAGCATTTTCAGTTTCCTGTAGTCTCTTCCATTTACCTGAACGCTACCTTGTTGTCCTGTGGACCTTTCTATTGATTTACTGTCACTTTCAAGGACGTGCATTTTGTTATTTCCCATTAGTTTATCCTCACTTTCTATAGGGGTGTTTGTTACTCATTTACCTCATTTTAAACCTTGGGAAATCAAGCAAGTGGTTTCTCTGAGATGAGGCAGACCTCACGGGCTCAGGTTTTAAGCCATGTGTAGTCAACCCATTTAGTTACGTTCAGTCTTTTTCCTTATATTTTTATAATTGATGGTTACAACATCATTTAAGTATATACTGTAATAATTTGTTAATGATATATATAACTGCAAATTCCATGCACTTCATAACTTAAGTAGAGAGATACTGTGACTTGTGTGTTGAAGGTCACCTCCTGAGATTAGTAAGACACACTTACACACCATTCATCCTCCTTCACACAGTTAATGTATAGTTTGAGAGCTTTGCAGTGATTATTAGAGGGGCACCAGAATCATAATAGAAGTCATAGGCTATGCTTCTTATTTTGGCTAAATGTTTTCCCATTCTGTGGCACTGCAAGGAATGGATGTTGGCTTGCCCACCTGGCCATCCCCATTAACTTCAAAGTCAGTGAGTTAACAAATATAACCAAAAAGAGCGCTCGATGGTGTGGATTGCAAACATGAAACAAAATGACCATCTCTGGAGTTCTTAGGTTTATCTTGTCTCTTTGGCTCTTGGTCTGGTTATGGAGCTCCATCTCTCAGACTGCTCAGTCTTCAAGAATCTCCTCTTTTTCCGGCTGGCTCAAAATTAAGGGGTTGGCAACTAGAAGGTGCGGAGTCAGTTGCCATCACTGGGTGTCTTCTTGGCACTGTGTAGAGAAAGGAAGAGGTCATGAGTACCAGCGCCCCTTCTTGTCCCGGAGAAGTATTACATACCTTGGATGAGTCCTGGAGGTGATATTCTAACGCGCATATTTGACAATTCTTTAAAATTAAAATTCTGCTTTATCATTTTTATTATATTATATACTAGGGGGTCCTTCCCACTTGCTTCACTCACCAGCCTCTTCGCGTCTCTGCCACTCGCGTTGTGAACAGGGGGGTTGAACGCACCCCAAGGAGACGCGGTTGCTCCTCCAAAACCCCCTCTTAAATGGTGATACAATGGGAAACAAATACAGTTTTTTTTTTTACCTCCTCTTTACTCGATCAACTGCTGTCTTGCTGCTGCTGGTGCTGTGCCACGTGATCTGCAACTCATGTGGAGATTCGAACATTTAAAAGCCTGTACAGCAGATGTCTTCAACATCTATTCTTTGTCTTTTATTTCCGGTCCCGGGCATGTTTAAATCTTTTGGCACAAAGTCCCATCTCACAGGACGTGAGTTCTTGATATTTTTTAATTTATAATTTAAAAATGAAAGGAGAATCTGAAAATTTAATAGCAACACATTAATGTTTGATAAATTCTGAAAAGAATGATACGAAACATATATGTAGGTTTTAAAATAAGCCTGATTTAAAGTGTGACAAAAAGTCACATTAAAATGTCACTGTTGCACTTTTAGGCTTAGGATGTTATATATAGAAAGTAGATTACATACATAATTTAAAATAAATGAACCAATTCAATATTTCAGCAAAAACATGTTTATCATTTTAAAATGGCTAAAAAAGATCCAAAATCAAAAAAGAAAAAATATGAAAAAAATAAATCTATAGGCATCTCAGATTGTAGACAGTTCACTTTCTTTCTTTCTTTCTTTCTTTCTTTCTTTCTTTCTTTCTTTCTTTCTTTCTTTCTTTCTGTATTTATAATTTATTTTTGCACATATTATTTTTGTCAGAATCAGTGGGGTTTCTATATTAAGGACCAGTGGGACACAAACCTACTAGATATCCCTCAGTAATATGAATTATTAATAATTAACCTTATTGAAATGTTTACAACAGCCCTTAGCTTTGTTTTTCTAAACATTATTTTCCTATTATTTTGTTAAATGTAATTACTTAACAAGAAAAATATTGCATCTTGCAGCATGTGAAGTTATATCTGCTCCTAGTGCTCAGTGCCTGTTTCCAGCTGAGGCCCTGGACCAAATGGCCCTGCAGTGTTCTCTTTGCAGTTGGCTGTGTGTGTCTGCATGTGCAAGCTGAACTTTCCAGTTTAGCAACAGGTCTTGAAAGTCAATCATCCATAATGACATGAGGACCATCTGTTAATTAAGTGGACATCTGGATTGAGCTTTCCTTAGTCGTGTCAATCCCAGCAAAGAGGAACAAAAAGTCCAATGTCATTTGTTCCCTTAGTGATTGCAACAGCAATATGGAAACATAAAAAACAAACAAGAAAGGAGTCCAGTATCAGGAATGAATCATTTGTGTAAGATGTTGTGATTGCTGCTCTTTATTATTTTTTGTGCCTCTTCCGGGGTCTTTTGAGGACATCAATATGGCTAAATTGGCTTTAACCCAAGGAATCCAATTTTTAGGATTATTTTTAGTTGTTATCTTGAAAGACTTGTATATTTTGTAGCATTTTGTTTGTCTATGGGTGACAGCAGTCTGCTGTGGCATCATCCATTGTAGAGGCAATCAATCCCATAACCACTCAGGAATATGCAACACATAATGTCATTTGTCTGACCGTATAAAGAGCGACGTGTGCATTCCAAGACTGTGGATAAAAAATAGTGTTTGCTGTATGATTCATTGATATCAAATTATCTATCTATCTATCTATCTATCTATCTATCTATCTATCTATCTATCTATCTATCTATCTATCTATCTATCTATCTATCTATCTATCTATCTATTGGAAAACAAAGAACAAAGCGTGGGAAACAAGTTCAAGGCACATATGTTTCATTTTTTCCTTCTTACCTTATGGGCAACACCTTACCATTTCCCACAAGCTCAGCACAGTCCAGCACAAGCACAAAACAATTCTCTTCCTTTTCTCTTTCACTTCTCCTTTCCACTACTCCGGTCAAGGGCTACATCAAACTCCAACACCCATGAAGCCCTGCGGGAGTCCAAGGCAATGCTGCAACCCATGGGGGCTGCAATCTAGTGTTCCTGGGAGGTAACGCTCTGGCCACGCTTGCTCCCCCAGTCCTCCCAGTGTGGAAGCTTTTCAGCCACACGCTACATCTATCTATCTATCTATCTATCTATCTATCTATCTATCTATCTATCTATCTATCTATCTATCTATCTATCTATCTATCTATCTATCTATCTATCTATCTATCTATCTATCTATCTATCTATCTATATTATATATAATAATAATAATAATAATAACAATAATAATAATAATAATAATTATTACATTTATATAGCGCTTTTCAAGGCACTCAAAGCGCTTTACATACAAGGGGGGGGATCTCCTCAACCACCACCAGTGTGCAGCATCCACCTGGATGATGCGACGGCAGCCATAGTGCGCCAGAACGCCCACCACACACCAGCTTACTGGTGATTAGGAGGCCATGACGGTCAGAGGCCAATGGGCAAATCTGGCCAGGATGCCGGGGTAACACCCCTACTCTTTCCGAAAGACATCCTGGGATTTTTAATGACCACAGAGAGTCAGGACCTTATAGTGCCTTTATCTATCTATCTATCTATCTATCTATCTATCTATCTATCTATCTATCTATCTATCTATCTATCTATCTATCTATCTATCTATTATATTGTGCCTTTATCTATCTATCTATCTATCTATCTATCTATCTATCTATCTATCTATCTATCTATCTATCTATCTATCTATCTATCTATCTATCTATCTATCGGAAAACAAAGAACAAAGAATTTTTTCATAGATTTTATTCATTTTGGGGCCTATAGAGCCCTGGACTGTAGCCCAGGTTAGCTGAAATCCAGCCATGTATACGTTTAATTCTCCTATGTCTCTTTAAAATGAACACTGAGAAATGATTTCAAAGAGTTGGTCCACTAGAGGTTACCCCATTTAATGACGGCGGTATTTTTTTTTCTTTTGTTTCCACTCCTGTCATAGCTACAAGTGCATCAGATCAATGATTGAATGACATCTAACATATTTGTTGCTGGTGTGATGTCTATGAGGTCTAATGTGTTGGGCCACAGAGCGGACCTGGACATTGTCCTGGCATTGTCGTATCACTTCTGGCTGCAGAATGACTTTCAGACTTGTTAAGCTCATGTTAACCTCATTACTCCTCTGGCTTGAAGACCCACGTAGAGTCCATAACCGCCTTTTAAATGCTTAAAAATATTGATACAAAGTAGAAGATATTTTTAAAACACAGGGTTGTTTGTGTTCAACAACAAATAAAAGAGTCAAACAAATTTTGTTTCAAATAGGATGTGACATTTAGGGTGCCTAAAATTTTATTTAAGAATTAAAAAACAAATTTAAATGTAAATCTGAACTCTGTGTGTGATTCACAGGAAGACTAATGTCTCAATCTAATTTCATTAAAGAAGTTCTAAAAATGGCAACTTCAAATGAATTGAAAGCACTGAATTAAATTCTTAAGACGAAGGCCTCCATAACTTGAAATAATTTTACTTCATCACCATAACTGAGGAGCTAAGTGTGACTGACAGAAACTGCCAGTAATTTGTGTGTTTGTGTATATATATATTTCTCTCCAAAAAGATAAAAAATGTCAACTGCAATACGTTTTAAAGGATTGTTTAGGTGCAAAAGACTAAATGTATCCAAACGACGATACCTTGTGCCAATCTGTCTCACTTTGCAATGTTATGACATCTAAACTTGGCGTAATGATAACTGACATATTGGGGCACACAAGAAACTTGATTCTAGGCTTGAGCACCATAAAATGTTTTGGTTATGTGCTGTAAAATGCTGTTTTTTGAAGAAAAATCTTTAAAGCACCCATTTTTTGTGTTTAATTTAGTGTATCTTGGTGTAAACAAAGGTTTTTAATTATATAAGTGCTTTATTTTAAAAATTTAAAGTGTTGTACTGGTTATGTAAGTTAGGCGCAATAATGCCCAAAACACCTTGGTGCAAAAAGGGTTAAATATGGCCAATGACATTAAACACTGAAAGGCAGTGTGGCCAATCAATAATGGCACTACTGCTAGTGTCACTTTCTGTAGCTAAATAATAACAAGTGTGGCCAACATAACCCACAATACACCAGACACAACTCCACCAAACCCAATGCCTTCCGACTCTGACTCGCTGATGTATAGTAAGGCAGCTTCCTTGATGCCAGACCCAGGAGTACTTAATGATAATAATAATAACACTGCCGGAAGGGATTCTACTCTACTGGGCCCTTGAGCAACGCCTTTAATTGGTCCAGGGACGTTATACAATGGCAGATCCTGCTCCCTGACCCCAAGGGGTATGTGCAAATAACATTTTCTTATACCAGTACAATGACAAGAAAGTTGAATCATCTCATTAATGTGTAGCCACCACCTTGATGACGCTATGATGGCCATTTTGCAGAAGTATGCTCACCACATATTAGCTACTAAGTGGTGAAGGGGTAACAGATAATTAGACAATTGCAGAGGGGTTCAGAATGACAAGGATACGGTGGGCAACTGAAAAATACCTTGCTGCTCATGAAGGATGCCCAGGAATCTTTTATGACCACAGAGAGTCAGGACCTCAGTTTTACATCTCATCTGATGAATATCTTGTAGCATAGTGTCCCCGTCATTTCACTGGGATCCACATTCAGATCACAGTACGGGGTTAGTGCCCCCTGCTGGCCATGCCAACACCTATTCCAACAGCAACCTAAGCTTTTCTTGGATGATCTCCCATTCAAGTAGTGGCCAGGTCTGAACATGCTTAGCTTCAGGTGGATGACCTCTTCTGTAGCACTGCTTGTTAGAAGCACTTCTGGGCCAGATGGAAGCCCCCCCAAAAGTGGCAATAGTGTTCAGCTGCAGCTCCCCCTGGAGCCAGACATGTACTCTAACAGGGCTGCCTATCAGCACCACAGTTCCCAATATGTCCTGCGGGTGTACAAATGGGAGTTCCACCACTGGGATTCTGACACCCAGAGTACTGGGGGAGTCAATGGCCCCAAGAAGTAGCCTTCCCTTATGGCCTCCTGGTTTGTAAAGCCACTAAAACCCAACCTGGCCGGGATGTGTGCTTATTCACATCCTTCAATTATGGAATCCCTTTAAGGCAAGGAATTGCCATCCATCTCCATCGGGATACCAGTCCCTCCATTATGGCACTGACATATTAAACTTGAAGGCTTTTGCTTGAAAATAATGTTGTAGTCTAAATGTTCAAACTGCATGCTTGTTATTCTCATAAATTTGTATTTTTTTTTTTCATAAAAATTGTTAAATGTTGTACTTATATTTGGACATTATTCTTTCATTCATTCATTCATTTTCCAAGACCAGGTCATAGGGGCAACAGTTTTAGCAATGAAGCCCAAATGTCCCATTCCCCAGCCATTGTTGGAGTATTTGGGTATTATTTTTAGTATATCTCTCTATTATAAAAAAAAATCTTGGAAGGTTGGAAGGAGACGAGAAGTGATTTTTTTAGAGAGATACTTTCACGTCCCGTGAGCTTAGTCTTTATGCCAAAAGATTTAACCACACCTGGGGCCGGAAATAAAAGACAAAGAGTAGATGACAAAGTAGAACGTCATAAAGAATTCAAAAACGTTGCCGCGGTACAACGTGCAGAGCAGGTTAGAGATAATGGAAGTACAAAAATTCAAAAGGATAGTAAAGATCGCATTAGCGCAAATAAATGGAAACTGTTACTCTGTGAAATAACGGAACCGCAAAAAAGAGATCGAATATATTGTTTGGATTTAAACTTTAAGTCGAAGATTTGTAGATCGTCAAATTTGTGTTGCCATCAGTGAAAAAAAAGTAGTGTTTCTTCCTAATGAAGAGGCATATCGAGAATTAAAAGATTCCAAAAACATTTGTGCGGTACACATGCAAAGCAGGTTAGAGATAATGGAAGTTAAAAAATTCGAAAGTCTCAAAAAAAGGATAGAAAAGATCACATTAGCACAAACAAATGGAAATTATTACTCGGTGAAATAACGGAACAGTGAAAAGAGATCGAATATATTGTTCAGATTTAAACTTTAAGTCGGAGACTTGTAGATCATCTAATTCGTGTTGCTATCAGGGAAAAAATAAAGTAGTGTTTCTTCCCAATGAAGAGGCGTATCTGCGAGAATTAAAAGATTTGTTGTTTGGTGAAAGTGAAATCCCACGAGAGAAATCATTTCTCATTTGTGTGAATGCTATTGTCAGACACATTTCTTGTAGAGAGAAAGAATCGATATTCACTCATGAGTTGTTATACGTTGCATTGTCACAATATCATTCCAAACACAGAAGCAAAATTCAAAGTGATATTGACGAAAAGGTAAAAGTAAAAAGAGATCAAATATACGGACATAGGCGCTATGACAGAAGTGCGCCGTGTGAGACGCAGATCACGGGTATGGCACCAGCAGTAAGCCAGCAGCTGACTGATCAAAGAGGAGGTAAAAGAAGACTGTATTTGTTTCCCATTGTATCACCGTTTAAGAGGGGGTTTCGGAAGAGCAACCGCGTCTCTTTGGGGTGCGTTCAGCCAACCTCTTCAGAACACGAGCAGCAGAGACGTGGGGGGGATTTTGGCGAGCGAAGCAAGCAGGACCCAACACCCCCTAATTGTTTAAATAAATGGTAAGGAAAAATCTTTTAAAGTACATTAATATACTGTAACAATCACCTGAGTCTAGTAAAATAGAGAGTTTGCAGCAATGAATTTCCAAATCCACTATTATCGTAAAAAAGCAGAAATGATCAAGTCCCCTGATTTTTTAGAGTCTTTGATGTTTTAGATTTCCTTACAATTTAAAAGTCAGTAGTAACTGAAAGTTAATTGTATATTTTCATATAGCAAGGGCAGATAGTTTTAATGAATTATTGCCTATTTAAGGGAGCGATGCTACATTTTTTAATTGCCTACTTTATTATAACAGTTATCATCAGTAGCATGAATTCAGTTATGTATAGGAATTTATAACCCAGTGTCCATTTATATTTATTCAATGATTCATCGTATCACATGATTAAGTACAGATATGTTTTCAAAAATGTCACATTTCCTTTTTCATCATTTATGGAAAGAAAGCCCCATATGAAAAGATTTAAACTATGTGTTAAAACAGATGGAAATTTGATTTTCTCCAGGAAAACGAATGTTGAAGCCCAGAGTTGCACAGTCTCATGTTAAAGCAAAGAAATGATTAAGAGGTTTTGATTATACAGAATGGTGTTCTTCTTGATTAAGTATTATTTAGTAATCTGCAATGCATAAATCAACAATTAGATTCCTCTGCTGACCAGAATGCAATAATAACATGAGTCTGGAAAATCTAGTTGAAAATTGGGACAAGATGGCACAGTGTGATAAACCTCAGAGTCTCCTTTATTTCTAGTGGTCTCCATTATCAGCCACTACGACTGTCATATTTAGGTTTACTGGTCCTATTTTGCTTTTCTGATTAATATTTTTTGTCCTTTTTTGCACCTGTGTAAAACTCCACCTGGTGTCTCTCTGAAGGTTTTCACCTGCCATAAGCCCAAGGGTTAAGTTTAGGGTTGATTTTTCCAGCGCCTTTAACACTTTAACACCATTTGGGCTCATCAACTGGGGAAAAAAGCTGAGGCCTTTGTATCTTGATGCCCCCAGAATCTCCAGGATTATGGATTAACTGAGATGGCTGTTTGTGAGGTTCAAGGACTGTGTCAAAAAAGATGGTGTGATTGACCTGTCCTGTCTCAACAGAGACAACAGACTTCCAGTACAACACCAGCATGTACAGAAATGTTGAGATGAGTTCTCCATCGTAGGCTGCATTAATAATGGAGACCGGTCAGAGTACAGGAAGGCTGTGGGGGACTTTGTCTTGTTCTGCAAGGACAACAACCTGTAATTCAAGATCACCAAGAAAAAAGAGTTGGTTGTGGACTTCTCCTCTTACTTACCTTGGCAGCAACATTCATGTCACTGGTTATGGATTGAGAGAGCCATGGGGGTCATGAGGTTGCTGGAAAGGGGTGTGTGGCACTCCTGATATCTATGTAAAAGAAAGAAGGTCCAAATTTTTAGAGACCTGGTGCTTCCTGTCTTGCTATATGGTTGTGAACTGAGATGAAGACTGAACTTCTTTGGTACTGTGTCTCTTCGAGAGAATCCTTGTGTACTGCTGGTTTGACTTTGTGTTGAATGAGTGGTTGCTCACAGATTCCCGAATGAAGCACATTACCTGCAATGTGATGAAGCGTCAGTTACAGCACGATGCGATTCTCCAAGGGTGCTCCGGCTCGCAGAGTTCTCATTGTCGAGGACCCGAGTGGCTGGACCAGGTCAAGGGGATGCCCACGTAACACTTGGCTGTGGGAGACAGATGGCCATTTACGAGTGGGTGGGAATGGACTGCATGTCTGCCTTGGGGGTTGCCAACCAGGATCCTGAGCTGTTTCATCGTGTAGTGGGTGCGGCAACATGCTGTACCATGCTCCCCAACCTGACCTGACCTTACCTGGTTGGACTTTCAGCTTGCTAAGGAGCCTCTGAGACCACTGAGTCGAGTTTCTTGACATACGTCTGCTGAATAATTTGTTGGCTGAAAGTCCTCAGTGGGCGGCACGGTGGCGCAGTGGTAGCACTGCTGCCTCGCAGTTAGGAGACCCGGGTTCGCTTACCGGGTCCTCCCTGCGTGGAGTTTGCATGTTCTCCCCGTGTCTGCGTTGGTTTCCTCCGGGCGCTCCTGTTTCCTCCCACAATCCAAAGACATGCAGGTTAGGTGGATTGGCGATTCTAAATTGGCCCTAGTGTGTGCTTGGTGTTTGTGTGTGTCCTGCGGTGGGTTGGCACCCTGCCCAGGATTGGTTCCTGCTTTGTGCCCTGTGTTGGTTGGGATTGGCTCCAGCAGACCCCCGTGACCCTGTATTCGGATTCAGCGGGTTAGAAAATGGATGAATGGAAGTCCTCAGTGTTGGTGTGTAATGGAGAGTACAGTATGTGCATCATTGGACAAAATGGCACTCAGTTTTGTCTTCATTCTCTTCTCCTCTGTGACCTCCAGGGATTCCAGAGTGTGTCCCATAAGTGAGCCTGCCCTTTCAATTCGCTTGTTGATTCAGTGGGCCTCTCTTAAAGTGATGTTACCAGCCCAACATGCCACAGCATAGAAAATCACAATGGCCATCTGTATCCAATGAGTTATTTTGTAACAGCAGCATGTTACATAACCTGACTCTATATAGATATAATATAAAAAGGCGATACCCTTTCCTTAGTGATACGGCGGTTAGAAATCACATAGGAGAAATAACTTAGCTTTCTTTAATGATGGCTTACGCGGCATAACAGATGAAGGAAGCCGTGAGTGGGGGCCCAATGTGTAGAGTCTGCCATTTTCACCGTTGCGTTGGAAGGATTTTCAGGATCTGATGATGTTATCTCCCATCCGTCCGTCAGCTTCAAAGGTGTACCGGGCAATGTTCCAAGGCTTTAAACTCTTTCTTCAGGTGCAGGCCCCCACTTAGGTGAATCATGCCATTCCAAACAAGGAAAATAGGATACAGTTTCATTCTGACTTTGAGAGACAAAAATAGTATACAACAGTCCTCAGTCTGACTGCCCGTTTCCCAGTTGTCTCTATCTGTCTTGTCTTCTATTATAATGCTTGCCTAGCAGTTCAGTATGGTGAACCCCTGTGCTAAATCTGGCTTTGTGTCAACTGTGCATGTGAGTAGAAAAGGCAGATTTATAAGGTATATTTGCACAGAGTACAGTGACATATTAAACTTATGTGCATTACACCATCACAGAGTTGTAGAAGATGTGAAAGATGCCAATACTCACATTAAAGGACCACAGTTTCCTAATAAAAAGGAACCTGTTCTGCCCTTTCTTTTAATAGTTCCTCTGTTCTACCAATCATGTCCAACCTGTCATTGATATGGGCCTGTAGTATTACGTGGCCTAGGGCATTACCAATTTAAGTAAACGTAGTGCTAAACTGAACATTTTTGCTTTTATGAGTAAAAGTAAGCCAGCTTAAAAGAATGGCACTTACTGTTTTGTGTTGAAGGCACTGCCTTGGGAATGAGGGACCATCTCGGCGGGTGCATGCTGCGGGGCACAGCATTTTAGAGCAAATGGGGAGTCTTTATAATGAACAGTATGAGCTCCCTGTAGATATTCAGGTTCACACACAGGTGGTTTGAGGGGCGGCGCCCAATAGAAAAAGCTGGCATCTGAAAGTGAAGTAGTGAGGGGGAAGGTGTACTCACCAGATCAAAAGCAATGGCGTGTACAAGCTCTGCACAGCTATTGGCTGTCTCTGAGGCCTACACACACGCAACGGCTTTAGTAGAATGTCACTTGGGCTGTGTCGCAGCACACGGCGCGAACGCACCAGCGTTTAACTTGTTAGGTGACTGGAGTAGTCGGAGACGGCGGATTGGCTGGATGATCTTGTCAGTTATATTTAAGGAGTTGCCAGCCAACTGGGGTTTTCAGTAGAGCTAAAAGGCGAGGCAGGGATAAGCACTGCTGAGCTACAGAGGGAGCAGTTGTTTTTCTTTCTTGACGGCTTTGTAAATATCTCTTACACATGTGTATCTCCAAGTGATTGCCTTTGGTGGAGGTATATATAAATATTTGGTTTTGGGATGGTTTTCTTTTGGAATTTCTCCAATTGATTTTCCTTTTGTAAAGAGACACACACACAGTTTAGCTGTATCCCTAGTAGTCTATATCGGCATTGAATTGTCATTTTCCATTTTTCTTTTTCTCTCTGAACATATTTATTTATTTATTTGTTTATTTATGTACCGTAGATCCCGGAATACAGGCCGACCCGGTATATTAGCCGAACCCCTTCTCTACCTACCAAATTACATGTATTTGCCGATGACCGGTATTTAAGCCGACCTCCTTCTCCAAGCAAAATTTTCTAAATTTCCTTAAAAGTGTCTCTTCGGGTATATTTATAATGTTTATCGGCGAGAATTTGAGACTGCCAGCATTTTTGATATATAATATAATGTGCATAATTTACCAAAACACCAATAATTTTTCTAATGTACTAACCAAAAGTTATAAAAGTGCCAAGCCTACTTCGATTATGCTAGGAGCATGGCGGCCCGCATGGTCGCAGCGCTCAGGGCTCTCCTTTTCAGTGCACTTTTTTGTTGTTTTTGTACTTTTTTTTTTGTCCTTGTTTGTGCACGATCGGTTTGGCGAACATCCGCTACACCATTCAGAACCTTATAGACATCGGTGTCCAGAGCCAGACATCTGTTTCGAGTGTTTTTCATCACACGCACAACATCCCAGACAACATAACGAGACCAGCGGGCTCTCCATGGATTGTTGTCGGGTCTAGGAGACGACACAGACGGAGGAGGGAAAGAAAGCAGAAGCGGGGCCGCAGATCCAGCGTTATGCTAAAGCTAAAAAACAACCATACAAGCCCTATACAGAACTTTTTTCTGCACTGAAGAAGCTGCTTTTAATATCATTGTAGATGTGTATAGTGACAATAAATGGCATTCTATTCTAGAAACAATTTCATACTGTACTCACCATTTAATTTGACATCTTTGGGCTGCAGGAAGGGAGGAGATATTTCCACACAATGTCCATCTTCGTTTTGATTGCGATCGCTTTCTTTTACCTTCTCTTTCTTCCTTAGCAATTATGTGTCTTGCTTGCATGGTCTTAATGAATTATATATATAGGTAAATCACTGCAATGACGGAAATTACATCCACAAACACATGTATCTGGGCTCCGACTGACGCTACTAACGCTCTCGGTTGTTTGTTTACAATCGCGCAAGCGAATACACGTGACCGCATCCGGGTCGTAACGCAAGATGTCGATCGTAAATCAAAACAAAAAATTTCATTTTAAACTTCCCGATAATTTATTATAAATTTTATTAATAAAATCAACAACTAGAACACTTTTTTGAATAAATTCTTTATTTAATTTAAAGTACCGGCATGCAAAGTTACTTCTTCTTCTGAAAGATGGCTCTGTGGTTTCATCATTATTTACTTCTGTATTCATCGGCAAAACCGGCATTGCGCTGGAAATCTTGAATCTGAAACGATACTCGTTGTATAAACCGACCCCCAAACTCCAAGCCAAAAATCTAGGACGAAATTCTCGGCTTATATAACGGGATCTACGGTATTCATTAACTTAAATAGTTTCTGTAAAAAGCCAAATTTTATTCTATCTATCTATCTATCTATCTATCTATCTATCTATCTATCTATCTATCTATCTATCTATCTATCTATCTATCTATCTATCTATCTATCTATCTATACATACTGTGTAGAAAGAATGTGAAATGTCTGTTTCAGTCTCACTAAAAAAACTTGAAATGATTAATCAATAAAATTAACAGTATTTTGTATTCCACTTTACATACCATTTTTATATCACTCAGAACCCTGAACAGACCACCCAACACAAAGCTAACCATCACAGTATATTCTAAAGCACAAAGGAACACATATAAAACTGAGGAATAAAAATGAGAAATTTGCTGTTAATTCTAAAGTCGTATTGACAACAGTGAAGAGTGCAACACATCAGCTAAAAAAAAAACAAAAACCTGTGGGTCCAATGTTCTTGTATTAAGAGAATGTTGGACAGAAATAAGCCCCTGGTTATTTAGCCCATACCTAGATATTCTAGCAGTAACCAGACAAAAACGACATTGACATATGTTGGATGTGTTACTGTATGGAAAAAGTTCAGCTCTAGGACCAGTTTGTGACAGATCTGTAAAGTTGGTTGACAAAAGGTTGAAATGTCATCCATAAAGACAACAGAAAAAGATGCACTAGTGGTAGACCATTGGTACATTATTTATTTACAAACCTTTCCTTGAAACTTTTGTAAACTTTATTTTTTATGTCTATTCTACGATGACACCATTTGGCATCTTGTTTAACAAACAGTTTCAGTTGAAATTGCTTGCATTTATGCAGTAATTGTGCATAAACAACACTTATTGCATCATTTGCCCTTGACAAGATAAAGTAAGTTATAACATGAAATGCTAGAAATTTGGTTCTGTGCAGCTGTCAGTTTTTTATCTTTTTTGGTCTGTGTGAGGATTCTTCCACAAAGCTCCATAGCCAGGGTTCTTTGACTATCGGTGTCAAACTGTGACTTGAACTGATACCTTACTTAATATGTTTGGGGTTTACATGTTCTTCATTACGTTTGCTTCTGTAAAATTCAGCATTCTTCACAGCATTCTTCTTCAATTTAAAGACTTCTGATCTGTTTGATTTATGACTATCCTGTAGGCCAGGGTAAAAATACTGATTTTATATTCATCATTATTTTTCGTTTAAACTATTCGATATAAATTCTTAAAGTCTCAAGATCGATCTTGTTAATCTCTTTCCTGTTCCGTTACTATTTGTAGGTTTTTGTTTAGCATCATTTTTGGCATCCTATTTGGTAGATGTCACTTTTGCACTTGTTAAGGCTTTCTACGGGAAAAGCACTTTACTACCTCGCATAGAATAAGAAGGGTTCAGCTGCAGGTAGGACAGCATAATAGGTGTGTCCTCCCCCACTGAAATCAGCACCTTAGGCACATAAAGCAGATGTGTGGTCTTCCTGCGGATTCAGTGCGTTAGTAAAGAACAGCTGCATAAAAGCAAAGCCATATATAAGCTGTGCAGCTCAGAAGTTAAGTATTGTTGTAACACAACAAATTTGAGAAATAATTTATCCCAACATCACCCATAAATGTAATCTCTGTTAATATGCAAACGAGCAGTGCCTAAACAATCTACTCTGGAGACGACAGGTAACTCCAACCTTCCATTTAATTTACCTCTTACCCAAATAATAACAATTTGTAGCAGTATTTATCTGTAAAGATATGAGACCATTCCCCATTGTTGAAAGCGATGGCTTTCAACAAATTATACAGGTTTTCAAACTGTGGTATACTATACCAACCAGAAAGCAAATGAGTGAAGTTATTGTACCTAGGCTTTATCAAGATCTTAAGCAAAGTGTCGGACACATCCCTCAGGTCAGCGTAGTCCTAGTTTATGACAGCTAGACATCAAGGGCAACAGATTCCTGTGTGATGAATCACATGTCATTAAATCTTGTAAAGCACTTTGAGCTACATCATTTGTATGAAAATGTGCTATACAAATAAATGTTGTTGCTGTTGTTGTTGTTCTATCTATCTATCTATCTATCTATCTATCTATCTATCTATCTATCTATCTATCTATCTATCTATCTATCTATCTATCTATTGTGCACCAGAGAGCCTTACACCACAAACACAGTAAAGCACCACATGTTAAAAGAATAAAATTAAGGCTTTTATTCTTCCAAAACACCTTTTTTCAGTTTTCCCAGTAATAAGCCACAATTATAAAATAGATGAACACAATAACCTTCCAATTATTTCCTCTGTTTGTCCTCCAGCTGAGTGTTGCCCATTGCCTCTCGACTCTGACTCCATGAGCTATGGAAGTTGGCTCCTTTTAAGATGAACCCAAGAGCACTTCTGGTGATGTTTGATGGCCAGTTGGAAGGACTTCCAGACTAAAACAAAGCCAGGGAAATCCTCCCTCGGCAGCACCCTCTACAATTCACCCTAGGAACCCTACAAAGCAGATAGATAGATAGATAGATAGATAGATAGATAGATAGATAGATAGATAGATAGATAGATAGATAGATATGAAAGGCACTGTATAAGATAGATCTTTATTGTCATTGTCACTTTTACAAAGGAACAACAAAATTGATGGTGCAGTCGACTCAGTGTGAGGTATAAGAGTTAAAAAGACAAGAAGAGAGAAAATAATAACAAACCGAAAAGTAATAAAAGTACTTTACAAAATATACAAATTGCACAAACACCTCACTCAATTTTGGTGAATCGCTATGCAGCCTTCATCTTTGTCTCATCCCCTGAAATGCCATTTCACACCCCTTGGGGAGCCGGGGAGCCCCTTGCTCTAAAGTTAACACTAAAATTGAATGATTATTACAAACATCTGTTCTTCCTGTTACCTAGAAATACTGTGTGTAATTAATGAACAAAGATAAATACGTGGGAAGACGCCCTTGTGCTGCATTCTTGGATGGCTAATAATCATTGTGTTGTGTGCTAGAATGTGTCCAGAATGATTTGGGCATTTTAATAGATGCCTGCATGTAAACTGGAGTTTTTTCTGCACTAAAAGCAGCTGTCTCATTACTGTTGCATTTGGGTCACAGCTGTATCGATCAGTGTGTGTTTTTCCTTGTAAATGTGGTTGATTAATTTGTTGTACTGAGGACCAAACGCATTTGTGCCATTTGCAGGCTGTTCATGTACAGGTGAAGAATGGGATCTTGATGAAGTGAGAGGTTTTTAAACGTATTCATAGCAACAGCAGAAATGAATTTCTTCGAGATAAAACATTAGTGCAATTATAATAAAGTGTCGGGAACGGAACAGATGTTTCATTTTTAAATATTTTTCAATATTTGTGCTCAATATTGATTCATTTGCACATTCTTGAATACGTAAAAATGTAATAAACTGCACTTTTTAATGAAGCTTCTTTAAATGCAGTAAATTACTGAATTAGAGTTTGCCTAATTTAACAGGCTGCATAAATTTTCCTTAGTCAAGGGAAAGCTGGAATGATGATGGCATTAAAAAAAAAAACTTTTAATTACCGAATTAGGCAAGTTTGCAAAGCTGGGGTAATTTGTACAAAGATAGTTCTGTAAATGTATATCTTTTTACTTTTAATTCATTCTGTCATAAATGGGAATCTGAGGATCACCTTCCAGGCTCAGATAAGGTATGCAATAACACACCATTACAAGAGAGGGTACCAATGCTAACTATGTCATCTCTTTTCTCGTCCTTCGCTCCAAGAAGCCATCCAATCCACACCCTCCTATTCAATTAAGCCACACCCCTTCCGTTTGGAACTTCTCTATCCAGCAGGGGGTGCTAGCTCCCTTTCTTTTGTAATTGCGGCGTCTTAAGTAACCTGAAACTATATAGACATAATATTAAAGGGTGATACCCCTCCCTTAGTGATACAGCGGTAAGAAATCACATAGGAGAAATAACTTAGCTTTCTTTAATGATGATTTACGAGGCATAACAGATGAAGAAGCCAATGACAAGATTTTTCACAGAAGAGGGAGCTCGATGTTTACAGCCTGCCATTTTCGTCGCTGCGCTGGAAGAATTTTCAGGATCGGATGACGTTTTCTCCCATCCGTCCGTCAGCTTCAAAGGTGCAATGGTCCAAGGCTTTATACTCTTTCTCCATGTGCAGACCCCTACTTAGGTAAATCATGCCATTCCAAACAAGGAAAAGAAGATCCAATGTCATGCTGACTCTGCCACACAGAAATAGTACAATGCCCATTTTTGTAGTTGTCCCTTTCTTGTCTTCTAATGCTTGCCTAGCAGTTCTAAATGTTGAGCCCCTGTGTGCTAAATCTGGCCTTGTGTTTGCTGTACATGTGAATAGATTTATAAAGCATTTTTTGTACAGAGCACAGTGACATATTTAACTTATGTACTTATTACAACTTCATAAATCTGAGGGATCCCAGAAGGTGGGGTCACAGTGGGAGGAACTACATCCCACCTCAATGAGCTCTCAGAACCAGAACCAGACCCAGATCTGCTCCATTTGAGT
Organism: Polypterus senegalus; assembly: GCF_016835505.1. Lineage (NCBI taxonomy): Eukaryota > Metazoa > Chordata > Cladistia > Polypteriformes > Polypteridae > Polypterus > Polypterus senegalus. Next base: position 13,881,663 of record NC_053158.1, read on the forward strand.
AACCATTGAGACCTAAGGGGCAGAGTTTGCGCCTATTTTCTGTTGCGTCACCACACACTCGTTTCTGTTGAATTTTCTGGACATTGGCATTAAACAGGGTGATCTGGTTGGCATCCCAACTTTTCTTTTCAGTTCTTCACTTCCTTATTTGCTTTCCACATTTCATTGTTTGGTGGTGCATTGATTAATGTCGCTGTTTTATAGATATCACTGCTCTAAATGAGGGTTTTATTGCTAAAAGTTTGAGGAGTTAGATAAAAAAAAATTTAAATAAAAAGGCAGCTTAGGACTTCTCTGCAGGTCAGCTCAGTTCATGCACTGGTACAGTGATTTGCCACACCCACCACATGACGAAACAGCTCAGGATCCTGGTTGGCAACCCCCCAGGCAGACACATGGTCCAGGCCTGCCCTCTGGAAATGACCATTCATTGACCAGATATTAAGTGGGCATCCCCTTGGCCTGGTCCAACAATGAGGACCCTACAAGCCAGATCACCCTCGGGTAATAGCACCACATGGCTGTAGTACCGTAACCGACGCTCCCTCACAATGCAGGTAATGTGCCTCAATTGGGACTCAACACTTTTCTACCTGTACAAATGATATTTGCAAAATACAGAAAGTTTTCAGACCCCTTCTCTTGTGCCTCCTCCAGACCGAGTGGGGGCGTCCGTCCTGGTTATGCAGGGGGCCTCGGGTAGGGGGCTTTGAAGCCCAGCCCTGTAGGGACCCGTGGCCACCGCCAGGAGGCGCCCCAGTGCCTGTTTATCCCGGGAGCCCGGCACGTCCTGGTGTGGCCAGGAAGTGCCGGGGGGAAGACGACCGGGGAGACACGGACGGCTTCCAGGTGCGCAGCCGGCACTTCCACCACACAGGGGTGTGGCCACCGTTAAGTGCCGGGAAGCAGCTGGAGCCCATCCGGGTTCCTATAAAAGGGACCGCCTCCCTCCAGTCATTGGTGGATGTCGGGAGGAAGCAGACAGAGCTGGAGAGAGAGGACGGGAGGCGGCCAGGAAGGCACAGAGACTGTGGGCCTGGACATTGGGGAAATCGGTGCAAGAAGGCACTGGGGGTGCACGTGAGCATAAACATTGTATATATTGTAGATAAATGGTGTGTTGGGTGCAAAATATGTTGTCCGTCTGTGTGTGTCTGGGCCAGCGTTTACAATATATATATACTGTGGCAGGGATGCCCCTTCAGTATATGTTCCGGGGGAGCAAGCATGGGCTAGCCAATACCTCCCCAGCCGGGAGCCAGAGTTGGGAGGAGGGAGGATTTAAAGAAGGAGAATTGTGTTTAGCTTTTGTGTTGTGTCTGTGGGTATGGGAAGACGTAGCCCTTAGATGAAGAAAATAAATAATTATTTGCTTTATGACGTGTGGCTCCTTTGTCAGTCTGTGTCAGGCCGGCACTCATATAGCGCCTTATCATAATATATACTGTATATCAGGTCGGGTGAGACAAAATGGCGGTTTTATGGTCAGGCAGAGGAAGTGAGGTCAGCAGCGACGGAACCGGAAAATAGGTCATCGGGCCCGGAACCGGAGTGGCATCATCAGGGCCAGGCGGAGTTTCCCATAAACGGACTGCAGAGGAAAGAGAGAAAGGTTTAGTGCACTCAACCACCCCTGATCTGGCGTGGAATTACTCTCATTTAAGCCCTTTAGCTGCCTCCCATGCGTGTGTCTGTGTGTCTGTGTGTCTATACATATATAATTATCTATCTATTTATATATTTATCATTTAAGGAGCTTCTGTAAAAAGCCCTCTTTTAAGTCCTTTTGCTCTGTTATCATTAGGAAAATATACACTGTTGTTTAAGTAATTAACTAGGTTTCATGTATGTTAAATAGTTTCATAGTAGTTATTTTCTATCTATCTATCTATCTATCTATCTATCTATCTATCTATCTATCTATCTATCTTATAGTGCCTTTCATATCTATCTATCTATCTATCTATCTTATAGTGCCTTTCATATCTATCTATCTGTCTGTCTGTCTGTCTGTCTGTCTGTCTATCCCAGGTTAGCTGAAGTCCAGCCATGTATACGTATGCGGTATTCTCCTATGTCTCTTTAAAATGAACACTGAGAAATGATTTCAAAGAGTTGGTCCACTAGAGGTTACCCCATTTAATGAGGGCGGTATTTTTTTTTCTTTTGTTTCCACTCCTGTCATAGCTACAAGTGCATCAGATCAATGATTGAATGACATCTAACATATTTGTTGCTGGTGTGATGTCTATGAGGTCTAATGTGATGGGCCACAGAGCGGACCTGGACATTGTCCTGGCATTGTCGTATCACTTCTGGCTGCAGAATGACTTTCAGACTTGTTAAGCTCATGTTAACCTCATTACTCCTCTGGCTTGAAGACCCACGTAGAGTCCATAACCGCCTTTTAAATGCTTAAACCAATTGATACAAAGTAGAAGATATTTTTAAAACAGAAGATTGTTTGTGTACAACAACAGATAAAAGAGTCAAACTAATTTTGTTCAAATATGATATTACATTTAGGGTGCATAAAGTTTTATTTAAGAATTTAACAGCAAAAATGTAAATGTAAATCTGAACTCCGTGTGTGATTTACAGGAAGACTAATGTCTCAATCTAATTTCATTAAAGGAGATCTAAAAATGGCAACTTCAAATGAATTTTGAAAGCACTGAATTAGATTCTTAAAACGAAGGCCTCCATAACTTGAAATTATTTTACTTCATCACCGTAACTGAGAAACTAAGTGTGACTGACAGAAACTTAAACAGAGGATAATTTAGAGCTAATTTTTTTTCTGGTTTACAGTTAACAGATATAATGCAAAACAAGTTAGAAAATATACGCTTGGCGTACCATTCAGGTGCATTTGGGGAATTAGTTAACTGATATGAAAGTTTGAACATTTCGTATTTTTTAGTTACTTCATCCAAGAGTCAGTTATCACATTTTTATTTATTAAGTGTTTTTGAAACAATGAGTCATATTCAAAAATAACTTAAAATGTGTTAGTAGACTGTATTAAATATTTGCCTTTTAATAGTACTTTATAAAATCATGTAGTTAAAAATGAGGTATAAATAGGTTTGTGTTGGCCCAAAAGCTTTCATACCCAGCAGGTTCTAATTCAAGTTCTGTAAAAATGGCATCAATTGGCGGTGGAGGGTAATCAACTAAAAACCTATCCATATCCACCTTAATAAAAGATCATGTGTCTGTTTGTACATCCTGTTGGCATGTATCTGTCTTTCCAAAATGGTATATAACAGAGACATATGTGTTGCATTTATATACTAAAAATGATTGTGATGCACCATCTGTTGAAATTACAAATGCAGTGCACTTTATTACTACATGCTTTGCATAATACATTTCAATGGGTGGTGCACTGCAAACACTAATGCTTTTGCAAATCTCTTACCAAATGGCATATAAAAGATAAATATACACTGCATTTTTCTTTCCAGCAGATGGTGCAGTACAAATAGTTCTACTGTAGTAGTGTATTTTATTACTAAAAATGATTTTGATGTATCATCTGTTGGAAAGAGAAATGCAATACAGATTATTACTGCATGCATTACATGTCAGGATTGGGCGGCTTTTTTTGGATTGATGGAACAAAACTGGCCTTTTAATCTTAACACAAATAACATTAAACAAAAAGAATACTCAATACCATTAATGACAGTTACTCAGAAACAAAAAGCAGGCTTTGTGACTTTTCTTTTAAGGAGTAATAGCTTAATATAGCAGGTCTTCCTCGGGAGCTCCATCCTTTTTGTTTTTTTTTTGTTTTGTTTTATTAAGGACGGAGTCATTCGCCTTCACTGGGTGTCATCTTGTGGCTGTGAGTGAAAAACAAGACAACAATGTTAGTGACAGCAACCCCTCTCATCCCAAGGTGGTACTGTTTACCTCTAATAAGCCTGTAAGGTGATCCTCCAATGTGCATGTATATATGTCCGGAAGAATCAAAAAGCAAAGGTAACAGACCACTTTAATACTGGCAACAGTTAACTATTATAGTCAGCATGGGTTCAGAAGAGGGAGCTTGTGTTTTACTAACAGGCTGGAATTCTATGAGGACGCAACAAAAGCATACGATCAAAATGGACCAGATGATATTATTTATCTGGACTTTCAGAAAGCATTTGATAAGGTGCCACATGAGAGGTTGGTCATCAAACTAAAAGAAGTGGAAGTTCAGCGAGATGTTTTTAGGTGGGTGCAGAATTGGCTCAGACACAGGAAGCAGAGGGTGATGGTGCGAGGAACCTCTTCAGAATAGTTAACCGTGGTGTCCAGCAGGGGTCAGTGCTGGAGATGCTGTTATTTTTAATAGATATAAATGATTTAGATAGGAATATAAGTAACAAGCTGGTTAATTGTGCAGATGATACCAAATTAGGTGGATTGGCAGATAATCGAGAATCCATGACATCATTACAGAAGGACTTGGATAGCATACAGGCTTGGGCAGATTTGTGGCAGATGACATTTAATGTCAGTAAATGTAAAGTATTACACATAGGAAGTAAAAATATTAGGTTTGAATACACAATGGGCGGTTGGAAAATCGAGAGTACACATTATGAGAAGGATTTAGGAGTCGCAATGGACTCTAAGCTATCGACTTTCAGACAGTGTTCAGAAGCCATTAAGAAGGCTAACAGAATGTCATGTTATATAGCGCCTTGATGTGTGCAGTACAAGTCACAGGAGGTTCTGCTCAAACTTTATAACACAATAGTGAGGCCTCATCTGGAGTCCTGTGTGCAATTTTGGTCTCCAAATTACAAAAAGGACATAGCAGAACTAGAAAAGGTCCAGAGAAGAGCGACTAGGCTGATTGCAGGGCTACAGAGGATGAGTTATGAGGAAAGATTAAAAGAGCTGAGCCTTTACAGTTTAAACAAAAGAAGATTAAGAGGAGACATGATTGAAGTATTTAAAATTATGAAGGGAATTAGTACAGCGGATCAAGACTGTTATTTTAAAATGAGTTCATCAAGAACACTGGGACACAATTTGAAACTTGTTAAGGGTAAATTTTGTGCAAACATTAAGTTTTTCTTTACACAAACAACAATAGGCACTTGGAATAAGCTACCAAGAAGTGTGGTAGACAGTAGGACTTTAGGGACTTTCAAAAATCAACTTGATGCTTTTTTTAGAAGAATTAAGTGGATAGGACTGGCAAGCTTTGTTGGGCTGAATGGCCTGTTCTTGTCTAGAGTGTTCTAATGTTCAAATGAACATAACTATCACTTCTCCACATAGTCTCTCTGCAGGCCAATGCACTTTTTGTGTCCTTCCATTAACTTCATTCAGATAGATAGATAGATAGATAGATAGATAGATAGATAGATAGATAGATAGATAGATAGATAGATAGATAGATAGATAGATAGATAATTGCAAATTAAACATCAAATGTCATGTTGAAACATAAAGAAAATTATACAATTTACATTATTTACACAATATATATTTAATACTTGCTAGGTCACTTATTTGACAGGCTGAAGATTGTAGTATTACATTCTTAGGTCTGAATCATGCAACTGAGAGGACTTGGCAGATGATGGACCAGCAGGATAATGCACCATGTCACAAAGCTCGAATCATTTCAAATTGGTTTCTTGAACATGACAATGAGTTCACTGTACTAAAATGGCCCCCACAGTCACCAGATCTCAACCCAATAGAACATCTTTGGGATTCGATGGAACGGGAGCTTCGTGCAATGGATGTGCATCCCACAAATCTCCATCAACTGCAAGATGCTATCCTATCAATATGGGCCAACATTTGTAAAGAATGCTTTCAGCACCTTGTTGAATCAATGCCACGTAGAATTAAGGCAGTTCTGAGGGCGAAAGGGGGTCAAACACCGTATTAGTATGGTGTTCTTAATAATCCTTTAGGTGAGTGTATATATATATATATATATATATATATATATATATATATATATATATATATATATATATTGTGAACGCTGGCCCGGACATACACAGACAGACAACATATTGTTCATCACCACACACTATTTATTTACACTATTTACAAATTAAAGTCACGTGCAACCCAAACCCCAGTGCCTCTTGCACCGATTCCCCAAAGTCCAGGGCTCACAGTTCCTGTGCCTTTCTTTCCTGGCCGCCTCCAGTCCTCTCTCCAGCTCTGTCCACTTCCACCCGACATCCACTGCTCACTGAAGGGAGGCGGCCCCTTATATATGATTCCCGGACGAGCACCAGGTGTTCCCGGCATTCTTCCCTTGGCCACGCCCCAGCGTGGCGGAAGTGCCGGCTGTCCTCCCGGCAGCTCTCCGGGTGTCCTCCAAAGTCTTCCCCCCGGCACTTCCTGGTGTGGCGGAAGTGCCGGGCACCCGGGATAATCAGGCACTGGGGCACCGCCTGGCGGGGGCCACAGGTCCCTAAAGGGCTGGGCTTCCAAGCCCTCTACCCGAGGCCTCCAGCATAACCAGGACGGACGCCCCCTCTCGGTCTGGAGGAGGCACAAGCCCTCCTCTGGTCCTCCTGGGCGTCCCAGCCGGGGACCACACGGGATATACCGGCATCGGGGCGCCGCCTGGCGGTGGCCCCGGGTCCCAACAGGGCTGGGCTTCCAAGCCCTTTACTTGAGGCCCCCAACATAACCAGGACGGACGCCCCCTCGCGGTCTGGAGGAGGCACAAGCCCTATATATATTGTGGTAGCAGACCCAGAAAGGTGGACACATTGAAGTCACCCAACACACGTTTACTATACATACTATTATTTACAAATGTGACATACAAAACCCCTACAAGTCCCCAAAGTCCTGGCCAACACAAAATGCCTCACTTATTTCAAGCCACCTCCTTGTCTCTCCTCCCGAGCTCCGCCCTTCTCCACTCCCGACTCAAGCCAATGAACGGAGGGAGGCGGCCCCTTTTATAGTCAACCAGATGTGCTTCTGGTGCCTCCCGACAATCTTCTGCTGGCAGTCCCCAGTGTGGCGGAAGTGCTGGCTGTGCAACCGGAAGCACTCCGGGTGTCCCTGCTTCTCTTCCCCTCAGTACTTATGGGAGTGGCAGAAAGTGCTGAGGTCCAGGACTCCAAAAGCTTTGGGGCGCCCCCTGGCGGTAACCATGGGCCCCTACAGAATTGAGCTTTAAAGCTTTGTACCCTTGGTCCCCATAGACGCCAGGGCGGTCGCCCCCACGTGTTCTGGGGGAGGCGTAAGCCTTCCTCCGGTCCTCCTGGGCGTCACGACTGGGTCGCCCACCCAGCCATCTGTAACAATATATAATAAATAAATAAATAAATAAATAAATAAATGAATGAATGAATGAATGAATGAATGAATGAATGAATGAATGAGTGAATGAATGAATGAATGAACATACACACATACCGTGGTCTGGACACACACCAGAATGACTTAAAAGGACGAAAGCTTCTGACATGGTCGTCTCAGTCCCAGTGCGGCACTATGCAGGTGTATTGCTGTTGATATAATGGAGCCTCAGTCGCTCTGTCCTCAGTGCTGATGTGTCAGATGTAGAGCTTTGTTCTTGATGGCCCTCAGTTTTGTTTTAATCGTCTTCTTGAGTACTACATGCCAAGGGGTCCAGAGTACACCCCATAACTGAACCTGCCCTTTTAATGATCTTGTTGATTCAGTGATGTTACCAGATCAGCACAACACAGTATAGAAAAACTCACTGGCGATCACAGAGTTGTAGGAGAAGTGAAGGATATCACTACTCATATTAAAGGAACTCAGTCTTCTAAGGAAAAAAGTGCAAGTTATCTCATTTAATAACAGAACTACAATGTAACATTTCACAATCACATTTAAAGTACATTTTAACGTGAGTTTCATTTCCATAAAAAAGTCAACTTTTGATCTCTGCTCCACACAAGACAGAAGCCAGAACAAAATGAATCTGAATGACAATTTCTTCTGCTTACACTCTCGGTTTCTGAAGGAGAGAGACAGAGGGCAGAAAGGATTAAAAAAAAAGGAAAACAACAAAATGGAGATTAAAAGAAAAAGGTAAAAAAAGAAAAGGTGGAGGCCACTGTTGGTGAGATTAAGTGAGAACAAGAAGAACCGAGTTGTGAAAGAGAGCAATTTGGATATTAGGAAAAGGCTCGGAAGTCATTAAATTCCTGCAGGACTCATTTCATAAAGATAAATAAATTGGCCATGAGTAGCTACCAGGCATTTTACTTGCATCAAAATGATGTGTGTGTTTCTACAACCTACCTATTTTTAAAAGACAAATACACACAAGCATACAGCATGCTTTATTAATAGTACTGGTACATCACTGCAATTATAGCACCCTCCATAATGTTTATGACAAAGAGACATTTTCTTGTCTCGATTTAGCCCTCTGTTCCATAATTTAAAATTATACATCAAACAATTCAGATGTGATTAAAGTGCACATTGCAGACTTTCATTTAAGAGGATTTGCAGACATTTCAGTCACACAATATTTTTTCCACATGGTTCGTACATTTCAGGACACCATTATGTTTGGGCACAGCAATGGCAGGTCTATTAAAGCCGTTGTCATATTTAGTTCTTTGTCGCATATCCCTCACATGCAATACTGCTTGGAGTCTCTCATTCACAGACATCAGCAGGTGCTGAGTTTCTTCTCTGGTGATGCTCGTCCAAGTCTCTAATGCAGTCATCTTCAGCTCCTGCTTGTTTTGGGGGGCTTGTCCCCTTTCCCCTTAAACTTTCCCTTCAGCATATAGAAGGCCTGCTCAATTGGATTTAAATCGGGTGACTGGCTTGGCCGTTCAAGAATTTTCATCTTTGAGCTTTGACAAACTCCTGTGTTGCCTCAGCAGTAAGTTTGGCTCATTATCTTATTGTTGGATGAAGTGCCATCCACTGAGTTTGGAGACATTTATTGGAACTTGAGCAGATCTGATGTTTCTACACACCTCTGAATTCATTGTGCCACTGCTGTCGGCAGTTCCATCATCAATGAAGAGAAGTGTGCCTGGACCTGTGGCAGCCATACATGCCCAAGCCACAACCCTCCCAGCACCGCCATGTTTAACAGACGAGGTGGTCTGCTTTGGATCTTGGGCACTTACTTGTTGTCTCCTTACTTTGCTCTTGTCATCACTCTGATCAGGTTCATTATCTTTGTCTCGTCTGTCCACAATACCTTCTTCCTGTGTGTCCCCTCTGTGTTTCCGTTCATGAAGTCTTCTGCTGATAGTCATCTCTGACACACACACATCGGCCCCCTGAAGACTGTTTTTGATCTGTTGCACAGGCGTTTGGAGCTTTTTCTTCACCATAGTTAGGATTCTTCTGTCATCAGCAGTGGAGGTCTTCCTTGGCCTACCAGTCGCTTTGAGATTACTGAGCTCACCAGTGTGTTCCTTCTTCTTCATGATATTCCAGACAGTTGATTTCATTCATCCTAAGGTTTTACTGATGTCTCTAATTGTTTTATTCCTGTCTTTCAAACTCAAAACGCCTTCTTTGTGTTTCAATGGCACAGCTCTTGTCCTCATGTTGAACAATGGCAACTACAAAGGGTAGAAGCAGGTCGAGGTATCTTATGAAGCCATGAGACACGCCTGAGGAATCACAAACACCTGTGATGCCGATTATCCCAAACATTATGGTGCCCTGAAATGGGGGGCCCTACGGTGGGCTGGCACCCTGCCCAGGGTTTGTTTCCTGCCTTGCGCCCTGTGTTGGCTGGGATTGGCTCCAGCAGACCCCCGTGACCCTGTAGTTAGGATAATAGTGGGTTGGATAATGGATGGATGGATGGATGGATGAAATGAGGGGGGCCATGTATACACAGTGTTGTCATTTCTAGACGGTGGGACCAAAATGTATGCAGACCCTTAACCTCTTATCCGCCCACTGCCGGATATATCCAGCATCATAGCGTTATTGCTGATGCCTTACTGCCGGAATTATCCGGCACATTTGCCTATGGTTATGTGAATGCCTGGCGCGTAGTATAACTGATGGTTTGGCGTGGGTATTATTACTACATTGTATTTTGACAACTCTGTGGTTGTATTAGCTGGAAATAACCTTTGTTTACTTTGTGATTCGGAAGTGAAAGTTGTGAATATGACGAAACGTAAACTGACTTCAAGTGAGGTTTTGCAGGCAATTTTGGACAATAATTCTAATCACGATTTTAGCAGTTCTGAAGAAGATTTTAGCGACAATGATGATCAGCAACGTGCGCTGCATGATACTGTGAATGACGACGCATCGGATGATGGCGATGAGTGGGCAATGAGCCAGATAAGAAAGATCCAAATCGTGACCGCTTGTTCAAGCTACGTCCTTTGATTGACCATTTATTTGAAACATTTCAGTTGCCCTACGTACCAGGCCCGTCAGTTGCAGTTGATGAAAGTTTATTGTTGTGGAAGGGCCGCTTGAAAAGGGCAAGGTTTGGTATCAAGATGTTTTGCTTAGCTGAGAATTCAGGTTACATTTATAGATTTTGTGTATACACTGGCAAAGAGGATCCTATGAGTAGTATTTCAGCAGTGTTGCCAGACGAATGTAAGTTTGTGCAGTTCCCTGCTTTGGCCTGTGGCACAGCAAACTCAAATACTGAGAATGAAACTATGATTAACCGAACTACTTCGATAGCTTTTGACTGTTCCGTTTTGTAGTAGACACTAAATCCAGAAGCCTGGAAAATGTAAATTTTTGTGTTTTATTATGCCTTTGCCCATTTATAGAACTTGCACAACATTTAGTGGTAAATACTGCTTGAATAAATGTAAAAAAGTAAAAAACCGAAAATTGTTCAGATTTCGCCCGGCGTGGGAATATTTAGGGAGTTGGCGGTTAAAGGGATAAATAAAAGTCTGCAATCTGCATTTCAATCACAATGTCTGAATTGTTGGATTTCTATATTTTAAACTGTGGAGCAGACGAGCAAATAAAGGAGAAATGTGTCTTTACCTAAACCATTATGGAGGGCTCTATAATTGCAGTGAAGTACCATTACTGTTAATAAAACATACTGTGTGCTTGTGAGTATTTGTCTTTTAAAAATAGTGAAGATATCTAGCAGCAAATGCAATGTGCACTTTAATCACAATGTCTGAACTGTTTGATTTATAAATTTAAATGGTGGAGCAGAGGGGTAAATCAAAAACAATATGTCCTTGTCCCATGAGACTCACAGACTGAAAAAGAGTTGGGGAAATTGCCCGGTATAATTTCCAGTGGACTTGTAAGAAAATTGCAGAAAAATTGATAAAAAATCAGAGACATTTGAAAACACATAGATCGACTTTACACTAGAATTACCAAAGCCTACAAAAAAACTCGTAGATCACTTCTTAAATCCATTCACACCACTCCGCCAGCGTCTTTTGTCCTCTAAATGTGCTGATAAAAATCAGGCAGCAAGCAGCTGGCTATTCCTTCTTCCCACCGACTTAGAACGTGCACAAACTTCTCCCAGCTCATGCTTTGATTGATTATCTGGGAGTGAAGTGGAGTTTTAGAGTGGAAATAATAGATCGTTATTTGGAACACATGCATTTCATGTCTGTTCCATTTCTACAGTAATCTGTGTAAACACATTGTTACAACAGAAACGTTTTTCATATTTTAGTAGCAAATGTTGCAAAATATAGGCATAAAATATAAAATGTGTGAAGCCTCAAGTCCAAACATTAAATAAACACTTTCACAAAAGGTTCAAGAACAATACAACTGTTTCCATGGCTTAGTGGTAAGATTTTCTGACTCAGAGGGCAGTAAGCTTGCTGTGCCTAAGAGACCTGAGTTCAACTCTCCACAGGGGAGATTTTTTTTTTTTTTGAAAATGAAATGCGTGTGTTCCAAATAAGGATCTATTATTTCCACTCTAAAACTCCACTTCACTCCCAGATAATCAATCAAGGCAAGAGCTGGGAGAAGTTTGTGCACATTCTAAGTTGGTGGGGGGGAAGGAATAGCCAGCTGCTTGCAGCTTGTCTTTATCGGCACATTTAGAGGACAAAGGAGAGGTGTGATGGGATTTAAGATGGGCCGGATCTACGAGTTTTTTTGTAGACTCTGGTAATTCTAGTGTTAAAGAAGAATTGCGACTCTGCAACATCGCCCTCAATCCAAAGAAGTGGAGATCAACGTGCAGAAAAGCAGACCCTGCGGCAACGCAGGATAAACGCTGAGAAAGAAAGAAATCTCTCAAAAGTTATCATATTCTGGGATTTTGTTGTGTGAAAGCAAAATTCCACTCCACCACTTTTTTTCTAGTCACATTTCAAGGAGAATGAATGAAAAACACTTGAGCACCATTTGGAGGGCCACAAAGGGTGTGAATACTTTTAGGAATGCGAGATTTCAGTTTTTGGTTTTTAAAAAAATTGCAAACCTTTGTGAACACGTTTTCACTTTGTTATTATGGGTTATTGAGTGGATAGTGATGGGCAAAAATGACAAAATCATCCATTTCAAATTAAACCAACACAATAAAGGGCTGTAAGCATGCAGCCAGGTCCCTTGCCTGGCTGGGAAGCCGCCACACTGGATGGACTGGGGGAACAAGGGTGGCCGGAGCGTTACCTCCCCCGGGACGCTAGATGGCAACCCCCCTGGCTTGCAGCGGTGCCTCGTACACCCGGATGGCTTCATGGGAGTTGAAGTTTGGTGCAGCCCTGTTGGGATCCACAGGCGACACCAGGGGGTGTTGCAGCAGGATCTGCTGAGCCCATTTGGGCAGAGGGGACTGGGCGGTCTCGTGGTCTGGAACCCCTACAGATTTTATTTTTTTTTCTCCAGCTTTTGGAGTTTTTTTGTTTTTTCTGTCCACCCTGGCCATTGGACCTTACTTATTCTATGTTAATTAATGTTGACTTATGTTTATTTTTTATTGTGTCTTCTATTTTTCTATTCATTTTGTAAAGCACTTTGAGCTACATGTTTTTGTATGAATATGTGCTATATAAATAAATGTTGATTGATTGAGTTCTTCTGCCACACCCAGAAGTGCTGCCGGAAGCTAGGTCATCAAGCACCTGGAGCACTTCCGAGTGCAGTATAAATGGAGCCAGCAGCCACTACTTGGGAACAAGAGTCAGGAGGTGAAAGATGAAGCTTGACCAGAGGAGAGGAGTGGAGGAGACAGAAAAGAAAAAGTATTGTGCTGTGCTTGTGCAGAGACTGAGACGTCTTCTCTGTTTCTCACGGGGTAAAAAAGTAAAAAGAAAAATTGTGTTTGCCTTGGAATTGTGTCCCACGCTTGTCTGTGTCGGGTTCAGGCAGCTGTGCCAGCCTGGTGGTCCACAGTGTGTAGAGAATGAAGGGGTCTGAACACTTTCTAAAGCCTCTGTACATCTGGATGGAGTGTTTAAATGAAAAAGGCTACTAGATACAGCAGCTATTGAGCATTACGTTCATGTTTTGTGAAATGTGGGATCGCACTAAACTTAGATTTGCTTGTCTTTAAGATTTACCGACAGTTACTGTCCATCTGGAGCTCTGTGATGTGTTTAAACAGTTTTCAACCCCCTTGTTTGCTGATATCTTCATTCCTCATTTATTCTCAGGCCAGTTAGCACCCTGGATCATTTCCTTCTTTGCCACAAGGAGGACTTTCATCACAAGGTAAGCAAAGGTCATACGTATACATTTCATCCTGTTGCCTGTGATATTCTTATCCTTGCGTTGGGTGTTCAGTTTCCGTCCCCTATGGGACAAGAAACCAGAGGTGTTATAGGGGATTGCTACTAATTTAATTATGCAAGTACTTTTCCGCTCAGTGAAAGGAGGAAATATTTTATTATGTTTTGCAACACCTGCTTTTAATATTTACTATTGAAGAAGCAAAATAGTAAAGTCTTGTAATTAAGTCCTAAGCTTTTTCTTTACCAATTTTCTTCACAGAAATATGTCCATGGATTCCCATCAGTTTTTCCTTGTATTTCTTTTGTTTTGTTTCATGCCATTTTTTATTTCATTCTAGTTGTGCTACTCATCTAAGATAGGTTGCAATCTAAGTAACCAACGTAGACCTCAGCATTAACATTCACATTAACACTGCATGTGGTAATATAAAGCATTGACTTTGTCATTCCAACAGATGGTGCCTCACAAACATTTGTGCTAATAAAAATGCATTACTAAAGCAATCATGTGTCTCTGTCTTATGACATAAGATATGAGATTTGTAAAAATGTTGTTAATGCTTGTGATGCACCATCTGTTGGAAAGACACACACAATGCATTTTAGTAGTACACAAGTTTGTGATGCATCTTTGATTGGAATGACAGACACATAGCAATACTGACACTTATCGTTTAATTAACATGGATGTTTGTAATGTGCCAATATGTTGGAATGAAGAATACATTGCATTTTATTATTACATGTATTACAAGATACATTCCAAAAGATGGTGCACTCCAAATTTTAACGCTGCAAATGCTGAGGTCTATGTTGATTACTTATGTATATAAGTAAGACAGAGGAAGACATTGTTGTGAGGTGCAAGTTGAGCCATTTACAGTGCACCATCTGTTTCAATCACATGTCTCTGTTATATGCCATTTGATATGGGATTCATAAAAGCAGTGTTAATTAGAATGACGAATACAATGCCTTTAGTACTACAAATATCAGTGCCCCCTGTTGGAATTACAGATATAATGCTTCTTAGTAGTACAAATGACAGAGGCATAGTACACTGTATGTCCATCTGGTTGTTATCTGCTGGAATGTCTGCAATGTGTATGTCTCTGTTATGCACCATTTAGTATGGAATTTGTAAAAATAGTGTTAATGTTTGTGATGCACCCTCTGTTAGAATGACAAATACAATGCATTTTAGTACTACAGATGTTTCTGATGTACCATCTTTTGAACTAACAGAGGCATTATAACCAGATGGACACAAAGATACATATGCAGACATTTATCCTTTTACTAAGGTGGGCATTTGTAAAGAACCAACTGTTGGAATGCAAAATGCATTACATATTACAATTAAATGCATTACAAAATACATTTTAATAGATGGTGCACTGCATATATTAAAGTTGCTTATGGTGAGGTCCATGTTGACTACTTAGATTTCATCCCATCTTAGATGTATAGCAAAGCTAGTTGCATATATAAGATGTGAAGAAACAGAAACATAGAGACTCATTAGATGACTTTGTTGAGGGATGTTTGTGATGCACCTGTTGGAATGACAAATGTGATGCACAAGTCTCTGTTATAAGTCATTCGATAGAGGATTTGTAAAAGCAATGTTACATTTTGTGATGCACCATCTGTTGGAGTGAGAATTGCGATGAACTTTATTACTGAAAATATTTGTGATGTGCCATCTGTTAGAATGACAAATGTAATGCACAAGTCTCTGTTAAATGCCATTTGATAGGGAATTCATAAAAGCAATGTTACATTTTGTGATGCCCATGCAGTTTATTACTGAAAATGTTTGTTATGTGCCATCTGTTGGAATGACAGAGACTGACACCCAGCTACACAGACATTTATCCATTTATTAAGGTGGATTGTATCTGTATTTCAAAAAAGTGCAACGAGCTCCGAGCTTATAAACAAGATATGCTCTTTATTTAAAAAAAAAACACGATGGATAAAATATGTTAGTTTATACTTGGTTGTCTCTGCTAAAATAGATCTTGCTGTCATTATAGTCATTTTGTGCAAATAATAAAGTTATTAAGAAACTGATTATTCTCTTTGTTGTCTTCTAGATGATTTGATTTAAATGCTGTAGCCAAACTGGAAAAAAAAAAAATCATTTGACCATATCAATCATGCGGTCCATTGTGTCTGATAATTCCTTGAACTCATTTTCTAGAAGAGCTAGGATGTTTTTTTTCACAAAAGGTAAAAATAAATGAATTCAGGTCTTGTAATCTACAACGCCATTATAATAGACTTCTGAGGTCCATGGAAAATGAATAATAGAGCGAGTTTATTTGTGTTGTATAACAATTGCCTCCACCGTTTCACACTTGCTGTATCTGGCCGCCGTGCTTTATGTTCAGCACTGAGAGGAATTACAAAACGTGAATTTTCAGCTGTTGTCTTCGTAAATTACCTTGATAGGAATAAAAGTTTAGCTGCTGGACCTCCGCTGTTTTTAACTTTTATGTTTTAAAATGAAATCTCATTAAGGTGCATAGCCAGACAGTCAGGTTTCCTGTAGATGAGCTTAACATCCATTGCCACATTTTACATTTGTTCCTGTAATCTCAAAATAACATTTTGAAGAATGAACTTTTCTTTTCTTCATAATTACTTCTATATGAATGGAGTTACTTACCGATCCTCTGTTGTTTGTAACATTTATATTTTGAAAAGGACCTTATTAAAGTAACAGAGCCAAACAGTTATGTTTTCTTTAATTACAGTTAATATCCTCTACATCAAGTCATTTTTACACTTTCTAACAAAATGGGTTTGCTTCTTTTTCCACTTTAGTTGTTGCAGATCCATTTCCACATCAGAAGTTTCTTCATCTTCATCTTTTCCTTTGTTAAGGCCAGCAGCCAAACCGCATAAACTTCAGAATAAGCTAATCCACCTGAAGCTGAAGCCAGTACTTAGGATGGGAGTCCAATTAGGAAAAACATCTGGCTTGACCCCTGAAGAGGTGATTGTGAGGGGGTGTTTACCCTGTGGTCTGTGTGTGGACCCCAAAGACGGGGACACTGTCCTATAAAAATGGTGCTGTCCTTTAAATGAGACATAAGGCAGAGGTCCGGATTCTCCGTGGCCATTCAACATCCCATGTGATGGTCCACTTCTCGCAACTGAGAGGCTGTTTGCCAACTGGCCAATCAAACACAAGTGTTACCTGGCAGGTGACCACCCAAAAAATCAAACTGTGATTCACAGCAATGGATATAATACTCTGATCTACACCCTGTCAAGTAAGCAAACCAGCCGGCCAGTGGCTTCACCTCACCTACTGGTCTGAGGTTTGATCCCCATAAGGGGAAGCAAAGGTGAGCCCAAATTAGGGAGAAACGTGTCATGTGCTCTGTATTATCTGACAGGCACTCTATAACATATATATTTAACAGAAGAAGTTTTGGGGTGCCAACTCAGCCATCTCCATTTACTTTAAGTCTTAACACAAAACAAGCTCACAATGGCGTAAAAGGGTAACAAAAACAGTTTAGTGGCAGCCATTAATCAGGCTCTTTAGTTGGTTCTGTCAATTCATGGAGCTACTTAGTTAGCTCTGGTCTAGTCCTTCTGGGGTCATCACTGTTTTATAGTACAGTGACCAGAAGGGGCATTGTCTGTTGTCCTCACTGTGTGGTTCCTCGGCATTGTAGCAGAAAAAAAGGACAAGCCAGTGTCACAAGTAAAAACAGAAAACATCAAAAAGGTTTGGAGCAGCCACCCGTATATTATGCTCTGGCTGCAAAATGAGTTTATTTAAGATGAGTTGTGTTCAGGTTCAAGTCCAAAACAGAACTGATTGAGAGGTATAAAGATGGCAGCTTTAAAGCCGAGACTGGAAATGATGTAATCATTGGTGCTAAAAACCGGAAATGATGTCATTGTTGGTGCCAGAAATGAAAGTGATATCATCTGGACTGGAAGTGGCATCATCATTGGCACCAGAACCGGACGTGACGTCATCATTGGTGTCAGAAACAGAGCAGGATTTCCCGTGGATGGTCTGCAGAGGATCAAGAGAGAAAGTCAGTGCACCTCGCCACCCCCTGGTCTGGCGTGGAACTACCAACATTCAGGCCCTATAGCTTCTGTCCATGCAACAACAACAACAACAACAACATTTATTTATATAGCACATTTTCATACAAACAGTAGTTCAGAGTGCTTTACATAATAAAGAATAGGAAAATAAAAGACACAGTAAGAAAAACAAAATAAATCAACATTAATTAACATCGAATAAGAGTAAGGTTCAATGGCCAGGGGGGACAGAAAAAACAAAAAAAACTCCAGACATGCTGGAGAAAAAATGAAATCTGTAGGGATTCCAAACCATGAGACCCCCTGATCAGTCCCCTCTGGGCATTCTACCTAACATAAATGAAACAGTCCTCTTTGGATTTAGGATTCTCACGGAAGGGCTTGATGATGATGATGGTCACGTAGAGTTCTGCCTTTTAATCCATCCATCATTGTTGGAGCATCATGAAGCTTTGAGTAGGTGGAGGTGGCGCAGGCCACCACCACAAAGAAACCAGAAAAAAAACAGAAAAGAGAGTAGGGGTCAGTACAGCATGCACACATATGTGACACAAAATAACGGCAGCAACCCCTCTTGGCATGGGTGGTATCACATACCTGAAAACAGCTTGGAGAATGATCCATAGGGTCACCCAGGTTACATGTTGGGGCACCAACCAGATTAAACCCTTTTAATCTTTTTTTCCAAATCCAAAACAGAATTTATTGAGAGATGAAAAGGTGGCGGCTTCAAAGGCCAAGACCGGAAGTGACATCATCATTGCCACCAGAACCGGAAGTGATATCATCATTGCCACGGGAACCGGTAGTGACATCATCATTGGCGCCGGAAAACATGCGGGATTTCCAGTGGATGGTCTGCAGAGGATCGAGAGAGAAAGTCAGTGCACCTCGCCACCCCCTGGTCTGGCATGGAACTACCGTTATTCAAGCCCTTTAGCTGCCTCCCATGCGCACGTCTGTGACACCAGATAAAAGCAGCAACCCTTCTTAGCATGGTGGGGGTGGTATCACATACCTAGGAAGAGCTTAGAGAATGATCCTCAGACCCATTGGGTCAACCAGGTTACATGTTGGGGCACCAACCGGGTTAAACCCTTTTAATCTTTTGCCAATTGTAAACAACTTAAACATGCACATAGAATAATATCTACTGTATATGTTAGAATGAAGTAATTACCCAGCAGTCTGTAATTGGGTGTCTGCTCTCTCCAGAATAAGATGACCCAGGCCTTGAACTCCTCGGCTTTATAGCAGAGGGGCTGGAAGGGGCGGAGTCAGTTACCTTCAGTGGGCAGTTTCTCAGGTCTGTAAGAGAGAACAAAGATGACATCATCAGCAACCTCTGATTAGCCCAGAAGGCGAATCTCAAACATACACGAGTCGGAATGCTCACGTCAATGTGATATTTCAGATTTTTACTTTAAATCAATTTGCAAAATTTTATAGATCCTGTTTTCACTTTGTCATTCTGGGGTATTGTGCATTGCTCGATGAGGGAAAAATGTAATGAAATTATTTTAGTAAAATAGAGCAACATAACAAAATGTGAAAAAGGGAAAGAGTCTGAATACTTTCTGAATCCAGTGTACATTGTCAGACATGCGTGTCTGTGGATCTCCTCATGGGCTCTGACAAGGTATGTAGTGACACGCCAGACCATGAGAGGGAGCTGCTGCTAAGGTAGCAAAGTGTAATATCCATCCATTTTCTAACCCGCTGAATCCAAACACAGGGTCACGGGGGTCTGCTGGAGCCAATCCCAGCCAACACAGGGCACAAGGCAGGAACCAATCCTGGGCAGGGTGCCAACCCACCGCAGGACACACACAAACACACCCACACACCAAGCACACACTAGGGCCAATTTAGAAGCACCAATCCACCTAACCGGCATGTCTTTGGATTGTGGGAGGAAACCTACGCAGACACGGGGAGAACATGCAAACTCCACGCAGGAGGACCCGGGAAGCGAACCCGGGTCTCCTAACTGCGAGGCAGCAGCACTACCACTGCGCCACTGCGCCACCGTGCCGCCATAAAGTGTAATATGTTATTTGTAATTTTATTTTGTTTTAGTTATGAATATCTCCAAAATTAATTGATTCTTTTAAATAGTTGGTAGTATACCGTTTGTACTATATGTTGTAGTACGGGCGTTACGAGGTTACACCTCACAACCTACGTGCAACACATTTCTTGGCTCTGCTGCCAGAAGTACGGTGGATGCTGTTGGGGGTAGGCGTTAAGAATTTTTGTTAAGAATATATGATTATAAAGTTAGGATATTTTTTATCGTATAAAGCTACTAGGGGGGCTTTGCCCCCTGCTCGCTTCGTTCGCCAACCCCTCCGACCTGCGCTACACACCAGTCACTTGGCGTCTGTGCTGTATGTGGATTTAATTTTCACCAAACAAAAAATTTTTTAATTCTTGTGGATACGCCTCTTCATTGGGAAGAAACACCACTTATTTTTTCCCTGATGGCAACATGATTTAGATGATCTACAAGTTTCCGACTTAAAGTTTAAATCCAAACAATATATTCGATCACTGTTCTGTTATTTCACCGAGTAATAATTTCTGTTTGTTTGCGCTAATGTGATCTTTACTATCATTGTTTGGAGACTTTCAAATTTTTGTACTTTCATTATCTCTAACCTGCTCTGTATTTGTACCGCGCCAACGTTTTTAAACCTCTTTACGACATTCTACTTTGTCATCTACTCTTTGTCTTTTATTTCCGGCCCCGGGCATGGTTAAATCTCTTGGCACAAAGTCTTGTCTCATGAAACATGAAAGAGTCTCTCTGAAAAATTCTTGTCTCGTCACAGGATTTTTTTTATATAATAGAGAGATTTAACAGGCATATGGGAGAAGCTGTTGGTGTGATGCTGTGTTCGTTTTTTTTCCGTTTTGTTTCTGGAAAGGTATGCTACTCTATTTTTTTATTAAGAATATATGATTATTTTTTATTGTATAAAGCTATGTATAATGTAAATTGTTCTCTCAATTTTTTGTAAATCGTTTTATAAGCAAAGTGTTATTGCGTCATTAAAGGAAGTAGAAGCACAGTGGATGCTGTTGGGGGCATAGGGGAGAAGCCGTTGGTGTGACGCCCTGTTCTTTTTTGTTTTTCCCTTTTGTTTCTGGAAAGGAAAATAAAAACTTCTGTTTCACCCCTACGTGCCTCTGACTTGACTGTCATTTATACAACGCAGAGACAGACAGATTCCATTCAGCTACACTAACTCATCCATCCATTTTCTAACCCGCTGAATCCAAATACAGGGTCACGGGGGTCTGCTGGAGCCAATCCCAGGGCACAAGGCAGGAACCAATCCTGGGCAGGGTGCCAACCCACCACAGGACACACACAAACACACCCAAACACCAAGCCCAATGTAGAATCACCAATCCACCTAACCTGCATGTCTTTGGATTGTGGGAGGAAACCGGAGCGCCCGGAGGAAACCCACGCAGACACGGGAGAACATGCAAACTCCACGCAGGGAGGACCCGGGAAGCGAACCCAGGTCTCCTAACTGCGAGGCAGCAGCGCTACCACTGCGCCACCGTGCCGCCCCTAACACTAACTTCTCCTTCTTATCCCACAGCACCGGGAATTCATGCAGTGAGAGCACCCAGACTTCCCCTTTCAGTCCCCACCGGACTCCTGTACGGAGACGTCACTTGTGTAAGGCCTTCCAGAGAGAGAGGCTGATTTGCTCCTAATTTCTTGTCTGTTTTGATTTGGCTAAGACCGACGTAAAGTAACACCACAACAGGCATCATTTTTATTTTCATCTTATCATTAAACGGGACTACCTGGTTGGCACCACAAATTATTTTAAGTCATCTATAATCTTAATAAGTCATCTTAATAAGTATAAGTCATCTGTCATTCGTGTACCCGGCTACAACATATATACATTTATATATAATATTTATAGCACTAACCATATTGTTAAAACATTAAAAGAGGAATATATTTATATATTAAGATGGTCAGCTCCATTCTGAGAAGGATCACTCCAGGCAAATTTCATCTAAATAGAAAACAGACTCATTATAATTTGATGACACATTCACTCCAAGCTCGACTAAGTGACAGCACAGAAAAAGGGAAAGAGAATAAGAAGAATAATAACAAAACTAATACAATTACTACAATTAAAAGAAAAAACTGCATACGAGCAATTTGAACTGTCCTCCCAATGGCAGCTGTAACAGTCGTATGCCAAGCTGACATGAGACTTCAACCTCAATTTAAACAACAATGGGGCTTTCCTAGTATTGGTATTTATGGAGGTTTTAGGTACTCGATAACTAAACGTTGTACCATCTACACTACATTTACGCATTCCTCTGACTTTTAATGAAACTGGCATCTTGAAATTGCAAGTAAAAGTTTCAAGTTGATAAATATGCGACATGATTTGAAAAAACTCCCAGAAGATGGCCAAGATTATGAAATGTGAAGGGCAACCCTGAAAATGGCTTTTAAACTGGGGATAACGATGACAGGGATGACAGTGGTTTTGAATAAGTACAAGGGCGCATAAATCAAATTGAATTGCTCATCAAAATAATGAGACCTGGTTCCTGCTGTCTTAAAAAGAATGTCAATAATTATTTCTTGTCAAAATAAAGTTCAGTCAATCACCAACTATACTTGGTTGAGGCACTGATGCCTGTCTGTTAAACAAGCAAAGACTTGAAGCAATAAAAACTAGGGAACTGGTACGAAACAAGAATTGACTGGACCTATATGCCCCACATTTATATACCTGTATATATATATAAAATCTAATGTCTGTCTGTCTGTCTATATGTCTGCGTTTCATGGGAGAAGTACTTAACAGATTTAGATCGGGGTTTTTTTCTGTAGTTTGCTTGAACATTCCAGTTGATTTTATGACTTCTCTCATTGCGCTATCATAGTTTGTTTGCAGTACCGATTTATTTGCACAAATCCGGGAGAGATGCAGCAGACCGACGGGAGGGGGCGGGGCCCTCCTCACTCACGCGCCAGCCTTGGGGTGTATCTTACCTCCACTTAGTTAGCGAATGAGAGAACTACTTAACAGATTTAGGTCGGGTTTTTTTTCTAGAATTTCCTTGAACATTCTGGTTGATTTTGAGACTTCTCTCATCATTCTTAAAATCATAGTTTGCTTGCAGGAGTGATATATTCACAATAATCTGAGACAGAGGCTGTGGGCCGACGGGATGGGGAAATGTGAAGTCAAGAGTGGCGAGCCAGTCAGGGCCCACCTCACTGTCCTGTTTCACTACTACACGCGTGGGGACAGCTAGTGTATATATGCATTTGCATACATATGCTATTGTGGGCTGCATCAGGAGTGGGCAGGAGGAGGAGTATAGGAACCTAATCAAGGACTTTGTTAAATGGTGCGACTCAAACCACCTATACCTGAACACCAGCAAAACCAAGGAGCTGGTGCTGGATTTTAGGAGGCCCAGGCCCCTCATGGACCCCATGATCATCAGAGGTGACTGTGTGCAGAGGGTACAGACCTATAAATACCTGGGAGTGCAGCGGGATGATAAATTGGACTGGACTGCCAATACTGATGCTCTGTGCAAGAAAGGACAGAGCCGACTATACTTCTTTAGAAGGCTGACGTCCTTCAACATCTGCAATAAGATGCTGCAGATGTTCTATCAGACGGTTGTGGTGAGCGCCTTCTTCTATGCGGTGGTGTGCTGGGGAGGCAGCATAAAGAAGAAGGACGCCTCACGCCTTGACAAACTGGTAAGGAAGGCAGGCTCTATTGGAGGCACGGAGCTGGACAGTTTGACATCCGTGGCAGAGCGATGGGCACTGAGCACGCTCCTGTCAATCATGGAGAATCCACTGCATCCACTGAACAGGATCATCTCCAGACAGAGGAGCAGCTTCAGTGACAGACTGCTGTCACCGTCCTGCTCCACTGACAGACTGAGGAGACCCCACACTATGTAACTCTTCAATTCCACCCATTTAACATTAACATTATACAAAGTTATTGTCTGTTTTACCTGCATTTTTATCACTTTTTAATTTAATATTGTTAACTGGCCAACCCGCAGCGTAGCATACACCGCATAATCAGGCCGCTTTTTAAATGATTTTTAAGCACAGAGGAAAAAATAAACATTTGAAAAATCCGTAATTTAATAAACCACCAAGAAAAATAACATTGCAACAATGCACACTACGAACCAACATACAATTGTCCGTGACTGAAAACCGGAGGAGCGCCGTCGCGCTTTCTCCTTCCAAAGCGAAGGACGGGGTTGAACGGCGCTCGTTCAGTACGCACTGCCCGCTTATGTACCCACCCCCAACTCCCGTCACTTCCGTCGGTGTACAGTCCACACGCACCTGTGAGTCACGTTGACTGTTAATTTTCCAAACACTGCCTGAGTCGGTTTCCACGTTGATTTTTCATTGTTCTTTGCGGTTCCGGCTGCTTTTTTTTTATATATAATCCACCAAGTCACCCGACCATGGGGGGGCTTTACAAAGGGTAGGGACGTAATCAGTGCGAGCGTATGACCCGCACGTACTGGGAATTTCTCGTTCGTGGGGAACAATTGGAACCCACGGTCTCCATCACAATGGGGTTCAACGGCTTACCCGCCTCCCGCGCGGGTAGACACACGTTGATCCATTCAGTGTAGCGCGCGTGCAGTACCGGACATATAAGTGCATCACAGACCTGTTAATGCTCAATCTCACGTGGCTGAAAGCCACTTGTCCCTCTAAGAATTTGGACGCCAACCACTGTTGGGTCGTGTAACTATTTAGCAGGCGGGAGTCTCGTTCGTTTTCGGAAATAACCAGCCAAATTGCTCCACCAACTAAGAACTGCCATGCACCACCACCCACAGAATCGAGAAAGAGCTATCAATCTGTCAATCCTGTGCGTGTCCGGGCCGGGTGAGGTTTCCTGTGTTGAGTCAAATGAAGCGAAAGGCTCCACACCTGGTGGTGCCCTTCCGTCAATTCCTTTAAGTTTTAGCTTTGTAACCATACTCCCCCATGAACCCAAAGACTTTGGTTACCCGGTTGGCTGCCTGGCAGGTCATGGGAATGACGCCGCCGGATCGCCTGTTGTGGGGCCTGCATTGGTGAAGCAGGTGAGACGGTAATGAAACAGAGGCACAGGGCTTATTGGTTTTTAAAGACTGCTTCCTTCATTGGGTTTTAACCAATGCACGGAACGAACCAACACACAATCGTCCATGCGGCGCTCAGGTTGGAACGGGAGGAGAGGAGAAGGACATCCACTCCGCTCCCTCCGTCATGCTAGTCTGCTGATTTCTCGTTCAGTATACACTGCCTGCTCATGTGCCCACCTCCAACTCGTCACTCGAGTCGTTGTCGTCTTTGTACAGTCCAGATGCACCTGTGACTCACGTAGACTTTTCATTGCTCTGTGCGTTTTGGCTGCCTTTCTATATATAATCCAACAAGACACCCTACCACGGTGAGAGGGGGGTGTGTACAAAGTGCAGGAGTATCTAAGAAGACGCATGTTTGTCGCGGATGCGAATTGCTGGATGTAGTGTGTAAAACAGTTTACTATAGTGCACGAGGTCGTGCGTCGTAACCGAACACTCGTTTTTTAAAGACTGCTCACTTCATTGTGTTTTAACCTCAGTTGTAAAGGAACGTTTTAAGGATCCCATGGGATACCCTCAAAACAGTTTTACACGCCGCATACGGCGATTCACCTCCGCGAGAAACATGCCTCTATTAACAGTCAACGTAGGTAGGAGCTGCATGTGACCTCTACGACAGACGAATATAAATGACGCCGGTTTTTCTGTGTCGTCGCGTCCGAGTTGGTGGGCGTGGCTCTGTGAGTTGTCATCGTATCCAATGGTCTTGGAGTTGGTGGGCGTGGCTCCTTCCTGCGTGCGCCATAGGTGTCTCACTTGTCGGTGGCTTAGTGAATCCACGCCCCTTCCGGCGTGCTTTCCTTAGTGAATTATATATATAGATATTAATATTGTTACTGTTTTATATCAGTATGCTGCTGCTGGAGTATGTGAATTTCCCCTTGCGATTAATAAGGTATCTATCTATCTATATAAAATCCAGCGTCTGTTTGTCTGTCTGTCTGTATGTATGTATGTCTATCCGCTTTTCATGAGAGAACTATTTAATGGATTTAGAACATTTTTTTTTCTGTAATTTGCTTGAACATTCCAGTTGATTTTGAAACTTCTCTTATCACGCTAAGTATCATAGTTTGCTTGCGGTACTGATTTATTTTGTGTGAATCCAAGAGAGACGCAGTGGGCCGAAGGGAGGTGGTAGGGGCCCTCCTCACTCACACACCAGCCTTGGGGCGTGTAACCTTACCTCCGCTTAGCTAGCGAACGAGAGAACTACTTAATGGATTTAGATCAGGTTTTTTTTCTCTAATTTGCTTGAACCTTCCGGTTGATTTTGTGATTTCTCTCATCGTGCTAAGTGTCACAGCTCGCTTGTGGTACTGATTTATTTGGGAGAATCTGAGAGACAGACTGCAAGCCTAGGGGAGGAGAGTGAGGTCATCCTCACTCACACGTCAGTCTCTGTTAGTCGCTCTGCCTCTCGCCATGTGTTGGAGTGTACCTTGCTTCCACTTAGCTAGCAATACCTGTTTGTTCAGCAGACATTATCATGAAACAGATTGTTAAAGAGTAAAGTTTGACGTCTTTGAGAGAGAGATCAGAGAGACGTGTGTTTTACAGTGTAGCTGCTCATTGGCAGAGATATCACAGCCATGATCTTTTCTCCCCACGCAGGGGACTCTTTCCCCTCAGACCTGAACATGATCAGAAACAGTGCCAACGTCTATTGTTTTTTAAAGTTTGTCCTGTTTCACTACTATGTGGGTGCAGCCGCGGGGGACAGCTAGTCTAGAATAATAAAACTTTCCACCAGTCTTATTTATAAAAGTACAGAATCCTCTATAATGAGCTTAGCATGAACATGAACATCTGCATGTACATTCCATTATTTACTCCACACCTAGCAAAGAAATTTGATCGATTCATTTCATTTTCATTCTCAAAGCTTTTTGTAGCAAGAAAAGAAATGTTGTGTTGATAGCAGACATTTAAAGGGTTAACTGCGAAACTGGTGAAAGGTGACTCAAGCAGAAATATAATTATTTATGGAAGAAGTAGCATTGTTATGCAAATCATTTGTATTTGGTCCTGTAACAAATGAATCTGATGAAGATGAGAGCCAACATATGCTAATGAGAATTAGTTCTCTTTGTTAAGAAGTAGAAAAACTGCAAAAATACCTTCCAATAGTGGTGTGAGTTTTAAAAACTGCAAAATGAAAAAATCCTTTGCTTTACTGAACTTTGTGTTATCTTTGTGTTTAGTTAGCATTTGTGTTAGTAAAATATTGGGGTTCTGAGTTCTTCTTTCCTTGCTGGAGTAGGGGTGTCAGATATCACATTTGATGTACAAAGTTCAAGTTTATGGCCATGTGATCATTGCAGATGATACCAAGCTACAGTAAATATTACTGGCTGATAAAGTAGAATCATCTAATTTTGTAATTATGGGAATATGAGTAACAAGATGGTTAAGTTTGTAGATGATACCAAGTTAGGTGGATTAGCAGATAATTGAAAATCTGTAGGAACATTACAAGCAAGCTTGGACAGCATAAATGTAAATTTGATGTAGGCAAATGTTAGCTATTACATATAAGATGAAGAAATGTTAGATCTTAATACTTAATGGAACGTGTGAACCTCGAAAGGACACCTTATGAGGAACGTGCGAGTGGTAGTGGACTCATCACTATCTACATAATAGTAAAAGAACGGTCAGGGCGGAGGTGAAGTGTATCACAAACACTGAGGGAGAGTTAAAATATACAGACAGTGAAATAGCAAACACTCTAAACTTGCGTTTTTCTGTTCTTTTCACTGGCAAAAAGTGGATAACTGTCCAGCAGTATTAGGGGCCACTAATAAGATGTGTAGTGATTTGGACATAGTGAGAGAGAGAGAGAAGTGCTGCTTAGATTAAACAAGCTTAAAATTAAAAAAATCGCCAGGACCAGATGACATTTATCCTATAGTTCTTGAAGAGGTTAGTGAGAGCAGATGTAAACGCTTGATGCATATTTTTGTAATGTGACTGGTCAATAAGCTTAATGTGCATCACCGGTAAATTAATGGAAGAAATTGCTAAGGAAAAGAATGAGCATCGCATGGTAAGGCGGGAGTGTTAGTAAAAAATCACCATGTGTTCAGACGAAGGAGATTGTGTGTTATTTAATATGCTGGAAGTTTATGAGGAAACAGAAAAAGCATATGATTGAAATGAGAGCATAAGATACAGTGGAATGCAAAAGTTTGGGCAACCTTGTTAATAGTCATTATTTTCCTGTATAAATCGTTGGTTGTTACGATAAAAAATGTCAGTTAAATATATCATATAGGAGACACACACAGTGATATTTGAGAAGTGAAATGAAGTTTATTGGATTTACAGAAAGTGTGCAATAATTGTTCAAACAAAATCAGGCAGGTGCATAAATTTGGGCACCGTTGTCATTTTATTGATTCCCAAACTTTTAGAACTAATTATTGGAACTCAAATTGGCTTGGTAAGCTCAGTGACCCCTGACCTACATACACAGGTGAATCCGAGTATTTAAGGGGGTCAATTGTAAGTTTCCCTCCTCCTTTAATTTTCTCTGAAGAGTAGCAACATAGGGGTCACAAAACAACTCTCAAATGACCTGAAGACAAAGATTGATCACCATCATGGTTTACGGGAAGGATACAGAAAGCTGTCCCAGAGATTGAAGCTGTCTGTTTCCACAGTTAGGAACATATTGAGGAAATGGAAGACCACAGGCTCAGTTCAAGTTAAGGCTCGAAGTGGCAGACCAAGAAAGATTTCGGATAGACAGAAGCGACGAATGGTGAGAACAGTCAGAGTCAACCCACAGACCAGCACCAAAGACCTACAACATCATCTTGCAGCAGATGGAGTCACTGTGCATCGTTCAACCATTCGGCGCACTTTACACAAGGAGATGCTGTATGTGAGAGTGATGCAGAGGAAGCACAAACAGAGCCGCTTGAGGTCTGCTCAAGCACATTTGGACAAGCCAGCTTCATTTTGGAATAAGGTGCTGTGGACTGATGAAAATAAATTGAGTTATTTGGGCATAACAAGGGGCGTTATGCATGGAGGAAAAAGAACACAGCATTCCAAGAAAAACACCTGCTACCTACAGTAAAATATGGTGCTGGTTCCATCATGCTGTGGGACTGTGTGGCCAGTGCAGGGACTGGGAATCTTGTCAAAGTTGAGGGACGCATGGATTCCACTCAGTATCAGCAGATTCTGGAGACCAATGTCCAGGAATCAGTGACAAAGCTGAAGCTGCACCGGGGCTGGATCTTTCAACAAGACAACGACCCGAAACACTGCTCAAAATCCACTAAGGCATTCATGCAGAGGAACAAGGAACAAGTTCTGGAATGGCCATCTCAGTCCCCTGACCTGAATATAATTGAAAATCTGTGGTGTGAGTTAAAGAGTGCTGTCCATGCTCGGAAGCCATCAAACCTGAATGAACTCGAGATGTTTTGTAAAGAGGAATGGTCCAAAATACCTTCAACCACAATCCAGACTCTCATTGGAACCTACAGGAAGCGTTTAGAGGCTGTAATTTCTGCAAAAGGCGGATCAACTAAATATTGATTTCATTTCTTTTTTGTGGTGCCCAAATTTATGCACCTGCCTGATTTTGTTTGAACAATTATTGCACACTTTCTGTAAATCCAATAAACTTCATTTCACTTCTCAAATATCACTGTGTGTGTCTCCTATATGTTATATTTAACTGACATTTTTTATCGTAACAACCAACGATTTATACAGGAAAAATAATGACTATTAACAAGGTTGCCCAAACTTTTGCATCCCACTGTATTATTTAACACTAGAATTACCAAAGCCTATGAAAAAACTCATAATCCTGGCCCACCTTAAATGCACTTGCACTTGTTTTGTTTATACTTGCACCTTTTGTGAAAGTGTTTATTTGATATTTGGGCTTCAGGCTTCACACATTTTATACATTTCATGTACTACATTCTGTCAGTTATTACTAAAACATGAAAAACATTTCTGTTTTAACAATGTGTTTGCATAGATTGTTGTAGACATGGAACACACACGAAATGCTTGTATTCCAAATGACGACATGTTATTTACCCGCTACAACTGCAGCACTTCACTCCAAGATAAACACTGAGCACTGAGAACCTTCTTTGCGAATTGAGCTGCGGCGGTGGGCGGAGGGATGGGATAGCAGGCTGCTTGCTGCTTCTGCTGATCAACTCGTTTACAACAAAAAGACGGTGATGGAGAGGTGGGAACGGATTTAAGATGGGCCGGGATTATGAGTTTTTTTGTGGGCTTTGTTAATCTTAGTGTTAAATTAATTTCCCAATAGCATTTAATAAGGTGCCACATTAGAGATAGGGCATTAAACTAAAAGAACTGGCAGTTCAGGGTGTGGTGTGTAGATGGGAACACATGCACTAAAACACTGAATGCAGAGGGTGACGGCGTGAGGAAAATGATAAAAACTGGGTGACATTAAGAGTGGTGTTCCTCAGGGGCCAGTGATAGGGCCATTGAAATTTCTAACATATATAAATAAATATATAGTGGTGCAGAGGGAGCTCTGCTGGCTCACAATAAGGAGATCAGGATTCGCATCGCGGGTCCTCCCTGTGTGGAGATTGCATTCCAGTTTTCTCCCACACTCCAAAGACATGCAGGTTAGGTGGATTGGCAACACTAAATTGACCCTGGTGTGTGATTGGTGTGCGTGGGTGTTTTTATGTTCATCCTGGTGCCCTGTCCAGGGTTTGTTCTTTCCTTGTGCCCAGTATTAGCTGGGATAGGGTCCAGCAACTACTACAACCGTGTCTAGGAATAAGCAGGTGGAACGACACGTAATCAAGAATCTATGGGCAGATTTATGGCAGATGAAATTTAATAAAGTACATGTAGGCTATTGTATGTAGGTATTAAAATTGATAGATTGTAGTACACAATGTGAGATCTGTGAGTTCGGGTTTTCAAGAATAGGCCTAATGCATGCCCTGCTGTTTCATGAAGAGGCAACTAATGGTGCCAACTGTTGCCTTGCAGGTATCTTCAGGATTGTCCCATACTGGAAAATAAAATACAGCATACTGTGTTGAATTGGTAAGGGAAATGATTTGTCCCGTATTTTCGTACCTGTAGCTGCGATTTCCCCAAATTAACAAAGTTCAGCAGCTTCAACTCAAAAAAATGGGATTCAACAAAAGCCTGACGCGCAGAAATGATTCCACAGACAAACTATCTTCGTTTTTAAAAGTTTAGTTAAGTTTCAAAGTAAAACAGTTCGTACAAAAAAGACAATTAAAATAACAAAAAAAGAAAAAAAATTAATGTTAAGTAAATAGTATCGATTTGAGATGTAACAAGATTTAATCCTTGAACCTAACTTTTCTTAACATTAATTTTTTCTCTTTTTTTGTTATTTTAATTTTTTGTGAACTGTTTTACTTTGGAAACTTAACTAAACTTTTAAAAAATGACTCATCTCATATATACTGCACATTAGCTCTTAGAAATGCAGAGAATAACCAAAGAACAATTAAAATCAAACCAGTTATACAAGCGGAGTGAATGAGTTTCATTTTCGTGTCTCTCTAACATTATAGCTGGACAGGCACTGCATGTAGAGTGAGATTGTGCCTCAGTGTAATCCTTGCCATTATGCTGCGTTGACATATTGACGGAAATAAAAAAACAAAAATCAGATCACATAGTATAGTGGAACGTCCAGAAAAAAAAACGCTTCATGCAGTGAAGTTTGCTAATGTAAGTCTGCCTGTGAAATAGAAGAGGCCTTGGTGGTACAGGCCTGATAGCAAGACAGAATGTATGTGGGTCAGCGACAAATATATTTTTTTAATCGAACAGCAGCCCATGTAAATGACATATCTCTCTATTATAAAAATAAAATCTTACGACGATACGAGACTTTTTTCCTGCGATGAGATGTGATCTTTGAAGTCACGTCATATTTTCAACCTTTAGAAGCAAGTCCCGTGATACACATGCAGAGCAGTTTAGAGATAATGGAAGCAGGAAAATTTGAAAGTCTCACAAAAATGAGAGTTAAGATCGCATTAGTGCAAACAATCTAAAAATATTATTCGGTGAAATAATGGAATGACAAAAAAAGATTGAATAGTGTTTGAGGATGTCTGGGGGAGAAGAGAGACAAGGCCGTTGGATAGAAGGACAGCTGCTGTACAGGCTTTTAAATGTTCGAAGTGCCGCACGAAATGCAGATCACGCGGCATGGCAGCAGCAGCAAGCCAGCTGCTGATTGAGCAAAGAGGAGGTAAAAAAACAACTGTTATTTGTTTCCCATTGTATCACCGTTTAAAAGGGGTTTTCGGAGGAGCAGCTGCATCCCCTTGGGGTGCATTCAGCGCATAGCCCCCTAGTAAAAACATATTTTTAGTGGCATACTCTCTCTACCATGGATTAATATTTTAGTTTTCACATTATCACACTAGCAACAGTTTACTTTGTCTGCTTTATAAATAGAGCCAAATTACTAAAACACAGAGGCTAGTTCACACATTCATATATTGCAGAATTCATCAGTGATGGTTCTTCAGTTTGAGTATTCAATTCACAGTTGTTGTGTTACATAATTGATCAATGGTGTCACTCCAGAGACCTTCTAATGCAGGCTTGAAACAAGTATATTCCTAAAGCCAACAAAACAACATGACAACAAAATAAGCTGAACGTGATAAACAAAGCCATTATTTGAAAAGTAAAACTAAAAAGTAAAAAGAGTCAAGCAATTCTGACTTAGAGGAATACCAGACACTGCGGCAAAAACTTTCAAAAGGTTTAAAAGAGAAACCCAAAGAAAATTGCAAGGGAAGCCAAAACAAACAGCAAGCAATTTCTTGAGTTCTACTCCAGTAAAAAGTCAATAAAAGAAAATTTAAGAAACCTCAATGACACAAAAAGAGAATTCACTGGAAAAGAGAAGGACAGGGTGAACGAACTGAACAAACATTTCACCTAAGTATTTATAAAGGAAGAAATAAATGGAATACTTAATGCAAAAGCAAGAACAAACTCTGAGTTTCTAGACTTTAAAAAAGCAGAGTGAGATGTCCTTTAAGTCCATGAAATCTAATAAAACCCCTGGAGGTGAAGGAAGTTTATCCATTGTATTGAATGAAATGAAAGATATAATTTATAAACCCCTTATTAGGCATTTTTGAGCAGTCACTTGAGAAAATAGAAGTTCTTGTGGCCTGGAAACCTGCAAGAAATGAGACAAAATGGATCCAGCTATTTACAGAGAAAGAAGTCTTATTTTTATACCATGCAAAATTGGGGGAACTATAACAAGAAATAAATTAGAAGAGTATTTCAATGAAAATATTATACTAAATAATAACCAGCATGGGTTTACGAAGATGAAGATACTGCCAAATCAAGGCAATCGTTTAGACTTTTTTGAACAAGTAACAGATATAGTTGACAAAACTTTGATAATAATAATAATAATAATAAGCCTTTGATACAGTTCTACACAGAAGAATAATTCTTAAACTAGAAACTGTACGCTTCAGAAGTAACCTAAAAAACACAATCAAAAATCAGTTAACTGGCAGGAGACAAAGATAAAAGGAAACTGCGGTCATCAGTGGAGTCCCACAGGGGTCTGTCCTTGGCTTGTTACGTTTTCCTGATTTATTTTAATGACATTGATTCTGGTATAGCTAATAAACTTGTTAAATTCACAGATGAAACTAAAATTTGAGGGATGGTAGACAATGAGAAGGCAGTAAAAAGAATTAAAAAGAACAAAAAAACAGGGCAACGTTCGGAACTGGGTGAACATCTGGCAAATGAAGCTTATTGTAGAAAAGTACAAAGTGCTACACATGGTCAAATGATCATCAGACATATATAAATGAAAGACCTGTGTCTGTGTCTGGAGCAGCCTGCTCTGCTAACGTTCAACCACAGCCACTAGATGGCACATGCATGAACCTCACTTCTCACTTCAAAAGGCCTGCGAGCAGCAAACGTCGCTGTGTGGCAATGATGTTGTGCTGATGACACAGATGAATAAACACAACGGCGAAACGAAGCAAACGCCACGGCTCAACAACGTGTAAGTGAAACACCTCAGCAACAGAGGGCAAGGCATGAAGTTTTCACTAAAAACATTGTCTATCTGCCTTGGGTTGCCTTTTAGGTACATCCTTTTTCCTCTTATTAGGGTCTTGTAAAACATTCTTATTTTTGCTAAAGAGAAAAATCAAGCAAATAAAGGTGTCGTTTTGCTTGACTTTTCTCTACATTCATTATTTTTACTAATAAATTATACATTGACAAAGATAACAGCTTGGCTAGTCTATAAAAGCCAGAATTTCTACAATTTCTCTCCCATGTAAGACATTTTGATATAGTTTGAGATTTTGAACTTTAAGAGCCAGCTCGATAGATAGATAGATAAATAGATAAGAAAGGCACTATATAATGATAGATAGATAGATAGATAGATAGATAGATAGATAGATAGATAGATAGATAGATAGATAGATAGATAGATAGATAGATAGATAGATAGATAGATAGATACTTTATTAATCCCAAGGGGAAATTCACATACTCCAGCAGCCCCATACTGATAAAAAACAATATTAAATTAAAGAGTGATAAAAATGCAGGTATAACAGACAATAACTTTGTATAATGTTAACGTTTACTCCAATGGGTGGAGTTCAAGAGTTGCATAGTGTTGGGGAGGAACGATCTCCTCAGAGATGTGTCTACCCGGCGCGGGGAGGCGTGGGTAAGCCGTTGAACCCCATTCGTGATGGAGACCGTGGCTTCCAATTGTTCCCCACGAACGAGAAATTTACGTGCGGGTCATACGCTCGCACTGATTACGTCCCTGTCCTTTGTAAAGCCCCCCATGGTCGGGTGACTTGGTGGATTATATATAAAAAAAAGCAGCCGGAGCCGCAAAGAACAATGAAAAATCAACGTGGAAACCGACTGAGGCGGTGTTTGGAAAATTAACAGTCAACGTGACTCAGAGGTGCGTGTGGACTGTACACCGACGGAAGCGACTCAGGTAGGGAGTTGGGGGCGGGCACATAAGCAGGCAGTGCGTACTGAACGAGCGCCGTTCACCCCGTCCTTCGCTTTGGAAGGAGAAAGCGCGACGGCGCTCCTCCGGTTTTCAGTCACGGACAATTGTATGTTGGTTCGTAGCGTGCATTGTTGAAATGTTACTTTTCTTGGTGGTTTATTAAATTACGGATTTTTCAAATGTTTATTTTTTCCTCTGTGCTTAAAAATCATTTAAAAAGTGTCCTGATTATGCGGCGTATGCTACGCCGCGGGTTGGCCAGTTAACAATATTAAATTAAAAAGTGATAAAAATGCAGGTAAAACAGACATTGTTTAATGTTAACATTTAACGGGTGGAATTGAAGAGTCGCATAGTCTGGGGTCTCCTCAGTCTGTCAGTGGAGCAGGACGGTGACAGCAGTCTGTCGCTGAAGCTGCTCCTCTGTCTGGAGATGATCCTGTTCAGTGGATGCAGTCAGGCCTTCTTAGGTAAAAGCCTGTTTTTAGTAGTTGGAGACTTGCTGACTTGGGTTTAGCCTCTTATAGGCAGACCAGTGAAGGTATTGGCCAACTTTAGGCTATTTAAAGAGCCTCAGTCACCCTTTTCGTCCCTGTCCGTAACTCTAAAACACACCAACAGTCTATTCACCCTACGGTTACACTAAATTCAACAGCATGCATGGAGTAATACATGCTAATCAATAAAGTGCAGGACAGGAGTCGAAATTGTTAGGTTGGAAGTGCATTGTCAGAGCAACATTGTCAATATTGTGTTTATTTGCTTTGGAATTTGAGGCAGTCAATCAAGAAAAGCTGTTCTTCTCCTTCAGAATCCCAACAATGCCCTGAACACAAAATGCATTGAGTCAAAAGGTTACACTGTGAAACCTTGGACCGGATGAGATGCCACAGCAACCCTCTTTTCCAAACCTAGTCCTTTGTGACTAACACCTGTTCACCAGTTTGTGTGCTAGTCATTTCATTTTCTAGACAGGGTTTATTTTCAGAGAAAAAATACTCTTCTTATAAATTGTAGACAGAAATGTACAGGATTGACTGCTTTCGTGCACAACTCTGATTTCTCTCAGGGTAATAAAAGTTTATTACAAGTGTCTTCCTCGCTAATGCCTTGGCTTTTTCTCTCATTATGGGTCTTTTGTCCATCTTCTCAGCATTGAACATGACGTTCCTACCTCCCCTCCCAAGGGGTGAATCGTGTTATGTCTGGGAAGACCGTAGCAGAGTCGTTTTTAATTAAAGGCTAGCTGAGTTACTCATCGGTGGAGGGTAGTTTACAACTTCAAAACTGTACAACAATTCACGGCATTTGATTTAATTTCTTGAATATATTAATATGTATTCCACTTTATAATGTTTATCAACATTATATTTTCTCAAAATGAAAATTGAATTAAAATAAATATACTGTTACTTATATTAATGTCATCTGAGGGGAATAAATGTCAGAGGTCATTTGATTGCTGCGACAAATTTAGTCTATGGAACCAATGTTGGATGCAAAAGCATAATTACATAGTGGGTTACAGTTAAGGCCTCGATTGAATTTTTCTCCCAAGCATCTCAGGGGTCCTCTTGCATTGATTTCTAAGTCTTCCTTCTTGAGCATTCCTCTGGTGGATGGCATCTAAACGATTGTTTCACTGCTCTTGACTTTCCAAATTCTGCATCAGATGCTTTCTTCTAGCATAAGCAGATCTTGGATTTAAATTGTTGTTCTCTCTGAAAGAAGTACAATTTATTTTATTTATTTATTTTTGATTTATATACTTTGTGAATCTCTTCATGATCTTTGGAGGTCAAAGTGCAGGGTCAGCAATTGTATTGCACCCCAGAGCAATTTTAAGGTTAAGGACCCTAACGGAGTAGGATCCCTTCTGACAGTAATGGGATTTGAACTCTCAGTCTTCCAGATAGCATCACTACTCCACAATAAAATGAATAATAAATAAGTTTAAAAAAATAGCCTTAATACTAATTTTATTCTCCTGAACATGAATGGTTGGATCTTACAGGGTGTATCCTCAATGAAAATGTTTAATTTTCAAAGTCAACGAGTCCACCTCTTCAATACGGAGGTAATACGTATGCTGCTTTTTGAGTAGGTATACCTCTTCTATCTTCAAATATTTGTGGCAATCTGTTTGAATGCCTCCTTGATTTGGAAATCTAAGAAAATAATGTGTCACATAGCAAGATTTCTCAAAGAAGCCTCCCCCAGTGGTCTTAGGCAGGAAAAAAGCAGGCTGTACTCTGACCAGAACTAATACAAATATAAAGAGTAAATTTCATGTAAATCCGTTAAGCTGTTCTTAAGTGATACCCAGACAGATAGACACAAATTCTTAACTTTATTTACTTTGTATATAGATTATGGTTATTTTGCATTTTATTTGTTGATTAAAAACTCCAAATCTGTTTTTACTTCTTTAAAAATAAACTGTGCTCTTAAAAAGATCTATTTATAATTAATTTCATTCGTGCAACTCAGAACCCAAAATGCAACAGTGTTCACTGAGGGGGACCAAACAGGCCATACATCATATATTTTTTTGTGTAATCTACTAAATATCTAGCTATTAAATATTGGTTTTCATACATAATTGGATTGGTTTGAGTGTGCACAATACTGGTATCATTCATATGAACTATATTGAGTTTATTCATATTGCATTATTTAGTTAATTCAAAGTGCTGCTGCAAGAATTATTACACGAACCAGAATATACAAACACATAACTCCAGTTTTTAAGTCCTTACACTGGCTCCCACTTAAACTCAGGCTAATTTTAAAATCATTATTTCTTATAAAGATTCAAATGGCCAAGGTCCGGCTTATTTATCTGAACTTATCATGACTTACAAACCAGAGTGCACGTTGAGATCTCAAGATGCCAGCCTGCTTATGATGCCAAGGATTAATAAAATAGTTGGAGGTCGAGCTTTTAATTACAGGGCATCAAAGCTGTAGAATGTTCTGCCTGCTGCTATAAGAGGTGCTCATTCAGTCTCAGCTTTTAAATCAGGCTGAAACCTCATGACATAAGTCTGGCATACCCTGTCTAGAGC
Source organism: Polypterus senegalus (assembly GCF_016835505.1). NCBI lineage: Eukaryota > Metazoa > Chordata > Cladistia > Polypteriformes > Polypteridae > Polypterus > Polypterus senegalus. The sequence continues at coordinate 13,919,729 of NC_053158.1, forward strand.
TGCTGATTAGCTGCACAGACTGCATCTCTGTTTGTTATTTTACTGAAATATAAGTAATACAATATCTTTAAACTGCAAATAACCCTCCTCTATTCTGTTTCTTTGTATGTGGCACTTGGTTCCAATGGTCTAGTACCTTGCTGCCCTTCTGTATATGTGTTACCAACCTCGGGCCTAGAGGAACCTGGACCAGGTACAAGCCTCTGTTGCTATGTGGTATAGCCACAGCAGTAAGGTGCCAAAAGCATCAAAGAAGCAGGCAATATAGAATTTGAATGAATATTTTTAATCAATACATGATGTAATTTTACAATTTAATACAAGGATAAAATTATATGAATTTATAACAATTAATCAATAAACATAAAGATAAGAGTTGAATATAACTAAAGAGTTAACTAAATGTTGTTTTAAGCCTAGGCACGCGAGGTTGTTCCCTTATCTCAGAGGAGCCACCAAGATATTGCAGTTACTAAGGTTAAAATGAAGTAGATGAGCAACAAACACCCCTTTAGAAAGTGGGAATAAACTAATAGGAAAGGCCAAATACCCCCAACCCCTAAGTGAAGCGATACTAAAATTAATAGAAGAGTCAGCAGATCACTCCTATTTACAAGGCAACATTCAAAAGGAGTCAGAAGATTGGATGAAGCTCTGCATTTTATGCATATTAAGAGTCAGGTGACGTGCTGTATTAGATGAGGTAATGTAACAGAAAAGCATAAAAGCAGAATTGTTTTATTGATTGCTCATTCCATAGACTGAGACATTTGTGCATATCTGTGTACAAATAAAGAATTGTGCTGCATTTTCATCTGGTCTCGGAGAATGACAACAGCAACAATTAGGAATCTCTGACCATACTTTCTTTCTTATTTTCATTTACCCAGAGGTATATAATTGCTTCAGTGTCAACATGTCGATCAGTTAAAACAATGGTACATACCAATTTCCTCTTGTTAAACAATGGTGTTCTTATTAACTATATGCTGATTAGAGAATAATGTCCCCAGAACTCGTTAATTTTCAAAGGAAGTAATCACAAACATTTTCTAAGGAAGCAGGCAGTTCTGTTATCACAATACTGTACAGTATGCTGATGAGACAGCAATCAAAGCAGCCTGATTTTTCAAAGCAGGTGACTCTTTTGTGAGACAGGTAAATGTCTATTTCCTGTGAATAGCTACCAACAATTATTCATAACAGGATTACTCACAAAATTTGCCTTTTCACTTATCCCAGTCTCAGACAAACAAGATGCCTATTGTCCCTTCGTCTATTTACTTTTCTACTTATTATGTACATTTGTTTTGTTTTTTTTTTTTTTCTTTAATAAAAGCAACACACAGAAATGTCCTTTTCTTTAACACATCAATTTCTAGCCCATTACATATGAAAAAGTTATCTTGGATTCAGAAGCATTGAAGTCATCGGAAAGAAAAATCCTCTCATCTGATTGGACGGGCAGCACAAACTCCACTATAGAAAACCCTGGAGCAGGTGTGCAGCCAGTTGGCCGAGGTCTCCTGGACTATGGCTTTATTATTGACTTTCTGTTTCATGATTTTATTCTCCATCATTGTCAACAGACCAGAGTTCATCACTTACAGCAAATAATGGACAGGTATTATTGGTTTCCATTTATCTATATATATAAAGGAGAGTTGAGATCCGAGAGACTGTGTTTGTGTGTTTGTGGAAGGATTAAGAGTTAAGGCGGGGCGGGGCGGGGTGGGTCACATGATCAACTCCCTTCCCATTGACATTATTTCATTCACTTCAGTTCGCTCTGAGCTGATTTCCCCAGCTGACGCGGTCTTGCATTCTTTTTCCTTAGCGTTTAGTCCTTTCTCCTTTACTAATTTACTGTTTAGTACACGCGGTACTTACACAGTCACTCATAAAAGGGGAGAAGACTCCGTGCAAGAAATGGGTATTGAAACTACCTTGGAAGACATGCAATCAACGAGGCCATTAAACGGATCTCAAGAGAGGTCTTCTAGGTTGGAAAAAGCGCTTGCTGCCAAAACCAGGCGATTAAGCGAATCTCAACAAGAAACGACTTCTACGTTAGAAAAAAAACGATTCGCTGCCAAAATCAGGCGGTTAAACGAAACTGAAGAAGACAGGATTTCTAGATTGGGAAAAGGACGATTGGCTGCTGAAACCAGGTGGTTAAAAGAATCTGAAAAGACAGGACGTCTAGATTGGAAAAACTATGATCCGCTGCCGAAACTAGCCGGTTAAACGTGCAGCGAAGCGCGCCAGGTCTGGTAGTGTTTAATAAGTTTCTACCTTGTTCCTTGTGAGTTTTAACAAATCTGAATTTATATGTGTGCCAGTTCTGTATTTATTAATAAGTATACTCTATAGTTGTATTTTAATTTAGAACTGTTCAGAGTGCTCTGCTTCTGTGACAAGAGCTATACAAAAATAAGTTGTTTTGTATTGTGTTGTGTTGAATTGGTTTGTGTCCTTATATTACTGGTTTGCTTGTGTATTGTGGAAGCCAAATAAGGAAGTAGAGAACAAAAAAAAAGTTAGAGTGCTAACCAGGTCACCCTGTTTGCTGCCAAAGTCCAGAAAAATGTAACAGAAATGAGTGTCTAGTGGTGCAACAGACATTTAACAACAACTTCTCTGAACTTTCAACTCTATTGAGCAGGTCTAGCTCTAGTAGTTAAACCATACAGGACGTAGCTCCTCTGATGGAGGCACCATCGCCTGGCAGCGCTCAGATTTGTACTGTCCCAACCGGAAGGGGAGTGGCTCAATTGAGTGGGGGTGGGACTGGCGTGCCCTCCTTGGGCAGCTTCTTGGAGCTAAGGAGAAGATAAGAGATGGCACCAGGTGGGTTTTGGCTCACCTTATCCGAGCCTGGAAGGTGATCCTCAGACACCCATTGCATGACAGTATGTACTGTATACTACTACTTCGCATATGAACTATATTGATTTGCAATTTGCACATGTATATCTCTGGTTCATGTGCATTTGTTATTGGTTTGTCAGTGAACTGCATTGGTTTAAGCTTGTATGCTATTGGTTTGTGCATGAACTATGTTGGCTTGCATTCATATACAAGGTGGTGAAAGGAAACGGGATATTTTGGAAGTAGGTGTTGACGACCCTGGGGTGTCGGCAGTTGTTTGGGACCAATGTGACCATGTTTAGAACCCCTTGTCGTAAGTTCTAATGGAGCAGTGGAGTGGTGCGCAATCAGCATTCGCTGTGAAAGCCTTTTACAAGAATGATGATAGTGTGACTGGTATGCAAAGGGAATTTTGCCATCATTACCTGTTAAGACACCGTGATCGTGTCCCGTTTGCTCATGTGATTACAACATGGGTGCGTAATTTCGAAGAAATGAGTACAGCCTTAAAAAAAGAAGTCCCCAGGTGGAGCCACTTCACATACTGCCTGATAATCGATGGCAGCTATGCGTTGATTGTTTGGAAGGCACGTCATTTCACACAACGGTGACATTCCATGTCTGCTGAGATCCCCATATCTTACTGTTTGTGATTTTTTTCTGTGGGGACATTTTAAAAGCCAAGTGTATCACAAACGTCCTGCAACCATTTCTAAATTAAAAAGGAGGATTGAAGAGAAAATCGATGGAATTTCTCTTGACTTGTTACATCAACTAATGCAGAATTTCCACAACAGGCTGTCAGAATGTATACGGAGAAATGGACAACACCTTCATGATGTTTTCTTCAAAACATAAAATGAATATTGATTACATCATTAATTGCACATCATGTACAATACAGTTCATCATTACATGTACTGTTAAATTTACTGTTAAATTCTGCTCCATACTTCTAAAATTTTTATTATTATGCTGTATTAAGGAATTGTTCTGTTCTGCGTATTGTGTTGTATTGACCCCCTTCTTTTGACACCCACTGCACGCCCAACCTACCTGGACAGGGGGCTCTCTTTGAACTGCCTTTCCCAAGGTTTCTTCCATTTTCCCTACAAGGTTTTTTGGGAGTTTTTTCTGGTCTTCTCAGAGAGTCAAGGCTGGGGGGCTGTCAAGAGGCAGGGGCTGTTAAAGCCCATTGCAGCACTTCCTCTGTGATTTTGGGCTATACAAAAATAAACTGTATTGTATTGTATGTGTTTTGTATTGTGTTTAATCGTGCATTGAATGTCAATTGAAAATTTCCTGTTTCCCTGCGCCACCCTGTACTACTGAACTGCTTAGATTTCCACATGTTTACCACATGTATTCACTACGTTGGTTTCATGCACATTTTATGCTGGTTTCATGTATAAACTCTATTGGTTTTATGTATGCACTAGATTGATTACATTTGAGTCTTGTACTGGTTTTATGTGTATACTATGCTGCTTTCACTAGCCTGACACGCTGGTTTTATATGTGCACTATATCATTTTCACATACGAAACATACTCTTTGTCTTATCAGTTCTGTGTGCAAACTATATTGGTTGTTTGTGTGATCTTCAGCAGCAATAGCAGGAGCAAGAACGTTGAACTTAAGGGTTGGTAGAGTCATTTCAATGGCATGAAGAGGAATGGGTAGAAGTTATACGTTACAACAGTTCAGTATTTTCTTTTTCACATAATATGTTTGGTGGTCTACAGTATATTACTGTTTAACAATATTTGCCCTTAAGTCTGAAATTAACTTGAGGGTGAACTTAGCTAGGGCAGCACGGTGGTGCAGTGGGTAGCGCTGCTGCCTCGCCGTTAGGAGACCCGGGTTCATTTCCCGGGTTCTCCCTGCGTGGAGTTTGCATGTTCTCCCCGTGTCTGTGAGTGTTTCCTCCCACAGTCCAAAGACATGCAGGTTAGGTGCATTGGCGATTCTAAATTGTCCTGTGTGTGTGTGCGCCCTGTGGTGGGCTGCTGTCCTGCCCGCGGTTTGTTTCCTGCCTTGCACCCTGTGTTGGGTGGGATTGGCTCCAGCAGACCCCCGTGATCCTGTAGTTAGGATATGATGGATGGATGAACTTAGCTATGTGTTTGGCTGGCTTCTTTATCACTCCTAGCTACATATTTGCATGCAGCCAGCTACTTATTCACACATCTTTTGTAAACCACTTATTCTATGTTAACAACAAGGCACCATTTTGTACACTATGTATATTACTTGGCATCATTTTTCTACCATTGAGTTACGCATTATTGTTCCACCTCTCTTTTTGCAGTTTGGTGACAAGACAGATGCCTTTTCTAAGACAGAGTTGAGTTTTGCCCGGCCCAACATGGGTAGCCAGGGTGGAGTTATTCAATTACTTATAAATCACATTGGACCACCTGAATTTAACCCTTTACCGTGCCAATTAAAAATCGCAGATTGGATATTGGAGTGTGAATGAGAGTTTATAGCTGGACTGGCACTCCAGCCATTATAAAAATAAAAAAAAACTCACACTGTAAAGTGTGGTGCTGCGGTGTTACCCCCTGCACAGCTGCACTTGGATCTCAATCCGGGTGGCTCTCTGTGTGTTGGGCACAACAACTCGCTGTATTGGAGTATGAATACTTTGACAATTTCATCCAAGTTTCCAAACCAATAGGATATACACAAAAATTCAGGTCCGATTTCGTTACAACGAAGTACCAGGGACCTAAAAAATATTTCGTAGTAATGAGATTCTGTATTTGTCGCTATTGTGCTTTCTTTAACTTGCGTCCAGGCATTTTCAATCATTTCAATAGCTTCTTTCACGTTTAATTTTCACCTCCTCCTGTCTACGAGTTATGCTGACGAGAATTTTTCTTAGCATTTCCTTGCGATAATACACTTTCAGGGTGCAAATGATGCCCAAATCCAATGGCTGAAGCACTGCCGTGCAATTGGGTGGGAGGAATTCAAAGCAAACATTATCTAAATGTGGAAGCCTTTTGTGGGCATCACAGTTATCAATCAGAAGCCGATCATCCTTTTCTTCTTCTTCATATTGTGAGGTTTCTGAACTCTTTTGGGACCACTCTCCACCCAATGGAATGAAAAGCCAAAGTGCATCCTGAAGCGCGATTGCCATGTCTGTGGAAGATTGTTTGTTTTCTGTTGCCGGGGCAGGGCAACCGCAGGCAAATCGAAAAAGATCGTGGTCCCTATCTTGCACCCCAAAACACAAGGCTGAGTCTCAGTACTTTAGCAAAACCAGCTTTATTCAGCTTGAAACAGGAACAGCAGGGTTATTTATTGTAGCATGATCTTCCACTCTGCTATACACAGACAAAGCAATCAGGCAGGGTCGGGGACAGGTTAGTGACCAAGTAATCCTGTGCCCTGCATTTATAATGTTCCTTGCTTCACCCATCGAGATCTTTACTGTTTGCTTTGTCGGCGCGCTACTGCAGCGCTGTGAGCCTGCTGTTGCCCTGGCAATGGATTAAACAGTCTTCCACAGCTGTGGTGATCACACTTCGGGACACTCTTTGGCATGTTGTCCCATTGGGGGAGGTCCTAAGAGAGCTTCGAAACCTCACAAGAGTGACGTTGCTTTTTGTTGACTGAGCGGCACACTAATAGGAATGTTTCTTGAATGAGAACCACATAAAAACTGCTTTGGCAGCAGTTCGCATACATTTGCGCTGAGGCCCAAGGATTGCAGCCCGAGATTTTTCTTCTTTTTGTGCTTGGTCTTTCAAGAAATTTGACAGTGTCGATGGCGAAATTCCAAATTCACTGGCAACATCTTTTTTTCTTTTTGTCGGAATTGAGAGCCACAAAAATTTCAAGTTTTATTTTTTATTTGTGTTTACCATTTTTATAGGAGGGTGACAATGAGTTACAGTATATTCCAATGGATGTTTTACAAATGTTGACGAGCAATAAGCAAAAGATATCACTGAAAACCACAGAAAGCAAACACAGCAAAAAAACAGTACAAGGAAAGTTCGAAGAAAGGAAAAAAATTACAATGTTTCTGTTTGGGGATCGTTGTGCACAACTGAGCTGCGACCACAGAACTAACGGCTCTGCAGGCTCATTCATTCAGGCATTTCGAAGTCTTTTGGGCACTTCCTTGTAATGAAAGTATCTGCTGAATGTATTTTGTAGTAAAGAGATTTCTGTAGACTATGTCATATGGTGAAACTTTCAGGACCATAAAAATACTTTGTTGTAATGTAAATATCGTTAATGAAGATATTCCTTGAAATAATTCTTTGCTTTTATATAGTGATTTTCTCACTACTCAAAGCGCTCAACAATTGCAGGTTAAGGGCCTTGCTCAATGGCCCAACAGAGCAGAGTCCCTTTTTAGCTTTTTACGGGATTCGAACCGGCAATCTTCCGATTGCCAGTGCAGATCCCTAGACTCACAGCCACACTCCATGTTTGATTTATGGCCTGCGTGGCTCCTCATAGTTCACAGAGATTATTCTATGCCATGTATGTGTATCAGAGGGTCTCCTTCCATGCTTGTGAAAGGTAAGCACTACCACCCCGGGACACCAAGGGGGCACAACTGCTGACTGTTCAGTCTTTTTTTCCACCCATAGCTCAGAGGAGACACCCATTGAGGTCAACTGACCCAACCGTTTCCAGTTCAGGTACTATAAAAGCAAGGTGGTGTCTCATTTGGGAGTTCTGAGCTCCTGACTACTATCCAGAGCCTTTAAAACCACAGCCATTGGCTACATTTTGCTTTTAGCTCTTCATGTTATCATCAAGTGCCTGTTACTTTATTATTTGAATAAATGGGGTGGCCCGGTTGGCACCCCAACATTTTCCTCTTGACTCTCGTCATACCCTCGACCGACGACAGCTGAAAAATAATACTTTTTGATTTACTGTTTGGTCTATGCATAGGTTGGTCTGAAAACATCCATCCATCATCCAAACCGCTGTATCCTAAGTACAGGGGTCTGCTGGAGCCAATCCCAGCCAGCACAGGGCGGAAGGCAGGAAACAAACCCCAGGCAGGGCGCCAGCCCACCACAGGGCACACACACACACACCAAGCACAATTTAGAATCACCAATGCACCTAACCTGCATGTCTTTGGATGGAAACCAACGCAGACACGGGGAAAACATGCAAACCCCACGCAGGGAGGACCCGGGAAGCGAACCTGGGGTCTCCTAACTGCGAGGCGGCAGTGCTACCACTGAGCCACCATGCCACCCTACTTTCTGATTCTCCCTTAATATTTCAAGCAAATGGGAAAAAAAAAACTGACTTTAATCGTATTATTAACTTAAGGCTGAAATATTAAAGAATAGCCATAATAATTCCTAATTTCCTTGTCTCAGTATTCATATCCAGAAACACATTATTAAGGTTCATCAGAGACAGTTAAATTTATTTTAAATGTTACTCACATTGTTACTCACCAGCAGAATTTCAAATTTGTCTGGATGTAGCAAGAGAAAATTATCATACATTTGATTACTTATTTCAGAGGCACAATCTCACAGATGGGAGATTGCAGATTATATATCTGACTTAATTGAGATGTATATATGTGTGTCACCAGTGTGAAAATGAAAATTAGATCCAAATTGTTTAATCACAGCTCTGAGCGGCTACTTATGAGAAATAAAGTGTCCAACATTGATCTAAATGGACACCTCATCTCATCTCATTCTAATCCACATCAGACTTAACAGGGGAGCTGGACTTTATCCTAGCACTAAATGGACCTGACCATGGATGGGGGGTACTAGTCCATCATGGAGCCCACTTATGTAAAGACATCCACACTAACTGTCATGATTATCCGTGTCCATATTTATCAAGCATCTGTGGTTTAGAAGAAAGGGTCAAAATTTAAAATAAATAATCACCACTCTCGCAGCTTAAAGAGGGAGTTTGGTAGTGTGGCCGGAGCAGTTCTTGGACACGATATGGTGCGGGTGTTTCCTTGTTTAAGTGCACAAGTGAAGAATTGTCCGTATCCGTAGTTGATGCCGGGAGCTGCTAATCGCCACACCTGTGCCACATCCCCATTATAAATAGGAGAAGCGCGAATGTGGAGAAGAGAAGATCGAAAGAAAGAACAGAGGTTAAAAGAAGAAGAAGAAGAGAAAGCTGACAGCTGAGAGCCGGTGCATGAGTGAGTGAGTGAGGCGAGAGCAAGCTCGTTGTAAGAAGGTCAGGGAGCTGAGAGAGGTGAGTCCTAGTGGGGTGTTTGGCCAGCACCTGGGGGCAGACAGATTGGGTCCAGGAGTGACCACGATCGAGGACGGCTTGCCGTGTAAGACTGAGAAGGCAGCATGAGTCGGAGATTTGGGATCGGGTCCTTAGGGTTAGCATCCTGGCTGTTGGTGGAACCAAAGTCTCGTTTGGGAAAGTTGCTGTGCGGAGCCAGAGGATGGAAGGCAATCGGACGTGGAGAAGGTGAACTGTCAGCTAAAGAAGGCACTGGGTTTTAAAAGAAGACAGTTTCCAGCCCTTACTATTGTTTTAACCTTGGTTTTAAAGGATTTATTTATTGGATTTTAACCTCCACATTTCACTTGTTTTTAATGGAATATTTATTTAAGGATATTTCGAATGCACTGGACTATTTATTTGGACACTGGTTTTGTTGTTTGTAATAAAAGCACTTTTGCACCTTTCCCTTTGCTTCGCTGGTGTCCTCATTGTCCAGCTCATCTCGTTAAATTACAGATGGTGTCAGGTTTAAGGGGCTCCCAAAAGTGAAGTTGGAGCATGGAGCTGAACCCGTCACAGTGTCTCAGAGTAGGTAAGCAGTCCTAAGTGGCTCAGAATCCTCAGACTGACGCAAATGTGGTCCTACTCTTAGGAGTATAGGAGTAAGAGCATTTTATCATTTTTCGTAATTTAGAAAATTAGTGGTAACTTCACCAGGATTTAGGAGAGCTGCCAGAAGATGATGTTCAAGCAGCGACCCCAGAAAGGTGGTATGTTTTGGAAGTGATGGACAACCGTGAACTCATTAAAAGGCATTGATTTGAGTTAGAATAATATTTTTAACAAATATTGTACATCACGTGATCACTCCATCTATGTGAAGAAGTCATGCGTTGTCAGACAAAATGAAAGTGTTGATATTATTATGTGTTTTGGCTATAGGGAAAATGCAGCTTTGCAAGAGAAATGAATTGGGTGTCTAATTTCTTGAATTTTGAACCAAACTGAAAATGCCCATAACAAGGCTTGAGTTAATATGCAGATGTATACATGTATACATAAGGGGGATGTGCAGGACTGCAGTAACTACAGGGGAATAAAATTGATGAGCCACAGCATGAAGTTATGGGAAAGAGTAGTGGAAGCTCAGTTAAGAAGTGAGGTGATGATTAGTGAGCAGCAGTATAGTTTCATGCCAAGAAAGAGCACAACAGATGCGATGTTTGCTCTGAGGGTGTTGATAGGGAAGTATAGAGAGACCAGAAGGAGTTGCATTGCGTCTTTGTGGACCTGGAGAAAGCATATGGCAGTGGGCCTCGAGAGGAGTTGTGGTATTGTATGAGGAAGTCGGGAGTGGCAGAGAAGTACATAAGAGTGGTACAGGATATGTATGAGGTAAGTGTGATTGTGGTGAGGTCTGTGGTAGGAGTGACGGATGCATTCAAGGTGGAGGTGGGATTACATCAGGGATTAGCTCTGAGCCCTTTCTTATTTGCAATGGTGATAGACAGGTTGGCAGACGAGATTAGACAGGAGTCCCCGTGGACTATGATGTTTGCTGATGACATTGTGATCTGTAGCGATAGTAGGGAGCAGGTTGAGGAGACCTTGGAGAGGTGGAGATATGCTCTAGAGACAAGAGGAATGAAGGTCAGTAGGAACAAGACAGAATACATGTGTGTAAATGAGAGGGAGGTCAGTGGAATGGTGAGGATTCAGGGAGTAGAGTTGGTGTAGGTGGATGAGTTTAAATACTTGGGATCAACAGTACAGAGTAATGGGGATTGTGGAAGAGAAGTGAAAAAGAGAGTGCAGGCAGGTTGGAGTGGGTGGAGAAGAGCGTCAGGGGTGATATGTGACAGACGGGTATCAGCAAGAGTGAAAGGGAAGGTCTACAGGACGGTAGTGAGACCAGCTATGTTATATGGACTGGAGACAGTGGCACTGACCAGTAAGCGGGAGACAGAGCTGGAGGTAGCAGAGTTAAAGATGCTAAGATTTGCATTGGGTGTGACGAGGACGGACAGGATTAGAAATGAGGACATTAGAGGGTCAGCTCAGGTTGGATGGTTGGGAGACAAAGTCAGAGGCGAGATTGCTTTGGTTTGGACATGTGCAGAAGAGAGATGCTGGGTATATTGGGAGAAGGATACTAAGGATAAAGCTGCCAGGGAAGAGGAAAAGAGGAGGGCCTAAGTGAAGATTTATGGATATGGTGAGAGAGGACATGCAGGTGATGGGTGTAACAGAACAAGATGGGGAGGACAGAAAGATATGGGAGATGATCTGCTGTGGTAACCCCTAATGGGAGCAGCCGAAAGAAGAAGAAGATACATTTCCCCACTGCTCTATGTGAGGTAATGTTAAAACAAGCCACATTCATGAAAGTCACTGTTTTACTTGGAGTTGTTGTTGTGACTGATGGCCTTAAGTGTGGATGTGGAAAGCTATAATTATTGTACATGCTCTCCATTAAACATATAAATGAAAGACCTGTGTGTGCATGTGTGTGTGTGTGTATGGGGCAGTCCGCACACTCAGCCACCGCCACTAGATGATGTATGCATGCATCCCCTCCTTCAGGCTTCCTCTTCACATCTGAGAGCCTCTCAAACCCAACACCATCAATAGTTATGACCCAATGAGCTGACAGATGGGGACAAATCACACATTGAGGAAGGGGATGGTGTAAAAAGTGTTCTGTGCTTTTATTAAAAAGAAAATTAAAACAAAACCCAAAACAGTTTCCACAGTGCAGTGCTAAAAAAATCCATAAATCAATAATCCATAAAAACAAGTGAATAGTGGGGGATGAAAACACAATAAATACATCCATTAAAAGCTGATGTTAAACATGCAGTCACTGGCTTCTTCAGATCCCAGCCCACCTCCTTCTTCATCTCCCCAGTTCACCCATCACTCACGCAGCCGTTGGACTCTCAGCAGCCACGAACTTCATCCCCTGACCCCTGTCTTGGATGCCTCCTCAATGTGGTCGGCATTCCTCCCATCATCCTTCACGTACCCGCAGTCATACCTTAGATCCCTGGGGAGGTCATCTACTATGCTCATCCCACTCCATGCCATTGTTCAGTGGGGTGAACCAGCCCCTAGAGCGCCACAATCTACTCTCCTTCACGGGACCCCTATTCATACTGCCTTTACCCTCTAGTTGGCCGGATCATCTTCCCCAAGACTATTCTTCAGCCGCCTTTTAACCTCAGATCCTTTTCTCTTTCCTTTCCACCTCAATCTTTTCTTTTCCATTTTTTTCCCCCACCTCGCACTCGTGCTTCTCCTTTTATATGTGGGGACGTGGCACAAGTGTGGTGATTATCAGCTCCCGACATCAATTATGGACACTGACGATTCCTCACCTGTGTGCTTAAGTGAGGAAATGCCTGCGCCGCATCGTGCCCAGGAACTGCTCCAGCTACACTACCACGCCCCCTCCAAAAGCAGCAAGTGTGGCGATTATTTATTTAAAAAGGCAATCAGCCATGGACCTCACCTTACCACACATCCACTTTGAAATTTTTTCAGCACATCAGAAAGATGTGTGTGTGTATGTGTGTGTATGGCGCAATGCACTCTGCTCACGCTCGGCCAAAGCCACTCAATGGTGCATTCATGTGTTTTTAAATTTTTTCGGCACTTGCATGCACCTCAGTTCTCACCATGAAAGAATGGAAGATGCATGTGGGTGTGGGTGTGTGTGTGTGTGTTTATGGAGCAGTCTGCTCTGCTCTTGCTCAACCACAGCCACTAGATGGCGCATACATGTACTTTTAAATTTGTGTGTGTGTGTGTGTGTATGGAGCAGTCCGCTCTGCTCACATTCAACCACAGCCATGGGACTTGGTGTGAATCCTATAGAAGATGTAGGAGCTTATACAAGCGTGACTTGCACTTGGTGAGATGGCACATGAATGCACTTTTAAATTTTCTTGCCACTTGCATACACCTCACTTCTCATTCAACCCAAACCGACAAACTCAGTTTTTATGGTACATGCACATTGTACATTCACACAATGAGCTACCATATGTTTGTCTGAGACAGATTCCACCCTGTCCCACTCAATTTGTGCCACAGCTCCAAACGACTACATGTCCATTTCAGACAACATATGACCTGTCCTGACCCATTTAACTGACACCTCCCCAAGTTCATCCATATAGTAAAACTGCTAGGAAGTCTTCATGTTGTTTTTGTTATATTAAATATATATATATATATATATATATATATATATATATATATATATATATATATATATATATATATTTAGGAGTGGCATAAACAGTTAAGCAAACATATTAGGAAACCAAAAGAAGCGTGTGTGAGCATCAAGGAAATAGAATGTTCTAGGTGATGCTGATGACAGAAAGTAGTAAACTGTAAGGCTTGACAGTTGTCACGTACACAGAAAATCTATGAAATTAAGTTGAATTTAAGAAATATTGAGAAGAACAAGAATGTAGTGGAATGAGATTTTTATTTTTTTTTGGAGTGTAAGCTTTATACACTCTCTGCTGAGAACATCTCATGCCTTTTGAGCCAATCAGAGTAAATGTCAGATTATATGAATATAAATTAATTTGTCTATAAAGATGGGTCTCTGTCTTTACTCTGGGACCTTTCCTTTGTTACCTCTGCTCAGGGTACCATTCCCCAAGTAGACTGCTGTAACAGGGTGATCCCTAATCATGAAGAGAAAGACACAAGAATAAGCTTCCTCCTGCCCGGTTCCTCAGGATGATTATTAAAACTCAAAGAGATTCTAGTTGATGGCATAATTTCTTTCTTTAATATATTTCCAAGGTAAGAGTACCAACACACAATGGGTCATGGATGCTAAGGGTATTGTAGTAGCCAGCATATTAGCCTAAAGATGGGCAGGAGTGGATGAGTGATGACAGTGACATGTCACACAGGAACTGAACACTGAGTTGCGTTCCACAAACCCCTGGAATATGCGCATTACACTTTACAAGTCTTGAGGAATTAGATGAACACAGCCTCACAGAAGATAAGGGATGGGGAAATCATGGAGAAAGACACAGCAGTTGACTGTGGGAGATGATCGGGAACACTGGAAGAATGAACGTGACTTCGGAAAAATTGCAACTAGAGCAGTGGCTAGTTTCAGTAACTGTGATTTTACGAGGCATTTCCCCTTGCTCTAAACAGCGGGAAGGTGATTCTTCTGGAATTATGGCTCTGTGAATCATTCATTGATAAATACATGTGGCTCTTTTCTTGCTTTAATCCCATTCAATGTTTGTCTCCTTCTTAGTGCTCATTATAGTATGAGGGACGTTCAAAAAGTTTCTGCACTTTTATATTTTCGTTGGAAATGGTGAAGGCTGGAGGAGCAGTAATTGGGCATTAAAAAGTTGCTACGACACTGGGAAAATTGCATCACAAAGGAAGATGACTATTTAGAAAACTGATGTCATTTTTATTTTTGAAACTCTTCATAAATAGAGTTAAAAAAAAGTGCGGAAACTTTTTGAACATCCCTCATATTATTCTTGATGTTGTTGCCAAGTGGCTGGGTTCAAGGCATGACTCTACTGCAGTGGTTCTTAAAGTTTTATATCTTTTCTTGTGACCCAGTTTTGCCTTTTTTGTGTTTTCAAGTCCTCCGACCATCATCCCCGAGGGAGAATGGGTGGGGGATTTCCCCCTTGGAGAATCGTCGATACAGGTCACGGCAGAGCAGTTGTGTTTGCTTAAACAACTCGCAGCCGCTCAACTCAAGGCACTCCACAAACAGTTTGATTACATTTATGTTTATATTTACTTATGTGACTTACACTTTTATCCAAGGCAACTTCCATCATGTATCATACAATTGGTTTCATTTCTTTTTGGTTTTCCCAATTGGAGCACAGGCAGGTCAACCTCAGGGTCTGAAGTCCAAAACCTTAACCACTACACCGTACTGCCTGTATGATTGCTATAATGAATCAGGACTCTGCACGACACCCCATAATTTAAGAACCTATGCTCTACAGCGGTGATTCTTAACCTTTTTTGAGTCACGGACCCCTTTAAGAATCTAATGAAAGCTATGGACCCCCTCCCCTAGAAATATTCACATAAACACAACTTTGCATGCAGCCAATATAACGTAGATTTGATTGTCTCATAAATATATGACATACACAAAGTATTATTAAACTCTAAAGCAAACAATCTGAAGAAACACCCCTTTTTATGCAAAATGTAATGGCCACTGATTATAATTACAAAATACAATTCTATTCTGCAAATTAAAACAGATTTATTACTACTACATTTCCATTTCCACTACCATTACTACTACTACTACAACATCTACTCTCTCGATATCGACTTTCATTTCTTTCAATGGGAAACTGTTGATTGGGACAAGGGTGGTAGGCTGTTTGGTGACAGCTATTTTTCTTGCGCAACATTTTTCTCGCTGTTATTTTTCTAACGCCATTTTTTACTCATGAGTATATAACTCACACAGGCTTAGGTGAGATAAATGCGAGAAAAAAATATGTGAGAAAAATAACGGCAAGAGATTTAACACATGAGAAAAATCACGTGAGAAAGTTCACACGAGAAAAATCGACACTACCGGGCTGTATAGTGAATATTAATGTTAATTTTTATCTGACCCTCACGGACCCCCTGAAACCCATCCATGTACCCCCCTAGGTGTCCACGGACCTGAGATTAAGAACCCCTGCTCCAGAGGTTAAAGCAGAGATGGACTAGGTGAAAGTTGGGGAGATGGTTGAGTGTATGAAATGTACAGTAGTTCTGGATCCAAACAGGATTTGGTTTCTGTTTTTTCCTGTCTTCTTTCTATTAATCCTTCAGTAATACCTCCTTGATATATCTCTCTATTATAATAAAAAAAAAATCCTGGGACAAGATGAGCCATTTTAGCCTCGGACAAGACACGACTTTTTCAGAGAGACACTTTCATGTCCCGCAAGACGGGTCTTTGTACCAAGAGATTTAACCACGCCCGGGCCAGGAAATAAAAGACAAAGATTAGATGACAAAGTAGAATGTCGTAAAGAATTAAAAAATGTTGGCGCGATATACATGCAGAGCAAAAATTCGAAAGTCTCAAAAAAATGATAGTAAAGATCGCATTAGCGCAAACAAACGGAAATTATCGAAAAGCGAAAAAGAGGCTGAATATATTGTTTGAATTTAAACTTTAAGTCAGAGACTTGTAGATTGTCTAATTCATGTTGCTTTCAGGGAAAATTAGTGTTTCTGCCCAATGAATTAAAAGATTTGTTGTTTGGTGTAAGTGAAATCCACCTACGCGAGCGGCAGAGACGCGAAGTGGCTGGCGTGTAGCGCAGGCCGGGGGGTTGGCGAGCGAAGTGACTTAAGAATTTGGATTTATGTGCTCTTTGTTGAGGCTTAGAGTGGCACAGAGGTGTGCCCCCGTTACACTAATAGTAAGGCGAATTGCAGAGAATGACATTATTGATGAATAAATAGAGCTAAACTAATAAAAGGGATTGCAAATGCTGAGGCATCAATAGAGACGACTCTGTCTGTAACTCACATATACAGTGCAGTGTACTCTGTGCATAATAATCTAAATGAGAAATCTAAGATGACTCAGTGTCTTCCTGGGGATGCTTAAAGCAATTATACATTAGCTCAGATTAATCAGATGAAACACAACTAATGGAAACTGTTTTCTGAAAGACATTTTGCTTTCTTGTATTACATTAGGCTGTACATTTTATATTAGTCAGTAGTATCTTTGTTCGGGGTGAATAGGATACTTTTTAATGTGAATTTAGAGATACTCCTATAATTCTGGCAAACCCTAGTGATATTAAATTCATTTCTTTTTCCAAATACCACTTTTTCTGTTGAATTTCCAAACCAGGTGCTGTGTTCATTGTATCAAAAAGTGAGTCACACAGGCACATACGCTCACACAATTGAAAGTGACCTTTTCAAAGACTCCATGGCGCTGAAACGTCGATAAAATGACAGAGACTGCTTTGCATATCCATTTACACAGAGCCATTTCCTGTTGATAAGTGAGTAGCTAAATGCTTTTTTTTTTCTCATTTAGCATTCAGATTCATGCTACTCGGGACTCATTAATGCCAGAGTTGAAATAATAATAATACTAATAATAATAAAAAATAGCTTAGCTATTACAGGGAAATCTCAGTGCCTTTCTCTATAATAAAGTAAGAATGAAATTGCTCATTGTAAGATGGGAAATAGATATGGTCATTAAGTTGGACTTAATATAAAAGTGAAATGTAAACAGTAACCTAAGGCTGGTTTGCTTCTCCAATCTCCTAGACTGACTGGTGAATTAGTCCTCGAAACAGAAATCAACAATCGAGTTTATGACCTTTTCACAAAGCAAAGGCTCCCTACTCATTGGTAACCTAATTTCAATAAATAGAGCCCAGCAGCATGTGCCAAAAGAACAAATGCCCTGTCATCAAAAGTCGAGGCTAATGGGTATGTTAAAAATGCTTGTTAAATCACCACACTGCTGAACAGAATCCCTGTCGATACTCAGGCTCCTGCAGTAACTCATATAAATCTTGCCTTGGAGTTGTACAATCTATTATTATGACTTTCTCTTGCTGGCCATTTCCTTCTGCACTTTGGAAAATACACTACATGGCCAAAAGTAAGTGGACTAGGCCTGCACATTATTAAGTTTAGATGTTTCAGCCACACCCGTTGATAACAGGTGCCTAAAATAAAGGAAATAGTCATGTGGCCTCTGTTGACAATAGAATGGGTCATACTGAAGAGCGCAGTGACTTTACACACTGTGGCACTGTCATAGGATGCTACCTGTGCCACAAGTCAGTAAGTGAAACTTCTGCTCTGTTAGATCTTCCCAGGTGAAATGACTAGGAGAGGTGAGATGCATTCACCTACATGCGTTCATCATGAGCTGCCCATGGTAAGAGTATGTTGTTTAGGCCCTGACCAGTGTAAATGCTTTATTATTCATTATTCTTCATTATGCAACCAATATCACTTCAACAGTGTTTCTCAACATTTGCACCACTCTGCAGAATATTTCGCGCACTCCTAGTAACCATGGCCCAGGCTGAAAGGTCATTCAATGTATTAGCAAAAATTGAAAACCATATTAAGATCTAACAGAAGGCCAAATCATCTTAATAATCGGGGCACTTTGGTTATCGAAGCAATGTTAGTCACACAGTTAGATTGTTACAATATTAGAATCATTAGGTAAATTTAAATGAGAATAGACAATTCAACCCAACAAAGCTCGCCAGTCCAAATCTGCGAGGCTTTACGGCAAGTTTAGGTTTTATACATCGCGATTTGAGCGTGGAAATGGGAGTACGCAACATTTTTGTGCACATGTTATGTTATGCTGATGTCAGGTTATGTACCTTGGTTCATTAAGAATCAGTATCAGAGGGCAGTGCCACCATGATGTTCAGTTGCTGGTCGTCTCTCTGCTTATTCAAGGCAGAGAGTCAGGCACTTCAGTTTGGCATTGACTGTAGTGGAGTTTAGATCAAGTTTTGTGAATGATACTTGATGTTCTGTTTTTTTCCTGATATTTTTGCTCTTCTTTTATTAATGACTAGCTGTGCCCCGTGGCTCTGCCCACATATTAGTGAAACAGGACAATGAGGAGGGCCCCGTCCGGCTCCCCCCTCCTGATGTCACGCTTTCTTCTCCCCATCGGCCTGCAACCTCTGTCTCGGATGTACTGTATATAGTGAAAGACACTATATAATAGATAGATAGATAGATAGATAGATAGATAGATAGATAGATAGATAGATAGATAGATAGATAGATAGATAGATAGATAGATAGATAGATAGATAGATAGATAGATAGATAGATAGATAGATAGATAGATAGATGTGAAAGGCAGAATATTTTGCACACTCCTAGTAACCTTGGCTCAGGCTGAAAGGTCATTCAATGTATTAGCAGAAATTGAAAACCATATTAAGATCTAACAGAAGGCCAAATCATCTTAATAATCGGGGTACTTTGGTTATCGAAGCAATGTTAGTCACACAGTTAGATTGTTACAATATTAGAACCATTAGGTAAATTTAAATGAGAATAGACAATTCAACCCAACAAAGCTCGCCAGTCCAAATCTGCGAGGCTTTACGGCAAGTTTAGGTTTTATACATCGCGATTTGAGCGTGGAAATGGGAGTACGCAACATTTTTGTGCACATGTTATGTTATGCTGATGTCAGGTTATGTACCTTGGTTCTTTAAGAATCAGTATCAGAGGGCAGTGCCACCATGATGTTCAGTTGCTGGTCGTCTCTCTGCTTATTCAAGGCAGAGAGTCAGGCACTTCAGTTTGGCATTGACTGTAGTGGAGTTTAGATCAAGTTTTGTGAACGTTACTAGATGTTCTGTTTTTTTCCTGATATTTTTGCTCTTTTTTTATTAATGACTAGCTGTGCCCCGTGGCTCTGCCCACATATTAGTGAAACAGGACAATGAGGAGGGCCCCGTCCGGCTCCCCCCTCCTGATGTCACGCTTTCCTCTCCCCTCGGCCTGCAACCTCTGTCTCGGATGTATATATCGCTCCTGCAAGCGAACTATGATTCTTAGTGTGATGAGAGAAATCGCAAAATCAACCGGAATGTTCAAGCAAATTCTAGAAAAAAACCCAATCTAAATCAGTAAAAATAGTTTTCTCTCTCTCGCTAGTTATGCGGAGGTACCCCGTCCCCTCGGCCAACTGCGTGTCTCTCGGATTCATGCAAATAAATCGGTACCACAAACGAACTATGATACTTAGCTCAATGAGAGAAGTTACAAAATCAACTGGAATGTTCAAGCAAATGATAGAAAAAAACCCGATCTAAATCCGTTAAGTAGTTCTCTCGTGAAAAGTGGACAGACATACAGACTGATAGAAAGATGTTGGCTTTCCTATATAGAGAGATGTGAGTTTCAGTTTGGGACTTTTTGCCCTGGATTGCCTGTTAGGCAGGCCCTTTTTGCTTCATGTTGTGTTTTTCTTCTATTTGTACTCTTTTTGTTAATTAGAAATATATAAAGATGCTCTGTGGGAACTGACACTCCACCCAGAGGGTTTTTAGTGTTTCTCTCCCTTGAGGGGCATGTTTAGTATATTTTAAAACATCTAAGTTATTTTTGAATCTTAAACTTTGGGTCCCATTTTAGGCCTGTGCAGGCCAAAGCCTTCTTGTAGAGTTTAGGACCCGAGGTATTTAGGGTGAGACCTGGCAATGGGTCTTTTAATGTCCTCACACCCTTTTTGCTATTTGAAGTGCACTTGTATAACGGTCCTACTGATTTGTAGTTACTGACAACGTCAAGCTCAGTTCTTTACTTTGTCCAATTGTCACACGTTCTGTCTGTTGGAATATCCAGTCAAACAGGAATGTGACATTCTCATTACTTGCTTGAAATTTAAAAAAAAAAGTTAGAGGTTTGTTTGTGGACTCTTAAAGCGAATCAAAGTCCCCAGAAAATATCTCAAAAACAAAGAACTGAGGAGTAGTGTTATGAACTATACACAATAGTGCAATAAAAAAAAAGCTAAAAGCACCCCAAGTGGAAGGATCTGTCAACCTGCTTGGAGCAAATATCTATCTATCCATCCATCCATTATCCAACCCACTATATCCTAACTACAGGGTCACGAGGGTCTGCCAGAGCCAGTCCCAGCCAACACAGGATGCAATGTAGGGCGCCAGCCCACCGCAGGCACACACATACACCAAGCACAAACTAGGGACAATTTAGAATCGCCAATGCACCTACCCTGTATGTCTTTGGACTGTGGGAGGAAACCGGAGCACCTGGAGGAAACCCACGCAGATACAGGGAGAACATGCAACCTCCACGCAGGGAGGACCTGGGAAGCAAACCCAGGTCTTCTTACTGCGAGGTAGCAGCGCTACCAATGTGCAACCATGCCGCCCGCAAATATCTATTTCCCAAAAAATGCTCTGCAAAAGTCAAAAGTATGAGGAGCACAAAAATGACCAGAAGAAGTTGCCTGAAATAGGCAATCCAGAAGCAAATAAGTCCCAAAAAAAACAAATTCAAAGAGAGGTCAAAAATAGAGGAAGAGGTCAAAATCCAATAAATCTACAAGAAACAATCAATATAATCAAAAATCTAACAAACTCACCAATGCCATTGCATGTACCACAAGAGACCCACAAAACATATGGTACCACTGCTATAGATACATAGAAATTATACTATACATAAAACTAATTAAAAAAATGGTGGCACAGTGGTCTCTCACATAATACAGTGAAGCGTCCTTAAAACAGAGGATGTGCAAAACGTAAGGTTTGTCATTTTATATAGCATTTCTTTAATAATTACAAAATTACAATTGACAAAAAACAAGCTTTAACCTTAAAATCCATAAAGTGGGATTTCATTTTGCAGGGACAGAGCCTCCAGTCACATTGCAGGTCACTGCAGAGGCAGCCATGTGTTTAGCCACTGGGGTCCACTGCCTACCTGTTTAATGAGTCTCTGAGATCTGAGTGTTTTCTGAGATGTCAGGTTACATCTGTTGTCCTTCATTCACCCAGTGACAGCTGCTTAAAGGCAAACTTTAAAAAGCTGAACGATACCATGAAATTAAAGTTCCTCTCTGTTTTTGTTTTTGTCTGTTTTATGCATCCTTCTTTTCAGCTGTCTTTAGTTATAAAATGTGTAATGCCTAATTACTCAACAACAACAACATTTGTATATCTGTTGTGCATTTTCATAAAAGTTCAAAGTGCTTTACAATATAAAACAGATAGATAGATAGATAGATAGATAGATAGATAGATAGATAGATAGATAGATAGATAGATAGATAGATAGATAGATAGATAGATAGATAGATAGTGTAGCATGTGGCTGGGGAACTTGCCCGGCTGGAATGTCTCCACACTGGGAGGACTGTGGGAGCAAGCGTGGCCAGAGTGTTACCTCCCCAGGACACTAGATTGTAGCCCCCATGTGTTGCAGCGGTGCCTAAGACTCAAGCAGGACTTCATGGGAGTTGGAGTTTGGCGTAGCCCTTGACCGGAGTAGTAGAAAGGAGAAGTAAAAGAGAAAAGGAAGAGAATTGTTTTGTGCTTGCGATGGACTATGCTGAGCTTGTTGGAACTGGTAGGGTGTTGCCCACAGGGTAAAAAGAAAATAATAAAACGTGTGCTTTGAACTTGTTTCCCACGCTTGTCTGTGTCGGTTTCAGGTGGCACTGCCAGCCTGGGTAGTCCACAATAGATAGATAGATAGATAGATAGATAGATAGATAGATAGATAGATAGATAGATAGATAGATAGATAGATAGATAGATAGATAGATAGATAGATAGATAGATAGATAGATAAGAAATATTAGAGTTCAAACTGCATATAAGAGCTGGGGAATTGCCCCGTATAATATATGCTATTTTCGGTCAAAACATGTTGAAAAAACCAAACAGTTGACAGTTTTCAGTAGCGGATTGATCATTTAAATACAAAATGGCTACAGGATAAGAGTTGGCAGGAAATAATGGTAAATCCGGAAGTGATGTTAATGGGCATTGTAAAGTAACGTCATCTTGAATGGCCGGCAGTGACGCCATCAGTGAGGGACCGGAAATGACATCATCAGCGAGGGTCAGGAAAGTGACGTCTTCCTAATGTGCTGGCAGTGACAGTGACAGAAAGGAGTGGTTTGTATAGAGCCATTTTCAGGTATCGGAACAGTTGTTGGTGAGTGGGAGTTATTATTATTTTTCTTCTTTTATTCTGTAGAGACAGAGAGACAGACGTTAGTACCCCAATTCAAGCCCCCTGTCTGATATTATATTGCTCACCTCCGGGCTTGTTGACTGCCTCCTAAGCATATGTGTGTGATGATAGATAGATAGATAGATAGATAGATAGATAGATAGATAGATAGATAGATAGATAGATAGATAGATAGATAGATAGATAGATAGATAGATAGATAGATAGATAGATAGAAACAACAACACCCCCCACCCCCCCCCAACCCATATCAAAACGCCTGGCTTGGATAACAGGCCTGTAGTTTGCAGTAAGATGAGGTCAGACCTGCTCAGATTGTACCATAGGTTTATATTTAAAGCCATTAATATTTGGAATGAACAGGTCCGGCTTGTAGTGTCCATGAATGGAACATGATGAGAGACACTTGATTCCTTGTTTCAAGTCACTACCATTCAGAATAATTCATAATTAAGATATTAGTAACAGAGATAATCTTTTCTGTTGCTGAGTATACCAGGATGATGCAAGTTACCTTCCTGGGCAGTGACTTGGACAAATTGATGAAAAGCACTCTACTTGAGAGTTAGATAGATAGACAGACAGAAATGCGCTATATTAAACAGACTGATATAATGAGTACTTATCATTTTTTTTCAAATGATATGAAGGAATACTGTTCCTTTGCAATTATTTATTTTTATTTTTATTTTGAATTAGTACTACTTAAAATAAAATGTAAAAAAGCAGATCTCAATATCTTGCAGCTCAGTGAGAGCCTAAAGGTTCTTATTCACATATGTAGCGTAGGCAGAGATTAGAAATCTCTCTGTCTACAGGCATGCTGGCAAACATTCAGGTGGCAGATTTTTTGATGTTCACAGGAAGAAAGCTGTGCAGCTGTTGTGCAGAGAAGGTTTCTTTCTATGCATGCAAACAACTTAGCAAGGTGCCGAGAGTTCATAGTCTGGACAGCTGGCATTTTGCTTTCTGTTGCTGCTTATCTGGGAAGAGCTTTTTCCACATTCTCCATATTCTGTTAAACATCTTATGTGATCCTTTCTTTAATACAGAAAATTAATAATTCATAGATTATAGTACTTATCACATAATTTTCAGTATTTAAGTGAATAGTTTTAGCATTTAACCTGTCATTACCATTCCACATACTGCATTCATAAGCAAAGCTTGATGTTTTTTTATGTAAAGTGCGCTCTTAGGATTTCATGGTTTGACTCTGTGAGCACCACTGTTTACCATCCACAGACGGATGGCCTGACTGGGCAATTTAATAAGACTTTAAAACAGATGATCAGGTGAGTCGCTCATGATGACCTGACGTCCTGGGACTCTGTTCTGCCTTTCCTTATGTTTGCAGTTCGGGAATCCCCACAGGCGTCCAACAGCTTGAGTCCCTTTGAGTTGTTGTTTGGTAGGTGCCCACAGGGCATCTTGGATGTTGTTCATGAAGAATAGACCGGAATCGGGACGAATGCTCATGGACTGAGCTTTGAGGATTGAGAGATTTTGCTGCCGGATAAGATTTCTAAACTTTCTTCTATTACTGTAGAACATCAGCAACATTAACAAGTCACCCAGAAGTGTCTATATGATAGCTCTGGGAATTCAAGCCTGGTGGTTCTGTTTCCTTCTGACCCGCACAAATTTCAAGCAACATGACAGGGGCCTGACGAATCTGAGGAGTATTTGGGCCAGTGAATTACAAGGTCAGAAAACCGTGCCGGCGGAAGCTGCTACAGATTTTGCATCTTAATCCCTTGAAGGAGTAGCATGACCCACAGGAAGTTTGCACTTCCTTGGCTGCTGTCTCTCAAACAGATGTTTCCAATAGTAACAATTTGACTGACTCGCAAAAAACGGAGTTGTTATCTTTGATTAGTCGGAACACTGATTTTTTTCCGCTCTGCTGGGCATGATTCATTTTGCGGAACATAAAATCACTACTGAACCTGGTGTTAAGGTGCAGATCTGCCCGTTTCGAATCCCAGAGGTGCAGCGGAATTTGTGCCGTGAAGAGGTCAAGCAGATGCTAGCACTGGGTGTTATTCATGAAAGTAAGAGCGACTGGTGCAATCTGGTTATATTAGTCCCAAAGCTGGATGATTCGATTCAGTTCTGTATCGATTTCAGGCACTTGAATAAGGTCTCCAAATTTAATGCCTATCCAATGCCCTGTGTTGACGTCCCATATCTCCATGTTGGATCTCACAAAGGGTTACTGGCAGGTGCCTCTTGAAGCTTCCAGCTGTGAGTAAATGGCATTTGCCACTTGTGATGGTCTTTATGAATTTACTAGACTCCCGTTTGGTCCCTATGGCTCACCTCTAACTTTCCAGCGTATGATGGATCAGATCTTATGTCCTCATTCTGAATATTCCAGGGCATACCTCGATGATGTCGTGATTTTCAGTAATGATTGGCACACGCATTTGGAGAGATGTGCTTGGATTCAGGCTGTTCTTGACAGCTAACCCTAAGTAATGTAGGTTACGGATGTCTGAGACTCATTACCTGGGTTATTCTATAGGCAGGGGGTTGGTTTGACCTCAACTAAAAAAGGTGGATGAGGTGCTTTCTTCCACGTCCAGAGATGCAGAAACAGGTTTGGGCATTTCTGGGGCTTGCCGATCATTCCTACACACCGGCTTGGAGGAATTTTAGCCCATTCCTCCATACAGAACAGCTTCATCTCTGGGATGTTGGTAGGTTTCCTCACATTAACTGCTCACTTCAGGTCCTTCCACAACATTTTGATTGGATTAAGGTCAGGACTTTGACTTGGCCATTCCAAAACATTCACTTTATTCTTCTTTAACCATTCTTTGGTAGAACAACTTGTGTGCTTAGAGTCGTCTTGCTGCATGACCCACCTTCTCTTGAGATTCAGTTCATGGACAGATGTCCTGACATTTTCCTTTAGAATTCTCTGATATAATTCATAATTCATTGTTCCATCAATGAAGGCAAGCCATCCTGGTCTAGATGCAGCAAAACAAGGCCCAAACCGTGATACCACCACCACCATGTTTCACAGATGGGATAATGTACTTATGCTGGAATGTAGTGTTTCCCTTCCTCCAAACATAACGCTTTTCATTTAAACCAAAAAGTTCTATTTTGTCTCATCTGTCCACAAAACATTCTTCCAATAGCCTTCTGGTTTGTCCACGTGAGCTTTAACAAACTGCAGAGGAGCAGCAATGTTTTTTTTGGAGAGCAGTGGCTTTCTCCTTGCAACCCTGCCATGCACGCCATTGTTGTTCAGTGTTCTCCTGATGGTGGACTCATGAACATGAACATTAGCCAATGTGAGAGAGGCCTTCAGTTGCTGAGAAGTTACCCTGTGGTCCTTTGTGACATCGCCGACTACTACACGCCTTGCTCTTGGAGTGATCTTTGTTGGTTGACCAATCCTGGGGAGGGTAACAATGGTCTTGAATTTCCTCCATTTGTACACAATCTGTCTGACTGTGGATTGGTGGAGTCCAAACTCTTTAGAGATGGTTTTGTAACCTTCTCCAGCCTGATGAGCATCAACAACTCTTTTTGTGAGGTCCTCAGAAATCTCCTTTGTTCGTGCCATGATACACTTCCACAAACATGTGTTGTGAAGAGCAGACTTTGATAGATCCCTGTTTTTTAAATGACACGGGGTGCCCACTCACACCTGATTGTCATCCCATTGACTGAAAACACCTGACTTGAATTTCACCTTCAAACTAACTGATCATCCTAGAGGTTCACATACTTTTGCCACTCTCAAATATGTAATATTCGATCATTTTTCTCAATAAATAAATGATCAAGTACAATATTTTTATTTCATTTGTTTAGCTGGTTTCTCTTTATCTACTTTTAGTACTTGAGTGAAAATCTGATGATGTTTTAGGTCATATTTATGCAGAAATATTTAAATTTTAAAGGGTTTTAAAGGGTTTACAGACTTTCAAGCACAACTGTATTGTCCCAGGCTACAAAAACGGTATTGAAATACTCAGTGAAGTGCACTGTTTGAGTTCCAAAGCTGAACTGCTTGACTAGTTGAAAATATGGTGGTTTTAAAAGCCAAAAGCGGAAGTGATGTCATCTAGGACCGGAACTGGAAATGACATCAGCCGGAAGTGCCATCAGATATATATATATATATATATATATATATATATATATATATATATATATATATATACAGTATATCCTTATATTTTTTCGATTGTGTGCATCTGTGCTTGATATAAATAAGGGTTGCCACAACTACTATATCTCTCCACAACAACAGCGAGGAATCCGTGCTCCTGGCAGAGTTTTGGTCTTAGGCTTATCTTTGAGTCTTCAGTTCTTCAATGTGACTAATTATTGTCTGTGGTATTTGACTGTTTATTTGGTGTATACTTTGTTCCTCACCAAAACTGCATTATGACACTACCATTTTGCACCTCCTTTTTTCTTCACGTCAACGTAAGCCTCCCGATAAAATGTAAAGGCATATACAGCCTAGCAGCGACAGAGGTGGTCTTGCCGGCCTACATACTCACACCATGGCACAGAAGCAGAAACATCTACATTATGCCAGACCAGCCAATACAGGCAAGATGACTTAGAACAACAAAGACAACGTATGACAAACCTCAGAGCAACATAATTCGAGGATCAGCGGCAGCAAGTCTTCCACCTGAACAGTGAACGAAAAAAAAACCTTTCTGAAGAGCAGTGACAAACTGCCAGACAACAAGAAATATTACAATGGAAAAACTACAGGGATTTCAAAACAAGATAACCCCTTTATATTATGGCAGAGGCATTTCCCTGTTTGTTTAGCATTTTGTATGACTATCACCAAGTCAGAACGACAAACGTTTAATAACATTGGAGTTTATTTTTACCCATCTGTTTTTACCCATGACCAGTTGTACACTACATTTTCCAGAGTTACATTGAAACCCGGGTCAAACGTACAGGTACTTATGTGTTACACACAGAGGAATATTTTCTCTGACAATAATGTTTAGCAACAAATTGTGTTTTGCGACAATTGTTATAGACATCGGTACACTACATAACCTGACAGCCTCACTTCACACATACTGACTTACAAGTGTCCTGTGTTTTTCTTCTTATCCAATATGTTCTGTTAACCTGTTCATGTTACACTTTGTATCGTAAATATTCATGCTTTTGTAAGTGACTATAATAACATCCCGTAATAATCATGTGACTATTGTAATATTGAGTCCTCTCACAAGTCACTACTTATTAAAATAATCTGCTCTCTTTCTCTAACGTGCGATGTTCTTATCTCCTTCATCATCATATCATTAATGCTTTTATTCTTGCGAAATTTTCGCAAGCACGATTTGCTAATATACATATAATTCCTTTGAGCTACAAACAACTTCTAAGAAAATGTTTAATATTTACAAATGCTTCAAAATTAGAAAAAAGACTTTTCAAGACTCTAATCAGTTTTTGGATTGTTAAGCCGATGCAGAACTGTCTCTCACACACGCCATGTGATTCCCAAGTGTAATGGGTGGAAAGGTGAAGTGCGTACTTATGTAGGGTCTTAAGCATGGAAAGAAAGAAAGAGACACAATAGAAACAATAGGTGCAGATTATAATCAAACATTGTTTATGCCACTGGCTTACAAATTAATATTCATTATGAAATTAAGTTCATTCTTCGTCTGTACTTCTCAGCAAGTGTTGATTGCCTGGTTTAAAAGAAAGTGCATAAAACAGCAAAGTCCATTCGACTTTTTTTATATTCTTAACCCAGATTTTTTATGGTCTACTATATACCATATATTTCTGATACTTTATATGTGGTTCATTTTAATGTGAACTACCCCATATGGGACAAACTGCCATAGAAACATTGTAATTATGAACCCATCTCAATTTGACCGTTATTTATTCATGACTGCATAAATTAAGTCTGCAAAAACAACTACAGACAAATTATATGTAATTAAACTGATTACTGCACCTCTAAAATTAGCACACAGCAATAATTTCAACTTGGTAACAGACAATGAAATCAAATTAAATAAGTAGCACAGAAGACATAAAGAAATCAATAATTAATGAGACCCTGAAGTATTCAAAAGTCTTGTTCTTTACTGCTGAAATTAAAGAATTGGGTTTACAGCGGGTTCACAAAGTCTTCAGACCCCTTCACTTTCTGCATACTTTATTGTGCCATAGATTTCATTTTAAATGGATACATTTCTCATTTTTGCCCATCAATCTACACTCAGTAACCCTTAATGACAACCCATAGGAAGAATTTACAGCTCAAAGGTTGATCTTTGGTGGCTCATGAGGCTTAAAAGAGATTCTCAATAATATTTCATTTAAGTATCAACTTTGTCACAAATGGTTCTCCTAAAATTCCTTAGGAGAAATTGGCTTAGGCAAAAAAGAGACACGAGATTCGACTGAGGTCCAAGGAGTCAAAACTGAGTTTTTGGTTTGAAAAGCATGGCATATTTTGTGAGATCTCTTTCAAGTCTTGTTTAAAGCTCTTTCAAGACTTGATGTCTTTAACTTCTTATTGGTCTGTGTCTTTATCCAAGGTGACTCTCAACTTTCGAGATATGATCTGGTACATTTCTTTTGTTTTCCAATTGGAGCACAGGCAGATGACTTTCTTGTGGCCAAATGGTGTCAGTAGTGGGATTTGGATGCATAACCGCTTAACCACTATGACACACTTTCTGCTTTGTCTTCTAGAATTTAGGGGTAATTATTGACTCTGACCTAAGTTTTAAATCACATATTAATCAGATTATTGAACAGCATTTTTTCACTTAAGAAATATAGCAAAAGTTAGACCTCTTATAACATTGCAAGATGCTGAGAAATGAGTTCACGCTTTTGTTTTCAGATGACTAGATTATTGTAACACACTCCTATGATGATGCGGCTTCGAGTCTATGCTCCCATCTGCTGTCTGGGAGCCCTTGAACCCAACACCATTGATAGTTATAACCGAGATGAGCTAAGCAGTGAGGCAACAACATAGCAAGGGGATGGTGAAAAAAGTGTCAAGTGCTTTTATTAAAAATACAACAAAACAAGGTGTTCAAATTAAATCAAGTGTAGTGTCTTAAAAACAGTCTTCAATAAATAGTCCAATAAAAAAAAAATGAATGAAACACGTGGAGGTTAAAATATAGAAAAACAATATTTAAAAATGAGGCTAAAAACAACGCTGGAAACAGTCCTTTAAAACATTTACAGAGCCTGGTGTGTTCGTCTGTCTCCAGTTTTGATGTCTCTACACTGGTTGCCTGTGTCATTCAGGATTGACTTTAAAATTCTGCTTATGGTTTATAAAGCCTTAAATAATCTCGCTCCATCTTATATATCGGAATGTCTGACACCTTATATTCCAAATCGTAACCTTAGATCTTCAAATGAGTGTCTCCTTAGAATTCCAAAAGCTAAACTTAAAAGAAATCTGGAATAGCCTGCCAATAGGAATTCGCCAGGCTAATACAGTAGAGCAGTTTAAAACACTGCTGAAAACACATTACTTTAACATGGCCTTCTCCTAACTTCACCTTAACTTAATCCTGATACTCTGTATGTTCAATTCATCACAATAACTATTCATAGTGGCTCTAAAATCCATACTGACCCCAACTCTCTCTTTTGTTTCTTCTTCCGGTTTCTTTGCGGTGGCGGCCTGCGTCACCTCCACCTACTCAAAGCATCATGATGCTCCAACAATGATGGACTGAAAGCCAGAAGTCTACGTGACCATCATCATCAAGTCCTTCCATGAAAACCCTAAATACAAAGAGGACTGTTTGATTTATGTTAGGTAGATTGCCCAGAGGGGACTGGGCGGTCTCGTGGTCTGGAATCCCTACAGATTTTATTTTTTTTCTCCAGCCTCTGGAGTTCTTTTTTTGTTTTTTCTGTCCACCCTGGCCATCGGACCTTACTTATTCTATGTTAATTAATGTCGACTTATGTTTATTTTTTATTGTGTCTTCTATTTTTCTATTCTTCATTTTGTAAAGCACTTTGAGCTACATTTTTTGTATGAAAATGTGCTATATAAATAAATGTTGTTTGTTGTTGTTGTTCTCTCATTCACACAGGCCTGGAGGCCTCCCGATCCCTGGCTTCGGTCGTGCAGACCTGAGACTTAGCTTCTGTCCAATGGTTGGGACTCTCACACTGGAGATTAGCCTCCCAAGTCTCCCGCTGTCTTCCATGGCGAGTTACTCTCCTCGCTAGTCTCTTCCGCTCCTCTCAAAATGCTCAGCGGGAGCCACCACCATCAACTGCCCTAGATGTTAGATAAACACCTCGCTAGGGCCCTCAGTCTAGCTGTACTCGAGCCTGCTCCTGCTCGTTCGCTCGCTCTCCCACACCAGCTTTCTCTTTCCACTTCCTACTTTCTCCCGCAATCTCCATCTTTCTTTTTCATTTTTCCCTCCTAGCCGACTCATGCTTCTATATACCGAGAGGGCATAGCAGCTGCGGCAAATTAGCAGCCCCAGGAACAATCATGGATGTGGGCAGTCTCTCACCTGTGCACTTAGGTGAGAAACGCCCACATGGCAAATCGCCCTGAGAACTGCTTCAGCAACACAACTACCATGCCCCCTTGCTAAGCCGCGATCGCGGTGATTATTTATTTATAACTGGCCTTTGCTGAGAGCTGTGGACCCGCTATACCACAGCTCCTCTCAGGACCACCCAAAAAAGACATCAATTGATTGCAACAAGTGCAGAATGCAGCTGATAGAATCTTATGTAGGAAAAGAAAATATGAGCACATTACCACAGTTCTGAAGTAACTACACTGGTCACCTGTGCCACTTAGAATTGACTTTAAACAACTGCAGATGGTTTACAAAACATTAAATAATCTCGCTCCTTGCTATATTTCAGAATGTCTCTCACCTTACACTCCAAATCGTAAGCTTAGATCTTCAAATGAGGGTCTGCTTAGAATTCCAAGAGCTAAACTTAAAAGAAGTGGTGAGGCTGGCGGCCTTCTGCTGTTATGCACCTAAAATCTGGAATAGCCTGCCAATAGGAATTCACCAGGCTGATACAGTAGAGCACTTTAAAACACTGCTGAAAACACATGACTTTAACATGGCTTTCTCATAGCTTCATTTTAATGTAACTCTGATATTCTGTATATTTTCACTTTACATGCTTCCACTAGGATCTCTCATTAGGAAACATAATGTTAATTTTCACTTGTATGCAGATGACACCCAGTTATACCTTTCAACTGAAGTTTCTCCGATGTCTTTAATTAGTTGTGTTAGTGAATTAAAGGAATGGAAGAATGAGAACTACTTGTCTTTAAATACAGATAAAACAGAGATGTTAATTGTTGGAGGGAATGACGCTGATCACAGCAATATTTTGTTGTCATTTAACTCAGTTGGAATCCCAATTAATTTTACTGAATCAGCCCGCAATCTAGGAGTTATCTTTGATTCCAGCATATCATTTAAAGCACATATTACAAAGTTGTACAAATCATGTTTCTTCCATCTTAAAAATGTTAGGAAATTAAGGCGCTTTCTAAATAAACAGGATTGTGAGAAATTAATTCATGCATTTATCTCTAGTAGGACTGACTACTGCAATGCGGTGTTCACTGGCTGTTCAAACTGTTCTTTATACAGCCTCCAGTTAATCCAAAATGCGGCTTCAAGAATTATTACAAGAACAAGAAAACATGAACACATAACTCCAGTTCTTAAATCATTACACTGGCTCCCGGTTAAGTTTAGGGCTGATTTCAAAATCCTCCTTTTAACATATAAAGCATTAAATGGCCAAGGCCAAGGAACTTATCATGACTTACAAACCTGAGCGCACATTAAGATCTCAAGATGCCGGTCTGCTTAGGATTCCAAGGATTAATAAAATAACAGTAGGAGGTTGAGCTTTTAGTTACAGAGCCCCTAAACTGTGGAATGGTCTTCCTGCTTCTATAAGAGATGCCCCTTCGGTCTCAGCTTTTAAATCCCAGTTGAAGACTCACGACTTCAGTTTAGCACACCCTGACTAGAGCTGCTGATTAACTGTACAGACTGCATCTCTGTTGTTAGTCATTAGCACTAAAACATAAGTAACATGATAGTTAGAATTGAATACTAACCCTCACCTATTCTGTTTCTGTTCTCGGTACCCAAATGTGGCAATTGGTGCCACGGCCCACCTGCCAAGTTGTTTGTCTGCCTATGGTAAAGTCATCCCTGATGGAGGATCACAGGAATCATGGGAAAGAGGGGTCCTTTCATCGGAGCAACGTTTCAGCCGTGGTATGGCCAAATGGGGAGGCAGCTAGATGGATGAGGTCTCCAGGACTCTAAAAATATCCAAATCTTATTATGTGATATCATCTACTGTTAAATTCTGCTCCGTACTTCTAAAATTGTTATTATTATGCTGTATTAAGGAAGGCACGGTGGCGCAATGGTAGCGCTGCTGCCTCGCAGTTAGGAGACCCGGTTCACTTCCCGGGTCCTCCCTGCGTGGAGTTTGCATGTTCTCCCGTGTCTGCGTGGGTTTCCTCCGGGCGCTCCGGTTTCCTCCCACAATCCAAAGACATGCAGGTTAGGTGGATTGGCGATTCTAAATTGGCCCTAGTGTGTGCTTGGTGTGTGGGTGTGTTTGTGTGTGTCCTGCAGTGGGTTGGCACCCTGCCCAGGATTGGTTCCTGCCTTGTGCCCTGTGTTGGCTGGGATTGGCTCCAGCAGACCCCCGTGACCCTGTATTCGGATTCAGCGGGTTAGAAAATGGATGGATGGATGGATGTATTAAGGATTTGTTCTGTTCTGTGTATTGTGTTGCATTGACCTCCTTCTTTTGACACCCACTGCACGCCCAACCTACCTGGAAAGGGGTCTCTCTTTGAACTGCCTTTCCCAAGGTTTCTTCCATTTTTCCCTACAAGGGAGTTTTTCCTTGTCTTCTCAGAGAGTCAAGGCTGGGGGGCTGTCAAGAGGCAGGGCCTGTTAAAGCCCATTGCGGCACTTACAATGTGATTTTGGGCTATACAAAAATAAACTGTATTGTATTGTATTGTATATGAATTGAACTATCATTTTTTATGATGGCTCCACAATCCGTACTAATCCATACTTTCTCTGCTGTTCTCTGTCCAGTTTTCTGTGGTGGTGATCTGCACCCCACCACCTGATCAGGGCACTGTGCAGTCTCTACATTGATGGATTGAAGGCCACATGACCATCATCATTAAATTCTTTCACTTGAAGCCTGAAAAGCATGAGGACTGATTGAGATCATTTATGTTAGGTAGAATGCCCAGTGGGGTCTTGGTGGTCTCGTGGCCTCAGAACACCTGCAGATTTTGTTTTTCTTTTTTTTAATTGTTTTTTTCTGTCCTCCCTGGCCATTGTACCTTATTTTATTCTTTGTTAATCAGCATTGGCTAATTTCTTTTTATATTTTTTTTCTTTTTTCTTTCTTTTCCAAACACTTTGAACTACATCATTTGTATGAAATCGTGATGTAGAAATAAATGTTGTTGTTGTTGTAGAATGAGTGCGCTTAAACCAACTAATAGTATTGTTCAGAAACAAGGACAACAATTTTGTAATCAAAGTAAAGTGTTTTATTACCACAAACAATTGTACTTAACTTTTACCAATATATTACTGAGCACACAATGCAATCGTGGATTCTGGCTCTCCGAGTACTGTCTGCTGGCTCCCATCAGGTTTGATGACCTACTTCCAGCAGCGCTTCTGGATGTGGTGAAAGGATAGCCCATATGGGCTCTGGAGCAGCTGCAGCACCCTCTGGTGGTCGGTGTCCCCAGATCCCAACAGGGCAGTAGACAACTACATCTCCCATGAAGCCCTGCAGGAGTCCAAGGCACCAATGCAAACCATGGGGTCTGCAATCTAGCGTCCCTGGGGAGGTATTGTTCTGTCCGTGCTTGCTCCCCGGGTCCTCTGACACTGTTTAACAAGACCTTGCTGGAGGACACAAAATAAAGCAAACACGTCTTCTTCACACTTAGTAATTAGAGAGAGAGAGAGGTCTTGTTTCCTGGCTTTGACCTCCATTCCTTGGCTACCCATTTATATTGGCCTGCTCCTGGAATGGCGGAGCTTCTGATGCCTGGAAGGGGCGTTGCTAAGGTATCTCTTTCTCCTGGAGGAAACAAGAGACACGTTTAGTGACAGCGCATTCTCTTGCCTTGCAGTGGGATTGTTAGGCTTCCCTGAGTCATCTGGTAGGTCCCCAAGAATGAAAAGAAATTAACGGAGCTGTTGTGATGTGTTACTAATTTTATGTAAAGGTCTTCTGCTTTAGATCCATCCATTTGCTGAATCCTCTTCATTTTTATTTTAGTCTGAGGTGTATATCGCTTAACATCGTGTACATGGCAAGAACTGAGTCTGGGGGTAAGGTGGGGTGCCAGTCCAATACTAGGAACACTCACCGAGAATGAGCCAACAATCAACACGAAACACACAACTTTGATAAAGTGCTCAAGAAGCCAGCAAAACAAGTGACTCATTACCTAAGTGAAGAAGCTTAATGAACCGAATGGTCTACTCTCCTACTTACATGTTCTTCTGTAAATGCAAATCCCTCAAACTCTTGGCCTCTTGTGTAGGACTTCACATGATTTGTAATTTTTTAATACCTTATTTATTATGTCCTACCCATGTCCTGTTTTTTTGTACTTTCCTCTTTTTTTTCTAATAATGATGTTTTTCATAACCAAAGCATTCCGTTAACTTGACATTTTCTAAATATATTCATCATAATACTATGATTAAAAGTCTATATTCATTAGGGAATTTCTGTTAAACCAAAGTAATATTGAGACTTAGCAGGATACCTTCAGAAGTTGCCGATGTTCTACTTTAATCA
The DNA here is from genome assembly GCF_016835505.1 of Polypterus senegalus. Taxonomy (NCBI): domain Eukaryota; kingdom Metazoa; phylum Chordata; class Cladistia; order Polypteriformes; family Polypteridae; genus Polypterus; species Polypterus senegalus. Next base: position 13,955,510 of record NC_053158.1, read on the forward strand.
ATCTCCATAAATGACTTTCGCTCCCAGAGAACACGGCCTTAGAGACACATATAACAGCAATATATGTCTGACCTTTTGATGGGAAATAAATGTCAGACTCCTCTGCTGCATTTATCTTTCTATGCCTCAAAACACTTCAATAAGGGTTTGATTTATTTTCTTATATTTCCTTGTTTTGTTTGAAAACATTTTTTGTAGTGTTTCTCTCTTTATACTGTATTTAAAGGATGTTTTTAATTGCTGACAAAGATCATTTTCACTAATAGTACTATATTGACATGAATTCATATTCAGACACACTTGTATAAAGTACATTATATAATATATAATAAAAATAAAAAACACATAGAGCTAGATTAGCAGTGCGATAATAATAACACACTTCTGAAGTAGAGAGAAGTGAAAGAAGCCATGAGGAAAGGTCACAGCAGGAGAAGAAAAATCAGTTGGCTTGTCAGAGAACATCAGCACTAGAAATTACTCCCATATGATCTGAAGTCAGCTACACAAACAGTAACCGACGCGCACACACACACGCACACACACACACATATATATATATATATATATATATATATATATATATATATATATATATATATATATATATATTGTGGCAGTAGGGGGCGCTAGCGCTCCCTTGAACCCTCAGGGATGACTCCAGACACCGGGTAAAAGTCCAAGACTTTTTATTCTTTTTCACCGTGCACACTGCTCATAAACTATTAAATCACTAACTCCAACACAATAAACACTCCTCCTCGCCCAGACACTTTGCTCCTCTACCTCCCAGCTCAGCTCAGTGTCTGGACTGAGGCATCGTCCTTTTATAGCCCCTCACCCAGAGGTGTTCCTGTCCCAGCAGTCCACAGTTCCTTATTCCTTCCGGGTCAGGACAATCAATCCACCACTTCAACCCGGGAGCACAACATTTCTTCCCGTCACGTGACCGTGACGTACTCCCAGGTCATACCAGAGCCCATAAGCCCCCCCACAGTGACTCCTGGTGGTCCCCAAGGTATCCAGCAGGGCTGTGTATAAACACTACAAAGTCCATAAGGCCCTGCTGGACCTCGGGACACGATCCTGCTGTCGGGAGAGCTCCTCCTGGCGGCCTAGGGGTGAAGTCCGGCAAGGGGAGGCCGGCAGTCCTCCACAATATATATATATATATATATGTGTGTGTGTGTACGTGTGCATGTGTATTTATGTATTGTAGCCTGGTGCAGGAATGGCAGGTCTGAAAACAGCAATGATACTTTGGGGCACCAACCAGTTTATCCCTTTTGTTGTCCATGGACAATGAACATAAAACAAAAGAAATAACGCTATAAGGCATGCTTCCCATATGTTGGAATTAAAAAACAAAGCAGCAGGTTGCTGTCACTTGGAGTCATTATTGCTCTGGCCAGAAATGATGCCTTCTTCCAGGACACCTGAAGTTTTTAACAACTGGACTAGAAGGTCAAGTCAGCTCATGGTTGGGAAGCATGAACTAGTACAGCACATTGTTGCACTCACCACATGATGAAACAGCTCGAGAGCCAGGTTGGCAACTCCCAGGCAGACACGCGGTCCAGTCTCACCTCCCCCCAAAAATGACCATATATCTGCCACAGCCAGATATTAAGTGGGCTTCCCCTTGGCCTGATCCAGCCACTCGGGTCCTCAGAACTGAGGATCCTGTGAGCCAGAACACCCTCAGAGAATCATGTCACATGTCTGTAGTGCCATAACTGACACTTCCCCACAATGCAGATAATGTGCTTCATTCAGGACTCCATGAGCAACACACAGTCAATCCAGTGATACCCAAGGATTCTCCGAAGAGACACAGTACCAATGGAGTCCAGTCTTCATCTTAGGTAACGCCCATGTCTCACAATCATTTAGCAAAACAGGAAGCACCAGGGCTCTAAAGATTTGAGCCTCATCCTTTTGCAGAGATATCAAGAGCGCCACACACCCCTTTCCAGCAACCTCATGACACCCCATGCTCTCCCAATTCGTCTACTGATTTCATAGGGCGAGTCACCAGAGACATGAATGTTACTGTTGAGGTAAGTAAACCTCTCGATGAGGTCAAAACTCTCTCTCCTCAGACAGACACACTTCTGATGGCTGTGCCCGAGAGGTCATTAAAGGTCTGGATGTTGGTTTTTATCAGGACACTCGCAATCCCAGACACTCAGACTCCTCGCTCAGTCTCTCAAGAGCCCCATTCAGAGTCTCAATTGAATCCATGAAGATCACTGGAAGGGGCATGGTAAAATGCCTTCACCAAATGGAGTTTCGGCACCACAGGGAATGAAGGCGATGATAACATTAGTGGAAGCAGCCCCTCTTGTCTCAGTGTGTTACTGTATACTTTACCTGAGCTGTACATATCTCTCTCTATATATAAAATCCAATGTTTGTCTGTATGTATGTATGTATGTTTGTCTGCTTTTCACGAGAGAACTACTTAACGGATTTAGATCGGGTTTTTTTATAATTTGTTTGAACATTCCAGTTGATTTTGCGAATTCTCTCATCGCGCAAAAAGTATCATAGTTCGCTTGCAGCACTGATTTACTTTGTGTGAATCCGAGAAACAGGGGAAAAGGGAGGGGGAAGCGTGACTTCAGGAGAGGGGAGTCAGTCTGCCTCTGCGTTTTGCAGTGTACCTTGCCTCCGCTTAGCTAGCAATACTTTTTTATTTATTGATTTTTAAAATTTGTCCTGTTTCACTACTACACAGGCAGAGCCACAGGGGACGGCTAGTATATCTATCTATCTATCTATCTATCTATCTATCTATCTATCTATCTATCTATCTATCTATCTATCTATCTATCTATCTATCTATATGTTATATATCTATCTATCTATCTATCTATCTATCTATCTATCTATCATATCTATCTATCTATCTATCTATCTATCTATCTATCTATCTATCTATCTATCTATCTATCTATATGTTATATAGTGCCTTTCTATCTATCTATCTATCTATCTATCTATCTATCTATCTATCTGTATACTAGCCATCCCACGTGGCTCCACCCACATATTAGTGAAACAGGACAGTGAGGAAGGCATCGCCCAGCTCGCTACTCTTGACGTCACGCTTCCCCCCCTCGGCCCGCAGCCTCTGTCCTGGATTAGCGTGAATATATCACTCTTGCAAGTGAACTATGATTCTTAGCATGATGAAAAAGTTGCAAAATCAACGGAATGTTCTAGCAAATCATAGAAAAAAATCTGATCTAAATCCGTTGAGTAGTTCTCTCGTGAAAAGCGGACAGACATACAAACAGGTCTAAAAAACAATAAGAAATTTCATTATTGGACCACGAAATTATTAAAACCATTTCTTAACGAGCACCTATGGGCCAAGGGTAACCTACATTCCAAATTTCAAGTCCCAAGTCCTCATGGTTTGGGAGATTTTGTGATGAGTGAGCCAGTGGTATTTGGCTTTTAAATATATACAGTAACGGCGCACTGTACGACAACATGCAGTGAATACACTTGACATGAGCATTCCTAGTTTTCCTCCTCTTTCTCTGTCTCTGTTTAGCATTTGTTTGCTCAGAGGTTGATGCGCTTGCTGCTTCCTGAGCAGCTCTTCTTTTCTCCACCCTAGCAGCCCGCTTCTTCTCTTCTTTCGTCGGAATCTTTTCGCGATAAAACTGATTAAGTCAGTGTTTGTGTTGCAATTACTTAGTACGATTTCTTTAATTTTTCGCTTAAGCTGGCACTTAAGTCTTCAATCTGCCTCAAGAATGATTTAAGAGGTAGGGGAAGTGATGGTGAAGATGGTAAGGATAAGAACGGAGCCCATACGCATAAGCCACACGGCCACCCTGCTGTCTGCTGTCGAGAGCTAATTCTACAGTAAAAATAAAAAGAGAAATAACCTTGGTGAATTTCCCCTTGGGATTAATAAAGTGTCTATCTATCTATCTATCTATCTATCTGGAGGTCAATCCTCCTCTCGAAAGCAAATAGTAGTCATCATGTAGTATATGTGTATCAAATTTCAGGTCAGGTCAATAGGTCAAATGGTTTGTGAGCTACAGGTGATTTAAAATCGTGGACAGACAAACAGACAGCCACGATAGCATATTATACCAATCCATCCATCCATTATCCAACCCGCTATATCCTAACTACAGGGTCGCAGGGCTCTGCTGGAGCCAATCCCAGCCAACACAGGACGCAAGGCAGGAAAAAAACCTTGGGCAGGGCGCCAGCCCACCACAGAGTGTATTATACAGTATATATATAATATTTGGGACACAGCAATGGCAGGTCTATTAAAGCTGTCATTTTTGGGATTTTGTTGTATATCCTTTGCATCCAATGATTGCTACGTGCCTCAGCAGTATATTTGTATAATTACCTTGTCATAGGATGAAGCGCCGTGTAATGTGTTGGGAGGCATTTTCTGGAGCTTGAGCAGATCAGATGTTCCTATACAGCTCAGAATTCATTGTGCCACTGCTGTCAGCAGTCCCATCATCAGTGAAAATAAGTGTGCCAGGACCTCTGGTAGCCATACATGCCCAATCCATAACACCCCCAGCACCACATTTAACAGATGAGGTTGTCTGCTTTGGTTCTTGGGAAGTTCTTTTTCGGCTCTTGCCATCACCCTGGTCAGGTTCATCTTTGTCTCGTCTGTCCACAAGACCTTTTTCCCAGAATCCTGCAAGCTCTTTGAAGACCTTTATTCTCAAACTGTAATCTGGCCATCCTGTGTTTGTGGCTCACTAGTGGTGTTCATCTTGCAGTGTGTCCTCTGTATTTCTGTTCATGACGTCTTCTGCTGAGAGTCGTCTCTGACACACACACTTCAGCTTCCTGAAGACTGTTTCTAATCTTTTGGACAGGCGTTTGGGGCTTTTTCTTTACCAGTGTGAATAAATGAATTAATAAGTGAATATGTGAATTAATTAATTACTACAAAAAACTAGTAGTGCATAGACCTTTAATTGCGTCATGTAATTTTCTAAACTAATTAATTCAGTCCAGACCAGAGTCATGGTGGTTGTGTGGTCTGTAGCCTAAAGCAGCTAGCATAGGGGACAAGGCAGAAACAAACCCTGGACTGGGGGTCAGTCCATCACAATGTGAACACACACATACACACAACAAACCCACTAGGGCCAATTAGCGTCGGCAGTTCACCTAACCTGCATGTCATTGGATAGTGGGTGGAATCTGAAAGCACCCTGAGGGAAGCCACTTAGACACGAGCAGAACATGCAAACTCCATGAAGGGAAGGTCTGGGATTTGAACCCTAGTCTCCATACTTTGAGTCAGCAGTGCTACCACTGTGCCACCATGCCACCCAACCTTTAATAAAATCTTCCATAACAAACAGAATCTTTGAACAGACTTTAACAGAATCGTCTGTCCTGTTGTAGTACTCTCTGTGGATCTCTCCATTTCATATACAGGTAAGGAGGGTAAAATGACTTTTGTTTCTTCCATAGCAGGTCTGTAGCCCCCCGGGTTTTTCTACAGACTCCAGCTTACTGCTCCCACATGGTCCTTTCGCTCATAGTTTTCTCTGTTGAACTCTCCAACCTCAAGCATGTGTCTGCTGAAAACGCATTTATCTATAATTCATTTTAAGAAACCATAAAATGTTTTTCAAGGTATCTTAAAGCGCATTTTGAGATAACTCTAAATGTAAAATTGACCTGCCGTACTGCACCACTGACAATTTTATTACTTGTATGTTTCAACGGTGACAGGATTGATATTGCAGAGAGAAAGAGAGGCAGAGAGAGATGGGGAAAAGTCCAAGGTTGGAGGTAAAAAATGACAGTGCAGTCTGCCTTACTATAACATGTTTTTCTGTTTATAGACAAAGGTAAGTGGCGACGTAGCTATGCCAGATGCAATTATTGAATCAAGGAGCTCTAGAATGCTGGTTGTGGTTCTTACTGTAGCTGTGAACTTTATTTTTGCATTAGCATGAAAACATTAGTCTACTGAGGCACATTCTTCTTTATCAGCATTTGACAGTTTGAGTTGGCTTTACAGTCCCTGGCTGGTTAAACCCAAAACTGTCGATAACGAAACCAAGGAGGAGCCGGGTAAATGATGACACACGCACACACAGTCAGCAGGAGATCAGTGAAAGTGTATCAAGCTTTTATTAAAACCTTACAATAGAGCATTCAAAGTGCAGTCCTTCTTCAATAAATAAGTAATCTATAAAATCAAGATGGAGGATCAAATCCCATAAATAATTCTGTAAAATGAGGTTAAAATCAAAGGCAGAGTCCTTCCTTTAAAACCAAGTATGCCACAATGCTTCTTTGTAAAATCTGACATTTCCTCTGTTCACCCCACATGAGACCCTGTAGAAACATCAGACATCTTCCTGACAGGCTAAGCCAACCTTCATCTCTTTCTTGAGTCCCTCGGCGTCTGTAGAGAGCCACGCTGAGCTCTTTTGTCGCTTGACTTTTGGCAAGAATGGTTAGTCAATCCTGCTGCTCAGAGAACTCAGTAGAGTGACTCCTCTGCCCACATCTTGAGCATCAGCGACACGCTCCTCTTCCAGGGCTCACTTTCCCGACTGCCTGTCTACTGTCTTCCCACACCCGCACCAACGTGATTCTGCCGTCTTTCTCTTTCACTAGTTTTTTTAACACTAGAATCCCAAAAGCCTAAGAAAAAAGTTATAATCCTGGGCTACCTTAAATTCCTTCTAACCACTCTGTCAGCATCTTTTGTTTTGCAAATGTGTTGATCAGCACAAGCAGCAAGCAGCCTGATATCCCATCCACCCCACCACTGCAGCTGAAGTTTTCCCAGCTCAAGCTTGTTTATCCAATCTTTTTGGACTTCATTCTTCACACATTATATATTTCATGTTAACATTTTGTCATTATATCATGAAAAAAGCTTCTGTTTTAGGTTTGTGTTCAACATTTCTTGCCTCGCATTTCCTGTCATTCTACATTTACACAGATCATTGTAGACACAGAATACACATGAAATGTATGTATTCCAAATAACGATATATTATTCACCCTGTACAACTCCAGGCTCGTCACACCAAGATAAACATACTTAATCTGTGTCAGTGGGTGATGGGATAGCACGCTGCTTGCTGCTTGTGCTGATCGACACATTTTGACATCAAAGACGCTGATGGAGAAGTGTGAATGAATTTAATTTCGTCCAGCATTACAACTTTTTTCGTAGGCTTCAGGGATTCTAGTGTTATCCCTTGTACTTGTCCTTTTAAACCCTCAACTTTCTTCCATTTTATTCTGTTTCCTGCTTAGCCTCCTGTTGTCTAGTGGGTCCGTGACTTAGAAGAAAAGGCCATTTTTTAAATAAATAATACTCGTGGCTTAAAGTGGAGTTGTGGGAGTGTGGCCAGAGCAGTTCATGGGTGTGATGCGGGCTTGGCCGTTTCCACACTGAAGTGCACAGTTATGGGATTGCCCATGTCCGTGATTGATGGTGGTAGCTGCTAAGTGCTGCACCTGTGTCACGTCCCCATTATAAATAGGAGAAGCATGAGTGTGGAGAGGAAAACAAAGGAAAGAAAAGAGCAGAGGTTAAGGGAGAAGCAGACTGGAGGCGAAGGAGCCGGTGCATGCATGTGTGAGTGAGCAAGCGAGCGATCGAGAGCAGGCTCACTGTAATAATGAGAGGCAGCTGGGAAGCGAGCCCTAGCGAGGTGTTTGGCCAGCACCCGGGGGCACATGGATTGGGTCACTCCTGCTGAGTTTTGCAGAGGAGCAGAAGTGACCACGATTGAGGATGGCTTGCCACAGAAGCCATCAGGAGTTGGAGGCTTAAGAGGTTGAAGCCCCAACGTGAACGCACTGGTCACTGGGAAAGCCTAGTCTCAGTCTGGCAGAGCCCTACAGAGCCAGAAATCGAAAGGCTACCAGACCAGAAGGAGAAGGTCAGCTGCAGGTTCGGCGACTCCCCTGGTCTACGGTCCAGATGGGAGAAACAGAGGAGCCACCAGCTAAAGAATTACTGGGTTTTTAAAGGACTGCTAACAGCTATTATTGATTTTTAACTTCGTTTTTAAATGGAATATTTATTGGGATTTTAACCTCCACATTTTCATCCAGTTTTAATGGATTATTTATTTATTGAGTTTTAAAGCACTGCAATTTCTTCTGAACACTATTTGGATTTGCTTTGTTCGTTTTTAATAAAAGCACTGTTTGCACTTTGCACCTTTCTCCTTGCTTCGTTTGGTGTCTTCATGGTCCAGCTCATCCGATTACATTACCGACGGTGTCTGGTTCAAGAGGCTCCCTAAAAGGAAGTGTGTTGTAATGGAGCAGAACCCGCATTCTCACAGCTGCTTTCTTTACACTGATCAGGTGTAGGTATTGCAATCACCTGCTGTAGGGTATGAATGGAGCACTTGACCTATCCCATAATATATTTTTTTTCTAATTTTTTGATGTTTATATATTTTGTTAATCTGCCTTTTTCGCATGACCTTTGGGTTATTTGCATGTAAATGCACAAGCAGCCAAGCACCCCAATCAACCTTGGAGCAGCACATGTACGTTCTAGGACTTCCACTACTTTATTTAATACTAGCTATGTAAGCCCGTGCTGTAAAAAGCCTGGGGTTCTAGAAACTATTGAAATCATCAGAAAAAAAATTGAAATGTAGAGATGTCAGATAATTGAAAGGAACTACTCTGGGCATCTCTCTCCTAGTTTTCGTTTTGCTGATGTGTTCGTCTCACTTGCGTATGAGTTTCTGTCTTTTCTTTTTACTTTGGCAACAGAGTCGCTTTCTACATTTGACTCATTAACTTGGGCTGTTGTGGCTGCCTGGATGTCCTCAATGGAATGAAATCGTTTGCCTTTCATTGTCATTATTAATTTTGGGAACAGTCAGAAGTCACACGGTGCCAGATCTGATGAATAAGATGGATGCGGGCAGAGCATAATGTTTTTATTTGACAGAAATTGTCGTAATAAAAGGGATGTGTGACGAGGAGAGTTGTCATGATGAAGAATGAAATTGTTTCAAAATTTTCCTCGGTTATTGATGTTAAAGGACGTCCTGATCTTTTCTCATCTTCAACCGAGTCAGATCCATTATGAAATTGATCAAACCACTTATAAACATTCTTAACTGTCGGTGCATTGTCACCATAAACCAATTTTAACATCTGATGGGTTTCCTGAGCTTTTTGCAATTTGAAACAAAATTTCATGTTAATGCGTTGCTCGATATCCATTATTAACGACAAACTTGAAAAACACACTTGAACTCAACAGTGGCTCACAAATGACTAACAGTATCAAACAAGCTGAAAATTGTCACAAACTAGGCTATAGGATGGACCTGTCAGAACTGGCATTGAATTGTTTTACGTTGCTCTTGGATGGTGCTCTGCATCAACATTCACCGTACTTTTTGATCACACATAACATAAGATACTCAGCACAACAAACTTCTCTCACACACTAGGTCAATGTTCAATCTTGAAGCCTCATACCTTAAAGTTTATTTCAACCATATTTTACAGCCTATTTTTTGTCTAGTTCCCCTGTAGTATATTGTAAGTTTGTTGAACTGCTGGGGGTTTGTGACGCTGTGCATTTTTTTAATTCGCTAATTCAGAGCGTGTAGGCTTCATGCATGTGAAAATACGCATAAGCCACTCTGAGGTTGATTGAGGTGTTTGGCTAATCACGAGTGTGGGCATAAGCGGGTCAGTCAAGTGCTTTGTTCACGCCTCAAAGCTGGTAATTGTAGTACCTGCGCCTGACCACAGCTTGGGGAGCGTGGTCAAGGAAATTAGTGGAACGGTGGAAGAAGATGAAGAGAGTTAGAGAACGGAGGTTAATGAAAGAGAGAGTGAGGGGCAGGATCAAGATCAGTATCAGCCTGTGCTGTTTGGTATGGAGGCAAGTGGTCAGGAGTCAACACCTGAGGCTCTAGCGTGGGGCCAAAGCTTGTCCTATTGAGCGACATGACACCATTTTATGGTGTCTCCCGCATATGCCAAAGGGCTGGCGACGGGGTACATGTTTGTGGCTTGGCATAGTGTGCCATGGGCACTGAAAGACTGGCAATGGGGACCCAATTAGGTTTAAGACGGGCATCTCCTCTTGCTGCATGACCCTGAAAGGATAAGTAGAGGAGACGGCAGATTTTAGGAAGAAGCCTTGGGGCTCATTGCCTCTTAGATCTGAGTGCTGCATTTGACACCATTGGTCACAACATTCTTAGAAATCGCCTTAGTCAATGGGTGGGCCGCTCTGGCAGTGTCTTAAATTGGTTTGAATCCTACCTGACAGGGAGAACATTTTTGTAAGTTGTGGGAATTACAACTCAAAGACACATGATATCCGATATGCTGTTCCACAAGGCTCTATCCTGGGTCCGCTGTTATTCTCAATCTACATGCTTCCGTTAGGTCAGATTATCTCAGAGCACAACGTGAGCTACCACAGCTATGCTGATGACACACAGCTGTACTTATCAATAGCACCTGATGACCCCGATTCTATTGATTCACTAACAGAATGTCTGACTTGTATCTCAGAATGGATGAATAGTAACTTTCTCAAGTTAAATAAAGAGAAAACTGAAATCTTAGTGATTAGCAATAATGGATACAATGAGGCTATTAGAAATAAACTGGATACATTAGGATTAAAAGTCAAGACAGAGGTAAAAAGCTTAGGGGTAATTGTTGACTGTAATCTGAATTTTAAATCGCATATTAATCAGATCATTAGGATCAGATTTAGATAGATAGATAGATAGATAGATAGATAGATAGATAGATAGATAGATAGATAGAGTCATAAAAACAACCATAAGACGTTGAGAAGGTGTGGGGAAGCCACCCATATAATTGTTTCTGGCTGCAAAATTGATTCAAAAGAGTTGACATGTTTACATTACAGAGTCCAAAACAGAACTGATTCTCTTGACACAAGATGGCAGCTTTAACACTAGAATTACCAGAGCCTACGAAAAACTCGTAATTCCGTCCCACCTTAAACTGCTTCTTAAATCCCTTCACACCTCTCCCAGCGTCCTTTGTTCTCTAAATGTGCTGATAAAGAGAAGCTAGGAGCAGCCGGCTATTCCATCCCCACCAATTTAGAGCGTGCACGAACTTCTCTCAGCTCATGCCTTGATTGAGTATCTGGGAGTGAAGTGGAGTTTTAGAGTGGAAATAATAGATCGTTGTTTGGAACACACGCATTTCATGTCTGTTCCGTTTCTACAGTAATCTGTGTCAACACATTGTTAAAACAGAAACTTTTTATATTCTAGTAGTAGATGACAAAATGTAGGCATAAACTATATAATGTATGAAGCCTGAAGTCCAAATAGCAAAGAAACATTTTCACAAGAATAACACAATTGCACTTTTATTCAAACATATAACTGCAGAAACAAAAAGCCGCCTTAACATGCGACATTGACACCAGTTTACTGTAACTGACTCCGTGGTTCAATAGATCAGCCCGCTTGGAATCAAGGGTCACGGGTTCGATCCTGCCCCTCCGTTTTGAGAAGTAAACTGCTCTTAGTCTTACTGTTTTAGAATAAAAGCATACATTTGATTTCAGTCTGTAACAGCCGGTGCAATTTATGATCTTTGTAAAGGTTAGCTTTTTTTTTTATTCACTTTTCATTCTCTCATTTCACTTAAGAAACATAAGTAAAGTTAGACCTCTTATACCACTGAAAGATGCTGAGAAATTAGTTCAGCGTTTGTTTTCAGTCGACTAGATTACTGTAACGCACTCCTCTCAGGACTACCCAAAAAAGATATAAATCGTTTGCAACGAGTGCAGAATGCAGCTGCTAGAATCCTAACTAGGAAAAGAAAATCTGAACACATTTCTCCAGTTTTGATGTCACTACACTGGTTACCTGTGTCATTCAGGATTGACTTTAAAATTCTGCTTATGGTTTATAAAGCCTTAAATAATCTCGCTCCATCTTATATATCGGAATGTCTGACACCTTATATTCCAAATCGTAACCTCAGATCCTCAAATGAGTGTCTCCTTAGAATTCCAAGAACAAAACTTAAAAGAAGTGGTGAGGCGGCCTTCTGCTGTTATGCACCTAAAATCTGGAATAGCCTGCCAATAGGAATTCGCAAGGCTGATACAGTAGAGCACTTTAAAACACTGCTGAAAACATATTACTTTAACATGGCCTTTCTATAACTTCAATTTAATTTAATTTAACTTAATCCTGATACTCTGTATGTTCAATTTCCTTATAATAACTACTCATGGTGGCTCTAAAATCCGTACTGACCCCTACTCTCTTTTCTGTTTCTTTTTCCGGTTTCTTTGTGGTGGTGGCCTGCGCCACCTCCACCTACTCAAAGCTTCATGATGCTCCAACAACGATGGATGGATTTAAAGGCAGAAGTCTACGTGACCATCATCATCATCAAGCTCTTTCGTGAGAACCCTAAATCCAAAGAGGACTGTTTCATTTATGTTAGGTAGATTGCCCAGAGGGGACTGGTCAGGCGGTCTCATGGTCTGGAATCCCTACAGATTTTATTTTTTCACCAGCCGTCTGGAGTTTTTTTGTTTTTTCTGTTCCCCCTGGCCATTGAACCTTACTCTTATTCGATGTTAATTAATGTTGATTTATTTTGTTTTCTTATTGTGTCTTTTATTTTTCTATTCTTTATTATGTAAAGCACTTTGAGCTACTGTTTGTATGAAAATGTGCTATATAAATAAATGTTGTTGTTGTTGTTGTTAAAGAAAGTAGAATCTGCCTTTGGTTTTAACCTCGTTTTATAGATTATATACTGTATGGACCAGTAACGGCATACTGCACGATAACGTGCAGTGAATACACTTGACTTATAGTTTTCATCTTCTTTCTCTGTACGTTTAGCATTCCTTTGCTCAGAGGTTGATGTGCTTGCTGCTTCCTGAGCAGCTCTTCTTTTCTCTACTCTAGCGCCCACCTCTAATCTTCTTCCATCAACATCTTTTTGCGTTACAACTGATTAAGTCAGTGTTTGTGTTGCAATTACTTAGTACATTTTCTATAATTTTTCACTTAAGCTGGCACTTAAGTCTTCAATCTGCCTCAAGAATGATTTAATATATAAAGAGGTAGAGGAAGTGACAGCAAACGTGGCCCCCTAGCTTTCATAACTAAAATCATACTGAATGAAATGAGAACTGACTTCTCTGACTTGTTACATCACCGACATCATGTCTGTTCTCCGTGCTCAAGCGCGTTTAGCGATCACATAATGCTAATGCATCTTCTTCCAAGTGGGCTGAGGCACGGTACAGTTGGCCCAGCATGGAGCGATCACATTAATCAAACAAACTGGACTTTGTGGGGTTACATGCAGACAAACAAACTAATTACCAGTGTGAGTACACCCTAACTCTCTGTCCTCCCTGCGACAAATAATTGTGATGACCCATCAAAACACCTCTTTGAAGTTTTATGTACCATGTTGAGTCAATGTCCCAGAATAGTTGGATTAATGTAAAGTATGAAGTGTCTATAAATATGGATCATTATTCAGAAATTAAGTGCGGTACATATGCAAGTGCAATCTTGATCTCCATAGATCACATGTCATAAATAAAAGGCAAAGCAGATGTATTGCATTTCGCTTAGTGGCAGCTTATTGAGTATAGCATTTTGATTGAGGACCAAACTTCTATCATGCCAAATCTAAATGTAATTGAATGAATAATTGTCAACAGAATGCAGTGCAAGGGCATTCAACATTTGGCAGTCTGAGATCTTGTGGAAAGAGGACACCATCATCTGCGTAAAGCAATAGTGTTATTCCTAGCCTCCCAAACTGGACATCCGCGAATCCTCTGCTGCACGAAAACCACAAATAGAAGTGGTGATATGATACAGCCATGCGGGTATCTGACACCCACAGTGACACAATTTGATTTAACGACAAATATTCGGGGACAGCTCTTACTGCATTCATATAGGGAATGAAAAACATGTAAGAGCAGCCATGTTACCCCATATTCTTCCAGCAATTCTCACAATACATGCTCGGGGACACGGTCATATGCTTTTTCCAAATGAACAAAAAGCGAGCATAGTCATTGTCTCCATTGGTCTGTGTGTGTTTTCCCTCACATACTTCAGTTATCGCCTCATATCGCAAAGACTTCACGTTGAGTTGATTGGTGATTCTAAAATTATTATTTTGTTTGTATGACTGGGCCTGCAATGAACTGGCAACACGTCTAGGGCACTGAATCCTGTCTTACACCTGAAGCTGCTGGGATAGATGCCAAGCCAGTTTGCCAATTAACAGGATTTAGCAGGGATGAGGATCAGATTAGACTAGATAAACCTTTCAAATCCCAAAGGGAAATTTCGATGCATACAACAGCAGGAACATAAAAAACAAGGATACAGGCAATCAACCAATCAATCAATAAGTCAACAATGTATATTATGCAGAATTTAAAATTGCAAAATAAACTTAAAAAGTATCAGCATTTAATTTGGGACGTCATGAAGAAGCAGTAAATTGTCTGATATTAGTGATAGATAGATAGATAGATAGATAGATAGATAGATAGATAGATAGATAGATAGATAGATAGATAGATAGATAGATAGATAGATAGAGTCATAAAAACAACCATAAGACGTTGAGAAGGTGTGGGGAAGCCACCCATATAATTGTTTCTGGCTGCAAAATTGATTTAAAAGAGTTGACATGTTTACATAACAGAGTCCAAAACAGAACTGATTCTCTTGACACAAGATGGTAGCTTTAAAGGCCAGTGGAGAAAGTGATGTCATCATTACCGGAACTGGAAGTGACATCATTGGCTGCCCCAGAGCCAGGAGAGATTTCCCTATAATGGTCTGCAAAAGATCGAGTGGGAAAATTAGTGCACTTCGCCACCCCCTGGTCCGGCGTGGAATCACATGTATTCAAGCCTTTTAGTTGTCTCCTAAACATACGTGTGTGACAATAGATAGATAGATAGATAGATAGATAGATAGATAGATAGATAGATAGATAGATAGATAGATAGATAGATACTTTATTAATCCCAAGTAGACACAAGCGATCCCCAGAGGCACTTCTTAGCACACCTTGGCGAAATGAGACTGTGGCTTAAGGTACTCCAATAAAAAGCCTCCTGGATTTTTCATGATGTCATCCAATTTTGCCACCATCCACAACAGCTTCCAGTGTATCCAGGATTTACCCTGTGATGAAGCAGTCTTTCCCGATAGGTTTGTTTCGGCATTGTGTTTCTTTTGAGCTCAAGTTGCTTCCCCCTGAAACCACAGTGTAGAACAACACACTGGCTATTATGGACTGGTGAAATATTTCCAGCAGCTTTCTGCACACCCTTCCTTGGGAAGTGTAGTCTGCTCTGGCTCTTCTCGTACAGCACCACTATGTTCTAAGACCAGTCTAGTTTGGTGTGTATGTGGACCTCCAGGAACCTATGTCTTTCCAAAACTTCTACGTCCTCCCCCTGGACAGTGACTCGTCTCATAGGCTCTTTGGAATGCCTGACTATCACTATCTCTTTTGTCTTGCCAATGTGGAGTTGTAGGTGGATTTCTCTGCACCACTAGACAAAGTCCACCATAACCTTCATATGCTCCAATTTGTCCCGATTATAAATGTAGCCTGTGACGAAGGAGTCATCTGAAAAATGTCTGTAGGTGGTAAGTGCTGGTGCTGTATTGGAAATCTGTTGTATGGAGAGTAAACAGGAAGGGAGGTGGGAAAATTTCCTGCAGTGCTACAGCGTTGCACACCACCATTTCTGACACACAGTCCCTTAGCCTCACAAACTTTTGTAGGTTGGTCAGGTAGTTCATGATGCAGGAGATTGAGGGGGCACCAAGATACAAAGCCTTGAACGTTTACCACAGTTGATGAGGTAGATTGGTGTTAAAGACACTGGAAAAAAACAAATGATACTCACTGTGGTGTTGGCTTTGTGCAAATGGAAGATCGAGTAGAGCAGAACATCCTCCACACTTACATGTGTCTGATAATCAAACTGCAGAGGAGGCAGAAGTTCTGAAACCAGGGTTCAGAGATGTTTCAGGACCAGCCTCTCAAAAGTCTTCATGATGTATGAAGTAAGGGCAACTGGTCTGAAGTTCTTGGGATCAATGCAATGCTCTTTTTTGGCACTGGGAGCACGAATGATGTTTTTCACAGCTGGTGAACCTTCTGCAATCTCAAGGAAAGGTTAAGCAGGTGCTGAAGGAGCCCGTAGAGTTGGCTGGAACATGTTTACATCATTCTGGGGCTGATTCCAATAAGCTTTGTTCATGCAGGGTTTTCCTAGCTCTCCCCTCACTTGTTCAGCAGAGACAGCTACTCCAGGAAGTGGAAGGGGACTAGAGACCATAAGAGTGATGTCATTGTAGGGGAAGGTCATACAGGGTGCAGACTGGGATTCTGGGACCTCCTCAGCTTACCACAGAGGCTAGCAGCATTGGACGAGGGGTGGACTGACAAGAATGAGTTAATCCTATTGAAGAACTTGGTCAGATCATTAGCTCTGTTCTTGTTCCCTTCCTCTGCATGTTTCACAGGATGTTATTGAATGTTACATTTCAGATGTGAAATCTATGAAATCAGATATGAATTTGAAAGATCTACTTACTTCTTAACTTAAAGGTTAAAGATAGGGTAAAAGAGCTCCATGAGGTGGATAGAGATAATGTCCTGAAACACCTGCTGGGTAGTGATCACCTTATCCTACACCCCCCTAGTTTGACCAATGGGAACAAGGCCTATAAGAGAGGTAGCAGAAATAAAACCTCAGTGATTGAAAAAGTACCACATGCTGATTGGAAAATTGCTGGTCTTTTATGGCATTTGGAGGGGGTATGTCCTTGCTGTATTCTGGTCCTACCTGAAGGATATAGCACAAAAAGAAAGATATAATTTTGTGCAAGAAAAACACAGCTGCCTATACGACTGTGTGTACATATGATGTAAAAGAGATGAATTCTAAAACTCGAAAATGGGATAATTGTGGCTTATTTTCTGTGAATAATCCCCATTATCCACTGCCTAGTGAAGGACCACTAGCATTATAGCCCTGGAAGCTTCTATTCAGGTAGTTAGTATAGAACATTGTATTCTTAAAATTGGCATCCATCCATCCATCCATTATCCAACCCGCTATATCCTAACTACAGGGTCACGGGGATCTGCTGGAGCCAATCCCAGACAACACAAGAAGCAAGGCAGGAAACAAACCCTGGGCAGGGCGCCAGACCACTGC
This sequence comes from Polypterus senegalus, assembly GCF_016835505.1. NCBI lineage: Eukaryota > Metazoa > Chordata > Cladistia > Polypteriformes > Polypteridae > Polypterus > Polypterus senegalus. Next base: position 13,972,797 of record NC_053158.1, read on the forward strand.
AGGACACACACACACCAAGTACACACTAGGGACAAGTTAGGATCGCCAATGCACCTAACCTGCATGTCTTTGGACTGTGGGAGGAAACCCACGCAGACACAGCGCCACCATGCAGCCCCCTTAAAACTGGTAGTCTCTATTTATTAGTGAAGTATTATAACCACACCAGTCCATCTGAAAGCACACACATACACCCACACTTACTCATTAAGTATCACTTTAAACATAATAGTTAACTAAACCTGCATGCTTTACAATGTGAGAGGAAACCCATGCTGACAGATAAGAACATACAAACTCCACTAAGATAGCAGTTACTGCAAGATTTAAAACCTGCACTGTAGAATTGTGAGGTAGAAGTGCTATTTACTAAGCTGTGTAGAGCATAATTGGTTCTTTGTACATATTGGAAACCTGAGATTAAAGGCTGGCATTTTCCTTATCACATATGTATTAGTATTTTAACTCTTTGGTATGTGGAGTATTGGCACTGCAATACCCAAAAATGATTACATCCTTTGTAATTTTTGAAGGCAAGGCTAAATGAGTTGCGTAATCTTCTTTTGTAACAAACTTAGTTATGCCTCTGTGGCTGAGAAAACAAGTGAATTTTTTTACACACAGCTTTCTGATTATACTTTGACAGTTGTAATTGTTTGTGATCATAAGGCAGAAGGGATCCTTTTGGTATGTAATATTTTTATTCAAAAATAATGCTTGAATTGTATCTACAGTACCTGATAATTGTTTCACTTTGCGTAATATTGTTAATCCTGTTTAATTTTTAGCCTTTTGTGCATACTTCACTAAATAATCAAGAATTTTTTATAATAACCAGGAATGGCACACTGCACGATAACGTGTAGTGAATACACTTGACTTGAGCAGTCCTAGTGTTCATCCTCTTTCTCTGTATGTTTACCATTCATTTGCTCAGAGTTTGAGGCGTTTGTTCCTTCCTGAGCAGCTCTTCTTTTCTCCACCCTAGCGGCCCGCTTCTTCTCTTCTTTCGTCGGCATCTTTTTGTGTTAAAACTGATTACGTCAGTATTTGTGTTGCAATTGCTTAGTACGTTTTCTTTAATTCTTCACTTAAGCTGGCACTTAAGTGTTCAATATGCCTCAAAAATGATTTAAGATATGAACAGGTAGAGGAAGTGACGGTGAAGGTGGTAGGGATAAGAGCAGCATCTGTACACATGCACTGCAAGGCCGCCCTGCTGCCCGCTGCTGAGAGTTCATTCTACAATAAAATAAAATGAAAATGAAAAGAATAATAAAAATCATCACCCTGAAAGCGGACAGTTGAGGTCACGTAGTATACAGTGGTGTGAAAAACTATTTGCCCCCTTCCTGATTTCTTATTCTTTTGCATGTTTGTCACACAAAATGTTTCTGATCATCAAACACATTTAACCATTAGTCAAATATAACACAAGTAAACACAAAATGCAGTTTTTAAATGATGGTTTTTATTATTTAGGGAGAAAAAATCCAAACCTACATGGCCCTGTGTGAAAAGTAATTGCCCCTTGTTAAAAATAACCTAACTGTGGTGTATGACACCTGAGTTCAATTTCTGTAGCCACCCCCAGGCCTGATTACTGCCACACCCGTTTCAATCAAGAAATCACTTCAATAGGAGCTGCCTGACACAGAGAAGTAGACCAAAAGCACCTCAAAAGCTAGACATCATGCCAAGATCCAAAGAAATTCAGGAACAAATGAGAACAGAAGTATTTGAGATCTATCAGTCTGGTAAAGGTTATAAAGCCATTTCTAAAGCTTTGGGACTCCAGCGAACCACAGTGAGAGCCATTATCCACAAATGGCAAAAACATGGAACAGTGGTGAACCTTCCCAGGAGTGGCCGGCCGACCAAAATTACCCCAAGAGCGCAGAGACGACTCATCCGAGAGGTCACAAAAGACCCCAGGACAACGTCTAAAGAACTGCAGGCCTCACTTTCCTCAATTAAGGTCAGTGTTCACGACTCCACCATAAGAAAGAGACTGGGCAAAAACGGCCTGCATGGCAGATTTCCAAGACACAAACCACTGTTAAGCAAAAGAACATTAGGGCTTGTCTCAATTTTGCTAAGAAACATCTCAATGATTGCCAAGACTTTTGGGATAATACCTTGTGGACTGATGAGACAAAAGTTGAACTTTTTGGAAGGCAAATGTCCCGTTACATCTGGCGTAAAAGGAACACAGCATTTCAGAAAAAGAAAATCATACCAACAGTAAAATATGGTGGTGGTAGTGTGATGGTCTGGGGTTGTTTTGCTGCTTCAGGACCTGGAAGGCTTGCTGTGATAGATGGAACCATGAATTCTACTGTCTACCAAAAAATCCTGAAGGAGAATGTCCGGCCATCTGTTCGTCAACTCAAGCTGAAGCGATCTTGGCTGCTGCAACAGGACAATGACCCAAAACACACCAGCAAATCCACCTCTGAATGGCTGAAGAAAAACAAAATGAAGACTTTGGAGTGGCCTAGTCAAAGTCCTGACCTGAATCCAATTGAGATGCTATGGCATGACCTTAAAAAGGCAGTTCATGCTAGAAAACCCTCAAATAAAGCTGAATTACAACAATTCTGCAAAGATGAGTGGGCCAAAATTCCTCCAGAGCACTGTAAAGAGTCATTGCAAGTTATCGCAAACGCTTGATTGCAGTTATTGCTGCTAAGGGTGGCCCAACCAGTTATTAGGTTCAGGGGGCAATTACTTTTTCACACAAGGCCATTTAGGTTTGGATTTTTTTTCTCCCTAAATAATAAAAAAACATCATTTAAAAACTTCATTTTGTGTTTTCTTGTGTTATATTTGACTAATGGTTAAATGTGTTTGATGATCAGAAACATTTTGTGTGACAAACATGCAAAAGAATAAGAAATCAGGAAGGGGGCAAATAGTTTTTCACACCACTGTATGTGTACCAATTTTCAGGTGAATAGCTAAATAGGTTTGCAAGGTAACAAGTGATTTAAAATCCTGGACAGATAAACAGACAGCCACGGTATAGCGTATTATATTTAAAGATAAGAAAAGTAGACACTATATTTTATTAAGTATTAATAAATACTTAAATATTAAATATTAAGATGTAAGAGTAAGCCACAGACCACCATTATCTCTCAAGTTAAAGTCTGGACATGCAGGAGAGTTGAGAAGAGATGGATCCCTTGATAATGAAAGGAATATTGAGGGGAATTCTTGGGTTATAATTAACCCAATTGTCCAGCGCTGGTAAAGAAGGTTGTGCAGGTAGGCTTGTCAGAAAGATATGATGGACAGCAAAGAGTTTAAAACTTACCGAGAGATAATGATAGAATAATTAGGGGTAGAATTTGAGCAGTGAAATATTGTGGAGTCAGATTAGGATGAATAATGACTTGTGTTAAGAATTGTAATGCAAGTAAGAGTTGCAGTGAGCATGTAAGAGTTCCTTTTTGTTGTTTGCTCATCGTTTCATGTTAATTGAGTTTAAATGTGCGCCATACAATAAAGCTTAATTCTACTGTCTGTTCTGAAGTCTCCGGTATCTTCTTTGAGGCTGAGGGCACCTCTACCATGTCAGTCTGCTTCAACATTAGCTCAATCACTCCTCCTAAATAAAAGTAAGTTAGCTTCCATTTACTCTTGGAATAGGAAGAATTCTTCAAAGCTCTGACACAATAAGGCGTCAAAAGTGCGGCACAGATACCCATCCATGATGACCCTATTGTGACTGCATAGCCACTGCAAAATCGCCAAAGGTATTAGGTATCTACTGTAGAACAAAATTAGTAGATACAGAAAATATTTACAATAGACCCTTCACTTTCTGCACACTTTATCATGTTGTAGATCTAATTTTAAATGGATACGTTTGCCATCTTTGCCTAGAAAACCCAAAATGACAAAGTGAAAATTAGAATGGTTTGCAAATTAATTAAAATCCAAAACTATGTTTTGTCTTGGTAGAGTAATATATTGCTCTTCTTTCCCCTTTAGCACTTTGAGTACTGAGAAAAGCACTATATAAATGTAATGAATTATTTATTATTATTAATATGACACCTTTGTCAGAATACCTCAAATCTCCCAGACTTACCACTGTTTATAAGGTATTGTACTTTATAATCTCTCCCCACCTTCCCTTCTACATCTATAACCTCAGGCAATTAGGTGTAGTAAAAGACAAGCAGGAGTTAAATTACAATTAAAACAATGTATTATTGATAATATTAATAAATAATAACAATATGCAAAGTACATTTGAATATTGGCAACCATACAACCTGATAAATGGTGTTGTGTAGTTTCTGGCGGCACACAGACTTGTTACATAAAATGTCTCCAGTTAAGGCATCATTTGTGGTCAGCTTTCTTCAGAACAGGCTGCGTGCCTGTCTCAATATGGTTGTCGAGCTGTGCTCTTCATTGTGCTGTCCTTTTCAGTTCATACATCAGTTTGGTAAGAGAGAGAGAGGGTGAGATAAAGCAAGCAAATTTATAGATTCTCTGTCCAACCCCTAGAGCCAATAGGACACCATGGTATTTAAAGGCTTGTGATACAAGCCAGTTCCAAACAGCCATACTTCAGATCAGTGGGAGAATAGAACACCTTCACACCAGCCATCCCCCAGAAACAAATGTTAAGGTAAGGCTTGGCAGTTAAGCAGTCTGGTTTTCCTGCAGGGGGTGACTGAGAAACTTTAGCAGAGAAACATTAGCCAAACTGGTTTGAGGCTCATCTCCCCAAACCCTATTGTAAAATTACAAAGAGACTCAGTCCTAAGGGGAGGGGGGTTCTTAAACCATCAAACCATTGCTGTTATTATCAATAATGTAACATTAATATTACATTGCTTTGCCTAAGTTACAAACAAAGACATACAAAATATTTATCAACTTGTATGCAAAATTTCACATCACAACAAACTGAAATCTCTCATTCATATAAATGGTCAGACCCTTAAGTCAGTACTTGTAGGGGCAGCAATTCTAGCTCCGAGTCTTCTTGGGTTAGGCCCTCAAGCTTTGCACACCTGGATTTGGGCAATTTATGATTTTTGTTAAATACAGAATAAACAATGATGGCTGGTAATTACTTTTTGTCTGGTCCGAGTTATTTCAGAGACAACTAGGGGGTTCTTGTTGTCATGTGACAAATTTGTCCACATCTGTATCTGTAACATGTAACATAATAATAATAAGAGTTGCTCTGCAGGATTTTCAAGACTTTTTTCCTTACACTAATTTATTATAGCATTGTTTGAGCGCCATGGCAGTATATCTAGATGTACTTTGTACTGAGTACTGAGTTATGGGTGCTGTGATGGCAGGAAGCTCACCCAAATCCTCCAGGTTTCTGAAGTTTTTGAGTCTGATTCTATAAAACCTGATCTCGGATTATAGATTTCATTTGCTTTTTGTCATGTAACCAAGCTTACTTTTTTTCCCTAAATCCTTATAAGGCACTTGCACTTTTTTTTATCCTGCAAAGTGTCTGCGACACTTTCTATATTATGAACACTGCATTTAAAATCTCGAACCTTGAACTTTGGCAAGTCATTGGTGTCAAGAAATATTTGTTCTCAAAGTTGCAGGAAGAAGACAAAGTGCAGTTGAAGTTCATTGGTAAAAGTTACAGCATTGAGAAAACAGCAACCAGACCCTGGAGTATTAAGAAAGGCCATTCCCGTGAGACCACCCATCTCTTTAATAGGACCATACATCTCAGAAGCTGTGGGGAGGTCAGTGACCCTGAACTTTATGGTCAAGTGTTTCATGTCTTGTAACTCTACATTGTCACTGTTTTGGGGTACTGCATGAAGATTTCTGCTAAACTATGAAGTCATTAGAAGAATTCTGCTGTGCACTGTTTTCAATTGAAAAATAAATTCCACAGAAAGGGTCATGGTGCATGAAATATATTCAAGGAAATGAAAAAAAAAAAAACTAGAAGACAAAATATCTAGGGGCAACAGTAGACATTTCTGGCTGATATCTCATAAGACTAGACATTCAGTTTCAAAAGACAGATAAAAACATAATATCTGGCAAAGAAAATTAATTATAAAGTTTTATCTAAATGATTCCCTATGTGTGATGTTGGGTGCAGTTAGACAAAAAAAAAAAAAAAAAGAAATCCAAGAAATTCTTGCTGGTGCTAATTATTTTCTGGAGCTTGCAGCTGTGAAGCTTTATACAGAAGATGGCATTGGTATGTTTTCCTCAGAAAAGAAAATAATATAATATACTTCATGGATGTAAAATTAAAGGATGTAATTATTGAAGGATTTTCTTAAAAGAAACTTTCAGAATGCTTGCAATAAACAACAAATAATTAATAAGGGTTGCCCTTAAAGATCTGCAACACAATTTTCATTTCTGATCAACTAATTTAGAATTTTATGAATACTATGCATGTAGGCCCTCCAACCTGCAGGGGAAAACATGGGGGTTGGTGGCAAAATTGGCACTCCAGGCACCATAAAAAACCTCACACTGTTCCACTTCATCTGAACTAGTGTGGCGCTGCGGTGTCACCCGTTGCATGGCTGCACTCGGGTCCTAATCTGGATCCTGAGTTAGTGTGGTGGGTGCGGCAATGCGCTGCATCAGTGCGTTAACCTCCCTCTCTCTCTCTATGCCAGCATAACTGGATGGGGCTACACTCCTCATTCTTTCTGACTACATACAATGCCTTCAGAAAGTATTTAGACCCCTACCCATTTTTTTAACATTTTATTATGTTACAGCCTTGTAGAGTATGGAGCAGGTTGAGGAGACCCTGGAGAGGTGGAGATTTGCTCTAGACAGGAGAGGAATGAAGGTCAGTAGGATCACCAAGACAGAATACACGTGTGTGAATGTGAGGGAGGTCAGTGGAATGGTGAGGATGAGGGGAGTAGAGATGGCGAAGGTGGATGAGTTTAAATACTTGGGATCCACAGTACAGAATAATGGGGAGTGTGGAAGAGAGGTGAAAAAGAGAGTGCAGGCAGGATGGAATGGGTGGAGAAGAGTGTCAGGAGTGATTTGTGACAAACAGGTATTAGTAAGAGTGAAAGGGAAGGTTTACAGGATGGTAGTGAGATCAGCTATGTTATATGGGCTGGAGACGGTGGAACTGACCAGAAAGCAGGAGACAGAGCTGGAGGTAGCAGAGTTAAAGATGCCAAGATTTGCATTGAGTATGACGAGGATGGAAATTAGGGGGTCAGCTCAAGTTGGGCGGTTGGATTGCGTTGTTTTGAACATGTGCAGAGGAGACATGCTGGGTATATTTGGAAAAGGGTACTAAGGATAGAGCTGCCAGGCAAAAGGAAAAGAGGAAGGCTTAAGAGGAGGTTTTTGGATTTGGTAAGAGGGAACATGTAGCTGGTGAGTGTGACGGAGTAAGATGCAGAGGACAGGAAGATATGGAAATAGATGATCCACTGTGGCGACATCTAACGGGAGCAGTCAGAAGAAGAATATTATGTTACAGCTTTGTGTTAAAAATGTTTAGATTATCCCCCCACCCCCATCAAACAAGCAAGAAGATGCAAGATCTCACATAAAGTCCACCTCAGATGGTCATTCTCCATCCCAAAAACAATGACCAAGAGTTTCCAGTCCCATCCGCTCAATTCTTCCAAAATAACACCAAGTCGAGTTCTGAAAGTCCCTAAAGTTCTGCAGTCTGCTACACTACTGGTTCTACTTGTGTCCGTGGTTCTTTGTGTTAAGAAAAACTTCCTAACGTTTGTGTGAAATTTACCCTTAATAACTTCCAACTGTGTCTCCGTGTTCTTGCTGAACTCATTTTAAAGTCACAGTCTCGTCCTATTGGACTAATTCCCTTCATAATTTTAAACACTTCAATCATGTCACCTCTTAAGCTACTTTCACTTAAACTGTAAAGGCTCAGCTCTTTTTAATCTTTCCTCATAACTCATCCCTGTAGCCCTGAATCAGCCTAGTTGCTCTTCTCAGGACCTTTTCTTGTGCCGCTATGTTCTTTTTGTAGCCTGGAGACCAAAACTGCACACAGTACTCCAGATGATGCCTCACCAGTGTGTTATAAAGCTTGAGCAGAACCTCCTGAGACTTATAAACTTCACTTCAGGACACTTTATAACCTGACATTCTGTTACCCTTCTTAGTGGCTTCTGTCTGGCAGTTGATAATGTCAAGTCCACTACGACTCCTAAGCCTTTCTCATAAGGTGTACTCTCGATTTTCAGACCTCCCATTGTCTATTAATTGGTTGTCCTTAAATCTCTGCCTGACCGCTACATGAGTGGTCTCTGACAAAATTCCTTCACCATCATTTTTATAATAAGATGGCAAATATGACATCATGGAAACTTACATTGCCGCTGAGTCCCTGGGCTGAGGGGCTTCAGTTGCTTGCTTCACAATTTCTGTTTTTTTTGCTATTTGAATGCTCTTATTTTATTATTTTTTTAATATTTCAATTACTGTAAATTCTATTTCATATTAAAATTTTTGGATACATATTAGGATTTTAATTTTGGATTATGAACTAATTTTGATTAGGGTTTACCCTTTCATACCTTTTGCTTTGTGTTCGTGATTCTTTTGTGAACTTATTTTTTAAAAGTAAATCTTCTAATATTAAGAAAATGCTACTGTTATTGTGGGCCCATGTTTTGAAACAACTTCCATCTCTCTGTGTGAGTTTCTTTTTTTGAAGCCTTTTGACCTCTGTGGTCTGTGCAGGTAGAAAGCTTATTTCTCGACTTTGGAGTAAAAGCTCATTTTGACATTTGCTCTCAGTGGGGCCTCGCGGTTTAGTTTTGGAAGCAAAGCCCATGTTTTGAGAGCAATACATTTTGTAATTTAATAAAAGCTCCTTATTTATAATGCGCTTTACCACACATCACCATTTGATATGTGATATGAAACATACTGTATGCTAAGATGGGCGGCACGGTGGCGCAGTGGTAGTGCTGCTGCCTCGCAGTTAGGAGACCCGGGTTCACTTCCCAGGTCCTCCCTGTGTGGAGTTTGCATGTTCTCCCCACGTCTGCGTGGGTTTCCTCCGGGCGCTCCGGTTTCCTCCCACAATCCAAAGACATGCAGGTTAGGTGGATTGGCGATTCTAAATTGGCCCTAGTGTGTGCTTGGTTTGTGTGTGTCCTGTGGTGGGTTGGCACCCTGCCTGGGATTGGTTCCTGCCTTGTACCCTGTGTTGGCTGGGATTGGCTCCAGTGGACCCCCGTGACCCTGTATTCGGATTCAGCGGGTTGGAAAATGGATGGATGGATGGAAGTATGCTAAGAAATAGATTGTTCTGTGACACTGCAGTAGTTAAAGGGAAGTAAAAAATAAACTAAATAATAAGATGCAGATTCTCTTGTTAATGTTGACCGAAGTGTAAAATGTTTTTAAAAATTTTTGGACACCCTCTCAGTCTTATTTTGCTTTTGTTTTATTATGTAGATGCAAGATAACCAGATTATCTACACATTATCTATGCACAGGTGCTGCTCCCATCAAGAGCCGTCCCACTGGGATCTTAGGATGTGAACAGAAATTTTCCCACAGTGCAACTGTCTTAGCCAGTCATGGACGAGGACGATTCATCAGGTCAGCAGGCTAACTGGATTTCAGCCTGTATGAGTGTTATTTCCCTCAAGCAGCTTCGTTCCACATGAACTCTTCTGTGCTTACTGTACAGCTGCAGTATTTATGGCTTAAAAGGAATTGAGTATTTACGGAATCAATGACTTTGTTTTATTTTATGATTAGTTATTTTTCCACAATTAAAAAGTGCTATATAAATTAAAAATATTCTTTTGTTATTATTTTAGAATGTTTTATATTTTTGTCTAGATTGAACTAAGCATTTGTGAAATCTAGGGAGTGATATCATAGCAGCAGCAGTGTTATCAGAATAATGCTAAGAATTTTAACATTAATATGGAAGTGCATTTTTAAATAAAGTAACACCAGAAAATTAACCCAGGGAGCAATTCAAATATAAATAAACATAGATAGCCCTCCCACTGTTAACCTGGCTCATTATTCCGAGTAAATAGTACATTTACTGGTGGTACACACACATCACACACTCAAAGTAAATTAAATAAAATCCACCGAATCAGTTATACTTACACCTGCTGCCATACTAATGATATTAATAGCTTGTGAATATTCACCCTTATTTTATCTACATGACATACATTTTTAATATATCCATCTATATATTACAATTATATACAGTATACTCAGCAAAAAAAGAAACGTCCTCTGACTTTCAACTGTTTTTACTTTCAGTAAACTTAATGTGTAAATATTTGTATGAACACTAAAAGAGTCAACACCATAAGACATAAACTAAAAATGTTTCACAATGTGTCCCTGAATGAAGGGAGGCTCAACATCAAAAGTACCAGTCAGTGTCTGGTGTGGCCACCAGCTGCTTGAAGTACTGCAGTGCATCTCCTCCTCATGGACTGGACCAGATTTGTCAGTTCTTGCTATGAGATGTCACCCCACTCTTCCACCAAGGCACCTGCAAGTTCCTGGACATTTCTGGGGGGAATGGCTCTAGACCTCACCCTGCGATCCAACAGGTTCCAGACGTGCTCAATTCCTTCGACGATAAACACGAATCCGTCCATCACCCCTGGTGAGACAAAACCGTGACTCATCAGTGAAGAGCACTTTTTGTCACTCCTGTCTGGTCCAGCGAAGGTGGGTTTGTGCCCATAGGCGTTGTTGCTGGTGATGTCTGGTAAGGACCTGCCTTACAACAGGCCTACAAGCCCTCAGTCCAGCCTCTCTCAGCCTATTGCGGACAGTCTGAGCACTGATGGAGGGATTGTGTGTTCCTGGTGACTCAGGCAGTTGTTGTGGCCATCCTGTACCTGTCACGCAGGTGTGATATTCGGATGTACCGATCCTGTGCAGGTGTTTTTACACGTGGTCTTCCACTGCGAGGATGATCAGCTGTCCTTCCTGTCTCCCTGTAGCGCTGTCTTAGGCGTCTCACAGTGCGGACATGGCAATTTATTGCCCTAGCCACATCAGCAGTCCTCATGCCTCCCTGCAGCATGCCTAATGCACGTTCACGCAGATGAGCAGGGACCCTGGGCATCTTTCTTTGGGTGTTTTTCACAGTCGGTAGACAAGTCTCTTTAGTGTCCTGCGTTTTTAGAACTGTGACCTTAAATGCCTACTTTCTGTAAGCTGTTCAGGTCTTGACGACCATTCCACAGGTGCATGTTAATGAATTGATTATGGTTAATTGAACATGCATGGAAAACATTGTTTAAACCCTTTACAATGAAGATCTGTAAAGTTATTTGGATTTTTAAAACATTATTGTTGAAATACACAGTCCTGGAAAAGGGACGTTTCTTTTTTTGCTGAGTTTATATTGTAACAACTCCAGAGGTCGTAGCAGCCACTCAACCTGACACAGGCAACATATGATGCACACTTACACTTTTATTTCTTATTTCTCACTACAATAACTCAGTCCTTTCTCTCTTCTCTGTTTCTCTTCTTTTGGCACTGTCTTTACTCTTCCCTTCACAAGCTCTGTCCTCTACCTTCCAACTCTGACTCCTGAATGGATTGATGCAGCCCCTTTAATATTGTCTCCAGATGTGCTCCAGGTGCTCCTTGATGATCTTCCTGCAGCATTTCTGGTGCAGCAGAAATGCTGCATTGGTACCCAGAAGCATTCCAGACGCGCCCGGAATCTCTTCTGGCAGCACTTCCTGGTGTGGCAGAAGTGCTGCAGTCCATGGCTCCAGAATTGTCCAAGTGCCCTCTTGTGTCCCAGGGGAGGTATCACCTCTCTCCTAGTCTTCTCATTCTCCAGACGTCCCAGCTGGGTGAGGGCACCAGCTGTTCGCCACAATATATATATATATATATATATATATATATATATATATAAATTTATGCTTATTACAAGGCATCATGCTTATTATCAAACTCATGATGATGATAATGTTTAACGCTTTTTTTTTGCGCAGTTTAATTACATGACAGTGTTTTGCCAAAGGAGATCTCCAGAAGATTACTTGCATGAATAAATGCAAATTATTAAGAAACCAGGATTCTGGCTCAATCAAGTTATTCAGTTCAGTGCCATTCAACCATCAGAGATATGCACTTGGATGGGCCTTTTGTGTCCTGATAATGGACAATCTGTCAGGCAGAACACAGTTTGTGAGACTCAAGGACTGTGGGAGCAACACTGGAGAACCACAAGGAACAGACCTGTCTTCTCTTTTTTTCAGTTGGTACACCTCAGACTTCAAATATGCAGAAATTCTCAGATGATTCTGCACTTATGGGGTGTATTGATAAAGGGGATGAGAAGATGAGTCAGGGAGAGAACTTTGTTTCTTGGTGGAAAGAGAATTGTCTGCAGGTTAACATCAGCAGAACCAAGGAACTGATCATTGACTTTCACCTCAGCCATGAGCCTTTGTGTCCAGTCACTATGGAAGTAGTGGATGTAAAGGTGGTCCACTGCTACAAGTACTTGGGGGTCCACATTGATGACTTATTGGAATGGTAATGGAACACAGAGGAACTATTGAAGAAAGGACAGAGCAGACTCATTCTTTAGCGGACTACATTCCTTTAATGTGGGAAGTAACAATCTTCACATCTTCTACAACTCTGTCATTGTGATTTTCTATGCTGTGGTGTATTGGGCTGGTGACATCACTTCAAGAGAGGCCAACTGAATCAACAAGCTGATTAAAAGGGCAGGTTCAGGTATGGGACTCACTCTGGACCCCCTTGAGGGGAGAGCGAAGGAGAAAATGAAAACAAAACTGAGTGCTATTATGAACAATGCTGCACATCTTCTCCATGACACACCAACAATGAGGACTTTCAGACAATGAATTATTCAGCAGAAGTGTGTCATGAGACATGACCACAAGGAATGCCAACAGTAATATGTCTGTGCAGTGCCTCAGTGGGACTGTCAAAGGAATATTTCTTTCTTTTTTAATTTTCTTCCTTTATAGCAGTGATTCTCAAGCTGTGGGGGGGCACAAGATATCTACAAGGGGGGGCGCGAAAAAAATGGAAAACAAAGTAGGAACTATTTATTGAAACAAACTTGTTTATTGCAACTGTTTATGGTAGACAAATCACATAGAGTATGTTGACTATCATCTCTGTGGTATTAGTGTAAACAACCGCAAAATCATTCCACACGTACGGAACGTAATGACGTAGAATTCCGGATGTGTGGAGAAACTGTGAGGAAATAACGGAAGGCAAACGCTGATCTCTAAAATGGTAATCTTTAAAATTGTTGCACCCTTGGTAAATGGAGCAAGGTACGCAATTGATTATATGTTATTTCATTTATTCATTTATTCTGCTTCTTTGTAAAATGTTCAAAAATATATGTTTCTATTTTTTGTTTGGGACTTGGGACAGTGTAACAACATTAATTTTAAAACGTGACTAGAGATAAAGGCACCAGTCTGTGACTGTCTGTGTGCCAATTCAATTAAATCAAGACTCATCTAGACACGTTATACGTAACTTCTGCAATCACTAATATGTGAAGTATTGTTTATCAGTATCAGTATTATCAGTATTTATAATATTTGTGATTTAATTTTTATTATTGAATGGAATCATTTAAAATGTGGAATTATTAAAATTACTAAAAAATTTCATGAAAACTGAAGAAATGTATGAATTTTATGTATATTTTATCACATGGATTTTAATTTGAAATGTGTCACATGTGTGACGGTATATTTTGATGATAAAAAATTATTAGCGATGCCTCAGTCTGATTCAGACTTGAGCACTTCTACTAATACTGCAATCCCAAATTAAAATTTAATGTTGTTAGATGGATTTCAATATAATCAAAAATCTGAAAATGTGCATAAAAACTTTAGGGGGGGCGCCACAACAACTAATATGAAAAAATGGGGCACACATGGAAAAAGGTTGAGAAACACTGCTTTATAGTCATTCTGCTGTGTGTTCGGACCAAAGTATGTGTGCATATTTACTTATTTACTTACTGATTTATCTACCTATTTATATATTTACTAGGGGGCTTTGCCCCCTGTTCGCTTCGCACTAAACCCTCCCCCCCGCCGGCGCTATGTGCCGTTGTGAATAGGGGGGCTGAATGCACCCCAAGAAGATGCGGTTGCTCCTCCGAAACCCCTCTTAAATGGTGATACAATGGGAAACAAATATAGTTTTTTTTACCCCCTCTTTGCTCTATCAGCTACTGGCTTATTGCTGCTGCTGCTGTGCCATGTGATCTGCATCTCGTGCGGTGCTTCAAACATTTAAAAGCCTGTACAGCAGCAGGTATTTTCTCTCACTGCCTTGTCTCTCTTCTCACTCAGACATCCACAAGCACTATTCGATCTCTTTTCGCTGTTCCGTTATTTCACTATCATTTTTTTTTGAGACTTTCGAATTTTCCTACTTCCATCATCTTTAACCTGCTCTGCATGTGTATCACATCAACGTTTTTGAATTCTTTGTGACCTTCTACTTTGTCATCTATTCTTTATCTTTTATTTACAGCCCCGGGCATGGTTAAATCTCTTGGCACAAAGTCTCGTCTTGTGGGACATGAAAAAGTCTCTCTGAGAAAGTTATGTCTCGTCTCTCTGAACAGGTCTCGTCTCGTGCCAAGATGCTTTTATATAATAGAGAGATTTATTTAAAGAGCTTCTGTGAAAAGCCTAATTTCTGCCTGGGTACAAATAAAGTGCTGTCTATTACATGTACAGGTACGTGTTTGTATGTTAACACACTGAATGTGTCTCTAAGAAATTTTTAGCTCAGTTAAAGGAAACTAAATTAAATTCATCCTATATCTTCCAAGATGCCCACATTCAGTATTGCTAGATAGTTGTCTGTTCATGAGTGACATGCTGGCGTCCCATCAGTGGTAGGTTCAATGGAATGCTTGACATTGCAATGGTTCTAAGACAAGAAGCAGACACAAAAAAAGGTTTGGGGCACATATAATGAAACAAAAAAAGAAATGATCTTTATACAAGCGATAATGTCTTTTCAGACTGGAGTCCCATGTAGAACTGATTCAAACATGGCCGACCTTTAAGTCGTATGGGATCCAGGCAGGAAGAGGTGGATTCAGGAGGGCAGAACAACAGGAGTGACATCAGCGCTGCAATGTCTGTCAATCTTCCATTCTGCAGAGAGAGGAAAAGGGAGGGCATTAATACACTGGTTGGGCAGATAATTACCCTCACCAAAGCCCTTAAGCTGCCATTCAAGAACACATGTGTATCACGGTAAAAACTGGATTCAGAAGATGGGATGGTAAAAAGTATATATTTTTTTAGTTGTTAACAACATTCAAAAGTATTATGCCACATAATCCATAAAGTATTTTTAATGAATGTGACCTTTTAGAAAGTCACCATATGCCATTACTGTGTCCTTCGCTGAATATATTTTTACAATGATAGATTTTCTTCTTACTCTGGTATCATTTCCAGCTTTTAGCAAAAGCTTTCCGCCTAAGCAGCTGGCTAGTAACAGACTTACTGCTTCCATAAACAGCCTTTCATGACATAATTTTTTTCTAGCTTGTGTCAGGGAACTTATTAAAGTGTTTTATGGCTAAGTAGCTGTGACTGTTTAGACTATCATGCTTGCTCTTCAGTTTCTTAACTGTCTGCATTTCTACCAGCGAGTTCATTAAAGGCAAAAATTCTTGGGAAATATTTCAGTATGAAGAAGAACAGCCCAGCTGTCTCTGCTTCCTCTTAAATGTTTGAATCTGCTTATGCAGGGAGGCCATGCCGCAGTTTATGTAAGTACGGGTCAGTAAAGGACATTTGAATCTAATCTTCGGCTCACCCATCGGATCTGCTCAGCATCCAGGCACATCGTCGGAGTGTGGTCAATGTTTTACGGCCCTTATTCCACACCATCATCCCTCGGCATGAACGGGGACCACACAAGCCCTGCACCCTTTTCATATAACCATCCATTAGCACCCGTGGTACCATCACTGGAATTATCTGCTGCTTCTGCTCCTCTCCAGTGTTCACCAGGACTGATCCTATCCTTGGAGCATACCCGATCACCTTGACTCCTTTCCTTTGCACTGGCTCCACCACAGTCCTGCCATTTTCTCTCTTTTTGAAATTACCTCCATTTTTCTCTCAATCTCCCTGAAGTTGCTGGAGATCATGGGCAGCCTGTACACTGGTACTGTGAGTGCTGTGCAGAGGGGTAGCAGAACCTCTGAGTTTTTCCCAGTTGATTCTGAGGTTCATCTAGAGGTGTTTTAGGCTTCTGCCCTGTTCAATGAATTGGATGTTGGATGGCTCAGGGGTCCAGCGACTGTGGGACATCTGTTGGTGAAGAAAAATTCACTGATCTTGACTTTGACAACGATGCTGTGATCTTTGTGGAGTCAATGATGGCTCTGATTGGGGCTCTCAAGAGACTAAGTGAGGAGTCTAAATGTCTTGACATCAATAAAAACTAAGATCCAGGGATTTAATGACCTCTTGGGCACAGTCTTCGGCAGTGTCTCTGTCTGCAGGGAGAGTGTCAACCTCATCGAGAGGTTTACTGACCACAGCAGTGACATTCATGTCTCTGGTGACTCTTTCTATGAAGTCAGTAGATGGATTAGGAGACCATTGGGGGTCATGAGGTCACTAGAAAGGAGTGTTTGGCACTCTTGATATCTTTGCAAAAAGACAAATGTCCAAGTCTTTAGAGTCCTGGTGCTTTCTGTTTTGCTAGATGGTTGAGAGACATGGAGGCTATCCAGAGACCTGAGATGAAGAGTGGACTCCTTCGGTACTGTGTCTCTTTGGAGAATCCTTGGGAATCGCGGGTTTGACTTTATGTCGAATGAGTGGTTGCTCATGGAGACCTGAATGAGGCACATTACCTGAATTGTGAGGGAGCATCAGTAACAGCACTACAGCCATGTGGCGCGATTGCCTGAGGGTGATCCAACCAAGGGTTGCCAACCGGGACCCTGAGCTGTTTTGTCATGTGGTGGGTGCTAGTTCATCTCTGTGAGTTTTGTGAGATTTACTCACAGTGAAATCCCAGTTGGAAAGAGTGTGAGACTGTGTCACCAATACTGTTATCCTCAATACAGGAGCCCATCCAGAATGTGTTCTGAGCTGCCTCTGTATTCCAACTCCATTGTGAAGATGGCTGATGACATAAGGTCAGGTAAGGTAAAATAAGGTGCCAGTAGTGATGAGATGGCATATGTTTAGGAGGTGGAGAACCTGGAATCATGGTGCCAGGAGAATAGCTTTCAACTGAGTATCAGCAAAACTAAGAAGCTGGTTGTGATGTTCATAAATCCTTCACACAAGTCCATATCAATGTGGCTACAGTGGAAAGAGACAGCAGTTTCAGGTACCTTGGTGTTCATATCTCTGAGGGTCTGACATGGTCTGAACATATCCAAGCTGAGGTCAAAAAGGTAAAGAAGTGCTGGAGGAAATTTAGGAACTCCCAAGGGATTCTAAGAACGTTTTACATGGTAAAAGGTGCTACTGAACCATGTTTTGAACAGATATTCCCTTCTTCCACCTCCATCGCCTTCTTCCAATAACCAGTCTTTTCCACACCATCCCGGGGAATGGCCCACGATGAGTCCATCTCTGACTTTTAAGTATGGGCTGTCCATAACGGATGACCAAGGGAGGAGACATATGAGGAAGATACCCACATAAAAATCCATGGAATCACTCTTTGAGCCCCTTACGGAATACTCTGAACAACTTTTTAGTGTCCCCTGTCACCTGTTCAGTCTGTCACTAAAGCTTCAAAAAGTGCCACTTGTGGTAGACCACCTGGACCCAGTGCAGTTTTCCTATTGGGCAAAGACTGGAGTGGAGGATGCAATTATCCATCTGCTCCACAAGACTTCTTCTCACCTGAAGAAAGCTGGCAGCACTGTGAGGATTATGTTTTTTTGATTTCTCCAACTCCATCAATTCCATCCAGTTATCCGTGTTAAGGGATAAACTCCGAGATATGGAGGTGGATGAGCCTGTAGTGTCCTGGATAATGGACTATCTGACAGGCAGACCACAGTTTGTGAGACACAAGGACTGTGTTTCTGATACGGACATGAGCATCCCTGGACAACCACAAGGAATAGTCCTGTCTCCTTTTCTCTTCATCCTGTGCACCTCTTACTATAAATATAGACCAGGTCATGTCACTGGCAGAAATTTTCAGATGATTTTGCACTTATGATGGTGTACTGATAAAGGGGGTGAGACAGAGGAGAGGGACTTTGTTTCTTGGTGCAAAGAGTATTTTCTGCAAAGTAACATCAGCAAGTGTTCAAAATGATTTGATTCCCTTGCCCTGATTTATATCTAACCACTGTTTGATCATGGAGGTATAAAGATAGTTCCTTGTACTTCTTGGGTTGGTTTTTATCCCAATGTGCAATGTGAATTGTGGGCCCTTTACCCACAAAGGTAAATGTGTGCCTTTCTAAATGATACTCACTCAGTTCTGTTTGCCTTAGGTGGACCCCAATCAAGTTCTAGAAACATCTCAAGGCGAATTAAGGCTGACAGGATGCATCCCACAGCTGGGGTCTGAATGATTATAGAAATGAGATATTACAGTTTTTGATTGTTAGTAAATATGTAAACCCTTCTAAATGCATGTTTTCACTTTGTCATTGAGTTATTAGATGTGGCTTGATAAATGACAAATGTGTCTTTTTAAAATCAAATCCAAAACACAATAAAGTGTTCAGAAAGTGAAGGCATCTGAATACTCTCTGTATCCACCATATAATAGAGGGTAAGTGATATTGTTAAAATCACATTATACTAATAACCTATAAAACTAATTAATCATAGTGAATATAAATCCACTCATCCATTATTTGACTTGTCATTTTTCATTAAACACTAGAATCCCTGATGCCCACGAAAAAAGTTCCAATCCATCTTAAATTCCCTCACACCTCTCCATTAGTGTCTTTTGTGTTGTAAATGTGTCAATCAGCACAAGCAGCAAGCAGCTTGCTATCCCATCCTTCCCACTGACGCAGCTGAAGTTCTCCCAGCTCAAGTCTTTTTACCTGGGTGTGAGGTGTGTTGAGTTGTATCAGGTCAGGTTGGGGAGCATGCACTGGTATGGGGTAAATAATATGTTATTTGGAATGCGTACAAACAAATGACACTGATGGAGAGGTGTGAAGGAATTTAAGGTGGCTCGGGATTATGCCTTTTTTCGTAGGCTTCAGGGATTGTAGTGTTAAGGGTTGAGATAGGGGATGTCTACCCTAATATGGTGGGCAAAATGCAGGAATCAACTCATATACGGGCATACTTACTTACATTATGCTTGTGAGAAATTAACATTGTTGGGATGTGGGATAAAACTAAAGACTTGGATTGGAAAACCCAATAAGATAAGGAAAGAAGTGCCACACAGACTGAATACATCATGGCAATTGAACCCAAGTTCATACAGGTAACAGAACCAATTACTGCAGCAAACACCTTATCAGTAAGTACAATAAAAAGTTCATCTTACCGGGGCTTTCCATAGCATCTGATGTACTGTAACTTGATTAGAATGTAATAACTAATCAATTAATTTATTTTACATACTGTGTATACCACCCTTCAGAAAGCACTCCATCTCAAAGAAATGCACAAATAATAGAAGATGATATTTCAGAATAATAAAATAAAATACAATACCACGCAATACAAGAGAAATTGCAAAAAAAGTCAAATATGAAAAGAAATTAATGGGAGTAGATTGGCAATATTGCCAGTATTCCAAGAAATACATGCTACAGATGTACGGAAAAAATTCAATATATTTTTCAGGTAATTTCCTATTTCATGGTGAAGACGCTCAGATGTACGACTTGAATTTATTTAAATCAGATCAGACATCTGCAGTTCAGGACCAAATTCATAATAGCTTTGTTCATCTTAGTACAAAAAAAAAATAATAATAATAAAATAAAACTATATGCTGCTCCTTTGCAGGGGTCAAGTCTCCCAATTCTCTCACAATTTCTAAGGCTCTTCTGTGGAAGTGTGTAGCAGTGACAAGGATTTAGGTTCCATCATTGGTGCCCAAAGACCTCAGCTAAAATGATGGTAGATCAGTGGTTCCCAAACTCGGTCCTGGGGATCCCCTGTCCCTGCAGGTTCACAATCGGTGATAATAATTGATAGCAACTCATTTAATTAGCTGGTCTTTTTTACTGTTCTCTTATTCTGTATTCAGAAAAACACAACAGTATATTTTTACATTTATAAGACATTTAGAAATATTTCTATTTTTTTCTGAACCTAGAAATACTTAACTCTCTTTTGTTGGTAGTTTGCTCCCTTCATTTAACCCTAATAGTGACAATTGACAACCAGCATAGCAGACACCCAGGATGATGAAAGCAGCAATGACTTCAGTGTCAGACCTGCTAATTAGTAAATAATCAATTAAATAGCCAGAACACCAGGAAAAGCAGAATGAAAATTAGCTTGAAAATACTGTTAACGACTACATACTCCCCATATAACTGCTTATTACATCTAAAATTTCAGTTTTCTCTTTATTTAACTTGAGAAAGTTACTATTCATCCATTCTGAGATACAAGTCAGACTATTATAAAAAAGACTTGGGAAGAATGTTGTGATCAATGGTGTCAAATGCAGCACTCAGATCTAAGAGGATGAGAACAGATAAATGGCGAGACTGAGATGAGACATGACCTTTTGAAGAGAGACAGAGACACTTTCACATCCTGCGAAACGAGCAAGTCACGTCATACTTACAACCTTTGGAAGCAAGTCCTGTGATACATATGCAGAGCAGGTTAGAGATTTTGGAAGTAGTAAAATTCGAAAGTCTCAAAACAATGAGTAAAGATCACATTAGCGCAAACAAATGGAAAATATTACTTGGTGAAATAATGGAACAGCAAAAAGAGATCGAATAGAGTTTGAGGGTGTCTGGAGGAGAAGAGAGACAAGACAGTGACTATAAAACGTTCGAAGCGCGGCACGAAAAGCAGATCATGCGGCACGGGAGCAGCAGCAAGCCAACAGCTGATTGAGAAAAAAGGAAGTAAAAAAAAAGAAATCTGTTTCCCATTTTATCACCGCTTAAGAGGGGTTTTCGGAGGAGTGGCCGTGTCTCCTTGGGGTGCATTCAGCCCCTCTCTTCACAACAGCGCAAAGTTAGGATTGGTTGGCAAGTGAAGTGAGCAGGGGGCAAAAATAATAAAAATCTACCAAACTTATTTTGTAATTTCTACATTGACTCCAAAACAAAGAAATATTGAGTCACTTAATTAGGCTAAGAGTCCAATGAAAAGCAGAAGCTGGTTGGAACAAAAACTTGCAGCCACAGTAGGTTCCCAGGACCGACTTTGGAGTCCACTATTTTAGATATTATGCACTGCCCAGGTGACACAACAATCTAATATTTTTCCAATTCATTTTCCCTAAGTACTCGAGGGTCTGCATAAATGACAGGTTGGACTGATCTCGTAACATTTACGTCTCACATCATTAGAACATTAAAAACGATCTAGACGAGTTCAGGCCATTCAGCTCAAAAAT
Source organism: Polypterus senegalus (assembly GCF_016835505.1). NCBI lineage: Eukaryota > Metazoa > Chordata > Cladistia > Polypteriformes > Polypteridae > Polypterus > Polypterus senegalus. The sequence goes on from NC_053158.1 coordinate 13,994,394, forward strand.
GCTCCTCAGTCTTATTCACTTAAAAATAATATCAATATTAAAGTCCCTAAAGTCCTACTGTCTGCCACACTACTTGGTCATAGAAATGGGTTGCGGAGGGCAGTTCTGGGCACTGCAGCAGAGTCAATTCTCTCACTCTGTGGCTTCTTGGACCTACGGGGGGAAAAGGAGAGACAGTATTATTGCCTCCTCTTATATCACAGGGGTATCGCTTACCACTGCAGAGCCAGGAAGAAGATCCCCAGGTGCAAATGTTTGAAAATATATTTTCACTGTGTTAGGTATTATAAGTAATCTACAGATGATAGAAGGTACACTGGAAGATGTGCATCGGTTATTTGCAAATACTACGCCATTTTACAAAAGGGCATCTAAGGATTTTGGTATCCATGAGGGGGGTTCTAGAACCAATTCCCTACAGATACCTATGGTTGACAGTACTTACCAAGAGAGACAAAACAAATTTTGCAATCTTGTCCAAATTGGGAGATTTGTAAGTCACGTGAGTTTTGCGGATGTCATTAATAACTTTGAAACTGTAAAAGCTCAAAGGTAAATTCTGTAGAAATTAGTGTAGTAAGATAGGACCTGTTATTTTCTAGATTTGTTTTATATGATGTTAAGAGGATATTTTACTGCAAAAATGTCTTCAATGGAGGATAGAGAGGATCCAATGATCTTTTCTGTTGCAGGACCTTATGGTCAGAGGCACTGTGGCTCCCAAACCAGATGGTGATGCAGCTGGTCAGAACGCTCTCAATGGTGGTCCACTTGTATTTTCCTTCAGTCAGTTGGCATACAAAATTCATCTGTTCACTGTTGATTTTGCACCCTTTACAGGATTTTAGTTTTACCTTCTAAACATGACAAGTCAAGTTAATTTATTGTTCAACAATCCATACACCATATTGCAGCATACAGTCTTCTTCTTTTTCTTTTGGCTGCTCCCGGTAGGGGTTGCCACAGTGTTGGCACAGCATGTTGCTCCCCAGGACCATTTTTATGATGACTAATCCTGCTCTTTTTACTTTCTCGTATTCAAAGTATAGGGAAAGTATTGTAATCGTCCAAAGATTTGATATCAAGATTTCGATGAATCTCGATGTTTTAGATCTCCCTGACTTTCTCATATAAGAGGTATAGGGAAAGGCATTGGAATCCTCCAAAAATTCCATTTCAAGATTTTGATGAATCTCGATGTTTTAGATCTCCCTGACAAAAATACAATTTTTGGAATTATGTCTGTGTGTCTGTCTCTGTGTGTGTATTGTAAAATGATTCACCCAACACGGGAAAATAGGTTTGGGGGCAGCCACCTGTATACTTGAAATTGGCTGCCAAATTGTTGCAAAAAAGGTGGTTTAAACTGATACAGCTCAGTCCATGACGAGACAACCCACAGTATAGAAAACATGGTGGTTATATATGTGGCAGATGGGAAATTAGGTCATCAGGCAGGAACCAGAAGTAACGTCCTTGTGGCCGGACCCAGAGGTGACGTGGACGGAACCAGAATTGATATCCTCTGGGCTGGAAACCAGAGGTGATGTGACCTGGACCAGAAGTGATGTCCTTGGAGCCAGAACTGGAAATAATGCCTTGATACCCAGAAGTGACGTCATCTGACCCAAGTGGAATTTCCTGTGATAGGTCTGCCAGTGGAAAAGAGCAAGGATTAATGCACTCTGCCATCCCCTGGTTTGGCCAGGAATTACCGTCATTTGAGCCATTTAGCTCTCTCCCAAGCACACGTGTGTGACAGTATGTAAACACAGTAACCTGAGCACGCTTTCACTTAGGTCAACCAAATTTTGGATAAACATATTAGGTACAAAATGTAGATTTCTATCAACTTTTGATTTCCACTAACTGCAAATGGTACATTTTTATTCATGCAGCTTCAGAGTCCGATTTATTCAACTTTATTTTTATAATAATTGTCCCGTCCAATATATTATTAATTCGATATGACTTGTTGTTGATGGTTCTGTAATATACATAATATAAAAATATTATCATTGTCTTGTGGTTTACTCCTCAAATATCAATCCCCATATCTGAATATACGAGAAGGTCTAGGGGAGACTGTGGTGTTATGGGTCCACAGCTCGCTCAGCAAAGGCCATTTAAATAATCACCACGCTCGTGGCTTCGTGAGGGGGCGTAGTAGTCGTAGCAAGCTGCGGGACGATCTGCGGTGTGGGCGTTTCTCACTGCGTGCACAGGTGAGGAACTGCCCACATCCGTGATTGTTCCCGTGGCTAATGTGCTGCAGCTGCTATGGCTCCTCGCAATATAAAAGAAGCACAAGTTGATTAGGAGGAAAAGAAAAAGAATGAGAGAAAGGAAAAGAGAGGACAGGGTTTACAGAGAGCGAGGGAGCAAGTAAGTCGGTGCAAGAGAGAGACAGAGACACGCGGAGCGTGTGGGCGAGCGATCGAGCGCTAGGGGGCAGCTGCGAGGAAGCTGGGTGTTAGGCCGACACCCAGGTGTTGGAGTTGGAAGTCGCTCCCACTGAGTGACCAGGGAAAGGCAACTGGCCGTAGAAGACCGGAAAGACAGCGGGAGTCGCGATGCTTGGAGTTGCAGTCCTTGGTGTGGGCGTCCTGGAGACCAAGGAGTCCAAGTCTCAGGTCTGGGATGAGTGCCAGACTGAAGCCAGGATCAGGAGGTCTCCAGATCTGTGTTTGAATTAGAAAAGGGCAGCTGCAGAGAGAGCGTCTCGCCTGTTGAAGGGCCCGTATTGGAGAAGCAGGTGAGATGCTAACCGAAAAGAATCACCGAGCTTGGCATTGTTGTTGGTTTTAAAAACTGCTTCCTGTTTGAACGTTTTAACCTCGATTTTAAAGGATTGTTTTTTTTTGTAGTATTATTAACTTCCATGTTTTTCTTTTAATGGATTATTTATTTAATAACTCTTTTGGATCACTGTACTATTTATTACACACTTTGTTTTTTGATTTTTTTTAATAAAAGCACTTTGCACATTTATACCATCCCCTTGCTCACTTGTTATTGCCTCAACTGTCTAGCTCATTGGTGACATTACCGACGGTGTTGGGTGCAAGGGCTTCCAAACAGTGATGGGAGTGTGGAGCCGATCCATCATCGTCACAGAGACCACTCCCGATTTTGTATTCCTTTTTTAAGTGCTTGCTCTCCACTACTGCCATGTTTGCCTCTCCCTCCCACAGTCAGCTTGTGTCGCTTTACTCCTCGTTGATATTCTCAGCAGAAATTCTTGTTATTCAGAGCTTTGAAGTCTCTTATTGACAATAATGAAGTTCTCCTCTAAAGTAAAGCTCATATCTTTTTGAAAACAATTATGAACAAGAAAATATGAAATTACCTATTATAACTCATCACTAAAATGTAATTTATATATAATTGCTCCAGGCTTTATATAAAAAGCATATATGTTGTATTTAATACATATTTGTATCAAGATGTATGTGAAGTTTATTTATAGATAGAGCAGAAACTGAATAATTACTTCATGTTGTGAAAAGAGCATATTCTATTCATTTAGGCTTCAGTTTTGATATAGCAAATCTAAGAATATTGTCAAGCGAAAATAAATAAATAAGTAAATGAAAATAACCCACAGGAATGGGTATTGTGAAGCTTTGCTTAAATAAAAACACTCAAGGTCCCAAGCGACTCACAGTCTTCTCCAGAGGATGCTGAATTCTTAAGTTATTCTGTAACATTTGATTCCTGCTGCACACCATTAGATGTCAGTCAGCCATTTTCTAATCCACAGTATCCGGACCAGGATCTTGGGGGGTCCGGAGTCTATCCCAGCTAGTTTAGAGCACAGAGAGGAACAAACCCTATCACTACTGTCTATTAGATGACCACCTGTGAATTTTAAAAATTTACCAAATGTACCGTCAATAATGCAGTGGATTCACAAAGTATTCAGGCCTCTTCACTTCATTTGCCATTTTTGCCCATCAATCTATTCTCAATAACCCATAATGACTGAGTGAACACATCTTTTCAGGAGGGTTTGAAAATCTTATTTAAAATCAAAAACTCAAATTTCTCATTCATAGAAGTATTAAGACAGTTCATTCAATACTTTTGCATGCATCTGTGGCAGCAATTCCAGTTTTTAGTCTTATTGAGTAAGCTTTGCAAGCCTGCCTATGGCCTGCTTACTGTACACCATTCTTCCAGGCAATCGTATGAACTGTTAGCAGGATGCTGTAACAAGACTGGACTTTGTGGTTTAAAACAGCTTCAGGGGTCACATCTGAGAAAATCTGATGCAACCAGGTGTTGAGTGGACAACCCCTTAACTCTTTTAGGGCGGATGTCGACTTTTGTCGACAGGAGGGGTTGAGGGCGCTTGTCGACTAAAGTCGACATCCAGGGATAGAGGGCGATAATCAGCTGTTAATGGCGACAAATCTCACTGTCACGTCACAGGCATTCCCTCTGTGTTTGGAGGAATGCTAGACTCGTTGACTCGGCAACTATTCCTTGCGTGTGCGTGAGTTGCGAAATGTAAACAATGGCAAGATGGCATCGACATGTGACAAGGGAGCGAAGTGAGTGCAGAAAAGAAAACACTCGGCAGACAATGTTTTGCGCATTATCGCGGAGTCGGACTCTGATTTTTCAGAATCGGATTTTATTGACAGTGATCAGGAGATCGAGCAAGAGAGTGAGAAGCCGGCATCAGCTGATCAAACACCAGCCGATGCCGCGCCAGCGGATCTGCTGCCAGCTGAGCGCTTCGCGCAGCCGATGCATCTACGGCAAGGTTCGCATGGGATAAATATACAGACATTGATCCGTTGAGAGCCGATCTGGCTGCCGGACTTCACAAGACGGCATGGCTTGCTGTTGGACACGACAGATCACCAGCTGCTGTACTTCAGGCTGCTCTCTCCTGATGCTGCTTTTCAGCTACCGTTAGACGAGACAAACAGGTAGGCAGAGAAATTTTTTGAATCGCGGGCTGCGTTTGCATCGCATTCTCGTTTTTCAAAGTGTAAACCCACAACAAAAGACGAGATTAGGCGTGCTGTGGTATTACAAATAGAGATGGGACAGAACTGGTGATATAACTTCAGGGAGCATTGGTCCAAACGTGCTTTGTCCCCTGGTGGCTTTGGACAGGTTATGCAGCATGGTGATAGGTACGTGCTACTGCAAAGACAGTGCATGCAAGACAGTAACATTTGTCAAAAGTAAATATTTTTTGTTGATTTGATATGTTACACAATTGCTTTGTGTTCTTTTTTAAAAAATGTCAGTTTTTGGAAAAATATTCAGCCCTGGGAGATAAGGAAAAAAAAAATTAGCCCTAAAAGAGTTAAGCAGCGCCAAGTAGGAACTGGTGGAAGGGCATCTCTCGCACTACAAGCCATGAAATGTGTAAATTCAGTCAGAACGTCATCTGGGAGATGAGCAACAAGGCCAAAAGGAGAGTCAAGAACAGAACCCTCACTAAACTGGATCGGTTATACACTTGAGCCTTGGTGACAAAGTTGCATCACATATTGCCTAAGATATTTTGCTGATAATCTTCTTATGTCATATGCTACCATGGGTGTCCGTTTGTCTGTCCAGGTTTTTACATCACCTGTTGCTCGCAAACCGTTTGATTTATTGACCTGAAATTTGGTACAGATATACTGCATGATATCTGCTATCCGCTTTGGGGGTGATGATTTTTACTACTCTTTTTATTTTTATTTTATTGTGGAATCAACTCTCAGCAGCGGACAACAGGGTGGCCATGCAACGCATGCGTACGGGTGCCGTTCTCATCCCTACCACCTTCTCCATCATTTCCTCTACCTCTTCATATCTTAAGACGTAAGTGCCAGCTTGAGTAAAAAATTAAGAAAAACGTACTAAGTAATTGCAACACAAACACTGACTTAATCAGTTTTAATGTGAAAAGATACTGAAGGAAGAAGAGGAGAAGTGGGCCGCTAGTGTGGAAAAAAGAAGAGCTGCTCAGGAAGCAGCAAGCGTATCAACCTCTGAGCAAACGAATGCTAAATGTACAGAGAAAGAGGATGAAAACTATAAGTCAAGTGTGTTCACTGCACATTATTGTGCAGTCGGCCATTACTGGTTATTGAATATTGCGAAAGTGGTCCCATGAAGTGTTCATGCGGAATTCATTCCTGTGTTGTGCTAGCCCATTACTCGAAAATCTAAACAAATCATTAGGTTTAGTAGAAGAATAGATGATTAAATGTTGGATTTTTCTCACATTTCCATATTATAAAGAGGAAACAAAGCTTTTGACTTACTAGTCAATTTAGTGATTCTACTCCATTGGGCCCTTGAGCAAGGCCCTTAACCTGCAATTGTTTCATCCTGGGTATGACGTTAACCTGCATCCAGCACTGCAAACAGGTCACTCAACTTACATGGAAAACTTAGGGGTTGGTGGCAAGATTGGCACTCCAGCCACTGCAAATAAAATGTTCAGTGCGGTCACCTGCTGGACTTGTTACGGGCCTCAGGCCTAGGGGATCCTGTGCCAGGTACAAGCCACTGTTGCTACAGGGTGTGGCCACAGCGATATGGTGAAAAGGCACGAAAGAAGCAGGCAGCAGTCACAAGTCCCAGACCATTCTTCTCTCTTCTGCTTTATCCTCATTTACCCAGAAATATATAAATGCTTCAATCTCTGCCTAGATCAACATGACGATCAGTTAAACAATTGTGCGTGCCAATTTCCTCTGCAGAACAACAGTGTCAACACATTTACTTTGGTTCAACAATAGTATTGTTGTCAGCTATCAAGAAGTACCTGATTAGAAATCAATGTCCCCAGAACTCGTTCATTTTCAAAGGAAGCAGGCAGTTCTGTATCATCACATTTTGTGTGAACGAGATACAAATCAAAGCAGGTGACTCTTTTGCAAGACAGCTAAATATTTTGTGTCCTGTAGATAACAATCAACAATAACCTGTAGCAGAATTTTCCAGGAATTTTTGCCATTATATGCTTGGGATCCAGTCCAGGTCATTCATCATGTAGTGGGTGTGGAATCGCTCTATCAGTGTATGCTCCCAACCTCCTCCTACGCTCCTATCCTCACCTGTGGCCACAAGCTTTAGGTAGTGACCAAAAAAAGTAGAATGCAAATACAAGCGGTGGAACTTAGCTTCTTTTGTAGTGTGTCAAGGCTCAGCCTTAGAGATAGGGTGAGGAGTGCAGATATGTTGGGAAATTAAGGCACTTTCTAAATAAACAGGATTCTGAGAAATTAATTCATGCATTTATTTCTACTAGGATTGACTATTGCAATGCTGTGTTCACTGGATGTTCAAATGTTTTTTTTTATACAGCCTCCAGTTAATCTAAAATGCTGCTGCAAGAATTATTACAAGAACAAGAAAATACAAACACATAACTCCAGTTCTTAAATCCTTATACTGGTGCCCGGTTAAGTTTAGGGCAGATTTCAAAATCCTCCCTTTAACATATAAAGCTTTAAATGACCAAGGTCTGGCTTACTTATCTGAACTTATCATGACTTACAAACCAGAACATACGTTAAGATCTCATGATGCCGGCCTGGTTATGATTCCAAAGATTAATAAAATAACAGTGGGAGGTTGAGTTTTTAGTTACAGGGCCCCTAAACTGTGGACTGGTCTACCTGCTACTATAAGAGATGTCCCTTCAGTCTCAGCTTTCCAATCCCAGCTGAAGACTCAATACTTCAGTTTGGCACACCCTGACTAGAGCTGCTGATTAACTATACAGACTGCATCTCTGTTGTTAGTCATTAGCACTAAAACATAAGTAACATGATAGTTATAATTTATTACTAACCCTCACCTATTCTGTTTCTCTTCTCAGTACTCAAATGTGACACTTGGTGCCACCGACCACCTGCCAAATTGTTCTGCCTGCCTAAGGTAAAGTCATCCCTGATGGAGGATCACAGGAATCGTCGGCTAGAGGGGTCCTTTCATCGGATTGGCTGGCCCAGTGCTGTCTCAGCTGTGGAATGGCCAAATGGTGGAGGCTGTTTGATGGCTGAGGTGTCCAGGACTGAACAAATCCAAATCATATTATGTGATATCATCTACTGTTGAATTCTGCTCTGTACTTGTAATATTTTTATTTTACTATTATACTGTATTGAGGATTACTTGTATTCTGTTCTGTGTATTGTATTGACCCCCTTCTTTTTGACACCCACTGCACGCCCAACCTACATGGAAAGGGGTCTCTCTTTGAACTGCCTTTCCCAAGGTTTCTTCCATTTTTCTCCCTACTAGGGATTTTTTTGGGGAGTTTTTCCTTTGGGGGGCTGTCAGGGAGCAGGGCCTATTAATGCCCATTGCGGCACTTCTTGTGTGATTTTGGGCTATACAAAAATAAATTGTATTGTGTATTGTATTCGAGAACACCTCGAAGTTGAGCCGCTGCTCCTCCACATCGACAGAAGCCATTTGAGGCAATTCAACATCTGATTAGGTGGACTCCTGGACATCTCCCAGCAGAGGTGTATAAAGCATATTCAACTGGGAGGAGACCTTGTGGCAGACCCAGAACACTCTTGAGTATCTAATATCACTTTGCTGCCCTGGAAATGCCTTGGAGTTGCAGAAGGTGGTGACGACAAGGACGTCTGGGTGTCTTTCCATAGATTGTTGCCCCCGTGACTCAGACCTGAATATGCTGCACAAAAAGGATGAGTAGATGGATGGAGGTGCAGGCACACTACAGAAAGTCTTTTTTCTTCATCTATCAAAGAGCAGCCTGTTGGGTGCCGAAGTTAGTTGAGTGTTCAGTTTGATGGAATTTTTTTTGGGAACACAATGTCTGTATTACTGTATTGATTGCACCTTTCACTGAAGTGTATTTTACTGACTGCGTTTTGTTCTGTTAATAATACATAAATAAAAGTGCAGCCTTTCCTTCACAATATGATATTTAAAGGTCATATTTTTATTTCTTTATGATATTTTAAGGTGCAAAGAAAAATGAATGCATGTCCTTTAAGCATCTTAGCAAATTATTTCACTTCTAAATAGGAGATTCAACTCAGCGTTTTGAAATACTGTTCCATTCACTTTTTTCACATTTTGTTATGCTGCAGTCTTTTGCTAAAGTGAATTAAAATTCTTTTTTTTTTTTTGCTTCATCAAGCAATACCTAGAACTCCAAAATGACAACGCGAAAATAGAACTTTACAAATTTTTCTATTTATACTAAAAGTAAAAAACTTAAATTGCCATGGGCATGCTCATAAAGTACAGTTATGGCAAAAGTGCGACAGCAGCTTCCACCTGCAGCAATAGAATCTTCAGTACGTGAGCGGATCTCCACGCTAGTGTGTATGTGCCCTAAAAAAGAAGTCTGACTGGATTCTCGTACCATTGCTCACTCGCATACTGAAGTGTCAGCATGCACTTTTTGTGGCATTACACATGTACTTGCATGCTGACCTGTTGCTGCATCCAAATGGTGCCATTTCTCGCCTTTACGCCTGGTGCAGCTGCGTTGTTCTTATATGTGAGTGGACGTTTCTTGCGGGGAGGGCTTCTGTTCTCTTTCTCCAATGTTGAACCCTCATCCTCATCTGAGTTCACCTCTGTTATAGCATGTCTTTATTTGAAAACAGCAGTGTCAGATCAGGGGGAGCGTGAACATGACTAAGAAAATAAAACTGAATTAAAAAAAAAAAAAAAATGCTAACCTTTACAAGTACCATACATTTATACCGGCGGTTACAGACTCAAAATCAAATGTATGTTTTTATTCTATGAGAGTAAGAATAAGAGCAGCTCACTTCTCAAAATGTAGGTTTTCGAGATTGAACCAGCAACCTTTTGATTACCAGTCAACAGTTCTTACCGCTGCACCACCAAAGAGGTTGTATTAAGGGTGTGTCAATGTCGCACCCTAACCTGATTGAATTTTCTTTGGTTATATTCTTGAAGAAAAGCACACTTGTTTTGTTATACTTATACCTTTTGTGAAAGTGTTTATTTGATATTTGGACTTCAGGCTTCACACATTATACACTTCATGTCTGCATTTTGTCAGTTACTACTAAAACATGTTTTTACATAGATTGTTGTTGACACGGAACACACATGAAATGCATTCATTCCAGCTAACGAGATATTATTTACCCAATACAATTTCTGGCACCTCACACCCAGATAAACACACTTGAGCTGAGAGAACTTTCTTCCCTTTCTGCGGAGGTGGGATGGGATAGTAGGCTACTTACTGCTGGTGCTGATCGACACATTTATAACACAAAAGACTCTGACAGAGAGGTGCAAAGGAATTTAAGGTGGTCTGGGATTACACATTTTTTCATAGGCTTTGGTAATTCTAGTGTTAAGGAAAGAATCCTCTGAATTAATTGCTTTCTTCATTAAATGACAGCCAAACAGAAATGAGATGTGAAACGAGCCAACAGATGACCAGCTAAACTGGGATTTCAAACTCCAACCGAATTTCACACCAACCAACCTCTTTATGAGAAGCTGATTCTTGCTGTTAATTAAACCCGTTATTTAATTACATGGCTGGTTGCTGCTCTCATTCTGCCACAGCAGACATTTCCAAAACTGTTGATTTTTTTGTTTTTTCTAAGAACATTGTCGAAATGTTTTGGTGACCTGAGTGATCAACCTTACTAAGACCTTCACCTATCTTTATTTTCAGATATTGTGTGATGGGCACAGGTGATCGTGTGGCGGCTTGTTTTGTGTCTCATTATTGTTTGGCTGCTAATTAAGGAAATAGAGACAACCCAGGGGCATGAGCTGAGTTAATTAAAACTAAGGCAAAAGAAGTTAATTAGCAGGAAAAACAGCTCATTAATGAAGATGATAGTTAGAATGAAAACCTGCAGCCACTGCAACCCTCCAGGATCAGAGTTTGACACCTGTACCCTATGGAGATGGAATGGAGAATGTTGGTGGACAGCTGTTTTCAGGTCTCTCCAGAGATGTTCAATGGGGTTCAAGTCCACACTCTGGCTGGTCAACTGAAGTCCATTCACACAGTTGAGCAAAATCCACTTCTGTATTGTCTTTTCTCTGTGCTTGGGGTCAAGTTACTGTTGGAAGGTGAATGTTCTGCCCAATCAGACGTCCAGAGTACAGGTTTTCATTAAGGATATTTCTGCATTTTGTTCTGTTCCACAGTGTGATGGGGCTACTGCCATTCTTCTGCATTGGAATGGTTTTATACAGGTACTGAACTGTGCTTGGTTTCCTCCAAACATGACACTTAGAACCGAGGCCACACTGCTCAACGTGGATTTCATCAAACCAGAGAATCTTGTTCTCACAGTATAAGAGTCCTTTAGGTGTTTTTTTTTTTTTGGCAAATTCCATGTGTCGTTTACTGAGGAGGGGCTTCTAGAAAGTTGCAGTGATGGCTACCCTTCTGCAAGTTCCTCTTATTTCTGTACAGTTTCTCTGGAGCTCCAGTCTTCAATTCAAAAATGTCGTTCCTATGAGACTTTAGTTTCCTGTTTATGATGAGTGCTGCTTATTCCCGTGGCATAAACACTCTTTTCATGCCCCTTGTAAGTGAATGTCTTCATCATAGGTGTTTTAGTGTGGATACAGATACTGTACTTTCATAAACAATGTGAAAATGCTAGTTTGGACAGAGATCGTTTGAGTTTAAAAATGCAGTTTTTCAATGGAAAAGTAGTAGTGTGGACATAGCCGCCCATTGGGATGAAAAATCAAAAAAGAGATCTCCTTAATATCTTTTTGGTTTCTCCTAGAAAACAATGAGATCAGAATGAATTGAAATGGAGACACGTCCTTCTGTCTCCTGCTTCTCTGATTTTTCTTTTGAGACAAAACACCCTGGTATTCACATAAGGGTCTCCTCTTGAATTTCAACAGAGACCTCAGCAAAGTCACACAGTGGCCTCAGATTTTTTAAGTAGTGTCTTGACATATTTTTTACAATTTGAAAGTATTTGCATTGTGTGCTCAGTAATATGTGGTGAAAGGTATGGGCAGTTTGAGGTAATAAAACACTTTACTTTGATTACAGAACTGTAGTCCTTGTTTCTGAAAAATACTATTAGTTGGACTAATTTATATTGCTGTACTCCAAATAAAGCAAACTCATCCTAAAAGAAAGGGGCTAGAGTGTGGAATACAGTAGTCGTTAACTCTTTGGATTTCAAACCCTGAGGTTGTGCATTCAAATCCCACTACTGACACCATGTGGCTATGAGAAATGTTCTCCAATTGGAAGAACAGAAGAAATGTAACAAACTATATCTCAAACTCGGGGCTTTCACCCCCTGCTCACTTTGCTCGCCAAACCCCCGAACTGTGCTATGTGCCAGCCACTTCATGTCTCTGCCGCTCATGTTGTAAAGAGGGGGTGCTGAATGGACCTCAAGCAGATGCGGTCGCTCCTCCTAAACTCTCTCTTAAATGGTGATACAATGGGAAACAAATACAGTTTTTTTTTTTAGCCTCCTCTTTGCTCGATCAGCTATTTGATTGCTACAGCTGTCCTATTCTTTGTCTTTTATTTCCGGCCCAGGGCATGGTTACATTTCTTGGCACAAAGTCTCATCTCACAGGACGTGAGTTCTTGATATTTTTTAGCTTAAAATTTAAAAATGGAAAAAGAATCTGAAAATCTAACAACATCACATTAAAGTTTCTGGTATAATTTCTGAAAAGAATGATACCAAATATATATATATATATATATATATATGTGTAGGTTTTAAAATAAGCCTGATTTAAAGCGTGACAAAAAAGTGACATAAAAATGGCACATAAAATCATTGCACTTTTAGGCTTAGGATTTTATATATATATATATATCGAGTAAATGTTGTAAGACATCTTGGATTAGACATCAGTCCAGTAATAAGTAAAAAGGTATGGAGTCATGAAAGAGGTTAAAAAAGACTAGAAATCTCATAAAATATCATATGTGTTTCAAAACAGATTCATTCATTCATTTTGACTCTTTTTACCTCAGTTGAGTTTTGTGTCTCATTTTTGTCTACAGCTATTTCTCCTAAGGAATTTTAGGAGAAACATCTGTGACAAAGTTGATTCATAAATGAAACATAAATGAGAATCTCTTTTAAGTGTCATCCCATAGGAATGAAAAATCAAAAAAGACATCTCCTTAATATCTTTTTGCTTTCCTCTTGACAATAATGAGATCAGGACAAAATAAAATGGAGACATCGTCTTTTGTCTTCTGCTTTTCAGATTTTTCTCCTGAGACCAAACACCTTGGTGTTCTCACCAGTGTCTCCTCTTGAGATCTCAGCATAGTCAAACAATGGGCTCAGATCTTCCAAGAAGTGTGATTATTATTTCTTGTTTTGCAAACACTTTAGTATGATTACAACAACAACAACATTTATTTATATAGCACATTTTCATACAAACAGTAGCTCAAAGTGCTTTACATATTAAAGAATAGAAAAATGAAAGACATAATTATAAAAAATAAATCAACATTAACATCGAATAAGAGTAAGGTTCAATGGCCAGGGGACAGAAAAAACAAAAAAACTCCAGACGGCTGGAGAAAAATAAAATCTGTAGGGATTCCAGACCATGAGACCGCCCAGTCCCCTCTGGGCATTCTACCTAACATAAATGAAACAGTCCTCTTTGGATTTAGGGTTCTCACGGAAGGGCTTGATGATGATGATGGTCACGTAGACTTCTTCCTTTTAATCCGTCCATCATTGTTGGAGCATCATGAAGCTTTGAGTAGGTGGAGGTGGCGCAGGCCACCACCACAAAGAAACCGGAAAAAGAAACAGAAAAGAGAGTAGGGGTCAGTACGGATTTTAGAGCCACCATGAATAGTTGTTATGATGAATTGAACATACAGAGTATCAGGATTAAGTTAAATTACGATTAAAATAAAGTTATAAAAGGCCATGTTAAAGTAATGTGTTTTCAGCAGTGTTTTAAAGTGCTCTACTGTATCAGCCTGGCGAATTCCTATTGGCAGGCTATTCCAGATTTTAGGTGCATAACAGCAGAAGGCCACCTCACCACTTCTTTTAAGTTTTGTTCTTGGAATTCTAAGGAGACACTCATTTGAGGATCTGAGGTTACGATTTGGAATATAAGGTGTCAGACATTCCGATATATAAGATGGGGCGAGATTATTTAAGGCTTTATAAACCATAAGCAGAATTTTAAAGTCAATTCTGAATGACACAGGTAACCAGTGTAGTGACATCAAAACTGGTGTGATGTGTTCTGATTTTCTTTTCCTAGTTAGGATTCTAGCAGCTGCATTCTGCACTAGTTGCAAACGATTTATATCTTTTTTGGGTAGTCCTGAGAGGAGTGCATTACAGTAATCTAGTCGACTGAAAACAAACGCGTGAACTAATTTCTCAGCATCTTTCAGTGATATAAGAGGTCTAACTTTACTTATGTTTCTTAAGTGAAAAAATGCTGTCCTAATGATCTGATTAATATGTGATTTAAAATTCAGATTACAGTCAACAATCACCCCTAAGCTTTTTACCTCCGTCTTGACTTTTAATCCTAATGTATCCAGTTTATTTCTAATAGCCTCATTGTATCCATTATTGCTGATCACTAAAATTTCAGTTTTCTCTTTATTTAACTTGAGAAAATTACTATTCATCCATTCTGAGATACTAGTCAGACATTGTGTTAGTGAATCAATAGAATCGGGTCATCAGGTGCTATTGATAAGTACAGCTGTGTGTCATCAGCATAGCTGTGGTAGCTCACGTTGTGCCCTGAGATAATCTGACCTAACGGAAGCATGTAGATTGAGAATAACAGCGGACCCAGGATAGAGCCTTGTGGAACACCATATTGGATATCATGTGTCTTGAGTTGTAATTCCCACAACTAACAAAATATTTTCTCCCTGTCAGGTAGGATTCAAACCAATTTAAGACACTGCCAGAGAGGCCCACCCATTGACTAAGGCGATTTCTAAGAATGTTGTGATCAATGGTGTCAAATGCAGCACTCAGATCTAAGAGGATGAGAACAGATAAATGGCCTCTGTCTGCATTTACCCGCAAGTCATTTACTACTTTAACGAGTGCAGTTTCTGTGCTGTGATTTGTTCTAAAACCTGACTGAAATTTATCAAGAATAGCATGTTTATTTAGGTGGTCATTTAACTGCATAATGACTGCCTTCTCTAGAACTTTACTTAAGAAGGGCAGGTTAGAGATGGGTCTAAAATTTTCAAGAGCGAGGGTCAAGATTATGTTTCTTAAGTAGGGGTTTAACTACAGCAGTCTTAAGACAGTCTGGGAAGACCCCAGTATCTAGTGACGAATTTACTATGTCAAGAACATTATCAATTAGCACGCCTGATACTTCTTTGAAAAACCTTGTTGGTATCGGGTCAAGGACGCAGGTGGAGGGTTTTAATTGAGATATTATTTTTGTAAATCAGGTAAATCTATCCTAGTGAAAGAGTTTAATTTGTTTATAACAGGATGTTGGGGTTTAGGGGATCCTTAGTGTTGGGGAGATATACTATGTTATTTCTAATATCATTAATTTTTGATTGAAAATACAGCACAGCCTCACAGGTTTCACTGGAAGCACTTAGGAGGCATTCCTTTGAGCTACCTGGGTTTAGTAGGCGATCAATTGTTGAAAATAAGACTCTAGGATTACTAGCATTGTTATTTATAATCTTAGAGAAATAGCAGCGCCTCTCAAGACGGACAGTGTTATTGTATTCTGTTATTTTGACTTTTAATATTTCGTGGTGGATAGTAAGTTTAGTCTTCCTCCATTGACGCTCAGCTCTACGGCATGTTCTCTTTAAATCAGACACTCTTTGGGTCTTCCATGGTATACCAATGCTAGAAGATTTTTTCACTGTCTTTTCAGGTGCAACTATGTCAACAGCAGCTCTCACTTTAGAATTAAATCTTTCCACCTTACTATTTACATTGTCCTCGCTATTATAGCTGGCACTATAAACGGACTGATTGCTTAAAATGTTTGTAAGTTTTAAAGCTGCTGCGAATCAAAGAAGCGTTTTTAACAATATGCTTCTCATGGGTGTTTTTTATCATTATTTCTGTATTAAAAGTAGAAGAAAATGGTCTGATAGACCAATATCAATGATCTGTTTTATATCAACTTTCAGTCCTTTAGTAATCACTAAGTCTAATGTATGACCTGCTTTATGTGTAGGCTGATTTATGAGTTGTCTCAAATCAAAAGAATCCAGGAGGTTCATAAATTCTTTTACTTTTAGATCACACTGATTATCTATATGAAAATTAAAGTCGCCAACTATTAGGAGTGTGTCATAATTAGTAATTAAAATTGACATTAAGTCAGAGAATTCCTCAAAAAACGACGCGTTATATTTAGGAGGTCTATACACGGATAGTACTAGAACTTGAGAATCTCCATGAATAACAACGGCGAGATACTCAAAGGACTTGAACTTACCAAAACTGACATCTTTACATTTTAATCGGCTCGAGTAAATGTTAGCCAATCCGCCCCCCCTTTTTCCCTGGCGGTTTGCATGAGTAAAACTGTAATCCGGAGGCGCAGATTCGATTAAAACTGACGCGGCATCTGAATTCAGCCACGTTTCATTTAGTGCAATAACAAAGCTGAAGTTCTTGCTTTGGAATAACATTATTAGTTGCTCTAATGTATATTGTTGTGTGCCAGTTAGATCACAGTTATTCTGGAACGAAGGTAGTGTGGCATAGTGGTTAAGATTTTGAATTTAAAATCCTAAGGTTGTGGGCTGGAATCCCACTTCTGACACCACTGTGTAACCAGGAGCAAGTCACTTCATCAACCTGTGGTCCAATTGGAAGAACAAAAGAAACGTCACCAATCATATCTCAGGTGTTGTAAGTCACCTTGGATAAAAAGCATCAGTCCAATACATAACATACATAAGTAACAAATGTGACGCATTGAAAGAGATCTCACAATATATACCACATTAATTTTGGCTCATTTTACCTTGGTTGTATCTCACGTCTCTTTTTTGTCTGAAACTGTGTCTCCTAAGAAATCTTAGGACAAACATCTGTGACAAAGTTGATTCTTAAATAAAATATAAATGAGAGTCTCATGAGCCATCAAAGATCAATCTTTGAGCAGTACATTTTTGGGCTGAGTCAACTGCACTGGTCCAAGGTACGTTTTGTCAGGTCATTTCTAACCTTAGCTACGTATTAAGCTCTGTAATGTGTCAGCTGAAGTGGTCTTGCTGAACCTTACTGAGCTGGTCCGGCAAACACCTTAACAGACAATGGCATTATGTGCAGTATACTGTGCCAATTGCTGTGAAACTGAAAATGATAATGCAATTCTAATCACTTTACACGTTGTAAATACCTTGTCATAGAAGACATGTGTTAGCTGGTTTGAGGATCCTTCTGTCATCAGCAGTGGAGATCTTGGCCTACCAGTCCCTTTGTGATTACTAAGCTCTCCAGTACATTCTTTACTTCTTAATGATATTCTAGACAGTTGATTTAGGTATTAGGTGTTTTTCAGCTTCAGGCTTCTTTGACTTTCATTGGCACAGTTCTTGTCCTCATGTTGAGCAATGACAACTACAGACTCCAAAGGTCAAAGCAAGCCAGGGTAACTTATGAAGCCATGAAACACAACTGAGGAATCACAAACACCTGTGATGCCAAACATTATGCTACCTTGAAATGTGTGGACCATGTTGAAAAAACAATATCACTTCTACATGGTGTGACTGAAATGTATATAGTGCCTTTCAAATATTTGAGCTAAAAGAGTGGTGTTGCATCGTAAAAATCTTATCAAAGTTATGATTTGGAACATTCATGTGCTTGTTTGATATGGTTTTGAATTTATGAATAGAAGAACAGAATAGCCTTGGGGTTACTTAAAATTGATATAAATACTATCTATCTATCTATTATATAGTGCATTTCATATCTATCTATCTATCTATCTATCTATCTATCTATCTATCTATCTATCTATCTATCTATTATATAGTGCATTTCATATCTATCTATCTATCTATCTATCTATCTATCTATCTATCTATCTATCTATCTATCTATCTATCGTATTGTAGTTAAAACAACTATTAAAGTTTACATGCAACAAGGATTGATTGAATGACCTCACATGAAACAAGTCAACTGAAGATTAAAAAGCACAACAGAAAGCGGAGACGCCATATGCTAAGGCAGAGCCAGGATTATGCAGAGAATTGAAAGTGCAGAATACAAAAGCAGCACAAAATTTTGTCTGGGTTTCATTAACATTAGATGATGGATGTGATGCTCAGAGAAGTGACGAGCTCTGCTGACTGGTTACTATATTAAGCATTAAATGGGCAAAAAGAGACTTCTAAGCTTGGGAAAAAAAGTTAATGGAATCATCTGATACAAATCAGGCATTGACCAATCTGGGGCTCAGTTAATAACGGATGTACAGTAAGTGGTGGAAGAGAGAATAAAATTGAAATATCTTATAAAAAATAGATTGAAACATTTACTTGCTAATCAAATTTTTCACAGCAAAAGTGAATATTTAACTTATCAAATACGGTGCCTAAATCTATTAAATGTTCAATATTATTCACAGTTGCTCGTTTATTTTGGTCATTGCATATTAAAAAATCCCATTGCATTAAAAGAAAACACGCTGACACTCACTTTTATATCCTTGGCACTAATTCATTTAACTCCATAATTTTTTTTGGGTCAATAGCTGGGAAAAGCCCCTAGATAAATATATATATATATATATTTTTTTTTTTCCATCATGAAATTTGATGACTTCTCCTGGTGTAACCTTAGTTTTACAAAAATAAATCATTTCCAAATGCCAATTTTCATAGAGGTGGTACACAATCACAGGACAAAGATAGTCTTCAAGGTCGTTTTATTCCTGTCTTATACTGGATTATTAATTAATTAATTTAAGTCATCCTCAATTATATGCCATGTCATTTCCTAACCTGCTATGTCCTGAACAGGGTGGCAGGGGTGTGCTGGAGCGTATCCCAGCTAGCATAGGGCGTCAGTCCTTCACAGGGCAAACACACACACACACACACACATATCAAACACACACACAAAGGCCAAATTAGTGTTGCCAGTTCACCTGACCTGCATATTTTTGTACCGTGGGAGTGTGTTATCGTGATATTTCCCTCTACTTACCTTACCATACACACAGAAACTCAGCAGTGCCCCACAAATGGCACACATACAGCTGGTTAATCTCTTGAACTTTAAACCACACAAGTGCCTTATGAATAACACAGCTTGCCACTCTCCTAGCACTTCATGAGACTTACATACACACAGACCCTAATCACAACAGTGCCCCATGAGTGACACACACACATCTGGTTTACGTCTACCACTTTAAACCACATAATTACCTTAGGAATTACACAACCTAACACTCTTACAGCACTTCAAGAGACTTACTGATTATCAGCACGGACAACGTACAATGTTTTAAATATATCTCAAACCTAAATATTACTTTTGGTCTCCAAGAATACATTCAAACATATAAAGGCTCAGCATCCTTGACTACAGGCCATTTATCAGCCAAGAATGTCTTACTTTACGTCGTGTTCCCTACTTTTTAATGGAGTTCTCACCCTCAGCCTTAATAAACTTCGCAGCACGAAGGTAATGGCAAATCTCCAGCACCAGGTGCTCAAAGAAATTTAACTTAGTACTTCAATCACTCTAGACCAGGGGTGTCCAACTCCAGTCCCGGTGGGCCGCAGTGGCTGCAGGTTTTCATTCTAACCCTTTTCCTAATTAACTCCTTTTCTCTTCATTTTCATAGCCCTGTTTTTAAGAATTCAGTCCTCTAAATTGATTTATTTCTTCATTAAATGGCAACCAAACAGAAATGAGATGTGAAGCGAGCCAACAGATGATCAGCTAAACTGGAAGGTCAAACTCTGGCCAATTTCACTCCAACCAGTTTCTTAATGAGAAGTCCTATTTTTGTTGTTAATTAAAGCCGTTATTGCATATCATGACTTGGTGCTGCTTTCATTCTGCCACAGCAGACTTTTTGTTTTCTGTTTTTTATAAGACCACAGTCAAGATGTTTTGGTGACCTGAGCAGACCAGCATGACTGTGTCCTTTACCATTTTTTATTTTCAGGTTAGCTGGTCATGTGGTGGCTTGTTTTGTGTCTCATTAAGGAAAAGAAACAACTAAGGGGTCTGTCACGTCAATTAAAACTAAGTCAAAACAAGTTAATTAAGAAGATGGTTAGAATGAAAATCTGCAGCCACTGTGCCCCACCAGGACCAGAGTTGGACACCCCTGCTCTACACAGTAAGACAAAGAGTAGAAAGTTAAAAGCAGCATGGTATTTATTACAGGAATAATAATACCAGTAGAACAAAGAATAATAGACTATAGGACTGATAGTAAAGTTTGTATATATATAATCTTTAGAAAAAGCTTATGAAAAAGTGAAGATGACAAGGATGAATGTCGCAGGCGGCTTGTGATCTAGAACTCGTAGCTGTTCATGAGATGCTTTTCTGACAATCAGATGGAAACGGCCACACGTTGCCAGCACCTTCTTCTGACATCACTCTGTTCCCTTCTCCTGACGTCTATTATAAAATTTCATGCTGGGGATTTCACAACACATGATTATTGCACATACCTGATTGGCTAGCTGTCAATATGATGGATGAGTTTTGCTCAGATTTTTTAATCTTGAGTATGTCCATTTTTCCCACATAATAAAACTTTTGGAGTCGCTTAGTACCTACTGGCATGTCTTTCATTCCCAGGCTGTAAACCAATTTAGCTTCTTGTTGTCCCAGATGCCCAGTATATAAACTAATCAAAAGCCATATCTTTCTTTCATTGTTGGAACAGCTTCTTTTAAAGTGAGGTACAACTGGGAAGAGGATATGCTGTGATGTGTCCTGAATTTAGTTAGTCTGTTGTTGTCTTGAGCAAAATATAATAAAAATATAAACCAAAATGTACAAATTTTATACACCACAACAGGGAGGAAACCCACACAGGCACGGAAAGAACATGCAAACTCCATGCTTGGGGGGACCTGGGATGTGGACACTGGTCCCCTTACTGTAATGCAGCAGTACTACCACTGTGACACTCTGCCACGCATACTAAATTATATATAACTCTAAAATGTAAAAAAAAAACAGAGGGTTTTTTGCCTTTCTCACCCCTTTTCTCAATATACAAAAATGAGAATATACTCAGGCTGGTCTCTTCTTTGAGCTCCATTTTATCAGGATAAATGTTCCATTTACATTTTCCTGACTTTTGCAGACGCTCTTTCTCATGAGAATTTTGTACCTTTCTTTCTTTTTTGTCTTCTTAATATCTGTGTGTGCATACATGAATGCGTACATACATGTGTGAGCGTCTGCTTGAGAGCAACAGCAGGATAACTTCAGGGGAAAACTTACAAAGTTTTAAATGGCAAAATAAATGTGTGGTGTCGTAATATAAATAAAGGTGACATCACAGTGGCCTCGTTCCACTTTGCTGTAATTATGAGTGTACTGGTCGCTGTCTAAGAAGTCCTCTCTAGTCTGCTGGTGTGATTTATCACTTTTTATTTTGAATAAATTTGCAAAAATTTCTAAAATCCTGTTTTTGACAGAACATATTATATATCTATGTAATCCTGCCAACTATACTAATCTGTCTATCTATCTATGTAATCCTGCCAACTACACTAATCTGTCTATCTATCTATCTGTCTATCTATTAGTCACTGGGGGCTAGGCAGTCTCGTGGCCTCAGAACCCCTGCAGATTTTTCCCTCTGGAGTTTTTTCTGCCCTCCTGGCCATCGGACCTTACTTTATTCTTTGTTATTTAATATTGCCTAATCTTATTTGTATATTTTTCTTTTTTTCTATCTTCATCTTTTAAAGCACTTTGAGCTACATCATTTGTATGAAAACATGCTGGACTGTGTTCAGACAATAGTTTATCTGTCTATCTATCTGTCTGTCTGTAGGGTCAGAGATTTAGCAGGTGAGGACAAAGGGTCTCTGACACGTCACCTTGCTTTATGTCCAGCAGTACAGAGCCTGTACCTCACTGTCCTGTGACTGGTGTCAGTATTGTATCTGTCAGAAATTCCATCAGCACCGTGGCTGCAGACGGAAACCAGTCTTCCTTAGTGGACCAGTCTGGCGTGTTACTTATACACTGCTCACAAAAATTAAAGGAACACTTTAAAGAAACACATTAGATGCATCAGATCTCAATATGAAGTTGGATATCTATACAAATAACGACAGGGCAATGTCTTAGGAACAAAAGGATGCCAAGGCTTTTAATGAAAATTAAAGTTTTCTGCCTACAGAGGGCTCAATTGTGTAGACACCCTAAAATCAGAGTGAAATGAAGATGTGGCAGGCTAGTCCATTTTTTCAAAAACTTAATTTCTGCTACTCAAAATGCTTTTCAGTATCTTGTGTGGCCCCCACGAGCTTGTATGCATGCTTGACAACGTCGGGGCATGCTCCTAATGAGACGACGGATGGTGTCTTGTGGCATTTCCTCCAAGATCTGTATGAGGGCATCCCTGAGCTGTTGTACAGTCTGAGGAGCAACCTGGCGGCGCCTAATGGACCGAAACATAATGTCCCACAGATGTTCTATTGGGTTTAAGTCAGGGGATCGTGAAGGCCATTCAATTGTTTCAATTCCTTAATCCTCCAGGTACTGCCTGCATACTCTTGCCACATGAGGCCGGGCATTGTCGTGCATTAAGAGGAAACCAGGAACTACTGCACCAGCGTAGGGTCTGACAATGGGTCCAAGGATTTCATCCTTATACCTAATGGCAGTCAAGGTGTCTTTGTCTAGCTTGTAGAAGTCTGTGCGTCCCTCCATGGATATGCCTCCCCAGACCATCACTGACCCACCACCAAACTGGTCATGCCGAATGATGTTACAGACAGCATAACATTCTCCATGGCTTCTGCAGACCCTTCAACGTCTGTCACATGTGCTCAGGGTGAACCTGCTCTCATCTGTGAAAAACACAGGATGCCATTGTTGGACCTGACAATTCTGGTATTCTGTGGTAAATGCCGATCGAGCTCCACTGCGCTGGATTGTGAGCACAGGGCCCACTAGAGGACGTTGGGCCCTCAGACCACCCTCAAGAAGTCTGTTTCTGATTGTTTGGTCAGAGACATTCACACCAGTGGCCTGCTGGAGGTCATTTTGTAGAGCTCTGGAAATGCTCATCCTGTTTGTCCTTGTCCAAAGGAGCAGATACCAGTCCTGCTGTTGGGTTAAGGACCTTCTTTGGTCCTGTCCAGCTCTCCTAGACTAACTGCCTGTCTCCTGGAATCTCCTCCATGCCCTTGAGACAGTGCTGGGAGACACTGCAAACCTTCTGGCAATGACACACATTGATGTGCCATCCTGGAGAAGTTGGATTTCCTGTGCAACCTCTGTAGGGTCCAGGTTTCGACTCATGCTACCAGTAGTTACACTGACCATAGCGAAATGCAAAACTAGTGAAAAAAACAGTCAGAAAAGATGAGGAGGGAAAAATGTCAGTGGCTTCCACCTGTTAAACCATTCCTGTTTTGGGGGTCATCTCATTGTTGCCCCTCTAGTGTATCTGTTGTTAATTTCATTAACAGCAAAGCAGCTGAAACTGATTAACAACCCCCTGTGCTACTTAACTGACCAAATCAATAGCCCAGAAGTTTCATTGACTTGATGCTATACTTTGATTAAAAAGTGTTCCTTTAATTCTTTTGAGCAGTATACTTTGATGTGATCACTTGAGGGTCACTTTGTGGAATGTATAGAAAACTGAGTGTGGTATTTGTCTTGCTGTTGCCCACGGCCTTTTTAAAGATGACACGGTCAGAGATTGTCTTGATTGCACTGTTTTAGGCTAAGGTGTATTTAAAGAGCTTTAGCCTGCTTAGTAAATTGCAATGGCAAACTAAATAAACCTGTATTGCTGGTCAAAGATCTGAAGCAAACTGGCACCTTTTTATGAATAACATATGCTATATTTTTGTATATTTTTGCACCCTTTAAAAAACAAATAAAGAAAATGAAAAATGTTACTGAGTTTAAGTGCTTTGAAGTTTTGAATGTCAGAGTATTATTTGTTAATCACATAAATTAGAAGATTGGTTAAAGACTGAATACTTTTGCAAGGCATTTTATGCCATACTAGCTAGGCTTACCTGCTGAAGACAGGTAATAGAATACATTTTAAAATATTTGATATCTCTTACCCTACAGCCCATCAGCGCTTCTCTTCGATATTCTTTTGTGTCTCATCCTCTCTTGTCCAGCACTTTCTCTCTCAGTTACGTTCCTGTAATTCCTGCTTCTCAGATTTTGTCATTTTGAGACATGCTGCTCACCTTCTGGTCAGTTTTTTGACCGCCGCCAGTGGTAGATGTTCCCACATTACCTGCTGAAGAAATAACTTAATTAGTATTCTTGGCAATACTTCCTGTCTTTGAAGGCGACTTGGGTTGCACCTTATTAGTATTTAGAGGCACTGTTTGGTAGTTATTCACTTTATTGTTTTTAAAACGCTTTATTTTAATACTTTTTTGAAAAAATTAAACAAAAAAATTGTGGAAATCAGGAATTGAACTTTACATCCTTAAAGTATTGCTTTCTCATCCCTACCACTGAGTAGACAGATTTCTGCAGTCCAATCAGACAAAAGCCAAACTGATCTAATAGACTGTTTGGAGGGACCAGACAAACACACAGACACAGAGTAGCGTTTAATTTTGTAGTAGGTAGATACTGTATGTTGTCATACAGTATATGTGCGAGTAGGAGACAAATAAAGGGCCTGACTAATAGTAATTCCACACCAGGGGGCAGCGAGGTGCTGTCTTTCTCAATCCCTTGCAGACCATTCTCAGGAAATCACGCACAGTTCCGGCGCTCAGATGACCACATGTCCGGTTCTGGTGACTCAATTAATGTCACTTCTGGTGCCGATGATGCCACTCCCAGTCCCGCCACTGATGATGTCACTTCCGGTCCCAGGACCCGATGCAGTCACTTCCATTTTTGGCCTCGATGACATCATGATGGGCAACGTCAACCACGAGGATCAGGCACAGGCCTGCACTGGCCTTTAAAGCCGCCATCTTGTCTTCCTACCGGCAGTTCTGTTTTGGACTCAGTCTTGTGAACAACTCAAGTATTTTCAACCTTTTGCAGCCAAGGTATATTATATAGGTGGCTTCCCCAAACCTTTGTGATGTCTGTTTGTCATTCTTGTGACAATGTATAAATGCAGCTTATGGGCCTGAAGCTCCACTGGCGACCGCACACCCAGGT
The DNA here is from genome assembly GCF_016835505.1 of Polypterus senegalus. Lineage (NCBI taxonomy): Eukaryota > Metazoa > Chordata > Cladistia > Polypteriformes > Polypteridae > Polypterus > Polypterus senegalus. The sequence continues at coordinate 14,019,743 of NC_053158.1, forward strand.
CAATGAGAATATTAGTCTAATTACGGTTATGTTTATGGAAACATGAGCCAAAAAACATTAGTGTTTATTCAACAGGAAAGAATTATGTGTAACAGAAACATGTAAATGGCAAAACATCAATATGTCTAATGACTTCTTCTGTACTGATGCTGATTTAGTACACACCCTTTGTGTGACATGTTTAGAGACAGTCAGTAACGCACAGCCCTGTGTTGCTGTCAGGACAGCAGAAGCGTGTTTCTTTGTTCACTTTTCTTATATTTTTCCTGTTGCTTGCAATTGATAGGGTAGACGGTCAGTGCCTGATCCTCGTGGTTGACGTTGCCCATCATGTCATTGCAGGCTACCACCATGCCAGGCTTAGTGACTTCCATATCCCCCCCGAGACGAACATGGACAGTAGCCACATTGCTTAATGGATGAACATCTTGCTTGTCTTTGCGCTTGATTGCAATTATATTGATTTTTTTTATCATGCTATTGTCACACAACTGTAAATATTCTGGCAATGAAATTAACCAGGCATATCAATGAGATATGGCCGTACAGTGCCACATGAAGCATCAGTTTCATTTTGCTTGTCAACATCTGATCACCGATTCACATCACCACCACTATCACTCGATTCAAAACTATCACTCGATTCAAAACTTTCTTTATGTCTTTTTGTTTGTCATTGTCTCTTTTGTTGGAGGCTCCACCCCAGTCATGAATATTGATGAATTACCTTGGAGTTACTATAACGTTCTTTTGTTTTTTTTATTGCAGTATGATGTTACTAAATAATGTCCTGAGAGTTATTCAGACTTAACAATATACAGGTCACCCCAAACCTGACTCATGTTTAACCACAATTCCATAGAATTCCAAGCTTGACACCCGCTCATGGTGAACATCAAGGAGATTAATACAACACAGCAAAATGCATTTAATATTGATTCTGAGTCTGTTGTGGAAAGTGGTCCATGGCGTAGAATAGATTTGAAATAAATGATCGTGTCCAGAGATTGTGCAGGCTCAGATTGGGTGAAGGTGTGCACATTATAATTGATTGCACTTACGTCAAGACGCAAGCAGATCGGTCAGGTGCCGCATTCGCGCATCTGAGTGGGTGGAGGGTCATAACTGTGCCCAGTCAGGCCGATATAACAGGAACCTGCTGGGTTCAGAGAAAGACAAATGGAGAGACAGAGAGAAAGCAATGAAAGGTGAAAGGATGGAACCACAGAGATGGCAGGAGGTGGAAAAACCAGTAGAGATCCCTGAAGAGAAGCATAGGGCTGACGCTCAAGATGGATGAAGAGGGCCACACTGAAAGTGTGTTTTTGGGTAGCTGGAGGGACCCATTGCTCATGTGGACTGCTGCGTAAGGTAGAGGAGTGGTAGCAGGAGTTGCTGCAGTGAAGCTCAGCTCAGGCCTCAGATGGTGGCAGGGACCCGAGCCTGGATTAGAAGGTTGCCCCATGCCTATTAGAAGACAGGCAGAGGAGACGTCGGCTTTTAGAAGGAGGCGCTAAGGCTTGTGGAGTTTTAAACATCAGTTCCCTGTCATGGATTCTAACCTTGTTTTAATAGACATATTCACATTGTATTATGGATATTTTAACCTCCATCGATTTGTATGAGTGTTAGGGTTTATTTATTTATTTGATTGAAGAACTGCACTGCACTTTAAATAGACCACTGTTTCTGGTTGATTGAAATAAGAGCACTGACACTTTTGCACCTACCCCTTGGATGGATGTAGAGAGGGGAAAATAACTATTGAACTTGTCAATGTTTTTCTCAGTAAATATATTTCAAATGGGGCTACTGACATGAAAGTTTCACCAGATATCGGTAGCAACCTAAGTAATCCTCACATACAAAGAAATCAAAACAAATAAGTTCATAAATTAAGTTATGTATAATAAAGTGGAATAAAACAGGGAATAACTATATTATTCAATACGTATTTTCCCCGCTGGTATGTGTCCTCATTTGCCCAGCAAATCTCGGTATGTTACTATCGACAGTGCGGGTCCAAGAAGCTCTCAGAAGCAACCTGGGAGTGTGCAGCCTACCCGGGCCATCACCTTTATGCACTCATTATAGAGCAGTTTGTATTACGCACAAACGCATTTCTATAAAGTCCCCAATTCACATTTATCATCACTTACTTTATCTCCAATATGTTTTTCTTTTCATTTCCTAGGAAGGCTAAGACGAAAGCCAAACATTGAAATAAATAATTTTCCAAAAAACTGTGAAATTGCCTGGTAGAAATCAGATAATTCCCTGAATGAGAAACTGTACACAAAAATCCAAGTTCACGCCAATGCTTGACCAGCCAACCTACATCTAAAATTCAGCTTCACTGCCAGTCTTCCGGCATGTTCTGTCTTTATTTTATCTGTAACCAGCCTGTTAAATGAATATAAAATATTGTTAGTTCCACAAAAGTCTGAAACTTTTATGTTTTTGTTAACTTGGAGGCACTGAATATATACAAAAAATGAACTCTAAATAAATGAAAACAGGAATTTCATATGTATATGAACACAAAGTAGTTTATTGTATGAACTAGCCATGTGCGCCCAACTACGTTGCACGTGTTAAAGTTGTCTGTGAAAGGCTCCCTGTTTAAACGCAGCTGCCAGTCGTGAACTGGGCCCTTCGTCACACAGCATTATGATTTTTTATAAGGGAAACAAAATTACAAAAACCCTTGGACATTAATTCGATAGGAACGGCCTACCGGAATCACAATGCGAATCATAATTATGTGGTGGTGTAGGAGCATTTCTGCTTCTGTCCGTTCACAGTCCGTCTCGTTTTCACGACGCTGTCGTTTCCTCTAACGATCTCTTCTCAACCTTTCTCCAATCTCGCAGGTTGCTTTGTGGCAATCCAAAGAGTAAGGCGATATACACGGAGAAATGGTTATAAAAGGGGGGACACATAGGTATCCAGGCTCTTTAAAGCATAAATAGGGATCACTTCACTGACGTGAGCAAGCCACGGTACCACTGTTAGACGCACAGCACTCGCCGCCTACAACGTAACAATAATTATTTCCGGAACGTGCTGTAACATTGTCATTCATTTTACCCACTATCTTTCTTTCATTCATATGTTACGTAGGCACGTACCTTTTATCTTCGGCAATCTCATTCTGTAACCAGGCCTCAGGAGCTAACCAGCGTAACACTGTCCACCACTCCTTTCGTTATTCCGGCACATTGTTGACAATCGTGAGTAACAACAACGTACTAAACTGGAAGGTGGTCTACGCATGCATGGAATTCGCGGACAAACAAAGATCAAGATCTCTTTAGTTAATTTAAAGCACAACAATTTGTTTAGTTTGAATGTCTGTGTTTTGAGGTGTGACTGGAGTACTACAGTCTTCAGTAGTATAAGCTTGGAGGAGATTCTTAATGCAATGCCTATGTTTTAGCTGTCTCTCAACTGCCATCTAGTGCTTCTTCTAATTCATTCGCGGACAAACAAAGATCAAGATCCAAATGAAGATTATATATAGAGATGCTGTATGAGATATAAAAGAGCACAAGAAAGCTGACAACGGGATGGGGTTTCAAGAGGTGAGGAAATAGAAATAAAGTGTTCCAGGACCTCGCTGAGGTTGCCTTTTGCAACAAGTGCTGTACTCCTGGTCAACATTGACACTGTGATCTACCGCCAAATCATTAGAAGGGTCCTGAGGTGGTAGTAGTAATGGATGGAGAAGCATTCATGGGGAGGATGTGGAAGTGGTGCAGAGCTACAGATACTGGGGGGTTCAAAAAAATAACAAACTCGACTGGTCTGACAACATAGTGGTGCTGGACAAGAAACCTCGGAGTAGATTGGACTTGCTAAGGAGACTTGGGGTTTTTGATGTGTGCTGCAAGCTGCTGGAAATGTTCGACCAGCCCATAGTAGCCAGTGTGGTGTTCTACGCCGCAGTCTCCTGGGGAAGCAACCTGAGCACAAAATGTCTGAACAAACATATCAGGAAAGGCTGCTCCATCACAGCCTGAACCCTGGACATACTGGAAGCTGTTGTGGAAAAGAGATGGTGGGAAAATTGGATGCAATCATGAGAAACCCCTCTATCCCCTCCAGGAAGCACCCTTTAGAAACACTTTTGGCCGCAGGCTCATTCTAGCACAGTGTGCTAAGAAGCATCTCTGGGGGTCTTTTCTGCCCACTGCTATCTACTTTAAAGGCAGATCTATGTCTGTTAGTATAAATGGGAATTTCTCTCAGTCAGCTCCCCTCACACAAGGCTCCATCCTGGCTGCCCTTTTATTTTCCCTTTATCTGCTGCCCTTAAAGGCCATCATACAAACAAGTCAATCAATCAATCAACATTTATTTATATAGCACATATTCATACAAAAAATGTAGCTCAAAGTGCTTTACAAAATGAATAGAAAAATAGAAGACACAATAAAAAATAAACATAACATGGTGTCACATATCATTGTTATGCTGAGGATACACAGTTGTGCCTCAAAGTTAGTTCTAAAAAGGCTGTTTAAATGCTTTGAGGATACTAAATGTTGGATGGCACAAAATTTCTAACAATTAAACGAAAATAATTCAGAGGTCATTATTTTTGGTCCTACCACATCAGCAGTTGAAATCAGCACTCAGTTAAGATCCTTGGCAGCAATGATTCATAATGATGTCAGAAACCGAGGTATCATCTTCGAGTCATCATTAAGTTCTGAAAAACAAATCTCCATGGTAGTAAAGTTCAGTTTTTACCAACTAAGGCAAATTTCTAAACTAAAATCCTTTCCATCACAGAAGGGCTTGGAAACAGTTATTCATGCCTTTATTACATCTCGCCTAGATTGTTGTAATTCCTTATATGTGGGTCTGCCAAAATCTACTTTGCCGTGCCTTCAGCTGTTTCAAAACATGGCAGTGAGATTCTCAATTGGGTCGAGAAAAAAAGTTCACATCTCTCCCTTTTTAGCCTCTCTGCACTGGCTACCAGTGAGGTGTCGCATTCATTTTAAAATTTTGTTGTTTGTTTTTAAAGCCTTGCATGGTCTCGCTGGCTCTAAAATTCCATATATACTCGCGTTTAAGATCTCCCACAGACAAATCGGGGCTAATTCCGGCATTTTATGATGTCGGTCATATAAGTCGAATGTGGAAAATTCACGCTATTGGTGCAGGAGATTACAATATGCTAACGCCCACCTGAGAGAGTAACCTTTGGACACATAGCCTTTTTTTTCCCTATGTATTATCCCTACTTGACCACACGGTAATACCTGAACTATTCCGAAGCAACGTTTACACTGTTTTGTGTTTTCTGTATCTTACACCCTTATACACCTTAATTGTAAGAGCATCCCTTATCTACGATGGAGTGTTCGATCAGAAGAAAATATGAAGCTGGTTTTAAATGAAAAGTCGTTGAAGTGATGAAAGAAATTGTTAGCTGCAGTGCTGCAACAAAATTTGATGTGTCTGAGAAACTGGTGAAGATGTAAAAAAAATAAAATAAATTGTCATATTTTTGAACTGCTGTAGATGTCGGGGTCTTATTTTATGATTGATTTTTCGGGTTTCAAGACCCGTTTTACGAGAATATATACGGTATATCTGTGACCTCTTTCACCCCTATGTAGCACCAAGAGCACTGAGGTCACCTGGACAACTTCTCCTTGTAGTGCCAAGATCTCAGCTGAAGTCACGAGGAGACAAAGCTTTCTCGGTTGTTGCTCCTCGGCTTTGGAATGACTTGCCTCTTCACATCAGGTCTTTATCCTCTATCGAGGTTTTAAAACGTCGGCTTAAGACCTGCTTGTTTTCTTCCACCTTCCCCACTATATAATGGGATTACGGTGGATGTTATAATTGGTTGTTTTATTAATCGGGTTCTGCATGATTGCTTGCATTGTGTTTATTTTAATACTTCTTTGTACAACACTTTGGCACAACCTCTATTGTTTTAAATGTGCTTTTATAAATAAATAATATAATCTAATTCAATGCTTCTACCTGTGGTATAGCGGGTCCACAGCTCGCTGAGCTCGTTTAGCAAAGGCCATTTTAAATAAATAATCACTGCTCGGCGGCTTAGCGAGGCGTTGGCCATGGCAAGCTGCGGACGAACGGCGGTGTGGCGTTTCTCACTGAGTGCACAGGTGAGGGACTGCCCACATCCGTGATTGTTCTGTGGCTAATTTGCTGCAGCTGCTATGGTCCTTCGTTGCTTAAATAGAAGCGAGTCGGTTAAGATGAAAGGAAAAAGAACAAACGAAAGGAAAGAGAGCGAAGGTTACAGGGAGCGAGGAGGCAAGATGGTGCAAGAGAGGAATAGACGAGCGTGTGGGTGGGCGAGCGAACGAGCGCTCGCAGGCAGATGCGAGGGCCTGGGTGTTAGGCCTACACCCTGGGTTGGAGTTGTTGTTGCTCCCGCTGAGCGACCAGGTAGCGGGAGTAACCAGAGAAGGGTGGCTGGCCGTGTAAGGCTGAGAAGGCTGCGGAATTGGGAGTCTTGGGCGGTAAACTCCTGGCATGAGCATCCAGGTTGTCAGGAAGCCAAGTCTCCGAGGCTAGGATGAGTGCCAGACCGAAGCCAGGGATCGGGAGGTCTCCAGTCTCGTTGAAGAAGGGCAGCTGCAGAGAGCGTCTGCCTGCTGCGAAGCCTAACTGGGAGAAGCAGGTGAGACGCTAACAGAAAAGATGCAGCAGGCTTGTCATTGTTGTGTTTTTTAAAGACTGCTTCCTGTAAGACGTTTTAAACTCATTTAAAAGCATTGTTTTTCTATTTATTGTTTTTACCTCCACGTTTTCTTTTACGGATTAATTATTTATTGAAGAACTTTGGTACTGCACTTTATTTATTGAACACTGTTTTTGTTGACTGTTTTAATAAATGCACTGTTTCACCTTTTTATCATCCCCTTGCTTACTTGTTGCCTTCACTGACTAGCTCACTCGGTAACATTATCGACGGTGTTGGGTTCAAGAGCTTCCAAACAGCAATGGGAGTGTGGAGCCAGAACCCACATCGTCACACTACCCGATGTAGTCGTTATCTATTTATTTATCAAAGGATTTCTTGACCGTATTATTTGTCCTGTGACACTGTATTCTTGTTTTTATGTTTCTGATACTGTATGCATCTCGATTTCTCCTTGGGATTAATAAAGCTTACCTAACCTAAAATTCCTGGGGAGGATGTGGAAGCGGTGTACAGCTTACAAGTAAACAACAAACTGGACTGGACTGAAAACACTGTGGTGCTGGTACAAGAAGGGCCAGACTAATCTAACCTAACTCTAATCTAATCCGGTCTAATGTATATGATATTGCTGCTGTTCACAGATCTTCTTGATTGTGCTACAAAGGAAGGGCACAGACAAGTAAATCCTCAGGTCTCTTCGCTTCTCACTTGATTCCACTAACTTAGCCCCATTGACTCGTATGAAAGGTCACATCTTGTGAAATAAAATTTTCAGTGAAAACTCAATGCTTCGCTTCTTAAAAATGTGCAAGATAAATTGTGCTTTGCTTTCAATGAAAACCTTGCCCATCAAGAAAGATGCCTCATTGCTGTCTGAAAGCATTTTCATCTATTCATTTACAAATGCCTCTGCTTAAATTTTAGGACTGAAATATCCCAAGTGAAAAAATCACTGGAACTGTGAATATCCTCAACCAGGATAAGGCAGTTGCTAAGTTGCTAACCTTCAGTCACAATTTTCCATATTTTACTTGCAGAGGAAACACAGTAATGTGCACGATGGTGTATTTTAGTATGTATGTGTGGAAAATATTCAGTATGTCACATTTTAACTGCACTCCTCCACGCTTACGTGAAAGAGAGACATAAATAAAATTGATTTTGTGATTTGGATTACGTGCTTTACATGGTTGCAGATAAGAACACAGGTAAACATGGATGCATGGCAAAGGCTTCAGGGATCAGTATTACTTGCTTTCCAACATAAAAAAACTTCAGAACACCCAAAATACTCTCGTGTTTTATTGCAATTGTAAAATCACCTGCAAAATGTTACTATTGGGTTTAGAAAACTGTGTGCGAATCAAAATTGAATAGTTTTTCTCTACACAAGTAACACCGTTACAGACGCTTGAAATATAGAAGGGATCAGTACAACAACAACATCTATTTATAAGCACATTTTCATACAAACAGTATTTCAAAGTGCTTTACATAATAAAGAATAGAAAAATAAAAGACACAATAAGAAAACAAAATAAATCAACATTAAATAACATCGAATAAGAGTAAGGTTCAATGGCCAGGGGGGACAGAAAAAACAAAAAAACTCCAGACGGCTGGAGAAAAAATAAAATCTGTAGGGATTCCAGACCATGAGACCGCCCAGTCCCCTTTGGGCATTCTACCTAACATAAATGAAACAGTCCTCTTTGGATTTAGGGTTCTCACAGGAGGACTTGATGATGATGGTCACGTAGACTTCTGTCTTTAAATCCATCCATCATTGTTGGAGCACGAAGAAACTGGGAAAAAGAAACAGAAGAGAGAGTAGGGGTCAGTACGGATTTTAGAGCCACCATGAATAGTTATTATGATAAATTGAACATATAGAGTATCAGGATTAAGTTAAATTAAGTTAAATTGAAGTTATAAAAGGCCATGTTAAAGTAATGTGTTTTCAGCAGTGTTTTAAAGTGCTCTACTGTATCAGCCTGGTGAATTCCTATTGGCAGGCTATTCCAGATTTTAGGTGCATAACAGCAGAAGGCCGCCTCACCACTTCTTTTAAGTTTTGTTCTTGGAATTCTAAGGAGACACTCATTTGAGGATCTGAGGTTACGATTTGGAATATAAGGTGTCAGACATTCCGATATATAAGATGGGTGAGATTATTTAAGGCTTTATAAACCATAAGCAGAATTTTAAAGTCAATCCTGAATGACACAGGTAACCAGTGTAGTGACATCAAAACTGGAGAAATGTTTTCGGATTTTCTTTTCCTAGTTAGGATTCTAGCAGCTGCATTCTGCACTCGTTGCAAGTGATTTATATCTTTTTTGGGTAGTCCTGAGAGGAGTGCGTTACAGTAATCTAGTCGACTGAAAACAAAGCGTGAACTAATTTCTCAGCATCTTTCAGTGATATAAGAGGTCTAACTTTACTTATGTTTCTTAAGTGAAAAATGCTGTCCTAATGATCTGATTAATATGTGATTTAAAATTCAGATTACAGTCAACAATCACCCCTAAGCTTTTTACCTCCGTCTTGACTTTTAATCCTAATGTATCCAGTTTATTTCTAATAGCCTCATTGTATCCATTATTGCTAATCACTAAGATTTCAGTTTTCTTTATTTAACTTGAGAAAGTTACTATTCATCCATTCTGAGATACAAGTCAGACATTGTGTTAGTGAATCAAGAGAATCGGGTACAGCTGTGTGTCATCAGCATAGCTGTGGTAGCTCACGTTGTGCCCTGAGATAATCTGACCTAACGGAAGCATGTAGATTGAGAATAACAGCGGACCCAGGATAGAGCCTTGTGGAACACCATATCGGATATCATGTGTCTTCAGTTGTAATTACCACAACTAACAAAATATTTTCTCCCTGTCAGGTAGGATTCAAACCAATTTAAGACACTGCCAGAGAGGCCCACCCATTGACTAAGGCGATTTCTAAGAATGTTGTGATCAATGGTGTCAAATGCAGCACTCAGATCTAAGAGGATGAGAACAGATAAATGGCCTCTGTCTGCATTCACCGCAAATCATTTACTACTTTAACGAGTGCAGTTTCTGTGCTGTGATTTGTTCTAAAACCTGACTGAAATTTATCAAGAATAGCATGTTTATTTAGGTGGTCATTTAACTGCATAATGACTGCCTTCTCTAGAACTTTACTTAAGAAGGCAGGTTAGAGATGGGTCTAACATTTTCAAGAGCCGAGGGGTCAAGATTATGTTTCTTAAGAAGGGGTTTAACTACAGCAGTCTTAAGACAGTCTGGGAAGACCCCCGTATCTAATGACGAATTTACTATGTCCAGAACATTATCAATTAGCACGCCTGATACTTCTTTGAAAAACCTTGTTGGTATCGGGTCAAGGACGCGGTGGAGGGTTTTAATTGAGAGATTATTTTTGTAAATCAGGTAAATCTATCCTAGTGAAAGAGTTTAATTTGTTTATAACAGGATGCTGGGGTTTAGGAGGATCCTTAGTGTTGAGGGATATACTATGTTATTTCTAATATCATTAATTTTTGATTGAAAAATACAGCATAGCCTCACAGGTTTTACTGGAAGTACTTAGGAGGCATTCCTTTGAGCTACCTGGGTTTAGTAGGCGATCAATTGTAGAAAATAAGACTCTGGGATTACTAGCATTGTTATTTATAATCTTAGAGATATAGCAGCGCTCTCAAGACGGACAGTGTTATTGTATTCTGTTATTTTGACTTTTAATATTTCATAGTGGATAGTTAGTTTAGTTTTCCTCCATTGACGCTCAGCTCTACGGCATGTTCTCTTTAAATCAGACACTCTTTGGGTCTTCCATGGTATACCAATGCTAGAAGATTTTTTCACTGTCTTTTCAGGTGCAACTATGTCAACAGCAGCTCTCACTTTAGAATTAAATCTTTCCACCTTACTATTTACATTATCCTCGCTATTATAGTTGGCACTATAAACGGACTGATTGCTTAGAATGTTTGTAAGTTTTAAAGCTGCTGATGAGTCAAAGAAGCGTTTTTTAACAATATGCTTCTCATGAGTGTTTTTATCATTATTTCTATATTAAAAAGTAGAAGAAAATGGTCTGATAGACCAATATCAATGATCTGCTTTATATCAACTTTCAGTCCTTTAGTAATCACTAAGTCTAACGTATGACCTGCTTTATGTGTAGGCTGATTTATGAGTTGTCTCAAATCAAAAGAATCCAGGAGGTTCATAAATTCTTTTACTTTTAGATCACACTGATTATCTATATGAAAATTAAAGTCGCCAACTATTAGGAGTGTGTCATAGTTAGTAATTAAAATTGACATTAAGTCAGAGAATTCCTCAAAAAAAGACGCGTTGAATTTTGGAGGTCTATACACGGATAATACTAGAACTTGAGAATCTCCATGAATAACAACGGCGAGATACTCAAAGGACTTGAACTTACCAAAACTGACATCTTTACATTTTAACTGGCTCGAGTAAATGTTGCCAAACCGCCCCCTTTTTCCTGGCGGTCTGCACGAGTAAAACTGTAATCCGGAGCGCAGATTCGAACAGCCGCACCGTCTGAGTTAAGCCATGTTTTACTTAGTGCAATAAAGTCTATTTTTATCACTAATAAGATCGTTGATAAAAAACATTTTGTTGGTTAAAGCTCTAACATTTAATAGTGCCATATTTAATGTTTCGGAGGTGCAGTACACTGCCCACAGTTCCTACAGAATAAGAATTTTAACAAATTAAGAAATGGACATGTGGTTAATATTAGCAACAAGTGAAACAACATGTTCAGAACTGAATTCATTATGAAACTTTATATTTCGCTACGCAAAAACAAAACAAAACTGCAAAGCAAATTGTATTTTGTTTCCAGTGAAATCTGTGACATTGACACAAAAAAAAAAAGTATTGAGTCTTATCTGGAAGCTCCCACATGCTTTAATTCTGCCCGCCACATAATAAGTGTGTGTGTCTGTCTGTTCAGCACGGAAGTTCGAGGCTACAGCATGAAGCACAAAGTTAGCGACTCTGTCGCCAAAGTGAAACCAGTGAGAAAAGAAACTTACTTAGCCGCTAATACACAAGGGAGGCGAGCACTTGGCAAATCGAAACCTCTGAAGAGAGAGAAACTCGCTTAGCTGCTGATAAACAACGGACGTGAGCATGTCGGCAAAACAAAACAGGCAAAAATTGAGAACCTTAAAGGCTTAGCCGCTAATGCATAACCGATGCGATTGATTGATTGAAGTGCTAGGAGCCTGGGCTATTTACAGCATGGGCTTACACAGCTAGTATTTAAATAAAGATCTCCAGTGAAAGAAAATGTCACCAAACTCATTTCCTGTTCTGTGTTGTCAGGCTGATACAGTAGAGCAATTTTAAACACTGCTGAAAACATATTACTTTAACATGGCCTTTCTATAACTTCAATTTAACTTAATCCTGATACTCTGTATGTTCAATTCATCATAATAACTATTCATGGTGGCTCTAAAATCCGTACTGACCCCTACTCTCTTTTCTGTTTCTTTTTCTGGTTTCTTTGTGGTGGTGGCCTGCACCACCTCCACCTACTCAAAGCTTCATGATGCTCCAACAATGATGGACGGATTAAAAGGCAGAAGTCTACGTGACAATCATCATCATCAAGCCCTTCCGTGAGAATCCTAAATCCAAAGAGGACTGTTTGATTTATGTTAGGTAGAATGCCCAGAGGGGACTGGGCGGTCTCATGGTCTGGAATCCCTACAGATTTTATTTTTTCTCCAGCCATCTGGAGTTTTTTTGTTTTTTCTGTCCCCCCTGGCCATTGAACCTTACTCTTATTCGATGTTAATTAATGTTGATTTATTTTGTTTTCTTATTGTGTCTTTTATTTTTCTATTCTTTATTATGTAAAGCACTTTGAAATACTGTTTGTATGAAAATGTGCTTTATAAATAAATGTTGTTGTTGTTGTTGTAGGCTCAATTATTTGTCTCACAAAATTAGGATTTATTTGTAATTCTTCACATACAGTAGAATTAAGACACTTGGACAGAACTTGTTGGACGCCTAATGTTTGATTCTTAGTTTTAACTAAGACTTTTCTAGATTTTATTCTGACCAAGCCCACAATCATGCGTTCACATCATACAATAATCTATTCAGTTTCACATGGCCCATTTTAGTGAAAAGCAAGCAAATTCCTGCTGAGTTGTCCTACCTAACATTCTTAAACATTAAACTTTATACAGCTGTCAGTCCCAGAGAGCTGCAGCTTGTTATCTGACATCAAATGCATTTCAAGGGTCAGTGCTTCTCCTGCTGCCTGCTGTTCAGCTTAGTTTAACAGAGAAAGTCATTTTAACAGAAAAATATAGAGATATGTATATGAACAATGTAAGATTTGTACTCTTATTAAGAAGATACTCTTCAACACTCCACCCTTTCATCATTTTTGGATGAATTATAGTTCTGCATTTCAAAAAGGAAATGAAAGGTTGGAGTCTGTAGGGACTGCCACATGTGCCCCAAGTGTAGCTAAAGTAGTGCGGCATGGCAAGACAAGAGAGAAACTTTAAACTTGACTAAACAAAATAGTACTATGAGAATAACAATAATTCCTATAATGAACTCATTGGCTACTATCTCTCTCACCTCTTCACCACCTAATAGCTATCATGTGGTGAGTGTGCTGGTGTAATAATGGCTGACGTTGTATCATCCAGGTGGGTGCTACACATTGGTGGTGATTGGAGTGGCTCACCCCTGTCTATGTTAAACACTTTTAAGTGGCAAGAGAAGGGCTTTATAAATGTAAATAATTACTTACAATCACTTATATTAATGAAAAGAGTGTGTTTATCCACCCAGGTATCCAGTTTGTCAGCCAATGATCATTTGAATCCTCAGAAGAGAAAAAAGGTTTACTCAGTTCATCCGTTGCAGAAAAGATACGGCTCACTGTAGATGTAATATTAGATGAAATGTCAGCTACATATGTGAAGCATTGGCTTCCAACCACATCACACGTTTCTCCTTTGCTCAAAGGACTCTGTCCAGGGCCAATGTATTCTGAAGAGCAAGAATACACATGGCGACCAGTTCTGCTGACATCTCACTGGCTCTTTCTGCAGTCAGTCCAGTTGGAGTCTCCAAGGCTTGAGCTACATGATTAACAAATTCAGTAGCACTTGCACTGTGGGAAAAGGAGACTAGAACCATAGTCCACTTTGGAATCGGTGGGGGAAGATCATCTATCCTTGGATGTCATTCCGAATTATGAAACCGTACTCTGGGTGAATACTGTTGATAGCCATGAATGAAGGAATGTTGCATAGTCACATGGGGCAGTAGATAGGCAAGGTCACACAAACCACACCAGCCACCAGGTCTATTTGGTGCTATTGGAGATTTGGTTAGATTTGTTACTACACAAACAAGCTGATGTGAGCTGTGCTACAAAAAGAACGATAGACAGTTGGAATAAGCTATCAAGTAGTGTGGTAGTCAGTAAGACTTTAGGGACTTTCAAAACTCAACTTGATGTTTTTTGGAAGAAATAAGTGGATAGGACTGGCAAGCTTTGTTGGGCTGAATGGCCTGTTCTCGTCTAGAGTGTTCTAATGCTAACTGTTCTCAATTAAAAGAAGCTTGTCTGCACTAATAAGACACTCGGATGAAGATCTTCCTACAAAAACACAATTGGAGGTGCAGTCCTGAATAAAGCAAGTAAAATGTTCAGGTGTGGAAGCATGGGGTTGTGAACCTAGAAAGTGGGATTGGGTTACTACTTCAGACTTCAAGGCAATAAAAAGAAGGTTTGTAATGGATGGAGAAATTGAAAGACTGAAGAGTACATTTGATAATAATTATAATGCCTTCCTTCATATACCGTGGCATGCAAAAGTATCCAATCCTCTTGAAAGTCCATCCATCCATCCATTATCCACCGCTTATCCGAGGCCGGGTCGCAGGGAAACCCAAACCTCCCTCTCCCCAGCCACCTCCTCCAGCTCCTGTGGGAGGACCCCGAGGCGTTCCAAGGCCAGCCGGGAGATATAATCCCTCCAGCGTGTCCAGGGTCTGCCCCGTGGCCTTCTTCCAGTGGGACATTCCCGGAACACCCCCCAGGGAGGCGTCCAGGGGGCATCCTGACCAGATGCCCAAACCACCTCAACTGACTCCTCTCAATACCGAAGAGCAGTGACTCTACTCCGAGTCTCTCCCTCAGATAACTGAACTCCTCACCCTGTCTCTCAGGGAGAAAACACATTTCGGCCGCTTGTATCCGTGATCTTGCTCTTTCGGTCACTACCCAAAGCTCGTGGCCATAGGTGAGGGTAGATCGTAGATCGACTGGTAAATCGACAGCCTCGCCTTTTGGCTCAGCTCTCTCTTCACCACGACGGACCGTGGCAGAGCCCGCATTACTGCGGATGCTGCACCGATCCGTCTGTCAACCTCCTGCTCCATTCTTCCCTCACTCGTGAACGAGACCCCGAGATACTTGAACTCCTCCATTATACTTTTTTGAACTGTATGAGAAAAGAGGTGTCTACATATGTATCTTTTTGGTATTTTAATGTGAACTCTTATGCTGTAACAATACATTTCCAAAGCCCAAATGAAACATTTTCTGTAGATATTTAAGTGAAGAATACAAGCTCTAAAATTACAGCTTGCATAAGTATTTAAATCTTTGTGCTTTGGAAGCTCCAGGTTTAAACAAATGATAAATGAATCACAAATGGCACAAAAGCAACAGTTATTTGATGGAGGATCGCAGGAATCATCGGGTAAAGCGGTCCTTTCAACGCATTGGCCGTCGCAGCTGTGGAATGACCATTTGGGGGCAGGCAGCTTGATGGCTGAGGTCTCCAAGACTCTAAACAAATCCAAATCATATTATATGATATCATCTACTGTTAAATTCTTATACTTAATATACTTATTACTTAATATGTAATATTTTAATTTGTATATTGTATAATGAGAATTACTTGTGTTCTGTGTATTGTATTGTATTGTATTGTATTGACCCCCTCCTTTTTGGCACCCACTGCACACCCAACCTACCCAGAAAGGGGTCTCTCTTTGAACTGCCTTTCCCAAGGTTTCTTTCATTTTTTTCCCTACAAGGTTTTTTTGGGAGTTTTTCCTTGTCTTCTTAGAGAGTCAAGGCTGGGGGGCTGTCAAGAGGCAGGGCCTGTTAAAGCCCATTGTGGCACTTCTTGTGTTATTTTGGGCTATACAAAAATAAATTGTATTGAATTGTATTTGACAGTCATAATTAAACATAGTGGGGTCCTACTTGTGAGTTCTTTATATCTTACTGGATATGAAAAGCCCCTTTGTAAGGACCACAGACTTTGTTGGACAATCACTGTCAAAAATGAAGAAAAAGGAGCATCTACTGATGCGAGAAACAAAGTCATTAAAAAAGCAGGAAATTGCTACCAAAAAATACCAAAGAATTTGAAAGTCCTGTAAGCCCTGTTGGATCCATCATCAGAAAACTGAAGGTTCATCACAGCACTCGGTCTCTTATCAGAACAGGCCGTCCCTCAAAACTAAACATCAGAGCAAGATGTCGACTGGTGAGAGTGGCGACTAAAAAAACCAGCTGTCACTGTCAGTAGTCTGCAATGCTCTTTGGCTGACACTGGAGTGAAGGTGCATAGGTCCACATTTTCAAGAGCTCGAATCACTGATCGTGTGTTGGGTGTGGCAACACGCTGTAAAATCAGGGCATGCTGCCAACCAATCTTCAAAGAACAGGCTTCTATGGGAGGGTAGCGGGAAAGAAGCCATTCCTTAACAATTTCCACATAAAAGTAGGTATGGCAAACGCCAACCTAAGATGTGGGAGAAGGCTTTATGGTCAGATGAGACCAAAACAGACTTCAAAGAGGTATGTGTGGAGTAAAACTAACACTGCCGATGTCTCAAGAAGCACCATACCTACAGTGAAATATGGTGGTAGCAGCATCATGCTATGGGGATTATGGAAGTAACCCCCGAGGAAGATAGGAATAGTTCAATCAATCAGTCTTTATTCTGTCACCGGTGAGTACATAGGATTTATGCATTTCAAGGCAGAAGAGCAAAGTTCCCTGTTTCAATCGTTTTTTAATATTTTCTCCCTCCTCCTTCCCCTTAACTTATCAAAAAGTATAACATCGTTTATCTAAGCATTTCATCTTGTATTGCGCAAATCGGCTAACCGTTTCTTTTTTGTGTACTTGTCAGATGGGACCCTAAAGAAGGAAAGGTCATCTTTCCTGTGTCTAACAAACGTGTTCCTAAAGAGGAAGTTGTCCTCGGTCAGCTTACCGCACCCTGTCTTATGACAGACGCCTGTATGAATAACGTGCTGTTATAGCAACACAGCTTTGTCAGCTTTTAACCCTTAGTAACTTGCAAGCTGTTCATTTTTTTTCACAGGATGCTTTTCATGTGTTGGGACTGGGGATTTTGCCAGAGATGAAGGGACAATAGATGGACACAAATATTGCAGGAGAGTTTGTTCCGGTCTCCTATGAACCTACGGCTCGGACACTCAGAATAAAGCCAAAGTGACACTGGAATGGCTCAGAAACAGAAAGGAGAATATTTTAGAATGGCCAAGTCAAAGCCCTGATCTTAACCCTGTTGGGAATCTGTGGCACTATTTGAAAACTGAAGTCCAGAGGTGCCATGCCACCTACCTGGAGGATCTCTATCAATTCTGCTAAGAAGAATGGGGAAGAAACCCTCCTGAACAATGTGTAAAATTGGGACATACTTACATACCCAAAAGAACGAAGGCTGTTATTGTAGCAAAAGGGTTCTTGACAAAGTATAAATGTGTAGGCCTTGAATGCTTAGCCAAACACAAACTTTGGAGTTTTTCTTCTTCAGTTAAATATCTACAGAAAATGATTTATTTTGACTTTGGAAATGTATTGTTACAGCATAAGAGTTCACATTTAAAATACTGAAAGGATAAATATGTGTACAAATCTTTTGTCATGCAGAAAATTAGGATGACTCTCAAGGGGATTGAATACTTTTGCATGCCACTGTATCGAAATTCGATGTCCCCAGCCACCAAGTGTTTATTTCATCAATGATAAAAAGACAAACATAAAAAAATGTGGTTTTAGAAGGGGAGGATTTACATATTGCTGGGGTAAAAATCCACAAATTGCTGGGGTTACACCAAGAAATGGTAGAAGAAAATTGAATGGAAAATTTGCTGTCAAAAGAATATGAATGCAGTATGCCTAAGAGAGTAGAAGACGGTACTGGAGCCGGAAACTGAGACACTCCTGTATGGAAGAGCACCTAACAATCAGTTATGTCTACAGAATGTGACTGATATTGAGAGGGAGCTAAAAACATATTGTATCCTTAAGGCTGTAACCGGTAGAGGCACCACTGAGATCCAAACATGAGAAACAGTAAACCACAACACAGTTTATGAATAAAATAACAGTGCACTGTTTCACAATCACCTACCCAGAAGTCAGCCAAAATTCACATTAATTCTCTCCACTCTTGACACAATCTGCCGTAGAGATCTCTGATCAGCTGCTGTACAGCTATGATTCCGCACTCAGATACAGCCGGTTAAAATACTCTGAATGGTGCACTGAGAGTAACAACGCTAAAGCAGCTTATAGTATTTGGAATAGTTTGGCCATTCAGTGTGGCATTATATGGTTACAGGTTGATTAAATCAGATGCCTTAAACTAAATAAATGATAGGTAGTTCATTTCACTGTATTTGATAAAGCCGTGTCAGGGATGTGAATCTAAAAAATTAAGGGAAACCACACTGGAACAGTTGCACTGCTTTGACACTGGGTGACACCAGTTTGCAAAACCCAGCCGAAAACTTGTGTACGCTATGGTTTGAGCTGGCGTGAGAATGTGAGTGGCTTTATCCCTAGTTTAGTTTTGATACATCTCAATGTGAGCATGGAAACTGGCGTACACAACATTTTTCGTGCATACACACCATTTATATATAAGGCCACCAATGTGTTCTGGTTGTATGAGCTCCATTTTGTCAATTATAATGACAATCTTGCCAACTGCAATCCTAAATCAGAGACAGAAAAGAAACTTGCAGAGTCGCTTTTCTTAAATAAGATGTGCCTCGGGTTCAGTTTGAAACTTGAGGAAACAGTCAGTCAGTAAATCTTTTTTTTATTTGGATTGCTCCCATTCTGCATTTATTAAAAGAGATTCAATTAGGATTTATCCTCTGATATTCAAAGGTTAAACAGAAATCTTTTAACAAAATGCTCAAAATAAAAGCTAGAAAGCATCAGATTTTAAAAGTATTTGTAATTGCAGGAGGTGCAAGATTTGTAAATGAAACACTGCATCTTAGTGTGAAACACTCCTCATCTTAGATTTTTAAAGTCTAATGACACACCAACAGACCTATACTGTGAATATTTGCTGTGAATTAATAGGGAAACACATTCCTGATTAATTATTTGGCTTTTTAAAAACTATTTTAAAATTCCTTTGGCAGATGTTATTAAAAGATTGCTTTTTCTTTTTATATTTTTCAGTCAAATTATTATTTTTATTCAGGCGCATACTTTTCTTAACCCTTTGCCTACAACTCTAATTCCAAAAATGTTGGGACAGTATGGAAAAAACTTAAAGTAGTGATTTGTAAATTTACTTTGTCTTGTAAACAGCATTAAGACAAGGGGCCTCATATATAAACGTTGCGTAAGAAATGTTGCGTAAGAACTTTTCCACGTTCAAATCGCGATGTATAAAACCTACACTTGGCGTAAAGCCACGCACTTTTCCACGGTACCTCATACCTTGTCGTACGCAAGTTCTCCGCTCGGTTTTGCAGACTGGCGGCACCCAGCGTCAAAGCAATGCAACTGTTCCTGTGTGGTTACACCTTATTTTCCTGACGCGGCTTTATAAATACACTGAAACGAACCGCATATTGTTTATTATTGTAACGCATCTGATTGTAATTAAATTGTAACAATATGATGGTCCAGGGAACAGCCATAGTATTCCAAATACCATAACTACTTTAGCGTTATTACTCTCACTTCTCCTTCTTCTTCTTCTTCTTTCAGCTCGTCCCGTTAGGAGTTGCCACAGCGGATCATCTTTCTCCATATTACTCTTACTGCACCACTCGGAGTATTTATATCACTGTATCTGAGTGTGAATCACAGCAGCAGCTGATCGGAAAGAGAATTATCGGTATACAGTTTCATGGACACGATGTCTCAGCCACAGCAAAACGTTTTAAAGCCTTTCCAGTACGGACCTCGCGGTTCAGAAACAGTTTCATCCCAAGAACTATAAACGCACTATATAAATTGCTCCTTGTAGAACTGTTTGTACTTATAAGTACAATCACCCCACTGTAAACTTGCACTATAGTTATAATATCGCACAACCTGAGCCACTTTATAAAGCGCGTATTTACATATAATGACGATATCATTTTAAGGTGAAATGCAGCAAAATATGTTTATTAAATTATACAGATAAAACTTTAACTTAATTTAAATAATCTATATTCTTCACTGGGAGTGTTGTGAAGAATAGAATAATTAAACATGTACTACGAAGATATTTCAGTGTTCCTTAAACATTTTGAAGAATCGGCGCTAAGCTTACAGATGGCTTAACTTCTATTACAGAGCTGATTGTGTGGCGATCGGTTACTTGGTGAAAGAAAAGCACTGACTGCAGTGGCGGCTACGTCAATATATACTGAATATAAAACAGAAAGAGAAAATAACAACACAGCTAAAAACGCAGCGACAAATTTCGGCAAAAGTTAAATGCTTGTGTCATGAGCACAAGGCGGCTATGCAGTGTCTGCAACGGATGTGGCCATCCATCGTGCATAAGATACCTTACTGACATTGGCGGGGGAAGGAGCCACCGATTCTTCCTCTGCTCAGTGCCACCACAAGCCTAGAGCAGCCCCTGAGTACTGCTGCAATAAATTATTTCATTGAAGTGAAACACGTTTAATAACGTACTTTAACTCCTATCATCATAAAAATGATATCACGTATACATCTCAGTATTTTAGTTATTCAGAGAGCTGTAATATCACGAAAGTAATGGATTCTGTGTCCAGTTGGAGGAAGAGAGCCAGTTTAAGAAACAAGTAGTGATTCACACACACACAGCACATAGAATATCAAATACAAAACAAAGCATTTAACCTGCTACTTTAATTACGATGTGATTTGAGAAACTGGTTAATTAAACAATTTTAAGATGAAGTTTATGATGTTCTACTTTAATGACAAAATAAACTACGTGATTAAAGTGGAAATGTCGAGATTGAAGTTGACGTTTCGTGCTTTTTCCCCACTGTGTGCCTTTTTTTCTCTGTACCCTAATAAGCTTTCTTATGACACTCAGACAGTGGGCTACTACTCGCCTTTTCACGGCGACTTTGATATGTGACTTCTTTTTATTTCCGCACTGTGCGATTTTGTGAATGTGAGCTTTCAAGTTTCTCCAACACGCTATGTCACTCGATCAACTTCATTTTGTTGATTATACCACGGTTTATTTGAACAAATAGTATGTTTTTCATTTGCCTCCACTTGGTATTCGCTGAAATTCTTATATTTTCCCCGTGCTTTTCCCATTGTCTTTTCACAGAAGGCTGAGCTTAAGGGCGATTTATATTGATTTGCATATTCAAAGAGGCGTAATTCTGGGAGGAGTTGGGGCGTTACATAAAGCATGTGCACGAGCGTTACTTTTCACGCTGATCGGGATTTATGTAGCGGAAGAACGTGGAAGTTGGAGTACGCACAGATTCCTGCATCTGGATTTTTCTGTGCGTAAACACATTTCGGCTTTTGTGCTTACGCCATGTTATAGTGCGAGTTCTACGCACGCCGTTATACATGAGGCCCCAGGTGTTTCATATTTTACCTAATCAACTCTATGTTTTTTTTTTAAGATATATTGATAAGATTTATTCAGAAAATTGTCAATATAACATTCCAGATTTCAGTTTCATCTTGCAAACTTAATCCTAGCTTGGCAAACCCTGTCTTGTCTTACGTGGACAACTTTTTTAACTTTACTTTGGTAACAGAACAGGAAGTCATTGCTGTAATTTCAAAAAAGGAACCTATTACTTTTTTTCTCAGACTCAATTCCCAACATAAACTAATAAAAAGCTCAATAGATGTTCTGGCAGCAACTATTCATAGCATTATCAATAGTGATTGATGCAGTTTTAATCTAAAAGTGTCAGATATCATACCGTTACTTAAAAAGTCTGAGCTATACCCCCACACACATCTAATAATTATGAACCCATTTCAAATTTACTAAAACACTTGAAAAAGTAGTCACCAGATAGCTTTAGTCTAACCGTATACATCATAATTTATTTGATAAGCTACAGTCTTGCTTCTGCACCAGTTGTACACCTGTACAGAAATGGCACTAACACATTTGGTAAACAACATTCTGATATCCTTTGATGAAGGAAATTCCACAGCAATTATGTTGTTAAATTTAAGCGTTTGACACCATTGACCATTCTATTTTATTACAGAGGCTGCAAAATGACATTGGGCCCACAGGCCACTGTGCTGGCCTGGTCTAGTTCTTATTTTTCAAACTTTTACCAAATGCATAGAGAAATGTGCTGACAGGACTATCATCATTGTTCTCAGAAGTTAAATATGGTGTCCCGCAGGGTTCAGTTCTCGAACCTTTACTGTTTTCACTTTACATTCTTTCATTGGGAACTCTCATTAGAAAACATAACATTAATTTTCACTCATATGCAGATGACGCTCAGTTATACCTTTTGTAGCGAGTTCTTCTTAAGTTGGTTGAGGAGCCCAGCACACACAAAAAATCTCCTACTCTTAGGAAAAATAACTCTATTAGGAACAGAACCAGACCGAAGTTTAGCCCCAATTCGATGTCCTCAGCTAGCGTTGTTTTATGAATTTATAAAAAGGAAATAACCACCCCAACAATTATTTAAACAAACAAAAAGAATATATATTATAAATCAATCCTTATCAAATCTATAACAACTAAACAAACCCTAATTAATAACACTTCTATAATACACTCCCCATAAAACAGCGAAACAGAAAAGATTGAAAGAAAGAGAGCAAGCAAGGAAAAGAAACGTAAATATCCTCCCTTTCAGAAAACACAAATAGAATCACAGCACAGACAGCACAGCAAAAATATAAATTAGACACACATACAGTCCCCCAACGTTCCCCAGTCCATTTTGTATTAACTTTGTTTTAAGTCTCTTTCCACACGGCCTGGGAAGTCTGCAATAAATCCAGTGAACAAGTCAGATATGTTCCGCTGACTTGTATACCGTATCTATATGTAAAAGAAGTGATCTCACTGGCCTGGCGACGATTCCTTTGTTGAAAGATGAAGTCCGTCTCACCCGGGTTTCTCGGCGCTAGCGTCCATCCATGGCCGACGCCCGCACCATAAAAGCAAAGTAAAGCCGTGTGCTCTGAGGGCTGTTCCACGAAGCGAGCTAACCTCAAAATCCAGGTTTATTTCGATAATCCCGGTTTCTCAAATTCGGTTCCACGAACGAGGCTAACCTGAAGCTCCGCTTAATTACTATGCCAACATATGCTCTTGGACAAGCCTGCTCTGTGGCAGGCTAGTTGTGAAGCTTAGCTCAGCTTGATGAATATGATTGGACAAGCCATGTGATGTCACAGCATGACATTCTGCGGGGCTGGGATTATTCTGCTGCTGTTCACTCCCTCTTTCGCACACATCGACCCTCCAATATAAAATTATTACAGATTACATGGAGGCGATTCTAATTACTTAGAAATTATAAAATGACAAGGAGTGCATTGAAGGCTTTTACATGAATAACCATGGCGTGCCCATTTATTCATAATCCAGTTGATGAGGGAGCGAGGCTCATTCGTAGAGCTTTAAGGCACCAGGTTCCACAATTACTTCGGCCCAGGATAGATCCTTTGCATTTTGCGGATGATTATTTATCTGAGCTATAGATTTAGTAGACACAGTATTGCATATTTGTGTCAGTTATTAGAACCTTACATTTCTAAAAACACACGCCGCTCTAAAGCCCTTACGGTTGCACAGTCTTTGTGTATCGCTTTGCGTTATTTTGCCAGTGGTTCATTTCTGTACAGTGTGGGGGATGCTGAACATTTAAGCAAAGCTACAGTGTGCCGTGAAATCAGGAAGGTTTGCGTTGTATTAAAATCCTTTTTAAATATATTCATTACCTTTCCTGGCCACCGAGGAATTCTTGCCATTAAGGAAACTTTCTTTGGAATTAATGGTGCTTAATCTTTAAACATCTACTCATTTACAGCACATAAATCATTATCTGATAAATAACTGAATTTAATTTGTCAGGCTTTCCTAACGTCATTGCAGCCATTGACTGTACACACGTGAGGATAAAGGCTCCAGCAGGTCCAACAGAGCATGATTATATAAACCGCAAATCATATCACAGTATTAATGTACAGGTAAGTACTGATAATATCTCACATTTATATACAAGAGGTGAAAGTGTAGTCGTCCAACATTAGCAATGTATGTCATTACCATTTCCTAAAATGTTTCAGATGGTATGCACTGCTGAACATCTAATTTCAAACATTGTGGCAAAATGGACAGGATCAGTACATGATGCCAGAATTTTTCATGAGTCTTCACTGGCTCAAAGCCTCAGACAAGGCAAGTCAACTAAAATTCACAAATATACTATAGTTTATTATACTACAGTCTAATGTGTCTACTTTCCATTATAGGAATTTTTCCTGGTGTGCTGCTTGGTGACAGAGGATACCCATGTCTACCGTTTCTTCTCACACCATATACAGATCCTGCAACACAAGTAGAAAGACATTTCAATCATGCCCATAAGACAAGGTCACGCATTGAAATGACATTTGGACAGTTAAAATCCAGATTTAACTGCCTGCGGCATCTCAGAGTTACACCAGACAGAGTGTGTGACATTGTAGTAGCCTGTGCAGTTTTGCATAATGTGGCAATACTGCAGCAGGAGCGTATGCCAATAATGACGCATTCTTCACTTGCTGCCAGGACCTTTTCGTTCCACTCATGTTGCTCCTGAAACCAAGCATTATTAATAATTATATTAATAATTACAATTATATATCACTTTTTATCCAAGATGAACCCATATAATTAACATGCTGTCCTGTTTATCAATGTGTTAAAATAACCTTAAAGTACCTTACAACTGGTAACAAAATGCATATGTAAAAGGAAATTTTAATGACTATACATTTTGAAGGCTTGAAAATGTTCTCATTTAGTTGTTAAATAGTTTGACATCCTTAACAGAAAAGTTACTAAAATCATTCTTCTCACTCTCCTCTTTAAAATACGAGCTCCTTGCCTTTTAAAGTCAGTTCCCCTTACATTACACCAAAGCACGTTTTGGCAAGGACCCTCAGTGATGGTTTGGCCCCCTACTCCCCTTAAAGAGAGATCACACAGACACTTATTCCCTTGGACATAGACTCTAAAGGGAGCAAGCAGAAGAAAAAGTTAAAAACACAAAAAATATGTGACAACCATTACACTTTCTTTTAGACCAAATGATGTTTCTCTGATGCTGTGCTTGATTTGTTTTGTCAATGAGTTAATGGAGTGAATGGATGAGAATTGCTTGTCTTTGAATACAGTGATCCCTTGCTGTATCGCGCTTTGACTTTCGCGGTTTTGCTCTATCGCGGATTTTATATGTAAGCATATGTAAATGTATATTGAGGATTTTTCGCTGATTCGCGGATTTCTGCGGACAATGGGTCTTTTAATTTATTGTACATGCTTCCTCAGTTTGTTTGCCCAGTTGATTTCATACAAGGGACGCTATTGGCGGATGGCTTAGAAGCTACACAATCAGAGCACGTATTACATATTAACTAAAACTCCTCAATGCTATAAGATATGCCTCCTGCGCGGTGCTCGATTGTTTGCTTGTCTCTGCCTCTATCTCACCCTCTCTGACATTCTCTGCGCTTGACGGAGGAGATGTGAGCAGAGGGCTTTTTGCACAGAGGCTGTTTGCTTAGAAGATAGGGACGCTCCTGTAAAAAATGCTGAAAGGCTACCTTCGCATTGATCCCTTCATTGCCGCTGCTTTATCGCGGTGCTTGCATACTTAAAAGCGCAACAGCCCTATTGATTGTTCATTGTTTACTTTACTCTCTCTCTGACATTCTCCGCTCCTTACGCGCACTTTGAAGAGGAAGATATGTTTGCATTCTTTTAATTGTGAGAAAGAACTGTCATCTCTGTCTTGTCATGGAGCACAGTTTAAACTTTTGACTAAAGGGTGTTATTTCATGTCTAGAGGGCTCTAATAATGTTAAAAAACGTATTTAGAAGGTCGTAAACAGGTTTTCTATGCTCTAACTGCGAAAATATTAGATTTATAAATAAAGAATCCTACTTCGTGGAAATTCATTTATCTGTCTGGAGCGGATTAACCGCGATAAACAAGGGTTTACTGTATAACTGTGCGGAGAATATTTATAAACAGTGTGGGAGAGTTTCTAAGGGCTTAAAATATATAAAAATAATCATACAAACATATGGTTTCTACTTCGCGGATTTTCACCTATCGCGGGGGGTTCTGGAACGCAACCCCCGCGATCGAGGAGGGATTACTGTACTGAAAAAACAGAAGTACTAGTTTATTGATGGAATGATGCTGAATGCAACAATATTTTGTCACTCTTTAACTAAGTTGGAACCCCCAATAGTTTTACCCATCAGCATGCAATTTAGAAAATATCGTTGACAATGACATGTCAATTAAAACACAAAGTACAAAACTATCTAAAACATGTTTTTCCATCTTAAAAATATTGGAAGATTAAGATGTTTTCTAAATGTGCAAGGTACTGAAAAATTAATTCATCCATTTATTTCCCGGAGGATTGGCTACTGCAATGTGTTATTCACTAACGGTTCTATTTAATATTTATGCAGGTTTCAGTTATTTCAAAATGCTGCTGCAAGGATTATTATACAAACCAGAAAATGTGAACATATAACTGCAGTCCTTACACTGGCTCCCAGTTAGGTTTAGGGAAGATTTCAAAAATCTTCCTTTGAACTGGTCAAGGCCCTGCTTACTTATCTGAACTTATTACCTATAATCCAAAGCGCAGATTGAGATCTCAAAATGCTGGTCTGTTTAAGATTCCAAGGATTAATAAAATAACAGTAGGAGGTCAAGCTTTTAGTTACAGAGCCCCTAAAACTGTGGAATGATCAGCCTGCTAATACAAAAGATGCACCTTTAGTCTCAGCTGTTAACATCAAGCCTGAAGGCTCACAACATTAGTCTGGCATACCCTGACTAGAGCTGCTGATTATCTGTGCATCCTGCTTCTCTGTTTGTTAGTCATTTGTACAGAAATATGTGTATCACAATATTTTTAATCTATATATATATTGTGAGCGGGGGGGCTGAACGCACCCCTAGAAGACACAGACGCTCCTCAAAAACCCCCTCTTAAAAATGCTGATAGACTACCTTCACATTGCTCCCTTACTTGATGGACTTACTTGGGGCTGCTCTGTTGCGTGACATGCTTCTTGCGTGCCGCTTCACATACTTAAAAGCCTGAACAGCACTTGTCCCTTTTGGCTGATTGTTTGTCTCTCTCTCCTCCTCCAGACATCCTCTGCTCCTGTTGGGGTATCACTCCTGACGCGCACCCTTATGAAGAGGAAGATATGTTTGCATTCTTTTAATTGAGAGACGAAACTGTCATCTCCGTCTTGTCAAGGAGCATGTTTAAACTTTTGAAAGAGAAATATGTTTGTTTGTATTGTTTGAATAAAGTTCCTGTCTGTACAATCCCCTGTGTTTCTGTGCATATCCATGACCCAAGCGTGACAATATATAAAAGTCAATGTATATGTGTGTGTTTGTATTTATGTTCCAGCATCACTTCCGAATAGCTGGAGTGATTTTCATGAAACTTGTTACACATGTTTCTCATTGTTCAACTAAAAATACTGTAGGGTGGTGATCTTGCTGTCTTGTATGCACGTTATCATCCAGTTGACACTTGGAATGACCACCAAAGGGAGGTGACTGCCAGCATTCATTATGTTTGAGCTCCACTGCGGCCCTTTTGCTTTTGAAACTAAATAAGAGTTGGGCAGTTCCGAACGTCAACTGGATGATAACATACATACATACATACAAGACCACAAGACAAGCACATTAGTGAGTCTTCATTATTTGTTAATTGATTTTTATTTTTAAAGTTGTGTTATTTTAATTATATTTTCCTCAAACAATTAAAAAAAACAAAAACACTTCATTTTCTTCCCAGGCAACGCTGGGTATTTCAGCTAGTTGTTACTAAACTTCCTCTATTCTGTTTCTCTTCTCTGTATATGGATGTGGCATTTGATTCCACTGCTCTCCTGCATATGGAAAGTCATCTCAGATAAAGAAGCATCAGAATCATCAGATGGAAAGATTCTCTTATCAGACTGGACAGCCAGCAGAGACTCCACTATGGAAAACCCAGGAGGGGCTAGGAGGCCCGTTGGCTTAGATCTTCAGGACTATGACTTTGTTTTTGACTTTCTCTTTTACAATTTTTTTCTATTCCATTGTCAACTGGTCAAAGTTCATCAGTTAACCAACGGACAGATATTGTTGATTTCCATTTTCGTTTTATCAGTTTCTACCTTGTTCCCTGTGTGTTTTAACAAATCTGCATATATATGTGCACCAGTTCTGTATTTAGTATTATCAGTACTGGTATTTTAACTAAGAATTGTTCACTGCACTCTGTGCAGGCACTAAGAGAAGAGCGCTATAAAGAAGTATGTTGTATTGTATGGTATTGGATTTGGAAATTGACGTTCTAAAACAGTTGGGACGGGATGGTTTAGGGCTGATGATGATGTGACAAGTTGAATTAACAAAGTGATATGAAACAAGTCAGGCAATCATTTTCCTGTATTTAAGGATTGTCTAACCCCTCAAGATCAAGGATGCATTAGTAAATAATCCAGCACTATGGGAATAATGTTCTCCCAAGAACAAACTGGAAAGATTTTTAGAATTTCATCCCCTACAGTGCAACATATAATTAAAGGTGTCCAGTCAAATCTTGGTGCATAAAGGGTAAAGCTGAAAGTCATTTCTGAATGTGCCTGATCTCTAATTCCTCAGACATTTACTGTCTTAAAACCATCATGCATGTGATAATATCATGATGTGGGCTTGGGAATACTTCAATAAATCTTTGTCAGTCAGCACTTTCCTCTGCTACATCTGTGGCTGAGTTAGTTTGTTTTATTGTGAACATTCTCAAAATTTTTTTTTATATATACTGAACTTCTTTTGTTTTATATATATTGTAAATTTTGTTTATTTTTGAATGTAATCATTGTATCTGTTGTATATAGTTCCTATTTGTCTGTTGTAGCGGGGGGGTCGCTTTAATTGATGCAACACCCACGGGACGCGCATGTAGCGTACAGCAGACTCCTGGCAAAAGCTGGATGACGCTTTTGCAGGTGAGGCGCTTCTCAATGCTCTCCGTCTCTTGTATAAGTTGACAAGTTTTAAATAAGTGTTTTCTGTATGAAACTGAATGGAACCATCACGCCATGTGGTTGTCGATGTGCTTTAAGGTTCTGTTGTCCCTTTTGGTCGGCAGAAATGGGTTTTAAAAGTGTTTGGTTTAGCAGAGATTCAACCTCATTGGTATATTGTTTGGCTTGCTACAGGAGACTGAGAGCGCCTGACGTTACATGTGCTGACTGTGCCCTTTACTGCTTGTCTTGTAGGTATGTTGCAACGTTAATTATTGTTGTTTATATTCAATTGTTAAATTTGTATTTATTGTATTTGTGTATACATGTTTAATTAAAAGAAAAAAAGGCTGGATGACGCTTTTGCAGGAGACTGAGAGCGCCTGACGTTACATGTGCTGACTGTGCCCTTTACTGCTCGTCTTGTAGAAAAAAGCTGGATGACGCTTTTGCAGAAAAAAGCTGGATGACGCTTTTGTAGAATAAATGGCAGAATTTGGGTATTGCTGTGCCTGTCTTCTTCCAAATCACCAGCAGCCATTCTAAAGCCGCTACACATCCACAGTTGAAAGTTAAAGCTTTACTAATGCAAAGCAGATGCCATAACTCAACAGCGTCCTGAAGTACAGCCAACTTCCTTGGGCTCAGTTTTTTGTGAGATATAAACTACAACAGTGGAATTGTGTTTTGTGGTTCGATGAGTCAACATTTCAAAATGGCTATGGATAAAACAGTCATTGCGTTCTCCAGGCCAGAGAAGAAAGTGACCACCCAAGCTGTTGTCAACGTCAGGTCCAAAATGTCCAATGTCTGTCATGCTATGAGGGTATGTCTGTGAGGACACCATTAATGCACAAAGATATGTACAAATTTTGAAGCAACAGATGCTGCCATTCAGCGCCTAGCACGACAATGCCAAACCACATTCTACGCCATTTGTATACGCAGAGAGTGTGGGTACGAGATGGGCCTGCCTGCAATCCCGATCGGTCTCTGATTGAATGTGTGTCTCATTTTGAAGTGGAAAACCATAATGAAGGGCCTGTACAGTGGATGAATCGGAGAAAATTCTGATTGATAAACTCGTCTTTATTGCCCAAATGCTTAAGAAGTGTTATTAATAGAAATGGTAATGTGGCACAGTGGCAAACATTAAACTGTCCCAAGTTTTATGAAGTGTATTGCGGTCAACAGATTTGACCTGAGTGTACGTATATTACTTACAAAACAATGAAATTCTGAAGATTTAACATCAAATAATGTGTTATTGTAGTGTTTTCAATACAGTTCAAGGTGAATGGAATTTACACATCACTCTTTTTTGGTTTTATTAGCCTTTTCTATATTGTTCCAACTTTTTTGGAATTGGTGTTGTGTATTTCGGGGTCACAACCAGGCAGAGAGTGAGATAGCGAAGAGCCCTGTACAGGATGCTAATTCTTTGAATGTTGTAATTAATATATAAAAGATCAAACAAAGCTTTAGAGCTAAATGCTAGAATTAGAAGATAACTGTATTAAAATCTGGAGCAGTAACACGCACAGTAGGTGAATTTTTGCACTTTGTAAGAATTCATATTTTTTGCTAATTAGAGATTTTCAGCTGATTATCTCTCTGTGGTAGTGATGATGGCAATAAACCATCTATAAGCAGCTTGTTAGAATATAATCTTACTTTTTTGTTGTGTGCTCCGTGTCAGTATTTTAGGCTACAACTACGTAATGTATAAGAGTGTCTTAAATTAGATAGTGTCTTAAATTAGATAAAAAGAGTGTCCTGGGTCTGAAACCTGATGTGGAGTCTGCTCCTTCTCCACAAGTCTGTGTTCTCTGGGTGAGTTTTTCTGTCCTTCATAGATGTGGAGGATGTTCTGCTCTACCTTCTCTACACATCCTACTCCACTTGGACCATAGGATCATGTTCTTTGATTTTTCCAGTGTCTTTAACACCATTCTGCCTCATTGACTGGGGAAAAAGCTTAAAGCTTGGAATCTGGAAATCCTCACAATCTTCTGGATCAACAGACAGCAGTTTCTGAGGCAGAGGGACTGTCTATCAGAAATGGTGGTGTGTCATACTGAAGCACAACAGGGAACTGTCCTGTCTCCCTTCTTGTTTACTGTCTACACAACAGATGTCCAGTACAATACCAGCAATTGCCATTTACAGAAGTCATATTAAGACTAAGATCAGCAAGACATAATAAAAAGAAAATGTCTAAAAAACACGCAAAGAAAGACAGAAATAAAGTTGTAGTAAAAAAAACTTTAAAAGGAGACACATATTCAGACTGCCTGAGTTCATTCCGGAGTGGATGTCCTCTGACCACAAAAGCACAGTCTCCTTTAGTCTTTAACCTAGGAGATTAAAGAACATCTGGAATGAGCACACTGTGGATTTTGATTAAAAGCATTTCATTTATAAAAGGATGAGCACAGATTAGTCTCGATAAGGGAATAATTCCAAGGGCCCATGTTCAAACAACTGGTGTGCCATAAACAGATGAACACTGCCATGACCGTAACCCAGAAATAAAATCGAGATACCTCTTATCTGTTTTACAGACCCAGTTTCTACACTTGAGAATTGCTTTGAGTGGTGACATCACCATGGTGGGGGGTCAGCTGGGGAGGGGAGGGGGGTCCAGACCCAAAGGCAATTCTAGCGACTATAGGGGCCCCATGCAAAGACTTCCATTTCATGGAAAAATTGGTTGTTATACTACAAAGTTTAAATTAGTAAAATCAACAGGGAGGTTTTAATAAACACAAATCTTTAATTTTAGTTTTGTTACAAACCGATTAAATAAAACATCACAACAATAATATTTGTAGAGGAAATAGAAAAAATTATAATAGAATAAAGTCAATTTTAAAAACATAATAAATGAAAAAGCAAATACTGTAAATGGTGAAATACATGTAATGTGCACATGGGAATAAAAATAAAATAAAATAGTGCATAATAGAATTTTAAAAAAGCACAAAAGATTTCTGGTAAAAGTAATACTGTATCTATCAAAATTGCTGCTGGTGGGCATTGGCTCCAGCCAATTCAGCCAATCTCTCCGTCAGGTCCTAAGACCCTCAAAGACTGCGTGCTATTGAGGTTAGAGCTCAGACTGACAGGCACGCAGTAGATCTCAAGTAAAACTTAAACAGCTTTAAATATGGAAACATCTCTCACCAGAGACAACAGTTATAGAAACAATCAGGACTGCTGAGAGACTACATGTTGACTTCTTAGACCCCCTTCTTCTCTGTCACCCAGTCACCCCATGGTTGAACTGGTGCTGGTGATTGTGGCCGTGCCCTGACTGAATTGGGTTCTGGAATTTCTGAAATGGTCGAAATGAACCGTGTCAATCCTGTTTTTGATTCCAGACATGTAAATGCCCTTTGTGATTTATGAAATCAGCCCTGATTACATTTAACGTTACGAAAAAGTTACGTTCATCATTAGCAATGGAGATTGGGTCCCCCCTTTGGGGGGTTTCTGACTCTGTCTGTGTCGAGTGTCGATACTATGGTTCAAGGGGATTGCTTATAAATTTGTCATTGCAATGAGTACTTATGTAAACAGGGACCCCCCATCAGTTCAAGGCCCTAAGTAATAGCCTGCCTTGCCACTCTTCTGCTTTCCAGAGACAAACAACCTCCTTATGAGACTGTTTCAAAAATGAGCAACAAAATGGGGAGACCATGTAGAAAAAGTGTTGCTGTTTCTACATGGTGTCACCGAAATGTGCGGAAATCTCCTTAAATGAAAGTCTTCAATGTTCACTTTGATCACGTCTGAATTGTATGATTTGTAATTTTAAACTTTGGAGCTGAGAGGTAAATAAAGAAAAAATGTGTTTTTGTCCAAACATTATGGAGGGCACTGTACTGTATATGTTATAGCGTTTGTCTGTCTAATTTGTCTGCATATTGTCTTCTGTGTTAACATTACAATAAATTTTACTATTCTTTTTGTTAAAACAAGTATGCTTGAGTTACCTTAAATGCTAGAGACCACTTCCTACAACAGAGCAAGTAAAAAAAGTAGGAGCCTTACCGAATTACTTCATTAATTACTGGCATTGCCAAAAGACAAGACCGATAACTGATGAAGTGAGTTCCATCTCTCCTCCATTCCACTTTATTGTGACTGCCCCTGGGTGGCTAATTTAAAAATTCTCTGTCCATTTCTACACTGTGGCACTCAGAATTCTGGCCCGGTGCATCCTGTCTGTTTTAATTCTCCCTGAGATGTGCCACAGGTGATTTAGATAACCTGTTTAAAGTCCAATTATTACTTACAATATTTAAGTATTAGGGTGAAATATGAAGTCAAGTAAAATGACACCTTTCATTAGCTAACTGAACAGATTACAACATACAAGCTTTCGAGGTAGCTCAGACCTCTTCCTCAGGCAAGAGGTAATGATTTGCTTATGACAGCAGAACTTGGATAAACCGGCATATTAATTTTGTTAGATCTTAGTGCAGCATTTGACACAGTCAGACATGACATTCTACTGTCCAGAATGGAGAACATGCTGGGTATTTCTGGCACTGCCCTCTGGAGTTTTAAGTCCTATCTGACTGATAAGTAAGAGTTTGTTAGTCTTGACAGCAGCAGATCAAGCTCAGTGCCAGTAACAAAAGGAGCTCCACAGGGCTCTGTCCTCGGCCCTCTTCTCTTCTGTATTTATATGCTTCCCCTTGGCTATATCATTCATAGCTCTGGACTGGGTTATCGTTTTTACTCAGATGATACTGTACTCTATTTCAATGTTAAAAGTGAAACTTCATCAGGGCTTTCTCAACTCACAACTTACCTCAGTGAAATTAAAACCCAGATGGAGCAGAACTTTTTAAAATTAAATTGCAA
Organism: Polypterus senegalus; assembly: GCF_016835505.1. Lineage (NCBI taxonomy): Eukaryota > Metazoa > Chordata > Cladistia > Polypteriformes > Polypteridae > Polypterus > Polypterus senegalus. The sequence goes on from NC_053158.1 coordinate 14,053,925, forward strand.
CAAAACTAAAGTCCTGCAAATTGGCACTAAAGCGCAACTTAAGAAAATGAGCTCTTTCTCAGACACTCTATCTTCTTCTAATGCAAGGAATCTTAGTGTCATTTTTTAGTTCCTTCCTTTCTTATTCCATCCACATAAACCACATTAAAAAAACTTCCCTACTTTCACTGCTGTAACATATCCTGTATTTGCTCATTCCTCTCCTTTTCTAATGCCGAGAAACATCCTGCATCGATTACTGTAACTCCCTACTTGCAGGTGCCATTTCTAATGTTATATCACAGCTTCAGCTGATTCAAAACTCTTCTGCAAGATTCCTAACATGAAGCAGTAACAGCGAGCAAATAACACCCATTCTGCTTTGCCTCCACTGGCTCTCTGTGTTTTACAGGATTGAATATAAAATCCTATTATTAACCAACAAAGCTTTAAATGGTCTTGCACTGGACTACATCAGTGACCTTCTCCATCACTCTGCTCCCATTAAGGACCACTAAGGTCATCTTCTTCTGGCAATCTTCTTGTGCCCCACACTAACCTGCACTCTATGGCTGACAGCAGGGCCTTTAGCTGTATAGTACCCAGACTCTGGAATGACCCCCCTAAATTAATGAGATCAGCTGACTCCATGTATTCTTCAAAAAACAACTTAAAACTCGTGTGTTCAGGAAGGATTTAACTTAACTTGACATTCTGCCTCCTCTTTCAGTCTTCCTCTCTGTCCAGATGCTCAGAAGAATTTGTGTGTGTGCATGCGTGTTATATCACAAATGATACTATTTGCTAGGCTTTCTTTTAGCATTGAATTTAGTATTTTGCGCTGGTTTATTGTTTTTTATTCTATTTAATGCGTTTGTATATCCTGTATCCATCTGTTTTAGTGTTCTATTCTGGAAACATCCGTATCCATTGTTACATATACCTGCTGTTTCTTTATGAGACTCTGTGACGCGCCTTAAGCATGGGAAAGGTGCTATATAAATACCATTTTATTATTATTATTATTATTATTGTTGTTGTTGTTTTAATCTCTTCATGAATCCATCCATTATCCGACCCGCTATATCCTAACTACAGGGTCACGGGGGTCTGCTGGAGCCAATCCCAGCCAACACAGGGTGCAAAACACCAGGCAGGGTGCCATCCCACCGCAGGTAATCTGTTCAGTTAGCCAATAAAAGGTGTCATTTTATTTGACCCTTTTTTGGGGTTCTGTGTAAAATAAGATCAGATTTGACTTTTTTTTTGTGTCCTTTCAATGTGAATAAATGAAATACATATGTTAACAGCAATCGTTTTGTAATGTCATATATTTTGCGGAAGGGTCAATGCATTGTGACAGTAGATGGCGCTATATCAGCGCTTAACGCGGCACAGCTATACGAGTACAATGTGCAGTGAGATTCAAAACAGATCATGTCTATGATTGCACTAGTTTGTGAAAAAGAGAGAAAAGAGAGCTAAAATAAATATATGATGTGACATCTCTACAGGGGCATGCCAGCCACCCAACCTGACACAGACAGACACAAGAGGCACGCTTTTTATTTCCTTCTCTGCACAGCACACAGTGCACAAATCACAACAAATAGCTCGTCCTTTTCTTCTTTTCTCTCTATTCGTTCTTCTTTTTTCTCTTCTGCCACCCTCACTCCTCCACTCACTAGCTCTGTCCTCCTCCTCCCGACTCTGGCTCCCAGAATGGAGTGAGGCGGCCTCTTTTATAATTCACCTGGATGTGCTCCAGGTGCTCGTTGATGACCTTCCTACAGCACTTCCTGGTGTGGCAGGAGTGCTACATTGGCACCCGGAAGCACTCCGGATGTACCTGCTTCCTGGTCCGGCAGCACTTCCATGGCTTCTGAGCCATCCAGGCACCCCATGGTGGTGGTGGTCACGGGTCCCCACAAGGCTGAGCTTCCAAGCTTTGTTCCCGTGGCCCCACCACCCAACAAGGTGGCTGCCTTCTCGTGTTCCAGGGGAGGTACTGTTCTTCTCCTGGTTCTTCCCTCTTCCAGGTGTCCATCATAGCCAATATGTTTTGGCCACAATTGTATTTCTCCACGCTCTCGTCACCTAGTCGAAGTTTTTTAAGTTGCTGAAATTATCAATGCACTTCTGGTTCAGCTCTTTTGTTATTTTTTGTATTAATACAGACTGAGACAATGGTAATCAGGAATTATTGGTATATATTTAACTTCTGACCCCGTTACCTCTTGTTCTTTGTGCGTATTTTGTCCTTTGTTGCTTCATGGCTGTCTAGACTTGTGATTGGCTTTAATCATCTGATCAATAGCAGCATCAGTAACATCACCCCCCCAGCCATGACCTTCAAAATGTATATAACGAACAAAAGATACCAGTAGAAGTAACACAAAAAAGAAACAGAAGACTTTAATTGGACTCTGCATAGTTATTTTCAAAGGAAGGTCAGCAAAGGTCTTCTTGTACTTACTTGCCAAAATGAAACTTACTCATTAACACTGAGAAGGCACAACAATACTGTTGTTTTTCTACAAAATTGGCTTTATTTCATTTTCTTTAATCTAATAACTGAAGTCTCCTATGTGGTGAAGATCATATTGCTCATTTGCTGTGAAATATCACAAATCTTCAATTTGCAGATTCACTGACAAGTCGGTGGCAGCTCCAGTAGGCAGCATTTCATGTAAAAGTGAGTCAAACTGACTCATGTTGTCAAAATGTCAAATATTTGAAAGAGCAAAATTATGATGATTAAAACTAGGAGCCCGTAATGAGCCTGACAACTTTTATTATCATCAAGGAAGAGATCTGGCATACATTCTGTTGGCAGATTGGCCACCATATTATTCAAAACAGCAGGTTTAATGCCATCCAATGTGATCTTGCTGCCACCGCCATCCATCTATCCAGACTTGACTGTGTTTGATAATTTTGGCAGCCAAAATGTAAGCTTTGATCATTTATGAAATTCACACCACTTCCAACTCTACCAAGAACTACCTGCTGTCAGCCAGGCCCCTAAATAAAAAGAGATAAATTTGTGTTATGATAGGGTGCTTGCTCAGTGGTCCTCCACACAGCGCATTCAGAAAACTAATTTGCTTTTTCACATATTGTTATGTTGCTGCCTTATGCTAAGATAACTTAAGTTAATTTTTCCATCATCAAGCAATATTTCAGAATGACAAGACAAAAATGGGATTTTAGAATTATTTGGAAATGTATTAAAACTAAAGCACCAAAATATTTTTCTTCCTCTTTAGCTTCTTCCACTTCTATGTGGGATGGATGTACTGAACCAACTTTCTCCAAACAGCACAGTCCTGCACAACCTCGACAGTCAAGCCCATTTTTCTTCAGATCTTCTTTTACTTTATCCATCCACTTGACTTTTACTTCCCCGGTATTTCCATTCCCATCACTCTTATGGCCACATCTTCATTACATGTCCATACCACTTCAACCTACTTTCCTTTCTTGGATATCTTTCCCACTTTTGTTGTACCTCTGATTGTCTCATTTCTTCTTGTGAACTTTTTTGACAGAACTTTATTTGTCCCCTGTTGGAAATTTGATTTTTTACAGAAGCTCTTTAAATAAATAAACAAACAAACAAACAAACACACACTTTGGTCTGAACAAAGAAGAAAATTCAAAAGAAAGAAAACTTTCAACTTGGCAATCCCAGTCTCAGTGAAGCATTATGTAGATGTATTGCTGTTGGTATGAAGTCCTCCAGTCACGCTTCTTCAAACACTTCTGCTGAATAATTTGTATGCTGTAAGAGTGTTGGTGTGTTAGAGAGAGGATGTGCTCCCTTTTACTACTCATGTCCACACATCATTACTGATCTTACCACTGTCTTAAAAACTTGACCTTTAACCTTTGTCTTAATTCTTGGATCACACAACACTCCTGATACCTTTTTCCAATGGTTCCATCCACTCTGCACTCTGTGGGTTTTCTCTGCATCTGTTTTTCCATCTCAGGCTACCTCTGACCCTTGATATTTAACACTAGAATCCCTGAAGCCTGTGAAAAAAGTCATAATGCTTGGCCACCTTAAATTCACTCACATCTCTTTATCAGCATTTTTGTTTTGCAAATGTGTTGATCAGCACAAGCAGCCTGCTATCCCATCTGCCACTGATGCAACTGAAGTCAGTCACAAAATGTTCATGTCGGTTTATCAGGGTGTGAGGTGCCTGGAGTTGTAGAGGGTAAATAATATATTGTTATTTGGAACACAGGCAGTTTATGTGTGATTGACAGGAGCCTGCACAGTGCCCGTCACTCTGCCACGGATGTCAAACTGCCCAGCTCTGTGTGTACAATAGAGCCTGCCTTCCTCACTGGTTTGTCCAGACGTGAGGCTCACCAAAACCCTCTGACAGAACATCTGTAGCATCTTATTGCAGATGTTGAAGGACTCCAGCCTTCTAAGGAAGTACAGTCGGCTCTGTCCTCTCTTGCACAGAGCATCAGTATCAGCAGTCCAGTCCAATTTATCATCCAGCTGCACTCCCAGGTATTTATAGGTCTGCACTAGGGAATCCATTCCCAGGAATTTGGGAATCCCGCATATCATTCCCGGGAATCCCGGGCTCCTGGGGATGACACAGTGCACGTGCATGTCACATGTGAATGGTTTTAGAACGACCGACACTTATCTTTTAATAAAACTACTGCAATATGTTGACACCAATAAAAGACTAACCTTATCTACAAGCAGTTCATGCTGTCATATAAGTAAATGTATCTAGTTCAGGGGTGCCCACACTTTTTGGCTTGCAAGCTACTTTTAAAATGACAAGGTCGAAATTGTCTACCTACATTAAAAATGCTATATATATATAGCTGAGGTGCTGGAGGGCGTCGACAGGGCAGGACAGGACCACCACTATCAGAGGACTGTACCAGCTTCGTCACGGAAGGGGGGGGGACAAAGTTACACCAGGCCAAGAGAGATATCGAGGCCTTTTTCCCCCGACCAAGAGTGGAACATAAGGGTTGACCTCAACAAACAGCTGAGGTTCCCCACGGAGATAACAACTACATCTCTCCGCCCTGATATTGTGGTGTGGTCCACCAAAGTAAGATCGGTGCACCTCATTGAGCTGACCGTTCCATCTGAAGGGAGATAGAGGCCGCCGAAAGCAAGAAGCCAAGTACTCGAGCTGGCTGAGGAGTGCAGTGAGGCCGGCTGGAAGACCACCATCTACCCAGTGGAGGTGGGATGCCGAGGGTATGTGGGGCTGTCAACCACACGCCTCCTGAGGAACGCAGGGGTGACTGGAAGGAACCTAAGAAAGGCCATTAAAGATCTGGCAGAAGAGGCAGAGAAAGGCAGCTTTTGGCTCTGGTTGAGGAGAAAGGACAGGAGCTGGGGAAAGAACAAATAACCCCAATAACAGCTGCAGGGGGTGACAGGGAGACGTCCCTGTCACTGCTCCGCCACCAGGAGGCGTTCTAGCGATTAAAGGAGCGAAACGTTGGTGAATGGTGGTTCCTAGCTGAAGACCCTGCAGCTGACCCATGGGCACGGAGGAGGTGCGACAGGCAGCAATGCCAAGCAGGTTATACCACCTACCTGTACATCGACTATATATATATATATATATATATATATATATATATATATATATATATATATATAATACAAAGTTTTACTGTCAAATAATGCAAAGAGTACGCGACATGTGTTTCACCCTTTACGTTGCTCCATGGCGTGTGGTTCGTTTATTTGATAGCATGTAGAATCGGGTAATTACATTCATGGCATTCGTAGTCTGAATCACAATCTGATTGTATGGGTGGTTACCTACCAGGTAACGCTTGTGTCGGCAAACATCCGCCACGGTACCCTCTTCAGCTGCGAGAAGCAGATCATAGAATGTTGCAGAGTTTTACTGTCAAATAATGCAAAGAGTATGCGACACGTGTTTCGCCCTAATTCTGGGCTCATCAGGCATACACACTCACTGCACGTCAGCATCAGAGGCGAAGCCACGGTGTGTGGTTCGTTTATTTGACAGCATGTAGATCGGTGCAATTACATTCATGGCATTCGTAGTCTGAATCACAATCTGATTGTATGGGTGCATGTGGGATGACCAGTGTGTTAGAAGGAAAGAGATCTCAGACTAGCCGCCCTGTATGTTGATCAAGTGGCAAATGCCATAGGGAGGATATATGACTAACGTTTTAAAAAAAAAATTTTTTGAATGCAACGCGATCTTGATACACTTGTTCTAGTTGTGGGAATTACAACTCGAAGACACATGATATCCAATATGGTGTTCCACAAGGCTCTATCCTGGGTCCGCTGTTATTCTCAATCTACATGCTTCCGTTAGGTCAGATTATCTCAGGGCACAAAGTGAGCTACCACAGCTATGCTGATGACACACAGCTGTACCCCGATTCTCTTGATTCACTAACACAATGTCTGACTTGTATCTCAGAATGGATGAATAGTAACTTTCTCAAGTTAAATAAAGAGAAAACTGAAATCTTAGTGATTAGCAATAATGGATACAATGAGGCTATTAGAAATAAACTGGATACATTAGGATTAAAAGTCAAGACGGAGGTAAAAAGTTTAGGGGTAATTGTTGACTGTAATCTGAATTTTAAATCGCATATTAATCAGATCAGTAGGACAGCATTTTTTCACTTAAGAAACATAAGTAAAGTTAGACCTCATATCACTGAAAGATGCTGAGAAATTAGTTCAGGCGTTTGTTTTCAGTCGACTAGATTACTGTAACGCACTCCTCTCAGGACTACCCAAAAAAGACATAAATCACTTGCAACGAGTGTAGAATGCAGCTGCTAGAATCCTAACTAGGAAAAGAAAATCTGAACACATTTCTCCAGTTTTAATGTCACTACACTGGTTACCTGTGTCATTCAGGATTGACTTTAAAATTCTGCTTATGGTTTATAAAGCCTTAAATAATCTCGCCCCATCTTATATATCGGAATGTCTGACATCTTATATTCCAAATCGTAACCTCAGATCCTCAAATGAGTGTCTCCTTAGAATTCCAAGAACAAAACTTAAAAGAAGTGGTGAGGCGGCCTTCTGCTGCTATGCACCTAAAATCTGGAATAGCCCGCCGATAGGAATTCGCCAGGCTGATACAGTAGAGCACTTTAAAACACTGCTGAAAACACATTACTTTAACATGGCCTTTCTATAACTTCAATTTAACTTAATTTAACTTAATCCTGATACTCTATATGTTCAATTTATCATAATAACTATTCATGGTGGCTCTAAAATCCGTACTGACCCCTACTCTTTTCTGTTTCTTTTCCGGTTTCTTTGTGGTGGTGGCCTGCGCCACCTCCACCTACTCAAAGCTTCATGATGCTCCAACAATGATGGATGGATTTAAAGGCAGAATTCTACGTGACCATCTTTATCAAGCCCTTCCATGAGAACCCTAAATCCAAAGAGGACTGTTTCATTTATGTTAGGTAGAATGCCCAGAGGGGATTGGGTGGTCTCATGGTCTGGAATCCCTACAGATTTTATTTTTTTCTGCAACCGTCTGGAGTATTTTTTTTGTTTATTCTGTCCCCCCTGGCCATTGAACCTTACTCTTATTCGATGTTAATTAATGTTGATTTATTTTGTTTTATAATTGTGTCTTTTATTTTTCTATTCTTTATTATGTAAAGCACTTTGAGCTACTGTTTGTATGAAAATGTGCTATATAAATAAATGTTGTTGTTGTTGTTGTGGTGCTCCTGTGTTGCTGACCACAATATCAGACCTGCAGTTCCCGAGACGCACATACTGAGGTCTGTCTGTAAGATAGTCCACGATTCATGCCACCAGGTATGAATCTACTCCCATCTCTGTCAACTTGTCCCGAAGGAGCAGAGGTTGGATAGTGTTGAAGGTGCAAGAGAAGTCAAGAAACATAATTCTTACAGCACCACTGCCTCTGTCCAAGTGAGAGAGTGATCGGTGTAACATATAGATGATGGCATCCTCCACTCCCACCTTCTCCTGGTATGCAAACTGCAGAGGGTCGAGGGCGTGGTGGACCTGTGGCCTCAGGTGGTGAAGCAGCAGCCGCTCCATGGTCTTCATCAGATGTGACGTCAGAGCAACAGGCCAGAAGTCATTCAGCTCACTAGGACGTGATACCTTTGGGACAGGAGTGATACAAGATGTTTTCCAAAGCCTTGGAATTCTCCCCTGTTCCAGGCTCAGGTTGAAAATGCACTGTAGAGGACTCCCCAGCTCCAACACAGAGGCCTTCAGCAGTCGTGACGATACTCCATCTGGACACACCGCTTTGCTGGTACGAAGTCTCCTCAGCTCTCTGCTTACCTGGGCTGCTGTAATTGTGGGTGGGGGGAAACTCTGTCCTATGCTGGTATCAACAGAAGGATGGGTGGAGGGAGCAGTACTCCAAGGTGAGCGTGGATTAGGGTGGTCAAACCTGTTAAAGAAGATGTTCATTTGGCTTGCTTTCTCCACGTCTCTCTCGATGGTGGCACCCCGCTTTGAGCTGTAGCCAGTGATGATCTTCATCCCATCCCACACTTCCTTCATGCTGTTATTCTGCATCTTCTGCTCCAGCTTTCTCCTGTACTGCTCCTTCGGCGCCCTAAGCTGGACTTGGAGTTCCTTCTGCACGTGCCTTCTCATCGCCGCCTTTAAAAGCCCTTTTCTTCTGGTTCAAAAGGCCCATAATGTCACTTATAATCCATGGCTTATTGTTAGCATAGCAGCATACTGTTCTTACTAGAACTACGATGTCCATACAGAAGTTGATGTAGTCAGTAGTGCAGTCAACAACCTCCTCAATGTTCTCCCTATAAGATCCCTGCAGAATATCCCAGTCCATAGTTACAAAGCAGTTTTTCAGAGCCTACTCTGCCTCAGTGGACCACTTCCTGAATGAGCGTGTGGTTGTAGGTATCGCCCTCACTTTTGGTTTGTAGTGAGGCTGAAGCAGAACCAGGTTATGATCTGCTTTCCCAAGTGCAGGCAGTGGGGTGATAGATAAATAGATACTTTATTAATCCCAAGGGGAAATTCACATACTCCAGCGGCAGCATATTGATAAAAAACAATATTAAATTAAAGATTGATAAAAATGTAGGTAGAACAGACAATAACTTTGTATAATGTTAACGTTTACCCCCCCGGGTTGAATTGAAGAGTCGCATAGTATGGGGTCTCCTCAGTCTGTCAGTGGAGCAGGACGGTGACAGCAGTCTGTCGCTGAAGCTGCTCCTCTGTCTGGAGATGATCCTGTTCAGTGGATGCAGTGGATTCTCCATGATTGACAGGAGCCTGCTCAGCGCCCGTCGCTCTGCCATAAATGTCAAAATGTCCAGCTCCATGCCTACAATAGAGCCTGCCTTCCTCACCAGTTTGTCCAGGTGTGAGGCGTTCTTCTTCTTTAAGCTGCCTCCACAGCACACCGCCGCATAGAAGAGGGCACTCGTCACAACCGTCTGATAAGGAAGTATAGTCGGTTCTGTCCTCTCTTGCACAGAGCATCAGTATTGGCAGTCCAGTCCAATTTATCATCCAGCTACACTCCCTGGTATTTATAAGTCTGCAGCCTCTGTGGCACTGTATGAGTCTTTAACGTTTGCATACAGTAGGTCGATAGTCCTATTTCCCCGGGTGTTACAATCCACATACTGGGAGAAGGCAGGTAATGTTTTGTCCAGCGTTACACGGTTAAAGTCTCCAGTGATTAGCACAAGCGCCTCGGGGTGCTGCGTTTGAAGTTTAGCAACAGCAGAATGGATGATGTCACCCGTTATCTCCATGTCCACCCAAGGAGGAACGTAAACAATAACAACAATAATGTGTCCAAACTCTCTGGGCAAGTTGTAGGGACGTAGACTTACAGCCAACAGATCGATGTCCCTGCAGCAAGTGGAGATTTTGATGTTTACATGTCCAGAGTTGCACCACCTTGTATTCACATAGAGAGCAAGTCCTCCTCCTTTCTGCTTCCCACAGGTACTTGTGTCTCTGTCCGCTCTAACTGTGCTAAACCAGGGTAGCTCCACGTTAGCCTCTGGGATGTTAGTGTTTGCTACAGACAATGTCGCACCCTAATGCGGGTTCTTTCCTGCAGTTATATTCTTGAATAAAAGCGCACTTGTTTTATTATACTTGTACCTTTTGTGAAAGTGCTTATTTGATATTTGGACTTCAGGTTTCGCATATTATATGCTTTATGTCAACATTTTGTCAATTATTACTAAAACAAGAAAAACGTTTCTGTTTTAACGATGTTTTTACATAGATTACTGTAGACACAAAACACACACAAAACGCATATGTTCCAAATAACGATATAGTATTTACTCTCTACAACTCTAAGCAACTGACATGCAGGTAAACAGACTTGAGCCGAGAAAACCTTCTGCGGCGTTGGGGGTATGTAATAGCAGGCTGTTTGCTCCTTATCGACACATTTACAAGACAAAAGACGCTGACGGAGAGATGTGAGCGGATTTAAGGTGGGCCAGATTTACAAGTTTTTTGTAGGCTTTGGTAATTCTAGTGTTAAATGAAAGAACTTTGGTGAAACCATGATTCTTTCTTGAGCAATCAGGAAAGAAGGACCTTGGTAAGAAAGGCCTCAAGAACCTGGCACTAAGGATCCTGTCCAGAAATGGGAGAAGCATCCAGAATGACAAACACCAGTGCAACATTCCACTGCTCTGGGCTTTATGGTAGAGTGGCCAGACAAAATATTAAAGCCCATTTGGTGTTGGCAAAAAGGCACCTAAAGGACTATGAGAAACAAGATTCGCTGGTCTGATGAAACCAAGATTGAACTGGTTGGCCTCAATTCTAAGCATCACATCTAGAGAAAACCAGGGCAACCCTCATCACCTGAGCAAAACCATTCAAACGGCGAGGCATGGTGGTGGCAGCAGCATCATGTTGAGAGTTTTTTCTTTTTCAGTGACAGGGACTCAGAGATGAGAGAAAGCTGACCACAGCAAAGTATGGGGTATCCTTAACTCTTTCAGGTTTGAATATGTTTTCCAAAAAAACACAGTTTTCTAAAAAGTGCACAAAGTTTCATACATAAATCTACATAAAACATTTGTTGCTGCGTGCTGTGGCTACCAGTTCACAGTCTCTGGTGGCTCAAGCCACTCACTGGCATGAATGCATGGCAGGCTAGCTGCCAAGGCTGTATTTGTGAGGTGGCAGTGACGGTCGCAGTCGCAATGCAATGCAGTCTGGTACCTCAGTGCTACCGGGGAATGAAATTTCAACTCTCAGCAGTCCCCTCTGATTGATCATCTGCTGAGAGTGCAGGAGCTGCTGGAGACAAGGAGGCAGAGGGAGATTTAAAAGGAGGCCATTTCTACAGGGAGGAAGTCTTTTGTGTTTCGTGTCTTAAGTTGCCTGTCTGTTTGCCTTTCCATTTACTAACTGTGGATTTTTGTTTTGTTGTGGATTATCTCCTGCGTTGGGTATATGAACTGTCTGGTGTCTTCCTGCTTGATCTTTGTGTTTCTTGCTTTGCTTAAATGAGAATCATTTATGAATGTTTTGATCATGGTGCCTCCAGAATTACCAGTACAAGAAATCCCTCACATATGATATATCATTCAACACGTGTGGTCGTGTTATGGGAGATGTCAAGCTTTTGTAGACACACACCCATTTTTGACCCTCTAAACCTGAGAAACCTTCTATTTTAGACCATTTTTGGATCATGTTTTGTGTTGGAAATGATATCCTCAAGGTAAAGAGTAAACCAATAGCTGGCTGTAGTAAAAATGATCAGAAGGACTTGAAGTTGCGCATGCCACATCAACTGACCTCAGGGGTTGCTCTAAATGGGAAAATAGGGGTCAAAATGACTCCTTTTCACAAAGCTTCAAAGAATTAGGATTGGTAATATCAGCATGTGGACTGTCCTTTTATCTTGTTTTGAAGTTGATCATTAATAGCATAAAAGATTTTAATGGTGATCCTAGCTCTGTAAGAACCACACACTGAAGGTTAAAATGACAAATTTCAAACATAAGCATGTTGGGTATCATTTTAGACTATGGTCAGTGATTATGAATATGATGTAATTTTTGATTTTCAATCCTTCACTTGGGATATAGCCTTCTATGGACCTCTATCATGTCATTTCATTTTTAAATCCAAACCAGGGTCCTGGGGGACCCCCAACTAGTATAGAGTGCAAGGCAGGAGCTAACCTTGGACAGGGTGCCTCTCCATTACAGGGCAAACATGCACACACGCCCACACATGGGCTAATTTAGCGTCACAGACACACCTAACCTGCATGTCTTTGGACTGTGGGAGAAAACTGGGGCACCCAGAGGAAATCTCACAAACACGGGGAGAACTTACAAACTCTACAAGGGTCGCAAACCCAGGTCTCCTTATTGCAAAGCAAGTAGTGCTACCACTCCGGCACCATGCTGCTCGGACTTCTATCATGACAAATTATTTCAACCTTAAACATTTACTACTGTTGTTTGCTATGTACTATTACTTCTTGAAGTCAATCATTATATTTCTTATGAACATCCCGAATCAGGGCGGCTCATGCTCATTCACACTTTTTACTATGTCGATCTACTGGTATTTGGCCTTGCGTTCTCTATTTTTGACTGTGAATTTTATCTAACAATTTGGCTTTGTTATTATGTGTTTTCAATATCCTAGTTTTGACCCCTGTTTTTGTTGTCGACTTACGCCACTCTCACATCATGTCTGTCTCATCATCCATCCATCCATTTTCTAACCCGCTGAATCCGAACACAGGGTCACGGGGGTCTGCTGGAGCCAATCCCAGCCAACACAGGGCACAAGGCAGGAACCAATCCTGGGCAGGGTGCCAACCCACCGCAGGACACACACAAACACACCCACATACCAAGCACACACTAGGGCCAATTTAGAAATGCCAATCCACCTAACCTGCTCGTCTTTGGATTGTGGGAGAAAACCGGAGCGCCTCTGTCTCATCATTCACGTCCTATCTTGTATAACTCAATATTAGGAAGCAAAGATAGCATTTGCGGTAAAATGAAAATAACGTTTAACTTTGTTAAGCTCATTTCAAAAAAGAACGTTAATGCTGAAACTGAAATATCCAAGGTGGAAAAAACCAAAACCACATCCTGGCATTAATAAAAAAAATTAATTTATGTAGAAAAATTTGTAATGTGTGTTGAATCATAACACAGCTAGCATCTTATCTATAGCACATTTTCATACAAATGATGTGGCTCAAAGTGCTTTACATAATGAAGAAATAGAAAAAAAGACAAAATAAATTAGAAAATAGAATTAGAGAACACTAATTAACATAGAGTAAAAGTAAAGTCCGATGGCCAGGGAGGACAGAAAAAAAAAATCTGCTGGAGTTCTGAGGCCACGAGACCACCCAGCCCCCTCTAGGCATTCTACCTCACATAAATGACCTCAATTAGTCCTCATGGCATTCAGGGCTCACATGGAAGAACTTGATGATGACAAGAACAAGACATGGAGCAAGTCCAAGGAAGTTCTGCTCAGGCTTTATAACACACTGGTGAGGCCTCATCTTGAGTCCTGTGTGCAGTTTTGCTCTCCAAGCTACAAAAAGGACATAGCAGTGCTAGAAAAGGTCCAGAGAAGAGTGACTGGGCTGATTCTAGAGCTACAGAGGATGCGTTATGAAGACAAATTAACAGAATGAAGTGTTTAAAATTATAAAGGGAATTAGTCCAGTGGATCGAGACTGTGACTTTAAAATGAGTTCATCAAGAACATGGGGACACAGTTGGAAACTTGTGAAGGGTAAATTTTGTACAAACATAACAGTTTTCCTTTGCACTGAGAACCATAGCCACATGGAGTAAGTGACCAAGTAGTGTGGTAGACAGTAGGACTTTTGGAACCTTCAGAACTCAACTTATATAACTTATATAGCACTGGCAATCTTTGTGGGTCAGAATGACCTGATCTTGTCTAGATTGTTCTAATGGTTATGAAAACTTATGTTCAATATTTGCATGGTTGCTCTTCCCCAGCCATCGTAAAATAGATGCATTCTTTGAACACTGTGAATGTGAGGTACGAGTTAAGTCGTGTCTCATTCACCCTGCTAAAACACAATATACGAGAGAACATATCCCGTCGCCTTGCTGCCAAGCTTCGCTACCACATCTTAGTTACCTACTATAGTGCTGCCATCTGGCGGATAGTTGTAGAATTTATTTAATTTTTGATGCAAATACTGCTATAAACAGACATTCTGTAGTTATTTCATCAAACAAAAGGTATAAAGCTTCAGATGTTTTGAAACAACTAGATTTGTTGTAAGATGAATATTCTGATGAAAATGACAGAGACTGGGATATTAATCATTAATTGGTCATATGCATCATAGATACATATATACGTACACCTCCACTGCAGCACTTTGGTAATAAATGGTCCAGCAATCAATCTATTCAAGTAAAAAATATATACTGGTCAAAAATCGAGCCTCGTTTTCAGTGTTTACCTGCCTATATTCCACACATAATGTGGGCATCCTGATAGCTTGGAAGCACTTAAGAAAGCATGTGTATCTAGTGAGATACATATCATAGAGAAGACAAGAACAGCCAACTTTGACAGTGAATGCAAAAATTGAAATGCAATGGCGAGGGTTAAGCATCAATCTAACTGTCATGAGCTGAACTGAGAAGCACACGAATCCATCAATCCATAATCTGTATTTTTTTTTTTCAAATATTGTCAGTCAATTATGCCTTAATGCTAATCACAGGTTTTCATGTGTGAAGAGTTCAATAACCTCCCTGCAGCTACAGGGACTATTAAGGAGGTACTTAGTGAGATGGAAATCGTACAGATAAATTATTCTAGAGTACTTAAGGAAGGAAATGAGTACACACATGAACCCTCAATGCTTATTTTTCAAAAATGAGTGTACACTGGGGAAATTCCTTGCAAGCGGTCAAATGTCATCCCATTAAATGAAAAAGGTGACTGAGCCAATCAAATAAGGCCACTATGCTTAACATGCATCACACTCAGGTACATTGTCGGAGGAAATTATTAAGGAAAAGATCCATCAACCCATGGTTAGTACAGATGTATAAGAGAACAATCAGCATTGCTTTACATGGGTCTGATCGCGTACCATTCTATCAATTCAGTGAGGAAATAGCGAAAACATATGATCAGAAAGGTGCAAATGATATGATTTATTATGATTTTCAGGCAGCTTTTGGTAGCGCACTGCATCAAACTAAAAGAGGCAGGAGTAGTTCAAGGCACAATATACAGATGGAAGAAAAATTGGCCTGAACACCAGAAGAACAAGGTTATGGTGCAAGAAACTTTTTCTGAATGAGTTTACATCATATTAAAATGATGTCCCTCTTCAGATAGTGATGGGGCAATATTATATATATATATATATATATATATATATATAGTGGCATGCGGCTGAGGGTGGAGCCCAGCCTGGTTTTGTTGGTGGCCTCGCGTAGGGAGCTTGGAAGCCCAACCCTGTAGGGGCCCATGGCCTGAGGAACCCTGGAGCCCAGCACTTCCACCACACCAGGAAGTGCTGGGGGGAAGAAGACAGGAGATACCCGGAGGTGTGCTGGGAAACACCTGGAGCCCATCTGGGGTGGAATAAAAGGGGCCGCCTCCCTGGATTCGAGAGCGGAAGTCGGATGGAAGAGGATGGAGCTGGAGAGAGGACTGGAGGCTGTCGGAAGGAAGGCATTGAGTGACTGTGAGGCCTGGACTTTGGGGGATCGGTGCTGGAGGAACTGGGTTTGTGCACTGAACTGTTTACTGTATATAGTGTAAATAAACATGTGTTGGGTGCAAAACGATGTCCGCCTGTATGTGTCCTGGTCCAGTTCCATAATATATATATACAGTATATATATATATATATATATATACTAGCAGAATACCCGTGCTTCATGAGAAGTAGTGTGTTAAAGAAGTTATGAAAAAGAAAAGGAAAAATTTTAAAATAACGTAACATGGTTGTTAATGTAATTGTTTTGTCATTGATATGAGTGTTGTTCTCATATCTATCTATCTATATATATATATATCTATCTATATATATACAGTATATATATATCTATATATATATATATATCTATATCAAATACCCGCTTGCAGCGAGAAGTAAAAAGAAAAGGAAACATTTTAATAATAACGTAACATGATTGACAATGTAATTGTTTTGTCATTGTCATGAGTGTTGCTGGCATATATATATATATATATATATACTATGGGGTGCCAAACAGGCAAATAAATTGATTTTGTGAATATATAAAGTCGGCGTCAAAATATATAAAGTCAAAACTTGAATATATAAAGTCATTCCCGAATATATAAAGTCAAAACCTGAATATATAAAGTCAGTGTCGGAATTTATAAAGTCATTCCTGAATATATAAAGTCAAAGTCAAAATCTATTGATTGAAACGACTCTGAACTGAACTAAGTGAACAAAAACGTATTCAGAAAAATAAATTAAAAAAACACTGTTCAGTTAATGTTTTGAAAATGATGCATGTGCCCTGCCCAGGACTGGTTCCTGCCTTGCGCCCAGTGTTGGCTGGGATTGGCTCCAGCAGACCCCCGTGACCCTGTGGTCGGATTCAACAGGTTGGGAAATGCACGGATATTCCAGCGCTTTCTTTATATACTGTATTCCAACGCTGTCTTTATATACTCAGGTTTTGACTTTATATATTTGGAAATGACTTTATATATTCAACTTTTGACTTTATATATACTGACGCTGACTTTATATATTCAAGTTTTGACTTTATATATACTGACGCTGACTTTATATATTTAAATTTTGACTTTATTTATTCCGACAGTGACTTTATATAGTTAAATGTAGTCATCATTGCATAACTTTTTCTTTACCATAGAAATTTAAAGACTAAATTCAACTTCCATTCCTACCAAAGATATTTCTGGTGACTAAATAGAAGCTACTTATATCCAAATTCGAGCTATTGAGCTGTCGCCTGCCTGCCTGAATAAGTCACCCTCGCTTCGCTCTTACTTTTTTACCGTTCATTTAATCATGGCTAGTGGTGGAAAAATTATAAAATGGAAGGAGGATTACACTGAGTATGGCTTTACGTAAAACAATTATTGATGGCGAATTGATTATTCATAAAGCTTCAATTGGTGATCTGTTTTTCTGTGTTAACGTCATATTTTTTCATACTTCTTCTCAAACCAAGGGGGTGCGAGGGTAAAATGAATCGGGAAGCACTGATCAATGTAATCGGTGTACCAGGAAATCATGCATTGACAGAAGTTCCCCTTTGCTTGTAATGCAAAGTGTGATTAAATGCGTGATTTTTTAACGCGTTATGGAGCATATGCATCGAAGCTTCTCAGCTGTGCTTGTGCTAAGAAAAGGAAACATTTTAAAAATAACGTAACACGATTGTCAATGTAACCTTTTGTAAGTAGTGCCTGGAGGATTCAGTGTGGAGAAACTCTAGAGACAGCGTGTGTATTTTTCTGTGAGTATTTGGTGGCAGCGTCACAAACTCGCTTCTGTAACACTGCGTTAGCTGCGGAGCTCAGCTCAGAGCGAAATGAGGTAAATGGGAGGGGAGATGATGACGTGACTCTCCCATCCGCCTTAACTGTCAATCCCCCACAAACACAGTCTCTCGGAATTTGCATAAGCACACCCCTTCACCTACAATTTTAACTTAGTTACAAAGTGATCAAAACTCTCGTTTATATCATGCGTCCTCTCATTAAACTTGTATCCCGCATTACCCGTGGGCATGACAAACGCCAGCGGCAGCCTGTCTATGAACTTAATTTAAACTTTAGGTTTACACCGTGCTTTGTTTCCGAAGTAGCAGCACTCATGAATATGGTAGTATATGTCATTCGCTCGCTTCTTATTGTTTCGCTGCCTTCTCAATTGTATAATGCATGTTTTCTTCAGCGCTTTTTGGAGCTCTTCCTGGTTTTCTACGCACTGCATTGACAGTCAGTTCACGTGATTACGTGGGAGGCATGATGATGTCACACGAAACTCCGCCCCCCACGGCTTTCGAGCTCAACTCCATTACAGTAAATGGAGAAAAATAGCTTCCAGTTATGACCATTACGCGTAGAATTTCGAAATGAAACCTGCCCAACTTTTGTAAGTAAGCTGTAAGGAATGAGCCTGCCAAATTTCAGCCTACTACCTACACGGGAACTTGGAGAATTAGTGATGAGTAAGTGAGTGAGTGAGTCAGTCAGTCAGTCAGTGATGGCTTTGCCTTTTATTAGTATATATATATATATATATATATACATATCATGTCCGCGTTATTCAGCTTTGGCAACTCCTTTTCACACTGTTCACCCAATCATTACTCCTACTGTGCACATCCTCTCTCTTTACCTCCCCCGTGACGCTCTCTGTGCTAACTCGCCCTTCAACGCAGTTGGTTATAATGGCAGGCAGAAAAGCAGATTATCTTTTCAAGAATATTGAATTTTAGATTGTGATAAAATAAGGGTGGCAAGAACTGATAATGAATGTTGCAAAAAAGAAAATGAACAAAAAAAAAAAAAATAACAAAAATCAAGAACAAAGAGAATCATCCAACAAAATGAAAAAGAGAAAAATACGCGAACACAAATGCAAAAAAGCAACGTTTATAGAATGTCAGACAGAGGATAAAGTAATTCATAATATCGCTTTTGAGAAGGTGTTAATGTAATTTCTTTTTTTATTTATTACGTTTTTACTTTTTTTAGTTCTGCTTTTACTTTTTACTACATTTTATTATTCATTGGTATTTAAAATAGACAGTTGTAGTGAAATACTCAAGTAACTATCTTTCTACCTATAATAAGTAAGGACCAAGCTATCTTCCTCCCATGCCCTGCATACTCTTCTTTATACCATCTCTTTAAATACAATCGCTTTCTCTAACGAACGAGTACCACAACACCCTTCGAGTCTCCCTGTGCTCGGAGACACTCAAACCTTCTTGTGACAACACGTATGGCTGTGCCGTCCTGGAGGAGCTGGACTACCTGTGCAACCTGAATCAGCTGCAGGTACTGCCTCATGCTACCAGTAGTGACAAGGACACTAGCAAAATGCAAAACTAGAGAAGGATCAGTCAGGAAGGATAAGGAGAGAGCAACTGTCTGTGGCCAACATTCCCTTTTTGGGTCGGTCTCTTGCTGTTGCCTCACACCTGATCTCACTTGTTGTCACTTTCATTTGCACCAAAGCTGGCGAAGTTGATTCACAATCGCATATGCTGCCTAACTGGACAGACTGATGTCCCTGAAGCTTAACTAAGTTGGTTATATATTGGAATGATTAAGTGTTCCCTTAATTATTTGAGCACTTTATATGAATGGATTATTAAACACAAGGGAAAGGAATTAATGTAAGTCAAGGATTAACTAAATTTACCTTAAAGCTGAAAGCACAAGAGGTCTTCGCCTCATCTTAGAGAAGCTACTAACATAATTTTCCAAGGCTGGAATAAGGTAAATGAGCAACAAACACCCCTCCAGAAAGAGGGAATAAACTGATGGGAAAGCCCATACACTTCTCTTATGAAGCAGTGCTAATATAAATAGGACAATCTGCTAAATACCCCTCTTAACGAAGCAGCATTCAAAATAACAGGACAACTGACACAAGTCAGAAATTAGTGATTGCATTATTTGAGTGGAGGAGGTAGTAAAGTTATTAAGAGTCAGAGGACGTGATGTACTAGATGAGATGATGGTAATTAGAAAAAAAGTATAAAAGCAAATGAATGCTTTAACTGATTGCCAACTCCATGGCCTGAGACATTTGTGAATAACAAGGTGTGAAAATGGATCCCACTTTAAAACTTGATAGCCATGTGAACGCAGTGGTAAAATCTTGCTTTTTCCAGTTGAGTTGGCTGTCAAAAATCAAGCCTGTTTTGTCTAAGCGCAACCTTGAAACAGTGATACATTCTTTTATAACATCTCATCTCTAGATTACTGCAATGCGCTTCTTTTTGGAATTAGCCTGGCCTCCATTGCTCTCCTACAGCTGGTACAAAACACTGCTGCTCGATTTTTAACTGGCACAAGAAAGCATGAGCATGTTACCACAATTTTGGCTTCCCTTCATTGGCTTCCAATTCGTTTTCAAATTCATTTTTAGATCTTTTTATTTGTTTTTAAATCCTTTAATGGTTGTGCCCTTCTTTATTTGTCGGAACTGCTGCACCCTTATGTACCGTCTCGCCCTCTCAGGTCAGCAGACCAGATGTTTTTACGTGTTCCCAAGGCACGATGCAAACTCCGAGGTGATCGAGCTTTAACAGTTGCAGCCCCAAAACTCTGGAACGATTTGCCGTTGCACGTTAGGCAGGCTCCTTCGCTAGCTCTCTTTAAATCCTATTTAAAAACACATTTTTACTCTCTGGCTTTTAACCCAGTATGATATGTTGGCTATCTGTATACTTTTTATTAAGAATCTCTTCAGTTCTTATGTATTTACAGTGTGTGTTTCTGTTTCATTTACCTTTTGGTTTTGTGTGTCTGATATGTTGGGTTTTTATTGTACGGCACTTTGATCAGCCTTGATGTTGTTTTCCTTTATAAATAAATAAAATAAAGAAATGTCCTGCATGCTCATCTGGGCTCTGTGACTTTCTTCTTTACAGATCAAGTAAAGTTTTCTTCCCCCCTACCATTCTCCCCCACCACCACCCCGACACAAGAAGTGAGAGCCCTGTGGGGCTTCATCTACCTCAGTAGGAGAGCACAAGACAATGAATTCACTTCTTAGATGACCAAACAGTTCATAAACTTTGAAACAGCTCCACATTTACAAATCCTTTTTTAAATTCAGCAGTACTTTATAAATCATACAGATAATGTGGCACAGATGGTGTCAGATGTTCGTAAAATTAATGAACAGCCTGCAAGTGACATGGAATACATTAAAAAAATTGTACTTGCAATTTGTAGTAAAATCTGGCTTATTAAATGTTGTTAGCACATAATTCTTGCTGGAAAATGATCCTGCCAAAAGAAGACAATATGGCACTCTACACCACCGGCAGACCTGCAGTACATAGGTTGACAGATGCAGACTTTACCACGATACATGGGACTTAAGAAGCCAAGTGCTAAGCACAGCAACGTGCTCGATAGATGTTTTTGTAATGTCTTAACTTTTGCTGTTTTCTCTTTTTAGGTCATTTTGCCTCATTTTCAGTGACCAATGTTTCAGTACTTTATCCTTAATCCAGAAAAAGAAGTGTTCCTTTCTACAGATAATATAAAATGGTTATTTAATACTTTATTGAACAGACTTTATAACTCAAGGAAATTAATTACATTTTGTACTGTCTGTGCACATCACAATATTGGTGAATATCTGCTGAGTCTAAATCTAAAGATTTTTAAGACATACAGTGCATCCGGAAAGTATTCACAGCACATCACTTTTTCCACATTTTGTTACGTTACAGCCTTATTCCAAAATGGATTAAATTCATTTTTTTCCTCAGAATTCTACACACAACACCTCATAATGACAACGTGAAAAAAGTTTACTTGAGGTTTTTGCAAATTTATTAGAAATAAAAAAAAAAATTAGAAATCACATGTCCATAAGTATTCACAGCCTTTGCTCAATACTTTGCCGATGCACCTTTGGCAGCAATTACAGCCTCAAGTCTTTTTGAATATGATGCCACAAGCTTGGCACACTTATCCTTGGCCAGTTTCGCCCATTCCTCTTTGCAGCACTTCTCAAGCTCCATCAGGTTGGATGGGAAGCGTCGGTGCACAGCCATTTTAAGATCTCTCCAGAGATGTTCAATCGGATTCAAGTCTGGGCTCTGGCTGGGCCACTCAAGGACATTCACAGAGTTGTCCTGAAGACACTCCTTTGATATCTTGGCTGTGTGCTTTGGGTTGTTGTCCTGCTGAAAGATGAACCGTCACCCCAGTCTGAGGTCAAGAGCGCTCTGGAGCAGGTTTTCATCCAGGATGTCTCTGTACATTGCTGCAGTCATCTTTCCCTTTATCCTGACTAGTCTCCCAGTTCCTGCCGCTGAAAAACATCCCCACAGCATGATGCTGCCACCACCATGCTTCACTGTAGGGATGGTATTGGCCTGGTGATGAGCGGTGCCTGGTTTGCTCCAAACGTGACGCCTGGCATTCACACCAAAGAGTTCAATCTTTGTCTCATCAGACCAGAGAATTTTGTTTCTCATGGTCTGAGAGTCCTTCAGGTGCCTTTTAGCAAACTCCAGGCGGGCTGCCATGTGCCTTTTACTAAGGAGTGGCTTCCGTCTGGCCACTCTACCATACAGGTCTGATTGGTGGATTGCTGCAGAGATGGTTGTCCTTCTGGAAGGTTCTCCTCTCTCCATAGAGGACCTCTGGAGCTCTGACAGAGTGACCATCGGGTTCTCGGTCACCTCCCTGACTAAGGCTCTTCTCCCCGGATCGCTCAGTTTAGATGGCCAGACAGCTCTAGGAAGAGTCCTGGTGGTTTCGAACTTCTTCCACTTACAGATGATGGAGGCCACTGTGCTCATTGGGACCTTCAAAGCAGCAGAAATTTTTTTGTAACCTTCCCCAGATTTGTGCCTCGAGACAATCCTGTCTCGGAGGTCTACAGACAATTCCTTTGACTTCATGCTTGGTTTGTGCTCTGACATGAACTGTCAACTCTGGGACCTTCTATAGACAGGTGTGTGCCTTTCCAAATCATGTCCAATCAACTGAATTTACCACAGGTGGACTCCAATTAAGTTGCAGAAACATCTCAGGGATGATCAGGGGAAACAAGATGCACCTGAGCTCAATTTGGAGCTTCATGGCAAAGGCTGTGAATACTTATGTACATGTGATTTCTCAGTTTTTATATTTTTAATAAATTTGCAAAAATCTCAAGTAAACTTTTTTCACGTTGTCATTATGGGGTGTTGTGTGTAGAATTCTGAGGAAAAAATTTATTTAATCCATTTTGAAATAAGGCTGTAACATAACAAAATGTGGATTCCGGATGCACTGTATACTGGGGATGATGTTATAGTACGGGACCCGCAGCTTACTGGCGTATTTTCAATAATTAAATGATGGAACAGCCAGCACAATCAGTGCAATTGTGATCAGGGCTCTGTGACAGTGAGGTAAATGCGGTGAGGCGCACCTGCACATGAGGGTGTGGTTTGTCCCAATTGCCTCATTGGCTTTCTTCGGTGTGTGATTGGGGTGCTGCACTCCATAGAGATGTAAAAGGAGAGCCGGCACGATAAAAAAGGAAAAACAAATAAAATGAATGGAGAGAAAGAAAACAGGACAGAGGTAAAAGTGAGGAGAAGAAAAGTAGGAAAGGGAGTGAACCAGTGTAAGAGAGAAGCAGGTGGATGAGAATGGAGCCCCCGGTAGGAGCTTGTGCTAGCGTTCAGGAGGGGGCTGAAAGGTCGCTCCTGCTGAGTGATTAGGTAGCAGGAGCGACCATCATGTTCGGGAGTGTACTCTCACTGGGAGGAGCCATCAAAATGGCAGCGCTGGGAATACAGCTTGCTTTCGGCAGGTGGGCACAGAGCAGAGCAGGGTCCGACAGCTCCCTGTGGAACACCGTAAGGTTGGTAGGAGGGACGCCGGCCAGGAGTGAAAGGGTGTCTGCACCTGTTAGTTGACGTCTCTCTGAGCTGTGAAGTCTGAATAGGACAAGCCAGAGAGATGTCAGTTTTTAAAGGGAAGCACCGGGGAGAGAGAATTTTAAATGAGACCCCATGCATTGTTTTAACCTCGTTTTTTAATAGATTGTTTCTTTAATGGATTTTTAAGCTCCACTAGCACTGCTTTTATTTGCACCTTCAATTTACATTGTGTGTTGTGTCCTCATCTACAGGATACGTTATTGGTGGTGGCGGATTCAAAAGGCTCCTTGCGGGAACTGGTAGTGTGGAGCTGACCTGAACCATCACAGATGTATCATTTATTCATTTCTCAAAATCGCTTGTTTTATTGTGACAGTCATTAGAACAAACTAGACAAGAACAGGCTATTCACACCAACAATGCTCGCTAATACAATACACTTAATTCTTCTAATATAACTTCATGTTGAGTTTTGAAGGTCCCCAAAGTCCTACTGTCTACCACACTACTTGGTAGCTTATTCCATGTTTCTAGGGTTCTCTGTGTGAATACAAACTACAAAATATTTGTTGGCAATTTACCCTTAACAAGTTACCAAATGTGTCCCTGTGTTCTTGCTGATCTCTTTTTAAAGTCACAGTCTTGGTCCACTGAACTGACCACCCTGCCTAATTTTAAACACTTCAATCAGGTCTCCTCTTCATCTTCTTTTGCTTTAACTGTAAAGGCTCAGCTCTTTGAATCTTTCTTCATAACTCATCCTTTGTAGCCCTGGAATCAGCCTAGTCGTTCTTCTCTGAACCTTTTCTAGTGCTGTTATGTCCTTTTTGTAGCCAGGAGACTAAAACTGCACACAGTACTCAAGATGAGGCCTCACCAGTGTGTTATAAAGGTTGAGCAGAACCTCCTGTGATTTGGACTCCACACATCAAGGCGATATATAACATGACATTCTGATAGCCTTCTTAATGGCCTCTTAATCCTTTCTATCTATCTATCTATCTATCTATCTATCGATCTATCTATCTATCTATCTATCTATCTATCTATCTATCTATCTATCTATCTATCTATCTATCTATCTATCTATCTATCTATCTATCTATCTATCTATCTAATCATCACATTTTCTCTTTTTCTCATTTGTATTACAACACTTTCAATTGATTCCTCCAATCAATAACACTGCCACTTAGAACCCCATAAAACAATAGAAAAATGAGGAGACCATGATTATTAAACCTTTACTATATTCTCGATTGATCTCCCAAAACATGAATAAATAAAATTACTTTAAAAGCTCCCAGTGCAATTCCCAAAAGCAATTTTCTGTTTGTGGATCTCCTAATCCGGTATCTTCTTCGGACATATGGTGCTGAAAGCGTTTGCTTGACAGCACTAAATGACATCTGACTTGTCATATGATCAGTCTCGGGGAACTATTGCAAACAGGAGTTCACGGGTCAATGACTGACTATAATCTTCTTAATCCCGTTTTTGACTGTCGACTGAATCGTGTAAATTGCCAGTGCTAGTCAATCAGTCCTATCTCAAAAAACAAAATAAACATATGCTCTATAATTAAACACTGGGGTTATTTTTTCAATTTAAAGTGGCACAAAAGTTTAGAGGACTAGAGTAACAAAGAGGGAATTCTGCAACTAATGCAAACCATTTAAAGTGATTAAAAGATCATATCAATCAATATGTTTTAATAATGCTTTTTGTGTTTTCCATGGTGTTCTGGTCACTGAGCTACAACAAAAGGCTGAGGAAAAGTCAGACATTACCTGAACGATTCCAGCAAATCAAGAGAAATCCTTCATATACATACTGAGTAGCAAAAGCTTTTTGTAAACTCCGTTTAGATCTAATGAAAAATTTCAAGACAAAATACAGTACAAATAATTCTTACAAAGTAACTGCTTTTAATTCTTTAAATTAAAGCACAAAGGTGCACATCCACATAGAAGGCAGGAAATATTGTAATGATAATTTAAATCCTATTACAGTAAAGGAGGCTCTCAGAGCATTTCTCCACACCCAGAATGATGGCAGAGTTAAAAAAAAAAGTTTTGTATTTAATTTTCCAAATACACAAAGAAGGAATACATGGTGACCAAAAACAAGCTAAACCTAAATTGTTATGTTACGGTCAGGGTGTGTCCCCTGGTTTAGGTTTAGTTTGACTTTTTTGTGTCTTCTTTGTTTATTTTCATTATTTTGTTTCTTTGTTTATTTATATTTTTTGTCTTGTATCTACTATTATTATGCATTTTGTGTAAAATATTATGCTTTTTATTTCTTATTTAGTATCTATGTATTGTACTTCTGTGTTCTTTTATTTTCCTTGTGCTTTGCAGGTCCAAGAAGCGGGGTTCCCCTGATATCATTGCTGAAGATCACCCTGAGCCTTTATATCCTTAGATAGATAGATAGATTTATTTGAAAGGCACTATATAATAGATAGATAGATAGATTGATTGATTTATTTGAAAGGCACTATATAATAGATAGATAGATAGATAGATTGATTGATTTGAAAGGCACTATATAATAGATAGATAGATAGATAGATAGATGTGAAAGGCACTATATAATAGATAGATAGATAGATAGATAGATAGATAGATAGATAGATAGATGTGAAAGGCACTATATAATAGATAGATAGATAGATAGATTGATTTATTTGAAAGGCACTATATAATAGATAGATAGATAGATTTATTTATTTGAAAGGCACTATATAATAGATAGATAGATGTGAAAGGCACTATATAATTGATAGATAGATAGATAGATAGATAGATAGATAGATAGATAGATAGATAGATAGATAGATAGATAGATAGATAGATAGAATGTTATTTGTCCTCTGGGGAAATTTGGCTATTGTTGGAAGCTTTTTTCAAAAATTTAATTCATTAATAGGTAGATAAGTAAGTAAGTAAATATGCACACAGACTTTTGTCTAAACAAAGAAGAAAATTATAAAGAAAAGAAATCTGCTTTGGCAGTCCCAGTCCCAGTGAGGTGCTGGATAATCCTCTGACTGAAAGTCCTCGTTCTTGGTGTGTCAGAGAGGGGCTGTGCAGCTTTGTTCATAAAGACACTCAGTTTTGTTTTAATTCTCAAAAAACTTTTCATTAGTTTGTTTTTCAGTTCAAGTAATCCCTACAGTTAGGTTCCTCAAGTCTTGTTTCTTCCTTGACTTTCATCTTTGCCCTTTGGTTTTGACATCTGAATCTCTCGGTTGAGTATTGTAACTACATTTTAGATCTCCTGGCTCAGTTTTCTCCTCACAATAACATGGAGGTGGCCATGTCTTAACAAATATGCCTTGAAAAGTCACTGCCAGCTTGCCGAGTAATGGAAGAGTTCTTCTGTCCCCCATTTATGGCTGTGGCTCATTCGCCTGTGTGACGTCAGGGTGGGCTCTCTCTCCCCAGCCCCCCCTACTCCACTCTTATGTGTGCTGCCTGACAATTACGATGTCTTTCAGCTTTTAAGCCAAAATGGCTTTCAGCACATATTCCCCAAACACTTGACAGCCTTGATTCCATAAACCAATGTCAAGCAGGAGGCTGTGATCATTTCAAGATTGCTTAACTCACAATAGAATATTAGGGAACACGTGAAGCACAACCGCTTGGCACCAATTCAGATCAATCGTAAATAAGCAAGTGATGTATTATTTGTTATAAAGTTACATTCAGCATACATAAAATCAGGCCCCAGACATTCTGATGACAGCTCCTGCAGAGATCACTAACGTGCCACTGCAACTACAGGCACAGCGGCTCCTCCGAGGACTCGTGTCAGCGAGCCGCACAGTAGTTATTTTTGAAATATGGAAAGTGAAAACTACAGGTAGGCTGAGTGCTAACTGAGGTGCTGGTGCTGTTATTGCTGCACATATTAAGATATTGAATAACGAAATTAAGCTTGGAAGTCTGCTGTGTATTCAAATAATTGTCAAATGAATTTCAAGGGCTTTCTCTGTTTTAAAAAATGCAAAATGAATAACTTTATGTAATGTGAAAGACTGCTTGTTAAATCTTTTAATGGCCGACATGTTGCCCTGACAGCATTTGTCTTTGTTATCAGAAATGTGTGTCCAAGCCACTGTGCATTTTCAGTACCCACTTATTGTATAAAACTGATGGCATATTGCTGAGTTTTTTGCCAGTTATTAGAAGCTTCTATAAAAGTTATATTTTTAATAAACTGAATTTACAAATCACCCTGAATATAACATATATCCAGAGTGAACTTCTCCAGATTAGTGGTAAGATTATCCTCCTAGCATTGAAAGAAATCTTTGCTTCCATTTGGGAGGCTGGCATCATCCCAACTAACTGGGAAACAGGTCTTGTCATCCCTATTGGGAAAGGGAAGGGTGATTGTCTGGATTGCGGCAGCTACAGAGGGATAACACTGCTCTCTGTGCCAGTCTAGGTCCTTGCTAGGGTCGTCCTCAATAGGATCCGTGATCACTTGCTCACCTACCTGCGACCGGAGTAGCCTGGTTTTACACTTAAGAGGTCTACCATCTGCTGCACCCTGGTATTGAGGGTGATCACTTTTTCTAGTGAAGATTCTGACAGCTGCATTCTGCACTCGCTGTAATCGACTGATGTCTTTTTTGGGTGGTCCTGAGAGTAGTGCGTTACAGTAATCTAGTCAACTAAAAACAAAAGTGTAAAGTAGTTTTTCGGCATCTAGAGAAGCGTCTCTACACTGCCATCTTCAGGTCTCTCCATAGATGAGGGTTAATTCTGGGCTTTGGTTGGGCTACTCAAGAACAACCAATGACTTGTCCTGAAGCCACTCCAGCATTGTCAGTGTTGCACCGAAAGGTAAACCGTCACCTCAGTCTGAAGTCGCAGGTTATCTTCAAGAACCTCTCTGCATTTGGCTGCATTCATCCTTTCCTCATTGCTGACCAGTCTCTCTGTTTCTTCTGCTGAGGATCACACCGAACAGCATGATACCGCCACCACGTTAAACAGGTGATAAGCAGTGCCTGGTCTTCACCAAACATAGTGCTTAGAGTTCTGCATGAAGAGTTCAAGTTTTGTCTCATCATACTAGGGAATCTTTTCCCTTGCTCTCACAAAATCCAAAGCTGTCAAAAATCATTTGGTCAAGATTGACTTGAGCCACTCTACCATAAACCCCTCATTGATGGAGTGCTGCTAAGATGGTTGTCCTTCTTACATGTTCTCCCATCTTAGTAGAGGACTTCAGAAGCTCTGTTATAGTAACAGTTGGGTTCTGGGTCATTCACATCACCAAGGCCCTTCATGCCCGATTACTCAGTTTGATCGAACGGCCAACTCCATTTCACAATTATTGTGTTCACTGGGCTCAACACTCTTTACACTCTTTACAACACTCAGGGTTTTATATGATTACCCTGATCTACAGTATGCCTTACCACAATGTGATCGCAGCAATCTACAGAGAGTTCCTTGGACTTCACGGCTTGCATTTTGCCTTGGCAAGCAGTGTGAATTATGAGAACTTCCATCCACAGGTACACATGTGCCTTTCTAAAAAAAATGTCCAGTCGATTCATTTTGCCACAGGGTGGACACCAATCAAGTTCTTGACATATCTCAAAGAGAATTAAAGCAAACAGGATACACCCCACAACAATTTGGAGTGCAGGAGTCTGAATACTGATTTTTTTTTTTTTATTTGTAACAAATTTGCAAGCCTTCTGTAAAACTTTACAACATTAGAACACTCTAGACTTGAACAGGCCATTCAGACCAACAACGCTCACCAGTCCTGTCTCTTTTCTCTTCCAAAAAACATCGTCGAGTTTTGAAAGTCCCTAAAGTCTTACTGTCTACCACACTACTTGGTAGCTTATTCCAAGAGTCTATGGTTCGCTTTGTAAAGATATTTGTTTCCAACTGTGTCCCCGTATTCTTGATAAACTCATTTTAAAGTCACAGTCTCGATACACTGGACTAATTCCCTTCATAATTTGAAATACTTCAGTCATGTCACCTCTTCATCTTCTTTTGCTTAAACTGAAAATGTTTCCACATGTTTCCACATTGTCATTATGAGTTATTGAGTGTAGATTGAAGAACAAAAATGGCAAATGTATCCATTTAAAATTAAATGTAGCAATGACACCCTAGGGTGCTGCTGATATATTATAATTACTCGGGTCTTCTCCTGGGCGGCACGGTGGCGCAGTGGTAGCCCTGCTGCCTCGCAGTTAGGTGACCCGGGTTCGCTTTCCGGGTCCTCGCTGCGTGGAGTTTGCATGTTCTCCCCGTGTCTGCGTGGGTTTCCTCCGGCTCGGTTTCCTCCCACAATCCAAAGACATGCAGGTTAGGTGGATTGGCGATTCTAAATTGGCCCTAGTGTGTGCTTGGTGTGTGGGTGTGTTTGTGTGTGTCCTGCGGTGGGTTGGCACCATGCCCAGGATTGGTTCCTGCCTTGTGCCCTGTGTTGGCTGGGATTGGCTCCAGCAGACCCCCGTGACCCTGTGTTCGGATTCAGCGGGTTAGAAAATGGATGGATGGATGGATGGATGGGTCTTCTCCTTCCATCTCAGTGGCACACTCCACCAGGTCCCCAGTCCAACACACCAACAGGGAAAGTTTCAACAACAACAACAACTTTATTTAAAGGAGCCACCCTCAATTGAATGGTGTCCCAAACAAAGAAATAGAATAGAAGCTTAACAACAATGCAGTGAAAATGAATAAACAGTAATAAGTATCTTATGCAAAAATGATATATACAATCCTATAACCTGTGCCTCTAAGCAAGCAGTATTTAATAAAAGCTCCCTTTTTGCTCCCAGTCCCTCAGGAAACCTTCTTCCCCTCCCACCTCACTGGCCAGTGATACCAGGAAGACAAACACAAAGAAAACGTCGTTGGGGCCCTTTGTTTCTATCGTTGGAGCGCTCTATCTCCAAATGGAGCATTTGTAATCCACCAAAAAGATATCTGTCCTCCAACTGGACTCTCCAAATAGGTGGCCACAATGGAGTAAAGTAAAGATAGGGATAATTGTGCGATATACAGCTCACCACTCCTGGGTTCCGGAAGACGCGGGCTGCAGACACTCCTCAGTGATCCAATAATCCCCAGCGGCCCTCTCGAAGCTTCGCTAAAATCACTCCTCTCACCGGTTCCTCCAGGTCGATTCTCTCTCTCTTCCAAAAGTCTCTCTCCTCCGCAAAAGTCTATTCCTCCCCCCCTCACTCTCCAAGTCCGTTCTCCCTCCGTCTCCGCCACCCCAAAAACAGAGTTCCCCCCCTGTATTCTATTCCTATCCTGATCAGCCGCTCTGCTGCCATCTAATGTCTAGTTCTTAAAATCGCAGCTCTATGACTCTCTTATTCAGACATACACACACAAGATGTCTGTGTGCATAGCTACATAAACATACAACACGGATTTCTAGGCACAGCCAGGGTGTTGAGGGGGTCCGGTTTGATGGACTCAGGATTGGGTCACTGCTATTTGAGGATAATGTTGTCCTGTTTGCTTCATCAGGCCGTGATATTCAGCTCTATCTGAATCGGTTCGCAGCTGAGTGTGAAGCGGCTGGGATGAGAATCAGCACCTCCAAATCCGAGACCATGGTCCTCAGCCGGAAAAGGGTGGAGTGCCCTCTCAGGGTTGGGGGCGAGATCCTGCCCCAAGTGAAAGAGTTCAAGTATCTCGGGGTCTTGTTCACGAGTGAGGGAAGAATTGAGCGTGAGATCGACAGGCGGATCGTTGCGGCATCCGTAGTGATGTGGGCTCTGCATCGGTCTGTCGTGGCGAAAAAGGAGCTGAGCTGTAAGGCAAGGCTATCAATTTACCAGTCGATCTACGCTCCTACCCTCACCTATGGTCATGAGCTATGGGTAGTGACCGAAAGAACGAGATCGTGAATACAAGTGGCTGAAATGAGTTTCCTCCGCAGGTTGTCTAGGCTTTCCCTTAAAGATAGGGTGAGAAGCTCAGTCATCCAGGAGGGGCTCAGAGTAGAGCCGCTGCTCCTCCGCATTGAGAGGAGTCAGATGAGGTGGCTCGGGCATCTGATCAGGATGCCTCCTGGACGTCTCCCTGGTGAGGTATTCCGGGCACGTCCAACCAGGAGGAGGCCACGGGGAAGACCCAGGACACGCTGGAGGGACTATGCCACCTGGCTGGCCTGGGAACAACTCGGGATTCTCCCAGAAGAGCTGGAAGAAGTGGCCGGGGAGAGGGACGTCTGCGCATCCCTGCTCAAGCTGCTGCCCCAGCGACCCGACCTTGGATAAGCGGAAGAGGATGGATGGGTGGATGGCATACAACACAATAAAGTGTGGGTATCTGAAGACTTTCTAAAGCCCTGATACGTTTGTTAAGTAAAGGTAATTAGGACAGAATAACATGAAAACACTAAGACTCTCTTTCACACACAATATTAAATTTAAACAGTTTGGCCCAATCATTAGAGTATGTTATGTATTCTAATTAAAGCGACAAAATTTTTTAGTGTTCCTCCTGGTTATATAAATTACAAAATACTGTAGGTAGTACAGCTGAGGGTCTACATTGTTGGACCAGACATAAATAAAATGTAGATTGATGGGCAAAATAATAATAGCAAATTCCTGTTTTTAAAATAAAGTGAAGGGGTCTGAATACTTTCTGAATCCACTGTAGCTCTTTGTCATTCAGATCACATTTGTCTGATCAGTTACTTTTTATTAATTTTGCCGACTTACGATAGATATTGGATAACATTAACAAACGTTAACATTATTCAGTTATTGTCTGTTTTTACCTGCATTTTCATTACTCTTTAATTTAATCAGTATGCTGCTGCTGGATTATGTGAATTTCCCCTTGAGATTAATAAAGTATCTATCTATCTATCTATCTATCTATCTATCTATCTATCTATCTATCTATCTATCTATCTATCTATCTATCTATCTATCTATCTATTTATCTATCTATCTATCTGTCTAAGAATTGCCTGCAAAATGAATGCAGGAGCTGGTGATAAAATCTTGAAGGATGAATGCTAAGGGTTTAATTGTTTTCCTAACCATGCAGAAGGCGTGACATATTTTATTTGAGCCCATTATTTGTATTAGCTCATAATTGCTTGCGTATTATTTCTCTCTATTGCCTTAACTTATACATTGACTTATGGCAAAAAAAAACCATTGACTCTTTCTGTGGTTTGTTCTAGCAAAGCTACCATGGAGCGTGTGTCAAAATTAGACTTCCCATTAGTTTTTAAGATCATTTTGTTCTTTCAGAGAAATTGCACTTGAGAAAAGAGAAACGATGACGCATGTGTGAACTCACAGAAGAATCCTGCTCATTGCAACAAGCACATAAACACACATCTTAAGAGCCGCAGCAGGGTCCTAGCAGGACATTTGTGTGTGTCTAGAAATTAAGTTTTCCTTCACACTCATCAATGCTTAAAGTGCTGGATTTATTTTCATAGAGGCATTCATTTTAAATGCATCCACGTTAATTAACAGTCAAACAAAAAAATAGGACCTGATCGATAAATCAGAATCGAGTCTCTTTTACCTGCAGTCTGAGTGTAATTTTAATATAAGGTAGCAACTCAGATGCTTGACTTTAATCACACACGTGTGTGATTGGGAGGCAGTAAAAGGGCCTGAATAATAGGAGTACCACACCAGACCAGGGGGTGGCGAGCTGCACTCACTTTCTCTCAGTCCTCTGCAGACCCTCCATGGGAAATCCCGCTAGGTCCCAGCACCTTTGATGACATCACTTCCGGTACTGGTGTCATTGATGATGTCACTTTCTGGTCCTGAGACAACCACGTCCGGTTTTGGTGCTATTTATGATGTCACTTCCGGTCCTCGATGGCATTGCTTCCGGTTCCATTCCTGATGATGTCACTTCCTGTTTGGGCCTTTAAAGCTGTAATATTTACACTCTTAAATCAGTTCTGTTTTGGACTCCAACTGGTGAACAACTGAATATCAAAATACCCATTTGCAGCCAAGGTGTAATATACAGATGGTTGCCCCAAACCTTTTTGATGTCTGTGATCTGTTATTGTGACACTTTTTAATTCATTTTTACCACCATGCCCTTTTCATGGGGGCCAACAGATACAGATGGTGTTTGCCTCATCCACTGCTGCACTGACCCTCCCTCCTGTTTACTTGTTGTTCTCGTCACAGGTCGTCACAACACCAAAGACTATGCTGTCATTTTGTCCCCTAAAATGAAATAACCAGTTTTTGGTCTGCATTTATATTATTATTATTTTTTTTTCATATCAGTTAAGTTTAGTTTCAAGAGATCTAGCAATGGGAAATGGCCATGGCCTAAAGAGAATTGGTACTGACAGATGGCACAGCCACCCACACTGTGTGTGTGACCCCCAATAACACTTTCTCTCTCACATTAAGTCAGTAAATAACTCTCTGCTATATCTGCTGCTTCTGAAGCCATTTTGTCCTGATGTCATATTCTTCTTAAACTTCCTTCAGGGCAACTATGGATGTTCACAGTTTTATGTCACCAGAAGTCTTTCTCATATCCTGAAAATGTTCAGAATTACACTTTGTTGTGTGTGTGTGTGAAAGTTGTGAATTTTTAAAACGTTTTTCACCTTTAATATTAATTTAGGACATCTTTAGATATATGATGTAATCATCCATCCATCCAGTATCCAACCCGCTATATCCTAACTACAGGGACATGGGGGTCTGCTGGTGCCAATCCCAGCCAACACCGGGCACAAGGCAGGAAACAAACCCCGGGCAGGGCGCCAGCCCACTGCAGTGATGTAATCATTCATTTTTAAAATTGAAATCGGACATACGGTGTAACTAAAAATGGCATTCTGCATGTTTCAAGTTTCGAGTGTTTTTTATTTGCTTCACACACATCGCTATACGAGTACAATGTGCAGTGGGCTTCAAAACAGACAATGTCTATGATTGCACTAGTTTGTGAAAAAGAAATAAATGTCGTTGTTGTGTTAGGCTAGATTGTGAAATAGCTATTATAGATAGATAAAAAAAATATTTAACATTTTTTAAACAGACCTTTATTAACAATTAGAACATAATTGCAGTCACATTAACAGACAAGTTTTTCTACTCATACTTTAGCACTAGACATTCATTTCCGTAGAACATAAAACATCATTTACAGCCCAGAGTTCTCTATGTATATCTAATTGATTAATTAGTTTAAAATATGCAAATTCAAACTTCAATCTCCTTTGATGGAGGATCTTAAACATTAATAGCGCATCAGAGCTTTTCAGATCTTTATCTCTGTTTATTCTTTTTTTTTAAGTTGCCTTCTTGGCTTGGCCTAACAAAAAATTGCAAAGTAACATCCACTTTTACAAATTCTTGACACAGACATTCCAAAAATATAAATGAGTTTGTTAAATACAATTCTCAAATCCATCAGCAATTAAGCAAAGAAATGCAGCAGTGGTTGTAATCTGGTACAATACAGAAACAAGTGATAAATTGTTTCTTTCTGGAGGCAAAATGGGCACTGGTCTGTTGCACTGGTGCCAATGGTTTTTAAAATGAATTGGTGGCTCGTGCTACATGTAGAATCCTCCTCTTTCTTCATTGGGTGGTTTACATGAAGTCCACTATGATGGAGATGTCGTGTCATACAGACACAGAGTGTCCTCCAGAGGGTATCAGTCATCTCCCTCAAATGTGTGTAATGGGATACTTCAAGACACCAGTCGTACAATTCTATATTTGATAAATCTTGGAACAAAATTCCATTAATGTGATTAATTTTTAAAATTGAGTGTTTAGGACTGATAACATCTTTTACATTTGGTTAATTGAAATATCACATTCAGGAGATTCTACCACTTCTATGAGATTTCCAGAGGAAAAAAAACATTATTTTTATAAAATTATGACCCCCCAAAACCCACGAGCCCATGTTCCACAGCTGCCGAAGACTTCCACTGGTTGTTGATCGGATCAATAAAGTCAGCTACTTTAATAAAGCCTTTGTTCATAAGCAGAGAGTTTAAACTGACCAAGTCAAACTCCAAGACTGGATTCCATACTACTGGTTCTTCAAGTAACCAGAAGGCTGATTCCAGATTAATTCAAACTCTGTTTGTTTTAGTGTGCCAAATCAATAACATTGCGGTAAAAAGTGGGCAGCACAGATAGTGCCAGTTGCTTGATGTCGATGAAAAGGATTTGCAAATCAAATTAAGATTACCGACCCTACGAAAAAAGCAAAAGCCAAACTCCTCCATATTAAAGGCTAAGGGGCGAACAAGAGACGCTAACTCTGTCAGCCTAAGAGCTTCAATTCTGCATAGAATGTCCACCAAGCCTTGAGCACCTTCATCCACAGGCATGATAGATAGCTAGATAGATAGATAGATAGATAGATAGATAGATAGATAGATAGATAGATAGATAGATAGATAGATAGATAGATAGATAGATAGATAGATAGATAGATAGATAGATAGATAGATAGATAGATAGATAGATAGCAGTCCTTTTTTTACTTTTCTTGCTTTACATTTCAATGCTGCATAATAACCCCAACCCTCCTCCTGACTTAAGAAATTAAATTCCAGCTTTAGGATGGATGGACTCCGAATGTCTTAGGTCAGCCATCTACACAGTCCTTCTATTGAAACTCTGCAATGCACCCTGGTACAGGCAAACTTTGAGGATTTTCGTGGAAAATGACAGAGGTGTGACATTGAGTAGTTCTTGGCAATGCCAAATTCACCTCAAGTTCCCATTCCAACATCAAAAACAATTGCTTGATCGAAATGATGCTGAAGCCAAGTACTTACCGAAGAGTTACTAATAGTGTAGGAGTGCTACATGAAGCCAAAATCTATTTTTTTAATGCGTATATTTGATTAAATATTCTGTATATAAGTGTTCTGTAAAAGCTGTATATGTGAATGTTTTCAATTCCTTATAATGTTAGGGGCAGAGGTATTTTGAGCTAAGCATTTAACCTTAAGGGCTTATCCATCTGGGCCACTGAAGCTTGCCTGCAATCAGAAAATAACACCTAAAAACAGTGCAGCTCTGAAAGAGAAAAGAAGGACAAGGAGAAAAAGGACAAAAGGAGAGACGTGCAGAGAACAGAATGAAAATCTGCTCCAGCTGTGAGTGTACAGTTAGGGAGCGGGGGGTCACCCATATTGAAAGAGAGAAAACTTATAAGAGGGGATTTATTAAAATCATATATACATGCTATACAAATATGTTTTCCATCAATCCATCCATTATCCAACCCGCTACATCCTAACTACAGGGTCACGGGGGTCTGCTGGAGCCAATCCCAGCCAACACAAGGTGCAAGGCAGGAAACAAACCCTGGGCAGCCCACCGCAGACAAATATGTTTTGCAAAATAAAATATAGGACCAATCATCAAGTCAATCTTAAAACTATCTTATGTGTTCAAACAGTGGATTCAGCCAGTATTCAGGCCCTTTTACTTTTTATACATTTTTTTAAGCTGAATCCATCCATTTTCCAACCCGCTGAATCCGAACACAGGAATACGGGGGTCTGCTGGAGCCAATCCCAGCCAACACAGGGCACAAGGCAGGAACCAATCCCAGGCAGGGTGCCAACCCACCACAGGACACACACAAACACCAAGCACACACCCACGGGCCAATTTAGAATCGGCAATCCACCTAACCTGCATGTCTTTGGACTGTGGGAGGAAACCGGAGCACCCGGAGGAAACCCACGCAGACACGGGGAGAACATGCAAACTCCACGCAGGGAGGACCCGGGAAGCAAACCCAGGTCTCCTAACTGTGAGGCAACAGCGTTACCACTGTGCCACCGTACCGCCCCTAAGCTAAATCCTTTTGTTAAAATAATTTTAAATTAGATTTTTCAACACATCGAGTAACACTCAGTCACTCACAATAACAAAGTGAAAACAGGACTTTAGAAGTGTTTTCCAATGTATTAAAAATAACAAATTGACATATCTTATTGATGCAACTATTCAATTGAAGCCCCTTTATCAGCGGCTACAGCCTGGAATCCGTCTTGGGTCTGACACAACAAGTTTCACACAACTGGATTTGGGAATTTTCTTCCATTCTTCTCTGCAGATCTTCTCAAGATGTTGGAGATGTTTGACTGAGTTCAAGTCTACTCTCCGGCTGGACCACTCATATTTCACTCATTTCCAGGGTTGTACCAATGCTACACCTATGCTGTCTTTGCTTTGTGCTGAGGATTATTGTCCTGAAGGCCCTGGAGTGCTCTGGAGCGGATATTTCTGGATGTGTTCAACTAGACCTGAGTGCAGAATTTAACACCATAGCCACAGCATTTGTTTAAATCACCTTAGTGAACGGGTGGGTCTTTTGGGCAGTGTCTTACGACACCTTATTTAACACGTAGAAAATTCTTTCTTAGTTGATGTGATTATAGTTCCATGATATTGTATACGGTGCACCACAGGGATCTATATTAGGTCTTCTGTTATTTTCAATCCGCAGGCTTGCATTAGGCCAGATTATATCAAAACACAAGATGAATTACCAGAGCTATGCAGATGACGCACAACTTTACTTATCTACGGTATCTGATGGGCTTTCTGATCCAATCTTACTTGTATTTCTGAATGGATGAGTGGTAAATTTGCCAATCTAAATAAGAAAAAAATAAACCTTAGTGGTCACAAAAATGGAATAATTAGGGTATTAGAAATAAACTTTACCCCTTTGCATTAAAATTCAAGGCAGATTTAAAGAATTTAGGTGTAACCATGGACTCTGACCTAAGCATTAAACTACATATTAACTATATTGCTAGGATTGCATTTTTTCACATAGGGAACATAGCAACAGTTAGACCTTTAATAACATTGCAAGATGCTTAGAAGTTAATTTCACACTTTTGCTTTTAGTCGACTAGATTACTGTAATGCACTCCTAACAGGACTACCTAAGAAAGACATGAATCAGTTTCAGTTAGTGCAGAATGCATCAGTCAGAATCTTAAACAGAAAAAGAAATCCTCAGCACATCACTCCAGTTTCAATTTTAAAATACTACTAATGGTATATAAAGCTTTAAATAATCTTATTACTCCCTATATTTTGTAGTGTCTGTCTAAATACATTCCAAGCTCAAAGCTTAGATTGTCTACAGCGTATTAGCAGTTTGCTTATTATTCCAAGAGCCAAGCCTTAAAGAAGTGGTAAGGTGGCTTTTTGTTGTTATGCGTCAAATATTGTATCTGGAATACTTTACAAGTAGAGATAACACAGTGGATCACTTTAAAAAAACTCCTCAAGAAAACATGTTTAATTGGGCTTTTAGTTGTCCTCATATTAGACCATACATGTACTGAATTTTCATATTCTTCAAGAATTTGTAACCATCACTAATCCCATCTTATATCTGTGGTGGCGTTTTGCACCAACACCTACTGATCGAAGTGCTGGACAGCTATCTGTGATGCTCGAATGTAGGCAGGTGTGCCAGCTGTCCACGATACCTACTGCGGCAAATCCTCTGGTACAAAGCCTGGAAACAATCAGGACATGACCTAAAGACATCTACGTTAGGTAGAAGGTCCAGTGGTGGCTGTAGGTCTTTTGGATTTGGAGCCCTTGCAGATTTTTTTTTCTACACCTTTACTCAAGTTTTTTCCTTTTTTTCTGTCCTCCCAGGCATCTCACTTTATCATCGGATTCATCGGAGACTTGGAATCCGAAATTTCTGCACTTTTTTTAACTCTATTAAGAATTTCAAAAACAAATGACATCACTTTTCTACATAATCAACTTCCTTTGTGATGAAATGTTTGCAGCATCGTGCCAACTTTTTAATGCAATCAGCAAAAAATGTTTTTGGTTGAGCGCGTAGCCATTGATGCACCACTGCTTTCACATCATCATCATCACATGGCTGTAGCTGGACGTCCAGAGCGCTCTGCAACCATTACTCTAGTACAGCCATTTTCGAACATTACAATCCACTCATAGACGACTCTACGAGTACACATGCAGAGACGAATGTGTACTCCCGGCACACTTTCTGCCCACAAAAAGTGTATGACAGAACGCTGTTCCTCTTTGGTGCAATTTATAAGCCATCTTCACCACAGGGTGACAGCTTTTAGACTAAACTGCAATGGCAGTCGGCTTGCCAGACAGAACTAGTCACATGACACTCTCAGACATGACCAATTACTGCTCTTCCTACCTTCACCATTTCCAACGAAAATATAAAAGTGTGGAAACGTTTTGAACATCCCTCATATATATAAGGACTCTACTCTTCTACTAATTCTGTACCTCTATTATGTAAGCCTGTATTGATTGCTTTTTTGTTACTTAGTCAATACTATTCTTACTTAATTTAACTTGTTTTCTTGTAACTATTTCTTTAAAATCTAAGCACTTTGAGATACACTCTCTGAAAATGTATTGCACAATTAAATGTTGTTGTTGTACTTTACTTTGTTCAGCTTTCTCTCAACCCTGATTGGCCGACCAGTCCCTGCCACT
Source organism: Polypterus senegalus (assembly GCF_016835505.1). Lineage (NCBI taxonomy): Eukaryota > Metazoa > Chordata > Cladistia > Polypteriformes > Polypteridae > Polypterus > Polypterus senegalus. The sequence goes on from NC_053158.1 coordinate 14,094,126, forward strand.
GAATATCAACCGTACACAATGATCCTCCAACCGCCATGCTTTACCGCTAGAATGGTATTGCATAGGTGATGGCAGGTGCCTGGTTTCCTCCAGATATGACACTAATCGTGGCTTCATCAGACCACGAAATCTTGTTTCACACAGTCTGAGAATCCTTTAGGTTCCCTTTTGCAAGGCTCTTATGTGTCTTTTACTGAGGAGTGGCTTCTGTCTGGCCACTGTGCTATAAATTACAGATCAGTGGAATGTTGCAGTGATGGGTGTTCTTCCAGAAGTTTCTCCCATCTCCACACAGGTTTTCAGAAGCTCAGCCAGATTTACTATCAGATTCTTGGTCACCTCTCTTACCATGGCCATTTTTCCCTTGATTGCTCAGTTTGGCTGTGCTCTTAGGAACCTTTAATGCTCCAAGAATTTTGTTGTAGCTTCACCCAGATGTCCTGTCTCTAAGTGGTGCAGGCAATTCCTTGGCCCTCATGGTCTGTTTTTTTGCCCCAATACACATTGTCAACTGTGGGGCATCCTATAGACAGATGTGTGATCCCTGGTCAACGTCCAGTTCATTACATTGACCACAGGTGGCATCCAAACAAGATGCAGAAACATCTTAATAAGAATCAATAGAATGGGATGCTTCTGATATAAACATCAGGTGCCCCTGGGTCAAAATCTGAAATTGTGTGTCAATGTGTTTTTTAAATTAAAAAACAAAAATTCTTAAAATCCATTCTTTGTTTGTTCTTCTATGGTATTAAGTGTTGTTGAATGAGGAAAAAAAAATTAATAAATTTAGAACATGCCTGCAACCTATAAATATGTGGAAAAAGTGAAAAGATCTAAATACTTTCTGAAGACAGTGTAGGACCTGAAAATGGGAGGTGAAAATATTGTGGTAGATCTTAAAGGTCCAAAATGCCCTTTTCTGGCCATTTAAAGAACAAAAACATTTAGAAGAAAGGGCAGCCATATTTGGATAACCGGAGCAGCAAGATGGTCAATGCACTGAGATAAATGTGTGATGGTACTATTAAGAAAAATGTACATAATTATGAAATTAATAAAGATTAAGAGCATCCATCCATCCATCCATTTTCCAACCCGTTGAATCCGAACACAGGGTCACGGGGGTCTGCTGGAGCCAATCCCAGCCAACACAGGGCACAAGGCAGGAACCAATCCTGAGCAGGGTGCCAACCGATTAAGAGCATGTGTAGGTAATTTACAGGTATATTTTATAGCATATGGCACAGTATTGTTTTTAATAGAATTCTGTTCAGTTCAGCTTGATAAGTATTGACAGTTGTGGTAATCAAATCTCAAAGACACATGATATCCGATATGGTGTTCCACAAGGCTCTATCCTGGGTCCGCTGCTCTTCTCAATCTACATGCTTCCGTTAGGTCAGATTATCTCAGGTTACAACGTGAGTTACCACAGCTATGCTGATGACACACAGCTGTACTTATCAATAGCACCTGATGACTCCGACTCTTTCGATACACTAACACAATGTCTTACTGGTATTTCTGAATGGATGAATAGTAAATTTCTCAAACTAAATAAAGAGAAAACTGAAATTTTAGTAATTGGCAATAATGGATTCAATGAGGGTATCAGAAATAAACTTGATGAACTAGAATTAAAAGTTAAGACGGAAGTAAAAAATTTAGGGGTAACCGTTGACTGTAGTCTGAATTTTAAATCACATATTCATCAGACCACCAGGACAGCATTTTTTCACTTAAGAAACATAGCTAAAGTTAGACCTCTTATATCATTGAAAGATGCTGAGAAATTAATTCACGCTTTTGTTTTCTGTAGACTAGATTACTGTAACGCACTCCTCTCAGGACTACCCAAAAAAGACATAAATCACTTGCAACGAGTGCAGAATGCAGCTGCTAGAATCCTAACTGGGAAAAGAAAATCCGAACACATTTCTCCAGTTTTGATGTCACTACACTGGTTGCCTGTGTCATTCAGGATTGACTTTAAAATACTGCTTATGGTTTATAAAGCCTTAAATAATCTCGCTCCATCTTATATATCGGAATGCCTGACACGTTATATTTCAAATCGTAACCTTAGATCTTCAAATGAGTGTCTCCTTATAATTCCAAAAGCTAAACTTAAAAGAAGTGGTGAGGCAGGCGGCCTTCTGCTGTTATGCACCCAAAATCTGGAATAGTCTGCCAATAGGAATTCGCCAGGCAAATACAGTAGAGCACTTTAAAACACTGCTGAAAACACATTACTTTAACATGGCCTTTTTATAACTTCACTTTAATTTAATACTGATACTCTGTATGTTCAATTCTTCATAATAACTATTCATGGTGGCTCTAAAATCCGTACTGACCCCTACTCTCTCTTCTGTTTCTTTTTCCGGTTTCTTTGTGGTGGCGGCCTGCGCCACCACCACCTACTCAAAGCATCATGATGCACCAACATTGATAGACTGAAAGCCAGAAGTCTACGTGACCATCATCATCAGGTCCTTCGATGAAAACGCTAAATACAAAGAGGACTGTTTGACTTATGTTAGGTAGATTGCCCAGAGGGGACTGGGCGGTCTCTTGGTCTGGAACCCCTACAGATTTTATTTTTTTCTCCAGCTTTTGTAGTTTTTTTGTTTTTCTGTCCACCCTGGCCATCGGACCTTACTCTTATTCTATGTTAATTAATGTTGACTTATGTTTATCTTTTATTGTGTCTTCTATTTCTCTATTCATTTTGTAAAGCACTTTGAGCTACATTTTTTTTGTATGAATATGTGCTATATAAATAAATGTTGGAAATGTTGGACAGCTTTAATGAAATTTATGGCACACTGTGAAATTGGTAATTTATTATAATCAAACTTCATTCACATCAGCTTTGTTACCGATATTGTGCAAAGTTGATAAGTTCATCATTGGCTTATCCTGTATGCAGTATTCCAATTACCATGCAACATTTTTTAAATTATTCGTCTTGTTATGGTCCTTAATAATATTCACTAAAATTTTATGAAAATACTGTAACACTAATTTTGGGAGCATCAGGCATAAAAATGATCAACAACCCATCCCATGTGATGATTATGAGGGAAAGAGAAGTTGTGTCAAAGTGTAGAAATATTTTACATAACCCTGGACTTGCAGCAACTGCATCTCAGGAGGCTTCCATGACATTGTTGATTAGGATCAAGCTAAAAATACTATTGGCACAACTTTGTTCAAAGTAACCTGGCCAATTTTCCACATTTCCCACCCATTTCTATTCCAGAAGAAATATTGATCAGTCTTGAAGAATCAGGCATCATCTCAATAATAAATAAAAACATCTTAAAGTCTCCTCCCTTTCTCTTCCTTTCAGAGATCCTAGGGTATGGTGGAGAAAAGATCTTTCACTTAACATCTCAGGAAAGGAGTAGAAGGCAGTCATGTATAGAATACACTCCAGCTCCATAAGCGCTGAGCATTCATTCATTCAACTTACCATCTTTAATTGATTGCATTTATCATTTTTAAAATTGTTTTAAACGTATCCATGCTAAGATTCAACATGTGAACATTGCAAACGAGCTCCAGCCTCACTAAGCCACATGTTTTGGGTATGCACCAAATGAACATCATTCTGGACCAAAATCTTTGAATGCCTCTCAGTTAGCATTGGTGTCACAGTTGCTCCTAACCTATGATAAGCGTGTTTGGTAGACTCCCCGATGGGCTTAAAGTGGAGAAGGACAAACAAATCATAATGGCCTTTACCTCACTACAAGCACATAGACTTATCTTGTTCAACAGGAATAATCCCAGCCCACCTCTTATTAGACAGTGAGTAACTGATGTTCTATACTATTTGAAATTGCAAAAATATAATTATTGCTTAGAGGATCTGGGGAAAAGTTTTTTGAAATAAGGCAGGGTCTAATTAATATTGGGGTAAAGGCCATTTTCCCTTTATTTTTGGTTTTCTGTGATCTTTGTGAAGTCAATGGAGGCTCTGATCAGGGCTCTCATGAGTCTGAGTAAGGTGTTTGAGTGTCTGGACTTCTGAATGTGCTGATAAAAACCAAGATCCAGGCCTTTAATGACCTCTTGGGCACAGCCATCAGCAGTGTGTCTGTCTGCGGAGAGAGTGTCGACCTTGTCGAGAGGTTTACTTACCTCAGCAGTGACATTCATGTCTCTGGTGACTCTTCCTATGAAGTCAGTAGATGGATGGTGAGAGCGTGAGGGGGTCATGGCGTGTGTGGCACTTCCGTTATCTCTGCAAAAGGATGGAGGTTCAAAATTTTAGAGTCCTGGTGCTTCCTGTCTTGCTATATGGTGGCGAGACATGGACGCTATCCAGTGACCCGAGACGAAGACTGGACTCTTTTGGTACTGTGTCTCTTCAGAGAATCCCTGGATACCGCTGGTTTAGTTTGTGTCAAATGAGCAGTTATGGAGCTCCGAATGAGGCACATTTCTTGCATTGTGAGGAAACATCAGTTATGGTACTACGGTCATGTGACACAATTTCTAGAGGGTGATCATTGTTCTCATTGCTGAAGACCCGAGAGGCTGGATTAGGCCCAGGGGGCGCTCAGGCAAAACCTGGCAGCGGCAGATAGAAGGTCATTTCTAGAGGGTGGGACTGGACCGCATGTCTGCTTGGGGGGTTGCCAATCAGGATCCTGAGTTGTTTTGTCGTGTAGTGGGTGCGACAACACGCCGTACCAGTGCATGCTCCCCAACCTGACCTGACTTGACATACCCTGTTATTTGTAAAGTTTTGCTCTGGCTGTTGGCTCCTCTCTCTTTCTCTCTGGTGGGGGTTGAATTCTGGTTTGTTAAGTTCACCTTGATTGTATGTAATGTTATCTTCTGCAGTTTTTATTTTAGATTTGATCATATGGAATATTATTTACTTCAAATAAAATAAAAAAAAGAAGACCTGGCACAGAGGAACATGGATGAGCAGCAGTTGTAATCAAGAAAAATAATTGACATGGATTTTTTTGGGAAAAAAATTAATAAGCGACAAATCTTACAGGAGCAACTCTACATTTTAGACATCTTTAATGAGTTAAATCTTAAGTGTGATGGTGTGCTAGGGTGGCACGAAAATAGTCTCAAAGAGGCTAAACAGGATCCGGCGATACCCATCTCAGGGAAGAGCACTCACTGGCGTTAAGAAAGTCACTCTACATAATAGTGCATGTAAGCTAATGATAGGGGGCAGTATGACTGGTAGATCTGGGGTGCCTGGGAAAGGTTGTAGGCAGGGGAGAAACCACAAATTAAAGGTCTGCCTCTGGGTTACCCAGATTGTTAGTATGCAGACATCCCGATGGTTGTTTTTGTTCTACCCGGTTGTACACGAGACATGTTAACCTTTTCAGCTGACAGAGTGATAGACCCTAGCCTAAAAGATTGGTCAAGCTGAACAGGAGTGCAGTGTATTCTGGGAAAGAGGAGAGGAGCATAGTTACAATGCCTTCAGGAAGCATTCGGATCCCTTCACTCTTTTCAAATTTTGCTATGTTGCTGCCTTAGGCTAAAATTGTTCACTCAATAACCTAGAACAGGGGTCCCCAACTCCAGTTCTGGAGGACCACAATGGCTGCAGGCTTTCATACTAACTCTTTTCTTAATTTAACTTCTTTTGAATTACTTTTAATTGCCTTGTTTTTAATGATTTGTTCTCCTAAATTTCTTCATTGTTCCTCTGAATTGCTTCATTACTTTCCTTAAATGGCACCCAAACAGAAATGAAATGTGAAGTGAGTGAGCCAACAGAAGGCCAGCTAAGTCAGGGCCTCAAACTCAACCAATTTCACTCCAAGCACTTGCTTAATTAGGCGTCAAATCTTGCTGTTAATTAGACCCGTTCTTTAATTCCATGGCTTGTTGCTGCTCTCATCATGTAATAGCAGACATTTCTGAAATTGTGATTTTCTCTTTTTCTAAGACCACTGTTCAAATGTTTTGTGGGCCTAAGAAGATCAGCTTCCCTCAGACCTTCACCTTTCTTTATTTTCAGATATTGTATGATGATCACAGTTTGCTGGTCATGTTTTGATTCATTTTGTATCTCATTATTGTTTGGTTGCTAATTAAAGAAAAAGAAACAATTAAGGGATCAGAGTGTTCAACAGCAAGTCAAATAAATATAATTCAAAAGGAGTTAATTAGCAACAAAAACAGGTCACTAATTAAGAAAAGGGTGCGAATGAAACCCTGGAGCCACTGCGGCCCTCTGGGACCGGAGTTGGGGACATCTGCCCTTGAAATGACAAAGCAAAAACAGAATTTTAGAAATGTTTTGTAAATTTTTTAAAAAACAAGTCACAGTACCTGTCGAAAACATGTTATGGAATAATTAACCTCCTTAACGTTACATTTTTTCTCAAAATATGCATTTTAAAAGCATTAGATTTCTTGGCTTAAAACATTACATTTTTATTCAATCTTATCTTTCTACTGTAAAATGTGCAAAACACAAAAAGTACAAATTCACAAGTATAGGGTGCTTTGCCCCCTGCTTGCTTCATTCACTAACCCGGGCACTCCTCCATTAGAGAAAGCGATTGTATTTAAAGAGATATTATAAAGAAGAGTAATGTGTGGTGTGGGACTCAGTTACTTGAGAGTACAACTGTCTATTTTAAATAGTAAAAAGTAAAAAAGAAAAATTAGAAGATAAAAAGTAAAGTAATAAAAAGTAAATAAAAAATTAAACTAATTAACACATCGCTCAAAAACAACATTGTAATGTCCCTTTACAGGTAGGAGAAATAAACCACACAGGCAAGTGGTAATAGCAGTCAAAATCAAAGGTTTTATTGCTCTTCCACTTTAACTGGACAATGCAAACTCAGAAAAATAAAACAATGGTGCCAAATAAACCAGATAAAGATTAACCACGTGTCAAACTCCACTCAAAATTGTTTTTACAATCTCCGTACCTCTTTTTATTTTTCCCAATTCTAAAAAAAATCTTGGAAGGAGAAGAGACGTGATTTTCTCAGAGAGACACTTTCACATCCCGTGAGATTTTCATCCATCCATCCTTTTCCGCTTATCCGAGGTCGGGTCGCGGGGGCAGCAGCTTGAGCAAAGAGGCTCAGACTTCCCTCTCCCTGGCCACTTCTTCTAGCTCTTCATATGCATTTCTTGTAGAGAGAAAGAAACGATATTCACTCACGGGCAGTTATATGTTGCATTATCACAATGTAATTCCAAACCCGAAACGAAAATTCAATGCAATATTAATGAAAAGGCAAACGAGGCAAAGGAGATCGAATATATGGACAAAGGTGATGTGACAGAAGTGCGCAGCGTGGGATACAGATTACACGGCACAGGAGCAGCACCAAGCCAGCAGCTGATTGAGCAAAGAGGAGGTAAAAAAATAAGCTGTATTTGTTTCCCTTTGTATCACCGTTTAAGAGGGGGTTTCTGAGGAGCAAACGTGTCTCCTTGGGTGCATTCAGCCCCCCTCTTCACTACATGATAGGCAGATATGCGAAGTGGCTGGCGTGTGGCGCAGTCCATTTGGATTGGCGAGCGAGACAAGCAGGTGACAAAGCCCCCAAGTTTCCAAAAAAACTGAACTTCCTTAACAACATCCCACCCTTTGGCATGTCATTGGCTGCTTTATTTAAGAGTGGTAGATGTGTCTTGACTACCCACCCCTCTCCACGGTATGCATGGCTTTTTAGGACACACTAACTCAGTGGTAATTTCTTTTCCAGACTGTCACGATATTATGAATTACTTTATCCACTAACTTACAGTGTTTTAACGATGCTTTTTCACATTTCTGTTTGCATTTTGTTTGGGATATTTTTCTCTGTTTCATTTATTGGATGATTTTCTTTGTTCTTCATTTTTATTACATGCAGGTGTCTGAAAAACTTCTGAAGGCTCCCCATAACAAGCATGTAAGCAGATAAGTTATATGAATCCACAGACCCCTGTAAGAATACAAACATATAATCCAACTTTTTAGTATTCTTTTGCTTTTCCAGCTGTAAGCGCTTTGCACCTGTCCAATATTAAAGCCTCCGTTCTAAAAATGGTAGGATGTACTGTTATGGCCAGTTTTTCCATGAATTTCCTTAATTGATTTACTGTAAATGTGCTGGGGTCAGGATTATGTCACAAAATTATGTGAGACATAGAGCCGTTTCAGTTTCCTTTTAACGCAAGGCTAGGCGTGGGAGTAAGAAAGGAGGATGAGATACAACTCCAGCTTTAGCTTATGCTGATCTGTCATAATGATTTCCTTCTATTTCAGGGGAATATGTTCTTCTTTGCCTTGTAACTGACTGAAACCAATTTCAAAATGCCATGAGAAACCTGACTACCTGCTGAGCCAATCACAAAGTTAGACTATTGTAAGAGAGCTTATGATAACACCATGTGTACATTTCAAAGAGCTTTGATCTGCAGAACTGTGAACTTCACTTTGGCAGGAGGAAATAGCTGATTGACTTGACTCGGAGCTCCTCTGTCATCTTTCGTCTGCTGTGCCGTGAAGAAGGAAGACACTAACAAATCTGTTTCTCTTTTTATTTTCATAAATACCTGGAAATGTAAATGTGAAAAAGAATTCCAATGTACTGATTGAAAAGGGATATAGTCCTGTCTATCTATCTATTATATAGTGCCTTATCCATCCATCCATCTATTATCCAACCCACTATATCCTAACAACAGGGTCACTGGAGTCTGCTGGAGCCAATCCCAGCTAACACAGGGCGCAAGGCAGGAAACAAACCCCAGGCAGGGTGCCAGTCCACCGCAGGGCACACGGACACACACACACACACCAAGCACACACTAGGGACAATTCAGGATCGCCAATGCACCTAACCTGCATGTCTTTGGACTGTGGGAGGAAACCCACACAGACAGGGCGAGAACATGCAAACTCCATGCAAGGAGGACCCAAGAAGCTAACCTAGTGCCTTATCTATCTATACAATACAATACATACAATACAATTTATTTTTGCATAGCCCAAAATCACACAAGGAGTGCCGCAATGGGCTTTAACAGGCCCTGCCTTTTGACAGTCCCCCAGCCTTGACTCTCTAAGAAGACAAAGAAAAACTCCCACAGAAAAATCTTGTAGGGAAAAAATGGAAGAAACCTTAGGAAAGGCAGTTCAAAGAGAGACCCCTTTCCAGGTAGGCTGTGTGTACAGTGGGTGTCAAAAAGAAGGGGGGTCAATACAATACAATACAATACAATACACAGAACACAAGTAATACTCAATACAATATAATAGTGCAATAGAACTATTACAAGTACAGAGCAGAATTCAACAGCAGTTGATATCACATAATATGATTTGGATTTGTTTAGAGTCCTGGAGACCATCAAGCTGCCTCTCCCAATTGGCCATTCCACAGCTGAGACAGCGCTGGGCCAGCCAATCCGATGAAAGGACCCCTCTACCCCACGATTCCTGCGATCCTCCATTAGAGATGACTTTACCTTAGGCAGGCAGAACAACTTGGCAGGTGGGCAGTGGCACCAAGTGTTACATTTGAGAACCGAGAAGAGAAACAGAATAGGTGAGAGTTAGTATCCAATTATAACTATCATGTTACTTATGTTTTAGTGCTAATGACTAACAACAGAGATGCAGTCTGTACAGTTAATCAGCAGCTCTAGTCAGGGTGTGCTAAACTGAAGTAGTGAGTCTTCAGCTGGGATTTGAAATATATCTATCTATCTATCTATCTATCTATCTATCTATCTATTGTGAAGGATAGTATAGATGGACTGGCATCTTCGCAGGGTTTGACAGAAGATAGCTTTTCAAGACTATATACTCCCAAGATGTGCTATATGGCAGCACTCCAGGACCAGTACACCCATGGACATGGCTACAGGACATTCTGGGGACTTGTCTTCTTGGACAGCCATGCTGGGTTGCATGTTTATTACCTTGGGGCTGCAGTGAAGGCCTGTCCATACTTTGATGGCTTCCTTCTACCCAGGAAGTGCTTTCTTCAGGCAACATCCTGGCACTGGAAGTATTTACAGTTCCTGGTTAAAAAGGAGTCCTCAACCTCACCTCAGGGAGTCAGAGTCAGGGGCAGAGAAGGGTGACACTGATTTAAGGTACTTTTAAATGAAGAAATACCTAATTTGAACCTGGGACATGTGTGATCTGGTCATGGCTGGTATTTCAGGCATCTACTACACCTCCTACAGGTTATACTATCTATCTATTATAATAGATATAATATAATAATATTATACAGTATTATAATGTTATTTTAATTATATATATATAATTACAGGGTTATTCAAAAGAATGAACCGATTTCATTATGCAATATTTTATTAAGTAAAAGTAATACAAAACTCCAGCAAAGTCACAAGTATTCTACTCACAAACAAGTTTTATTTCCTATCTTATAATTGTTCAATGTGGCCACCAGCTGCACCACGGGCAACATCAATGCGATAATTCCTCCCACGCGCGTATCAGCATATCACGTTCCACTGAAAGTGATGAGGCAGTTTTGGAGCTTTTTTGGCGTTCTGCGTTCTCCAGTTTGCGAGAACAAATTCGGTTGTCATGGTGCAGCGTGCTTTTCGAATGCAATTTGACTTTAATCCGCCATCTCCTAAGAACATTCAATGGTGGTTTTGACAGTTTCAAAGAGAGTGGGTGTCTGTGTAAAGGAAAAAGTTCAGGACGGTAGATAGGGGGCCCAAGACCTTGGTCTTTGTGCTTGGCCTGCGAGATCTCCAGGCATCACCGTGTGTGATTTTTTTCTTGTGGGGATATGTAAAAGATCGTGTTTATGTTCCACCGCTACCCACTAACCTTGATGAGCTTAAACATCGAATAACAACAGCGATCCAGTCAGTGGAACGTGATATGCTGATACGCGCCTGGGAGGAATTCTCTTATCGCATTAATGTTGCTCGTGCTGCAGGTGGTGGCCACATTGAACACTTGTAAGACAGGAAATAAAACATGTTTGTGAGTACAACAACAACAACAACAACATTTATTTATATAGCACATTTTCATACAAACAGTAGCTCAAAGAGCTTTACATGATAAAGAATAGAAATAGATAAAAGACACAATAAGAAAACAAAATAAGTCGACATTAATTAACATCGAATAAGTAAGGTTCAATGGCCAGGGGGGACAGAAAAAACAAAAAAAAAAACTGCAGACGGCCGGAGAAAAAATAAAATCTGTAGGGATTCCAGACCATGAGACTGCCCAGTCCCCTCTGGGCATTCTATGTAACATAAATGAAACAGTCCTCTTTGGATTTAGGGTTCTCATGGAAGGACTTGATGATGATGGTCACGTAGACTAACTTGTGTGAATACTTGTGACTTGGCTGGAGTTTTGTATTACTTTTCCTTAATAAAATATTGCATAATGAAATCGGTTCATTCTTTTTGAATAACCCTGTATATTACATATTATATTTTATGGCGGCACGGTGGTGCAGTGGGTAGTGCTGCTGCCTCACAGTTAGGAGACCTGGGTACTCCCTGTGTGGAGTTTGCATGTTCTCCCCATGTCTGTGTCGTGAGTTTCCACCGGGTACTCCGGTTTCCTCCCACAGTCCAAAGACATGCAGGTTAGGTGGATTGGCGATCCTAAATTGTCCCTAGTGTGTGCTTGGTGTGTGTGTATGTGTGTGCCCTGCGGTGGGCTGGCGCACTGCCCAGGGTTTGTTACCTGCCTTGTGCCCTGTGTTGGCTGGAATTGGCTCTAGCAGACCCCCATGACCCTGCAGTTAGGATATAGTGGGTTAGATAATGGATGGATATTATATTTTAAAGAATGCACTTAAAACTTTTAGCTTTAACAATTCTGCATTTAACCACATGGCAGAACATAAGGTATATGAATCTCACACATACTAACCATAAGCTTAATATTAGTATTATTTAGATGGAATATTTTTCTATTACGGAGAAAATCTAAAAGATTATTTTGAAGAAAGGGCAGACAATTATCATCTTCCAAAATATGGCCTTCAGAAAAAATGTTGAAACAAGTGAAGATGTAGACTTTTCGGTCTCTATGGTGACTGAGGTGTCAATATTTGTACAAGGCCGGCTAAGACGGCAGCAGGCTGCTGGAATCTATTAAACATCACTGGAGCTTACAATTCAGTCAAATGTCCAGTAGCCATACTGACATTAGGGGGAGATGTTCTTTAATAATGCAAAGACATTTTTCTTTCTTGCCAGGGTGATGCTATTTGTAATGCACAAATAATAAGAAAAGCACTGTCATGGTTTTTCATCACCATTGGGTCCACTCAGAGATAGCTATTCAAAATGTAAACACTCTGCTTGGTTTAAAAGACTATACAACATACTTTACATAAATAAAACAATATACAACTGTAAATAAATACATTAAACTTTTTACAACCAACAACAGTAGGCAGCAGCTTGAGAAAACATTAATGATTTATTTTATGGGCACAACACCCATTAGCCATCTGTTAAACTAACCTGCTCTTAGGGTTCCTAACATTATTATTAGAGTTATGACCAGTGCTTCATGTCTAAGACAGGTTGAAATCTAAGTAATCAACAAAGACCTCAGCACTAACATTGAATGTATTTTGTAATGCAGGTAGGAATAAAATGCATTATTAAAAATATGTATAATGCACTATCTTTTGGAGTACAGTCATGGCCAAAAGGTTTGGTTGTCACAAAGTTTGCTGCTTCGGTCTTAGTGAGAACTAAGTGGCTTGGGGAACACAACATCGAAATTTAGGGTCTATGGCCAGGAATCTCCCCAGACCTTAATCCCATTGAGAACTTGTGGTCATTCCTCAAGAGGCAGGTGCACAAACAAAAAAAAAAACACAAATTCTGACAAACTCCATGCATTGATTATGCAAGAATGGGCTGCCATCAGTCAGGATTTGGCCCAGAAGTTGATGGACAGACAGCCTACCAGGGAGAATTGGAGAGGTCTTGAAAAAGAAGGAAGGGCCAACACTGCAAATAATGACTTTTTGCATAAACTTCATGGAATTGTCAATAGAAGCCTTTGAAACTTAGAAAAACCTTGTAATTCTAATTCAGTATACCATAGAAACATCTGACAAAAAGACTGAAGGAGCAAACGTTGTGAAAACCAATACTTGTGTCATTCTCAAACCTTTTGGCCACGACGTACATATATCTCTGTTCTATGGGGTTTGTGAATGAAGTTTTAATATTTGTGATACACCATCTGTTGGTATGATGAATGCAATGCATTTTATTGCTACAGAAAACATAGGGAACTGTTGGCACAAACATTAGAGATCATAATTTGAATTAATACACGAATACCTCAGCATTAATACTAAACGCATTTTACAAAGCATGTAGTAATAAAATGCATTATTACATTTTTTTTTTATAATACACTATCTGTTGGAATACATATGTCTCTGTTATATGCCGTTTGGCATAGAACTTTTGAAATCAGTTTAAATATTTGTGATATTTCATCTGTTGTTACGATAAATGCAATGCATTTTATTACTACAGACATTGGCAGTAATATCATGCATTACTACAAATGTTTGTGATGCACTACGTTGGAATGACAAATGCAATAGATGTGTTTCTCTTATATAACTTTTGGTATGGGATTCATGAAAGCAGCTTAAATGTTTATGATGTGCCATCTGTTGGCATGACAAATGCAATGCATTTTATTACTACAAACATCTGTAGTAATAAAATGCGATAATACAAATGTTTGTGTTGCACCATCTGTTGAAATGACAAATTCAATACATATGTTTCTGTTGTATGCCATTTGGTATGGAATTTGTGAAAGCTGTTTTAATGTTTGCGATGCGCCATCTGTTGGTATGACAAATGCAGAGCATGTTATTGCTACAGAAAACATAGGGATTGTTCACGCAACCATCAGAGGTCATAAATTGAACAGTACAACAGAAAAAGAAATTCTCTACTGATCATTTGCAAGTGCGTTCATCTACCCACTGAGTCCCACTGAGTGAAGAGTGATGTGACGTTCCAGTGAAATAAAAAGGACGAAACAGGCCAGTCATACTGCTACCTGCTGATAGGACTCATGACTATGTGCAATTCTATCCATGTCCTGACCTTATCTATACATATGCTGTATATAAAATGCTAAGGTTTATGTCTGTCACACAATTATTCACAACCTCTGTGACTACAGCTTTTTTCTTGGTCTTATTCGAAAGAGTGTGATGTGATATGCACTGTAAAGCAGTAAATGTTCCTAGCAGCAACCTCTAGCAAAGTCTACATCTCTGTTTTTGAGTACTGAGTAACTGATTGAGAAGGTAACACCAGTGACATCAGCTGAGTGTGAGGCAAATTGCATAAGCTATATTGAAAAGAGGGCATTTTTGCTGGACATGATATTAGAAAACTGATTTATGATTCAGAATTTAATGGGGTGATGAATGACCTGGAACGTGAGGGGTGGGTATCATTTAAAGAAATAATTCCCAAGTTTTTAGGTAACACTAACAATTAAAATTACAGAGAAATTGATTAAAGAATTAGGTTGCAACACAACTCTCAAAGTTCACTTTCTGTTATTGAAATTAAATTTTTTTTGTGTAAAATTTTATCTTTGTTTAAAATTCCACAAGATATCAATGACATGGAGGGAAGCTACCAGCGATGTCGGGATGTCAGTGTGAAGGATGACTGCTGCTGGATGATTCATAGGAAGTACCTGGAAAAGTGTTCAAACAATAAGCCACTAAATCTTCTTTAATAAAACCCCTGTGTGCATCCAGGTGTCCGTGTGTGTGTGTGTCTTCTGGTGAAATGCGCGGGCCGCGCCGCGCGTCGCACCTTGCCTTGCCCATGAGCCTGGCATCGTGGACACACACACACACTGGAAGCTGGGCACACAGTGAATGGCCTTGCCACGGTCGCGCATGATAAGAAATAAAGGAGACCATTGCTGGGGAGAGTGCTGATTGGGTAATCGCGGCTGCGCACATAAAATCAGTTGCTGGGGAGACGCCCCACATACAATAATCAGCTGCACGCCAGCACAGGTTAAAATACTTGCTGGGGAACTACAGTACTTGCTAGGGAGACGCCAAAGGCACGATGATCAGCTACACTCCACACATTACATCAGTTGCTGGGGACACTCTGCTGATTGCCCACTGTTGTCACAGAAAATTAAAGTCATATTACGGACATCAAAGCCAGTATTACTGTCAGAGAAAATTACAGACATTTTACAGAAATGCAAACCAGTATTACTGCGAAAGAAAATTAAAGACACACAATACAGTGACGCATATTACAGACACATACAAGCCAGTATGACTGTAAGAGAAAATATTATGGACGTATCTGCTAACAACATGCCACCCAAAAAAAAGGACACGTCAAGTAGGATAAAAGACACAGACAATCAAATCCTATATAAGCAACATCTCCTGGAAGAACGGTCAGCTCAACAAGAAAACATCAACAAAAGAAAGGCTGAAAGACAAAGAAAAATACGAGCAAATAGATCGATTGAAGAAAAACAAAATTACCGTCAGAAAAAACGCTAAAAGAGAAAGACTCAGAAGAGCAAACCTTAGAAATAGTTGGCATTTACTTGCCAGAACCAGTATTCGGCCACGGTCAGTTATATGTTGCATTATCAAGAGTTAGAAGTTTTCCAGAAGTTGTTGTCAAGGTTGTAGATGGTCCTGATGAAGGCAAACTGTTGCCAAACTCAGGCAGAATAGTTACAAGAAATGTTGTCTGTAATGAAATTGTATAGAAAAAATGAATGAGGTAAAAAAATAGAACATTTTACCTAAATATCTTCTTCAGACATTGTGTTTTACACTAAGACGATATTAATTATACTTACTGTGTTGTCATATATGTTTCTATTTTATTTTTATTATTATTTTACTTTAGGCTTCTTGCAAAAATATTTAAAAAAAAAATAATAATAAATTAAGACAACAAACAGAATGAGGTCAAGGTCCTTGCCATTTAATATACTGCAGACTGTTCCTACTAAAGTTTATGCACTACGGTTCTAGCGCCCGTTATTGTAACGGGCTTAATGTCTAGTGAATAAATAAGAAGAGACAAAAACTAGAGAAGTTACATACTGCTTGTTATTTTCATTCCAAATATGTGTACGAATTTTAGACTGACTGAATGTTTGCATGATATGTTGATTGAAAACAATATTGTATATATCAGGGGTCCCTAACTCCGGTCTTGGAGGACCACCGTGGCTGCAGGTTTTCAATCAACTCTTTTCTTAATTAGTGACCTGCTTTTGCTGCTAATTAACTTCTTTTGAATTCATTTTTATCAACTTGCTCTTGAAGATTTAGACCCTTTAATTGTTTCTTTTTCCTTAACTCTTTGAGGGTTGAATATTTTTTCCAAAAAACTCAGTTTTCTGAAAAGCACACAAAGCAATGGTTTCACACAGAAATCAACCTAAAACATCTGTTGTGCTGTTGGTGCATGTTTGGCATCTCTGTGGCTGTGAACCCCCTAACGCGGGTTCTTTTTCTGCAGTTACTTTATATTTTTGAATAGAAGCGCACGTGTTCTGTTATATTTGTACCTTTTGTGAAAGTGTTTCTTTGATATTTTGAATTCAGGCTTCACACATTATACACTTCATGTCTACATTTTGTCAATTATTACTAAAACATTTCTTTTTTAACGATGCGTCTACATAGATCATTGTAGACATGAAACACACATGAAATGCATGTGTTCCAAATAACAATATAGTATTTATAAAAGGTGTAATTTTGCTTGACTTCTCACTCTATACAACTCTAAGCAGTAAACAGACTTGAACTGAGAAAACTGTGCGGGGTGGGGGATGTGATAGCAGGCTGCTTGCTGTTTGCTGCTTATCAACACATTAAAAGGACAAAAGACGCTGACGGAGAGGTGAGAAGTGATTTAAGGTTGGATGGTTCTACGAGTTTTTTCGTAGGCTCTGGTAATTCTAGTGTTAACCAATCTAACTACCATCTGGGATTCTTTCAAGTATTGATGGGCACAAAGAGAGGGGAAGAGGGGTCGAGGAAAGAATATTTTTAATGCTAATATATCCTTCGAATATCATCCACTTCCATCTCGGGTGGAGAAATGTAGGGCGATTGTTACACCACCTCTTTTGTAAGTCACTCTGGATAAAAGCATTTGCTAAACAAAAAATATATAAATGTAAGTAATCATTTTCGGTCAATTGATCTCAGCCATTGGACAGCCATTGATATATTTCAAAGGTCAGGGAATTCAACCATAATTTATTATAATATTTTAATGTTTTCTTAATGTCAGATAATAGTTTGTATTTGTAATTTACACATGTTTATATAATTATGCTTATTAACTCAGCTCTGCTCTGACTAAGTAAAGCAAGCAGTATTTTGAGGTGACACAATTTTCTAGGTGATTTAGACTTTGCTGGGTCACCATACAGTCAAAAAAGCTTTTAAAATAATTATTAGTACAGTTTGAGGAATTATAGCCTTTGAGCAGCAGGTCTTCTATAATTACACCAATTTCTTTCTGTCACCCATACCGACCTGAATATCAATTCTGTTTCAGTGCTGTTCTGCCAGTAAGGTAAAGAATTCCATTGTACATGCACAGGAACTGGCGAGTGTTTGCCACAATTTAAGCAATAATAAATGAAATGGAGCAAGACTGGAAAAGGAGACATTGACTTAATGGTCTTGTGTGGTGGGTTCAAACCTGTGCCTCTGATATGGACGTGAGCAACGCTGCAGCACCAAAAGGAACACGCCTGTCTGGTTTTCTCCACAATCTCTACATGTCTGTCATGTGTCAAGGTCATGTCACTTGCAAAAATTCTCAAATGATTCTGCACCTACGGAGTGTATTCATAAAGGGGATGAAACAAAGGAGAGGTGTCAGGTGGAGAACTTTGTTTCCTGGTGCAGAAAGAATTGTCTGTAACTAAGCTCCAGCAAAACCAAAAAACTGGTTATTGACTTTCACTGCCCCAAAGAGCCTTTAAGTCACCAGTCACTATCGGGAGTGGGTGTGCAGGTCATGTGCTCCTACAGATAATTTGGGGTCTGGCTTGACTGGTCTGGTAACACAAAGGAACCGTATAAGAAAGGGCAGAGCAGGTTTTGGAGAATCGCTGCCTATTGGTCATCATGGGGTTTCCTCTTAAAGAAACACCACCAACAGTCATCACAGGATGTGGTGGTTTGTCCCCTTAGGAGAATGGCACCACAAATAGACTTAGAGGAGTAATGTTGATTTGTTAAAATGCCGGTGCAAGCAGAACTTTGAATAAAATTTTAAATTGAAAATTATCTCTAGGGAAATGAGACATGACTTATCAACTTAGTTGTTTTTTATATAAAATGATGCTTATGTTGAAAAGCAAGCACTTAAATCTATACTAATAAAAGGCAAAGTCCTCACTCACTGGCTCACTCATCACTAATTCTCCAACTTCCCGTGCAGGTAGAAGGCTGAAATTTGGCAGGCTCATTCCTTACAGCTTACTTACAAAAGTTAAGCAGGTTTCATTTCGAAATTCTATGCGTAACGGTCATAACGGTTGACAACGTCCACCATGTTGAACTTTCTTATTTATGACCCCATCTTCACGAAATTTGTTAGGCGGCTTCCCTATGCTAACCGAAACCAATGTACATACTTATTTCGGTGGTATGTTGCCACTGTCGGCCGCCATATTGAACTTTTCAACGGTCTTTGTTACTTATGGGCCCATCTTCAAGAAATTTGGTACGCGGGTTCACAATGCTAACAGAATCCTACCTACGTACATATATACGTCCATAGCCTACAGCTCGGTCACCGTGTGAGGCGGCGTTGGGTCCCCCATCACAACGCCTCCCATGTTGATGGCTGCCTGCCTATATAAGTCTGTCTGTCGCTCCGGTCTCTACATTCCCTTCCTTGCTTTGCCACGGGATTCACGTCTCCCTGCTGATAACTACAGCCTTTTTATTTAATTCACGGCTTCTCCGCTGTTTTATTGTTCGTTTATTACGATTATAGTTACTGTTTAGGTATTTTAGACTTACTTTACATTGTTCAGGTACCCATTTCCTTTATCATTCCAACCGTACCCTCATTAACATGTCTATCGAGGTGATCACCATCGATCAAAGAACCATCACTTACCGAGTGGTTTCCATGCCCGGAGATGGCACCTACCTTTTACATTCTCTTTGTTACATATTGCACGGCCATATCAGGCTCACTCTTGATATCCAGAGGAACATTGTGTCTTATGTATTGAATGACTGGGACAGGTTCAAGGTGTGGACTGATGACGGTACAGGAGATAATTATACTACACAGGAGCACTAGAAGAGTGAAATGCTTAAGCCCTTCACCTATGGTTCTGCATGTGAGTTGATGGCTGCCTCTGAATTGTTTGGTTGTCGTTTTCAAGTGCACCGAAAAGGCCAAATATTTTACACCTTTCGACAACCGCCAATGCCTCTTAAACATCTTAGATTGACAAGTGACGATTTCAGTAGTGGACACTTTGATGTTTATGAATGTTTAAACTCTCAAAAGCTGGATGTGAAGTTATCTATGAAACTGGTTGTATACTTACAACGCTTGACAGATGCCAAAAGTCTCTTCAACACAAGTCCTACAAATACTGTCGTAATTGAAACAAACCATGAAACTCAAACCGATTACGACAGCAGCAATCCAAGCTGTGAGATATGAAACAAGATTACTGTTCACATGGCCAACTGTACGTTGCATGCTCAAGAGTAAGATCAGTGCACAGCTTGGTCATATTACAACCGGAGGGCCGAACTCACAATGTGGCATACAAAGAGATCCTTAACAAATAATTATTGGTATATTTTCCCTCAGTTTAAAAAGGTTTAATTTTCTTCTTAATAAAAATCTTAAGGCAGTACTTCGCCGCTGCAAAGCGCGGGTGTTTTGCTAGTACTGTATGTTGCACAGTCATTTAAATACATATGTTAACTGCTAAAAGAGATAAATTGTGGCTTAAATGTTAATTGTAAAAATGAATTTGATAAGTTAATATGGCTGCAAATGAGTGTTCTGTATGAGACTGGTGCAGCCCTCTTGAAATCCTGCTGAAGAAATAGGCTTCATCTCCCTAAAGTCCTGCAGTCAAGTAAGGGGTCTTGGGGGTCATTTGAGGTTGTGTGCAAGTGCTTTGGGCCCTGTTTTATTATGGTTACATTGTCTACTTAGGACACATAAAAATCTATCTATTTATCTATCTATCTAATGACACAGACTTGCAAAATTAAACTCTTAAAATGTTTTAATTATGAATAGCTTTTTTTGTACTCATGAACACAAAATACTGTAATTATAATGATTCCATCACATCATATTGAACTACAAAGTTGAAAAGATTTTTAACTTAAATTTAACATATTACATATTTTGTAGCACTCTTCACTGAGTGCTGTGAACAATTTCTCTGGTACAAAGCAAGTGTAGATTACAGGAATTATTAAGTACAGAATTAGTAAATATAAAGATACAGATTTGTTAAAACACACAGAAAACAAAGTAGAAACTGACAAAATAAAATGGATAAAACAATATCTGTCCATTAATTAAGTTTTCAACTATGGCCAGTTGAAAATGGAGGAGATTAAAACTGTAAAAGAAGAAGTTAGAAGAAAAGCCTCAGTCTTGAAGAGCTCAGCTGAATGACCGCCCATCCTCTCTGGTCATCCTATAATGGAGTCACTGCTGGCTGTCCAATCTGATGACAGAATGTTTCCATCTGATGATTTGAGACGACGTTTCCACAGTCAGGAGAGCAGCATGGCAGTAGTGAAGTGGGATTAAGTGCCGCATCAAGATATCCGAGAAGAGAAACAGAATTGAGGAGGGTTAGCAAAAATTTATAACTATTGTATTACTTATTTTTCTGTAAAAATGAATAACAACAGAGATGCAGTATGCACAGCTAATCAGCAGCTCTAGTCAGGGTATGCTAAACTGAAGTAATAAGTCTTCAGCCAGGATTGAAAAGCTGAGACTGAAGAGGCACTTTGGAACTATTGCCATAGACTCCAAAGAGGGCCATGCTACATTACCAATAACTTAAAACATTGGATCGGGCTGTTCTGTCATTGCTCCTTTTCCAGCTTAGTATTAAGCAAAAAAAAAAAAAAGAAACATTTGTAGAACAACACAAAAAATCCTTAAATATTTAAAGTAAACAATTACAATATTTTACTCAGTACCACACCAAAACAAAATAAAGTACCCTTTAACCGTCCCTCAAGCAAATGCCCATCCTGTAATATAAACACTGCCCTCAAACACCACACCGCAAATCCCCACTTTCGTTAGAAAGGATGGTCAGTCCCAATCTACCCCACATATATATACATAAATATACTCAAACGCTTTCAATGTGACCTGAAGATACAAAAAGACGCCCCTGAGCAGGACGGGTGTATATACGTACACAAATATTAACAAGATATACATACATCTCTCTATTATAACAAAAAAATCTTTAGAGACGAGACTTTTTATCTTGAGACAAGATGTGATCGTTCGAAGAGAGACACTTTCACATCCTGCAAGACGAGATTTTGTGCCAAGAGATTTAATCACACCCGGGGCCAGAAATAAAAGACAAAGAGTAGATGACAAAGTAGAACATCGTAAAGAATTCAGAAACGTAGGCGTGGTACACATGTAGAGCAGCTTAGAGATATGGAAGTACGAAAATTCGAATGTCTCAAAAAAAGGATGGTAAAGATCGCATTAGTGCAATCAAACAGAAATTATTACTCGGTGAAATAACAGAACAGCGAAAAGAGGTCAAATATATTGTTTGGATTTAAAGTCAGAGACTTGTAGATCATCTATTCATGTTGCCATCAGGAAAAAGTAGTGCTTCTTCCTAATTAAGAGGTGTATCTGTGAGAATTAAAAGATTGTTTTTTGGGAGAAAGTGAAATCCCGCAAGAGAACTTTTCAAGACCCGCGAGACAAGAATTTATGCAAATAAACACTTTTACAAAAGGTACACATATAACAAAACAAGTGCACTTTTATTCAAGACTATAACCGAAGAAAAATATGGTCTATCTATCTATCTATCTATGTAATCCTGTCAACTACACTAATCTATCTATCCATGTTTGTGTATTTATTTATTTATATTATATTATATTATAAGTACTGCAATTCAAAGTAAATAAATAAAAAGAAAGTTGTAAAGAGTTTAGATAGATAGATTTTGGGCTACACAAAAATAAATTGTAATTGTCATTGTAATCTATCTAATCCTGCCTACTATACTGAAATTAAGTTCTATCTATCTATCTATCTATCTATGTGTCCATGTTTGTGTATTTATTTATTTATGTATTTATTTATTTATTTATGTTGTATATGTCCTGCAATTCCAAGTAAATAAATAAAAGTTTTAAAGAGCTGAGGACCAACTATATACCCCTTTAAATTAAGGTGATCAAATGAAAAGAAAAAGAAAGCAACATGTAGGAGACCAATGGGGAGCTTGCATGTCTCAATTGGCTTCTCCATGTTACATAAGCCTGGTCCAAATGGGCGCTGACTTCCAGTGCCTTTGTGGTTTAAGTAGCTCAAAGGGTAGAAAGGGCAGGACCTCCGGAGATGTACCAAAAATGACATTATGGCCTGTTCTAGGATTCATTCTCTGGTCTGCAGGAAAGAGAGATCACTTTGGCCCCTGCCCTGAGGTCAACTGTCCCCAAGTGCTTGTGTGCGTCAATATACATATCACTTTCTCACCTAGGAAAAGTCGAGTAGTTCCGCTAGTAATAATATAATTACGAATATAGTAGAGTTAAATTTTGTTGATTCAGCCATAATATCAACCTGCTTTTCAACTTTGTTTTCACTTTTACAGCCATGATCCTGAAAATAATGTGAGATGATCACTAGTAATGTGTGAGCCACACACACAACAGGATGATTGAACCCAGCTGTGAAAGTGAATGACGCTAACGGTGCACATACTGTATGACAATCACCTTTGACTCTGTCACTGTAACAAGTCAGATGCATTTAGGTTCAGTAGACAGAAAAGCGTATTAAATTACCTTCTTCGTATATATCCAAATTTTACTAAAACGGTTGTAGAAAACTTGGAGGAAGCTTATAGAACAAAACCCCCAAAAGTGCAGTATCAACCGGAGCCACTAGATTTGAGCTCAGTTAAACACATTCTGGCTACCTGAAGACCTATTTTTTTTAAATTATAAACTAAAAAATATCAAGAACTCGAGTCTGGCGAGACGGGACTTTGTGCCAAAAGATTTAACCACACCTGGGGCCAGAAATAAAAGAAAAAGAGTAGGATAGCTGCTGTCCAGGCTTTACAACATTCAAAGTGCATGCACAAGATGCAGATCACACAGCAGCAGCAGAAATCCAGCAGCTGATCGAGCAAAGAGGAGGTAAAAAAATAAACCATATGTTTCCCATTGTATCACTGTTTAAGACGGGGATTCAGAGGAGCGACTGCGTCTCCTTGGGCTGCGAAGTGACTGGTAGTTCACTATAAACTACTATAGCCAGTCGGGGGCACCACCCAGCCCCAAACCCTAGACCCAAAAAAATACAGCACAATCACAGGTTCAAAAAATGAATTTTTTATCCACCAAGCATGTTATGAAGCACATCCAATACAATTGAGTGAGTGAGTGAGTGAGTGAGTGTCGCTCCAACTCAGACTCCCCGAGATAAGGGAGCGGGCTCCTCTTATTATGAACCCAGAAAGACTTCTACTGACCCTGCATGATTTTTAGGGAGCACATGTGGGTTGTTTGAGAACCAGGGTAGTCCCCCTCTGAGAGCGCCCCCTTATGGCACTCAGGGTCTATGACAGGGCTGCATTTCTGGACTCCACTTCCCATGAACCCCTGCAGATGTCCAAGCTGGGACGCCTCCAGTGGACCAATGCCACCTAACATGTAGGTGATTCTGCTCGTCAATCTCCTAGCACCTTCCATCTTTACAAGAGGTCATGTCATCATCCAGCCGGGATGTCCATCTGTCCTCCGTGGCACTCACATTAGGAAGCAGATGAGATCCATATAATAAGGTTTTGTAAAGGGAAAGTGGGTCATCTTGTTTATATTTAGTTGCACTGAGTAGTGCAGGCCGGGTTTGCTTTGGTTTACTTATTTATTTTTGTGGCTATTTCCCTTTCTTTTTCATTCTGCATTCTACAATATGACAACAGCTGGTTTTATTCTGCCGTCTGGCCTTTAATTGTGTAGGTGTGTCACAGCTGCCAACGGGCTCCCTGCCATAAGACTGTAAGTGAAAGGAATAATTCTGAATAAGGGAACAGTTTGTACGGCAGTAAACACAAGTGAAGAATAGATAAATAAAAATAATGTCAGCACATTTCACAGGAAATGGGAGATTGCTTATCTAAATCCTATACATGCAAACAAGATACCGCACTGGTGACAGCACATTTGTCAGAGCTTTACTGCTACTCACACTTTGAGGTTAGAAAAAAAAAAGAAGAAATCAGTACATTGGATGTTGTTTCACATTCAGTTATATGTGAATTGGAAATTTCCATCTTCATAGACTTGTAAAGTTGACAATAATTGTTTTGCCAAGCGCGCAGGCAAAGAAAAGGCAGGGCGCTACTTTATTAGTATGCCCTGCGCTACTCTGAAAGTTTATCTATTGCTTATGTTTACCGGGCATGCAAAGGATGCCATATATGCATAAAAAGGTAATCTGCAGGGCAAGAGTTCATTATGAAGTATTGCACATAAATGACTTTTCCTGCCGAAAAACAACTTCAGCTGCTGCTTTCGCTCCGAGTGTTTCTCCTTGGGATTTAATAGACAGTGTAATTATAAATTTGAAAGACTTTAGAGCGCTAGCTAACTGAAAGAATGGAAGACATTCTAAATATTTTAACACTGCATTTTGTGTTCTTTCTGTTAACCCCCCTCTTTGGACAAAGTATTCCTGAATTTAAATTCAGACTGTTGATGAATTCATATTTTCCCTGCTGCTTTAAAATAAATACAACACCTATCTGCTATGGAAAACGAGAATCCATCCATCTACCCATGCATTAAATGAAATTGCTTTTTTCCATTCTAGAGTTGAGGGAGCATTGGATGCAAAGCAAGAAATCGCGTTAAATGAAATGCGTGTGCGTCAGCAACACTTATTTATATAGCATATCTTCATAAATGAAAGTAGCACAGACTGTTTTATACTAATGATAATAGCTGAAGAATGTTACAAAAAGAAAATGAAAAATGAAGTATGTAGTGCCTATAAAAAGTATTCAACCTCCATTAAAAGTTTTCACTTTGAATCCGACCCGGAAGTACTTTGGGTACATCAGCACTGTTTAGGGGGGCATTTCCCAGTTTGAGAGAACAGGGGAGCCTCCAAGCAAAAGCACCCTTTAACATCCCCCAAGGACAAGCCACCGGAACTACAACTACTATCCAAGCAGGAGCTTCATCAGATGGATTTTGTTTCATATTGGAGTGGGACCACACCTGGGAAAGGAGACACCAACCATTCAGCTGTGATGGCTGTCAACTGATATTCTCTGTAAATTATGAGGACCTCCCTGTCACATAATTGTTTATCTATTCCAGGCAGGATGTCAACCAATCCTTATATTCCATTACAACATATGTATTTACCAGTAGTGGCACACTGCCCGATAACATGCAGTGAATATATTTAACTTGAGCATTCCTAGTTTTCATCCTCTTTCTCTGTACATTTAGCACTAGAATTACCAGAGCCTACAAAAAAAGATCTGTCCCACCTTAAATCACTTCGCACCTCTCCGTCAGCATCTTTTGTCCTTTAAATGTGTTGATAAGCAGCAAGGAGCAAGCAGTCTGCTATCACATCTCCCACCGGCACACAGTTTTCTCAGCTCAAGTCTGTTTACCTGCGTGTCAGTTGCTTGGAGTTGTATAGAGTTAGAAGTCGAGCAAAATCACACCTTTTATAAATACTATATCGTTATTGGGAACACATGCATTTCATGTCTGTTCCATGTCTATGTAAACACATCGTTAAAACAGACACGTTTTTCATGTTTTAGTAATAATTGACAAAATGTAGACAACAAGTTTATAATGTGTGAAGCCTGAAGTCCAAATATCAAAGAAACACTTTCACAAAAGGTACAAATATAACAGAATAAGTGCGCTTTTATTCAAAAATATAACTGCAGAAAAACAACCCACATCCAGGTGCGACATTGACATGCATTTACTACGATCGCTTTGGTGGCACAACGGTATCAACTGTTGACTGGTAATCAAAGCTTCATGGGTTTGATCCTAGACGAGTCCGTTTTGAGAAGTGAGCTGTTTTTATACTTACTATTTTAGAATAAAAACATACATTTGATCTCAGTCTGTAAAAGCCAGTGTAAATGTATGATACTTGCAAAGGTTAGCTTTTTTTTTAGGGGGTATTAGAAATAAACCTGATCCATTAGGCTTAAAAGTCAAGACGGAGGTAAAGAATTTAGGTGTAACTATTGACTCTGACATCATTTTTAAATTACATATTAATCAGATTACCAGTGGAGCATCGTTTCATTTAAAGAATATAGCAAAAGTTAGACCCCTTATAACTTTGCAAGCTGCTGAAAAATTAGTTCACACTTTTGTTTTTTATCGACTAAATTACTGTAACGCACTCCTCTCAGGACTACCCAAGAAAGACATCAATCGACTACAACATGTACAGAATGCAGCTGCCAGAATCTAAACTTGGAATAGAAAATATGAGCACATCTCCCCAGTTCTGATGTCATTACATTGGTTACCCGTGCCATTTAGAATTGACTTTAAAATACTGCTGATACTTTCCAAAGCCTTAAATAATCTGCTCTATTCTATATTTCAGAATGCCTGTCACCTTACACTTCATATCATAACCTTAGATCTTCAAATGAGTGTCTGGTTAGAATTCCAAGAGCTAAACTTAAAAGAAGTGGTGAGTTGGCCTTCTGTTGTTATGCACCTAAAATCTGGAGTAACTTACCGATAGAAATTCACCAGGATAATATGGTGGAGCACTTTACAACACTAGTAAAACTTATTATTTTAACATGGCTTTCTCATAGCTTCATTTTAGTGTAACCCTGATATTCTGTACATGCATTTTAATTATCATTATCGTTCATGGTGGCTCCACAATCCGTACTAAGCCCTACTTTCTCTGCTGTTCTTTTTCCAGTTTTCTGTGGTGACGATCTGCACCACCACCACCTTATCAAAGCACCATGTTGTCCCTACATTGATGGGTTGAAGGCCAGAGGTCCACATGACCATCATCATCGTCTAATTCTTCCACATGAAGAATAAAAACCATGAGGACTGATTGAGAGCTTTGATATTAGGTAGAATACCTAGTAGGGTCTGGGTGGTCTTGATTGCTTCAGAACCCCTGCAGATTTTTTTTTTTTTTCTTAAGTCCTCTGGAGTTTTTTTCTGTCCTCCTGGCCATCAGACCTTACTTTATTCTTTGTTACATAGTATTGCATAATCTTATTTTTATATTTTTATTTTTATAAACATTTCTATCTTCATTTTGTAAAGCACTTTAAGCTACAACATTTGTATTAAAACGTGCTATAGAAATAAATGTTGTTGTTGCTGTAGGGCAAAATGAGGGTGTTCATTAAAGGGGTTGGTGGGTGTTTGGACATGATAAGATTTAGCTTTGATATCTATGGGTGGATGGTGTGTGGTCAAAGTCATGTTTCTCTTTTTGTAATACTCTGATTACAGTGTTCTGTATGTAATAAACTGGGAGTTCTGGTGGCAAACTTTCTCCCATTCCTAATAGGTGCCCACAATGACTGTCAGGCATAGACACCTACAATGAAAAGGAAGAACTGGCAAACAAGTCAGGAGAAGTCCAAACTCCCAATCAACAGCAGAAAGGTAACTCAAAGTTGTGGCCTGTCTGAGCCTCAGACTCATAACAAGCCATAACAGAATTTGACAGTCACTGTAATTCTCTGGCTGACACTTTACCACATCTAGTCATTCTTTTCAAGGATAATTTCCCAATGACTTGTCCCCTGGGGCAGATTAATAAACTTCACTCCATTACTTTTGTCTCTGTCATTTCTTTCCAAATATTTTATTAAAACAGATGAACACATACAGATGGGTATTTTGTTTGCGACTGTGGATGGGTGAAGGAATCATTCTAACCCTTTGCCTAATCAGTGATCAGTTTTCACTGCTAATTAATTTTATTTCCTTTCATTTTGATAGCCTTATTTTAACGATTCAGTCCTCTGAATTTATTCCTTTCTTCATTAAATGACAGCCAAACAAAAATAAAATTGAAATGAACAAACAGATGACCAGCTAAACTGGGATTTCAAACTCCAACCAATCTCTTAATGAGAAGCTGATCCTTGCTGCTAATTAATCCCGTTATTTAATTCCATGGCTGGTTGTTGCTCTCATTCTGTTACAGCAGACATTTCCAAAACTGTGGATTTTTCTGTTTTTTCTAAGAGCACCGTCAAAATGTGTTGGCGATCTGAGAGATCAACCTTACTGAGACATTCACCTTTCTCTATTTTCAGATATTGTGTGATGGGCACAGGTGAGCTGGTCATATGGCGGCTTGTTTTGTGTCTCATTATTGCTGATTAAGGAAGAAGAGACAACAAACAGGCCTGAGAAAAGTAAATTAAAACTAAGGCAAAAGAAGTTAATTAGCAGCAAAAACTGCTCACTAATGAAGAAGATGGTTAGAATGAAATCCTGCAGCCACTGCGGCCCACCAGGACTGGAGTTCGACACCCGTGATCTAGAGTTCTCGTCCTCCGGATTTTACCGAAACAAAAAGGTTTGGCTTATAATCGCATGTTCAGGGTGTATAAGTCCGGAGGTCCATCTAGAGGGTCACTCTGGTCACTTTCCAGGCAGATGGGGTTCTTATTGCTGGGAAACTAGAAGGGGAGGGGCCAAATGCCCTCAGTGGGTGGTTTCTTGGTGCTGTGAAGAGAAGAGGAGAACAGAATGTTAGCAACAGTGCCCCCCTCGTCCTGGCAGGTTATTATATATAGTACCTCGATTGAGCCCGTGAGGAGACCCTCTAATGTGCATGTGTGACACGACTCATTGTTACTTAACATCTACAGCACCTAAGAAAACAAGAAGCAATTTAAAAAGAGAATGAATCTGTTTAAGACTAAAGGGATTCACTAAGAACTGAACAGCTTAACAACTGAGTTAAGTAAAATGAAGCACAAAGATGCAATGGTGTTACTTCCACAATAATTGATTCAGCAGCAATAATTGGCTTCTAATTAAAAAACTAGAATAAAAATCTGCTGGACTGAATGTGAGTGCCCCGGTGTTCAATATGTCACTCTCCATTAGCATTTCTCTCTCTTTCATGCCACTTTTTCCTATTTGATTCTTAGCCCCAGAAGGAGGCACAGCTTCTCTGTTTAGCACCTCATGTTCTCTCCTTTTTGTCAGCTTTTGAATTTCTGGGCCTCCTTGAGAATCCTGCCATGTCTTTACAGTCCCAGCAGAAGGAAGTGAAGATGTAGACAAGCTAAATATGAGATACTGAAACACTGAATAGATAAATAAACTGTGCTACTGTTCTGGCATTAGAAAACATTCACTAGTTATTATTCTTGTAGAGGAGGAATTTAAACATTATTATTCAACATCTTGCTGTAGGAATTAAGGAAGTTTGACAGAAGGGCATGCAGTTTATGATCACGTGCACTATTAGCATTGTTGATACTTGTAACATGAAAAAAAATAGTTTTTATATGGAAACAAATCCACCCATCATTTAAGTTACTTATTGTGGTGGATTCCCCTTCAGTATATGTTCTGGGGGAGCAAGCATGGGAGACCCAATACCTCCCCCTGGATGCTAGATGGCAGCCTCCCTGGGTTGCAGCGGTGCCTCGGATTCCCGCAGGGCTTCATGGGAGTTGTAGTTTGGTGTAGCCCTGTTGGGTTCCGCAGGCGCCACCAGGGGGTGCTGCAGTGGGAACCACTGGGCCCTTGTGGGCAGTATATATGCCACACCCAGAAGTGCAGCCAGGACTCGGCAATCAAGCACCTGGAGCACTTCCGGGTGCTTAATAAAAGGAGCCAGCGGCCACCACTCAGAAGGCTGAGATGGGAGGAGGAGGAGGACAACACTTGACAGAAGGAGTGTTGGAGAAGAGTTGTGGTGTGCTTTGCTTTAGTTATTTGGTGTGCTTGGGATTGTGTTAGGGCTGATGGACACGGGAAAGACGTGAACCTTAGCTGAAGAAAATAAAATCTTTTGTTGATTTTAACGTGCCTCCATTGTGAGCCTGTGTCGGGTTGGGCGCATATATATCACCTTTTACTTTATCGTGTTCAGGACCAAAAGGCGTTGCACCTTTTCCTGTTCCTGCATCCTGGGATTAAATTAAAGGGCTAGTCATTTTTTTTTTCTTCTTATCGATTATGTATTTGGGTAAAAGTAAACTCTATTTTGTTTTGTTCTAATTTTCAATTTTATTTTGGCCTTTTCAAATGCCATTTTGTTTATGCTATGCTTGTCGTCATTTGTTTATATGTAATTGAGACACAGGAGCGGTTGCAAAAGTGTAATGGGTTAAAAGGTCAACTATTGACACAATTTTTCATCCAAGTTTGCAAATATAATCCAACCTTTACAGACATTTTGTGTTTAAATCTACAAAGTAAGATTTAAAATCTTAGATGGGCACTATATAATTCATGATAGTTAGAACACTTGATTAGGACAGTAGAAGAACACACTGATGATAGTATGGTAGTATATAGACAGACAGATAGATAGATAGATAGAACCTTTTAGTGCTTACTTTACTTTTGTTGCTTTAAGCTCAGTTACCCAGCCCTTCGACAGGAACTCCGTAATGCACCTTGGTGCAAGTAAATTTTGAGGATTTCAGTGGAAACTTTCGGCACAGATGCAGAGCGGAATGACCATCTTTACTAATAGAGAAGATGGCCGGTCAAAGTTGAAACATTACCGCTGTGACCACAGACACCATGTTTTCACACGTGTGTGGGGAAAACTGTACAGGCCACCCAAACAAACGTGTGGATAATTATTAACTTACCATTGAATATATTTGTAGTACTAGGGTGTTGTACCATGTTAGCCATTATGAATGTAGTGAAATGTCAAGCAAAATAACATCTTTTATTGGCTAACTAAAAAAGGCAGAGAATATTTCATCAGACAAGGTTATACCCCCAAAATGACAGACACTCAAAGAAGAAGAGCTACTGCAATACCCAGAGACAACCTTCTGGAATATAAAAACAAAGATGACAAGAACCTCATCGCCCTTGTTGTCACATATAATCCACATCTTGAAGCACTTCGAAAAATTATAAAAGAACTTCAGCCAATAATAAACAATGACTAAACAATGAAAAATGTATTTCCTGAACCTCCCCTCCTGGCATGCAGACAACCATCAAACCTTCAGCAACTAATTGTCCAAAGCTCCCTAAGTGAACCAACAGAAAATGGCACCTCCCTACCTACAGAAAAGAGCGTGTGCCCACATTTATAATACAGACCGTGTAGTTATACCACACTACCGACTAAAACATCTAATAATGGGATCATTTTCCTGCATATCATCTAATGTGGTCTACCCGATTCTCTGCATGAAATGTCCTGACACTGCACTCTATGTGGGAGAAACTGGACAAACACTCCGCCAGAGAATGAATTTCCACAGGTGCCACATTAAACGTGGCAACACAGATGTTCCTGTAGCGGCCCACTGCTTAAGTCCCAGTGCTTATGGGCAACTTCAAAACACAGCAAGCAAGAAAAGAATGGGAAGTTAAACTCATGTTAAAATTGAATACATTACAACATAGTGTGAATAGAGACATGGGTCTTATGGCCAGGTATGATGAGTGTTTGCATCTCTCAGACTAACACAGACAACCTGACTACAGATCCACATTGTATGGAAAAACTCATCAGAAATACCAAAAGACTTTGTTGGACTGTTATCTTATCCAAAGATCTTGACCATACATTGTTCTTCTCTCTTGTTAAATGAATCTTAGTCTGAAGAGGTCTATTAATTTTTTACATTTAAGATTTCTCACTTAAACATTTACCAATGTTGTTATTCGTCCTGGTGTGTATATAAACACAGGGAACTCCAGTTTCTGTATTACAGTTTGCCTGAAGAAGGGGCCTAAGTTGCCTTGAAAGCTTGCATATTGTAATCTTTTTAGTTAGCCAATAAAAGATGTCATTTTGCTTAACTTTTCACTACCTTGAATATATTGAAATATCGAATACTTCTTGAATCTACGATCATTATTAATCTTTCCTTTTCTCTGTTTTCTTTCCTGGGTTTTCTGTGGTGACATTTTGCACCACCATCATCTGATCAACATACTGTGCAGCCACCTGTGACGTTAGAATGAACGTGCATACTTAAACACACTACATCATCTAAATCATCTAGGAGGAAGCATAAAACTAGGAACTATGTAGACACATTTATTTTAGGTGGAATGCCAAGTGCAGCTTGGGTGGTCTTTTGAACTTAGAACCTCTACATATATATTTTTTTTTACTTTGTCAAGCTTGCTGAAGTTTTATTTTTTTCCTGTTCACCCTGGTCACCTGACCATAGCATCAGAAATATTGTCATAACCATGAGAGACCTAAAACAAACCCATAAGTAACCACTCTGCTTTATCTATTACCTGTATATCAACATTATTTAAATGTATATTGATTAATTCTTATTTAATATTTTTGGTATTGCATTAATTCATGAATATACTTATTTATGTCAAATGTTTTCTTTGACATATTGTAAAGCCATTTGACCTACAGGTCTTGAATGACAAAGTGACACAAAAATAAATGTAGTTGTTGTGTTAGGCTAGATGGTGAAATAGCTATGAAAGGCACTATATTATAGATAGACAGACAGATAGATCTTTTTCAGTGGTTACTTTTGTTACTTTAAGCTCCAATACAGTAATCCCTCCTTGATGGTGGGGGTTGCGTTCCAGAACACCCCGCGATAGATGAAAATCCGCGAAGTAGAAACCATATGTTTGTATGTTAATTTTATATATTTTAAGCCCTTATAAACTCTCCCACACTGTTAACATTATTAGAGCCCTCTAGACATGAAATAACACCCTTTAGTCAAAAGTTTAAACTGTGATCCATGACAAGATAGAGATGACAGTTCTTTCTCACAATTAAAAGAATGCAAACATATCTTCCTCTTCAAAGAATTCACGTCAGGAGCAGAGGATGTCAGAAAGAGAGAGAGAGAGAGAAAAGCAAACAATCAAAAAATCAATACGTGCTTTTGGGCTTTTAAGTATGCCAAAGCACCGCGATAAAGCAGAATTTTGTAAAGGAGCGTCCGTATCCTCTGTGCAAACAGCCCCTCTGCTCACACCCCCTCCGTCAGGCGCAGAGAATGTCAGAGAGAATGAGAGAGACAGAGAAAAGCAAACAATCAAGCACCGCGCGGGAAGCACATCGTATATCATTGATGAGTTTTATTTAATATGTAATAAATGCTGTGATTGGGCAGCTTCTAAGCCATCCGCCAATAGCGTCCCTTGTATGAAATCAACTGGGCAAACAAACTGAGGAAGCATGTACCATAAATTAAAAGACCCATTGTCCACAGAAATCCGCGAACCAGCGAAAAATCTGTGATATATATTTAGATATGCTTACATTTAAAATCCACGATGGAGTGAAGCCACGAAAGTCGAAGCGCGATATAGCGAGGGATCACTGTACTGCATAATAAATGGAGTTTTCCTGCATGGAACCCCAACCCTACTCCTTACTTCTTTGTTACCATTTTTACGAAGATTTCGAATACCTTAGGACCAAGCCCTTCGACTGCAACTCTGCAATGCACCTTGCTGCAGGCAAACTTTTAGGGTTTCAGTGGAAACTTTGAGGGTTTCAGTGGAATTGTGCCCACTGTAAGATCATTGCCAAATTAGCCGAGTTATGCTGAAATAACCCCCTTCCCACCCACCGATCTATCAGGTCAGGCTGGGGAGCATGCAAATTGCTGCACCCACCACACGACGAAACAGCTAGGGATCCCAGTTGACAACCCCCCTGGCAAAAAGAAGGCCCAATCTCGCCCTTTCAGAAATGACCATCTATTTTTCAGAATCTCAGCATTAATGCAATGGCTTGCTTGATATTGAACTGTAAGGGCTATCTATACATATTATTATGGGACTTCTAAAAAGTTACATTCTTTCAGCATGAAAAATCCCAATAATAAGAAAATGTAAAAAGTACAATAAAGACTGATTGACTATAATTTCACTTCCTCAATTATTCTGACAACAAGCAGCACTGTTTTTTAAAATCAAAAAGAAATTTAAAAAATGAAATATTCATTGGGCGGCAGAAAGACAACTGCTGAACTGAATATAAAATTAACATGAGACACAGAGGGCATCATCTGTCCAGTCTTAGGTGTGAAGGTTAATGTTACAATCAAGGGTGGCAAATGGATGTCAGGAAGAACATCTGTCATTGAGTCCACATGCATGAAGGGGAAATGTGGAAAGCAGCAGCTCATTTATGTTGTCTGCGTGAAGCTGGTTTGCCTAACGCTGACTCTCACTCAAGGCCATGTCTTGATTCTTACTAACCTCATCTTTGATCACAGCTAGTCATCAGTTTGAGTGGAGGTCCCTCAAGTTATGCTTGACTATTTCAGCAAGCAGCATTTGATCATTCCTTATTTTATTTCTTTAGTTTCTTGTTGCAATGTGTCACCTGCAGAAAGCCTTTCTGTGTTTTTCATTTTTAGCTTGTTCTTTAACTCCAGGTTCTTTCTTGCAGTCAGTATCGAGATTTGTTTACTTGCGGCTTATTTTGGGTAAAGTCTGCCTAGACATTCTTATCCAATTTGACCTTTATTAAGTCAGGCGCATACAGTCTTTGAGTAAATTATTAAGAATACTATACTACAATTATACTAAGGCTTCCATCTCCTGGCATTTATTTCCATTGTTCTCCTTAGGTGGAGGGAAACGTTTCATTTACACTCACTGAAGATCCTTAGGACCACTATACTAATACAGGGTAGGTGGTCCATTTTAGAACATTAGAACAATCTCGATGAGAACAGGCCATTCAGCCCAACAAAGCTTGCCAGTCCAATCCACTTATTTCTTACAAAAAAACATCAAGTCAGGTTTTGAAAGTCCCTAATGTCTTACTGTCTACCACACTACCTGGTAGTTTATTCCAAGTGTCTCTCGTTCTTTGTGAATAGAAATACTTCCAAATATTTGTGCAAAATTTGCCCTTAACAAGTTTCCAACTGTGTCCCCATGTTCTTGATGAACTCATTTTAAAATAACAGTCTCGATCCACTGGACTAATTCCTTTCATAATTTTAAACACTTCATTCATGTCACTTCTTAATCTTCTTTTGATTAAACTGTAAAGGCTCTGCTCTTTTAATCTTTCCTCTTAACTCATCTCCTGTAGCCCTGGGCTCAGCCTAGTCGTTCTTCTCTGGACCTTCTCTAGTGCTGCTATGTCCTTTTTGTAGCCAGGTGACCAAAACTGCACACAGGACTCCAGATGAGGCCTCACCAGTGCATTATAAAGCTTGAGCAGAACCTCCTGTGACTTGTACTCCACACATCAAGGCGCTATATAACCTGACATTCTGTTAGCCTTCTTAATGGCTTCTGAACACTAATGGGAAGTCGATAGCTTAGGGTCCACTATGACTCCAAAATCCTTCTCAATTTTCCGACCGCCCATTGTGTATTCCAGCGTTTCTCAACCTTTAAGTATTTGCGAACTGAGATTTTATAACAGTTTTAATCACGCCCCCCTAAGGGTTTTTTGAAAGGAGCCCACTAATACCAATTTGTTCTTTTTTAATTAATGATATATCATAGATACATATTTTATTATACCTACTTAACTTTTATCTCTATATTTATTTTTCTAATATCAGAATGTAGTTTAAGTTAATTTGTTTTGGTTTCAATAGATGTATTTTTCATATTTTCTATTCTTGTTTTCTTTGTCTCACATCTTCGCACCCTCCTTTTTGTTACTTTGTGCCCCCTTTGGGGGCTCCACAGTTTGAGAACCATTGGTGTATTCAAACCTAACATTTTTACTTCCTATGTGTAATACTTTACATTTACTGACATTAAATTTCATCTGCCACAAATCTGCCCAAGCCTGTATACAATACAATACAATACAGTTTATTTTTGTATAGCCCAAAATCACGCAAGAAGTGCCGCAGTGGGCTTTAACAGGCCCTGCCTCTTGACAGCCCCCCAGCCTTGACTCTCTGAGAAGACAAGGAAAAACTCCCAAAAAAACACCTTGTAGGGAAAAATGGAAGAAACCTTGGGAAAGGCAGTTCAAAGAGAGACCCCTTTCCAGGTAGGTTGGGCGTGCAGTGGATGTCAAATGGGGGTCAATACAATACACAGAACAGAACACATCATCAATACAGTATAAAAATAAAAATATTACAAGTACAGAGCAGAATTTAATAGTAGATGATCTCACATAATAAGATTTGGATATTTTTAGAGTCCTGGAGACCTCATCCATCAAGCTGCCTGCCCCATTTGGCCATTCCACGGCTGAAACGTTGCTATCCAAGTCCTTCTGTAATGATATAACGGATTCCAAATTATCTGCTAACCCACCTATCTTTGTATCATCTGCAAACTTAACCAGCTTGTTATTTATATTCCTATCTGAATCATTTATATATATTAAAAATAGCAGCAGCCCCAGCACTGCCCCCTGCTGGTCACCACTCTTAACATCCGCCAATTCTGATGAGGTTCCTCGCACCATCACCCTCTGCTTCCTGTGTCTGAGCCAATTCTGTACCCAGCTAAAAACATCACCCTGAACTCCCACTTCTTTTAGTTTGATGCCCAACCTCTCATGTGGCACCTTATCAAATGCTTTCTGAAAGTCCAGATAAATAATATCATCTGCTCTACTTTGATCGTATCCTTTTGTTGCCTCCTCATAGAATTCCAGCTTGTTAGTAAAACACGACCTCCCTCTTCTGAACCCATGCTGACTGTTCAGAATTACTCCTGTTCTGTGCTCTCAAAATCAGAGTTAATTCTGTATGGCATAAATTTTACAAGATTTTAGAAACATTCCACTGAGATTCTGGTTCATGTTGACATGACTACAGTTTCTGCAGATTTGTAAGTTGCACATTCATATTGCTAATCTCCCATTCTAGCACCACCCATAGTTGTTCTATTCGATTCAGTTCTGGTGACTGATCTGATTCCTCTAAAATCAGTGGGAAGGCCAATGAAGAACACTAAAGTCATTGTCATGTTCATGATACCAGTTTGAGATCA
This sequence comes from Polypterus senegalus, assembly GCF_016835505.1. Classification (NCBI taxonomy): domain Eukaryota; kingdom Metazoa; phylum Chordata; class Cladistia; order Polypteriformes; family Polypteridae; genus Polypterus; species Polypterus senegalus. The sequence continues at coordinate 14,131,607 of NC_053158.1, forward strand.
CTTCTACTTTGTGACATGCTGCATTGTCATGCTGGAAGTAACAACTAGAAGTGTAAAGTGTGACCACGATTAGCTGCATATAGTCAGCAACAACACCAAAATGGGTCATGGCATTCATAATGCAATTTTCTGTGCTGTGGTGTGCTGGACTGGTAACATCACTTCAAAAGAGGCCCACCGAATCAACAAGCTGATTAAGAGAGCAGGTTCAGTTATGGGAGACGCACTCTGGACCCGCTAGAGGTCGCAGCAAAGGAAAGCATGAAGACAAAACGAAAAATTCTGCACATCCTCTCTCTGACACACCAACACTGATGAGTTTCAGGAGACAAATCATTCAGCAGAATTGTGTGAAGAAACGTGACTGGGAGTCCATTATACCAACAGCAATAAAGTGTTTTTCTGTTGGTATAACGGACCCCCAGTCACGTTTCTTCACACAATTCTGCTGAATGAGTTGTCTCCTGAAACTCCTGCAGAGTCTCACTAGGACTGTGACAGCCGAGTCAGAAGTTTTCTTCCTCTTTAGTCATTGGGCCGTGTGTTCAAACCAAAGTGTGTGTGTGTATATATATATATATATATATATATATATATATATATATATATATATATATATATATATATATATATATATATATATATATATATATATATATTTATTTATCTATTTATGTATTAATTTATTTGACGTGTTTTTACATAAAGCCAAAATTCCCACTGGGGATCAAATAAAGTTCTATCTGTCTAGCTCATGCAGTACCCCTGTGTTTTTCAAAAGACTTGACCTCACCGTCTTAGAACAGAGACATTTCTTGCACCTTGTTATATTCTTCCTTGTTGAACGTGGTCGTTCTACAATGGAAAGGCTTTCGGGGACACTGCTTTTTAAAACACTTTTCAAATGCACATATTCTTTTTAATGTGGACCCACATTCTTCTTCTTATTCTTTTGGCTGCTCCCATTTAGGTGTCACCACAGCAGACCATCTGTCTCCATCTGACCCTGTGTTTTACAACATCTTCTTTCACATGTCCTCCCTCGCTACATCTGTAAACCTCCTCTATGGTCTTCTTCTTTCTTCTTGCCTGGTGATTCCATCCTCAATATTCTTTTCCCGATGTACCCCTCAACTCTCCTCTGCCTGTGCCCAAACCATCTCAATCTCACCTCTCTCACTTGGTCACCAAACTGTCATACCTATGTTGTCTCTGTAATATACGCATTCCTAAGCCTGTTACCCTCATTACTCTGAGCGAAAATCATAGCATCTTCAACTCTGCCACTTCTGGCTCTGCTGCCTGTCTTTTTGTCTCCAAACCATACAATATGGCTGGTCTCACCACCATTTCCTTTTCACTTTTGTAGTTACTCTTCTATCACAAATCACCACTCTTCTCCACCAAGTCCACCCTGCCTGGACTCTCTTCTTCACCTCTCTGCCACACTCTCCATTGCTTTGGACTGTTGAACCCTCTGAGGTGCCAAACCGGCTAAAAATTATATGTTTATGTGCGTAATCTATTGCTTTACTTGTGAACACTATTGGTTTATGAACATGTATTATTGGTTCACTTGCATACTTAATTTGTTTGCGTGTGTACAATACTGGTTTCATCCATATGAGCTATATTGGTTTGTGTCCATATATTATCAGTTTGTCTGTGAGCTATATCCGTTTAGATATGCATACCACTGGTTTGCATATGAACTATATTGATTTGCGTCTGTATATCGCTGGTTCCAGTATGTTTGTTATTGGTTTGTGAGTGAACTGCACTGGTTTACGCTTGCATGTTATCGGTTTGCTTATTGACTATATTGGCTTGCGTTCTGTGCCAGTTTCATGCACGTCTTATACAGGTTTCATGTGACACGCGAATAGGGGGCAGCCAATGGGCCTGATGCAACGTGAAAACAACAACGGAGGGGGTTTGACACAAAACGCTGATATCTCTCTCTCTTATACGACATGAAAAAAGAAGAAGAGTGAAACTCTTACCTTCTGGAATTTGGTGATAAAAACCCGCACTCCCAAATGATAATCCTCTTCCAGGTTTCGAAGCTATGACACCCTTAGATCACCTCACTTCCGTCTTCCTGCTGTGTCCTCTTCACTTGTTCATCATTTCAATTTCCAATGTCAATTCCTGTCCGTCCGCTATAAAAGTCCCCCTGTTTTATGCATTTATGTCTGATGTTTTCTGTGATGTAACACATTTCAGTGCATTTCTGGACTCTGCAATAACCTACAGAACACAGGACCTTTATACGTTGTGGAATATACTCAAACAAAAAAAGAGAATCTACAAAGTTAAAGTTTTGGGGAGCGTCCCCATATATTGTCCTGCAGACAAAAAGATGAAAAAAATGGATCAAAAGCACTGAAAAACAGTAACAGATGCCAAATTGGTTGTGACAAGATGGCGTTTATATATAGGACTAGCAAAATACCCGCGCTTCGCAGCGGCGAAGTACTGAATTAAATTTTTTATTAAGGAGAAAATTAAACCTTTTTAAACTGAGGGAAAATATGCCAATAATTATTTGTTTTGGATCTCTTTGTGTGCCACACTGTCAGTTCGGCCCTCCGGTTGTAATATGACCAAGCTGTGCGCTGAGCTTACTCTTGAGCATGCAACAGTAATCTTGTCTCAAATCTCATAGCTTGGATTGCTGCTGTCATAATCGGTTTGAGTTTCATGGTTTGTTTCAATTACGACAGTATTTACAGGATTAGTTGTGTTGAAGTGACATTCGGCATCTATCAAGCATTGTAAGTACACAACCGGTTTCATCGATAAAATCACATCCAGCTTTTGAGAGTTTAAACATTCATAAACATCAAAGTGTCCACTACTGAAATCGTCACCTGTGAATCTAAGATGTTTAAGAGGTATTGGCGGTTGTCGAAAGGTGTAAAATATTTGGCCATTTCGGTACACTTGAAAGCAACAACCGAACAATTCAGCGGCAGCCATCAACTCACATGCAGAACCATAGGTGAAGGGCTTAAGCATTCCACTCTTCTAGTGCTCCTGTGTAGTATAATTATCTCCTGTACCGTCATCAGTCCACACCTTGAACCTGTCCCAGTCATTCAATACATAAGACACAATGTTCCTCCGGATATCAAGAGTGAGCCTGATATGGCCGTGCAATATGTAACAAAGAGAATGGAAAAGGTAGGTGCCATCTCCGGGCATGGAAACCACTCGGTAAGTGACAGTTCTTTGATCGATAGAACTTCTTGAAGATGGGCCCATAAGTAACAAAGACTTTTGAAAATTTCAATATGGCGGCCGACAGTGGCATCATACCACCGAAATAAGTACGTACATTGGTTTCAGTTAGTGCAGGGAAGCCGCCTACCAAATTTCGAGAAGAGATAAATAAGAAAGTTCAACATGGCGGACGTTGTTGACCGTTATGACCGTTACACATAGAATTTCTAAATGAAACCTGCTTAATTGTTGTAAGTAAGCTGTAAGGAATGAGCCTGCCAAATTTCAGCCTTCTACCTACACGGGAAGTTGGAGAATTAGTGACGTGTGGAAAATTCAATATGGCGGCCGACAATGGCGTCATACCACTGAAATAAGTACGTATATCAGTTTTGGCTAGCGCCGGGAAGCCACCTACCAAATTTCGTAAAGATGGGGTCAGCCTTCTACCTATACGGGAAGTTTGACAATTGGGGACATTGTAAAATTCAATATGGCGGCCGACAATGGCGTCATACCACCGAAATAAGTACGCACATCGGTTTTGGTTATCGCAGGGAAGCCACCTACCAAATTTCGAGAAGATGGGGCCATAAATAAGAAAGTTCAACATGGCGGACGTTGTTGACCATTATCGACCGTTATGACCGTTATGTGAAGAACTTCGAAATGAAACCTGCTTAACTTTTGTAAGTAAGCTGTAAGGAATGAGCCTGCCAAATTTCAGCCTTCTACCTACACGGGAAGTTGGAGAATTAGTGATAAGTGAGTCAGTGAGTGAGTGAGTGAGTGAGTCAGTCAGTGAGTTAGTGAGGGCTTTGCCTTTTATTAGTATAGATGAATTATGGGAACAGGAACTGGTTGGCAGGAAGCGACAGCATCATTGTGGACAAACCAGAAGTGATGTCCTTGATGACAGGCGGAATTGATGAAGAATGGAGTTACCGGAAGTGATGTCACGGTGGCCATTTTGAAACCCAGAAATAGCAGTTAAAATTTTTCTTTGGTTTTCCTGTTGGGAGAATAGGTTCAGGTAAGTACTACATGACAATCCTTCATCTCGTGATATTTCACTCACCTTTGGGCTTTCTGACCGCCTCCAAATCGCACGTGTGTGACAATGTGTTGTCTGTCTCTTGTTTTTTCACAGTGTGTATTGTCAGTTTCTTGTACGAAACATATTGGTTATGCATGCGCATCCTATCACAACTTTGTGTATGAGCTATATCAGTTCTGCATGCGAACTGTATGGGATTGGTTGTTCACGTGCTCCTCTGCGGAAATGGGAGGAGCAAGAAACAGGAACTCAAGAGCAGGTAGAGTCATGGAGTGTGAAGAGAAGTGGGTAGGAGACAGATCTGCGTTAAACACACCCTCGAGTCTGTAATGAACACAAGGCTGAAGGTAGGTACATATTAGGCAGTCTTCTTATTTGCTCCCAGCTACATGCTTGCTTGCAACCCGCGACTGTACCTTTTCACACAGCTTTTGCAACCCAGTTACTTATTCTAAAGGCAAAATATTCTACATTTACATTTAAGAGTCATCCTACAAAATATATGATTTATGGTCTGTTTGGACCCTATAGAACTCAAGTATTTAATTTCGGCCACCTTCACCACTTCTTCTTGCAATTGCTCCCTTCCAGCACATTCCCTTTCTCTCCAGTGCTTACCTCCACCTCTCCAGGTTTACCTCAACCTGCTGCTCAGTATAGAAGACAGAATCATCCTGGAAACATCATGGCTTTACTCAGCGATCAAAATTCCCACTGGGGATCAAATAAAGTTCTATCTGTCTAGCTCATGCAGTACCCCTGTGTTTTTCAAAAGACTTGACCTCACCGTCTTAGAACAGAGACATTTCTTGCACCTTGTTATATTCTTCCTTGTTGAACGTGGTCGTTCTACAATGGAAAGGCTTTCGGGGACACTGCTTTTTAAAACACTTTTCAAATACACATATTCTTTTTAATGTGGACCCACATTCTTCTTATTCTTTGGCTGCTCCCATTTAGGTGTCATCACAGCAGACCATCTGTCTCCATCTGCCCCTGTGTTTTACAACATCTTCTTTCACATGTCCTCCCTCGCTACATCTGTAAACCTCCTCTATGGTCTTCTTCTTTCTTCTTGCCTGGTGATTCCATCCTCAATATTCTTTTCCGATGTACCCTCAACTCTCCTTTGCCTGTGCCCAAACCATCTCAATCTCACCTCTCACTTGGTCACCAAACTGTCATACCTATGTTGTCTCTGTAATATACGCATTCCTAAGCCTGTTACCCTCATTACTCTGAGCGAAAATCATAGCATCTTCAACTCTGCCACTTCTGGCTCTGCTGCCTGTCTTTTTGTCTCCAAACCATACAATATGGCTGGTCTCACCACCATTTCCTTTTCACTTTTGTAGTTACTCTTCTATCACAAATCACTCCTTCCACTCTCCTCCACCAAGTCCACCCTACCTGGACTCTCTTCTTCTCCTCTGTGCCACACTCTCCATTGCTTTGGACTGTTGAACCCTCTGAGGTGCCAAACCGGCTAAAAATTATATGTTTATGTGCGTAATCTATTGCTTTACTTGTGAACACTATTGGTTTATGAATATGTATTATTGGTTCACTTGCATACTTAATTTGTTTGCATGTGTACAATACTGGTTTCATCCATATGAGCTATATTGGTTTGTATCCGTATATTATCAGTTTGTGTGTGAGCTATATCCGTTTAGATATGCATACCACTGGTTTGCATATGAACTATATTGATTTGCGCCTGTATATCGCTGGTTCCAGTATGTTTATTATTGGTTTGTGAGTGAACTGCACTGGTTTACGCTTGCATGTTATCGGTTTGCTTATTGACTATATTGGCTTGCGTTCTGTGCCAGTTTCATGCACGCCTTATACAGGTTTCATGTGACACGCGAATAGGGGCAGCCAATGGGCCTGATGCAACGTGAAAACAACAACGGAGGGGGTTTGACACAAAACGCTGATATCTCTCTCTCTTATACGACATGAAAACAGAAGAAGAGTGAAACTCTTACCTTCTGAATTCGGTGATAAAACCTGCACTTCCAAATGATAATCCTCTTCCAGGTTTCGAAGCTATGACACCCTTAGATCACCTCACTTCTGATTTCCTGCTGTGTTCTCTTCACCTGTTCATCATTTCAATTTCCAATGTCAATTCCTGTCCGTCCGCTATAAAAGTCCCCTGTTTTATGCATTTATGTCTGATGTTTTCTGTGATGTAACACATTTCAGTGCACTTCTGGACTCTGCAATAACCTACAGAACACAGGACCTTAATACGTTGTGGAATATACTCAAACAAAAAGAGAATCTACAAAGTTTTGGAGCGTCCCCATATATTGTCCTGCAGACAAAAGATGAAAAAATGGATCAAAAGCACTGAAAAACAGTAACAGATGCCAAATTGGTTGCGACAAGATGGCGTTTATATATAGGATGAATTATGGGAACAGGAACTGGTTGGCAGGAAACGACAGCATCATTGTGGACGAACCAGAAGTGATGTCCTTGATGACAGGCGGAATTGATGAAGAATGGAGTTGCGGAAGTGATGTCACGGTGGCCATTTTGAAACCCAGAAATAGCAGTTAAAATTTTTCTTTGGTTTTCCTGTTGGGAGAATAGGTTCAGGTAAGTACTACATGACAATCCTTCATCTCGTGATATTTCACTCACCTTTGGGCTTTCTGACCGCCTCTAAATCGCGTGTGTGACAATGTGTTTTCTGTCTCTTGTTTTTCACAGTGTGTATTGTCAGTTTCTTGTACGAAACATATTGGTTATGCATGCGCATCCTATCACAACTTTGTGTATGAGCTATATCAGTTCTGCATGCGAACTGTATGGGATTGGTTGTTCACGTGCTCCTCTGCGGAAATGGGAGGAGCAAGAAACAGGAACTCAAGGGCCGGTAGAGTAATGAAATGTGAAGAGAAGTGGGTAGGAGACAGATCTGCGTTAAACACACCCTCGAGTCTGTAATGAACACAAGGCTGAAGGTAGGTACATATTAGGCAGTCTTCTTATTTGCTCCCAGCTACATGCTTGCTTGCAACCCGCGACTGTACCTTTTCACACAGCTTTTGCAACCCAGTTACTTATTCTAAAGGCAAAATATTCTACATTTACATTTAAGAGTCATCCTACAAAATATATGATTTATGGTCTGTTTGGACCCTATAGAACTCAAGTATTTAATTTCGGCCACCTTCACCACTTCTTCTTGCAATTGCTCCCTTCCAGCACATTCCCTTTCTCTCCAGTGCTTACCTCCACCTCTCCAGGTTTACCTCAACCTGCTGCTCAGTATAGAAGACAGAATCATCCTGGAAACATCATAGTCATGTCTGACTTCAACGAATCAACCTGTCAATCAGCATTGCAAAGAGGAAAGGGCTCAGAGTCGATCCATCATGTAACCCCACTCTCACCTTGAACCAGGCTGTCATCATTCCTACCAGACACCTCACCGCAGTCACACCATCCTTATGCATATCTTCAAATACTATTCTGACACCTCCTGACCTCCTCATGCAGTACCGTAACTCCTCTCTTGGCACCCTGTCATATGCTCTCTCTAAGTTCACAAACACGTACAGTAATCCAATTCTTTCTGACCTTCTCTGTACTTGTCCATCAACATCACCTTTCTAGTACTCCTTCCTGGCATGAAATCATATTGCTGTTCACAGATTGCCACCTGTCCTCTCCTCTCAGCACAGTATCCATCACTCCTTCCTTTATCGTCATGGTGTGGCTGATCACCTTTATACCCCTGCAGTTGTTACAGCTCTGCACATCTCCCTTATTCTTGAAAATTGGTATTAATATACGTCTTCTCCACTCCTCAGTCACCTTCTCACTCTTCAAGATTTTGTTAAATAATCTAGTTAGAAACTCTGCTGCCATCTCACCTAAACATCTCCATGCCTATAATGTTTAATTCTCTGTCAATACTTTAGTGTCCCTGTTCTTACCCTTACTAACTTGTTGGGGATGTTCAGTTTGCAGTTGTAACGTGACTAAACATTGGTAGGGACCCTCTTCAGTTCTTGCTATTGTGTATTGTTACAGCTCGGTATTTTTATTGTATACTAAGTGTGTGTAGTGATAATAGCAATTGTTATCACAGGTTTTCTTTATAGCTTATCTTCTTGTAACTATATGTAACAATGTCATGTGCTGCAAGCAGATTTTCCCTCGGCAGTACCACCATCTTAACTTAACCTAAATGAGCTTTCACCACCTGTGGTGTCTGGGTGTGTGGGCGTTTCAAACAAATCACACAAGCAACTCCAGAGCATCCCACCTGCCTACAGGTTGTACCGATACCCTAGAGTGTTCTATTTCTAGACTTTGAAGACAAAGCAAAGCAAAAAAATAAAATAAATAAAAAGAGGTGCATGAGTAACTGATCATCTCTGTCTGCAGCAGAATCCTTTGAGTCTCAGTCGCTGCAACAAGGAGTCCATTGGGGAGCTATTAGCTCCTAGGCAGCCCCGTTGGCCTGGTAAATCTGCTCAGCATTCAGCTGCTGGGCTGATTACAGTAGACATTTTCTCTTCTGCATACTTATTAGGAACACCATTAAACAAGCTAATCAGCGCAAGTAATGCCATACCATTTTTCTTAATATACTGTACAGTATGTAACAGTCATGTTAATTTCATAATTTGTTCCACTAGAAGTTCAGAAGACCAGTTTCATGCAGGTGATTTAAGCAATCTCTTAACTTGGATGACTCCCTCCAGACTTCCACTGCTGCTTTCCTTTTCTTCACAGATGCCCTTTTGACCTCTCTGTCTTGTCTAATTCCTTCCCTGTTTCTATTAGCCGATCTACAGCTTGCCAATATAAAAAATAACAAAAAAATCCTATGCGAAACGGTGCATTTTTGAGTGGTTTAAGCACTGGTCCTGGACTACATGAGTCCCCTCGTGGTAGACCACCAGCACCCACTGCAGTTTGCCTGGAGTGGAGAATGCAATTATCTGTTGTCACAAAATCAAAGAAGCCACAGAAAGGCTTGGGGTGGCCACCCGTATATTATTCCCTGGCTGCAAAATAGTTAAAGTTTTGTAGTGATGTGTAAAGGTTGGAGTCCAGAATAGAACTGAGGGGATAGGGGAAAGGTGGCAGCTTTAAAAGGCCAATATAGGAAATGACATCAAGGGGGTTGGAACTGGAAAGGTCTTCATCCATTGGCTCAGACCCAGAAATCACATCAGTGGGGCCGGACCCGGAAGGGTCTTCATCCATTGGCTTGGATCCGAAAGTGACATCAAAGGGATCGAAAGCAGACTTGACATCATCAGGACCAGGCTGAATTTCCCATGAATGGTCTAGAAAAGTGAGTCAAAAAAGAATCAACACACTCGGCTACCTCCCGGTCTGGCTCTGAATTACCTTCATTCGAGCCCTTTAGCTGCCTCCCATGTGCATGTGTGTGACACTGTCTGCAGCACAAGCCATATTCTTACCTGGAGAAAGCTGTCAGCACTATGAGGATACTGTTTTTTATTTCTCCAGTGCCTTCAGCATCATCCAGCCATTCTAGTTAAAGGGTAAACTCAGAGATATGTAGTTAGATGAGCCGATGGTGTCCTGGATAATGGACTATGTGATGGGCAGACCACAGTTTGTGAGACTCATGGTCTGTATGAAGAACACTGGAGAACCACAAAGAACAGGCATGTCTGCTTTACTGTAATCTTCACTCTGTACAACTCTGACTACAAATATAACAGCAGGTCAGCTCACTCGCAAAAACTCTCAGTTGATTCTGCACTTATGGAGTGTGTTGAAAAGGGGGATGAGACAGAGGAGAGGAGTCAGGAGGAGATGCAAAAAAAAAAAAAACTGTCTGCTTCTTAACATCAGCAAAATTAAAGAACTGCTTATTGACTTTCACTGCACCAAAGAGCTTCTGTGTCCGGTCACCATTCAGGGAATTGGATGTAGAGGTGGTCCATTCCATCAAACACATTTAACCATTAGTCAAATATAACACAAGTAAACAAGTACTTGGGGTCCATATTAATGACGTGTTGGACTGGTCTTGGAACAGAGAGAAACTATAGAAGAAAGGGAAGAGCAGACTCTTTTTTCTTAGAAGACTGTGTTCCTTTAATGTGGGAAGTGACATCCTTCACATCTTCTACAACTACAGTATGTGAAGGCCAGTGTGATTTTCTATGCTGTGGTGTGCTGGGCTGGTAACATTACTTCAAGAGAGGCCCACCAAATCAAGGCTAATCAAAAGGGCAGGTTCAGTTATAGGATGCACTCTAGACCTCCTGGAAGAAACCATGGAGGAGAGAATTAAGACAAAACTGAGTGCCATTATGACCAAGCTGCACATCAAAAGAATAAGAAATCAGGAAGGGGCAAATAGTTTTTCTCTCTATGCTGTGGTGTGCTGGGCTGGTAACATTACTTCAAGAGAGGCCCACCAAATCAAGGCTAATCAAAGAGGTTCAGTTATAGGATGCACTCTAGACCTCCTGGAAGAAAACATAACAACACTGAAGAGTTTTAGCCAACAAGTCATTCAGCAGACGTGTGTCAAGATACACGACTTGGTGTCCTTTATATCAACAGCAATACACCTGTGTAGTGCCTCACTGGGCCTGTGACAGCCAAGTCAGAAGTTTTTATTTCTTTCTTTTTATATTTTTCTTCCAATAAATCATTCTGCAGATATGTGTCAAGAAACCCGATGGGGGGTCCTTTATACCAACAGTAATACGTCTGTATAGCATCTGACTGTGACTGTGACAGCCAAGTCAGAAGTTTTCTTTCGTTTTAATTTTCTTGCTTTAAAGTTATCTGGTGTGTGTTCAGACCATAATATGCGTGCATATTTATTTATTTAGTTATTTACTTATCTACCTATTTATGTATGTATTTATTTAAAGAGCTTCTGTAAAAAGTGACATTTCAATTTGGGACAAATAATGTTCTATCTAATCTAATTTAATCTAATCTAATCTTCTTTTTCTTCTTTTGACTGCTCCTGTAAGGGGTTGCCACAGCAGATCATCTTCTTCCATATCTTCCTGACCTCATCATCTTGTTCTGTCACACCCATCACCTGCATGTCCTCTTTCACCACAACCATAAACTTCCTCTTAGGCCTTCCTCTTTTTCTCTTCCCTGGTAGCTCTATCCTTATCATCCTTCTCCCAATATACCCCTCATCTCTCCTCTGCACATGACCAAGCCAACGTCATCTCACCTCTCTGACTTTGTCTCCCAACCATCCAACTTGAGCTGACCCTCTAATGTACTCATTTCTAATCCTCTCCATCCTTGTCACACCCAATGCAAATCTTAGCATCTTTAACTCTGCTTCCATTGCCAAAAACAGAAGAAATACAAAATTAATGAATTACAAATTAATTAAGTAATTCATTCATTCATTCTTTTTCCAGGACTTATCCAAAACTGGGTCACAGGGCCAACAGACTTAGAAGTGAGTCCCATACATTCCTTTTCCTGAGCCACACTTGCCAACTTACAGTGTGGGATCCCATGGCGTCCCCAGACTATCTGTGGGGATATAAAGAGTTTTCCCTCAGCAGTATCCTCCCAGCAAGCCCTGGGTCTTCCCCGGGGTCTCCTCTCAGCTGGTTGTGCCTGTAAAACCTCCACAAGGAGATGTCTAAGAGGTATACATATCAGATGCCCAAACCACCTCAACTGGTTCTTCTTGATGCAGAATATCAGCGGCTGTACTCCGATCTCCTCCTGGATGTCTGTGCTTCTCACCCTATCTTTAACAGAGAGCCCAGCTACCTTGTGGAGAATTTACATTTACATTTGCTTGGCAGATGCTTTTATTTAAATAGACTTACAACCGAGTTAATTATAATTGAGTAACATTAGGTTAGGGCCTGTTTGTTGAGCAAGTGTAGTAAGACAGGTAGCAAAAGATAATTGTCACAAGTGAAAGGAGGTAATAACTAATAATTTACAATTGTACATTATAATGGATAAGGTAATTAAATTTAAATAACAAATGAACCAACAATATAAAAGATACAGAGCATAGGTTATTTTTTTTCTTTTTTCTTCAATCAACTAGACAGATATTCACAGAACAGGTGAAAGAGAAAGCACAGTTTGGCCACTTGTACCTGTGATCTCAGTATTTCAGTCATTGCACAAAGCTCATGACCATAGTTGAGGATAGAGACGTAGATCGACTGGTAATCTGAGAGCTTCACTTTCTGACCCAGCTCCGTCTTCATTCACCACTACTGACTGGAATAGTGACAGCACAACTGTGCTATCCGTCTGTTGAACTCACAATCCCTTTTCCCCTCACTTGTGAACAAGACCCCGAGGTACTTCAGCTCCTCGACTTGAGGCAGTAACTCACCACCTACTCGGAGATGACAGTCCACCTTTTTTACATTTACTGTTTATAATCGCGTATAAGTTGGGTCTTTAAACCCAAAAAATCGATCATAAAATCAGATCCCGACTTATACGCCCATTCAAAAATACACTTAATTTATTTTTTTTTACATCTTCGTGCCTCCTCCAGTCTCGCATAAGTTTCTCAGACGCATCAAATTTTGTGGCAGCAGCAGTGCAGTTACCAATTTCTTACACCACTTCAATGACTTTTAAATTAAAACCAGCTTCATATTTTCTTTTGATTGAATGCTCCATCGTAGATAAGAGAAGCTCTTACGGTAAAGGTGTATGAGGGTGTGAGATACAAAAAACACAAAACAGTGCAATCATCACTTCAGAATAGTTTGAGGTATTACAAGTGTGGTCTCGTAGGCACAATACATAGAGATAAAAAGGCAGTGTGCTCTGTGGTTTCTTTCTCAGGTGGGCTTTAGCATATCATAATCTGTTCAACCAATAGCATGAGTTTTACACATTCGACTTATGCAACCGAAATGATAAAATACCAGAAATTATATGATAAAATCAAGGCCCAACTTATCCGCGGGAGAACTTAAACTGGAGTATTTACGCTATTTGCTTAGGAGATGCTTTAACCTAAAGTGACTTACAAAAGAAGACAACATAATCGAGTTCATATAAGTCTGGGAACTGTCTGGGGAACAAGTGTTACAGAACAAATTTACAAAATTGATCATTACAAGTGAAGAGGTTAGAGGAGAGTCAGGCTGGGGTCATACACTGACACAGCACGTTGCCGTACCCACCACACAACAAACCACCTCAGGATCCCAAATTACGACCCAATTGCAGCCGTACAGCGGGTGACACCTCAACACCACAGTAGCTTGAATGGAATGGAACAGTTTGAGGTTTTCTTTTTTACAGTGGCTCCAGTGCCAATCCTGCCACCAACCCTCAAGTTTTCCCTGTATGTTGGAAGACCTGCTGGCAGGTTAACGTCATACCCAGGAAGAAGCAATTGCAGGTTTAGGGCCCAATAAAGTGGAATCATTTCTGGAATTTATGGGATTTGAACCGGCAACCTTCTGATTGACGGCGCTGATCCATAGCCTCAGAGCCATCACTCTGCCCTCAAGTGGAGAGCTCAGAATAAAATATAAGTAAGTTGCAATTCCTAGATTACAAAACCTAACAGCTATATCAGCTAGATAGAAATTCACTAAACTAGAGAGTCTTCAAATGCTTTGCATTAAAATTGAGGTAAGCAGCTTGTTCTACCAGCTAGTAGCCTCACATGAAATGAGTCCAGACTGAGATTTGATACCACGCAGAGGTGGCATCACCAGATGCAGCTCATCCACATGCGTGAGTGGTTTAGAAGGAGCATACAGCCTCACGAGTGTCTCCATGCATATAGGTGCAGACCCACTGACCACTCTGTCAGCAGGCATCAAAGATTTCAGCATAATGCGTACCACTACAGGAAGCCAGCGTAGTGATCTGAAGAGAGGAGTGACATGTGTCCACCTTGACAGATTGAACACCAGCTGTACCACTGCATTTTGAATTATCTGCAGCATGTTGGTGACACGTGTTGGTGCTTCTTCTAGTAGAGAGTTGCAGTATCCATATGTGACAAGACTAGAGCCTGGATCAGGAGTTGTGCTGCATATTCTGTCAGGTAGGTTCTGATCATCTGGATATTGTACATAGTTAGACCAGGTTTATACTTCACGGGACAACACATGCTCCAGCAAACGCTATTGCTATGCAAGCATTGTACTGTTTATAATTGCGCATATACTTTGCGTAAATTTGGAAGTTTCCACCAGGTGGCAGTGTGAGATATCATCATCGTGAGAACACATTCTGCTTTGCTGTGTTGTGCCTGAAACACCCATTCAATTCTGAGGACACCTTGCAGCAATATCTCTGAAAAGGATGTTTAATGATTAAATCCATCAATCCAGGGATATGCCCATTCCATCAAGCATCGGGCACGAGACAGAAACAATCCCTGGACAGGGAATCAGCTCATCACAAGGTGAACACAAGCACACAGGAACACTGGCATCATTTTAGCGTCACCGAATCCCCAAACCTTCATGTCTTTGGAAGGAAATTGGAGCACACTGCAGAAAGCCACCAGGAAAACCTGCAAACTCCAGGCAGGGACAAAAGGGACGTGACTCCCTGAGAGACAGACCGTGCCGCCACAACATGTGTAATTATCAGCATTCATTATTTAAATGAAGTTAATGACGTATGTGTAAAATGTAACATACATACTTTAATGCATTTCACCAAAAAAGTCTTATTGAGTATAAATCTAAGGATGCTAAATGTGCAGAGAGCTGGAATATCATAAATGTAATGTGTTCTGTGTGGCAATTGCTGCTGTCAGGTCAGGAGGAAGCCCCAGAAGCAGACAGCGATTAACAACTGGGTCAGTTTTAAGATGATGTCTATAACAGTCTACTTCAATGATAACATAAACTACAAGGTTAAAGTGGACATTTTGAGATTAAAGCCGAAATTTCAATTTTAATCACAAAATACACCTTTTCACCAAGCCCTTAATTTTTTTCTCTGTGACTCAAATACACCGCCGTACATTCTGATGCTGTTCTGAAGGTACAAAAAAAAAAAAGACAGCACAGAAGATGGTATGTGACACTTTTAAAATGTATCCTGTCATTACGATGGAGAATATAAATGCACCACAAATGCATTTGTATGTCAGCATTTTGCTTCACCACATCAAACCATTCATTAAACATCGAAGCAGGCACATCGACCACAAAGCGGTTTACTGTCACTTGTAGATAGTAAGCAGAGACTCTGACGTTACATTCCGACTTTTATTATACTGCGCCCCAAACTTTTTGCTGGTACTGCAACTTGCACATGCGTCATGTTAATTTCTGAGGACGTGCTCAGCAGATGCGTCATATGAACACTGGGAACTTGTGGCAGCCATGATGCAGGCACGTACATGTTCTCAGCACAAAGTATATAAATGAGCCCTTAATCTGCTCAACCAAGAGACCGCAGCAACATGCTCCCCTAAAGGACAGTTTGTCATCAATCACCACCTCAAAGGTTGCACACTGACTTGGAAGGTAATAGCAATAATGAGCCAAGCTGAAGAGAGATGGAGCACTGAATATGGATGAGCTGGGATAACAAGAAGGTCACTCTTCACCAGGTTGAGATGGAGATGGTGTTCCTTCATCCAGGTAGAAATGTCAGTCAGACATGCAGAGATTCTAGCTGATACTGTGTGGTCCTCTGGATGGAACAATAGGTATACTGTAGCTGTGTATCATCAGGATTACACTGATACATAAAACTATGAGGTTGGATATAGGGCCTATTGAAAAGGGGTATTTCCTTATTGGATTAATAAAGTTTGCCTAAAATCTAATCTAATCTAATCTAATCTAATCTAGAGAGTAGAGGGCACAGCACCAGTCCTTAGGGCACCCCAGTGCTTGGCTAGTGCACCTTCAACATCTCTCCACTCCAGGACACATGCAAGAATCTTCCCAAAAGGTAGAATTAGCCAGACCACATGAGGACAGTCCCAGTGATGCCAAGGTCAAAGAAGATGGCAAGCCCTCGCATCTTTCGCACTTAGAATTATCAGGGAAGCCACCACTATTTCAGGTAGCATTTAATTACCCGATGAAGGATCACTGAAACGGTCCAGGGAGAAAACAAAAAAAATATGTGTGACACCTCCATATTTTTCAGAGAGCCCACTGAGTACGTACTGAAGCACAATCATTACATGCAATCTAATGGAGGATGTACAATTTTTCATTCATAAATAATTGGCATCCTGCATATTTACCATCCTCCTTGGTGTACTGCATATCTTCTTCTTTTTTTTCAGCAGTAATTTCACTGTATCTTAATTACCTAGCTGTTATGTCCTGTGTACCATAACCTTATGTTATTTATATACCTTTATTAGGCACATTTAAGCAGTCACTTCAGAGAGGATGACTGGAAAATGGAAAACGTGACTCCAATCCACAATTAGGGAGAGAAAATGGATCCTGGTATTTAAAGACCAGTAAGTCCTCCTTCTATGATATTCAAAATGATAGAAACCATAATAAGAATTAAACTAGAAATAACATACTAAATAGAAGCCAGCATGGGTTTATGAGAGGAACATCATGCCAAATTAATCAATTAGATTTTATTGAATAGACTACTGGAATTATTTACAAAAACGTCATTTACATAAACTTTAAAAAAGCCTTTGACTCAGTCCCTCACCGAAGAAGAACTTGAAATTAGAAGTTTTAGGCATCAGTGGTAGCCTAAAAACTGGATCACAAGTTGGTTAAATGGTAGGAGACAAAGAGTACATAAAAGAGAAGAATCCTCCATGTGAGGTGAGATCTTCAGGTCCCTCAGGGGCCTCATTTTGGGCTGCTACCTTGTCAAACATTCATTAACTCTGCGTTTTCTGAAAAGCACACAAAGCAATGGTTTCACACAGAAATCAACATACAACATTTTTTGCTGCATGCTGTGGCTTCTTTTGGCGCCAGTTCGGCATCTTTGCACAGGGGCAGCTCGATGAGCAGCAGGAATACGTGACAGGCCAGCTCTCTGGCTGTCTTCATGCGGCAGTAGCGGTCGCAGTCTGACGCAAACTGGTTTGTATCTCTTGTGGTGATCCTCCCAGGTGAACAATGGCGTAGGTGCATTAGCTACACGCATATGTTCAGCACCACGATCAGCTGATGCTGGCCCCTCACTTTCATTTTCCATCTCCAGATCACTTAAATTAGAATCCGACATCTCATAGTCTGACTCAGCGATATGATGCACAAAATGTTATCCACGGTGTATTTTTGCACATTTGCTTTAGTCTTTCACCAGATGTCGATGCCATTTAAGGGGTTGTTTGCTCTTTGCTACTCATGCACACACAAGTAATCTCAGTCAAATCAATGAAGCTAACTTTAAAAAGAGTCTAACTAAAACATAACGGCGGGTTTTGTTACAGTTTACAGCTGATTACCATCCTCTACCCCTGAATTTCGACAAAAGTCGATGTCTGCCCTGAAACAGTTAAAGAAGGCAAGTCAGTGTACTGTTTCGGAATAAAGCTGTCTTTCTCCAAAGACTGAATTCTCTTATAATCTCATCCCTTGCAAGTAAAGGACAGTAAAGGCTCTGGGTGGGTATTTATTAGTCCTTTCTCATGCTAATACAAGAAATCACAGGCTTAGTCACTACAGTGTGTGTATGTGTTTTGGGGGCAAGTGAACATGGGAAAGGTGCTATATAAATAAAATGTATTATTATTTAACTAGCTAGAGCTAAACATCAGTTATCTGTGAAGCAAGAATATTCTGATTATTATGCATCCCTGATCAGCATTCAGAAGAAACTGTGGAACTTCAGTGCTTCCCTCCATAAAGAGGATCATCCTTTCAGCCAAAGGGACTCTTATCCTTCCTGACGTTGATCACCTTTCAATAAAAAGCTGCCAATAAGAAATAACAGAAACCACAGCAAGGCTTTCGATCAACGATAAAATAATCATCCATGGGATGAAAAAGGGACATGCGATCAATGTTTTATGATTACTTGGCTTTTGAAAAGGATTTTTAATGGTAGACTCCAGAAGTTCACCTAAGGCAAACCGAATGAACTAGACATTGTTTCATGCCAGTGTGTCCAGACAAAAACTAAGACATTAAATCCCAAGACCACCACGATCAAATTGTGTTGAGGCATAGATTAGGTCAAGGGTATAAGGCCATTTTGAAAGCTCTGATAAGCACAGTTCCCTCAATAACTGTGAAATGAAAGAAGTCTGGAACCACTAGAACTGTTTGTAGAGATGGCCATCTTACAAAACTGAATAACCAGTGTGGAGGACACCCTTCTGATGAAAGGACTCGGGAGATTGGACACAGCAATATCTCCCTTAGAACACAAGAGAGCAACCCCTGGATTCCATAGGGACCATGGGCTTGGAGCTTGGAAACTCAAACCTGCTGGGGCTTGTGGCCACCACCAGGGGCGCCTGGACAGTCACAGAGCCCTGAACTGCAGCACTTCCACCATACCCAGAAGAGGATCCAGGCACACCCGGAGCACTTCTGGTTGCACTATAATGGTAAGAAGGGCCTTCGTCAGGAAGGTGACCAAGAACCTGGTGGGCAGTCTAACAGAGTTTCAAAAGACCTCTTCTGAGATATTAGAGCCTGTCAGTTGGCCGACTATCTCAGAAGCACTGCATTAATCAGGCATTAATGATGGAAGCCACAGTAGATAAAAGTTTGCTAAACTGCATTTAAAGGACCCTGAGAGCATTAGAAATAATATTCTCTGGTCTGATCTGGACAGAACTCCAAGCACTGTGTCTTGTGAAGACCAGCCATTGCCTATCACTTGCTTAATACCATCCTTATGGTGAAGCATGGTGATGGCAGCATCATGCTATGGGAATGCAGGGACAAAGAGACTGGTTAGAATTGACAGAAGGACGAATGCAGCCAAATACAGAAAGGTCCTTAAAGAGAACCTACTCCAGAATGCACGCAACCTAACACTCGGGTGATAGTTAAACTTTTAGAAAATTAACTGAAGCATACAGCCAGGACAATGATGGAGTGGCTACAGGACAAGTTTCTGACTGTTCATGAGTGGTCTAGTCAATACCCAGGCTTAAATCCCATTGAATATCTTTAGAGAGATGGCAGTTCACAGATGCTTCCCATCCAGTCTAACAGAGATTACAAGGAGCATGTGCTACAAAACACCCACCATTATTCCACTGCCAAAAAAGAGCAAAGCTAACTGTCTAAATGACTGTGGGCCCGTTGCATTGACTCCTATGGTGATGAAATGCTTTGAATGAATCATGAACCACATGCAAACACATTCATACGCGACACAATGGACCCCCTACAGTTTACATATAGAGCAAACGTATCAACAAAGGACACAGGTAGCACATGTGTTATCATGATATTTCCCTCTACTTACCCGTTACCTAGAGGTAAGTGTACTCATCAGGTTCATTACCAGGTTGGTCTACTGTCGTACCTTAAGATTGTAGCAGTGCTACCGTGGGATGAACTCCATTTCCCAGCAGCCTAACGTGGATTACCCACATAGGAGGACTGGAACGGAAGTAGGGACTGCTGGGGATGAAAGAGGCCAGTGGGAAAGTTGAAAAAATGGGCCTGACAGAGCAACAGGAGATTAATGTTTTTGTATCCTATCCAACGTGTCATCTAAAAAGTCAATTGTGCCCTGGATCTTTTCCCGTTAGGATGAATGGAATGTCTCGTGCCTGCCTTGCATGTGTATTAATGGTGGATTAGTGTTGGATTAATCATCGTGCATTGCGCATCTTCAAAAGGAGCGCTCCTGCAAATCTCACCCCTTGCTGCTCAGGACTACCGGTAGGACTATTTCACTCATTTTCTATGGAAACTATTCTTGGGATTCTCATCTTCACACCAGGTCATTTCATCTGCTTTTACTGTATTGGACTGTATAAGGACATTGTCGTGAGTGTTTATTATTGTGGTTTATTGTTTTGTTACAACTGTATTGCCATAGGGGAAAGAGGAGGTTTGTATGATTGTGCTTGTTTTGTATTGGGTTTTCATCTAATAGATTATTTATTCATTCATTGGTTTTGTGTCTCTGCTTGTGAGTGTGTACTGGTTAGACCAAGGCTGGAATCTCCACAAAAAAAAAAGCCAAATCTCAAAGTCTCAACGGTGTGAATTTTAGCGGCACTGGACTGCTACAAGATTAACACACACACATACATAGATATATGCATACACGCAGAAACTCAACAGTGCCCTGTGAATGACAAACAGACAGCTGGTTAATCTCTAGCACTTTAAACCACAGAAGTGCCTTAGGAAAAACACAACTTGTCATTTTCTAAGCACTTCAAGAGACTTACATACACACAGACCCTAAACACAACAGTGCTTCACAAATGACACACGCACAACTGATTAACCTCTGGCACTTTACACCATATAAGTGCCTTAAGAATAAAACAGCCTGTCACTCTTCTGCCACTTTAAGAGACTTACCTATTGTCGGCATGAACAACATACAATGTTTTAAAAATATCTGAGACATAAATATTACTTTAGTCTCTAGGAATATGTTCAAACATACAAAGGCTCAACATCCTTGGCTATAGGCCACTTATCAACCAAGAATGCCTTACTATACGTATTGTCACCTACTATTGGGTGGAGCTCTCACCCTCAGCCCTTAAATAACCTTGCAGCACGGAGCGTATGGCAAACGTCTGACTGCTCCAGGTGCTCTTAATAAAATTACCTTATTACTTCAATCACTCCAGATATGAAGACAAAGCATAGAAAGTTAAAAACAGAGTGGTATTTATTACATGAATAATAAATCATAAATGCAGAAACCCCACAAGGATGTGTTTTAAGTCCCATGCTGTACATGTTCTTCACCCATGACTGTGTCGTTTCCCAGCATTGCATCAGCATTATTAAATTTGTGGATGATACCACCGTCAATGAACTGATTTCTGGTGGTGACGAGTCAGTGTACAGGAGAGAGGTGGCTGACCTTGTGAAGTGGTGTCAGGACAGTATCCTCTTTCTTGACACCAGCAAAAATTAAATAGATGATTACGGGCACACAGAGGGAGAGGGCTTAGCACTCACCACTGTACATTGGAGAGACTGAGGTGGAGAGAGTCGCCACATTTAAATTCTTTGGCATTAACATCTCTGAAGATCTCACTTGGGCCAACCATGTTGCACAGACCTGGCGGGGAAAGCCTTGCAGCATTTGTATTTTCTGAGAAGGCTGAGGATGTTTGGCATTTCAAGCACTCAGCAGCTTCCACAGATGTACAATTGAGAGAATCCTCACCTACTCCATCACAGCTGGGTTTGGGAACGTCACAGCATGGGACCACAAGGCTCTACAGCAGGTGGTAAAATCAGCACAAAATAGCACTAACTGCACTAGAGGACATCCATAACACTAGAGTTCTCAGGAGGGCCCATAACATTATTAAGGACATAAACCACCCACAACATGAACTGTTTACACTATAAGAGTACAGCATCAAGAACAACAAGGCTAACAGACAGTTTTCTCCCTCATTCCATCAGGCTTGTAAATAAAACCCATCCACTGCCCCTCTCCTCATCACTGCATGCCAGCTTGTGTCTGGAGGATGGAAGGCCATCTTGAGACCTGCAGAGCTTACACTGAATCATTAATTTATTTGGATGTACACTTCTATTTCTGTTTGTTTTTGCATTTCTTTTTCACCTGAGGTATCTTTGTTTATTGTTGTATATTCTTGTCTGATGTTGTGTGTTTTTGTCTATTGCTGGAGGACTCACAGAATAAGATTTTCATTGTACTGAGTACATAAGACAATAAAGATGAAGTTGAAGTTTAAGTTTGAATCCAGGAGTACAAAGCTTGTCAAGAGTTACCCAAGAAGTCTCACAGCTGTAACTGATGCCAAACAGGCTTCTGCAAAGTACTGAATGAAGGGTCTAAATACTTACATGAATAAGAGATTTCAGCTTTTGATTTTGAATTTATTTGTAAACCTTTCTGAAAACATGATTTCACTTTATGATGTATAAAGTGTAAATTGATGGCTAAAAATGACCAACTATACCCATTTGAAATGAAATCTAAAAGAGAATAGAAAGAAAGTGAAGGGCTCTGAATGCTTTCTGAATATACATGTGGCAGGCATACTGTATATGCTGCGTTCATATGTTTAGTATTGGTATGCAAATATTTAAGCCTTTTTGTTTCCTATGGATTGTACATTATAAATAACAATATTATGCAGTTTTGTAGTGGTGCTCATGTGTCAGCTTGTGAAGTCCTTATGAAAAGGCATTGAAATGAGTAAAACATCTCTTGAAGTATTTCCACTTGACCCTTGGCATTACTAATGTGGTCACTTTGTGTTGCGCCTCTTCCACTAATGAATGCTGTGCTTGATAAAATTCAAAAGGCAAAAAGAAAGAAAGAAATCCACTGTAAATGCAAATAATGCCTAGTTTATTGAGGCACAGACGTGAAACTTTGGCAATGTGTTGCAATGCAGAGGTTACCTCTGCAGTTTTAGGCCCTGAACTGAGTGTTTTTCTGGCATCTGTAGCACCAGGTGAGTGCAGATTGATCGCTGAGCGTTTTTCTGCTCATTGTAGTGAATCAGACCGACCACATGGACTTTCACCACTTTGCATTTAGTCGGATGCACATTTGGATGACATCAAAAAATGTTGCATGCAGGTTTTTCTTGGTGTTAATATCTCCCAAAAATCCGAAGAGCACAAAAAAAATGTCTGTGGTGCTTTTAAGTGTCTTTCATTTAACATTCAGGAGGAACAGATATGTCCCATCATTACATATATACAGTATATTGTGGTGGACGGTCGTGTACCTTACCCAGCTGGGACACCCTGATTTTGGATCAAGCAATAAAAAATAAAAATAAAGTGGATGCCCATTTGACACCTGGCTGCAGTAGATAGATGCTGTGGAATAAGTGCTTGGTTGGCACCGACCTGACACAGATTGACAATGGAGGCACAGGTGAAAAATGAACAAAAATATTTATTCTTGGTGTTCTACAGCCATGGGGCATGTCTTCCCCATGTCCCAAGACGCTACACAGTCCCCAAAGCACACACAAAAAGAAAACACCCAAAAACCACACTCTTCTTTCTCCACTCCTCCCAGGCAGCTTCATCCTCCTCCTCCCGACTCTGGCTCCTCGAGTAGGGGCTGCAGGCTCTTCTTATAGTTCACCTGGAAGTGCTTCAGGTGATAATGAATTGAATTCAGGCTGCACTTCTGGGTGTGGCTACATTCCAGCCCACATGGGCTCATAAGCCGTTCAGCTCCTCCTGGTGGTGACCACGGAGCTCAACAGGGCAGAACCCTGAAGTCCCATGCCTGTAGCCCCGATGTAACCCAGGGGAGATGCCACCATGCGCTCGGGGGATGTAGTGTGCATCCCATGGCTGCTCCTCCAGACCACAGTGGTTATTTCCGGAGGGTGGGACTGGACCGCGTGTCTGCATTGGCTGGGGGGGTTGCAATCCGGGATCCCGAGGTGTTTTGTAATGGGGTGTGTGCGGTAATGAGCTGTACGAGTACATGATAACCAACCTGACCAAACATGAAGGAATCATTGAGTATAGAAGAACTAATCTATGAACACAAAAAATATATGATTCCACTATATGTGTATGTTTTATTATAAAGGAGAAACAAATTTTACATAAGAAAAAACTATTATACATAAGACAGAGAAACACATCTCAAAATCAACAACCAGATTAACAACTCAAATTGAATTACAATGAGAAACGATTAATAATGAAGTCAATTCACAATCAACATACTGTATATATATTTGCTCTGTACTTGAAATATTACTACTGTACTATTGTATTGTATTGAGGATTACTTGTGTTCTCTTCTGCATATTGTATTGTATTTACTCCCTTACTCTGACAACCACTGCATGCCTAACCTACCTGGAAAGGGAACTCTCTCTGAATTGCCTTTCTCAAGGTTTCTTCCATTTTTATCCCTACAAGGGTTTTTGTGGGAGTTTTTCCTTGTCTTTTTAGGGAGTCAAGGCTGGGGGGCTGTCAAAAGCAGGGCCTGTTAAAGCCCATTGCAGCACTCCTTGTGTGATTTTGGGCTATACAAAAATAAATTGTAATCCTCAAGTAATCGTTAATACAGTATAAAAATAAAAATATTACAAGTATGGAGCAGAATTTAACAGTAGATGATCTCACATACCTCTGGGTACTCCGGTTTCCTCCCACAGTCCAGAGACATGCCGGTTAGGTGCATTTAACATGGCCTTTTCATAACTTCACTTTAACTTAATCCTGATACTCTGTATGTTCAATTCATTATAATATCTATTCATGGTGGCTCTAAAATCTGTACTGACCCTACCTCCCTCTTCTGTTTCTTTTTCCGGTTTCTTTATGGTGGCAGCCTGCGCCACCATCACCTACTCAAAGCATCATGATGCTCCAACAATGATGCATGGATTAAAAGCCAGAAGTCTACGTGACCATCATCATCAAGTCCTTCTGTGAGAACCCTAAATCCAAAGAGGACTGTTTCATTTATGTTAGGTAGAATGCCCAGAGGGACTGGGCGGTCTCCTGGTCTGGAATTTAGATTTTATTTTTTCTCTGGAGTTTTTTGTTTTTCTGTTCACCCTGGCCATTGGACCTTACTCTTATTCTATGTTAATTAACAACAGAATTACCAGAGCCTACGAAAATTTTTGAATAAAAGCATACTTGTTCTGTTATATTTGTACCTTTTGTGAAAGTGTTTGATATTTGGACTTCAGGCTTCATACATTATATAGTCTATGCTTACATTTTGTTATTTACTACTACAATATGAAAACGTTTCTGTTTTAAAAATGTGTTTACACGGATTACTGTAGAAACGGAACACACATGAAATGCGTGTGTTCCAAATAACGATCTATTATTTCCACTCTAAAACTCCACTTCACTCCCAGATAATCAATCAAGGCATGAGCTGGGAGAAGTTTGTGCACGTTCTAAGTCGGTGGGGGATGGAATAGCCGGCTACTTGCAGCCTGGTTTTTATCAGCACATTTAGATGACAAAAGACGCTGGTGGAGAGCTGTGAACGATTTTAAGAAGCGATTTAAGGTGGGACGGAATTACGAGTTTTTTCGTAGGCTCTGGTAATTCTAGTGTTAATGTTGACTTATTTTATTTTCTTACTGTGTCTTTTATTTTTGTATTCTTCATTATGTAAAGCACTTTGAGCTACTTTTTGTATGAAAATGTGCTATATAAATAAATGTTGTTGTTGTTGTTGTATTGGTGATTCTAAATTGTCCCTAGTGTGTGCTTGATGTGTGGGTGTGCGTGTCCTGTGGTGGTTTGTTTCCTGCCTTACGCCCTGTGTTGGCTGGGATTGGCTCCAGCAGACCCCCGTGATCTTGTGGTTAGGATAAAGCGGGTTGGATAATGGATGGATGGATGACATCACATAATATGATTTGGATTTGTTTAGAGTCCTGGAGACCTCAGCCATCAAGCTGCCTCCACCTATTGGCCGTTCCACAGTTGAGTTAGCGCTGGGCCAGCTAATCCGATGAAAGGAACCCTCTGCCTGATGATTCCTGTGATCCTCTATCAGAGATGACTTTACTTTAGGCAGGCAAAACAACTTGGCAGGTGGGCAATGGCACCAAGTGCCACATTTGAGTACCGAGAAGAGAAACAGATTAGGTGAGGGTTGGTAACAGAGTCTAACTATCATATTACTTATGTTTTAGTGCTAATGACCAACAACAGAGATGCAGGCTGTACAGTTAATCAGCATGAAGGCCTAGACAAGCATATTAGGAGCAGTTTCATGGGATTCCTAACCCATTCGTGTGATGCAAAATGTTAGCCTGGCCAACGCGTTTCAAAGAAGGACCTCTTCTTCATGGCACAGCCTATCAATACTGAACTTAAAAAGAATAATAAAACCCCA
Source organism: Polypterus senegalus (assembly GCF_016835505.1). NCBI lineage: Eukaryota > Metazoa > Chordata > Cladistia > Polypteriformes > Polypteridae > Polypterus > Polypterus senegalus. Next base: position 14,157,852 of record NC_053158.1, read on the forward strand.
AATTAATAGAGTTATAGAAGGAGGACTGTCAGTTATCAACAGTAACCCATTCAGATGTCTTCCATCGGGTGGCAATAATTAATTTGGCTGCTAGAGTACCCCAACAAAATAACTTACATTCAGGGAGATTAAGCAGAAGCATAGAAAGGTCTCAAAGATTGAGGCAACAGAGGAAGACTGCAAGAATGAAAAGATGTCAGTAGGAGACAAACGTGTGTCCCAAAGGAAAAGGCAGGAGGACAGGCTGGTCTGCTAAAGCTCAGATGTGTAAATCTTGGTTTGTAACTCCTTGACTTTTGTTTTTTTGGCCGGGTGGGAAGAAGGAGGTTTGGGTTCTTTTGTACTGTATGTTTGTTTACTGTTTATAACCTGTCATTCTGTCTTTATTTAATAAAAAGAATAATAAAACAAACTAAACAAGTAACACAGGGTACAATATACAACTCAAACAGGAAAAAACAGAAAGCATTGAACTACTTATTGTATAAGGTCAGGCTCATTATAGTAGATCCACCTTCTACCTTCTTTCTTCTTTGTCTTTTGGCTGCTCCTCTTAGGGTCACCACAGCAGATCACCTGTTTCCATATTTTCCTGTTCTATGCATCTTGCTCTATTATCACTTATCACCTTCACCACGTCTATAAACCTTCTCTTAGGCCCTCCTCTTTTCCTCTTACCTGGCAGCTCTATCCTTAGTACCCTTCTCCCAGTATACCCAGCATCTCTCCTCTGCACATGCCCAAACCAACGTAATCTCGCCTCTCTGACTTTGTCTCCCAACCGTCCAACTTGAGCTGACCCTCTAATTTCCTCATTTCTAATAATGTTCATCCTCGTCATGCCCAATGCAAATTTTAGCATCTTTAACTCTGCCACCTCTAGCTCTGTCTCCTGCTTTCTGGTCAGTGCCACCGTCTCCAATCCATATAACACAGCTGGTCTCACTACCGTCCTGTAGTCCTTTCCCTTTCACTCTTGCTGATACCTGTCGGTCACAAATCACTCCTGACATTCTTCTCCACCCATTCCACCCTGCCTGAACTCTCTTCTTCATTGCTCTTCCACAATCCCCATTACTCTGTACTGTTGACCCCAAGTATTGAAACTCATCCACCCTCGCCAGCTCTACTCCCTCATCCTCACCATTCCACTGACCTCCCTCTCATTGTTCCACTTGTTGGTGTTTGGTAATGTGGCCCAGAATTCAATGTAACAAAAATAAGCACTTTTTCTCAAAACATATTAATCTGTATGTGATAAAGATGCAGCTTTTTTTATTTGTATTTAATAACCAATATTTGATCTGAAATACAGAGTGTCACACACGTGCGCATGGGAGGCAGCTAAAGGGCTTGAGTGAAGGCGGTTCTGAGGCATGCCGGGATGTGGCAGAGTGCACTGACTCTTTTTCTCCTTTTCCCGTAGACCATTCCCGGGAGATTCCACCTGGCTCTCTTGACGTCACTTCCGGGACCGAGCCAATGGAAGTAGACCTTACCGGCTCCGGCCCCTGTGATGTCACGTCCGGTCTCGAACCAATGATTGAAGAACATGGGCCCGATCCTTATGACCTCATTTCCTTTCTTCCCCTTTTAAAGCCTGCCCTTTTTCCCTTTTCCCTCAGTCTTGTTCTGGACTCAGTTGTATGCACATCAGTGCTGTGTATTTGATAAAAACGACTTTGCAGCCAGGATACCATATTATACGGGTGGCTGCCCCAAACCTTTATCTGTTTATGTCTCAATTTTGTGACACGAGAATTTTTTTTTCAATGATTTATATTGTGCGGACCACCGGGGCGCATATGGCTGTCTGAACCTGACACAGACAGGCAGAGACACGAGTTCAGCACAGCAAGCGTTTATTTACAGCTGGGGAAACACTTTTTCCACACACAGCACAGTGCATACCGCACCATAGCACAATTCACAGTCCTTTGTTTCCTTCCAATTCACAGTCCTTCCGCCTCCGCTCTTCCTCCCTCACAGGCTTCATCCTCTTCCTCCCGACTCTGGCTCTCTGAATGTAGTGAGGCGACTCCTTTTATTTTGGTCCTGCCAGTGTTCCAGGTGGCTCATTAATCGCCGCTGTGCCAAACTCCAACTCCCAGCATGCCCTGCCACAGCCACCCAGGAGGGCTGTCCTCTAACGTCACAAGGGAGGTATTTCCTTGCAGATGCTCTCTCTCCCAGTCCTTCCATCCAGCTGGTGTCCTGGCCCGGTAATGGTTATGGCCGTCCATCACAACTGCCACCTCACAACACGTGCTCTCTGCTTAATTCTGGCCTGTAATGTCTGGTTTGTGGTTTGCTTTTTCTTTTATCATAAAAGCCATAAATGTCATAGGGGGTGTAAACAACAACATAGTATATCAGGGTTCAGGGGTCAGAGCCTGTATTTGTTTAGATTTTTAACAAAAGGCTACAATGACATTTTGTCATTTGTGCCCATTTTGGTTTGATTTAAAATTCACATTTGTAGTTTATGAATGGTGTTGACAGTGCCAGGAATAGATTCACACATACTTTGTCATTTTTACCCTCTCTGTATGTATTTAAAATTAATATATTTAACTTGAATTCACTTGATTTTGTGTTTGTTCCCTTCTGTGTTCCGCTGCCATTACCGCTGGCCGTGATTTGTTGTTATGGTGACGGTGTAGTGCTGCAGTCATGTGATCGTCACGCTCATCTTAGAGCATCGATACATTGTGATGATATTTTGTTTTGACTTAAAATAATATTTTGATATTTTAATGACTTTCACCCTGCTATTTTGTGTTCTGTTTACTTTTAGTCACAGGATTGTGACTCTCATCTGGGAGTGACATCATCTTTGAGCACCTATACACCGTTACGCTCCTGGAAATGTTTTTACCCGTTTTGTTTTGATTCAGCATATTTGTTTAATACTTTAATGATTGTCATTTTTTTGTGTTTTGTTTAATTTTAGTCATGTGACTGTCACAATCATGTTGGAGTGAGGTCGTTTTCAAGTTAGACTATCAGAGAATTTAAGAAAGGTTTCACACACGCTTCAGTCCCACTGCCGTATTTCATTATCGCAAGCCAAGCTTTACCAGCCTAATGACTAACTTGGGTTGGCGTGAGTCTGTGGAGTTAATGGTTTGGTAATTAGCTCCATAGAAAAATAATGATTAGAGTTTGTAATTCAACATCTAGCAGTGGCTAAGATTTCTGCCCAGAATAATTGGTCCAGCATTCTTGGCAGATGTTCTCAGGGACACCTAAAAGACAATTGCACCATTATAATCAACTCAAAACTAGTTCAGCTTCTCCTTGCCCGTAGACATCAATAGAATTTGCCAAACTCGAGCTGAAGCAAAATCAACAGGGTTCACTCATCACTAATCCTGACCTTATTAGTCACCTTGGGGAAAGGCCCCAGCTTAATAACAAATAATAATAATTTAGCAGACTTCTTACAAAGATAGTTGGCATCATGAACTCTCTGCCTTGCCATTATCTTTTTTCACAGAATACAGAAATTCATTTGAATTTTTAATCATGTTTTCCACCACTACTACAATATAAAGAGAGTAAATTTCACATAATATTTTACGTGAATGGCTGATTATTAAATGTTAATATATATATATATTTCTAATAGATTTTATATTATTTGACACAATTCTAAAGGCTTTACCGTATTCATGCAGATTTAATCATCTGCCTAATAGACTGAGACTTTCTAAAACAAGCGGCAATTTCTTTTTTTTCCCTGTGATTCTGAAAAAGTCTTTCTTTCTTTCTCAATTAAATGTCAGGTTAAGACTCTGTTTCTAGATATACGTACTTACATTCTTTCAAGGCTTGAAAAACAGCCTCTGAAGGATGAAATCTTGCAGTTTAATAGATCTCCCTCATCGTTTGATGATCTTTCTCCCCTAGGATGAGGAAGCTGATGGATTATCTGACTTTCCTGAGTAAGCAGAATCTGCCTGAGGCTCTCAGTCCTGACACAACGCTCACCGACTGTAACATCTTCAGCGTAATACCTGAAATGTGTCACTAGCCGAGGAGCAAGAACAAAGGAAATGCTGCCTTTCAGGTGCCGACTACAACAGTAATGCTGTTTGTTTTCTTTTGCCATTAAACAAAGAGTAACAATATCTATCTATCTATCTATCTATCTATCTATCTATCTATCTATCTATTATATAGTGCCTTTCGCATCTATCTCTGTCTATGTATTATATAGTACCTTTCACATTACTCTATCTATCTATGATATAGTGCCTTTCATATCTATCTATCTGCCATATAGTGCCTTTTACATTCTATCTATCTATCTATCTATCTATCTATCTATCTATCTATCTATCTATCTATTTGCCTGTTGTACTGTATATAGTGTATTGTCTATCTATCTGTCTATCTATCTGAGACATATAATGTCCATACCCACAGACTGTCTATTTATAGCACTATTTTCTGCAAGTGTTGCGTCAAAAAACAAAATACATATGGCTATCCACTAGATGGCAGCACCATAGCAGAAAACAGGGATTTGGGAGCAAAGCTCACCAGCAAGCTGGCTACACCTATAATGGGAGGTGATACCTGTCAAAATTAAGACTCCCAATGAACCCAGCCACACATCAATCCTATAATTAAAGTGGCTGTGTACTGAGATACGACTTCTCTCTTATGTCAAGTTTTGACAGACTCAATGAGATACAACTTAACTCACATCTCGCATTCAAAGTGCTAACAGTGAATGATCTATAGCCATACTTTCAGATAAATCATCTTTCCACTTGCCACAGTAAGTGCCTCATAATGTAACAGTTACTGAAACTAGTCACAGCTGTAAGTCACAGTCTCTTACCCAGAGTTCCTTTCATCGTCTACTGTGGCAGGCCGTGTCCCTCTCCATGATCCCCCCCTTATCTTCTGTAAGGCTGTATTCATCCAACGCTCAAGACGTCTCCGCCTGCCTTCTTCAACCTTCTGGCTCTTGTAGTGTAACAGGAATGCCCTAGCAGTTTCTGGAATGTAACGCTCAGTGTATCTGGGTGACATTTCGCTCTCAATCATCCATCCAAACCGACTTATCTTCAGGGTAATATCAGGGCTACTACAATAGAGTTTGCATCTATGACCACCTATGCAGTGAGACCGTGATATTGCTAGTGGTCGATGGATGCAGAAACAAGCTTATCCACGCTTAGGCCAATGAACGTTATTTCTGTGGTAATTTTCTTGAATGCAGATTGTTTTTATTTTACCTCTCGTGGAGTCATACAAAAATGTATAAATCTGAAAGTGCATTGAAGATCTGGTGAAAAAATTGACAAAGGGATGGTTGTAACAAGTGCAAATCATCGCCATTGCAAAGCTGCATTTTCCCTGTGGTCAAAACGTTAGCAACACTTTCATTTCAACTGACAGTGCATGCTTTTTCGTGTAGATGGATCGATCATATAACAAACAAGATTTGTTACGAATATTACTACATTTCTGTCAGATCAATATCTGCTTGACTTCCTGTCAATCTGCCATGTATTGGTAATTTTTGCCATATGCAAGTATTCACTCACTACAGTCATATTTTAATTTGGGGAGTAAACACAATGTTCTTGTGAGGTGTCCAGGAGTTCCTAATGATTTGCTCGGTGAGTTTATATAAACACACACACCAAATAAATATGGAAAACTCCTAATTTCAATATCAATTACTGTATCTGCATTGTGTGGCAACCAGAGGGGACATGAGCTCCCCAAAACCCAACACAGACAGACACAGACACAAGTCTTTGCAACACACCGGGCTTTACTTCCAAGGGGGCTTTTCACTCGTCTCCCACCAGAACCAAGCACAGTATAATAAACAGCACTTTTCTTCTCTCTTTCTCTTTCTCTCCCTGTCATTGTCTTTATCTTTCTACCTCCACTTCTCCCACAGGCAAGCTTCGTCCCTCTTCCCGACTCTGGCTTCCCAAATGGAGTGAGGTTGATTCCTTATATAAGGGACCTAAAGGGGCTCCAGGTGTTCCATGAACTCTTTCCGGCAGCACTTAGTACAAGGAATAGAAAATACGAAAACATAACTCCAGTTCTTAAATCCTTACACTGGCTCCCGGCCAAGTTTATGGCAGACTTCAAAATCCTCCTTTTAACATATAAAGCCTTAAGTGGCCAAGGTCTGGCTTACTTGTCTGAACTTATCATGACTTACAAACCAGAACATACGTTAAGATCTCATGATGCTGGTCTGGTTATGATTCCAAGGATTAATAAAATAACAGTGGGAGGTCGAGCTTTTAGTTACAGGGCCCCTAAACTGTGGAGTGGTCTGCCTGCTACTATAAGAGATGCCCCTTCGGTCTAAGATTTTAAATCCCGGCTGAAGACTCACTACTTCAGTTTAGCACACCCTGACTAGAGCTGCTGATTAACTGTACAGACTGCATCTCTGTTGTCAGTCATTAGCACTAAAACATAAGTAATATGATAGTTACAATCTGTTACTAATCCTCACCTAATCTGTTTCTCTTCTCTCTACTCAAATGTGGCACTTGGTTCCACTGCCCACCTGCCAAGTCATCTCTGATGGAGGATCACAGGAATTGTCAGGTAGAGGGGTCCTTTCATCGGATTGGCTGGCCCAGAGCTGTCTCAGGGGTAGGCAGCTTGATGGCCGAGGTCTCCAGGACTCTGAACAAATCCAAATCCTATTATGGGATATCATCTACTGTTGAATTCTGCTCTGTACTTGTGATATTTCGATTGCACTATTATATTGTATTGAGGATTACTTGTGATCTGTTCTGTGTATTGTGCTGTATTTACCTTCTTATCTTGACACCCACTGCACACCCAACCTACCTGGAAAGGTGTCTTTCTTTAACTGCCTTTCCATTCAAAGTTTATTCCATTTTTGTCCCTACAAGGGTTTTTCTGTCTGGGGGGCTGTCAAAAGGCAGTGCCTGTTAAAGCCCACTGTGGCACTTCTTGTGTGATTTGAGCTATATAAAAAAAAAAAATGTATTTTACTGTATTGTACTTAAGAATTTGAAGGAAGTGCTGCAATAAAGGGCTCTGCAGTTCTCTCTGTGCCTTCTGGTGGTGATTATGGACCCCAATAGACCAGACTTCCAAGCTCCAAGCCCGTGGCACTGTACCAAGCCAGAGGGGCTGCCCTCTGCCATTTTGGGGTATATAATATCCCATTCAAGCTCTCCCTCCTGTTCCTTTCATCAGGAAGGTGTCACGGCCTGGTAAAAACCCCAGCCATCCATCCCAGTGGTCACCTTAAAGGGCAACAAATTTGAGGATCGTGGATTTCTAAAGCCATACGTAATGAAGGGTAAGGCTGACGTAAAAAACATCTCATTTTTGAAAAGGTGGAATAGTTGGGCTATTTAGCCTAATTATGCCTTCAGTTTGGAATCACACCCCTACTCTTTTATAGCACAGGGACGCAGTAGAAGGTTTCTATTTGTTTTGAGGTTACATGTTGTGTGGGTTTCACTTTGGAGTGCACTTAATTTGTGCTTGTGGTTTCAACACGCTCTTCATTTCTCAACTCGATTATATTCCATACTGTAGGAGATTAGACCACAAGATGCTATGTGTCCAAATTAATCTCCTCAGGCGCTGGAAATAGGATCCTCACTTGTCAGACTTTCTCAGCATCATGAATGACTTAGCACCTTTGAAAATCTCATCATTCAAACTGCACAAAGCTTAAAGAAAAATACTGTGTTAGATGATAGCTTGTGATGTTTTTTATATAAATTTCTACAGTGTGCTACAAACAAGAACTGATAGAAAAGAAATATGCCCACTCTCAGAAAATTATTTTATAGCTGCTGGCAACAAAACAAAACAAAACAAAATAATAACACTGGTAAGCCACACACAAACATATGCTCCATATTTTTTCTTCATATACGTACTCCTGTCACTTGTTCTGTATGATCCTCCTTCTTCCCCAGCGAGCCAGATACATGTCTTAAATAACTACCAACAGACTTCTGTTGTTTTGGATCTATATTCATTTATTTATTGAGTGAAGGAAAGACACTATGATTGGCACTCACATTTAAGCACCAAGGATTGCACTGTATCTTTTTCAAAGCCTGGGAAATTGACTGAAATTGCTCATTTCATTTCAATTCAGCTGTCCATCTATTTCTTGCATACCTTATTTACAGTCACAGCAGTCATCTCTTCAAATGTTGTTTGGCAGGTCACTTCAGTATTTAGTGCCACACCAATGCACACAATCCAGAGCTACAGTTTCTCTGAGTTTACTATATATACAGTTTATATTTGTAATGTAGATGTACAATTTGTATTACTACATATACAGCTTACTATATATGCTATATATACAGTATATATATATATATATATATATATATATATATATATATATACAGTATATATATATATATAATCTTCATTTGGGTCTTGATCTTTGTTTGTCTGCGAATGAATTAGAAGAAGCAGCACTAGATGGCAGTAGAGAGACAGCTAAAACATAGGCATTGCATTAAGAATCTCCTCCAGGCTTATACTACTGAAGACTGTGGTACGCCAGTCACATCTCAAAACACAGACATTCAAACTAAACAAATTGTTGTGCTTTAAATTAACTAAAGAGATCTTCATTTAGGTCTTGATCTTTGTTTGTCTGCGAATGAATTAGAAGAAGCAGCACTAGATGGCAGTAGAGAGACAACTAAAATATAGACATTGCATTAAGAATCTCCTCCAGGCTTATACTACTGAAGACTGTAGTACGCCAGTCACATCTCAAAATGCAGACATTCAAACTAAACAAATTGTTGTGCTTTAAATTAACGAAAGAGATCTTCATTTAGATCTTGATCTTTGTCCGCGAATTCCATGCATGCGTAGACCACCTTCCAGTTTAGTACGTTATTGTTACTCACGATTGTCAACAATGTGCCGGAATAACGAAAGGGGTGGTGGACAGTGTTACGCTGCTTAGCTCCTGAGGCCTGGTTAGAGAATGAGATTGCCGAAGATAAAAGGTACGTGCCTACGTAACATATGAATGAAAAGAAAGACAGTGGGTAAAATGAATGACAACGTAACAACACGTTCTGGAAACTATTATTGTTACGTTGTAGCCGGCGAGTGCTGTGCGTCTCACAGTTGTACATGCTCACATGTCAGTGAAGTGATCTCTATTTATGCTTTAAAGAGCCTGGATACCTATGTGTCCCCCTTTAATAACCATTGCTCCATGTATATTGCCTTACTCTTTGGATTGCCACAAAGCAACCTGTGAGATTGGAGAAAGGTTGAGAAGACATTGTGAGAGGAAACGACAGCATCCTGAAAACGAGACGGACTGTGAACGGACAGAAGCAGAAAAGCTCCTACACCACCACATAATTATGATTCGCATAGTGATTCCGAGTGGGCCGTTCCTATCGAATCAATATCCAAGGGTTTTCTTTTTTAATTTTGTTTCCCTTATAAAAAATCATAATGCTGTGTGACGAAGGGCCCAGTTCACGACTGGCAGCCGCGTTTAAATAGGTAGCCCTTCACAGACAACTTTAACATGCTCAACGTAGTTGGGTGCCCATGGCTAGTATATATATATATAGGAGAGAAGAGGAAATCAAAATCTCTGGAGAAAACAAACCTGTGGGGGGTCCACGGTCAATTATTGCTGACAAAGCCAAAGACAAACTCAGACGCAGACACTAGACCTGGAGACTTCAGATAGCTAGTGTCCCATCGAGTTCTCATAGGTCTCTCTGATAAGTCTCAGTTTTTGTGGAGCGTTTGCTCTAGGCAGATTTACAACTGTGCCGTAATCCTTCTATTTTCTAATGATTGATTTAACTGGATTTCAATTGGATATTCAGTGACTTGGATATTGTCTTGTCTCCAGCCACAGACTTGTACTTTTCGATCCCCTTTTCATGGAGTTGCTCGGCTTGTTCTTTTATCTTCATTGTGTAGTTTAGCCCAGCGTTTCTCAACCTTTAAGTATTTGCGACCCGAGTTTTCATAAAAGTTTTAATGGTGCCCCCCCCCAACATATTTTTTGAAATGTAGATGCATATTTCATTATACCTACTTAACTTTTATCGACATTTATCTAACTCTATATTTATTATTCTAGTATCAGAATGTAGTTTAAGTTAATTTGTTTTGGTTTCAATAGATTTTTTTTGATATTTTTGTTTTCTTGTTTTCACATCTTCGAGCCCCCCTTTTTGTGACTTTGCACCCCTCCCTTCCACATTCCGGTGCATTTATAAGACAATCACCTGAAACCCAAGAGAGGCGACCTCCACTGAGCTAATTCTGGACCTTAATGCTGATTGGCTACAACTTTGATATTTTAGGGCTTTCATATCATAGGGGGGTGAATACTTAGGTGATCGATTATTTTGAGTTTTACATTTGTAGTTAATTTAAAACACTTTGCAAAGATCTGTTGTCACTTTGACATTTAAGAATCTTTTCCTGTTGATAAGTGTCATGAAAGCCAAATTCAATCCACCAGGATTCAATATTGTTAATAATAAAATGTGAAAGCTTGCAAGGGGTGAATTCTTGTTACAGGCTTTGTTAAAGTATCAGTATCAGGAAATTCTAGAATGTAAAAATCAGATTTAAATGATTATTATGTAGAAGAGTTTACATCAGATGAAAATCTCCTGCCACTCTCTATAAAGAATGCATGTGGTTAATAATGCATACTGCCAAAGTGTAGTGTGTGACATTCTGATTTACTTGCATATTACTACAGAATTAATGCCATGATTCTTAAGTAGATGTTCATACTGTTCTGGCTTGTCTTGCACTTGTCCTTTGTGGATTTTATTTTTCTTTTTGCTAGCCTCTGAGATTGAACAACTAGAATTGCTGTTAAGGAGGAGTAACATTTGCATCACCAGAATGCAGTGTTCTTTTCACTGTCAAGAAAAGTAATTTCCCTTTAGGCTGTGCTAAGGGGGGCAAATTTCAAAAAGGATGTTGTCACATACTTATCACAGTGGCATGGTGGCTAGTCTACCTTAGTAAAAGGACAGGTGTCTGTGAATCTGTCCGTCTCTTCAGTTGCTGCGTTTCTGTCCTTAAAACGGATGGCACAGCACAAAACATTTATACAGAGAGTAATAAAGTGTATTGCATTTGTCATTCCAGCAGATGGCGCATTACAGATCTTAACACTGCTTTTGCAAATCCTACACCAAATAGCATATAACAGAGATGTGTGCATTGCATTTGTCATTTCAATGGATGGCGCATCACAAACATTTGTAGTAATGCATTTCATTATTACAAATATTTTCAATGCAGCATCTGTTGGAATGACAAATGCAATGCATTTTATTACACATAATAAAATACATTCCAATTGATGGTGCAGTTTAAACGTTAACACAGAAGTCCATTTCGATTACTTACATTTTAAGCCGTCTTAGACGGGTAGTATAGCTAAGATTTCTATAACTCAATTCCATCAAAGTTGGGACAGTATGGAAACACTAGTAAAAAAAAAAAATTGCGTTCCCACTGTACTATGCTGAAAACTTTACAACGAGACATTATTTGATTTATTTTTCTCTGTGAATTTAAGTGTTGTATTTTTGAACTGCAACATGCTCCATTAAAAAGGTGAGTCAAGTGTTTACCACAGTTTAACATCACCATTTTTTTTTATTAACACTTATGAAGTATTTTGTCCTTAAAGACACAAGTTGGTTATGTTTAGCTAACAGAATTTTCCCCCATTCATCTATTATACAGGTCTTCCATTGACATATTTTCTACTTCATAATGCACCACACAGGACGGGACTGCAGGCAGGCCATTCTCAGACCCATACTTGTAATCTTGGCAGAATGCAGTTTGGCACTGTCCAGCAGAAAAATTCAGTGATGTCTCTGGAAAAGATGATGACTGAATGGCAGAATATTTTGTATCAAAATTGTTATATATGAGGTGAGAAATAACCAGACTGGGCTTGGGGCTTTCCTGGAAAACCATCTGGAGATCGGCTGGGCGTGAACCACAGAACTACACACCCTACACACCCTCTCAAACCGGCTTGGTACATCCTGCGAATATCCCAGTCCATATTTGCACAGCAATCGCTACACGAGTTGCCACGATAATGTTGGGTGAAAAAATCGAACAGTGAATCAACATCAAATTTCTTGCGAATTTTCTTTTTTTTTGTAAAGCAGGTTTTGACTGACAAAAACATTCCTGATCTCGATCATTCTCCCAATTTAGCTCCCTGCAGTCAGTTGTTATGAAATTGAGTTTTCTCAGAGGCAAGATGATTGTGAAGCCTCCTAAAATTAAGTAAAGGAGCACACCAGAATCCTAATTGGTCTGCCCAGCTCATTCAGGTTACTAATGATAACTGCTGGCTTCAGCTGGAGCAGGCCCAAAAAATGAGCAGCTGGCAAAACAATTAGAAATATAATAAAAAGCCGTGCAAGAGGAGGGATGACTATAAACCTTTGGCTTGTGTTAAAACCAATGATTTATTAATGAAAATTCAAAAATACTAAAGAGAACACAAAAAGGGAAGAATTTGCGTAAAAAGGCAATCTACTGCAAGTAATTCCTATAAGTGTTATCCAATAAACAGAATCCTAACTGCACTATGAACAACTGATCTCCTTATCCCTGAAATATATATATATATATATATATATATATATATATATATATATATATATATATATACAGTAGGACCTCAGGGGAAGTTGCTTCGGTTCACAACCAAATTGGTTTACGACCAGAGTTTTGGAACGAATTATGGTCATCAACCGAAGCAACTTCCCCCATAGGACTGTATGTAAATACAATTGATCCGTTCCAGACCATACAAACTGTATGTAAATATATATATATATATATTTTATTTTTAAGCACAAATATAGTTAATTAAACCATAGAATGCACAGCATAATAGTAAACTAAATATAAAAACATTGAATAACACTGAGAAAACCTTGAACAACAGAGAAAACTAACACTGCAATTGTTTGCACTATAGCACTACCAACCGCTGGCTAAAAGCACTTTTGAAATGAGTTTTAAGCACAGAGAAAAAAATGAAGATTTGAAAAAATCCGTAATTTAATAAACCACTAAGAAAATTAACAGTGCACGCTACGAAAAGATCGCTGGAAACAGAAGTGAAAAAAAAAGCCCAGTGCATTCTTTAACTGCCTTCCTACCTTAATGCGTCCAGCTCTCTCTCGCGCTGCCTGTGTGTCTGCATCTCGGGCTGCCTCTGTGTGTGTGTGTGTGTGTGTCGCAATCTCTTGTGCGCTGCTCTCTCTGGCGCTGCCTCTGTGTGTGTGTGTCTCTCTCGCACTGCTTGTATGTGTGCGCGCCTCTCTCGAGCTGCCTGTGTGTGCTTCTCTCGCACTGCCTGTGTGTGTGCGCGCGTTGCCTGTGTGTGTGTGTGTGTGTGTGTGTCGTGCTCTCTCGCTCTCTCTCTCTCTTGCTCGCTGCACAGGAAATGCACAGGGAGAGACTGAACATGTACAAACCGAAAAGGAAACTGGCTTGTTCGTATACCGAGTGTGTTGTTGTGAACCGAGGCTAGAGTTTGGTGAACCTTTTGATCGTAAACCGAGTTGTACGTGTACTGGGACGTTCGTGAACCGAGGTTCCACTGTGTATATATATATATATATATATATGTGAAGGACAGCCGGGTCCCATGCCCGGCAGTGCCCCTGCTACTTATGTTCCGGGGGAGCAGCCATGGGCAGTCCAATACCTCCCTCGGGATGCTTGGTGGCAGCCTTCCTGGCTGACGGTGACTCCCAGCTGCCGCAGGGCTCCATGGGAGATGGAGTCCTCCAGAGCTTGGTTGGGGCTCGGCGTGGCCGCTAGGGGAACTGCCTGCTTCCCACAGCCCGGCTGGACGAGCTTTCAGCCCCACCCGGAAGTGCAATTAGGACCAGGTGGTTAATCACCTGGAACACTTCCAGGTGGGATATAAAAGGGCCCAGCCACCACCACTCGGAGAGCCAGAGTTGGGAGGAAGGAGACGAAGCTTGTCTGGGAGGAGTGGTGGAGCGAGGTGGAGAATTGTGGTTTGTTTTCTTTTGTGCTTTGGGACTGTGTTTGGGCTGTGTGGCACGTGGAAGACGTGTCACACAGCTGAAGAAAAAATAAAGCCTGTGTGTTTTTGTACACGTGCCTCTGCGTGGTCTGTACCGGGTCGGGAGCTATATAGCGCCTTTTACAATATATATATATATATATATATATATACAGTGGTACCTTGGTATACGTCCTTAATCCGTTCCAGATCCTTTGACTTATACCAAGCAGGACGTATACCAAAACAATTTTTCCCATAAGAAATAAAGGGAAAATGATTAATTGGTTCCTATGAAAAAAAATCCTGTTGTTATTGGCATATTATACATTGATGGGGTTGTATAAAATAATTTAAACACTGCTTAATACTAAAATACATAAATACAAAGGCAATTAGATGAAATAAATGAAAATTTAACCTCACTTTACTTTTAAATAACGTCTTTGTTCTCGGCATACAGTATGTAGCAGCCAAGTCCCGGATACGCATGCCACCTTCATACCTTTCAACAATCAATTTAAATTTACGCGAAAAAACACAAATTAATGTGAAAATTCACAGAGAGTTATAGCGCGGTGACGCTTGTGGGCAGTCGTGGCTCTGTGTCTCGAGAGAGGTAAACAAGGGTAGCGCGCAGTGTTCTAGCACGCGAGTCGTATTCCAAACAAAGGTCATATACCAAGCAACATTTTTCGCGTCCAAACAGACCGTATACCAAGTTGGACTTATTCCAAAGTGTAGGTATACCAAGGTACCACTGTATATATATATATATATATATATATATATATATATATATATATATATATATATATATATATATATATATATATATTTTGATTTCACAATCTTTATTTTATCTGTTTTGTACTGACTGCGAACATTGTGACAAATTGATTCTAAAAGATAATGACTTACTTTAACTGCTCAGTGCCATTCTCAGAGAAACAAAAAATACAAATACTTGTGGGAACTCAAACGTATGTGCTTCTGCCTCACAGCAATGAGACATTTCATCAGAGATGCCAAGTTGTCAAAACTGTTGTATCTCTTGTATTTGGCTCTGCCTGCAGCACTGAAAATGGCTAAAACATCAGAACGAGTGAAGAAAAAATTCTGATGCTCATGTAAGAATGCTTATCAGCATCTCTCTGCCCTCCTAAAGTGTGGGAGGAGGTGGGTAGTGTTGTGTGGTCATTAACCACTGGGATGATGACGGTGAAAAACAATTGTATGGGCTGACGGAACAGTGACAGCTTATATAGGAGCCTGACGAGAGGCCAGAAGCCCTGAAATCAGCTAGTAATGCTAAAAAAGTAGCACACTTGTGGCTATGCTGTTTTATTGATACTCATTATTTTGTATTTTATGACCAATTGCATGGACACTTGAGATTGCATGTGGTAGGGCTGGGCTGTCCAGGCTGGCATTAAAGTGGATTTAAAAAAACACTTCCTTGCAGCCATTTGGGTTAGCTGGATGGAAAGGATAGTAACAAATAATAATGTAATCCATAAGTGTTGTGGCTTCTATGGGGCATGCCAGCACCCCAAACTCCTGACACAACTACCACAGACACAGTCCTGGCATCCCGAGATCTTTTATTTTTGTAAGGTTTCTTCCTCACAACACTACAGTGCAGTTCTTTCTTTACTCCTTTACTCTCTCCCGTCTCCTCCACTCCACTCACAAGAATGTTGTCCGTCTCCTCTCCAGACTCTGACTTCGTGAGCCAAGTGGAGTGCTCTCCTTTACCTCTGGATCCTGAAGTGCTTTTGGTGCTAACTCTATCACCACCAGGAAGCATTTCTGGGTCAGGCAGGACCACCTTGCATCATCACTGTCTGAGAACTCCCCCTGGCAGTCCCCACAGAACCCTACAGGGTAGGCCCATGGAACCACAACTCAATGGATTACATTGAAATTACCTGCCAATCCACTGAGCTTGGTGTCATCTGCAAACTTGACAGTCTTGTTACTTATAACCTAAATTCCTGTCCAAATCATTTATATATATTAAAAATAACAGCAGCCCTAGCAGTGACCCCTGCTGGACACCACTCTTAACCTCAGCCAATTCTGATAAGGTTCCTCGCACCATCACCCTCTTCTTATTCCTGTGTTTGAGAAAATTTTACCAACATCTACAAACAAAATCCTGAACTCTTACTTAATTTACTTTGATGCCTAACCTCTCTTGTGGCACCTTATCAGATGCCTTCTGAAAATCAAGGTAAATAATAGCATATGCGCCACTCTGATTGTATTCTTTTGTTGCTTCCTCATAGAATTCCAGAATGCTAGTACAACACGACCTCCCTCATCTGAACCCATGCAGACTATTCAGAAAAAATCCTGTTCTTGCCACGTGTTACTCAAACTTTCCCTTAATAATAACTAGCTGTTCCTCACAGCTCCACCAACATACTAGTAAAAGAGCACAAACTGAAAAAATCAATTAAAAAAATGTAATAATAGATAGATAGATAGATAGATAGATAGATAGATAGATAGATAGATACTTTATTAATCCCAAGGGAAATTCACATAATGCAGCAGCAGTATACAAAAAAAAAAAAAATAAATTAAATAGTAATAAAAAGGAAAAATGAAAAAAAAAATAAAATAAAAAAGCAGACAATGACTTTGAGTAATGTTAGCATTTACTCCCCCGGGTGGAATTGAAGAGTCAATATTTATGGTTTTGCTATCGGGGCAAGAATGTAGCTGTGATCCCTTTGTCAAAAATGTAAAAAGTTGGCAAGGTATCTCTGGCCAAGCTGAAGGTAGATACGCTCCCACTTCAAACGTTGGCACTGTATCTGATGGTGTTCATCTCTGATGGGAGAGAGTCCCCCATGTGAAGAGAAAAGCACATGGCCATGATATCTCTGCCAATGAGCAGCTATCCTCTAAAACACAAGTGTCAGTGATCTCTCTCTCACAAACATCAAACGTTACTCTTTAACGGTCTCTGGATGATAATGTCTGCTGAACAAACAGGAATCGCTAGCTAAGTGGAGGCAAGGTGCGCTCCAACACGTGGCAAGAGGTAGAGCGACTTGAATGGAGGCTGGGGTGTAAGTGAAGAGGGTCCCACCCAGCTCCCTAATCCTGAGGTCCCGTTTCCCCCTGCCCTCAGCCCGCAACCTCTCCTTTGGATTTGCATGAATAAATCGGTGCCACAACCGAACTATGATAGCGTGATGAGAGAAGTCACAAAATCAACCAGAATGTTCAAGCAAATTATAGAAAAAAATCCGATCTAAATCCGTTAAGTAGTTCTCTCGTGAAAAGCAGACAGACAAATAGACAGACGTTGGATTGTGTATAAATACTGTATTTATATATATATATATATATATATATATATATAGAGATATATATATTATAGAGAGAGAGATGATACTGAAGTATGTACCATGTACCAATTAAGCCACATCTGACCATTCCACGTTGACGTCTTTTAGGTAGGCCACATTGCAGAGATGAGTAACCCCTTTAATGATGCTTTTTAAGTGTTATTAAGGCCAAAAGAAGCCTTTGTTAAGGTCTTATTACATAAAAGTAAATTAGTAATAGATGCATTTTTGCAGTACCTAAACCATAGGGTTGCCAACATTTTTTGCTGACATGGGCAATACTGGGTCAACAGGAAAGTTAAGTCCCAGGAGTCATGCATGGTGTTCCTAGTATTTGAGAGTAATTTGCTGTATTAGAACCTGAATGACCTACAATTGTTGAAGGAATCGGAATTTTCTTCAACATGCTGTTTCACAGGATTCCTCAGTTGACTGTCAGGAAATCTTGCCGTAAGCTGAAGCTGAAGTTCATTGAGGTCACTCAGATAGCCATTCAGAAAACACACAAGCAAGGTTCAAATTTGAATTTTAAAGAAACCAATCTGATAATACGTACAGTGAAAAATATTTTTAATATTCCAAAGAAAACGGTGGCAACAAGTAACATATCTTAAAAAAACGCGTGTACTATTATAATTAAGGTTCTTTTGATTATAGAATATAGCATTACCGGTTAAGTCTCTACATTAAAAAGAAAAATGTAAAATTTAAAACAGGGTCAGATTTAAATGAGCAAATTCAAGTTTAGACACATTTATAGTGGAATGAGAATACTTCAAGAGTTAATTCTTGGAATAAGTTTGCCTGAGAATTTCAGTCAGTGAGAATAATTATTAGCGATATTGTCCAAAAAGTTAATGAATTACACTTAAAACCAATTCTGGAAAGGAAAAATGAAAGAAAATGGTTGCATATTTTGAAAAAAAAAAACAGCAAATAAAGAAGATGTGATATTCCCATTCAGTACTAATGGTGGACTAATCGTTGAGTCGGGTGATAATTACATCAATAAGATGTCATCCTGGCCGTCTAATCATCCCCTGACTCTAACTGGCTGTCTCTCTCACCACATCACCACCTAACAGCTAATGTGTGGTGATCGCACTTGTCCAAAAACGGCTGCCATCGCATGATCCTTGAACGTGCCACATATTGGTGGAAGATGATTTGGCTCACCACTGACTGAAAAGAGTGGTATACAAATGTAAAAAATTATTATTATTATTTATTATTAATTGTTTGGCTATGTCTGTTAATTTAGAAGTAGATAACATCGACATACGAAGAATGGGCAATATAGAAAATGAAAATTACAGATGGCAATCCAGTTGGAAATGGACTCATTTAATTAATAACTAAGTTTTCCATTTGGACTTTCCACTTATTATATATATCATATAGGATCAGGTGAGAAAAGTAATATGTTGTTTTCCCAAATGCTAATCAATTTGTTTTCAGTTGAAAGTCTACATTAGCGAGTGTACATGACAGTCCAAGAAGAGCCACACATATGAGAATATGAAATGGTGTCAAAATAACAAGGTCAGAAGTGAAAAAAACAAAGAAGGTTTAAGAAAATTGTCAGTGAAAAGATTTTTGAATTTCTGGATAAACTTGGATAATGCCTTCCATATGGCATTCATTTTAATATCATTGTGATGAAATGAATTTTCACAAAGGCAAAAGAATGTGAGGCCTTCAAAAATAAGCAGAGAAACAAGCCAGGATCTTCACTAACTGGCCTAGAAGAGGCTCACCATGACCCAGCTAAACCCAAAATAATAATAATAATAATAATAATAATAATAATAATAATAATAATAATAATACATTTTATTTATATAGCAAATACAACTTGATGGCTTCTGCTAGAGCAATACTCAAAGATGGAGAGCTTGCAAAATAACATAAAATGCCTGTGGTTCTTTCTAAAAGCCCCCAAAGAGGGAGAATAACTGGCAACACCTGGCCTGTGAACAAAAAAGGGCAACAAAGGATCTTTATATATCAAAACTTTATTGGCAAAATCAGAAAATTAGTCAAAATACCTGTAAACCCACAAATTGCACAGAGTAACAAAAATATTGTCATTACTTGCCTAAACAGCAACCCACAGCAAAGAAATTCCTTGCCTTCTCATCTGGTTGAAACACCCAGAGGGCTCACGAATGGTCCCATCAGGGTGGCCTTGCCTCCTGGGGCTCAACACACAATGAACAAGGAACATAAATCAGCAGTTCACAAGTAACCAATAATAAACCAAATCCATAGAAATAAATTAAAAATAGGGCAGATAATAAAACAAAGACAACAGAACCTAATAAAACGGTCAAACAAAGGATGTGTTGCACAGTACTGAATCAAAAATATTTTCAAACCTAGTTTTGTTAAACTTGACTTGCTTGTATGGAATGCTATTTGATTTTAATAAAATCAATAAAATGTTAAAATATTTATCGGAAAGCATTAGGTTGTTACACAGCCAACAAAATTTCTGTTTGTCCCAGAATGAAGGAGAACTTTCCAGAGAACTACCAACGTCACTTAACCTCCAGTTAAGCAGTCCTGCCTCTTCTACTTCCTCTATAACAAAGCCCATAGTCACAGGATGTCTGCTGCAACTTTTGACCAGACTTCCGATTCAAAAGACTGCAAAGAACATGAGATTGCTAGTAACGTTTTTCATAAGCATTTCACCTGGCTCTTTCAAATTTGTGATGAGGGACTTTCCATTAAATAAACTGGAATCTTAATGCTGGAGAGAACAACACACAGGACAAGTGTGATGGAACATCTCTGGTGACTCCATATGCCATTGTAGAGCAGCCCTGGGTGCGCCTGACCATGTTATTCATGAAGTACAATCAGAAACTAAACCAGTTGTATGGAAAACAAATGCAATGACAGTGTAGAAGAATGGCAGGAGTGCTTCCCCTGAACTGACAGGGAAGTGCTGACACCCTCAGAGACACTGAATGATGCCACCTATATTGTCAGTGAATGCATGAAATTCTGTGAATCTATGATTATTAAGAAAATAACAACAACATTTATTTTTATAGCACATTTTCATACAAATGGTGTAGCTCAAAGTGCTTTACAGGATGAAGAAAAAAAAGAAAAATATAAAAATAAGGTTAGGCAGTACTAATCTAACAAAGAATAAAGTAAGGTCTGATAGCCAGCAAAATAAAAGAAAACACCAGAAGGCTGCAGAAAAAAAAAAATCTGCTGGGGTTTCGAGGCCACGAGAACAACCAGCCCTCACTAGGCATTCTAGTTAACATAAATGATCTCAATCAGTCCCCATGCTTTTCAGGCTCCACGTGGAAAAATTAGACGATGATGGTCAAGCAGACGTCTGCCCTTCGATCTATCAATGGTAAGGACTGCATGGTACCCAAGTAGTAAGCCTGATCACCAAAGATATAAAATTTGAATAAACAAAAGGTAGGAAATGTAGAAGAGTAAATTATACAGTGTAACTGGTAGAGGACAGTTTAAGAGCTTAAACAAAATCATCACACCCTTACATTTAATAACTAGTTAGGCCACCTGCAGCACTTCCTTTCTCTTCCTTACTCTTCTTTCAATGTCAGTTGTCCTACTTGTGTGCCTGAGGACCACCTTCTTGGCTCCTATGATGTAAGCAATTCTAGTCAGGGATGAGATGACATGCTATTGCCCTATACCTATGAGAAGACTCCCAAGGAGGATGCCTATCCCTGCCCAAAGCACCCCACAGTGGCTCTGCCCCTTCCCGCCTAAACACCATAAAATCAGGTTGCCCCTGGATGGTCACATTCTGACCTAGCAGTCAGCAAGAACAGAGCTCCCGTTATTTCTTTTGTGTGACTTATTGACCAGCTGTGTAAAGCCAACTTTATTTTGTGCCATGTTAATTTTATTGTGCCAATTAAATAGGGTAGTCCAGCTGGTACCCCAACATTTTATCTACCATAACTTGGTCTGTTTAACCCCATCACGCAGTCCTGGCCCACTTGTCCTACCACTGTATCTTTTTTTTTGTTTAAGTAAGAGCTTTAACTGAGTCACTCTACAACTTTAATATAAAGTCGGAGGTGGAGTTGGTTTTGTGTTTCACATCTTTCTCTTGCTGCTTGACCCAATACCCTGCAGTTAAAGCTTCAGTTCAGATTTATTATTTGGTTCACTGGCTGGTTTATGGCCCTGAAGATCATCTGGGGTACAGGTATTTGATTTACTTTCCCTGAAGCATTTTCATCAGAGACTTCACAGGAAATCTGAGGAGGGAGAGGTACTGTATATGTCTGAATCTAACAGAACGAAAATGTGTGGAGACAAGCATTACCATCATCAGCAAAACAAAGGAGCTGGTGGTGGATTTTAGGAGGCCCTGGCCCCTCATGGACCCCGTGATCATCAGAGAAGACTGTGTGCAGATGGTGCAGACCTATAAATACCTGGGAGTACAGCTGGATGCTAAATTGGACTGGACTGCCAATACTGATGCTCTGTGTAAGACAGGACAGAGCCGACTATACTTCCTTAGAAGGCTGGCATCCTCAACATCTTCAATAAGATGCTGCACATGTTCTATCAGGCGGTTGTGGCGAGCACCCTCTTCTACACGGTGGTGTGCTGGGGAGGCAGCATAAAGAAGAAGGATGCCTCACACCTGGACAAACTTGTGAGGAAGGCAGGCTCTATTGTAGGAATGAAGCTGGACAGTTTGACATCTGTGGCAGAGTGACGGGCACTGAGCAGACTCCTGTCAATCATGGAGAATCCACTGCATCCACTGAACAGGATCATCTCCAGACAGAGGAGCAGCTTCAGAGACAGACAGACTGCTGTCATCATCCTGCTCCACTGACAGACTGAGGAAATCGTTCCTCCCTCACACTATGCGACTCTTCAGTTCCACCCGGGGGGTAAACGTTAACATTATACAAAATTATTGTCTCTCTGTTATACCTTCATTGTTATCACTCTTTATTTATTTAATATTGTTCTTTATCAGTATGCTGCTGCTGGAGTATGAGAATTTCCCCTTGGGATTAATAAAGTATTATTCTATCTATCTATCTATCTATCTATCTATCTATCTATCTATCTATCTATCTATCTATCTATCTATCTATCTATCTATCATCATTTCTAGAATTCCTATTTGCTTACATGGAATTCCATTTTTTGTTTGCAATTGGATGGTATCATGGAAGTGGTGCCATCAATCAGAGCCTGACAGTCATTTTTAATTTAAGTTTGCTGTTATGTTTTACAATTCTGAAAATATGAGGAAGAATGAATTTAATTCACATTGCTTAATTCTCAAGAACCTATCTCAAATAGGTAATTATAGGTCAGTCTTTCTCTTCTGCATCTTCTTATCCAAAACACTTTAGCATTCTGTCACTAAGAGGGTCTCTTCCTTTCTTCTATGGAACAGACTGTTTCATCTTAGTCAGTGAGGATTCAAGAGGGGCCATTTCAAAGATATGGTTCTACTTACTGTTGACACATTATGGCTGGCCAGAGCTACCAACATATCAACTGTCCTATTCCTTCTAGATCTTTCCTCTGTCATTGATGATCATCATATCCTTCTTGCCACCCTCTCTGATTTTGGCATCAGTGGGATCCCCTCAGATCTTACCACTTGGGAAGATCCTATCCTACTATGTGTTCTGGTGAGAAGAGATGTCAAGGGTTCACCAGGCAAGCACTCAGGTGCCCCAAAGATCGGTACTGGGCCCGCTCCACTTGTTTGTATACATCTCCTCACTTGGCTCCACCATCCTGTCTCATGGTTTCTCTTATTAGTACTAGGGGGCTCTGCCCCCTGCTTGGTTCACTCGCTCACCCCCGGGTTTGGTTAACCGGATATACAATTTAAAGAGATTTTTATTTTCATTTCATTCATTTTTTTATTTCTTGATATTTGCCAGTAATAAAGCTGTAGTGAATGAGTTATTCCCCCAACCCCCCAAGGGGCGTGCTATGTGCCACCCACTTCGCATCTCTGCCTCTCACTTTGTGAAGAGAGGAGCTGAACGCACACTAAGGAGATGCGCTCACTCCTTCGAAATCCCCTCTTAAACAGTGATACAATGGGAAACAAATACATTTTTACCTCCTCTATGCTCGATCATTTGGGTTGCTGCTGCTGCTTGTGCCATGCTGTGTGATCTGCATGTCACGCTGCGTGTCGATCATTTAAAAGCCTTTACAGCAGCTATCCTTTTGTCTCATTTCCTTGTCTCGTGGAACGTTAAAGTGTCTCTGAGAACATCATGTCTCAAAAAAAGATTTTTTATCATAATAGAGAGACTATGCTGATCATACACAGCTGTATGTGATGTTCCCTCCTGTGGTCCACACAATATCAGCTTGAATCACTGCATGTCTCCCTGGATGAAGGTGCACCATCTCCAGACAGATTTACTTGTTCGCCCAGCTCGTCGGTCTGTTTAAAACCCCATCTCTGTTCAGTTCAGCTTAGTATCGTTAACACAGTCTGTATGCAACCATGCGGGTGGTGATCAAAGATCAGCTGCCAGTCACTCACGATGTTGCAACAGTTTCCTGGTCTTGTGTTATTAAACATCTGCAAGATCAGTCTGTATGTGACAAATTATGCAGCACAGCTCCTGGGGCCTCATGTATAACGCCGTGCGTAGAACTCGCACTATAACATGGCGTAAGCACAAAAGCCGAAATGTGTTTACGCACAGAAAAATCCAGATGCAGGAATCTGTGCGTACTCCAACTTCCACGTTCTTCCGTTACATAAATCCCGATCAGCGTGAAAACTAACGCTCGTGCACGCGCATTATGTAACGCCCCAAATCCTCCCAGAATTACGCCTATTTGAATATGCAAATCAATATAAATCGCCCTTAAGCTCAGCCTTCTGTGAAAAGACAATGGGAAAAGCACGGGGAAAATATAAGAATTTCAGCGAATACCAAGTGGAGGCAAAGGAAAAACATACTATTTGTTCAAATAAACCGTGGTATAATCAACAAAAGGAAGTTGATCGAGTGACATAGCGTGTTGGAGAAACTTGAAAGCTCACATTCACAAAATCGCACAGTGCCGGAAATAAAAAAGAAGTCACATATCAAAGTTGCCGTGAAAAGAAGAGTTGTAAGCCCACTGTCTGAGTGTCATATGAAAGCTTATTAGGTACAGAGAAAAAGGCACACGGTGGGGAAAAAGCACGAAATGTCAACTTCAATCTCGACATTTCCACTTTAATCTCGTAGTTTATTTTGTCATTTAGTAGAACATTATAAACTTCATCTTAAAATCGTTTAATTAACCAGTTTCTCAAATCACATCGTAATTAAAGTAGCACGTTAAATGCTTTGTTTTGTATTTGATCTTCTACTATGTGCTCTATGTGTGTGAATCACTACTTGCTTCTTAAACCGGCTCTCTTCCTCCAACTGGACACAGAGTCCATTACATTCGTGATATTACAGCTCTCTGAATAACTAAAATACTGAGATGTATACGTGATGTCATTTTCATGATGATAGGAGTTAAAGCACGTTATTAAACATGTGTTTCACTTCGATGAAATAATTTATTGCAGCAGTACTCAGGGGCGGCTCTAGGCTTGTGGTGGCACTGGGCAGAGGAAGAATCGGTGGCTCCTTCGCCGCCAATGTCAGTAAGGTAGCTTATCACGGTGGATGGCCACGTCCGTTGGGACACTGCACAGCAGCCTCGTGCTCATGACAAGCATTTATCTTTTGTCGAAATTTGTCGCTGCGCTTTTAGCTGTGTTGTTATTTTCTCTTTCTGTTTTATATTCAATATATATTGGCGTAGCCCCAGAGTGCTTTTCTTTCCCAAGTAACCGATCGCCATACAATCAGCTCTGTAATAGTCGTTAAGCCATCTGTAAGCTTAGCGCCATTCTTCAAAACGCTTAAAGAACATTGAAATATCTTCGTAGTACATGTTTAATTATTCTATCCTTCACGACACTCCCAGTGAAGAATATAGATTATTTAAATGAAGTTAAAGTTTTATGTGTATAATTTAACAAACATATTTTGCTGCATTTCACCTTAAAATGATATCGCATCATATGTAAATACGCTTTATAAAGTGGCTCAGGTTGTGCGATATTATAACTGTAGTGCAAGTTTACAGTGGGGTGATTGTACTTATAAGTACAAACAGTTCTACAAGGAGCAATTGATTGAGTGCATTTAAAGTTCTTGGGATTAAACTGTTTCTGAACCACGAGGTCCGTACAGGAAAGGCTTTAAAACGTCTTGCAGTGGCTGAGACAGCGTGTCCTTAAAGCTGTATACCGATAATTCTCTTTCCGATCAGCTGCTGCTGTGATTCACACTCAGATACAGTGATATAAATACTCCGAGTGCAGTGAGAGTAATATGGAAAAAGATGATCCGCTGTGGCAACTCCTAACGGAGGAGCTGAAAGAAGAAGAAGAAGAAGAAGGAGAAATGAGCAACGCTAAAGCAGTTCTGGTATTTGGAATACTATGGCTATTCCCAGGACCATTATATTGTTACGAGTTAATTACAATCAGATGCATTACACTAATAAACAATATGCGGATAGTTTCTGTGTATTTATAAAGCCGTGTCATGAAAATAAAGAGTAAACACACAGGAACAGTAGCATTGCTTTGACGCTGGGCGCCGCCAGTTTGCAAAACCGAGCGGAGAACTTGCGTACGACAAGGCATGAGGTACCGTGGAAAAGTGCGTGGCTTTATGCCAAGTGTAGGTTTTATACATCGCGATTTGAACGTGGAAAAGTTCTTACGCAACATTTCTGTGCGTACGCACCGTTTATACATGAGGCCCCTGGTCTAGACTTTGGTCTTTACGTGTCTGCACTAAGGCAACTCTCTACCTGCAGAAGGATCGTCACATGCTACCAATCCACTGTGGATGATTCAAAATGCAGTGACACACCTGGTATTCAACCTACAATCAGTCCCAGTAGCATAAGATTAGATAGATAGATAGATAGATAGATAGATAGATAGATAGATAGATAGATAGATAGATAGATAGATAGATAGATAGATAGGGCACTATATAATAGATAGATAGATAGATAGATAGATAGATAGATAGATAGATAGATAGATAGATAGATAGATAGATAGATAGATAGATAGATAGATAGATAGATACTTTATTATTCCCAAGGGGAAATTCACATAATGCATAAAGTTCAAATCCTTGCCTACAGAGTATTCAGTGGGTTAGCACCCACATATCTGGAGGCACTTATAAGGTCCCATGCTTCTCATTTCTATATGCTGTCAAACTTCAATCCAGACTTTTCTTATGTGTATCTCCTAGATGGTGGAAAGAGCTGCCTCCTCGATTCAAAATCCTGAATCTTAATGTGTTTAAGAAGTGTTTAAAGACTCACTTGTTCTGTGAAGGTCTATCTAAATGTTGATGGCTTTGTTAGGTTTTAGTAACTTAGAGTAACTCTAACTCGCTCTCATTTTGCTCCAATCACTAGTGATGACCAATTTTGTACCCTTGCCCTGAAACAATTGTTCCAAAACAGTTCGCGAGACTGATATTTACTCAATTATGTTGACCTCTTTTATATGTCGCTTTGGATAAAAGTAACTGCTAAGTGAATAAATGTAAATGTCACAGTTGTCGGGTGTTAGTCATTTATAACGTAACAGGTTTCTCTATTCAAGGCGGCGCTGCTCCAACATTATGTTTTTTCTAGATGCGATTTCTGTGGTACGTAATGTTATTGAAAATGAAAGTTAAGCTTGCATGTAATAAATGTATTTCTTAAGCAAATTAATTTCGAGAAGTTCTGGTCTTTTGTCTTTAGTGGTGTTGAGTTTTGTTTATGATTCTCTTATCACAGCACTACTGCATTTTTCACTTAGTGTGCCAAACCTCACCTCACTGGATTGTTTATACATCATTCTTTTTAAAAACAAATCTTAGATGCACATGTAAAACTCAATGGTTTGTGTGTGTGTATTCAGTCTTTCCAACCCTCCAAGCAATCTGATTGGTCAGTTTGGCTTTGGTTCCTCAGTCAAATTAAATTGAGATATTAAGAGCCTGATAAGACTTTGACACACATGAGGAAACCGAGGAAAGGTGTAGGAGAAACGCTGAGAGTCACCTTCAAATATATTTTAAGTATCCACAAAAATACAAATGATGTTTTTTGCAGTGTATGAATTGAACAGGATTCTTGACCAATGAATGAAGACGAAAGGTTGATGGTCTTCAATTCATATGCACAGTATTACGGGAATGTGTCATTCCTGTTTATCTTTTAGTTTTCTGAAAGTAAGCAATAATAGTATTTTCACCAAACATATTTTTACTTTGATCCAAGCATAGAAATGGATAGCAGATATGTGGATTAGGGAACAACAATAACATTTATTTCTACATCACATTTTCATACAAAGAATGAAATTCAAAGTGCTTTACAAGATATCAAAGAGAAAGATACAAGAAAAGAAAACAAATAAGATTAGGTAAGAATACTAATGAATTTGTAACAAAGAATAAATAAACCCATATGATCTTATAAAACCCAGATATATATTTAGTAGGATATCGTCCTTATGTTCAGTATCATAATGTAAGTCTCAAACGATGAGTCTGGCCATAAGGTCGGATGACTGAGAGGGCAGAAAAAAAAACTCCAGTTAAGCTTGAGGGAAAAAAAAATCTTCAGGGGTTCCAAGGCCAAATCACCAAAGACCACACAGTGCCCACTGGGCATTCTCCCCAGCATAAATGTTCTTAAATCATTCCTCATTATTTCCAGGCATCATCCCAGAGGAGATCTCATGGACAGTTTGGCGCACCCGCCTTCATTCCAGCATCACAGGTGGCTGCACAACTCTTTGATCAGGTGATGGTGGCGCAAAATGCTACCACAGATTAAACAGAAAAGAAAGCAGAGAGAAGTAGAAATTAGTAATTGCAAATACGTGAAGAATATGATAATCCTATACCTATATACAGGACACCCCCAAAATTTGTGGGGGTTACGTTCCTAGAGCACCCTCAGATTGTGAAAAACCGCAAATTTTGGATGTGGTTACAAAAATGTCTATTTTTATAGTTTAAACCCTAAATATGCCCCTAAAACACTTTAATTTCAAACTCAGCTTAATACATTACCTAAAAAAAAAAGAATGTAAAGGTAAACCAGTATACTGTACAGTACAGTACTGCTATGTCTCCCGCAGTGCTAGAATGTAAAATACCGATGTTACCGCTTTATGTGCTGTAATTCATGCAAGTGCGTTTTCATTGCCAGAAGCCTTTGAAGGTGCAGGGCATTTTGGAGGCATCTTGGGGCTTTAACCCTTAAACTGTCACATACTTGGGGGTTAATGCACCCTTGGACGCCAAATACTTTTAAGCTTAAGCTTTTAAGTCTGCATTCTGCGTGGTGCCATCCTTTCGAGGACTTTTATTCAATTGTAGACTTGTAGTCATGTTGCTAGTGAAAATAAAGTAATTATCAGTTTCTTTACATTTTTGAGAGAGTTACTATGGGTAAGAAAAACTCTGCCTTCTAA
Organism: Polypterus senegalus; assembly: GCF_016835505.1. NCBI lineage: Eukaryota > Metazoa > Chordata > Cladistia > Polypteriformes > Polypteridae > Polypterus > Polypterus senegalus. Next base: position 14,186,890 of record NC_053158.1, read on the forward strand.
TACATTTCTTTACATTTTTGTTAGAGTTCATCATAACTGTATAGGCATAGGCCTACTGCATACTGTAGCGTCCGGTTAATAAACGTTCCAGCAGTCAATGTGTTAAGCATATTTATGTGACACCTAACCTCTCAGTGTCCCTGACTAAACGCTCAACTCTTCTGCGCCGACTTAATTTTTTTTGTACGTTGTTCTCTGATATTCAGGTTCCTGGTTATTGAGTTTTAAATCTCTATTTAGCCATTAAATATTCCACTCTTTCTGCATTCACACTGCAAACAAATGCATGTACAGTAGATAAGTTCTGGTTAACTTTACTGAAAATCAGCAATTAATTCAACTATATTTTTCATACTTTTTTCTAATATGCACATAATTAAAATGGAAAACATTTGTGGAAAAATAATTGCAGTTATTTAGAAGGCATAAACATGAAGACGATAACACAAACAATATATAAAGCTAATTATATTTAACCAAATAAATCAAGAGGAAAATAAATGATAAACATTAGGATAAATTCCAAACATATGGTGTTTTGTACAATATGCAGTGAAGCAAACCTCTGTCACCGACACAGTGAATGACTATGTTGACAAACTCTGCTTGAAATCATAAATAATCAATATTGTTGCCTGCTGTGAAATTGTTACTTGTGCGCTGCAGGGTGAAACCTGTCTTCGCAGAAAAGTGTAATATCGCTTGTCCTTGTCCCCAGGATTTTTAAGATGTACTTTTTCATAAAGCAAATATTGGATCCATTCATTCCTGCACATTGGTTAGAACACAATTTCCAACGTTTTGACGCAGGTCAGTGTAGGAGATGGAGGGAATCAAATGTCATGCAGTCTTCTTTATTTACATTTCACATGATTTATTTGAAATTAACCTTTTTGCACTGCTAATTGAGGCTTCAACACAACCAGCAAGTGAGTTTAACTCCATTAGGGCACCCATAACTCCAGTCCTGTAACCATCAGGGTGAGGCATTTCCTTTTCATGTCATCATGGTCCCTACATTTCACTTCTTCTCGTAGTCACCTTTCACTCCACACACTCAGACTACTCGTTGTCTTATTTTTGATCGTCTTTTGAACAAAGTTTATTCTGTGGAATGCCTGCTGGAAACATTTAGCGAATCTTGTAGGGCTTTTGCCTCGTTTTTTGAGAAACAGAATAAATGATATTAGAAATAATATACAGGGGGTCCTCGGGTTACAACGTCTCGACATACGACTTTTTGAGTTTACAACGCTCGCTCCCATAAAAACTTAAAAAAATTGAGACATGAGAAGGAATAAAGGTAAGGATTTTTTTTACACTCATTTTTTCTGTTACTACAGTACAGTGTACAGTACAGTATATTTATGTCCTTTTCTTTTTTCTCAGGCTTAGATTTTGTGGTTTTATGTTCTAGATTATGATTTTGCAAATGTGTTAAGATAGGTAAGTGACTTAGGCTAGAGTGTGTTTCAACTTACACCAAAATTCGGGTTATATCACTGGTGTAGGAACGGAACTGTGTCGTAACCCGAGGACCCCCTGTATTACATTCCTTCAAAGTGAATCCTGTTGAACCTCAGACAGCTCTTTTTAGAGAATTAAATTCCTTTACTGAAAGAGGTTTTCCTGAACTCCATAAAATAACGTCTCAACTAAAACCCTCCACTTGTTTGTAGCGGTTGTGGGGATGCTAAGATTCATACCGCCTGAAGATGGCGATTTGTTTATTTAATGGCGGAGACCCCAGAAACACACCCAGCCTTGACCCGGCAAGCATACACTCACACACAGAGATACTGATTAGCTGCCAAATGAATCAAAGAATAATAATGATGAATTGGTGATGTACTAATCAAATAGTTAAAAGAAAAAATGATATTGCACAAAAATGCATACGCAAATGCCTTCCGCAGTACCCCAGTGGCGATAATTATTTACATTCACTACACAGCAAGCAATAAACACTAGCAACAAAGCTCGACAGAGTCCAGTAAAGCAGAAACAGATGATGGTGGGGAGTGGAATGAAAATCCTTGTGAACAGCCCAGGAAATGTAAAGTTTTCTCCTACCAGGTTCCTGCTACAACATGAAGATTTGATGAGACTGGACGTGCTTCATAGCAGCAGATGAAGCCACACCATCAAGCAGGCACAGGTCAGCACATTCATTCAGACAAAACTATAATCCAACGTCATTGTAGTTGTAATCCAATGGCCTGAGTGACAAGTAGCAACAAAAACAGATGGATGATCATCATTCCATTAGCGTCTTTTGGGTCTTCTTTAAAGAGCTCGCTTTGATTAATCTTCTTCCCAGCAACCCTTTCTCTCTCTGAATCTGTCCAATAGCATAATACCACCGGGGCTGCTGGGAGATGTAGGCTATTTTGAGTAGTGCTGCTACATGCCCAGGGCTACAGGGGTTAAATTATAAGGAAAGATTAAAAGAGCTGAGCCTTTACAGTTTAAGCAAAAGAAGATTAAGAGGTGACATGATTGAAGTGTTTAAAATTATGAAGACTGTTATTTTAAAATGAGTTCATCAAGAACACGGGGGCACAGTTGGAAACTTGTTGAGGGTAAATTTCGCACAAAAATTAGGAAGTTTTTCTTTACACAAAGAACGATAGACACTTGGAATAAGTTACCAAGTAGTGTGGTAGACAGTAAGACGTTAGGGACTTTCAAAACTCGACGATGTTTTTTTGAAAGAAATAAATGGACAGGACTGGCAAGCTTTGTTGGACTGAATGGCCTGTTCTCATCTAGAGTGTTCTAATGTTCTAATGTGTCCTGATTGAGTCCCAACAGGTTGTTTTCCAAAAAATCCTGGATGTGCTAATAAATTGTGCTCTTCTGAACTTGAACTCAGTATTGTACCTGTAATATTTCTATTGCACTATTATATTGTATTGAGGATTACCTGTGTTCAGTTCTGTGTATTGTATTGCATTGACCCCACTTCTTTTTGACACCCACTGCACGCCCAACCTACCTGGTAAGGGGTCTCTTTTTGGACTGCCTTTTCCCATTTTTTCCATACAAGGTTTTTTTTTGGGAGTTTTTGCTTGTCCTATCGAGTCAAGGCTCTAGGGTGGCTGTCAAAAGGCAGGGCCTGTTAAAGCCCATTTCTGCACTCCTTGTGTGATTTTGGGCAATACAGAAATAAATTGTATTGTATTGTATTGGATTGGATACCTGGGTCTTCTCAGATTGTCTAAAGACTACAATAGGTAAGCCTATGCTTTAGACAAAATAATCTTTAATCCTATGCATTTGACATCTTTAGATCTATTTCTATTTCTAGCACATCCTTGAAATATTTCAACCAATTTATAAATCATTAATGCAGTTTTTATGCCCAAGGAATTCATCTTTTGTTGAATCGTTTTGTTATCTTAAGTTTTCCTGAGAAAGTTATTTATTTTTGTGGTTATGTAATGTCTTTTTGTTTTTGTTTTGGACTTCACCTTATTCTGACAACGTGTTGCCATGAGGATGAGTCCCAGAATCCTCCGGGATTACACTACGTGTGATATTATTGATGTGACCATATAAATACATTATATCTGAGACTGGATTAAAATGTTAAAATAATTGTGATCGTTTCCTTAGTTCTTTGCTGGTTCAAGACTTATGTTCTCTGATCTCTTGACTACGGTTCTTGTATCACTCTTGTTCTGACTGAACATTTGTTTGAATCCTGGTTTTCTTGCTTGTCTCCTATTCCTTTACAAAATAAAATCTTATAACTGTCTTTTAGACAGAACATTAATTTCTTGCCTTTTTTGTTACATCTACGCCCACACACAATATACTTGTCCTACGCTAAACAACCACGACACTTTCTTAGCTCTACCCTCCATTTGCAATTGCTTGGCAACTGCAATTACCACTAATTTGCCTTTAGCTGCGGACACTCAATTGCAGGTAGAAGGCTCTGGGAGTACATTAGTGCATTTTCATTATAGTTTGATTTTTTTTTTTGGTGTGCCATTTTGTATAAAGACAGAAGGAAAGTAGAAATCATTTTTCATATCTTCTTGACAGCAAGGGAAGACTCTGCTAGATGTGTCAATTTTGGTTAACTTTTTTGCTATAAAGTTAGTCTAAGATCTTTTGCTGTAAAAGAAGAAAAGCGTTTTTTTTTTAGTCTCAGAAACATCATTTCAAGATTTGCACATTTAGTTTTGTTTTTGACCTTGGCTTCCTCATGACTTTGAGCTTGGCTATGTCTTTGCTTTAATGCTTTCTTCGAATAAGCTTTTCTGTTTTGAAAATATCAGAATTTTTTTCTGACTGTGATTTTGCTGAGAATAGCTTCAGCCATGGAATATTTAACACTTTAGTTGCTAAGTCTACTTTCAGTGAATGAGTAGTTCAGAAAAAGCAATTGCAAAAAATGTATTCAGTCAATTCAAAAATTATTCGGACCCCTTCACTTTCTATAGACTTTATTGTGTTGTAGATTTCATTTTAAATGGATACATTTTCCCTTTCTTCTCCATCTGTCTACACTCAGTAACCCATAATGACAAACTGAAATGTGTCTTCAGAAAGGTTGGCCAATTAATTGAGTTAAAAACTGAAATCTCTCATTCATAGAAGTATTCAGACCCTTTGCTGTGACAGTCCACACTCTGGTCAGGTGCATTCTGTTTGCTTTAATTCTTCTTCAGTTATGTCCAGACCTTGATTGGAGTCCAACTGTGGAAAATTGAACTGATTGGACATTGTTTAGAAAACCACACATAACTTCCAACAACTGACACAGCATGGCAAGACAAAAACCAAACCATGAAGTACAAGGAACTCGACCTCGAACCAAAATGTGTCGACCTCCATGACCAAATTTTGGTGAGATATTAATTAGAGCAAAGGAATAAAACTATTTCTAAAGCTTTGACTGTTCCCAAGAGCCCAGTAGCCTCAGTAATTTTGAACTAGAAGAAGTTTGGACTCTTCATAGAGTTGGGCATTTTTAAACTTTTCTTCCATGCCCCGTAGACTAAAATATAAAGTTTTAAATTCATAAAAAACTATTTATTTTAGAACAGAATTTCACATGGCAAATGCATATACCGCATGTTTGGCAATAATGGATATACAGTGATCCCTCGCTATATCACGCTTCGATTTTCGCGGCTTCACTCTATCACGATTTTTTTCTCATACACGCTTACGTCACTACGCATACGCTTTCTGAGAACTTTAATCTAAGCCCTACGATGGCTCCTAAACGTGCTGCTTTTTCTAAGCCTTCTGACAATAAAACTAAGCGCCGGAGGAAGATGCTTACTGTCCAGGAGAAGGTGAAACTCTTGGATATGATTAAAGATGGCAATACCCTACAAAAGCCTCCTCACGCATATAAAAAGACAGCGCCAGCAACTGCCTATCAAGATGTTCTTCAGCCGCGTACCCAGACACCCACTGCCTACTCCTAGTACTCCTTCAGCAGAAGAAGACAACAACACACCTGCTGAAGATACTGCACCATCTGAACACTCTCCTACTGAGGTAGTGCCTTCATAGGTTAGTGGTTGTGTGTAAGAACTGTGTGTGTGTGTAATTAAATGTACAGTACAATAATCTACTATATAAAAGCGTTCGGGATTGTCCTTCCGTCCTGTGAGTGCAAAGCGTAGCGGTATTCCGCTTATTACAGACTTACTACTTGCGGCTTGAGGTACGAAGCGACGCAATGTGAGCAGAGTTATGGTGCTCTCATCGTTCCCTTGCTTTTGTGCGCGATGCGCTGGAAAAATAGACAAAATTATGTCTCTGGAAATAATTAATGTTGATGGAGTACAAATGCCTCACCATGTAGTAAATATCTGGGGAGATGGTGCTTTCTTATTCTCATCTATAGCTTATTTAGTGCATGAAACTCCGTCTTTAGCGGTACAGATTCGGGCTGACATTTTACGACTTTGGACAGTCACTTGAGGGGATAAAAAAAAACGTAGGTTTTCGGGAGATGTTATGAATGGGCACTTTGATGTTCTCATTCCCTACACTTACATGCCTGATGTACACATGGAGCGCACAAAAATTGAGGATAAAAGTCGGTCGCCTTAAAAGGCGAGTGCGCCTAATAATATATTTGTAACGTCTAATATGTCTTATTTTCTCTTATTTTGTCTAATATATTGGGTAATACAAGTGTAATGGTGACTAAAAGGTGTTATTTTATGTCTAGAGAGCTCTAATAATGTTAAAAAACGTATTTAGAAGGTCGTAAACAGGTTTTCTATACTCTAACTGCGAAAATATTTGATTTATAAGTAAAGAATCCTACTTCGCGAAAATTCACTTATCACGGTAGAGTCTGGAACGGATTAACCGTGATAAACGAGGGTTCACTGTAATGAGGTTATTAGAAATAAACTTGATGCATTAGGATTGAAAGTCAAGATGAAGGTAAAGAATGTAGAGGTAACTATTGACTCTGGCCTGAATTTTAAATCACATATTAATCAGATTACTAGGACAGCATTTTTTTCACTTAAGAAATAGAGCAAAAGTTAGACCTTTTATAACATTTCAAGATGCTGAGAAATTAGTTCACGCTTTTGTTTTCCGTCGTCTAGATTACTGTAACGCATTCCTCTCAGGACCACCTAAAAAAGACATCAGTCGATTGGAACGAGCGCAGAAAGCAGATGCTAGAATCTTAACTAGGAAAAGAAAATCTGAGCACATCACACCAGTTCTGATGTCACTACATTGGTTACCTGTGTCATTTAGAATTGACTTTAAAATACTGCTTATGATATACAAAGCCGTAAACAATCTCGCTCCATATTATATTTCAGAATGTCTTAAACCTTAAACTCCAAATTGTAACCTTAGATCTTCAAATGAGGGTCTGCTTAGAAGAGGTGAGGCAGCCTTCTGCTGTTATGCACATAAAATCTGGAATAGCTGACCGATAGAAATTCGCCAGGCTATACGGTCGAGCACTTTAAAAAACTGCTGAAAAGACATTATTGTAACATAGCCTTCTCATAGCTTCATAGTTTAATCCTGATACTCTGCATATGCATTTAATTATCATTTGTATCATGGCTGCACTATCCGTACTAACCCCTACTTTCTCTGCTGCTCTTTTTCTGGTTTTCTGTAGTGTTGATCTGCGCCATCACCAACTGCTCAAAGCACCGTGATGTTCTTACATTGATGGATTAAAGGCCAGAAGTCCACATGACCGTCATCATCAAGTTCTTCCATGTGAATCCTGAATACAATGAAGACTGATTGAGGTCATTGATGTTAGGTAGAATGCCTAGAGGGGGCTGGGTGGTCTCATGGTCTGGAACCCCTGCAGATTTTATTTTTTTCTCCAACCATCTGGAGTTTTTTTTTTTTCTGTCCTCCCTGGCCATCGGACTTTACTTTTATTCTGTGATAATTAGTGTTCTCTTATTTTAATTCTTATTTATTTTGTCTTTTTTTTTCCTTTCTTCATCCTGTAAAGCACTTTGAGCTACATTATTTGTATGAAAATTTGCTATAGAAAGAAACGTTGTTGGTTTTGTCTGTGAAGAAGTAACATTGTATTGAAAAATACCAAATTATCCTTTAAGCATACAGTGATGTCAAATCACATGAAGTTGGGTGTAATTCACATGAGTAGCTTCATCAAAATCAACGCAAAGGCCATTTGTTGCTAACATTTAGAGTTTTAAACCACACCAGCAGAATACAAGTTAAGGCAGAGTTGATACAAGATTCATAAAACTGACAGACATAAAACTTCTCAAACCTGCTTATTCAAGTTCTGAGTCTCGTGGAGTGAAGCCCATCATGCCAGTATAGGGTACAAGGCAGGTGCCAATCCATTAGTGTCGATGCTACCTCAAACACTCTCACTTAGCCTCAAACTGGTCCGATTTATTTTTTATAAACCATGTTTTCCTATGACTGCTTATCAGACTAAACCAAAGAAAGAAAAAAAAAAAAAAAAAAAAAAATGGGATTAGAGGTTAGTAGATTAGTTCACTCGCTTTCTGAAATCTTCAAAAGGGATCTTATATTTTGATGTAACCCATATAAACAAAGCTTGACTGGCTGCTTAATTTCAATGTCTGCTATGAGGCTCAGAAAAATGAAAGCACCTCATTTCAGTTCCAGGCAGAAAAGATTACAGCTAACTTAGCAAATGAATTATCAGATTTTATCTTCAGTAAATGAAATCCTTCATGTCAGTTTTCAATTTGAACTTGTAGGGAATAATTTAGATTTAATAACCAGATTACTAAATTCATTTAAATGAATAACTTTGGATAACTTAGAAATTATTCCTCTTTTCCAGACACCATATTTTTCTGCTGTTATTATAGGAAGACCAATTGTGGGCTATTATGGTCTAATATAAAAAATAAGGAGTCCAAAGGTACAGTGGATTCAGAAAAAGAGTATTCAGACCGCTTCACTTTTTCACATTTTGTGATTCTGCCTCCTTGTGTTAAAATCATTTAAACTCATTAAGCAAAATTCAGTATCCAGGAATGGCAAGTTGAAAACAAGATTAATATTTATTAAAAATGAAAAACAGACATAATCCCGTTGACACAAGTATTCAGACCCTTTGCTATGACACTCAGATGTGTCCCACTCTATTGACATTGTTGTAATGTTCATACACCCTTATTTGGAATCCACCTGTGGTCAATTCAATGGATTGAATATCAGAACATTAAAACATCAGTACCATTGAAACGAGAACAGGCCATTCAGCCCAACGAAGCTCGCCAGTCTTGTCCAATTACTTCTTCCAATATAACATTAAGTTGAGTTTTGAAAGTCCCTAAAGTCCTACTGTCTACCACAGTACTTGGTCACTTATTCCATATGTCTGTGGTTCTCTTCCTAATGTTTGTGGGAAATGTACCCTTAACAAGTTTCCAACTATGGCCCCGTGTTCTTGATGAACTCATTTTAAAGACTCAGTCTTGATCCACAATGCTACCTTCATAACTTTAAACACTTCAGTCATGCCTCTTGTTAATCTCATTTTGCTTAAAATGTAAAGGCTCAGCTCTTTTAATCTTTCCTCATAGCTCATCCCTTAATAACCCTGGAATGAGCCACCAGTACCAGCAACTATACAGTGCGAGGCAGGAACAATCCCTGGATGGGGCGCCAGCTCATAGCTACCGCTGTGCCACCGTGTCCACACATGTTTAATTATTAACCGTATACATTATTTAAATTAAGTTAAAATGTATCTGTATAATGTAATATACAGTGGAGCCTTGGTTTGCAAGTAAAATACATTCCAGAAACATGCTAATGTAATCTAAAGCACTAATATATCAAAGCGAATTTCCCCATAAGAAATAATAGAAACTCAGATGATTCGTTCCACAACCCAAAAATATTCATATAAAGATGATTAATATAAAATAAAAATATACATAAAACAAATGAACCTGCACTTTACCCTTGAAAAGAACCGTGGCTGGTGTGAGGCAGACGAGAGACAGGAGAGGAGGAGGAGAGTTATTGTGTAGGCCGACTTTCACTCTAACTAACGGAAACCCTGCTATCTGTTGGCTCACTTGAATCTTTTTAATTTCTTGTGACTTTAATAATCCAATGCCTATTTTTGAGGATTTTGCAGAAATGTGACATTGCATTGTCGTTAAACAGATTCATCACTTGCACTGCTACAGCCATATTCAGGTGGTGCTTATCTGCAAATTTTTTTTGTTGCAGTACAGTTACTAAAGAACAGTCACTACAATTGGACAGAAAATTTAAAAATGCTTTGCGCACACACACGTTCACAATGCTATAGTAAACAGTATATGCTCATACGGATGTTGACTATACGAGTGAGGCATGCCAACTGAGACCGAGCATGGAAGACGATTACCCACAATCCCACAGTGTGAGAGAGAACCACCGGCTCAGTTGTAATCACGTGACGCTTGGCAGACAAAGTGTATACATACTACTCATATTGCAAGATCTCACTCGTTTATCAAGTTAAAGTTTATTAAAAATTTTTGATCGTCTTGCAAAACACTTGTAGACCAAGTTACTTGCAATCCAAGGTTTTACTGTGCGTTCTTTAATGTATTTCATCTTAAAAATAATATTATGTATACATCCTAGTATTGTAACATCAGAGAACTCCAAAGGGATAGCTCTCTGAAAATCTAAATCGACTTAGAAGCCAGTCGTTATCATCTGCAAATACACACTCTCTTCTATTGAATTGAATTAAATGGAATTCCTTCATTGTAATAAGATCCAAAATGCAAATCCTCCATAAATTTATTTCCTATAAAATGATAAAATGACAATAATAATAATACTACAATGAAAACAATGAAAATTATACAATACAAAGCATAAGTGCAATATACATGTATATGTAGTGCAGGTAGTGCAACTGGTTCATAAAGTGGCTCAGGATGTGCAATATTACAGTTGTAGTACAAGGAGCACTTGATGGACTGATTGAGTGCATTCAGAGCTCTTGGGATGAAACTGTTTCTGAACCGCGAGGTCTCTATGGGAAAGGCTCTGAAGCATTTGACGAATGGCAGAAATTCAAATAGACTGTGTGCATGGCTGAGGCATCATGTGCTATAAATGTTCTCCGGAGTAGATGCTGTTTCCCGATAATTCTCTGCACTCTGGATACAGCCTGCCATACAGCTTTCCGATCAGCTTCTGTACAGCTGTGATTCCACACTCAGATACGGTAGGTTAAAATACTCTGAGTGTTGCAGTGACAGTAACAATGCTAAAGCAGCTGTGGTACTTGGAATAGTTTGGCCATTGCATGGACCATATATTGTTACAGGCTGATTACAATTAGGTGCCTTAAATTAATAAATGATAAGCGATTAATTTCAGTGTAATTGATAAAACCCGACATCATGGATGTGAATCTACAAATGAAAGGGAAACCACACAGGAACAGTAGCACTGCTTTGATGGCAGGTGACTCCAGTTTGCAAAACCAAGGAGAAGCATGCATACACAAGGGTGGGGTACTGCCGTGAGAATGTGTGTGGCTTTATGCCAAGTTTACTTTTTTTTATACATCACGATGTGAATGCGGAAACGGGCTTACACAACTTTTTTGTGTCTACACACTGTTTATACATGAGACCCCAGGTGTGTGAAGCGTGTCCTATCATAACCAAGAAAACTCCAAAGAGGATTCAACGAAACACTGAGTAAAAGAGCTGAATACTTGTGACAATATAGGGTGGTCCAGATCTAATTATGCAGATCCAGATCATCTGGATGACTTTGATTTATGCAGGGATGATTCCAGTTCGGCGCAAAGATGATTTTTCATGTTGTCAGTTTGCACACTTCTCGATGGTCTGGGATTTTCTATGTGATAAACTTAATAAGTTACAGCATAATTAAAATTGCATAATTAGAACTAAACCACCCTGTACAATATTTCCGTTTGTTTTTTTTAATTTTTTAACCAGTTGACAAAAAATTCTGAAATGCTGATTTCACTTTTATCATTCAGGAATTTTGAATGTTAGGTGATGTGGGGAAAAATGAATTTAAAAGATTTTAGCAGAAGGCATGCCACATCACAAAGTGATGGCTTTGGCGTCCAGTGCCATCTGGTGTGGTCTGCCCACATTCCCACCCTAAAATGACAAAGATTTCTTTCCATTCTCTCTCTGACAATTTCCGTTTGTATCCTGCCAAAGAGTGTGTGCCTCAAACTCACCTGTGAACTCCACACTTTCCTGGTTGCAGAAAGACAGGTTTTCAATCTCTACCCAGGAATTATTTAAAATTTATTTCCAGGAAGATGTCTCGGTTCAAGGATGGACCATTATAAACCTGGAGCTACTAAAGCACATTGCCCTAAGCTGGTCCTTTCTTTCTGTTGGATACTTCTGGACTGTCTGTTTCCATCTGCTTAGCAATAAGGGTTCTTGCTGTTTCTGTCTTCTCCTGTGTACCAATCTTGGGAGATAATGAGGGTTTGAGACTAATGAAGGTGTGATAATATTATATGTCATGAAAAAATAAAATGTAATATTTTTCTTTATATAGAGAAAATAATACCAGAAAATTCTGTGAAGATTGTGCAGGATAATTGAGGACTTTGGTTAAAAGCAGTGTTAGGGTAACAGATGAGATCACAGTTAATGGAGGTCTGCACCAGAGACCTTACCTCTTTGACCTGGTCATGGATGTGTAGAGTCATGGGATAAAAGGCCATTCCCCCAGGTGCCAGCTTTGTGCTGATGACGTTGTGTTGTGTCGTACCAGAAAAGAGGAAGTGCAGAGGAAGTTGGGAGAATGGAGAAGGGCTTTGGAAGATGGAGGACTGAAGATAAATAGGAAGAGGAACAACAATAACAACATTTATTTATATAGTACATTTTCATACAAATGATGTAGCTCAATGTACTTTACATGATGAAAAAAAGAGAAAAAAAGACAAAGTAAGAATTAAATAAGACTACACTAATTAACATAGAATAAGAGTAAGGTCCGATGGCCAGGGAGGACAGAAAAAAACTAAAAAAAAAACTCCAGATGGCTGGAGAGAAAAAAAAAAATCTGCAGGGGTTCCAGACAATGAGACCACCCAGCCCTCTCTGGGCATTCTACCTCACATAAATGAAAACAGTCCTTTTTGTATTTAGGGTCCTCATGGAAGGACTTGATAATGACGGTCATGTAGACTTCTGGCTTTTAATCCATCAATGTTGGAGCATCATGATGCTTTGATTAGGTGGTGGTAGTGCTGGACACCACCACAGAAAACCAGGGAAAGAAACAGAGAGAGTAGGGGTTAGCATGCATTTTAGAACCACCATGAATAGTTATGATAATAAATTGAACATACAGAGTATCAGGATTAAATTAAAATGAAGTTATGAGAAGGCCATGTTAAAGTAATGAGTTTTTAGCAGTTTTTTAAAGTGCTCCACTTTATCAGCCTGGTGAATTCCTATTGGCAGGCTATTCCAGATTTTTGGTGCATAACAGGAGAAGGCCGCCTCACCACATTCTTTTAAGTTTTGCTCTTGGAATTCTAAGCAGACACTCATTTGAGGATCTAAGGTTACGATTTGGAATATAAGATGTCAGACATTCCTATATACAATATGGAGTGAGATTATTGAAGGATTTGTAAACCATAAGCAGTATTTTAAAGTCAATTCTGAATGACACAGGTAACCAGTGTAGCGACATCAAAACTGGAGAGATGTGTTCGGATTTTCTTTTCCTAGTTAGGATTCTAGCAGCTGGATTCTGTACTTGATGCAAACGATTTATGTCTTTTTTGTGTAGTCCTGAGAGGAGTTTGTTACAGTAATCTAGTTGACTGAAAACAAAACTGTGAACTAATTTTTCAGAATCTTTCAGTGATATAAGAGGTCTAACTTTTGCTATGTTTCTCAAGTGAAAAAATGCTGTCCTAGTAATCTGATTAATATGTGATTTAAAATTAGGTTACAGTCAATAGTTACCCCTAAATTCTTTACTTCTGTCATGACTTTTAATCCTAATGCATCAAGTTTATTTCTAATAACCTCATTATATCCATTATTGCCAATCACTAAAATTTCTGTTTTCTCTTTATTTAGCTTGATAAAATGACCATTTATCCAATTAGAAACACAAGTAAGACATTGTGTTAGTGAAATAACAGCGTCAGGGTCATTGGGTGCAATTGATAAATACAGCTGCGTTTCATCAGCATAGCTGTGGTAACTCACGTTATGCCCCAAGATAATCTGACCTAATGGAAGCATGTAGATCGAAAAGAGCAGTGGACCCAGGATAGAGAATTGTGAAAAGCCATATAGGATATCATGTATCTTTGAGTTGTAATTACCACAACTAACGAAGAATTTTCTACCTGCCAGGTAGGATTCAAATCAATTTAGGACACTGCTAGAGAGGCCCACCCATTGACTAAGGTGATTTCTAAGAATGTTGTGATCAATGGTGTTAAATGCGGCACTCAGACAGAGGAGGATGAGAACAGATAAATGGCCTCTGTCTTCATTTACCCGCAAGTCATTTACTACTTTAACAAGTGCAGTTTCTGTGCTGTGATTTGTTCTAAAACCTGGCTGAAATGTATAAAGATAACGAAGAAGAAGACAGAATATCTGAGGTTTAATGATGATCAGGATTCAGAAGTTAGCCTGCAGTGAGAGCTGCTAAAGAGAATTGATACATTTAAATATCTAGGATCAGTAGTAGCCCAAGATGGAAAATTACATGCAGAGATTTCCAATAGAATGCAGTGTGGATGGAGCAACTGGAAGAAGATATCGGTGGGGACAAGCCCCTGAAGCAAGCAGGAGCTGAAGACGTCTGCATTAGGGGCTAGAGAAGATTGTCAGCACCTGCTGACGTTGATGAATTGCAGACTTCAAGCAGTCATTACATGTGAGGGATATGCGACAAAGACCTAAATATGTTGGATGTAATAGATTTGCTATGGCTGTATCCCAAACGTTATGGTGTCTGAATGTTGAAAAAGTGTTGTCATTTTTACATGGTGTGTCCGAAATGTCTGCAAACCCCCTTAAATGAAAGGCTGCAATGTGAACTTTAATCATGATATCTGAATTATTTGATTTGTAAATGTAAGCTGTGGAGAAGAGGGCTAAAACAAGGAAAAATGTGTCTTTGTCACCAAACATTTTGGAGGGCTATGCATATTTATAAGAAAAGGGTCTACATCAAAATAAATAGGGAAAAATGTATTTTGGGTATTCAATATGGCAATACACAGCCTCCATTATCATTTTCTTTGAAAATGGATGTGGAAATGTGTAAGACGAAATGGAGGAAAATTGGAGACAGATACGTCCGTGCAAAGCGGATAATGTCTGAGAAAAGAAGTGGGGATTTGGCCATTGCAAGATAATGTAGCGTGACAGTAAGCCACATTGCAGCTCCAACGGGATCAGTGTGCATGCTTCGATGTTTAAAGAATGGTTTGATGTGATGAAGGAAATCGTCAGACTTAAATGCTGACATTAGAAAGTATTCATGGTGCTTTTCTTCATCATTTCTCGCATAGGCAACACAAGCATTTTGTGCTCCCCGTCATAATGACGCGATGCATTGAATGGTTTCACATGCCCTCTTCTGTGTTGCCGTTGCCGTCTTTTTTCCACCAGTATCAGAAAGCAAAGAATTTTATCTTCATCATCCTTCTTCCCTCAACTCACAACACAGTAAAACTGGACATTTTATCTCATTGTGATGATTTCTCGCACTGCCATCTAGAGGAATCCTCCAGATTTACAGTACTTAAGGTACACATGCAATCACAGTCAGTCACCATCCTGTTCTTTTCACTTATAGTATCAGTTTAAGTAAGTGTGTTAAAAAGAAATGCTTTTAGGTTTGAAGAGTGGTCTGTGGTGATGAGCTGATTTTAAATAAGCCCATCATGCAAAGTGCTGGCTCTAAATTCGAGCAGATGAGTGCGCGAACACACTTTACTCCAGGAACGGATGAGGGGGAGCCTGCCAAACTGAGAAGGCACATGCGAGTGTGTGCATCAAGCAGGTGCCTCACTAGTTCCATGGTGGGAGCAGTGCATGCACACCTTTGTTACATTGGGAACATCAATAGAAAAGGAGCTGGCACAAATGAGATGGAGGAAGAAAAAAAAAAATTCGGACCTGAACGTCAGTAGGCTTTGCACCCCGGGAACAAAGTTACCCGAACTATTCTATAAGATTTCATTTATTTACTGTTCTGATGCTGATCTTTCTGATCATAAAATAGGTCATTACGATAGCAATTGACAAGAAGAATTCATAATTGATTGTAGAAATACAGTTTTTGAGGGATCCTCTGGAGTGCGTCTTTCTCTTGCACGATTTGGCCTAAAAACTAATCAGCACATTGTAATCTCATAACAGGCTTACATTTCGAGTTTGGTATTTTTCTGTCCAGCCATTTTAGCTCTAAACTATCTAAACTTGTGCCACAAAGACACACACATACACAAATACACAAACCCACCATCGAGATATCAATGTTTTCGGTATCAGGAGACCGTAAAATGTCAAACTCGGTTGAAAATCAGAGATCAAATTTTTTTTACAAATCTAAAGCTTTCGCTCCTCCCCCATAGACGACAGGTTATGGTGCGGGAAAGCATAAAACAGAGAGAGAAACGGTGTGTGGAGAGATGAAATGGGCCAGACCGCTAGTGGGAGGAAAGGCAGCGCGATCTTGGGCTCCACAAACGAGCGATGGAGTGGCGTTCCATGGACTTTTTTCGCCCCAGTGATTATCTGTGTGGAGTGGAGTCTGAGGTATGACTGCGGGAGCATGAAATATGACAGGAGGATGATGGACCCTGGACAGCCTGGCCAGAGCTATGTGAGGCATCAAAGACTGGGGTTGGGTGATGAAGACTGCGGCTGCTAACATCTCTGCCAGCTGTGTAATCAGAGTTCAAGGTGATGTTGCTCTGACTGTACTTTAGGCACCCAATGGCTGTGTTTTTTTCATTTCTCATTTTAATTATGGATTTTAAGTCATGAAGTTCACTTTTTTATGTTTTTATTTCTTGAACTCTTGAGCACTGTACCTACGGACACTGTTTTACTTTTGTTTTTTCGGCAATAAAAGCACTATGGCACCGTTACACGTACCCTTGCTGCTGTATGTACCTCCTCATTTGCTCAGCTTGTCCCGGTTACATTACTGACGGTTGCAGTATCAGAGGCTGCCATGTGCAGCAGAGAGTGGGGAGCCGAACCACACCGTCACTTTAGGTCGGGATATGTTTCTTTTGTAATACTATAAAACACTTACAACATCTGAAGAAGAGATCCTTTCTTTTTACGATAGTAAAACATACTGTAGTAAAAGGCCTTGGACTTGCAGGTCACTTAGTAGGAGGCACAGTAAGCAGCCCTGCCGCAGCTCACACTTTGAGCCCAGTTGGGCTTCTGTCAGTGTGGAGTTTATGTGGACATTCTGTGCTGACAATAATTTCTGCTGTGTGTTCCAATTTCCTTCCTCAGGCTAACGTCATAGTAAATCTAAATTGTCCCAGTGTGCCCAAGTAGCAGTCGACAATTTTATATTTACTATACTGAAGCTTATTGCTGTGCAGGCAATTTGTAGCGTTAATCTACTGCTGGTGCCTTCGGCTCAATTTCTTTATGTTCTGATTTAATGCCAGACTTTCCAGCTTTTCCAAACATCTGATCATTTTTTGTTATTCATCTGATTTTTAAATCATATTGTCTTCTACCTTATTATGTTTTACATTTGCATTTACTTATTTGGCTGTCACCGTTACAACACTTATGATACAATCGGTTACATTTCTTTTGGTTTTTGACTTGCTCAGCGTATCACAGAGTCAGGAGTGGGATTTGAACGCACATGCTCAGGGTTTGAAGTCCAAAGCCTTAACTACCACACCACAAATTTGTATCCTTTTTATAAAGCATTCTCTGACGGTCCTGACTAGAAATGGCACGATATAACATAGCAACTGATTACATTGAACACCGGAGAACACTTTTGGGTATATCTTAAGGATTTTGGCCTGCTGATCACAATAATCACCTTAGATTTTCCTGTCATTTTATTGCAATCTCTTGTTTTTGTTCTCTGCAAATGGGTGTTGGACTTTCTTACAGGGAGGCCACAAAATGTGCGAGTCGGCAATAACACCTCTAAGACCATCACGTTGAGCACAGGGGCCCCACAAGGGTGTGTGCTCAGCCCCTTGCTCTTCACCCTGCGACTGTGTACCAATCTGCAGTTCCAATCACATTGTCAAGTTTGCGGACGATACAACCGTGGTGTAAAGACTAAAATGACTTCCTGAGCGTGGGAAAAACCAAAGAGATTGTAGTCGATTTCAGGAGAGGTCATTCACAGCACCCCCCACTGACCATCGATGGTGTAGCTATGGAAAGGGTGAGTAGCACCAAGTCCCTGGGGACGTACATCTCAGAGGACATCTCCTGGTCAGATAACACAACATCACTGGCCAAGAAAGCTCAAACCCGCCTCTACTTTCTACACAAACTGAGGAGAGCACAAGTTTCACCCCCCATCATGTGCTCTTTCTACTGGGGCACAATCGAGAGCATCCTCACTAACTGCATCTCTGTGTGGTATGGAAGCTGCACTGCCTCCTTTAGGAAGTCCCTGCAACGCATAGTGGATGCGGCCAGTAAGATCATTGGTGCCCCACTGCCCTCCCTCAAGGACATTTTCCACACCCGTCTCACCCGTAGACCCACCAGCATGGCTGGTAACTCCTCCCACCCCTTTCACTCCCTTTTTAGCCTCCTCCCCTCAGGGAAAAGGTACCGTAGCCTCCAGGCCTACTCCACAAGACTGTCTAGCAGCTTCATCCACCAAGCTGTCAGGATGCTGAACTCTTTCCACTACCTTCCCCACTTGCCCCTGCCCCTTGACCGTAACAAGAGTCACTATCTACCAAGTACCCTACCTCAGCTGTTATTATACAGAATAAGGACTCAATATTATATCTGCTGCTAACTGTCTGTCTTTTTGTACATCTCATAAGCTACTCTATAATGCACCTTCTCATTTTTTTTAGCGTAATTGGCTTTTGCACTAATGACTATTGCACATTGTACACAGGTCTACTTTACAAGTTGTAATGTTATTTATCTTATATGTTATACTTTATACTTTTTATATTTTATTGTACTACGAAGTTGAGAGAGAAACAGTATTTCGATTCTCCTGTATGTTCTGCACATATAGTGAATTGACAATAAAAGACTATTTGATTTGATTTGATTGATATCAAAAGTTGTAAGTGCCATGGATGATGGATGGACTTCCTGGTCGGAATGGAGAATGATTTCTTGCCTGGCCGGAAGGCCATTGAAAGGGGAATCCTGCGGACTTTACTATTGACTCAGTGTTGCTTCATAGGAGCGGTTTTTGGGCATCCCCATTAGTTTATCCTCGCTTTCTAGGGGGTGTTCGTTACTCATTTACCTCAATCTTAAGTTGGGAATCAAGCTGGAGGTTTGTCTAAGATGAGGCAGACCTGATGGGCTCAAGCTTCAAGCCCCATTTAGTTACCTTCACTCCTCTTCTTCATGTTTTAATTAATTAATTATCACAACTTCATACAAGTTGTAATTATTTGTAAAGATTTTATATTAACTAAAAAGTCTATACGAGTAATATGTAGTGAGCATACTGGTGCCAAAAAATTGCTGCCATTGCATCATCAAGGTGGATGTAGCACATTAGTGCCTCTCCGCTCACTGAAATGTGTTGAGCATTGAGAAAAGTGCTATATAAATGTGAAATATTATTATTATTAATGTGAAATAAGACTTGCAGTCAATACTGAGGAAATGGTTTCTTTTTCTTCAGACAAAGCAAACATACGGTTCAGGGAAAACCTAGAAAAGTTATACATTGCTGGTGATACAGAATATGATGGCTTACAGTTTTGTCTTTATTTCAAACAATGCACTTGCTGAAGTTCTCGATGCTATGCTTGATTTTTGAGTGCTGTTTTTAGTGCAACTGTTAAACATTGTGGTGCGCACTTTTACAATTCAAGTGACCGGAGTTCAATTATCATATCCGGACTCTTTCTGCTGCACATTCTCCCTTTGTTAGTCTTCTGGGCAGAGCTCTTCCAGTTTTAACTTTTTTGCATAATCTCCGTGTTTCAAATTTGATCGAAAGTCACTGGCCATGCAGATTTTCACGGGGGACCACTCTTTCATCGAATTTATTCGTAAAGCACCATGCCATGGTTTTAGCTGCATGTGGGGAAATCGATTCCCACCAACCTACCCATCGAGTGTCGCTGGATCACAGCATGCAATCTTTATCATGTAGAACCTCAGTTTGATCTAACATCCCTGAATCATGCTGTGTCTTGTGGTTTCACCTCCCCTTTTGATCAAATGCCACTGTATCACACCTTTCATGTAGCTGTATCACGAGTACATGAGGAAAAGAAAAAACATTTTAGCTAGTGTCTTGTTCATGGTATGATCCCAAGTCCTCCACCAAAGGGATAGACATAACTATGTGGTATTTTTTATCCTGTTTCTAATCTCACTTGCTTCATCTTCCCTAACTGCAACTGGGAGGAAGAAATTAACATGATTACAAACAAGGAATAAAATTAAGAATGGGCCTGGGATGCAGAGGTTGAAGAGCGCTCATGGATGGAATCGGTGGTAGAGTGAGGCGGATTATGCTGAGAACAAGTCCAATATGCCTGCAACATAGTGACATCAACATGTGACACAAAAGTGGCAGGGAAGCAATGTGTGTGACTAGCTCTGGCAGGGCCCTGACAAGAGCTGCTTTCTGTCTTATGTGCAGGGCTACCAGCAAAAGGCAATGGGCCAACCGTAATCCAGCCCTGGAAGAAGCTGGTATGAAAATGTATGTATTTCATGCATGACGTCAAGTGCAATTTTGCTGGAAAACATTTTTTGCAGCTGTATTTCCAATTGTTAATAATCTGAAATAAAGGACAGCAGTAGGACATTCAAGTCACAGTTAGAATGGCTGGTCTGACACGTTTCATGTGATAAAATGACACCCCACACACCGCATTTCTGCACATGGAGCCGTCATCATTTTTTCTCAGCTGCTTATGGAGGCTTCTGCTGGAGGCATTGCAGGTTAGTAATAAACTGTCATGGGTTATAGGCTTTGTGACACAAAATGAATTACTGCATGGGAAAGAATTCAAGAAATGCATGATAATATATAAATATATATACATATATATATATGAAGTTCTTTATGTAAATATACTTCATTTTGGGTTAATAATAAAATATAGTATATGACTTTGCTTCAATGTTAAAGGTAAATATGTTTATGGAAGTGTTTTAAACGTGAAAATCAGCAATGGAAAAAAAAGGTGGGTAAGCTAAATACGTTTCTTCCAGTCCCATCATTTTCTTTCACACAAATTGCTTTCACTTTGTATATTATGACTGTAACCTAATATTTCTTCCAAGAGAAGGTGAATTATATTAAATATTTAAAGCTGGTGACCAAGCTCCCTAAGCTCCATAGCAGTAAATATTAACCACAAATAAACACATTGGTTATTTGGAAAAAAAAAATAAAATAACGTCTGTTTTTGTGAAATAAAAAATAACAATGAACACATGGAGATGTGTTTTAGTTGCAGTGATGTTTAATTCCAGCAGAGGGCACTGCATCCTTAGTGCTAATCAAGCTTTAGCTGTTTAAAGGAGAACTCAAAGCACATGGCTAATTTACATACATAATTGTAAAACTGAAATTTCCACTAATCAAAGGTCTGATTGGCCAGACTGAATTTAAAATGCAGTTGTGTATCATTGAATGTCTATTATGGCTGTGTTTTAGTCGGTTTCTCTGTTCTGCATTTCTTGCTGTTTTTGAATTTTATTATGATATGAAAGATGCATCGATGTAAATCAAAATAGAAATAAAAGAAGTGTGTTCAGTTTTGGTTTACAGACGTGTCCTTTATGTGTCTGTCAGCATTTTTGGGGAACACCGTGGTCAGTTTGCCTTCTCTTCAAATACAGTGCCTGTCAAAAGTCTTCACCCCCTTGAAAGTTTTCACATTTCATTCTTGTATAGCTTTGAATCACACTGGATTTAACTGGTCCCTGTTTCATGTTGATTAAAGACTCTTAAAGACTCAAAATTAATTACAAATATAAAACACAAAATAATTGACCTCATAAGTGTTCACCCTTTTTAGAAAAGACACCCCTAAATCATCACTGGTTCAGCCAACTGCTTTTAGACGTCACCGAGTTGGTTCAAAGGAGATCATCACCTGTCTGGGGTTTAATATCAATGTCCATCTTGTGGTGAGTCTGTATGGTGAGCTCACCTGCACAATGTATAAGATAACGGACCACTCCATGTAACTCCGGGAAAAGGGGATTGAACAGCACAAGTCAGAAGATGGAGAGAAGAAAGCATCCAAGTCACTGAATATCCAGTTAAAATGGTCAAGGAAATGGAAAAAGAATCTGGCTGAATTTGAGTACTGATCAACCGCAAGAGACCCTTTCATGTGATCTAAATGAATTACAAATATAAAACACAACGTAAAGAATCACATAAGTAATCACCCCCTTCAAGTCATTATTTAGTATCTGTGCCTTTGACAGCCATGACAGCAAAGAGTCTGTGCACAGGTCTCTCTCTCGCTTTATCATCTTGCACATCTCGAGTCTGTTCCATTTTCTCCATTTTTCTTTGTAAAACTCTTCAAGCTCTGTCAGGTGTCATGGTGATCATGAGCGAATAGCCATCATCAAGACAGCTGCATTCCCAATTGGTCACAATGAAAGCCTTCAGTCTGTGTGTACAAGTCTCATTCTCTCTGAGTTTTGCACATCTGGAACCTGCCATTTTTCCTCCTTCTTCTTTGCCAACCTGCTCATGCTCTGTCTGGTTTCATGGTGATTGTGAATGAACAGCCTTTAACAAGATCTAGACTCTGACTTGGCAACTCCAGGACATTCACATTGCTGTTTGGAAGCCATTTCCTCTGTAGCATTGGCTTTATGCTTGTGGCCATTGTCTTGCATGAAAACAAATCTTCTCCCAAGGCTCAGCTTTCTTGCAGACTGCAGCAGGTTCTCCTCCAGGAGTTTCTTGCGTTTTGCTACAAAAATGATACCCTCACACACTCTCGTCATTTTTAGTCACTGCTGCTTGTCAGAACTTTAGAGTTCTCATAGGTCTCTTGGTTGCCTCCCTTACTAATCTTCTCCTTGAACAGTCAGTTTTTGTGAATGGCCTACTCTATGCAGATTTACAGCTGTGCTATGCCTTTTCCATTTTCTTGCAGACTCCAGCACGTTCTCCTCCAGGAGTTTCCTGTGTTATGCTGCATTAATTGTACCCTCACACACCTTCCAGGGCCTTCCACAAGATTCCATGTTTTTGAAAATGTGCTTTGTCTGGATTACACCAAACATGGCATTTAGTCTGATGGGCAAAAGTGCTTAAATTTGGACTCATAAGACCTTCTTCTTCTTCTACATGAGACTGATGTGCTTGATCAATCTTCTCCATAGAACTTCACCATTTTCCTTCAGATCTTTCACTTCATCCATCCACCTCCACTTCAGTCTCCCTCACTTTCCACTTTCTCTTCCCCTGGATTTCCAATCCCATCACTTTGCCCATATATTCATCGTCTCTCCTGATCACATGTCCATGCACTTTTTTAGATGGCTATCCCACTGTTGTTGTACCTCTCTGATTGTGTTGTGCTGCATTAATTGTACCCTCACACACCTTCCAGGGTCTGCTACAGATTCCATGTTTTTGATAATGTGCACTGTCTGGCTTACACCAAACATGGCATTTAGTCTGATGGGCAAAATGCTTAAATTTGAATTTATAAGACCTTTTTCTTCTTCTTCTTCTTCTACATGGGATTGATGTGCTTGATCAACCTTCTCCAAAGACTGGTGATCTCCATTGAATGAATTCTGTAAGTTTGTAAACCAGTTGGATGCACCAGTGAGAATTTAGTGGAGTCATATTAAAGAGGGTGAACCCTTAAAACGATCGATTATGGTGTTTTATATTTGTAAGTAGTTTAGGTCACTTTGCAGAGATCTTTTTTCACTTTTGACATTAAGGAGCCAAAAACCCAATTAAATTGGTTCACCGACAAAAGCGCGTTAGACATATGTGCCACGACAAAACCGCGACGGACAAATGAGCATCGACAAACCCGCTAAATGGTTTTCAACAACAAATGCGCGCCGACAAAATCGCTACGACAAAATTGTGAGAGAGGCCAAGAGAGTGGGACGCCCTTGCTGCAATTCTTCCTACATATGCAGGGTGTGATCTTAAGGACTATCTGCGTGCCATGCTGATGGCTTGCCGCGTCTCATAATATTGACTTCTAAAATAAACATAAATATATGCTTTAAACTAGTAATTCATATTTAATGACACTTTCGCGATATTGTTGAGTAGATTTTGTCGGCGCGATTTTGTCAGCGCTTTTTAATCGGCGCTATTTTGCTGGCGCGCATATGTATATTGCGCAAATGTTGGGTCACAAATAAACTGGCTGTGATTCAAAGTTGTAGAATAATAAAATGTAAAAACTTACTAGGGGTGAATACTTTTTTGTAGGCAATGTATGTATACTTATTTTTTATTATAACATTTCATATTTTTGATTTTCTATAACAAAAATAGTTTTTATCACTCATAACGTATGTGTCATAGTTTACTTTGTACGTAACCCTAATGTCAGTTAAATAAAGAATAATGATCTTAACTATCACTTATCACTGTGCTGTAAATTACCAAAAGTAATATCAGCCCAGCAGCGGACTGATAAGGTAAAAATTGATTTTGTTCTAAAAGGAAAAAATAAATTATTAAAGATTTGAGACTTTTTTCAAACTTCAGAAGACCCCCGTTGGCAAATTTCTAGGTTCACAGGAGCACAACTGATTGGTTTTCAAGCTTATCTCCGTCCTACCATGCCAGCATCAGTAAATCAAATTGCAGCCCAGAGAGCAATGTGGAAAAAGTAGGGACTTCGGTCAATGGATCAGCCGGTAGGGCATTTCTCGAGAAACCGTGACTTTGGAATGAAAGGGGGCTGACTTTCTTTTGCCCCTTCAAAAGAGCTTTTAATCAGTGCCTATTGTATGTGTTGCTTAATACCCGTTATTATGTGTGTACTGTGTTTGGATGAAGCTGTTATCTTTGATTCATGTATTTCTTTTTTACTGCCTTTCTCACAGTATTTAGTATTGTCATTCTTTTATTGATTGTCAAATCGGTTCAAATAAATGAACTGATTTACTGTCAGATGGGAATACACACTCACACACTACACTCTATACTGTATAAAGTGCATTAAGCTATTCATTTAGGAAGGTTACAGCTGACAATATGGAAAACCACTAAGCATTTGAAGAATTTGGTCACACCTATCGCTGGTATACAGCTTTAGGAAAGACGACATCCAAGATGTTTATATCTACAGTGCCCTCCATAATATTTGTGACAAAGACACATTTTTCCTTTATTTACCTCTTTGCTCCACAGTTTAAAATGACAAAATTGCATTACAGATTTTCATTTAAGGGGATTTGCAGACATTTCGGTCACACGACACATTTTTACATGGCCCACATGGAGTCTGTAGTTGCCATTGTTCAACATGAAGACAAGAGCTGCGCCAATGAAAGTCAAAGAAGCCATTATGAGGCTGAAACACAAGAATAAAACCATTTGAGACATCAGTAAAACCTTAGGATGACCAAAATCAACTGTCTGGAATATCAAGAAGAATTAGGAACAAACTGGTGAGCTCAGGGACTAGTAGGCCATGGAAGACCTCCACTGCTGATGACAGAAGAATCCTCACTTTGGTAAAGAAAAAGCTCCAAACACCTGTCCAGCAAATCATATACAGTCTTCAGGGGGACGATGTGTGTGTGTCAGAGATGACTATCAGCAGAAACACAGCGGCCACACTGCAAGATGAACACCACTAGTTAGCCACAAAAACAGGATGACCAGATTACAGTTTGTGAAAAAGGACTTAAAACTGCCTGTAGAATTCTGGAAATGTTCTTGTGGACAGACGAGACAAAGATGAACCTGATCAGAGTGATGACAAGAGCAAAGTGTGGAGATGAAAAGGAAATGCACAAGATCCAAAGCAGACCACCTCTTCTGTTAAACATGGCACTGGGGGTGCTATGGAC
Source organism: Polypterus senegalus (assembly GCF_016835505.1). Classification (NCBI taxonomy): domain Eukaryota; kingdom Metazoa; phylum Chordata; class Cladistia; order Polypteriformes; family Polypteridae; genus Polypterus; species Polypterus senegalus. Next base: position 14,212,647 of record NC_053158.1, read on the forward strand.
TTGGGCATGTACGAGCGTATAGCTGCCACAGGTCCTGGCACACTTCTCTTCATTGATGATGGAACTGCTGATGACAGTGGCACAATGAATCCTGAGGTGTTTAGAAGCTTCTGATCTGCTCCAGTTCCAGTAAATGTCTCGTAACTCACTGGACGGCACTTCATCCAAAAACAAGGTAATCAGACAAACACACTGCTGAGGCAACACTGGAGTTTATCAAAGCTAAAAAATGGAAAATTCTTGAGTGTCCAAGCCAGTCACCCAGTTTAAATCTGATTGAGCTAGCTTTCCATATGCTGAAGAGAAAATCTAAAGGGACAAGCAGGAGCTGAAGATGACTGCATTAGAGGCTTGGCAGAGCATCACCAAAGAAGATCCTCAGCACCTGCAGATGTGTATGAACCGCAGACTTCAAGCAGTCATTGCATGTGAGGGATACGCAACAAAGAATTAAATATGACGGCTTTACGTAATAATCCTGCCATTGCTGTGGCTCAAACATTATGGTGCCCTGAAATTCTGCAATGTGCACTTTAATCACAACGTCTGAATTGTTTGAGTTGTAATTTTCAACTATGGAGCAGAGAGGAAATCAAGAAAGATGTGTCTTTGTCCCAAATATCATGGAGGGCTTATATGCACAGAACAATACAAATCATAATTTACTGTCATTGTGTTATTCATTCTGGAAGGTTACTGTTGAGTATATGGCAAACCACTAGGCATTTAAAAAATGTATCACTCTTATCACTGCTATTCAGCTTTATTAAAGATGACATCTAAAATGGTTGCATTTATATATAGGCAAATAAAGTTTTATCTATCTATCTATCTATCTATCTATCTATCTATCTATCTATCTATCTATCTATCTATCTATCTATCTATCTATCTATCTATCTATCTATCTATCTATCTATCTATCTATCTATAATGTTAAGGGTTGCCTCCATCTGTCACACAATTACTCGTATTTGAACGTTGATGTTGGTCTTAATCAAAATGTAATCTATAATCTGGTAGAGCAAAATTCTGAGATTGGTGACCCATTGTCTGTGTGTCTGGTGTTTTTTTTTTTGTGTAGGATGCCAAAACCAACCCATTAAGTTTTTTGAGTTAGCTGATTATCAAGCTATTCTCATACCTCTCATATATATTTTTGAAAAGCTTTCAGGGTTTCAGTTTCAGTTATGTGACTCAGTAGTTATTTGTCTGAAATTTCTAAGAATTATTGTGAAGAAATGTTTCCTGGACTCTGTGTTACCGGCACTTTCTCTTAATTTCTAATTCTGTACTTGAGGACATGACTCACTGTTTAAAGCAAAGTATTTTGCAGGATCAGCTTATTAATGGAATTAATGGAAAAAAATGTCCATGTTAGGTTAACAGCAGCTTTGACCGATTTGCCCTCATACTACTATTCAGAAGTAATTTATTTTTGTAGAACACTCTTAACTGTGTACAGGCTTGAAAACACAGATATTTACAGCCACTGTATACTAATCTAAAGATAAGTGATTAAACAGGGTGATGTTTATACACAGAACAAAACAAATTATATTTAACAGAAAGAGAAACACAAATGATTAAAATGTGAAATACAGGGCAGTATAAACTTATATATATATATATATATTAATTTTTATTTATTTTACAACATTGCATATAGGGTGGCGCAGTGGTAGCGCTGCTGCCGCACAGTTAGGAGGCCTGGGTTCGCTTCCCTGGTCCTCCCTGCGTGGAGTCTGCATGTTCTCCCCGTGTCTGTGTGGGTTTCTTCCGGGCGCTCCGGTTTCCTCCCACACTCCAAAGACATGCAGGTTAAGTGGATTGGCGATTCTAAATTGTCCCTAGTGTGTGGTTGGTGTGAATGCGTGTGTGTGTTTGGTTGTGTGGGTGTGCCTTGCGGTGGGCTGGCTCCCTGCCTGGGTTTTTTTTCCTGCCTTGTGCCCTGTGTTGGCTGGGATTGGCTCCAGCAGACCCCAATTACCCTGTGTTAGGATATAGCGGGTTGGAAAATGACTGACTGACTGACAGACATTTCATATAATTAATTCAAACTTATTCCAACAAATGACCTCATAATCAGACTAGAAAAAAAAAGAAGAAAAAAAAAAGTTAAAAAAAGAAGAAAGCAGGAGCTTAAAAAGTACAAAAAGCTAACCATACAGAATTCAACCCCCAACACACTTAATCAAAATTTAAATTTTTATTTGGCCATTTCGCAGTGAAAGAGATTCATTGTGAAAAAGACAATCCATGAAAACCATCCATCTAGCCATCCATCCATCTTTCAAAATCATTTATGTGGATCATTGTTAAGGTGAAGCTGGGGCTGATCCAAGGTTCAAGGCAGGAACAATCCCAAGATGAAACACTCACAAACACTGTGGGGCCAATTTAGCTTTGCCAGTCCACCTGACCTGCATGTCTTTGGACAGTAGGAGGGAGACTGAAGTAACTAAAGAGCCTTTTACTGACTACAATTCATGAAAAGTATTTTATCCAAATACTTGGACAGCAAGGGATGCATTCCTCCATATTTTAAAGCATCCAAGTGACACAACACGTAATGTGAATGTCAGACCATACCACTGACAACTAGATGTAGGCGGTTGCGCTCACACAGTTGCATTGGACACAGACTCACCAAAACCTGACGGTTAAAGAGTGGAGAAACATAGCCTGGTCAGAGGAATCTCGATTTCAACTGAGGCAAACAAATGTTAGGGTCACCAACAGGATGAATCCATGCAAACCTGCCTACTTTACGTCAACAGTCTGGGCTGATGGTGTAACAGTGTGAGGAATGATTTCTTGGCACAATTTGGTCCTATTAATACCAATCAATCATTCCTTGAATGCCACAACATATTTGTGCATCTCTTCATGGCTACAATTTATTTACCTACTGTATCTTCTGAGTGCTACTTCCAGCACGATAATGCACAATGTCACAAAGCAAAAGTCTTCTCAGACTGATTTCATGAACAAGACAAAGAGTTTGATATTCTTCAGTGGCCTTCCCAGTCACCGGACCTGATTCCAGTAGAACACCTTTTGGATGTGAAGAAAATCTGCAGAAATTGCCTTGAAAACAGGTCAGGTCTGGTCAGGTTGTGGAATACACATTGGTACATCGCATTGCCTCACCTATCACACTATGAAACAGCTCGGTATCCCAGTTAGCAACCCCCAAGGCAGACACGCAGTCCAGTCTTACCCTCTGGAAATGCCCATCTATCTGCCACAGCCAGGTGTTATGTGCACGTCCCTTTGGCCTGGTACTGTAGGTATTGTGCCCCATTCGGGACTCTCTGAGCAACCGCTGATTCGACACAAAATTAAACCAGCTGTACCAGGGATTCTCCAAAGAGAAATGGTACTGAAAGAGTCCAGCCTTCATCTCAGGTTACTGGACAGCATCCATATCTTACAACTATAGCAAGACAGGAAGCACCAGGACTCTAAAGACTTGGACCTTTGTCCTTTTGCAAAGATGTTGCGAGTGCCACACACCCCTTTCCAGTCATGACCTCCCCCCATGCTCTCCCAATCCGTCTACTGACTTCATAGGAAGAATCACCAGAGGTATATCACTGCCGAGGTATGAAAACTTATTGACGAGGTCGATACTCTCTCCGCAAACCGACACAATGCTGATCGCCATGCCCAAGAGTTCATTAAAGGCCTGGCTCTTGGTTCTTATTCAGGACATTCGCAAGTCCAAACACTTTGACTCCCCTCTCAGTCTCTCGAAAGCCGCATGGAATCGTGCCACATGGCAGTATTGTTGCATCTGATGCTTCTTCACAGTTCACGTAAACGTGCCTCATTTGGGACTCCAGAGCAACTGTCTGTTTGCCACAAAGTCAAACCTGTGGTACACAAGGATTCTCCGAAGAGACACAGTGCTCAAGAAGTACAGTCTTCTGCTCAGGTCACTGTATAGCGTCCATGTCTTGCAACAGGAAGCACCAGGGCTCTAAAGACTTGGACCTTCATCCTTTTGCAGAGATATTGGGAGCACCACACACCCCTTCCTTACTAGTGACCTAATGAACCACCATGCTCTCCCAATCCATCTACTGACTTCATAGGACGTGTCACCAGAGACATGAATATCGAGGTAAGTAAACCTCTTGACAAGGTCGACACTCTCTCCGCAGACAGACACACAGCTGATGGCCGTGCCCAAGATGTCATTAAAGGCCTGGATCTTGATTCTTATTCAGGACACTCACAAGCCCAGACACTCAAACTCCTCACTCAGTCTCTGGAGAGCCCCAATCAGAGCCTCCATTGACTACGTGAGGATCACAGCATCGTCAGCAAAGTCAAGATCAGTGAATCTATCTTCACCAACGGATTCTTGGGAAGCCTTATCAACATGGACCAGAATCCCAAAGGAATGTTTCCAATTCAAGCCACAAAGAGCTGTTCTGAGATCTAAAGAAGGCCCTACCCAGTATTAGTGTATTGTTCCTAAGAATTTGCTTGGTGAGTGTACGTCTTACATGTGACATATCGCTCTCTACCCCAGAGTTTGCAGATTGTCCCCAACACCCTGCAAAACAGCCTTTGCCAAAATGTGTACATCATGACCCAAGAATGAAGTACAAAGTCAAAAATTAGCCAAAGGAAAAGACACCTCTGCCATTCTACCAGCTCCAAGCTCCCACGCTTGCCAGCTGAGGCTTCACAAGCGTTGCTGAGGGTATTTTATAAACCATCTACAGGTAGAGTTAAGATTTTCAGAATTTTAAAATTATAATTAGGTATGTAGTACTGATGTCCCACATTTCAGTCTTCTGCATTGTGAACTTGAAGAGTGTTTACTACCATGTTGCTGAGTCATAGGCTGCAAATGGGGCTTTTAAGAAATCTTGGAATCAGTGTAGCTTTCAAAACAGGCTATGAAGATGCTATTTGTTACTTTAATGGAAATTTTTTACAACCAGGACATTAAAATGGAAATATTCTCTTTGCATTTTTTTTACACAAATGCTCTGCTTAGCATTATAATGACGTCTCCCTCTTTTCATAAAAAATAAAAAAACCCTAGTTGAATACCTCGTCCCACTGCAAAGCACTCAGTCTATTGAATTAGTTATTAATTAATTATTGTCCACCCATCTCTTGAGGATTAATTATTTATTATTTATTATTAATTATTAAATTAACCCTAACCTTACTTTTATTCTATGTCAATTAGTGTTCCCTAATTTGAATTATTTATTCTGTCTTTTTTCTCTTTCTTCATCATGTAAATCACTTTGAGCTACATTGTTTTTATGAAAATATGCTATAGAAATAAATGTTGTTGTTGTTGTTGCAGCCTTTTATGGTACAATCAGGACTCTTCACTTCTGTGGCAAGTCTATAATTGAAATGTTGGGTGACTTTAAATGACAGGACTGTAAAATAAAAGTCCTTTTGAACTCTGAAAAGCAAACGACACAAAGACTCACTGCAGTTTATACTGAGAGTCTGTCCTATACTGGATGATGTTAGAATACATTGGTGTAAAGTATGGGTGTCAAAGTACTTGAATACTTTTTGGATGTGAAGCGCTTGCTTTAGATGGCAATTAACTAGCGCAGCGTCCTTCCCTGTTAACCTCTTTGTCCTACATGATGTTAGGGACTAAGACAAATTTTCTCTTGGTTTCCCCATCTGCTCCACAGTTTAAAATTAAAAATCAAACAATTCAGATGAGATTAAAGTGCACATTGTAGACTTCACTTTTTTAAGGAGATTTGCAGACATTTGGGTCACACCAATCTTTGCATACATCCATCCATCCATTTTCCAACCCACTTTGAATCCAAATACAGGGTTACGGGGGTCAGCTGGAGCCAATCCCAGCCAACAATCCTGGGCAGGGTGCCAACCCACCACAGGACACACACAAACACACCCACACACCAAGCACACACAAGGGCCAATTTAGAATCGTCAATCCACCTAACCTGCATGTCTTTGGATTGTGGGAGGAAACCCACGCAGACCACGGGGAGAAATGCAAACTCCACGCAGGGAGGACCCGGGAAGTGAACCCGGGTCTCCTAACTGCGGGGCAGCAGTGCTACCACTGCACCACCGTGCCGCCCATTCTTTCTTTCATTCAGTCGTGGCCAAAAGTTTTGAGAATAACCAAGTATTGGTTTTCACAAAGTTTGCTGCTTCAGTGTTTTTAGATCTTTTCATCCGATGTTTCTATGGTATGCTGAAGTAGAATTACAAGCATTTCATATGTTTCAAAGGCTTTTATTGACAATTACATTACGTTTATGCAAAGAGTCAATATTTGCAGTGTTGGCCCTTCTTTCTTTTTCAAGACCTTTTTCAAGATTGCTGTCAATCAACTTCTGGGCCAAATCCTGACTGATGGCAGCCCATTCTTGTAAAATCAATACTTAGAGTTTGTCAGAATTTGTGGGTTTATGTTTGTCCACCCACCTCTTGAGGATTGACCACAAGTTTCCAATGGGATTAAGGTCTAGGGAGTTTCACGGCCATGGACCCAAAATTTCAATGATATGTTCCCCGAGCCACTTAGTTCTCACGTTTGCCTTATGGCCCGGTGCTCCATCATGCTGGAAAAGGCATTGCTGGTCACAAAACTGTTCTTGGTTGGTGGGTAGCGTTGCTCTAGGAAAGATGCTTTGGTCCCATTCTTTATTCATGGCTGTGCTCTTAGGCTAAATTGTGAGTGAGCCCACCGCCTTGGCTGAGAAGCAACCCCAAATGGAGTGAATGGTCTCAGGATACTTTACTGTTTGCATGACACAGGGCTGATGTTAGAGTTCACCTTTTCTTTTTTCCGGATGCCCCAAACAATTGGAAAGGGAATCAGAGAAAATTACTAGGCCCCAGAAGTCTTCAGCAGTCCAATCCCTTTACGTTTTGCAGAATATCAGTCTGTCCCTGATGTTTTTCTTGGCTTCTTTGCTGCCTTTCTTGACACCCAGCAGGCCATCCTCCAAAAGTCTTCACCTCACTCACAAATGCCTGCTGCCATTCCTGAGCAAGCTCTACACTGGTGGTGCATCGATCCCGAGCCATAAATAAATAATGGGACCAAAACATCCTCCGAGAGCAACTTTTCCCAACCAGCCAAGAACAGTTTGGTGACCAGCAATGCCTTGGCCAGCATGTTGGAGCACCGAGCCATAAGGCAAAAGTGAGAACTAAGTGGCTCGGGGAACATAACATCGAAATTTTGGGTCTATGGCCAGGAAACTCCCCAGACCTTTAATCCTATTGAGAATTTCTGATCAATCCTTAAGAGGTGGGTGGACAAACATAACCCCCCCAATTCTGACAAAGTCCAAACATTGATTATGCAAGAATGGGCTGCCATCAGTCAGGATTTGGCCTAGAAGTTGATTGACAGCATGTCAGGGAGAATTGCAGAGGTCTTGAAAAAGAAAGAAGGGCCAATGCTGCAAATATAAACTTAATGCAATTGTCAATAAAAGCCTTTGAAACTTCTGAACTGCTTGTAATTCTACTTCAGTATACCAGAGAAACATCTGACAAAAAGATCTAAAAACACTGAAGCAGCAAACTTTGTGAAAACCAATACTTGTGTCATTCTCAAAACTTTGGCCACGACTGTACACAGCCCACCATTTCAAGGCACCATAATGTTTCGGACAATTTTTGTCACAGGTGTTTGTGATTCCTCAGTTGTGTTTCATGGCTTCATAAGATCCCTCGGCTTGCTTCTACCCTTTGGAGTCTGTAGTTGCCATTGTTCAACACGAGACAAGAGTTGTGCCAATTAAAGTCAAGGAAGCCATTATGAGGCTGAAAAACAAGAATAAAACCATTCTAGACATCAGTAAATCCTTAGGATGATGCAAGTCAACTGTCTGGAATATCATAAAAAGGAAAGAACACACTGGTGAGTTCAGTAATTAGAAAAGGAACTGGAAACCATGGAAGACCTCCTCTGCCGATGACAGAAGAATCCTCACTATGGTAAAGGAAAAGCCCCAAATGCCTGTCCAGTAGATCATACACAGTCTTTAGGGGGCCGATGTGGGCCTGTCAGAGACGACTATCTGCAGAAGACTTCATGAAGAGAAACACAGAGACCACACTGCAAGATCTTAACCACAGGTTAGACGTATAAACAGGATGAGCAGACTATAGTTTGCAAAGAAGAAATTCAAAGAGCCTGCAGAATTCTGGGAAAAGCTCTTATGTACAGACAAGAGAAAGATGAACATGCATTAGAACAAAGTGTGGAGATGAAACTGAACTGCCCAAGAATCAAAGCAGACCACCACATCTGTTAAAGATGATGCCTGAGGTGTTATGGCTTGGTCATGTATGGCTGCCACAGTTCCTGGCACACTTACTGCATCGTTGATGGAACTGCTGACGGCAGTGGCATAATGAATTCTGAGGTGTAGAGAAACATCGGATCCGCTCAAGTTCTAGTAAATTCCCCCAACCTCATTGGATCCTACAACAAGATAATGATCCAAACACACTGCTAAGGCAACAGAGCTAAACAATGGAAAATTCTTCAATGGCCAAGCCAGTCACTCGATTTCAATTCCATATATTAAAGAGAAAACTTAAGGGGACAAGCCCCGGAAACAAGCAAAAGCTGACGATGGCTGCATTAGAAGCTTGGCGTAGCATCACCAGAGAAGATCTCAGACTTCAAGCAGTCATTGCATGCAAGGGATATGCGACAAAGAACTAAATATGACATCTTTAGCAGTCCTGCCATTGCTGTGTCCCAAATATTATGATGTCCTGAAATTGGGGGACCATGAAGAAAATGTGTTGTTATTTCTACATGCTTTGACCGAAATTTATGAAGATACCCTTAAATTACAGTCTGCAGTGTGCACCTTAATCCTGTCTGAATTGCTTGATTTGCCATTTTAAACTGTGCAGCATAGAGGTAAATCGAGGAAAAATGTCTCTGTCTCAAACATTATGGAGAGGCTACTGTACTTACTCTCAGCACACTTCCAAACTCTTGGATTTAATATACTTTATGGATGTGTTATTAGAGTTTCTCCTCAACAGGTACAACAATCCAGAGCTGGAGATGTTTAATAATGCTACTTGTCTCCCAAGAGTTGATTTTCTCTAGCTCCCCTAATGGATTAGGATTATGTCATTCCTCCGTCAATCTGTTATAATGACACTTCAGACGGCTTTTTAAAAACGAGTGGCTCTGACATTCTACCTTTGAAACAAACTTTTTAAAATTATGCTTTTTTTTTGCTTGAAGTGTTTTCACTAAAGGGTGTTTGAAAATGTCAACCATCCATCCATTAATGTTCTTGAAGGATAAAGAGAATGACAGTCACTTTGAAGCTTAAATAACACTCTCACTCTCAGTCCTTGTCCTTTGCAAATTTGTGAGACTCAAATTATTTGATATGTAGATCTTCAACAATGATAGAAGCTGTAAACAATATACAGTACAAGAAGATTACAAATAAGAGAAAAAGGAAAACTTTTCTTGTTATACAAGCAGGACTTTATTTTCGCTGAAGAAAAAAACCAAGAAGTGCTAATTTATACTCGAAATATTAGAGTGACTGTTAAAGTGGCAGTCTTCTTTAAAATTTTTCAAGATAGCATAATTACATTATGTAGAATTGACAGAGGCTTAGCTTTCAAGATTTAAAGATTTGTAGCAAGCGCTAGATAAAATGAATTGTGTTTGTTCAGTATTTTAAATGTTGTGTTTGTTTGAACTTTTTCTCATGTATTTGGGGAAAAAAATACAGTGGAACCTAAAGATACGATCACCTCTGTATACGAGAAATTCAAGATAAGAGGAAAGTATGAGCGAAAAATTTGGATCTAAATATGAGCATTGGCTCACAGAACGAGCCACGAGCCAGGCTGTGGTTATGCGTGACGCGTTTCCCTATCCGCCTCGACTCGGGGATTCACCCAAGCTGACGCTGCCAGCCAGTCAGCTCACTCAGTGCTCCTTGTTCTCCCGTAGCGTGAGGATCTATGCATTTGTGCGCTTGTGATTTCATTGTTTCGCTGTAGCAGTTCGCTGTATGAGCATATCCAAAAATATCGCAGACATGCAGACGGAGAATAGGAGACGATTGCCCTCAAGAGGAGAGAGAGAGAGAGAGAGAGAGAGAGAGAGAGAGAGAGAGAGAGCGCGAGCGAGAGAGAGATAAGAGAGAGAGAGAGAGAGAGAGCGCGCGCGAGCGAGAGATAAGGAGAGAGAGATGCGCACGGGAGAGAAGAACCATCAGCTCAGTTATGCTCACATGACGCTCAGCAGACAAAGTGTATCCATACTACTTGTATTGCAAGACTTCGCTTGTTTTATCAAGTCAAAATTAATTAAAAAATTTTGCTCGTCTTGCAAAACACTCGTAAACCAAGTTACTTGCAAACCAAGGTTCCACTTGTATATATATACTGCTCAAAAAAATTAAAGGAACACTTTTTAATCAAAGTATAGCATCAAGTCAATGAAACTTCTGGGCTATTGATTTGGTCAGTTAAGTAGCAGAGGGGGATATTAATCAGTTTCAGCTGGTTTGCTGTTAATGAAATTAACAACAGGTGCAGTAGAGGGGCAACAATGAGATGACCCCCAAAACAGGAATGGTTTAACAGGTGGAAGCCACTGACATTTTTCCCTCCTCATCTTTTCTGACTGTTTTTTTCACTAGTTTTGCATTTCGCTATGGTCAGTGTAACTACTGGTAGCATGAGACGAAACCTGGACCCTACAGAGGTTGCACAGGAAATCCAACTTCTCCAGGATGGCACATCAATGTGTGTCATTGCCAGAAGGTTTGCAGTGTCTCCCAGCACTGTCTCAAGGGCATGGAGGAGATTCCAGGAGACAGGCAGTTAGTCTAGGAGAGCTGGACAGGACCATAGAAGGTCCTTAACCCATCAGCAGGACTGGTATCTGCTCCTTTGGACAAGGACAAACAGGATGAGCATTTCCAGAGCTCTACAAAATGACCTCCAGCAGGCCACTGGTGTGAATGTCTCTGACCAAACAATCAGAAACAGACTTCTTGAGGGTGGTCTGAGGGTCCAACGTCCTCTAGTGGGCCCTGTGCTCACAACCCAGCGCAGTGGAGCTCGATCGGCATTTACCACAGAATGCCAGAATTGTCAGGTCCACCAATGGCACCCTGTGTTTTTCACAGATGAGAGCAGGTTCACCCTGAGCACATGTGACAGATGTTGAAAGGTCTGCAGAAGCCATGGAGAATGTTATGCTGTCTGTAACATCGTTTAGCGTGACTGGAGCCATGGAGAATGTTATGCTGTCTGTAACATCGTTTAGCGTGACTGGTTTGGTGGTGGGTCAGTGATGGTCTGGGGAGGCATATCCATGGAGGGACGCACAGACTTCTACAAGCTAGACAAAGACACCTTGACTGCCATTAGGTATAAGGATGAAATCCTTGGACCCATTGTCAGACCCTACGCTGGTGCAGTAGTTCCTGGTTTCCTCTTAATGCACGACAATGCCCGGCCTCATGTGGCAAGAGTATGCAGGCAGTACCTGGAGGATGAAGGAATTGAGACAATTGAATGGCCTTCACGATCCCCTGACTTAAACCCAATAGAACATCTGTGGGACATTATGTTTCGGTCCATTAGGCGCCGCCAGGTTGCTCCTCAGACTGTACAACAGCTCAGGGATGCCCTCATACAGATCTGGGAGGAAATGCCACAAGACACCATCCGTCGTCTCATTAGGAGCATGCCCCAACGTTGTCAAGCATGCATACAAGCTCGTGGGGGCCACACAAGATACTGAAAAGCATTTTGAGTAGCAGAAATTAAGTTTTTGAAAAAATGGACTAGCCTGCCACATCTTCATTTCACTCTGATTTTAGGGTGTCTACACAATTGAGCCCTCTGTAGGCAGAAAACTTTTATTTCCATTAAAAGATTTGGCATCCTTTTGTTCCTAAGACATTGCCCTGTCGTTATTTGTATAGATATCCAACTTCATATTGAGATCTGATGTATCTAATGTGTTTCTTTAAAGTGTTCCTTTAATTTTTGTGAGCAGTGTATATATACTTGTATTTATCAGTGTTATTTGTTAGGTAAATTGATTTTTATGTTGATATTTTGGGGGTGCGGAACGGATTAACTGGATTTCCATTATTTTCAATGGGAACGTTTGTTCTAGTTACGAGAAATTCGCTATACAAGCTCAGTGCTGGAATGAATTAAACTCGTATCTCGAGGTTCCACTGTACCTGAATTGGAGTTTCCCTCTGCAAACCGTAAGGATGCCACTAATTACAACACTCAACCTTTTTGGAGGTAGGGGTTTTTCCTGATGTTAGGTTCGGGGTGGCATACATTAAAATAAAGGACGGCGCATTTCAAAAGGAAGGGAGGAAAGAAAGCATTGGGAAAAGATTGAGATATTACATAACAAGCAATTCTTTTCATTTCACTGAAAGGAAAACCAGATTATCTCTTTTCATCCCATCACACATGACATTAACGTGTTTTGGACGTTTCATCTGCTGTGTGAAGTCACTGGTTAGACTGTTTTAGTTTCACATTTCGGGAACTGGGTTTCTGCTGTTATTTAACCATTTGGGATTTTACCGGTTTCCATCCTTTTCTCAATCTTTGCAGTTACAGTGTTTTCACATTGGACTTTGTGTGTATGTGTTGATGTTTGTTCTTCGTTTTGTAACTTTTTATGTTCCATGATAAACACTTTGGACACAAGGTGTGAGTTAAGGCATATCTCATTGAGCTTCTCAAGACATGAAATACAAGATAACTCATATCTCAGTGTTTTCACCTTATAGATAGCGCTGGCCTACCTTTAAGCTTTGCTGCAACATCTTAGTTACTTACTATGGTGCTGCCATCTTCTGGAGAACCATAGAATTTTTTTGTTTTGGTGGCAACAGCTTGCAGAAAACAGTGCTGTAAATAATCAGTCCATAGCTATGTCATCAAAAAAAAAAACATATAAAACAGCTGATATTTTGAAACAACTATATTTGTTGCAAGATGATAGTGACAGTGATCAAGATAGTGACAATCAATTTGATGATATGGAACCTGTAGGCTCTGGCACTGATAAGAATTGATCCCCCAAAAGAATTTCTTCATTACAAGGTGTCTGCCTTGCCCTGACTATGAGGACAGCACTATATGCTACCACAGCTATGCTGATGACACACAACTGTATTTGTCAATAGCGCCTGATGACCCCGACTCTCTTGATTCACTGATATAATGTCTTACCTGTGTTTCTGAATGGATGAGTAGTAATTTTCTCAAACTAAATAAAGAGAAAACAGAAATTTTAGTGACTGGTAATAATGGACATAATGAAGTTATTAGAAATAAACTTGATGCATTAGGATTAAAAGTCAAGAAGGAGGTAAAGAATTTAGGGGTAACTATTGACTCAGACCTGAATTTTAAATCACATATTAATCAGATTACTAGGACAGCATTTTTTTCACTTAAGGAATATAGCAAAAGTTAGACCTTTTATAACATTGCAAGAAGCTGAGAAATAAGTTCACATATTTGTTTTCAGTTGACTAGACTACTGTAACGCACTCCTCTCAGGATCACCCAAAAAAGACATCAATCGATTGCATCAAGTGCAGAATGGAGCTGCTAGAATCCTAACTAGGAAAAGAAAATCCGAGCACATCTCTCCAGTCTTGATGTCACTACACTGGTTACCTGTGTCATTCAGAATTGACTTTAAAATACTGCTTATGGTTTACAAAGCCTTTAATAATCTGCTCCATCCTATATCTTGGAATGCCCCTCACCATACACTTCAAATCGTAACCTTAGATCTTCAAATGAGGGTCTGCTCATAATTCCAAGAGCTAAATTTAAAAGAAGTGGTGAGACGGCCTTCTGCTGTTATGCACCTAAAATCTGGAATAACTTATTGATAGAAATTCACCAGTCTAATATGGTGGAATAATTTAAAACACTGCTGAAAACACATTACTTTAACATGGCTTTCTCATAGCTTCATTTTAGTTTAATCCTGATGCTCTGTATATTCAATTAATTATCATTATTATTTATGGTGGCTCCAAAATCCTTACTAACCCCTACTCTCTCTGCTGTTCTTTTTCCAGTTTTCTGTAGTGGCGATCTGCGCCGCCACCACCTGATCAAAGCACTGTGAAGTCCTTACATTCATGGTATAAAGACCAGAGGTCCACATGACCGCCATCGTCAAGTTCTTCCAATTATTAACCCTGAATACAATGAGGACTGATTGAGGTCATTGATGTTAGGTAGAATGCCTAGAGGGGGCTGGGTGGTCTCGTGGCCTCGGAACCCCTGCAGATTTTATTTTTTTCTTCAGCTGTGTGGAGTTTTTTTTTTGCTTTTTCTGTCCTCCCTGGACCTTACTTTTATTCTATGTTAATTAGTGTTCTGTAATTTTAATTCTTATTTATTTTGTCTTTTTTCTCTTTCTTCATCACTTTGAGCTACATTATTTTTATGAAAATTTGCTATAGAAATAAATGTTGTTCCTGTTGTGATATGGATATTCTGCCACTCACTGAGTACAAACAGTCACCAACTGCACAGAACCAAGAAAAGTGTTATAATTGGGGCACATTTGCTTCAAACCTGCACTCTGTGTGGTGCCATCCTTCAAGGACTCTCCTCCAGATGGAGACTTTTAGTTACTGTTTCTGTTGATAATTAAAAACATCCCTTTCCAGTATAGATCTTTACCAGTTTTGATAGAGTTCAGTTTTTATTATAAAAGTATACAGCTAAACTGCAGAGTCCTGGTAATGCATGGCCCAGCAATCAATGTGTTAAGACAAGAAAGGTCGGCTCCATTTTGTGTTGTTCTTTTCTATCCCTGTATATTTGCATGTACATTGGGGGATTCAGGGTGTGTGGGTAATATCTTTTTGTAATGTATTCCTTTTACATTTACTTAAACTTTATATTTGAATTATTAATGTTTTTGTCTGTCGACTGGGGAGCTTGAGTGGAAGGTGAGGTGAGAAATTTAAGGGTTAGTATGGTATGACGTGGCGTCTGAACTTCATTCTGTGTGTGATGAGTGTGACTGTGGGTGTTACATGGTTTTACTTTAAACAATAGAGTGCTGGACAGTATTTATCTACATACAGTAACTTCAGAAATTATTCAGACCCTTTACTTTTTCACATTTGGTTATGTTGCAGACTTAAAATAACAACAACAAAAACAATTTTTATTTCTACAACACATTTTTATATGATGGATGGAACTAAAAGTGCAATACAAAGTTGCCTCAATAGCTTGCATATTGTAATCTTTTTAGATAGCCAATAAAAGGTGTCATTTTGCTCGACTTCTCCATAAATCAAAGAAAAAAAAAAAACAAATTAAAAACAGATAAGAAAATGAGCAACAGATCCCTGCAGCGTTTTCTACCCTAAGCTGGTTCACGACCTGTGCAATCTCAGTGGGATTGAGTGGTTCACAGCTAATTAGAGGATCAGCCTCAAGACCTGTGGACTCAGAGATGTCCAATATCTTATGCGGAGGATCAGCTTTAAACATCTGCTCAAAGTAGCCAGCCCAGCGGGTTACAATGCAGCATCATCTGTAAGCACCGTTCCATCATCCACCCTGACTGGGACTCTCTGAGGAACAGATTTAGATGAGCATAATGCTTTGATTCCTCTGTAGGCAGGACATTGGTCACAAGGCCATAGATGGTGTGTCACTTGCTTACAGATTCCTCTAACAAAAGCCTCCTTATCTGCCCTCAGAGTCCTTGCAGCCATCTTTCTCAGTTCCCGGTACAGACCTGAGTTGCCATCCAGACGTGCGCTGCGACTCCTGCCACCTGGATTGTGGCATCTACAGAGGAATAACACTACTCTCAGTGCCAGGTAATGATCTGGCGAGGGTCATCCTCAATAGGATCCATGATCACTTGCTCATCTATAAGTGACTAGAGCAGTCTGGTTTTACACCTAAAAAGTCTATCATCGACTGCACCCTGGCAGTGAACGTTCTCATGGAGTGTAAATTGGCAGGGTTTCTTGACAGCCATTGTCAATTTTCATAAAGCATTTGACTCAGTTGATTGAGCTGCCCCGGGAGATATACTGAAACTTTGTAGGTTCCCTCTGAAGTTGCTGGATATCATGTCCGGCCTGTATACTGGCTACTGTGAGTGCAGTACAGAGTAGAGGCAGAACCTCTGTGTTTTATCCAGCTGATTCTGGGTTTCCTCAGCTGTGGGTTCAACTCCTACTCTGTTCAATTGACTGGGTGTTGGTCAGGGTCATGGGGTCCAGTGGCTGTGGGACATCTTCTGGTGAAGAAAAATTCACTGATCTTGACATTGCTGACGATGCTGTGATCTTCACGTAGTCAATGGAGGCTCTGATCGGGGAGCTCGAGAGACTGAGTGAGGAGTCTGAGTGTCTGGGCTTGCGAGTGTCCTAATAAAAACCAAGATCCAGGCCTTTAATGACCTCTTAGGCACAGCCAACACCACTGTGTCTGTCTGCAGAGAGAGTGTCGATCTTGTTGAGAGGTTTACTTACCTCAGCAGTGACATTCATGTCTCTGGTGACACGTCCTTTGAAGTCAGTAGATGGATTGGAAAAGTATGGGGGAGTCATGAGGTCATTAGTTTGTGGCGCTCCCGATATCTCTGCAAAAAAAAAGGTCCAAGTCTTTAAAGCCCTGGTGCTTTCTGTTGCAAGACACGGACATTATTACAGTGACTTGAGATGAAGACTGGACTCCTTGAGCACTGTGTCTCTTCGGTGGATCCTTGAGTACCACAGGTTTGACTTTGTGGCAAACAGGCGGTTGTTCTAGAGTCCAAAATGAGGCACGTTTATGTGAATTGTGAGGAAGCGTCAGTTACGGCACTACAGCCATGTGGCACGATTCCCCGAGGGTGATCTGGCTCACAGGATCCTCATTGTTGAAGACCCGAGCTGCTAAACCAGACCAAGGGGACACCCTTGTGACACCTGGCTGTGGCAGATGTGGCATGTCTGCCTTGGGGGTTGTGGAGGGTGAGCTAACATGCTGTACCAGTGTCTACTCCCCAACCTGAACCTGACCAGACCTGATATCAGCTTTATCTCTCTATAGTTTCCACAATCCTGAATATTGCCCTTCTCCTTTTGAATTGTTACAGTCAAACTGTCCCACAATTCTTCTGGTATTCCCTCCTGGTCTAACATCTTCTGCATTAGTTCCCACTACACATCTACTCCCTCTTCAGCTAAGCTCTTCCACATGTCTGCTGGTTATTTCATCCAGTCCTGTTGCCTTTCCATTTTTCATATTTTTTCAGTGTCTCCTTTACTTTCTCCCTCCTTATTCTTGGTGTTAGCTCTTCATTTGGAAATCCATCCCATTCGAAGTATCTCTTCCATCTGTTCTTGATTCTATCAGTCTCACTCAAGACCACGCCTTGCTCCTCTTTCATCTGCTTTATCTGACTAAAATCCATTCCGGCCTTGTTCCTAGAATTCACTAGTTTCAGAATCATTCTCTCTCTCTCTCTTCTGTCTCTAATTTTTCATACACCTACTCCAAGACTTCTACCTTGGCGTCTCACCATTGCCATCTTTTTGCCTCCTTGTTTGTCTTCCTATACATTTGATTTCGGTAAATGACCAGATGTCACTATTTTAAAAGTTTTGAAGTTTCTGGCCCTTTTACAGAACAATCAGGAAGAAGCCAGAAAATTTGTACAGGGCTTCATTAACCTATCACCACCAAAAACCAGAGCACATTCAAAATTAACTGCCCTGGACTTCATTTCCCAGCAGCCTTTATAGGGCTGGGGGCAGTCCCTGAACTATGATGGACTTTTGGGGATCCACCCACAAAATATCAAGAAGCACCAGAAAGCAGGAGTCAGAGCTCGATGTGGCAGAGTTAAAGATGCTAAGATTTGCATTGGGTGAGACGAGGATGGATAGGATTAGAAATGAGGACATTAGAGGGCCAGCTCAGGTTGTACGGTTGGGAGATAAAGTCAGAGAGGCGAGATTGCATTGGTTTGGACATGTGCAGAGGAGTGTATTGGGAAAAGGATGCTAAGGATAGAGCAGCCAGGGAAGAGAAAAAGAGGAAGGACTAAGAGAAGGTTTATGGATGTGGTGAGAGAGGACATGCAGGTGATGGGTGTGACAGAGCAAGATGACAAGGACAGGAAGATATGGAAAAAGATGATCCACTGTGGCAACCCCTAATGGGAGCAGCCGAAAGAAGACAAAGATGAAAAAAACACACATAAATACTAAATAATAATCAAATAGAATAAAAAGAATAAATAATACATTACTAAATAAATGATGAATACAACAACATTATAACAAACAGTAGTAAACAATGAAAGATAAGGAAAACAGCAACACTTCAAACATGAGTCTTGGAGAAACCTTGGCCTGACCATAATGGTAACAGGTTTTTATAATCTCAGTTTGTGAGTTTCATTTATTAATTTAATTTAAATCAGTTTTATTTTCGATGGCCATTAAGGAGCTGTTAAAACCTACCACAGATACTTTTCCAATTAGAAGAAGAATTATTTTTCTTCTGATCTGCCCAGTAGGAGCATTGCATATCTGAGAAAACGGCTATAGGTGCCTGCACTCTCTAAAGAGTTGCTGAAGAGACAATAAACTGCTTTATTCGTTCAACCATCTTTATTTACACCTGCTGTAGTAAGAGCAAAGGAAAGGGTAAAATCGAAAAAAAAACATAAAAGTAGAAAAGGGTACCAGCTAGATTTTTTAATTCAATTCAGGCAGCTAGAGGCGACTGAAAGAGATATGTCTACATTAGAAAAGATCATAAAAGAGAAGTGCAGAGTGGGCTAATCATTATCTTAAAATGTAATTCATGGTCAAAGTGGGAAATAAATTATGAAATTAATTAAATAATAGTGAGTTATTGTTGTACATTGAAAAGCGCTCTAGAGGTGGTGCAGTAGTCTAATAGAAAGAGTGCCATAGGGAAGCAGGAAAAAATGTAAAAACTAAGGACCACCCGGCAGTATCTAAAAGCTGCTTCACTGCACACGGAGATGATACTCTCCTCCATCATAATACCTGACTAACAGCCCAAGGCATGCAAAAGCATAACTAGCAGGGAATACATGAAATTGGAATGGGAGAGCCGGTGTAAATCTAATACTTGCTTTAAATTGCATTACATTTGCACAAATTGAAAAAAGTAAAAGTTTCACCCAAAACTCCGCATCTTGACCTTACTTAAAAAAAATAAAGAAAGGCATTCCTGCAAAAAAAATAAATAAATAAATAAATAATAAATTAAATGGTTTATCTGGGGTTTCTTGAATGGCTTAGATGTATTTTCTATTTTACTGTTTTTGAATTTTCTTTCACGTCTTTATCTACTTGGATCTACTTCAGGGTGTCGTGCCATGCAACAGCCTTTTGAAAAGAAACTTTCTGTTTTACTTATTTTTACTTCGATAAACGTTTCTTTTTTTTTTTTTTTACCAATTATTAATTTTATTAACTATTAAATTGAAGATTTGACTGATATGTTAGTGTAACTTTTTTTTCAAAAGAGTTTTAAATTAAGGATATGCTGCTGTCATTGCAGACCTGAGCATCAGCTTGTCTGAAAGCGAACTTGAGGGATGTCACAGGGTGAGCAGTGAGGATCTGAAGGCTACCTTGTGCCTACCTCATATCCCTGTATTCCATTCTAATACGGTGGAGCACTTTAGAAAACTGCTAGAAACTCATTACGTTAACGTGGCTTTCTCACAGCTTCATTTTAGAGTAACCCTGATATTCTGTATATGCATTGAATTATCATTTTTTATGATGGCTCCGCAATCCGTACTAACCCCTACTTTCTCTGCTGTTCTTTTTCCAGTTTTCTGTGGTGGCAATCTGCACCACCACCACCTGATCAGGGCACCGTGCTGTCCTTACATTGGTGGATTGAAGGCCAGAAGTCCACATGACCATCATCATCTAATTCTTTCATGTGAAGCCTGAAAACCATGAGGACTGTTTGAGATTATTTATGGTAGGTAGAATGCCCAGTGGGGGCTGGCCAGGTGGTCTTGTGGCTTTTTTTCAGCCCTAGGGAGTTTTTTTTTCTGCTCTCCCTGGCCTATATACTGTATATCGGGCAGCACGGTGGTGCAGTGGTTAGCGCTGCTGCCTCGCAGTTAGGAGACCTGGGTTCGCTTCCAAGGTCCTCCCTGCGTGGAGTTTACATGTTCTCCCCGTGTCTACGTGGGTTTCCTGCGGGTGCTCTGGTTTCCTCCCACAGTGCAAAGAAATGCTAAATTGTCCATAGTGTGTGGGTGTGTGTGTGTCCGCGCCCTGCGGTGGGCTGGCACCCACCTGCCTTGCGCCCTGTGTTGGCTGGGATTGGCTCCAGCAGACCCTGTGACCCTGTGTTAGGATATAACAGGTTGGATAATGGATGGCTATATATATATATATATATATATATATATATATATACTGTATACAGTATGTATATATTTTTTTTACTTTTCTTTCTTCATCTTGTAAAGCACTTTGAGCAACATCATTTTTATGAAAATGTACTTTACAAATACATGTTGTTGTTGCTGTTGTCGTACTCAGCTGGTAGCACTACTATCACTACCACCCAATTAGATACCTCACACCATATGTGATGAACAGCTCGTCCAAGGGTGATGAAGATCTGGAGTGAGGATAAAAGTAAGCGGGAACAGGATTTAAAACTGGCCAGCCTTCATCGCTTTTTAGCTTGAAAGATCTATCAAGTCATTGCAAATTCAGGTATCATGACATTTGAGTATTGCAGAGAATTGGCATAAACCTTCAATTTCAGGTGCTATTTAATGTTGGATGGGTTACATCAGAAATGATCAGACAGAGTAGAAAAAGCAGGAGGGCCCAAGGCCTGGAGACTTACTGTATGTGAATACAATATACTAAAAAGTGAGCACATCACTGTAAGAGACAACTTTAGAAAGTTAATGTTATATATTAAATTGATATTGTGTTTGCTTACTTTCTGTAGAATGTCAGATTCTCATAGTTACCAGGATAGGGTATAGTCTTTCACCCCCTGTAAGTTAACATGAGTAGAACTTTCTTAGTTATATCTGAAGAGCAGAATGTTAATTAACTCTTTTGAGGTGGATGTTGGCACATAACAACATGTAGGGGTGTCTCCATGCAGCCTCTACACGAACGCGTTCTGCACTACGATCAGCTGAGAATCAGTGAGCTGATGCTGGTACATCACTTTCATTTTCAATCTCCAGATCACTTGCATTCAAATCAGAGTCCAATTAGTCAGAGTCCCATTCAGCAATAATACACAAAACGCTGGCCACGGAGCATTTTGCTTTGCATAGTCACTTTGCTGTCTCTCCATAGCCAGGTGGCACCTGTATGAAGACAGCTTGGGTGGGAAGAGCAGCTGCTCTGCTGCGCATTCCAACCAGCCGCTGAAAAAATATTCAGCCCTCAAAGAGTTAAGTCAGTTAGGGTGATAGTCTTACTGCTTGCATTGATTATTGAATTTTCTGCTAGCATCAATTATCGATTTTTCTGGCCGTGCCTAACGTGCCTGAAGTATACTGTAACTGTATGACCAAACTTAGAGAAATGAAACAAGATATATAAGCCTCATACAGAACTTTTCTTAAACAAGAACTTTTCATTTCTTTGCCTTATTAGTTTTTTCTCTATTTAGTGTGAATTGTTTTGAAATTTTATTAAAATTTATAAAAGAAAGAAATTTTGATCACGCATCACACTGGTGCTTGAATCATCCCATGAAGCAAACTAAAAGCTGCAGAACTTTGGTAATCTCTATATAAAATCCATCAGTCTGTCTATTTTCAGGAGAGAACTACTTAACGGATTTAGATCGGGTTTTTTTCTATAATTTACTTGAACATTCCGGTTGATTTTGCGACTTTTCTCATCACGCTAAATATCATAACTCGGTTGCAGCACCGATTTATTCACATGAATCTGAGAAACAGGCTGCGGGCTGAGGAGAGGGCGGTGGGGCCCTCCTCACTCACGCAGCAGCCTCCATTCGAATCACTCGACCTCTCACCATGTGTTGTTGTGTACCTCGCCTCCACTTAGCTAGCGATACTTGTTTGTTCAGCAGACATTATCATCTAGTGATTGTTAAAGAGTAATGTTTGACATTTTTTGAGAGAGAGATCAGAACTATGTGTGTTTTAGAGGGTAGCTGCTGATTGCCGGAGATATCACAGCCACATGCTCTTCTCCCCACGTCAGAGCTGAATGCGATCAGATACGGTGCCAATGTCTGATGTTGAAGCGTACCTAACTTCTGCTTGGATACCTTGCCAACTTTTTATAATTTTGACAAAGGGATCACAGCTACATTCTCGCCTCTAATAGCAAAACCAAAAATATTGTATACCAAGAGGCCATTGGACATGAAAGCTATCAATATAAATTCTTCTCTATATAACTTTTTTTTTTAATTGATTTTGAAAGTTTATCCTGTTTCGCTACTGCGTGGACTGAGCCGCGGGGGACAGCTAGTTTTGGATAAATGCAGCTACAATCACAATTAAAACTTATATGTAGGATTCACACTTTGAAATGCAGTCTGGATTTATCCATGTTACCAGCTAGGATGGGGTTACACCATCTTGTTGAAGCTTATTTTTAAACTCAGAAAGAGAGAAAGGATTCACTCCATTACAGGTATGTGCACTGTGAAGATTAGAGTCATTCTAAATGCTGGTGTCTTTAACCAGGCAGCTCTGGATGAAACAGACTTCTAACAGCCTATTCCTTTTGTGGACACACCAAGCTTGACCTTCTGTATTCAACTTTTAATGCCTTTAAATCTAATTCTGTGGTATATTTGGACAGGATTTATTATCTCACTGCAACATACAAGTCTGTTATTGACAGCAGCAGACAGCTTCAGTATCCAGTGGTAGAGCGAGTTTGTGGCTCAGTTAGAAGGTGGCTGATTTTTAATGATCTCCATGGGTGTGTGTGCTCACATGGCTGCAGGGGGTTAGTGGAGTAATTGGGGCAAGACGCACCTAAACGTGAGGATGTGGTCTGACTCAAATACTTCTTCAGCTTTACGAAATTTACGATTGAAGCGCTGCATCCACAAGGGCAGATGAAAAAGGAGCCTGCACAGTAAGAATGGGTGAGAAAAAAGAGAAATAATGAGGAAAATTAGCCTGGCCAACAAGAGAAAGACAAGCAAGAGATAGAGGTTAACTAGAGAGAAGACAGAGATGCAAAGAGAAAGAATATGAGCGCCCGTGCTGCAGGGAGCAATAGGAAGATGGTTGTTAGTGAGCTTGATGGCTGTAGGAGCCTGAAGCTGAAGAAAAGACGCTCCTACTGAGCGATTGCCAGGGAGCAGGAATGGCCCAATTGATGGCATCTCCTGCAAGGGCCGAGTGTGAGCAGCGGGAGATGAGTGTGCGGCTCAATAGGTTGCCCCGCAGACACTGAAGGGAGGGTGGCATTGAACAGAGCCAGGATATGAATGTTGACTACACCTGTCAGTATCCTACTGGGAGTTCCAAACAGGGTAAGGGGAGGAGATGCCAGGTTTGAAAGGTCAGTATTTTGGGCTCAGATTTTTGTGGATCTTCTCTGGTTTTAACCTCTGATTTTCATGGAGTATGTATTTGACTTTAACCTCCACCTTCACTGCTTTTTATTGGGTTATTTATTTATTGAACATTTTGAACACGGCACTTCTTGAATGCTGTTTTGTTGTTGGGTTTCAATAAAAGCACTGGAGCACTTTTGCACCAACCCCTTGCTTTGTGCGTTAAGTCCTCAAACGCTGGGCTCAAACTCGGTTAAGTTATCAGTGTTAGTGGGTTGAAGAGGCTCCCCTTTAGGACCCGGTAACGTGGGGCTGACCCGCACCATCACAAGTATAAGCCAGAAGTTCTTGTGTGTGTGTGTGTGTGTGTGTATGTATGTATATTGTGGTCCCCGGCCGGGACGCCCAGGAGGACCAGAGGAGGGCTTGTGCCTCCTCCAGACCGCAAGGGGGCGATCGCCCTGGTTATGTTGGGGGCCTCGGGTTAAGGGCTTGGAAGCCCAGCCCTGTAGGGACCCGTGGCCGCGCCCCGGTGCCTGGATATCCCGAGAGACCAGCACTTCCGCCACACCAGGAAGTGCTTGGGGGAAGACTTTGGGTGACACCTGAAAGGTTGCCGGGAGGACAGCCGGCACTTCCACCACGCTGGGGCGTGGCCAGGGGAGGAATGCCGGGAACACCTGGTGCTCGTCTGGGATGTGCATATAAGGGGCCGCCTCCCTCCAGTCATTAGTGGAAGTCGGGTGGAAGAGGACGGAGCTGGAGTGAGGACTGGAGGCGGCCAGGAGAAAGAGAGGCACAGGACTGTGTGGCCTGGACATTGGGGGAATCGGTGCTGGAGGCACTGGGGTTTATGAGTGCACGAAGTTTGTAAATGTTTGTAAATAGTGTGTTGGGTGATGAACAACATGTCTGCCTGTCTGTGTCCGGGCCAGCGTCCACAATATATATATATATATACTGTATATTGTCAGTGATGCCAGGGCCACCTTGAGGGACTGGAAGAGGGCATGCACCTACGTTGGATCACGTGGGGGCCGCCACACTTGTTGCTTTGGGGGCCACGGGTTGAAGGCTTGGAAGCCCAACCCTGTAGGAGCCCGTGGTCACTGCCAGGGGGCACCCCAATGCCTTGGGAACTTTGGACCTCAGCACTTCTGTCACACCAGGAAGTGCTGGGGGGAAGAGAAACAGGGACACCCGGAATGCTTCCGGGAGTACAGCCGGCACTTCCGCCACACCGGGGTGTGTCAGCGGGTGATTGCCGGGGAGCACCTGGAGCATATCCGGGTGAAGATAAAAGGGGCCACCTCCCTTCATTTCAGTTTGGAGTCTGGAGAGAAGGAAGCACTGAGCTTGCTGGAGGAGGCAAGGAGGTGGCCTGAAGAGAATAAGGTGTTGTGTGGCCAGGACATTTTGCGGGTTTGTGTGCACTTTGAATTGTAAAATAGTTTTGTAAATAAATGTGTGGTGGTGGAAAACAACATGTGTGCCTGTCTGTGCCCAGGTTCCGTTCACAATATATATATATATATATATATATATATATATATATATATCCATCCATCCATCCATTTCCTAACCCGCTGAATCCGAATACAGGGTCACGGGGGTCTGCTGGAGCCAATCCCAGCCAACACAGGGCACAAGGCAGGAACCAATCCTGGGCAGGGTGCCAACCACCGCAGTATATATATATATATATATATATATATATAACACACAGCTTTTCTAAAACATAAGATAAAATAACTGATCTCAAGTAAAAAGTAAAACTGAGTTGTACCAACTTTAAATCCCTGAAAAAAAAATAAGTCCCGTAGAATTATTTATTTACAAATTTACAAAGAGAGAACATTATAACAAGAAGGAGCAGGGCAGCCAATTTATTATTTATTTTCTTTCTTATTATTGTTTATTTGGCAAGAATTGGGAGTTTCTAGGAATTTGTGTTATTCCAGATTTTTTTTTTCTTCATTTTCATTGTTACTAAGCCATTGTGATAGGGGATGGTCTGTAATTTGCTAATTAGGTGTTTCAGTTGAAATTCTCTATTTGTTGATGGTTTTTGACTTTTCTGCACAGTCTGCACAGTACTGGCTTCGCATCCTGGGACCTCCATGCATGGAGTTTGCATGTTCTCCCTGTGTCTGTGTAGGTTTCCTGTAAGTACCACTAAATTGGCTGTGGTGTGGGTGTTTGCCCTGCGATGGTCTGGTGCCCAGTCCAGTTGTTGCTCCCGCCTTGTTCCCTATGCTAGCTGGGATTGGCTCCAGCAGCCCCTGTGTTCCTGTTCAGGACTAAGTGGGTTAGAAAATGGCTGACAGTGCTCTAAACCAGTTCAATATGCAGAGTTCCATGCAAAAGTAAATTGTAGCTCGGTCAATGTTTTTTGTTTCATTCATATACACTAATAATTTTTGTGAACTTTATGAAAATGTTAAATTACAAATTAAATACTGATTTGACTATTCAGCAGCTTAGAGACATTCTTCTATTTTTTTAATATTCCCTCCTTTCATGATTTTTTTCTTCATTTCGAATGATATCACTTCATAAAAATGTATTAATGTAAATTTCCTTTGATATTTGGAAAAAGGGTAGAGGTTAACTCCTCTCTGAATGTTTTGTCTGTTCAGACTTCATTTGATGCGTACATGAAATGAAGCGGGCAATTAAGATATTCAAAGAAAAGGAGGAAGGAACACAGCAAGAGAAGATTAAATGGGTGAAAGACCACAATGTTATGAAGAACAGCCAATAGTGAAGATAAAGGAAGAGGTTAAAAAGTTATTTGGTGTTTGAGAGCTGGAGGAGCGGGTGATCTGAGTTTGCTTTCTGCTTTGTTTTAAAGGGTGACATCTATGTAAGAGAATGAAAAAAGAAAAGTTACATGAGAGCAATAGGGATGACATTAAGGGTTCTCATTGAGTGGTTCTCAGTCGGGTTGTAGCCCACTAGGAAGAGAAGGCAGATATCCAGGTGTGACTCAAGATGGCTGAAACGAATTATTAAACAGCAGCAAAATAATGAAATCACTAAAAATTAACTTACAGCATGGGTGTCAAACATACAGCCCACGGGCTGAATCCGGTCAACTTGTTATATACGTCCCACAGCGACTGTTGGTTTTCTAAAGAAGAATCCACAATTGTCTATGAAATCATTTAAAACTGGCAAAAGTAATTGGTACCCATCTTTGTTTATTATGTTTTATAACAAAAATCAGACTTTGCAATCGGGATTTGATTCAATAGAATATTTCAAATAATAACACAAATGAAAATGTCATGGTCAAAGATGATGGGGCCCCTCGCCTAATATTTCATTGTACAACCTGTAGAGTTTATTGATTCCTGGAGCTCTACATGAGTCTTCTGCACCTGCCCATATACAGTTGTGCTTGAAAGTCTGTAAACCCTTTAAAATTTTCTATATTTCTGCATAAATATGACCTAAAACATCATCAGATTTTCACTCAAGTCCTAAAAGTAGATAAAGAGAAACCAGTTAAACAAATGAGACACAAATATTATACGTGGTCATTCATTTATTGAGGAAAATGATCGAATATTACATATCTGTGAGTGGCAAAAGTATGTGAACCTCTAGGATGATCAGTTAGTTTGAAGGTGAAATTCAAGTCCGGTGTTTTCAATCAATGGGATGCTAATCAGGTGTGAGTGGGCACTCTCTGTTATTTAAAGATCAGGGATCTATCAAAGTCTGCTCTTCACAACACATGTTTGTGGAAGTGTATCATGGCATGAACAAAGGAGATTACTGAGGACCTCAGAAAAAGAGTTGTTGTTGCTCATCAGGCTGGAAAAGGTTACAAATCCATCTCTAAAGAGTTTGGACTCCACCAATCCACAGTCAGACAGATTGTGTACAAATGGAGGAAATTCAAGACCATTGTTACCCTCCCCAGGAGTGGTTGACCAATAAAGATCACTCCAAGAGCAAGGCGTGTAATAGTCGGCGAGGTCACAAAGGATCCCAGGGTAACTTCTAAGCCACTGAAGGCCTCTCTCACATTGGCTAATGTTCATGTTCATGAGTCCACCATCAGGAGAACACTGAACAACAATGGTGTGCATGGCAGGGTTGCAAGGAGAAAGCCACTGCTCTCCTTAAAAAACATTGCTGCTCGTCTGCAGTTTGCTAAAGATCATGTGGACAAACCAGAAAGCTACTGGAAGAATGTTTTGTGGACGGATGAGAGCAAAATAGAACTTTTTGGTTTAAATAAAAAGTGTTATGTTTGGAGAAAGGAAAACACTGCATTCCAGCATATGAACCTTATCCCATCTGTGAAACATGGTGGTGGGAGTATCACGGTTTGGGCCTTGTTTTGCTGCATCTGGGCCAGGACGGCTTGCCTTCATTGATAGAACAATGAATTCTGAATTATATCAGAGAATTCTAAAGGAAAATGTCAAGACATCTGTCCATGAACTGAATCTCAAGAGAAGGTGGGTCATGCAGCAAGACAACGACCCTGAGCACACAAGTCGTTCTACCAAAGAATAGTTAAAGAAGAATAAAGTGAATGTTTTGGAATGACCAAGTCAAAGTCCTGACCTTAATCCAATCGAAATGTTGTGGAAGGACCTGAAGCGAGCAGTTAATGTGAGGAAACCCACCAACATCCCAGAGTTGAAGCTGTTCTGTATGGAGGAATGGGCTGAAATTCCTCCAAGCCGGTGTGTAGGAATGATCAAAAGTTACCTCAAACGTTCACCAGATACTGAAAGCGAAGGTTCACATACTTTTGCCATTCACAAATATGTAATATTCAATCATTTTCCTTAATAAATAAATGACCAAGTATAATATTTTTGTCCAACTGGTTTCTCTTTATCTACTTTTAGGACTTGAGTGACAATCTGATGATGTTTTAGGTCATATTTATGCAGAAATGTAGAAAATTCTAAAGGGTTCACAAACTTTCAAGCACAACTGTAGAATTTAAATCAAATATGTTTCATCAATACATGGTCAGTTTTGCAATTTAATACAAGAAAAAACTTATGAAGTTGTAACAATGGATTATTGAGAGTATAAGGTAAAAGATTGAAGGTAACTAAAGGGTTAACTAAATGTTAAAATTTGCAGTGATGGGTACTTTTTGTTATATGAATTGGCACCATCCTTCAGATGAGGTGTAAAACCAAGGTCCTGACGCTCTGTGGCCATCTGAGACCCCTGAGCATTTTATGAAAAGAGTTGGGTATATCCTGACGTCATTCTGGTCATTTTGGCCAATTAATCACTCCCTGTCTCTTATTGGCTAGCTCTGTCTCTGATCTCTTTACCACCTAATAACTAATGTGTGGTTAGAGTACTGGTGCAAGATGGCTGCTGTCGCATCATCAAAGTGGATGCTGCACATTGGTGGTGGTTGAAATGGCTTCACTCCTTCTGTGTAAAGGGTTTTGAGTGTATTGAAAGGCACTATATAAAAACAACATCTTCTTCTGGATTAGGCACTAGTTTTAGTAAAACTGATTTAACCGGGCTGCGGTGGGCTGGTGCCTTGCCCGGTGTTTGTTTCCTGCCTTGCTCCCTGTGTTGGCTGGGATTGGCTCCAGCAGACCCCCGTGACCCTGTAGTCCGGGCTTTCATTTTTTAACCAAATCCACTCAATGGGTTAAATGTGTAGTTTCATTCTTCTGTAGCAAAAGCACTTACATTTTTTAAAGATAATAATTGCTCTTGATGATTATGAGGTGTGTGCTAAATTACATACACAGAACGTTAAAGAAATACCTGTCTGGTATTTTGAGGTGTGTTATGATTTCAGCTTTTTATTGATTTTCCCTGAACTCACTTGAAGTAAAAATATGTGCTACGTATCATATCTGTTTTTTTTTTTAGCAGGAGAATGTCATTATTTTAATTACTAGATTAGGCCATCTTTTAAAAAGTTTACTTTCATTTCACTCCTTTTTTGACATCATTTTGTTTTGTCCACAGGCCCAGCTATGTTGCTGGCTGTGCATCTGCTGTTTCTCAGGATGCATCGGATCTACTTTAGCGCGGCTATTAAAAGTTCACACAGACTGTTCGAGTTTGGATTATTTTGCACATTATTTTGCAACTCTTTCTCTGTTTTTTTTTTTTGGTTTATGATATCCTTGGCTATGATTTCATCAATATTCAAATCTTGTTATACACATCCCACAGTGACTGTTGGTTTTCTTAAAAAGCACCCTTTAAAGTGAAATTCATATATATAGACATGGACAAATGTGTTGTTACCCCTGCATGAAAAGAGAAGAACCCACAATTGTCTCTGAAATTATTTAAAACTGACAAAAGTAATTGGTACCCATTGTTATTTATTCTACATTTAACAAAAAGCAGACTTTGCATTTGAGGATTATTTCAGTAGAATATTTCAAATTAATAACACAAATGATAAAAATGATGGGACCATTCACCTAATATTTCATTGCACAACCTTTAATACACCATCTGGACCCGCTGCTTTGCTGGCAAGAAGTCTTCTCAGCTCTCTGCTCACATGGGCTGCTGTAATTGTGGGTGGGGATGTCTCTCCTATGCTGGTATCAACAGAAGGATGGTTGGAGGGTGCAGTACTCCGATGTGAGAGTGGGTTAGGGTGGTCAAACCTGTTAAAGAAGTTGTTCATCTGGTTTGCTCTCTCCACATCTCTCTCGATGGTGGCACCCCGCTGTGAGCTGCAGCCAGTGATGATCTTCATCCCATCCCACACTTCCTTCATGCTGTTATTCAGCAACTTTTGCTCCAGCTTTCTCCTGTACTGCTCTTTCGCCACCCTGAGCTGGACTTGGAGTTCCTTCTGCACGTAGTTGAGCTCATGCTGATCACCGTCTTTAAAAGCCCTTTTCTCCTGGTTCAAAAGGCCCTTGATGTCACTTGTAATCCATGGCTTGTTGTTAGCATAGCAGCATACTGTTCTTACTGGAACTACAATGTCCATACAGTAAGTTGATGTAATCAGTTGTGCAGTCAACAGCCTCTTCAATGTTCTCACTATGTGACCCCAGCACTATATCCCAGTCTGTAGTTCCAGTCTTTCAGAGCCTGCTCTGCCTCAGGGGACCACTTCCTGAATGAGCATGTGGTTGTAGGTAGCACCCTCACTCTTGGTTTGTAGTGAGGCTGAAGCAGAACCAGGTTATGATCTGCTTTCCCAAGCGCAGGTAGCGGGGTGGCACTGTATGCGTCTTTAACGTTAACATTTGCATACAGTAGGTCGATAGTCCTATTTCCTCGGGTGTTACAGTCCACATACTGGAAGAATCCTAATCCTGTCCATCCTCGTCACACCCAATGCAGATCTTAGCTATCTTTCACTTTTCTTTTCTACCTCCAGCTCTGTCTCCTGCTTTCTAGTCATATAACATAGCTGATCTCACTACCGTCCTATAGACTTTCCCTTTCACTCTTGCTGATATCCGTCTGTCACAAATCACTCCTGACACTCTTCTCCACCCATTCCACTCTGCCTGCACTCTCTTTTTCACCTCTCTTCCACAATCCCTATTACTCTGTAATGTTGACCCCAAGTATTTAAACTCATTCACCTTCACCAACTCCACTCCTTGCATTCTCACCATTCCTCTGACCTCCCTCTCATTCACACACATGTATTCTGTCTTGGTGGTCCTACTGACCTTCGTTCCGCTCCTCTCTAGAGCTCATCTCCACCTCTCCAGGGTCTCCTCAACCTGCTCCCTACTTTCACTACAGATCGCAATGTCATCAGCAAACATCATTTTGTTAATAATAGTAATAATAATAATAATAATAATAATGCTTTTGTTAATAAATGTAAATTCAAGAACAAGCACATTTCAAAAAACTGCAGTAACAGTACAAGAGGGAAAATATTATGGTCTGTGTTAGGGAGGCCCTCACATATTTTCAATGTACACCTTGGGGGACCTTGGAGGAATAAAGGTGGGGATCCACTGATCTAGTATACAGTATGTGTTGGAAGCTTTTTAACATTAATAGAGATGTGGTTTGGAGAAAATTTCTGATGACACTTCCTCGTTTCACCGGTTTTGTAAGTTTTAGTATGTCAGTAAAACTGGTTTAACCAGCCTTTAATATATAAACCAAACCCAAACCCACACAATGGCACAAAAATGTAACTTCATTTAGCTCTACAAAAGCGCTTTAGTTTTCAAAGATAATTATACTGTAGCTCTTGATGATTATGAGGTGTGTATTAACTTAAATAAACCGAAAACATTCAAGAAAGAAATGCCTTTAATAAACCCACTCTGGTATTTTGAGGTCTGTTATGATTTGAGGTTTTTATTGGTGTGTCCTGAACTCCCCTGAGGCATAAACATGTTCTGGATATCATTTCAGGGGTGTTATACCAGGAAACTGTCATTATTTTTATTATTTACTAGATTAGAACCTTCTTTTATTTCACACCTTTTTTGATGTCATTTTTGTTGTCCACAAGCCCAGTGATGTTGCAGGCTCTGCATCTGTTGTTTCTCAGGATGTACATTAACAGTCCATCCATTGTCTAACCCGCTGAATCCGAACAGGGTCACGGGGGTCTGCTGGAGCCAATCACAGCCAACAGGGCTGTTCCAATTTGGATCATTTTGTTTTTTTAATATTTGCAACTTTTTCTCTGTTTTTTTTTTTTGGTTTATGATTTCCTTGGGCGGCACGGTGGCGCAGTGGTAGCGCTGCTGCCCCGCAGTTAGGAGACCCGGGTTCACTTCCCGGGTCCTCCCTGCGTGGAGTTTGCATGTTCTCCCGTGTCTCGCGGGTTTCCTCCGGCACTCGGTTTCCTCCCACAATCCAAAGACATGCAGGTTAGGTGGATTGGCGATTCTAAATTGGCCCTAGTGTGTGCTTGGTGTGTGGGTGTGTTTGTGTGTGTCCTGCGGTGGGTTGGCACCCTGCCCAGGATTGGTTCCTGCCTTGTGCCCTGTGTTGGCTGGGATTGGCTCCAGCAGACCCCCGTGACCCTGTATTCGGATTCAGCGGGTTAGAAAATGGATGGATGGATGGATGATTTCCTTGGCTATAATTTTCTATCTTATGCTTTGAGTCTTGATGGTCTATTTTGATTACCAGTTTTGACCTTCACTTTGTCTTTTGACTATGTTCTTCCATTCTTCATTTTGCTTCGGCAGACAGTTCAAAATGATAAAATGAAACACTCCATCCAGCTGACTGAGTGTTCTTTTGAAAATTCTGGCATCATTATTTAAACAAGAAATGGGTCCTGTGAACCTCGCCCCGGACACAGACAGGCAGACACGTTAATGTCACCCACAGACACAGGTTTATTCTCCATTTCTTTTACAATTCTGCTCACCAACCCCCCTCAGTCCAGGCCACTCCAATGCCTTCTCTTTTCTTCTTCTCTTTTCTCTCTCTCTCTCTCTCTCTTTTCTTCTGACCGCCTCCTTCCTCCTCCAGACGTTGCCACTCTTCCACCTGACCCTTGTCAATGACTGGAGGGAGGCGGCCCCTTTTATAGGAATCCGGATGGGCTCCAGCTGCTTCCCGGAAATCTCCCACGGACACACCCCCGTATGGCGGAAGTGCCGGCTGCGTACCCGGAAGCCGTCCGGGTGTTCCCAGTCGTCTTCTGGGATTATCAGGCACTGAGGTGCCGCCTGGCGGTGGCCACGGGTCCCGACAGGGCTGGGCTTCCAAGCCCTCTACCCGAGGCCTCCAGTATAACCAGGACGGACTCCCCCTCTCGGTCTGGAGGAGGCACAAGCCCTCCTCTGGTCCTCCTGGGCGTCCCGGCCGGGGACCACACGGGATATACCGGCATCGGGGCGCCGCCTGGCGGTGGCCACGGGTCCCTACAGGGCTGGGCTTCCAAGCCCTGTACCCGAGGCTCCCAGCATAACCAGGACGAACGCCCCCTCTCGGTCTGGAGGAGGCACAAGCCCTCCTCTGGTCCTCCTGGGAATAGGGACCACAGTCCATATGGCTCATTTTGTAAACTATGCTCTTTTTACAAGAAAAAGCAAACATTGTAGATGACAGTAATGTCTCATTAATGTCAGACACAGTATCACAGAGCTTTTTGAAGCAGGAATGATATTTCTAAGATGGCACGAAATTTTGGGGTGCCAACCGGGTCATCCATTTTATTGGCTGAAGACAAAAGCAACAAGAACAACAACAACAAAAAAAAGCACTCTTCAGCATTTGTACCATTATGTGGGAAAACCTAGTCAATTGTCAACTGGATGGGCTAGGAAGCCAAGTCGTAGTTACCAGAGCTCTGCCAGTAAATGACACATGGGTTTTTATGGCAGCTGGACCACAAGAGGTGGGGTCAGATGCCCACACAGGGGGGCTTCTTGGCACTGTGGAGAAAGAAGAAGGTGACAATGTAAGCGTCAGTAACCCCTCTCGTATCGGTGGGTCAATACTTGTTCTGAGGCTGTGAAGGGGTCCCTTGACACACATGCATGACAAAACATTGTTAGACATATTGATAACGTTTTTATGTAAATTCTTTTGTACAAAATACTTTTTTAGATGCTATCAATAATTATTTATGCAGTGATCTTGTATGGAGTGGTGGGACTTTGATGGGAACTGCTGTATTTGATCTTAATTTATTATTATTACTTGACACTGTTTATTAAGTACCACCACAGATCTCTCCATTTGCTCTGTTTCTCTCTCAACCATGTAAAGCCTTCCTCCTACAAATTAAAGTTTACCACAAACAGAATTCCTCAATAATGGTTCAATACTGCTATGACGTGTGGTGGCATTAAGCTCCCAAAAATAGTAATTTGGAGGTGGCATATTTTAATGATGGAAAATGTTGTAATGAACAAGATCCAATCAGGCAAGTCCCATGAAATAAGTACGAGCCAATCAGATTGCAACATTTGGTGCCTATCCTCACCAAAACACTGAAGCTATAATTTTAAAATTCTTTGTTTTCAGTGCTCAAAAAATGACAGGGAAGTCTGGACAAAAACCTTAATTTATACATTTTTAAATGAAAATGCATTAGTGTGGATGGGGGCCTTAGATTTCTTTATTGTAAAGCGGTGCTTCACATCAGCAGACACTCTAACTGAGCCACAAACTCGCGCTACCACTGGATACTGAAGCTGTCTGCTGCTGTCAATAACAGACTTGTATGTTGCAGTGAGATAATAAATCCTGTCCAAATATACCACAGAATTAGATTTAAAGGCATTAAAAGTTGAATACAGAAGGTCAAGCTTGGTGTGTCCACAAAAGGAATAGGCTGTTAGAAGTCTGTTTCATGCAAAGCTGCCTGGTTGAAGACACCAGCATTTAGAATGACTCTAATCTTCACAGTGCACATACCTGTAATGGAGTGAATCCTTTCTCTCTTTCTGAGTTTAAAAATAGATAGATAGATAGATAGATAGATAGATAGATAGATAGATAGATAGATAGATAGATAGATAGATAGATAGATAGATAGATAGATAGATAGATAGATAGATAGATAGATAGATAGATAGATAGATACTTTATTAATCCCAAGGGGAAATTCACATAATCCAGCAGCAGTATACTGATACAAAGAAACAATATTAAATTAAATAGTAATAAAAATGCATGTAAAAGCAGACAATAACTTTGAGTAATGTTAGCATTTACTCCCCCGGGTGGAATTGAAGAGTCGCATAGTGTGGGGGAGGAACGATCTCCTCAGTCTGTCAGTGGAGCAGGACAGTGACAAAAGTCTGTCACTGAAGCTACTCCTCTGCCTGGAGATGACACTGTTAAGTGGATGCAGTGGATTCTTCATGATTGACAGGAGTTTGCTTAGTGCCCATCGCTCTGCCACAGATGTTAAACTGTCCAACTTTAATCCTACAATAGAGCCTGCCTTCTTAACAAGTTTGTCCAGGCATGAGGCGTCTTTCATCTTTATGCTGCCACCCCAACACACCACTGCGTAGAAGAGGGCACTCTCCACAACCGTCTGGTAGAACATCTGCAGCATCTTACTGCAGATGTTGAAGGATGCCAACCTTCTCAGAAAGTATAGTCTGCTCTGAACTTTCTTACATAGAGCATCAGTATTGGCAGTCCAGTCCAATTTGTCATCCAGCTGCACTCCCAGATATTTAAAGGTCTGCACCCTCTGCACACAGTCACCTCTGATGATCACAGGGTCCATGAGGGGCCTGGGCCTCCTAAAATCCACCACCAGCTCC
The DNA here is from genome assembly GCF_016835505.1 of Polypterus senegalus. Classification (NCBI taxonomy): domain Eukaryota; kingdom Metazoa; phylum Chordata; class Cladistia; order Polypteriformes; family Polypteridae; genus Polypterus; species Polypterus senegalus. The sequence goes on from NC_053158.1 coordinate 14,248,472, forward strand.
TTGGTCTTGCTGGTGTTAAGGTGTAAGTGGTTTGAGTCGCACCATTTAACAAAGTCTTTGATTAACTTTCTGTACTCCTCCTCCTGCCCACTCCTGATGCAGCCCACAATAGCAGTGTCATCAGCGAACTTTTTCACGTGGCAGGACTCCGAGTCATATTGGAAGTCTGATGTATATAGATTGAACAGGACTGGAGAAAGTACCGTCCCTGCGCGCCCTGTATTGCTGCACACAATGTCAGACCTGCAGTTCCCAAGACGCACATATTGAGGTCTGTCTGTAAGATAGTCCACAATCCATGCCACAAGGTGTGAATCTACTCCCATCTCAGTCAGCTTGTCTCTAAGGAGCAGAGGTTGGATGGTGTTGAAGGCGCTAGAGAAGTCCAAAAACATAATTCTTACAGCACCACTGCCTCTGTCCAGGTGGGAGAGGGATCGGTGAAGCATATAGATGATGGCATCCTCCGCTCTCACCTTCTCCTGGTATGCGAACTGCAGAAGGTCGAGGGCATGGCTCCATGGTCTTCATCAGATGTGACGTCAGAGCAACAGGCCGGAAGTCATTCAGCTCACTAGGACGTGATACCTTTGGGACAGGAGTGATACAAGATGTTTTCCAAAGCCTTGGGACTCTCCCCTGTTCCAGGCTCAGGTTGAAGATGCGCTGTAGAGGACTCCCCAGTTCCAACGCACAGGCCTTCAGCAATCGTGGCGATACACCATCTGGACCCGCTGCTTTGCTGGCACAAAGTCTTTTCAGCTCTCTGCTCACCTGGGCTGCTGTAATTGTGGGTGGGGATGTCTCACCTATGCTGGTATCAGCAGAAGGATGGTTGGAGGATGCAGTACTCGAGGTGAGAGTGGGTTACTGTGATCAAACCTATTAAAGAAGTTGTTCATTTGGTTTGCTCTCTCCACGCCTGTCTCGATGGCGGCACCCGCTTGAGCTGCAGCCAGTGATAATCTTCATCCCATCCCACACTTCCTTCATGCTGTTGTTCTGCAACTTCTGCTCCAGCTTTCTCCTGTACTGCTCTTTGCCACCCTGAGCTGGACTCTGAGTTCCTTCTGCACGCACTTGAGCTCATGCTTATCACCACCTTTAAAAGCCCTTTTCTTCTGGTTCAAAAGGCCCTTGATGTCACTTGTAACCCATGGCTTGTTGTTAGCATAGCAGCATACTGTTCTTACTGGAACTACAATGTCCATACAGAAGTTGATGTAATCAGTTGTGCATTCAACAGCCTCTTCAATGTTCTCACTATGTGACCCAGCAGGATATCCCAGTCTGTAGTTCCAAAGCAGTCTCTCAGAGCCTGCTCTGCCTCAGGGGACCACTTCCTGAATGAGCGTGTGGTTGTAGGTAGCGCCCTCACTCTTGGTTTGTAGTGAGGCTGAAGCAGAACCAGGTTATGATCTGCTTTCCCAAGCACAGGCAGCGGGGTGGCACTGTATGCGTCTTTAACGTTTGCATACAGTAGGTCAATAGTCCTGTTTCCCCGAGTGTTACAATCCACATACTGGGAGAAGGCAGGTAATGTTTTGTCCAGCGTTACATGGTTAAAGTCTCCAGCGATTAGCACAAGTGCCTCAGGGTGCTGTGTTTGTAACTTAGCAACTGCGGAATGGATGATGTCACTCGCCATCTCCGCGTTCGCTTGAGGGGGGATGTAAACAATAACAGCAATCACGTGTCCAAACTCTCTGGGCAAGTAATAGGGCGCAGACTTACGGCCAACAGTTCGATGTCCCTGCAGCAAGTGGAGATTTTAACGTTTACATGTCCTGAGTTGCACCACCTTGTATTGACATAGAGAGCGAGTCCTCCTCCTCTCTTCTTTCCGCAGGTACTTGCGTCTCTGTCCGCTCTAACTGTGCTAAACCCGGGTAGCTCCATGTTAGCATCTGGGATGATAGAAGTTAGTCACGTTTCACTAAAACACAGCAAGCTGCATTCTCTGTAAGTTCTGACATTTTTCACCAGCACAGCCAGTTTGTCGATCTTATTTGGTAGTGAGTTCACATTTCCCAGGATCACAGAAGGCACCGACGGTTTATAACGCCATTTTCTCTCAAGTTGTTTCGATTTAATCTTATCTTTTATCTTTGCGCCGGCTCGGCTGCCCCGATATCGTCTTCTTACCTCGTCAGGTAAATAAGGAACCACACCGGCATAAGCATTTCTTCTCAGTGCTTTAAGCTGACTACTTGAATAGGCGATTCTCAGAGTGTAAAAATCCATGTCAAATAGTAAAATAGTAAAAAGTGTCCAGGGAGCAATTCCACATAAAAGAAAGTGGTAGAAGTGATCAGTGAAATAGAGAAATAGAGAAAAATAGAGATAAAAAGGTAAAAAGATAAAGTCATATACGGAGCTGCTGGAAAGGCTGCCACTCGGATGCGGTGCCGGAAATTCACTTCTTGTGAATAGCAAACTCAACATGTTTAAATCTTTTTTAATTAGTCAATGTATCTCTAAACCACACCTCCAATCTCGTTTCCTTGATTGGACTGCAGGTTTTCTGGCTCTTCATTCCAGTTAACTTTAATTAAACTGCAAATGACTGAATATTTTTTTCAGTATCTACAAGATCAATTCGTCCAAAGACACAAAAAAAAAACTGAAACAGTGCTCATTGTCATGCATCACTTTAGCGTGAATTCAATTCAAAATGATTCCTCTTTCTGGGAACGCCTTGGGATTTATGGCTGCAGGACCCAAAGGGGCTTCTCAGAACTGTGAGGCAAGAAGGAGATGACAGTGTTAGCGGCAGTGCTCTCTTTTGACTGCACCTGCAAGGAGGTCCTCCTACACCATGTGTGACTGTGGTAAAGTGAGGTCCACAGCTGTTTGCCATTTTAAATAAATAATTGAGGAGTGTGGTAGTGTGGCCGGTGCGGTTCGCAGACGCGATACACAGGTGAATGATCGGCTGTGTCCGTAATTGATGCCGGGAACTGCTAATTCCCACACCTGTGCCACATCCCCATTATAAATAGAAGGAGTACGGAGGGAGGAAAAAAATGGAATAAAGAACGGAGGTGACAGACAGACAGACAAGAAGGCAAGAGGTGAAGGAGCCAGTGAAGGAGTCAGTGAGAGCAGGCTAGCTGGGAGGAGAGCCCTGGTAGGGTGTAAGGCAGACACTCAGGGTCGTCGGCAGTGGTCGCTCCTGCTGACAGCTGTTCGTTGGAGAGGAGTGACCAGGGATGTGAGCGGCTCACTGTATAAGACCGGGAAGGCAGCGGGAGTCGGAGGTTTGGGATTGGAACCCCAGCATGAGTGCCCTGGCCGTTGGTGGAACCCAAGTCTTGGTCCGGGGGAAAGTGAACATACGGAGCCAGTGGACGGAAGGCAACCATTAGTGGAGAAGGTCAGCTGCACCTGCACGTAGGGTGACTCCCCTGTTGCAAAGCCTGATGGGAGAAGCAGGGGAGCCGCCAGCTAAAAGAAGGCGCCGGTTTTTAAAAAAAATTAAAATGCTTCCAGCCAGTATTTCAACCTCATTTTAATGGATTTGTTTTTGGATTATTTTACCTCCACCTTTCACTGTTTTTAGTGATTATTTATTTGTGGATACACTGCACTTTATTTGGATACTGATTTTTTTTAATGTTTTAATAAAAGCAGTTCTGCACTTTTACACCATCCCCTTGCTCAGTTTGATTTGTACCTACCAGACCAGCTCATCCAGTTACATTACCAACGGTGTTGGGTTCAAGGGCTCAGGAAGCTGGAAGTAGGAGTATGGAGCAGGACCAGCATCATCACATTGAGAGTATGTTATTAGTTAAACCAGACTGTGTTTGCTTGTTATTGTAACTTACATAAAGATCAAATCATTTATACATAAATCCAGTTATTTACAAAGGGTTCCCATATTTTTTCTTGCCACTGTATTGTTTTGTGGATTTATTATCTTTTATTGTATTATGCTACATATGTATCTACCAAGTAATGGCGTACAGCACGATAACATGCAGTGAATACACTTGACTTGCCCATTCCTAGTTCTCATCCTCTTTCTCCATACGCTCAGCATTCATTTGCTTAGAGGTTGATGCGCTTGTTGTTTCCTGAGCAGCTCTTCTTTAATCCACCCTAGCGGCCCGCTTCTTCTCTTCTTTTGTTGGCATCTTTTCTTATTAAAACTGATTAAGTCAGTGTTTGTGTTGCAATTACTTAGTATGTTTTCTGTAATTTTTCATTTAAGCTGGCACTTCATTCTTGAGGCAGATTGAAGACTTATTTAAAATATGAAGAGGTAGGGGATGTGACGGCAAAGGTGGTAGGGATGAGAGTGGTGCCCGTACACATGCCCCGCTGCCCACTGCCGAGAGTTGATTCTACAATAAAATAAAATAAAAATAAAAAAGACGAATAACCTTCAATCATCATCCCAAAAGTGGTATATGTGTACCAAGTTTCAGGTCAACAGTTTGCCAGCTACAGGCGATTTAAAAACCTGGACAGACAAACGGAGAGCCATGGTAGCGTATTATATAAGAAGATTGACTGGTTACATGCACTGATTACTGCGCGTTGTCACACCCACCATATGGTGAACCACCCAGCCATGCGACAGGTGACCCCTGAGCACCACACTGGAACAGCGTGAAGTTTTTTACAGTGGCAGGAGTGCCAATCCTGCCACCAACCCCCAGGTTTTCCCTGCAAGTTGGAGGACACAAACAGAAAAATATCTTTAAGCATAATAGCCATAACATGAAATGGGCAACTGACATTTATCATTTGTTCATCTCATTTTTTTTTTGTAGACTTTAAAAGCGGTCATTTGGATTGAGTCAGTCCTAGAAGTGTCAGTCCTAATAGCACCTTGGGGAACTCCGGGCTCAGATCGATTTTGCTTTAGGAATGTGGTGAACAGAAAAACTGACAAATGGCTTGGCGTTGATAAAAAGTGCCACTTGTTCCCCATTTTCTGGGTTACACCTGTTATTTTCTGGTGAACTGCTAACATTACATTTAGGCAAGTAAATATTCTTTTAAGTGAATAAGCTATCCGGTCAAAGGCAATGCCACCTCAGATATTCATATCTGTAAAGCCGTGACTCTCCATAATATACAATAGCAGATATGGCTTTAATAAAACCGCTTTGGAGAGCAAAATAGGTGTACTTGAAAAGGATGGCATAAGGTCACAGCACACAGAATTCTTCAGCGCTGATAGTTGGTGGGTTATTTATCATTATATGCCTCAGGTAATGGAAACGGTACAGTATATATGAGTAATTATGCTTCTGTGGTGCATGGTAAATTTTTAATTTACTTGAATATTCTATATCCCTGCTTAAATTTATATCTCACTGTAATATTAACTAACCTATATCTATCAAACTATGTTCATGAAATGAATGTATTTAAAATGCATAGTGCTGCAGGCTTAAGAAGGTCTCTGTTTACCAGGTGCTGATGAATTCATAATCTCAGAATGTCCCGTCTTGTTCGCCTGCCATAGTATACCCTTGTGTGCTTGCTGGTGTGCGGAGTCTTTTGTGCTGTCTTGAATGTGGAAATGTGAATTAAGATTAGGTTGGATCATTAAAGCATTATGGGATTCCCACTGGAATTGCAATATACTAACGGGTTACAGGAAACCAAAGGGCTCAGTGGCCAGTCTTTTTTTTTTTTCTTTCTTTGTGTTTAGTTCCAAAATTAGGGTACAGTGAATGAGTAGCGGCCCCATTGTGCATGTGACAAACCCAGAAACCACTCGGCTAGCTTGCACGTGTTCCTCGACAGGCGTACAGGCATCAGAGGTAACCTACAAAATTGGATCTCTACTTGTTTAACCATACAGATAAGAGGAGAATGCTCCACACAGAGAGCGAGGTCATCACTGGAGACCCTCAGGGGTCTGTCCTTGGACTCTAAATATTTTTTTATTATTACCACACTTATTTTAACTTCACCTGTTTGCTGTCCGGTACAGATCTTGTAATCGATATTTAACCCACTTCCCATTGTCCAAATGACTTGAAATTTTGCACACTTACTCACTTCCTATGACAATACATCAGTTTACTAACTGATCAATTAATCCATGTTAATTAAAAAATGAAATTTTCATATGAAGAATAGTTAAAGATTTCACCAATAGATGGCGCTAGTACCGGATAGAAATATTAAAGGAAGTGTTAAAATGTCCATCCATCCATCCATTATCCTAACTACAGGGTCACAGGGGTCTGCTGGAGCCAATCCCAGCTAACACAGGCCACAAGGCAGGAAACAAACCCTGGGCAGGGCGCCAGCCCACCGCAGGGCACACACACACACACACACCAAGCACACGCTAGGGATAATTTAGAATCGCCAATGCACCTAACCTGCATGTCTTTGGACTGTGGGAGGAAACCAACGCAGACACGGGGAGAACATGCAAACTCCACGCAGGGAGGACCCAAGAAGCGAACCCAAGTCTCCTAACTGCGCCATCATGTCACCCTGTTAAAATACTGATTACAAAACAAACTCAAGACTAAAAAGTTGAAAATAATACATATAGAAACAATACTCTTTAAAAACCACACTTATATTAAGTTAAAAAGTGTACTAAAAAGTAAAAAATGCCTCTCATACATCACTCGTAAAATAAATGCGTGGGCGCTCTTCATCAATCAACATTCAAAAAACACTTCTGAAAATCTTAGCAAAAGCGCCCACCTTTTATTTTACGAGTGATGTATGAGAAACTTATTTTTTACTTTCTAGTACACTTTTTAACTTAATACAAGCATGGTTTTTGAAAAGTATTTTTTTTATATATATATTTTACTTTCTTGTATAGGGTAATTATTGTAATCATCCAAAAGTTCGATGTCGGGATTTTGATGAATCTCAACGTTTTAGACCTCCCTGAGTCCGAAAATAGCATTTTTGAAATTATGTCTATGTGTGTCTGTGTGTGCTTAAACACGATAACCTGAATACGCTTTCACTTTGGTCAACCAAATTTTGCATACAAGTATTAGGTACAAAATGTAGATTTCTTTCAACGTTTGAGCTATTTCCGTCAACCAAAGTGGTACTTTACCTTTTATTCATGCAGCTGCAGAATCCGACATATTCAACATTACTTTTATAATAATTTTACAATATATTATTCATTTGATTTGATTTGTTGTTGATGGTTCTTTAATGTACATAATAAAAAAATATAATCATTGTCTTGCAGTTTACTCCTCAAATCATCCTCATATCTGAGTATACGAGTAAGCCTAGTGGAGACCACTCCCGATTTTTTCATTTATATCAGGGATGGGTAATGTCAGTCCTAGAGAGCCGCAGTGGCTTCAGGTTTTTGTTCCAGCCCAGTTTCTTAATGAGAAGTCAATTATTGCTGATGACGCACATATTGTTTAAGTGACATTTTAATGCTTCATTTTAGTACAATACAATACAATACAGTTTATTTTTGTATAGCCCAAAATCACACAGGAAGTGCCGCAATGGGCTTTAACAGGCCCTGCCTCTTGACAGCCCCCCAGCCTTGACTCTCTGAGAAGACAAGGAAAAACTCCCAAAAACCTTATAGGGAAAAATGGGAGAAACCTTGGGAAAGGCAGTTCAAAGAGAGACCCCTTTCCAGGTAGGTTGGGCGTGCAGTGGGTGTCAAAAGAGAGGGTCAATACAATACAATACTCAGAACAGAACAAATCCTTAATACAGCATAATAATACAAATTTTAGAAGTACGGAGCAGAATTTAACAGTAGATGATATCACATAATAAGATTTGGATATTTTTAGGGTCCTGGAGAGCTCATCCATCAAGCTGCCTCCCCATTTGGCCATGCCACGGCTGAAACGTTGCTCCGATAAAAGGACCCCTCTTTCCCATGATTCCTGTGATCCTCCATCAGGGATGACTTTACCATAGGCAGGCAAACAACTTGGCAGGTGGGCCGTGGCACCAATTGCCACATTTGGGTACCGAGAACAGAAACAGAATAGGTGAGGGTTAGTATTCAAATATAATTATCATGTTACTTATGTTTTAGTGCTAATGACTAACAACAGAGATGCAGTCTGTATAGTTAATCAGCAGCTCTAGTCAGGGTGTGCTAAACTGAAGTAGTGAGTCTTCAGCTGGGATTTAAAGGCTGAGACTGAAGGGGCATCTCTTATGGAAGCAGGAAGACCAGTCCACAGTTTAGGGGCCCTGTAACTAAAAGCTCGACCTCCCACTGTTATTTTATTAATTCTTGGAATCCTACGAGGTGTGGCAGAAAAGTAATGAGACTGGCAACACTGCAAGCGATCTGGCAACGCTGCGCTGTTGTCCTTGATAGAGCACGTGTATCAGTACCTCCCATAGCTTAGTGCGAAGTTTCAACTCCTTCCGTTAACTACGTGATTTTTGTGACTGCTATTAGCGAAGTTGTGTTTTTGGTTGTGCGTCATGCAAAATGGAACAGCGGAACTTGGAGCAACATTGTGCCATTAAATTTTGTGTTAAGCTTGGAGAATCGGCAAGTGTAACGTTTGAAAAGTTAAAACAGGCCTATGGGGAACATTCTTTATCCTGAGCTCAAGTTTTTCGCTGGCACAAATCATTTTTGGAATGCAGAAAACACGTTGAAGATGAACACCGTTCAGGGAGGCCTTCAACTTCGAAAACCAATGAAAACATCGAACGTGTGAACACTCTTGTGAGATCAGACCATTGTTTAACATTAAGAATGTTGAGTGAACAATTAAATGTTAACAGATTTACCATTCATCAAATTTTGACTGAACATTTGCACATGCGAAAGGTCTGTGCCAAAATGGTGCTGAAAAACCTCACAATTGAGCAGAAGGACAATCGAAAAAACAAGTGTCTTGATCTTCTTGACAGAATCGCTAATGAGCAAGATTTCTTTAGTCGTGTGATCACAGGTGATGAATCATGGATTTTTGAATATGATCCTGAGACCAAGAGGCAAAGTCAGGAGTGGCACACTGCAAACTCTCCTCGACCAAAGAAAGCTCAAATGAGCAAATGGAAGATCAAATCAATGCTGATTTTTTTTTGACAAAAGGGGAATCGTCCACAAAGAATTTGTTCCTCCAGGACAAACTGTCAACCAAGTTTTTTATAAAGACGTCCTTGAAAGGCTCAGAAAAAGGGTCATTCGCGTGAGACCAGACATTGCAGACAAATGGATGCTCCATCATGACAACGCCCCATGTCACACTGCCCTCTCCATAACAGAATTTTTGACCTCAAAAGGCATTCCTGTAGTTCCCCAGCCCCCTTATTCACCTGACCTCAGTCCGTGTGACTTTTTCCTTTTTCTTAAACTGAAAAATGTCCTCAAAGGACGTCATTTCGGGACTTTAGAAAACATCCAAAAGAGTGTAACGGACATGCTGAAGACCATACCGGTTGAAGACTTCCAGCGCTGCAACCAACAGTGGGAACAACGTCTCCATCGGTGTGTAGCTGCCCAAGGGAACTACTTTGAAGGGGATAACATTGATGTTTGAAAAAAATAAAAACTTTGGTAAATAAAAAATCAGTCTCATTACTTTTCTGCCACACCTCGTAAGTTGACCGGCATCTTGAGATCTTAATGTGCGCTCAGGTTTGTAAGTCATGATAAGTTCAGACAAGTAAGCCAGACCTTGGCCATTTATTGCTTATATGTTAAAAGGAGGATTTTGAATTCAGCCCTGAACTTAACTAGGAGCCAGTGTAAGGATTTAAGAACTGGAGTTATGTGTTCATATTTTCTTGTTCTTGTAATAATTCTTGCAGCCGCATTTTGGATTAATTGGAGGCTGTATAGAGAACAGTTTGAACATCCAGTGAACACCGCATTGCAGTAGTCAATCCTACTAGAGATAAATGCATGAATTAATTTCTCCGAATCCTGTTTATTTAGAAAACGCCTTAATTTCCTAATATTTTTAAGATGGAAGAAACATGTTTAGGACAACTTTATAATATGTGCTTTAAATTAATAAATTAAATAGTTGTCTTGCTTGTTAAAGTTCTCCACCCTTAATTGCTTATTTCAGTCTTAAACTGCTGCATTCACTGTTTTAGCAACAAGATGTAAATGTCAAAGCAGCCAGTAGTTCTTCACATCAAAATTACATCTTCGTGTGTTCATCGTGTACTGTTTGATTTAATAAAACACTTAAAAGAAAAATGTGACAGACTGCAAATTATCTGTTTTAGGCCTCAAATCATTTTGATGATATCCTTGGAAAGGAAAAAATCTACACTATAAGAGCCTTACATTGCGCAGTCTAACAAGCCACAAAATTAAATAAGGTCTGAGATTAGCAAGGATTGGTTTCTAATTAAGCAATCGGGTTGGAATGAAAACCTGTAGCCACTGGAGCTCTCCAGGACTGACATTGCCCACCCCTGATTTATATCAATGGCATGGCTTCTGTTTTGTACAGTTTTTAGTTAGTAAACTTGTGAAACTGGAGGCATGACAGACACTGAGGAGGCTAAAAAAACAGGGTCTTGTTCAGAAAGTGGACGCCATCACCTCACCCAAACACTAACCTTATGCTCATTAAAATAGGTCCCTGATGTTAAGTCACTATTTTAGGGCTAAAATGATAACAGAAATGTGAAACCTACTTATATACCTAATCTTAATTATTGTGAAACAACCAAGTGGCGTCCACTTTTCTGAACAAGAGATAAAAAAGAATCCAAAAAGACCCATCATTCTCATTCCGTTATAAAGGCCTTCCAGCCAAGTAAGGAACTTTCTACCTCAGGGGTCTCTAACTCCAGTCCTGGAGAACTACTGTGGCTGCAGGTTTTCATTCTAACCCTTTTCTTAATTAGTGAACAGATTTTGCTGCTAATTAACTCTTTGCCTTCATTTTAAATGATGCACAACTTAAGACTCTGCCCTCTTAATTATTCCTTTTTTCATTTATTAGCAACCAAACAATATTAAGACACAAAACGTACCAACACATAAACAACAACCTGCATCCATCACACAATAACTGAAAATAAAGAAAGGTGAAGGCTGCACTAATGTTGATCTGCTCAGGTCCACAAAACATTTTGACAGCGCTCTTAAAAAAAGAAAATCAACATTTTTGGAAATGTAACGAGCACCATGACATTAAATAACGGGCTTAATTAGCAACGAGAATTGGCTTGACATTAAGAAACTGAATCAAGTGAAGTGAAGTTGGTTGGAGTTGGATACATTTTATTTATACAAGGTGCCTTTCTAAGCACGCAAGGACACCGAACAAACAATGAATAAAACCACATTAAAAACAAACCTTAAAACATCAGAAAATACAGAAAATATAAAAATTTAAACCAAACATTTGTTGATCATCTGTTGGCTCACTTCACATCAAATTTATGTTTAGGTGCCGTTTAAGGAAAAAAGAATCAATTCAGCGGTCAGAGTCTCAAGAAAAGTCCATTAAAATAAAGGGAAACAGTTAATTAGCAGCAAAAACTGGTCACTCATTAAGAAAAGGGTTAGAATGAAAACTTACAGCCACAGTAGTTCTGCAGGACTGGAGTTGGAGACCCTGGGTAGAAAGTTCCTACTTGGCTGGAAGGAGTTGGAGACCCCTGACCTACCCCGTCTGGGATGCCAGCCAACCCGTATCATCTGTGACGCTATTTACAAGGCATTTCTATCTTTTCAATGGAAGAATAAAGTTCAGAGCATTTTTAGAGATAGATTGGAAAAAAAGAGTCTTTCCTCCTGCATTGTTGCCAAAGTACAACTTCAAAAAATCAGTGCCTTCAAGACTGAACACGATAATAGATCTTTCCTTTTAATTGCTTTTGTTTTTATGGTTATTTGTCACATTTTGTTTGCTGATTTAATTTTTCATTGTTTTCAAGAGTTTTTCTTTGCCTGAGGCATGGTGGCTCATTGACAGGCAGTGCTGCCTCACAATTCAGGTAACATTTTAAGACACAATAATTGGCCCAGCAGAGTTGGCGCATAGTTGCGACATGCTTCTCTAGCCCTTAAAGGAATTTTAAAGACTGTTGAACTATTAGAATTTACTCAAAACTATTTCAGCTCCTCCTTCCCCATTGACTTCAATGCATTTCACAGAGTTTTGACTCAGTCACCAAATGTTTCTACGATTTTGCAGAACTCACGGTGAAACAATCTTCTCTGGGCTCACTAATTACTAATGATGGCTCAGAATAGTGCTGGCATACATCTTCTATCTGTTATGAAAGAATTCAGCCATCCTGGACTCTTCTACCTCCACCATTCTTGCAAATGGTAGGGGAGTATTAGCAGTTGTACACTAGACCCCATGGACAGCTTTTGTTCCCAGGCCATAAAGGTACTCACTTCCACTCATAGTAAGTTATTTTCTAACCTGTGTAGTCCAGTGTAGTGCTGAGGTGTCACCTGCTGCCCTCGGGTCCCAATCCAGGTGGTTCGTCGTGTGATGGATGCAGCAACATATTGTCAGCGCATGCTCCCAACCTCTCTCTTAGTCCTGAACAGGGTCACAGGTTGGGGATTTAGGGTGCTAGAGCCTATCCCAGCTAGTATAGGGTGCAAGGCAGGAACAAACCCTGGGCAGGGTGCCAGTTCATCACAGGATGAACACAAATACACACACACACTAACCACACCCTAGGGCAAATTTAGTAACTATTAAAGGTTATGTGAACATTCCCAATCTAGTCTTGGGAAGAAGCCAGAGGAGCATGAGATACCTGCAACCACTGCGCCACCATGTCATCCAACCACTCATAGTGCCAAGTATAACTTTTACATATACCATATATTTGTTTTTATCATTGTCTTTTGTGGGTATTGTACTATTGTCTCATCTCAGGGAGGCACTCAACTAAGTACTTCCTTATTCTCTGTACTCATGACAACAAACTTGAACTTTAACTTGAACACAAGTGTAATGTATTGTGGTCGCCTGAGTGAAGGAAGGTCGACAATGCATGAATATTTTGAAGTGTCAAAATGGCCCTCCCCATTTACTTACAGTTTCTAACAAAAACAACATTCGATAGGGTTTGGCAAAACAACGTCAAAGGCAATCATCATATAGTGGAGTGGCTTCTAATTAATTCAGCTTTTCTGATGGATCTTGTTATTATTACTTGATATTATTTTCATGATGATAGGAATTAAATCATGTTATTAAACATGGGAACAAGGTGGCACAGTGATAGCGACAAACTGGTGCCCTGTCCAGAGATTGTTCCTGCCTCCCTCAAGATGCTAGGTGCACCGTGTGGGACCTTTGATGAAATAATATAGGCGAAGTGGTGGCTCTGAGGCTAGGGATCTGCACTGGCAATCGGAAGGTCGCTGTTTCGAATCTCTCAAACACCAATAGGTACTCTGCTCTGTTGGGCCCTTCAACAAGGCCCTTAACCTGCAATTGCTGAGCGCTTTGAGTAGTGAGAAAAGCGCTATATAAATGCAAAGAATCTATATATGTAATTCACTAAGGCAAGACAACCATGGAAAGCGTGGATTCACTAAGCCGCCGACAAGTAAGACACCTATGGCGCATGCAGGAAGGAGCCACGCCAGAGGTGAATCGCCATATGCAGCGTGTAAAACGGTTTGCAAGGGGTATCCCATGGGATCCTTAAAACAATCCTTTACAACTGAGGTTAAAACACAATGAAGTAAGCAGTCTTTAAAAACCGAGTTTTCGGTTACGACGCACGACCGCACGCACCATAGCAAACTGTTTTACACGCTACATACAGTGGGATGCAAAAGCTTGGGCAACCTTGTTAATAGTCATTATTTTCCTGTATAAATCGTTGGTTGTCAGTTAAATATATCATATAGGAGACACACACAGTGATATTTGAGAAGTGATACGAAGTTTATTGGATTTACAGAAAGTGTGCAATAATTGTTGGACTGCAGGAACACGGAAAGTCTACGTGAGTCACAGGTGCATCTGGACTGTGCAAAGATGACAACGACTCAAGTGACGAGTTGGAGGTGGGCACATGAGTGATGGCGGTCCGCCAGTTTTCAGGCACGGACGATTGTGTGTTGGTTAGTTCCGTGTATTGTTACAATGTTACTTTTCTTGCTGATTTATTACATTACCGATTTTTCAAATGTTCATTTTCTCCCTGTGCTTAAAAATCATTAAAAAACCGGCCTGATTATGCGGCGTACAGTACACCGAGGGTTGGCTAGTTATTATTATTAATTTATTGCAGCAGTACTGTCACTCTTAAATGTACTAACCCCCAATTCCTGTCCTTTGATTTCTTTCTCCAAGTATCCAATCGCCATACAATCAGCTCTGTAATAGATGTTAAGCCATCTGTAAGCTTAGAACGCAGATTCTTCAAAACTTTTAAGGAACATTAAAATATCTTCGTAGTACATGTTTAATTATTCCATCCATCTATCCATCCAGGGTCATGCCAGCCCCAGCAAGAATACAGCGCAAGGCAGGAATAATCTCTGAATGGGCGCCAGCTCGTCGCTAGTGCCACAACACCATGTCCTCACATGTTTAATTATTAACAATATAAATTACTTAAATGATGTTAACATTTTATCTTTATAATGTAATAAACACTGCGGTGGGTTGGCACCCTGCGCGGGATTGGTTCCTGCCTTGTGCTCTGTGTTGGCTGGGATTGGCTCCAGCAGACCCCCGTGACCCTGTGTTCGGATTCAGCGGGTTGGAAAATGGATGGATGGATGTAATAAACATATTTTGCTGCATTTCATCTTAAAAATGATATTGTCATCATATATAAATACACGCTTTATAAAGTGGCTAAGGTTGTGCAATATTATAAATGTATCGCAAGTTTACAGTGAGGTGATTGTACTTATAAGTACAAACAGTTCTACACGGAGCACTTGATGGACTGATTGAGTGCATTTATAGTTCTTGGGGTGAAACTGTTTCTGAACTGCGAGGTCAGTACAGGAAAGGCTCTGAAGCATTTGTCGTATGGGCACAGTTCAAATAGACTGTGCACATGACTAAGGCAGCGTGCGCTTGATGCCGTACACTGATAATTCTCTTTCCGATCAGCTGCTGTAGTGCTGTAATTCCACACTCAGATACAGTGGGATAAATACTCTGAGTAAACTCTTACATTTTAAAACCAAAAACAACACTAGATGACGTAAGGCAAAACAACGTCAAAGGCAATCATCATATAATGGAGTGGCTTCTAATTAATTCAGCTTTGCCGATGGGCCGTCTGACTCGGAGCTCCTTCAGTCAAGTCAACTCCGCGATAAATGATGCTTCCTTCTGGGAAGTCAAGCTTTTGAAGCTCTTGGACCAGAAGAGGTGGGGGGTTTTCTCGAGACTGTGGAGAAAGAAAATGACAAGACAGGTTTTACTGACGGCGCCTCCTCTTGGCCCAGGGTGGTATCACATACCTGGGAAGAGCTTGGATGATGATCCCCAGACATGTATGCAGGGCAATACTATAAAGTTATAGACTCACCTGATCAGTGTATCCTTGAAATAACATTGGAAACCATAGCAGTCCAAAGCCTACATACACATGAGAGAATGTATAAATTCCATGCAGGCAGGTACTAGAACAGAAATCAAATGAATTCCCTGGAGCTAACAGCTGTATCCACTGAACCAAAGAGTCACCCTAATATGTTATTATAATTATGTTATGATTATTATTTAATTAGAAGCTGCCTTTACCTTAGCCAACAATCTACTGTATAAAAAACACCATAGATTTGGTATAATCATTTTAGTGTTTAGCTGCTGTCATGGAAGCGGGCCATCAGCAAACCCCAAATAAGAAAACACGAGGAGTCCTGGATTCAGATAATCAAGTAGTTCATTCCACCCAATTCCTCCAAAGTATCACAAGCACAAATCACAGGTTCTCTCTTTATCTCTCTCTCCTCAATATCTCTCTTCTTATCACTGCACTGCCCTCCTCCAGTCGAATGTTGTGTCCTCCCAGCTCCGACTCACCTGGATAAGGGAGTGAGGTCCCTTTTATTAAAGCCCCAGGAGTACTTCTTGTGCCATGGCTACTGTCCGAAGGAAGCACTTCCAGATCATAGGGAAGTCCAATAAATTGGGGAGTGCATCTTCCAACAGCGCCCTTTGCGGCACCAATGGTCTCCAGAAGGACTGTGTTGCCAGACTACATCTCCCAGCATTCCCTGCTGGTTTGCAAATTGGCTTCGACATGGAGGGAAGATGCCATCTTGTCTCATGTACTGGGGAAATAACTTATCCCCTGCAGTTATTTCCCCTACAATTGATGGGCTATCCGTCCATCCCTTCTGTCCATCGCTTTTGGGGCTGGCTCCTTCCTCTCTCCTGGCTGGGATGCCTATCTGCCTGCTTGGATCCTCCCATCCCAGTAAAGAACCATCCCCTTTTCTGGTCCGGATGCCTGTCCAACCCTTATGGCATTTGTACTGCAAAAGCAAGACAAGGTAAGCTATAGAGAAAAATTATTTGCAGTAGAGCTATTGATGCCCTCTCCCAGGCTAGAAAAAAGTAGGTTTGCCAGACACGGGGACAATGGTTGAGTCACCAAGCCAGCATAACCCAGTTTAAATGGAAACTTAAAAAAGCATGCACACTTGTGTGATGAGAGAGGTTCTTGGTGACCCGTGTTTTAAATTAATTAAATTAATCTGAAGTAAGCAAGCTTCAGGTGGACACAGGATGCATGTGAAACCAGCACTTGTGCCGCTCTGAAGTTGATCGAAGTGCTTGGCTGATTGTGGATTGAGCAGGTCAGTCAAGTGCTTCCTCCACACCTCGGAATTGGGGATTGTGGCACCTGGGCCTGGCCATGTTTTAAAAGGAGTCTGTGAGAAAAAAAGGGAGAGGAAAGAATGAAGGGAACTTAAAACTAAAGATGGCAGAATTTGGGAAAACGTGCTGTGCTGACTGGAGGCAGGTGGTCAGGTTTGTGAGCCCAGCAGAAGCAGTGTATGCCCGGTGCTCATGGTGGGACGATAGGGTCGCTCCTACTGAGCATTCTAAGGAGCAGGAGTGACCCAGTGAAGGAGTAAATTTCACAGAAGTCAGAAGGACTGTGGCTTATGGGAGCAAGGGATCTGTGCAGTGCCACATAGACACTGATGGACTGAAGGTGAGGACCCAAACCTGGATGTTAAAAGTTTGACTACGTCTGTCACCGGAGATCTAATTATGCTGAAGAGACCTAACAGTGAGCTATGGAGATGTCAGTTATGACAGGAAGGACTCAGGATGGTTTTTTACAGAGAAGGATTCTTCCATATATTTATTTTTTATATATTTACATTTTTAATCTTCACATTTCACTGTGTTTTTATGGATGATTTATTTATGTATGAAACAGCACTGCATGCTATTTGGATTGATTGCAATATAACACTTGCTGACTGATTTGTATCCACATTTGCCCAGCTCATTCTTGGTTTTATGTTATCGATAGTTTGAGGTACAAGGGACCGTGGAGCTAACCTGAACCATCACAACTTGGCTCCTAAGAGCTCCATCTCTCTGCTTCCTCTGAGAGTCAAAAGAGGACCTCCTGGCTTCATTCCTCTGCCTTAATGGGCTCTGGCCCTGAGAGGGTGGAACAGGTGCGGCCCTTTTAGGACGGGGTTATGCCTGCTCTCCTAGCGACTGTTCAGAGCTGTGGAGAACACAGGAGATACTGTTAGCAACGGCGCCCCTCTTCTGCCTCATGGTTGTATTTGGTGCCTTATCAGAGCCACCCACATGATCCTGATGCACACTTACATGACACTATATAACAATTTGGGAGGAGAGCAAAGGTGTGTGAAAATCCTAAACAGTTCCACAATCCTCTATGAAAGATTGGCTTTAAGATATGCCTTAACAATAGTAGACTGAATTTTTCAGGAACAAAACATGGCCAACATTATACATGCTGATGAGGTCACACTTGAGACAGGTTAGAAGATCATATGGAGACACCAGATTATAACCATTTTATTATCATGTGCAGTGGACAGCTGTTATCCCAAAAAACAAAAGACTAAGTTTTAAACTGACTACAATCATTTAAGAGATGGCCTTGTATTACACATCATCTGCTTATGACAGATATTTTTAACTTTTCTTTAACAACTCAGTCACTGCTAGAAAACTCAATGAAGAGCGATCAAAGTGTGTCCAGACTTAGCTTCTCTTCTGCCATCCACTCACCACGAGCAGTTACACCCTAGGCACACTAATCCAATTCAACAGGCAGTTCCTATCGCAAAGTTACACATCTGATGTGTCTTGACATCGCTTACCTACATAGTTCAGACATGCCAGAGGCTGTTCACTTTGAAGACCTGCCTCAAATGTGTGTTAAACATGTGTGTGATAAAAGTAACTGTGTGCCTAGTATTTAAAGGCGCTTCTGCAATCCTGTGTGTTAATAGATTCCCACGGTTCCCACATCTAATATTCCTGGATTATAAATATTTCATCAAACGGCAAAGCCTGTGATACAAAGTCAAGGTCAAGTTGAAGGTTGAGGTGGGCTTTATTATCTCTGAATAGGAAATTCAGGTCATCTCGTGTGGTACAAATGAAAAATGCAAAATGCCAGACAAAGGAATAAGGAAATATTCAGTAAAATAGAAACAAGACCATTTGAATACCATAGACATAAAGTTCATGTTTATGTCAAGTGAACACCAGTCCAATGTAATTCTTACTAGCATTTCTCCTCTGAATAGTGCCGGTAATACATATAAGAAAAACAGCAGACATAAAAAAATAATAAGTATAACATCAAATAATCTATCTATATATTAATGCATATGTTATACAGTACCAAATAATACAAAGAGTACATAACACATGTTTCTCCCTTATTGTATATACATATACATATATATACTGTCACACACGTGCGCATGGGAGGCAGCTAAAGGGCTTGAGTGAAGGCAGTTCGGAGGCATGCCAGGGTGTGGCAGAGTGCACTGACTCTTTTTCTCCCTTGCCTGTAGACCATCCCCGGGGGATTTCACCTGGCTCTCCTGACATCACTTCGGGACAGAGCCAATGGAAGTCGGCCACACCAGCTCCAGTCCCTCTGATGTCACGTCCGGCTATGAACCAATGGTGGAAGACCACGTGCCGGATCCATATGACCTCACTTCCTGTCTCCTCCTTTAAAACCTGCCCCTTTTCCTTTGTTTCCTCAGTCTTGTTCTGGACTCAGTTGAATGCACTTCAGTGCTCTGTATTTGAAAAACGACCTTTTGCAGCCAGGATACCACAATATACGGGTGGCTGCCCCAACTCTTTATCTGTCCATGTCTCGTTCTTGTGACAGTGGCGTAGTCGGCAGGATGGAGAAGTCCCAGAAGAGAAGGGGACAGGACCTGCAATATACCCAGGTGGGAGCGTACCGGGTATTCAGGCGGGGAGGGTGCCCCGTGGTTCGGCGTGACCCGGTGCGGGCTCTGCTCCCGGCACTCATAACTAGGCCATCTGGAGAGGCCAGGGGTGTGCGGGTGGGGCTCACAGAATTGGGCTGCCCTGGAGGGGGAGGCAAAGGGACTCAGTATGCTCTCTTGGGGGAGAGTGCCTGCCTCCCTGTGAAACCAAAGCCCCATTTACCACCTAGGGGTGCCCCAGACTGGCAGGTGAAAAAAATTAAAAAATGGAGGTTGGACCCTGAGCCAACAAACAAGCCTGGTCCTTATGGGCAATGGTAGGGCATTGGCTACGGCCATTTGAAAACACGCCCTACCAAATAATAGAGCAGGTAGCTTGCTATCTGCTCCTGGAAGCGCTTCCCTGTGGCTTCACCCAGCCGGTTTGGGGCAAGCAGTTTAAGAACATGTCTGAGCTCATAGAGCTTATGGAGACGCAGAGGGCGGCCTCACACTCTGGGGGAGCAGAACCGTCCTCATGTCAAACTCAGCCGGTGCGTTCCAAGACCTAGCCCCTCCCTGTACAATCCGGAGCTTGTATTGGCGTCCGGGGCCGCGGGCGCACAAACCGCTTGGGGGCAAGGAGGAATGCAGGTGGAGGGCGAGGAGGGGTTGGTGTGCTCTGGCTAATCCGTTGGCGGTCCCACATACTGGCGTGGTGATCGTCAACGGACACAAGACCACAGGTTTGTTCGACTCCGGCAGCAACATTTCCATTGTTGCCCGCCGCTTTGTGCAACCGCAACAGTGGCTAAAATTTAAGACCGGTATAACCTGTGTCCACGGAGACATCCGCTGGTACAGGTCCGCCGCTTGTATCAGTTACGGAGGGTCAGTTCAAACTCACCGTAGCGGTCCTACCTGATCCTCCACACCCGGTGATACTAGGGCGGACTGGTCTAAAATTAAAAGCGGTGAGACACATACCACTCCCGGGGTTAATTTGGGCCTCGTTATGGACGGAGATTAACCCGTCTCAAGCTGCCTCCACGCCGTGTAATCAGCCGGCAGAGAGAGCGGCGTCGCCTGACTGACGTGGCAACTCCGGGCGTCGCGGGCTAACACGTCATCCACCAACGCCGGGCGGGCGGGAGGAAACCACGCCCATTGAGGTCGACGCTGACCCTCTCTCCGTGTTGCGGTTCCAATTTAAAGCGCCGGCTTCTTTTAGGAGGGAGCAATGGAATGATGACTCCCTGAAGTTTGTAAAAAATGCAGTGGTCCTTGTCAATGGCCAGCGCACTAATCAGTCGATGCCACAGGGCCCCTACTTTGTGCTAGATAATGACCTCCTTTACCGTGTAGCAATGCATGACGGGCAGGAGACGAGGCTGCTGCTAGTGCCGCGTACCTTCCGGCGGCAGGTCTGCGAGCTAGCACACGCCCACCTCCTAGGTGGCCACCTGGGCACCGAAAAAACTCTGGAGCGGATCAAGCTCCGTTTCTACTGGCCAGGAATTAATGAGGAGGTTCGTCGCTTTTGCGCTTCCTGCCCGGAGTGTCAACTGCGACAAATTCCTAGGAGGGACCGTGCTCCTCTTGTTCCTATTCCACTGATTGGCGTTCCCTTCCACAGAATCGGGGTCGACCTGGTGGGACCCCATGAGCCCTCAGCCCGAGGACACAAGTACATTTTAGTCCTCGTGGATTATGCTACACGATACCCCGAAGCTGTTCCATTGCGCTCAGCTACCTCTAAAGCCATCGCACGGGAATTACTAGGGGTATTCGCGTGTGGGGATCCCCAAAGAAGTCTTGACAGACCAGGGGACCCCCTTCACCTCGGAGACGTTCAAGGAGACTGCCAGATTACTGAAAATAAAGCATTTAAAGACCTCGGTGTATCATCCTCAAACCGACGGATTAGTAGAGAGGTTTAATCAAACTCTCAAGCAAATGCTGCGTAAGGTGGTCAGCGAGGATGGAAGGAACTGGGATCAGCTCCTCCCCCTCGTCCTTTTTGCCTATCGGAAGTCCCACAAGCCTCCACGGGTTCTCCCCTTTGAACTACTGTATGGGCGACAACCTCGGGGCATATTAGATATTTTGAAAGAAGGCTGGGAAGAAGAGGCTCTTCCCTCCACAAACATACTGGAGTATATGCGCAGTTCTGCGATAGATTTGGAAAGATTCGCCTGTCCTTAAAAGTCACATGGAGGAGGCTCAAGCAGCACAGGCCGGTACTACAACCGCGCACGTCTCTTGGGAGTTCCGCCCGGAGATCGGGTCATGGTCCTAGTGCCTACCTCCCACTCTAAATTGCTTGCCCACTGGCAGGGCCCCTCTGAAGTTAAGGAGAGGAAGGGACTGGTCGACTATTTGGTGAGTCAACCCAATCGTCGGCCAAAGGAGGGGTTTATCATGTGAACCTGCTGAAACCGTGGAAGGACAGGGACCCGATCCCTCCTCCGCCAGCCCCGCCACTCTTCGCTCACACACACGACCTTAACTTCGGCACGGACTTAAGTCCCAGACAGCGGCAGGAGCTGGAAACAGTTATCCGGACCGTTCGGGAGGTAGTCAGTGAGAACCCTGGAAGGACCTCTCTGATTGAGCACAACATCGTGACAGAGCCGGGTTGTTGTCCGAGAACGCCCTATCGTCTTCCCGAGGCAAAAAGGCTGAAGTGGAGCTTGAGATCAAGCGCATGCTGGAGCTAGGTGTGATTGAGGAAAGTTATAGTCCCTGGTCCAGCCCCATTGTGCTCGTCGGTAAGCCTGAGGGAGTTGGAGGTTCTGCAATGACTTCCGTCGGCTTAATCAAGTCTCCCAATTTGATGCTTATCCAATGCCACGCGTGGACGACCTCCTCGAGAGGCTTGGACAGGCTCAATACCTGACCACACTTGACATGACAAAGGGTACTGGCAGGTTCCTTTAACGGACTCCTGAAGGAAAAACGCGTTTAGTACCCCTAGCGGACACTGGCAGTATCGTGTCCTTCCATTTGGGTTACACGGGCTCCAGCAACCTTTCAGCGTCTGGTGGACAAAGTGCTTCGCCTCATAACTCATACAGTGCTGCCTACCTGGATGGCGTGGTCATCTATTCCAGCACATGGAAGGAACACCTACAGCATGTCCAAGCGGTATTACGGACACTTGGTGAGGCCGGGCTCCGGATTAATCCCAAGAAATGCTTCTTTGGATTAAGCGAAGCCAAATATTTAGGCTACCTGGTGGGTTGGGGTACCGTAAGGCCACAGTGCTCCAAAATTGGTGCCATTCTGAAATGGCCCGTCCATGAACCAAGCGGCAGGTCCAAGCCTTTCGGGTTAGCGGGTACTACCGCCGGTTTGTACCCGGTTTTGGAGAGGGGCGCCTTGACTGATTTAACAAAGAAGAGGGCCCGAACATTGTGGTATGGACTGAAAAAACAGGCGCTGCATTTGGTGACTTAAAGCAGGCCCTTACGTCCACACCTGTTTTGATGGCACCTAACTTTTCTTTGCCTTTCATCCTCCAGACGGACGCTTCGGACACAGGCCTGGGCGCGTGCTGAGCCAAAGCGTCGATGGTGTGGAGCACCCCATCATGTTCCTGAGCCGGAAACTGTTGGACCGGGAGACCAGGTATGCTGCGGTGGAGAGGGAGGCTCTGGCGATTAAATGGGCGATTACTCAGCTGAGGTACTACCTGTTGGGCCGGGAATTCACCCTTGTCACGGACCATGCACCTCTACAGTGGATGGCCCTCCACAAGGAGTCGAATCCGCGGGTCACCCGGTGGATTCTTGACCTACAGCCGTACAAGTTTTCGCTCGTTCATCGTCGGGGCGCTCTTCACGCCAACGCTGATGCTCTTTCTCGGGTTCACGACCTCTCGGTTAGGGTCGCCCACGTGCGCATGGGAGGCAGCTAAAGGGCTTGAGTGAAGGCAGTTCGGAGGCATGCCGGGGTGTGGCAGAGTGCACTGACTCTTTTTCTCTCTTGCCTGTAGACCATCCCCGGGGGATTTCACCTGGCTCTCCTGACATCACTTCGGGACTGAGCCAATGGAAGTCGGCCACACCAGCTCCAGTCCCTCTGATGTCACGTCCGGCTATGTACCAATGGTGGAAGACCACGTGCCGGATCCATATGACCTCACTTCCTGTCTCCCCCTTTAAAACCTGCCCCTTTTCCTTTGTTTCCTCAGTCTTGTTCTGGACTCAGTTGAATGCACTTCAGTGCTAATTATTTGATAAAACGACCTTTTGCTGCCAGGATACCACATTATACGGGTGGCTGCCCCAACTCTTTATCTGTCCATGTCTCGTTCTTGTGACAATACATACATACATGGGGTCCTCAGGTTATAACACAGTTCCGTTCCTACAGCAGTGATTTGCAAAATCATAATCTACAACATATAAGCACAACTAAGCCACGTGCAACCAAACTAGTTCGCCAATTCCCTCACTCATACGCTGTGTTACTGCATATTCTTCCCCTGCATACAACCAAACTAGTTTGCCCACGTATTCTGTAATTATGACGCTAACGCCATAAGCTGAAACACTCATGTCTCGATTTTTTAAGTTTTTATGGGAGTGAGCGTTGTAAACTCAAAACGTTGTATGTGGAGACGTTGTAACCTGAGGACCCCCAGTATATATATATATATATATATATATATATATATATATATATATATATATATATATATATATATATATTTTGTGTGACAAACATGCAAAAGAATAAGAAATCAGGAAGGGGCAAATAGTGTCCTGCAGGGTGCACCAACCACCTGAACCCAACACAGACAGACACCAGGCACAATTTCAAAGCACAGTGCATGTTTATTATCACTGGGAAGCGCTTTTCCCACACTCCCCAAAGCAACAGAGCACAAAGCACGAATAAACATAATGTCTTCTTTTCTATCTCTCTCTCTCTCTCTCTCTTTCTCTCCTTTGCCTCCACTCCTCCTCTATCTAGTTTTGTCTTTCTCCCTCCTGACTCTGGCTACTGGGGTAGAGAAGTGACTGCTAGCTCCTTTTAAGCCCCACCTGGGAGTATTCCAGCTGGCTCATTAGGGAAGTCTGGAATCACTTCCAGGTGTGACAAAAACCCAAAGCAGGGTTCTGAAGCTCCCCTGGTGGTTGCTGTGGAACCCAACAGGACTGAAGCGAACTCCAACTCCCAGCATGCCCAATGGCATGCTCTGCGGGAATCCGTGGTGCCATAGCAACCCAGTGGGACTGCCCTCTAGCATACCAGGTGAAATAATGCTCTGAACCTGCTCTCTGACCAAGTCCTTCTGCAATAAATTTGTCCTGGACAGGTCCTGCCCATCCGTACCAATACATATATATATATATATATATATATATATATATATATATATATATACATATATGTGTGAAAACTATTTGCCCCCTTCCTAACTTCTTATTCTTTTGCATGTTTGTCACACAAAATGTTTCTGATCATCAAACACATTTAACCATTAGTCAAATATAACACAAGTAAACACAAAATGCAGTTTTTAAATGATGGCTTTTATTATTTAGGGAGAAAAAATCCAAACCTACATGGCCCTGTGTGAAAAGTAATTGCCCCTGAACCTAATAACTGGTTGGGCCACCCTTAGCAGCAATAATTGCAATCAAGCGTTTGCGATAACTTGCAATGAGTCTTTTACAGTGCTCTGGAGGAATTGTGGCCCACTCTTTGCAGAATTGTTGTAATTCAGCTTTATTTGAGGGTTTTCTAGCATGAACCACCTTTTTAAGGTCTTGCCATAGCATCTCAATTGGATTCAGGTCAGGACTTTGACTAGGCCACTCCAAAGTCTTCATTTTGCTTTTCTTCAGCCATTCAGAGGTGGATTTGCTGGTGTGTTTTGAGTCATTGTCCTGTTGCAGCACCCAAGATCGCTTCAGCTTGAGTTGACGAACAGATGGCGGACATTCTCCTTCAGGATTTTTTGGTAGACAGTAGAATTCATGGTTCCATCTACCACAGCAAGCCTTCCAGGTCCTGAAGCAGCAAAACAACCCCAGACCATCACACTACCACCACCATATTTTACTGTTGGTATGATGTTATTTTTCTGAAATGCTGTGTTCCTTTTACGCCAGATGTAACGGGACATTTGCCTTCCAAAAAGTTCAACTTTTGTCTCATCAGTCCACAAGGTATTTTCCCAAAGGTTTTGGCAATCATTGAGATGTTTCTTAGCAAAATTGAGACGAGCCCTAATGTTCTTTTTGATTAACAGTGGTTTGCGTCTTGGAAATCTGCCATGCAGGCCATTTTTGCCCAGTATCTTTCTTATGGTGGAGTCGTGAACACTGACCTTAATTGAGGCAAGTGAGGCCTGCAGTTCTTTACACGTTGTCCTGGGGTCTTTTGTGACCTCTCGGATGAGTCGTCTCTGCGCTCTTGGGGTAATTTTGGTCGGCCGGCCACTCCTTGGAAGGTTCACCACTGTTCCATGTTTTTGCCATTTGTGGATAATGGCTCTCACTGTGGTTCGCTGGAGTCCCAAAGCTTTAGGAATGGCTTTATAACCTTTACCAGACTGATAGATCTCAATGACTTCTGTTCTCATTTGTTCCTGAATTTCTTTGGATCTTGGCATGATGTCTAGCTTTTGAGGTGCTTTTGGTCTACTTCTCTGTGTCAGGCAGCTCCTATTTAAGTGATTTCTTGATTGAAACAGGTGTGGCAGTATTCAGGCCTGGGGTGGCTACAGAAATTGAACTCAGGTGTGATACACCACAGTTAGGTTATTTTTTAACAAGGGGGCAATTACTTTTTCACACAGGGCCATGTAAGTTTGGATTTTTTTTCTCCCTAAATAATAAAAACCATCATTTAAAAACTGCATTTTGTGTTTACTTGTGTTATATTTGACTAATGGTTAAATGTGTTTGATGATCAGAAACATTTTGTGTGACAAACATGCAAAAGAATAAGAAATCAAGAAGGGGGAAAATAGTTTTTCACACCACTGTATATATATATATATATATATATATATATATATATATATATATATATATATATAATATAGAATATATATATATATATATAAAATATATAATATACAGTATATATAAAGTGGCCTGAAGGGGACACGCCATCTCCCCAAACCTGACACGGGCAGACACGGGTACAAGTTCAGCAAGTAAAACACAAGCTTTAGTGTATTTATCATGGGAAACTCTTCACTGCCAAGTATTTCCCTCACAACAGCCACAATACAAAGAACAAGCACTAAGTAATGCCTCTTTTCTTTTTCTACTTCTTTTTTTCTTTCTCTATCTCTGCCTCCACTCCTCCCAACAAGCTTTATCTCCTTTCTCCTGTCTCTGTTTATGCTGCACCTGAAGAATAAGTGTAAGCCCGATGAAGTAGAGCTGAGGAGTTTATACTGCATCCCCTTGTATCGTACATGGGACCCAACAGGGCTGAGTAACAGAACTCCATCTCTCATGAGGACTTGTGAGAATCTATGGCACTGCAGTAACCCAGGGGGGCTGCCATCTAGCTTCTTGAGATTGATACAGTAATACCCTCTGCACACTTTCTTATGGTACTTCCACTACAAAGGCATCCCAGCTGCAGCACTCCAAACCCCAGATACAAACCCTACAACACACATTCTAGTACAATAAAAAAGGTTTATTTTCACAAACACCTTACACAAAGGCTTTGGATATCACAAAACACTCTTGTTTTCTTCTTCTTCTCTTTTCCTCTCTGCTTCCACTCCTCCAGGGGAGCTTCATCCTTCTTTCACCCAACTCCCACTGTGGAAGAGGATGAGGCTTCTTTTATCTTGTACCTGGAAGTACTTAGGGTGCAAAGACATGAATGCTGAACTGAAGTAAATGAGCAACAGCCTAACCTAAATGTCTCTTCTGTCCACGTGGAGCCAGGTGAAGAGTAGATGATATGTGTCCTGAATGGATGGTTTGGGCAGACCAGTGAAGATCCTGGTCCTTTAATTTTGTTAGAAACTCTCTGTTATGGAGAGATAATGCCCTGTGTAATTCCTCTCCCCCCGTCCTTCTTTTAAGAAGGAATCCTGGCAGGGTAAGGGCCCTGGCCGTCCACCACACATGTTGCATGTAGTATTATTTTTTACTGTTAAAAAAATTAACGTTTTTAACTTGTTTTTTTTTTGGAAAAACACAACACTAAGGAGGCTACTAGTATGAATCTGAGCACCTCAGGGTTGCTGCAAGCATACATTTGCCTGTTCTAATCTGCCCTAATCTTTCTACTCATGGTAATTCTACCTGTCTTTCTTTACAGCCCTCTTCCCACCTTATTTGTAGAAGTGTCCATAGACAGCCTTTGCTGAAATTTCTTAACAATTATGCTGTGAAAACCTGAACCAGTGTAGTGTACAAGTGATAGGTTGGGATGTTTTCTGAACGCAAGAACACATTCGGATTGATAACAAAACGAAATCATAAATTGTAAATTAGTTTATCTTCCTAGAAATTATTATCGGTTTAATGTTTATGTTTATTTTTGTTATCGCCTCATAAATTTCAACTGCTGTGTCTGATGCCGTCACAGAAGGACAGTCTGAAAATAATTTTTGAAGCATTTGTAGATAGAAATCAGAGAATTTAAATTTTTTCATTCATGAGCGATATTCTTCCAAACTCTGCTGCTTACACACGAATTGTACTGAGTCTTTTGGCCAATAATGCAACCCCCAAAAATGTGAGGACCGCCGCCTCCGCCCGCCACTGCCTAAAAAAGGCATCACTGCTGAATTTAGCAGGCGCTCAACATTCATTTCTCAATGAAGACTTCATCATCTGCACAACTCGTACCGCCAAGGTGGTCTGTGAATAAAGAGCAATAAGAGTTTGTCCAGAGAAAACCTTTCGTTTTACATCTCCCGAGTGCAGCTAATTAGCACTTTTATGGTTCAGATTGAATGTAATACATATTAACAGTTAAATGTGCACATCAGGAGCCTCTGCCATTCCCGCTGTGCTGGGAAGAGTGCTCAGGAGCTTCTGAAGTTGAACACAGCACTTGAACAGGACTGTCTTGACTGACACAAATAGTTTTAAATTGCTGCTTTGCTTGCATAACAAAGCTGTGCCGGTGGATCCTGTGGTATTCTGACAACTGGTGCCTTTCTTTATGACTCAGTTGAAAACAGAATGGCATAAAGCCAAGCACGGCATGATTTTTATTACCACAAATGCAAAAATAAATAAATAAAAATCAGCAAATACAGACATTACAGCACTTAAATTGTATGATAAGACATTTCCGGTTCGAGCTAAGTGCTGAATGAATAATTAATGTGTGGTTTCATGTGATTTGCAGGAGTTTTATTACTCATTATGTTATTGCAAGGTTCTGTAACCAACATTCCCAACCTCTTTCTGTGTAATGTGATAAATGAACCCTGTTGCTGCAGAAATCAAAGTGAAGCACCCCTCTCCCACATCCCCATTTCAATATCTGCCTATGCTGTTATTTCATTAACTTCATTGTCACTCAGGCCGTATGAAATGAACTCATTGCTTCTCTGAAATGCTAACCTGTTTGGCCTGTCTGTCAGCATTAGCAACTAATGAAGTTAAAAAAAAATGGAAAAACTCCAAGGAATTACGATAGGTTTAAGATATTAAGCACTCATGCTCGTGTATCAAATAGCTTATCTGAAGTTTAGGTGCAAAACAGCACAAATCTTTCATTGAAGTCACATCTGTCCTACCATCCAAACAAATGGTGGCCGATTCCCATTCATTCAGAATTCCACGGTGGTACATGGAGCTGTTTTCTTTGTTTCTTTTGTCAGAGTCAACATGTAGGGTGAAGAGTTGAGGCAATCGCCTTGGGTGGCATTTTGGTATGGTATAGAATCTCTTATATATATTTCTCTTCTAGTTCGTCCTGCTTCCACTTCAAAACTGGTCCCGACCACACGCAGCCGACGCGGCATTTCTCGATTCCTATTCATCGCCTTCCATGTCATGCACTATACTGGCCTGCTGAGCATAATACATCCAACAAGTACTCGAGGTGCTGCCACAACGGTAAAGTAGCTTTACCACTTTTGCGGGAGCCACCTGTGTCTTTACAACAGCTTCTTACACAGCAAACATCAGAAGCTAAAAATTATCGTTAACACATTTGAGAATACAACTCTTCTCTAGCGTTTGCTTCCATGGGTGCATAGATAAGTCAACCTCCTGGCCACGGACACATACTGTTTTAAAATACATGGGCAAATTCATCACCAAATCTCTCCACTATACGCTAAAACTTCTACCTCTCCAGGATATGGACAGTTGTATGTTTTTGACACAGCACAAGCTACTGCAGTAAGCTTACAAAATAAAGCAAACACATGCATGAAATCGCTCAGTCCAATCCAACAGCATCTGTACGAATGGTTTTCAAGGAAAACCCTAGCCAGGATTTTCAACGATACAATGCCCCGACATTGCACCAATTTTCGTCGGAGAAGATGACGAAACGCCTGCTGAAACGGACATTTGCATCTGTCCCATACTCAACTCCTGTAAACAGATTTCCACGCCCAATATGAATTGCGATCCTATGGTTTACCCACTTTTATTCCCTTACGGAGACATTGGCTGGTACAACGATTTACAACATGTTCCCGATAAAAGAACCACCAAGCGAATAAGGCTTACTCAATGCCAATTTTACGCGTACAGATTAGCAATGAGGAATACATTTAGTATTTTGCACTCCAGTGGCAAACTATTCCAACAGTACGTCGTAGATGTGTATGTTAAAACAGAGGGCGCGTGTGTCAACTATCTCAGATTACATCAAGAAGATCTGCGCATGGAACTATCAGACGCACTGCAAGCAAACGCTGAAAATAACAATGTACGTATAGGCAAAATGATCATATTACCATCCACATTTCCAGGAAGTCCAAGATACATGCAACAAATCTATCAGGATGCCATGGCCATAGTACGTAAATTCGGAAAGCTTGATTTATTTATCACTTTCACATGTAATCCTACTTGGCCAGAAATTCTACATGCACACTGCGTCTTTCAAGAAGTATTTATTTCATCTTGATTTCCGAATTCCTTTCTCACCGTTTTCCGTTCCTATTCTTACACAGCCGTATGCTACGGCGGCGGCTAGTTTCTATATATTCTTTTAGCAAAAACAGCTAAAAGTATAAATTAGTGTAAAGTGTCCTCATCTGAGTTGTTCATAAGACATGATTTGTGGCGTCAGATATTTGAAATATTAAAAGATGTGCCTCCCTAACTCTAAGGGGGATCTCTGCCACACTGCAGAGAAAGCTCATTTCAGCCGCTTGTACCCTCATCTCATTCTTTCCATCACTACATTAGAGATTATAAAGGATAAGATTGAGCAACACCTGGCAAGAACAGGAGTATTACTGAACAGTCAACATGGGTTCAGAAGAGGGAGGTCGTGTTTTACTAACAAGCTGGAATTCTATGAGGCAACAAAAGGATATGATCAAAGTAGAGCTCATGATATTATTTATCTGGACTTTCAGAAAGCATTTAATAAGGTGCCACATGACAGGTTGGTCATCAAATTAAAAGAAGTGGGAGTTCAGGGTGATCTTGAAATGCAAAGGAACCTATTTGAAGATATCTCAAATTGCATTTAAGATATCTTGAAATGCATTTCAGATATTTCAAAATGTATAGCACATCATTTCAAGATATCTTGAAATCAATTTGAGATATCTGAAATGTATTTCCAGATATCTTAAAATTCATTTTGAGATATCTCTAAATGTTACTTTGGCTTCCCATATTGATGGGTGCAGAATTGGCTCAGAGACAGGAGGCAGAGGGTGATGGTGCGAGAAACCTCATCAGAATTGGCAGATGTTAAGAGTGATGTCCAGCAGGGATTAAGTGCTAGGTCCGCTGCTATTTTTAATATATATATAAATGCTTTAGATAAAAATATAAGTAACAAGCTGGTTAAGTCTGCAGATGATACCAAGATAGGTGGATTAGCAGATAATTTGGAATCCATTATATCATTACAGAAGGATATGGATAGCATACAGGCTTGAGCAGATTTGTGGCAGATGACATTGAATGTCAGTAAATGTAAAGAATTACATATAGGAAGTAAAAATGTGAGTTCTGAATACACAATGAGCGGTCTGAAAATCGAGAGTACACCTTATGAGAAGGATTTAGGAGTCGTAGTGGACTCTAAGCTATCGACTTCCCGACAGTGTTCAAAAGCCATTAAGAAGGCTAACAGAATGTCAGGTTATATAGCGCCTTGATATGTGGAGTACAAGACCAAGGAGGGTGGTTCTGTTCAAGCTTTATAATGTGCTGGTGAGGCCTCATCTGGAGTCCTGTGTGCAGTTTTGGTCTACAGTCTACAAAAAGGACACAGCAGCACAAGAAAAGGTCCAGAGAAGAGCGACTAGGCTGATTCAGGGCTACAGGGGATGAGTTATGAGGAAAGATTAAAAGAACTGAGCCTTTGCAGTTTAAGCAAAAGAAGATTAAGAGGAGACATGATTGAACTGTTTAAAATTATGAAGGGAAATAGTCCAGTGGATCGTGAGGGTGACTTTAAAATGAGTTCATTAAGAACACGGGGACACTGTTGGAAACTTAAGGGTAAATTTCACACAAACATTAGGAAGCTTTTCTTTACACAAAGAATGATAGACACTTGGAATAAGCTACCAAGTTGTGTGGTAGACAGTAAGATGTTAGGGACTTTCAAAACTCAACTTGATAGATAGATAGATAGATAGATAGATAGATAGATAGATAGATAGATAGATAGATAGATAGATAGATAGATAGATAGATAGATAGATAGATAGATAGATAGATAGATAGATAGATACTTTATTAATCCCAAGGGGAAATTCACATAATCCAACTTGATGTTTTCTTGGAAGAATTAAGTGGACAGGACTGGCGAGCTTTGTTGGACTGAATGGCCTGTTCTCGTCTTGAATGTTCCAACGTTCAACTTAGGGTAATGCAACTAAGACAGTTAAGCCATAAACAGAAACATCATAGACAAGAAGTACAGTAGGATCACTGTATCCACGGGGCCTTGGTTCACACACATATAATGACGTGATTGTTGTTACAGCAAATTGTACAGGCCACATCAAACACTGAGTAGGACTAAAATAAAAGTTCTGTATTTAGAAGGCAGTAAACTTACCATTATGTAGTTTTCATCAGTTTTCCTATATATGCCTCACATGGGTGGGCAGGCAAGACCAACCAGGAATTAAAATGCAACACTCTATCCAAGTACAGACAGACAAAAGCCAAGGATGACAGATCCACGGGGAGTTTGTTATTGAAATGGAGTATATTTTAGGCTTTATTTAAGATTTTGTTTATTATTATTATTATTATTATTAATTTTTTTATTATTATTATTTAGTTTGCCATCTCAGAGGTTTTGTTTAGTTAATTGTACTATGTTAGTCTTTGTTGTAGATGCTCTGTTTCTTAATTAACACTAGAATTACCAGAGCCTACGAAAAAACTCATAGATCCGTCCCACCTTAAATCTCTTTGAACCTCTTCGTCAGCGTCTTTTGTCCTGTAAATGTGTCGATAAGCAGCAAGCAGCCAGCCACCCAGCACAGTTTTCTCATCTCAAGTCTGTTTTCCTGCTTGTCAGTTGCTTAGAGTTGTATAGAGTGGAAAGTCAAGCAAAATTACATATATAGTATAAATACTAGATCGTTATTTTATCATTTGCATTTCATGTGTGTTCCGTGTCTACAACGATCTATGTAAACACATCGTTAAAACAGAAACGTTTTCAATGTTTTAGTAATACCAAAGAAACACTTACACAAAAGGTACAAATATAACATAACAAGTGCGTTTTTATTCAAAAATATAACTGCAGAAAAGGAACCCGCGTTAGGGTGCGACATTGACACGCATTTACTACAACTGCTTTGGTGGCACAACGGTATCAACTGTTGACTTGTAATCAAAACTTCATGGGTTCGATCTGGAAGTGTCCGGTTTGAGAAGTGAGTTGCTTGTATTCTTACTATTTTAGAATAAAAACATACATTTGATTCCAGTCTGTAACAGCCGTTTTTTTTTTTTATTCAGTTTTATTCTCTCAGCCGCGTTCACGATCCCAACCAAACCCCTTCTATCCATCCATCCATTATCCAACCCGCTATATCCTAACACAGGGTCACGGGGGTCTGCTGGAGCCAATCCCCACAAGCACAGGGCACAAGCCAGGAACAAATCCACTGGCAGGGCACCAGCCCACAACAGGGCACACACACCAAGCACACACTAGGGACAATTTAGGATCACCAATGCACCTAACCTGCACGTCTTTGGACTGTGGGAGGAAACCGGAGCACAAAGAGGAAACCCATGCAGACACGGGGAGAACATGCAAACTCCACGCAGGGAGGACCCAGGAACCGAACCCAGGTCTCCTTACTGTGAAGCAGCAGCGCTACCACTGTGCCACCGTGTGACCAAGCATTCTTCTACCTTCTTGAATATGCAAAATAAAGAGAAAGGTATTCTCTGTAGAGAAGTGCTGATATAATTAAATCAGTGCACTCCTAGTTCCTCTTGTTTGAGGGGGTGTTTACAGTCTTGTGAAGCAAACAGATCCTGTTCCTCTCACTCACTGTAGAACCTCAGGCACATGCCAGTTGGCTGTAAACTGTGCATGTGATCCCAAGACAATTGATCCCAGAATGCCTTATAACCTTGCTTCCGCTCCTGGGCATTTATCTTTAAGTTTCCACTAATAACAAAGCTCATCAGTGCCACCCACATGAGCAAAACAAAACTATATACAACATTATCAGTAACCAGCATGTTTACCACCACAGTCGTGACCTTATATCAGCCCCTTGCACAGACTGATACATAACAGTTCCTTCAGCATACTGTGGCTGGATGAGGACCAAGAGATTTTATTTAGAATGTCTGAGCCAAGTGAAAATACGCCGCTATCGCTTGTGTACTGTTTACTTGCTCACATGACAAGGTCATACCCCGAAGTATGTGAAAGCTTCCAGAGTCTGTGCGGTTGCTGGAAGGTGATTACCACCAAGTACATACTGTGAATCCTACTTAGGTCTGCTTTAAAGAACACAGATGCTGGATGGATTGTCTGGGGATGTGAATTTCTGGTCCTTATCCAGAGAGGCAACGGAAAGGAACAGGACTGTGACAGTGCCTGCCTCTCCTCATGGCACCATTTCTTAGCACCTGGCATGTTTCGTTCGAAGTTCTTAATTAATGGAATGGTTAATCAGTTATTTATTTTGTTGTAAAATAAAGAAAAGTGCTGACTGTTTCTGTTAATGTGGTAATACAACGTAAAGATGTTAATGAGCTATGGACTGTGGTTGGACATTCAATATGTAATTCTAAATTTGAATAATGTCTTCTCTCATCTGTAACTGAATTTGTAGAGTTAACTCCTCCAAGCACATGCTGGATGTCAATCCATTCCTTTGGTTCTCCTGAAATTCTGATTTAATGCTCCTGGGTATGGTGACATTTTTACAACATTGTCATTTTTTTCACTTCTCCAGGTATCAAAGATGAAGACTGGACTCCATTGGTAATGTGTCTCTCTAGAGAATCCGCTGGTTTGACTTTGTGTCGAATGAGTGGCTGTTCACGGTGTCCCGAATGAGGTACATTACATGCATTGTGAGGGAGCGTCAGTTACACCACCACAGCCATGTTTTGCGAGTGATCTGACTCCTGGGATTCTCATTGTTGGAGCAGGCCAAGGAGACACCCACGTAAC
Organism: Polypterus senegalus; assembly: GCF_016835505.1. Taxonomy (NCBI): domain Eukaryota; kingdom Metazoa; phylum Chordata; class Cladistia; order Polypteriformes; family Polypteridae; genus Polypterus; species Polypterus senegalus. The sequence goes on from NC_053158.1 coordinate 14,283,627, forward strand.
ACCTGGCTGCAGAAGATGGATGGTGATTTCTGGAGGGTGGAACTTGGCCACATGTCTGCCTTGGGGGCTGCCAACCAGGATGCCAGGCTGTTTTGTCATGTAGTGGGTGTGGTGACGTACTGTACCAGTGTATGCTCCCCAACCTGACCTGACCACAGGTATCAGACATCAGTATTACTCCAATCATGTGTCAGTAGTCACTTGTCATTCATCACCTATCGCTCGTCATTCCATTACCACTCACTTATTGTTTGTCACACTTTACTTGTCACTGCTCGTTTTTCACTCATCAGGCATCAATCATGCGACAGTCCCAGTCAGTGTGAACCAGACCCCCACTTCCATAATTGGTCTTGATAACTGATATATCTCCTTTCTGTGCCAGGACCCGGATGTGGAAGGAATTTACAGCAGCTACAGTAGGGCTTACTGTCCTATTAGCCATGGAATGACACCCAGAATTGACTTTGGAACCAGGAAGGACAGTAAAGTGGGTGACTGCCTGCAATGGGCAGAGGGTTCCCCTGTACACTGGGTGATAGCATTCCTTCTGGTGACCCCATTATGGACACCTGTAGGGCAGCATTGGAGATGTGGTCCCATGGGCTTGCTCCATTAGGTTCTGTGGAGACCACCAGGGGGAGCTGTTGGAGGGTGATGATACAAAGACCACTGCAGTCCTTTCTGATCTGGAAGTGCCTCCTGGAGGTAATTTAAGCACCAGAAGTACTTCCAGTTCCAGAGTTAAAAAAGAGCCATCCACTCGGCTCTGAGAAGTTGGGAGGATGAAGACAACACTCATCTGAAAGAGTAAAAGAGGGATTAGAAAAAGAACAAATAATTGTATTGTGTTAATTGGGGAAATGAGACCAGTGAAAAGGTACTTTATTTAATGACAATACCTTCACTTGAACCCAGACTGTGTGTGGTTGTGTCTGGAGTTTTGGGCCTCAGTGATTCCCCTTACAGGCCACACTCTCAACTTTTTACATTTCCAGAATTAATCATTGGTGTTAGGGACAGCAAAAAGAAAGTATTTGATTGGCATTTTCTTAAACCAATGGGCTGTGTGTATATATTATTAATTTATGTTCTGCACATCCCTTCAGTCCATCAAACCAATGATTGGTTCTGTTAAAAAGACACTGGAAAAGTAAAGTGATGAGTGACAACGGATTAGCTACAGATGAGTATGGACTCTCTGCCATAAAGGCCAGATTGCTGCAATACTGCAGTGATGGTTGTCCTTCTAGACCAGGGGTGTCGAACTCCGGGCCTGGAGAACCAAAGTGACTGCAGATATTCATTCTAATCCTATTCCTGATAAGTGACCAGTTTTCACTGCTAATTAACTTCTTTTCCCTTCATTTTAATAGCCCTGTTTTATTCCTTTCTTCATTAAATGACAGCCAACGGGCCAACAGATGACCAGCTAAACTGGGCCTACAAACTCCAACCAATCTCTTAATGAGAAGGCGATTCTTGCTGTTAATTAAACCCGTTCTTTAATTCCATGGCTTTTTGTTCCTGCTCTCATTCTGCCACAGCAGACATTTCCAAAACCGTTGATTTTCTGTTTTTTTCCTAAGAAACAATGTTTTGGTGACCTGAGAAATCAACCTTACCAGGACCATCACTTTTCTTTATTTTCAGATATTGTGTGATGGACACAGGTTTAGCTGATTATGTGACGGCTTGTTCCGTGTCTCATTATTGTTTGGCTTCAAATTAAGGAAAAAGAGACAACTAAGGGGCCTGAGTTGAGTTAATTAAAACTAAAGCAAAATAAATTAATCAGCAGCAAAAACTGGTCACTAACTAAGAAGGTAGTTATAATGAAAACCCCGCAGCCACTGCGGCCCTCCAGGACTGGAGTTTGACACCCGTGTTCTAGACCAGGGATGTCAAACTCCAGTCCTGGAGGGCCCCAGTGGCTGCGGGTTTTCATTCTAACCCTTTTCTTAATTAGTGACCTATTTTTGCTGCTATTTAACTTCTTTTGAATTTATTTTAATTGACGTGTTTTTTAAGATTTATTCCCCAGAATGTCTTCATCATTCCTTTGAATTGCTTCATTTGTTTCCTTAAACAGAAACGAAATGAAATGTGAAGTGAGTGAGTCAACAGAAGAGCAACTAAGTCAGGGCCTCAAACTCCCAACAATTTCACTCCAACCAGTTGCGTAATTAGGCACAGAGTCTTGTTGTTAATTAAACCCGTTCTTTAATTCCATGGCTTTTTGTTGCTGCTCTCATTCTGCCACAGCAGACATTTCCAAAGCCGTTGATTTTCTGTTTTTTTCCTAAGAAACAATGTTTTGGTGACCTGAGAAATCAACCTTACCAGGACCATCACTTTTCTTTATTTTCAGATATTGCGTGATGGACACAGGTTTAGCTGATTATGTGACGGCTTGTTCCGTGTCTCATTATTGTTTGGCTTCAAATTAAGGAAAAAGAGACAACTAAGGGGCCTGAGTTGAGTTAATTAAAACTAAAGCAAAATAAATTAATCAGCAGCAAAATCTGGTCACTAATTAAGAAGGTAGTTATAATGAAAACCTTCAGCCACTGCATGTTCTAGACCAGGGATGTCAAACTCCAGTCCTGGAGGGCCGCCGTGGCTGCGGGTTTTCATTCTAACCCTTTTCTTAATTAGTGACCTATTTTTGCTGCTATTTAACTTCTTTTGAATTCATTTTAATTGACGTGTTTTTAAGATTTATTCCCCAGAATGTCTTCATAATTCCTTTGAATTGCTTCATTTGTTTCCTTAAACAGAAACAAAATGAAATGTAAAGTGAGTGAGTCAACAGAAGAGCAACTAAGTCAGGGCCTCAAACTCCAAACAATTTCACTCCAACCAGTTGCGTAATTAGGCACAGAGTCTTGTTGTTAATTACACCTGTTTTTTAATTCCATGGCTTGTTGCTTCTCTCATTGTGTAATAGCAGACATTTTCAGAACAGTTGATTTTTTTTTTTTACTTTTCTAAGAGCATTGTTAAAATGTTTAGGGGACCCGAGCAGATCGGAATTCCTGAGACTTCCATCCTTTTCCTTTTAAGATATCATATGATGGTCTCAGTTTCAGTTCATTTTGTATCTCATTATTGCTTGGCTGCTAAATAAGGAAAAAGAAACAATTATTGGGCCTGAGTCTTCAAGAGCAAGTCAATTAAAATGAATTCAAAAGAAGTAAATTAGCAACAAAAACAGGTCACTAATTAAGAGAAGGGTTAGAATGAAAATCTGCAGCCACTGCGGCCCCTAGGACTGGAGTTGACATCCGTGTTCTAGATGTTTCTTCCATCTTCATGTAGGTTCCCTGGAGCTCAGCCAGAGTGAGCATCTGGTTCTCAGTCACCTCTTTTACCAATGGCCTCCTCCCATGATTGCTCAGTTTGTCCATGTTGCCAGCTCTAGGAAGAGTCGTGTTTGTTCCAAAGGTATTCAATTTAAGAAAATAAAACAAAAAAAAGCAGAAATCAGCAACCACAAAAATTCAAATGAAGAACAAAATCCAACATCCAGAAAAAAATCCCAACAACACTTACAAAAAAATTCTAACTGTAGCAACACTCAATGCCCCTCTGACACAGCCTGAACATAGGGTGGTCCCAAAGCAGGGATGTCATGGTGTCATCTCTTGGGGGTTCCACATAAAACTCAAGGACAGCAGCCATAAAACAAATGAACTCAAAATATAAAATACAACCAGAAAACGTCAATTTAATAGTGTACTCAAAAAAGATTTGTTAAATAGACTTAATTCAGTCATAGACAGTGATTCTACAATTAGTTTGAGTAGTTTTAAAATGAAACATTCTTTATAAGTTGAAGCAGTCACTTTATGTTCAGAAAACATAACGTAGATAAGTTAATTTAAATGAATGTCTTTGTTTAAAATTAAAATAAATGAATCCCCTGCGGTGGACTGGCACCCTGCCCGGGATTTGTTCCTGCCTTGTGCCCTCTGTTGGCTGGGATTGGCTCCAGCAGACCCCCATGACCCTGTAGTTAGGATATAGCAGGTTGGACAATGGCTGACTGACTGACAAAATCAATCCCTATCATTAAACTTAAATTATATATGTTTTTTTATTTGAAAATACATATTTTTCTTTCTTCAAAACAATTTTATAACTGAACCTTATTTCACTACAAATGAATGAAAACTGTGTTCAATAGTTTGATCTAATAAATGCATAGAACACACAAACGTTAGTTTAAGTGTGTAGTAGTTCACATGGTGGTGCAGTGGTAGCGCTGCTGCCTCGCAGTTAGGAGACCTGGGTTCACTTCCCGGGTCCTCCCTGCGTGGAGTTTGCATGTTCTCCCTGTGTCTGCGTGGGTTGTCACCAGCCACTCTGGTTTCCTCCCTCAGTCCAAAGACATGCAGGCTAGGTGGATTGGCGATTCTAAATTTGCCCGTTTGTGTGTGTGTGTCCTGCGGTGGGTTGGCACCCTGCCTGGGATTGGTTCCTGCCCTGTGTTGGCTGGGATTGGCTCCAGCAGACCCCCTGTGTTCGGATTCAGTGGGTTGGAAAATGGATGGATGGATAGTTCACCTGTTACTGCATAAGGTAGACAAGCTCTGTTTTGGTTGACAGCGTTTTTCATGCCTATTTAATGACATTAATTGCACTGTTGTATTAGAAAGAGAGGCTTTTCTGATGTAAGCTGGGAGACATGTATCAAAAAAGGGTCATAAATCATTTCACCGTAAAACCCATGGCATTTAAAGAAAAAAAAAAACAATTTTAATAAGTTCTTTGACTTTCTTTCCAAGTATACAAAGGTGAGGGGATCTCTCAGAACATGTTTTCAACAAAACGGGTGATTCTACATGCAAAATATCATATTTTATGCAGATATGAGATAGGTACATAAAAGTTGATTATTTTAAGTTAAATCAACTAAACTGAAAATGGGAATATTATGTTATTATGAGAAAAGTATTATTTTTGAGTAAAATCAATAAGTGAATAATGACAGCAGTTCCTGAGACGAATTAAGCTTCTGTGAAAGAAAATATCCTAACTGCTTTGTTTCATCTAAAAAGAATTGTGTGGCCCTGTGACCCTGTAGTTAGGATATAGCGGGTTATATAATGGATGGATAGATAACTTAAATACATAAATTAAACATCCCCAATAGTTTGATTTTTTTTGAGAGGGCCACCAAAATAACAGAAAAGAAATCCTTCCATCCATTATCCAACCCGATACATCCTAACTACAGGGTCAGGGGGGTCTGCTGGTGCCAATCCCAGCCAACACAGGGTGCAAGGCAGGAAACAAACCCTGGGCAGGGTGCCAGCCCACCACAGAGAAAAGAAATCAAATCTAAAAATAACAATTCTGCAGAAGAATTAAACAAAATAAACTCTAGAATGATCTTAGCAAATTGCTAAAATGTTTCACCTGTAGTAGCTTCTATAAGACCTTTTATTATTAATCAGCATGGGATCTACACAATTTGAATCTTGTGCAATGAAATCATTTGCTTTAAGCCTTTTAAAGATTCTTGGGTGGTCCCCATTATTAGAAATGATGGAGTAATTACATGAGGGGGCAATTCTGGCTTTGCCATTTTATAAATGGTTGTCTTGCTGTTAGAAATTAGGGATTTAAAATGAGGTTTCTTTTCAGTCAGGTCTTCACTCGCTGATAGGAGTCTCCTTCCTTTGTTCTGTTAAAGTGAGTTCACAGTGTTTCTTGTACTAGTCAAGTTTTGCTTTCCTTCCTCTTTGTTGTGTTTCTTTATCACTTGATTATGAGATTATACTTGTGTTAAAGGTGTTCTTTCTTCTTTCACTTTTGCTATATAGATTACCATTTTAATTGAGACTTATTGAAATTCTAAAATGATTGTACTTCCTGATTTTCATCTCCACAGGACCTCCCTCTTGTTAATTTGTTAAAAAAATAAAGATTTTTATTTACAATGTAAGTATTCAGGCACCTTCACTTTCTGCACATTTTATTGTGTTGTAGATGTAATTAGAACATTAAAACAATTTGGAAAGCTCAAAAAAGCTCACCAGTCCTATCCACTTAAATCTACCAAAATAACATCAAGTCGAGTTTTGAAAGTCCCTAAAGTCTTACTGTCTTCCATACTACTTGGTCTCTTATTCCAAGTGTCTGTGGTTCTGTATGTAAAGAATAACTTCCTACAGTTTGTGTGACATTTATCCTTAGCAAATTTCCAATTGCATCCCCATGGTCTTGATGAACTCATTTTAAAATCACAGTCTCGATCCACTGCACTAATTCCCTTCATAATTTTAAACACTTCAACATGTCACCTCTTAATCTTCTTTTGTTTAAACTATAAAGGTTCAGCTCTTTTAATCTTTCCTCTTAACTCATCTCCTGTAGCCCTGGAATCAGCCTAGTTGCTCTTCTCTGGACCTTTTCTTGTGCTGCTATGTCCTTTTTGTAGACTGGAGACCAAAACTGCACACAGGACTCCAGATGAGGCCTCACCAGTGTGTTATAAAGCTTGAGCAGAACCTTCTGTGACTTGTACTCCACACATCAAGGCGCTATATAATGAGACATTCGGTTAGCCTTCTTACTGGCCTCTGACCACTGTCTGGCAGTTGATAGTGTAGAGTCCACTACGACTCACTATGACACCCCATAAGGTGTGCTTTCCATTTTCAGACTTTCCATTGTGTAATCAAACCTAAAATTTTCACTTCCTACATGTGAAAATGTACATTTCCGTACATTAAATTTCATCTGCCACAAATATGTCTAAGCCTGTATGCTCTCCAAGTCACTCTGTAATTATTCACCTGATTCCAGATTATCTGCCAATCCACCTAGATTGGTGTTATCTGCATATTTATTCAGTGTGAGACACCACCAGACTGAGGCCACATCTTTACAAACCACACACGTTTATTTACCATCAAACTGCACAGTACACAGTGCTTCCCAGCACCAACCACCATCAAAGCGGGCCTCTGTCCGAATGCAAGTGGACCGTCTTTCCTCTCTCCATGGGAGCCTCGTCCTGCTCCCACTCCCGACTCTAGTTCCCAGACTGTAGGAAGGCGGGCCCTTTTATTCTCACCCAGATGTGCTCCAGGTGTTCCCTCTGACGACACTTCCTGGCGGTGGCCACGGGCCCCAATGGGCTAGAACCTTCTTGCTCTTCTCCCGTGGTCCTCCTCTGATCCAGGGCGGTTGCCCCCTCGTGGCCCTGAGGATGTACATGGCACCTCCCGGTTCATCAAGGAGTCCCGGCTTGGTCTGGCCCCCAGCTTGTTATAAATATTGAAAATATCAGTGGTCATAGACAACACTCTTAACACCATCCTGTTATGATAAGGTTCCTCGCACCATCACCCTCTGCTTTCTATGTCTGATCCTCTTCTGCACCTGTTTGCACACATCACCCTGAACTCCCACTTCTTTTAGTTTGACGCCCAACCTTTCGTGTGGCACTTTTTCAAAAGCCTTCCGAAAGTCAAGATAAATAATTTCATATACTCCACTTTAATCAGTACTGATAATTTAAAGGATAAGTTTGGAGTTAGTTTTCAAGTTATTTCTTCACAAACACGTTGTATACGTATTTTCTACATGAAATTGTGTTCTAAAGTTAAATGTTTTCTATAATTAAAAAAATAATACATAACCAGTCCTGGCATTTCACAATGAACACTATGGCATACAAATTTTAAAATGCAGAAAAACTTACAGAATACATCTTCTTTGAGTTTTGCTAAACGTAAGCAAGCCTTCCATGTTTCCAATGAATTGTTATGACAACAAAATGGATCTCAAAATAATCATTTTATCTCATATTTGTAGAACTAAGGATATGTTTTCTATTTGCTTGTGTGAGTTCTCACATAAATACAGAAGAATATCAAAACTAACCCAACCACATAGCACAGTTTCTAATAATTTGGTATGTTGAAAAGAAAGCACATGCCGCTGAGGTGAAAGGTTATTGCGAAAGAAGGCAAGCCATGAGGTCTCCCAGCACAGTCTGAAGGGCATGGAGGAGATTCCAGGAGACGGGCAGTTTCTCAAGGAGAGCTGGACAGGGCCCCTCGTAGAAGGTCCTTAACCCATCAGCAGGACGCACCGCTATCTGCTCCTTTGGGCAATGAGGAGCAGGATGAGCACTGGCAGAGCCTAGAAAATGACCTCCAGCTGGCAGGCCACTGGTGTGAATGTCTCTAACCAAGTAATCTGAAACAGACTTCATGAGGGTGGCCTGAGGGACCGACATCCTCAGGTGGGCCCTATGCTCACTGCCCGGCACTATGGAGCTCAATTGGCATTTGCCATCGAATATCAGAATTAGCAGGTCCACCACTGGCGCCCTGTGCTTTTCACAGATGATAGCAGGTTCACTCTGAGCACATGTGACAGACGTGAAAGGGTCTGGAGAAGCCATGGAGAACGTCATGCTGCCTGTAACATCGTTCAGCATGACTGGATTGGTGATGGGTCAGTGATGGTCTGAGGAGGCATATCAATGGAGGGACGCACAGAACTCTACAGGCTAGACAACGGCACCTTGACTGCCATTAGGTATCAGGATGAAGTCCTTGGATCCATTGTCAGACCCTATGCTGCTGCAGTGGCTCCTGGGTTCCTCCTGGTGCACGACATGTGGCGAGAGTATGCAGGGAGTACCTGAAGGATGAAGGAATTGATACCACTGACTGGTCCCCACACTCACTCGCCTGACCTCAATCCAATAGAACACCTCTGGGTGGGACATTATGTATCTGTCCACCCAACGCCAACAGGTTGCACCTCAGACTGTCCTGGAGATCAGTGATACCCGGTCCAGATATGGGAGGAGACCCCCAGGACACCATCCGTCATCTCATTAGGAGCATGCCCCCCCGACATTGTCAGGCATGCATACAAGCATGTGGGTGCCATACAAACTACTGAGTACAATTTGCAGTTGCTGCAATGAAATTTTGTGAAAATGGACTCGCCAGCCGCATCATTTTTTTCCATTTGATTTTCGGGGTGTCTTTGAATTCAGCCTTCTGTTGGTGGGTCATTTTCATTTCCATCAAATGATGTGCCATCGTTTCTTTCCTAACACATTACCAGTCCATATCAGTAGAGATATCCAGCAGGATTTTTTTCCCATTGAGATCTGATGTGTTTTCAAAGTGTTCCTTTAATTTTAATATATACGTTTATAAAGAAATTCCTTAACTTAAAAAATACCAAACCTATTATTTATTTGAGGGTAAATTTTCCATTTTTGTTCATTAATTTACACTCACTAAACCATAATAACAACGTGAGAACTTGTTTTCAGACAGGTTTGCAAATGTGTTGGCCTGATTCAAACTTAAATTAGCCCTAGCTGAGAGTGGTCATCTTCTTCTCATTCACAAGTTATTTCTCTCATCCATTATAATTTCAGGAGGTTAGCACTTTGTCTTATTGAACCATCCATCACCACATCCCTCAGCATTTATACTTGCAAACATTTAGCAGGTCTTCTGTAAACTCTACTTTATCTTTTTTGAAACCACAGGAAACAAAAGATTAAAACTCTGAAAACTGAGACAGGCCCTCTCAGCATGAGGATCCCTTGATGATACAGTCTTCCAAGCCAGACAGAGAAAGATTAATTTGTTCAAAAGTTGTTATGTCTCTCTCAATCCATTTCCACAGCTCCATCAAGAAGGTAGCTGAATCTTCCAGGTGACTTCCTTTCTCTAGTCAAAGAAATAGACTAGGAAATGTTTTTTTCCGAAACTGAAATGCCATTTTTTCCTACCTCTCTTCAGTCTTGGTCCAGCCCTTTGCACCGCTACTGTAGCACAGAGTACCAAATATTTTCCTCTTTGCATTTCTCTTTTAGGTGTTTTTAAAGTAGTGACTCGTTCTGTCATGATTGAGGCGGTTCTTGTGCATGCGCTATAAACATCTATTATTCATCCAGCCATCCATCCATTATCCAACCCGCTATATCCTAACTAGAGGGTCACGGGGGTCTGCTGTTGCCAATCCCAGCCAAAACAGGGCACAAGGCAGGAAACAAACCCCGGGCAGGGTGCCAGCCCACCGCAGGGCACACACACACCAAGCACACACTAGGGACAAGTTAGGATCACCAATGCACCTAACCTGCATGTCTTTGGACTGTGGGAGGAAACTGGAGCACCCGGAGGAAACCCACGCAGACATCTAGCGTCACAAAAACAAAAGACACTGGCAACATCACACAGGACATGCATGTGCTTTAGCACTCCGGTTCAGTGTGACTGACTCAGTTTGGTTTGTTTTTGCTTATCTATCTATCTATCTATCTATCTATCTATCTATCTATCTATCTATCTATCTATCTATCTATCTATCTATCTAATATATAGTGCCTTTCATATCTATCTATCTATCTATCTATCTATCTATCTATCTATCTATCTATCTATCTATCTATCTATCTACCGTTATATAGTGCCTTTAACATCTATCTATCTATTTATCGATCTGAAGGATACTGAGGAATAATTTACCAAAAACATTAATTGTTAAAGGTGGTGCAGTGGTAACACTGCTGCCTCACAGTTAGGAGACCTGGGTTCGCTTCTCGGGTCCTCCCTGCGTGGAGTTTGCATGTTCTCCCCGTGTCTGCATGGGTTTCCTTAGGGTACTCTGGTTTCTTCCCACAATCCAAAGACATGCAGATTAGGTGCATTGGTGATCCTAAATTGTCCCTAGTATTTGCTTGGTGTGTGTGTGTGTGTGCCCTGTGGTGGACTGGCACCCTGCCCAGGGTTTGTTTCCTGCCTTGCACACTGGGATTGGCTCCAGCAGACCCCCATGACCCTGTAGTTAGGATATAGCAGGTTGGATGGATTAATTGTCGAAATGAAAGGAAGCATTTTGGTGGTGAAGTGGTGTAATGATTCTAATGTTGTACATTCCAGGCAAGCAAGTGGCGTAGACTTATTTTTGACCCTTTCATTTATTATTTTCTTAGGCTGCTTTCCCAATTACAGATTGTAGGGGAGCTGCAGTCTAATCACCTGAGGACCCAACTCTTAATAGGCCGCCAGTCCATTGTAGGTCAATTTGAGGCTTTAACCATAAATGAAAACGTTTTCTATGCATTTCCTATATCTAATCATATGTATTCTAACACAGAGGGCTTTCTTAATTCCGTTTTTAACTCTGATGTGATTAACTGCTTTGCGTCACATCTAGTGCTTTCTTTGAAAAGTGTGAAAAAATGAAACTTGGTGGGTTTGTTCAGTATAAAGTGCCCATTAAATCAAGTGTAAAGAGAAGGACAATTGTGAGAGCACAGAACATGTCTTGCTACTCAAAAATAAAAGGATACCTTAATAAAAGTTTCTGCTTCTATCTAACAGTGTGAAATATCTTGTGGGTTATTCAGCCGTGACAGAGGTAGAAATCCCCAGAGAGCTATTGTAACCTTCAAGAGAACTAGCCAGGTGTCAAAAAGGAACTCTCCTGATGCCAAGGCAGAGGCACTGAGCGCAAGTCTGCTCATCTCTGTTAAAGCACACTGAGCTGTATAAGGAAAAGAAAGCCTGTCAGAACATAAAAGGGGGCATTGAATTTATCAGCACAACGGCAAGAATTCACTAAATAAATAAATAAAGGAACTAAGGGTGCCTGAAAAGGAATAGCTTTTTCATGTCAAAGGAAACACGAAAATTAGTATTATTAATCCATCAGTCAATCATTCTTCACTATATTCAGCGTGACAGAACGCTTTATACAAGTATTATGTGCATTAATATACAGGCAAGCCTGTGATTACAGCTGGGTTTTAGTACTGTTGACCTCCCGGCTTGAAATCTATTTTTCATGTAAATATTTGTGATAAGTCATTAGTCAAATCAAAACACAATAGAACCGCGCTGTAGCGCTGACTGACTGCATTGTAGCGTGAGTGGGCATATGTGATGGAGTCATAACCACTCCAGACTGGAACAATATTCAGTTGGCCCTCCATCTGGACTGGCGAAGGCATTTTCAAAGCATAAAGTGTATCTCTGTGCACCCTGGACAGATGACTTGATAAAGTTAGTCTCTAAACATATTTAATCATTTCAACATGCATTTGTCATACTTTGATTCACAATTCTCAGTTATAAAAAGACTTGCAATAAATCAGACAGGGAAGTTTCATATTGCACTATATGTTAAGCATATAACAATAACCTTTCATTTAAATAAAATAAGATTTATATATCTAACTAAATATTAACTATGTAGCAAAAAGGAACGTTTTCTTGCTCATTTCTTACAATAAAGTAACATAAACACATCCTCTCTCTGACACACCAACACTGAGGACTTTTACCTACCAAATGTTTCAGCAGAAGTGAGTCAAGAAATGTGACTGGGACTCCTTCATACCAACAGCAGTACGCCTGTATAGCGCCTCACTGGGACCGGGGCTGCCAAGGCAGGAGTACTCGTTCTTTTTCATTTTCTTTCTTTTTAGTCATTCTAGTGTATTTATTTATTTATTTATTTACTATTTATCTATCTATCTATGTATTCATTTATTTATTTAAAGAGCTTTTATAAAAAGCCAAATTTCCTCCTGGGGAAATCTATCTATCTATCTATCTATCTATCTATCTATCTATCTATCTATCTATCTATCTATCTATCTATCTATCTATCTATCTATCTATCTATCTATCTATCTATCTATCTATCTATCTATCATTGAGGCTATTAGAAATAAACTGGATACATTAGGATTAAAAGTCAAGATGGAGGTAAAAAGCTTAGGGGTAATTGTTGACTGCAATCTGAATTTTAAATCGCATATTAATCAGATCATTAGGACAGCATTTTTTCACTTAAGTAACATAAGTAAAGTTAGACCTCTTATATCACTGAAAGATGCTGAGAAATTAGTTCACGCTTTTGTTTTCAGTCGACTAGATTACTGTAACGCACTCCTCTCAGGAATACCCAAAAAAAACAGAAATCGTTTGCAACTAGTGCAGAATGCAGCTGCTAGAATCCTAACTAGGAAAAGAAAATCTGAACACATTTCTCCAGTTTTAATGTCACTACACTGGTTACCTGTGTCATTCAGGATTGACTTTAAAATACTGCTTATGGTTTATAAAGCCCTAAATAATCTCGCTCCATCTTATATATCGGAATGTCTGACACATTATATCCCAAATTGTAACCTTAGATCCTCAAATGAGTGTCTCCTTACAAATCCAAAAGCTGAAACTTAAAAGAAGTGGTGAGGTGGCCTTCAGCTGTTATGCACCTAAAATCTGGAATAGCCTGCCGATAGGAATTCGCCGGGCTAGTACAGTAGAGCACTTTAACACACTGCTGAAAACACATTATTTTAACATGGCCTTCTCATAACTTCACTGTAATTAAAATCCTGATACTCTGTATATCCAATTCATTATAATAACTATTCATGGTGGCTCTAAAATCTGTACTAACCCCTACTCTCTCTTCTGTTTCTTTTTCCGGTGTCTTTTTGGTGGTGGCGCAATACTCAAAGCACCGTGATGTTCCAACAGTGATGGATTAAAAGCCAGAAGTCTGCATGACCATCATCATCAGGAGCGTCCGTGAGAACCCTAAATCCAAAGTGGACTGTTTCATTTATGTTAGGTAGAATGCCCAGAGGGCACTGGGTGGTCTCATGGCCTGGAATCCCTGCAGATTTTATTTTTTTTCTCCAGCTGTCTGGAGTTTTTTTTGTTTTTTCTGTCCTCCCTGGCCATTGGACCTTACTCCTTTTCTATGTTAACTAATGGTGTCTTATTTTACTTTCTTATTTTGTCTTTTATTTTTCTTCATTATGTAAAGCACTTTGAGCTACTTTTTTGTATGAAAATGTGCTATATAAATAAATGTTGTTGTTATCTATCTATCTATCTATCTATCTATCTATCTATCTATCTATCTATCTATCTATCTATCTATTGATACACTATATTGCAGCATACAGTGGCATGAGATAATGCTCCCCAGGGCTGCGGTGCAACATACACAAAGACACAGGACAAGTGCCAGATACAGTAATTAATAAATTATAACGTACTATAAATGGGTAAATAATAAATGCAGGAATAATACAACAATGTCTTTTCACATTTTAGCTCAGTAGGTATAAACCTTAATTTAACAGTACAAGCAGTCAATTTTGGAGGTACGTTTGTGAAACACAAAAATGAAAATACTCCAACATTCTCTTTCTAGTTAATGGTAAAAAGGAGGCCATTTTCTAAGTGGTGAACATACAGAGGAAAACACACTTGCATTTCTTTCTAATTGAATTGACTACAGCAAGGTGGAAGCCACAGGCTATTTAAATTATTCAATTTCTACCTTTCATTTAATTAAAAATGCAGCTGCAGGGATCATTAATAGAACTTGGACATGCGACTGCATAACTCCTGCTCATTCAGTGCATTCACAAAGTATTCAATCCCCTTCACTATCTGTACCCTTTACTGGGTTGTAAATTTACTTTTTAATGGATGCATTTGCCTTTTTTGCCCATCAATCTACACTCAATAACCAGTGAAAACAATTTTTCTGAAAGGTTTTCAGATTCAGTAAAGATCAAACACTGAAATCTCTCATTCATACAAGTATTCAGACCTTTATCTGTGGCACTCCAAATTGTGCTCAGGTGTCCCCCATTTGCTTTACTTCTCCTTGACATATGTCGAGAACTTGACTGAAGCCCACCTGCAGCAAAATGAATCAATTGGACATCGTTTAGAAAGGCACACGTGTACCTGTGGATAGAATGTCCCATAATTCACATGCATGTCAATGCAAAAATTCTAAGAAATTCTCTGAAGCCACCCATGAGCAAATTGTGGGAAGGCATAGATCAGGGCCAGGGGATAAAACCTTTACAAAAGCTTTGATTTTTCTCAGAAGTGAAGTGGCCTCAATAATTGTGAAATCCAAGTAGTTTGGGAACACCAGGGGTCTTCTAGAGTTGGCTGTTCAGCTAAACTGAGTAAGTCAGGATGGTCACTCTAAGGGCTCGTTTGTACTTCACGCTCAGAACGAGTATGCGCCCATATCATGGCTGCCACATGTTCCCAGCGTTCATTCCCAGAGTTCAGGATTGTTTGCATCTCTCAGACTAACACAGACAACCTGACTACAGATCCACATTGTATTGAAAAATTCATTAGAAACTTCAAAAGACTTTGTTGGACAGTTATCTTATCTAAAGATCTTGACCATGCGTTGGTCTTCTCTCTTGTGAAATGAACCCTAGCCTGAAGGAATCTATTAATTTTTTTACATTTAAGATTTCTCACTTAAAGATTTGCCAATGTTGTTTCTTGTCCTAGTGTGTATATAAACACAGGGAACTCCAGTTTCTGTATTCCATGTTGCCTGAAGAAGGGCCCTGAGTTGCCTTGAAAGCTTGCATACTATAATCTTTTTAGTTAGCCAATAAATGACGTCATTTTGTTTGACTTTTCAGTACTAACAGAACTTATAAATGCATACTGATGCATACACTATGTGCTGGTCTTCTAAAGTTTCCAAGATTAAATAAAACAACTGTGGGAGGTCAAGCTGTTAGCTACAGTGACTGGGAGGTGAGAAACAGTCAGTCTGCTTGTGTAAGAGATGGCTCATCGATGTCAGGTTTGAAGACGCACCACTTTAGTTCAGCAAACCCTGCATAGAAATGAAGATCAGCTGTTCACATTTCACCCTGTTTATTAGTCATTTGCAAGAAAAAAAAAAAATACAAGCATAACAATGTTCATGAGCAGTTTCTGAACATTTTCTGTTCTGTTTTTTTTTCCCCCATAGGTTTCCACTATAATTGCTTTCCCAGAAATTAAAAATTAATGTTTTATGGAAATGGTGCAGAGTAGGGATCCATCCATCCATCCAACCATCCATCCTCTTCCTCTTATCTGAGATCGGGTCGCAGCTTGAGCAGAGATTCCCAGACTTCCCTCTCCCCAGCCACTTCTACTAGCTCTTCCGGAGGAATCCCGAGGTGTTCCTAGGCCAGCCGGGAGACATAGTCCCTTCATTGTGTCCTGGGTCTTCCCCGGAGCCTCTTCCCAGTTAGATGTGCCCAGAACACCTCACCAGGGTGGTGTCCAGGAGGCATTCTCTCTCGATGCGGAGGAGCAGTGGCTCTCCTCTGAGCTCCTCCTGGATGACTGAGCTTCTCACCCTATCGTTAAGGGAAAGCCCAGACACCCTGCGGAGGAAACTCATTTCAGCCGCTTGTATTCGTTCTTTCGGTCACTACCCATAGCTCATGACCATAGGTGAGAGTAGGAACGTAGATCGACTGGTAAATTGAGATCTTTGCCTTACGGCTCAGCTCCTTTTTGACCACGACAGACCGATGCAGAGCCCGCATCACTGCACCGATCCACCTGTCAGTCTTAGACTCTATTCTTCCCTCACTCGTGAACAAGACCCCGAGATACTTTAACTCCTCCACTTTGGGTAAGATCTCACTCTCAACCCTAAGAGGGCACTCCACCCTTTTCTGGCTGAGGACCATTGTCTCGGATTTGGAGGTGCTGATTCCCATCCCAGCCGCCTTACACTCGGCTGTGAACCGATCCAGAGAGAGCTGAAGATCACGGCCTGATGAAGCAAAAAGCACAACATCATCTGCAAAAAGCAGTGACCCAATCCTGAGTCCACCAAACCGGATCCCCTCAACGTCATGGCTGCACGTAGAAATTCTGTCCATAAAAGTTATGAACAGAATCGGTGACAAAGGGCAGAGTAGGGAGGCACAGACCAATTAATACGTTGTCCACCTTATAAGATTTAATTCTGTAGCAGACTGTGTCCTTTGTACTTGCTTTAAGGAGATGTTTGGTGAAGCTATTGTCATGCATGCACTGCAAAAAATGAAATCTACGCAAATGAAAAGTATTTATATCATGACATTATATCTCGTATTCCTTATTGTAAGAATTATTGACTTTACTTTAAGAAATCTTGTCAAGTAAATTTTGCTCATCCCACCTTCAGGTATTTTTGTTAAATAAAAGCAAAACAACTCCCATTCAAAGTTTTTTTGTCTAGTTTCTGTATATGCATTTTTTGCAGTGCGTCTGTCAGAGGAACATCTTTTTTTTTTTTTTTGAAATTTTATTAATTTTATTGCAATCATTCCATACAAATCAATCAATTTTTACAAAAAGTAGAATTGAGAACAAGTCGATCCCCACCCCTGAGAGAGAGAGCAAGGCAAACGGAGTAAAACTTAAGGCTTGTAAACACACCTAAATTGATGTTTGATAAGCCAATAGAGATGAATGGAGAAGAAAAAGTAATACAGAAATAACTGCTTCCTCTGTGCTTTAAGAGCTTATTTTAAAATATTACTGATTAGATCCTGCCATGTTTTGAAAAAAATCTGTACAGATCCTCTAACTGAGTATTTGATTTTTTTCAATTTCAAATAATATAACACATAGGGGGCGGCACGGTGGCACAGTGGTAGCGCTGCTGCCTCGCAGTAAGGAGACCTGGGTTCGCTTCCCGGGTCCTCCCTGCGTGGAGTTTGCATGTTCTCCCCGTGTCTGCGTGGGTTTCCTCCGGGCGCTCTGGTTTCCTCCCACAGTCCAAAGACATGCCGTTTAGGTGGATTGGCGGTTCTAAATTGGCCCTAGTGTGTGCTTGGTGTGTGGGTGTGTTTGTGTGTGTCCTGCGGTGGGTTGGCACCCTGCCTAGGATTGGTTCCTGCCTTGTGCCCTGTGTTGGCTGGGATTGGCTCCAGCAGACCCCCGTGACCCTGTATTCGGATTCAGCGGGTTAGAGAATGGATGGATGGATGGATAACACATCGGTTTCCCACTGACTTAAAAGAGGAGAGTTAGGATTCTTCCAGTTTAGCAGAATCAGTCTGCGTGCCAAAAGTGTAGGGAATGCAATCACAGTTTGTTTGTCCTTCTCCACTTTAAACCCATCTGGAAGAACACCAAACACAGCTGTTAATGGGTTAGGAGGGATTGTGACACCAAGGCTGTCTGAAAGGAAATTCAAAATTTTTGTCCAGAATAATGTTAATTTAGTGCAGGCCCAGAAAATGTGACCCCAGTGAGGCTGGGGCTTGATTGCAGCGTTCACAGGTTAGATCCTTCCCTGGAAACATTTTGGAGAGTTTTAGACGAGACTGATGTGCTCGATATATAATTTTGAGTTGAATAATTGTATACTTGGCGCATATGGAGCATGAGTGAATTCTCTGCATTGCTATTTTCCACTCTTTTTCTGATATATTAATTGAGAGATCTTTTTCCCAGTGTCCTCTTGGATCTTTGAAAGGGAGGGTTTGTAAAATGATTTTATATATTGCATAAATGGTGTCTGAGTCCTTGAGATTGAGCAAGATTTTTTCCAGCATGGATGAGGGTGCAAGATGAGGAAAATCTGGAAGGTTCTGTTTAACAAAGTTCCTGATTTGAAGATAGTGAAAGAAATGTGTAGCTGGAATGTTAAATTTGAAATGTAATTGTTCATAGGATGCAAAGACGTTGTCTATATAAAGATCTCTAAACAAGTTAATTCCAAATTTTTTCCAGATATTAAAAACTGCATATGTTTGTGAAGGTTGAAAGAGGTGATTCTCTTGCAGGGGTGCCACAGATAGAAGCTTCTCCATCTTAAAATGCTTTCTACATTGGTTCCATAATCTAAGTAAGTGGAGCACAATTGGGTTATTAGTATATTGCCGATAATGTGTGTTTATGGAGCACAGAGCAAGGAATACAAAGAAGTACTGCAGGATTGTATTTCTATTGCAGACTAAGCCTGTGTATGTTCTTCTGTTTGTGTCCAGGTTTTTATAGCTTGTATGTATGCTGCCCAGTAATAAAACTGGAAGTTAGGTAGAGCCATGCCGCCTTCTGCCTTTTGTCTTTGTAGGGTTGTTCTTTGGATACGTGAATGTTTTGAGTTCCAAATAAATGAGATTGTTGTTGAATCTAATTGCTTAAAGAATGATTTATTAATGTATATCGGGATGTTTTGAAATAAAAAAGGAGCTTAGGAAGAATATTCATCTTAACAGTGTTAATTCTTCCAGCTAGAGTGAGATGAAGGGTTGACCATCTATGCAAGTCTTGTTTAATTTTTTTTCATGCAGACGGCAACATTTTGTTGAAAAAGAACTTTATGTTTACTTGTGATGTTTACCCCGAGGTATTTAAACTGTTCTGCAATGATAAAAGGTAGAGTATCTAATCTAATATATGCTTGAGAATTCACTGGAAAGAGTACACTTTTATTCAGATTAATTCTGAGACCAGAGATCTTTTGAAATTCTGTGAGTGCTGTTAAGACTTCTGGCACAGAATTTTCTGGGTCTGATATATACAGTACCATGTCATCTGCATATAATGAAATTTTCTGTTCCAGTCCTTCTCTGATAATCCCCTTTATTTGATCATTGTTTCAACAGTGTATTGCCAGTGGTTCAATGGCATTTGCGAACAGTAGCAGTGACAAGGGGCATCCTTGTCTGGTACCACGTTCTAGTTTAAAGTTGTCTGAACAAATGTTGTTAATACAAACTGAAGCTTCTGGATTGGTATACAGTAATTTGATCCATGCACAAATGTTCGGGCCAAACCCAAATTTCTCCAATATAGTAAAAAGATATTTCCATTCAATCATGTCAAATGCTTTTTCTGCATCCAATGATAATAATATTTCTGGGGTGTTTGATTTAGTTGGTGAGTATATTAGAGTCAGAGGAACATCTTTTAGGTTCATCCTAGATATGCAATACCCTGCTGGAGTGAGAGGGGGCGCTGTCACTAACAAGCCAAGTCAAGTCAAGTTGGGGAGCATGCACTGATATAGTGTGTTGCCGCACCCACTACACGACGAAACAACTCGGGATCCCGGTTTGCATCCCCCCCAGGCAGACACGCGGTCCAGTCCCACCCTTCAGAAATGACCCTCTATCTGCCGCAGCCAGGTGTTACATGGGTGACCCCTTGGCCTCCTCCAGCCACTCGGGTCCCCAACAATGAGGATCTTACGAGCCAGATCACCCTCGGGGAAACGTGCCACATGGCCGTAGTGCTGTAACTGACGCTCCATCACAATTCAGGTAATGTGCCTCATTCAGGACTCCATGAGCAACACAAAGTCAAACCAACGGTACCCAAAGATTTTCTGTAGAAACACAGTACCAAAGGAGGCCAATCTTTGTCTCAGGTCACTGGATAGTGTCCATGTCTAGCAACCATACAGCAAGACAGGAAGCACCAAGACTTGGACCTTCGTCCTTTTGCATAGATATCGGGAGCGCCATACACCCCTTTCCAGTGACCTCATGAACCCCGCTCTCCCAATGCATCTACTGACTTCATAGGAAGAGTCACCAGAGACTACCAAGGTAAGTAAACCTCTCGACAAGATTGACAGTCTCTCTACAGACAGACACACTGCTGATGGCTGTGCCTAAGTGGTCATTAAAGGCCAGTTCTTTATTATCTCTTTGTGGTTTCATTAGAAGTGATACAATAAATCATCAACCCTGAATGCCTTAACTGTTTATTGAGTCCAAGTAGTAGTAATAAGATGCTGAAGACCATGCTATTCCCAAGTGGCCTTTTCCTTTCAGATTGTTTTCAAGCAAAAATAAGACCTAGCAAGATTGAGACAGAGAATTCTTTGTCACTTTTTAAAGGAAGGTGAGAGAGGAAGATAAGGTGGGGAGGTGTTCTTTAGAAAAGGGTCTACAACAGCAACAGCTTCCTGTGAGCAAATGCGCACTTATAAGAGACTATGCTGATTTTTCTTTTAAGTTTCTGTCCGCACAAGAAAAAGGTTTCAGACATTGCTATCAAAGCTCAGGGTTAATTCTAACATTAAAAGCTATCTTAGCAAAAATTATTTCTATTATAAAAAAAAATCTTGGATTGTTGGAAGGAGACAAGACGTGATTTTCTCAGAGAGACGCTTTCACGGCCCACAAGACGAGTCTTTGTGCCAAGAGATTTAACTACTCCCAGGGCCGGAAATAAAAGATGACTAAATATAACATCGTAAAGAATTCAAAACGTTGGTGTGGTACACATGTAGAGCAGGTTAGAGATAATGGAAGTACAAAAATTTGAAAGTCTCAAAAAAAGGATAGTAAAGATCACATTAGCGCAAACAAACTGAAATTTGTACTCGGTGAAATAATGGAACAGCGAAAAGAGATTGAATATATAGTTCAAATTTAAACTTTAAGTCAGAGACTTAAGATCGTCTAATTCGTGTTGCCATAAAGGAAAAAAAAATTAGTGTTTCTTCCCAATTAAGGTGCGTATCCGCAAGAATTAACAGATTTGTTGTTTGGTGAAAGTAAAATCCCGTAAGAGAAATCATTTCTCATTTGTGTGACTGCTATTGTCAGACACATTTCTTGTAAAGAGAAAGAAACAATATTCACTCACGAGCAGTTATAGGTTGCGTTGTCACAATGTAATTCCAAACACGGAATCAAAATTCATTGCGATATTGATGAAAAGGTAAAAGCGAAAAGAGATTGAATATATGGAAATAGGTGATATGACAGAAGTGCGCCGGGCAAGATGCAGATCACGCGGCACGGAAGCAGCACCAGCAAGTCAGCAGCTGATCGAGCAAAGATCATTGTATCATCTTTTAAGAGTGGATTTTGGAGGAGCGACCACGTCTCTTTGGGATGCTTTCGGCCCCTCTCTTCACCATGTGAGCGGCAGAGATGTGCCAGCGGTGAGGGAAGGGGGTCGGTGGGGGTTGGCGAGCAGGGGCCCCTAGTATATTGAAAAAAAAAACACTAAATACGAGCTTCATGTTCAACTTACCCAGTGTGCACTGTGCTCCTGTTTTTTCTTCTTCTTTCGGCTGCTCCCATTAGGGGTTGCTACAGCAGATCATCTTTTTCCATATCTTTCTGTCCTCTGCATCTTGTTCTGTTACACCCATCACCTGCATGTCCTCTCTCACCACATCCATAAACCTTCCCTTAGGCCCTTCTCTTTTACTCTTCCCTCGCAGCTCTATCCTTAGCATCCTTCTCCCAATATACTCAACATCTCTCCTCTCCACATGTCCAAACCAACACAATCTCGCCTCTCTGACTTTGTCTCCTAACCTTCCAACCTGAGCCGACCCTCTAATGTCCTCATTTCTAATCCTGTTCATCAATACATATCAGTAGTTATTGCTTTAGGTTTTGTTTCATTCATGGACATGTTGATTTGCACCTCTAGTGGAACCTCGGGTCACGAATGTCTCTAAACACGTACAAATCGGGTTACGACCAAAAAGTTTGCAAAAATCTTTTGCATCTGTTCACGACCACACACTCGGGTGACCAACAAGCCAGTTTCCCTTCCGGTTTGTACGTGCCGATGATTTCCACATGTGTTCAGTCTCTCCTTGTACTGTACATTATTCTCGGTGCATCACACAGAACTCAAAACTGTAACCTCCTCTCAACCCAGTTTCCTCCTGTGGTATAGCGGATCCACAGGTCCCATCAAAAAGGCTAGTTTATATAAATAATCGCCGCACTCCCAGCTTAGCGCGGGGGTATGGTGGTGTGTGGTCGAAGCGGTTCCTGAGGAGTTCATGATGTGGACGTTTCTCACCTAAGTGCACAGGTGAGAAGCAGTTTGCATCCGTAATTGTTCCCTGGAGCTGCTGATTGCCACAACTACCATGCTGCTTCAAAAATATAAGCGCGAGTCGGCTAAAGGGAAAAAGAAGAGAACAGGAAAGAACGGGTGGTTGCAGGAGAAGGCAGGAAGCAGGAGGAGAAAGCCGGTTCAGGAGAGAGAGAGAGAGTGACTGAGCGCGCGAGAGAGAGAGAGAGCATGAGCGAGCGAGCGCGAGAGAGAGCATGAGAGAGAGAGAGGGAGAGAGAGCGAGCATGAGCGAGCGAGCGCAAGAGAGAGCATGAAAGAGAGAGAGGGAGAGAGAGCGAGCGCGGGCTCGCGTGCAGCTGAGAGCGCGCGAGCTGCTGAGCAGGGAGCCTGGGTGTTTGTCTCAGTGTTATTCAATGTTTTTACATTTAGTTTACTATTACACTGTGCATTCTGTGGTATAATTAACTATTTTTGTGCTTAAAAATCTTTAAAGAAAATATATTTACATACAGTTCGTACGGTCTGGAACGGATTATTTGTATTTACATACAATCCTATGGGGGAAATTACTTTGGGTCATGACCAAATCATTTTACGACCAGAGTTTTGGAACGACTTATGGTTGTGACCCGAGGTTCCACTGTATATAAAAGTCAATGTATTTGTGTGTGTGTGTATGTGTCTTCAGGCATCACTTCTGAACAGCTGGAGCGATTTTCATGAAACTTGGTACACATGTTTCTCATTGGTCAACTAAAAATACTGTAGGGTGAAATCAACCCTAACCCACCCCCAACTGGGTAGGGTGGGGGGTGATCTTGCGGTCTTGTATACATGTTATCATCCAGTTGACACACGGAATGACCACCAGAGGGCGAACTGAAAGTGACTGCCAGCATTCTTTATGTTTAAATAGCACTGCA
This sequence comes from Polypterus senegalus, assembly GCF_016835505.1. Classification (NCBI taxonomy): domain Eukaryota; kingdom Metazoa; phylum Chordata; class Cladistia; order Polypteriformes; family Polypteridae; genus Polypterus; species Polypterus senegalus. The sequence continues at coordinate 14,307,181 of NC_053158.1, forward strand.
CTCCTGTGGCTTTTGAAATTAAATACAGTTGGCCAGTAACAAGAGTCGATGATTTTGCCAATTATTATCAAAAAATGCCTCATTTTCCAAGACTTTGACGTCAGGAAGCATTAGGAATTGTACGTTTCACCCTGTTATAGCAAATAATTACTTTGTAAGACCGACAAGATCACCAATGCTAGAACGACAACCTTGAAAATGTTTTACACTTTCCTTTTATTCTTCTCAGATGTTATGATACCTGGTCAGAAGAAGGAGGTAGAAGGTGAAGAGTGTTGTGCTGCGAAATGTTCTGGTCATTGGCTCTAAAGTACCCACTGAACCAAAACAAACGTGTGTCTGCCACAAATATCTTCAAAGTTACATAAAGACAATGGATTACACAATCCTAAATAGGAGTGAAACAAAAAGCTGCCATTGAGTAGCTGAGGAGTAATATGACAGCAGTGTTTAGTCTGTGCCAAGATTTTTAAACTAGTTGAAAAGGCAATTAGAATAGTTTGTAATCAAAACAAATGTCTCTGACTCTTTCAACAAGAATTCTAGAACTACACCCACAAAAAATTTATGTAATTTACCCAAATAGCTAGTAAAGTCAAACAAAAAGACAATATATGAAGTTAGTTTTAAGGCAACGTCCACGGTACCACATTTTCATTTAAAAATAACACTTTTAAATGAAAACAATCTCTTTCCACACTAGCGTTTTCACCTCATTTCCAGAAGTTACTCCATCCACTCTAAAAATGCCGATGACGTAACCATTTGCCTACACTAGGCATGTGCACATCGATGGAAGCATGATGAAGAAGTGTCCTCTTTGAAGGGGTGAGTACACCGTCGACCATGGGATTTATCACAGAACTGTTAAGTGTGGAAAATTAGTTACCTTTTGTGCATGTATGCACCTCTCAAACTGTACAAAATGCATTTTAGATACATAGAAGTAAGCAACACAGCAAGCACTATGGAAAGCAACTCCACTATATTTGCAGTGTTGAAATATGTTTTGCTTCCATGAAGGGTGACCAGTGAAGGGAATGAAATGTGGTAATGAGCTGGATCCAGTCACGGATAAGCACGATTTTTAAAAACTCTTCATTTATATTTTTTCATTCTGTAATGTTTTCAGAAATAAACAGCACTATTTTCAAAAGTCTCTATTTTTGGGGGTTAAAAAACAGCAGGGTAGTTTGGACATAAGAGAAAAATGGAGACTAATGTCTGGGTTTTTATACAAAAATGTTGTAGTACGGATTTAGCCTAAGAAATCTTTGAATTGTAAAGTCTGCTGATCTCAAAAACTTGTAAGTCACCTCATTTCTCACATTCTCACACTCCAGGTAAGTTCATCAAGCATCTCTGATTTGTGTGTTCTGACAGCGCTTGAATTTAAAAAGGCACTTGATGCTACTAACTTTTAGGAATGCTACTGTCATCCTACAGATTAAATACAATGATTTTTATATGTTGGTAAAGTGAAGATATAAATGTGTCTTTTTAAAAGTTAACCTGATTTTCGGTATCGGCTTTCTCACATTTAACACTCATTCTTAGCATGCTTTTTGAAACAGGTGTAGTTTAACACAACTGAAAAGAGAATTGGAATAATTCAGTCTTTGAATAGAAAGAAGACGTATGACTCAAAATAAGTCATTATATTTTGGCTGACACAGTGAAAAAAGTGGCGGCACCCTGCCCTAACAACACATGGCCTGAAGACAGTTACAATTTTTTAATTCTATCCTGCTCACATCATCTATATATATAATTCACTAAGGCAAGACAACCATGGAAAGCACGCCGGAAGAGGTGTGGATTCACTAAGCTGCCGACTAGTGAGACACCTATGGCGCACGCAGGAAAGAGCCACGACCAACAACTCCAAGACCATTGGATACGACGACAACTCGCAGGGCCACGCCCACCAACTCGGACGCGACGACACAGAAAAAATGGCGTCATTTATATTCGTCTGTCGTAGAGGCCACATGCAGTGCAGGTCAGGTTAATGTCATGTGCACTGTTCATAGAGGCATGTTTCTCGCGGAAGTGAATCTCCATATGCAGCGTGTAAAACGGTTTGCGAGGGGTATCCCATGGGATCCTTAAAACAATCCTTTACAACTGAGGTTGAAGCACAATGAAGTAAGCAGTCTTTAAAAACCAACTTTTCGGTTATGATGCATGACCGCGTGCACCATAGCAAACTGTTTTACACGCTACATATAGCTATTCGCTTCCGTGACAAACATGCGTCTTCTTAGATGCTCCTGTAGGAACACGGAAGACGTTTTCCTGCCCACCAACGCTCCTTTTTCACTGGCCGGCGTCTACCTTTACTCTCTATGCATTCACACTGCCTGCCCATTTGCCCGGACGCAAAAACTCACCGACCACCCAGTTAGTCCCTTTCGTCTGCGGTAAAAGTGCACATGCACATTTTATTATGCCGCGGGTTCACTATTGAGTTGTATTTTGCTCTCTCCAGAGTTCCATCTTTTCATTCACTTACTGTTGTATTCTCACACCAACCCGTTTTAGACATCCGTGTCTTTCCAGAAGTGTTTAGCATTCAATAAATAATTATGCATGACATTGACCGTGTGTCTACCCAGCGCAGACAGGCATGGGTAAGCCGTGGAATTCCCACTAAATGTGATACGCTCCCACTCATTACGTCCCTACCCTTTGTGCACACCACCCTCCTACCGTGGTCGGGTATCTTGGTGGATTATATATAGAAAAGCAGCCAAAACCAAGGGGTATTCCATGGGGTCGTTAAAACATTCCTTCACAACTGAGGTTAAAACACAATGAAGTAGGCAATCTTTAAAAAAAAGAGGTTTCGGTTACGACGCGCCTCGTGCACCATAGCAAACTGTTTTACACGCTACATGCAGCAATTCGCTTCAGCGACAAACATGCGTCTTCTTAGATGCTCCTGCACTTTGTTCACACACCCCCCCGTGATCTGGTGTCTTGGTGGATTATATATAGAAAGGCAGCCAAAACCGCACAGAGCAATGAAAAGTTCTATCTTTTCATTCTCATTCTGTTGTATCCTCAAACCCTCCCTTTTTAGACAACTGTATCTTTCCAGAAGTGTTTAACCATCATTAAATAGTTATGCGGCGTTTGTTATGCCGCGGGTTCACTATTATGTTGTATTTTGCTCTCTCCAGAGTTCCATCTTTTCATTCGCTTACTGTTGTATTCTCACACCAACCCGTTTTGGACAACCGTGTCTTTCCAGAAGTGTTTATCATTCAATAAATAGTTATGCATGACATTGAGCGTGTGTCGACCCGGTGTGGGTAAGCCGTTGAACACCATTCGGGCTGCAAACTAAGTCCCACTAAGTGCGACTCCTACGCTCCTACTGGTTGCGTCCCGACCCTTTGTACACACCCCCCTCCCACCTTGCTAATACTGTGGTCGGGTGTCTTGGTGGATTATATATAGAAAAGCAGCCAGATCCGCACAGAGCAATGAAAAGTCTACGTCACTCACAGGTACATCTGGACTATGTAAAGACGGCGACTTGACGAGTTGGAGGTGGGCACATGAGCGGGCAGTGCAAACCGAACGAAAAATCAGCAGACTAGCATGACGGACGGAGCTGAATGGACGTCATTATCTTCTCCTCCCGTTCCACACTCCGCGCCGTGCACTCCCATCCCTCCGTCTGGCAGGAGAAGGCGCGAGGACGGTGCACCAGTTTTCAGTCACTTCAGACGATTGTGTGTTGGTTCGTTCTGTGCATTGTTACAATTTTTGCTTTTTTGCTGATTTATTACATTACCGATTTTTCAAATGTTAATTTTCTCCCTGTGCTTAAAAATCATTAAAAAAACGGCCTGATTATATGGCGTATGGTACACCGTGGGTTGGCTAGTTTAATGTATCGTTCTTTAAGGCTGTAGCTTACCCTTTTCAGCAAAATATTCCTTCATTGCATTAATTAAATTTAATCTTTACTAATGAAGACCTGGGTGGCATGATGGCACAGTGGTAGCGCTGCTGCCTCTCAGTTAGAAGACCCGGGTTCACTTCCTGGGTCCTCCCTGTGTGGAGTTTGAATGTTCTCCACGTGTCTGTGTGGGTTTCCTCCGGGTGCTCTGGTTTCCGTCCAAAGACGTGCAGGTTAGGTGCATCCTAAATTGTGTGTGTAAGCTGGCACCCTGCCTGTGGTTTGTTTCCTACCTTGCACACTGTGTTGGCTGGGATTGGCTCCAGCAGACCCCTGTGACCTCGTAGTTAGGATATAGAGGGTTGGATAATGGACAGTGGCGTAGCTAGGAGGGGGCGATCCGCCCTGGGCGGCACATTTTGGGGGCGCCATTATTGGCCAAAAGGCTCAGTACAATTCGTGTGTAAGCAGCAGGGTTTGGAAAAATATCACTCGTAAATGAAAAAAGTAAAATTCTCTTATTTTTATCCACAAATGCTTCAAAAATAATTTTCAGATTGTCCTTCTGTGACGGCATCAGATACAGCATTTGAAATTTATGAGGAAATAACAAAAATAAACATAAATATTACACTGATAATAATTTATAGGAAGATAAACAACTAATTTATAATTTCATATCATTATCAATCTGAATGTGTTCTTGCTCTGCGCAGAAAACATCCCCACCTATCACTTGTACACTACACTGGTTCTGGTTTTCGTAGCTTAATTGTAGGATTAAAGTTGGACAGTTTAAAATCTGTGGCAGAGCGACGGGCGCTAAGCAAACTCCTGTCAATCATGAAGAATCCACGGCATCCACTGAACAGGATCATCTCCAGGCAGAGGAGTAGCTTCAGTGACAGACTTTTGTCACCGTCCTGTTCCACTGACAGACTGAGGAGATCGTTCCTCCCCCACACTATGCGACTCTTCAATTCCACCCGGGGGAGTAAATGCGAACATTAATTTTATTTTAATTCTTTTCATTTTTATTACTATTTAATTTAATATTGTTTCTTTGTATCAGTATACTGCTGCTGGATTATGTGAATTTCCCCTTGGGATTAATAAAGTATCTATCTATCTATCTATCTATCTATCTATCTATCTATCTATCTATCTATCTATCTATCTATCTATCTATCTATCTATCTATCTATCTATCTATCTATCTATCTATCTATCTAACTAATAATCAGAACATGGCTTATCAGTGCGTCTATACATTATTCTTGTCTAGTTGATGCTTATAAATAATTATATGTGAAAATGTATTGCTGTTTATCTATGCAGTATATATGAATAAATCTATGCAAAATGTATCTTACTTTTTCTGTATATGTCATATTAATTTTCTAATCAAATAGGTTAACATATTCAAATATGTTGGAGGGAGGCAAATTAAAACCCCATTCCGCCCCGAGCGGCACGAACTCAAGCTACGCCATTGATAATGGATGGATGGATAATGAAGACCTTTCAACAAAAAAAGTTTTTTTCCAAAGAACCTGACCTGGAAGGCTTTTTTATTTGAATTATTTGCTGGTGAATTAGCTCTTAAAGGTGTGTCAGAAATAATAAGAAAGAATTTGGGTTACTAATCGAAAATAAAATGAATGCTTTTTTGGAAAGAAGTTTTTTTTGCCTGTATTTCAATGCTTAATAAACAACAGATTTAAAATATTTTAACATTAAACCATAAAGCTTTATTTTACAATAAAAATCTGTGATAAGGACTTAACACGTGCATTCATGAGACTTTGAACAAACACTATTACATACTTAGGGTTTTAGAGACCCAGCATATATTTATATCAAGCCACAAATAGCCATAACTGTCCAAACCTTTATTGAAACCATTTCCCTGAACATTTCACTTCTTTTTATACTCATTTTTAATACTTAATTACTTTAAATTTTTAATATATACTGCCCCCTACTCGCTTAACTCGCCCACCCCATAAGCCCCACCCCAGAGGCGCTTCCTTCGCCAATTAAACTTCTCTGCCACTCACGTTGTGAATTGGGGGAGTATGGGGTCTGAACACAAGCTAAAGACAGGTCAGCTGCTGGCTTGTTGCTAGCTGGGACCGAGCTGCGTGATCTGCATGTCGCACTGGCGTTGATCATTTAAAAGCCTGCAAAGCAGCTGTCCTTTTGTGCCATTTCCTTGTCTCGTGGGACGTTAAAGTGTCTCTGAGAAGTTGTTTGTAAGTGGGGCGGGATATCAAAATGTCTCTTTGAGATGATCACGTCTCGACCCCAAATTTTTTTTATATAATAGATAGATATTGTCATAAAAACGAGTCCAAGACATTATAAAGGTCTGAGGCAGCCACCCGTATATTGTTTTTCTCAGCTGCAAAAGGGTTTCCTTTATCAAAGAATCGATGTGCATCTCACAGAGTCCAAAACAGAACTGCTATAGTAGCCTAAGATGGAGGCTTTAAAGTTCTTGAGAGGAAGTGACATCATCAAAGTGGCCGGCTCCGGAAGTGACGTCATCAAAGGGGCGGCGGGAGTGACGTCTTCAGAGGTGCCGGAACCTTGCAGGATTTCCCGGGAATGGTCTGTAGGGAACAGAGAAAGACAGTCAGCGCACTCCACCGCCCCCTGGTCGGATGTTTTATTACAATTACTTGAGCCCTTTAGCTGCCTCCTACTCTCACATGTGTGACAATATATAATTATATAATCATAGTCTGATACTGTGAAATAATCTCAAACCACTGTTCTGTTTTTGTAATCATTGCTGTGTGGCTCCTGGCACATTCTACTGCACTTAGCTGCTTTGCTGTTCAATGATACCATACATATGTGGGGGAAATAGGCACTGTGCTACATTTTAGGCTCTTGTACTTCATGAACCAAACGTATAAATGTTCATGGCAGAGAGACACAAATTTATACAGTGAAGAAAAACAAGTGTTCTTTATTTATAGGTTTTCCACACACAAAGGTGAGAAGCAAAATTCCCAAAACAAAGTTACAGTATATGGTGTCATTAAATAAAACAGTCCTAATGACACCCACACAGCAAAAATAGTAAAAAAAAAAATAAACAGCAAATTTTTACAAAAAAAAATAATTTCCAGAAAAAGCAAAACAATAATACGCACTTACTCAATAACACTATTTACACAAAAAGAAATGTATCTTCTTCTTTTCTATAAGGCACTCCATTATTTTCAGCCAAGCAATACGGTACAAATCGTATTTGCTCAGACTTGACAGACCGGGATCAACAACTGCAGGAGCTCAGATAAGATTTCATCATTCAAGGTTATACCCCCAAAACAACAGACACTTAAATAAGAAGAGTTACTGCCATACCCAGAGAGAACCTTCTGGAATATAAAAACAAAGACAACAAGAACCGCATCCCCCTTGTTGTCACCTACAACCCACATCTTGAAACACTTTGAAAAATCATAAAAGAACTTCAGCCAATGCTAAACAATGACCAAACACTGAAAAATGTATTTCCTGAACCTCCCCTCCTGGCATACAGACAACCGCCAAACCTGGCCTTCTCATAACTTCACTTTAACTTAATCCTGATACTCTGTATGTTCAGTTCATCACAGTAACTATTCACAGTGGCTCTACAATCCGTACTGACCCCTACTCTCTCTTCTGTTTCTTTTTCCGGTTTCTTTGTGGTGGCGGCCTGCGTCACCACCACCTACTCAAAGCATCATGATGCACCAACATTGATGGACTGAAAGCCAGAAGTCTAGGTGACCATCATCATCAAGTCCTTCCATGAAAACCCTAAATACAAAGAGGACTGTTTGATTTATGTTAGGTAGATTGCCCAGAGGGGACTGGGCGGTCTCGTGGTCTGGAACCCCTACAGATTTTACTTTTTTTCTCCAGGAGTTTTTTTTTTTGTTTTTTCTGTCCACCCTGGCCATCGGACCTTACTTATTCTATGTTAATTAATGTTGACTTATGTTTATTTTTTATTGTGTCTTCTATTTTTCTATTCATTTTGTAAAGCACTTTGAGCTACATTTTTTTGTATGAATATGTGCTACATAAATAAATGTTAATTGATTGATTGAATTGTCTGAAGCTCCCTAAATGAACCAACAGAAAATGGCACACCTCCCTGCCTACAGAAAAGATGTAAAACGTGTGCCCACATCTACAATACAGACCGTATAGTTATACCAAACTGCCAACTAGAACATCACATAAAGCAGCGTTTCTCAGCCTTTAAGTATTTGCGACCCGAGTTTTAGTTTCATAACAGTTTTAATCGTGCCCCCCCTTACATTTTTTTGAAATATAGATACATATTTTATTATACCTACTTAACTTTTATTGACATTTATCTAACTCTATATTTATTTTTCTAGTATCAGAATGTATTTTAAGTTAATTTGTTTAGGTTTCAACAGATGTTTTTTTCATATTGTTGATTCTTGTTTTCTTTTTTTCACATCTTCACGCCCCCCCCCTTTTTGTTACTTCGCCCGCCCCACAGGTTGAGAACCACTGACATAAAGGGATCATTTTCCAGCAGATCATCTAATGTTGTCTACCTAATTCTCTGCATGAAATGTCCTGACACTGCGCTCTAGGTGGGAGAAACTGGACAAACACTCCGCCAGAGAATGAATTTACACAGCCTCCACATTAAACGTGGCAACACAGATGTTCCTGTAGCAGCCCACTTCAACAGCCATGGACACTGTGAGAGGGACTTTAAAGTCACTGTGCTTATCGGCAACTTCAGAACACAGCAAGAGAGAAAAGAATAGGCAGTTAAACTCATGTTAAAATTTTAATACAATACAACATGGCTTGAATAAAGACAAGAGTTTTATGGCGAGATATGAGGACTGTTTGCATCTCTCAGACTGACACAGATAACCTGACTACAGACCCACATTATATTGAAAAACTCATCACAAACTTACAAAGGACTTTGTTGGACAGTTATCTTATCCAAAGATCTTGACCATACATTGTTCTTCTCTCTCTTGTTAAATTAATCTTAGCCTGAATGAACCTATTAATTTTTTACATTTAAGATTTTTTTTAAAGATTTACCAATGTTGTTTTTTGTCCTAGTGTATATATAAACACAGGAAACTCCAGTTTCTGTATTACATCTCGCCTGAAGAAGGGGCCTGAGTTGCCTCGAAAGCTTGCATATTGTAATCTTTTTAGTTAGCTAATAAAAGGGGTCATTTTGCTTGACTTTTCTCTTCTTCTTTTCAGAAATAATAATCAAGGAGAAAGAAACAACCTATATATAAAAATAAACGTTCTTTCTTCTCTCTTTTTAAATAGTCAGGGAAAAATAAAGTCAAAAGTTATTTACATCAAAGGAAAAACATGTTAATGTTTTCTTTCAATATACAAGGGCTTTAATGCACACTCCACTTTCACTATTCGCGTTGCTGTGGAAGTTAATCCAACACCCAATCTGGTCAAAAGATGACCTCTAGTGTCCATTACCCAAGTTTATATGTGCAGGGAGATTGAGGTACCCAATCCCCACCAACATACTTTCATTCCTCCAATCAAGAAACACGTAGTGATGCTGCATGCGTTACGCTTCCCACTCCTCCCAGAACTGTCCCATTTACTGTGGCATCAGCCAGCATGTGATCCCTAAGGTAACTGAAATGCCTCACTCTCTCTTTCATGCAGTTGCCCTCCTGTAAGTATTCCTCACTTTTCACACTTTTTGTTCAGGACTCTGAAAAGCCCATAGAGCTCCTTTTTCACTAGGCAATGCACCGCTCTTATTGGCTGTTCTCCCTTTTTAAACAGTGGCATGGCACAAAAGGCAGCAGACTTCTCCCATCCAGATGTTTGTCCAATTCCTGCAATGCTGTATGAATCAGACACGTGCCTCAGACATGAAACCGCTGTGAAGTCACATCTCCCCCAAAGATTTGTCACACCTCCTCCTCACTCAGGGTAAGTGTGTCAGTTTTCTCGATAGCTAGTGTCACAGGAGGCTGGGGGACAGACCCAGCCGGGACTCCTGGAAGGACCAAGAGGTGGCACATACGTCCTCCGGGCCATGAGGGTGCAACCGCCCTGGATCAGGAGAGGACCACAGGAGAGGAGCAAGGAGGCTCAAGCCCGTTGGGGCCCGTGGCCACTGCCAGGGGGCTCGGGAAACATTCACTTCCGCCACACCCAGGAAGATGGAGGAAGATGCTTTCAGGGATGCCCGGAGCGCTTCCGGGTACAAGGGTAGCACTTTCGCCACCCCAGGAAGTGCTGCCAGAAGGACATCATCAAGCACCTGGAGCACGTCCAGGTGGGAATAAAAGGAGCCGCCTCCATACAATCAGAGAGCGAGAGTCGGGAGTGGGAGCAGGATGAAGCTCCCATGGAGAGAGGAAAGGTGGCCCAAGGAAATATGAGAAAGAAGCCCGGAGTAGGGGTGATTGGTGCTGGGAGCACAGTGTACTGTGTGGGACAGTGTTAGTTGTGGAGAAAATAAACACAAACTGTTTTATACAGATGTGGTCTCAGTCTGATGGTGTCCGGGCATGTCTCACACTATTTAAAAGCAAAGGTAAGGCTCTAAAGAGGTATACTGTGACAAGTGATAATCACTTTTCATGGTGTGCTGCACCACAGTGGCACTTTCTGCATTTTTTACCCACTTGTGCTTCTGTAAGAAGCTGTTTCAGGTGGTGAGGCTTGTACTGTTTCACTATGTGTAGTCTACTGCAGCTGCCTGACCCTTTCATATTCAACCTCCCCTTTAAAATTCCCTGTAAAGAAAATTCCTGATCTGTTGGCATTACAAGTGTCACTTTTTTTTTCTATTGTTCACTGTTTGTCTCCCTGCTGTGTGCCTCTCAATCTCTCTGTCTTGTCATCTGCGGTCAGTGAGAAGAACTCTTTTAAGAGCTTCCTATGCTGATAAGCATCAGTGGGACTTCTTTTCTTATGTCTTATTTCTCTAAACTCATAAGTGCCTAAATAATGAGCAACAAAATAGAATCAAAGCTGTAATAACACCTTCTGTAAGCTTTTTTGACCACTTTTTCCTGTGTAAGAAGCAGTTTCATTTGATGTGGCTTATGCTGTTTCATTCTGTGCAGCTGCTTGCCACCTTCACTTTCATTCTTCTCCTCCATGTCTGAGCTCTGCTCTCTACAATTCCCTACTCACAACATTCATGATCTGATGGCATCAGAAATATGTCTCCGCACTGTGTCCCTCTTTGACCCATAAACTGCTATCTGTGGCAGGAGCTCTTTCTTGCTCCTGTGCAAATAAATCTTACAACATTACTTTTCTTAGCTGTTCCCTCTCTAAACTCGTAAATGCCTACATAAAAAAGTAACATGATAGAAACACAGCTATAATAAACATACAGAGATATAAAGAAATCCTTAAAAAAGCACATTTTATGAAAGCATTGTTTACAAACACAACACTTAAAATGTGCATGTAAAAAATGGACACTTTACCGCATTCAGGGTCACTAGTAACCCTATATGTTTTATGGAAATAAATGATCACAGTAAAATAAATTTAAACTACTTTTCCATATTTTTGGTAGAAAATTGTTGCAGATGAGGTATAACTGTGGAACTAAGTCCTCAATGTATCATATGACCCAGTGAAAGCTATAAACATGACATCACTAGTCACTAACAAGCAATTCCTTATGATTTAGGTGATCCTAGCTTTGGCTCTATACAACTCTTCTTTTGCCATGAATTCCAATGGACAGTCACTTTTGGCTATTGGCTCCTAGGCTAATCCATTTCAATTACAATCATTCCTGGCTAATCCAATAAAGAATAGAGCATTCTATAAAAGAGCACAGAGTAGAATGTTCACTCAGAGAAGTATTATATCAAATATATACAGCAAACACTCGTTTTTCGCGGTTAATCTGTTCCAGGCTCTACCACGATAAATTAATTTCCAAGAAGTAGGATTCTTTATGTATAAATAATATTATCGCAGTTAGAGCATAGAAAACCTGTTTACGACCTTCTAAATACGTTTTTTAACATTATTAGAGCCCTCTAGATATGAAATAACACCCTTTAGTCAAAAGTTTAAACTGTGCTCCATGACAAGACAGAGATGGCAGTTCTTTCTCACAATTAAAAGAATGCAAACATATCTTCCTCTTCAAAGGAGTGCCGTCAGGAGCAGAGAATGTCAGAGAGATAGAGAGAGAGAAAAGTAAACAATCAAAAATCAATAGGGCTGTTGGGCTTTTAAGTGAAAGCACCGCGATAAAGAGGCTGCAAGAAAGGGATCAATGTGAAGGTAGTCTTTCAGCATTTTTTAGAGGAGCATCCGTATCTTCTAAGCAAACAGCCTCTGTGCAAACAGCCCCCCTGCTCACACTCCCTCCGTCAGGAGTAGAGATTGTCAGAGAGAGTGAGAGAGGCAGAGAAAAGCAAACAATCAAAAATCAATACGGGCTGTTAGAGCTTTTAAGTATGCGAAGCACCGCGAGGGAAAGCATATTGCATATCATTGAGGAGTTTTATTTAATACGTAATACGTGCTCTGATTGGGTAGCTTCTCAGCCATCCGCCAATAGCGTCCCTTGTATGAAATCAACTGGACAAACAAACTGAGGAAGCATGTACCATAAATTAAAAGACCCATTGTCCGTAGAAATCCGCGAACCAGCGAAAAATCTGTGATATATATTTAGATATGCTTAGATTTAAAATCCGCGATGGAGTGAAGCTGCGCAAGTCGAAGTGCGATACAGCGAGGGATCACTGTACTGAGTTATATTGAAGTCAGAAAGTATTCATATCCCTTCACTTTTTTCAAATTTTATTATTTTGCAGCCTAGTGTTAAAATCATTTAAATTCAGTTTTAGTCACATCAAGCAACTCAATACACCAGAATGACAAAGCAAAAATGGGATTTTACATTTTTTTGCAAATTGATTAAAGGCAAAAAGCTCCCCAAACCTGTATGCTGGCCAAGTCCCTCTGTAATAATTTAACAGATTCAACATTATCTACCAATCCACCAAGCTTGATATCATCTGCAAACTTAACCATCTTGTTACTTATATTCCTATGTAAATCATTTACATATATTTAAAATAGCAGCAGCCCTAGCACTAACCCCTGTTGAGCACTACTCTTAACGACAGCCAGTTTTAATGAGCACCATAACCCACTTCTTCCTCTGTCTGACCCAGTTTTGCATCCATCTAGAAACAACACCTTGAACTCCCACTTCTTTTAGCTTAATGCTCAACCTTGTAAATTGCACCTTATGAAATGACTAGTAAAAGAACATACCTGTCTATAGATGGTCCCACAGGAATTGCCTGCAGAGCTTAGAGACAGAATTTTGTCAAGTCACAATCCAGCGCTGAAGGTTCCCCAGGTCCTTCTTGATTCCTAAATGGACTCTTCCCATTTCTGGCCATACAGCCAGACTGAGCAGTCAATGGAAAAGGCCATGGTACAAGTGGTGATGAAAAATCTGATGGTCACTCTGACTGAGATCTGGACAACCTGTGTGGAGATGGAAGAAACTTCCAAAAGGACAACCATCACTGCAACCCTTTGCTGATCTAGGCTTTATGACAGAGTGGCCTGACAGAAGCCTTTCTTCAGTAAATAAGAAATGGATGCAGGCTTGAAGTTTGCAAAAAGACTCCTAAATAACATTTGCAATGTGAGAAATGAGATTCTCTCATGTGATGAAACCAAGATTAGCATCATATCAAGAGGAAACCTGGCACTGCTCTTCACCTATGCAATGCAATTCCAATAGTAAAGCATGGTGGTGGACTTATTAACAAGATAAGGCTCAAGAAAAGCTGAATGTTGCAAAGTACAGTGTTATTCTTAATGAATACTTTCTCCAATGTGCTGTGGTGGTCAGACTCGGTCAAAGGTTCACTTTCCAACCAGACAATGATCACAGGTAGAAAGTAAAGACAACACAGAAGTGGCTAAGGGACAACTCTGGGACTGTCCTTGAATTGCCCAGCCAAAGCTAAGTCTTGAACCCATCGAACATCTCTGGAAATACGTGAAAATAGCTGTCCAACGACAGACTCCATTAAACCTGACAAAGCTTGAGAGGATCTGCAGAGAAGAATATAAGAAAATCCTCAAATCCAGGTGTCTGAAGCTTGTTGTGTCAAACCCAAAAAGACTCCAGGCTAGTTTCGCTGTCAAATAAGTACTGAGTAAAGAGTCTGAATACTTATGTTAGTGTAATATTTCAGGTTTTTTTTTAAATACATTTATAAACATTTCTAAAATCCTGTTTTCACTTTCATTCTGGGGTATTGAGTGTTGTTTGATGAGGGAAAAAATTAATTGAATTATTTTAACACAAGGGTGCAACAAAGCAAAATGTGAAAAAAGGTGAAGGAGTCCGAATGCTTTCTGAATCCGTTATATTTATTAGAAAATGTTTTTTGATGTATTTGAAACTCAAGTATACATTTTTCAATGAATTCATTGTTTTTCTTTCCGTGCAGCAGGGAGATGTCAGGAACAAACATGGGATGGGATATAAAATCAGGCAGTTCAATTCACTGCATTGTTATAGATACCTTTTTTCAGATGATGTGTTTGTGGTGCTTAAACAGATTTTAAAAAACTGTGTAAAATCATTAAAAGCTCAAAATCATTTATTTTTAAAACAATCTTGTAAACTACATAAAGCTCAATGTCTATGTGTATTTATTCTTTAGACAATTCCACACTCTTGGTTCAATCTCAATAAAATTTTCCACCCACATCCCATTTTGTCTTGAAGAGACTGTAATTACTACTTTGGAACCCCAAACTATTGACCCTGGGGGTACCCTTGGGTTTTTATTTTTTTACTAAAGTAAGTGTAAGGACAGTGCCACCTGGAACAGACTGAAGACAGACTAGCAGACAAAAGTACCAGAGCTTAAAATTACTTACCTGGGCAAAGTCAGGTGCTGCTGCTATAAACTTATAAATGTAAGGGTCTCCACATTGACTTTTCCAAAGGGGGATAAGATAGAAAGCTTAAACCAAAAGTATAACTGTAGAAGGTTGTTAAAATAATACTGGTGTTTGGAATTTCGCCAAAGTCAGATCTATATGTGATGTTGTATAGAAAACGTTTCCCCATTCTGTTCCCCTGGTTATACAATGTCATCAGTGGAAGTCCCTCCGCTGTCCAATGAGACGCATTGTACTCTCTGTGTATTGGAAAAATTTTAAATAGTTTACTTTGTTTGATATAAGTTGACAGTGATGGAGACTATAATAAGAACAACAGAAATATGACAAAGGAGAGGAGACCATTCATTTGATTAGTTAATAGCTAAGCTGTCAAAATATCTCATCTTCTTCTTAAAGGCTGTCAACTTTTCTGCATCAACTCCATTTCTTGGTAGTTTGTATCATAGTCCCATTACTCTTTGCATAAACAAGTGATTCCTGGCTTCAGAACTACATGTACTACATCTTAATTTTCACTGGGGTTCTTGAGTATGTGATTCATCCTTAAGTTGAAAGAATTCTGCTGGATCTGTTTTATCAATGCCTTTGAGAATTTTGAAGACCTGGATTAGATCCACCCCTGTAGTCATCTCTACTTGAGACCAAACAGGTGTAATTCTCTGAGTCTGTCACAGCAGGGCATGTTCTTGTCCTGGGATGCAATTGGTTGCTCTCCTCTGCGCAGCTTCAAGTGCTGCTATGTCTTTTTTGTAGCATAGTGTTCAGAAATACACACAACACTCCAGATGTTGTCTCACTAGCATGTTACGCAGCCTGAGCGTAACGTCTCTTGATTTATATTCAAAACTTTTAACATTATAACCTAATATTTTATTTGCCCTTTTTAATCAGTTCTACACACTGCTTAGATGTTGAACATGTTATGTTAACGTAAACCTCTAAATCCTTTTCACAAGCTGCTTCCTGTAGCTCATTGTCTGCCATCTTGAGTTTATAATTGATGTTCCTTTTGCCCACATGTAGCACTTTACACTTCTGTGCATTGAACTCCATTTTCCAAGTCATCTGAAGCTTGTCCAGGTCCTTCTGAATTGTATTTGCTGCCTCCTCAGTGTCTGTCATTGCTCTAAATTTAGCATTATCTATGAATTTCACAAATATACTAACTATACCGTAATCCGTGTCATTAATATAAATCAGAAAAACTAACAGTCCAAGGACAGACCCCTGAGGGACTCCTCTGATGACCCCATTTTCTTCTTATCTGTTCTCTTTTTCTCCTGCTGGTTAATCAACTTCATTTCATTTCCGTAGGTGACCTCCGATGTCTACATCTTCTAGTTTTAGAACCAATCTTTAATGGAGGACTGGGTCAAAGGCTTTTTGAAAGTCTAAGTAAATTATGTTGTGTGCTTTGCTTTTGTCAACTATTGCAGATGCGTTCCCAAAAAAATCAAAAAGATTGGCTTGGAAAGATTTTCCTCACAGAAACCCATGCTGGCTGTTATTTAGTACATTATCTTTAAAAAGGTATTTTTCTAATTTATTTTTTACTAGCTACATGTGGTCTTTGCAAAAAAAAAAAAACAACCTGAAGACTCCCTAGCAGTTTTACCATAAAGGCATCAGCTAGCTGTTACAAATTACCCAGTGCAGAGAATATGGACCCACCTTGTGCTTGCTGCCCCCACTAACTTTCATAAGAAGACACTGGCAATGCCATATCTTAGCCATATGGCTGGCATATGAGTCCTAGTAATCTTTGTCTGGAGAAAATATCTCCAGATGGACAATGTTTTAGTGAAAACTTCAAACCTTGCCCTCTGTTGCTGAGGTGTTTCACTTGCACGTTGCTGAGCCTCCCCATTTTCTTCATGTAGACATTGGGTCTCTTCTTCTGTGTCATTAGCAGAATGTCATTGCTGCTCGGTGGTGTTTGCCGCAAGCTGGTCTTTCATAGTGAGAAGTGAGATGCATGCAAGTGCCAAAAAATGTAAAAGTGCGTGCATGCACTCACACACAGGTCTTTTGTTTATATACAGGTATATCTAGTTACTGTTTTCATAGCTGCGCAAGGCACAGCAGTAAGACTTGTCTGTCTGTGAAAGTGTCCAGCCAAAGCCCCCATCAACTGTGGAGAGTCCTGAAGATGACTGCTTACAGACAATTCCCATCCAATGCACAACAACAACATTTGCATATCTCTCTAATCCAAAGTGACTTACAACAAATTAAGATACTGTCACAGATGTCTGGGGTTCTTACCTGGCCGGGATGCCTGGAGGGACCGGAAAGGGACATTAATAGCTCCCGGGTCATGAGGGGGCAACTGCCCTGGACTAGGAGAGGACCACGGGAAAGGAACAAAGAGGTTCTGGCTTGTTAGGAACCATGGCCACCGCCAGGGGGCACCTCAAGCCTCGTGGGACCCGGAGAACTGTCACTTCCGCCAAACCAGGCAAGATGGCGGATGAACCTGCCAACGACGTCTGGAGTGCTTCACACTAGGGACAATTTAGCAACACCATTTTGCTAATTCACCTAACCTGCATCTCTTTGGACAGTGGAAGGAAACCAGAGCTCCTGGAGGATGCAGACTTGGGGAAAACATGCAAACTCCTCACAGGGAGGACCTGGGACATGAACTCTGGATATGAAAATGTGCCCTATAAATAAATGTCGTTGTTGTTCATTATCAGTGAGGAACTGAAGAGGGTACATCACATTGCAACTATTGTCAAGAAGGCTCACATGTTCCTCTACTTCCATCTATTCTCATGAAGTTCTTCAGGTGTACAGTGTAATCCATCCTCACTGACCACCCAGTTAACCTGAAGACTGTAAAGTTCCACAGAGCACCCTGTGGACTTGCCACTCCTCTCTGTGCAGGTCATAAATAACACAAACTGCCTTAGGCAAGCAGGATTCTGAAACACCTCAGGTGTCAGGCGTGGTTGGTTTTCTCACTCCTTCTTTCTAGCAAACAATAGTGGAATTTGGCACTCACAGCAGGTATACCAGATTTAAACTGGCTTCTTTAACGTACTGTGGTATTTTTTTATGAGGTTGTTGTATCAGTTTCACTGTTCGGAGGGGACACTTCCCTATACTGTGTACGCATGACAAAGAACATGAGGTTGAAATAATAACTTGATTAATGGACTGTTTTTTTCTTTTTAGTAGATAAGATGTTTGCTCTTCCTGGATCCTGGTAAAGACAAATCGATTATTAGGACCTGTTTTCACATCCTGGCGTGAGAGAGATGGCTAACAGCCATGACTCTGTCACACATGGATAGCACAAAAAACAACACTCCTGTTAATTAAGATGGTGTCCTTGAGAGGCCAAGCTGAAATCCAGACGTGACTCATATTGCCAGAGTGGGGAAGACACCATTGTCACTCTCCACTGGACTTTTACAATTTGTAGAAGAAACACAAAAACTTCACTTTTTGGTTCTTACAAAATAAAAACTTGTAAGTTGCTGCCTACTTGATTCTTGTAATCACAAAGTGAAATATGCAAAATCATTCCAGGATGGTGACTACTTTCTGTGGGTCAAGTAATAAAACAGACAGCTAAAGGTGGTAACACGAAAGACACTCCTCAATGATTAGCACCACTTTGGAAGTGCTCCTTTATTCTATGTATCTAATAAGGGCAAGCAGGGTTACCATTTTCTATGAAGTTAAAAAGAATTGAAAACTTGCCTTTCATACAATAGTGTCACAGACAACAAGAGTTGGCGGGCATCCCTGATGGGATCAATGGTTCCTTACCAGGTCGGAATTCCTTTTGTATAAGAGGGACAATTTGTTTGCTGGTGTCTTTTTTCAAGAGGAGGCCATGATAGTGGAAGGACACTTTACTTATCAATACATTGAGCCACTTACCAGGGTCTCTGTGTGTGAGTGAGTGCATGTATTACCCCAATACTTTCAGGGTACATTTGTACATTTTTACACCTGAATTTGTAATTATCCCCTGTGAAGTAAAGAGCCTTGACACAAAACAAAGGTTTGGGGCAGCCACCCATATACTTGACCTTGGCTTCAAAATAAGACAGAGTGTTCAGCACAGCAATGTACAGAACGGAGTCCAAAACAGAACTGATCAAAAGAGGAAGGGAGTGGGGTATCATATGGAGGTTTGTGGAAATTATGTCATTGTCAGGGCAGGGACAGGAAGTGATGTCGTCCTTGGGGTTGGGACAGGAAGTGACGGAGTCCTCAGACCCGAGGCGGAAGTGACGTCTTCATATTCAGTGTAAGATATGGCCGGCCATGTACCCCGGCCAATACCCCCAAGCCGCCAGGTGGAGCCCTCCTTGCAGCATGGAGGTCCCCAGAAGACCAGCAGGGCATTATGGACCATGTAGTTTTTGTGCACCGCCCTGCTGGATGCCATGGGGCCACGAGAGGAGCTGCAGGGAGGACCGAAGAATTCTTCATGCCCTATGACCTGGAAGTTCGTCATAGGAAGAGCGGCGGCTTCGGGGTGAGAAACATTATTTACCCTGACCCGGAAGGAATAAGGACTTGTGGACTGTTGGGAAGGAACACCTCCGGGTCAGGGAATATAAAAGGACTGTGGGAGCTCCCAGACGATGAGCTGAGTTGGGAGGCAGGGTGGCTAAGCGTCTAGGAGTGGAGGATTGGTTTATTGTATTTGTGATTTATTGTTTATTGAAGAATTGTGGAGAGGAGCGTGCTTTGTGCACTTTATTATTATAATAAAATATCATCATTGGATTTTACCTGGTGTCTGACGTATAGTCTGAGGGTACAAGGGTGCGAGAAGCATCATATTTTGTCACATCAGGTAAGATTTCCTGTGTCTGGTCTGCGGGGACAAATTAAGAGGGTTGAATGCATCCCGCAAGGGCTGGGCATGGAATTCCCTTCTTTTGGTCTCTGTGGCTGTCTCCCATGTGCACGTGTGTGACACCCCTTAAAAGGTAATTATTCTTTTCTACAAGGCCACACTTTGTGAATGATGTATCCACAAAAAGGAATATTAAAAACCTTATAAAGAGTGGTAAGTCTGTGAGATTTGAAGCATTCTGACAAAGCCTACATATTAATAATAGAAAAGGGAAAGTAGAATCATTTGTTACTCTACCAAGGCAAAACAAATGCTTTTTATTAAAAAAAAAGAAATAAATCCAAACAGTGTCCATAGTGCAGTGAACCAAACGTTAATAAATAATCCCATAAAAACAGTGAAGTGGACGTTAAAATGTCAATAAATAATTCCTTTAAAAACGAGGTTAAAATACTGCCAGGAGCATTTAAAATCTTACCTTCCCTAGTGCTTCCCTCTCCAAACTGATGCCTCTCCAGCTTATTCTTCCTAGGCCTTGTAGCACGGAGAGATGTACGCCAACAGGCACAGACATCCATTACACTTGGCCCGTGTCCCCACCGTCTGATCCACAGTGATCCCGCGGAGAGATCCAGACCCTCCTCCCACTCCCACCGCTGCCAGTCCAGGCTCTGCCCGGCAAGAAGCGTAACGATCACTCCTACTCCAGGCTGCTCAGAGTGATCCTCATGCCTCCTCCTGAGACACCATCCCCGTCCGCCTGCGTCTTCCTAATAAGCACCAGCTTACTCCAACTCCTGTCTTTCTTCAGTTCCTTAACCTCCACTCAATGTCTCCTTTCCATTTTATCTCAATCTCCTATGCCAGCCCATACTTATACAGCTCCATGGGCACAGCAGCTTAGTTTTGCACCGCAGGAAGCCAAATAAGCAATTGAGAACGATGGCACCCTCACATGCAGGTGCGACTCGCCCCGATTACCTCATCAACTCCCCACAGCTGCACTATCGTGCCCACGGAGACTGACATGGCCAAATGGATTATTTAAAAAAAACGCCATTCTTTCAGAGCTGTGGGCCTGCTATATCACAAACCACTCTTTTCCACCCTCTCAGACATATGCAGTATTTAATGCTTGGAAAAGTCTGGGATTAAAAAATTTTGAGACATGTACATCAATAATGTTTTTGCATCCAACAAGCAATTAGGCTTCAAGTTTAAGTTCTCGTCAACAATTTTTTTTCCCTCTACTTTCAAGCTAAAAACTTTGCTAAGCTGAACCTGCCCAATTTTCCTCACCCCTCACCTTGATCTATTCCCGAAGAAACACTGATCAGTTTTGTAGACTCAGATGGCATAGGTTAGGTCAGGTCAGATTGGGGAGTATGCACTGATACAGTGCGTTACCACACTCACCACATGACGAAACAGCTCAGGATCTTGGTTGGCAAACCCCCCCAAGGAAGACAAGCTGTCCAGTCCCACTCTCCAGAAATGACAATCTATTTACTGCAGCCAGGTGTTATGTAGGTGTCGCCTTGTAGGTGTCCAGCTACTCGACTCCTCAACAGTGAGGATCCTGCAAGCTGGATCACCCACAGGGAATCACGCCACATTGTCATAGTGTTGTAACTGATGCTCCCTCACAATGCAGATAATGTGCCTCATTCTGGACTCCATGAACAACACAAAGCCATACCAGCGGTACTCAAGGATCATCCAGTACTAAATGAGTCCAGTCTTTGTCTCAGGTCATTGGATAGCGTCCATGTCTTGCAACCATATAGCAAGACAAGAAGCACCAGGACTCTGGGACCTTCTGCCTTTTGCAGAGACATTGGGATTGGCACAAACCCCTTTCCAGTGACCTCATGACCCCCCATGCTCTAACAATCTGTCTACTGACTTCATAGGAAGAGTCACCAGAGACATGAATGTCACTGCTGAGGTAAGTAAACCTCTCAACGAGGTCGGCACTCTCTCCGCAGACAGACACACTGCTGATGGCCGTGCTCAAGAGCTCATTAAAGCACCTCCACAATATATAAAAATGTATTTAAAGTATCTTCTTTTCAAAGATCCCAGGGGACAATAGGGAAGGGATCCTTCAGTTAACATTTCAGAAAAGGAGTGGAAGGCAGTCATGCACAGAATGCACTCTCTCTCCATATGTGTAAAGCATTCAATTTTTCAACTCAAAATCTTTTTTAGAGCACATCTCGCTCGTTTAAAACTGTTCAAAGTGTTTCCAGGACAAGAGCCAACCTGTGAATGTTGCAATCAAGCTCCAGCCTCACTGGGCCACATGTTCTGGAAGTGCAACAAATTAACATTTTGGACAAAAATCTTTGAATGCCTTTCAGATCGCCTTGGTGTCACAATCCCTCCTATCCCATTAACAGTTGTGTTTGGTGGGCTCACAGATGGGCTTAAGGTGGAGAAACTGTCATAATGGGCTATACCTCATTACTAGCACGTAGACTTATCTTGCTCAACTGGAAAAATCCCTCCCCACCACTATTAAGTCTTTGGGTAACTGATGTCCTATACAATCTGAAATGGAAAAAAGATCCAAATCTCACTCAGAGGACCAGTTAAGCACTTTATTTAAGATACAGCAGATAACAGTCAATAACAGTTTAGAATAAGCTTCTATTTTTGGCAAGAAGGTTACTTTTCCTTGCTGCTTCAAATATTTGTTCTGTTGGTTGGCTGTCTTCTCTTACTTTTGGGTGCAGGTTGAATTTTGATTTTGTTAAGTTTAATTTGATTGCATCAATTGTTATTTGCTTTTAATTAAAATCAATAAAAATTTTTAAAATAAAGAATTTGGATGATAGATAACAGTGTAGTCGCGTGATTTTGTACATCTAATTAACCTATTTCAGCAAGGAGAGATATTTTGGGAACTGCTAATCATTTCCATCTGTATTCCTTGTGGAAGTAAAATGCAGCTTACCAACCTCTGTACATGTTTTAAATCCATTCTTGTTATGCTGTTTGGCTTTATCTTAATCGTTACAATATTTATTTAATACAAAATTAAAATAAACTTTAAAAATCCACAAGAATTCTATTGGCTGGGCCTCCCTGTGTGCTGCTGTTTTACATTAGCAAGAATGACAGCCCAGGCGGACTTGTAGAAGCAAGATGATATACAGGCAAAGATCAATTGTCTTGACTTTCTAAAGATTAAGATTACTTCCAGGCAGGGCGGCTTTGACGACCTCTGCAAGGTTTTATATAAAGAGCCGACCTTATCGACTGACAGAAGACTTTTACTGTGACCTAATATGAAGACGTTTCCTCCTCTGTGAACCATATCTGAAGTCACAGATGACTTGCTGGAACTTAGAAATTCAGCTGTCTTAAAGGTTATCAGGTGACCATGACATTTACAATGAGCGCTGATCATTTTTATTCAGATTTTAAATGTGCATCCTACTGAATCCATTTCATATGAAGAGAAAATGAGAAGTTTTGTTTCAATGGTCATTTAGGGATTTCTTAATAAAACTTTGATAATGCAATACAATAGGACCTGGAATTCATCCTGGACCTTTCATTCAATCGATCACAGGAGCAGGAGGTGTCAGTTTGCCAAGGGCTGCACACTGTCACCACCACAGAAAGACAATTTGCCGTGGATTCAGAAAGTACAGAGACCCCTTCAACTTCCTGCACATTTTGCTGTGCTGTAGATTTAATTTTAAATTAACGTATTTGCTATTTTGCCCATCAATTGACAGTCAATAATGACATAGTGAAAAAGTTTGTTTATTAATTAAAAATTCAAATCTCATTCATGTAAGCATTCCAATTCTTAATTCTGTACTCTTTACATTCCCCTTTGGCAGCAAGTACAACTTCTCAAGTAAGTCTCAACAAGCTTTGCACGTCTAAATTTGGGTAGTTTATGCAGGCAGATCCACTCTAGCTCTGTTCAAAGTGGGAGTTCAGGGTGATGTTTTTAGATGGGTGCAGAATTGGCTCAGACACAGGAAGCAGAGGGCGATGGTGTGGTTTTTTTAATATATATAAATGATTTAGATAGGAATATAAGTAACAAGCTGGTTAAGTTTACAGATGATACAAAGATAGGTGGACTAGCAGATAATTTGGAATCCGTTATATCATTACAGGAGGACTTGGACAGCATACAGAATTAGGCAGATTTGTGGCAGATGAAATTTAATGTCAGTAAATGTAAAGTATTACACATAGGAAGTAAAAATGTTAGGTTTGAATACACAATGGGCGGTCGGAAAATCGAGAGTACACCTTTTGAGAAGGATTTAAGAGTCATAGTGGACTCTAAGCTATCAACTTCCCAACAGTGTTCAGAAGCCATTAAGAAGGCTAACAGAATGTCAGGTTATATAGCACCTTGATGTGTGGAGTACAAGTCACAGGAGGTTCTGCTCAACCTTTATAATGCTCTGGTGAGGCCTCATCTGGAGTACTGTGTGCAGTTTTGGTCTCCAGGCTACAAAAAGGACATAGCAGCACTAGAGAAGGTACAGAGAAGAGCGACTAGGCTGACTCAGGGGCTACAGGGGATGAGTTATGAGGAAAGATTAAAAGAGCTGAGCCTTTACAGTTTAAGCAAAAGAAGATTAAGAGGTGACATGACTGAAACGTTTAAAATATGAAGGGAATTAGTCCAGTGGATCGAGACTGTTATTTTAAAATGAGTTCATCAAGAACACGGGGACAGAGTTGGAAACTTGTTAAGAGTTAATTTCGCAAAAACATTAGGAAGTTTTTCTTTATACAAAGAACGATAGACATTTGGAATAAGCTACCAAGTAGTGTGGCAGACAGTAAGACATTAGGGACTTTCAAAACTCGACTTGATGTTTTCTTGGAAGAAATAAGTGGATAGGACTGGAGAGCATTGTTGGGCTGAATGGCCTGTTCTCATCTAGAGTGTTCTAATGTTAGACTGGATGGGAAGCGTCTGTAAACTTCGATCTTCGTGTCTCTCCACACATGTTGTATGGGGTTTAAGTCTAGGCCTGTAATAATAATTCTTTGCATTTATATAGTGCTTTTCTCACTACTCAAAGTGCTCAGCAATTGCAGGTTAAGGGCCTTTCTCAAGGGCCCAACAGAACAGAGTCCCTTTTGGTATTTATGAGATTCGAACTGGCAACCTTCCGATTGCCAGTGCAGATCCCTAGCCTCAGAGCCACCACTCCACCAGAAATCTGTAAATTTGTAATCAGAATAATATGTTTAATATGTTACTGTGCTTTGTGCAAATATTTTAAATCTGCTTTTCTTTTCTTCTCACATGTACAGCTAACACAAAGCCAGATTTAGCACACAGGGGCTCATCATTTAGAACTGCTAGGCAAGCATTTTAAGACAAGGCAAGTTAAGAACAACTGCGAAATGGACATTGTACTATTTCTGTGTGTCAGAGTCAGCACGACATTGGATCTTCCTTTCCTTGTTTGGAATGGCATGATTTACCTAAGTAGAGGCCTGCACATGGAGAAAGAATATAAAGCCTTGGAACATTGCCCAGCACACCTTTGAAGCCGACGGACAGATGGGAGATAATGTCATCCGATCTGGAAAATTCTTCTAATGCTGTGACGAAAATGGCAGACTCTACATAAGGGCTTGTCATGGGTTCCTCCTCTGTTATGCCGCGTAAATTTTGGACAATTTCATGCTCCCAACAGTTTAGGGATGACAACATGACTGCGCATGCACCAGTGCATGAAACAAGGTTTCTAAAGAAATGGACGAGCAAATTTGATGTGGAGGAACTTGACTGGCCTGCACAGAGCCCTGACCTCAACCCAAAAGAAGTCCTTTGGGATGAATTTGAGCGGATACTGTGAGCGAGCCAGGCCTTCTCGTCCAACATCAGTGCCTGACTTCACAAATGCTCTCCTGGTCACAAATTCCCATGAACACACTCCTAACACCTTGTGGAAAGCCTTCCCAGAAGAACTGAAGCTGTTAGAGCTTCAAAGGGTGGGCCAACTCCATATTAAAGCCTATATATTAAGAATGGGATGTCATTAAAGTTCATGTGTGTGTAAAGATAGATAGACAGATAGATAGATAGATAGATAGATAGATAGATAGATAGATAGATAGATAGATAGATAGATAGATAGATAGATAGATAGATAGATAGATAGATAGATAGATAGATACTTTATTAATCCCAAGAGGAAATTCACATAATCCAGCAGCAGTATACTGATACAAAGAAATAATATTAAATTAAATAGTAATAAAAATGAAAAAATGAAAACAATTAAAATAAAATTAATGTTAGCATTTACTCCCCCGGGTGGAATTGAAGAGTGTGAGGGAGGAATGATCTGCTCAGTCTGTCAGTGGAGCAGGACGGTGACAAAAGTCTGTCACTGAAGCTACTCTTCTGCCTGGAGATGACACTGTTAAGTGGATGCAGTGGATTCTTCATGATTGACAGGAGTTTGCTTAGTGCCCGTCGCTCTGCCACAGATGTTAAACTGTCCAACTTTAATCCTACAATAGAGCCTGCCTTCCTAACAAGTTTGTCCAGGCGTGATAAAGGAAGGGGTCTCAATACTTTTGGCAATAGAGTGTATTTTACAGTTTTTCTCAATCACTTAAACACATTGAACTGAATGTTCCCTCATTTCTTCAAACGTTTAAACACAGCATCATAACATCTCATTCAGAATTCCAGCAAAAGTCAACAGACATCTCAAACTCATTCACTCTGCTCAGTTGACAAAAATGATCACCCACTCGATGACTACAAGGCACAACTCAGATCAATTCAGACCACTACTCCAAAAACATAACAATGCCAGGAGCCATATATTGCGTACTTATCAAGGTTTCGATCGATAATACTCGACACGCAATACTTAAAGTGTTCAGGTACGCCACATGCAACACCAAGTTCCAAATTTTTATTTTCTCACATGCATTGAGCCTCAAAATGATACTGCAATACAGTAAAGCGATGCACAAAAAAGAAAAACAAATCCACTTTATACATGCAGTAAAACTATAAAATTAGTTTTTCTGCTAAAACGCATTTCCTAAAATCTCCTCTCCTTTTCTGAAAACACTAAGCACAAACCCTAAAATTCAAGCTCCACTTACGAAACTTTGGACTTGTCTTGTCCAACAATTGACCCCAAACTATTAACTTTACTCAAACGTACAAAACCCACCAATGCGTTGAACACTACCTAAATAAATGCAAAATACTCTGGGATAATAGGAGAATAATCTTTATTTATAATATATGAACATTCCTATTCTTATGAAACCTTATTTAAATTAAATCATAAAAAAAAAACTGCAGCAAAAACAAAATTGCACAATATGATTATATAATTCTGTGGTGGGCTGGCGCCTTGCCCGGGGTTTGTTTCCTGCCTTGCGCCCTGTGTTGGCTGGGATTGGCACCAGCAGACCCCTGTGACCCTGTAGTTAGGATATAGCGGGTTGGATAATGGATGGATGGATGGATTATATATTTTTACAGCAAAACTAATTGTTTATTCTGCTTCCGCATCATGCCTCATGCCACAGGACTTCATCTACATCACATGCAATGCTCCCTCTTGCAAGGCAACGTGGAAAGAATCCTTTTGCGTGCCAAATCCAGCCTTGGCAAGATTCCCTTAGTACATCATTACATGCTGTATCCATTGCTTGGATTAGACTTTCCTGTGAGTAGGGGTTTCGTCATAATACTTTCCACTGCCATGCTGAGAAAAATTCCTCAATTGGGTGTGGCGGGTGGCCACAGGCATTACCTGGCCGGGATGCCAATGGAATGAATGACTGGGGGAGAGGGGATCGCTGAAGCAGTACCTCCCCTGAGCCGCTAGAGGGCAACCGTCCTAAGTGGCTTTGGCACCACAGATTCTCGCAGGGCATGCTGAGAGCTGGAGTTTGGTGCAGCCCTGTTGGCTTTTGTGAGGGCCACCAGGGGGAGCTGCAGAGCCCTATAATGGACTTCCACCACACCTGGGAGTGATTCCAGGTCATCCTGATGATGGAGCTCTGCCAGGTGCTAAATAAAAGGAGCCGCCTCACTCCATACTGGGAGCCAGAGTCGGGAGGTAGAGGACAAAGCTTGCTGGGAGAGGAGTGGAGGCGGCAGAAGAAGAAGAAAGAAGAAGAAGAAGGGACTGAGCATTACTGCTGGTGCTTTTGTACTGTGCTCTGTAGTGGGAAGTGGGAAACAGTGCTACCCCACGAGAAATGAACGTGTCTTACCTTGGACTTGTGTCTCTGTGCCTGTCAGTGTCCAGGTTTGGGATGCCGTACACCCCCAGTATTCCACAAGGGTTTAAATATGGTGGAAGACAAACATTCATAAACTGCTGGTTATTGTTGTAATCAATGACATATTCTTGGACAATGGTGAAAGTTCAAATTGTTCCAAATGATAACATAAATGGGATGCTCTGCCTGATTGTCACCTCTCAGTTCATGTCAGTGCAAAGCTTCCTATAGACCATCCAGGAATGTTAGCTAGTATAGTGAAGAGCTTCTTTAGTGGCATGATGACCAAATATGTTGCAGCCCCTCCTTCTCCTTTTGCCAGATTGAATCCTCCTTCATCCATGAAGTCGTATCCATGAGGCCTCTCCATTGAGTCAAAGTCAAAAATTCTCTGTACATGGTTGGAAAAAAAAGAGTCCGCTCAGTATTGTAAATGACCCCGTGTGATGTATTTTATGTCTTTAGTGTAGGGTTTACTGTAAAATTTTACGTACTTGTGAATATGTTGCTCTTTCAGAGTTTCACTCAGATGGTACCCTGGAGGCTTGTTTCATCCTTATTGTGGTTGCATTTCAGGACACAGTCAACTGTTGACAGACTCACACTGTTTATTCCTTCAAAATGCACATTGTCTTCTTATATAATACACTACCGTGTCTGTCCGTTTGTCTGTCCAGGATTTCAAATCACCTGTAGCTCTCAAACCATTTGAGCGATTGACCTGAAATTTGGCACACATATACTACATGACGTCTACTATCCGCTTTCGGGGGGATGACTGGCCTCCAAGGTTATTCCTCTTTTTATTTTTATTGTACAGTAGAATCAACTCTTGGTAGCAGCCAACAGGGTGGCTGTGTGGCACATGCGTATGGGCGCCGTTCTCATCCCTACCTCCTTCGCTTTCACTTCCCCTACCACCATCCATCCATCCATTATCCAACCCGCTATATCCTAACTACAAGCTCACGGGGGTCTACTGGAGCCAATCCCAACCAACACAGGGTGCAAGACAGGAAACAAACTCTGGGTAGGGCGCCAGCCCACTGCAGGGCACACACACAACCATACACCAAGTACTCACTAGGGACAATTTAGAATCGCCAATGCACCTAAACTACATGTCTTTGGACTGTGGGAGGAAGCCGGAGTACAAGGAGGAAAGCCACGCAGACACGGGGAGAACATGCAAACTCTGCGTAGGAAGGACCTGGGAAGCGAACCTAACTTCCCCTACCTATTCATATTTTAAATCATTCTTAAAGCAGATTGAAGACTTAAGTGCCAGCTTAAGTGAAAAAATAAGGAAAACGTAGTAATTCCAACACAAACACTGACTTAATCAATTTTAACGCGAAAAGATGCCAACGGAAGAAGAGAAGAAGCGGGCCGCTAGGGTGGAGAAAAGAAGAGCTGCTGAGGAAGCAGCAAGCGCACCAACCTCTGAGCAAACGAATGCTAAACGTACAGAGAAAGAGGATGGAAACTAGGATTGGTCAAGTCAAGTCGTGCAGTGTGCCGTCACTGGTCATCTGATATTACAGTTCTTCTGGTCTGAGCTCGTGCTCTTCCTCTCCCTCTTCTTGCTCTCTGTCTATACACCATGTTTAGATTAATCAAAAACAACCACAGTAGGCACACCTGGCTACATTTTATGCAGTCAGTAGTTTAGCGTCAAGTGGGAAGCAGTTTTTGCTCCTCCTCAGTGAGAAGTGTGGTGCGTGTCAGTGAATATCCAGTAAACGATTGGGTGTGTTACAGTTGTAATGCTGTGTGTTACTGTTTGAGGGGGTCATGCAGTTTTGTAGCACGGATGTCTTGTTGTGATTGGACTACTCAGTCTTGCAGAATGCGTTGTTGTTTTCCAAGATTTGTTCATTGTTAAGAGAATGTGGTTACTGTTTCCACCACTGTGGTAAAGCACCTGAGAAAAAACTCAGTTATACGACAGAGAATTGACTTCATGGAACTCAGAGCACTGTTCTCATTTAGGATACGGATGGACTGCGGAAAGAAGGTCCTTCTCATTGGCCTGGGTGCGTGGTCACCAGTGAATCTTCGGGTTCTTGAGCTTTATTTATATATGCAGTATGTATCCACTATAAAATGAAATGCTACACTCACTCTGTGTTCATGTGTGTGTGTTTGTCCAGTACCTCTGAGCAATCTATGAGATCAGCTTGGCTTTGGTCTAATTGGACAGCCTGGTTTTGATAACTCAGAGGTAGGGATAAGGACACAATACCTTTAGGGTGTGAAGTCCAATTCCTGCTTTCAAAAATGTTTTTTGTTTTAATTATTATTTATTTATTTAAATATTTGCATGGTGGCACAGTGGTAGCACTGCTGCCTTTCAGTTAGGAGACCTGGGTTCGTTTCCCGGGTCCTCCCTGCATGGAGTTTGCATGTTCTCCCCGTGTCTGGGTGGGTTGGTTTTCTTCCACAGTCCAAAGACATGCAGATTAGTGTGTGGATGTGTGCGCCCTGCGGTTGGCTGGCACCCTGCACCGGGTTTGTTTCCTGCCTTTCACCATGTGTTGGTTGGGATTGGCTCCAGAACACCCCTGTGAACCTGTAGTTAGGATCTAGCGGGTTGGATAATGGATGGATGGATGGATAAATATTTTCAAATAAAGAAGTTAAAATGAGGCACTTCAACAACAATAAAGCAAGTAACCGACAGAGCAATGATGGGTCGCTAAATACTAATAAGGCACAACCCAAGTCGCCTTCAAAGACAGGAACTACTGGCAAGAATACAAATGATTTTTCCTCAGCAGGTAATGTGGGAAAATCTACCGCTGGCAGCGGTCAAACAATTGGCCAGGAAGCATTATAGGCCCCCAAACAAAGCAGTGCACTGGTGCCCCTACCTACACAACCACTCACTGTGTATAAAAATGTAAATGGTCAGTGAAATTAAGTATTTTTATTGTATTAGTACTTCCAATAAAATCAGTGTTTAAACATTAAAAAACATGCTGTACAGCAAAGATGAATCAACACAAACGTTTGAGCAATATAAAATGAGCCTTGAAAACACAAAAATTTCAACATATAAATGTCAATAATTGATAAATATCAATTGGTAAACCATACAGACAGAGATGGCACAGTATGAAAATACTAGGAATTAATTGTTATTAATCAAGCGTTCAACACAAGCATTTGTGAAATTTCTTTGTAGTGAATTGAGTTGATGCGATATTAACACGTACACTTTTACGTTATGTGGTGCGTGACATCCATACACAGACCGTCAGACTGCAGAGGTGACCGTGATACTAAATCAGAGGCAATGTCCACTTGTAACACAATTACAAATATTTATACTTCAGTATAATATAATATTTATTTATTGACAGCAAGTCACAACATACCTAGATATGCATGGGGCCCCGGACAACTGCCCAGCGTGCCCATGCATTTAGAGGGCCCTGCCAGGAGATGAGCAACGTGCCTCATGATGACACATTCTGAGAAGCAGGCTGTACAGGATCACAACTGAGAGAAGAACTGCTGGACAAGAGAGGTTAAGACACAAGAGGACACTGAAGAAAAGTGCAGGAGGAATGGTGACAGTACACACTGGCAAAAGATATCAAATTTGAACTGTTTTTTAATTTACTCTTTTACCTCTTCTCAGCAGATGGGTTGAGCTAGTATTGTGCTAAAGTATGCAGTCTTTTACAAATCTTTGAATTTTTCTGAATAATAAATGATACTCTGAAATTTTACTTTGGGCACTGTAATATTTCAGCTTCAAAGCACATTAAGTCAATAATATTTTTCAGATTTGTTTTGTTTTGTTATGTACAGTGCAATATGTATATATATTTATATACATACTGTATATATATATATATATATATATATATATATATATATATATATATATATATATATATATATATATATACACTTTCACAGAACTGTGCCTGTTTGCTTCAGATCTTTGACCAGTAATACAGGTTTGTTTAGTGAAAGACTGCAACTTACTAGGCAGGCTAAACCTCTTTAAATACACCTTAGCCTAAAACAGTGCAATTAAGACAATCTCTGACCATGTCATCTTTAAAAGCCATGGGCAGCAGCAAGACAAATACCATACTGAGTCAGTTTTCTGTACATTCTACAATATCACCATGAAGCGATCACATCAAAGTATAAGTAACCCACCAGACTGGTCCACCAAAGAAGATTGGTTTAGGTCTGCAGCCACCCTGCTGATGGAATTTCTGACAGATACAATACTGACACCAGTCACGGGACAGTGAGGTACAGGCTCTGTACTGCTGGCCATAAAGCAAGGTGACGTGTCAGAGACCCTCTGTCCTCACCTGCTAAACTTCTGACCCTAGAGACAGACAGATGGATAGATAGCACTTTATTTGATTGATATGAAACACACTCTATTGTAGTTAGATATGTGGCCTTATATAATACAGACATTAAAGACACTTGATGGATAGATAAGGCTCTCTTTCCACATAAGAGTCATGGTTAAATATGTGATCAACAGCATCATACTGTAGGAAAAGGGGTTGGTCATTTGCACAAACCGGCAAACACTTTACGGACTGCACTTTTTAATGCCAAATTAAAAAAGTCAAACACAGAGACAAGAAACATGGTTTAGAACATCCCCAGCGGTATAGGTGGGACAAACAAAGACTCGCAACACGTATACGGAAACATTGCAATGCTGTTAAGAAGGAAATACAAATACAAGTTCTACCAGACACATATTTAACTGGAACACTGTGAAAGTAAAAATCAGGGCAAATACTAAGAGTGCCAGAGAGCTGGCTGAATCATGGCTCTCTAATGAAAACGCCATTAACAGACAGTTGGAATTAAACCTAGGATATGCAGACTTTAAAAGAAGAACATCTAAGTAATAAAAAAGACTTTTTGACCAGCTCCTTCCAAACCCCACCTTAACTAACCCACCGCCAACCTCCTTATAATCTCCATCTCCACCCTTCACCTGTTGATGATGACACCTGTCAGGCTGCCAAAAGCTTAGGAATAAAAAAGTATTTTAAGATATGTGACTCATTTTCACCCTTTAAGTTTCACAGGAGAGTTGCTGTTTTGCCAGTTAAAAACACAAGTCTCTTATAGTGGCGATCCGGCCTCACTAGGAACAGCTGTCCAGCTTTGATGCACTGGCCCTGACTCCTGCTAAAAGAGCACAAAGTCTTCTTCAGCAGCGGCGGAGCGGAGGGAGTCTGGGGGAAAAGAGACAGGAGAGTGAGACCTAAGTATAGCCGTGGCTCGGTCTTTTAAATGTCCGTAGCCCTGCATGAGGAGCATGTCGAAGCCAGCAGGTCAGCAGCTGATCCCGCAAAGCGGAGCTGAAAGAGTGAGTTTGTTTCCCACTGAAAAACTGTTTAAGTGGGGGTTTCTAAAGGGCCGCCGTGTCCCCCTGCAGCAGCGGTCTATATATATATATATATATACAGTATATATATATATATATATATATATATATATATATATATATATATATATATATATATATATATATATATATATATATATATATATGGTTGAATAGTTTACTGTCAAATAATGCAAAGAGTATGCGAACAACGCGACACGTTTCACCCAAATTCTGGGCTCATCAGGCGTGCACACTTACTGCACCCCCTCTCTGGGATCAAACCTCGGATATCAGCAGCGAAGTCTCTTTACGTTGCGCCAGAGCGTATGGTTCATTTATTTGACAGCATGTGGATCGGGGTAATTACATTCATGGCATTCGTAGTCTAAATCACAATCTGATTGTATGGGTGGTTCCCTACCAAGTAACGCTTGTGGTTGGAAGAGGGCACTGTGGCGGATGTTTGCTGACTGTCGTCCGAGGTTCGGTCCCCGAGAGTGGGTGAGTGTGTACGCCTGATGAGCCCAGAATTAGGGTGAAACACGCATCGCATACTCTTTGCATTATTTGACAGTAAACTATTCAACCATTCTATGACCTGCTTCTTGCAACTGAAACAGGGCACCAAGGTGGATGCTTGCCGACTTGCAGACCAACTACAAGCACCACCCATACAAGCAGATTGTAATTCAGACTAGAATGCCATGAATATATATATATATATATATATATATATATATATATATATATGTATATATACTCTCTATACATAAAATCCTAAGCCTAAAAGTGCAACAATTTGACGTCAGGGGCAGCATGGTGGTGAACTCGTAGCACTGCTGCCTCATAGTTAGGAGACCTGGATTCGCTTTCCGGGTCCTCCTGTGTGGAGTTTGCATGTTCTCCCCGTGTCTGCGTGGGTTTCCTCCGGGCACTCCGGTTTCCTCCCACAATACAAAGACATGCAGGTTAGGTGGATTGGCGATTCTAAATTGGCCCTAGTGTGTGCTTGGTGAGTGGGTGTGTTTGTGTGTGTCCTGCGGTGGGTTGGCACCCTGCCCAGGATTGGTTCCTGCCTTGTGCCCTGTGTTGGCTGGGATTGGCTCCAGCAGACCCCCGTGACCCTGTATTCGGATTCAGCGGGTTAGAAAATGGATGGATGGATATATATATATCAACAATTTGACGTCAGGGGCAGCATGGTGGTGCACTGGTAGCACTGCTGCCTCATAGTTAGGAGACCTGGGTTCGCTTTCCGGGTCCTCCCTGTGTGGAGTTTGCATGTTCTCCCCGTGTCTGCATGGGTTTCCTCCCACAGTCCAAAGACATGCAGGTTAGGTGCATTGGCGATCCTAAATTGTCCCGTGTGTGCGCATCCTGCAGTGGGCTGGTGCCCTGCCCAGTGATTGTTTCCTGCCTTGCGCCCTGTGTTGGCTGGGATTGGCTGCAGCAGATCCCCATGACCCTGTGGTTAGGATATAGCGGGTTGGATAATGGATGGATTGGTTTTATGTCACACTTTAAATTGGGCTTATTTTAAAACTTACATATATATGTTTGGTATCATTCTTTTCAGAATTAATCAAACTTTAATGTGATATTGTTAGATTTTCAGATTCTTACTCCGTTTTTAAATTATAGACAAAAAAATATCAAGAACTCACATTCTGCGAGACAAAACTTTGTGCCAAAAGATTTAATCACACCCGGGGCCGGAAATAAAAGACAAAGAGTAGAACAGCTGCTGAAGAAGCTTTTAAATATTCAAAGCGCCGCGCGAGATGTAGCTCACGTGGCACGGCAGTAGCAGTAGCAAGCCAACAGCTGATCAACCAAAGAGGAGGTTAAAAAAACTGTATTTGTTTCCCATTGTATCACCATTTAAAAGGGGGTTTCAGTGGAGCAACCACATATCCATGGGGTGCATTCAGCCCCCCTCTTCACAACACGAGCAGCAGAGACGCAAAGTGGCTGACGCGTAGCGCAGGCCAAGGGGGATGGCGAGTGAAGCAAGCAGAAGGTAAGCCCCTAGTATATATATATATATATATATATATATATATATATATATAGATATATATATGAAAACATTGTTGAATTTCAATTTATGTGATTAAGATAAGCGATGGATGGTGCGATCAGACACTGATGGACCTTGACCTTGTAGTTCAGTTTGTATGTCTTTGGAAATTGTCCTTGGCTTTTTGTCTACCATTCTCACTATCCTTCTGCCCTTTGTGGGGTTGATTGTCCTCTTGCAGTTGTATCCAGGGACCTTGAACTTTTTAATCATATTTGCAGTTCTTATCACAGGAACATCAGTCTGCTTGAAGATGGTCTTCTAGCCATTGTCTTTCATATGCTTGTCTTACATTTTCTTTCTGATCTCCTCAGTCAGCTCTTTCCTTTGCTTTCTCTGTTCCATGTTCAGTGTGGGACACATGATGACACCAAACAGCAGTGTGACCGTTTTTCAAATTAAGTTGACAGAACGACTGATTGCACAATTGAAGAGATGTTTGATATGAATTCAAGATTATAGCAAGTTAGAAAAATCACTCAAATCCAATTACCGTATATATATACTCATGTATAAGTTGGGTCTTGAAACTCCAAAAAACCATCATAAAATCAGACCCAGACTTATACACCCATTCAAAAATGTGATGGTACATAAAATGCTCTGAGAGCATGAGGAAAAAGATTCTCTGGTCTGAAAAGACAAAATCAAGATCTCTAAGCACTCTGTTTGGCAACAACCAGGCACTGCTCCTCACCTGCCTAAGTGATGACCCAAAGTATACAGCCAAAGCAATTCTGGAGTAGCTTTGGGACAAGTCCATGGGTGTCCTTGAGTGGTTTGGCCAAAGCCCAGATTACACCCCATAGAACATCTGTGGAGAGACCTGAAGATGGCAGCTGACAGACACTTCCCATGCATCCTAAAGAAGTCTGAGAGGATCGGCCAGGATAATGAGATAAACTGCCCAATCCGAGGTGTGCACAGCTTATACAGACTTACCCAAGAAGCCTCAAAACTGTTACAAAGGGGTTTTCTGCAAAGTACTGAATTAAGAGTCTGAATATTTATATGAATGAATGATTTCAGTTTTTGAATTCTAATAAACTTATAAACATTTCTGACAACATATTTTCGCTTCGTGATTATAGATTACTGAGTGTGGATTGATGGGCAAAATTAGCAAATGTATCCATTTAAATTGAATTATACAACACAATAAGATGCACTGAAAGTGAAGAGGTCTGAATACTTTCTGAATCTACTATACTTTTTGCAATTTTTATTCAACTAAAACAATCCAAAATTCGAAATCTATCTGAGAATAACTATTTAGAGTATCTTTATATATAATAAGCTACCGTGGCTGTTCGTTTGTCTGTCCAGGATTTTAAATCACCTGTAGCTTGCAAACCGTTTGACCTACTGACTTGAAATTTGGTACATATATACTACGTGACGTCTACTATCCACTTTCAGGGTGAAGATTGACCTCCAATATTATTCCTGTTTTTATTTTTATTTTATTTTATTGTTGAATCAACTCTCGGCAGCAGCCAGCAAGGCGGACGTGCAGGGGATGAGTACGGGCACTGTTCTCTTCCCTAATACCTTAGCCATCACTTCCCCTACCTTGTCATATCTTAAATCATTCTTGAGGCAGAGTAAAGACTTAAGTGCCACCTTAAGTGAAAAATTAAGGAAAATGTACTAAGTAATTGCAATGCAAACACTAACTTAATCCGTTTTAATGTGAAAAGATGCCACTGAAAGAAGAGAAGAAGTGGGCTGCTAGGGTCGAGAAAAGAAGATCTGCTGAGGGAGCTGCAAACGCATCAACCTCTGAGCAAACGAACGCTAAATGTACAGAGATAGAGGATGAAAATTAAGAATACTCAAGTCAAGTGTATTCACTGCATGTTATCCTGCAGTGTGCCGTTACTGGTCATATAGAATCACATTTAGCTGTAATATCTGGAATTACCGTATATACTTGCATATAAATTGGGTCTTGAAACCCAAATAATCGATCATAAAATCTGACCCCGACTTATACACCCGTTCAAAAGTGCGACACTTTAGTTTTTTTTTTACACCATCTTGACTCCTCCAAACTCGTATCAGTTTCTCAGACGCATCAAATTTTGTTGCAGCAGCGCAGTTACCAATTTCTTTCGCTACTTCAACGACTTTTAATTTAAAACCAGCTTCATATTTTCTTCTGATTGAACGCTCCATCGTAGATAAGGGATGCTCTTACGATAAATGTGTATGAGAGTGTGAGATACAAAAAACACAAATCAGTGCAAACGTCGTTTTGGAATATTTTGGGTATTACCGTGTGTATTACGTTTACGTTATGTGGTGCGTGACATCCATACACAGACCGTCAGACTGCAGAGGTGACCGTGATACTAAATCAGAGGCAATGTCCACTTGTAACACAATTACAAATATTTATACTTCAGTATAATATAATATTTATTTATTGACAGCAAGTCACAACATACCTAGATATGCATGGGGCCCCGGACAACTGCCCAGCGTGCCCATGCATTTAGAGGGCCCTGCCAGGAGATGAGCAACGTGCCTCATGATGACACATTCTGAGAAGCAGGCTGTACAGGATCACAACTGAGAGAAGAACTGCTGGACAAGAGAGGTTAAGACACAAGAGGACACTGAAGAAAAGTGCAGGAGGAATGGTGACAGTACACACTGGCAAAAGATATCAAATTTGAACTGTTTTTTAATTTACTCTTTTACCTCTTCTCAGCAGATGGGTTGAGCTAGTATTGTGCTAAAGTATGCAGTCTTTTACAAATCTTTGAATTTTTCTGAATAATAAATGATACTCTGAAATTTTACTTTGGGCACTGTAATATTTCAGCTTCAAAGCACATTAAGTCAATAATATTTTTCAGATTTGTTTTGTTTTGTTATGTACAGTGCAATATGTATATATATTTATATACATACTGTATATATATATATATATATATATATATATATATATATATATATATATATATATATATATATATATATATATATATATATATATATACACTTTCACAGAACTGTGCCTGTTTGCTTCAGATCTTTGACCAGTAATACAGGTTTGTTTAGTGAAAGACTGCAACTTACTAGGCAGGCTAAACCTCTTTAAATACACCTTAGCCTAAAACAGTGCAATTAAGACAATCTCTGACCATGTCATCTTTAAAAAGCCATGGGCAGCAGCAAGACAAATACCATACTGAGTCAGTTTTCTGTACATTCTACAATATCACCATGAAGCGATCACATCAAAGTATAAGTAACCCACCAGACTGGTCCACCAAAGAAGATTGGTTTAGGTCTGCAGCCACCCTGCTGATGGAATTTCTGACAGATACAATACTGACACCAGTCACGGGACAGTGAGGTACAGGCTCTGTACTGCTGGCCATAAAGCAAGGTGACGTGTCAGAGACCCTCTGTCCTCACCTGCTAAACTTCTGACCCTAGAGACAGACAGATGGATAGATAGCACTTTATTTGATTGATATGAAACACACTCTATTGTAGTTAGATATGTGGCCTTATATAATACAGACATTAAAGACACTTGATAGATAGATAAGGCTCTCTTCTCCACATAAGAGTCATGGTTAAATATGTGATCAACAGCATCATACTGTAGGAAAAGGGGTTGGTCATTTGCACAAACCGGCAAACACTTTACGGACTGCACTTTTTAATGCCAAATTAAAAAAGTCAAACACAGAGACAAGAAACATGGTTTAGAACATCCCCAGCGGTATAGGTGGGACAAACAAAGACTCGCAACACGTATACGGAAACATTGCAATGCTGTTAAGAAGGAAATACAAATACAAGTTCTACCAGACACATATTTAACTGGAACACTGTGAAAGTAAAAATCAGGGCAAATACTAAGAGTGCCAGAGAGCTGGCTGAATCATGGCTCTCTAATGAAAACGCCATTAACAGACAGTTGGAATTAAACCTAGGATATGCAGACTTTAAAAGAAGAACATCTAAGTAATAAAAAAGACTTTTTGACCAGCTCCTTCCAAACCCCACCTTAACTAACCCACCGCCAACCTCCTTATAATCTCCATCTCCACCCTTCACCTGTTGATGATGACACCTGTCAGGCTGCCAAAAGCTTAGGAATAAAAAAGTATTTTAAGATATGTGACTCATTTTCACCCTTTAAGTTTCACAGGAGAGTTGCTGTTTTGCCAGTTAAAAACACAAGTCTCTTATAGTGGCGATCCGGCCTCACAAGGAACAGCTGTCCAGCTTTGATGCACTGGCCCTGACTCCTGCTAAAAGAGCACAAAGTCTTCTTCAGCAGCGGCCGGAGCGGAGGGAGTCTGGGGGAAAAGAGACAGGAGAGTGAGACCTAAGTATAGCCGTGGCTCGGTCTTTTAAATGTCCGTAGCCCTGCATGAGGAGCATGTCGAAGCCAGCAGGTCAGCAGCTGATCCCGCAAAGCGGAGCTGAAAGAGTGAGTTTGTTTCCCACTGAAAAACTGTTTAAGTGGGGGTTTCTAAAGGGCCGCCGTGTCCCCCTGCAGCAGCGGTCTATATATATATATATATATATAGTATATATATATATATATATATATATATATATATATATATATATATATATATATATATATATATATATATGGTTGAATAGTTTACTGTCAAATAATGCAAAGAGTATGCGAACAACGCGACACGTTTCACCCAAATTCTGGGCTCATCAGGCGTGCACACTTACTGCACCCCCTCTCTGGGATCAAACCTCGGATATCAGCAGCGAAGTCTCTTTACGTTGCGCCAGAGCGTATGGTTCATTTATTTGACAGCATGTGGATCGGGGTAATTACATTCATGGCATTCGTAGTCTAAATCACAATCTGATTGTATGGGTGGTTCCCTACCAAGTAACGCTTGTGGTTGGAAGAGGGCACTGTGGCGGATGTTTGCTGACTGTCGTCCGAGGTTCGGTCCCCGAGAGTGGGTGAGTGTGCCTGATGAGCCCAGAATTAGGTGAAACACGCATCGCATACTCTTTGCATTATTTGACAGTAAACTATTCAACCATTCTATGACCTGCTTCTTGCAACTGAAACAGGGCACCAAGGTGGATGCTTGCCGACTTGCAGACCAACTACAAGCACCACCCATACAAGCAGATTGTAATTCAGACTAGAATGCCATGAATATATATATATATATATATATATATATATATATATATATATATATATATATATATATATATATATATATGTATATATACTCTCTATACATAAAATCCTAAGCCTAAAAGTGCAACAATTTGACGTCAGGGGCAGCATGGTGGTGAACTCGTAGCACTGCTGCCTCATAGTTAGGAGACCTGGATTCGCTTTCCGGGTCCTCCCTGTGTGGAGTTTGCATGTTCTCCCCGTGTCTGCGTGGGTTTCCTCCGGGCACTCCGGTTTCCTCCCACAATACAAAGACATGCAGGTTAGGTGGATTGGCGATTCTAAATTGGCCCTAGTGTGTGCTTGGTGAGTGGGTGTGTTTGTGTGTGTCCTGCGGTGGGTTGGCACCCTGCCCAGGATTGGTTCCTGCCTTGTGCCCTGTGTTGGCTGGGATTGGCTCCAGCAGACCCCCGTGACCCTGTATTCGGATTCAGCGGGTTAGAAAATGGATGGATGGATATATATATATCAACAATTTGACGTCAGGGGCAGCATGGTGGTGCACTGGTAGCACTGCTGCCTCATAGTTAGGAGACCTGGGTTCGCTTTCCGGGTCCTCCCTGTGTGGAGTTTGCATGTTCTCCCCGTGTCTGCATGGGTTTCCTCCCACAGTCCAAAGACATGCAGGTTAGGTGCATTGGCGATCCTAAATTGTCCGTGTGTGCGATCCTGCAGTGGGCTGGTGCCCTGCCCAGTGATTGTTTCCTGCCTTGCGCCCTGTGTTGGCTGGGATTGGCTGCAGCAGATCCCCATGACCCTGTGGTTAGGATATAGCGGGTTGGATAATGGATGGATTGGTTTTATGTCACACTTTAAATTGGGCTTATTTTAAAACTTACATATATATGTTTGGTATCATTCTTTTCAGAATTAATCAAACTTTAATGTGATATTGTTAGATTTTCAGATTCTTACTCCGTTTTTAAATTATAGACAAAAAAATATCAAGAACTCACATTCTGCGAGACAAAACTTTGTGCCAAAAGATTTAATCACACCCGGGGCCGGAAATAAAAGACAAAGAGTAGAACAGCTGCTGAAGAAGCTTTTAAATATTCAAAGCGCCGAGATGTAGCTCACGTGGCACGGCAGTAGCAGTAGCAAGCCAACAGCTGATCAACCAAAGAGGAGGTTAAAAAAACTGTATTTGTTTCCCATTGTATCACCATTTAAAAGGGGGTTTCAGTGGAGCAACCACATATCCATGGGGTGCATTCAGCCCCCCTCTTCACAACACGAGCAGCAGAGACGCAAAGTGGCTGACGCGTAGCGCAGGCCAAGGGGGATGGCGAGTGAAGCAAGCAGAAGGTAAGCCCCCTAGTATATATATATATATATATATATATATATATATATATATAGATATATATATGAAAACATTGTTGAATTTCAATTTATGTGATTAAGATAAGCGATGGATGGTGCGATCAGACACTGATGGACCTTGACCTTGTAGTTCAGTTTGTATGTCTTTGGAAATTGTCCTTGGCTTTTTGTCTACCATTCTCACTATCCTTCTGCCCTTTGTGGGGTTGATTGTCCTCTTGCAGTTGTATCCAGGGACCTTGAACTTTTTAATCATATTTGCAGTTCTTATCACAGGAACATCAGTCTGCTTGAAGATGGTCTTCTAGCCATTGTCTTTCATATGCTTGTCTTACATTTTCTTTCTGATCTCCTCAGTCAGCTCTTTCCTTTGCTTTCTCTGTTCCATGTTCAGTGTGGGACACATGATGACACCAAACAGCAGTGTGACCGTTTTCAAATTAAGTTGACAGAACGACTGATTGCACAATTGAAGAGATGTTTGATATGAATTCAAGATTATAGCAAGTTAGAAAAATCACTCAAATCCAATTACGTATATATATACTCATGTATAAGTTGGGTCTTGAAACTCCAAAAAACCATCATAAAATCAGACCCAGACTTATACACCCATTCAAAAATGTGATGGTACATAAAATGCTCTGAGAGCATGAGGAAAAAGATTCTCTGGTCTGAAAAGACAAAATCAAGATCTCTAAGCACTCTGTTTGGCAACAACCAGGCACTGCTCCTCACCTGCCTAAGTGATGACCCAAAGTATACAGCCAAAGCAATTCTGGAGTAGCTTTGGGACAAGTCCATGGGTGTCCTTGAGTGGTTTGGCCAAAGCCCAGATTACACCCCATAGAACATCTGTGGAGAGACCTGAAGATGGCAGCTGACAGACACTTCCCATGCATCCTAAAGAAGTCTGAGAGGATCGGCCAGGATAATGAGATAAACTGCCCAATCCGAGGTGTGCACAGCTTATACAGACTTACCCAAGAAGCCTCAAAACTGTTACAAAGGGGTTTTCTGCAAAGTACTGAATTAAGAGTCTGAATATTTATATGAATGAATGATTTCAGTTTTGAATTCTAATAAACTTATAAACATTTCTGACAACATATTTTCGCTTCGTGATTATAGATTACTGAGTGTGGATTGATGGGCAAAATTAGCAAATGTATCCATTTAAATTGAATTATACAACACAATAAGATGCACTGAAAGTGAAGAGGTCTGAATACTTTCTGAATCTACTATACTTTTTGCAATTTTTATTCAACTAAAACAATCCAAAATTCGAAATCTATCTGAGAATAACTATTTAGAGTATCTTTATATATAATAAGCTACCGTGGCTGTTCGTTTGTCTGTCCAGGATTTTAAATCACCTGTAGCTTGCAAACCGTTTGACCTACTGACTTGAAATTTGGTACATATATACTACGTGACGTCTACTATCCACTTTCAGGGTGAAGATTGACCTCCAATATTATTCCTGTTTTTATTTTTATTTTATTTTATTGTTGAATCAACTCTCGGCAGCAGCCAGCAAGGCGGACGTGCAGGGGATGAGTACGGGCACTGTTCTCTTCCCTAATACCTTAGCCATCACTTCCCCTACCTTGTCATATCTTAAATCATTCTTGAGGCAGAGTAAAGACTTAAGTGCCACCTTAAGTGAAAAATTAAGGAAAATGTACTAAGTAATTGCAATGCAAACACTAACTTAATCCGTTTTAATGTGAAAAGATGCCACTGAAAGAAGAGAAGAAGTGGGCTGCTAGGGTCGAGAAAAGAAGATCTGCTGAGGGAGCTGCAAACGCATCAACCTCTGAGCAAACGAACGCTAAATGTACAGAGATAGAGGATGAAAATTAAGAATACTCAAGTCAAGTGTATTCACTGCATGTTATCCTGCAGTGTGCCGTTACTGGTCATATAGAATCACATTTAGCTGTAATATCTGGAATTACCGTATATACTTGCATATAAATTGGGTCTTGAAACCCAAATAATCGATCATAAAATCTGACCCCGACTTATACACCCGTTCAAAAGTGCGACACTTTAGTTTTTTTTTTACACCATCTTGACTCCTCCAAACTCGTATCAGTTTCTCAGACGCATCAAATTTTGTTGCAGCAGCGCAGTTACCAATTTCTTTCGCTACTTCAACGACTTTTAATTTAAAACCAGCTTCATATTTTCTTCTGATTGAACGCTCCATCGTAGATAAGGGATGCTCTTACGATAAATGTGTATGAGAGTATGAGATACAAAAAACACAAATCAGTGCAAACGTCGTTTTGGAATATTTTGGGTATTACCGTGTGATCACGTAGGCACAATACATAGAAAAAATGTCAACGTGTTCCGTGGTTAGTCTCTCAGGTGGATGTTAGCATTTCGTAATCTCTTGGATCAATAGCGTGAGTTTTCCACATTCGACTTATACAACCGACATT
This sequence comes from Polypterus senegalus, assembly GCF_016835505.1. Classification (NCBI taxonomy): domain Eukaryota; kingdom Metazoa; phylum Chordata; class Cladistia; order Polypteriformes; family Polypteridae; genus Polypterus; species Polypterus senegalus. The sequence goes on from NC_053158.1 coordinate 14,351,612, forward strand.
ATAAAATGCTGGAAATTATACTGTAAAATCAAGTCCTGACTTATCCGTGGGAGAACTTATCCTCGTGTATATATGGTACTCAGTATCTTTTCTAGAGGTTCAAACAAATGTGTCGAGGCCATTTTAAAAGATCTTTGTCGAATACGCAATACTTGATCTCTTTTCACGCCTGCTTTGCTTTACTTGATGACATGTCAAGGGCATGCAGGTGTTCAGGGGACCACTGCTTTCATGTCATCAACTTTCAGAGGCGTTCAGTACATTTTAATGAACTGTAAGGATACCAACAATTTTTTTTATGTATAATATGTAATTATACGCCTTTATCCAAGACAACTAACAAGATCAGTGCAGGCTTCCCAAATTTTGCGAAGCTAATCCTTTCCTGAAAACCCCTTTGTGAGATTATTTTTTGTAATGTGTACATATACTGCAATTACTATTTATATAAATGTTCTGTGTGTTCTGTTTTTTCTTAAATAAGACTAAAATAATTTAAAAGTGTCACGTTCACACACTGGGCTAATTTACAGTTAGCAATCAATCTAACTTGCTGTGTATAATGAATGTGAAACCTCCACACAACAGCACCTGAGCCAAAATTTCAATTCAGGTTAAAGGAGCTGTGACACTGTAAGGCCGACCCCTTTACCCAGACCGGCAACTACACAACCAAGACTATTGACTTGGCTAACCTGAGGATTCTCAAGATAATAACAAGTCATACTACTTACAAACAGTCCTTTTACCCCAAGCGATGAAATAACAGGCAATGGAAAACAGTGATGTAAAATCTATTGTAAATGTATTGAGAGAGAAACAAACATATATAAAAGGACAGACAAATACTCAATATTATGTATATGTACACGATTTCCCACTATCCTAAAAACACCAGTGAAAAATTATATATATATATATATATATCCTCCTCGAGCACATGAATATACAGTAATAAAAAAAAATACAAAGCCCTCCATTGCCCTTAAACAATAAATGAATATACACTGAACACGAAAGACAAACACAGATCAAAAACCAAACGGCAATTGAAATGTATGTGATATATGAGTCCAAAGTTATTTAAGTCCTGTAATAATTGAATACTGGCTAAAATTATATCTTACTCCTTTCCGAAAATACAAAACGATCTCACCATGTAAGTCATCAGTAAATGGTGATTGAAATCCAAACCCCGGGGTTTCTCCGCACTGGCTGACGTGATGATGTTCAGGATAATGAAAAAGCAAGCAGTGAAATTGCGCAATGAATGTAAGTGATGATTTGGAAAAAGAATGCGTAAGGTGGCTCCTTTCTTCTCTCGATCTCCTTTCTCCTCTCGATCTCCTTGCTTTCCCTGTTCTTTGCGCCTCTTGTTTAAACAACAAATATCCCGGATGTACAGTAATGGTTGTGGAAACAGGAAATTCCAGTCTCAGGGTCACGGTCTCCCTGCATCGTCCTTCCCCTTTTGTTTTCTGGCGACAACATTTACTTACACAAACACACAATAGTAAACAGGATGATGTGAACAAAATGCGACTCAGCACAAACACAAAACATATCTACTATTATGTAGCCCCACTACAACGCCATCCATGGCATCATGTGAAATTCTCATTTGCCAGCTTGGAGTGAGACCCCTGAATGCTGCACCAGTCTAGTAAGAGGCCATTCAAGTTTTAGTACATTTAGTTGAGAAGACATCTGACTATAGTGTACCAGTATTAGCATCCTTACACCTGCATCCTGTAACTTTCAAAATCAACTTTAAAACACTGCTAATTGTTTAAAGGCTTTGAATAATTTTGCTCCTTCAAATAGTTTGGAATGTTTGTCCCCTTGCATTCTCAATCATATCCTTAGATCCTCAAGTTCTTCTTGCTATACTGAGATTAAAATATAAAAGATGTGGTGAGACTGATTTTAGTTGTAATGCTGCCGAAATTTGGAATAGTCTAACTATTGTACTGGACACAAAACAACGGTTTAGGGCAGCCACCTGTATAGTTTTCCTAGCTGCAAAAGGCTTTTAGTCGGGTACAATGTGTACAGGTTCAACTCCAAAGTAGACCTGATTAGATTAGAAGGATGTTGGGTTTTTATAATCTGTTCCCAGGAAGTGACGTCCTCGGGCCGGGACAGGAAGGATTTCTCATATTTGGTCTGATGAGAGAAAATGGAGAGGTTTAGCGCAACCACCAGCCCCGTGGCCTGGTATAGGATTGTTGTTTTCTAGCCCCTTCGGTTGACTCCTAAGCGCACGTGTGTAACATGCCCCCCAAAGACCCATTGGGTCGGGCTTACCTGGCTGAGAGGTCCTGACACCTCGAAAGGGCATTGGCATTGGCCTGCAGGTTACCCCGTTGTAAAGGACTGAAAACTTGTACGGCTGTAGGTCCAAGAACCACCTTGTGAACCGTGGGTTCGACTCCTTGTGTAAGGCCGTCCACTGTAGGGGCGCATGGTCCTTCACCGGGGTGAACTTCCAGCCTAAGAGGTAGTACCTCAGCTAGGTGATCGCCCATTTAACCGCTAGGGTTTCCTGTTCCACTGCCGCTTACCCGGTTTTGTGGTCCAACAGTTTCCGGGCTACGATACATGACAGGCTGTTCAACTCCATTGACGCATTGGCTAAACACGGCACCAAGACCTGTGTCCGAAACGTCTGTCTGGAGGATAAATGGTAAAGAAAGCTTTCAATACTGGAGCTGACGTAAGGGCCTGTTTCAAGTCACTAAATGCAGCTTCTGATTTAGAATCGCATACCACATGATTGCGGCACTGTGCGCCTGTTTATTTTGGTGGACTGCTTAGTTATTAAAACAGACGTCCCAGTTGCTGCAGATGTCGTCGGTGGACATGTGTGTTCCCTTGGTCAACAACGAGGTTCTTAAACCTGTTTTTTTGTTAAATTTGTGACTAATCATACAGTTTGTCTTTTTGCTTATTCTTCTTGGCATTCGGTGGCAGTCCTGTGTCACCACCTTCTAGATGAAATTCCCTAATGCTGATGAAAGGAAGAACAACACTGAGGTCCTATCCCTGATGATGTCTCCAAAGGTTGATTGTCTCTTCTCTACTTTATTTTTATTTTGCTTTTATTTTGCATCATAGATATTCAATGGAAAGCCATGCGGTATCCAGGTGGACTTTTGGTTTCAGAGTCCCAGAGGTTTTTTCCTCTCTCTGCTTACCTTCTAAACAGCTAGTATTAGTTTATTTGATTATTGTTTTTCTTGTTTCCACTTACAATCATTTATAAAGCTCTTTGAATGATACTTTGTATTGCAAGGCGCTACTGTATATAAATAGCTGTTATTATCGTTAGTTTTTGAATGCAGTATACCAGAGTAGACATGTCATATCAAATGGAAAGTAATAGGCAGTGTGGTTCCCTAAACATTTTAACTGACCATATGACCTCTTTGGGCCACAGTGTACCCCTTTTACACTGCCTTGCAAAACTATTCAGTCACTTGACCAATTTTCTTATTTTGTTTTATAACAAACACCAAGCACATTTTTTCTTTTGTGTGATATTTCAACATCAAAGCACTATTTTCTTGCCAGCTGACATTCTTTTGCATTTACAAAATAATTTAGCTTACGTACGTTCACAAAATGTGCCAAATTTGTTTCATCCCTCTAACCGGCAAAACAGGTTGGGCAATAAGGAAGCGCAACTTGACAAGCAGGTGACAGCACATTAAATAGACTTTACCACAAACGGGTGCATGGGAAACACCTTGGCTTTGCCACTGTTAAAATTGCTTTAGGTGACAAATCAAATGTCACTGTTAGTCTGGTTTTTGTGAATTCCATAAAATCTAACATTTCACCACAAGCAAGAGAAAGAAACTGTGGTATGCTATAGGCAGGCATAATGTAGCACTGCCAGAGGCCATGCGTTAAGGTGCTCCACTGTGTCCTATTTCAGCAGACCTAGAAGAGACAGATGGCCAGCCAAGATCTGGTCACCCTCAAGAGCAGGACTAAAACATCAGACTGGTACATCCAAGGAGATTGTGTCAGATATGCAGTGACACTTGCTGAAATTACCTGCAGATATATTGCCAGGACAGTGAGGTACAAATTTAATGCTGCTTGCTTTGGAGCAAGATGACATATCAGAGGCCTGACCACACTACACCACACATAAACTTCTAACCCCATTGCAGGACAGTTGCTGCATTCAAAAATGTACTGAGGAACGTGTACTGGCTTGCAGATGCTACCATGAATAGACAGATAGATAGATAGATAGATAGATAGATAGATAGATAGATAGATAGATAGATAGATAGATAGATAGATAGATAGATAGATAGATAGATAGATAGATAGATAGATAGATACCCTCTGGAGAAGCACTTTGTTTGACATGGGTGTGGCAGAAATGCGTAATGGGCACTCAAATCGTCTTCTGGCAGCACTTCTGAGTGTGGTGGAAGTGCTTCATTCCAGGGCTCTGCAACTGGCAGCATAACATTCTCCATGGCTTCTCGAGACCCTTTAACGTTTGTCACATGCTAAGGGGCTCAAAGAAAGGTAATTCCACACCAGACCAGGGAGTGGTGAGATACACAATGATCCTTTCTCTGTTTCCACCGCAGACCCATTATGGGAAATTCCGCCTGATCTCCATGACATCACTTCTAGTCCAGAAGACACCTTTTCTGGTCACATACATATATATATATACTAGCAAAATACCCGCGCTTCGCAGCGGAGAAGTAGTGTGTTAAAGAAGCAATGAAAAAGAAAAGAAACATTTTGAAAATAACGTAACATGATTGTCAATGTAATTGTTTTGTCACTGTTGTGAGTGATGAGTGTTGCTGTCATATATATATATATATATATATATATATATATATATATTTACACACACATAAACATATATATATACATATCTATACATATACACATAAATATACACACACATATATACATATATATATATACATACACACACTCATATATAAACATATATATACATATACATACATATCTACATATATACACACACAGCTATTTCGTATCAGTGCAATACGCTGCTTGTTAAAACGGATAACTCCCGCTTTTACGTGCAAGTCTGCGTGGATATTATGAACTATCGTATTTGTTCAAGTTCTATTTAAATTTTAAATAGAAGGAATTTTTATTTAGTCGACAGAAATATCTTTGGTAGGAATGGTAAAAACAGACAGGAATATTATTCTTGAATAAATCAACTCAAACCTTAAATAACTTATAATATTTTGCTCTCCATAAAAATATATCCTGTCTACATTATACAAGTTAGAAATAAAGTAAACGTTAAAAGAACAAACATTCAAATTTCTTTACTCTTATGTAATTTTATATAAAAAATAAACTTAGATTTTAAATATCCCAAAAGATTTTGCTCTCCATAAAAATATATCCTGTCAAAATTATACAAATTCAAATATGAACATGCTGCATAACAAAACCTGGAAATATAAATAAAATGTGTTCCTTTCAGCAATAACAAATCAAATCATTCAGTTGTCTTTGCTCATATGTCATTTTAGAGCTGGACGCCTGGCATCTTTTTTTGGCAACAGGTTCGTTTATGTTTGGTGTGAGGTTCTGTGTTGTGGAGATTCTCAGGATGGATTGCAGGTGCTCATCAGTGAGGCGACTCCTGTGTGCTGTTTTGTTAGTCTTTATCACTGAGAAGAGCTTCTCACACAGATATGTGCTACCAAACATGCACAAGGTTCGAGCCGCATGTAGACTGACTTTTTTTGTTCTTCAAAGTCACCAAAGCGCCGTGCAAACTCAGTGCGCTCAGTTTATCAGCAAAGTGCGTATTTGGGAACACCGTAGTGACGACTTGGTTTAACATTACTTGGCAACAGGGAAAGTGGGGCAAGGTGAACTGGTGCATTTGTGTCTCCCATAAAAGCAGCTTCACTTGAAATCACTTTGTGATTGTGCACGGGTAAAACGTCCGCTGAAGTGTCAGATTCTTATTTAATTCTTCTGCTTTCTGTATCTTCTGCATTGCATTCAGGTCTTTCAGCCTCACTGATGAGCACCTGCAATCCATCCTGAGAATCTCCACAACACAGAACTCCCTGATGTTTTGTCTCATAGTGCCGTCTTAGATTAAATTCTGTAATTACAGCCACATTAGCTCCACAAATGAGACACACGGGTTCAGTAAACATATACTCAGCCTCCCATCGGTTTTAAAGGCTCTATTTTCAGAATCAACTTTTCTCTTCAGCATCGTGTGAGCTAGCTTCGCAATAACTTGCAGCATCATAAGCTAGACTTGATTAACGGTAAGTGTTCGGCAAGGCAGCTGAAGCGCTGCATTATGGGATCTGTAGTTTATTGTGTTACCAGCGCTTCATATACCGGGCCATTAATAACAATAATACAGTATATAAAATGATCTCGGGCGGATATAATTACACGCGGGCGGATGTGGCCCGACCCTTGAGTTTGACACATATGGACTAAATAGAACTTGAAAAGATATATTTTTTCAAATGTGATCGCAATTCAGATAGAGTTGACGCACTACAGCCTGCATGCCTCAATAAGTCATCCTCCCCTCGCTCTTACTTTTTTACCGTTCATCTAATGAATACACTGAGTATGGCTTTACCAAAACAATCATTGATGGCGAATAAAGTATCCATTATTCGAGTATGTAGATCGGGATATATATATATATATATATATATACATATATATATATACCGTATCGCGAGAAGTAGTGTGTTAAAAAGCTAGAAAAGAAAAGGGAACATTTTAAAAATAACGTAACATGACTGTCAATATACAGTATTTGTTTTGTGAGTGTTACTGAGTGTTGCTGTCATCAAGGATTTGATTATCATTATTTCTTTCAATCAGGTTCGTATTTGTAGGATGTGTTGTGTTCAAGTTACATTCCGTGTTTGTCAATCGCTGTAAAGATGACAGGTTTCATTCATCGATTCGTTTCTTACTGCATCAATAAACAGCTCGTCTTCTTCTTTATCTGAGACCTGACACACTGCATGCACGGGTTTTTACACTGTCTTCCTTTAGCGGGACATTGACTTTTTCCACCATGTGCTTTGTTTCCGCAGTAGCTGGATTTATGAATATGCTTGTATGTATCAGGCGCTTCATATTTTTGCTGCCTTTTCAATTGTGTAATTCGGTTTTGTTCAGCGCTCTTTGGAACTGTTGCTTTTATCTGTGCACTGCGTCAGTTCACGTGAGCCTTCGGTGTACATGCATCGAAGGTTCCCAGCTGTGCTGGTGCCATCTCGTGCTATGTCCATGGCTGTATTTAATGTTACCTTAGTCCTGGCACTTAAAACTTTCTCTCGCAGTTTCGCTGAGTTTGTGCCAAACACCACCCTGACCATCTCATCTTCCTCTGCATAAGCACAGTCCTTCACCCGTGAATATTTAGTGGAGTTTGCTATTGGATTGCCGCTGACGGACGGCCTTATATGGGCAGGCACTAAATTACAAACGCCAGCGCAGCCTGTCTGTGAACTTAATTTAAAGTGTAGGTTTACATCATGCTTTGTTTCCGAAGTAGCAGAACTCATGAATATGGTTGTATATGTCACTTTCGCCGCTTCTTATTGTTTCGCTGCCTTCTCAATTATATAATGCATGTTTTCTTCAGTGCTTTTTGGAGGTCTTCCTGGTTTTCTATGTACTGCGTGATTACGTGGGAGGCGTGATGATGTCACACGAAACTCCCCACGGCGTTGAAGCTCATCTCCATTACAGTAAATGGAGAAAAACAGCTTCCAGTTATGACCATTACGCGTAGAATTTCGAAATGAAACCTGCCCAACTTTTGTAAGGAAGCTGTAAGGAATGAACCTGCCAAATTTCAGCCTTCCACCCACACGGGAAGTTGGAGAATTAGTGATGAGTGAGTGAGTAAGTGAGTGAGTGAGTGAGGGCTTTGCCTTTTATTAGTATACTAGCAAAATACCCGCGCTTCGCAGCGGAGAAGTAGTGTGTTAAAGAAGCAATGAAAAGAAAATGAAACATTTTGAAAATAACGTAACCTGATTGTCAATGTAATTGTTTTGTCACTGTTGTGAGTGATGAGTGTTGTTGTCATATATATATATATATATATATATATTTACACACACACACATAAACATATATATATATATATACATATCTATACATATACACATATATACATACATATATATCTACATATATACACACACATATATACACACATATACATACATACACACACATATATACACACAAATACATATATATTTATATATACATACATACACACACACATATATAAACATATATATACATATACATACATATCTACATATATACACACACAGCTATTTCGTATCAGTGCAATAACAAATCAAATCATTCAGTTGTCTTTGTTCTTATGTCATTTTAGAGCTGGACGCCTGGCATCTTTTTTTGGCCACAAGTTCGTTTCTGTTTGGTGTGAGGTTCTGTGTTGTGGAGATTCTCAGGATGGATTGCAGGTGCTCATCAGTGAGGCGACTCCTGTGTGCTGTTTTGTTAGTCTTTATCACTGAGAAGAGCTTCTCACACAGATATGTGCTACCAAACATGCACAAGGTTCGAGCCGCATGTAGACGGACTTTTTTTGTTCTTCAAAGTCACCAAAGCGCCGTGCAAACTCAGTGCGCAATAACTCTAGTAAGCGGTAAGTGTTCGGCAAGGCAGCTGAAGCGCTGCATTATGGGATCTGTAGTTTATTGTGTTACCAGCGCTTCATATACCCGGGCTTTAATAACAATAATACAGTATATAAAATGATCTCGCGGGGCGGATATAATTACACGCCGGGCCGGATGTGGCCCGAGGCCCTTGAGTTTGACACATATGGACTAAATAGAACTTGAAAAGATATATTTTTCAAATGTGATCGCAATTCAGATAGAGTTGACGCAAGACTACAGCCTGCATGCCTCAATGAGTCATCCTCCCTTGCTCTTACTTTTTTACCGCTCATCTAATGAATACACTGAGTATGGCTTTACCAAAACAATCATTGATGGCGAATAAAGTATCCATTATTCGAGTATGTAGAGCGGGATATATATACATATATATATATACCCGCGTATCGCAGCGGAGAAGTAGTGTGTTAAAAAGCTAGAAAAAGAAAAGGGAACATTTTAAAAATAACGTAACATGACTGTCAATATACAGTATTTGTTTTGTGAGTGTTACTGAGTGTTGCTGTCATCAAGGATTTGATTATTATTATTTCTTTCAATCAGGTTCGTATTTGTATTATGTGTTGTGTTCAAGTTACATTCCGTGTTTGTCAATCGTTGTAAAGATGACAGGTTTCATTCATCGATTCGTTTCTTACTGCATCAATAAACAGCTCGTCTTCTTCTTTATCTGAGACCTGACACACTGCATGCACGGTTTTTACACTGTCTTCCTTTAGCGGGACATTGACTTTTTCCACCGTGTGCTTTGTTTCCACAGTAGCTGCATTTATGAATATGCTTATCAGGCGCTTCATATTTTTTGCTGCCTTTTCAATTGTGTAATTCGGTTTTGTTCAGCGCTCTTTGGAACTGTTGCTTTTATCTGTGCACTGCGTCAGTTCACGTGAGCCACTCGGTGTACTTGCATCGAAGGTTCCCAGCTGTGCTGGTGCCATCTCGTGCTATGTCCATAGCTTTATTTAATGTTACCTTAGTCCTGGCACTTAAAACTTTCTCTCGCAGTTTCGCTGAGTTTGTGTCAAACACCACCCTGACCATCTCATCTTCCTCTCCATAAGCACAGTCCTTCACCCGTGAATATTTACCCGTGGCAGTTTGCTATTGGATTGCGCTGACGGACGGCCTTATATGGGCAGGCACTAAATTACAAGCGCCAGCGCAGCCTGTCTATGAACTTAATTTAAAGTGTAGGTTTACATCTTGCTTTGTTTCAAGTAGCAGAACTCATGAATATGGTTGTATATGTCACTTTCGCTCGCTTCTTATTGTTTCTCTGCCTTCTCAATTATATAATGCATGTTTTCTTGAGCGCTTTTTTGAGGTCTTCCTGGTTTTCTATGTACTGCGTGATTACGTGGGAGGCGTGATGATGTCACACGAAACTCCCCCCCGGCGTTGAAGCTCATCTCCATTACAGTAAATGGAGAAAAACTGCTTCCAGTTATGACCATTACACGTAGAATTTCGATATAAAACCTGCCCAACTTTTGTAAGGAAGCTGTAAGGAATGAACCTGCCAAATTTCAGCCTTCCACCCACACGGGAAGTTGGAGAATTAGTGATGAGTCAGTGAGTCAGTGAGTCAGTGAGTCAGTGAGTGAGTGAGTGAGGGCTTTGCCTTTTATTAGTATAGATATATATATATATATATATATATATATATATATATATATATATATATATATATATATACACACATATATATACTGTATATATACACATATCTACATATATACACACATACATACACATACACATACATATACTGTATTTATACATACACATACACACATATATAAACATATATACATTTACATACATATCTACTGTACATATACACATATATATACACATACATCCACATATATATATATATATATATATATATATATATATATATATATATATATATATATATATATATACATATAACTCACCGGCGCTTCACTCTTTTTCACCATTCATTTAACCATGGCTAGTCGTGAAAAAATTAGAAAATGGAAGGAGAATTACACTGAGTATGACTTTACCAAAACAATTATTGATGGCGAATAAAGTATCCATTATTCATAAAGCTTCAATTGATGATCTGTCTTTCTGCGTTAACCTCAAATTTTCTCATACTTCTCAAACCAAGGGGGTGCGAAGTCGGCCTCGTCCGTCACAGGGAGTGTGAGGATAAAATGAATCGGGAAGCGCTGATATATATGTATGTGTGTGTGTGTATATATATATATATATATATATATATATATATATATATATATATATATATATATACGGTATGTGTATGTGTGTGTATATATATATATATATATATATATATATATATATATATATAAATAGTTTTATTGTCAAATATTGTCAAATAATGCAAAGAGTACGCGACACATGTTTTCACCTAATTCTGGGCTCATCAGACGTACACACTCACTGCACCCCCTCTCGGGAATCAAACCTTGGACGTCAGTGCTAGAGGTGAAGCCGTGTGGTCTGTTTATTTGACGGTATGTAGATCGGGATATATATTTATATTTATAGCAAAATACCCTCGCTTCGCAGAGGAGAGGTAGTTTGTTAAAGAAGTTATGAAAAAGAAAAAGGAACATTTTAAAAATAACTTAACATGATTGTCAATGTAATTGTTTTGTCACTGTTATGAGTGTTGCTGTCATCAAGGATTTGATTATCATTATTTCTTTCAATCAGGTTCATATTTGGAGTTTGTATGGCGTTTACATTCCATGTTTGTCAATCGTTGTAAAGATGACAGGTTTCATTCTTCGATTCGTTTCTCACTGCATCAATAAACAGCTCGTCTTCCTCTTTATCTGAGACGTGACACACTGCATGCACGGGTTTTTTTACACTGTCCTTCTTTAGCTGAACATTGACTTTTTCCACCGTGTGCTTTGTTTCCGCAGTAGCTGCACTTATGAATATGCTTGTATGCCTCACCCGCTTCATATTTTTTTGCTGCTTTCTCAATTGTGTAATGCAGTTTTTGTTCAGCTCTCTTTTGAGCTGTTGCTTTTTGTCTGTGTACTGCGTTCACAGTCAGTCCATGTGAGCCACTCAAAGTACATGCATCGAAGGTTCTCAGCTGTGCTTGTAACATCTCATGCGATGTCCACGGCTTTATTTAATGTTAGCTATGACCTGGCACTTAAAAGTTTCTCTCGCAGTTTTGCTGAGTTTGTGCCAAACACCACCCTGACCATCTCATCTTCGTCTGCATAAGCACAGCCCTTCACCCGTGAATATTTAGCGGCAGAGTGTTTCTATTGGATTGCTGACGGACGGCCTTATATGGGCAGGCACTCAATTACGTGGGAGGCGTGATGACGCAACTCTGCCTCACACGGCGAGCGAGCTGCAGGCTATTACAGTATATGGACGAAAAAGTAGGTTCCAGTTATGACCGTTACGCGTAGAATTTCGAAATGAAACCTGCTTAACTTTTGTAAGTAAGCTGTAAGGAACGAGCCTGCCAAATTTCAGCCTTCTACCTACACGGGAAGTTGGAGAGGGCTTTGTCAGAGTCAGTCAGTGAGGGCTTTGCCTTTTATTAGTATAGATATATAAAGTATATATATATATATATATATATATATATATATATATACAGTATATATACTGTATATATGTGTATGTGTGTGTGTGTTAAGGGGAATAAATGTTACCTGTTAAAGAAAGTTAAATACATAAATCTCTTTTTGTACCACATTTCTCTCTTTTATTTATTTTCCACCATGAGTACAAAGGGGATGGCATTGGTTCTAGTCAATTCTGCATTAAGAAACAAATCCCAGTGGAGAAAAAGTGCCCCCTGCTGGATACACCTAAGCCCAAAGGAAAGACAACACAGAGGTAGCTAGGAGACAACTCTGGAAATGTTCTTATTTGCCCAGCCTGAGCCAGGACTTAAAAACAATTAAACATCTCCACAGAGTCCTGAAAATAGCAGTCCACTGATGATCTCCATCCAACCAGAAAGAACTTGAGAGGATCTGCAGCGAAGAATGGCAGAAAATCCTCCAAAACCAGGTGTGTTAAGCTTGTTGCATCAGACCAAGAAAGACTTCAGGCTATAAGTGCTGTCCAAAGTGTACCGGAATCTCATTATGTGTGTTTTGTAATGACAACAAAGGAATCTTATCATATCTTATCTCCAGTGCTTCGATGAATACTTGTGCAAATGTGATATTTCAGTTTTTTATTTTTAATAAATTTGCAAAAATTTCTTATATCCTCTTTTCAATTTGTAATCCTAAGGGATAGAGTACTGCTTTTTGAAAATAAATCTATTTAAATGCTTTTAACATAAGGTTGCAGCATAGCAAAAATATGAAACTGTGTAGGGGTCTGAATACTTTTTGAATGCACTGTGCATATATTTTGTACATACACAGAGAGAAGAAGCATTGGTATTATGTACTCGAGCAGCACAGACATAGTCACATACTGTACTCACACATGCGTCTGGAAGACTTTGATTGCATCATTTGTGGCCTGGTTTATATTAGGAAGTTCTGATGGGAATAGTTTTCCAGTAAGCAAGTCCCTAAAGGGTTTTTCAGTGTGTCACAAAGAAAGCCTTCTTGCAATAGACAATTTTATTATAATCTTGTGTGCCAAGTACCCCTATTGGACTGATGTTGTGTTTCATTTATTTTGCATATCCTACTTACCGTAACAATATCTTATACATAACTTTCAATATGCTCTAATGAAGCTCTGCAGATGTCCGAATGGGAGGTTGCTAAAAAGGAGGCTGCCACCCAAGGTACTGGGAATCAACCTGTAGTCTCCCATTAACCCCTGTTTTGGCAAGGGAATGCAAAACATCATGTTCAGGATGTTCCTTCATTTATACAATCCATCCATTATACTGGCTTTCCAGTCAGGTAAGGAAGAACTGTCCAACCTCAGCAGGACGCCAATCCATCTCTTTCTACTACAAATCTGAAAACCTAAGCCAGCCTCCTGCGTGAGACAGGGAACTCCCTGCCCTTTCTTCCAGACCTTCCATTATAATGGTCTGCCAACCAGGCAAGAAAATATGGTTCCATCCATGACTATGCACTGATCAGTTACAACATTAAAACCACTGCCAGGTGACGTGACTAACATTGATTATCTCCTTACAATGGCACCTGTCAAGAGGTGGGATATATTAGGCAGTGAGTGAATAGTTAGTTTTTGATGGTGATCTGTTGGAAACAGGAAAAACGGTCAAGCCTAAGGATCTGAGGGTCTTTGACATGGGCCAAATTGTGATGACCAGATGTCTGGGTCAGAGCTTCTCCAAAATAGCAGGTCTTGCAGGGTGTTCCAAGTATGCAGTACTTAGTACCTACCAAAAGTGGTCCAAGGAGGGAGAACCGAGGATAGGAGACAGGGTCACGGGCACCTAAGGCTCTCTGACATGTCTGGGGAGTGAAGGCTAGCCCACCAGGTCCAATTCTAGAGAAGAGCTACCGTAGCACAAATTGGTGAAAAACTTAAAGTCGATCATGAGAGAAAGATGTCAGTGCATCACAGCTTGTTGTGTATTGGGATGTGCAGCCTTAAACTGGTCAGAATGCCCATGCCAACCCCTGTCCATCAATGAATGTGCCTATGTGAGTGTTAGAACTGAACCATGGAGCAATGGGAGACGGTGGCCTGACTGACAAGTCACATTTTCTTTTAGATGTGGACAGCCAGGTACATGTGTGTCACTTACCTGGGGAAGAGAGGACAGCAGGCATACACTATGGGAAGAAAGCAAGCCAGCAGAGGCAGTGTGATACTCTGGGCAATGTTCTACTGTGATGTCACTTTGACACGTACCACCAACTCAAAGATTGTTGCAGACCATATACACCTCTTCATGGCAGTGGTATTCCCTGATGGTAGCGGCCACTTAGCAGGATAATGTCCCCTGCCACAATGCAAAAAATTTTCAGGAATGATTTGAGGAACATGACAAGGAGTTTGAGGTGTTGGCTTGGCCACAAAATTCCCCAAATCACAAACATCTTACTTAAAGGACTTGCTGCTAACATCTTAGTGCCAGATACTGCAGGACACCCTTTGAGGTCTTGTGGAGTCCATGCCTCGACAGGTCAGGGCAGTTTTGGCGGCATGAGGGGGACCTACATAGCATTAGGCAGGTGGTGTTATAGTTGTTGCAGCTGATATATATGTTGTCATGGATGGCCAGGGCACTTGTCCAGCCAGGACGCCTCTGCCTGGGAAGGATTGGGGGAAAAAGCCTGGACAGGGCGTTACCTCCCTAGATGGCATCCCCCGTGGGTTGCAGGGCTGCCTTGGACTCCCGCAGGGCTTCATGGCAGATGGAGTTGTCTACAGCCCTGTTGGGATCCGGAGTTGCCATTGGGGGCACTGCAGCTGTTCCTGAGTCCAAGTGCTGTCAGAAGTGGGGCAACGAGCACCTTATATAAGGGGCCAGCGTACAGAAGGAAAGGAAAAGGACTGAGTTATTGGATTGGTAATTTGTACATTGTGCTGTGTGCTGAAAAGAACAAACTAATAAATGTTTGTGCTTTTGGGACTTCTGAGTTGGTTTGTCTGTCTGTGTCGAGGCTGATCTTCCCCAATATATATATAGTGTATCATATATTATGGGGCGCCAAACAGGCAAATACAATGATTTTCTGAATATATACCGTCAGAGTTTGATTATATAAAGTCAGCGTCAGAGAATATAAAGTCATTCCCAAATATATGAAGTCAGTGTTGGAATATATAAAGTAATTTCTGAATATTTAAAGTTAGGACAATTCACAAATAAAATGGTCTAGTTCCATCAAATATTCTCTAATTTCTGTGCTTGTCATTTCACTTGTACTAGTGAAAGGTAAATGTCGATCAGTCTTGTGAGGTTCGTTCAAATAAGTACCTATAGAAAAAGAATAATTAAATATAGTGTTTTAAATGCCAGGCACATACATCATTTTGATATACATTAACTGAATAGTGGTTTTTTTAAATATTTTTCTGAATCAGTTTTAGTTAACCTTTTTCATTACGTTACATTAGGAACTCATTTAAAAATGTGCCTGAGTCGTTTCAATCAATATATTTTAACTTTGACTTTATATATTTCAGGAATAACTTTATATATAATGTGACTTTAAATTTAAATATTCAGGAATGAGTTTATATACTCCGACGTTGACTTTATATAATCAGGAATGACTTTATATATTCAGAAAATCATTGTATTTGCAAGTTTGGCACCACATATATATAATTTTATATATATAGATATATATATATATATATATATATATATATATATATATATATGTATATATATATATATATATATATATATGTATATATATATATATATATATACATATATATATATATATATATATATATATATATATATATATATATATATATATATATATATATATATATATATATATATATATATTGTGGATACACAGCCTGGACACAGACAGGCGGACATGTTGTTAAAATACCACCACACGTTTATTTACAATATTTACAACAATATGGTTACTAAGACCCAGTCCAAAATAAAGCACAAACCCCAAAGTCACACTCCTGGCCACAAATGCCTTCTTCTCGGGCCGCCTCCACTCTCCTCTCTTGCCTTGTCCTTCTTCCACCCGACTCTAGCGCTGAATGAATGGAGACGGCCCCTCCTCTGTCCACGCCCCAGCGTGGCGGGAGTGCCGGCTGTCCTCCCGGCAGCTCTCCGGCGCCGGCCCTAATTCTTCCCCAGCACTTCCTGGTGTGGCGGAAGTGCTGGGGTAACAGGTCCCCAGGCATTGGAGCGCCTCCTGGCGTGACCAAGTGCCCCTACAGGGTGGAGCTTCCATGCCCTGTACCCGTGGCCCCCAGAGCAACCAGGAAGGTGGCCCCCACGTGATCCAGGGTGGGCTTAGACTCACATCCGGTCCCTCACGGTGTTCCAGCCGGGTCGTTGCCCCTGGCATCCCTGACAATATATATATATAGTGAGATAATCAGCCCGGACACAACTAGAAGGTCACCAACAGTTCTTAAAACACACACGTTTTATTAATCAAGTGTCCTCAAACACAAGTCCCGAATGGGCTCCCCGATGCTTAGGTTGCCCCCTGGCAGTGGCCACGGGCCCCAATGGGTTTGAGCCTATTTGTTCCGTCCCCATGGTCCCCTCATCATCCAGGGCGGTTGCCCCCTTGTGGAGAACGTATACACTATACTGTATATATATATATATATATATATATACTGTATATATATATATATATATATATATATACTGTATATATATAACTTATCTGCCTCTTTCCTACAAATTGTAAATAATTAGAAAAAGAAGAAGAGCCAAGTCAAAAATACTAATGTTTCAGTTCAGAGGAATGACTGACCAGCTCCCAAAGGAAGGTGCTTTAAATATGGTCCGGGAACCCCAAGTGTTCATCAATAATTATATATATAACATATCATAACAGGCTGAACAAGCTGATTAAAAAGGCTGGTTCTGTCCCAGGCATCAAACTAGAGGATCTGACTGAGGTGTCCGAGAGAAGAATGCTGAAAAAGCTCTTCAGTATCATGGACAACCCCTCTCACCCCATGCACGCCTCCTTGAGGAACCATCAGAGCACACACAGCAAAAGAGTCATTGCTCCCAAATGCAGAACTGAACACAATAAGGCAATAAGGCTTTATAACTCCTCTTCATTCTGTAGGTGATCTTTTTTCAGCCTTTATGGTGGTATGTTAGTCCCATTCTGTCATCACAAGCGGCTAGCTCATTTTACTCAGTCACAGGTACTAAGTCACTGTTCATAACCTACACAAATAATCTGTATTTAATAATAATCTGTTATATTTTTGTATATTGCACAATTGTCATATGCTTGTCATATTCTGTCGTAATTTTGTATATTTGTACAATTACTTTTTTTTTGTAATCTTTATTGTACTATTTTTATTTTTTTTGTTGCACTGAACTTGCCAATGACATAAGAATTTCCCTTGGGATGAATAAAGTTCTTATCTTATCTTATATGTATTAATATTTATATGTATGTATATATGCTAGCTGACTCCCACGGCTCCACCTGCGTAGTAGTGAAACAGGACAAACTTTAAAAATCAATAAATATATTTTTTTTAAAATGTACAGATTCTGTATTGAGAAAAAATTATATTGATAGTTTTTGTATCCGAGGGCCTCTTGATATTCAATATTTTTGGTTTTGCTATTGGGTGCAAGAATGTTGCTGTGATCTCTTTGCCAAAAATGTTAAAAGTTGTCAAGGTATCTCTGGTGAAGCGGAAGGTAGGGACGCTCCCACATCAAACGTTGGCACCATTTCTGATTGTGTTCACCTGATGGGAGAGCGTCACCCACGTGGGGAGAAGAGCATGTGGCTGTGATATCTCTGCCAATCAGCAGGTACCCTCTAAAACACACGTAGCTCTCTTCTCTCTCTCAAAAATGTCAAACATTACTCCTTAACAATCTCTAGATCAGGAGTCCTCAATCGCAGACCTGGAGTGCCGCAGTGTCTGCAGGTTTTTGTTCTAACTAAGTTGCTTAATTAGAAAGCAATTCTTGCCAATAATTTAATTTCATGGCTTGTTGGTGCTTTAACTCTGCTATGTCAGCTCACGCTCATATCTGTGATTTTCTTCCTCTTTCTAAGGATATCATGAAAATGATTTGAAGGCTAAAATGGAGAAGTAATTCTCAGTCCTTTACTTTTTTCTCTTCACTGTTCTTTAAAGTATTTAATGAAACCTAATAGTGCATGATAAAGACACACAGGTGTGAATGGTAACAAGGTAAAAGGAGAAATGCTGGTCTCTTTTGTCATTTGCATGTTACTGCTAATTAGGAGCCATTAACAAACAAGAATAAAGCTGTTTAAGACTAAACTAAGCAATAAGGGTCACGGACGAGACCACTAAACTGAAGCAGAAGTGTCACTCGAGCAATTAGGGCTTCTTATTAAGCAATTGGGTTGGAGCAAAAACCTGCAGCCACTGAAGCCCTCCGGGACCGTGATTGAGGACCCCTGCTCTAGATGATAATGTCTGCTGAACACAGAGGTATCACTAGCTAAGCAGAGGCAAGTTACGCTCCAACACGTGGCGAGTGGTAGACTGACTCGAAAGGGCCCTGCCCAGCTCCCTACCCCTGAAGTGAGGCTCCCAACTCCACTCGGCCCGTAGACACTCTTGGATTTGCACAAGTGAACTATGATACTTAGTACAATGAGAGAAGCCACAAAATCAACCGGAATGTTCAAGCAAATTATAGAAAAAAAAAGATCTAAATCCGTTAAGTAGTTTTCTCGTGAAAAGCGGACAGACAGACAGATGTTGGATTTTTTATAGAGAGAGAAATATACAGAGTTTAATATTATAAATATATATAAAGAGAGAGAGAAACAAAGAGAGAGGGACAATGGAGGGCCTACCTGTGTACCAGAAGATCAGTAGGCAATGGCACAATTGAAAGAAATATACAGGAACCATTTAATAACTGGGTGTCTGTATACGTGTTCATCCTGTAATATATTAACTGGCGCTCTGTTCAGGGTTTGTTCCTGCTTGTGTCCAATGGCAGCTGGTATCGGCTCCAGCATCCCCACCCCATGACCCTGGTCTGGATTAAGTGGGTTAGAAAATGACACGACAAGACATGTTTTTGTATTCCAACCTGTGACAAAACAACAGGCAACCCAAGAGGTAACAGGAATATCAATCTTTATGGAGAGCCAGAGAAAGAAAGAGCGAAACTGTGGGAGAGACGTTGAGACCACAGTATGTTAGCAGAAGAGTAGACTGTTGCTTCAGCATGACGGGCTGATCAAATTACACTTTTCAAGGTGAGGCCTGGAAGTCAGGAGCCAATGGTGGCCACCAGCCTGCTGGATGGGAGCACATGGTCCCCTTAGAGGAAGGAGGTGGACTGCGTGAATTCTTACTGGAGGACGGTCACCTTGCCTGATTACCTAAAATAAATATTTTAAAAGGCAATTAAAGGTTTAAATATATAATACTCTGAGGGGCTACTCATGGGCATGAGTGATATAGTGGTAACCAGACTTTTCAGGCTCCACCCAAATCTTGGATGCAGATACTGTATATATCATCTACCAAGAAACTGAAGATCTCATACAAAGGTGTCTAGAGAGAAGAGGGAAAAATGGCATCTTACCAGAGCAGAACAGAAAGAGGCAGGCTCAGGTGCACCAATGAATAAGGTCATCGGAGAGTGCAGTGTGAGAAACAAACAGCTTACAGGTCCTCAGTTAGCTTCATCCTTAAATACACACCAAGTATCAATGTCTTCTGCAACAGAATGATTCCCTTTTCCAGTCACCTACTGTCCAATGTCCATGTTATTTTGCCAGTTTTCACACATGGCATCTCGGAATCATTTTTTTCACTTTTGCAGGTGACGCTGGTGCTGTGGACCTGTGAGGTGTTTTGTTTCTCACACTACACACTCTGATGTTCTTATTCTTTCATGCAGTTGTCCATCTGGGCCTTCTCCTTCTTTTTCTGTCCTCGTTAGTTCCAGTTTTGTCTTTTCTCTCGAGACACTAATAGACATCTTTGTGTAAAATCTTCAGCTTCTTGGCAATCAGTCACACGGAACTGAAAAAAAAAAAGAAAAACAAAACAAAACTAAAACTTAAGCAATAGACTGTCATGTTTCATGAGAAAGCAGAACTGAACCTTAGCAATGCCAGTGCCTTGCCTTCATTTTTTGAAGCTGATTGTATTGATTTCATCATTAAGTTTTTGGCTAAGTTTTACATCCGGATGCCCTCCTTGACACTAATCATCTTTATTTATCCAGGATTGGATTAGCACCAAGTTGGGCTGGTTTGCCCCCCTTGTGTCTAGATCAGGGGTCTCCAACCTTTTTTTCCCCTGAGAGCTACTTTTACAAAATGAAAATGGCTGAGAGCCCCTCATGTTTTCTGACCTTTATTCTCATCACTTATTTCAATCCACACAAACTGAATAAGCTTGTTTTGCTTGAACATTTACAAAACGTTGGTGTCCACAACTCACATTTTGCATTTAAACATCACAAAAAATATTTAGTTCACCTGCAAGTGCATTTTGTACGTCTGTATGCATTTTCTAGTGTATCTCACACTACTGAATTAAAACATGAATGCTGTCAAAACAAAACAATGCAATTCCAAATCCACAGATATTCCTCATTTATTTGTCATTTTGTCACATGTCACTGTTTCACTTTATTCACAGGTCCAGTTGCATGTGTGATGTGTTTTTTAGTTAGTCAGATGACTGGCACTGCATGGAGTCAACAAGACAGGCAGGTGTCTGGTGGAGTGGAGCCACTGAGGTTCACTCTTATGGAGTCATTTAAGTGTTTGTCTATCAGTGTTGTTCTGAACTTTGATTTCATGACATTAATGTCAGACTCACAGAGCTATGGAGACCCAAAACAAAGCAGATATTTTCAGAGGTCAAGATTCTTATAGTTATCTGGTTCTATTAAGCTCTAGAAATGCTGAGAATGCTGTTGAGAACTTAACTGCACATTATTTTACTAATATATACAGTAATACCAGTAACAGCGCCCTGCACGATAATGTGCACTGAATACACTTGACTTATAGTTTTAATCCTATTTCTCTGTACGTTTATCATTCGTTTGCTCAGAGGTTGATGTGCTTGCTGCTTCCTGAGCATCTCTTCTTTTCTCCACCCTAGCGGCCCACTTCTTCTCTTCTTTCGTCAGCATCTTTTTGCGTTAAAATTGATTTGAAAATCAATTAAGAAATCAGTGTTTGTGTTCCAATTACTTAGTACATTTTTCTTAAATTTTAAATTATGCTGTCACAAGTCTTCAATTTGCCTCAAGAATGATTTAAGATTTTCTCCGGGCGCCCTGGTTTCCTCCCACAGTCCAAAGACATGCTGGTTAGGTGGACTGGTGATTCTAAACTGGCCCTAATGTGTGCTTGGTGTTTGTGTGTGTCCTGCGGTGAGTTGGCACCCTGCCCAGGATTGGTTCCTGCCTTGTGCCCTGTGTTGGCTGGGATTGGCTCCAGCAGACCCCCGTGACTCTGTGTTCGGGTTCACCGGGTTGGAGAATGGATGGATGATTTAAGATACAAAGAGGTAGGGGATGTGACAGCGAAGGTGGTAAGGAATCTAGAACGGTACACATACGCATGCGCTACGCGGCTGCCCTGCTGGCTGATTCTACAATAAAATACAATTAAAAAAAGAGGAATAATCTTGGAGGTCAATTATCGCCCCGAAAGCGCATAGTAGATGTCACGTAGTATATGTGTACCAAATTTCAGGTCAATAGGTCAAACGGTTTGTGAGCTACAGGTGATTTAAAATCCTGGACAGACAGACAGCCATGGTAGTGTATTATATAAGAAGATACAAAATCCAATGTCTGCCTGTTTGTATGTCTGTCCGCTTTTCATGAGAGAACTACTTCACGGATTTAGATTGGGTTTTTTTCTATAATTTGCTTGAACATTCCAGTTGATTTTGTGACTTCTCTCATTTCGCTATGTATCATAGTTCGCTTGCGGTACTGATTTATTTGTGTGAATCCAAGAAACACGCAGAGGGCCGAGAGGAGGGGTCTTCCTCACTCACTCGCCAGCTTCAGGACGGCGTGTTCCTAAACTCCGCTTAGCTGGCGAATGAGAGAACAATTGAATTCAACTTTGTTTGATATTTAAAATAAAGTGTTACTTAGGTCTTGATGAGTTTGAGTCTGGATATTCTCTTAAGCAGGTGTTGCCAGCTCTGGTCCTGGAGGACCACCATGGCTACAGGTTTTCATTCTAACCCTTTTCTTAATGAGTGACCTGTTTTTGTTGCTAATTAACTTCTTTTGAATTTTAATTGAGTTGCTCTTGAAGACTCAGACCCCTTAATTGTTTCTTCTTCCTTAATTAGCAGCCAAACAATAATGAGAAATAAAATGAGCTAAAACAACTGGTGTCCATCATACAACATCTGAAAATAAAGAAACATGAAGGTCTCAGGAATGTTGATCTGTTTAGGTCCACAAAACATTTCACCTGCGCTCTTAGAAAAGAGAAAATCAACAATTTCAGAAATGTCTGCTAATGTACCATGACAGCAGCAACTAGCCATGGAATTAAAGACTCTGCACCTCATTAAGCAGCTGGTTGGAGTGAAATTGGTTGGAGTTTGTGGCCCTGACTTAGCTGGTCTTCTGTTGGCTCCCTCATTTCACATTTCATTTCTGTTTGGGTGCCATTTAAGGAAAGAAATGAAGCAAATCAGAGGACCGATGATGAAATTCAGGGAAGCAAATCTTAAAACAGCAGTTCAATTAAAATGAATTCACAAGATGTTAATTAGCAGCACAAACAGGACACACATAAACCTGAAGCCATGGTGGTCCTCCAGGACTGGACTTGGTGACCCCTGGTCTTAAGTGTATGCCACATTGAAAAGATAGATCGCAATTCAGATTTTGTGGATTGTGATTTTATGTTAAAAGGATCGTGATATAATTTTTTGGAAAGATTGCCCACCCCTAATTTGACTAATAAAGTTTTCAAATTTATGTAGGATTCATTAACCCTTTGGCGAGCTACTTAGAAAGGGGTGGCGAGCTACCGGCATCTCGCGAGCAACGTGTTGGAGAACTCTGGTCTAGAAGTTTAAAGGTAAAGTTTTGTAAAGCCGTGGTAACACCAGCAATGATGTATAGATCTGAGACATGGGCAGTAAAGCAAGTGCTGGAGAAGAAGTTGGATGTGAAAGAAGTGAGAATGTCGAGATGGAAGTGTGGAGTTACAAAAAAAGAGGGTGTCAAGCGAAGGTTAAAGGTCATGTTTGTAAGATAGTAGTGAGACCAGGAATGATGTATGGAGCTGAGATGTGGGCACTAAAGGGAGTGCAGGAGAAGAAGTTGAATGTGAAAGAAGTGAGAATGTCGAGATGGATGTGTGAAGTAACAAGAAAGGTCAGAACAAGAAACAAGACAATCAGAGGTTCATCAAAGGTGGGAGAGACATCTAAGAAAGTGCTGGAAAGTTTGTAGAAGTGGCATGGACATGTGATGAGGAGAGACAAAGAAAGTGTGGGCAAAACAGTAATGGAAGTGAGTGTACAGGGGATGAGTAGGCGAGGGAGGCCAAAGTGGAGGTGGATGGCCTAAAAGGACAGAAGATGTGAAGGAAAAGGGTCTGTCTACTGGTGAAGAGGTGCAGGACGGAGCTGTTTGGAGAAGGCTGATCAAGCACACTGACCTCAAGAAGAATTGGGAGAAGATGAAGAGGAAGAAGAAGAGGAAAAAGAAGAAGAAGTCTCTTACACGTCAAGTGAACAGAATGCCTGCTGAAAACAGGGCTTTGTATTCAGATATGAAAAATAATTCCAAATTCAGTAATTTCAACCTGTAAATTCTTGGCTGTATTTTAAACCAGTTTGATGATATGTTAATTAAAAAAGAGGATTCATTTCTATCAAAAACATGACAAATGTATATGCATATTTCTTTATGTGATTGTTGATTTCTATCCCATTAAGTGTTTTTATTATACTTTTGCCTTATTCTCAAATGATAATCAAAATTTGATTGCAAAAAAGTTGACAAATACCTTCATCTGCATGATTTCCAGATGTAAGTTGAAACCTAAAATACCAGGAAAAAATCCATACAAACGTGCATAGAAAGGGGCACTCCATTGAGACTTTAAAGTGACTTAATCAAAGACTATGGAACCATGAAAAGCAGAGGACCACTGAGTAAAACAAATACACACACACACACACACACACACACGTACATATTAGTTTGTAAAAATATACAAATAAAGTCAGCAGATCAATGTTTTATATTGCCTGGCAAGTGTAAATCACACACAAGCTGAGACAATCAGATGGAGTTCGGTCTCAGTGAAAGAGGCTTCCTGTAAAACAATTATCTGGCCACCGCTGGTATGAGAGCTACAAGCCATCATCAATGCCTTCATTCATCACACCTCACAGTCACTGACAAGATGTCTTGTTTATCACGATAAGGCCTCCTCCATTATGAGCAGAGCCCTTTGTGCTGGCCACAAATGCTGCAGTGGGGCAGACACTTCAGGAAAGAAAGAAAGAAAGAAACAAACAAACAAACAAACAAACAAACAAACAAACAAACAAACAAACAAACAAACAAAAAGAAAGACATTTTTTCTGTGTGTAATGTAAATTGTATAAGCATTTAAAAAGACCCTTAAAACTATAAAGTGCGAGAGTGTGTCTGTTTGGAACTAAAACTACTGTATCTAAGCACCTGCAACTATAAAGAGCTGGTATTAAACTACTGACAGACTGAAAGATAAAAATGCAATGGCCACACACAAAGTCACTCCAGACACTAAATTCACATTAAATGTAAGTGAAATATTGTCATGTGCACTTTTTTGGGGGAGATGACTTCAAGCATAAAAGGTAGAATATTAGATAAGATAGATAGATAGATAGATAGATAGATAGATAGATAGATAGATAGATAGATAGATAGATAGATAGATAGATAGATAGATAGATAGATAGATAGATAGATAGATAGATAGATAGATAGATAGATAGATATGAAAGGCACTAAATAAATTAGTAAATGACTTGCGATTAAATGCAGAAAGAGGCCATTTATCTGTTCTCATCCTCCTCGATCTGAGTGCCGCGTTTGACACCATTGATCACAATATTCTTAGAAATCGCCTTAGTCAATGGGTGGGCCTCTCTGGAAATGTCTTAAATTGGTTTGAATCTTACCTAGCAGGGAGAAAATTCTTTGTTAGTTGTGGTAATTACAACTCAAAGACACATGATATCCATATGGTGTTCCACAAGGCTCTATCCTGGGTCCGCTTCTTTTCTCAATCTACATGCTTCCGTTAGGTCAGATTATCTCAGGTTACAACGTGAGCTACCACAGCTATGCTGATGACACACAGCTGTACTTATCAATAGCACCTGATGACCCCGACTCTCTCGATTCAATAACACAATGTCTGACTTGTATCTCAGAATGGATGAATAGTAATTTTCTCAAGTTAAATAAAGACAAAACTGAAATTGTATTGATTGGCAAAAACGGATTCAGTGAGGTTATCAGAAATAAACTTGACGCATTAGGATTAGAAATTAAGACGGAAGTAAAAAAACTTAGGGGTAACCGTTGACTGTAATCTGAATTTTAAATCGCATATTCATCAGACCACTAGGACAGCATTTTTTTACTTAAGAAACACAGCAAAAGTTAGACCTCTTATATCATTAAAAGATGCTGAGAAATTAATTCATGCTTTTGTTTTTAGTCGATTAGATTACTGTAACGCACTCCTCTCAGGACTACCCAAAAAAGACATCAATCACTTGCAACGAGTGCAGAATGCAGCTGCTAGAATCCTAACTAGGAAAAGAAAATCCGAGCACATTTCCCCTGTTTTGATGTCGCTACACTGGTTGCCTGTGTCATTCAGGATTGACTTTAAAATTCGTCTTATAGTTTACAAAGCCTTAAATAATCTCGCTCCATCTTATATATCGGAATGCCTGAAACGTTATATTCCAAATCGTAACCTTAGATCTTCAAATGAGTGTCTCCTTAGAATTCCAAAAACTAAACTTAAAAGAAGTGGTGAGGCGGGTGGCCTTCTGCTGTTATGCACCTAAAATATGGAATATCCTGCCAATAGGAATTCACCAGGCTAGTACAGCGGAGCACTTTAAAACACTGCTGAAAACACATTACTTTAACATGGCCTTTTTATAACTTCACTTTATCTTAATCCTGATACTCTGTATGTTCAATTCATCATAATAACTATTCATAGTGGCTCTAAAATCCCTACTCTCTCTTCTGTTTCTTTTTCCGGTTTCTCTGTGGTGGCGGCCCGCGCCACCACCAACCTACTCAAAGCACCATGATGCCCCAGCATTGATGGACTAAAAGCCAGAAGTCCACGTGATCATCATCATCATCATCATCATCATCATCAAATCCTTCCATGAAAAACATAAATCCAAAGAGGACTGTTTCATTTATGTTAGGTAGATTGCCCAGAGGGGACTGGGCGGTCTCATGGCCTGGAATCCCTGCAGATTTTATTTTTTTCTCCGGCCGTCTGGAGTTTTTTTTTTTTTCTGTCCCCCCTGGCCATGGGACCTTACTCTTATTCTATGTTAATTAATGTTGACTTATTTTCTTTTCTTACTGTGTTTCTTATTTTTCTATTCTTCATTATGTAAAGCACTTTGAGCTACATTTTTTTGTATGAAAATGTGCTATATAAATAAATGTTGTTGTTGTAAATAGATAGATAGATAGATAGATAGATAGATAGATAGATAGATAGATAGATAGATAGATAGATGTGAAAGGCACTATATGATAGGATAGATAGATAGATAGATAGATAGATAGATAGATAGATAGATAGATAGATAGATAGATAGATAGATAGATAGATAGATAGATGTGAAAGGCACTATATAATAGTTTTACAGACATCCGGAGTTTTCCTATTCCGACGATGTGTCAGTCTCTAAAATGCTCCTCTTGCTAAGTTGTATTTGACACAAAAACTTCACAGTGGCCTGCAATTTCATGACAAGGTGTTCAGAATTTGAAGAGAAGATTTTTTGTTTTGCTTGCTTTAGGAGCTGAAAGGCTCTAACCTGCATTTTAAAACTCATGTGATGGAAAAATGTTTCATGAAACCTTAGGTTAGAAAATAACCATTTTAGTTGTTTTTAATTTGTTTTATTTAAAAATCCCCCCTCTGTTACATATGAAAACATTTCATGTGCTTTGCTACCAGACTTAATTTCCCAATGTATGTCAACTTATAAAATTGACATCCTTACGACTAAATAAGAAAATAATAATAATTACAATAATAATGCCACCTTTTTTGTGTGTTTGTACCAAATGCACTGTGCAGTCACTCATACGATTAACAAAACTCACATTTCAGTTGAAGCCACCTGGCAAATCAGGATCAGGCTGCTCTTAATAAATGTAAACATTTGCTCCTTCAACTGTTTGATTAAATTCCAGTAACTCATATGAAAATTAACTAATCCCCTTAAAATAAAATGTCTTTTTTTTTTTGTTCCTTGCCCTAAATGTAAAACAATCACTGGACCCACCACTTTCCACACCCAGCACACCTTTCCCACAATACAAACTCATTTTTAAAAGTCTTCTCATTTTTAACTGTGACAGTACAATAAAATATATATATTTATATAATTATATTTGTAGTTTGGTTAGTGCAATAGAGTGCCGACCTGCAGCATTTAACTGGTGAGCCTTGGATAGCCCAGCTGGTCCATGACAGCCCCACACACTCCTTCAATGAGCTGAATGTCCTTCTTGGACATGTTTTTTTCCCAGAGGTTTATGCTCGCTGGAGAAATGTCCCCTTCATAAAGAAGATGATAAAGACTTGTGGACGTGGCAAAAAGAATCTGATTTAACATAGCAGGTGATAAGGGGATTCCTAAAAATGTGTGGATCCCCTCTGCAGTTTCCTGGGGGAAATTAACAATGTCCTCGAAACGTACCAACAAATAATTCAATGACAACAAGTCTCTATTGATTCGGAGTGCCGCGGCAGTGTTTGCGAGCCACAAGTGAGCCAGCAAGAGCACGTCACTCGATTCCGGACTGGACTGTGCCTGCCGTAGGGACTCGTACTCAAAGGCGTACCTTAAATTTGGATAACAGTTTCCCTTGTCACTTTCATTCTTAAACATCATAGACAGGTGCTGAGGAATATTTTTCAAGGAGAACAAACTGGGATTGCTGTTGTAAAGCATCACGTATATCCAGGCTCGAGGGTCTCTTACAACATATAAAGCTCTCAAAGAGGGTCCGATCACCTCTTGAATGAAAGGGAGTTTTAAAGTCCAGCTGCCACTGCTCAAGCTCAAAGCCACACGGGCATTGGGATAAGACGCTATATGTCTCCTCAGCTCCCTTATATATTCTGCCTCCCTGTCCAAGTTTGCTTTCGTCCTGCTTTTTGGCTCGGTCAGTGGCTCCTTCCGTCGTATTCTTTTCTTATCTTTGATCAGATTTAATCTCTGAAAGATCCGCACTCGGCTTTCTTCATGCAGCTGAATATTCTGTAAGTGCATTTTTGTAGCCTGGACCAGCGAGTGAAACCAGCCTTGCAAAATTTTGAAATAACCTTGCTGAACGTCAGCGGCTGACCACTCGCACGCATCCACAAACGAGTCCAGGTCAAACTCAGTTTCGGGGATGTCTAGGTGCTCGGTGGGGACTCTCATATAAAGAAAATCAGAAGTATTGAAAAAGAGGTGTTTCAGAATTTCTGCTCCCGACCCAGGGAGTGCCACAATGACAACGGTCGGCAAAATTAAAGCCCGCTGGTCAGACTGCTTGTTTTGTGTTGGAGTGCCACCGTCCGTCTCTGTGCGTTTCCACTTCATCCCACAAAGAGGCTGGCTACAGGTGTTGGAGACTAAAGTGAGTTCGAAAATCCAGAGGATGATGACTGCGACCAGAGCAAAGCGCATAAATTTATTAAAACAAGCATAAAACTTCCATTGCAGGGTCAAAAATCCGATGGCCACACACAAAGTCATTCCGGCCACAAGATTCACAGTGAATCCAAAGTGAAAAATTGTCACGTGCACCGCCTGTCTGGGAGGGATAACTTCAGTCCCTATGCCAAATCTCGTTACCTGAAGATTGTCTTCCACTTTGGCGTACCCGCCAAATCCAAGGTAGTTAAACCGTGCCACCGGGTCCTCGTAGTTTGTCACAACTGACACAATTTTTTCACTGTTATTAACATTTACCAGTAACCTAAAGCCGTGTTTACTGTCATCGATAAATCTACAGTCTGATAATTTAATATAAGGCCCTTGAAATATGTAAACGATTCTTGTTACTGAGTTTTCCATCGCAAACGTTACGTTGACAAACTGTGTCCATCGTTTCTTAAATTCTGCTGCTTGCTCAGCCTCCTGGATCCGAGCGACAGGGCTGTTGTCACTATTGTCAAACCAAAACATTTTATAGTGGGCGTCCCAGACGTCCATAAGGGCACCATTGTAGTGGTTCCGGAAAGTGAATGGAACATATTTAAAATCAATGTCCATATTATGAAAAAAGGCACTGACTAAGTTCACCGGGGACTCTTCCCGTTTCTCGATGTGATCCACCACCAATAATGTTTGGGAATTCAAAAGCAGCAAGGTGCGGTAGACGCTCTTGAGCTTCATTGCAGAGGAGTACGCACTCATGGCTTCCCCGCCAATAAACATCATATCTTTGTGGGACGAGGCGGTGATCACCTCGCCGGCTGTGTCCCCTACCTGTTCGTCAGTCCATCGTAACCACTTTTCGCACTCGCCGAGCTGTCCCTCCCATGGCTCATTGCAATGACTTGTAGGCGAGGGTGCAAACACTAACACATTATTTAAATAGCTATATTTTGGTCCGTACAGAGCTTCGGACACAAAAACCTGCCCGTTTGGGGCGAAAGTAAAAGAGTTCTGGTCTGGGTGTTCATGCCCTGCATTAAAGTCATTCCAGTCATCAATCCACGAGTATGGCTTGACGTGAACAATATCGTAGGCGGCACGGCCGCCCAGCTTGCCAGACTTAAAAGACACAAAGGTGTTTCCTTGATTATCTGGCATTCCACCGCCGTAAGTTATAACTCCCCAGTTGGAAAAAATATGCATTTTCTGCACCCCGTAGCCCTCTGGTGCTTGGGGGCTCAGCTGGGCATTGTACCAGATATACTCAGTGTGGAGTGTCGTCCACTTTTGGGCCGTGGATTGCCCCATGGGGCCGTCCTTTGGTCTATGTTTTCTAATCTGCTGTGCCAACCAGTTGCCAGTGCCATTCTTCAGAACATAAGTGTCCAAAAACACCAACTGGCTCTCCGGGCCATAGAACCAATTATAATTGGAGTCAGCAATACCAATAGTCCTTTGAAATCCAGGCAGCACAGTTGCATAATAAAAATAAAAGTGTCTTTTGAGCCAGTGGTTTTGAGTATTGTCGATATTAAAGTGACGCAGTGCAAGAAAGACATACTGTGTGATGGATTTGGAGGTGTAGCTGCCGTAAGCCACCCCTTCATCCAAAGTCCCATCCACGATGTGGTTGAGCAGGAACATGGTTTTCTCCATGTAATTGACGGCAACTTGCTTCCAAGTCATCGTCTCCGGGTCATTGTGCATTCCGGCCACTAAGGCACCAATCAGGAGGGCTACTACATTAGTGGTCTGGTGATTGTGTAAAAACTGCTTGCCCCAGCCTCTGTATTTGGACACCTTAAACAACTCCAAGCTGACGTTCCTAACTTTCTTTAGGTACCTTTCTCTCCGGCTGGCATCCAGGGAAGGGTAAAGAAAGTCCAAAGCGGTGGCAAAGCCTGTTAAAGAATGAGCCATGGGCACTTCGTCGGTGGGGGCGTTTGCTACCATCCAGTTCGGGTAAGCTACCATCCTGTCCATGTATTTCACAGCAAAGTCCAAAGCAGTTGTGTCCTCGGGGCACAGCATGCAGTAGAAAGCCAGAACTGGCAGGTTATTGCCGTAGATCTCATTCCACTTAGAAGCGAAGTCCTCATATTTAGCCGGCGGCAGGTAGAAAGGTGAGTTGGATAGCATGGTCGTCACCGCGCCGCGGATAACTTTGAAGAGCTGCGCGTGAGAGGCGCCCGCTTTCTGCCGCAAGCCTGCCACCTCCGACCAGCCGAAATACAAATGTGGGTGCAAGTCCGTGGCTGAGCCGCCGCTGCCGCCGCCGCCGCCATGTGAGGAGCGCAGCGTCATCTCATCCCCGTAAGACGAGTTGAAGACTCCGGAAAACGCGGCTCCCACCATCACCGCGGAGAAGAGCAGAGCCGAGCGCCCCGCAAAGCCCAGAGCCATGATTCGGAAAAGCAGATGCTGGTACTGCTACTACCGCCGTTGCCGTTGCCGTTGCCGCCGCCGCCGTCGCTGCCGCTTCACTTCTTCTCCTTTGCGGTCGCCAAGTACGGGATATGTCACTTAGCAACCTCCCAGTCCGAGGTGCTTACAGATGGGGAGCACAGCAGTGCCCTGTCATAGTAAATAAACATGTTAGTGTCCGCTGCGCAGGGGCTGACAGGGACGATCGTGCAGCAGACACTCGCGGGGCGCTCCAAACTATGAGAGGTCATGCGATCGGCGGCGCGGCTCCTGAAAAGAAGCGGGTGGTCGCATTAAAAAGATTCCGGTGGGGATAATGTATATAATATAAGCAGCACCTCGATGTCTCCGAGTCTGGACTTAAGTATGAGGAAGAAAAAGAAAAAAGAGTGCAGTCGTTGACTACGTCAAAAAGTCTACAGTGCACAAACCGTTAGATGAATTAAAAAAATAAAAAGCTTAACTTACAGTATGAGGTCTTTTTTTATAGAAAAAGAAAATCAGACTGGTTGAAAGAGCGCTCCTAGAGTTCGTTGAATCCCGATCTCTTCACTACTTTGCTGTAAACAGACGGCTGCTGTTGATTCCCAATTGGTGAGCGTGTGTTGTGCGTCTCCGTGGAGTTCACGAGAAAAAGGGAAAGATGAGAAGTGCCAAAACACAAATCAAGAGAAGTCAGACTCCGATCTGCGGTTCCCCTCACTTCTTCGGGTTACGGGAGCTCCAGATGCGACAGTGCAAGAGTACCGGTGCGGCGTTTATAAGGAGACTGAGACATATCGCTCCTGCTTCCCCTGTTGACAGCGCCCCTCTCTCTCTCTCTCTTTCTCGTTTTCTCTCTCTCTCTCGGCCCCTCCTCTCGCTCCCCCTTCTAGTTTTCTGTTCCAGGCGAGCAGGGCTTCATCCCACTCTCCCAACTTTCTTTAACTTCCGTTGGGAAAAAAAAAGCATTCACTTGAAAGGAAGTCATGCTTGCCAGAAATCCCTCTCTGTTTTTAATTTCGGTGGGAAGTCGGCTCCTTATGTTTCGGACGTTGTGCGGACTGGACGTCTAAACGATATTAAGACCTTATTTTTGCCAACCCCCATTACACCAGTCGCATTGACTGATGGCTTTGATCTGCGCGCTTTATAAATGCCCCTGACTAAAACACACTGCTTCAACATTGCTAATAATAATAATCATCATCATAACCAAAAAAAAACAAAAAAAAAACTTAAATAACTCTTTGCAAATATTCGACGGTAGAGGGCGATAAAAAGTCACTTAACGGTAGATTTCGAGGAGTTTTATTTCCATTTTTTTGTTCCACTTTTTCATAACGAGGAATTCTTTCTAAAAACCGACAGGATGAAATGAATCAATCAATTAGGTTTCACAACACTGGAGAGATAATAAAATAATAATTACTCCCAGCGCACTGACTGCACCGTGTAATGGACAAGTGTTATACTTGTGGCCAAGGACTTTTACCTGGACGTGATGTCATGTCCTACATCTCTTCTCAAACTAGTAATTTACTAAATATACACAGCACGCACATGTTTGTTACTATTGTTAAACTTTCTTTACATGTCCGAAGGAAATTGCTGTAGTCAGCACATCATATGCAATGGATCCAAGTAATTATTCAGGCCACGGGCACAACTGTACTACTACATATTCACATCGTATTCCTAGTCACAAATCGTAATCTGTTCCTAATACTACGTTACAATATAAATCTTTGCACATACTGTATTGATCTTTATTTAGTATTTTATGCATATATTATTTGTATCCAGTGTTGTTTATGCCCTATTGAGCTTTCCGAATGTCTGCGAAGCGCTTTGAGCATGGGAAATTCAGTATATAAATAAAACAATTATTATTATTATTATTATTATTATTATTATTATTATTGTTATTATTATTATATGGGTTGGCTGCTTATTATATTTGTGGCAAATTTTTAAACACGTTACAAAATGTATGCATGGTATGATAGCAGGTCCGTGCTCTGAGTTAACTGCTTTGAAGGACACACAGGTGAGGTGGGTTTGCGATGCTAAATTGGCTCCTGTTGTGTGTGCTCGCGCGCGTATATATATATATGTGTGTGTGTGTGTGTGTGTGTGGGCGCGTGTGTATATATGTATATATGTGTGCGCGAGCGCGTGTGTTGACCCGACGATAGTCTGGCGTTCTGCTTTGCCCTCGATGTTAGTTGAGTTAGCCTCCAGCTTCACTGCGTTCTTTTAGAAAATTTCAGTCACTAAATAAAAGAGACATTTTTGTTTTGCTCACCGCTACTTATATGAGACAGTCCATTCAGGTATAAGATGCGGCACATGGACAAGCGTTAGCGACTTTGCGGTCATTTAAGTAGCTACTTTGACGACAGTAGCTGCACTCTGGCATGTAAAAGAGGAAGATAATGTATAAAAATACAAGTTGAAGTGACCTCTGTCAAAACAAATGTGAAACAGAAATCCGTAATTTATGTAAAACAATGTTTCTCTTTTTTAAGGGTATGCGACGTTCAAGAAATAAATTCCTACGTAAGAGAAAATTACGTTACCATATTCATTAATTATTAACATATTTATATTAGCTGTGGGAAAACACTTTATTACGCCTGTGATTCAGACCCCTTCACTGTCTGCACACTTTACTGTTGATACATTTGCCGTTGGTGCCCATTAGTCTACCCGTAATAATTCATAATGGCAAAGTGAAAATATGCCTTCAGAAAGATATGCAAATTTATTAGCTATATTGCCGGGCGTTGTTCAGGAAATATAATAAAACAATGGACGTCAGCTATTATAGTACCTTTGTGCTGCTGACACTGTAACAATAAGCAAGTCACTTCACCTTTCTGGGCTTCAGCTGGAAAAACAAACGAAGTCTATGTGTGTCTCAATTTGTTTTTTTTTTTCTGTGATCAACTTTTTATTAAATGTATACTGTATATCAGATGGTCCCCTTGGATAAAAGTGTCATCCTTATCCAAGAAGTAATAATAACACCATTAGGTCACTGGAGCTGCCTACTCTTACAATTGGAGCTGCTTACAGTTGCCCACAAGTGAAACATTTCTGCTGTCGACCATTTTTTGCTTTTCCTAGTGACTTGACTGTTGTTGGTGAGTAGTGTGAAACTCCACTTTACAAGAAACTATTTTTTTTTAATTGAAACGGGTAATCAGTAGGAATAGGAAAATCTTATATATTATCGTAATTAGATATTTACTGTTTTCACGACAAGTGTATTTATAAATATACAGGATTTGCACTTTAGATTTCAGGCAGTATTCATACCTCTTCACTTTCTGCAATGCATTGTGCTTTGATTCTAAATGTGTAAATTTGCCATTTTTGCCTGTCACTCTGCAGTCAATAACCCATAAGGACAAACCGAATACATGTTTTCATAAATGTTAGTGATTTTTTAGAAATTTAACACTGAAGTCTTTCCTTCCTGTAAGTACTCAGACCTTAAATTCAGTACTTAGTAGAAGCCCCTTTGGTCAGCAATTACAGCTTTGAGTCTCCGACAAAAGCGCGATGGACATATGAGCGATGACAAACTCACTAACTGGTTTTCAACAAATGCGCGCTGACAAAATCGCCACGACAAAATCGCGAGAGAGGCCAAGAGAGTGGGACGCGTACGTGCGCATTATGTACACATTATGTGCTAGGTTATAACTGTTATAACTGCTGATAGCATGCCGCGAACAAATAACTCAGTCGAGGGTTGGCATAAGGCATCGTATACAAAGCAGAATTACCAGAAGTCAGGCAGCCAGCAAGTCTTAATACGCTCAACTATCAAGACGTCTTGCTGCAATTCTTCCTACAAATGCAGGGCGTGATCTTAAGGACTATCTGCTTGCCGTGTCTCATAATATTGACTTCTAAAATAAACATTATTATATATGCTTTAAACTAGTAATACATATTTGATGAAACTTTCACGATTTTGTCGGCGCTCATATGTCTATCGCGCAAATGTCGGTCTATCTATCTATCTATTCTATCTATCTATATCTATCTATCTATCTATCTATCTATCTATCTATCTATCTATCTATCTATCTATCTATCTATCTATCTATCTATCTATCTATCTATCTATCTATCTATCTATCTATCTATCTATCTATTATATAGTGTATCTATCTATCTATCTATCTATCTATCTATCTATCTATCTATCTATCTATCTATCTATGTGTTATATACAATGTATCTATCTATCTATCTATCTATCTATCTATCTATCTATCTATCTATCTATTATATATCTGCCTATATATCTATCTATCTATCTATCTATCTATCTATCTATCTATCTATCTATCTATCTATCTATCTATATTGCCTATCTATCTATCTATCTATCTATCTATCTATCTATCTATCTATCTATCTATCTATCTATCTATCTATCTATGTGTTATATACAATGTTTCTATCTATCTATCTATCTATCTATCTATCTATCTATCTATCTATCTATCTATCTATCTATGTAGGTGATAGTTCTATTCATAGATGGGTTATACAGTTACAGTCACAATTTAACAGACCCTTCCCATCCAAACTAATGGTGCTTGAGAGGATCTGCCAGGAAGAAGTGGAATAAACTGCCCAAACCCAGGTGTGCAAAGTTTGTAGAGTCTTACCTATTGGAGACACAAAGTTATAGTTTCTGCCAATCAGGCTTCTTTCTACAAGCACTGAATTACAGCTTTTAAGACTTATATGAATGAAAGAGTTCCGTTTTGGTTTTTATAAATTTGCATACTATTCTGAAAACATGTTCTCCTGGTCTTTTAGGGTTATTGCATGTAAAATGATGGGTAAAAATGGCATAATTTCTACATTTAAAATTAAACCTACAACACAATAAAGTGTGTGGAATGTGAATCCACTGTATGTTTCTATGTATCAGAATAATAAAAGACAGTCCAATCTTAAATTAACAAGAATACTTACTTGCAAAGTAGACCATTTAAGTGACCCATTCATATTAAATCACTTTGTTGTCAAATTTATCCACTTAAAATGAAATCTTCAACCCAGTAAAGTGTGCAGAATGTGAAGGGCTCTGAATACGTTCTGAATCCAGAGTATGTGTGGACCAGAATTAACATGAGAAGCACTTCAGGGATCTGATTTGAAGGTGGCCTGTGGCCGTGGCTCCAGGACCATTAGCATCGGGTGCAGAGTGCATGAGAGTTCACCTGACATGAGGAAGAAGAGCAGAGGTGCAAGAAGGAGGAAAGGCAGAAGGCGAAGGACAGCAGGAGGTGTACGAGGTCTTTTAATTTTGCCTGAATGCCTCATTTGTTGTATTTTTGTTTCCAAAGTCCTCTATTCTTTTTTTTTTTTTTTTATACTTTTAGTTTTTATAAGAACTTTTCTTTTTCTTAAATTTTCTGTGTGTGGGGACCACAAAGGCTACAAAAGATATATATTTTAAGCTAAGAGATATCAAAATGATAAACATTTGGGACCCTGAAAGGAATATCCCATTAAAGGTGTAGTTTGGCTGTTAGTGGTTGAATCCTGTTGCATTCAGGACATCCTTCTCCCTTGGAGGCAGTTCATATACTAAATACCACTTGTCTTTTTGCCATGATTCACCTTAGAGGAGGCTTAACAGTAATTGCTTATCGGTGATGTTACCACTGACAGCTGGTTGTTTCGTAAGCCATATTGTGAAAGGAAAAGGAGATTTAAGGCATTTTCACACCCATTATTTTTTCTGTACTTAACCCTGGTAGTTCAGTTCAATTAGATGAATGTGAACACACCAGTCGAACTGTAGCACGCAACCGGAAACGCTGGTCTTGATGTGGTGCCAAGTGAACCCTGGAGCAGAATGCATGAGGTATGAATGTGATCTGACACAGGACTGCTCTAACTACAGGAAATTGGGCAGGGCGCCAACCCACCGCAGCAAACATACTGTATATATGTAGGTTTTAAAATAAGCCCAATTTAAAGCGTGAGAAAAAACATGACATAAAATCCATTATCCAACCTGCTATATCCTAACTACAGGTTCACGGGAGTCGGCTGGAGCCAATCCCAGCCAACACAGGGCACAAGGCAGGAAACAAACCCTGGGCAGGGTGCCAGCGCACCGCAGTAGATAGTATACGAATACTGTAAATCCACACATGCATAGAGGCTCATTTGCCGCACCGGAGCTGCACTGAAATAAACCCCAGATCTGCATCTGCACACAATGAACTTTCTGCCACTGCTGTTGTTTTATTCCATCACAGGGTGAAGCACTACTACTGTACGGATTCATTATGGACTGCATTCTCTCAGTGGTATGCTTAACTGACAGACTGCAAATACCTGTTGAGATTGCATCTTCTAAGGAAGTGAGTCTGTATGGTCTGTTAAACGTTCAGAAGCTCACTGTTCAGGTTAGGGTGGCGGTCTGGCAACACTTGTTAGATCGGATCTAAATCACAAAAGAATGCCAGTTGAATGACTTTTGTTCTTTGAAGGCTTGGCTCGAAACCTGAAAACAGAATTCAGTCCTACTTTATTAATCATCCGCCGCAATACACCGGGACTGTTGAAGTGATGTGATCTGACTGATCTACACAGTCTTTTAAGTTCTCCTTCATAGACGGTCATAATTGTGTGTTGTTTAAATTCCTTGTTGATATTCCTACATGAAGCCTTACACAAATTACCTTATTTGCTCTTTTGTGCTTTTGCATTATTATTATTATTTTTTTTATTAATTCCTGCTTATTGTTTCTTATTTTCATTCAGGACTTTGTGTTTCTTATATTAATCTATTGTTTGGTGTTTAATGTTGATTTTCGTTTGTATAAAATGCTATTAAAGTAGGATCCTTTTCTGTTCTGTTATTCCTTTCGTTGCCATTATAATATTTGTGAAGCACTTTGAAAAATAAAACTGTATTATTATTATTATTATTATTATTATTATTATTATTATTATTATTATTATTATTATTATTATTCAGTGTTTGTTGGGGCCTCTTACCCTGTGGTCTGAATGTGGATGCGAAGGCTTCAGCGCAGTGATGGGGGCACTGGAGAGTAAACATGGCACCCTCCTTCAAATGAGATGGAAAACTGAGCTTCTGACTCTCTGTGGTCACTAAAGATTCCTGGGCATCCTTTATAAAGAGTTTAGCTAAATTACGCCACCCTGGCCTGGTCTTTCTGGCCCCCTGATCACCCACTGTTTCTAATACTAATCTCTCTCACCACTTCACCACCTGACAGCTAATGTGTGGTGAGTGTACTGGCACTAAATGGCTGCCGTGACCGCATCCAGGTGGTTGTTGCACATTGGTGGTGGTTGGAGTGGCTTCCCACTAACTATTTAAAGCCCTTTGAGTTGTGAGAAAAGCACTTTATAAATGTAAAGAATTATTATTATTATTATTATTATTATTATTATTATTATTATTATTATTATTATTATTCAATGTTTGTTTTCTCTTGCACAATGTCTTTATGGTTTTAGCTAGTAAATCCAGGCTGCGTCAAGAAGCCAAAGTGATTTGCCCTAACACCTTTCTAAGGAGGTGTGGAGTGCCCATAAATGCCATCTTTTGCACTTCACTAGCTGATGGGTGGCCTGGGGGCATCTTCAAGTTTTCCTCATGATCTTTCTTGAATGTACCTAATGCTCCAGCTATAACTGGCACAGTTCTAGTTTAACAGTTCCACATCCTGCTAATCTCAATTTCCAAATCCTTGTATTTACTGATCTTCTCAGTTTCTTTTAACATGATGTTCAAGTCGTCTGGGATGGCTATATCAATCAAAAGGCAGGTTCTCTCTTTCTTATTATGCAGCACAATATCAGGACGACTTGCTAGGATTGTTCGGTCTGTTGTTATTGGAACACCCCACATGCTGGTGATGGCGTTGATGTTCACGACCTTTTCTGGCTGGTGTTCATAATACTTGTCTGGCACTTGTAACCCTAGATTCTTGCACATAGTCCAGTGTACATAAGTGGCTACTTTATTATTAGTATTAGTATTAGAATTAGAATTAGTATTAGTATTATAAAGGCAGAGACAGTGGAAGAAGGTTTAAAAGTGTTTGACATATAATGTAGAGCAAGCTTATTCCAAAATTTAAGAAAATGCAGAAACCTCCACAATAGATAAAAGAGGAGCTAAAATAGAAGCTGTAAAGGAAAAAAAACAACAACAACAACTGTATAATTGCATAGATACCTGATGACCCTATTGATAACAGCAGGGCTTATGAGTGCGTGAGAGCAGCAAAGATACTAGGAAAGATAAAAGCATTACAAGAGTAATATTTCTAATGATGGCCCAAAAAGTTTAGTTCAATATTTTTAGTAGTAAAAGAACAGTTCATTCAGATATGGAGAGAAATCATGAATGCTTTGGATTTGAATATTGTTAAGGATTACACATGTGAAAAAGTCGATGGCATCCCAACAGTAACATGGATTGCAAAGACGGCACAAAGTGACTTGGACAGTATAGAGGGAGATGTGTTGCTCAAATGAAATAAGCTGAAATCAAACAAATTCAAGCAAACAAAATCAAATACACTGACAAATCAGAAGATTTATTTTCTTTCTTTTTACACATTTTTTTCTTTTTCAGTCATTGTAGTGAGTGTTCAGACCATTGTGTTTTTGTATATGGCTTTTGTATGGCTTCTTATACCCTGGACAATGGGAGTTCTTCCGGTGTTACGGCACAACCTATTGGAAATGTTTCTGGGTCAAATGGAAGCCCTACAAAGTAGGGATTACCTATCCTGGCGACCCCCACAGAACCCATATGGGCTAAAGGTCCCAGCATGCCCTGCAGATGTCCATGTGGAAATCCTAGTGTAACAAGGAAGAACCTGTCCTAGTAGGGATACCAACACACCCAATTCCATTTTGGAATCTCATGCTTGTCTCCTTGCTGAGACAGGATAATCCTTGCCTTCTTTGTCTTGTCCCATCCTGACTAGGATACCCACCCATGTGCACTATCTATCTATCTATCTATCTATCTATCTATCTATCTATCTATCTATCTATCTATCTATCTATCTATCTATCTATCTATCTATCTATCTATCTATCTATCTATCTATCTGTTATATAGTGCCTTTCATATCTATCTATCTATCTATCTATCTATCTATCTATCTATCTATCTATCTATCTATCTATCTATCTATCTTTGGGATATAAGACAGAAAATTGGAGTATGACACAAAAGCCGCCTCGGACACAAAGACACTCACAGCATCTGAACTCTGGACACTTAATTTCCTAGGAAGCAGAACTTTAACCAAAATCAATAGCATTATAAAATATATACTTAAGAAATTATTTATAAACTATACAGCTTCTCACACAAACAAGAAGACTTTTTACTTGTTAATAAAAAGATGCATTGTTGTAGGCCATGTTGCAACAGCTTCCCATATGTGCTGTGAAAATTCTCTCATTAAATGGAAGATTTAGGAAACCGGTGAGACCGCTTGCATGTGTGTGATATAGCTATAATAATGTATCATAAAAACGTATGTTTTTGGAGAATTATAAATGCCGTTTTCTGGATAATTGGTCTCAAATAGACTAAAGTGCTACATGGAGAAGAATAAATTAACTAATATTACTCTAGCATAGAATACATATTTATAAATGAAAATATGCTTGCAAGTGTCACTGGTTCATTTAACAA
Source organism: Polypterus senegalus (assembly GCF_016835505.1). Classification (NCBI taxonomy): domain Eukaryota; kingdom Metazoa; phylum Chordata; class Cladistia; order Polypteriformes; family Polypteridae; genus Polypterus; species Polypterus senegalus. Next base: position 14,393,075 of record NC_053158.1, read on the forward strand.
ATAATGGCCACTGTATGCCTGGCAGGGTTCACAAATTGTAAAGAAATATAAAGAACACTTGGATGGAATAATAATAATAATATCTGCTCATTTTGAAAAACACACCTCACCTAGAGCATTCTTATATTGGAGTGGTGAAATCTTTATCTAAACTTTTGCTTGTATCTACTTAAATATTATATGCAGTTCTGTGTCTTTATATAGTGTCATTAGCAACTCTTTAAAGAAGGCAAATACACAGATAAAGAGAAAATGTATTATTAGTTTGGCTGAAAATACTACAAAGAGTTTATTAGCATTCAGAAAATGTGAGAATTATGTTTTTTTTTATTTCTCCAGTGCTTTCAATACCATCCAGTCCTCCCTGTTAAGGTGTAAACTTAGAATTGTGATGTGATTGAAGAGCCTGTGGTGTCCTTTATAGTGGACTGTTTGTCTTTGTGAGACTCAGGGACAGACAGTGTGAGTAACACAGGAGCACCACAAAGTACAGGCCTGTCCCCTCCTCTCTTTGCTCTGGACACCTCATCACTATAAATACTGTATAACAGCAGGTCAAGTCACTTAGAGAAACTGATTCTTCACTTATGTGGTGTATTGATAAAGGGGACAAGACAGAGGAGAGGAGTCAGGTAGAAAAGTTTGCTTCTCGGTGCAAAGAGAATTGTCTGCAGGTTAACATCAGCAAAGCCAAGGAGCTTCTTATTGACCTTTGCCTCACCAAAGAGCCTCTGTGTCCGGTCACTGTTCAAGGAGTGGATGTAAAGGTGGTCCACTCCTACAAGTACTTGTGGGGTCCACATTAATGGCAGGTTGGGCTTGTCTCAGAACACAGAGGAACTTTAGAAGAAGGTCTTCCTTAGAAGACTCCATTTATTTAATATGAATAGTGACATCCTTCACATGTTCTACAATTCTGTGATAGCCGGTGCAAGTCTCTGTGCTGCAATGAGCTGGGCTGGGATTTTTGAGAGAGGCCCACAAAATTAACAAGCTGATTAAAAGAGCAGGCTCAGTTATGGTATGTGCTCTGTAACCCCTGGAGGTCGTAGCAAAGGAGAGAATGGAAACAAAACTGGGCACCAACTGGAACTGAGACTTCCAAGTCAGAAGTTTCCTTTACTTTCTTCTTATCACTTTCTTCCATTTTATTCGTTATATTGTGTGTTCAGACCATAGTGTGTGGATATATTGTGACCACCAGGGCACTCCAGCCACCCCACAGCACACGTTTATCTCAGTGGGGAAGCGCTTTTCCATCAATCCCAATAGCAGCACAGATCAAGAACCAAGTGCAATTCATCACAGTCCTTTCTTTTCTTCTCTCTCTTATTCCTCCTTTCCGCCTCCATTCGTCCACTGGCAGGCTCCGTCCATCTTCCTCCCAACTCTGGCTCCCCTAGTGAAGTGAGGCAGCTCCTTTTAGGCTTCTCCCCAGATGGCTCATCAGCATGATCTGGAGTCACTCCCAGGTGTGGTGGAAACCCAATGTAGAGCTCTGCAGCATCCCCTGGTGGCCCTCACGGAACCCAAGAGGCCTGTCCTGAACTCCAACTCCAATGAAGCCCCGTGGTAGTCCATAGCAAACTGGGGGGCTGCTCTCTAGCGCTCTGGGGAGGCAACATTCTGTGCACATGGTTGTCCATCACTACATATCTTATATATAAATGTCTACACATTTTTACTGTGTGTGTCTGTCTGTCCACCTCCAAGGAAGCAGAAACTCGCTTAGCCGCTAATAACACAAATGAGGCCAGCACATGAGCAAAATAAAATCACTGAAGAAAGACAAACTTACTTAGCCAGTAATAACACAAGTGTGGTGAGCAAAATGAAACCTCAGAAGGAAGACAAAGTCGCTAACATCAGCAAAACCCTATCACTTTTATTTTTTCTCCCGCTAATACACAAACGAGGCGAGCATGTAGGCAAAACAAATCCTCCTAAAAGTAAGAGATGCCCAGAGTAGTTCCTTTCAAGTAGCTGACATCTCTACATTTCAGTTTTGTTTCCTGTGAATTTCAATAGTTTCTCTGACACCAGGCATAAACCACTAGTATGTATATATATATATATATATATATATATATATATATATATATATATATATATATATATATATATATATAAAAAATCCTGGCAGGGAGACCAGGGAGACGAGACGTGATCTCTCGGAAGACAATTTGACGTCCCATGAGAGACACTTTAATGTCACGTGAGACAAGGCAGTGAGACAGAAGGAGAGCTGCTGTACAGGCTTTTAAATGATCAACGAGCAGTGCGACAAGCAGAACACGCAACTCGTCAGCAGCAACTGATCTGTCCGCATCTCCTTAGCTTGCGTTCAGCTACCCCTGTTCACAACGCGAGCAGGAGAGATGCGAAGTGGCAGGAGCGTAGTGCGCCTCCTGGGGGGTTGAGTGAAGTGATCGAGACCTGATCATCTCAGAGAGACACTTTGAAGACACGCAAAAGTAAACATTACCAACCGTAGGAAACAAAACCCGTGAGACGATGACTTTTGCACGTCACGCCCTACTTACAATTTAAAACAAGTTCACGGATATCTAACCTAGCAGCTGTAGGAATGCTTTTGGCAGACACGCTTCATGCGCTCCCAGCTCTTACAACAACAACAAGCAGAACACGCAGCTCGCCAGCAGCAGCTGCAGCAAGATGATCCAAGCGCATCTCCTTAGCGTGTGTTCAGCACCCCCCCAAAATTGTGAGCGGGAGAGATGCGAAGTGGCAAAGGGCAGCTGCTGTACAGGCTTTTAAATTATCAACGCAAAGCATGACAACGAGAACATGCAGCTCACCAGCAGCAGCAGAAAGACAGCAGCTGATCCGACCGCATCACCTTAGCTTGCGTTCAGCACCCCCCCTTCACGACATTATACATCCTGCGAGAAAGAGATTTAACCACACGGGGTAGGAAATAAAGGAAAAATATTGTTTTTACAAAAGTTTTAAATTAAAAGTGAAAATAATGCATATGTAGCAATTGAAAAATACATGAAAATAACAATCTCTTTAAATTGTATATATACAGTATAACCTGGGGGTGGGCGAGCAAAGTGAGCAGGGGGCGGAGATATAAATATATAGTAGACACCAGAGGGTGTACAGCTCCCCGAACCCCAGACACAACAGACATAGTGTCAGGTTCAGCACACAACACATGTTTATTCCCGTTGTCTCATTCCCCACAGTGTCACAGTTCCTAAGAAGAACACAAAATATCGCCCTTTTTTCCTTTCTTCCTTCTCTCTTTCTTGTTCCGCCTCCACTCCTCTCCCGGCAAGTTTTGTCCACCTCCTCCCAACTCTGGCTCTTCGACTGGAGTGAGGTGGCTCCTTTTGTTCTGCTCCTGGGAGTGCTCCATGTGGCTCATCAGTGTTACCAGGAGTGGTAGAAGTCCAGAATAGGGTTCTGCAGCTCCCCCTGGCAGCCCCCTTAGAACCCAACAGGGCTGTATCAAACTAGCATGCCCTGTATAAATCCGTGGAGCCACAGCCCTCCAGGAAGGTTGCCCTCTAGCATCCCAGGGTAGGCACTGCTTCACCGATGATCTCTCCCCCAGCCCTTCCTTTCCGTTGGCGTCCTGGCTGGGTAATGGCCGTGGCCGCCAGTCACTATATATTATGACGTTTGAGTCCCTGTCTTACAACCCAAAACACAAGGCTGAGTTTCAGTAGTTTAGCAAAACCAGCTTTATTCAGCTTGAAACAGGAACAGAACGGTTATTTATTGTAGCGGGATCTACCACTTTCCTATATACAGACACAGCAATCAGGCAGGATCATGGCCAGGTTAGTGGGAAAGTAATATTGTTCCCTGCATTTATAACATTCCTTGAATTATCTATCAATGGCAGCTGTTTATAGCGCAACTGAAATCGGATCGGACTTGCTTCATCAACGGTGAGCCGCTGCAGCACTGTGAGACTGCGGTTGCCCCGGCAGCGGATAAACAATCTTCCACAGAAGCGGTTATCACACTTTGGGATGCTCTTTGGCATGTCATCCCAAAAGAGTTTAGGAACCTCACAATATATATATATATATATATATATATATATATATATATATATATATATATATATATATATATATATATATATATATATATATATATACGTATATATATACAATACAGGCCAAAAGTTTGGACACACCTCCTCTTTGAATGTGTTTTCTTTATTTTCATGACCATTTACATTGGTAGATTCTCACTGAAGGCATCAAAACTATGAATGAACACGTGTGGAGTTATGTACTTAACAAAAAAAGATGAAATAACTGAAAACATGTTTTATATTCTAGTTTCTTCAAAATAGCCATGGTGACCATGGGCCCCTACAGGGTTGAGCTTCAAAGCTGGGGGCTGAATACTTACCTGTATGTGACACTTCAGTTTCTATTTTTATAAATTAAGAAAAATACTATTTGCGGCCAAATTTTCTTCAGTTTGCTTTTCAAGGTAGCTTAGGAAACCAAAGCTATGCAGCAAAATCAGATTATCAATAGTGTCACTGTTAAACAGTTACTACTCTTTGTCTTTTATTTATCTATTAGTGAGTGAAATAGGAGAAGTTTACCCCTTCAAAAAATGAATGTAATATTCCCAACAAAGAATTACTATGATTGGTCTGCTCAGTGATGAAAAACCTTCATGCGAGTATCATAAAATATTAACACAATGCAGCGTTATGCAGATTTTTATTTCCTTTACTGCAGGAACTGCTGCAACATGATGGGTACGTGTTCAGTTTGCTTGTCTCTGTTACTGACAGGTAATCCTAATATAAACTACAAGCCCAACAAACAACACATTTCTTTTCTTTATGCATGGACTGCTAGAAATACAAGTTTAACATATTACACGAATAATGGATAAATAATCCCAGAAATTTGCATTGGAAATTAATTAAAGACTTGCGATGAAAACTGTTTCCATCCCACAGTTCAGTCTTAAATTTAATTACATAAGGACTGGTACTCTGCAATCAGTGCATATTAATTTGTTTTGATGTGCCGTCTGTTTTATTATTATTATTTTTTTCACGGATGGGCTTGTTAAGTGGAAATTCTCCCCGACAGAAAAGAGAAGGGAAACAATAATGTGTTATAAATATTAAACATACCTCTGAAATGAAACAGTTGACGCACTTGTTAGCCAGATGTGCTCTCACCGCTTTTGAATGGTGACAATAAAACAAGAGCTCACATTGGAAGGGAGAACATTTAACTATTTGGACTGATGGTCTGTGGATTCAACTTCACTGGTAAAAGTTTGAATTGACCACAATTCTATCCCCAAGCTGTGAAATGAAAGGAGTGACCCAAAGTATTTTTATATAAAACTAGCTGTGTAAGGCTGTGCTATAAAAAACCTGGGCTCCTAGAAACTATTGAAATCGTCAGGAAAAAAAATTGAAATGCAGAGTCGGCGGTTTCATTTTGCAGACATGCTTAGCCCCTACCCCCCCGTCTATCACCAGCTAAGCGAGTTTCTCTCTCGTTTGTCTTTCCTTGGCGGTTTCACATCAGCGATGGAGTCACTTTCTTTCAGCTTCATTCTGTGGCCTTGTACTTCTTTCTTCTTCCGACTCGTTAACTTGGGGAATTCTGCTGACTCTTTGAGCTTCATGCTGTAGCCTTGCACTTCTGGGCCAGACAGACACACACACTTCCACGTGTAGACGTTTTTATATAAAATGTATTCTATATGGAATTCCTCAAGGCTCTATCCTGAGTCTGCTGCTCTTTTTCGATCTCCATGCTTCCGTTAGGTTTAGATTATCTCAAGGCATAACGTGTGCTACCACAGCTATGCTGACGACACACAACTGCATTTATTAATGGCACCTGATGTCCCCGACTCTTTTGTCTCAATGACGTAATGTCTTACCTGTGTTTTTGAATGGATGAGTAGTAAGTTTCTCAAACTAAAAAAGGAGACAACAAAAATTTTAGTGATTGGCAAAAATGGATATAATGAGGGTATTAGAAATTAACTTGATGCATTAGGATTAAAAGGCAAGACAGAGGTAAAGAATTTAGGGGTAACTATTGACTCTGACCTTAATTTTAAATCACATATTAATCAGATTACTAGGACAGCATTTTTTCACTTAAGAAATATAGTAAAAGTTAAATCTCTTATAATACTGCAAGATGATGAGAAATTAGCTCACGCTTTTGTTTTTAGTCAACTAGATTATTGCAATCCACTCCTCTCAAGACAACCCAAAAAAATACATCAATCGATTGCAATGTGTGCAGAATGCAGCTGCTAGAATCTTAACTAGGAAAAGAAATTCCAAACACATCACCCCAGTCTTGATGTCACTACATTGGTTACCTGTGTCATTTAGAATTTACTTTAAAATTCTGCTGATGGTTTACAAAGCCTTAAATAATTTGTCTTCTATCCCAGTATGTCTATCATCTTACACTCTAAATCGTAACATTAGATCCTCAACTGAGTGTCAGCTTAGAATTCCAAGAGCTAAACTTAAAAGAAGTGGCGAGGAAGACTTCTGCTGTTATGCACCTAAAATCTGGAATAAATTACTAGTAGAAATTTGCCAGGCTAATATAGTGTAGCACTTTAAAAAAACTGATAAAAACTCATTATTTTAACGTGGCTTTCTCATAGCTTCATTTTAGTTTAATCCTGATAGTCTGTATATGAATTTATATATATATAATATATAATAATATATATATACTAGCAAAATACCCGTGCTTTGCAGCGGCGAAGTAGTGACTTAAACTGTTTATTTTAAGAAAATTAAACCTTTTTAAACTGAGGGAAAATATACCAATAATTATTTGTTAAGGATCTCTTTGTATATCACATTGTGAGTTTGGCCCTCCGGTTGTAATATGACCAAGCTGTGCACTGAGCTTACTCTTGAGCATGCAACGTACAGTTGGCCATGTGAACAGTAATCTTGTTTCAGCTCTCACAGCATGGATTGCTGCTGTCATAATCGGTTTGAGTTTCATGGTTTGTTTCAATGATGACAGTATTTGCAGGACTTGTGTTGAAGTGACATTCGGCATCTGTCAAGCGTTGTAAGCATACAACTGGTTTCATCGATAACTTCGCATCCAGCTTTTGAGAGTTTAAACATTCATAAACATCAAAGTGTCCACTACTGAAATCGTCATCTGTGAGTCTAAGATGTCTAAGAGGCACTGGCAGTTGTCGAAAGGTGTAAAATATTTGGCCATTTCGATACACTTGAAAGCGACAACCGAACAATTCACCGGCAGCCATCAACTCACATGCAGAACCATAGGTGAAGGGCTTAAGCATTTCACTCTTCTAGTGCTCCTGTGTAGTATAATTATCTCCTGTACAATCATCAGTCCACACCTTGAACCTGTCCCAGTCATTCAATACATAAGACACAATGTTTCTCCAGATATCAAGAGTGAGCCTGATATGGCCGTGCAATATGTAACACAGAGAATGGAAAATGCAGGTGCCATCTCCGGGCATGGAAACCACTCGGTAAGTGACAGTTCTTTGATCGATGGTGATCACCTTGATAGACATGTTAATGGGGGTACGGCTGGAATGATAAAGGAAATGGGTACCTGAACAATGTAAAGTAAGTCTAAAATACCTACACAATAACTATATTCGTAATAAACGAACAATAAAACAGCGGAGAAGCCATGGATTAAATAAAAAGGCTGTAGTTATCAGCAGGGAGACGTGAATCCCATGGCGAAGCAGCGAAGGGAATGTAGAGACCGGAGCGATGGATGGCCTTATATAGGCAGGCAGCCAACAACGTGGGAACCGTTGGGATGGGGGACCCAACGCCGCCTCACACGGTGACGGAGCTGCAGGCTATGGACGTATATATGTACATAAGTAGGATTCTGTTACCACCACCTACTTAAAGCATCATGATGCACCAACATTGATGGACTGAAAGCCAGAAGTCTACGTGACCATCATCATCAGGTCCTTCCATGAAAACCGTAAATACAAAGAGGACTGTTTGACTTATGTTAGGTAGATTGCCCAGAGGGGACTGGGCGGTCTCTTGGTCTGGAACCCCTACAGATTTTATTTTTTCTCCAGCCTTTGGAGTTTTTTTTTTGTTTTTTCTGTCCACCCTGGCCATCGGACCTTACTCTTATTCTATGTTAATTAATGTTGACTTATGTTTATTTTTTATTGTGTCTTCTATTTCTCTATTCATTTTGTAAAGCACTTTGAGCTACATTTTTTTGTATGAATATGTGCTATATAAATAAATGTTGATTGATTGATTGATTGGGAACCTGTATACCAAATTTCTTGAAGATGGGCCCATAAGTAACAAAGACTGTTGGAAAGTTCAATATGGCGGCTGACAGTGGCGTCATACCACCGAAATAAGTACGTACATTGGTTTCGGTTAGCGCAGGGAAGCCACCTACCAAATTTCGTGAAGATGGGGCCATGAATAAGAAAGTTCAACATGGTGGACATTGTTGACTTTTATGACCGTTACGTGTAGAATTTTGAAATGAAACCTGCTTAACTTTTGTAAGTATGCTGTAAGGAATAAGCCTGCCAAATTTCAGCCTTCTTCCTACATGTGTTGGAGAATTAGTGATGAGTCAGTCAGTGAGTGAGTGAGGGCTTTGCCTTTTATTAGTATAGATATATATATATATATATATATATATATATATATATATATATATATATATATATGTATATATATATATATATATATATATATATATATATATATATATATACAGGGTGAGTTCAAACTATGTTAACATTAATATATGCAAGATGATTGCAGGACATGCAGGAATGTCTCAACCTGTTTGCCATCATGTTCAACACATGTACAATATGTGGCACATAAATTTCTCATAAAAATTATATATAAGTATATAAATATTAGTACCAATAGTGTTAAAATAATTTTGATTCACCCTCACGCTATGCTTACCAACACCCACCCACACCTGTGCTTCGCACCAGCAAATTTGCGTCTCTGTCACCTTCACTTTCACCAAACAACAAAACTTTTAATTCTCGTGGATACGCCTCTTCATTGGGAAGAAACACTACCTTTCCCTGACGGCAACACAAATTAGATGATCTACAAGTCTCCGACTTAAAGTTTAAAGCCAAACAATATCTATATCAATATTCTTCTGCCATATCACATATGTCCATATATTCAATCTCTTTTCGCTTTTACCTTTTCATCAATATTGTATTGAATTTTGATTGTGTTTGGAATTACATCGTGGCAACGCAATGTTTAACTGCCCGTGAGAGAATATCGTTTCTTTTTCTCTACAGGAAATGTGTCTGACAATAGCATTCACACAAATGAAAAATGACTGAACCGTGTGCGTGGTTATGTTGGCAGGACTTTTTCAAATCTCTTTGGTCTTGTCTCGCTGGGCTTGAAATTTTATCTCGCTGAATTTCACTTTCACCAAACAATAAATCTTTTAATTCTCACAGATACGCCTCTTCTTTTGAAACACTATTTTTTTTTTACTCTGATGGCAACATGAATTAGACGATCTACAAGTCTCCGACTTAAAATTTAAATCCGAATAATATATTCGATCTGTTTTGCTGTTCCATTATTTCACTGAGTAATAATTTCCATTTGTTTGTGCTAATGTGATCTTTACAATCCATTTTTTGAGACATTCAAATTTTCTTATTTCCATTATCTCTAACCTGCTCTGCATGTGTACTGCACCAGTGGTTTTGAATTCTTTACGACGTTCTACTTTGTTATATTCTCTTTGTCTTTTATTTCCAGCCCCTGGTGTGGTTAAATCTCTTGTCTCGCAGGATGTGAAAGTGTCTCTCCAAGAAAATCATATTTATTATATATATATATATATATATTTGTGCAGTATATATACAGCTGAAAAACTTTAGGGAACACTTAATCATCTCAGGTCAGTTAAGGTCCAAGGATATCAATCTGTCCAGTTAGGAAGTATAAGCGATTGTGAATCAACTTCACCTGCTTTGTTGCAAATAAAAGTGACAACAAGTGCACTGGAGAGGCAACCGCAAGACACCTGCCAAAAAGAAAATGTTTTTGCCGATGGTGGCCACAGACAATTGCCCTCTCCTTATCCTGCCTGACTGATTCTTCTTTACTTTTGCATTTTGCTAGTGTCCTTCAAGTGAATTCAGGCTGCACAGGTAGTTCAGCTCCCCCAGAATGGCACAGACATACATGCCATCAGAAAAGGGTTTGCTGTGTCTCTCAGCACAGTCTCAAGAGCATGGAGGAGGATCTGGTATGCATGTTTCTGACCAAACTATCAGAAATAGACTCCATATTGGTGTGAAATGCCATGGTGAACATTATGCAGCCTTCAGCCTCATTGAGCATAACCAGTTTGATGGTGGGTCAGTGATGGTTTGGGGAGGCATATACTTTGAGAGTCACACAGACCTCAGTGTGCTAGGCAACAGTACCCTGAGTGCTGCTAGGTCCCAAGATGAAATCCTCAGAGCCATCGTCAGACCTTACGCTTTTTCAGGGGGCCTTTGGTTCCTCCTGGTGCTGGACAATGCCCAGCCTTGTGTGGATGGCGAAGGCATTGATGCCACTGACTGACCCTCACATTCTCCAGGACTTAATCTAAATGAGAACTTCTGGGATGTTATGTATTGGTGCATCCAACACATCCAAGTAGCACCACAGACTGTCCAGGACCTCACTGATGCCCTGATCCAGGTCTGGGAAGATACCACCAGGACACCATTTGCTGTTTCATCAGGAGCAGGCCCAGTCATTGTTATGATAACTTTGTCGGAAGTTCATACAGGCATGTGGGGGCCATACACACTACTGAGTCATTAGGAGTTGCTGTGATTAAATTCATGCAAGTTGCATCAGCCTGTGATTTAAATTTTTGAATTTGATTTTTGGCATAATGCTGAATCCAGCACTCAATGGGTTAGTGATTTTGGTTTCCACTGACCGTTATTACATCACTTTGTTCTCAAACAATTACACAGCATTACCCAGTAAAGATTTTCATCTTAAATATTTCGTTCATCATGATCCGATGTGTGATTTAAGTGTTCCCTACGTATGGTTTACTATCTTATGTCAGCCACTTGCCTTTGTTCATAGGACATTCCTGCCCTCTTGTGGATGGTGGACAACATTACACCCAAGCAAGGGCACAGATGCTGAATGGATGGATGGGCGTCTTATGACTTTATTTAAATACAGAAATATACACAGATCAGCCACAACATTAAAACTACCAGATTACTATTGTGTAGGCCCCCCTCTCGCCACCAAAACAGCTCCAACCTATTGAGGTATGGACTCCACAAGATCTCTGAAGATATCCTGTGGTATCTGACACCAGATGTTAGCTGCAGATCCTTATTTTTATGAAAATGTGCTAAATAAATAAATGTTGTTGTTGTTGCTGTAAATTGCTGCAATCTCTTCCTCAGATAAACAATCCACACGTACCCAGCCGTCCATATGATCAAAAAAGAAAATATGATTCATAAGAACAGGCTACCTTCTTCCATTGCTCCATGGTCCAGTTATGAGAGTCATATGCCCATTGTAGGTGATTTTATTGATGGGCAGGGATCAGCCTGGGTACTCTGATGGAATGCATTGCGTATTCTAACACCTTTCTATCATGGCCAGCAATTTGTGTTAGAGTACCTCTACGATGGGATTGGAGCAGACAGGCTAACCTTCGCTCCTAATGTACATAAATGGGACTTGGGTGCACGTAACTCTATCACCAGTTCACCAGTTGTCCTTTCTTGGACCACTTGTGGTAGGTATTAACCACTGCATACTGGCAACACCCCACAAGACCTGCCATTTTGGAGAAGCTCTGACCCAGATGTCAGGCCATCACAATTTGGCTCCAATCGAAGTTGCTCCATTTCCTCACGCTTGTCCATTTTTGCTGCTTCCAACGCATCAACACTTCAACAACTGGCTGTTCACTTGCTGTCTAACATATCTCACCCCTTGGCAGGTGCCATTGTAACGAGATCATCAGTGTGTTTCACTTCACCTTTCAGTGGTTTGAATGTTGTGCCTGATCAGTGCATGTAGACTGTCTGTATGTTTTCCAGTTATTCAGGGCGCATTTCTAGTGTATTTTGATTTAATCTCATATTATGATGTTAAAGATATTTATCAGAGTGGTCTCTATATGGTCTCCAGGTTGAAATGACACATCATCTACTTTATTTCTACGCTGTATTGTCTCCAAGATTCAATTACAAGACTCTTTGATTTTGATGCACACTTAGTCAGTTACTTTAGAGATTTGTGTATGAATGCTTGATATTTTTATGCCGTAAAGAATAGGAATTCATTGGTATGCATAAACAGCAGCAGCTTTCCCTATCTCTGGTATTGTATCTGCACTTTAATGCTGCACTATGAAAACCCAGCTTTTCACTGGACATATTTCAAGGGACTTAAATATTACATTCCTCCCAGGTTAGTTTTAAAGCAGGCATATTTCAACATTATAATTTTATGGCACGATTGCACTGTATCTTTTATTCAGGTTATTCAAATATCTTAAGGAGGGAATAAGGAAGACAGCTGAATACCTCACAGCATACAATAAAATAAGTAGTCCATCTCTAAAATTTACATAGGGCCTGCTTTCTTCCTCACTAATAAAAAAAGGCCTTTCATCTAATAGTATCTTTGTAGAAATGCAAGTGTATAATTTCATGATCCCATATATTTGAGGTGTCTTTTTATTTAAGAGCAAAGAGTAAAAACTCCTGTACATGTTTAGTGGCAGGCAGGCAGGATTGCAGAGTGAAATTATTCTCTTGTCTTTTCTGATCACCACCAGTAATTCAGCCCATCACTCTTGTCAGTTTCCGAAAATCACAGAAACAAGGCTGACAAAGAGACACATGTGAATTGAGATCATTCAAATGAATCGGTCCATCCTGCAGTGACCCACCTTCCGAACTAGCAAGTCTGAATTAACAGCAAAGCAAATAAACTGAAAAGACTTATGAATGTTCCTGTGGCATAGCAGGGTTTGTGGAGCTCAGTTTTCGATGGGGTATAGGCAGAGCACCTCCCAGAGGTTGATGTGGTGATCTAATGCCCGTGCATTCATTTGCAAATACGTGTGGTTCGGTCGATTGTCTTGTCAGAGCTCCGGGAGCCGTAATCAGTGCCATCCCTTGAAGGTGTATAAAGGAGCTTCAGCAGAGAGCAGGAAAAAGAAGGAATGAGACACGGAAAGGTTAAAGAGATTGCAGGATTGAGAGGGGGGCCGGTGTGACGTAGAGTACAGGCAGGCAGTCGGGAAACTGAACAACCAGAGGGCCTCATTTATAAAACTTGCTTCCACACAAAAAAAAAGGCTTGAAATGTGCATACGCAACTTCCTACACAAATATCAGAATTTATAAAAGAAAACTTGACGGGAGAATAGGCGTTTAATTACGGGAAATCTGATCCATGCATTTGGAACATTTCAGAGAAACTGGAAAATGAAGTCACCCTTGGTCGAGTAGGGAAATGCAGCTGAATCAGATAAATGACAACTCCCACACATATATCACCGAGCTGTTATTATAATGTGCGTTGATGGGACAAACATATTACACCTCAAATGTAATGCACAGACCACATTTTAGTTCATTTTTAAGAGGACCAATGCTACGTATTTGCACTGAAGGACTTCAGTACAGTGAACTGAACAACAGGTCAGGAATAGCTCAGTCATGCCCACTGTGCTGGAAGCCTTTTACCGGCCAACAAAATTCTGCATCCAATTTTATTATGGTGTTGGTGTACATACATATAATATAGCATGCTGTTACCAATATTAAAAAAGGCAACTTGCACCATTTCCCTAATGTAATTGGTTCACTTTAATGCCCTCATATTGCAATAAGCTCACCTAGCGAGAATGACACTACTGTGTTAACCATAAGGAATGACATTCCATTAACATTGTCAGGACTGCTTAGTCATAATGTTGCATAAAAAGGCATCTCCAATTACAGATGTCATTCGCAGATCACAATCAGAGAGCGTAAATGTGTTTTTTTCCTCCTTTCTGTAATTGCATACTTATGTTGCTAACTAGCGATCTTCTTTGTTGTTTGTGATTTGACTTTTTTTTATTTTTTATTTCAGGCATGGTGCTGCTGGTGGAGCTCACTGCATTGACAGAAGCAGTAACTTGTTGCCATTTAACATATTTGTGCTTGTTACTGACACAAGCACTTAGGCCACCGAATCAAGGTTCTTTTTATGCCTCTAGTTTAGATACAAGAACTTCTGTCACACACTACTAGATGTGTCAGGGGCTGCTCTACCAGCAAATGAAGGGCTGCAGCATTGTGATTGCATATGTATGAGGCTGATTAGCATGGTCCATATACTGTATGGTTGTTCCAGAGTGGCGTTTGAGGCACACATTTACAAGATGATTGTGATTTATAAAAGGGTAAATTGTGCAAATTTTCCTGTTTTTGGCGTATGCATAATTTCATGCTCAAAATCACACAATGATTTACAAATGAGGACCCATGGGAGGAGGATATGGTCGACACTCCAGAAGGGGCTGATGGTCGCTCCTGCTTTCAGATCTGTCAAACGCTACAGTAGGGCTTTTGTGTAAGGCCAAGGAGTGGCATTTGGAGACAAGGGAGCCAAGCATCTAATGGACTGGAGCATAGTTAAAGGGTTGACTGTGCCCATCAAGAAACATCTCCACATGATGAGGTGACCTATATGGCTGAGCTGAGGGACGTTGTTTGTAGAAAGAAACACTGAGCCTCTGGACTCTTTTTATGGAAGAATTAAACCAGTGGGATTTAAACTTTGATTTTATTATATACTGTTTATTGATTTTAACATCCACCCAAACACCTGTTTTTATTATGGATTTTTAATTTTTATGAAGACTTGCACTGCACAATTTGCACTAATAATTGGTTTGTAATAAAATCACACAACACTTTCCACCACCTCTTGACTGTGTGTGTATTCTCATTTGCCCAGCTCATCCTTGGACATTTTATCAGTGGTTTCAAGTCCAAGAACTGCTAAGTACCACGGAGCCAACCTGGACCGTTACAGTTATATTTTAAGCATGTGAGATCTGTGCAAATGCTTGCTAGTGAGATTAGTGTTACATATTTTTTAAATAAGTTGAAGTGGGTCCACATTTTCATTTATTTGCTTAATGGATGCTTTTATCCAAAGCTAATTATAAAAGAGGTAAACATATAATACAATACAATTTATTTTGTATAGGCCAAAATCACAAAAGAAGTGCCGCAATGGACTTTAACAGGTCCTGACTTTTGACAGTAATCCTTGACTATCTAAGAAGACAAAGAAAAACTACCAAAAAAAAATTCTTGTAGGGAAAAAAATGGAAGAAGCCTTGGGAAAGGCAGTTCAAAGAGAGAACGCTTTCCATGTAGGTTGGGCATGCAGTGGGTGTCAGAAAAATTGGGGTAAATTCAATACAATACACAGAACAGAACACATCCTCAATACAGTATAATAGTGCAATAAAAATATTACAAGTACAGAGCAGAATTTAACAGTAGATGATATCACATAATACGATTTGGATTTGTTTAGAGTCCTGGAGACCTCGGACATTGAGCTGCCTCCTCCTATTGGCCATTCCACAGCTGAGTCAGTGCTGGACTAGCTAATCCAATGAAAAGACCCCTCTATCACACAATTCCTGTGATTCTCCAACAGAGATGACTTTACCTTAGTCAGGCAGAACAACTTGGCAGGTGGGCATTGGCACCAAGTGTCACATTTGTGTACCGAAAGAGAAAAAAAATAGTTGAGGGTTAGTAACAAATTACAACTAACATATTACTTATGTTTTTAATGCTAATGACCAAACACAGATAGTCTGTACAGTTAATCAGCAGCTCTAGTCAGGGTGTGCTAAACTGAAGTAGTGAGTCTTCAGCTGGGATTTGAAAGCTGAGACCTGAAGGGGCATCTCTTATAGTAGCAGGCAGACCACTCCACAGTTTAGGGGCCCTGTAACTAAAAGCTCGACCTCCTACTGTTATTTTATTAATTCTTAGAACATAAGCAAACCAGCATCTTGAGATCTTAATGTGCTCTCAAGTTTGTAAGTCACGATAAGTCAGACCTTGGCCATTTAAGGCTTTATATGTTAAAAAGATGATTTTGAAATCTGCCCTAAACTTAACTGGGAGCCAGTGTAAGGATTTAAGAACTGGAGTGATGTGTTCATATTGTATGTATGCTGTTCAAGTCACTCCTGAACAATTTAGCTGATTTTTCATCCACTGCCCTTCCACCTACTTTGGTACCATCTGCAAACTTAACCAGCTTATTAATACATATTAAAAAGAGCAACAGCTGAGCACTTACCCCTGATCGACACCACTTTTAACACCACCTACTACACTGCATATTGAGATACGGTATGTACACACATACATTATGTACTGAAATATAAATTCGATATAGTGAAACTTCTACAAAGTACATTGAAACATTTATATTATGCACTGAAATGTATACACTCTATAGTGAAACAGCCATCCATCCATTTTCTAACCCACTGAATCCGAATACATGGTCACGGGGGTCTGCTGGAGCCAATCCCAGCCAACACAGGGCACAAGGCAGGAACCAATCCCGAGCAGGGTGCCAACCCACCGCAGGACACACACAAACACACCAAGCACACACTAGGGCCAATTTAGAATCGCCAATCCACCTAACCTGCATGTCTTTGGATTGTGGGAGGAAACCCACGCAGACACGGGGAGAACATGCAAACTCCACGCAGGGAGGACCCGGGAAGCAAACCCGGGTCTTCTAACTGCGAGGCAGCAGCGCTACCACTGCACCACCGTGCCGCCATAGAGAAACATGTACACTTTATTCTAAAACTCTCACGCTCAGTGAGAGCGGAGATAATGATAAAGAGTTGGGGACAACATCCGGTGACACTGTATAATTTTTAAGAAGTAAAGGAGCTTGTCAAGGTGCGACATATGATATAACTTGTGCCTTAGTGTGCAGCCAATGCCATTGCAGGCGGCTTGCTGACGAGCTTTGCTGCAGTGCTCAGTTACCTACTACAGTGCTGCCACCTAGTGGACTGCCATTGATTTTTTTTTTTTCAGATGCAACAGCTTACAGAAAATTGCGTTATAAATAGACAGTCCATAATTATATCATTATGAAAAAGAAACAAAGTGGCCGATGTTCAGAAATAACTGGATTTGTTGGAAATGAATATTTTGATGAGAGTGATAGTGATCCTCGTAGTTAGGAAACCCAAGTTTGCATCTCTGGTCCTCCCTGCATGGAGTTTGCATGTTCTCCCCATGTCTGCTTGAGTTTCCTCCGAGGTACTCAGGTTTCCTCCCTCAGTCCAAAGACAAGCAAGTTAGGTGCATTGGCGATTCTAAATTGTCCCTAGTGTGTGCTTGGTGTGTGTGTGTGTGCCCTGCGGTGAGCTGGTGCCCTGTCCGGGATTTGTTTCCTGCCTTGCGCCCTGTGTTGGTTGGGAATTGCTCCAGTAGACCTCCGTGATCCTGTAGTTAGGATATAGTGGGTTGGATAATGGATGGATGGATGATAGTGATAGAAAAAATGACAATCAATTGGATGATGTTAAACGTGTGGGCTCTGGCACGGATGTGGTTCGCTGCCCCGAAAACGTTGCAACATCACAAGACGTCTGACTTGTCCTGACTGTCATGACAGAACTAAATTTACATTCTGCTACCCACTGATTATAAACAGTCACCAACTACCAAATGGTTTGTGTGCGACAAGCGTGGAAAGCTCAAAGAAAGCTAAGAAATACATTATATTTGAGGCACATGTTCTTCTAAGCCTGCGTGGTGCCATGCATCCAGGACACATCATTCAATTGTTGACTTTTAGTCATAGTGCTGATCAAAATTAAGTAATTAACAGTTTCTTTATGTTTTTGATAATAAAACTGTTGCTATATAATACATTATAATGTTTACAATTTTTTATAGATTGTATTATTTATCATATATGCATAGACCTACAGTACTGTCCCAGTAATAAATGGAGCAGCAGTTAATGTGTTAAATGATCCCGGCAGGAATTGGCAGGTCCAGGAGGGTGGACAATGGAAGGGAAGTGACTGGTGGAATGGCTGTCAGTCTTCTGTTCTGCAAGAGAAGGAAGAGTGAAAGAATTAGACCCCCAATTCGACCATATGCTGAAAACATGCAGTCAATTATAAAATGCATGCAAGTCCACAATAAAACACAGTGACTCTATATTAAAGAATATATCATTCATATTTAATGCAAACAGAGTGTAATTAAATTAAATGAGGAGACTAGGAAGTGGATTAAGCACCCATGAGAACTGAATTAAATTGAAAAAACAAAAGAATATCAGTCCATTTTTTTAACTGAATCTATCTGTAAAACAATGATGAAAAGATTCCTCTGTGTTATGAAGAGAGGTGATGTGTGTCGGGTTTTTTGGTATAACATCAGAACACAGTGGCAATAGGAGTAGCAGACTTCTGCATCCCCAGATACTTCTCAGAATGAAGCTCCTTGAAAATTTACAGCCTCTTTGATTTTATCAGCTGTTACTTAATTACCTGTCAAAATAAGTACATTTACGTACTCCACAAGTCTGTTATAGTCAATCAATTAAATGTTCTAAAAGTGGTTTTATATAGTGTGTGATTTAAAAAAAAAATCCTTATGTGAGAAAACCATAACATACACAAAAAATACACTTAACGCCATATTAATGTGGCAACCGTCATAGCCAGTAATGGGTGCCACTGAGCCCCAAACCCCAGCCACAACTACACTGAGACAGTCCTGTGTTGAACTGTGTGCCTTTGATTAACACGACACCTCATAACCAGTTTGCTTTCACACAGCACAGAACAATCCAATTTTCCATGCACTTCTCTTTCCTTTTCTTTCTCCTCCACAAGTCTGTCAGTATCGAAACGTTTCTTGAAAATCTCCCATGGTGGTTTGGACCAAAAAAAAAATAAAAAATCACCCAAGGTTTGTGCATTATTATACAATAAATGGATGAAATAAAAACTATATAACAAAAGACATGCCAATGTCACTCGGAATTCACCCTTCTATACACAAAAAGATACCTGGGAAAAATCAGGAAAATGACTGCTGGTATCAGTTACTCACATTTAGCTTCAAAAGGAGCAAGCGCCAGTTTGATTCTCGGAAGACTGTACTGTGGCGAGGTGGTGCCAAATTGTAGCTCTGTGACACTTTTAAAATAAAAATATTTCTTACACTTTTTAAAATCAGTATATTATATAAATTAGTCACTTCATATATATGTGATGCTTATGGTTCAAACTGAACACAGATTTTGCATTATTATAACTATTATTCTGCGGTGGGCTGGCACCCTGCTCGGGGTTTGTTCCTGCCTTGCGCCCTCTATTGGCTGGGATTGGCTCCAGCAGAACCCCGTTACCCTGTGTTAGGATATAGCGGGTTGGACAATGACTGACTGACTAACTATCCATCCATTATCCGACCCGCTATTTCCTAACTACAGGGTCACAGGGGTCTGCCATCTGATGTGATCGTCCTGTTGTCCCATCCCATGCACTGAGTACTGAATAGATAGATGTTTATATTTAAGGAGCTAAAAAATTCCACAAATTTCCACGACAAACTGTTGACATTTAAATTGGTACCCACAACTATACATTATTCTGTACATTGATGATGATGATGATGATGATGATGATGATGATGATGATGATGATGATGGTAGAAGTTTATTTGTCCCCAGGAAGAAATTTGACTTTTTACAGATGCATATTAAAAAAATAGATAGATAGATAGATAGATAGATAGATAGATAGATAGATAGATAGATAGATAGATAGATAGATAGATAGATAGATAGATAGATACCATTTTCTAAATACACCCCAGAATAATTGAAAAGATTTAAAAACTTCTGACTTGGCCGTTACTGTCCCAGTGAGGCCTCATGCAGGTGTATTGCCGTTGGTAGTTTCTTGACTCACATTAAATACGGCATTGCTTTTTACTGCCATTTTCTTTCTCTTCGATATCTTCATACCTTTTAATGTTACTTCCATCTCTGTTCTTACTGTTTTTAATATAGAACAATTAGTAGCAAGTTGTTCTCTTTTGTACAATACAAAGTTTAAAAAGTCTTTTCAAGTCTTGTGTCATTTTGCAGAACTCAAAGTGTGTATATTTTGCCCATTGCATGTTTCTCTGTTTATGTTCCAGCACACCATTTTGTGCTTTTCTTGTGTGTCTTTTTTTCATTTCCCATTTTTAATACTGTAAGTGTTACAGTGTACTAAGCTCTTAAGTGGAAGTGTGCCTAATAAAATAAAGGAAACTGAAATTAATCAACACCTCCTCATTTTTCACATGGTACACCTATTGAAATTGTATAATGGCAACATACAAAGAAAAAGTTGAATAGTGAGCTGGCCTTGAACAACAGAGGTGTTGTTTTGTATTTTCTTTTTAATAAATTCATATCTGCTATGCTTCCCTTTCTTCCTTGACTAAACTAATGTGTGACTTTTAGATCTATTTGTAATTTTGCAATCACTAAATGGCTGGAAATGTATTGTGAAGGTGCGGGTTGGCTCTATACTCCCGGCTGCATTTGAGACTCTCTTGATCCCAACACCGTCGATAGTCATAGCCGGGCTGAGCTTGGCAAATGAGGACAAACACACAATGCATTGCAAGGGGTAGGTTCATAAGGTGCTCGGTGCTTTTATTAAAAACATTCAAAATAGTGTTCAAAGTTCAGTGCTGCAAAAATTCAATAAGTAAATAAAAAGAAAAGTGTCCACGTGGAGATTAAAATCAAGCAAATAAATAATCCAATAAAAACAAGGTTTAAACAATGCAGGAGTCTCCTTTAACACTAGAATTACCAACACCTACAAAAAAACTCATAAATCTGTCCTACTTTAAATCCCTTCACACCTCTCCATCAGCATCTTTTGTCTTGTAAATGTGCCGATCAAGACAAGCAGCAAGCAGCCTGCTATCACATCCCCCCACCGCCGCAGGAAGGGCAGAAAGTTTTCTCAGCTCAAGTCTGTTTACCTGAGTGTCAGTTGCTTCGAGTTGTATAGCGTAAATACTATATTGTTATTTGGAATACATACATTTCATGTGTGTTCCATGTCTACAGCAATCTATGTAAACACATTGATAAATAGAAACATTTTTCATGTTTTAGTAATAACTGTCAAAATTTTGACATGAAGCATATAATATGTGAAGCCTGAAGTCCAAATATCAAATACAAATAAACACTTTCATAAAAGGTACATGTATAACAAAACAAGTGCGCCTTTATTCAGGAATATAACTGCAGAAAAAGAACCTGCGTTAGGGTGTGACATTGACATGTGTTTAACACAACTGCTTTGGTGGCGTAACGGTAAGAAATGCTGACTCATAATCAAAGGGTCATGAGTTCAACCCCAAACAACTCCGTTTTGAGAAGTGAGCTGCTCTTATTCTTACTGTTTTAGAATAAAAACATACATTTGATTTCAGTCTGTAACAGCCAGTGTAAATGTGTGGTACTTGTAAACGTTAACGTTGTTTTTTTTTTATTCAGTTTTATTGTCTCGGTCACATTTACACTCCCCCCAATCTGACATTGCTGTTTTCAAATAAAGACGCGCTATAGCAGAGTTGAACTCAGGTGATAACGAGGGTTCTACATCGGAGAAAGAATGCACGTCGCACATTTGCCGTCGCTGTACTTTGACAGTCTTCAAGGTGCATTCTGGCAAAGCTCAAACGAGCCTTAATGTGGCCTTTCTTGAGAAGTGGCTTTTTCCTTGGAACCGTCCCTGACAAGCCACAATTGTAGACCGCTTGTGAAATTGTTGTCACATGCAGACAATGACCACTCTTTGCCATAAAATCCTGTAACTCCTTGTGGTGTTATGGGTCCACAGCTCGCTCAGCAAAGGCTGTTTAGTGAGGGGGCGTGGTGGCTGTAGCATGATCTCGGGGTGATCTGCGGTGCGGGCGTTTCTCACCTAGTGCACAGGTGAGGGACTGTCCACATCGGTGATTGTTCCTGGGATTAATGTGCTGCAGAAGCTATGCCCCCAATATAAGAAGCGCGAGTCGGCTAAGAAGGAGATTTAGAGATCAGAAAAAATGTAAAGAGAAGGAAATGGAGGAAGCAGTGATGAGAGAGAGTAAGGTGAAGCGAGAGAGACAGAGACACATGGTGCGTGTAGGCGAGCGAGTGAACGAGAGCTTGCGGGCAGCTGCATGGAAGCCTGAGTGTTAGGCCGACACCCAGGAGTTGAAGTATAAGTCGCTCCTGCTGAGCGATCTTGTAGCGGGAGTGACCAGTGAAGGGCGACTTTCCGTAGAAGACCAGAAAGGCAGCGGGAGTCGCAAGGTTTGGAGTTGCAGTCCTTGGTGTGGGCGTCCTGGAAACCAAGGAGTTCAAGTCTCAGGCCTGGGATGAGTGCCAGACCGAAGCCAGGATCGGGAGGTCTCCAGACCTGTGTGGGTGAGTGAAAAAGTGCAGCTGCAGAGAGCATCTCACCTGTTGCAGGGCCCGTATGGGAGAAGCAGGTGAGACGCTAACGCTAGCGGAGAAGAGCACCGGGCTTGTAGTTGATTTTAAAAGACTGCTACCTGATGAACATTTTAACTGCTGGTTTTAAGGATTGTTTTTGTTTGAATATTTTTAATAAAAGCACCTTTTTACACCATCCCCTTGCTATGTTATTGCCTCTGCTGTCTAGCTCATCTTGGTGACATTATTGACGGTGTTGGGTTCAAGGGCTCCCGAACTGCAATGGGAGCATGGAGAATAACCCGCATCGTCGCACTCCTTCAAAGTGGCCATTGGCCTCTCGGTAGACTCTCTTACCACTTTCTTCTTTGCTCTTCCATCCAGTTTGGAGGGACGGCAGGATCCAGGGAGGGTCCTAGTAGTACCAAACACTTGCCACTTCTTTATTATGGACTTTACTGAGCTCCTTGGGATTGATAAAGCCTTTGAGATTTGTTTTGTATCCATCTCCTGCCTTATGTCTGTCCACAACTCTATCCGTGAGATCTTTTGAAAGTGGCTTGCCACCCATAGTCAGTTGCACTACCAAGCAAGGGGATGAATGGTCCAGGAACAGCTGTTTTTATTCTTCACTAATCACGCTGATTACAATTGATCACAGG
The DNA here is from genome assembly GCF_016835505.1 of Polypterus senegalus. Taxonomy (NCBI): domain Eukaryota; kingdom Metazoa; phylum Chordata; class Cladistia; order Polypteriformes; family Polypteridae; genus Polypterus; species Polypterus senegalus. The sequence goes on from NC_053158.1 coordinate 14,416,364, forward strand.
TGGAAGGAAGGCAGTAACCATCGTCTGCAATGGAAATGGTGGTCACTTACACCTGAGTGAGTTTAGGAGGGGGGTGATCCTATATTAATCTCAGTATGTCTTGTGTTGGATTTTTTATTACATTTCTGAACTGTAGCTGTGATATCTTTCACTTGGATGTTGTAGGTTGCATTGAGTAAGTAAAGCTGGAAAGAAATATTTTTTGTGTGTGTTTTCATTTAAGTCTGTAAAGTATGAAAAAGGAGAATATTTCAAAGGGGGTGATTCTTTTATATACCCACTGCACACGGATAATTCATGATGTACACACAGGTTTAAATGAAAGCACATTAGATGGAAAGCAGGTGGCTATTTTGTCATTTGCAACTGATTATTAACTGATGGTTAGATAAGACAACAAGAAACTATTAAACCCTTAATGCAGCTGTTTAAAACTAAAATAGGCAATTAGATGTTCTTCATTGAAACAAATGAGTTAACTAAAACTAAGCCCAAAGAACATAGTGCTTTAGTAGTAAAAAAATGTGCATTAATTAAAAATATGGTTAATGTAAAAACATAGAGCTACTGCAGACCTCCAGTTCCAGGGCTGAATACCACTGCTCTTTGTCTTCAGTGCTCAGTAAAGTAACCATTTTCATCAATTTACCTTCTGTTTTTCTCTCATTGTATAACAACATTTATTTCTATAGCACATCTTCATACAAAGGATGAAGATCAAATTGCTTTATAAGATGTCAAAGCGGCAGTTACAGACAAAGAAAAACAAATTAAATTTAGTAAAGAATAACAATGAATAATGCAATGCTTGCTTTAAGGGGGTTGATGGAAAAGTACAGAGAAGGCCAGAAGGAACTGCATTGCATGTTTGTGAACTTTGACAAATTATATGACAGGGTGCCAAGAAAGGAATTACGGTATTGTATATGGAAGTCGGGAGTAGCAGAAAAGTATGTAAGGGTGGTGAAAGATCAGTGTCTTGTCTGTCAACCTGTCCATCACCGCTGCAAATAAGAAAAGGCTCAGAGCCAATCCCTGATGTAACCCCACCTCGCCACGGTCACACATATCCTGTACCACTCTTACATACTTCTGTGCCACTCCTGACATCCTCATACAATACCACAGCTGCTCTCTAGGCACCCTGTCATATGCTTCCTCTTAGTCCACAAAGACGCATTGCAACTCCTTCTGTTCTTCTTTTTACTTCTCCATCAACACCCTCAGAACAAACATCACATTTTTAATGCTCTTTCTTGGCATAAAATCATACTGCTGCTTCCTTCTTAGTCTAGCTTTCACTATTCTTTCCCATAACTTCATGCTGTGGCTCATCAATTTTATCCCCCTGTAGTTACTACAACTCTGTACATCCCCCTTATTCTTAAAAATTGTCACCAGTACACTTTTTCTCCACTCCTCAGGCATCTTCTCACTTTCCAAGATTCCATTAAACAATCTGGTTAAAAACTCCACTGCCATCTCTCCTAAACACCTTCATGCTTCCACAGGTATGTCGTCTGGACCAACAGCCTTCCAATTCTTAAATCTCTTCATAACTGTTCTTACTGCCTCCTTGCTAATCCATTGCACTTCCTGATTCACTATCTCCATATCATCATTATATTCATGATATTCATCTGCGGTGGGCTGGCACCCTGCCCAGGGTTTGTTTCCTATTTTGCGCCCTGTGTTGACTGGGATTGGCTCCAGCAGACTCCCGTGACTCTGTGGTTAGTATATAGCGGGTTGGATAATGGATGGATGGATGGATGATATTTATCATTATTATCATGATTATAATAAGATCAAAATGTGCAAACAGCATTCTTAAATGTTTAGTACACCTGTCTGATTTAAACTATGCAATCAAAAAGGGTGTGTATTCAAGCTTCTTCTGCAAGTTTTGAGCTTATGGCTGCTACGGTTTCCATCAACCACCAGGATGTGGGTATTTTCAAAGCCCTGAAACTTTGGATTTTTTTTCCAGCTCTATCAGGAAAATGCCTCAAAAACCTGAAAGGCTTTCGTCAGCCCCATCACTACTCAAAGTTCACCATTCAACACAAAACTAAATTTTGTTGCAGCAGCGCAGTTACCAATTTCTTCGCAACTTCAATGACATTTAATTTAAAACCAGATTCATATTTTCTTCTGTTCAAACGCTCCATCGTAGATAAGGGATGCTCTTACAGTAAAGGTGTATGAGAATGTGAGATACAGAAAACAGTGCAAACATCACTTTGTAATAGTTCAGGTATTACCGTGTGGTCACGTAGGCACAATACAGAGAGAGAGAGAGAGAGGTTCGGAGCACACGCTGATACAGGGCATTGCTGCACCCACATAGAAAAAAAGGCCGTGTGCTCCGTGGTTACTCTCTCAGGTGGGCATTGGCATATCATAATCTCTTGAACCAATACTGTGAGTTTTCCACATTCGACATATACGACCGTCATTATAAATTGCCAGAAATTATACTGTAAAATCAAGTCTTGACTTATCCAAGGGAGAACTTATCTGCGAGTATATACAGTAAGTATTACCTTAGTCATGGCGGCTCTGTTCTGGTAGGCAAAGTAGTGTTCAGTTAGGTTTCCATGAGTTTAAATTCTGTAAGGTAGCAATACAAATACTCATCTCTGCTGCTTGAAGAAAAGCTAACACTCCAATTCTTAGCTCTCACATAACAAGGGACAGCAAGACCCTTCACGGGACTCGAGATCTCACTGAAACCCCAAACTCTGTCTTCTCCAGGTAAACATCCACTTTTCCATTCTAGCATTTCAGTAATTGGGCTCGTAACACTCTGCTACGATATCTTGTGTGTAAAACATACAAATATTTTTCATACAATATGTAACATGTTGGGCACAAGTGATATATATAAATATAACTTGTGCCCATCAAGCTTGTTTGCACAAGATTTAAAAGATGCCATTTTTTGAGACTTTGATTGTTCCTATAATATAGCTTAAGAAGAGGGGAAAAAAAAGCTTACCTGAACAGTCAGTCAGTCATTTTCCATCCCGCTATATCCTAGCACAGGGTCACGGGGGTCTGCTGGAGCCAATCTCAGCCAACACAGGCCGCAAGGCAAGAACAAACCCCGGGCAGGGTGACAGGGCACACACACACACTCACTAGGGACAATTTAGAATCGCAAATGCACCTAACCTGAATGTCTTTGGACTGTGGGAGGAAACTGGAGCACCCGGAGGAAACCCACGCAGACACAGGGAGAACATGCAAACTCCACGCAGGGAGGACCCGGGAAGCCCCAGGTCTCCTTACTCAGAGGGAGCAGCGCTACCACTGCGCCACCGCACCGCCCTTTACCTGAACGTGCTTCTTCAAACCTGAATGTGGATTCTTGAAAGTAGATATTTCTTTAGATGCCATTTTGAAATACAACCATGGGTAAAATTCACATTCTGTTTCCATGTCTCAACAGTGAACTAGAAGCATGGGAATGACCTACCAGATGAGAAGCGGAAGGTGTGCTGTTATTTTTAAGGGTATCCAGCATTCTATTTACTGTGTCTGAGCAATGGTGAACTGTAACTTAAGTTAACTACACACTTGATTGGTCTCTTCTCTGAGTTTATAATAGTTTGGTAATGATAGATAGATAGATAGATAGATAGATAGATAGATAGATAGATAGATAGATAGATAGATAGATAGATAGATAGATAGATAGATAGAAGCCGTTGTACTTCAATATTGTACACCTCTGCCAACAAGAGGGCAACACGGTGTAGCATAACAGTTAAATATACAAATAGGTTGATAGAAAGCAAAACAATAATCTCCACAGTCCAGAGGTTAAAAAGAAAAATTGCTTCATAATAAAAATGTTCTAACCAAGATATTTTGAAGATGAGAGTGGATTGTGGCGTTATGTATTTAAATAAACAATCAACAGTCCCAGAAGCAACCAGGGAGTGTGAAGCTGACCTGGATCATCACAAATGGTGGCAGCAGTGGGACGAGCCATTGGCAGAGAAGATCAAGGAGTGGAAGAAGAAACAACCTGGCTATGCCACGGATCTTGGCCACCAGTTTCACTGGTTTAGGAGGAGCATGGAGAGGCTTGAAGGGGAAAGTGTGGGATGAGAGAATTTGATGGCGTTACATATTTAAATAATTAATCGAGATTCCCCGAAGCAACTAGGGTGTGTGAAGCCATCCCAGATTATCACAAATTTATAATTAATCTTCAACTTCATGACGTACTAAAAAAAAATAATAAATTGATAGACTGATAAAAATAAAAGATAAAATTATGTAAAACTATGTAATGCCTGACCTTACTGCTTTCTACCACCTTTTTCTTACAAGCATTATGGATGAGGTACTGAGTGGAAGATAACCTTTGGTGACATTTTAGCTAAAACTTACAGTATATCTGGTACTTCTTCAAATATAGCATTGTCTCCATTAAGTGTAAGTATGCTGAAATCAATAGTATATTCTTCCACTACAAATGTTTTTAAAAAGTCGATAACATACATGTCTTAGCATGAGAAAGCAATAACAAAAGTCATTACACCAACCCACTGCTTGGGAAGGAATAGCAAAGATCAACTTTACATAAAGATTAGCAACAACATTCTATCTATCTATCTATCTATCTATCTATCTATCTATCTATCTATCTATCTATCTATCTATCTATCTATCTATCTATCTATCTATCTATCTATCTATCTATCTATATCAATTTATAAAGCTAACATTATTATTAGTGAAGCAATATACAAGCCATCACAGAAATGCTGTAAACAAGTGAAACTGAAAGCACTGTTTACACTTAATATTAATGTGAATCTTCCAGCACGACTTCCTGCAGTTTCTCTGTGATACGGTTCTGTTCAAACTGCCAGTCCCCCACAGCTATCTCTGCAGTTCCTCTTTGAAACTGCTTTCCGTAACTTTCCTCTGCTCACTTTGACAACTTTATTTTCACATATCTGTGACGTTGGTGGGTAACAGTTAAACACCTAAGTGATCGGACTGCAGCAAACTTCATAATAAACAGGGACGAAAAAATACCAGTGAACGAAATAACAACAAGTTCTCTCTGCAAAAAATCATACACTACTATTGTCTAATTTCAGGTCCCCATATATTTTTTCTTTAGATCTTTCTCACACCCCTTCACCAGCTAAAGTGTGGTGAGTGTACTGGGACAATAATGGCTGCCATTGCATCATGCAGGTGGGCGCTACACATTGGTGGCAGTTGAAGTGGTTCCCCTCTGTCTATGTAAAATGCTTTGAGTAGTGAGAAAAGCGTTATATAAATTTAATTAATCATCAGTATTTTTTTTTGCAAAGCTATTCCATGTGACAGATTGCCAAAAAATTAAAGAATTCTTACGAAGGTGTCTATTACAGTCTTGAGAGGTCACTCCTCTGAAACCCCCTCTTAAATGGTGTTACAATGGGAAACAAATACAATCTATTTTTACCTCCTCTTTGCTCGATAAGCTGCTGGTTTGCTGCTGCTACCGTGCAGCATGATCTGCATCTCGTGCGGCGCTTCAAACATTTAAAAGCCAGTACAGCAGCTGTCCTACTCTTTGTCTTTTATTTCCGGTCCCGGTCATGGTTAAGTCTATTGGCACAAAGTCCTGTGTCGCGGGACATGAGTTCTTGATATTTTTTAGTTTATAATTTGAAAACAGAATAAGAATCTGAAAATCTAACAGCGTCACATTAAAGTTCGATACGTTCTGAAAAGAGTTATACCAAACATATATATGTAGGTTTTAAAATAAGCCAGATTTAAAGCATGACAAAAACGTGACATAAAATCGTTGCACAAAATCGTTGCACTTTTAGGCTTAGGATTTTATATATAGAGGGTACATATATAGTAGCAGAAGGACCGGGGTAGAGAATATGTGCAGGGCATTATATCCCCCCAGAGGAATAGATGGCAGTTCCCCTGGGTTGGGAATTGGAGCTCTGTAACTCAGCCTTGTTAGGTACCGTGGGTGCTGCCAGGGGGTGCTGCAAGGACTAGGTAGCCCTACTGGGGCTCCAACATTAGCTGGAATTGCTGCCAGGCCAAGCCTTCGGGACACTGGAATTACTTCCGGAAATCACTTAAATAAAGCTGCCTACCTTCTTTCTGGTAGCCCGAGTTGAGGTGGAAGGAGATTTAGAGGAGAAGAGAAACAGAGAAAGAACAGAAGGCAAACTGCTTTGTGTTTTATTATATTGTGCTTTATAGTATGCATTGGTGGTGGGGAGTGAAGGGAAAGCGTTTCCCACATCACAATAAAGCCTTCTGTGTTGCTGGATTTGTGCTTGTGTATGTTATGTGAGGTGTTTGGGGAGCTGGTGCACCCCATGATGGAACGGTTCATTATACAGTTTGCATATTTATAGTTAGAAATCCACAAAGGGACAAAAGATGAATCCTGTCTCTTAAAATAGTCTTTTACTACTTCATTTTCAGCACCTACCTGGTATTATTATCAGAGTAAAATGATTAGACATACAGGAGTCAAAGGCAGGTGAGGTGGGGTTTGGAGTTTGTTTATCCTAAAGTCTTTTGTCACTTTTTGGATATTCTCTTTTTTTAAGCCTGCATTTGCTGGGCTCATCTCCAAGTGTCTGTTAATAGTGTTTTCATTTGATAGCCATGCTCTCTAGCACTCTTGGTCTTGGCCCTGAATCTTACTTGCACCGTGTCCCAGTTAAACGTGTGTCCAGTTGACTTAGCATGTGTATACTGTATGTCTGAGACCAGGGCTCCTTCCTTCTGACAGCAATACAATGTTCTTGTATACGTGTTGTGAGTGTTTTAGTCCCACGTATACACAGCTAGGCTTGCAGTGTATGGTATACTGTACACTGTTTCATGTCCCTGCTGCAGATTTCTTTCTTTTGGCACTAAAAAGAACTGTCTGCAGAGTATTTCCCAGTTTATGTGATACTTTAACGCCTGATCTGGAGACAATACATGCTGTGGTTTCCGATATGCTGCAGAGATAAGAAAGTTTGCACCTGGTTGAATGGGAGATCGGATTTCTGCCAATTGTTTGCTGAGGTCTTGGGCGTCACCTATGTAAGCATTGTTTGATAAATGCCTTGGAGCAACTGTTTGATATAAATAGTTGGAACAGATAGCGCCTTTCAATTTTTTGGTATCCATTGTAGTACATGAATGGTACTAAAGTGTGATATTTTGTCCACAATTACATTCTCTGCGATAAACACTTGTAATCAAATTGGCGTCGTGACTTCTTTCAACGTTGAGGTCCAGGAATTTGATGCATCCGTTTATTTCTTTTTCCATGGTGAACTGAATTTCAGGGAATACTGAGTTGATTGGGCTGTGAAATTCATTCTGCTGATGGCTATTTAATATGATGAATGTGTCGTCGATGTACTGTAGAGTATCCAAAGTTTAGGTCTGAACTGAGTTAGAGTCACACTTTCAAATCGCTGCATGACCAGACCTGATAACGAAGATCCCATTGGTGTGCCTTCTTTCTGTCTGTAAAATATCTCATTGAAATGGAAGTGAATTTTCTGGCAAAATGATCTTAAAAACTATTGTATGTCCTTTGCGGCCGGCTACTGACACTGTGTGACTATGAGTAAGTCACTTCACCTGCCTCTGCTGCAATTGGAAAAACAATAGAAATGGAGCCAGTTTTATCTGAAATATAAGTTGCCTTAGATAAAGACGTCAGTCAAGTAATGACAATTGCCTTGTCTTCCCTTGGGCCATTTAGACTTGTCTCCCTGTCTTGTACCCACCTATGGTATGTAATTTAAACTTACCATATATACTCATGTATAAGTCGGATCTTGAAACCCAAAAAATCGATCATAAAATCAGACCCCGACTTATATATATTTTTTTACATATTCTTGCCTCCTCCAATCTCGCACCAGCTTCTCAGATGCATGGAATTATGTTGCAGCAACAAAGTTACCAATTTCTTTCGCCACTTCAATGACTTTTAATTTTAAACCAGCTTCATATTTTCATCTGATTGAATGCTCCATCGCAGATAAGGGATGCTGGTACGATAAAGGGGTATGAGGGTGTGAGATACAAAAAACTGCAAACATCGCTTCGCAATAGTTCGGGTATTACCGTGTGGTCACGAAGGCACAATATATAGAAAAAAAGGCAGTTTGCTCCGTGGTTATTATCTCAGGTGGGTGTTAGCATATTATAATCCCTTATGCCAATAGCACGAGTTTTCCGCATTCGATTTATACGACCGACATTATAAAATACCAGACATTATACGATAAAATCAAGTCCCAACTTATCCGCGAGTATATACGACAAGTTAAATGCACATTCAGTGGATTTTGCTGTTGCGCCCTGTAACTGAGTTGCACTGCATCTTGGACTGATTCCTGCTTTAGGTCTGATCCTGGCCAGGTTGGCTGTTGACGTCCATAACTCTGTGACTAAGAACTGAAGTGACAAAATGAATGGGTAATTTATGTTTTTTTTAATTCTAATATTTCAAACTAGCCACATATTTTATATCAAATAAGATCATATTTCCAATAACACCATTTATGTTTACCATACACAGTGAAGCATAACTATAACAAAAGTATAAATTTATAAAACTGGTACAGTTATATGATGAGTCAAAATGAGTCAGTGCTGGTGGCCTATTTGGCTTTTTCTTTGTTTTGGAGGCTGAACTATCGACAAGTCACATATTAAAACACTTTAAGCAGCACGTTTGAATTTGCCCCATTTTTAGATAACACTTCTCTTTAATTGTACACTGGCACTGCGAGTGCTCTGCAGCGTGGAGGCAGAACCTCTGCGTTTTGCTCAGTTGATTCTGGGGTTAGTCAGCGGTGTGTTCTGCTCCTACTCTGTTTAATGCTTGCATGGACTGGGTGTTGGGGCCCAGCAGCTGTGTGGCATCTGTTGGTGAAGAAAGATTCACTGATCTTGACTTTGCCGATGATGCTGTGATCTTCATAGAGACAATGGAGGCTCTGATCGGGGCTGTTGAGAGACTGAGTGATGAGTATGAGTGTCTGAGGTTGTAAACATCCTGAATAAAACCAAAATCCAGGCGCTATCTAGTGACCCATGATGAAGACTGGACTCCTTTGGTACTGTGTCTCTCTAGAGAATCCTTGGATATCACCTGTTTGAATCACTTGGTCACCTGAATGCGGCCATGTGGCGTGATTCCCCGAGGGTGATCTGGCTCGCAGAATCTTCATTGTTGAGGATCCTAGTGGCTGAAACAGGCCAAGGGGATGCCCACGTAACACCTGGCTGTGGCAGATAGAGGGCCATTTCCGGAGAGTGGGACTGGACCACATGTATGCCTTGGGGATTTGCCAACCAGGATCCAAAGCTGTTATGTCATGTGGTGGGTGCGGCAGCACACTGTACCAGTGCATGCTCCGCAACCTGACCTGACCTGACTTCTCTTTAATTTGTTTTCAGAAAGAACCAATATGAACAGACATTGAAATATAGCCACATTCACTACAATATGTGTAACGCTTTATTCCTGCATGCCTATTGGCACTTGTGTTTAATGGGTTATCAATGTGATAATCAAGCTGGCAACCTACCAGAGTGTGTTTGACAACCATCCAGAGTCTTCCAGAATTAAAGCTTGTGATATTTGCATGTGGATTCCAGTAAGACGCTTATTTGACTTTTCTTTCTCTGATTCGTATGAGATATGCGTATGGCAGTTTTGTTTTCTTGTCACCACACGGAATTCTCGTGATTTTATCACATTGTAATATGAGAAGGTGAGCTGTAAAATATGCAAAGCTTTACTGTGAAATGTTATCATCTGTTTCCGTCATGCCAAATGTATAATGCTATTTAGAATAGAATTCCTTTTTAATATTAGGATTTTTTCACAATGTACACTACCAGTCAAAAGTCTGCACACACCCAACAAACTGTCATGTGTCTGAGACTAATGTACACCTTTTTATTTATCAAGAAGCCATCCATAGCCCCCTAATTATCCCCTGTCTCTAATTTCCAGCTGTTTTCTCACACCCCTTCACCAGCTAAAGTGTGGTGAGTGTACTGGGACAATAATGGCTGACATTGCATCATGCAAGTGGGCGCTACACATTGGTGCCAGTTGAAGTGGTTCCCCTCTGTCTATGTAAAATGCTTTGAGTAGTGAGAAAAGTGTTATATACATTTAATTAATCATCAGGTTTATTTTTGCAGGATGAAAGCTATTCCATATGACAGATTGCCAAAAAATTAAAGAATTCTTATGAAGGTATCTATTACAGTCTTGAGAGAAGAGGGCAATCCAGATCTGAGCAGGATAGAAAAAGAAGGGGAAGGAAGGCCCAGGTGTACAACTGCAGAAGAGAATCAATGACCATGATATGTTTTTCCTGTCATTTTCCATCCAATGTGTGTGGTCTTTCACCATTTTAATCTGTTGTTTTTATTTGCCAGTTGTTTCAACTTTTGCAGATGACACTGAGATTAGATAGATAGATAGATAGATAGATAGATAGATAGATAGATAGATAGATAGATAGATAGATAGATAGATAGATAGTGTCGCAGTAGGGGGCAGTAGTGCTCCCTTGAACCCTCAGGTACCACGCCAAACACCTGGTAAAAGTGCTACAATTATTCTTTTTATTATAACAATGTGCACTAAGCACCCTCCACTCCACACTATTCATAAACCACAATAACAATAATAAATCAATAATAATCACAATCCTCCACTCCCAGACGCGTTGCCCTCCTACCACCCAGCTCAGCTCACCGTCTGGGAGTTCCCTCAGTCCTTTTATATTCCCTGACCCGGAAGTGTTCCCAGTCCCCAGTCCATGTGATCTTGTATCACTTCCGGCTCAGGTAAAAAGTACTTTTCTTCATCCCGGAAGTCCGTCGCTCTTCCTATGACGAACTTCCGGGTCATAGTGTACAAATAAGTCTTTGGTCCTCCCTGCAGCTCCCTCTTGCGGCCCCTGTGGTATCCAGCAGGGCTGAGGATAAAAACTACATACTCCATGACTCCCTGCTGGTCTTAGGGGCACCTCCATACTGCAGGGAGGGCTCCATCTGGCGGGGACTTGGGGACTTAGATAGGTAGATAGGATAAACTGCCGATAGGCACAGTCCACAATAGGTAATAGATAGATAAAGGTCTGAGGGGCAGTTCACCGTCAAAAGCGCGATAGACATATGAGCCCCGACAAAACCGCGACCGACAAATGAGAGCCGACAAACCTGATAACTGGTTTTCGCCAAATGCGCGCCGACAAAATCTTCACGACAAAATCGCGAGAGAGGTCAAGACAGTGGGACGCCCTTGCTGCAATTCTTCCTACATATGCAGGGCGTGATCTTAAGGACTATCTGCGTGCCATGCTGATGGCATGCCGCGTCTCATAATATTGACTTCTAAAATAAACATTATTATATATGCTTAAACTAGTAATTCATATTTAATGAAACTTTCGCGATTTTGTCGGCACGATTTTGACGGAGTGTTTTAATCAGCGCTATTTTGTCGGCGCGCATAATGTCAATCACGCAAATGTCGGGTCACAGTCTGGGGCAGCCACCCGTATAATATGTCCTGGATGCAAAAGGCTGAAGTTTTAACAGAGTTGTTCACAATACTGAGTCCAAAACAGAACTGATTGTATGGAGGTAAGATGGCGGCTTTAAAGGCCGGTGCAGGAAGTGACGTTATTGATGCTGGAACTGGAAGTGATGTCTTCGAGACCAGAAATGATGTCATCAAAGGTGCCAGACCCCCATGGGATTTCCCAAGAATGGTCTGCAAGGAACGGAGAGAGACAGCCAGCGCACTCCACTGTCCCCCGGCCTGGTGTAGAATTACAGTTACTCTAGCCCTGTAGCTGCCTTCTACTCAAACGTGTATGACAATAGATAGATAGATAGATAGATAGATAGATAGATAGATAGATAGATAGATAGATAGATAGATAGATAGATAGATAGATAGATAGATAGATAGATAGATAGATAGATAGATAGATAGACAGACCAAAATAACTAACAAGGAAGAAAAATTTAAGAAAAAAAAATTTAAGAATGCAAAGAAAACTTCTGCCTTGGCAGTCCCAGTCCTAGTGAGATGCTAAACAGATGTATTGCTGTTGGTATAAAGGACCCCAGTCAAGTTTCTTAACACTCTTCTACTGAATAATCCACTGGCTGAAAGTCCTGAGTTTTATTGTGTCATAGATTATGTTATTATGTAAAGCACTTTGAGCTACTGTTTGTATGAAAATGTGCTATATAAATAAATGTTGTTGTTGTTGTTGTAGAGAGGATGTGTAGCATTGGTCATAATGGCACTCAGTTTTGTTTTCATTTTCTCCTTAGCTACGACCTCCAGGGGGTCCAGAGTGCATCCCATAATTGAGCCTTCCTTTTGAATTGCAGTCATGTTTCCAGCCCATCACATTGGTGTAGAAGAAGTGAAGGATGTCACTGGCCACATTAAAGGAACACAGTCTCCTAAGAAAAAAGAGCCTGCTCTGCCCTTTCTTGTTTAGTTCATTTGTGTTTCAAGACCAGTCCAACCTGTCATTGATATGGACCCTCAAGTACTTGTAGGAGTGCACCACCTCTATATCCACTCTCTAAATAGTGACGGGACATTGCAATTCTATATTTAATGAAGATGCCAGCTGGGGACCTGTGAGGTGTTTGTTTCTCACACTTTTCCCCTTCTTTTTTCACTTGACCATTTCAAAGGCATTGCATAAATAAAGGAAATTAAAATGGTGTTGAAAATCAACTTGTGAGTTCACATTAAACAATTAAATAAACCTTAGAAACTGACCCACCCCAACAAAAACACCAAATAGGCAAAATCACACACATAAAAAATGTCTCAGAACTACAAAAAGGCATTGACTGTTGACTTAGAATATCGACAAGAGTCAATCGAAACTCCACAATATCAGATATTCCCTTGGGTTCTTCCTGCATGTTATGTTACAGCCAGAATTTGTTCCCTGGCTTATGTTTATTTTCCCTTTTTGTGCCTATTTTAAAGTATGGTTATTTCATATGTTTGTTGCAATTGTGTGTTTTTAATTAATACTACTCTGCTAATTTATTATTTTGTTCCTATGTGTTGTGCTTCTGTATTCTATTGTGTTACTTATGCTTTGAACCACAAGAGGCGGGGCCACCCTGATGCCACCACTGAAGGACCGCCTTTATATCGTGAAGTTGAGTATGCGTTAGGGTCTTGCAGTGGCTCACTGACATTTGGTGTAGGCTTTATTTACTGTGAGTGTGGATTTTTGAAGTTTCACATTTGTTCTAGGAAAATGGACTTAATAAATATATTAAATTTTAAAATGTGTTTTAAGTATGTCCATTCATCAAGCTATAAATAATAATAATACATTTGATTTTTACAAGGCACCTTTGTAAGAACTCAAGGACACCAAACAAGCAATAAATTAAAAAAAAAAAAAAAAACATTATAAACAACTTAAAACATCAGAAAATACAGAAAATATAAAACTTAAAACCAAACAAAGCCACTGTAACCATAGAGAAAAAGCAATTTTAAACAGTGTGATAGATGGCCAGGAACCCTGCCCCATCGGTATGCCTGGAGGAAGCAGGGACCAGGAGAGCAGCACTTCTCTTCCCTGGGCACCCAGACGATCCTTGATACCTGAGGGACAGCGCTTCCGGGACACCAGGAAGTGCTGACAGACCAGGGATGGTGTACACCCAGAGTGCAAGGGCAGCACTTCAGCCACACGCCGGAAGTCCATCATCAGGCACCTTGGAGCATATCCGGGGCATTATAAAAGGGGCCACCTCACTCCATTCGGAGAACCGGAGTTGGGTGGAAGAGGAAGCAGCTTACAAGGCAGGAGTGGAGGCGGCCCGAGGATCAAGGACTGAGGAAATATTTTAAATAGTTGTATATAGTGTAAATAAATGTGTGTGTGTTTGGACATTGTAGTATCGTGTCTGTCTGTGGCCTGGCTAGCTATTACAACAGATGGGTTTTAAGTTTACATTTGAAGGTTGAAAATGATTCGATATTTCTAAGTTCAGGAGGTACGCTGCATCAGGAGTGGGCAGGAGGAGGTGTATAGGAACCAAATGAAGGACTTTGTTAAATGGTGCGACTCAAACCACCAACAACTGAACACCAGCAAAACCAAGGAGCTGGTGGTGGATTTTAGGAGGACCAGGCCCCTCATGGACCCCGTGATCATCAGAGGTGACTGTGTGCAGAGGGTGCAGATTTATAAATACCTGGGAGTGTAGCTGGATGATAAATTGGACTGGACTGCCAATACTGATGCTCTGTGCAAGTGGTGTGCTGGGGAGGCAGCATAAAGAAGAGGGACGCCTCACACCTGGACAAACTGGTGAGGAAGGCAGGCTCTATTGTAGGCACAGAGCTGGACAGTTTGACATCCGTGGCAGAGCGAGGGGCACTGAGCAGGCTCCTGTCAATTATGGAGAATCCACTGCATCCACTGAACAGGATCATCTTCAGACAGAGGAGCAGCTTCAGCGACAGACTGCTGTCATCATCCTGCTCCACTGACAGACTGAGTCACTATGTGACTCTTCAGTTCCACCCAGCGGGGTAAACGTTAACATTATACAAAGTTAATGTCTGTCTGTTATACCTTCATTGTTATCACTCTTTAATTTAATATTGTTTTTTATCAGTATGCTGCTGCTGGAGTATGTGAATTTCCCCATGGGATTAATAAAGTATCTATCTATCTATCTATCTATCTATCTATCTATCTATCTATCTATCTATCTATCTATCTATCTATCTATCTATCTATCTATCTATCTATCTATCTATCTATCTAATAAAAAGCCCCAAAACAGATCCCTGGGGCACACATGAAGTAACAGTGGTGGGTTGGGATATGAAAGTTTTAAGCTGAATGAACTGAGTGCGGCCTGAGAGGTAGGATCTAAATGTAATTTACTCCTCCCTAAAAACAGACATTATTTTCTATTTAAACATCAGATCAGAATAGTAGCGTTGCCTGGGTCTGCCTGCCTTTATGGAAGGCTTCTTTAAGAATAGACTGCAGCCTGAGTGTCTCATCTGATTGCCTCCATTGTAACACCATGTGGTCAGCAACGTGATTGGCTTTCATGTGTTTTATTTGGTTTGTGATGTTGCCGCAATGACGTATGGCCTCTGACACGTATCACATTTTGCTTCAGTAAAAAATGCTTTGCTTTCTTTCTGTCATTGCCTCACATACACAGCTCCACTGCTTTGGCTGGTGGACCTCAGTACTTGCAGTGTGAGTGCAGGGCAATTAAAAATGCTGAAGGAAAAGCAGCTCCTTAATTCATTAATTTAATCATGTTCATTAATTCAAAAGAAGTTCATTAGCAGCAAAAACAGATCACTAATTAAGAAAAGGGTTAGAATGAAAACCTGCCACCACTGTGGCCCTCCAGGACTGGAGTTGTGCACCCCTGGTTTAGCTAATAGCTAATCTGTCCCAACGGTTCATTCAGATTCTTCAAGTTGGTTAAGGTTTCTGCTTGGCGGTTTGTTCCAGAGTCCAAAACAACTTTTTGCATAATGAAGTGTTTCCTGGCTTAAGTCTTAAACACACTTTCCCTTAATTTTCCACCAATGTTCTCAATGCTGAAAGAATGTTTCTGGATTTACTTTATCAGTGCCTTTGAGAACTTTGAAAACCAGGATTAGGTCAACATGCAGTCTCCTCTGCTCAAGTTAAACAGGCGGGATTCTCAGAGTCTGTCACAATAGGCCTTGTCTTTAAGTCCTGGATGCACTTGGTTGCTCTCCTCTGCACAGCTTCAAGTGCTGTTATGTCTTTCTTGTAGCTTTTCTGACCAGAACTGCACACAATACTTCAGATGTGGTCTCACGAGGTCATTATATACAGGGTGTCCCAAAAGTCATTATACACTTCCTTTTTTCTGTTTTGTACCAGGGATCATTCGGAGAGATTTAAGCCATCAGCAGTTTTTATAATCGTATCGTTCCCTTAACCATTCAACAAGACGGAGCTCCTCCCCACTTTGCAAGGTTAGTCAGAGATTTCCTGAACATCAAGTTTTCCTGACCGATAGTTCGGTCGAAGGTGTCCCCTCTAATGGGCTCCGCTTTCCCATGACCTTACACCTTGTGACTTTTTTTTTGTGGGGCTATATCAAAAGCAAGGTGTCTGCCACTAAGCCCCATAACCTGTCACAGCTTGAGGAAAGAATCCGCCTGACCTTCAGCGAGGTCGGGGAAGAAATTCTGCAAAACATCCGAGAGGTTTGCATCCAAAGGTGGCTGAAATATCCGATATGGTGTTCCACAAGGCTCTATCCTGGGTCTGCTGCTCTTCTCAATCTACATGCTTCCGTTAGGTCAGATTATCTCAGAGCACAACGTGAGCTACCACAGCTATGCTGATGACACAGCTGTACTTATCAATAGCCCCTGATGACCCTGATTCTATTGATTCACTAACACAATGTCTGACTTGTATCTCAGAATGGATGAATAGTAACTTTCTCAAGTTAAATAAAGAGAAAACTGAAATCTTAGTGATCAGCAATAGTGGATACAATGAGGCTATTAGAAATAAACTGGATACATTAGGATTAAAAGTCAAGACGGAGGTAAAAAGCTTAGGGGTGATTGTTGACTGTAATCTGAATTTTAAATCGCATATTAATCAGATCACTAGGACAGCATTTTTTCACTTAAGAAATATAAGTAAAGTTAGACCTCTTATATCACTGAAAGATGCTGAGAAATTAGTTCACGCGTTTGTTTTCAGTCGACTAGATTACTGTAACGCACTCCTCTCAGGACTACCCAAAAAGATATAAATCGTTTGCAACTAGTGCAGAATGCAGCTGCTAGAATCCTAACTAGGAAAAGAAAATCAGAACACATCACACCAGTTTTGATGTCACTACACTGGTTACCTGTGTCATTCAGGATTGACTTTGAAATTCTGCTTATGGTTTATAAAGCCTTAAATAATCTCGCTCCATCTTATATATTGGAATGTCTGACACCTTATCTTCCAAATCGTAACCTCAGATCCTCAAATGAAGGTCTCCTTAGAATTCCAAGAACAAAACTTAAAAGAAGTGGTGAGGCGGGCGGCCTTCTGCTGCTATGCACCTAAAATCTGGACTAGCCTGCCAATAGGAATTCAGCAGGCTAATACAGTAGAGCACTTTAAAACACATTACTTTAACCTGGCCTTTTTATAACTTCATTTTAATCTTAATTTAACTTAATCCTGATACTCTGTATGTTCCATCCATTTCCTAACCCGCTGAATCCAAATACAGGGTCACAGGGGTCTGCTGGAGCCAATCCCAGCCAACACAGGGCACGAACCAATCCTGGGCAGGGTGCCAACCCACCGCAGGACACACACAAACACACCAAGCACACACTAGGGCCAATTTAGAATCGCCAATCCACCTAACCTGCATGTCTTTGGATTGTGGGAGGAAACGGGAGCGCCCGGAGGAAACCTACACAGACACGGGAGAACATGCAAACTCCACGCAGGGAGGACCCGGGAAGCGAACCCGGGTCTCCTAACTGCGAGGCAGCAGCGCTACCACTGCGCCACCGTGCCGCCCATCTCTGTATGTTCAATTTCCTTATAATAACTACTCATGGTGGCTCTAAAATCCGTACTGACCCCTGGTCTCTTTTCTGTTTCTTTTTCCGGTTTCTTTGTGGTGGTGGCCTGCGCCACCTCCACCTACTCAAAGCTTCATGATGCTCCAACAACGATGGATGGATTTAAAGGCAGAATTCTATGTGATCATCATCATCATCATGCCCTTCCGTGAGATCCCTAAATACAAAGAGGACTGTTTCATTTATGTTAGGAAGTTTGTTTTTTCTGTCCCTCCTGGCCATTGGACCTTACTCTTATTCGATGTTAATTAATGTTGATTTATTTTGTTTTCTTATTGTGTCTTTTATTTTTCTATTCTTTATTATGTAAAGCACTTTGAGCTATTGTTTGTATGAAAATGTGCTATAGAAATAAATGTTGTTGTTGTTGAAAGTTGTCAAAAATGGAGGCGCTCATATGGAGGTATACAACTAGTCTTCAAGGTGTTGGAACGTGATAGTAAGCCTAGCAAGTTAAACTGCAACAACTCCTTTGTTGATGCTCGAAATATCAATAAACGTAGTTTCTTGTGTAATTGTTAGGAAGTTAGGAAGTGTACCGTGACTTTTGGGACACCCAGCTGTTTGAGCATAACATCCCTTGACTTAAATTCAACAGTTTTTATGGCAAAGCATTTTATTTGCCTTTTTAATGGCTTCTATGCATTGCATAGACAAAATGAATACGATGTGTCAACATAAACCCATAAATTCTTTTCAGAGATTGCTTCCTATAAGACAGTGTGTCCCGTCTTGCATTTATCATTGATGTTCGGTTTGCCATTGTACACTTTGCACTTTTCTACATTAAACTGCATATTCCAGGTGTTCGTCCAGTACTGCAGCTTGCCCAGGTCTTTTTGAATTCTTCTTGCAGCCTCCTCAGTGTCTGCCATCCTTCCAATTTTTGTTTTATCTGTGAATTTTGATAGGTTTACTAACTACACCAGAATCAAACTCATTAATACAAATCAGAAAAAGTAACAGTCTGAGGACAGACTCCTGAGGGACTCCACTGATGACCGCATTCTCCTCCTCCTCTATACTCTTTGTCGCCTACCCATTAACCAACTAGAGTTCCAATTTTGTAGGTGACCTCTGATGCCTACAGCTCCTGGTTTCAGGATCAACCTTTGGTATTGGACGAAGTTAAAGGCTTTTTGAAAGTCTAAGTAAATTATGTTTCAACTATTCCAGTTGCTTTTTCACAAAAATTTAAAAGATTGAACTGGCAGGATATTCTTCTCATAAACCTGGGCTGGCTGCTATTTAGAATATTATTTTCATTGAGGTAATTTTCTAATTTATTCCTTACTATAGTTTCCATAATTTTGCATGGTACACAATTAAAACTAATTTGTCTGTAATTACTAGGATCCATTTTGACTCTCTTCTTGAAAATTTCTGTGACATTTGCAACTTTCCAGTCCTCAGGCACTTCTCTTTCTGAAGTGACTGCTGAAATTTGCCTAACAAGGGTTTAGAGATTATATATTTTTATTTCTTTCATTACAATTGTTAAGATCCCATCAAGTCTAGAGGTTTTATTAGCCTTTAACATATTAAGGGCCTAAAACACATCTTACTCTTCTATTTTAAAATCTATGAACTCAGAGTTTGTTTTGCTTCTGCATGAGGCATTTTATTTGTTTCTTTCTTTATAAATACTTAATATACCATAAACATTGCCAGTCAAATTGTGGACAACTAAATCAGGACATTCAAGAAGGCTGGGAGGGCAGGTGTTGCTGTGATGCAGCAATTCTGCCATCTTTGAGGGAAGAAAGAAAAACATTCAAACATGGGATTGGAGTATGCAATACAGCATTTTTGTAGCATTTATTGAATTCATTAAAATTATGTAACATTCAAGTAAAACTTATCAAAACTGAATTCAATTCAACTCCCACCCATGAGACACAGAGGAAGTCCAACAACCAGAGTAAAACTTTGAGAGCAGTAAAGAGGGAAAGGAGTCCTTCTCTCCAATATAAATGCTTATTCTAAAATGTTATTGATTAGATCCTCACAGGTTTTAAAAAAAAAAGTTCTGCACAGATCCTCTAACTGAGAATTTGACTTTTTCCAATTTCAGATAGTATATAATATCAGTTACCCAGTGGGTGAAAAGAGGTGAGTTAGGATTCTTCCAGTTGAGCAAGACAAGTCTACATGCTCATAGTGAAGTAAAGGCCATTATTGTTTGTTTGTCCTTCTCCACTTTAAGCCCACCTTGGGGTCCACCAAATACAGCTTGGATTAGGATGGATTGTGATGCCCAGGCATTCTGTTAGGCATTTAAAATTTTTTGTACAGAATTACGTTAATTTGGTACACACCCAAAACATGTGACTCAGTGAGGCTTTTAAGTTGAATAACTGTATTCTTTGCACATATGGAGATCGAGTGAATTCTGTGCATGGCTGCCTTCCAAACTTTTTCTGAAATGTTGAGTAAGAGATCCTTTTCCCACTGTACTCTGGGATCTTTAAAATGAAGAGAGTTTAATTTGGTTTTACATATTATAGAAATGCTGCCTGAGTCTTCAAGACTTATGAATATTTTACAGTGGTGTGAAAAACTATTTGCCCCCTTCCTGATTTCTTATTCTTTTGCATGTTTGTCACACAAAATGTTTCTGATCATCAAACACATTTAACCATTAGTCAAATATAACACAAGTAAACACAAAATGCAGTTTTAAATGATGCTTTTTATTATTTAGGGAGAAAAAAAATCCATACCTACATGGCCCTGTGTGAAAAAGTAATTGCCCCCTTGTTCAAAAATAACCTAACTGTGGTGTATCACACCTGAGTTCAATTTCCGTAGCCACCCCCAGGCCTGATTACTGCCACACCTGTTTCAGTCAAGAAATCACTTAAATAGGAGCTGCCTGACACAGAGAAGTAGACCAAAAGCACCTCAAAAGCTAGACATCATGCCAAGATCCAAAGAAATTCAGGAACAAATGAGAACAGAAGTAATTGAGATCTATCAGTCTGGTAAAGGTTATAAAGCCATTTCTAAAGCTTTGGGACTCCAACGAACCACAGTGAGAGCCATTATCCACAAATGGCAAAAACATGGAACAGTGGTGAACCTTCCCAGGAGTGGCGGCCGACCAAAATTACCCCAAGAGCGCAGAGACGACTCATCCGAGAGGTCACAAAAGACTCCAGGACAACGTCTAAAGAACTGCAGGCCTCACTTTCTCAATTAAGGTCAGTGTTCACGACTCCACCATAAGAAAGAGACTGGGCAAAAACGGCCTGCATGGCAGATTTACAAGACGCAAACCACTGTTAAGCAAAAGAATATTAGGGCTCGTCTCAATTTTGCTAAGAAACATCTCAATGATTGCCAAGACTTTTGGGAAAATACCTAGTGGACTGATGAAACAAAAGTTGAACTTTTTAGAAGGCAAATGTCCCGTTACATCTAGCGTAAAAGGAACACAGCATTTCAGAAAAAGAACATCATACCAACAGTAAAATATGGTGGTGGTAGTGTGATGGTCTGGGGTTGTTTTGCTGCTTCAGGACCTGGAAGGCTTGCTGTGATAGATGGAACCATGAATTCTACTGTCTACCAAAAATCCTGAAGGAGAATGTCCGCCATCTGTTTGTCAACTCAAGCTGAAGCGATCTTGGGTGCTGCAACAGGACAATGACCCAAAACACACCAGCAAATCCACCTCTGAATGGCTGAAGAAAAACAAAATGAAGACTTTGGAGTGGCCTAGTCAAAGTCCTGACCTGAATCCAATTGAGATGCTATGGCATGACCTTAAAAAGGCGGTTCATGCTAGAAAACCCTCAAATAAAGCTAAATTACAACAATTCTGCAAAGATGAGTGGGCCAAAATTCCTCCAGAGCTGTAAAAGACTCATTGCAAGTTATCGCAAATGCTTGATTGCAGTTATTGCTGCTAAGGGTGGCCAAACCAGTTATTAGGTTCAGGGGCAATTACTTTTTCACACAGGGCCATGTAGGTTTGGATTTTTTTCTCCTAAATAATAAAACCATCATTTAAAAACTGCATTTTGTGTTTACTTGTGTTATATTTGACTAATGGTTAAATGTGTTTGATGATCAGAAACATTTTGTGTGACAAACATGCAAAAGAATAAGAAATCAGGAAGGGGGCAAATAGTTTTTCACACCACTATATATATATATATATATATATATATATATATATATATATATATATATATATATATATATATATATATATATATATATATATATATAGTGACAGATAGAGGGTGCTATCGTCCTCTTGAACCCTCAGACAATACGTCAGACACCAGGTAAAAGTCCAAAGTTTAGATTTATTACAATAATCCAGCACCCTCCTCTCCACAATACTCATTCAAAACAATACCAATAATCAATAAACCAATCCACTACTCCCAGACGCGTTGCCACCCTTCCACCCAGCTCAGCTCAATGCTCTGGCGTTTTTCCCGGTCCTTTATAGTCCCTGACCCGAAAGTGTTTCCTATCCTGCAGTCCATGTGACTCCTTATCACTTCCAGGTCAGATAACAAGTCCTCTTCTTCATCCTGGAAGTACGTCATCTCCCCTGTCGCTGTGACTAAGACGCACGTCCGGGTAATAGGGCACAAACAACTCTCTGGGCCTCCCTGCAGTGTCCTCTGTTGGCCCCTGTGGTATCCAGTGGGGCTGTAAAGGAAAACTCCATCGTCCATGATTCCCTGCTGGTATCCGGGGCACCTCCATGCTGCAGGGAGAGCTCCATCTGCCGGCCTGGGGGTTTTGGCCTGGATGACAAGCCAGCCATAGACCACAACATATATATTTTACCTGTGACATTACCGCAATATATACATGTAATTTAAATTAATAATATAAATTGAAAAATTACTATGTCAACAGTCATATATAATGTTTATCTTTAAAAAGGAATCTTTACCCACAATTCCTATATACCGTATTCTCATGTATGCAAATAATGCAATCTATCTCTCCAAACAAAATGTACAACTGCTTTAGGGTGCCCAGAGCAAATCTCACAAATGGTGAAGAGCAACAGAGGACAATATTTGCTAAGCTTTAACACAATTTTTAATGTATGTCCATTTGGGAGACGAGTTAAATCTGCTTTTAGTAATTCACTCAACAGCTACAGTCCTTCTGCCGTTTTGATTATTTAATTTTATTTTGCCGTGTCTGTCTCTTCTATGCTACAGCTTGAGGATTATTATTATTGGCTTCATTGTTGTTATTGTTGTTTGTGTTATTATTGGACTGTGTAAGTTGTCAGACATTAAGACCAAACATCACTAGCATGCAAAAATAATATAAAACAATATAATCAGATGTTTGTTTTGAGTCCAAGTGTTTGTAGATCTGTATTATTTTAAAAAAAATTGTTGCGTCACCCAGGCCCATTTCTGGGCAACATATTGTTCTGTGTATAGTGCAGACAGCGCAGGCGCTGCTGAAGCACACAACATAAACATTGCTTTGTGTTCTGGTTCGGTCCGGGGAAATTTTTCTAAACAAAATACATATAGGAATCTGTACATGGTGCTGCCATAATGTGCCCTGACCAGCAGAGGGTGCCCTAGGTGCTTTCCTAGACTGCCTATGTCCAGAAATGACCTTGAAATGTTGCCTTATTGTTTGGCCCTGTCGGCAGAGCTTAAGGGAGATAATAAGATTAACAGAGACAGACAGAGTGATAGAGCACCCATGGGCAAACCCTGTATAATTGAAAATGATTTAAATCAAAATAAAGTGCATGAAAACACAATTTTAAGCCTTCTCAGACCAGAGTCTTATTTTGACTCCACAAGATGGTGGGTCTTCAAGTCAAATGGAAGTCTGAGCAGAAATAGGTGGGTCCTGGAGGACATACACCGGAAGAGATGTTGGCGAAGTCTTTAAGTCTGCAGAGGGAAGAAAAGAGAAAACGTTATCACA
The DNA here is from genome assembly GCF_016835505.1 of Polypterus senegalus. Lineage (NCBI taxonomy): Eukaryota > Metazoa > Chordata > Cladistia > Polypteriformes > Polypteridae > Polypterus > Polypterus senegalus. Next base: position 14,440,011 of record NC_053158.1, read on the forward strand.
CAGCGCCACCTCTTGGATTGGTGGAGAATAACCATTACCTGAGCCCTTGAACTGTCTCCCATATGCACATGCATTGCGGGGTTTAAATGAAGCTCAAATCTTGGTAAGCTCACATTAGTTTAAAAAAAAAACAATTCATGGGGTGTACTTACTTTTTCATATGACTGTATGTTGTTTCATTGGCGAATTGGGTCAGAATGAATATGAGGGTGTTTGCAAGTGTACCCAATGATACCCTGGTGTCCTGGCATGATCCAAGTGCTGCCAGGATAATTTTTTCCTCTAACTGGCCTACAGGTTTGCTTTCAGCTTCAACTATATTTTTGCAGATTGGGCCATAAATTATAATGATCGATTCTGTGTGATGCCTTCTGCTGTAATTGTCATTTTTGTTGAGTTAGTGCTTGTAATGAGATTTAAGATAATTTATTATTTAGTAGCCAGACCTTGCAAAAGTCATTTACTCAAATGGATAAGATAATATGTTGGATCAGATTAGTTAGATACAATATCAAGCACATGCACATAACCCTGCTTTCATGCCCAATAGATCAAGCCTAAGCTGAAGGCATCCTGATGTAATAAAAGAAGAAAGTAAAGGTAAATCTTTTCTGAACAATTTAATAATATTTGCCTTTGCTGCTTTCCCTTTAATAAATTGTCGTTATATTTTCTGACATCCGTGTCCAGTGGTTAGGTGCGCTCTCATACAAGTATGAATCAAACGACATGACGTGAGAACTCAATTATGCCGTATTTGATAAGGTTGGTAGCGGCTTGGCTCTAATTAATCAAATGTCTGCTCCTATAGGAAATGTAGAAAATGGTGAAATGTGCTGTTTAATAAAGTGACCACTTTGCTAAATACCAGCATGTCCTATGCTTTATTTGACAGCATTGATCTTATTAAAATGAGAAACATGCAGCAGTGAACGCTGAAAGTATTTTTTATCCTTTTCAATTGCTTCCACCTTGTAGCTGTTTAAAATTCAAGGTGCAAATGCCAATATACTAAATCTCTATAGTTAATCTTTGTAATAGCTTTCACTTCAAATTGAGGATTGTGCTTCCCTTTCATACGATGCCCTTGTGTTCGGTAATGAAACAATAAGTCACTTCAGCTTATTGTGTGTAAAGAACCGAAAAGGTGAAGCAATTTTTGAAATATCAAACATCTCAGTATGCTCAGAGATTCAGTTGAGTTATTATTTATGAAAATGACATTCTTGGGTTGCAATGGAAATGTATCGTGGTTAACAGATCCAGCATTCTGGGTTCAGAGCTTGCATGTTACCCCTGTGTGTGTCTCCCTGCTTTTCCTTCAGATATACCTGTGATGAGGAGAAGACAAAATCCATCAGAGGCTTCCACACTGGCTGGAGTGCAAGCCAGGATCTTCACTGGTGTATCCAACAGAGACACACTTGATTTGGCCAAGGCTGGTTTTGGGGGGAAGCAGGCCCTCAAAAAGGGACAATGACCACAGAACTGCTAATCCAAATATTCTATAGAAAATGCTCCCATCAGAAAAAGCTTAACCATCAACCTTTGGCTATAAATAGGGGTGGATGAAGAATCTTTATAAAATGTAAGATTTATAAGCTCTGAAGCACAGAGATGCTCCAGAGCAGTGTTTCTTAAAGTACAGGAGAGTGGGTTCCACGATGTCGATAACTATTTCACGCTGAGTTGGTAATTACAATTGTACCAAACGGGACGGTCAAACAGTTTGCAAAAAGCCTTGCGATGCGTTGCTGAAACAATCCCCTATGATAATGTTCGACAACGATTCTCCAAGGGTGGTCAACCACCATGGCAAAACAACCAGCGTAAAATTCTCCATGGGGGACCAAAATTGATGATGCCCAGAAGGGATTCACCAAGGGTTATGTGGTGTTATGGGTCCACAGCTCGTTGAGAAAAGACCATTCATTTTAAATAATCACCGCACCCGAGGCGGCTTCGTGAGGGGGGGCGATGTTGTAGCGAGCAGCGGGCAGTCGTCGATGTGGGCGTGTCTCACCGTGTGCACAGGTGAGGAACTGCCCACATTCGTGATTGCTCCCGTGGCTAATGCTACAGCTGTGATGGCCCCTCACGTTATAAAAAAGAAGCGCAAGTCGGTTGAAGGGGGAAAAAAATGGAGAGAGGAGAAAGGAGATGAGGAAAGAGGACGGAGGTTACAGGGAGCGAGGAAGCATGCGGTGCAAGAGAGACGGACAGGCGGTGTGTGCGTGTGGTGAGCGCATGATCGTGGGCAGCTGTGAGGAAGCTGGGTGTTAGGCCAACACCCAGACGTTTGAGTTGATGTTGCTCCCGTTGAGTGACCAGGTAGCGGGAGTGCCTAGAGGAAAGCGACGAGCCGTATAAGGCCGTGGAAAGGCAGCGGAAGTCGGGAGGCTTGGTGGTGGAGTCCCCAATGTGCGTCCTGGTCATTGGTGGACATCAAGTCTCGGGACTGGGATGAGTGCCAGACCGGCCAGGGATCGGGAGGTCTCCAGTCTCGCGTGTGTTGTAGGAGGGCAGCTGCAGAGAGCGTCTTGTCTGCTGCTAAGCCCAAACGGGATAAGCAGGTGAGACGCTAACAGAAACGCTAATAAACGATGCACCGGATTTGTTGTTGTTTTAAGACTGCTTCCATGAGAAGATTTTAACCTCTGGTTTTAAAGGATTGTGTTTTTTTTTCTAGTGTTTTAACCTCCACGTTCTTTTTATGGATTATTTATTTAATGAAGAACTTTGAAACTGCACTATTTATTTGAACACCTGTTTTGTTGACTGTTTTAATAAAAGCACTGTTTTCACTTTTAACCATCCCCTTGTTCAGATGCTCAATTATTTGCCTTCACTGACTAGCTCACTCGGTAACATTATCAACGGTGTGGGGTTCAAGGGTTCCCAAACATCAAAGGGAGTGTGGAGCCGGAACCCACATCGTCACAGGTTAATGGAATGATGTTCCACCCCGAGAGTACGAGTAGCAAGAAGACACAACTGGCAAAAACTGGGTCTCGAAAAAAATAATTTAAGAATCACTTGTCCAGAGAGTACAAAAAGGTACAAATGAATAAAACGGCAATCTAACAAAGTCCAAATATCTTAACCCAAGAATTGTGGCCAAAAAAAACAGAGCAGAGGTCAGAAATCCAATAAACAATAAACCAGTGGTTCCAAACTGAGTCTTGAGGAGCCCCAGTGACTGTCGGGTTTTGTTCCAAGCAGCATCTGTTTTTAATTGGGACTGTTATTTCCCAGGTTATGTTTTTAGGAATCAACATTGAAATCACAATACTAAGTCTGTTTTTAAATTGTGCTAAGCAGTTATATGGGGATAATGTAGTTTTCTTTTTTTAACTTTATTTTCATCCCAAATATTTAAGCTACTTTACCAGATGTTCTGTTTATTTAATCCTTTATTTGCTAATTAGTGGGTCTGACGCTGAAGTAGTTACGGCCTTTTGTCATTCATGCTGTTTGACCAGGTGACTGCTCTGCTTGTTTTTAATTGTCATTATTAGGATACAACAAAGGGAGCAAATTACACAAAAAAGGGAAAAACAATTAAAAAAAAAGAGTTAAGCATATAAAGCTATAGCAAAATTATAAAAATTTCTAAATGTCTTATAATTGTAAAAATAATACTGATGTGCTTTTCTCAATACAGAATAAGAGAAGAGGAAAAGAAACCAACTAATTAAATGAGATCAATTACGATCAGTTTTTACCACAAACTGTGATTGTGAACAAGAAATCGCAGCCACTGAAGGTCTCCAGGACCGAGTATTGGGAGCCCTTGTTATAAACCATTAATCACAGAAAACACAGGAAATCACAGCACTGCATATGACCAGTGGATCTGCCCAGCAATTATTGGGCAAGGGGTGGTTCAAAACAGAGACAGACAGGTGAGCCCACCTCTTGGGAGTACCACCCACAAAGCACAAGGGACCTGAAAGAACACGTGATCATGCAGAGAAACTTAATTACACAGTAATGTAATATTAATAATACTACATTTTATTTATTCATAGGCACCTTTCTAAACACTCAAGGACACCGAACAATAGATAAATCACACATTATGAACAAAGATTATAAATCAAAGAGAATAAGCAGTCTTAAACAGAGGAGTTTTATGTTTGGATTTGAAAGGTGAGAATGATTCAATATTTCTAAGCTCAGATGGTAGTGATTTCCAGAGCTGGGGAGCAGAGCAACTGAATGCTCTGCTCCCCATAGTGGTAAGACAGATGAAGGGGACAAACAAGTGGATGGAGGAAGAGGATCCAAGGGTATGGGAAGGAATGGCAACATGGAGGAGGTCAGACAAATATGCAGGGGCAAGGTTGTGGAGAGCCTTAAAAGTTAACCGAAGAATTTTGAATGGAATGCAGAACTTAACTGGACGTGAATGATATGGTGAGTAGAGGGGGTTTTAGTAACGATGCGGGCAGCTGAATTTTTTACCAGTTGAAGCTTATAAAGAGATTTGCGAGAAAGACCAAAAAAAAGGGAATTGCAATAATCGAGACGAGAAGTGACAAGGCTATGAACAAGGATAGAAGTGGTCTGGGGAGTGAGGGACGGGGGGCGAATACGATTAACGCTACGCAGGTGGAAATATGCAGACCGGGAGATGTTACTGATGTGGGACTGAAAAGATAAAGTACTGTCAAGGATGACACCCAGACTAGGTAGAATGCCTAGAGGGGACTGGGCGGTCTCATGGCCTGGAACCCCTGCAGATTTTATTTTTTTCTCCAACCGTCTGGAGTTTTTTTTTTGTTTTGTTTTTTCTGCCCTGCCTGGCCATCAGACCTTACTTTTATTCTATGTTAATTAGAGTTCTCTTATTTTAATTCTTACTTTGTTTTTTTTTTCTTTCTTCATCATGTAAAGCACTTTGAGCTTCATTATTTGTATGCAAATGTGCTATAGAAATAAAAGTTGTTGTTGTTAACCTGTGGGGAAGGGAAAATAGAGGAATTATGATTAACAAATGAAAAATGATCAGTTTTAGATAATGTTGATTTTGTACCAATGAGGAGATTACATAATAAATATAATAAACACATGGAAAATATTTGAAATAAAACAGAGAAGACATAAACGTGGAAATTAGACAGTGAATACAGGACAAAAGCTGAACCATAACAATATCCTAAAATGTGTGTCTGTCATTATTCAGCCCAGGGTTTCTTCCCTGGCTGGAGTTCAGTGTTGTGTTTCTTGTCTTTTTTCTTCACTGTTGTGCAATTTATCTATGTTAATGTTCTTTTTTTTTTTTTTTTTGCTTATTATCTTCTTGGTTACCAATGCCTGTGTTAAGTTCCATGTGTGTTTTTGGGTGGTTCCCCATGAGACAGGATCACCTTCCAATCACTGCCAGGAAGTGCCCTCTGCCCTATAAAAAATAACAAGAACAACAAAAATTTATTTTTATATAGCCCAAAATCACACAAGTAATGCCTCAATGGGCTTTAACAGGCTCCTTTTTTGATAGACACTAAGGAAACAAAAAAGAAACTCCCAAAAAAAATTAGCAAAATGCAATTCAGAGAGAGGCCCTTTTCCAGATTGGTGAGTCAGAAAAGGAGAAAATACAATCCACAAAACAGAACACAAGTAATTCTCCTCACAGAGCTAGATGACCAATTTGTCACGGCCACCTCAGAAATACAATACAACAATACAAACTACAAGACAACATGCAAGTATAGATGATACTACTCATTAAATACAGAACTATCACATAGGAGGATAGACATTTATTCAAATACATCAAAACAAAATAGAAAATAATTAACATACAAGAAAAACAACAATATACGTCCATTAGCTTAATTGTAGATCCACGGCCAGAATGTAGAAAAGGAGTCAGATAAGCCAAACACAGTCAGAGTCCTGGGGCCTCAGCCAACAAGAGATGGCCATTCTATAGCTGAGTCAGTGCCTGGCTGGCCAATCAGATGAAAGGACCCTTCTACCCGATGATTCCAGTACTCCTTTATCTAGGATGACTTTTCCATAGGCAGACAAACAACTTGGCAGTACAGAAACAGAATAGGGAAGAGCTAGTCTCATTCTTCTTCTTCTTTTAGCTGTTCCCGTTAGGGGTTACCACAGTGGATCATCTTTTTCCATATGTGTCTGTCCTCTGCATCTTGTTGTGTTACACCCATCACCTGCATCTCCTCTCTCACCACATCCATAAACCTTTGCATTCTATTCTTAGCATCCTTCCCCCAATATACTCCTCATCTCTCCTCTGCACATGTCCAAACCAATGCAATTTCGCCTCTCTGACTTTGTCTCCCAACTGTCCAATTTGAGCTGACCCTCTAATGTACTCATTTCTAATCCTATCCATCCTCGTCACACCCAATGCAAATCTTAACATCTTTAAATCTGCTACCTCCAGCTCTGGCTCCCGCTTTCTGGTCAGTGCCACCATCTCTAATTCATATAACATAGCTGGTCTCACTACCATCCTGTAGACCTTCCCTTTCACTCCTGCTGATAACCGTCTGTCACAGATTACTCCTGACACTCTTCTTCACCAATTCCACCCTGTCCGCACTCTCTTTTTCACCTCTCTTCCACAATCCCCCTTACTCTGTACTATTGATCCCAAGTATTTAAACTCATCCACCTTCGCCAACTCTACTCCCCTCATCCTCACCATTCCACTGACCTCCCTCTCATTCACACACGTGTATTCTGTCTTGTTCCTACTGACCTTCATTCCTCTTGTCTCTAGAGCATATCTCCACCTCTCCAGGGTCTCCTCAACCTGCTCCCAACTATCGCTACAGATCACGATGTCATCAGCAAATATAATCCACGGGGACTCCTGTCTAATCTTGTCTGTCAACCTGTCCATCACCATTGCAAATAAGAAAGGGTTTTAGAGCCGATCCCTGTTCTAACCCCACCTCCACCTTGAATGCATCCGTCACTCCTACCACAGACCTCGCCACTGTCAAACTTCCCTTGTGCATATCCTGTGCAACTCTTACATACTTCTCTGCCACTCCCACCTTCCTCATACAATACCACAACTCCTCTTGAGGCACTCTGTCATATGCTTTCTCCAGGTCCACAAAGACACAATGCAAGTCCTTCTGGCCTTCTCTAAACTTCTCCATCAACATCCTCAGAGCAAACATTGCATCTGTGGTGCTCTTTCTTGGCATGAAACTATACTGCTGCTCACTAATCATCACCTCTCTTCTTAACCGATCTTCCACTACTCTTTCCCATAACTTCATGTTGTCACTCATCAATTTTATTCCCCTATAGTTACTGCTGTCCTGCACATCCCCCTTATTCTTAACAATCAGCACCAGTACACTTCTTCTCCACTCCTCAGGCATCCTCTCACTTTCCAAGATTCTATTAAACAATCTGGTTAAAAACTTCACTGCCATCTCTCCTAAACACCTCCATGCTTCCACAGGTATGTCATCTGGACAAATGGCCTTTCCATTTTTCTTCCTCTTCATAGCTGTCCTTACTTCCTCCTTGCTAATCCATTGCACTTCCTGATTCACTATCTCCACATCATCCAACCTCTTCTCTCTCTCATTCTTTTCATTCATCAGCCTCTCAAAGTACTCTTTCCATCTGCTCAACACACTCTCCTCGCTTATGAGTACGTCTCCATCTTTATCCTTTATCATCCTAACCTGCTAGACGTCTTTTTCTGCTCAGTCCCTCTTTCTAGCCAATTGGTACAGATCCTTTTCTCCCTCCTTAGTGTCCAACCTCTCATACAACTCATCATACGCCTCTACTTTAGCCTTCGCCACCTCTCTCTTCACCTTGTGCCTTATCTCCTTGTACTCTTGTCTACTTTCTGCATCTCTCCAACTATCCGACTTCTTCTTTGCCATCATCTTCCTCTGTATACTCTCCTGTACTTACCCATTCCACCACCAGGTTTCCTTTTCCTCCTTCCTCTGTCCAGATGTCACACAAAGTAGCATTCTTGCTGTCACCTTTACTACATCTGCTGTAGTTTCCCAACTGTCTGGTAATTCTTCACTATCACCCAGTGCCTGTCTTCCTTTTTCAACTTCCACCATTTGATCTTTGGTTCTGTCCTCACTCTCTTCTTCTTCTTGATCTCCAACGTCATCCTACAGACTGCCATCCTATGCTGCTTAACTACACTTTCCCGTGCCACCACTTTACAGTCTTCTATCTCCTTCAGATTGACTCTTCTGCATACTGTATGATGTAATCTACCTAGGGGAGAGCTAGTAACAGTTTATAAATAGTGTATTACTGATCACCTGGATTGCAGCAACTACAGGGGGATAATACAGCTCTCGGTACCGGGTAAGGTCCTTGCTAGGGTTGTCCTCAAAAGGATCCGTGATCACTCGCTCACCTATCAGCTACTGGAACAGAATGGTTTTATGCCTAAAAAGTCTACCATCGACCGCATCCTGGCACTGAGGGTTCCCATAGAGCACAAACATGAATATCGGCAGAGTTTCTTTGCAGCCTTTGTCAATTTTCGCAAAGAACTGCTCTGTGGGACATCCTGAGGGAACGCTGGATCCCCTCAAGGTTGCTGGATATCATGGCTGACCTGTACACTGGTACTGTGAGTGCTGTGGAGAGTGGAGGCAGGACCTGTGGGTTTTTCCCAGTTGATACTGGGGTTTATCAGGGGTGTGTTCTGCTCCTACTGTGTTCAATGCTTGTATGGACTGGGTGTTGGGCAAGGTCGTGGGGTCCAGTGGCTAAGGGGCATCTGTTGGTGAAGAAAGATTCACGGATCTTGACTTTGCTGATGATGTTGTGATCTTTGCAGAGTCGATGGAGGCTCTTATAGGGGTGATCGAGAGACTGAAGGAGAAATCTGAGTGTCTGGGCTTGCGAGTCTCCTGATAAAAACAAAGATCCAGGCCTTTAATGACCTCTTGGATACGGCCATCAGCAGTGTGTCTGTTTGTGGAGAGTGTGTTGACCTTGTCGAAAGGTTTACTTACCGTAGCAGTGACATTCCTGTCTCTGATGAATCTTCCTGTGAAGTCAGTAAATGGATTGGGAGAGCATGAGGGGTCATGAGGTCGCTGGAAAGGGGTGTGTGGCGCTCCCAATATCTCTGTAAAAGAATGAAGGTCCAAGTCTTTAGAGTCCTGGTGCTTCCTGTCTTACTATATGGTTGTGAGACATGGAGACTATCCAGTGACCTGACATGAAGACTGGACTCCTTTGGTACTGTGTCTCTCCGGAAAATCCTTGGCTACCGTTGGTTTGACTTTGTGTCGAATGAGCGGTTGCTCATGGAGTTCCAAATTGGGCACATTACCTGCATTGTGAGGGAGCATCAGTTATGGCACTACGGCCATGTGTCGCTTTTAAGATCCTCATTGTCAGGGACCCAAGTGGCTGGACCAGGCCGGGGGGGTCGCCCACATAACACTTGGCTGCGGCAGATAGAGGGTCATTTCCAGAGGGTAGGACTGGACCACGTGTCTGCCAGGGGGGTTGCCAACTGGGATCCTGAGCTGTTTTGTCATGTAGTGAGTGTGGCAATGAACTGTACCAGTGCATGCTCCCCAACTTGACTTGACTTGTATTACTGATATTTTAGTACTAATGACTCCAATGGTGATGTAGTATGCACAACTAATCAGCAGCTCTACTTAGAATATGCTAAACTGAATTTAAAAGCTGAGACTGAAGGGGCATCTCTTATAGTAGCAGGCATATACTGTAAATACGGTGGGTTTCCCATAGTTCCTGGAGGTTCATTGTGAATGCCCCCTGCAGTAGGTGAGTTACTGTGTTTTCAATGCCGTGTGTCTTTTTTTGTGAATGTCTGGATATTTGAACCTGTGCTCTGTCTTTGACTTCATTTTTTGGATTCTGTACTGTGTTTGCCTTTAATCGCCTTTCCTTCACAGGCAAGTCCTTTTAGTGCTCCAAGGAGCTCATTCTGCAGAGAAATTTTATTGTAGATAAATCTTTTATATTTATGAAGATCCGTCATTTGCCCTGTTATCTAGCCAGCATTTGCAGGTATATCCCCCTCTAGTGGGCATTTTTCAAAGTGCTTTTTGGAACTCTTTGGGAATTACATGCCTTAGAACCCCTAGCTCATAACAGTGTCTTTGGTTAACTAACAACTCTAAATTGTCCCCCTATGAGTGTGGGTCGGTGTGTTTTGTAAATGTAACTGATAGAGAGTAATGCACACAAGAAGTTGCTGTGTGTTTTAGTATGTGTGCTTTATAATGAACTGTAATGGGGTGCCCCCCTGCACTGCTGGTTCATAATTTGTGCCCAGTTCTGTTGACATAGGTTTGATAATGTTGTTATTTTCACTCTATATCCTTCTTATGAATTACAATACCTTATAGGCTAGGGGTTCTTAAACCTTTTAATCTAAGGACCCCAATAAGAAAACTGGTGCCATATTGGGATCGAAGAAGAGGATTATTATCATAATGTCCTCAGGGCCATACATAGACAAATCACAACGGTAATATAATAAAAGTAAAACCATTGACACATCTTAAGGATCATTAGAAGAAACAGGACCACAATTTGGATTTCCACAGCAAAGGGTCTGAATATTTCTATGAAGGAGAAATTTCAGTTCTGGATTTTTAACAAATTTGCATACCTTTCTGTAAACATGTTTTCACTTTGTTGTTATGTGCTATTGAGTATTAAAAGCTATTGAGTATAGACTGATGGGCTTTCACATTTGCTTCAAATCCATCCATTTTCCATCCCTCTGAATCCGAACACAGGGTCACAGGAGCCAATCCCAGCCAACATAGGAACCAATCCCGGGCAGAGTGCCAACCCACCACAGGACACACACAAACACACCAAGCACACACTAGGGCCAATTTAGAATCGCCAATCCACCTAGCCTGCATGTCTTTGGGAGGAAACCCATGCAGATACGGGGAGAACATGCAAACTCCACGCAGGGAGGACCCAGGAAGTGAACCCGGGTCCCCTAACTGCGAGGCAGCAGCGCTACCACTGTGCCACCGTGCCACCCTTTTGCTTCAAATGTCACCATTATTGTTTTGATAAGCAGAAAGAGGGATAATGTAGTATATGAGTTTGTAGATTATGAACGATATCCATTTGGTGAAATGAATGAGCAACTTTGTGCATTTTCTGGATATCTCCATTGAAAGAGGTAACGACACCACCCTGATTACAGGTATTTATCATAAGGAATGTTATGCAGACAAAATATTACACTTTGCTAGTAATCATCTGTCATCGCATAAACGGAGCTGTGTTAAGACTCTGGTTAGAAGAATTCCCACCCATTGTAATACAAAGGAGACTAAAAAAGAATGAAAGGCGCTATTTTTTCCAACTGTTCACATAAAATGGCCAACCAAAGACATTCATCAGACAATGCTTACATAGGAGATGCCAGTGACCCCAGCAAACAATCGACTCTAACCTGACCCCCCATTCCACCTGGCACAAACTTTCTTATCATCACGGGGTATCTGAAGGTACAGCACGTATCCTGTCCAGATCAGGCATCAAAGAAGTGCACAGTCCTTTTTAAAGCTAAATGCAGGAAATCAACAGCAGAGACACAGAATGTGGTTTACAGCAAACCACGTAATGCATGTCCATGGTGCTCTCCTGCAGACCGGTCCGACAGAGATACCCCACCAGGAGCACAAGAACTACCAACAAGATAAAGCTAAGGATCTCTGGGGCAAAGAAGCTCCTCTGATACGTGAACATCAAGCAGAATTCCAGACCTTTGTGAGCCAGTTAAAAGAGATCTAATTAACGTTATTGAATTTCTGTACATTTGAAATCATTGTGTTCCCTTTGTAAACATCTGACCAGTACAATATTAGAGTGTCTGTATAATCATTGGTGATTACATTATATTAAGGGGCTTAATTAAGGGATTATTATAAAATAGCATTATTTTAAAATACGCACAAGTTAAAATATGCAGAAAGTAATCTTAGACAACAAATACTGTATAATTTCTTGATATATCAAGTCTGTTTAATGTTGCTCTAATGTGCAAAAAAAATCAATAAGTGGGTCAGAGCACCCAGACGTCAAAGTGGTTAATTAGCCTTTTACAATAAACCACAAATATCCAGTGTAGCAGCGTGCAGTACATTAACAACACCTGAATACGAGAAGCAAACAACCATTCATTAGACAGCCACTTACTGGGTGTTCTGTGCATCCTGTTCAACCAATTAAGTCTTATCAGCAAAACAGCCATATATAAAGACTCATTTAGAAAAGCTAAAATGTAAAGACATGCTTCATAACTATTTTTTATAATAGATTTGTGTCTTTATTTTTAACACAAGGGTTGAGGGTTTTTAATTTACTGTGTTTCAACAAAAACAAAAAAAATTACTTATTATTTGCTTCCAAATAGGCAAGAAGAAAAGGCACATAGATAGATAGATAGATAGATAGATAGATAGATAGATAGATAGATAGATATGAAAGGCACTATATGAAATAGATAGATAGATAGATAGATAGATAGATAGATAGATAGATAGATAGATAGATAGATAGATAGATAATACAGGCACTATATAATAAGATAGATAGATAGATAGATAGATAGATAGATAGATAGATAGATAGATAGATAGATAGATAGATAGATAGATAGATAGATAGATAGATAGATAGATAGATAGATAGATAGATAGATAGATAGGACAGGCACTATAGATAGATAGATAGATAGATAGATAGATAGATAGATAGATAGATAGATAGATAGATAGATAGATAGATAGATAATTTTAGCATAGTTGGTAGGATTAGATTCTACACAGACAGAAAAAAAATAAATATACACACACTATGGTTTGAACACACACCAGAATAACTAAAAAGAAAACTTCTTACTTGCCAGTCTTTTCCCACTGAGGGATTATTGCTGTTTGTATAAAGCCCCTGTCCCCCAGCCCCCCAGGTAGTGTTTCTTGACACATTTTTGCTGAAACTTTTTTTTGGCTGAAAGTCCTCAGTGTATCAGAGAGAGGATGTGCAGCAATGTTCATAATGGTACTGAGTTTTGTTTTCATTCTTTCCTTTGCTAGGACCTCCAAGGGGTCCACATAGTGTATCCCACAACTGTGCCTGCCCTTTTAATTGGCTTGTTGATTTGGTGAGCCTCTCTTGAAGTGATGTTACCAGCTCAACATACCATGCCATAGAAAATCACACTGGCCATCACAGAGTTATGGAAGATGTGAAGGATTTCACTTCCCACACAGTCTCCTAAGGAAGAAGAAGCTGCTCTGCCCTTTCTTGTATTGTTCCTCTGTGCTCTGAGACCAGTCCAACCAGTCATTAATGTGGACCCTCAAGTGCTTGTAGAGGGCTTTCTCGAAAAACACTTCAAATGCTCAATAAATCACCTCCAGGAAGCACTACTGGGCTGGGCAGGACCACACCAGTCCTTGCACAGTCAATATCCAACAGCTTCCTTTGGTGGACCCCCTGAAACCCGACAGAACCTGACCACAACTCCCATTTGGCCTGCAGGCATCTATACTGTGACTCACCAGATGGGATGCTGCCAACCAGTGTACAAGGAAGTGCTCTGCTTGTAGTGGGCAGTCATCCACTGTCCTGCTCTTTCAGCCTCCCAGGCCCAACCAAGAGCTGCTGGGACACCAGGCCAAGTATAACTGTAGCTGCAGCATCTTTCCATGTTTACATACTGGTGCAGAAGGGGACTATCACCACACCCGATCTGACAAAGGAGCAGAGTTCCTTCTGACTGGGATGGCAGTTGATCCCTTGCACTATATAAACACAAAAAATTATGTTGCAGCAACATCTGAACCATTACATGAACTGTATATTGTGATCATAATGGTGTGAAAAGAGCAATTAACAAAGGAAGACAGACAGAACATTGCAGCCCTTAAAAGTGTAAGGTCTTCACTTTAGAGAAATGCCAAAGAAAGCCAAGGGGCCAGTGAGTGTACTTTCCATGAAAAGGAATTTGGAAACTGGAGGAAACAACGACAATAATGGGTCTGGTAGACCCAAAGTGACAACAGAATCAGAAGACAAGTTTCTGAAAGTCAACAGCTTGCATGATGGACACCTCACAGGACATCAGCTTCAAGCAGAGCTGAACAGCTGTCATAGTAAGAAAGTCACCCTTTCTATGTATTCATTTCAGAGCACACTGAAAACTGAAAGTGTGTACATTTCAGTAAAAAATGAAGACAATGGGGTCGTTCTAAAACTTTTTGTCACTCAACCTGTCAAATCTGCAGCTCCATGTCTTTATTTATCCTTTCAATTCTGAAGAAAAGGCCTGGAGCTGCAGGTTTGACAGGTTGAGTGGCTAAAAGTTTTAAAACAATTCTATAGCTTTCATGTTTGCATGATTTGCATACTTCAACTGTTGTTTACATCGTTCTTTAAGGTGACTATCCTGTATGACTTCCTGAGGTAAGTGCTGCATGTAATGTCTGTCATCACCTGAGATGACCTGCAGTTTCTTCATTACCACTTTTTGTTAGATGCTTATTCAGATATGTAGATTAGCTCCAGCAGTTGGGCTGCATGTTTGGTAAATTAATTTGAGCTTTTTAAGGTTTTGATTCGTCATGCAACAAAGCCAGAAAAAGGGGGTGAAAATGATGGCAGATTGGATCACACTGGTATAATAAGGCCCCATGTGGCCCTGTCATTTGAGTTTATGGATAAGAAACAGGTTCTGACTTACTTTAGGTTAGTAAAACATCTACGGATGCACATCTGGGCATATCTTCAGTGATGTTTCTGGAGATCATCAAGTGTTTTGGATCTTTTGACATCATACACCGTCCTCCAGGTGACCTAATTGGGGCTGATCAGACCCCAGCTTGTGTCCGAATGGCCAGTTAGCTACTTTACCCACCATGCTTCCTGAATCAAAGTCAACAAGAGATTTTTTCTGCCACTCCGGTGGTATCGCAGATGGCTCTTCTCTTCCTCTGTCCTTTAATGCCCAATGCACTGAAGACAAAACCACTGCAGCCAAACTGAACTGAGAAGCACTTGGCCTGGCAGCTTCCTTGTCTGCCATCACTAATTAGTTCCTCGTCCTTTCAAAGACTTCATCCAAACAATCTCCCCAAGGGCTGTTAGCTCCATCGTGATGACTTGTTTGATGGACTTAGACATAACGAGGACCTCTGGCCTTAGTTGTCTGTAGTTGCTAATAAGTCCTTCATACTTAGGCATCTTCTTTTCAAAGTCTTCGTCCAAATGATCTTCCCAAGACTGACGGCTTTTCCACCACCAGTTTCACTTCCTGGACCCGCCTCTTCCTGCCAGAAACCAGCGTAACCAGAGGTTCCACCATTCTGAAGCTGATTCCCATCTGAAAAGACTCTCTCTTTAACGCTGTTAATCTTGTTAATTTACTTTCTCTAATTTCAGTTTTATTTGGGTTGCTCATGGGTGCCCCAACACTATTTATTGTGTTGTCATAACAGTAGTGTAGTCATATTTTCAAGTAGCAGCAAGTGGGACTCAATGTCGTCATATGGATGGAGGAGTCACAGAACCTGGGAACATCCTAACAGTCATTCTCGTTGAAAAGTAACACATGCTTTGTTACGTATCTCTGCCTCAGGAAGCTGAGTCCATTGACTCTCCACTCTTCTGAAATCTGTAATAACAATGCAAAGACAATCAATAAATAAATTTAGCTGGTAAAACTTGACATTAAAAAAATAATTAAATCCAAAGAGTTACTTTTGTTGAGTGTACGAGGGAAGGGCCAAAAATTCCTGGAATCGGACAATAGCATTGCAGTGTGGTGTGATTACAGACTGTCCCGCTAGGTACTGTATTCCTACAGCAGGGATGTCGAACTCTGGTCCTGGAGGGCCACAGTGGCTGCAGGTTTTCATTCTATCCCTTTTCCTAATCAATGACCAGTTTTCACTGCTAATCAACTTCTTTTCCCTTCATTTTAATAGCCCTCTTCATAAGAATTCAGTCCTCTAAATTGATTCCTTTCTTCATTAAATGGCAGGGAAACAGAAATGAGATGTGAAATGAGCCAACAGTTGACAAGCTAAACTGGGGCTACAAACTCCAACCAGTTTCACTCCAACCAATCTCTTAATTAACGCGCACACGTACCGGTCCCGGGACATAACAGCGTTTTAAAAACGTTACAGTAATGTGTGCATGCCCATCTGCCATGCATCTCGACATACTACCCATCAAATGAAACTTCAAAGTCTCGTCTTACCGATGATATAAACCATTTTGACACACAACAACCACAGCACTGACACTAAAGCCTTTTTTACAGAGAAGTACATACTTTTAAGAGTTGACTTTCCCTACCTTTGAAGACCCCCTGCAAGTCAAACATCAATATTTCCGAGCAGTATTGATCCCATTCTGTCCGTAAGGCTCCAGCGAATATAATCCAGTAAAACGATTAGGTCCAAAACACACGATATATCCTCAAAGGGACAAAAACTCCAGAAAACGTTTCATAACTTGAGACTAGCTACGTAATTTTTTTCATTTCTATTGATCATATCAGACGTAATTTGTTTCTGTCGGCGATAACCATGCTACCGCATGAAACACGGAAGTGTTAGCTTCTGATCGACACCTAAGTTGGCCAATTACGACGGGTCTGGGGTTGACTGGCACCTCGTATAGCCAACGAGTGTCACAGACAGCTGAACGATGACGTACAACTCCAAACCCTGGTAGAATCTACCAGTTTGATTGGACACTGTGACTGACACTCAAAACTTACAGCCAATGAGCAGCCGAGCATTTTGATATGTAACTTGCCATACTAACTTGTAAACAAACGATCGGAGCTGCGCGAAGGTGGCATTTGTGCCAGTCTGCAGAGTTGGTGCGTGGTTGTTTATTGTGATTTCGCCAAGTTTTTTCGCATTTTAAATATGAATAAAAGTAGAAGTTTAAACGTAAATACACTCTCGATTAAATAATAGATGCATGTACGCGTGTGAAAGTATTCAATCGCCCAGGGACGTCTAATGGCAGAGAGCGACATGTGCCACGCCCTTGTGCTTTCTGCTTGCTAGTGATTGCTGCCATCAAGTGGCACATGGAAAAACGCTGAGCTGTGTTGTAACAGTTTGTAAAAGAAATGTATATAGTTTGTGTGCATTTTATAAAAAAAGTAAAAATAAAAATATAAATATATTTTTGGCCCATAAGACTTGTATTGACTATTTTTACATAGAAATGTGTATTTTTTATTGTTTTTATTATTTTTATAACTAATAGAGTGACACTGTGTGTAGATATAGATTCCTTTAGGTGTAAGCTTTCAGTAGAGCCCTCATTGATATCTGTGGGTTGAAGCATTCAAAAGTTATTACACTTTTAACATACGTTCCAAAATGTGGATAATGGTCCCTCTAAAAAGCCCCTGGACATGCCCACATAAAACTGGTGTAAAAATGTCATTTTACTGGTATTCTTTTCAAATTTGAAATTTGAGTAGTCAACAAGTTATTCTGTTGGTACATAGTGTGTTTTTGTCCCCACCTACCTGCTGCAGCTTTATTTTCCTTTATTTTCATAAAAAAACTTAGGCGAGAACAAAAATTCATTTTTTGTGAGTTCTAATGTGTATAACTTTTGATCAGTCACACCTACAGTGATTCTGACTACTAAGGGTGAAACTAGAGAATGTTACCTTTACAAAGAGACCAAACATGTGTTTATACTCCAGATAGTTCAATAACAGCAATGATTCTAATTTGGAGAGGTCGAATTACAAGCGATTTAGCAAAAATGAACCCGCTTGCTAAGGGGTTTGATTCTTGCTGTTAATTAAACCCGTTATTTAATTCCATGGCTTGTTGCTGCTCTCATTCGGCCACAGCAGACATTTCCAAAACGGTTGATTCTGTTTTTGCTAAGAACACCGTCAATGTTTTGGTAACCTGAGAGATCAACCTTACCGAGACCTTCACCTTTATTTATTTTCAGATATTGTGTGATGGGCACATGTGAACTGGTCATGTGGCAGCTTGTTTCCTGTCTCATTATTGTTTGGCTGCTAATTAAGGAAAAAGAGACAACTAAGGGGCCTCAGTCAAGTTAATTAAAACTAAGGCAAAAGAAATTAATTAGCAGCAAAAACAGGTCACTAATGAAGAAGATGGTTAGATTGAAAACCTGCAGCCACTGCGGCCCTCCAGGCCAAAAGTTCAACACTCGTGGCCTACAGCCTTGTTAATCAGTCTGGCAATTTGATCGAGATCCATATTTCTGAGGTTTATTCTATGACCATGTGTGTGACTTTGGTGATCTATTTTTTCTCCAGGCTAAAAAAAGAATGTCAGAAAATCTAAAACTTGTTAATGTAGAGTTTCATATTTAACACACTGTTAATAACAACAACAACATTTATTTATATAGCACATTTTCATACAAAAAAATGTAGCTCAAAGTGCTTTACATAGCATAGAAAAATAGAAGACACAATAAAAAATAAAGTCAACATTAATTAACATAGAATAAGTAAGGTCCGATGACCAGGGTGAACAGAAAAAACAAAAACAACTCCAGACAGCTGGAGAAAAAAAAAATAAAATCTGCAGGGTTTCCAGGCCACAAGACCGCCCAGTCCCTAATCAGCAACATTACCCTGAACTGCTCATGCGACTGCGGGAAACCATCGTGAAAATACATCGGGACATGCACAACTGCATTTTGCAGTTGCCATGACAGTGCACATGCACGCTCAGTCAAAAACGTTTTGACCAGAAACAATGAGGTTGTAGCTTTGAACTCTCCCTAAGTTCAACAGATCTCAAATTTGGGAAAAAGAAGTCACAAGGAATGAGTTTTTTTTTTTTTTTTTAATTTGATATACTAAATCAGTCCCTGAGGGAAAATTCTCTTTTCGCATGACCTCTGACCCCCAAAAATAAAAAATAAAAAATCTGACTCTCTGAGACTTCTTCCTTGCTTCTGAAATTTAAATTGAAACTGAAAGGAAGAAGATTTGCATCTGTGTGTGAGAAATCCAAGAAAACAAAAAAAGTACTCGGGAGGCTCTACACACGGAAACAAGATATGAGTACTGGAAATATGTCCAGGAATAGGAGAGGTGCAGGGATAAGGGGATTGCATCTCAAGGAGAGTATTTTGAAATTGACTAAATGAAAATTGTAATAAGTTTTATAATAAAGATTTTTTTTTTTGTGGTACCAGGATTAGGCTCCAGCAGATCTCAGCGACTCTGTTTAGGGTTAGACGATCACTGACTGACGGTCTGAATGACTAAACAATTTCAGGAATTTTTTGGTGTACCCCATACGTAGATCTTTTCAGTTCCTTATCATTTTGCATTTTGTTCATATTTGTGCTTATACAGAGCATGTAAGCTCAGCCCACTTTTGTTTTTTTCTTTTTCTGAGGGTCTCTGAACGACAATAAAAGGCTTCAATAAGCACCAAGAGATTCCAGACAATATGCTTTACTTGCAAAACAAGAAAGCTTTTATTATGCAAAGCCAAACTGGCTCTACAGGATGTACATTCCACAGTGGTTTTCTCAAAGTGAAGAGCTTGTACAACGTAATAATTCATGACTGGTTGAAAGCAGTTACTAAGAAAAGCGATTCCTAAGACTTACATATTTCATCATTTTTACATCATCGAGTAAGTTTACACACTTCCTTCTGCTAAGTGTTTTCTATCCATAGTAGCCACATCTGTGCTGAATGGTTCCTCTCTCCCTTCCCTCTTTCGGTTCTGTTCATTAGAACAACTGATCTAATCGTCCTTCCCGTGATACACCAAAATATTTGAGTTAAATGAAGTGAAATGTCTGCGTTGTGCAATTAAAAAGGTTCCTGGCTTGTTTTTATAATGTTTCTCTAATTCCTTAACCTTAAAGACAAATACATCTAAACTGTATCATGGCTTATATACTGTATGCAAATACATATATTTATATGTATATGTTCCTGGCTGCACATTGGTTGCTCTCCCACCAACGTAATAATAACAATAATAATTAATTAACTAACTGATTAATTAATTAATAATTATATGGTGCTGAATCACTTCAACCACCACCAATGTGTAGCACCCATCTCAATGATGAGACGGCAGCCATTATTGCACCAGTATGCTCATCTCACATTAGCTGTTAGATGGTGAATGGGTGAGAGAGATAGTTAGTCAGTTAGGGGGCCAGAATGACTAGGCCATGCTGGACACCGATACACCCTAGTCTTTCTGAAAGGTGTCCAGGGATCTTTAATGACCACAGAGAGTCAGGATCTCTTCTGAAGGATGGTGCCATTTTTACAGCACATTGTCCCCTCACTGACACTGGGCTTCACACACAGAGGCCACAGGGTTTCACCAACACCTCTTCCAGCAGCAATCTTCACTTTTCCTAAGTGGACTTCAATCCAAGTACTGGTCAGGCCTGAACATGCTTAGCTTCAGGTGGATGACCTGTTCTGAAGCACTGGAGACAGAGTGACAGAGATGGACAGCATCATCGTCAGATCAATGGACAGCTATGACTGACTGAAAGCTTCTTCATTGTGTGACCAGTAGGGGGAATTGCAGAACCCCAAAACACAGATGCCACCACCACAACACAAGTCCTAGGTTCAAATGCAAGTTTTAGTCCTACAAATTAGAACATTAGAACATTCTGGATGAGAACAGGCCATTCAGCCCAATGAAGCTCGCCAGTCCTATCCACTTAATTCTTCTAAAAAACACCAAGTCAAATTTTAAAAGGCCCTAAAGTCCTACTGTCTACCACACTACTTAGTCACCTTTTCCAGGTGTCTATGATTCTGAAAGAAAAACCTCCTAATGTTTATGTGAAATTTACCATTAACAAGTTTCCAACTGGGTGCCAGTGTTATTGATGAACTCGATTCACTGGACTAACTCCCTTCATAGTTTTAAATACTTCAATCATGTCTCCTCTTAATCTTCTTTTGCTCAAAAAATATCTTAACAAAGGCTTTGAAAGTCACAAAACAATTGTGTTCTCCTTGTTTTCTTTTTCTCTCTCCTTCCACTCCTCTGGACACACTTTGTCCTCATTCTACCTAACCCCAGCTCCCCTGGAAGAGTTCATTTGGCGTCTTTTATGTTGGACCCAGGAGTACTTCCTGTGCCATAGCAGTAAATAGCGGAAGCACTTCCAGGTCACGCAGGAGCCCCATAAAACAGGAAGTTCTTTTCTCTGTAGCACCTTCTGGTGGCACCATTGGACCCTGACAGGGCTGTCCCTCAAGACTATAAATCTCCTTCATCTCTACTTGTCTATACTGGGGCCATGTCAGAGGAGCATTGACATCTGTTGTACAACAGAAGGAACTGCTCTTGACAGGCAGCTTCCCCCTGTCTATCCATTAATCTTCCACCCTGACTGGGATAATAATCAAGCACCGTCACGGTAAGGTTATGCCTCCATATGTAGTGCCTATCCATTATGGCCTCCTTTCTGGGCCAGGAATCATCCTTTACCCCAGGCAGGGTGCCAGTTCATCTCTAAGGTCACTGACAACTGCTTCAGAGTCCTTGTTTCTATTTTCCCAATAGACATCCTTAATAACAACAGATCTAAGGGGGGATATGAAGTATGTACACCCTGATTTCACAATGGCACAGACCTAAAATATCTGGAATTTCTTGAGCTTATCAAGGCTAATATCAGTTGCATAATATAGCTATAAAAACATTCTTCACACCAATCAAAACAAAAAAGAGAATAAAACAGCCTGTCTTAACTCACAGGTGCAGCAAAAGGACAGGCAAGGCAGGCAAATACCTGGCGCCCCAAGCTGTAACGGAGTCCCCCGAGGGCATCCGTTTACTCAAATCCATGATGAATATGCAAAAATTACCCTTGAAGTACAGCATGAACATACTACAATGTCATTACCAGAAACCCCC
This sequence comes from Polypterus senegalus, assembly GCF_016835505.1. Taxonomy (NCBI): domain Eukaryota; kingdom Metazoa; phylum Chordata; class Cladistia; order Polypteriformes; family Polypteridae; genus Polypterus; species Polypterus senegalus. Next base: position 14,461,970 of record NC_053158.1, read on the forward strand.
CTAAGGGCAGCTCCAATCTCCATTGCAAGAGTGTTAAAGCTTACAATGACCGTTACTTTTTGAATAATGTTAAATGTAATCAGATCTGATGTCATCAATCATGAAGAGCATTTACATGTCTGGAAGTAAACATTGGATCGACTCAATGTGTTTAGATAATTCAGCTATTTCTGATTGTACTTCAATCCCTCCAGACCCCAGTGTAGTCTGGGCATGGCAAACATTCAGCTGCATCAATTCCGTGAAAGGGTGAGGGGGTAACAGTGAGGCAGAGGGTCTAATAAGTCAGTGTGGTGTAGTAGTTAAGGGTTTGGACTTCACACCCTGAGGTTGTGGGTTCAAATCCCACTACTGACACCACAGTGTGACCGTCAGCAAGTCACTTGACCTGTCTGAGCTCTAATTGGAAAACCAAAAGCAACGTAACCAATTGGATCATAAATGTTGTAAGTCTCCTTGGATATAAGCCTCAGCCAAATAAATAAATGTAAAATGTCGTCCCTTGGCAGCCCTGACTGATCTTATCACTATTGCCTCTGCTGAGAGACATTTCCACCTTTAAAGCTGATTAACACGTTTAGCACACTGTATGTCTCTAAAGATGAGTCCGGCCATCTGACTTTATCACTGGACTCATCTTTAGAGACATAGTGTGATATCGTATATAAGGACACAATTCTTCTGCTAATTATATATCTATGATTTATGAGATTTACAGTCTTTTTTTATTTAACTTATTCAATATTATTCTTGCTAATCTTCTTTTGTTTTCTTTTTTGTACCTTTCTCTTTGACATTTTGTAAATTACTCTAAGCATTCTTTGCATGAAAATATGCTATAGAAATGAATGTTGTTGTTGCTGTCATTCACTCTTAAAAGTAAAAGTGCCAGAGGGGTTCTTCAGAGCGCTGCCATAGGGGCACTTTTTTTTGGTTCTCAGAAAGACCCACCCAATTGAAGGTTCCAGAAAGAACTATTTACTTCTAAAGATCCATAACAGACTCCATAGAGTAAATAACCATACACAGATGGAAAACAGATTTGTGAAATACCAGAGGATCATGATTTTAAAAGGACTCTTGCTGCATACAATAACATATGCAAAGTCCTTAATCTGCTAGTGTCCTGCTAGGTAGCTTACTATACATTAAAGAGTTGAGTTTTTTTTGTACAAATTAGGACATTTTCAAAGCATAAAGAACCCGACACTGAATCAATGGTCCTAAGAGGAACTGCACAACTCAGTAAGGAAAGATAAAATGCCATTGAAGAACCAGAATTTTTAAGACTGTACAGTGAAATTCAATTTAGCAGATAGATAGATAGATAGATAGATAGATAGATAGATAGATAGATAGATAGATAGATAGATAGATAGATAGATAGATAGATAGATAGATAGATAGATAGATAGATGGATGGCCCGCCCCCCTATTCACTGTTCATGCCTGGCAGCCAACGCAGCAAAGGCAGGTACGTTGTAATTAAAACATGTCAGTGTGGAATAATGGGTTATTATTAATCTTATTTATATGGCATCTTTTGTACATTTTTGAAGGTAAGATTAGATTAGATGAGAGAAACACTATTTTAGGGCCATGTTGAAATTCAAATGCATACAGCAGCAGAAACACAAAAAACAAGAATGCAGACTCACAGGACAGATGATACACCCAATCAATCAATCAATTAATCAATTAATAAATAAATGAATATAAACTTAACAAGTACATCAGGTGGAAGCACTGGATTGCCTCATAGCAGTGGGCAGAAAAGACCCCCAGAAGCACTTCGTAGCACACCGTGCTGGAATGAGCCTGTGGCTAAAAGTGCTCCAAGGGAGAGAGGATTGAGGGAATTTTTAACGTTGACATCCAATTTTGCCTGGAGACTGCAGCGTAAAACACCACACTGGCTACTATGGACTGGTAGAACATTTCCAGCAGCTCATTGCACACATCAAAAGACCTGAGCATCCTTAGCAAGTTCAGTCAGCTGTTGCCCTTCTTGTCCAGTGCCATTGTGTTGTCAGCCCAGTCCAGCTTGTTGTTTATGTGAACCCCCAGGTTCTTGTAGCTCTACACCACTTCCAAGGTCTTACCCCGTCTGTTCTCAGAGACTTCTTGTCCTGTCAGAAGTCCACCACTAGTGTTTTGCTTTTCTGATATTGAGTTACAGGTTGTTGTCTCTGCAGCACAAGATGAAGTCCTCCACAGCCTTCCTGTACTTTCACTTATCTCCATTATTACTGCAGCATATGATGGAGGAATCATCTGAAAATGTCTATAGATGGCAAGCATTGGTATTGTGGTGGACAGTGAATTATTTTATTGGAGGGACACGCCCAGGCTCACACACAGAGAAACTGATAAGCAGCACAATGAACCAATAAATAATAATGAACATATTAATTAAAAAATGAAAAAGAATATTAAAAAAAAAGTATATTACAAAAGAACACATACACAAAAGCCTCCCCATTTCCATGATGACCATCACACTGAACAATATTAAATGTACACTAACCAGAAAGTCCATCAAAGTCCAGTATAGGAGAAGGAGATGACGATGAGTGTGTGAAATGAAATCCCTATGAACAGCTCCCTGAAAGAAATGCAAAGTTTTGTCCTACCAGGTTCCCACTGCACAGTGAGGATTGTAGGTGATTGGGAGCACTCGCCAAATGAAGAAAAAGCCAACTAAGATGAATCCACACTGACAAGCAGGCACAGGACAGGACATACTGTACATCCAGGCAAAACTGTCATCCAAGGAAGTGGTAGTTTGTAATGTAATAGCGTGAGTGATAACTATAAACAAAAACAGACAGATTATTACTATCTCTCTTTTTGGTTCCTATTTAAAGAGCCTGTCTGATTAATCTTTAACCCAGCAACTCCTGTCTCCTCTTAATCTGGCTAATAGTGTTATACTGCCAGGAATACTGGGAGGTGTAGGCTATTTTAAGCAGTGCTACTACAGGGTAAACAGGAATGGAGACAAGACAGTTACCTGAGGTGCTCTGGTATTCGAACCATCATTTCTGACACACAGTGTCTCAGCCTGACAAACTGCTATCTGTTGGTCAGGTAGTCTATAATCCATGAGATTGTGGGGACATCAAAATGTCAAAACCTTGAGCTTTTTCCCAGTCGATGAGGCAGAATGTTGTTAAAAGAGCTTATTGCAAAAGAAAGGATGAAAACGATTTAACAAATAAAAAGAATTCAAATCATTCTTGCAAAGTGCTCTACTGAGTAAGTATAATGACTGTGTACAAAGAAATAGCCATACATGGTTTTAGTTTAATCAGAATCAAAATCACTTTTATTCGACAATACTTAATGTACAGGAATTTGACTTGGTAGATTTGGAGCTGTTTTTAACAGAACACAACGTCACATACAAATAGCATAAGTTAAAAAGACAAACTTCATACAAGGGCGTAGAATAATAAAATTATAAATGAGATGTACAAATGATGACGTGCAAGAGAAAATGTGAGTGTATAATGAGTATGCATGTGAACACACATACACCTTCATACAGTTTATGATAGAATGCATGAGTATACAAAGAAGACAGGCTAAGTTAATGGTTATATGGAATATGAACTGTTGACATGTCTTTTAGCTTTAGTTTTAAGTAGCTGTACCCCATGGAATCCACCCGCATAGTAGTGAAACAGGACAATCTTTAAAAATTAATAAACAAAAAAGTATCGCTAGTTAGGTGGAAACAAGTTACTCTTCAAAACGCAGAGTCCCCACTCCTGACATCATGCTTCCACCTCCCCTCGGCCCACAGCCTCTGTCTCAGATTAGCATGAATATATCGCTCCTGCATGTGAACTATGATTCTTATCGAGATGAAAGAAGTCGCAAAATCAACCGAAATGTTCAAGCACATTCTAGAAAAAAAAACAATCTAAATCCGTTAAGTAGTTCTCTTGTTCGCTAGCTAAGCGAATGTAAGGTATGGCCTGCTACATCTCTCTTGGATTCGCACAAATAAATTGGCAACACAAGCAAACTATAATACTTTGCGAGTGGGCACAAAATCAACTGGCATGTTCAAGCAAACTACAGAAAACAACCCGATCTAAATCTGTTAAGTAGTTCTCTTGTGAAAAGCGGGCAGGCAGACAGACAGACAGGCGGACTTTGGATTTTCTATATATAGAGATGGATCTGAAGCGTTTACCAGAAGGGGAGTTTTTAGAATACATGATGAGCAGGATGATATGAGTCCGTGGTGATCCTTATGACACAAGATGTCTACAGGTCTGCCACAGATGGAACAGCGCAACCAATTATTTTCTCAACAAACCTCCCAACATGCTCTCATTTATTTTTTGGAGTGTGCTATTATCAGACAATAATGGACATTGTGATTACACTGTTAATTATGGCTTTGTAAAATTAAACTAGGATGGGCTGAGAAATATTTAATTTCTTTAGTTGGAGTAAGATGTACAACCTCTTCTGATCCTTTCTTAGTGATGGAAATGGTGTTAATGTCCTATTTGAGAGTGTCTGTGATAGTAGTGAAGGATTGAAGGATTCCACCATATTGACTGCAGAATCTTTCATTTCTAGTGGGAGCAGTTCACGAAGGTTAATGACCATTTCCACTGTTTTATTGGTACTGAGGAGCAGGTTGTTGGAAGCACACCAAGACACAAGACGAGACACCTCTTTTCTATAAGCTGTTTCGTTACCTTTAGTAATTAGACCAATAAGGTTTGTGTCATTAGCAAACTTTTTTTACATCCTGTTTGCACCTAGGAAAAAGATCCATAAATATTGAATTTTTTCAATAAAAACCATGCAAAAAAAAAAAATTGTCATCATAAATATGGTAGGAAAGGTCTGTCTAGTGCCCACCGCTGCACTGGTGCAGATTTAGTATGCATGTTTGGTGTAATATATTTTGAAAGAGTCACCAACACACAGCCCGATTTTGCCATTGGGACAGTAAAAGTGTTCTTTCTTTGACACTTTCTTTTTACTTTGACTTGAAAAATACCAAACTTATCCTTTAAGTTGTAAAGAAAATGGATGGGGTTTGTATAAGTGAACCAATTTAGATGTAAAACGTACTTCTGCTGTCAATTCAACATTTGAAAAGATTCACTCTCATAAAGTATGAACCAGCAATCAATAACCAAGTTCACTTAGTTCTTTACTAAACAAAGCTCTTATATCAACTTGACACCTACAATTCATGCTGGAGGATAATGTTGGCTGAACAACAACACCTGTCATTTTCACTCTTATTTCATATTTGTTCAGAAAAATGTTTGATATTAAACTGTGTGATACAGTATGTGTATGATTTTCGGCTGGAGTTCTTTATCTTGTGGTCTTTATTCTTCATGTCCAATAGACAAAGGAATGGCTTTAAGTAAATAAAGAATCGGAAACAATACCATATTACATCAGTTTGGTCCACCACACTACAGAATCATTCACTCATGTCAATCAGGTCTTTTATTCATTAAGTTTTATTGGGTACTTTTTTGAGAAAAGTGTTTTTGTTACATTTTAAATTATAGTTTAATTGTACACATTAGTTAGATGAACCATTCTGTTATTCAAGACTTCTTAAACCACTAGAGTACAGTTAGGGTCGTGATCCATAATGGGTTGTGGGTTGCCAATGTTGTGTCAAACAGGCCTGTGAGTCACTGTTATATTTAATGGAAAAGGGTAGCGTATGGATTGCAAAATGCATTGTGGTGGGTGGCCACGGGTTGATTGATCAGTAGCAGCAGCCATACCACATGCACTTCAGAACAGGAAATCCACCCAAAACTGAGCATGTTCAGGCCCAGCCAGTACTTGGAAGGGAGACCAACCAGGAAAAAGCTTGGGTTGCTGTTGGAGGAGGTGTTGGCGAGGCCAGAAGGGGCACTTACCCTGCGGTCTGAATGGGGATGCCCATGCTCCAGTGCAGTGTAAAAATGATGCCGTCCTTCAGATGAGATGTAACACAGAGGTCCTGACTCTCTCTGTTCATAAAGGATACCTGGGCATCTTTTGTAAACAGTAGGGTGTATCCCGATGTCCAGGCGAAATTTCAATGGTCACTCTTGCCCCCTAATCATTCCCTGTCTTTGATTGGCTAACTATCTCTCACTCCTGCACCACCTAACAACTCATGTGTCATGAGTGTACTGGTGCAAAATGGTTTCCGTCACATCACCCAGGTAGATGCTGCACATTAGTGGTGGCTTCCCTCTCACTGTGCAAAGAGCTCTGAGTAGCAAGAAAAGTGCTATATACAGTAAATGTAAAGAATTAAGAATTAATTAAATTAAGAATTAACATTGCTCCGCTATGATGATCAATGGTGATTCTCCATGGATAGGTCTGAAGACTAGGGTAGACAGCATGATGATTGTCCATGAAACTCAAAGGGGGAAACATTTTGATGATTCTCAAGGAACAGGCCTCGAAGTCACTAAGAAGTAAAAAAAATGTTTCAAGAAACTCAGCTCTGGGTACCTCTATATGAAACCGTGAGCTTGTGATCCTGGAGTTGGGTAAATCAAAATTGATCCTGATGCTTGGATTGGAAGTTGCTAGAGTTTCCAGTAACATAAATTTGTGTTGATACTATTTGAATATTTTGCCATTTGCTGTTTGTTGAGAAATGTACTTTATTTGTCCTCTTCTTTTGCTTTTTGTGGCCTTAAAGATTTCATGCTTTATTCTTTACATTTACAGTTCCCTCCATAATGTTTGCACAAAGGCACATTTTTTTTTTTTTGATTTCGCCTTCTGCTCCACAGTTTAAAATGAAAAATCAAGTAATTCAGACATAATTAAGGTGCACATTTCAGACTTTCATCTAAGGGTATTTGCATACATTTTGGTCACAGGATATAGAAATGACCCCCTCACAGGCCCCTGAAGTACTTGGCTCCTTGACACAGAGTCGATCATACTTGTAACAATGTGCCACGCAGACACTGGGACATGTATAGCAATTTATTTCTCACTGTTCATTTTCGGCTCAAAACTCGACCACTTTATCAAGCCCGTCAGGGGCGCCCCCCTTCGATCATTTCAGTGTGTGGATATTCCACTCGATCAAACAGTTGGGGGGTATTCTTGCCTCTACAAGCAATGTGGGTGCACAAGGAATGGCCTGGGGCCTCATGTATAAACGCTGCGTCGCACAGAAATGTTGCGTAAGAACTTTTCCACGTTCAAATCGCGATGCATAAAACCTACACTTGGCGTAAATCCACGCACTTTTCCACGGTACCTCATGCCTTGTGCGACGCAAGTTCTCCGCCGGTTTTGCAGACTGGCGGCACCCAGCGCCAAAGCAGTGCTACTGTTCCTGTGTGGTTACACCTTATTTTCCTGACGCGCTTTATAAATACACAAAACTAACCGCATATTGTTTATTAGTGTAATGCATCTGATTGTAATTAACTTGTAACAATATAATGGTAGAGGGAACAGCCATAGTATTCCAAATACCATAACTGCTTTAGCGTTGTTACTCTCACTTCTTCTTCTTCTTCTTTCAGCTCCTCTTGTTAGGAGTTGCCACAGCGATCATCTTTTTCAATATTTCTCTCACTGCACCACTCAGAGTATTTATATCACTGTATCTGAGTGTGAATCACAGCAGCAGCTGATCGGAAAGGGAATTATCAGTATACAGCTTCAAGGACACGCTGTCTCAGCCACTGCAAAATGTTTTAAAGCCTTTCCTGTACGGACCTCGCGGTTCAGAAACAGAAACGATATCATTTATAAGGTGAAATTCAGCAAAATATGTTTATTAAATTATACAGATAAAACTTTAACTTCATTTAAATAATCAATATTCTTCACTGGGAGTGTCGTTAAGGATAGAATAATTAAACATGTACTACGAAGATATTTCAATGTTCTTTAAACGTTTTGAAGAATCGGCACTAAGCTTACAGATGGCTTAACGTCTATTACAGAGCTGATTGTATGGCGATCGGTTACTTGGGTAAAGAAAAGCACTGACTGCAGTGACGGCTACCCAATATATATTGAATATAAAACAGAAACGAAAATAAGAACACAGCTAAAAACACAGCGACAAATTTCGGCAAAAGTTAAATGCTTGTGTCATGAGCATGAGGCGGCTATGCAGCCATCCACTGTGCATAAGCTACCTTACTGACGGGCGGGCGAAGGAGCCATCGATTCTTCCTCTGCCCAGTGCCACCACAAGCCTAGAGCCGCCCGATTGTACTGCTGCAATAAATTATTTCATTGAAGTGAAACACATGTTTAATAACGTGCTTTAACTCCTATCATCATGAAAATGATATCACGTATACATCTCAGTATTTTAGTTATTCAGAGAACTGTAATATTACGAATGTAATGGATTCTGTGTCCATGTTGGAGGAAGAGAGACGGTTTAAAAAGCAAGTAGTGATTCACACACATAGAGCACATAGAAGATCAAATACAAAACAAAGCATTTAACGTGCTACTTTAATTACGATGTGATTTGAGAAACTGGTTAATTAAACGATTTTAAGATGAAGTTTATGATGTTCTACTAAATGACAAAATAAACTACGTGATTAAAGTGGAAATGTCGAGATTGAAGTTGACATTTCGTGCTTTTTCCTCACTGTGTGCCTTTTTTCTCTGTACCCTAATAAGCTTTCATATGACACTCAGACAGTGGGCTTACAACTCGGCTTTCCACGGCGACTTTGATATGTGACTTCTTTTTTATTTCCGGCACTGTGCGATTTTGTGAATGTGAGCTTTCAAGTTTCTCCAACACGCTATGTCACTCGATCAACTTCCTTTTGTTGATTATACCACAGTTTATTTGAACAAATAGTATGTTTTCCTTTGCCTCCACTTGGTATTCGCTGAAATTCTTATATTTTCCCGTGCTTTTCCAATTGTCTTTCCACAGAAGGCTGCGCTTAAGGGCGATTTATATTGATTTGCATATTCAAATAGGCGTAATTCTGGGAGGATTTGGGGCGTTACATAATCGCGTGCGGCGTTAGTTTTCACGCTGATCGGGATTTATGTAGCAGAAGAACGTGGAAGTTGGAGTGCGCACAGATTCCTGCATCTGGATTTTTCTGTGCGTAAACACATTTCGGCTTTTGTGCTTACGCCATGTTATAGTGCGAGTTCTACGCGGCGTTATATATGAGGCGCCTGATGACTGATCTAATGACACTTCTTCGTTTCAAATTGTTTAAACGCAGCGTTTCTCAACCTTTAAATATTTGCGACCCGAGTTTTCATAACAGTTTTAATTGCGCCACCCTAACGTTTTTTTTGAAAGGAGCCCACTAATACCAATTTGTTCTTTTTTAATTACTGATATATCATAGATGCATATTATATTATACCTACTTAACTTTTATCAACATTTATCTAACTATATTTATTTTTCTAGTATCAGAATGTAGTTTAAGTTAATTTGTTTTGGTTTCAATAGGTGTATTTTTCATATTTTTGATTCTTGTTTTCTTTTTTTCACATCTTCGCCCCCCCTTTTTGTTGCTTCCCAACCGCCTAAGGGGTCCCACCCCACAGATTGATGTTTTAACGTGTTATTAGATCGCCAGTGACATCCACCAAACACAAAAGGTACCAACTAACCTCTTAGGTTCTTTTTGTAATGGGGATAAGACCAACTATTTACCTGTTACCTTTAACGTCTTATCTGTCCCACTCTTCATATTGTACCCAGTGTATCCATATCTGTGTTTTTCCAATTTGATTCTGGGGTTAGTCAGGGGTGTGTTCTGCTCCTACTCTTTTCAGTGCTTGTATGGACTGGGTGTTGGGCAAGGTCGTGGGGTCCAGCGGCTGTGGGGCATCTGTTGGTGAAGAAAGATTCACGGATCTTGACTTTGCTGACAATGCTGTGATCTTCGTGGAGTCCATGGAGGCTCTGATCGGTGCGCTCGAGAGAATGAGTCAGGAGTCTGAGTGTCTGGGCTTGTAAGTGTCCTGATAAAAACCAAGATCCATGCCTTTAATGACCTCTTGGACACAGCCATCAGCAGTGTGTCTGTTTGCGGAGAGAGTGTCAGCCTTGTCGAGAGGTTTGCTTACCTCGGCAGTGACATTCATGTCTCTGGTTACTCTTCCTATGAAGTGAGTAGGTGGATTGGGAGAGCATGGGGTGTCATGAGGTCACTGAAAAGGGGTGTGTGGCGATATCTATCTCGATATCTATGCAAAAGAACGAAGTCCAAGTCTTTAGAGCCCTGGTGTTTCCTGTCTTGCTATATGCTTGCACGACATGAACGCTATCCAGTGACCTGAGATGGAGACTGGATTCCTTTGGTACTGTGTCTCTCCGAAAAATCCTAGGGTATCATTGGTTTGATTTTGTGTCGAATGAGCAGTTGCTCATGGAGTCCCGAATGACCATTGTGAGGGAGCATCAGTTACGGCACTACGGCCATGTGGCGTGTTTCCCCGAGGGTGATCTAGCTCATAAAATCCTCATTGATGGGGACTTGAGTGGCTGGACCAGGCCAAGGGGTCGCCCACGTAACAGATAGAGGGTAATTTCCGGAGGGTGGGACTGGACTGCGTGTCTGCCTGGGGGTTGCCAACCAGGATCCTGAGTTTTGTTGTGTAGTGGGTGCGGCAACGCACTATACCAGTGCATGCTCCCCAACTTGACTTGACTTGACTTGTATCCATTTCTAAACCTTTCCTTCAGGCCCAGTTTACCACCAATAATGTCCTTTAGTGCCTCTAAGGGACTACAGTTAGACAAGGAATGGCAGTCTTAGCGTCTCAGCTCACTAGCAGCAATTCAAGGAGACAGTGACTGGGTTCAAGGTTTTTCTTAAAAAATATATTTATTTCCATAATCACTAATAGCAGCAAATCTAAGCAATACAAGGAATTATACAACCTTGGGTGTGTTCATGAAGTCTTCATTCATTCCCAAATGACATTTCCCAGATGGTCCCGTTTCCTTAGTTACAGATTATATACCCTTAATGAAAAGGGAGAGACAGGAAGTTCCAAGTGTCCATCGACTAAACAGCAACAGACAGGAGTGGTACTTAACCTTTTATTCATACAGCCATGGAGACCGATTTATTCAACATTACTTTTATAATAATTGTTCAATATATTATTAATTTAATGTGATTTGTTGTTGATGGTTGTTTAATGTACATAATATAAAAATATAATCATTCTCTTGCGGTTTACTCCTCAAATATCCATCTCCATATCTGAGTTTATGAGAAAGTCTAGGGGAGACCATTCCCAATTTTTTTAATAAATAATTGAAAAGGCAAATTTTCCTTCTGTTTTTATTCAAGTGTATCTCCTTAATCTGTAGGAACTGTTTACATAAAGATCTGCCTTTTCAAATACACTGAAAAAAAGAACAATTTCCGTAGGGTCTACTTATGTTTTAACATGACTATATTCCAACAACAACAACAACATTTATTTATATAGCACATTTTCATACAAACAGTAGCTCAAAGTGCTTTACATAATAAAGAATAGAAAAATAAAAGACAAAATAAGAAAACAAAATAAATCAACATTAATTAACATCGAATAAGAGTAAGGTTCAATGGCCAGGGGAACAAAAAAAAAAAACTCCAGACGGCTGGAGAAAAAATAAAATCTGTAGGGATTCCAGACCATGAGACCGCCCAGTCCCCTCTGGGCATTCTACCTAACATAAATGAAACAGTCCTCTTTCGATTTAGGGTTCTCACGGAAGGGCTTGATGAAATTGGTCACGTAGAGTTCTGCCTTTTAATCCATCCATCATGTTGCAAGAACAGGAGTAGTACTGAACAGTCAGCATGGGTTCAGAAGATGGAGGTCAGGTTTTACCAACATGCTGGAATTTTCTGTAAGGAAGCAACAAAACCGTATGATCAAAGTGGACCCCGTGATGTTATTTATCTTGACTTTCAGAAAGCAAATGATATGGTGCCACAGGAGAGGTTAAACTAAAAGAAGTGGGAGTTCAGGGTGTTGTGTGTAGATGAGTGCGAATTTGGCTCTGACACAGGAAGCAGAGAGTGATGGTGTGAGGAACCTTATCACAAATGGCTGATGTTAAGAGAGTTGTCCACTAGTCATAATTTTTGTTTGCAATGTGGATGAGTGATGAACTATAAGTTCCAGACAAGGAAATATTGAGGTGCCAAATCGATCATCCCCATCTGCTTCATGAAACTTTAATGAAAATGTGTGGCAACAAAGTAATAACATCAAAATAGCCCCATTCGGGACTGGATCAAATTCAGGTAAGTTCACATGAGGTCTGTAGCTGTCATGCTCTGCTCACAGAATGATGCCTTTTTCTGCCAACCTTGCGATAAGTTTGGAGCATGTGTTGATTTCAGTATGTTACCGTACCCACCACATGACAAACCACCCGGACTGGGACCCCTATTGACTTGGGGTGGTACTACATATGTTGGGGAAGCCCTGAAGGTGATCCACAGATGCACATGTATGACAACAAGGAGTATGAAACATCATTTCACTGCATATACTACAAAGTGTTAGTTGTGACCTTTATATCTATGACCCTGTGATGTCACAACAGTCCATTGACTTAGCAATGCAGACGGTGTCACAAAAAATACAAAAATGATTCAGACAAGTTAAAGAAACTCCATGGTAGGGAAACCATTATCAGAACTGGAGTCTACATTTTCCGAAACCTAAAATAAATCTGAAAAGGTCTAACCAAGTATCACAAGAAAGCCAAGCAAATTCAAAATGAAAGCAAATAATAGCGGCTGTGTTATTACCTTTGCTACTTTTATTTCTACTTGTGATCATCCTTGCCTAATGTATTTTTGTTCATAAAACATTCCCTTTCATAACTTTGGACATTATTCTGGATTTTAGGGAGATGCTGTACTTGAAAACACTCTTGCTGTTACACCATCTGCATCTCAGGTTACGTTTCCCCTCTTGTGTCTTGTTTGTAAGTCTAAAGAACAGCTACAGACTGTGGAAACATCTAATTAGATCATTTCTAATTGTTATACGTTGTGCTTTTCACTCAGGCATGTTATTTTATTCAAGGACTCCTGGGATGCTAATTGAGCTTCTTAACACAGGCCTTTTATCAGAAAAGCCTGCCCTTGGGATTGACAGCTCCCTACTCTTTTTCAAGTCTGTTATATTTCTGGTTAGGATTTGAAAGACATTTGTTTTACATATTGAAAATGTATCTTGTCAATTGAATATTATTTATTAGTAACATTAGTAATTAGATTTTCTCTTGTTAAGCTTTGATTTATACTATCATACATTTAATTGGATATTTCTCTCAATATGTAATAGTTTTTTAATTTCCATGCAAATCTTGCACTTCCAGTCCTCAAAGAAAGGTGGCGCATGAGCCTCTTGCCAAGCACAGCATCCCAGGTCTCTCTGATGAGGTCACTGCAATGTCCTTCAATGCCACCCAGTGTTGGCTTAGGTCTTTTCCATACCGACATGGCATGTACTTGATGGACTTAAAGCCCAATAAAATGGTGCAGGAAGACCCCCTCCTCCAAATCCGTTGGTCTAGTATGACTTTCAGTCGGCCTGTGAAATGTGTTTCACTGTAACATTGTCGTGGCACTGCCTGCTGCAAGATGTACCCAATGGCCCCACTCTGCTATCCCTGTCAGCAGCACATGGCTACCACCGAGTTGTTCCTGTCATTCACGTGCATCTGCATTGCTGCTTGCTGTAGAGGCATATGCCCGCATCACTACATGCCATGAGAAGAACCGGAAACTGAATTTCGGCAGTGAAGTTAGCCTGCATGTCAGTTTCATGTGTGGTGTTTCAAGTATTATGCTGTAAACTGTCAATTGAGACCAAAATTGAGTTTCAAGGCTCATTTTTGTGTGACAGACAAACAACCCTTGGCATTATATATACAACTAGCCAAAGCCCGCCATGTGTAAGAATAGAAAGCGGTAAACTGTGAGAAAGGAATTCAGTATAACAAAGGCTTAGGAAGCGAAAAGTTTAACGAAAATAGCAAGGCGAAACCAATGCCAATGGTGAGAGAGTACCTTCCTGTAGCAGGCTACGGAAAACATAGACATATATAGATATATGCCCAGTCAACCGCGATAAGTCAGCGCATCCGCCCTATTGCGAGTGGTAAAGTGCCATTTAAACTAATACAGGTAGGCGTGGAAACCGGGTTTTCTGATGAGAAAACAATAGCGTTTTTAAACAGTATAGTTTACATACAACAGATTTTGGTGAATCGTTTACATGCAATTACTTATATCCATTTATGCACTAATAATGGCTATTATTAAATAATAATAATAATATTATTATTATTATTATTAAATAATTCCTCCCATATAAGTAACATTTCTCGGACTGCTTTCTTCCATCTTCAAAACATTTCTAGACTTAATCCTGTTCTTACGCAACACAGTACTAAAGTATTGGTTAATGCCCGAGTCACCTCACGTATAGATTACTGTAATGGTATTCTATCTGTCATCCCACAAAAATGTATCCATTGCTTACAATTTATTCAAAATTCTGCTGCCAGGATAATAACCTGCTGTTCTAAATCCACTGAACATATCACACCGATTCTCTCTCAACTTCACTGGCTCCCTGTTAACTACTGAATACAATACTAAATACCACTCTTAACATTTAAAGCTCTCCACAAACCTCACTGATCTCCTACAGACTGACACTCGTCTCACTCACATCTGCAGCTCGACTTTCTGTGCAACACATCAAACTCTGTGCTATGGGAGTTCGATCGTCTCTCATAGTGCTCCTCAACTCGGGAATTCTCTTCCCTCTCATATACATCAGCTCGATTCAATAACAAATTTTAAAACTACTCTCAAAACTTATCTTTTCAAACTGGCATACCAATTGTGAATTTTGCACTGTTACTGCCAGTTATCTTTGTTGTTTGCTAATTATTGTTGTTTGATAGAGAGCGACTGTGGACGTGGTAGTAGGAGAGATGGTGGGGGGCTCTGTCGTGCATTCCCATGACGCGGGAGGAGGGTTAGAGTTGGCGGGCGGGGCTCTGTCATGCGTATCCCATGGTCTTAGAGTTGGTGGGCGGGGCTCTGTGAGTTGGCAATCGTGGCTCTCTGTCTTGCGTGCGGTGTAAAGTCAACGTGGCTCAGAGGTGCATGTGGACTTTTGCACAGACGAAAGCGACTGAGGCTGTATTTGGTGAGTTGTTAGTGCCTCGAGAGTGATGCTGGACTCGGGAGAAAGGTTACAGTTGGCGTTGTAGTGCATTATCCGATGAGGCGGTAGGAGGGTTAGAGTTGGCGGGCAGGGCTCTGTGAAGATATATCAATGGTCTTAGAGTTGGCGGGCGGAGCTCTGTCTTGCTTGTGCTCACTGTCTTGTGTGGCCTCAGTGACTTGCTTGCACTCAGTGTCTTGCGTGCCCTTAGTGAATTATACTGTTTATATAGCTACATATCTATCTATCTATCTATCTATCTATCTATCTATCTATCTATCTATCTATCTATCTATCTATCTATCTATCTATCTATCTATCTATCTATCTATCTATCTATCTATCTATCATGCATTATATAGTGCCTTTACTATCTATCTGTCTATATACTATATACTATATATATATACTACTCAATTTGCTCTCCAACCCCATTTGCGGCAGTCATTTCCTGGATCTGCTGTTTGCGATGAATTGTACAGTGTGCTTTTGAATAAACTTGAATATCAATTCTGTCTTTGATATCTCCGTCTTTTTGAAACTATTGTAAGCTGACAGTTAGTCACATGTTGGTTTATTATATATGTGAGCATGATCTTTCAGATTCATATAGAAATCCAAGAAAACTTCCTATTCCTGTTTTACATATAGATTTTGTGTAAAGTGCAATAATTTTGGATGTATGAATTTGTATACATCATTGGCTGTAGAATTTCTAATTTTGAAATTAAACTTGTAGTAGCATTAATTGTTGAGGGACCACAGATTCTCATAATGTATGGTCCTGATTTGTGTAAATCTACTTTTCCCTGATGGAAACACAAATTAAATGATCTACAAATCTCCAAAATATATTTTAAAGCCAAACAGTATCTGCACACTTCTGTAATATCATCTATGTCCATAAATTCGATCTCTTTTCTCTGTTCCATTATTTCACCAATTAATAATTTCCGTTTGTTAGTGCTAATATGATCTTTACTATCAGTTTTTTAAAACTTTCAAATTTTAGTACTTTCATAATCTCTAACCTGCTTTGCATGTGTATCACGCCAATGTTTTTTAACCTCTTTACGACGTTCTACTTTGTCTTTTATTTCCGCAACTGCTTGGACTGTTTCAATTCATCCCTTGGCACAAAGTGTTGTCTCGTGATACGGAGGACTGCGCCGGGCGGGAATAAACAACCAAGGACAGTCCTTCCCTGTCTTCTTCTGTCGTGGCCAGGGAAGGTATAACATCCATGTCCGGTTGGGACACCTGTCCATTTATTTGTGGTTTCTCACCCAAGTAAGGAAAAATGTATTATGGTTGGGATGTCCGTACACCCGTTAGGACTGCTTAGTCCAGGTACAACCTCCTTCCCTCCCTTGGCCAGGATGCCTTTACATTTCCATCCTGTCTGGATAAGGGGTCTTCTGGACTTCTAGCTGGGGTACTCGTCCATTCTGTGTGCCTCCTACAATATGTTTTGTCTTGATAGAATTCTGTATTACTCTACTTTCCCTTTTGCATTCTTTATTGTGTAGACTTTATCAGAATGCCTCAAATCTCATAGGTTTATCACTGTTTTTAAGGTATTGTACTTTATAACTTCTCCCCATCTTCCCTTCTACTTATATAACCTCAGGCAATTACATAGAGTAGAAGACAAGCAGGAGTTAAGTTACAACTTTATATAATGTACACATTCATCAATGAAATCCTGGCACACTAATATTACATTTGCTTTGTCTGACTTACAAATAAAGACATACAAAATATGTATCAACTTATATGGAAAATTTCACGGCACAACAATATACATATACAGGGGAGGGCAAAAGTAGGTTTACAGCTGTGAGTAGAGTACGTGAGGCCAGCAATTTGAGCACTTACAAGCTTGCATGTCTTTTTCCATACGAAAAACTGTAATCCTACTTCTGCCCACCTTTGTATAGATAGACAGAGAGAGAGAGAGATTTTATATAAAATAAAACATTAGACACATCAGCAGGGTGGCAGCAGGCATGACTCACAACTCCAAAGTCTAGAACTTGAAGACCACCATACAAACAATCTGTGTGGAGTTTTGCCTGGTCTTCCGCCATCTAACTTTTTCACAAGGTGCTTAAGAATATAAGAACATTAGAAATTTGAAACATGAGAGGTGACCATTCAGTCCATCAAGTTTATTTGTTTAGATAATAGCTAAGCTGTCCAAATATCTCATAAAGATTTTTCTTAAATGTTGTCAAGGTTTCTGCTTCAACTCCATGTCTGGATAATTTGTTCCAGAATCCCAAACAGTGCTTCCTGGATTCAAGAAGTTTTAAATAGACTTCTCCTTAATTTCTAATGATGTCCTTGAGTAATTAATTCACCATTAATCTGAAAGAATGTTGCTGTATCTACTTTATCAATGCCTTTGAGGATTTTAAATACCTGAATAAGGTCCCCACTCAGTCTGCTCTACTTGAGACTAAACAAATCTTTGAATCTGTCACAGTAGGATGTGTCCTGAAGTTCTGGGATGCACTTGGTTGCTCTTCTCTTCACAGCTTCAAGTGCTGCTATGACTTTCTTGTAAAAGGTGTAGCCAGCTGGGTCGCCTCCATGCTGGGAGGACTGGGGGATTAAGCATGGTCAGAGCGTTACCTCCCCTAGGACGTTAGATGGCAACCCCCTTGATTTGCAACAGTGCTTCGGACTCCCGCAGGGCTTCATGGGAGTTGGACTTTAGTGCAGCCCTGTTGGAATCCGCAGGTGCTGCAGCATTGGGCAGTTCTTCTGCCACACCCAGAAGTGCTGCCGAAAACTAGGTCATCAAGCACCTGGAGCACTTCCATGTGTCTTATAAACGGAGCCAGCAGCCACTACTCGGCAGCCAGAGTTGAGAGGAGGAAGACAAAGCTTGACCGGAGTAGTGGAGGAGAAAAGGAAGAGAGAAGGAAGAGAACTGATTTGTGTCTTTGTGCTTGTGAGACTGTGCTGCACTTGTGGGAAATGGAGGAAGGCGTTTACCACGAGGTAAAAAGAAAAGCCTAATAATAATAAATAATAATAATAATATATAGTTTGAGCACAACATCCCTTGACTTTAATTCAACAGTTTTTATGATATGACCTAATATTTTATTTGCCTTTTTAATTGCGTCTGTGTGTTGTTTATTCAATGAAAATTTGCATTAACATAAACCCCTAAATCCTTGTCAGTGGTTGCTTCCTGCAGCTCAGTGTCTCCCATCTTGTATTTATAATTGATGTTCCTTTTGCTCATGTGTAGCACTTTGCAATTTTCTATATTAAACTGCATTTTCTAGTTGTTTGTCCAGGTCATTTCTGAATTCTTTTTCTGCCCATCCCTCCAGTATCCTTCAAAATACAAAAAAAATGGATTTTAAGTTAACAGTTCAGTCAAAATGTATTGTCTAAGACCATGTGTGGGTGCATTAGGCCTGTGCCTTGTGTCTCATAGCATTGGCAAAGGTCTGGTCCAACTGAAACCCCTAACTTATATTAACACGTTGACTTCTAAATTTAGTTTAACTTATAGTAGGTGAATTACAGAAGGACTCAAACTATGAGTTATCTTGTAAATGGGTTTGTTATCTCGGAGACACTTTGGTTGAGGGAAGAAGAGTCGGTGAATCGAAAAGCAGTTTAGGATGGGAACGTGGCCCTACCCATTTACCATATATACTCACATATAAGTCGGGTCTTGAAACCCGAAAAATCGATCATAAAATCAGACTCCGACTTGTACGCCCGTTTAAAAATACGGCACTTATTTTTTTTCTTATCTTGTTTCCTCCAGTCTCGCACCAGTTTCTCAAACACATCAAATTTAGTTCCAGCAGTGCAGTTACCAATTTCTTTCGCCATTTCAACGACTTTTAATTTAAAACTAGCTTCATATTTTCTTCTGATCGAACACTAAGATAAGGGATACTCTTATGATAAAGGTGTATGAGGGGGTGAGATACAAAAAACACAAATCAGTGCAAGCGTCAAGCTTCAGAATAGTTTGGGTATTAACGTAGCTAACTAGAAGCCAATGTAGTGATCTTAGCACTGGAGTAATGTGTTCTTCTTTCTTAATTTTCGTTAAACATTCTGGCAGAAGCATTCTGAACAAATTGCAATTTTTTAATAGTCTATTTGGGCAGATGATAGAATGAAGATTTAGTCACTGCTTTGATATGATTACTGAAACTAAGATCTGCATCCAGAAGTAACCCAAGATTTTTGACTTGGTTTGCAGCCTTTAGTGCCTGTGGTATTGCGGGTCCAAAGCTCCGAAGAAAAGCCCAGTTTTAAAAAGATAATCGACGCACTTGCAGCTTATAGAGGGGGTGTGGTAGTGTGGACATGGCGATTCCCGGGCTCTTTGTGATGTGGGCAGTCCTCACTTAAGTGCACAGGTGAGGAGTCATCTGATTCTGTAATTGATGCTGGGAGCTGCTAATCGCCACACCTGAGCCACATCCCCATTATATATAGTAGGAGTGTGAGTGTGGAGGGAGGGAAAAAAACGAGCAGAAGAATGGAAGTTAATGGAGAAAGTAGCTGAAAGAGAGGAAGTCGGTACGTGAATGAGTGGGCAGGTGAGCGAGAGCCAGTCCGCTATAAGGCCAGGCAGCTGAGCAGTGAACCCTAGCAAGGTGTTTGCCCGGCATCTGGGGCATCGGTTGTGGTCGCTCCTGCTGAGCATTAGTGAGGAGCAGGAGTGACTGGAAGGAGGATGGCCCGCCACAGAAGATAGCGAGAGTCGGGAGGCTTTGGAGGTGGATGCCCCAGCGTGAGTGCCCTGGTTGCTGGAGAACCCAAGGCTTGGTCTGGGGATACAAAGCCAGGGATCGGGAAGCCACCAGATCAGAAGGAAGAAAAGGTCAGCTGCATGTAGGGTTACTCCCCTGGTGCATAGCCTGGATGGGAGAAGCAGGGGAGTCACCAGTAGAAGAATGCACTGGGCTTTGCTTTGAAAATGCCTGCTTCCAGCCAGCTAATTTAACCTCGATTTTATTGGAATTATTTTAACCTCCACATTTTTCACTTGGTTTTTAACGGATTATTTATTTAAAGACTTTTTGATTCATTGCACTATTTATTTGAGCACTTTGTTTTGACTGTTTTTAAATAAAAGCACTTTTGCACCTTTTTGCACCATCTCCTTGCTTCTTTGTGTCCTCACTGATCAGCTCATCCAGTGACATTACCTAAGGTCTCGGGTTCAAGAACTCCTAAAATGGAGATGGGAGCCGGGAGTAGAACCCGCATAGTCACAGTGCCTTGTACTCTAAATAAGAAACAATCTTTAGTCTTTCCTGTTTATTGCCAAATACTATAATTTAAGTTTGATCTTTGTTTAATTGAAGGAAATTGTGCTACCTCCAGATGTCAATTAGCTGTTGGCTATCACACAGTAGAGAAGGAGGCAAATAAATCTGGGTATCGTCCACGTAGCTGTGGTAAATAATCTTGCTGTCTTGTAACAATCTTACAAATAGGAGCATGTAAAGAGTAAATAAAAGAGGACTCAAAACAGATCCTTGTGGTATTCCATATGTTATTTTTGTCTGCTTTGACAATTAATTACCAATTTTGTCATGCATACACGGTTGGGTACCTATGAGCAATACCTTGGGGTGGCTGAGGATGCCTGGTTGGAGGTGGATTGGTGGCTCTGAAGCTAAGGATCAGCGCTGGCATCTGGAACGTTAGAACATTAGAACAATCTAGATTAGAACAGGCCATTCAGTCCAACAAAGCTCACCAGTTCTATCCACTTATTTCTTCCATAAAAACATCATGGCGAGTTTTGAAAGTCCCTAAAGTCTTACTGTCTGCTACACTACTTGGTAGCTTATTCTAAGTGTCTGTGGTTCTCTGTGTTAAGTTAAACTTCCTAGTGTTTGTGCGAAATTTACCCTTAACAACTTTCCAACTGTGTTCCCGTGTTCTTAATGAACTCATTTTAAAATAACAGTCTCGATCCACTGGACTAATTCCCTTCATAATTTTAAACACTTCAACCATGTCATCTCTTCATCTTCTTTTGTTTAAACTATAAAGGTTCAGCTCTTTTAATCTTTCCTCATAACTCATCCCCTGCAGCCCTGGAATCAGCCTAGTTGCTCTTCTCTGGACATTTTCTTGTGCTGCTATGTCCTTTTGGTAGCCTGGACACCAAAACTGCACACAGGACTCAAGATGAGGCCTCACCAGTGTGTTATAAAGATGGAGCAGAACCTCCTGTGACCTGTCCTCCACACATCAAGGCACTATATAACCTGACATTCTGTTAGCCTTCTTAATGGCTTCTGAACACTGTCTGGAAGTCGATAGCTTAGAGTCCACTACGACTCCTAAATCCTTCTCATAAGGTGGACTCTCGATTTTCCAACTGCCCATTGTGTATTCAAACCTAACATTTTTACTTTCTATGTGTAATACTTTACATTTACTGACATTAAATTTCATTTGCCTCAAATCTGCCAAAGCCTGTATGCTGTCTGTAATGATATAATGGATTCCAAATTATCTGCTAATCCACCTATCTTGGTATCATCTGAAGACTTAACCAGCTTACCAGTTACTTATATTCCTATCTAAATCTATACTAATAAAAGGCAAAGCCTCACTCACTCACTGACTCACTGACTCTTCACTAATTCTCCAACTTCCCGTGTAGGTAGAAGGCTGAAATTTGGCAGGCTTATTCCTTACAGCTTACTTACAAAAGTTAAGCAGGTTTCATTTCGAAATTCTACACATAATGGTCATAACGGTTGATAACGCGACAACGTCCGCCATGTTCAACTTTCTTATTTATGGCCCCATCTTCATGAAATTTGGTAGGTGGCTTCCTGCGCTAACCAAGACCGATGTACATACTTATTTCGGTGTTATGACGCCACTGTCGGCCGCCATATTGAATTTTCCAAACGTCACTAATTCTCCAACTTCCCGTGTAGGTAGAAGGCTGAAATTTGGCAGGCTCATTCCTTACATCTTACTTACAAAAGTTAAGCAGGTTTCATTTCGAAATTCTACACATAATGGTCATAACGGTCGATAACGCGTCCGCCATGTTGAACTTTGTTATTTATGGCCCCATCTTCATGAAATTTGGTAAGCGGCTTCCCTGCACTAACCGAAACCAATGTACATACTTATTTCGGTGGTATGATGCCACCGTCAGCCGCCATATTGAACTTTCCAATGTCACTAATTCTCCAAATTCCTGTGTAGGTAGAAGGCTGAAATTTGGTACTTATTGCGGTGGTATGATGACACTGTTGGCCTCCATATTGAACTTTTCAACAGTCTTTGTTACTTATGGGCCCATCTTCAAGAAATTTGTGCTGGTTCCCAACGCTAACTGAATCTTACTTACGTACTGTGACAGATTAGGGTTTTCTCACACCCTTTGAACCCTCAGACCACACGTCAGACACCAGGTAAAAGTCCAAAGATGAATATTTATTATAATAATAAAGTGCACAAAGCACCCTCCTCTCCACAATACTCCAATAACAATCACAATAATCAAATAAACAATAACCAATCCTCCACTCTCCCAGACGCGTTGCCACCCTTCCACCCAGCTCAGCTCAATCTTCTGGGGTTTCCCATAATCCTTTTCTAGTCCATGACCTGGAAGTGTTTCTGTCCCTCAGTCCATGTGACTTTCTATCACTTCCGGGTCAGGTAAAACTTCTCCTTTTCTTCATCAGCCCGGAAGCACTTTATTTCTTCCAACAATGTGACTGGGATTTATTTCCGGGCAGTATGGAAAATAAACGTCTCTGTGTCTCCCTGCAGCATTCCCTGGTGACTCCGACGTTATCCAGCAGGGCTGTGTATTAAAACTCCATAGTCCATGATGCCCTGCTGGAATTCGGGGCATCTCCATGTTGCAAGGAGGTGTCCACCTAGCAGCCTGGGGGTATTGGCTGGGATGAATGGCCAGCCATATTCCACAGTACATATATACGTCCATAGCCTGCAGCTCAGTCACGTGTGTGAGGCGGCATTGGGTCCCCATCCCAACGCCTCCCACATTGTTGGCTGCCTGCTTCCCTATATTAAGCCATCCATCACTCCAGTCTCTACATTCCATTCTTTGCTTCACCGCTGTATTCACGTCTCCCTGTTGATAACTACAGCCTTTTTATTTAATCCACGGCTTCTCCGCTGTTTTATTGTTCATTTATTACGATTATAGTTATTGTGTAGGTATTTTAGACTTACTTTACATTGTTCAGGTACCCATTTCGTTTATCATTCCAACCGCATTCCGCATTAACATGTCTATCGAGGTGATCACCATCGATCAAAGAACTGTCACTTAGTGGTTTCCATGCCCGGAGATGGCACCTACCTTTTCCATTCTCTTTGTTACATATTGCACGGCCATATCAGGCTCACTCTTGATATCCGAAGGAACATTGTGTCTTATGTATTGAATGACTGGGACAGGTTCAAGGTGTGGACTGATGACGGTACAGGAGATAATTATACTACACAGGAGCACTAGAAGAGTGAAATGCTTAAGCCCTTCACCTATGCATCTGCATGTGAGTTGATGGCTGCCACTAAATTGTTCGGTTGTCACTTTCAAGTGTGCCGAAATGGCCAAATATTTTACACCTTTGGAGAACCGCCAATGGCTCTTAAACATCTTAGATTCACAGGTGATGATTTCAGTAGTAGTGACACTTTGATGTTTATGAATGTTTAAACTCTCAAAAGCTGGATGTGAAGTTATCGATGAAACCGGTTGTATACTTACAACGCTTGACAGATGCTGAATCTCACCTTAACACAACAAGTCCTGCAAATACTAACGTAATTGAAACAAACCATGAAACTCAAACCGATTGTGACAGCAGCAATCCAAGCTGTGAGATTTGAGACAAGATTACTGTTCACATGGCCAACTGTACTTGCATGTTGAAGAGTAAGCTCAGCACACAGCTTCGTCATATTACAACCAGAGAGCCAAACTAACATGTGGTATACAAAGAAATCCTTAACAAATAATTATTGGTATATTTTCCCTCAGTTTAAAAGGTTTAATTTTCTTCTTAATAAAACTTTTAAGGTAGTATTTCGCTCAAGTAAGCTGGTATTTTGCTATATACATATATAGATATAGATATAGATATAATGTGTGTGTGTATGTATGTACAGTATGTATGTGTATATATATATAGAGAGAGATATAGATATATATAGATATAGATATATATACTGTATATATAATGTGTGTGTGTATGTATGTATGTGTATATATATATATATATATATATATATATATATATATGACAACACACATAACAGTGACAAAACAATTACATTGACGATCATGTTACGTTATTTTCAAGATGTTTCCTTTTCTTTTTCGTTACTTCTTTAACACACTACTTCTCCACTGCGAAGCGAGGGTATTTTGCTAGTCATTTATATATATAAAAATAGCAGCGGCCCTAACGCTGACCCCTGCTGGACACTACTTTTAACATCAGCCAATTCTGATGAGGTTCCTTGCACCATCACCCTCTGCTTCCTGTGTCTGAGACAATTCTTCCCCTATCTATACAACATTCCCAGAACTCCCACTTCTTTTATTTTGATGCCCATCCTCTCATGTGGCACCTTGTCAAAAGCTTTCTGAAAGTCCAGATAAATAATATCATCGGCTCCTCTTTGATCACATGCTTTTGTTGCCTCCTCATAGAATTCCAGCAAGTTAGTAAAACACAACCTCCCTCTTCTGACCCCAGGCTGACTGTTCAGAATAACTCTTGTCCTTGCCAGGTGTTGCTCACTTTTATCCTTAATAATTCCTTCCATTAATTTTCCTGTGATGCACATTAATCTTACTGGCCTATAGTTGCTTGAATTTGCATTGTCACCCTTTTTATATAATGGGATGATATTTCCCATTTTCCAGTCCTTTGGAATCTTTCCAGTGCGCAGTGACTTCCTAAAGATATGTGTCAAGGGTTTATATCTATAATCACTAGCCTCCTTAAGAACTCAAGGGTAAATATTATCTGGTCCTGGTGATTTGTTTGATTTCATCTTATTTAATCTGAGCAGCACTTCTCCCTCTACAATTTCCAAATCCCTCAGTACCTCCTTAGTAGTCCCATTTACCTCTGGGAGGTTATCCACTTGCTCATTTGTAAATATCTCAGAAAAATGTAAGTTTAGGGCATCCACTATTTCATTGTTTGTATTTTAATTTCTCCTTCACTACCCCTGAAGCAGTTCACCTCATTAACTGTTCTTTTACTACTAAAATGCTGAAAGAATCTCTTGGGGTCTTCTTTTGCCTTATCTGCTATATTCCTCTCCAACTGTGTTTTAGCCTCTTTGATATCCTTCTTAAGTTGCCTATTCAAATCTTGTTACTGCCAGAAGGGATCCTACTCCGTTGTGCACTTCAGCTAGGCCTTTAACCTGAAAATTGCTCAAGGGGTGCTGTACAATGGCTCACCCTGCACACTGATACGAAAAGACAACTAATACAGTGTACCAAATACCAGCACTTCGACAGAGTGGATCATTTCACCTGCCTCGGTAACACTGAAAGCGGAAGCAGAGAGCGGATCAGCGAGCGGAAGCAGAGAGCGGATCAGCGCGGAAGCAGAGAGCGGATCAGCGGCGTCTCCCACAGGCACGTAGCCCTTGAAAGCACCGAGCAAGTTCACCTGAGGTAAAGCCGGCAGCTGACCAGTAGAAATAACCGGCAGTGAGAAATTAAAGTCGATCGCTTAGCGGGTGGTGGAAACTTAAAGCGGCGGTGATTCAGCTCAACACGGAAAGCGCAGAAGCACCTATAAAACGGCAAAGATGACTTCAACATTTAATGTAAGTTCTATCTGCTCTCTGCCCATCGAGGGCACGTTTATATGTTGTGTGTCCTGCAGTATGTACAGCTCAGGTTTTCCGGCCGACAGTGCAGATAGCTTCACCTGCCAAAAATGTTTAGTTAATTTAGAGTTGGTCGGGAAAATACGCGAATTGGAGGACCGCGTTAGGAATCTGATAGCGATTAGGCAAACCGAAAATTGGATCGACTCGGTTTGTTTAGACAATTCGGCTACATCTGATTCAGCTTCAGTCTCTCCAGGTCCCACTGTAGTCAGTGCGAGGCGAAATCAGCAGCACCAATTCAGCCACAGGGCGAGTGGGTAACAGTAAGACGGGGTCTAAGAATCCAAAATTTAGTCCCCAGCACCCAGGTCACCAATTCGGACCCAGAACAGGTTCTCAGCTCTCCGCAGCGCGCCTGTGGAAACTGAGAATAATAAAGTGCTCATAATTGGCGATTCCATAGTGCGGAATGTTAGAATTCCAAACTATGTTAAACCAGCAGTTAATGTTAAGTGCCTTGCAGGGGCCAAGATTTCTGGCATAAAGGCCGCATTGGACCGTGTTGCCGATGAAGTATCTACCTTATTGCTGCATGTCGGCACTAATGATATTTATTTACAGCAATCTGAGGTATTAAAGCGAACTTCATCTCTCTATGCACCAAAGCTAAAACAAAATGTCGGAATTTAATTGTATCTGGTCCCTTACCAAGATTGTATAGAGGGGATGTGATTTATAGCAGATTGCATTCCTTTCACTGCTGGCTAGAAACCTGGTGTGCAAATAAAAGCATAGCATTTGTGAACAATTGGGATGATTTTTGGGAAAGGCCTGGATTTTTCAGAAGAGATGGTCTTCATCCTAACTGGAGGGATCTTATGTATTATCCCAAAATATGGCAGCAAAACTGCCTGGTTGACTGATTAGAGCACCATCCAGGCCGCAGTCATGTGATCTTAAATCACAGGCTGTTGTTTATCCCACCTGTTATTTTCCTGAAGCTGTTACCCATAATCCCTGTTGTGGGGCATCCAGTAAATTTAGTCTTGAAACAAACCATAAATTAATTGATAACCAAAAAATAAGGTGTATAATTAGACCAAGGGATAAAACCAGACACTCCACCAGGGGCATCTGTAATAGAAATTTAATTCAAATTAAAACAAAAATATATCAGCAGTTCAGAAAGAACCATGCAGTTTTAAATGCTGTTTATTGAACATTCGCTCTCTTGGCACTAAAGCTGTTTTGGTAAATGATATATATTAAGTACAAAATCTGATCTGTGTCTTCTTACTGAAACCTGGCTTAGTAAATGTGACACTGTTCCCTAGCTGAGGCGTCACCAGATGGATACTCGTTCCTTCATAAGTCTAGAGATTCTGGTCGAGGAGGAGGCCTTGGAATAATTCATTGTAACAAAATGCAAATCACTCCTAAAAATTTAGGCAACTTTACATCCTTTGAGGCATTCATTTTAAATATTAAAACAGATTCCAACACAATTATAGTGCTAGTCTACAGACCACCAGGGCCATATTCATTGTTCATGACTGAATTTAGCAACCTTCTGTCTGATTTGGCTATAAATTATGATCACGTAGTTCTGATGGGGGATTTTAATGTACACATTGATGTGGAAACTGACACTTTTAGCAAATGTTTTACTTATTTGTTAAATTCAGTAGGATTTTGTCAGATTGTCAAAGGTCCAACTCATAATCATAACCATACATTAGATTTAATTATAACTTACAAAGTTGAAATTCAAAATTTAAATATTACTCCATTAAATGTAGTTATTTCCGATCACTTCTTAATTACGTTTGATTTAGTTCTGCCCATGCCAGCACTCGCAGATTAAAACAAAGACAGTGCGACATCTAGATTGTAATTCTGCTTCAAAATTTATAGATACCTTGAGTAAGTCGAGTGTAATTGTGGAAAACCATTTAGATCAGTTAACATCAAATGTAAACGTGGAAAACAATTTAGATCAGCTAATATCACATTATAATGTGACCTTGAGAGATGCTCTGGACACAGTGGCTCCCCTAAAACAAAAGTGATCAAAGCACATAGAAACTCTCCCTGGTTTAATGAAAATACTCGAGCTCTTAAATTAGAGTGTCGAAAACTGGAGCGCAGATGGAGAACAACAAAGCTACATGTCTTTCAAATTGCATGGACAGAGAGTGTTAATAAATATAAAAAGGCCCTCTTTAAAGCTCGCTCAGAATACTATTCTACATTAATAGATAGCAATAATAAAAATCCTAGGGTACTTTTTAGAGCAGTGGCTAAATTAACAAATGGGAATTCAGATCAACAGTGCAAAATACCAACAGATATTAGCAGTACAGACTTTATGAACTTCTTCAATGAGAAAATTAAAAATATAAGATCCCAGATCTCAGCATCACAGTACAAACCAAATACTAGCTTAGCAGACCCTGTCCACATTGCATTCAGCACTTTAATAATTTTAATCCTGTAACTCACCAGGAAGTCTTAACTTTAATTACTAAAATGAAGCCCACTACTTGTTCCCTAGATCCAGTGCCAACAAAACTAGTAAAAGTGCAATGGATGTTCTTGCAGCCCTATTCTAACATTATCAATAGTTCATTACTGCATGGCACAGTACCTGATGCACTAAAAGTGTCAGTCATTAAACCTTTACTTAAAAAGTCAGACCTAGACCCACACATACTAAATAACTATAGGCCTATTTCAAATTTACCATTTCTCTCTAAAATACTAGAAAAGTAGTCGCCAGTCAGCTTCAGTCACACCTTACGCATTACAATTTATTTGAGAAATTCCAGTCTGGCTTTCACTGGTCATAGTACAGAAACGGCACTAACACGGGTTGTAAATGACATTCTGATATCCTCTGATGAAGGAAATTCCACTGTAATTATGTTGTTGGACTTAAGTGCAGCATTTGACACCATTGACCATTCTATTTTACTGCACAGGCTAGAAAGATGTTGGGCTTACAGGCCCGTGCTCGCTTGGTTCAGTTCTTATTTATCAAATCGATTCCAGTATGTACAGAAATGTGCACAGTACTCCATCATTATACACAGAAGTTCAATATGGTGTCCCAGGGCTCAGTACTGGGACCTTTACTGTTTTCACTTTACATGCTTCCACTGGGATCTCTCATTAGGAAACATAATGTTAATTTTCACTCGTATGCAGATGACACCCAGTTATACCTTTCATTTAAATCAAATGAAGTTTCTCCGATGTTGTCTTTAATTAGTTGTGTTAGTGAATTAAAGGAATGGATGAATGAGAACTACTTGTCTTTAAATACAGATAAAACAGAGATGTTAATTGTTGGAGGGAATGACGCTGATCACAGCAATATTTTGTCATCATTTAACTCAGTTGGAATCCCAATTAATTTTACTGAATCAGCCCGCAATCTAGGAGTTATCTTTGACTCTAGCATGTCATTTAAAGCGCATATTACAAAGTCGTCCAAAACATGTTTTTCCATCTTAAAAATATTAGGAAATTAAGGCGCTTTCTAAATAAACAGGATTGTGAGAAATTAATTCATGCATTTATCTCTAGTAGGATTGACTACTGCAATGCGGTGTTCACTGGCTGTTCAAACTGTTCTCTATACAGCCTCCAGTTAATCCAAAATGCGCTGCAAGAATTATTACAAGAACAAGAAAATATGAACACATAACCCCAGTTCTTAAATCTTTACACTGGCTCCCAGTTAAGTTTAGGGCAGATTTCAAAATCCTCCTTTTAACATATAAAGCATTAAATGGCCAAGGTCCGCTTACTTGTCTGAACTTATCATGACTTACAAACCTGAGCACATTAAGATCTCAAGATGCCGGTCTGCTTAGGATTCCAAGGATTAATAAAATAACAGTGGGAGGTCGAGCTTTTAGTTACAGGGCCCCTAAACTGTGGAATGGTCTTCCTGCTTCCATAAGAGATGCCCCTCGGTCTCAGCCTTTAAATCCCGGCTGAAGACTCACTACTTCAGTTTAGCATATCCTGACTAGAGCTGCTGATTAACTGTACATACTGCATCTCTGTTGTTAGTCATTAGCACTATAACATAAGTAACATGATAATTATATTTGAATACTAACCCTCACCTATTCTGTTTCTTTTCTCGGTACCCAAATGTGGCCATTGGTGCCACGCCCACCTGCCAAGTTGTTTGCCTGCCTATGGTAAAGTCATCCCTGATGGAGGATCACAGGAATCATGGGAAAGAGGGTCCTTTCATCGAGCAACGTTTCAGCCGTGGCATGGCCAAATGGAGATGCAGCTAGATGGATGAGGTCTCCAGGACTCTAAAAATATCCAAACCTAATTATGTCATATCATCTACTGTTAAACCGTAATTCTAAAATTTTTATTATGCTGTCTTAAGGAATTGTTCTGTTGTGTATATTGTATTGTATTGACCCCTACTTTTGACACCCACTGCACGCCCAACCTACCTGGAAAGGGGTCTCTCTTTGAACTGCCTTTCCCGAGGTTTCTTCCATTTTCCCTACAAGGTTTTATTGGGAGTTTTTCCTTGTCTTCTCAGAGAGTCAAGGCTGGGGGCTGTCAAAGGCAGGGCCTGTTAAAGCCCATTGCGGCACTTCCTGTGTGATTTTGGGCTATACAAAAATAAACTGTATTGTATTGTATTGTACTGAAACAAAAGATGGAGAGTCTGACCGAAACACCCTATGTCAGATTTGGAAGGCTGTTATGCACCACTTTGGGCCTATCTGGAAATCCAACAGCATCATCCTACCAATTAAAATTCACCTTCTGAATTCAATTGTAATTTCTAGCGCTATCTATGCATGAAAATCTGATACAACCATCGTGAATCGCCTGAACATATTCCAGGAATGGTGGCTCCGACAGATTCTTCGTATCTCATACCATGACCACATCAGAGATGAAGAAGTATATCGTTGAACTTCCATTCGCCCTCTATGCTGATATTGTCACTGAACACCAGTTTCAGTTTGTGGGCCATATTTCTGCATGCCCCAGAACCATACCAAACATTATTATGCTGTAGATGCCAGTGCGTGGGAAACCGAAGCAAGGGCAACTGAGGCAAATATGGTGGCACATCTTTCTCAAAGACATTCATACAGTCAACTTGGCATGGGATGAAACCAAGAAAGCTGCTGAGGTGACTAAGAACTAAATAGTCAATAATACAGCTTCAGAAGTGGAATCACGCAACCATCTCAGCAGCACTTGATCAATCAGGCGTTTATGGAAGAGAACCTTGATGGAGTGAAAGGCATGTGACAGCCCATCTAGAGTTAGCCAAATGGCATTTTAAGGTCTTTGTTTTAATGATACAGAAACTGAACTCTTTGAGCAGAACTCCAAGCACTATGTCTGGTGTCTCCTGCCTAGTACCATTCCTATGGTGAAACATGTTCATTGCAGCATCATCCTGCGATGGTGCTTCTCAGCGGCAGGAAGTGGGAAACTGATCAGAATTGAGGAAAGGATGAATACAGCCAAATACAGAAAGGTCCTTGAAGAAAACCTGCTCCAGAGTTTATGCACCCTCAAACTGGGATGATGGTTCCCCTTTCAGTATGTCAATGACCCAACGCATACAGTCAAGACAATGCTGGAGTATCTTTGGGACAAGTCTCTGACTGTCCTAGACCTAACCCCATAGAACATCTGTATAGAGACCTTAAGATGGAAGTTTGCAGATACTTCCCCTCCAATCTTTGGTGGCTTGAGAGGATCTACCATGATAAATGAGATAAACTGCCCATATCCAGGTGTACAAAGGTTTTAGAGACTTTTTACAAACAGGAAGACACAATGCTGTAATTGATGCCAAATGGGCTTCTGCCAAGTACTAAATTAAGGGGTTTAATACTCAACACTGATACTTCTATAGCAAATTGACTTCAGAAGAGGTCATCCACCTGTTTGGGCCTGGCCAGCACTTAGATGTAAGACCATCTAGGAAAAGCTTAGGTTGCTGCTATAAGAGGAGTTGGTGAGGCCAACAAGGGGAGCCTACCCTATGGTTTGTGTGTGGAGCCCAAGGCTCCAGTGTAGTGACAGACACACTGTGCTAGAAAAACTGGCACCATCCTTTGTTAAAAGTGAGGTCCTTACTCTCTGTGGTCATTAATAGACCCAGTGCATCTTTCGTAAACAGTAGGGTGTTTCTCAATGTCTTGGTTAAATTACTCATCATGACCTGGTTATTCTATCAGTCATTCAATGACTCTAACTGGCTAACTATCTCTCTCACCCTTTCATCACCTAATAATTAATGTCTAGTAAGAATACTGACACAAAAGGGCTGCCGTCACATCATCCAGGTGGATTCTGCACACTGGTGGAGGTCAAAGTGGCTCCCCCCCTCTATGTAAAGCATTTTGAATGTCTTGAAAAGTGCTATATAAATGCCATGTCTTCTTCTTCTCCTTATAGGAATATAAATAACAATCTGGTTAAGTTTGCGGATGATACCAAGCTAGCCCTGTCCATGTACATTTGTTAATTCCTTTGTTTTGAGTACGAAATCTGCATCTCCTGTGGCTTTTTGTTATCAGCTCTCATAACAGCAGTGGAGTGTAATACATCACTTACTTCAAATTCATACTTTGCAGTCCATATTTTCACAAGTATAGCTGCCAATTCTTTCAAGCAAACATCGGCGCCTACACTGTTGTCGTAACTCTGAACAACACTGAGCACACACAGCACCTGCCACAACAAATCGTTCACATTTAACACTCATTCATTGATGCCGTCGATTGCCAATGTATAGTCTGATGTTACAGAAAAGTTTTTCCCTTGCATCATGTTAAGTGTATTTTTAAAACATGTAATGTGTTCTCTGCACATGCCATACATGTTTATATGTCTAATTTGGCTTTTTAAGAGTCTTTTCAACTGTAGACAGTTCGTCATAAACAGAAGCTTGCTGTCTGTCGGACCAGGTCAAGGGGAGCTCCTCTGCTCTTTGCAATTCCAAATCACCACCCCTACTTTGAGTGCCACCTACAAGAGGCACTGGATTGGTTTAGGAATGTGACACTCAGTGAATTTTCTAATTGTTCCCACACTTTTAAGCAAAATTCACATCTGGTTGTCTCCAGATGTATATATTATATATGTCTGGCTTCAGCAAGACTACCGTCTAGGTGATGGAGACCCTTCTAGCAACTGTTGGCCTTCCTGACCATAACCGCCAATCCTCCCAATAAATATAGGAGGTATCCTGCCCCCTAGTGACTATGTGCCAACCCTTATCTTATTATGACAAACCCACTTAACAAAATACCACCTTTGCCAGGTTTATGTCCTGTCGTCCACCTGTATATTTCCCCTTTTATTTCTGGCACAATCTTGCCAGCTTGGTATAATTTTACATTTGAAACACCAGCTTATTAAGTAGCTAACTCAGGATCACACTAAGAGTGAGGATTGCACTGGGAACTTTATCATTTAAAGTGAAATACTGTAGCCATTAGACCACACTAAAATAGCAGACTATTGTTTCTCTTGTAATTTGTTCCTGTTTCTAATGTTAAAGTTACAGATTGCTCAATTCATTTATAATATTCAACTACCTTTGTCCCACTTTGGCCATTCTACTCACATGTGTCTACAACCTTATATTAAAATCTTTTATACTACACTGAGGTTAGGCTGTAACCATCTAACACACACTAATAATGATCATTTGAAATCGCCTGCTTTTATTCAAGTTCCCAACAGTTTAGTCATCTGAATGACATACGTATTGATCCAAATGTATTTCTCATATACTGCTGACAGTATCTAAGGTTTGAACAATTCACACTTTGCTACTTTAATGGATGATCAATGAACTTCATTGCATGCATGGAAAAGTGCTGTAATTAATGTCTCATTCTGTAGAGAACTGAGATTCAATTAAACTGACACAGCTTATCAATGTGTTTCTGTCTCCCAATGCTATTTAAATAACTCCAGTTTTCAAAATGTAGTAGCAGGCATGTATGAATACTAATCTTTCATATTTGTATGCCTGGCAGAAGCATATTGTATTTAGAAAGTATTCTCCCCTTTATTGATTTTCTAAATGTTTGATCATTTTTGTAATTAAATTTTTGCTTTCAGATTGTCATCTAAAGGAGAGAGAATAAACAACACCCAATCGTACTCATCCATCCATTGTCAGACCTTTCATTGTAATAGAAGGTTACAGAGGAGTCAAAACATCTCAGGAGTTGCAGGCAAACCTGGATGGGACTCCAGTCCCCGAAGCACATGGTAATCTTCACTTAGACCAGGTAGATGTATAGTCAACAAATAACCTAAAATGCATATCTGTGCTATAAAGGATGGAAATCCCTTGAGATGTTTCCAAATTCTATATTTTTTATTTCTTTCCAGTAAGATCTGTTACATTCGTGTGAGCTTTTTAAATATCAGGAGGAGATATTGGTGTGCAGACTTTGGTGTGTGGGCAGTGGAACTGGAACTGTAGATAGATAGATAGATAGATAGATAGATAGATAGATAGATAGATAGATAGATAGATAGATAGATAGATAGATAGATAGATAGATAGATAGATAGATAGATAGATAGATAATTTTAGCATAGTAGGTAGGACTAGATAGATAAGGCACTATATAATAGATAGATAGAACTTTATTTGTCCCCAGGGAGTAATTTGGCTTTTTACAGAAGCTCTCTAAATGAATAAATACACAGATAGGAAAAATAAATATACACATACTATGATCTGAACACAAACCAGAATAACTAAAAAGCAAACAAAAAATGAAAAGAAAGAAAACTTCTTACTTGCCAGTCTTTTCCCACTGAGGGATTATTGCTGTTTGTATAAAGCCACCCCAGTAGTGTTTCTTGACACACTTTTGCTGAATTTTGTTTTTCGGCAGAAAGTCCTGTGTATCAGAGAGAGGATGTGCAGAATTGTTCTTAATGATACTCAGTTTTGTTTTAATTCTCTCCTTTGCTAGGACCTCCAAGGGGTCCACATAGTGTATCCCACAACTGTGCCTGCCCTTTTAATTAGCTTGTTGATTTGGTGGGCCTCTCTTGAAGTGATGTTTCCAGCTCAACACACCACGGCATAGATAGATAGATAGATAGATAGATAGATAGATAGATAGATAGATAGATAGATAGATAGATAGATAGATAGATAGATAGATAAATGTGAAAGGCACTAGATAGATAGATAGATAGATAGATAGATAGATAGATAGATAGATAGATAGATAGATAGATAGATAGATAGATAGATAGATAGATAGATAGATAAGAAAGGCACTTTATAAGAGATAGATAGATTCCTCTTTGTATGTTTAAAGCATTTCAGATTGCGACTGACTTAGGATAATTAGATTGAGGACTTAAAATTCTATTTTTCTTTGTACGTACTATATATAACTGATAATTAGCTATTAGCAAAACAAACAGAGTGAAACTGACTTTTCAGACAAACGGTTTTCATGAAATTCAATTTGCAGTGAATTTCAGTGTTTCAATCCAAAAATTTGCAAAATAAAAGTTCTTGGATTCCAGTGAAAATCGCACTGTTGATGCAAGAAGAAACAATGTTTAGTTTTTGTCTGGAAGTGTTTTTATGCCTTGATTCTGCATGCATCTTCCTGCCATTTAGTATTTAAATAAAGATCTCTACTGAAAAAAAACAAAAAAAAAAAATCACCAGACTCCTTTCCTGTTCTATGCGGAGATCATGTTGAGCTGTCAGACATGTGTTGTGGTTGTTATGGTAGTATGAAAGCCGTTTTGCCAATTTTGAAAGCAATCTTGATGATTGCCACAGATGCATCTAGGACAAAAATGAACCACAAAGCTCTACAGCATAGACAACATGCAAGCCCTTATCTGAAGAAATAAGAAAACAAGACAGGGCAACTTCAAGGTAATGCCAGGGGGAGCAAAACTCAGTATAGTGAGTTTTTCAGGGAAGACAAAGCAGTGTCAGGCATGAACGTGTAGGGGGCATCTTCAGGGCTTTTGTAACAGCTGCAATTCCCTGCCTGTTGGTTCAAAGTTGAAGGTTTTTTATTTAGTCGTGTTTACACAAGAAACCAAGAAATTTGCCAGTTGCTTCCAATAACAGACAGAAAGAAATAAAACAAACAGAGACAAGACTGTGATGTCCCATCCATTCATTATCCAACCCGCTATATCCTAACCTATCCAGGGTCACAGGGGTCTGCTAGAGTCAATCCCTGCCGTGTAGTGGAAAGTGGCCCCCAGCCTACACTCTGGACATCTGATAGATTATGAACTGAACAGGATCAACGGAGGGGTGAGACACAGACAAAAATCAAAGGGTGAATGGAATGGTGTGTTTATTTACGAGAGTACTGTACAACAAAAATGCAGTAGTGTCAGGCTGCAGAGGCTCACGAAAGGAAATGTCACAGACTGGTGCAAAGTTTTGCTCTATTTCTCTTTGTTTGCTTTGAATTTTCACTAAACCTTTTACAACGACCCTTTAGATTGAGAGATTTCTTTCAGCATCTGTGCTTGATCCTGCCTTACCTACCAGCAGCAGGGATGTGCAGTCAGGGGAGGCATCATGAAAAGTAAAAAAAACTAATAATGATAACATAAAATAAAAGTGTCCACTGGTCTGTGCTATACGTTTGTTTTCTGTATGATTCCAATAACTTTGATAATTTTTATAGTCAAAGTCACTGAATTGGAGCATTTCTTGTTCAAATATAAGAGAGAAATGTGAGGTGCGGCAGCGACGAGCCGAGCCTCCCCTCGGACTGCGCTCTCCCTCACACACTGGGTTGATGCATGAAATTGGCACCTGCCTGTTGATGTCTCTCTGTATGTCGCCAATATAATGTGCGCAGACATGTTTATTATACACCCTGACTTTCAACAGTCTGGCTAATATCTTTAATGAACGTGTGTGACATATTTAGTCTTGCTGATTGGACATTAAACCGTAGTGAAAAGGCACAAGGTGAGGCAGACAGTACGGGGTGCATGTGAGCCAAACAGGTGCTTGCTGCTGCTGTTCTTCTACACCGAGGCTCTGGGCGGCAATAAGTTAGCGATATCAGAAAGTCAAGTGAAATGCAGTGGTCTGTTTATTTTTATTTTTTGTTCCGACTGACTGCCAAAATGGAAGATTAAGATTTTTTTTAAACTAAAGGAAAATAAGGAGGACTTTTACAAGATATTAAAAGAGATTTTAGTGTAGAAGGATAGGCGCATGGACTTCATTTACAAATAAAGGTAAGACCATAAACGGTTTTAAGATCAAAATTGAAATCCATTTTTTGGTACACTACTCTACTATTTCGTTTGTATTGAATGAGTATGAATTGTGGAATTGCAACGGCAAATTTAGAACACAAGGAGAATGCAGAGCAAATGCGCTCTCTCCACTCTCTCTCACCGCTATGAATGTAACATTCTTTCATAGCCAAATATACACCTTACCTATGTGTGTATAAAGAATGCTGATGAGGTATGAAACATAACCAGTAGTCAATGTGCATGCTGGCTGCCAACTCCATAGTGAATAACTACTCTTTTGGGTTCATACAGTATATTTGTAAATCTCACTTTGAAGGAGTCAGTGCCTCACCAGCTATGAACCTCACTGCTCATTACTGGTCAGCAGATACACTTTCCTTTTTAAATTAATTAGTCTACCAATAAGAAATCATTATGCATTGTTGCAGAAAATACTAAATAAAGAAGAGTATTGAGCCATTGTTATATGTGAAATTCAAACATGTCCATATTTATTTGCATTGTGTTGGGCAGCTGGGGATCCTACCCAGCCAGGACGCCTTGAAGGACCACGAGAGAGACAATACCGCCCCTAGGCCATGAGAGGGCAGCTGCCCTGGTCTGCATGGGGGTCATGGAAACAGAGCTGGGAAGCTCATCGCTGTTGAGGCCCATGGCAACCACCAGGGGGCGCCCGGAGGATTAAGGAGGCCTGGAATTCAGCATTTTCGCCCCAACTGGAAGTGCCATCAAAAAGCACCTGGAGCACATACGAAGCACTATAAAGGGGGGCACCTCACTCCATGAGAGGAGCCAGAGTCGGGAGGAGTAAGACTGAGACTGAGCTTGCGTGAGGAGGAGTGAAGGTGGCAGAAGAAATAGAGAGAAGAAAAGGACTGTGAGCTGAACAGTACTTTGTGCACTGTATTGGCTGGGAAGGTGCTGACGGAAATAAACGTGTGTGTTTTTGGACATTTGATGTCTGTCTGTATCCAGGTGTTCATCTTCCACAGCACCTATAGTTGAAAAGGTGGAGACTTGGAGGCTAGAGATCTGTGCTGGCAATTGGAAGGCTGTCAGTTTGAATCCCGTAAATGCCAGTCCACTCCGTTGGGTCCTTGAGCAAGACCCCTAAGCTGCAAATGCTCCATCCTGGCTATGACTTTAATCTGCAGGGAAAACTCAGGGGTTGGTGGCAGGATTGGTACTCCAGCCACTGTTAAAAAACCTCACACTATTCCATTCCATTCAAACTAGTGTGGCGCTGAGGTGTCACCCATTGCATGGCTTCACTCAGAGCATTAGAACAATCTAGACTTGAACAGGCCATTCGGCTCAACAAATCTCGCCGGTCCTATCCACCTAATTCTTCCAAAAAAAACATCAAGTCGAGTTTTGAAAGTCCCTAAAGTCTTACTGTCTACCACACTACTTGGTAGCTTATTCCAAGTGTTCATCGTTCTTTGTGTAAAGAAAAACTTCCTAATGTTTGTGCGAAATGTACTCTTAACAAGTTTCCAACTGTGTCCACATATTCTTGATGAAATCATTTTAAAATAACAGTCTTGATCCTGTGGACTAACTCCCTTCATAATTTAAAACACTTCAATCATAGCCGGACAGACGACATTGACGCCATTACCTCAAATCTCTTCCTCTTGGTCAAATTTGGTGAACCCTACTTCCTGGGACTTCAAACCAGTATCGGGCTTTGTCAAGAGCTTCCTTCAAGTTTTTATTTGTAGTATAAACCAAAATTAAACAAAAGCTAAGTGTTTCTCCTACATAATTCTGTGTGTTCTGTAGCATAACATCACCACTATATCACTGGGGAAGGAAATTGCAACTTTTATCTTATATCTGTATAGACTCTGATTAAGTAACAAACTGAAGTCACAAACAAACCCCACTAACAAAAGCATGCGCCCCCTGCTGGATACACCTAGTTTTCCCACTACACAGGGTGTTACAGATACTATTATTTAAATGTTTGAGTCTCTCTGTAGTACTAGGGTGTTGTACCATGTTAGCCATTACAGATAGAGTGAGGAGTTAAGCAAAAGGACCCCTTTTATTGGTTAACTATAAAGATTACAATATGTAAGCTTTCGAGGCAACTCAGGTCCCTTCTACAGGCAATACGTCTCAGAATTGCTAAATACACAGAATTTCCGAGTGTATAATCTCCTTTCTACACCTGAGCTTGTTTATTATGGATTTAGTTAATTAAAGCATTCCTGCTGCTGACATTGTCTGCAAGAATCCATTTTCTCCTACAAGCTACTCTACACAAACTGTCTTAAGTGCATTTCTGTGAATGGATTTCTTGAGTGACATAATGATTGTCCTATTTCCATCAAGCTGGTATCCAGTTCCTGCCGTCAGGACACCATCCATACCCCTGATTGGAAGCAGAAAAAAGTTGATGGACTTTTGAGAGTGGATGCATATGGTGGGGTCTTTCATTAACATATCAAGTAGCTTATCCTGGCAGCATCATCATGGCAGGAAGAAGCCATACCACAAGGAGCACTCGGGCACACATTTGTATTCATTCATACTGGCACACTTGAAGGTTGCCAATCAAACTAACAATTTACTTCATCATTGAAGAAAAACTGAAGAGATGTGGAGAAAATCAAAATATTTTGCAATGTGGCTTGCTTTTAGCGACATACCCATAAACATAGCTATATGGAAATTAATGGCTCGATATTATTAACAACCACTTTGGAAGAATTCTAACAGTGCTGGCTGTCATATTCTACGATGACAAGCCAGCAAGCAGTGCTTTACTCCATCTGGCAAATGTCACAGACCACAAGATCTAAATCCAGAAAGACATTTTGACAAAAGCTTGATTTGCAATGGTTTTATTGCCCATTTGATGTTGAGCCATTCTGTCATCTCT
Organism: Polypterus senegalus; assembly: GCF_016835505.1. NCBI lineage: Eukaryota > Metazoa > Chordata > Cladistia > Polypteriformes > Polypteridae > Polypterus > Polypterus senegalus. The sequence goes on from NC_053158.1 coordinate 14,502,282, forward strand.
GCAGGATGCTACGGAAACTCAAAGATGGTTTTTTTCAGCGTAGTATGAGATTTACTATTACACAATTTACACATTTTTCTGTTACATATTTCAGTTTAAGGACACATGATTATGTAGTTACAAATAAACAAACCTGGACATTGAACAATATTTCTCTTGAATCCACTGCTTATTACCGTCACCTTTATATTTTGTTTATATTGTAGCCATTTTGTTAACATTGACGTGACTATCATACTGATTCATTTCATTTGACTGTAGAGGGGATTTGCTGTTCATCATTTGCAAAGATAACGTCCACCCTAATAAAAGAATAAGCATCTGTGTGTTTGTCTGTTTGCTATGTCTCTGTCATCCACACAGATGCTGCTTCACAAACATTTGTAGTAATAAAATGCATTGCACTTTCTACTCCAACACATGGCGCATTACAAACTCTAATACGTGGCATACAACAGACATATAGCAACCAGATGAACACACAGATGCCTCCACACACACAGAGACACTTATCCTTTTATTAAACCTTTGAACCCTGCCATCCCCAGCATTTTTGGCAATATAATTCTAGCCTCCCCAGCAATTTTCAACAATTTTGAAAACCAAAAATTTCATTTGACTTTGATTTGGTTACATGACTGTAGGTATTTTATGCGTGTGGTCTAGCAGGTTCACAGCTCAAATCTAAAAGGCCACTTTTTAAATAAACAGTCGCCACACTCGCGGCATAGAGAGGGGGCATGTGGTATGTGTGGCCGGAGCAGTTTCCGCGTGATTCATGATGCGGATGGTCTTCACTTAAGTGCACAGGTAAGGAGTCATCCAGATCCGTAATTGATGCTGGGATCTGCTAATTGCGACACCTGTGATAAATAGAAGCATGAGGCGGCTAGAGGGGAGAAAGAGAAAAAAATCGTTAAGAAGGACAGAAGGCAGGAAGCAGGGACGAGAAAGCTTGTGCATGAACGAGCGAAGGTGCTAGTAGTAGAAGATTCCTGCAGCTGAACAGTGTGACTGGGTGGATAATGGATGGATGGATAAAGACTCACTAATGTGCTTGTCTTGCGGTGTTGGATGTATGTTATCATCCAGTTGACACTCGGAAACAGACAACTGTATTTAATTTGAAAATCAACGGGGGCGCGGTGGTGGCTCAAACATGTTGGAAGTCATGTCCAGTTCACCCTTGTGCTATTTTTAATTGTTTGAGAAACACTTAATTAAAAAACAGAATGTTAAAAATAAAAATAAATTAAGAAACAAAGACTCACTATGTCCTCGTCTTGCGGTCTTGTATGTATGTTATCATCGGTTGACGCTCAGAACCGGCCAACTAAAAAATAAAGAATGTTTTTTATCTTTTTATTCATCTTTGTTCCCAAGTTATAAAATAATTAATATGTCCTGAGGCATCATAGCTGTTTCCTGGTCTAAAAAAAAGTGGTTTCCACTTCATTTATTTTGTAAACCATCAAAACAGATATATTAAGGTGATAAAATACTGGTACAATTCAGAAAGAGAAGATGCTTTGATGTTAATTGCTCCTGTAAGTGTCCTATAAATTCAGGAAATCTTGTTTGTCTGAGCAACATTTTGGCACTCCATGACAACACCGCAAAATTAGTTTACAGCTTGAAGAAGGAAGGAGTGTCAAGGCATTTTAAAGATCAAACACTTTGATCCAAGATATTCAGTATCAGGACGAGAAAGCAAATAAAATTTGTGTGTTATGTCACTTTTCTTGAAATCCCACACATGCATTTTGACATAAATATGGCTTGTCCAGGGGATAAAAAAGAAGTAAAAACAACAACAGAAGTGCAATTTCAGAGCTCGAGAGATGTGAGACCATCTGATTTGAATGTTGGAAAACGTAACCTATAAATAACACAGATTGCTGAACCAAAAACTGCTCAAGACAACATCCACTCTTTGACATTTCTGCTTTTCAGTAAGCTTTTCTAAGAATGTTTAGATCCAGACGCTGCTATTTTATTTTCTCGTATGTTATGCATGTTATCTTTTATTTGGTATTGCTATACATTAATAAACACCACATTGCTTTTTATATTTCCTATACTTTGTCTTTTATCGAGAGTGATTAAAATAATAATAGAGTACCAAGGGTAAATCAGATGGCTACTGTCCTATGCAGAGCAAAAAAATATATTTATAGGCCTAACTGTACATATGCCTAGGTAAAGTATAGGTATATATGCGGGGGAGTGAAGCTAAAGTTAGAAAATGGAATTTATTAGAAAATGAAACAAACCTTAACAAAACTGATAACGTCATTTCTCAGTGTAGTCTCCAACCTTCTCAATGCACTTGTGCCATCTGCCTGGAAGTGCCAGGATTCCAGCAGAATAAAAGGTTTTGTCTCATCCTCACCACAACTTGTGCACCCCAGTTGTTGTCAAACACCACATGCCAAGGGGTGCTACGTTCACTAGTGTAGGTTACTCTGACTTGCTTGAGACCAATGTGAAGCTTGCTATTCAATCCAAGCGGCGGGGACTTCTGTCTCAAGGAGTCCTTTTGCTGCAAGACAATGGCACACACACTGCTAAGAACACTAAGGCTTGTCTGGACAAACTGAAGTCTGAGGTACTGCCACATCTGGCACCGTGTGAATTTCCCCATTTACACCGTTAATAAAAAATCTGGGTGGTCATCGAATTAAGACAGATAACAATGTGAAGAAAGCGGTGCATGAGTTTGTTTTGCAAGGACGAGACAAAACCTTTTATTCTGCTGGAATCCCGGCACTTCCAGTCAGGTGGCGCAAGTGGATTGACAAGGGTGGAGAAGACACTGAGAAATTACGTTATCAGTTTTTGTTGAGGTTCGATAAATTTTCTAATAAATCCCATTTTATAACTTTAACTTGACTCCCCCTCATACTAGCGGGAATGTGTGACCAGCAGGTATTGTATAGAATGCCTAGGAAATCTATAGAATGCATGACATTTTTAGGCAAAGCATTACATGTCTGTGTTATTTTAATATGCTATATACTTTCTCTAGGCATTGTATATTATATCTAGGCTTTACACCGAACAATAAATACTATTTAGGAAAAGTATGAAAGTGAGTCAAGAAAAGTCCTTTATTGAAAAGGTGTACATGAAAATGAAAAAGAAGTACCAATTAAAATACAGGACTTTCTTACTGAAAAAACTACTTGTTACAACAAGGAAGGCTAGAATGGCCCTTGCACTCAGCTGATAAACTACTATTAATTACTGACAAATCATAGATATTTCTCATATTTAATTTTGTCATAAAAATATTTAGCAAAATTGCATAATTTACACAGTGAAAATAATTAGAGGAAACAGCTAGAAACAAGTTACTAGATAAAGTATTTTATGCTTTGCCGGTTTGCCTTTTGGCATTGCATACAATGCCTAGGAAATGTTTAAAATTGTAATCATTTCACATTTTGACGTCCCATTTTTGCATTCTATAGATTTCCTAGGCATTCTACACAAGGCCTAATTTCACACATTGACGGTAACATACATATTAATTAGATCTGGTTGTTCTATTGTCAGCCTTAATGTATAAATATTTTAGGTAGCAAACCTTTTTCTGATAAGAGTGAAGGTTTGTTTTGCACTTTAGTGATTAAATTGGTTGATTTTGTAAGCTATGCTCCAAAATCGTAGAGCGACTCGAACAGAGGTTGGTGCGTGAGTGAGGAGAGCCCCATCCACCTCCCTACTCCTGATTTGCCATCTCCCGCTCCCCTCATCCCGCAGCCTCTCTCTCGGATTTGTACAAATAAATTGGTGCCTCAAGCGAACTATGATACTTAGCGCAATGAGAGAAGTCACAAAATCAACCGGAATGTTCAAGCAAGTTATAGAAAAAACTTGATCTAAATCCATTAAGTAGTTCTCTCGTGAAAAGCCAACAAACAGACAGACGATGGATTTTATATATACAGTATATAGATTTTCATAGTATTAATTAATGATAATAATCCAAGCAAATGTGGTATGTCTTTGTTTTTGTTGATTATTCTGGAAAGCATCTTGAATTGCAAGTAAATGTGTGATAAGGTGCTATAGTAATAAAGTTATTATTATTATTATTATTATACTGCCAGTTGGGTGCAGGTGCTGTCTTCCACCTACTCCAAGGTGTGAATGAGGCACTTGATTGACCCGCTGGCATCTACACGTGAATGCACGATCAGCAAAGCATCCCCAATCAACCTCAGAGTGGTATGTGTTCCCACACCCGTTCGGAGCCTGCATGCTCCGGGACTCGATTATTTATTCAAATTACGTTTCACCACGGACCTCTTACTATATCACAGACGTTTTGGGTGAGGGTTTATTAAAGTTTATATTGCATGCTGTTTTCGTGTTCCCATCTCTGCAAGGAAAGTTTAGAAGCAAAATTTTGTGTTTAATTGTTTTATGTGCCCTGTCAGAATATCTCAAAAAAAAAAACTTCAGACATTAGAAAAGTTTCTAAATTTTTTTTATATAGCCATTTTTCTATGAAGTCAAATCAGACGTCGAGTTGAACACAAATGTGATTCAAATCTTCTTTGTGCTAAAAGGCCAAGCTTTTCTTTCCCACCCTCAATATGAAACAAATGTATAATAAAATACTTTGGGGAGATGCTGATATGGATTGCTCATGTTTCCATGGTCACAGCTTCAAAATAAACAGCTCCAGTCGCGCTGGCGTAAACCAATGAGCGTCTAATGTTTCTTCTTTCAGAGACTCCTGGATGATCTGACCTTGCTGTGCATTATCACTTGGCTGATCGTCTACTTTTAATTGTGGCTTTGTAAGCGTAATCATGAAGGTATTTGTTTTTAAAATAGTTGATGGTCTTTGATCATAAATGGTATTCTAGGAAATGTTTGCCCATTATAAGAAAGTGAATTGATGTATTGATTAAGGCTGCTTATTTTAGGGATAGCTGTAGAGGCCATCAGGGACGCGGCAGAGATGCAGCCACAAAAATCGATATTAACAAAACACAAATGCTTTGTTTTTCCTGCCCTTCCTGACAACTAATATAAATTTGATGAACGCAGTGAGTACACATCATTCTTTAAAGCAGTCCCTAGAAATAACATGGATTGAATCTCCTTTTATCGTCTCTAAATTGGAATAATCAGTTTACATTAACTTTGATTTTTCTCTTTTTAGGTCCAACATTACTTAATATAAAGACATCAAAAGATTTTATAGTTTTAGCTTGAAAAAACTGGAAAACATGCTGTTTTAGTAATGGAACTGAATAACTTTTAATAATCACTTTGCTCCATTAGAATATTTTGCTTATTTCTGTTTTACATTTGTTTCTGTTTTTAATGTTAAGCTCTTTTTCTTATCATTTTTGGTTTATTGCCTCAGCGATCACAATATCCATCTTCCACAAGACTGATCCATGTTAAAAAGAAAATACATAACAGCATCGCTTACCTGGTCAGCATTTTAGAACTTGGAAAATAATTTCCTCAGCAGCACTCTTTGGTCTGGCCATCCCTGATGAATAGAAATGTCACATAAGAACAACAACAACAACAATTATTTCTATAGCATTAACATTTTCATACAAACAATGTAGCTCAAAGGGCTTTACAAGATGTCAAAGAACAAGTAACAAGGAAAGAGAAAAGCATAAGATTAGGAAATAATGTTAAAGAATAAGTAACTAAGAAAAAAAAAGTCAAATGAATCTAAATGGTCTTACTGACAGATACAAAGGGGGGAATAAGTATTGAACGCGTCAACGCTTTGGCTCAGTAAATATATTTTAAATGGGGCTATTGACATGACATTTACACCAGATGTCGGTAAAAACCCATTTAATCCACACATATAAAAAAATCAAAACAAATAAGCTAATACATTAAGTTATGTGTAATAACGTGGAATGACACAGGGAAAAATTACTGAAGACATGAAGAAAAGGAGGTGCAAAAAGGCATGGAAAGCCAAGAGTCTGAATGGGTATCCACCTTTACCTGGCACGTGTAATGACATGATTGCTGATATAACAAATAGTACAGAACACGTGAAAAACTGACATCTGTCTAAGCTAGTTTTCCTCAAAATTAAAGAATCAACAGTTGACCCGGGCCATGGAGACATGATGTTTGTCAGCCTTGGGTGTTAAAGGAATGTGAAACCTAATAGTTCACAAAAAGCATCTCATTCTCACTAATGCCCTTATTAAATATATGAGTGCAGTAAAGTGCATATAAAGTAAGGTATAAGGTGTATATATATATATATATATATATACTGTATATATATATATATATATATATATATATATATATATATATATATAGTAACAAACTTAGAGCCAAACAGAAGAAAGGTTTGGGGTTTTCCGGCCCAATATGTTGTCTACAATCCAGCTCCTAATAAACAAAAACGGTCAGACAGAAAAACAAAACAATTGCATCTGCGTGGCGCCATACTAGGCGTCGGCCATTATATGGGAGGAGCGGAAGTGGAGGAATGCTGGGAAGGAGGCGTGAGGGATGCGGGACTGGTGGCGTCAGGGAAGATGGCGGAGGAAGGGCGGAAGTAGATGCACTGCGGTATAGTGGCTCATGGCGGAGCGTCTTTACTTCTGGAAAACAAAGGAAAAAGGTTAGTACCCCGACATTCCCCGCCGGCGAACGTCTCGATGTGTTTTAAGGTCCTTCCGCGGCCTCCTAGTCGCGCTTGCGTGACAATATATATATATATATATAGTGGTGCGTGAGTCACTGACTTTCTGCTGAGAAACTCCCTCAAAACATTATGAAAGCACTGCTCCTAAACTGTAAGCGTTCACATCTGTTTGCAGAATAAATTCCTTCAAAAAGTCTGGATTGCGCTGGCTTTTAGGTCCAAGAAGACTCTCTTACAGGCATGGTTCCAGACAACACTGTGATTCTTTCTGCCCTTTGTCAAGTCACTGAGGGGTCCAGCCTGATGCGCAATGTTGGGAATAAATCGCCTGTAGTACCCCACGAGTCCGAGGAAGGCACGAATCTGTCTGTGTGTTTCGGGACATGGATATACAAGCACCTCCCCCACCTTGTTCATTTGAGGTTTGAGCAAACCGTTCCCCATGAAATATCCCAGACAATGGGTTTCTGACATACCCAGTCTGTACTTCTTAGGGTTAGCCGTCAACTCTCAACGGATGAGATCAGATTCCCAGTCATTACTGAAAATGACAACATCGTCAAGATAGGCACCCGTGTACGCAGAATGGGGACGCAGGATCTGGTCCATCATTTGCATAAAAAGTCAACAGTGCACCATGGAGACCAAAAGAGAGCGCCGTAAATTCAAATAGCTCATCAGGAGTGGTGAATGCGGTCTTCTCGCAGCTGGACTCCTCCAAAGGTACTTGACAATATTCTTTTGTGAGGTCTAGGGTGGAAATATATGAGGCCTGCATTGGCTTCTCTAACAGCTCGTCCACACGTGGCATATATACAGGGTGAGGCAGAAAGGACGGACGTTTTTTACAAAATCACAAAATTGTACGTTTTTTCTTACAAAGAAATTTATTGAAAGATTTGAGTTCATATTGAAATAGCATTTGACAATTTGTAGGGATGGTAATGCAGGTCTAAATGCAAAATACGCCTTACAGAATGATTACTGAGGCCAAGTTCAGCAGAATGCTTCTGACCAAATCAACTTGGACTGCGCAGCAGGGCTAGTCGTACACTTTCCACATTTTCAGGGGTACGTGCCATTCGTGTAGCTCCCAGCGGTCTTTTGTTCATTAGTGTGCCTCGTGTACGAAGTGCTTTAACCCAACATAGGATAGTATTTCTGTGGATATTGAAATGGCAATGAAACTCACGCTGAACTGCGGTAACAGATTGGTTGTTCTTGACATAAAAGTCATACGCAAAAACGCGGTATTCTATTGTCTATGGCTCCATGGCTTCAACTAAAAAGAAAATTAAAAAATGCTAAGACTTTGTGAACCTAACACCACCTACCACAGATCTGTCACTCCACCTAGTGGTGAGTTCTAGCCATCTGTCCTTGACTTTAAAATTCTGCTTATGGTTTATAAAGCCTTAAATAATCTCGCCCCATCTTATATATCGGAATGTCTGACACTTTATATTCCAAATCGTAACCTTAGATCCTCAAATGAGTGTCTCCTTAGAATTCCAAGAACAAAACTTAAAAGAAGTGGTGAGGCGGCCTTCTGCTGTTATGCACCTAAAATCTGGAATAGCCTGCCAATAGGAATTCACCAGGCTGATACAGTAGAGCAGTTTAAAACACTGCTGAAAACAGATTACTTTAACATGGCCTTTTTATAACTTCAATTTAACTTAATTTAACTTAATCCTGATACTCTGTATGTTCAATTCATCATAATAACTATTCATGGTGGCTCTAAAAACCGTACTGACCCCTACTCTCTCTTCTGTTTCTTTTTCCAGTTTCTTTGTGGTGGTGGCGCTACTCAAATCATCATGATGCTCCAACAATGATGGACTAAAAGGCAGAAGTCTACGTGACCATCATCATCAAGCCCTTCTGTGAGAACCCTAAATCCAAAGAGGACTGTTTCACTTGTTAGGTAGATTGCCCAGAGGGGACTGGGCAGTTTAATGGTCTGGAATCCCTACAGATTTTATTTTTTTCTCCAGCCGTCTGGAGTTTTTTTTTTTGTTTTTTCTGTCCAGCCTGGCCATTGGTCCTTACTCTTATTCTATGCTAATTAATGTTGACTTATTTTATTTTCTTATTGTGTCTTTTATTTTTCTATTCTTCATTATGTAAAGCACTTTGAGCTACTTTTTGTATGAAAATGTGCTATATAAATAAATGTTGTTGTTGTTGTTGTTGTCCTTTCTGCCTCACCATGTATATAGGTCTGATCGCAATCTGATCATTTGGGTGCTACCAGGTAACTCTTGTGGTTGGTCGGCCAATCTGAAAACATCTGCCTCGCCCTCTCAGCTGTGAGAAACAGATCATAGACATGCCATATAGTACTTATTTGTCAGGTACTATGTGGCATATATATATATATTGTGGCATCTGGCCGGGGCTGGAGCCCGGCCGGGACGCCCAGGAGGACCAGAGGAGGGCTTGTACCTTCTCCAGACCGCGAGGGGGCGTCCGCCCTGGTTATGTTGGGGGCCTCGGGTAAACGGCTTGGAAGCCCAGCCCTGTAGGGACCTGTGGCCACCCCAGTGCCTGAATATCCCTGGAGCCCAGCACTTCTGCCACACCAGGAAGTGCTGGGGGGAAGACGACAAGGGACACCCGGACTGGGGCGTGGCTACGGAGGAGTGTCGGGAAGCAGCTGGAGCCGAACCGGGTTCCTATTTAAGGGGTCACCTCCCTTCAGTCGAAGGCGGAAGTCGGGTGGAAGAGGATGGAGCTAGAGAGAGGACGGGAGGCGGCCAAGAGAGAGGCACAAGGACTGTGAGGTCTGCACATTTGGGGGAACGGTGCTGGAGGCACTGGGAAGTGCACTGTCTCTTGTTGAACTGTAAATAATTGTAAATAAAGGGTGTGTGGTGAACTTATGATGTCCGTCTGTGTGTGTCCGGGTTCAAGTCCACTATATATATATATATATATTTGCAATAATGCAAAACGTAATTTTGCTGTTATATTGCTGTAAGTAACAACATAATTTGTTTAACTGGCGACTTTACTATTGCAATATGCAAAGCTCATTAAAAATTGTTTTGGGGTTTTAAATAGTTTTTCCGGGTCAGCTTCTGGGCTCATCCAAAGGAAGTAAATGCGAAAATTTGCAGTTCATGGAGCCATTCCAAAATGTTCTTAATTTTGTGTCCTGGGACATATCCTACTAAAAAAGGGTATTAGACAATTGGTACACTGCTGTCATGAATCCATGTATCTGACTGGCACAATGTTCAGATCTCCTGTGTTTTTCAGACACTGTTCTACTTGTCACAAGAGACCCAATATACGCCGCCTCATCCCACCAGCAGCAGCCTACATTGTTGACACCTGGGAATTAGGACCCGTCGACTCATGAGGTTCAAACCATATTTTGCCAATTCCATCAGTATTGATCAAAAGGAGCCTAGATTTCTCATATCAGCTAATGTTTTTTTCTAATACTCCATTGTACTGTGTTCATATTGTTCACTTTACTTCTTGTTTTTGCTGACAGAATTAGAACTCCAATGTGTCATCAGCTGCCATCCTTCATTTATGACAGTAGGTGATGAATAATGCATTCTGATGTGACTCTTTCAGTGGTACTCGGTTGTTAGTTGGCTGTCTCTGACTGCACAGGCCATCTGAGATTTGTAGGCCTTTTTATCAGCAGCCTGTTTCCAACTGTAAGGTTTTTTTTTTAACTTTCCTGGTTGCCCATTGTGTCTCACTCTTATTGTTTTCCTCAGTTGGATGAATCCTAATCTGCCTACTATAATAAAATAGGGAAATAATGTTCCACATTACTTAAAATAGGAGAAAATTGTATTTTCAGCAAGAAGAATAATTCAGATTCTTCAGAATGTGGCAGCCATTTATTAATTCCATCCATATTTAACACTCACCATAGCAATCAGTGAACAGGCTCAATTGCTTCCAATTTTTAACCCCTTCAACATTTATTATATTCCTTTTACTATACTGTGAGGGAGCACTGCCTGGCAAAGTAGTGCCAGAAGTAAAATGGGTAGAAAATGGGAAAACTAAAGTTGATATTGTCACCGATGGGCATCAAAAGACTCCTCTGAGGGCTTGGTTAATGTATGCAATAACCTGTTGAGACCAGACGGGGGCTACCACTAAATTTGTCCTATTTTTCTTCTTTCCTCACAGCTTCAAGAAATTGCCCAATAAGGGAACCTAGCAGCCTCGGTCCGTTTTTCATAAAGGATGGGCAGCCTCATGAAGGGTCGTCTTTTGAAGGCCAAAGCAAGCTGCAGAGCGGAGCATGAAACTGCTATCTGTTTATGAGAAGCCCAAGACTGGGGAGTGTGGTATAGCGGCAGTCTCTGTGGGCATAATTGCATAACCGTGGGGAGTTAATGGGGTAATTGGAGCAAGTCACACCTGCACGTGTGTGTGCGATCATTCTCAATTACTTCATCGGCTTCCTTTGGGGTGTGATTAAGGTGAAGCACCCATGGACCCCAATATGTACGGGCCTGGATCAGGAGGAGAAGAGATAGAGCAGAAAAGATCGAAAGAAAAGGTGTGAAGGGCAGTCTTGGGAGGACAATCTGGCCACCTGGAAGGAGAAGGCAGTACAAGCTGGGGCCAGAGAGTCTTTGTTTTCCCCACAGCACCATCTCCTCTCTCCTAACCAGTGAAACAATTAAACTGGGATAACTGACAGCAGCCATACCACATGCACTTCACAACAAGTCATCCACCTGAAGCGACTTGATAATTACACTACACACTACTTCAACTGGTGCGCCATGGAAATAGCAGTGCAGTGCCCTTGTGCCTTGACTTGAGGGAGACACAAAGGATACTAGAAACTTGTCTGAGCAGGGCGGGACTACCTGGAGAAGCCGACATAAAAGCAGATGTGTTTTGTAGACAATTTAGCACATGTAAGGATTTAATGCTTTTGTGGTTGGTATAATCTTGGTGTGCCTTGGGATTTTTTTGGGTTACAAAAATGTGCTATCACAGACAAACAATTGGAAAACACCTTAGCTCCTGGCACGCTAAAATAAAATACCTGTGTAGCTGCTACCTTCCTTAAAGAATGACACCATACATTACTCGGATGGTTATGCTGCATTCTTTGCATAAATTCGCAAAGAGACTACAAACCAACCAGGAAAAAGCTTGAGTTGTTGCTAGAAGAGGTGTTGGTGAGGCCAGTAGGGGGTTCGGTCTACTTGTGGATCCCAATGCCCCAGTGCAGTGACGGGGAGACTGTGCTGTAGAAATGGCACCGTCCTTCGAATGAGATGTAAAACAGGTCTTGACTCTCTCTAGTCATAAAACACTCCTGGAAATTTGTCGTAAATGTAACATGTATCCCGATGTCTGGGCTAAATTACACACCACAGCCTAGTCATTCTGGGCCCATAATCATCCCCTGTCCCTGATTGGCTAATTATCTCTCACTACTTCACCACCTATCAGCTCATGTGTGGTGTCCGTGCTGGCACAAAATGGCTGCTGTCGCATCATGCAGGTGGATGCTACAAGTTAGTGGTGGTTGAATTGGCTTGCCCACTCACTGTGTAAAGCACCTTGAAAAGTGCTATTTAAATGTAATAAATTATTTATTATTATTATCATTAAGTAAAGACACATACTATATTAAAAAGGAGAAAAGATGGAATGACACAAACACGTTTGCAAAGTGAAGGGAGCGTGATGCTGGTTTGAAATGCTGAAGCGCAAAAAAAAGTGTATAGTACAACGATGTGATGATTTACCAAATGTGTTCGTCCCCTTAGTGCTCATTGAAAAAGTGGCCTATGCCACCTGAAAAGTAATGCAATGAAAAGCAATTGAACCTTGTGTACCTGCATGTCTTTGATATTGTGGAATAATAAAAATTTGAATCAATATCTTAAATAATAGTTGAACAAAGAATCTTGGGCTGAGGGCCTTTTGACCTAGTCCAAAAGAGAGGAAGAATATCTTGAGACTACACCTAAGTGCAATGTAACATTGAGTACATAGATAAACAAGTCTAAAACACCTTGACGATTACTATCTGGGTGCGTTTGGGTGGATGGAAAATATGTTATGCAAACCACCTGATGCTATATATACTTGTATATATCTGCAAGTATAAGAGTTCTTTGTGTTGACCATGTGAATACATTAAGATTGTTAAGGTATGTGATGGAGGAAAGTTAAAGGTTAGAGCCTGGGCGTAGAGAATAGCCGCAAGCTAAGTGGGAAGAGGTGAGTGAAGGGTGTGTCAGCCCTTAGGAAGATGCACCCTGTCTAAGTTAACAAAAAAAGAAGTTACTCCACCAGTGAGAGAGGGCTGCCCGTAAAGCTGCAACTATAATATATTTTTCTTTACGCAAAGAACGATAGACACTTGGAATAAGCTACCAAGTAGAGTGGTAGACAGTAAGACGTTAGGGACTTTCAAAACTCGACTTGATGTTTTCTTGAAGGAAACAAGTGGATAGGACTGGCGAGCTTTGTTGGGCTGAATGGCCTGTTCTCGTCTAGATTGTTCTAATGTTCTAATGTTCTAATAAGATAAGCTTTGTGGTAAGTGTGTACTAATAAAAAAAAGGATATAAAAACCTACTGTAAAATTGCTGTGATTAGAAACTGTCAATGACAAGCTGACAGGGTCTGCACAGATTTCTCTGCTCACCAAGAAAAGAAAGAATAAAAAGAATTCTGCTTGTTTGAATCGGTGTCTGCCTGCTGTTGTCTCGAACCTTCGTCCACAATGTGTCATCAACTTAAGCAAGAGCAGAGATAGAGCCAGTATTTCTTATTCTACAAAGGTATTCTGAAATGGTCTGGACACATTTGTTGGGTCCCCTCGAAAAGATCTTAAAGAACTGAATTTGAGTGAATGGATCACACATGCCTCCAATCGTGCAATCAGTTATTCAATCGATTTAAATGGAGAAAAGTCATCAATCTGATGTTTGATATCATCGTGTTTCCCACACTGGAGAGAGTTGTGTGAGGAGAATAGAAAGTAAATTCTAGAGAAGCATGTTAAAGGTAAAGGCTAGAAGACACTCTCCAAGCAGCCAAATCCAACAGTTGAAAATATGATTAAGACGTTTGAGGCCTATGGGACTGTAGCCAACTTTACTGGATGCAAGGATTCACACCAGAATTTGCAGAAGGATACCGAGAATGGCAGAAAAAAAGCCAAGGACAACTTCCAAAGAGATACAAGGTCAAGGGTCATCAATGGCTGATCATTCGCTTTTTGAGTGACAGTGGGCTGAATGGAAGAAGACACAGGATGACTCCACTATTGAAGAAAAGCCAGACTGGAATTTGATAAAATATTGACAAGCCACAATGCTGCTGAGTGACTGTCCTTTGGACAGATGAGATAAAACTTGAGCTTTTTGGATCTATTTCCACAGATGAAAAAATTAAACTATTAAAGAAAAGAACACCATACCTACTGTGAAATACGTATCCCATTCATGAATATTGATGAGTTACATTAGAGTGGCAAAACGTATAGAAATATTCATGATTTTTTGCAGCATGAAGTTGTTTCATCCCCAAGATGGCAACAGAATATTGTCCCATGCATTATTTGGGCCTCAAAATGTAAAGCGGATCCTTACACGTCACCTAAGGTGTCGTGGTTAATGGTCATTGTGTAAAATTCCGAGTTATTCTGGGGTTAAGGCCAAGTAGATTAAGCTCAGAAAAAGTTCATAAAGGAAAAACATTATAATCACACTGGTCAAACCTGTGTCAATGGACAACACACTCAATGATCCAGGGCCCATGTGTCAAAGTGGGGTTTCTTTCTATTTATTTCTTACTTTTGTCCTCCAACATTTTACCCTCTGTTGTGTTCATTTATATTTTAAAACTAGTGATGAGTAAACTTCATTGAATTCGCATCTCCTCAAGTTCGGTAAAAGCACTGAAAGGTTCATGAATTTCATAGGACTCGGTGGAATGTATTGAAGTTGAATGATTTTTTTAATATGATTTAGAAACAGCTAACATTCCATACAGTAACATCAAACTTATCAAGGCAAAGCAAAGCAAAATTCAACCCTTGTCTGAGAGAAAGAGAGGAGAACCAATAACAAAATGCTAGTCATTGAAAGGAAGAAGAAAGGAAGGGAATCCGTTTCCCCAAAAAGGAGGCTGATTCTAAAATGTTATTGATTAGATCCTGCCATAATTTTAAAAAGTTTTGAGCAGATCCTCTAAGTGAGAATTAGATTTTTTTTTTTAATTTCAAGCAGTATACAACATCAGTTACTCAAAAGTGGTGGGGTGAGATTCTTCCAGCTGAGCAAGAGAAGTCTATGTGCTCGTAGTGAGGTAAAGGCCATTACAAATTGTTTGTCCTTCTCCAATTTAAGCCCACAGCCGTTAATGAATTACGAGTGACTGTTACACCAAGGCTGTCTGATAGACATTCAAAAAGTTTTGTCCAGAATGACGTTAATTTGGTGCAAAAACAAAACATGGCCCAATGAGGCTGGAGCTCGATTGCAATGTTCAAAGATTGAATATTGCCCTGGAAACATTTTGGACAAAGATTAACAAGATAAATGTGCTCAATAAAAGATTTCAAGTTAAGATTTTAAGTGTATTCTGTACATGGCTGCCTTCCTTTTCTGAAATATTAACCCTTAAAACACTGGAACTGGCTATAGTCATTTCCCAATGCAATTTGCCAGCGCACCGGAGTGGAGTTTATTTGATGACATACATTCATTGTGCACTGTAACCTGCTATAGTCGGTTCCTAGTGCAATTTGCCAGCACGACGGAGCTGATCAGTCCGTGCCATCCATTTGTTGAGCAGCCAGCTCATGACCACTGCTGCCCCCTAGCGAATCAACATCACTGTCCCAGGGATTCAGCCGCTGCACTAGACTAGCCTGCCAGCATCAGCATTGGCCTCTGTGCGCTTGCATGCAGCCAGTTCAAATGCAGTTGGCCCTGTGATTTACTGAATTTCATCAATGCCGTCAGTTGCACCTTGTACATATAATAATAGATTGTTCCAGTAGTTTTTTATATTTTAGACAGTTCATTGGCAGTGTGTAAAATAATCAGTGTTGCAGTAATTGTGATGATCTTTGCATGAAAAAAATGTGTTCTAATAAAATTTCACTTTTTCTTGGTGAATTATGACGTTTCCTTAAAAAGTGCAGCAAAAACGTATTTGGTGTCCAGTGGTGCATGAACTCCTCCTCCCAAGTATGTGGCAGTTTAAGGGTGTTTCTGATGGGAGTGTTAGCTCCGTGGAAATATGTTCTTTTATATTGCGGCATTTTAATAACCCTTTAGTTAAATAAGTATAAAGTATAACGGCGATATCCCTCTTTTCGATAGGCGACAAAGTCACAGAAAAGACAGAATATACTTAGCTTGTTTAATGCGGCTTACGTTGCTTTAAAATGACAGGGAAGACCAGTCACATTTCATCTTTAACCCGGGGATTCGGTCGTGTAGAAATGGCTTTTTTCTGTCACAACGGAGGTGGCGTTGGAGTCTATAGCTTCCACTCCCGCAGGTCTTCAAAGCTTGGCAAGGTTCCAGCGTTCTTTTATATTGTGTCCACACGACCAAATCCCCCAGTACAATGCCAAACAAGGTAGACAAACTTAGGCTAAGCAGCAGACAGTCAGATCATATAACACTCAGGCCTTTTAGGGCTGACAACAGCTGTTCTTGTCTATCTTTATGCTTTGCCTAGCCCAGCAATTCTGAAAGTTGACACCCTGTGCTAAAGCTGGCTCAGCTCTTCATGGCATGTTACACAGAAAAAGAATGAAAAATACATTTAAAGAGAGCTAAAACAGATACAGTGACACAATTCTTAATATTATAACAACCTTAGTATAACAAAGAGTTAAATGACAGATCTTTTCCCCAATAAGCTCTGGGATCTTTGAAAGCAAAGGACTTTAAGATATTTGTATAAATTGTAGAGATGTTACCTGAGTCGTGTGGAATAGAACAAGGTGGGAGATAAGGAAAATTGGGCAGGATTTAGCGAAGTTTCTAGCTTGAACGTAGTGGAGGAATTGTGTTGACGAGAAGTTAAATATGAAGCGTAATTGTTTGCAGGATGCAAAGACATTATCTATGTACAGGTCTCTAAGTGTTTTATTTTCCAGACATTAAAGGAAGGAGAAACTTAAGTGAAATAAAGTTACTCGGAAAATATTTTCTATATAATGGGAACAGATGCAGCAGCTTCCAGTTTTTACTAGTTTACCCATAATGTAATACCGTTCAAAAACATGAGTTAATAGTTTATAGACCATCTGGGACAGGTTGAAATCTAAGTAATCATCCTAAACCTCAGCATTAATTTTTGCAGTGCACCATCTATTGGAGTATATTTTGTAATGATTGTCCATCCATCCATTATCCAACCCACTATATCCTAACTACAGGGTCATGGGGGTCTGCTGGAGCCAATCCCAGCCAACACAGGGCGCAAGGCAGAAAACAAACCCCGGGCAGGGCGCCAGCCCACTGCAGGGCAGACACACACACACCAGGGACAATTTAGAGTCACCAATGCACCTAACCTGCATGTATTTGGACTGTGGGAGGAAACCGGAGTACCCGGAGGAAACCCACACAGACACGGGGAGAACAAGCAAACAACATGCAACCCGGGTCCCCTAACTGCGAGGCAGCAGCGCTACCCACTGCGCCACTGTGTGTAATGATTGTAGTACAGTAATCCCTCCTCGATCGCGGGGGTTGCGTTCCAGACCCCCCCGCGATAGGTGAAAATCCGCGAAGTAGAAACCATATGTTTCTATGGTTATTTTATATATTTTAAGCCCTTATAAACTCTCCCACACTGTTTATAAATATTCCCCGCAGAGTTATACAGCATAATCCCTTTGTATTCTCTTAGATATTAGGTAAGATTCATTGAAATTATGTATATAAACACACTGTTTATATACAGTAAAACCTAAATATTATTTAAAAGATATTGAGTGTCTCCGATATCACATGTTACAGCCATTACGATAGACATGCCACCAGCAATAAATACGTACAATGCAACAAAAATAGTATACAGTAAATGTGTGTGTACAGTGACACTAAACGTACGTACATGTACTAAGTACTGTAAGTAGAAAATTAATTATGGTTACTCACCAACAATGACACGATGACTTGTCCGATAACAATGAGTTTTATTTTACTGCACAACAAAGGAGAGCGTTACAGCCCTTAAAGGAGCCACTTCAGGCGATTGTGAAGCACTGCCGTTGTTCATCTTCTGGCAGTCTTCAATCCAAATCCCTAAAGCAGATTCCATCCAGACTACTGCCTTATTACATCCACTTACAACTCGTTTTGCACCCTGGTTAAAAGGACACTGTGGCGTAGATCTTATATTCCTTTCCTACTTTTTAAATAAAAAGAATCGTAGCCTTCAACAAATCCAAAACGTTTACCTTTTCGGCAATCGTTAACATCTTCCGTTTGCGCTTGGGCACGGCCCCTGAAGCAGTAGCAGATCGTTTTGGAGCCATAATGAAGGGCTTGACTATACACAAAGATAAACACAAAAGAGCACAACTCTTTACACAGAGAAACACGTTGATGCTGAATGAGCGAGACGAGACTTCCTGGTTAACACTGCATTCAGCAGGCAGGAACTTAACTGCTGCTCTGATTGGTTAGCTTGTCAGTCAGGAGAACTTAACTGCGTGCTCTGATTGGTTAGCTTCTCAGTCATCCGCCAAAAGCTTCCCTTGTATGAAATCAACTGGGCAAACCAACTGAGGAAGCATGTACAGGAAGTAAAAAGACACATTGTCCACAGAACCCGCAAAGCAGCAAAAAATCCGCTATTATATATTTAGTTATGCTTTCATATAAAATCCGCGATAGAGCAAAACCGCGAAAGTCAAAGCGTGATATAGTGAGGGATTACTGTACTGTAATTTGTCATTCCAAAAGATAGTGAAACATTTCTAGTAATAAAACAGAATCTCTGTTTGGTGTGGAATTTATAAAAGCATTGCTAATGTTTGTGATGTGCCATCTGTTAGAATGACAGAGAGATAGCAAACGGACAGACAGACAGACTCATAGATACTAGTCCTTTTATTAAGTCAGATTTATAATTGTCAGCTTGCTTGAGCACTCTTGAGTGGAAATTTTCTGGACTCGGTGATTTATTTTAGGAGCCGTTCTCTTCCTTGCTCTGCTTGACTTTCACATCATTTAGTATTTCATTAACATTCTCTGTAGTTAGCAGGAATCTTCATTTACTGTGATAGTTTATTCCGGTTTCCATTGACCCATTGTCTGAAATGTTCAAATGCTTTTTAAAATCAAAGTTGAATCTCATTACCAGAATAAAATATGTTTACAGGAATTATTTTCACAGTTAAATAAATATTGAGAACCATCAAGTTATATTTTTCAAAATAAAGAGGTTATACAGGTATGTATTGAGTCTGTGATGTTTAGTATACATACTAAATTTAAAAGTAAGGATTACTGCTGCAGTGGACCCATAAATAGAGCACTGACAAAATTCTGACATTATTGCATGAACTGGGCACTCAAAGAATGTCAGTGATCCCGTGCCCCTGTTATCTTGAATTCTTCAAGAATCAATCATAACTATAATCAAATCACACAACAATTTTCCTTTTCACTCCCATTCAACTTTAAATCCTCCCCAAAAGGGAGGCTGAATCTTTCAACTGTTTATTTTGAGAAATCTCGATATGCTTCATTGCAACGGTCAACCTTGCTTGTTACACATTGAGCACATTTCCCATGGCTCCATTACACTCTCCACCTGTAATGAAATATGCTCTGACAAGCGTATATTCGGATATGAAATGCGCACTAATGCACCTTAGCTGTATGATGCTGGGCCAGTGCTCACTGCAACGGCCCTAAAGACTGCAAATTTTAAAATAACTTCATCCAGCACATCCAAACAAGAAAATGAAAACGTGTTTTCAGAAAGGTTTGCAAATTTATTAGAAATCAAAAACTGCAATCTCTCATTTTTAGAAGTATTCAGACCCCTTTGCAATAGCACTCCAGATTGTGGCCGGGTGTCTCCTGTTTTGCTTTAATTTTCCTTTAGATGTTTCTAGAACTTGATTAGAGTCCACCTGTGACAAACTGAATTGATTGGATATCGGATAGAAAGGGACACGTGTACCCGGGTATGTAAGGTCCCACAATTCACACTGCATGTCAAGACAGAAAACAAGCTCTAAAGTCCAGGGAACTCTCTGCAGACCTCCATTATGTATTATTGAGTGTGGATTGATGGGCAAAAATATCAAAGGTATCCGTTTAACAATCAAATCTCCAAAATAATAAAGTGTGTAGAAGTGAATAGGTCTAAATATTTTCTGAATCTACTGTAGGTTTCAACGTATCAAAATAATAGAAGACAGTCCAAAGATATTAACAAGAGTAGTCACTTGCAACATAGACTTATTTAGTGACCCAGTAATATTAAATACAGCAATACTAGTGAAATAAAACAATGATAATTGAAGTTATTTTCCTAATCTGATACACTTTCCTTCTGGGACAATGTTGCTGCTTTATCGTTCTTTTTTATTATTATTTTTTTTAATAACTACGTGGCATTAACAGCATTAATCACAGGTGCTAAACTGATGGTGCCCTGATCCCAAGCCATGAATAAAGAATGGGATAAAAACATCATCCGAGAGCAACTTCTCCCAACAATCCAAGAACAGTTTGGTGACCAACAATGCCTTTTCACAGCATGATGGAGCACCGGGCCATAAGGCAAGTGGCTCGGGGAACAAAACATCGAAATTTGGGGTCCATGGCCAGGAAACTCTTCAGACTTTAATCCCATTGAGAACTTGTGATCAGTCCTTAAGAGGCGGGTGGGCAAACAAAAACCCACCAATTCTGACAAACTCCAAGCATTGATTATGCAAGAATAGGCTGCCATCAGTCAGGATTTGACCCAGAAGTTGATGGACAGACAACATGCCTGAATGAATTGCAGAGGTCTTGAAAAAGAAAAAAGGGCCAACTCTGCAAATATTGACTCTTTGCATAAACTTAATGTAATTGTTAATAAATACCTTAGAAGCTTATGAAATGGTTGTAATTATACTGTACTCCAGCATACGACAGAAACATCTGACGAAAAGATGTAAAAACACTGAAGCAGCAAACTTTGTGAAAACCAATACTTGTGTCATTCTCAAAACCTTTGGCCACGACTGTATCTACTGTAACACAAGCATTTCACATTTCAAGAGTAGCAGCCATTACTCCTGAATTCTTCACCTCCCTCTTCATCTTTTCCCCCTTCTATGTAAGGTCGATATGCCTGATGAACTTTCTCCAAACAGTTTGGTCCTGCATCTCCTCACCATTCAGACCCTTTTCCTTCTGATCTTCTTTTACTTTATCCCTCCACCCCATTCTCGGAGGTACAGTAGGTTATTTTGCATTTTTTTAATTACTTCAATATGACAGTTAAGCGGCATTGGTCAAGTGGTTAGCGTGTTGGACATTCAATCAAATGGTTGAAGTTGCAAAACCCCCTTTATTTTACCAATTTTTCATCATTTAGATCAGGGTGTCAGAATCCGCTCCTGGACGGCTACAGTGGCTACAGGCTTTCATTCTAACCATCTTCTTAGTTAGTGACCTGTTTTTGCTGCTAATTAATGTCTTTTACCTTAGTGTTAAATAATTTGACTCAGCAGCCACAAAACAAGCTGCCACATGACCAGCTCACCTGTGCCCATGACACAATATCTGAAAATAAAGAAAGGTGAATGTCTCCGTAAGGCTGATCTCTCAGGTCATCAAAACATTTTGATAGTGTTCTTAGAAAAGACAGAAAATGAACAGTTGTGGAAATGTCTGCTGTGGTAGAATGAGAGTAGCAACAAGCCATGGAATTAAATAATGGGTTTAATTAACAACAAAATTAGGCTTCTAATTTAGAAACTGGTTGGAGTGACAATTGGTTGGAGTTTGAAGCTCGAATTTAGCTGGTCATCTGTTGGCTCATTTCACGTCTCATTTCTGTTTTGCTACCATTTAATGAAGAAAAGAATCCATTCAGAGGACTGAATCCTTAAAAACAGGGCTATTAAAATGAAGGGAAAAGGAGTTAATTAGCAGTGAAAACTGGTCACTGATTAGCAAAAGGGTTAGAATGAAAACCTGTAGCCACTGCGGCCCTCCAGGATCGGAGTTTGACACCCCTAATTTAGATAGAAATTTGGGTGGAGTGGTGGCCCTGAGGCTAGGCTGCTAGTTTGAATCCTGTAAACACCAGAAGAGACTCTACTCCATTGGGTCCTCGAGCAAGGCCCTTAACCTGCAGTTGCTTCATCTCGGTATGATGTTAACCTGCTTCCAGCCCTACAAGCAGGTCCTCCAACTTGCAGGGAAAACTTGGAGGTTGGTGGCAGGTTTGGTACTCCAGCCACCATTAAAAAAAACACTGTTCCTGTGTGGTGCTGAGGTGTTACCCACTGCACTCGGGTCCCAGTCCAGGTGGTTTGGCGTGTGGTGGGTGCAGCAACGCGGTATCGGCGCATGCTCCCAACCTGTCTTTCTTTTATATAGAAATTTGTCGAAACACTCTTTTCAGTGATTTGACGATATTGGATCCGTGGATAAAGTGTTGGGCTTTTCTAAGTAAGATTGAAGGTTCGATCCTCCAATAGACAAACACACATTTCCAGTACTTCACACATGACAGGGTTCACCGTGGTTAGGATTCTCTGAAATGAGAAATGAATGTGAATGAATGTTACGTTTCACTTTAAGATCGTAGGTTCTGTCTCTAATGTCATTTCTGTCAAATCACCTTCCCACCCAAGTTAAGGTTTTTGTAATGTGCCAAGGACTGTGTGGCATTAGGGTGGCTAAAAATACATATATATTAAAAAAGACTTTTAACTGATACAATATGATTCAAAAATGCACTAAAAAGTTAAAAATAAATTTTTTTTTCTTCTACTAACATTTTGTTGATCATATGTGATTAAAAATAAAACCGTGGGGCACCCATAAAAAATGTATTTAATTTAATTAAAATGCATATTTTTTTTTAATCTGTTAAGAGTCCTTTTGCCTATCATATGTTGAAGATTTTGCTTTTTTCTACATATTAGGAAGCTTTTCAAAGCACCAAGAACCACCAATTCCATATGCAAGAAACCCATACCAGAATGAAATGGTGCTTGGTCAAGCAATGGAGCTACGAGGAAACCTCACAACATAGCAATGAACCGTAAAGCGGTACAGTAATCCCTCACTATATCGCGCTTTGACTTTCGCGATTTCGCTCTATCGCGGATTTTATATGAAAGCATAACTAAATATATAACGCGGATTTTTCGCTGCTTCGCGGGTTCTGCGGACAATGTGTCTTTTTACTTCCTGTACATGCTTCCTCAGTTGGTTTGCCCAGTTGATTTCATACAAGGGACGCTATTGGCGGATGACTGAGAAGCTAACCAATCAGAGCACGCAGTTAAGTTCCTGCTTGCTGAATGCAGTGTTAACCAGGAAGTCTCGTCTCGCTCATTCAGCATCAACGTGTTTCGCTGTGTAAAGAGTTGTGCTCTTTTGTGTTTATCTTTGTGCATAGTCAAGCCCTTCATTATGGCTCCAAAACGATCTGCTACTGCTTCAGGGGCCGTGCCTAAGGCAAACGGAAGATGTTAATGATTGCCGAAAAGGTAAACGTTTTGGATTTGTTGAAGGCTACGATTCTTTTTATTTAAAAAGTAGGAAAGGAATATGAGATCTACGGCCACAGTGTCCTTTTAACCAGGGTGCAAAACAAGTTGTAAGTGGATGTAATAAGGCAGTAGTCTGGACGGAATCTGCTTTAGGGATTTGGATTGAAGACTGCCAGAAGAAGAACAACGGCAGTGCTACACAATCGCCTGAAGTGGCTCCTTTAAGGGCTGTAATGCTCTCCTTTGTTGTGCAGTAAAATAAAACTCATTGTTATCGGACAAGTCATCGTGTCATTGTTGGTGAGTAACCATAATTAATTTTCTACTTACAGTACTTAGTACATGTACGTACGTTCAGTGTCACTGTACACACACATTTACTGTATACTATTTTTGTTGCATTGTACGTATTTATTGCTGGTGGCATGTCTATCGTAATGGCTGTAACATGTGATATCGGAGACACTCGATATCTTTAAAATAATATTTAGGTTTTACTGTATATAAACACTGTGTTTATATACATAATTTCAATGAATCTTACCTAATATCTAAGAGAATACAAAGGGATTATGCTGTATAACTCTGCGGGGAATATTTATAAACAGTGTGGGAGAGTTTATAAGGGCTTAAAATATATAAAAATAACCATAAAACATATGGTTTCTACTTGATTTTCACCTATCGCGGGGGGGTCTGGAACGCAACCCCCGCGATCGAGGAGGGATTACTGTATTTAAAAAACAGTATATTTAAATGTGTACTTTCATGTACTTTCTTAGATGTCTCTCCCACTTCTGTTGTATCTCTGATTTGTTTCTTATTCTGTCCTTTTTTTTATGTAACTCCACACATCCATCTCAACATTCTCATTTCTGGCACACCCAACTTCTTCTCCTGCTCTCCTTTTACTGCCCACATCTCAGCTCCATACATCATTGCTGGTCTCGCCACTGTCTTAAAAACTTTACCTTTAACCTTCATCTTAATTCTCCGACCACACAATACCCCCGATACC
The DNA here is from genome assembly GCF_016835505.1 of Polypterus senegalus. Classification (NCBI taxonomy): domain Eukaryota; kingdom Metazoa; phylum Chordata; class Cladistia; order Polypteriformes; family Polypteridae; genus Polypterus; species Polypterus senegalus. Next base: position 14,526,690 of record NC_053158.1, read on the forward strand.
CTCTTCCAATTGTTTTTATCCACTCTGCACTCCCTGGATTATCTCTGCATCAAATGTTCCATCTTGGGCTACCACTGATCTTAGATATTTAAATTTATCCACTCTAATAGCTCTCCCTGCAGGCTGACTTCAAAATCCTGATCATCGTTAACATCATTAGAACATTAGAATTATCTAGAAGAGAACAGGCCATTCGGCCCAACAAAGCTCGCCAGTCCTATCCACTTATTTCTTCCAAAAAAACATCAAGTCGAGTTTTGAAAGTCCCTAAAGTCTTACTGTCTACCACATTACTTGATAACTTATTACAAGTGTCTATCATTCTTTTTGCAAAGAAAAACTTCCTAATGTTTGTGCTACTAGCGTGTTGTACCGTGTTAGCCAATATGGATGTAGTGAGAAGTCAAGCAAAATGACACTTTTTATTGACTAACTAAAAAGATTACAGTATGAGTCAATTCAGGCCCCTTCTTCAGGCAAAATGTAATACAGAAACTGAAGTTCCTTGTGTTGATATAAACACCAGGACAAATAATAGCATTGGAAAACCTTTAAGTGAGACATCATAAATGTAAAAAATGAATAGACCTCTCCAGGCTAAGATTCATTAAGCAAAAGAGAAGAACAATATATACTCAAGATCTTTGGATAATAAGTCATGCTAAAATTTAACACATTGCAACATGATTTGAATAGAGACAAGAGTTTTATGGCCAGGTATGAGGATTGTTTGCATCTCTCGGACTGACACAAACAAGCTGACTACTGATCTACATTGTATTGAAAAACTCATCAGAAACTTCAAAAGACTTTGTTGGACAGTTATCTTATCCAAAGATCTTGACGGAAAAAGAACTCCAACTTTCCAGCATTGACTGCAGGCAAATATCAGTACAGTAATTGACCATTTATTATTAGCAAACACAACACAACACAACACAACATTATATAGAGTAACAACACAGAATAAAGCTATAAAAACAGTGAAATAAAGAATACTAGAATTGCATGCATTCACTTTGTACATCCAGACTTATCTCTTTTCTGAGAACATAAAGTGAGTTAGAGACAAAAGCTCATCTAAATGTGGCATGTGATTTTTACTATTAAATTTGATTATGTATATGAATTACATCAAGTATACTGGATTATATATGCGTGCATTGTAATAACATTGAAAAAACAGTGAAAAATGTTGGGACATCTATAGGCAAGCCTTTTGTAATTGATGTCTCAAAAAAGAGAAATAAAATGCAGGTAAAATGTTATGTTGCATATATTTGTTCTTCATACAGCATATAGAGTATCTATAGTTACCATGAATGGCTTTATTAAAGTAGGGTTTGCTATTATTATTATTATTATTATTATTTCTAAGGATATCATTTATTATTTAACCCTGCCTTTATTTTCTTCAAACTTGAGTGTTATAACTGCATTAAAATAAATATGCATTGTATAAAAGTTCTGAATCAGATTACACAGAATTATGAACTGAAATGCTTTGAATCAACATTTTTTCAGACGGGAGACTGGATATAACTACCAAAGATGGTGGTTCTTCTGGGTAATACCATGTCTGGCAGGAAGAGTCAGGTCCAGGAGGATGTCAGAGGTTAAAAAACCTTCAACCATCTCATCTGCAGATGGAGAGAAAGAGAAAGTGTTGAAGGGCACAGAATTAATGTCACCAGGGCCTTTAAACTGTCCCCTATACGCATGACAATATATGCACAGGAGTGGGCAAAAGTAGGTTTACAGTTTGTATAGAAAAGACATTCAGGTTATGATTATTACAATAACTTTATTAACTCAATAGATTTATGAACGTTATCAACTCAAAAGAATGCCACAATGGCATAGTGCACTTAGGTACAATCTCATAAGTGCTCTAATTGCCAGTCATGCCTACTCACAACTGTAAACCTATATATATATATATATACGCATATATATACTGTATATATATATATATATACAGACATAGGACACAAGTTCAAAGTACTCAGGACTTTTATTTTCTTTTTTACCCCTTGTGGGAAATGTATTCCCCATCTTCCACAAGCACAGCAACACAGTCCCAAACACAAGCACCAAACACAATTCTTTTTCCTTCTCTCCTCTACGACTCCTCCAGGCAAGCTTCGTTGCCCTCCTCCCGACTCTGGCTCCCAAAGTGGTGGCTGCTGGCTACTTTTATAGCCCACCTGGAAGTGCTCCAGGTGTTTGATGACCCATTTCCGGCTGCACTTCCGGGTGTGGCGAAAGAACGACCCACATAGGCTCAGGAACCACTGCAGCACCCCCTAGTGGTGGCCACAGACCCCAACAGGCTTCAGTTCCAAAATCCCATGCCAGTGGCCTCCGATGCAACCCAGGGGGGCTGCCATCTAGTGTTCTGGGGGAGGTACTGTCCTGACCAGGATTGATACCCCAGTCCATGAAATTAAGAGGCGTCCCGGCCACACAAGAAACCCGGCCATCTGTGACTATATATATATATATTTATTTATATATGTATAAAGGGAACGAGACTTCCTTTGCCCTTAGGACTCATTTTAGTTAATGTCTCTTAATCTATGGCCCAAGCCCAAATCGATAAGAGGACCAGTATTATCTAGTGTAACAGAATTCTGACTCTGGGGGGTCTATTTATTAGTAATTTGCAAGGACATGGGAATGAAGTTAATCACATCTCTATTATTATAAAAAAAATCTTGGAAGGCTTGAAAGGAGATGGGAAGTGATTTTCTCGGAGACACAGCATCCCATGAGACAAGGCAGTGAGACAAAAGGACAGCTGCTATACAGGTTTTTAAATGTTTGAAGCGCTGTGCTACATGCAGAACACGCAGCACAGCAGCAGCAGCAAGCCAACAGCTGATCGAGCAAAGAGGAGGTAAAAAAATGTATTTATTTCCCATTGTATCACATTTAAAAGGGTGTTTCGGAGGAGCTACCGTGTCTCCTTAGCATGCATTCAGCCCCCTTCTTCACAACACGAGCGGCAGAAACGCAAAGTGGCTGCACCCTTGTTGTTAGGGGGTGAGCGAGCGATGCAAGCAGGGGGCAAAACTCCCCAGTACTTCTGTAATAAACAGTGTACTTATGCTTTGTAATCAGTAGTTTAAGTTCAGTCATCCCTTTGGTTTACTCAGTGACTCTTCAAATAAATGTACTCTTCCAATCCTGACCTTGCTTCGTGAATTTGACTTTGACAGACAAATGGCTATAAAATCTGACAAATACAAAGAAAGGGAGGAAACAGACTGACGTTTTGCAATTCATGAAAGCCAACCGCTTTACCCTTGAGAAAGTGTACCTGGGGGTCTGCTTCATCAACGTGTATAATTCTAAAAAGATTTTTCAGAGATTCTATGACAGAAACGTGCCTTTCTGAAAACAATACCAAAAGCTTCATCATAACATTAGTATTAATTTAAGACCAAACATGAGCTCAAAAGAAGCACAGTGTCTGAAAGAGCTTATCAGGTAAGGCTGCTCTATCACAGTATGACACACTGGAAGCTGTAGTGGAAAAGAGGATGGCGGCAAAATTAGATGCCGTCATGAAAAATCCCTTCTATCTCCTCCAAGAGACGCGCTCTCTTGGAGTTCTTTTAGCCACAGGCTCATTCCACCATGGTGTGCTAAGATGTGCCTCTGGGGGTCTTTTCTGCCCACTGCTATCTGGTAAATCAATGCTTCCACCCGATGTACTTCATCCATCCATCCATTATCCATCCCGCTATATCCTAATTACAGGGTCACAGGGTTCTGTTGGAGCCAGTCCCAGCCAACACAGGGCGCAAGGCAGGAAGCAAACCCTGGGCAGGGCTCCAGCCCACCGCAAGGCACACACACATACACCCACACACCAAGCGCACACTAGGGACAATTTAGAATGGCCAATGCACCTAACCTGCATGTCTTTGGACTGCGGGAGGAAACCGGAGTACCCAGAGGAAACCCACGCAGACACGGGGGGAGCATGCAAGCTCCATGCAGGAAGGAACCGGGAGGCGAACCTAGGTCTTCTAACTGAGAGGCAGCAGCGCTACCCACTGCGCCACCGTGCCGCCTCCTGCAATGTACTTGTTAAGTGTATTTGTATTTATTTATTTACTTCTCGATTGATTGGTTGGCTGTATCATTTGTCCTACGAGTCTGTATCCTTGTGTTTTATGCTTCGGCTAATTTATGCATCTGAATTTACCCATAATATTAATAGAGTTTATCTAATCTAATTTAATTTAGTCTAATTCTAATAAAGATATTACACAAAACAAATCCAATGATGTACTGTAAGTAGACATAAAACATGTGAAGTATCCATTTAGCTGAGTGGTGGAAGACTTTTAACAGCCGTGTTCTCGGAGAGAAAGAGTCCATCTTTTCCTATAGTAAAGCTGCCCTCATAAGAAAGAAGGGACTTTCTATCCCGGAGACAAACAGAATTTCTTTACTGATGCAGATGTAATTTCCATATGCCACATGCTCAAATTTCCAACAAAACCAACATTGTGAAAGGTAAGATGGGAACACTTGACATGATGATAAAGCAGATTTTAAAGCAGAGAGGCATAAGTGCTAACCATTGCTTCACTGTTTCTTCTCCCTAGAGGGGATATCACATGTGCAAAGTCATACAATATTTACTATATACCACCCCACCCTCCCCATTCCACGAAGGAATTAACTTTGTGTGAAGTAATAATTTAAGCAAATCAATATGTGCAGAAAAATGTCAAGCACAGCATTATATATCTTTTGATATCAAATTTAGATAACTACCAATTCATTATCCAATTCATTTTCTCTTTGCTATGTGTAAACAACTAAATTAAACATTTCCATCATCCATGTCAGATGTGATAATAACTCACAATGAATTAGACAGCAGACATAAGATGAGACCAAACTGACAACACGTACTATTGCTTTTGTGTCTTTTTTTATTTCCTACAAGAGCAAGGGATGTGAAATAATTTGTTACATACATGCTTTGGGCATTTGCCTAGTGGAATTTTTCTTTAGTCTACAAAGATCTTTATTATTATTAAAGTGTTAAATGAAAGAGACAAGCTTCAATTTAATTAATCCACAATTAAGATCAATGGGATGTGATTGGACTGTGGTAATTTGAATAGTTTTGGGGTTCCAGATTAACACTAAGAGGCATGCTAATATGGTGTCTTAAGCAAGTATTCTGACCCCTTTCCTTTTTACATGTTTTTGGCATGTTTTACCCTTAAGCTAATACAATTCAATTAATTTTTATAATTATCGAGTAACATTCAGTCCCCCAAAATGGCAAAGAAAACACAAGATTTTAAAACTTTTGGCAAATTTATTTAGAATAAAACTGAAAAACCAGAGTGATAGTATTCAGACTCTTCATTCAGTATTTCAATGGAGCCCCTTTGGTTATGATACAACAACCAGGAACCTTCTTGGGTGTTTTCTGGACAAGCTTTGCACACCTGGATTTGGGGATTTTCTGCCATTCTACTTTGTAGATCCTTTCAAGCTCTGCTGGGTTGGATGGAGGCCATCAGTGGACAGCTATGTTCAGGTCTTGACAGAGATGTTCGATTACATTCAAGTCTGAGCTCTGACTTGGCCAGACAAGAACATTCCCAGATTTGTCAATAAGTCACAACTGTGTTGTCTTTGTTTTGTGCTTAGAGTCATTGTCCTGTTGGAAGGTGAACCTTCAGCCCAGTATGAGGTCCAGATTGCTCTGGATCAGTATATCTCAGTACTTGCTTGACCTCAACCCTGACTAATTTTCCTACCTGCTGGTAAAAGCAGTATGGCATAGATAGATAGATAGATAGATAGATAGATAGATAGATAGATAGATAGATAGATAGATAGATAGATAGATCAGATCACTAGGACAGCATTTTTTCACTTAAGAAACATAGCTAAAGTTAGACCTCTTATATCACTGAAAGATGCTGAGAAATTAGTTCACGTATTTGTTTTCAGTCGACTAAATTACTGTAATGCACTCCTCTCAGGACTACCGAAAAAAGACATAAATCGTTTGCAACGAGTTCAGAATGCAGCTGCTAGAATCCTAACTAGGAAAAGAAAATCCAAACACATTTCTCCAGTTTTGATGTCACTACACTGGTTGCCTGTGTCATTCAGGATTGACTTTAAAATTCTGCTTATGGTTTATAAAGCCTTAAATAATTTCGCCCCATATTATATATCAGAATGTCTGACATCTTATATTCCAAATCGTAACCGCAGATCCTCAAATGAGTGTCTCCTTAGAATTCCAAGAACAAAACTTAAAAGAAGTGGTGAGGCGGCCTTCTGCTGCTATGCACCTATAATCTGGAATAGCATACCAATAGGAATTCACCAGGCTGATACAGTAGAGCAGTTTTAAACACTGCTGAAAACACATTACTTTAACATGGCCTTTTTATAACTTCAGTTTAACTTAATTAACTTAACCTCCAACCATCCTTCTGCTGATACCAGCTTAGGTGAGACATCCCCACCCACAATTACAGCAGCCCAGGTGAGCAGAGAGCTGAAAAGACTTTGTGCCAGCAAAGCAGCGGGTCCAGATGGTGTATCGCCACAATTGCTGAAGGCCTGTGCGTTGGAACTGGGGAGTCCTCTACAGCGCATCTTCAACCTGAGCCTGGAACAGAGGAGAGTCCCAAGGCTTTGGAAAACATCTTGTATCACTCCTGTCCCAAAGGTATCACGTCCTAGTGAGCTGAATGACTTCCGGCCTGTTGCTCTGACGTCACATCTGATGAAGACCATGGAGCGGCTGCTGCTTCACCACCTGAGGCCACAGGTCCACAAATGCCCTCGACCCTCTGCAGTTCTTCTCTAGCATACCAGGAGAAGGTGGGATGCCATCATCTATATGCTTCTTACAGACAGACCTCAATATGTGCCCACCTGGACAGAGGCAGTGGTGCTGTAAGAATTATGTTTTGGACTTCTCTAGCACTGCCTTCAACACCATCCAACCTCTGCTCCTTAGGGATAAGCTGACTGAGATGGGATCATCAGTAGATTCACACCTTGTGGCATGGATTGTGGACTATCTTACAGACAGACCTCAATATGTGCTGATGTTCTACCAGACGGTTGTGGCGAGTGCCCTCTTCTACGCGGTGGTGTGCTGGGGTGGCAGCATAAAGATGAAAGACGCCTCACGCCTGGACAAACTTGTTAAGAAGGCAGGCTCCATTGTAGGATTAAAGTTGGACAGTTTAACATCTGTGGCAGAGCGACGGGCACTAAGCAAACTCCTGTCAATCATGAATAATCCACTGCATCCACTGAACAGGATCATCTCCAGACAGAGGAGTAGCTTCAGTGACAGACTTTTGTCACTGTCCTGCTCCACTGACAGACTGAGGAGATCGTTCCTCCCCACACTATGCGACTCTTCAATTCCACCGGGAGTAAATGCGAACATTAATTTTATTTTAATTTTTTTCATTTTATTACTATTTAATTTAATATTGTTTCTTTGTATCAGTATACTGCTGCTGGATTATGTGAATTTCCCCTTGGGATTAATAAAGTATCTATCTATCTATCTATCTATCTATCTATCTATCTATCTATCTATCTATCTATCTATCTATCTGCTGTATCTATCTATCTATCTATCTATCTATCTAATTTAACTTAATCCTGATACTCTGTATGTTCAATTCTTCATAATAACTATTCATGGTGGCTCTAAAATCCGTACTGACCCCTACTCTCTCTTCTGTTTCTTTTTCCGGTTTCTTTGTGGTGGTGGCCTGCGTCACCTCCACCTACTCAAAGCATCATGATGCTCCAACAATGATGGATGGATTAAAAGGCAGAACTCTACGTGACCATCATCATCATCAAGTCCTTCCATGAGAACCCTAAATCCAAAGAGGACTGTTTCCTTTATGTTAGGTAGATTGCCCAGTGGGGACTGGGCAGTCTCATGGTCTGGAATCCCTGCAGATTTTATTTTTTTCTCCAGCCGTCTGGAGTATATTTTTTTTTCTGTCCACCCTGGCCATTGGACCTTACTCTTATTCTATGTTAATTAATGTTGACTTATTTTTTTTTTCTTATTGTGTCTTTTATTTTTCTATTCTTTATTATGTAAAGCACTTTGGGCTACTGTTTGTATGAAAATGTGCTATATAAATAAATGTTGTTGTTGTTGTTATTGTAGATAGATAGATAGATAGATAGATAGATAGATAGATAGATAGATAGATAGATAGATAGATAGATAATGTGGCGGGATGCCGCTTCAAAATATATTCCAGGGGAGCAACCATGGGCTGCTCAATACCTCCCGCAGGACGCTTGGTGGCAGCCCCCCTGGCTGACGGTGTTGCCTCAGCTTCCCGCAGGGCTCCATAGGAGATGGAGTTTTCCACAGCCCTGCTGGGATCCGGGGTGGTCACCAGGGGGCACTGCATTGATCCCTGAGCCTGGCTGGATAAGTCTTCAGCCCCATCCTGAAGTGCAACCGGAAACAGGTGATCAAGCACCTGGATCACTTCCGGGTGGGCTATAAAAGGGGCCAGCAACCACCACTCAGTGGCCAGAGTCAGGAGGACGAGGACGAAGCTTGATGGGAGGATTGATGGTCGTGACTTAAGTGTTGGTTGGTGATTTGGGACTGTGTTGTGCCTGTGGGGTTCACTGAGAAGACGTGTCCCACAGGTGAAGAAAATAAAAGTCTTATTTATTTTAAACGTGCCTCAGTATGAGTCTGTGTCGGGTCGGGCACAATATAGCCTTTCTCACACTGGCGTAGTCGGCAGGATTCTGGTCCATCTATTGGAGCCGGGTCCTGCATTTTAAATTGTGTAACCACCTGGCACAACAGCGTGAGAGCATGCGCAGCACAGTGGGACAAGCTGTGCCTCGTTTTGTCCAGATGAGATGCTCAGAATTGAGGTAACACAGTTCACATTGCTTCATCAGACCACAGAATCCTGTTTCTCATAGTCCAAGAGTCATTTTAGGAGTCTTTGTGCACGCTGAAACTGGCCTTTCATGTGTCCTCTGGCCACTCTGTCATAAAGCCCACTTTAATGGAGTGTTGTGGTGGTGGTTGTCCTTCTGGAAGTTACTCCCATCTTCACACAGGTTCTCCAGAGCTCAGCCAGAGTGACTTGTTGGGTTCTTGGTCACCTCTATTATCAAGTCCCTTTTCTCACGATTGCTCAGCTTGGCTGTGCCAGCCAGGTCTAAAAATAGCCAAAGTTGTTCCAGACTTATTCCATATATGAATTATGGCGGCACTTTTCTCTTGTGAACCTTCAATGCTGCAGAAATGTTATTGCAGCCTTCCTGAGATCTGTGCTTCAGCACAATTTTGTCTTTCAGTACTGTAGGCAATTCCTTTGATGTTATGCCTGGGTTTTGCAATGACACACATTTTCAATTGTATAGACAGCTGTATTATCATGGTATTTTCCTCTACTCATCCTTTACTTGGGGGTAAGTGTATTCGTCAAGTTCATTATCAGGTTGGTCTACTGTTGCATTTTAAGATGAACACACACATAGCTATACACATACACACAGACTCTAACCACAAGAGTGCCCTATGAATGACACACACACACACAGCTAGTTAACCTCTAGCACTTTAAACCACACAAGTGCCTTAGGAATAACACAACTTGCCACTCTCTCAGCACTTACTCTCAGAGACTCAATTATTATCGGCGCGAACAACATACAATGTTTTTAAATATACTGTATCTTAGACCTAAATATTACTTTAGTCTCCAAGAATACATTTAAACATAAAAAGGCTCAGCATCCTTGACTACAGGCCATTTATCAGCCAAGAATGCCTTACTTTACATCCTGTTCGCTACTATTGGTTGGAGCTCACACCCTCAGCCCTTAATAAACCTCGCAGCACAGAGATAATGGCAAATCTTCAGCTGCACCAGGTGCTCAAAGAAATCTACCTTATTACTTCAATCACTCTAGACATGAAGACAAAGTATAGAAAGTTAAAAGCAGCATGGTATTTATTATAGGAATAATAATACCAAATAGAGCAAAGAATAATAGAAAATAAGACTGATAGTAAAGTCTGGATATATATATATATATATACAGCCTTTAGAAAAAGCTTACGAAAAAGTAAAGATGATAAAGATTAATGTGGCAGGCGGCTTGTGTTCTAGCACTCGTAGTTGTTCATCAGATGCTTTTCTGACGATCAGATGGAAACGGCCACACATTGACGACTCTCTGTTCTCTTCTGATGTTGCTCTGTTCTCCTCTCCTGATGTCTTCATCTGATGTTGCTCTTCAGACAAGGCACATTTATGATACACCTGATTGGCTGGCTGTCAATATGATGAATGGATTCGCTCAGATTCTTCAGTCTTGAATATGTCCATTTTTCACAAACAATAAAACTTTTGATGTTGCTTAGTACTGCTGGCATGTCTTCCTTTTCCAGGCTGTAAACCAATTTAGTAACTTGTTGTTCCAGATGCCCAGGTTATAAACTACTTGATAGCTTTAAGCACCAGCATGTCTTCTTTTATTTGTTGGAACAGCTGTTTTAAAAGTGAGGTACAACTGGGAAGAGGATATACTTTGATGTGTCCTGAATTTAGTTAATCTATTGTCTTGAGCAAATGTAATGAAAATATAAACCAAAATGTACAGATTTTGTACCCCACAACAGCAGGTGTGTGCCTTTCCTAATCAGTCCAATCAATCGAGTTGACCACATGTGGACTCCAAATAAAGTGTATAAACATCTCAATGATGATGCACCTCGACCAAACTTAAAGAGTCATAGCAAAGTGTCTAAATACTTGTGTCAATGAGAAATTTCAGTTGTTTATTTTTAATAAAGCTGCAAAAAATGTCCTAAAATCATATTTTCACTTTGTCATTCTTGGGTATTGAGTGTTACTTTATGAAGAAAAAAATGAATTTAAATGATTTTAGCGCATAGCTGCAACTTGGCAGGTTTTTACTTTCTGAATGCACACTATAATTATGTACTATCTGTGGTATCCATCTAAGATGTGCTGAAATCTAAATAATCAACACAGTGCACCATCAATTGGAATGTAGCTTGCAATGCATTTAGTAATAAAATACATTGCATTTGTCATTCCAACAGATGTTGATTCACATCTGTTGTGGTAATGTATTATTACAGATGTTTGTGATATGTCATCTCAAATGCAATGTTCACGTCTCTGTTATATGATATTTGATATGAGATTTGTAAAAAGCAGTGTTAATATTCATGATGTGCCATCCAAATCGTAACCTTAGATCTTCAAATGAGTGTCTCCTTAGAATTCCAAAAGCTAAACTTAAAAGAAGTGGTGAGGCGGCCTTCTGCTGCTATGCACCTAAAATCTGGAATAGCCTGCCAATAGGAATTCGCCAGGCAAATACAGTAGAGCACTTTAAAACACTGCTGAAAACACATTACTTTAACATGGCCTTTTTATAACTTCACTTTAACTTAATACTGATACTCTGTATGTTCAATTCTTCATAATAACTATTCACAGTGGCTCTAAAATCCATACTGACCCCTACTCTCTCTTCTGTTTCTTTTTCCGGTTTCTTTGTGGTGGCGGCCTGTGCCACCTCCACCTACTCAAAGCATCATGATGCACCAACATTGATGGACTGAAAGCCAGAAGTCTACGTGACCATCATCATCAGGTCCTTCCATGAAAACCCTAAATACAAAGAGGACTGTTTGACTAATGTTAGGTAGATTGCCCAGAGGGACTGGGTGGTCTCTTGGTCTGGAACCCCTACAGATTTTATTTTTTCTCCAGCCTTTGAAGTTTTTTTGTTTTTCTGTCCACCCTGGCCATCGGACCTTACTCTTATTCTATGTTAATTAATGTTGACTTATGTTTATTTTTTATTTTGTCTTCTATTGTTCTATTCATTTTGTAAAGCACTTTGAGCTACATTTTTGTTTGTATGAATATGTGCTATATAAATAAATGTTGATTGATTGATTGATCTGTCAGAATGAAAATGCAATGCATTTTATTGCTATAAATATGCAAAATGTTTGTGATGCAGCAAAAGTTGGAATGACTGACAAATGGCAACCAGACGGACACGCAGATGCACAGACACACAGACACTTAGCCTTTTATTTCATATATATGATATATACAAAGAAAAGTGAATAAGCCTGAAATAGTAATTTAAAAAAAAATTAACGGTCTGCACACTGGTTGTTTAAAGCTTTTATTTTTCCATATCGAACAACTAAAAATCCGGTGCATGTGAACATTTTTAAGTGTGAAGACGTTTGACAGTAGTTTTGGTGCAGGAGAAGTCAAGTCCCAAAGTATAATCAGTCACAGCAGCATGTTGACCTCCCTCATTGTAATTGATGTGCCACAGGCACACTGGTAATCCTATTTGGTAAAATAAATAATTAATGTCTAAAATCTAATTCTCTCTGTTGGCTGCCACACAAGCTGATATTCAATAGCTGGTAATAGTGGCTCTTTGTAGATCAGATTGAATCCTGTATATCGAGTGCTGAAATTTTATCACGTCTTCCTTTTTCATTACTCGCCTTGGCTTAACTCACTAAGGTGAAAATGCAAAATGTTGAGTCAAACCATTTCAGTTTATTATTCTCTATAATTTGATTCAGAAATTTTAATGCAATACATATTTATAATTTTAATACAGGTTTAACACACAAATTTGAATAAAATAAAAGCAGGGTAAATAATAAGTTATACCCTTATTATTATTATTATTATTATTATTATTATTATTAATAATAATAATAATAATAATAATCTGCAGTGGCTGGCGCCTGCCGGGTTTGTTTCCTGCCTTCCGCCCTGTGTTAACTGGGATAGGCTCCAGCAAACCCCTGTGACCCTGTAGTTAGGATATAGCGGGTTGGATAATGGATGGATGGATAATAATAATAATAATAATAATAATAATAATAATAATAATAAAACCACACTTAACAGATCTGTTCAAAGTTAACTATAGACACTATACATACAGAATGAAGAATAAAACAATATACCTTAAAATCCAAAAAAATGAAATAAAATAAATACAATAAAAATAAATGTAATAATTACAATGACTTCAGAAAATTTCCAGATCCCTTTACTTTTTTATTTACATTCAATTATGATGTCTCAATGCAGTGTCCTCCATAACGATTGGGACAAAGACACGTTTTTCCGATATTTACCGCTCTGCTCTACAATTTAAATTACAAATCAAACAATTCAAATTTCGTGATTAAAGTGCACATTGCAAAATTTCATTTAAGGGGGTTTGCATACGTTTCAGTCACTTTTTCTCCATGGTCCCCCATGTCAAGGCACCATCATTTTTGGGACACAGCAGTGGTAGGCCTGCTAAAGCTATCATATTTAGTTCTTTGTCGCATATCCCTCTCATGCAATGACTGATTGGAGTCTGTGATTCATAGACATCAGCAGGTGCTGAGGGTCTTCTCTGGTGATGCTCTACCAACCCTCTAATGCAGCCATCTTCAGCTCCTGCTTGTTTCGAGGGCTTGTCCTCTTAAGTTGTCTCTTCAGCATATATAGAAGGCCTGCTCAGTTGGATTTAAATCAGGGTGACTGGCTTGGCCATTCAAGAATCTTCCATTTTTTAGCTTTTAGGTCATGTGTTGCCTCAGCAGTGTTGTTTGGCTCATTATCTTGTTGTTGGATGAAGTGTCGTCCAATGAGTTTGGGGACATTTACTTGAGCAGATCAGATGTTTCTACACACCTCAGAATTCATTGTGCCACTGCCATCAGCAGTTCCATCATCAGTGAAGAGAAGTGTGCCTGGACCTGTGGCAGCCATACATGCCCAAACCATAACAACCCAACCTCCATGTTTAACAGAAAAGGTTGTCGGCTTTCGATCTCGGGCAGATTCCTTTCGTCTCCAGACTTTGCTCTTGCCATCACTATGATCAGGTTCATCTTTGTCTCGTCTGTCCACAAGGCCTTTTCCAAGAATTCTGCAGGCTCTTTTTCACAAACTGTAATCTGGCCATCCTGCCTTTGTGTCTAACTAGTGGTTTGCATCTTGCAGTGTGTCCTCTGTGTTTCTGTTCATGAAGACTTCTGCTGATAGTCGTCTCTGACACACACACATCGACCCCTAGAAGACTGTTTCTGATCTGTCGGGCAGGTGTTTGGGGCTTTTTCTCTACCATAGTCGGGATTCTTCTGTCATCAGCAGTCTTCTTTGGCCTACCAGTCCCTTTGTTATTATTGAGCTCACCAGTGTGTTCTTTCTTCTTCATGATATTCCAGACAGTTGATTTTGGCCATCCTAAGGTTTCACTGATGTTTCTAATGGTTTTATTCTTGTTTTCCAGCCTCATAATGACTTTTTTGACTTTCATTGTTACAGTTCTTGTCCTCATGTTGAACAATGGCAACTACAGACTCCAAAGGGTAGAATCAAGCTTAAGTATCTTATGAAGAAATTAAACCCACCAGAGGAATCACAAACACCTGTGATATAAATTGTCCCAAGCATTATGGTGCCCTAAAATGGGGGAACCATGTAGAAAAAGTTTTGTATGCAAATCAACTTAGATGAAAGTCTCCAATGTGCGCTTTAATCATGTCTGATTTTTTTGATTTGTAATTTTAAATTGCGGACCAGAGGGGAAAATCAAGGTGTCTTTGTCCCAAACACAATGGTGGTCACTATAGATGATTCTTGGTCATGATGACAGAGATGACTTTCATTCTTGCCTTTTTTCTCCTTGTTTTATAAGAATGAATAAGATCTGTTCAATAAAAAGTGGTCACCAGATTGGTCATCTGAATTTGAATGTTTTACACTTAGCCAGTCTACATGGAATACATTATTTTAGAGTTTATCTAACACCTGACCTTCCTTTCCATCACTGTCAAGTGTCTGGCTGCTTGGCGGTTCCCCAATTTCCCACCACCTGAAACCACAGTAGACCCAGATGCTCACCGTGTGCACTTCATTAATTCAAGTTCTGCTTTCTCATTTTTTTTAAATATGATAGCCTTTGTAACAACTCAGGTCCTAACTGTAGTCTCATAAATGCTTTGACTTGGAGCTTGGAGCAGCCTTTAAGCCAATTTTGGGATCAGGGACATCATCTAAAACTCCCAAGCCACTAACTCACATTGTCAGCTAGCTGGCCCATAATCCCTCTTTGTTCTTACGGCCTCAGGCCACAGAGAAGCTTACAAGATGGCATATGTCTGCAGCGAACCAGGTAGCTTAACAGACCCCACAGGTGCCCTTAGAGTATCCAGGTCCCTGCCTGCCCACACTAGCGTGTAGTAACAGCGACACAGATGCAAGTGTCTATCTTTTTCTCTGCATTTGCCTTCCTTTTCCAGGCCCTTGACAGGTACTTTTCTTTATCCCCAGCCCTTCATCTTTATCCATGGTAATCCCTTATAGTTGCATCCTCATGAAATTCCAGCCACAAGCTCTCTTACTGACTAAACCTGTAATGACTTTACGTTGACACACCTATACGAGGTAATTGCTTTTCTTTCTTGTATGTTATAATCATTGAAGCTACAACACAAGCTACCTGGCCTTCAGCTACCAAGGTCAGCACAATCTCCTTTTTATATAATGGCGAAGTGCTTAATAGCTTTAGGTTCATTTCCCAAAGTCCTTAGGAAGACCTGAAATTGTGATAAGCGATGCCCTTCATTGTCCCTTTATAGAACATTTTTGTCTTTGATCTGATGTGTGACAAACATACAGAGATGTCTAAATATAGGAAGAATAATACAAGTAAAATTAAAACAAAAGTACATAAACATTCTGTATTTTATTAATAAGCAATATCTGTTGTCCATCGCTATCTGGACGGACAGCTTTCTTAATTTCCCACAGAGAACACTTGATGGTGTTTTTCATCATCTTTTATTGCCTTGTTGACATCTTTGTTGAATTTACACTTTCACCCTGTGTCTGTGGGGGGTTTTGTCCCACCTCCCCAAAGTAACAGGTTTGGTTTCTTGACAATTCTACATCTGTCATTGTGGGTGTGTGCATGAGAAGGCCTCAAGATGGATTGATGCCTTGTCCAGGCCTGGTTCCTGGCTTTCTGTTGAGGAAGTTGGGACAAGCACTAGCCCTCGTCTTCTTCTTGTTCATTTTCATGTTTTCCACTTCTCTGAGGGGTCAATGTTCTTGATCTTCTCCAAAAGTCTCAGTCCTGCACCTTCTTGCCAGTCAAGCCCTTTTCCTTCAGATCTTATTTGACTTTATCCATCCACCTCTGCTTTGGTCTCCCTCGCTTTCTCGTCCCCTGAACTTCCATTCCCATCACTCTTTTATATATTTGTTATCTCTTCTCATCCTTGTCCATATCACTTCAATCTACTTTCCAGTAGTTTCTTAGATATCTCTCTCACTTTTGTTGTACCTCTTATTCTGTTGTAGCAGTAGGGGGCACTACCGCTCCCTTGAACCGTCAGGTGCCACGCCAAACACCAGGTAAAAATACAATAATTAGAATTTATTATAATAATAAAGTGCACCAAGCACCACCATTTCACTATTCTCAATAAACAATTCTCAACAATCAATAACCAATCCTCCGACTCCCAGACGCGTTGCCCTCCTACCACCCAGCTCAGCTCGTCGTCTGGGAGTTCCCAAAGTTTGTATATAGTTCCTGACCCGGAAGTGTTTCTCATCTTTCCGTCCATAATTCCTTATCACTTCCGGGTCAGATAAAAGTCCTTTTTTTCACCCCGGAAGTACATCATTCCTTCCGTTCATGTGACTCGGAAGTACTTTCGGGGCGTAGGGCAAATAACAGTCCATGGTTCTCCCTGGAGCGACCCCTGGTGGTCCCAATGTTATCCAGCAGGGCTTTACAGGAAAACTCCATAGTCCATGATGCCCTGCTGGAATCTGAAGCATCTCCATGTTGTAGGGATGGCTCCCTCTGTCGGCCTGAGGGTAATGGCCAGGATAAAAGGCCGGCCATGGACCACACTGTCTTATTTTTGTAACTCCACATATCCATCACTTATTTCTGCCACATCTAACTTCTTCTCCTGTACTCCCTTAACTGCCCACGTCTCAGCTCCATACATCATTGCTGGTGTGACCATGGTCCTAAAAACCTGACCTTTAACCTTTGCCAAAGGATATGATCAAATTGGAGCATTTGATATAATTTATCTTGACTTTCAGAAAGTGTTTGATAAGGTACCACATGAGAGGTTGGGTATCAAACTAAAAGAAGTGGGGGGTGAGGTTGTAGTTAATAGATGGGAGCAACACTGGCTCAGACACAAATACAGAGGGTGATGGTGCAAGTAACCCTATCAGAACTGGCTGACATTAAGAGTTGGGTCCCACGGGGGGTCATTGTTAGGACTGTTGCTACTTTTAATAAATATAAACTGCTCAAAAGATTAAAGGAACACTTTGAAAACAGATCAGATCTCAGTGGGAAAATAAATCCTACTGGATATCTCTACTGATATGGTAATGTGTTAGGAACGAAAGGATGCTACATCGTTTGATGGAAATGAAAATGATCAACCTACAGAGGGCTGAATTCAAAGATACCTCGAAAATCAAAGTGAAAAAATTATGCGGCAGGCAGGCAAGTCCATTTTGCCAAAATTTTATTGCAGCAACTCCAAATCATCCTCAGTAGTTTGTATGGTCCCCACGTGCTTTTATGCATTCTTGACAACATCCTAAAAAGATGACGGATGGTGTCCTGGGGGAATCTCCTCCCAGATCTGGACCATGGCATCACTGAGCTCCTGGACAGTCTGAGGCATTGGGTGGACCAAAACATAATGTCACACCCAGAGGTGTTCTATTGGATTGAGGTCAGGCAAGTGAGTGTGGGGGCCACTCAATGATATCAATTCCTTCATCCTTCAGGAACTGCCTGCATACTCTCACCACATGAGGCCAGGCATTATCTTACACCAGGAGGAACCCAGGAGCCACTGCACTAGCATAGGGTCTGACAATGGGTCCAAGGATTTCATCCCGATACCTAATGGCAGTCAAGGTGCCGTTGCCTAGCCTGTAGAGGTCTGTGTGTCCCTACATCGTGTGGTCCCCGGCCGGGCCTGGAGGAAAAGAGAGGCATTGTAAGGCCTGGACTTGGGGAATCGGTGTAAGAGGCACTGGGGAGTTGAGCGCGGGACTATTTGTACATAGTGTAAATAAAAAAGTGTGTGGTGAATTTAAGATGTCTGTCTGCCTGTGTCCGGGTTCAAGTTCACAATGGCGCCCAACGTGGGGCCTACCGTCTGGTGCAAGACGGGGGCCCCATATCGATAAATATTTTGTGCATGACCCGGCGCAGCAGGGGACTCCACACACTTGCCGCAGGAGCGGCTCGTGCAAAACCCCGCGGGAGCGTTTTGCCCCAGAAACCGCCGCCGGACCGCGGCATGGATATCCCCGGGTGCGGAGGAGGAACAGACATCGCCAGAGCGCAGTGGGCTCCGAAAGTCACGCTGTCGAGACGGACAGCCAGGCCGGCGTGGCAACGCAAAAGGCCACACCGAGGCGGGGGCCTCGGCATGACGGGATCCGGGAGGTGAGTACCCTGCCCTGCAATAATCGGCCCCTCGGGGTCGGTCATACCTTGTTCTCCACAGGGAGGGACGAACCGGATCCGTGTCTGTGGCAGTCACGCGCCGGGCCACGGGCTGTCGGCAGCGCGGCGACGGAGGCAGCAAAGGAGGCTGCGAAATCGGAGCCGCTGCGGCTTGAGGAATCGCCACAAGTACAGCGCGGTGAGGAGGCACGTCTCCGTACCCAAAACATGGGAGACAAGATGGCCGCGGGCCGGATGTCCCGCCGCTGACAGGCACGGGATTGGCGGTGTGTCTTGCGTGCCCGCCGATGATTGGATAGAGGCGGGCCCAAGAAATGCCAGTCCCGTGCGGAGGAGAGACCCGATTGGGCCAAGAGGAGTGGCCCACAGGAGGCAGGCGTCGAGTGAAGCTGAATGACAGGTAAGCTCACCGGCGTCTGTCTCTTTGTTCCCACCAGCAGCTCGGCGCGTGTCGGGGGAATCCCCTCGGCCCACCGAGTCACCGTTGATGCAGGTGCTGAGTGCTATCGCCGCTCAGTTAGAGCAGCTGATGGGGAAGGCGGTCGCATCGGGAGAGACGTCGTGGGAGACGGAGGAACGGCGCGGCCCTGGAACCGGAGGCCGGCAGAGCACTGCGGGGGTGGTGAGTGTTGCCGTCCCCGTAAAGCAAGTAGGGGGGTTCGCCGAACATGGCCGTGACCGTTTACGGGATGACTGGCTCCAAGTAGGCAACTTCCCAACAGCGGACGCAGTGGTACAGACGGCTGGCGAAGCGAAGAGGTTGTACACGCAGGGGCTGGTAGGATCAGGGCTGCAAAGTTTCCCGGGTCCTAGTGCCTTGCGCTCCAAGCCCGCAGCTGTTTCCCGTCGCTCTGCAGGGACGCAGACGGGGCTGGGTTTGAGCTATTGCCATGCTCAGACCCAGACCGTCAAGGCGTCCAAGAAGAGAGGGAGGAACCGAAGGGTGAATGCCGGTTCCTCGGACAGGGGAGGACGCTGCGCTGGGTGCGCGCTTCCGAACGAAGGCCATCCTCTGCGGACGCAAAGGAAATCCCCTGGGCGGCTGGACAAGCTGCCTGTGAGAGCGGTGCCGCGGACAACGAGCGGACGGACACGGAACCTGCGGCGGAGGACTTCAGCAGGCAAGTTAGGGGCTGTCGGAGGGGGGCAGGAGCACTGTCGGTACGGAGACCGACGGGACGCTCGGGGTGAGTGTCCCGGCAGTGCTTCTGGCCCTCTGTTTCCTTTTTCCACAGGCCCGAAGCCCCGACGAGCGCTGAGGACGACGTCATCAGGGACCTGCCCTCCTGAAACGGGCCGCTCCGTGGGAGAGCTCCACGCCGGGAGCCAATAGTGTCCCAGCTGGGGGGGACAGCGGGGGCAAGAGCGGCGTGGACCAGAGGGGCACGTTTGCGTCGGTGGGGGTGCCGAAGAAAGATGTCCCAGGGTGCCGTGATGGACCCTGGGGACATAGTAGGACCATCTCCGGGGACGTGCTACCCTTTCGGGTTGTGTCGTTCGGACCCACATCTCCTCCAGACCGCGAGGGGGCATCCGTCCTGGTTAGGTTGGGGGCCTCGGGTACAGGGCTTAGAGGCCCAACCCTGTAGGGACCCGAGGTCACCGCCAGGCGGCGCCCCGATGCCGGTTTATCCCGTGTGGTCCCTGGCCGGGGATGGAGCCCAGCCGGGACGCCCAGGAGGACGAGAGGAGGGCTTGCGCCTCCTCCAGACCGCGAGGGGGCATCCGTCCTGGTTAGGTTAGGGGCCTCGGGTACAGGGCTTAGAGGCCCAACCCTGTAGGGACCCGAGGTCACCGCCAGGCGGCGCCCCGATGCCGGTTTATCTCGTGTGGTCCCTGGCCGGGGATGGAGCCCGGCCGGGACGCCCAGGAAGACCAGAGGAGGGCTTGTGCCTCCTCCAGACCGCAAGGGGGCGATCGCCCTGGTTGTATAGGGGGCCAGGCGGCGCCCTGGAGCCCAGCACTTCCGCCACACCAGGAAGTGCTGGGGGGAAGACTTATTGTGGCGCCTGGAGAGCTGCCGGGAGGACAGCCGGTACTTCCGCCACGCTGGGGCGTGGCCAAGGAGGGAACGCCGGAAACACCTGGTGCTCATCCGGGAGCAGTATATAAGGGGCCGCCTCCCTTCAGTCTGGAGCGGAAGTCGGGTGGAAGAGGACGGAGCTAGCGGGAAGACTGGAGGTGGCAAGAGAAGAGAGAAGGCCTGGAGGAAAAGAGAGGCATTGTAAGGCCTGGACTTGGGGAATCGGTGCAAGAGGCACTGGGGAGTTGAGCGCGGGACTATTTGTACATAGTGTAAATAAACAAGTGTGTGGTGAATTTAAGATGTCTGTCTGCCTGTGTCCGGGTTCAAGTTCACAATGGATATGCCTCCCCGGACCATCACTGACACACCACCAAAGCGGTCATGCTGAATGATGTTACAGGCAGCATAACATTCTCCACAGCTTCTCCAGACCCTTTGACATCTGTTGCATGTGCTCAGTGTGATCCTGCTGTCATCTGTGAAAAGCACAGGGCACCAGTGGTGGACCTGCCAATTCTGGTATTCTATGGCAAACATCAGTTGAGCTCCATGGTGGTGGGTTGAGCACAGAGCCCACTAGAGGATGTCGTGCCCTAAGGCCACCCTCATGAAGTTTGTTTCTGATTGTTTGGTCAGAGACATTCACACCAATGGCCTGCCTGCTGGAGGTCATTTTGTAGGCTCTGGCAGTGCGCATCCTGTTCCTCCTTGCTCAAAGTAGCAGATACCAGTGGGTCCTGCTGATGGCTTAAGGACCTTCTACGAAGGGCCCTGTCCAGCTCTCCTAGAGTAACTGCCTGTCTCCTGGAATCTTCTCCATGCCCTTGAGACTGGGAGACACAGCAAACCTTCTGGCAATGGCACATATTGATGTGCCATCCTGGAGAAGTTGGACTACCAACCTTTGTAAGGTCCAGGTATCGCCTCACGGCAACCAGTAGTAACACTGACCATAGGCAAATGAAAAACGA
This sequence comes from Polypterus senegalus, assembly GCF_016835505.1. Lineage (NCBI taxonomy): Eukaryota > Metazoa > Chordata > Cladistia > Polypteriformes > Polypteridae > Polypterus > Polypterus senegalus. The sequence goes on from NC_053158.1 coordinate 14,548,320, forward strand.
GTGAAAAAACAGATGAGGAGGGAAAAATGTCAGTGGCTTCCACCTCTTAAACTATTCCTGTATTTCATTAACACCAAAGCAGCTGAAACTGATTAACAGCCCCCTATGCTACTTAACTGACCAGATCAATAGCCCAGAAATTTCATTGACTTGATGCTATATTCTCATTAAAAAGTGTTCCTTTAATTTTTTGAGCAGTATATTTTGTTATATTGTATTAATCCCAGAAGGGAAATTGTCTTTTTTTGCATTACCATTATGGGTCAGAGCACAGGGTCAGCATTGTACAGAAATAATAGATTGTTGTTTGGAACACATGCATTTCATGTCTGTTCCGTTTCTACAGTAATCTGTGTAAACACATTGTTAAAACAGAAACGTTTTTTATATTCTAGTAGTAGATGACAAAATGTAGGCATAAACTATATAATGTATGAAGCCTGAAGTCCAAATATCAAAGAAATATTTTCACAGAAAGTAAAAATCTAACACAACAATTGCGCTTTTATTCAAAAATATAACTGCAGAAACAGAAATTTATTTGGCACAGACATGTCTGCATGCACTTTTTGTGGCATTACACATGTATTTTTTGAGCATGTCCGTGCCAAATAAATAACATTCGATGTTTTGAAGAAATCATTTTATGACACGATTTACCTTTATTTATTTACTTACTTCCTAAAGCCTAAAGTCACAAGTAGTGTGCAGAGGGCATGCTCAAAAATGTGTGTAATGCCACAAAAAGTGCCTGCTGACACTTTAGTATGCAAGCAATGGTATGTGCATTCTTGCTCCGATGTAGAAGGGAGCTGAGTTTCCCTCTGTTACAGCGCGTCTATGTGAAAACAGCAGTATCAGATGGGAAGGGGTTGGGCTTTGGGAAGGTTCCTGAACGCGACTGAGAGAATGAAAAGTGATTTAAAAAAACCAAAGCTAACCTTTACAATTATCATAAATTAAACCGGCTGTTACAGACTGAAATCAAATGTATGTTTTTATTCTAAAATAGTAAGACTAAGAGCAGTTTACTTCTCAAAACAGAGTGGCACAGGATCGAACTCGCGACCTTGTGAATGCCAGGCAGGAGCTGAATCTATTGTCCTACAGAGGTAGTCATAATAAACAAGTGTCAATGTCGCATGTTAAGGCGTCTTTTTGTTTCTGCAGTTATATTTTTGAATAAAAGCGCAATTGTTGTGTTAGATTTGTACCTTCTGTGAAAATATTTCTTTGATATTCGGACTTCAGGCTTCATACATTATATAGTTTATGCCTACATTTTGTCATCTACTACTAGAATATAAAAAACGTTTCTGTTTTAACAATGTGTTTACACAGATTACTGTAGAAACGGAACAGACATGAAATGCATGTGTTCCAAACAACGATCTATTATTTCCACTCTAAAACTCCACTTCACTCCCAGAAAATCAATCAAAGCATGAGCTGGGAGAAGTTTGTGCACGTTCTAAGTCGGTGGGGGATGGAATAACCGGCTACTTGCAGCTTTTCTTTTATCAGCACATTTAGATTAACAAAAGACGCTGGCGGAGAGGTGAGAGCGGTTTTAAGAAGCGATTTAAGGTGGGACGGATTTACGAGTTTTTCGTAGGCTCTGGTAACTCTAGTGTTAAATCCATGCACTGTAATAAATATGCCAATCAATAAACCATTAGAAAATACTGTCAAGATCAAACACCATTAGACAGTTTGCATCAGTAAAGTAACAACCAATAGCAAACATGGTACCATTTAATTACATACATTGAAAAGAATTCAATGTTTAAGAAAGTAGTGGCACATTGTCTGGTAGAGAAGTAAAATTTCCTTTTAATGTGTATATGGTGTCCTACAAGTGTGCCAGCTTCCATAACCTTAAAAATCCTTCAGCACGCAGGGAAAATAAGTCTGCTAACTTTAAGTTTTTTTCCCTCCTGTTCAAAGGTATGTGGTTCACCAGAACAATATGGTAAAAGGGGGCATGTCCTCATGCAAATATCATAACTTCGGTGTTATTGAAACACCGCTTTACCGTTTTACATTTTACAGTTGTCTGCCTTCGGTATTTAACAGTTTTACACTGTAAAATTAACAGAGATTTTTTCAGTATAGCTGTAAAGTATCAGTAAACAGTATGTAGCATATTTTGAAGGTAGAAATATATTGATTTTACAGAACTTGGTTGTAAAAAATAATGAATTGTATTGTTTAAAATATACAAGTAATTTTCTGTAGAACATAAGGTAACTTTCATTTTTTTCAGAAAAGGTATTTGACATTATTTACAGTGCACTGTATTGTTAATAAATAAATACATAAATAAATAACAGGTAAGTGAATAGATAGTAATAATTTGAAAGAGATAGTAATAAATACATAAATAATAATAGCAACAGTAGTAACAAGTGTAACAAATGTACTGCATATTAATAAATTCTACCAGAAAATCTGTGGGCAGGGGGCAACACAGAGTTCAACGTCTGGACAGCCAAGTGGTAGAAGCTGCTAAAAAATCTGCCTGGCTGAGGTGGTACAGGATGAGGAGTAGGATCGCTCCTTCACAATGCGAGAGGCTTTGCATGAGCTTTGCCTTATACAGATGTCTTTAATGGATGGAAGAGAAGTCTCAATGATCTATTCTACAGTGTGCGCTATCCTTTGTAGCACCTTGTGGTCAGAGACCCTGCAGTTCCCTAACCAGACAGTGATGCAGCTAGTCAGAACATTCTGGTACCCGTGTAGAATGGTGGTGAGAATGAAGGGTGGTAGGCTTGCCTTTCACAGCTGCCAAAGAAAGTGGAGACCCTGCTACACCTTCTTGGCTATGGAGGTGATGTTAGTTGACCATGAAAGGTCAGCTTCTAGGTGCACACCAAGGAATTTGGTGCTCTTAACTTATTCAAATGCAGAGCCCTGGATGTGCAGTGGGGTGTGGACAACAGTCAACAATCATCTCTTTTCACCTTGTCCACATGAATAGACTGATTGTTGAACCTGCACCGGTCCACCAATCTTTGAATCTCCATTCTGTATCCATTATTGATGAGACCCACCACCATTGTGTCATCCACAAGCTTAATAATGATGGTATAGTATGACAATGGTCAGTCTGCAGCGTGAACAGCAGTGGGCTGAGTACACAGCTCTGGAGGGCCCCCGTGCTTACTGTCATGGTACTGGAGATGATGTTTCCAATGCAGACTGTCTAAGGTCTATCTGTCAGGAAGTTCAGTATCCAGTCGCATGTAGCCTAGCAGATTCAACTTCCCTATGAGCTTCTAAGGGATGAACTTGTAGCAGTGCTACCATTGGTTAGAACTGCATCTCCCAGCAGTCCTTGCAGGGCTGTTGGGGGCAAAGGTGGCCAGAGGGGTTCAAAAGGAGGGCAGGGGACGAAGAGGAAAAAAGTTTTGTTCTTGTTTGTTTGGTGCTTGTTATAACTGTTGAACTGCCTGTCGTTGTCTGCCATATATCATCGTATCCTGGATTGTATTGTTTGTTGGGGTCTGGTTATCATTTGTCTACCTGTTTACTGTTACTGAGGACGTTGTCTGGATTTATTGGCTTTCACTGAAGAAGGAGCGCTCCTGAACCATTCATCTGTCAACTTACTTCAGCAACTACCGGTAGGACTGTGTTTTTCCATTTCCCTCGCTTCATTCAAATCACTGGACATAACTTCACCGCTGATCATTTCATACATGGACTTTACTGCGTGTTTGTCGTGTTTATCTGTTAATTGTAATATCGCCGAAGGGATCAGAGGTGGTATTATTGTTTTCATTTAGTTAATTTAATTTCATTATACTTTTTTATCGTTTAAGTTCCCAGTGCGTTTTCTTTGTCTCTGTAGTGTGTGTGTGTGTGGGTCGTGCCAAGGCTGGGGTTGTCCCTGGTAATCCTCATATAAAATAAATAAATCACCGTCTTCCACGACGGTGTGAATCTTGGCGGCTTCTGACCGCTACAAACTGAAGTCAAAAAAAAGGATTTTAGTATAACTGTCTCTTTTTTTACCACATGGGACAGACCCAGATAAAGATTAGATAATGTAGCATCTTCAGTGGAAGGGTTCAGGCAACAGGCAAACTGGAGAGAGTCATGTGGTGTGGGAAGTCGAGCTCAAAGTACTTCATAACAACAGGTGTGAGTACTATGGGGTGATAAGTCATTGAGGCAAGGCACAGAGGACTATGATGGTGGTGGTTTTATAGAACTTGGGAATGACAGCCTGCCTCAGAGAAATGTTGAAGATATCTGCTAAGAAACTGGTCAGCAGATTTGCACATTCTTCGAGCACCAGGCCTGGTATGTTATCTGATCCAGTTGATTTACATTCAAGAAGGTTCTTTTAACATCAGCAGTGGACCAGCACAGTACCTGGTCTTCCTGAGGAGGGATGGATTGCCTTGCAGATATGTCATTCAGGGCATCAAATTGTGTGTAGTGGGTAAGCAGAGATGAAGACCCCTGAAGAAGTGAAGATGTTGGTGGACCTTACTGATGATAGCCAATGCATTGTGTCTACTTCAGTTCATTACTTCAGGTCCATCTCTTTGCTACCAAGGTGCACTGGCCTAAGAAAATAATGAATATAATAAATGTGTATCTTTTATTGTTGTACAACAATTCATGTCTTTTTTAGCACAAAAGAAACCCGGGAGATGTTTGAACAGCAGCAGTTTAAGAGCACGCACTGATACAGCGCATTGCTGCACCCACCACATGGCAAACCAACTCAGTGTCCCAGATTAGGACCCAAATGCAGCCATGCAACGGGTGACACCACAACACCACACTAGATCAGATGGAATGGAACCAGTGAGAGGTTTTGGTGGCTGGGGTGCCAATTCTACCACCAACCCCCAGGTTTTTCTCTGCAGGTTGGAGGACCTGCAGTCATGGCCAAAAGTTTTGAGAATGACACAAGTATTGATTTTCACAAATTTTGCTGCTTCAGTGTTTTCAGATCTGTTTGTCAGCTCTTTCTGTGGTATACTGAAGTATAATTACAAGCATTTCATAAGTTTTAAAGGCTTTTATTGACAATTATTTATTATTTTAGGGGTCAATATTTGCAGCGTTGGCCCTTCTTTCTTTTTCAAGACTTCTGCTATTTGCCCTGGTATGCTGTCAATCAACTTCTGGGCCAAATCCTGACTGATGGCATGTCAGGATGCTGGAATAGGCATTGATGGTCACCAAACTGTTCTTAGATAGTTGGGAGAAGTTGCTCTTGGAGGATGTTTTGGTCCCATTCTTTATTCATGGCTTTGTTCTTAGGTGAAATTGTGAGTGAGCCCTCTGCCTTGGCTGAGAAGCAACCCCACACATGAATGGTCTCAGGATGCTTTACTGTTGGCATGACACAGGACTGATGGTAATGATCACCTTTTGTTTTTTCTGGATGCACCAAATAATCAGAAATTGGATTCATCAGAGAAAATTACTTTACTCCAGCAGTCCTCAGCAGTCCAATCTCTGGACCGTTTGCAGAATATCAGTCTGTCCCTGATGTTTTTCTTGTAGAGAAGTGGCTTCTCTGCTGACCTTCTTGACACCAGCCCTTCCTCCAAAAGTCTTCGCCTCACTGTGCATGCAGATGCACTCACACCTGCCTGCTGCCATTCCTGAGCAAGATCTACACTGGTGGTGCCCTGATCCAGAGCCATAAATAAAGAATGGTACCAAAACATCCTCCAAGAGCAACTAATCCCAGCCATCCAAGAACAATTTGCTGACCAACCATGAACAACTCAGCATGATGGAGCACTGGGTCATAAGGCAAAAATGATAACAAAGTGGGTCGGGGAACAAAACATTTAAATTTTGGGTCCATGGCCAGGAAACTCCCCATACCTTAATCCCATTTGAGAACTTGTGGTGAATCCTCAAGAGGTGGGTGGCCAAACAAAAAAACACAAATTCTGACAAACTCCAAGCATTGATTATGCATGAATGGGATGTCATCAGTCAGGATTTGGCCCAGAACTTGATGGGCAGCATGCAAGGGCAAATTGCAGAGGTCAATATTTGCATAAACTTAATGTAATTGTCAATGAAATCCTTTGAAACTTATGAATTGCGTGTAATTATACTTTAGTGTACCATAGAAACATCTGAAAAAAGATATAAAAACACTGAAACAGCAAACATTTTGAAAACCAATACTTGTGTCACTTCTCAAAACTTTTGGTCACAACTGTACGTGCTGGGCTGGTTGGAGATTAACGTCAAACCCAGGATGGAGCAATTGCAGGTTAAGGGCCTTGCTTAAGAGCCCAAAGGAGTAGAATCACTTTTTGTGATTTGAACCAGCAACCTTCTAATTACCATTGTAGACCCCTTTCTTCAGAGCCACCACTCAGCAGAAATACATTTATTCTCATTTTGCTTTTTATTCACTAAACTACACTGCAGTGGATGGGGATAAAAGCAATTACAGAAGCTTTAAGTACAAATTAACATTCTGTTGTAGACATAAATGCCTGCACTGATTCTACCTTCTAGCATGTACATGCTAACTGAAATATTCTGGGTTGTAAGTAATGTTCACCTAAGGGAAAAATTTTGTAATGATGTGTGCATCATTTATTCAAGCAGCTTAATTGGTATCAAAGAGAAAAGTAATCCATAGAAAAGACAATCACGTGAAAAAATGTGTATTTCTTTCGATCAGCATGTGCTTTGTTTATTAGCCATTTCCAAGAGTAAAAGACTCTTGTGAATCTTTCAGACATCATCATATAAACAAACTATTGATTAAATAAAATCCCAATGAAGCTATTCAAAATAACTAATACATTTTTAATGCTAAATTAATACGCTGAAAATGCATTCTTTTCCTACAGATGGAAATTAAGTCATACATTACACATGCCTGCTCTGCTGGACATGAATATTTCTATGCCCTTTAAGCACATTGTTTACTTCTGAATGTTGATTTTGTTTTCTTCTCAGCTTCAGAATCATCAGATAACTGGAACAGTTAGAAAAAATAAGCAACATGTTATCTCAACTTAAGTGCCATAGAAACAATGGATTAAGGACTGATTTGCATACAATGGTAGAAAACTGTTTGAGGAAGCTGGCCCTATTATTTAAATCATTACCTCATTTCTGTTCCAAAGAAGGTAAGCACCTCTTCACCTAATGACTACAGACCAGTGGCGCTTATATCTCAAATCATGAAGACCTTTGAGAGGCTGGTCCTATACTATATGAGTCCACTTCTGGTAGGCCACCTGGACCTACTGCAGTTTGCCTATCGGACAAAGATTGGAGTGGAGGATACAATTATCAATCTGCTCTTCAAGGCACATTATAAGGATTCTGTTTTTTTATTTCTCCATTGTCTTCTAGGCGTTTAATGACCTCTTGGGCACAGCCATCAGCAGTGTGTCTATCTGCGGAGAGAGTGTTGACATTGTCGAGAGGTTTACTTACCTTGGCAATGACATTCATGTCTCTGGTGACTCTTCCTATGAAGTCAGTAGATGAATTGGGAGAGCATGGGGGGTCATGAGGTCGCTGGAAAGGGGTGTGTGCAAAAGGACGAAGGTCCAAGTCTTTAGGGTCCTGGTGCTTCTTGTATTGCTATATGGTTGCGAGACATGGAGGCTATCCAGTGTAATGAGATGAAGACTGGACTCCGTTGGTTCTGTGTCTCTCTGGAGAATCCTTGGGTACCGCGTGTTTGACTTTGTGTCAAATGCACAGTTGCTCATGGAGTGCCGAATTAGGCACCTTACCTACATTGTGAGGGAGTGTCAGTTACAGCACTACGGCCATGTGGCGCGTTTCCCCGAGGGTGATCCAGCTCATAAGTTCCTTATTGTTGGGGACCTGAGTGGATGGACTAGGCCAAAGGGGTCACCAACATTAAAACCTGGCTACGGCAGATAGAGAGGGTCATTTCCGGAGGGTGGGACTGGACCGCGTGTCTGCCTGTGGGATTGCCAACTGAGATCCCGAGTTTTTTTTGTCATATGGTGGGTGTGGCAACGCATTGTACCAGTGCATGCTCCCCAACTTAACTTGACTTTATTATCTTCAGCACCATCCAGCCATCCCTGTTAAGGGGTAAACTTAGAAATACAGTATGCAGTTGGGTGAGCCGATGGTATCCTGATAATGGCCCGTATTTTCTGAGCTTCAATGGCTGTGTGAGCATCACTGGAGCACAACAAGGAACAGGCCTGTCTGCTTTTCTCTTAACTCCATATACCTCTGACTATAAATATAACAGCAGGTCAGGTCACTTGCAGAAATCCTCAGATGACTGTGCACTAATAGGGTGTATTGGTAATAGGAATAAGATACAAGAGAGGTGGAGAACTTTGTTTCTTGGTGCAAATACTGTATAATGGTCTGCTACTTACCCTCAGCTAGTTATTGACTTTCGCCACACCAAAGAGCCTCTGCATCCGGTCATTATTCAAGGAGTGGATGCAGAGGTGGACCACTCGTACAAGTACTTGGGGGTCCACATTAATAACAAGTTTGACTGATCTCATAACACAGAAACTAAAGAAGAAGGGCAGAGCAGGCTCATTTTTCCTTAGCAGGCTACAATCCTTAAATATGGGTCCTTCATATCTTCTACAACTCTATGATGGCCAGTACTGCTGTGGTGTGCTGGGCTGGTAACATCACTTCATGAGAGGACTACCGAATCAACAAGCTATTTTAAAGGACAGGCTCAGTTATAGCACACACTATACCCACTGTGGAGGTATTAGAGGAGGAGGAGAGACAAAACTGAGTGCCACTATATGAACAATGCTGCACATCTTCTCTCGGATACCAACAGCAATATGCCTGTATAGCGCCTCACTATTTATAGTCAGAGGTGTATGGAGTTAAAAGAAATGCAGACATGCCTGTTCCTTGTTGTGTTCCAGTGATGCTCACACAGCCATTGAAGCTCAGAAAATATGGGCCATTATCAGGATACCATCGGCTCACCCAACTGCATACTGTATTTCTAAGTTTACCCCTTAACAGGGATGGCTGGATGGTGCTGAAGGTAATCAAGTCAGAAGATTTCTTTCTTGTTTTATAGTCGTTCTGGTATGTGTTCAGACCAAAGTATGTGTGTATATTAATTTTTACTTACTTAAATACCTACCTATTTATGTATTTATTTATTTAAAGAGCTTCTGTAAAAAGCTAAATTTGCTCCTTGGGACAAATTCTATCTATCTATCTATCTATCTATCTATCTATCTATCTATCTATCTATCTATCTATCTATCTATCTATCTATCTATCTATCTATCTATCTATCTATTGGAATGCTTTTCCTGGCAGGGAGGAAAATTAGTCAGGCAACAGGCAAACTGGAGAGAGTCATATGATGTGGGAAGTCCGGCTCTGAAGTGGCCCAAGCCCAGTCTCCTCATAGTACTTCATAACAACAGGTGTGAGTACTATGGGGGTGATAGTCATTGAGGCAAGAGACAGAGGACTATGATGGCGTTGGTTTTACAGAACTTGGGAATGACAGCCTGCCTCAGAGAAAAGTTGAAGATATCTGCTAAGATACTGGTCAGCAGACTTGCACATTCTTCAAGCACTAGGCCTGGTATGTTATCTAATCCAGTAGTTTTGCATAGATTTACATTCAGCAAAGTTCTTTTAACATCAGCAGTGGACCAGCACAATACCTGGTCTTCCTGAGGAGAGATGGATTGCCTTGCAGATATGTCATTCAGGGCATCAAATTACGTGTAGTGGGTAAGCAGAGATGAAGACCCCTGAAGAAGTGAAGATGTTGGTGAGCCTTACTCTTGATAGTCAATGCATTTTGTCCACTTGAGTTCATTACTTCAGGTCCATCTCTTTGCCACCTAGGTGCACTGGCCTAAAAAATATTAATGCATATAATAAATGTGTATCTTTTATTGTTAAAAAACATTTCTAAGTACAACATTTCTGATACAGCGCGTTGCTACACACCACATGACAAATCAACTCAGGATCCCAGATTAGGACCTGAGTGCAGCCATGCAACAGATGACACCGCAGCACCACACTAGTTCAGATGGAATAGAACAGTGTGGGGTTTTTCATGGTGGTCGGGGTGCCAGTTCTACCACCAACCCCCAGGTTTTTCCCTGTAGGTTGGAGGACCTACAGTCATGGCCAAGATTTTGGGAATGATACAAGTATCGGTTTTAACAAAGTTTGTTGCTTCAGTGTTTTCAGTTCTTTTTACCAGATGTCTCAATGGTATACTGAAGTATAACTGCAAGCATTTCATAAGTTTCAAAGGCTTTTATTGACAATTACATTAAGTTTATGCACAGTGTCAATATTTGCAGTGTTGGCCCTTCTTTCCTTTTCAAGACCTCTGCAATTCGTCCTGATATGCTATCAATCAACATCTGGGCCAAATCCTGACTGATGGCATGTCAGGATGCTGGAATAGGCATTGTTGGTCACCGAACTGTTCTTGGATGGTTGGGAGAAGTTGCTCTTGGAGGATCTATCTATCTATCTATCTATCTATCTATCTATCTATCTATCTATCTATCTATCTATCTATCTATCTATCTATCTATCTATCTATCTATCTATCTATCTATCTATCTATCTATGCCATGATGCTTTTACTGGCAGGAGGAAGGTTAGTCAGGGTTGAGGTCAAGCAGAACAGAGCCAAGTACTGAGGTATCCTGATCCAGAGCACTCTGGACCTCATACTGGGCTGAAGGTTCACCTTCCAACAGGGCAATGACTCTAAGCACAACACAGATGTGACTTAGTGACAAATCTGGGAATGTTCTTGACTGGCCAAGGCAGAGCTCGGACTTGAAAGCAATCGAACATCTCTGTCAAGACGTGAACATAGATGTCCACTGATGGCCTCCACCCAACCTAACAGAGCTTGAAAGGATCTACAAAGTAGAATGGCAGAAAATCCCCAAATCCAGGTGTGCAAAGTTTGCCCAGAAAACACCCAAGAAGGTTCCTGGCTGTTGTATCATAACCAAAGGGGCTCCATTGAAGTACTGAGTGAAGAGTCTGAATACATATGTCAATCTGATTTTTCAATGTTTTATTCTCAATAAATTTACCAAAAGTTTTAAAATCTTGTGTTCTCTTTGCCATTTTGGGCATTAAATGTTATTCGATAATTATAAAAATGAATTTAATTGTTTTAGCTCAAGGGTAAAACACAGCAAAAATGTGTAAAAAGCAAAGGGGTCTGAATATTTGCTTAAGACACCATGTTAGCATGCCTCTTTAGTGTTAATGTGTAACCCCCACGCTATTCAAATTACCACAGTCCAATCCCATCCCATTGATCTTAATTGTAGATTAATTAAATTGAAACTTGTCTCTTTCGTTTTGCACTTTAATAATAATAATACTGATCTATGTAGACTAAAGAAAAATTGCACTAGGCAAAATCCCAAAGCATGTGTGTAACAAATGATTACACATTTCTTGCTCTTGCAGAAAATAAAAAAAGACACAAAAGCAATAGTACGTGTTGTCAGTTTGGTCTCATCTTATGTCTGCTGTCTAATTCATTGTGAGTTATTATCACATCTGACATGGATGATGGAAATGTTTAATTTAGTTGTTTACACATAGCAAAGAGAAAATGAATTGGATAATGAATTGGTAGTTATCTTAATTTGATATCTTCAGGTTTGGAGCAAGAATGAAGAAACATTGTCCAGTTATGACATGTCTGTCAAGAGGAAGGCTGGCAAGCAGACAAGCAGAGGTAGATTTTTCTGAGCACATCTCCCCAGTTTTAGTGTTGTTACTTTGGTTAACCGTGTTTTTTCAAAATGACTTTAAAATACTACTAATGTACTGTATAATAAAACACTAAGGTCTGTGTGTCTGTGTACCTTGTCATCATACCATCATTTATGACTAACATTTAAGGACTCTATTTCTCTTAATTATATATTATCTTATATAAGTGTGCATTATTTTTGTCTACTATTTATGCATTTTTTTTATCTAATTTTAATTTGTTTATCTTTGCCTGGAAAACACTTTGTGCTACATCCTGTGTATGATATGGAAGCCGAGAGAGGACGTGCAATATTGTTATTTTTTTAAATTGTCTCATTGAGATAACATACTCATTTTATCAAGATATCAAGAAAATGAACTTCGTTTTCTCGAGATAACGGAATAATTTTATTGAGATGTTGAGAAAATGAAAACTTGTTTTCTTGAGATAACGGAATAATTTTTTCGAGATCCTGAGAATACGAAACTTATCCTTTGCTCCTGGCATCAGGCTTGCTTAGATTGTGACACCTATACAGCTGAAGCCTTACAAACCGTCTTCTTAAATGACAAATACTAACGTTATTATTTTCTAAACTAAGGTATAAACATATTTCAGCCTGTGTCAGCCCTTAATTAAACAAAAATTTGACGTGCTGATCAATACAGTTCTGCTCTTTTGCAATTTCAAACAGGACGTGGCTTCAATAAGCTAAACATTAAACGTTAGATACAATTATTAATAATTTTGAGAAAACAATATATTTTGTGTCATCAAGATCTCGATAAAATTATTCCATTATCTCGAGGAAACAATTTTAAAAAATAACGATATTGAACGTCCTCTCTCGGTTTCTGTAGTATGAAAATGTGCAATATAAATGTTTTTGGTGTTGAACCGACATATAGAGGGAAAAAGGACTGGAGATATTGAAGAGGAGAACCATTTAGAGAACCATAGGTCAACATAAGAGTTTTGACCTGGATCCTAACCACAACATGTAGCCAGTGAAGAGACCAAAGCAGAGAAGAAGTAGGAGTGAAACAAGGAAGAGAGGACACCAGTCGAGCAGCTAGTCAGATAGCAGTTGAGGAAATTCTCACCAGGAGAGACTTGCAATAATCCATCCAAGAGAGAACCTCTGCCTGAACCAGGAGTTGCATCGTGTAATTAATGAGGAAGGGTTGAATCCTATGAATATTATGAAGAAAGAAACAGCAACATTGGCTCACTAAATAAATATATTCGATGAATGAGAGTGAGTGGTCAAGAGTCATGCCAAAGTTCCTGACTACAACTGATGGTGAAAAGATAACATCTTCAACAGCAATGCCTAGAGACAAATCTGAGGAAGGAGAATCAGGAAGCAAGTACAAATGTGACAAGTAGGTCTTGAAGACAGACAAGGACAGGACCAGCAACACATTTACAAGCTAAGAGTAACATTTTAAAATGAATCCTCTCTTTAATAGGTTGCCAGTGAATGGATGATAAAATTGGTGTAAATGTACGTAAATTTATGAATTTCTGTTCAAGTACGTGCAGCAATGTTTTGGATATATGATAACCTATGAATGGTCTTTCCAGGAAGACTGGCAAACAGGGAATTACAGTAGCCAAGTTGAGATATTATGAAAGCCTGAACTAACTTCTCAGCTTAACTAAGGTCTAATTCTTGGTATAAACTGTACGTCTTAGAATGAAGTTCTGGACAAGGATGCAATGTGACTTTGAAATAAACGTGTAGAATCAAATTTATCTCCAACTTTTGTAACCAATGAAGAAACAGGAATTACGTGACCATCACTATTAATACATTTGCTCAGAAAGCTTTTGTTAAGGTGCCACATGAGAAATTCAAACTGGAAGAAGTGGAAGTTCAGGGTGATGTGTGTAGATGGGTACAGAATTGGCTCAGACACAGAAAGTACAGGGTGATGGTGCAAGGAATCTCATCTAGAATTAGGTGATGTGAAGAGTGCTCTCCAGCAGGGATCAGTGAAGGGGCTGCTGCTATTTTTAACATATATGAATGATAAGGATAGGAATATACAGTAAGTAACAAGCTGGTTAAGTTTACAGATGATAACAAGCTAGGTGGACTGGCAGATAATCGAGAATCTGTTAAATCATTACAGAAGGACTTGGACTGCACACATGCTTGGGCAGATTTCTGGCAGATGAAATTTAATGTCAGTAAATGTAAAGTATTAGACGGGTCAGGTCAGGTTGGGGACCACTGGTACAGCATGTTGCTGCACCCACCACACAATGACACAGCTCAGGATCCTGGTTGGCAACCCCCCAGGCAGCCACATGGTCCAATTTTACACATAAGTAGTAAATATGTGAGATGTGAATATACTATACATTGGAAGGTCTGAAAATCAAGTACTCCTTATAAGAAGGATTTAGGAGTCGCAGTGGACTCGACACTATCAACCACCAGACAGTGTTCAGATGTCATTAGGAAAGGCTAACAGAATGTCAGGTTATATAGCGTCTTGATGTGTGGAGTACAAGTCCAAGGAGGTTCTGCTCAAGCTTTATAACAACAACAACATTTATTTTTATAGCACATTTTCATACAAATGATGTAGCTCAAAGTGCTTTACATGATGAAGAAAGAGAAAAAAGAAAATAAATAAGAAAAGAGAATTAGAGAACACTAATTAACATAGAGGGCACGGTGGCGCAGTGGTTGTGCTGCTGCCTCGCAGTTAGGAGACCCGGGTTCGCTTCCCGGGTCCTCCCTGTGTGGAGTTTGCATGTTCTCCCCGTGTCTGCGTGGGTTTCCTCCGGGCACTCCGGTTTCCTCCCACAATCCAAAGACATGCAGGTTAGGTGGATTGGCGATTCTAAATTGGCCCTAATGTGTGCTTGGTGTGTGTGTGTCCTGCGGTGGGTTGGCACCCTGCTCAGGATTGGTTCCTGCCTTGTGCCCTGTGTTGGCTGGGATTGGCTCCAGCAGGCCCCCATGACCCTGTATTCGGATTTAGCGGGTTAGAAAATGGATGGATGGATAATTAACATAGAATAAAAGTAAGGTCCGATGGCCAGGGAGGACAGAAAAAAAAAAACTCCAGATGGCTGGAGAAAAAAAAAATCTGCAGGGGTTCTGAGGCCATGAGACCACCCAACCCCCTAACATAAATGATCTCAATCAGTCCTCACGGTATTCAGGGTTCACATGGAAGAAGTTGACGATGATGGTTATGTGGACCTCTGGCCTTCAATCCATCAATGAATGGACTTCATGGTGCTTTATTCAGGTGGTGGTGGGGGCACAGATCACCACCACAGAAAACGAACAGAAGAGAAAGCAGGTGTTAGTATGGATTACAGAGCCACCAGGAATGATAATGATAATTAAATGCCAATACAGAATATCAGGATTAAACCAAAATGAAGCTATGAGAAAATCATGTTAAAGTAATGCTCCACCGTATTAGCCTGGAGAATTCCTATTGGTAAGCTATTCCAGATTTTAGGTGCAGAGCAGCAGAAGGACACCTCATCACTTCTTTTAGGTTTAGCTCTTGGAATAATAAGCAGACACTCATTTGAAGATCTAAGGTTACGATTTGGAGTGAAAGGTGTAGGACATTCTGAAATATAAGATGGAGCAGATTATTTAAGGCTTTGTAAACCATCAGCAGTATTTTAAAGTCAATTCTAAATGACACAACCAATGTAGTGACATCAGAACTGGAGAGATGTGCTCCGGTTTTCCTTTCCTAGTTAAGATTCTCGCAGCTGCATTCTGCACTCGTTGCAATCGACTGATGTCTTTCTTATGTGGTCCTGAGAGGAATGCATTACAGTAATCTAGTCAACTAAAACAAAAGTGTGACCTAATTTCTCAGCATCTTGCAATGTTATAAGAGGTATAACTTTTGCTATATTTCTTAAGTGAAAAAATGCTCTCCTAGTAATCTGATTAACACACTAGTGAGGCCTCATCTGGAATCCTGTGTGCAGTTTTGGTCTCCTGGCTACAAAAAGGACGTAGCAGCACTAGAAAAGGTCCAGAGAACAGCAACTAGGCTGATTCCAGGGCTACAGGGGATAAGTTATGAGGTAAAAATTAAAAGAGCAGAGCCTTTTCAATTTAGGCAAAATGAAATTATCAGGTGACATGACTGTAGTGTTTAAAATAATGAAGGCAATTAGTCCAATGGATTGAGAGTGTTTTTTTGAAAATAACTTCAAGAAGAACATGGGGACACAGATGGAAACTTGTTAAGGGTAAATTTCACACAAACATTTGGAAGTTTTTCTTTACAGAGAAACCTACAGACACTTGGAATAAGTGATCAAGTAGTGTGGTGGACAGACAGATTTTAGGGACTTTCAAAACTTGACTTCAGTGGATAGAACTGGCCAGCTTTGTTAATCTGAATGGCCTGTTCTCGTCTAGATTGCTCTAATGTTCAATGTTGGACTTTTTTACCTGACATGGAGTACCCACAAGTATAACCTCTGACTTATTACTATTTAAATGCAAGTAGTTATTATTCATGTAACTCTGAATATCACTAAGACAGTGAGTGACTTGAATTTGTAGAACATGGGCGTCAGGAACGGTCTGGGGATAAATCTGAGTATCATTAACATAGGAGTGGAAAAACATGTTTTGCTGATGTAAAATGTCCAGTCAGTTGAAATGAGCACAGATGGACTCCAAACAATGTGTAGAAACATCTCAATGATGATCAAAAGAATGGGATGCACTTGAGTCGTATTCCAAGTGTCATAGTGAAGGGTCTGAATAATTGTGTCAATGTGATATTTTAGTTTTTTGCTTTTAGTAGAACTGCGAACATTCCTAAAATCCCATTTTCGGTTTGTCATTCTGGGGATTGAGTGATGTATGATGAGGGAAAAAAAAGATGATTTTTAGATAATGATGCTACATAAGAAAATGTGAAAAAAGTGAAGGGGTCTAAATATTTTGTGAATCCACGGCGTATATAAATAAATTATTTATGCGAGTTCTTCTCCTTTATGGTTTTCATTGAACATAAATAATGGACAATTTAAAACATGGTGGGTAATATTTACAGTCTTTAGAAAGACAAGTATGGAAATGGGAGCCCTCCCAATGTATTATTGAATACCCGAGGGTCGGTACAGAATGAGACATCTGCCATTTAAGAGAGATATTGACATCATAGGTTCCCACTGACCATTCTCTTGAGCTGAAAACTGAATGTGAACACTTGTGAAATAACATTTTTGTGCATAATAGATTACTCCCACTGCTTTAGTAAAGATGTAGGGTCGTAATGTTTCTACAGACCCATCTATAATATGTAGAAAAATAAATAAAGAAGGCTAAGTAATATTGTGAAAAAAAGAAATAATGTTTGTTTTTTTTCCCCCACGTAACAGAGTTGGATACAGGCAGTATGGTGGTGCAGTGGTTTATAATAGAGTTAAATTATAGGCCTTGTTACAGCTAATCTGAAATTCACGACAAGAGCCACAGGAGTTGTACATTTTTTGTTCCAACTTTACAGGACTTTTCCAACGATTTTCAGTCTCAGACTTCATTTACTGTACATACCCTTAGAGAGTCAGCAGTGTGGGACATTCCAGTGACCCTCAGTCGCATAGCCAGACATGCCTAGCAACTCAGTCCAAATAAGCCCGGAACCTGCCCTGTTTGATTTTCATCCTAAGTCGAAGGAGTGGGCTTGTGTGTATATGAGAGCTGACAGCCAATAGGCATTTTCCACCGGAAGAAACTTATTTTTCAGGACCGTATGAGTTCCTGTATGATGTAGGCCTTGGGCCACCTTTGGTACCTGACCACTTTTGTGTGTTGCATTCCCACTGCACAACAGCAACTGTAAACATCAGGCAAAATATGTAATGTGTGAAGAAGTTTGATGCTCTGCAAAATGAGGTGGGTTCAGGAATTCACATGACACCTTCACCTTATTGCTTCAAACTAATTGCAAATACATGGGGGAGATTATTGCTAAGATGCAGTGCATGGTTCGGTGTACCAGGAACTTGACTATGAATGAAGACTGATGCAGTGCAAAACTTGGCATGATCAGGAGTTCACGGGGAACACTGCTCACTTTACTGGTGCCAAACAATCGAGACTTCATGGGGGAGATTATTGCTTATTGTTTCAAACCAGTTGCAACCACACCTGGAGAGATTATTACTTAGATGTGGTGCGTACCACAGTGCACCAGCTATGATTGAAGAGTGATGCAGTGCAAAGTGTGGCATGATCGGGAGTTTGGGAGTTCACAGGGGACTCCTCCACCCTCACCTTATTGCTTCAAACCAATCGCAAACACACAGGGGAGATTATTGCTTACATGCAGTGCATTGGGGGTTTACCAGGAAGGCAACTATGACTAAAGAGTGGTATGGTGCACAATCCGGAGTTCACGGGGAACACCTCTCATTTTATTTCTTCAAAGTGACTTCATGGGACAAATTACTGGGTAACACTTTAATTTAGGTACTGCAAAAATGCATCTACAGTAATTCCTCACTATATCGCGGTTCGACTTTCACGGCTTCACTTTGTCGTGGATTTTATATGTACGCATATCTAAATATATATCGCGGATTTTCGCTGGTTCGTGAATTTCTGCAGACAATGGGTCTATTTATTTCTGGTACATGCTTCCTTAGTTGGTTTGCCCAGTTGATTTCATACAAGGGACGCTATTGGCGGATGGTTGAGAAACTACCCAATAAGAGCGCGTGGTTAAGTTCCTGGGTGCTGATTGGCTCAGCGACAGAAAGCAGCATTCGATTCAGTGATACAGGGAACGCTACAAGACTTCCAGAGTTTCTAAAAAGTCCCTGGTTCCTGAAAAAAGTTTCTTTGGTGGGGAAGCACCTAATGAGCACTCACCTGGAAGTACCACCTAATGCAGTCATGAGGGATCAGGAATGAAGGTGTTGTGGACCTGACAAAGAGATGAGAAGCTCAACTGTTTTGAAAAAAAAGGAAAGCAAAGAAATGGGCCAGGATTGTGGTTGTACATAGAAATCCTTCACACAGGCAGTGGTTCCGTCAGTCAGCACATCATTTTTCTACTCCTTTTCTACAATCTGGCTGTGGTTCTGCAATTAGCTGGTGGTTAGATAGTGTTGTCTTTCATTTTGTTAATTAGTTTCTACGTTGGTTTTGATATATTTAAACAAATCTGTATCCTAATATGTACTATTCCTGTATTTAGTGGCCGGTAAAATCTGTTCTTGGATGTTGTCTTGAGAGTCGTCACTTCACATTGTGTAAGAACAAAGTAGTTTGTACTGTCATGTTGTATTCTTGAGGTGGCCATGATAGATTGGTTGCTGAGCTCTTTGAAGAGGATGACTGTGTTCTGTTCTGTGTGTTGTATTTACCCCATTGTTTGACGTCCATTGCATGCCCAGCCTGCCTGGAATGAGGACTCTCTCTGAATTGCCCTTCCCAAGATTTCAATTTTTATTTTTCTACAAGGATTTTTGGGGAATTTTATCTTGCAGTCTCAAGGCTAGAGGGACTGTTAAAAAACAGGGCCTGTTAAAGCCCATTGAGGCATTTCTTGTGTGATTTTGGGCTATACAACAAACAAAATTGTTGTTGTTACTGGTCATCGGAAAAAGGGGTCAATCTCACAATACTTTAGAAATGTGAAACAATGGTGGAAAGTCGTCACAGATTTGTATGATATGACACGCTCAGGCATTAAGAGTGTGAACTGCAGTTATCAATTATGACATCCCTGATGAGGAGAGGTCGTGTAATGTGACAGTTTCTTACTTTAATGTCAATGTCATTGTTTACTGAACATCGTGTTTTATCAGGCAGTTTGTTCTTCCCAGATAAGCATGATACAACAAATGGTTTTCTCTCATTTGTCTAACATGACTTTAACTTCGAATTTGAAATTCAGAAACATATTTACTACTGCCAAGAATTTTTGTACACCTACTTTTCCATTTTTTTCCCCTTTTGTTTTATTTGAAGTCATTTGCTTGTCAAGAATGTAAACTTTCTTTTTTCATTTATTTATTTTTTATTAACCAAGAAGGCAATTAACCTTGAGTCTGAGACAGCAAGAGACATAATAAAATTGACAATTTTCTCACTTCTTGTTTCATCACTATGTAGTTGCTTGTTCAGAAAATATTTAGAAAAAAAATGAAAAAAAAAAGTTGAGGGATTGAGGGTTTTTATTCCTCTCAGGTTAATTTGATGTATTTTTCCTAAATATAGACAGATACAGAAAAACATCTTCCTAACTTGAAGAAGAAAAATGAGACCTGGGGTGTGACCACCAGTGGGCGCACCAGCCGCCCAACCTCAACACAGAATGTTCTCTGGGCACAAGTCTCTGTGTTATTCACGTTTTATTTCCAAATGAGAAAATGCTTTTCCCTCACTCCCCACAGCAGCACAGTACAAAAACAGTCCAAAGCACAGTAAACCAGCATTTTCTTTCTTCCTTCCTTTGTTTTCTCTTCCTCCTTCTTCCTCCACTCCTCCTCCAGCAAGCTTTGTTTCTCTTCCTCCTGACACTGGCTTTGAGTGAAGTGAGGAAGCTCTTTTTATGATGCCATTTCAGGTGGACCGCCAGTATTATACAGAAGTACTTTCAGGTGTGGTGGAAACCAAAGTAGGGCTCTGCAGCTCCCCCTCGTGGCCCCCATAGAACCCAACAGGGATCTACCACACTGCAAATCTCGTGGAGCTCTGTGGGAATCTGAGCAGCAGCTGCACCCCAATGAGGCTGCTATCTAGCGCTCTGGTGGAGGCAGCATCCTGTGTGTACGTCTGCTCCCCCGGTCCTTCCTGTAAATTGGCATCCCTGCTGGAAAACAGCCACGGCCATCCGTCACAGGGGTCACATAATCAATAAGGATAAAGTGTTTTGATATGCATTCCATAATTAAAATATAGCATCCATCTTAGAATTATAAAAGGGTTAATAAATGTCAGCAGCCTGTTCAGGCATATCCGGAAACCAGTGTAAAATATGCAACAGGAGACAGCATAAAGTTTTGGGGTCCGCCAACCCCGTATATTGTACAGAAATTATATTATTTTTCAGTCTAATTATAAACAAAACAATCATTCATAACGCGACGCCGAACCATGGCGTCGCGGCCATTTTATTGGGGAGGAGCCGGAAGTGGAGGAATGCTGGGAAGGACCGTGAGGGAGGCTGGGATGGGTGACGTCAGGGCAAGATGGCGGAGGAAGGGCGGAAGTGCCGCACTGCGGTCAAAACTCGGCTATGAGGGAGGGAGGTCCTTTTTCCTATGAGAAAGCAGAGGGAGAAAGTTAGTACCCCACCATTCCCTGCCGGCGAACATGTTCCCAGGTGCGGTTGAATCAGTCCGCGGCCTCCTACTCGCGCGTGCGTGACACCAGGTAAAGGTTAAGTGAACAACAAAGACAAAAATGAAGTGGGAGCAGGATTATGTTATCTTTGATTCTAGCATGTCATTTAAAGCCCTAAAATTTTGGGAAATTGAGGCGCTTTCTAAATAAGCAGGATTCTGAGAAATCCGTGCATTTATTTCTAGTAGGATTGACTACGGCAATGTGGTGTTCACTGGATGTTCAGACTGTTCTTTATACAGCATCCAGATAATCCAAAATGCTGCGGCAAGAAGTATTGCAAGAACAATAAAATATGAACACATAACTCCAGTTCTTAAATCCTTACATTGGCTCCTGGTTAAGTTTAGAGCAGATTTCAAAATTCTCCTTTTAACATATAAAGACTTAAATGGCCAAGGTCTGGCTTACTTGAATGAACATATCATCACTTACAAACCAGAGCCACATTAAGATCTCAAGATGTTGGTCTGCTTATGATTCCAAGGATTAATAAAATTAAAGTGAGAGTTTAGATTTTAGTTACAGGGCCCCTAAACTATGGAATGGTCTGCCTGCTACTATAAGAGATGCCCCTTCGGTCTCAGCTTCCAAATCCCAGCTGAAGACTCACTACTTCAGTTTAGCACACCCTGACTAGAGCTGCTGATTAACTGTACAGACTGCATCTCTGTTGTTAGTCATTACACTAAAACATACAGTAAGTAATATGATAGTTATAATTTGTTACTAACGACCTCACTTATTCTGTTTCTCTTCTCTGTGCTCAAATGTGGCACTAGGTGCCACTGCCCACCTGCCATGTTTTTCTGCCTACCTAAGGTAAAGTCATCCCTGATGAAAGATCACAGGAATCATCAAGTAGAGGGGTCCTTTCATCGGATGGGAAAATACAAATTTCTAAATTACTTCTAAATGGAAATATCCCATTAAAAGAGAAGAATGGCTTGCTAGTGAAATAATGAGACGTAAGATTGACCCATTGATTTTGTGAAATTGGTTGCAATAAAAACCTGCAGCCACGGTGGGACGCCAGCTCTGGTGTTGAATAAATGAGTAAAGACGTTCATGGGAAAAAGAATGATGGCTTGTGTAAAATACGATCTTAAATTGCACAGACCATAGTCAGACTTCCTTGGTTGTTTTAGTTATTTAATGTATTTATTTTCTTTTGTCCACAGACCAAAAAAAACCCCAGAAATATACTTACCTTTTTTATCTAGTATGAAATGTAACCTGTCAACGCATCACGTTGCTATAATATATTATTGAACACCTGCAAGTAGAAAAATATCCAAAAGGTTACAAAATTAATCTCAATATGAAGGAAAAATGAAATGATGTATTTCTTTTAAATACACTTCTATCAAAATCAATATGAACAACTGCATCGCAGTTTTTTCATCCCATTCTGCCAAAGTGATAAAAATAGGCGAAAGTGACAAAATGCATCCCCTGTGCATCCCAATGTATATCTACGATTTCATGATTTATCACAGTCCTTCATATCTTTAGCTGTTTGTTACAATACTTGCCAACACCATTAATCATTCATATTTTTTAACATTTAAAGCCATCATTAATTCATTGTACATATTAAAACAAACTACAAGTTGGAAGGGTACAAATCAATAATACTTGAAACAGACAGGCTTAATGTATGATTTGTCATGTTCATATCCTCTGAATATCAAAGAAATAAACTTTCATATTTTATTTGAAGTATTGGACATTTTCATTCAACAGCAATTAAATATATATGGAAACCATCACAAATCTGAAGGCAGGTGTCTAATAAATGAATAGGATCTTATCAAGTAAAATCCTGGTAAAGGTTTTAAGAATTTGTATTGTATTATTATGCTGTATATAAAGAAATATTTTGTATTAAAAATAAGAAGGTCGGTAGGTCAATGCGAAAGCTGTGTTATATAACATAATGTAATGTGTCTCGCTACTCCATGGGCTGTGTGGAGTGGAAGAAGGGTTGGGGTGGAGTCTTGGGGGAACACACTTTGTGTGGGCTTGGGGCATTTCCCTAGAGGTACCTGAGTGGCAGGGGTCACAGTTAAATAACAGTGCTGTACAAAATTCAACGCTTTATGCTGAACCCAGGCAAGACACACCCCACAAAACTATTGCGCATGCACAGCGTTTTGTTCCTGAATTGTAACGCGCTCACAGTCTCTACCTGCTTGTTTGTGTTTTTCCAAGTTACAGTTTGCTGTTACCTTTTGTAACTGTGTATTGTGCGTTACTGACCAAGTAAGTCATTTCCTTTTTTGCAGCGTTAACTGTAACTTAATATCTTAGTTAAAGTTGCAACTTATGTTGACGGTCAGTGCAAGTATACAAAAGCGCTATTATGGCTATGTTTGCTGTTTGCGAAGGAACATATTGTTAAAACCCCTTATCAAGCGGGGTCATTTTTGCTAAATCGCTTGTAATTCGACCTCTCCAAATTAGAATCATTGCTGTTATTGAACTATCTGGAGTATAAACACATGTTTGGTCTCTTTGTAAAGGTAACATTCTCTAGTTTCACCCTTAGTAGTCAGAATCACTGTAGGTGTGACTGATCAAAAGTTATGCACATTAGAACTCACAAAAAAAACGAATTGTTTTGTTCTCGCCTACGTTTTTTTATGAAAATAAAGGAAAATAAAGCTGCAGTAGGTAGGTGGGGACAGAAACACACTATCTACAAACAGAATAACTTGTTGACTACTCACATTTCAAATTTGAAAAGAATACCTGTAAAAATGACATTTTGACACCAGTTTTTATGTGGGCATGTCCAGGGGCTTTTTAGAGGGACCTCTGGTTTATCCATTATCCACATTTTGGAACGTATGTTAAAAGTGCAATAACTTTTGAATGCTTCAACCCACAGATATCAATGAGGGCTCTACTGAAAGCTTACACCTCAAGGAATCTATATCTACACACAGTGTCACTCTATTAGTTATGGAAATTCATATTCCATAATAAAAACAATAAAAAATACACATTTCAATATAAAAATAGTCAAAACAAGTCTTATGGGCCAAAAAAATAATTTTTTAATAAAATGCACACAAACTATATATATTTTTTACTTTTTCCACGTGCCACTGATTGTAGCAATCCCTAGCAGGCAGAAAGCACAAGGGCATGTCACATGTCACTCTCTACCTCAGACTTCTCCTGATCCGATTCATCACTGTCACGCCGCGTACATGCCTCTACTTCTTCATCGAGAGTGTATTTACGTTTATCCATATTTAAAATGCGAAAAAACTTGGTGAGATCACAATAAACAACCACATACCAAGTCTGCAGACTGGCACAAAAGCCAGCTTCGCACAGCTCCGATTGGTTTTGTTTACAAGTTGGCATGGCAAGTTACATATCGGCGTGGCTGTAAGTCTGGAGTGTCACTCACAGCGTCCAATCAAACTGGTAGATTCTACCAGGGTTTGGAGTTGTGCGTCATCGTTCAGCTGTCTGTGACACTCGTTGGCTATACGAGGCTCCAGTCACCCCCCAGACCCCTCAAAATTGGCCAACTTAGGTGTCAATCAGAAGCTAACACTTCCGTGTAACATGCTTTAGCATGGTTATTGCCGACAGAAACAAATTACGTCTGATATGACCAATAGAAATGAAAACAAATGTCGGAGCTAGTCTCAAGTTAAGAAACGTTTTCTGGAGTCTTTGTCCCTTTGAGGATCTATCGTGTGTTTTGGACCTAATTGTTTTACTGGATTATATTCCCTGGAGCCTTACGGACAGAATGAGATCAATATTGCTCGGAAATATTGATGTTTGACTTGCAGAGAGCCGTCAAAGGTAGGAAAAGTCAACTCTTAAAAGTATTTACTTCTCTGTAAAAAAGGATTTAGTGTCAGTGCTGTGGTTGTTGTGTGTCAAAATGGTTTATATCATCGGAAAGACGAGACTCTGAGGTTTCATTTGATGTGTAGTATGTCGAGGTGCATGACAGAGGGGCATGCACACATGGCTGTGTCGTCGTCCAAGTGTAGTTATGTGCTGGGACCGGTATGTGTGCATGTTAAGAGGATCTGTGCACTGTTGACCTTTCGGGAGAGATGCGCTGTACTTTACTTCGCTCCAGGACGTTAAAATGTGTTGATTCTTGCAGTATTAAATGTAAAGGGTTGTTTTTTTTGTAAACGAATGCCGTCTTGGGTGTTACGCTGTACCTTTTAGTCTGGTTAATAGTGCCACCTACTGGTTTGATTAAACAATACGTAAAGTTGAGTGATATTTAACATTGCTCTTCCTGAATACTATGTAACTTTGACATTTAATTAGTTCTGTGCATATATGTATTTCATTTGTATTTGAGCAGTTATTGTATTCATTTATTTTTGTTTAGATACCATACTATACACGTACGTATACAAATCTATTAAAGTACTTGAAGCAAGCTGGAAAAGGGTATTATCTACTCTCTGGTGTAGTTGCGGTTCTTTCTAATCGAAGAATTAGGCCAGCAAGTGTACAATCAGCACAGTAACATACAACTGTCCCTCACAAGTGCGTCTGGGCAAAAAAAGGAGTAGTGTGTGGTTAGCGTGGAGAACCATTGGAGTAGGTAGGAAGACAGCATCAGGGTGAGAAGGGAGCCAATGGTTAAAGTGCAGGTAAGAGGAGGACAAGATGAAGACAACTTTGGGATAAACACACCGTCCTCTTTACAAAGAGACCACAGAGAGTCAGGACCTCGGTTTTACATCTCATCCAAAGGATGGGACCATTTTTACAGCACTGTGTAGGGCACCGTTTATATTGTGGCAGGCCGAATAAAAAGTCAGTCAGCATTGGGAAGACTTCCCCGTAAAAACAACTCCTATGTGTCTTATTCGACTGACCGACACAATGATATTCTCAAACTCATTTAACCTTCTTAGCATTACATTTTTTCTCCAAAAAAAAATGTAAAAACGGTTGGATTGTATGGCTTGAAAAATGACATTTTTATTAAATCTCATCTTTTTACTGTAAATGTGCAAAACACTAAAAGTACAAAGGCAGAAGTGTAGAAAGATACAAAAATAATAATAATAATAATATGAACAGCATACTGCACATGTGCGAGTAATGCAAGTGTCACTTTTAAATTCCCAGTCACTTTTGGTTTCACTGACCATTTGAATTTCATTACCTGAAGACAGATTCACTTCGTCGTCACTGCTGATAAAAGGAGTTTCTTACGAGATGCAATTATAAGGCTAGGAGAAGACATGTCTACCGCGTTGCTCAGGTAACACTCGGCACTAATGCTGTTGGCACTTTTACAGCCCAAGTAAACCTCGGGTCTTACACGAAACGCCTCTACACAGCTGCCCGAGTGACACTCAGGACTAACGCTTTTAGCACTTCTTGCAGCCTGAGTGATGCTCAGGTTTAATGTAATTTGAGGTCACAGGAGGCTGACACTAGGCCACGAAAAAGAACACCAGTCCTTCACACATGGAAAGAAGATAATGTCCAAGTTCAGCATAGAGAAATAACAAAGAGAAATGGACGTCAAATAGACAGGGTACCAAGGTAGAAACTTGACTATGTCATAATTGCTGTTTGCATTGAAGCAATAAAAAATAAAACAAACATACAGTATGTTGTAGGGTTGTCTGACTCAGGAATTCATTTTCTGATGTCACTTTCCTCTGTCTTTTTGTCAATTTGTCTTTCCTCCATGCAGCACTATGTCAAGGTTAACACTTTGCCCGTTGGCATGAGAATCCTGAATGCAATGCAGCAGGTTTGCACAATGATGATGTATTTGTTGAGACTACTTAAAAGGACAGTTACACAGTCTCACATTTATTTCAGATTAGGTTAATTCTTCACGATCTTCATGCTTTGTTTTGAGAATTGTTTGGGATTGACTTTGGCCGTGAATTTAGACTTTGATTTTTGGTTTAGCATTTCTGGTCTTGATGTTTCTCTCTTTGATCTTTTGATCATTTGCTTCTTTTTCTGACCCGGCCTTTTCTCATAAATTGTACTCATCTCTCGCTGAAGTCAATGCAGGTTAGTGGTAGGTGGTTGCTCCAAGTAGACAAATAGAGTAAAAATGGAAGGACCATTGGTCCTATAATACATTGTTTGTATTTTTTAAGCTTCTTCATGAGAAAGCGGGTTCCAAAATGAAGGCCAATTTTCTGTCGTCCTGCTCTTGATATAGAAAGCACGCTAGGAACATAGCTGAAGTGCTGTAATGGTTCCCTGGTGTGGTGGACTGATTTCTATTATATTAGCTGATAAATATTTTCCATGTCTTTATTTGTAAGTTATATAAAGTAAACATAATATTAGTGTATCGGGAGGCTGTTTTACTTCATTGATGAGAACAGCGGTACTTTGATGTTTACCTAACAAACCCCTCAGCCTTTAGGATGAAATTTATGGTGAGGGAGGATGGAGCATCAGACCAACTTGGCAAGGGTGACTGTTTTTGGACATGGAGCTTATAAGCCATCCACCGCAGGAAGGCCAGAATCTCCTCTGTTGTCTTTGCTTTGTGCTTGGGGTCGTTGTCCCGTTGGATCACACGCCTTTAGCCCAGTTTGAGGCTCAAAGTTCTCTGGAGGAGGTTTCATTAAGGATGTCTCTGTACTTTGATCCGTGCAACTTTTGCTCTACGCTGTCTAGTCTCCTAGTCCGTATTGCCATGCTTCACATTTTGAATACTAAGGCACAGGTGATGAGCAATGCTCCAAATATGACACTAAGAACTAAACCAAACAGTTCAGTCTTGGTTTCATCTGAACAGAGAATCTTGTTTCTTATCATCTGAGGGTCCTTCAGGTGCCTTTATGCAAACTTCAAGCAGGTTTTCTGTAGCACTGCCGCATACATTTATTATTTGTGGTTTTCATTTTGTCACTCTGTTGTGTTATTACCAATGTAAACCCTGTCTCTGCCTGAACATATATAGAAAAGAGGGTAAGGCCTAAGATGGGCTTATTGGGTAAACTTCAATAAGGGAGGACCTTTGTGAGGTTTGAGTCTATTATAGCAATTTTTGGGAGATTGCCATGGAAACAGATGTGGAAGGACAGTTAAAAAAGAGTGCAAAAAGACAACAACAACAACAACATTTATTTATATAGCACATTTTCAAGACAGGAAAGGAAGATGAAGAACAGAGCGCGAGCTTTATGGCAGAGGTGACAGATGTGAGCTATTCAAAGCCAGGAAAGAGACTGTCTCAGTGGAGCGCCAAAGTCTTACACAGTTTGGAGACAAAGAGATCCCAGTATACCGAATGAGTTGGACAGGAAAGTGGAAATGTTGTGGGATATTTTATTTTATGAAAGGACAAAAATGTGTGGGCATTGTAGGATATTTTGGGTTCATGATTTTTCGAGTTTTTTGTATACAGTATGTGTTGGTAAAGGGGTGTGCAGTTACGGGATCTGAATATTGTTGTTGAGTTTATGTAATTTGGATATAGTTGATTTACTACATTTGGTTCTCCACACTGTTTTTCTGGGTCATTTTTTTGTATAAGTTAATTTTACTATTTGATGTAATCTGTCGGCATCACAGGAAGGGGTCCGAAGGTAGTTTGGGGTTGACCTGCAATCTGATTCTAGCACATCGCTAAAAACGTGGTGAATCATAGCAGTTATGACCGCTATATTTCATTTGATGTCTGGCTGTCTCAGCCGTAAGGCTCAGATTATTGGAATATTGCAGTGGTAGTTGTCCTTCTGGGAGTTTCACCCATCCTCCCACAGGTTCTATGGTGCTCTGTGACAATCAGAGTCTTGGTCACCTGTTTTACTAAGACCCTTACCCACTAATCCCTCAGTTGGGACAGACAGCCAGCTCTAGAAAGGGTCATGGTTGATCCTAAATTCTTCTATTTAAGAGTTACAGAGTCCACTGTGCTCTTGAGAACCTTCAGTGTAACAGAAATGTTTTTGTAGCCATCCCCAGAACCCATGCCTTGATGCAGTCATGTCTCCAAGTTCTGCAGGTAATTCCTTTGACCTCATGGCTTGGTTTTTGCTCAGCTGTGGAACCTCCTCTAGATAGGTGAGTGTGCCTTTCCTAATCATGGCCAATCAATTGATCAGACCAGAGGTGGACTCCAACCAAGTCAGTGATGATCAATGGAATGAGATGGACTGGAGCCAGATTTCAAGTGTCATAGTAATGGGTCTAATTACTTGTATTAATGTGACATTTCAATGCGTTATGTTTAATACATTTATATATATACTGTGTTTTTCTTTCTAAGAAATACAATTCAAATACAAAAACACCATGTGTTTCTCTTTTTATAAAATACAATTTAAAAAAATAATTTGTTTCTCTTTCTAAGAAATACAGTTAAAAAATATATATATATATATATATATATATATATATATATATATATAATGTGTTTCTCTTTCTATGAAATAGAATTAAAAATATATAAATATAATGCCCTCCTTGAGCCATCACCTTATCGTGGTGGAGGGGTTTGCGTGTCCCAATGATCCTAGGAGCTATGTTGTCCGGGGCTTTATGCCCCTGGTAGAACCACCAAGGCAAACTGGTCCTAGGTGAGGGATGAGACAAAGAGCGGTTCAACACCTCCAATGAAGAATAAAAACTGTGGACGACGTTTTCCCTTGCCCGGGCTGGGTCACGGGCCCCTCTGGAGCCAGGCCTGGAGGTGGGGCTCGATGGCGCGCCTGGTGGCGGGCCTGCACCCATGGGGCTCGGCGGGCACAGCCGAAGAGGTAACGTGGGTCCTCCTCCCATGGGCTCACCACCTATGGGAGGGGCCAAGGAGGTTGGGTGCAGTGTGAGTTGGGTGGTGGCGGGCGGGACCTTGGCGGTCTGATCCTCGGCTACAGAAACTGGCTCTTGGGACGTGGAATGTCACCTCTCTGAAGGGAAGGAGCCTGAGCTAGTGCGCGAGGTGAGAGGTTCGGCTAGATATAGTCGGACTCACCTCGACACAGCTTGGACTCTGGAACCAATCTCCTTGAGAGGGGCTGGACTCTCTACCACTCTGGAGTTGCCCCGGTGAGAGCGCCGAGCAGGTGTGGGCATACTTATTGCCCCCACTTGGAGCCTGTGCGTTGGGGTTTACCCGGTGGACGAGAGGGTGGCCTCCCTCCGCCTTCGGGTGGGGGGAAGGGTCCTGACTGTTGTTTGTGCGTATGCACCGAACAGCAGTTTGGAGTATCCACCCTTTTGGAGTCTCTGGAGGGTTGCTAGAGGGCATACCTTCTGGGGATTCCCTCGTTTTGCTGGGAGACTTCAATGCTCCACGTGGGCAATGACAGTGAGACCTGGAAGGGCGTGATTGGGAGGAATGGCCCCCCCGATCTGAACCCGAGCGGTGTTTTGTTATTGGACTTCTGTGCTCGCCACGGATTGTCCATAACGAACACCATGTTCAAGCATAAGGGTGTTCATATGTGCACTTGGCACCAGGACACCCTAGGCCTCAGGTCGATGATCGACTTTGTGGTGTGTCGTGGACTTGCGCCATATGTCTTGGACACTTTCGGGTGAAGAGAGGGGCGGAGCTGTCAACTGATCACCACCTGGTGGTGAGTTGGCTTCGATGGTGGGGAAGATGCGGTCAGACCTGGTAGGCCCAAGCGTGTTGTGAGGGTCTGCTGGGAACGGCTGGCAGAGTCCCCTGTCAGAAGTAGCTTCAACTCCCACCTCCGGCAGAACTTCAACCCGTCCCGAGGGAGGTGGGGACATTGAGTCGAATGGGCCATGTTCCGTGCCTCTATTGTTGAGGCGGCTGACGGAGCTGTGGCCGCAAGGTGGTGGTGCCTGTCGGCGGCAATCCCGAACCCGTTGGTGGACACCGCGTGAGGGATGCCGTCAAGCTGAAGAAGGAGTCCTATAGGACTTTTTGTCCTGTGGGTCTCTGGAGGCAGCTGATAGGTACCGGCAGGCCAAGCGAAGCGGCTTCGGTTGTTGCTGAGGCAAAACTTCGGGCATGGGAGGAGTTTGGAGGCCATGGAGAGCGACTTTGGACGGCTTCGAGGAGATTCTGGTCCACCGTCCGGCGTCTCAGGAAAGGGAAGCAGTGCAGTGTCAACACCGTATATGGTGGGGATGGTGTGCTGCTGACCTCACTTCGACGTTGTGGGTCGGTGGGGGAGTACTTGAAGACCTCCTCAATCCCACTAACATGCCTTCCAATGAGGAAGCAGAGCCTGGGGACTCTGAGGTGGGCTCTCCCATCTCTGGGACTGAAGTCACCGAGGTGGTCAAAAACTCCTTGGTGGCAGGGCCCGGGGTGGATGAGATCGCCGGAGTTCCTTAAGGCTCTGGATGTTGTAGGACTGTCTTGGTTGACACGTCTCTGCAACATCGCATGGACATCGGGACAGTGCCTCTGGATTGGCAGACCGGGGTGGTGGTCCCCTCTTTAAAAGGGGACGGAGGGTGTGTTCCAACTATAGAGGGATCACACTCCTCAGCCTCCCTGGAAAAGTCTATTCGGGGTTCTGGAGAGGAGGGTCCGTCGGATAGTCAACCTCGGATTCAGGAGGAACAGTGTGGTTTTAGTCCCTGGTCGCGGAACAGTGGACCAGCTCTTCACCCTTAGCAGAGTCCTGGAGGGTGCATGGGAGTTTGCCCACCGGTCTACATGTGTTTTGTGGACTTGGAAAAGGCATTGACCGTGTCCCTCGGGAATCCTGTGGGGTGCTCGGGAGTATGGGGTACGGACCCCTGATAAGAGCTTTTCGGTCTCTGTACAACCGGTGTCAGAGTTTGGTCCGCATTGCCGGCAGTAAGTCGAGCCCGTTTCCAGTGAGAGTTGGACTCGCCAGGGCTGCCCTTTGTCACCGATTCTGTTCATAACTTTTATGGACAGAATTTCTAAGCGCAGCCAGGGTGTTGAAGGGGTCGGTTTGGTGGACTCAGGATTGGGTCACTGCTTTTTGCAGATGATGTTGTCCTGTTTGCTTCATCAGGCCGTGATCTTCAGCTCTCTCTGGATCGGTTCGCAGCTGAGTGTGAAGCGGCTGGGATGAGAATCAGCACCTCCAAATCCGAGACCATGGTCCTCAGCTGGAAAAGGGTAGAGTGCCCTCTCAGGGTTGGGGGGGGAGATCCTGCCCCAAGTGGAGGAGTTTAAGTATCTCGGGGTCTTGTTCACGAGTGAGGGAAGAATGGGCGTGAGATCGACAGGCGGATCGGTGCGGCAATCCGCAGTGATGCGGGCTCTGCATCGGTCTGTCGTGGTAAAAAAAGAGCTGAGCCGTAAGGCAAAGCTCTCAATTTACCAGTCGATCTACGTTCCTACCCTCACCTATGGTCATGAGCTATGGGTAGTGACCGAAAGAACGATCGCGAATACCAGCGGCTGAAATGAGTTTCCTTCGCAGGGTGTCTGGGCTTTCCCTTAAAGATAGGGTGAGAAGCTCAGTCATCCGGGAGGGGCTCAGAGTAGAGCCGCTGCTCCTCCGCATCGAGAGGAGTCAGATGAGGTGGCTCGGGCATCTGATCAGGATGCCTCCTGGACGCCTCCCTGGTGAGGTGTTCCGGGCACGTCCAACCGGGAGGAGGCCCCGGGGAAAACCTAGGACACTTTGTCTCCCGGCTGGCCTGGGAACACCTTGGGATTCTCCCGGAAGAGCTGGAAGAAGTGGCCGGGGAGAGGGAAGTCTGGGCTTCTCTGCTTAAGCTGCTACCCGCCGACCTGACCTCGGATAAGCGGAAGAGGATGGATGGATAAATATAATGTGTTTCTCTTTCTAAGAAATACAATTCAAATGCAAAAATATAATGTGTTTCTCTTTCTATAAAAAAGAGTTAAAAATATATCAATATAATGTGGTTTTCTTTCTAAGAAATACAATTCAAATACAAAAACACAATGTGTTTCTCTTTTTATGAAATACAATTTAAAAAAATAATGTATTTCTCTTTCTAAGAAATACAATTCAAATGCAAAAATATGTGTTTCTCTTTCTATTAAATAGAATTAAATATATATATATATATAATGTGTTTCTCTTTCTATAAAAAAGAGTTAAAAATACAGTATATCAATATAATGTGTTTCTCTTTCTATGAAATACAATTAATATATATATATATATATATATATATATATATATATATATATATATATATATATATATATATATATATATATATATAATGTGTTTCTCTTTCTATGAAATACAATTAAAAATATATAAATATAATGTGTTTCTCTTTCTATGAAATACAATTCAATACAAAAATAGAATGTGTTTCTTGCCAGAGTAAACATTGCGTTTTTCCAATGCAGCAGTAACTGGAGGCAAAAACAAAGCAGAAGGCGTAATTCGAGACAGATTAAACATTTACACCAGTGTGAATTTTTAAACTGACTTGCCTGCAATGTCAACTAAAAATCAATCTTTTCTGATTTATGAAAACTTCCAGCTTTAAGGATATTGTCAGTTAAAAACTAATTTTGCATCCAAATTCGCATATGAAACCAAAGATATATTTCCAATCAGTATACAGTACATTACTTTACAGGGACAATTTTAGCAACTTGTGATTCATGAAGTGCAGACTCTAATCATCCAAAATATTTCTTTTCAATGCTTTGGCTTTCTGTCCAACCAGGTCTTCCCATTTATTATCTGCAGACAGAAAAGGAAAAACAAAAGTAAACACCTTTTGGACAAGATATCAAGGTTAAACAAAAAGAAGTTTGTTGGGCTGGTTAGCCAAGGTGAAGGTGCTATCCTAGCGCTGCCCACTGGGTGGCTCATGCCAATAATGACACCTCCTTCCGAGGCAGCCCTGGTTTTTATGGTTGCTGAACAGGAAGTGGCGGATGCAGTTGGCCTCACTGGGTGGCTTCTCAGTACTGTGGAAATTAAGGATATACATAATTTACCTAGACTTTCAAAAAATGTTTGGCTCGGTCCTACACCAAAGATTAATTCTGAAACCAGAAGCTGTAGACATCAGAGGTAACCTAAACAATTGGATCTTTAATTGCTCAACCAAGAGGAGATAAAGAGTGCCTATAAGAGGAGAATGCTCCACAGTTAGTGCGGTCATCAGTGGAGTCCCTCAGGAGTGTGTTGTTGGACTTTTACTAATTTATATTAATGACACTGATTCTGGTATAGTTAGCAAACATGTGACATTTGCAAATTGGAGGGTAAGCAGACACTGAAGAGGCAGCCTAAAGAATTCAAAAAGACCTGGACAAGCTTCAGAACTGTCTGAACACCTGGAAAATGCAGTGTAATGAAGAAAAGTGCAATACGTGGGCAAAAGGGAAATCAGTTATAAATGCAAGATGGGAGACAGGAAGCAACCTCTGAGAAGGATTTAAGGGTTTATATTGATACAACATTTTCATCAACTAAGCAATGCTCAGAATAAATATAAATTGAAGAATGTTATGGTTAAACTGTATAATTCACTAAGAACACCACACCTGCATTATTGTGTGCTCTCTGGTACAAGAAAGACATAGTAGCACTTGAAGCTGTGCAGAGGTGAGCAACCAAGTGCATCCCAGGACTTGTCCTACTCAAAGAATTAAACCTCGAGCAGAGGAGACAGCATTGGGATCTAATCCAGGTATTTAAAATCTGCAAAGGCACTGATAAAGGAGATCCAGCAACCTTCTTTCAACTTAAGGGAGAATCACATACTGGAGGACATCAGTGGAAATCAAGGGGAATTGAATTTAGCACTGAAGTCAAGAAGGATTTCTTCAAGCAAAGAGTTGTGGATCTTTAGAACAAACTACCAAGACAAGGAGCTGATGGAGATGCCTTGAAAACCTTTAAGAAGAATCTGGATGAGATACTGAAACAGCAAAGCTATTAGTTAAACAAACGAGCAACAAATGGGCTGAATGGTCTCCACTTGTCTGTCAAATTTCTTATGTTTTAATGTTTGTTCTGGTGGGTTATTACATATCTCGATTGAGACTGAGAGGAGATCCTCCGATGTACATTAGTGACACCATCTTTGTGGTTAATTGAATGTTGCCCTAATCTACCCTGACATTGTTTATATATTGCACATATTGATGTTGGGTTTTAGGTTCCTAGTCTACAACCTGAGAAGTGCAGGTCCATAGAAATGCAAAGTAAGGTTCACCCATCTGTTACCAAATTCGCTTCTTCTATTAAGGAGCTCAGACTGTCGACTCCCATGCCAGCAGCGTTAGCCATAAAGCTGGAAGTAACTGCTTACAGGACTCCACTCCATTGAAGGGCACACTAACACACTGATACACAAGCACTCTCTCGAACACTCATACCATGCAAGTTTAAAGTCACCAGTTACCTTAACGTTTGTCATTGGGATGTGATGTTATGAGTAGAAAACCAGAGGAACAGACCAACAGATACAAGTCTGGTAAAAACAGAAATCTTTAAACACTCTGAGGCCAGAAAACCAAAAGAAAAGATCAAAACCCGAAGTCACATCCAGAACATTGTAACAGGAGTAGTAATCAAAATATCAAAGCCCTCAAAGTAACTTTGACCCTAACTAACACTAACGAAATATTTTACAAAAATAATTTTTGACAAAAAAAATCAGAACACTTGATTTTAAGAAACTGTGTGTCATCACCTTGTGTAGGTAGGGCATAATCATATAGCACTTTGCGGGACCCTTGTATCACATTATGGGCAGAATAACCATAAACCATGAGCAATGCAAACATCCTCATAAAATAGTGATGAAAATCCAAACAAATGAACAGAAAATGCTGTCGAGAAAAAAAATTGTGGGAACACTTAAATCACGTATGAAATATTCAAGTGGAAAATGTTTACTGAGTAATGCTGTGCAATTCTTTGAGAACAAAAAGATGTAACAACAGTCGCTGGAAACCAAAATCACCAACCTATTGAGGGCTGGAATCAACATCTCACAGAAAATCAAAGTCAAAACTTGAAATCATGGGCTGATGCGACTTGTGTGAGTTTCATCATGGCAACTAATAATGTGACTCAGTTGTGGTTTGGCCCCCATGTGCCTGTGCGCACTTCTGACAATGTCTGGGCATGCTCCTGATGAGATGGTGGATGGTGCCCTGGGGTCTCTCCTCCCAGACCTGTGATCTCCTGGACCATCTGTGGTGCTACTTGACAGTGATGAATGCGCCAATACATAATACCCCAGAAGGTCTCAATTGGATTCAGGTCTGGAGAGCTTGAAGGCCAGTCAATCCAGGAACTGCCTACATACCCTGGCCCCATGAAGTGGGGTATTGTCCTGCACCAGAAGGAAATCTAGGGCCCACTGCACCAGTATAAGGTCTGACAATGGCTCTGAAGATCTCAACCTGACACCTTAACAACAGTCAGGGTACCGCTGCATAGCATGTGGTGGTCTGTGCAACCTTCCAAGATATGTCTCCCCAGACCATCACTGAATTGCCGGATGATGTTGCAGGCTTCATAACATTCACCATGTCATCTCCAAACTCTTTTATGTCTGTCACATGTGCTCAGTGTAAACCTGCTCTCATCTGTAAAGAAAACAGGGCGTCAATGGCACAGCTGCCAATTGTGTATTCTCTGGTGAATGCCAATAGAGCTATACAGTGGGCTCTGAGCACAGGTCCCACTAGAGGATGTCAAGCCCTCCTGCCACCCCCTTGGAGTCTGTTACTGACAGTTTGGTTAGAAACATGCACACTAGTAGCCAGCTGGAGGCCATTTTGCAGGTCTCTGGAAGTGCTCCACCTGTTCTTACTCACACAAAGGAGCAGATTCCAGTTCTGCTGCAGGGTTGATACCCCTCTATGTCCCTGTCCAGTTCTCCTCGTGTAATGGCCCGTCTCCTGTTGTCTACTCCATGCCACTGAGACTGTACCAACGAATAGATGCTGTCTTTGGCAAAAAAAAATAAATTAAAAATTAAAGGACCACTTTGAAAACACATCAGATGTCAAAGGAAAAAATATCCTGCTGGCTATCTCTACTGATATGGTAATGTGTTAGGAACAAAAAGATGCCACATCGTTTGATGGAAATTAAAATTATCAACCTACAGAGGGGATGAATTCAAAAACACCCTGGAAATCAAAGAGAAAAAAATGATGTGGCAGGCAGGTTAGTCCATTTTGCAGAAATTTCACTGCAACAACTCCTAATCATCCTCAGTAGTTTGTATCCCGCCACATGCTTGTATGCATACCTGACAACGTTGGGAGGGCATACTCCTAATGAGACAATGGATGGTGTCCTGGGGAATCTTCTCCCAGATCTGGACCAGAGCATCACTGAGCTCCTGGACAGTCTGAGGTGCAACATGCCAGCGTCGGATGGACCGAAACATAATGTCCCACCCAGAGGTGTTCTATTGGATTGAGGTCAGGTGAGTAAGCGTGGGGGCCAGTTAATGGTATCAATTCCTTCATCCTCCAGGAACAGCCTGCATACTCTCGCCACATGAGGCCGGGCATTGTCGTGCATCAGGAGGAACCCAGAACCCACTGCACCAGCATAGGCTTGTGTTCAGGGTGAACCTGCTCTCATCTTTGAAAAGCACAGGGTGCCAGTGGTGGACCTACTGATTCTGGTATTCTACGGCAAATGCCAATCAAGCTCCATGGTGCCGGGCAGTGAGCACAGGGCCCACTTGAGAATTTCATGCCCTTTCTTCATTAAAGCATTGCGGTGGTTGCATCATGTTATGTGGGTGCTTCTCAATGACATGAACTGGAATATAGGTCAGAATTGAGGGAAGGATAAATGCAGGCCAATACAGAGAGGTCCTTGAATAAAATCTGCTCCATAGAAAAAACACGACCTCAGACAGGGGTGATAGTTCACCTTTCAACTTACAGTCAAAATTGCGCTGGAGTGACTTTGGATCAAGTCTCTGACTGCCCTTGAGTGGCCCAGCCAAAGCCCACACTTAAACCGCCATAGAACATCTGTGAAGATGGCAGGTCACAGAATCTTCCCATTCAGTCTGAAGGAGCTTGAGAGGATCTGCCAGGGAGAAAGGGAAAAATTGCCTGATTCCAGTAGCGCAAAGCTTGTAGGTAGTTCTTTCTTTGCATTTATATAGCGCTTTTCTAATTACTCCAAACGATCAGCAATTGCAAGTTAAGGGCCTTGATCAAGGGCCCAACAGAGCAGAGTCACTTTTGGCATTTGTGGGATATGAATCGGCAACCTTCTGATTGCCAGTGCAGATCCCTAGCCTCAGAGCCACCAATCCACTGTAGTTACCAAAGAATGTCAATGTCAAATTTATTTATATAGTACATTTAAAACAACATAGGAATGCTGTGGCCAAAGTGCTTTACAATAATAGAATAAAAGAAAAACATACAATTAACATGAATAACGTAAATAGAAATAAAATAATAATAAATAAATATTATAATAAATAATCATAATCAGGAAACCAGTAAATCAGTACAGTAATGCCTCCTCGATCACGGGGGTTGCGTTCCAGAACCCCCCATGATAGATGAAAATTTGCGAAGTAGAAACCATATGTTTGTATGGTTATTTTTATATATTTTAAGCCCTTATAAACTCTCCCACACTGTTAACATTATTAGAGCCCTCTAGACATGAAATAACACCCTTTAGTCAAAAGTTGAAACTGTGCTCCATGACAAGACAGAGATGACAGTTCTTTCTCACAATTAAAAGAATGCAAACATAACTTCTCCTCAAAGGAATGCATGTCAGGAGCAGAGAATGTCAGAGAGAGAGAGAGAGAGAGAAAAGAAAACAATCAAAAAATCAATACGTACTTTTGGGCTTTTAAGTATGCCGAAGCACCGCGATAAAGCAGCATTTTTTAGAGGAGCGTCCGTATCCTCTAGGCAAACAGCCTCTGTGCAAACAGCCCCTCCGTCAGACGCAGACAATGTCAGAGAGGGTGAGAGAGAGGCAGAGACAAGCAAACAATCAAGCACCGCGCGGGACGCACATCGTATATCATTGAGGAGTTTTATTTAATATGTAATACATGTTCTGATTGGGTAGCTTCTAAGCCATCCGCCAATAGCGTCCCTTGTATGAAATCAACTGGGCAAACAAACTGAGGAAGCGTGTACCATAAATTAAAAGACCCATTGTCCGCAGAAATCCGTGAACCAGCGAAAAATCCGTGATATATAGTTAGATATGCTTACATTTAAAATCCGCGATGGAGTGAAGCCGCGAAAGTCGAAGCGCGATATAGCAAGGGATTACTGTATTACTGAAGGTAACGGAATGCAAGTGAATACAAATGAGTCTTTAATCTTGTTTTGAACAGTTCAATTGTAGACGACTCCTTTATGTAATGAGTTAAAGAGTTCCACAGGTGAGGAGCAGCAGGAACAACATATTTAGCATGTTTAAAAAGTGAGGGCACAACTCCCTCACTAATAGAACCATTGATAATGGCTAGTAAAGATGGACCCAAAACATCAAAGGCTTCCACTACGAGGTGTGGTGGTACAATATCAAGAGGACTAAGAGCTGGTTTAAGGGTGTCAATAGTTCTTTTTAACTGTGAAAGTCAGACAAGATCAAAAGATTCCAGGACAATACCATGATTAACAGTAGGAAGTTTGTAGCCAGTTGGAACAATACCACAGAGAATTTTATCAATTTTACTGACAAAGAATGAAAGAAACAGCTCACATGAAAGAACAGTACTATTTAATCCCATCACAGAATGAGGGTGAATGGCCGCATTAATTGAATTAAATAAGACCCTAGAATTCTTAGAATGACGGGATACTAAATCAGCGAAGAAATCATGTTTAGCTTTCTTAACTGCAACCTGGAAGTTGAACAGAGAAGTCCTAAAAATCTGTTTAGAAACAATCAGCCCATCTTTTTTCCAACGCCGTTCCACAGTTCAACAGGCACGGCGCAGCGATCGCATAGTTTCATTTAGCCAGGGGGCAGGTCTTTCCTTATTACAGAGTATCTTGGACAGAGCAATTGAGTCTAAAACCGTTTTACAAGAAGAATTCAATTCTAAGACAGAATCATCGATACCATCATATTGGACATGCACAATAAGACTAGAGAATATGGTTTTAAAATCGGATATACTAGAAGCGAGAGCAGCATGGAGCACAATTAGTAGGGACATCTACAGTAATATTCAAATCCAAGAAGAAGACTCAAAGCTGGAATTAGTGCTCAAAGAGGCTACAACAGAGCATTGAATTAAGGGCCTGAATACTTCTAGGAATGAGAAATTTCAGTTTGCGAGTTTGAATAGATTTTCAAACCTTTGTGAAAAAATGTTTACACATTGTCATTATGGGTTATTGAGTGTAAAGTGATGGACAACAATTTGAGATGTATCCGTAAAAAATGAAATCTTGACTGTGCAGAAAGTAAATACTTTATGAATCCACTGTGTTTCTATGTATCAAAATAATACAAGAAAGTCTAAACTTATATTAAGAAGAATAGTTACTTGCAAAGTAGACGTTTAAAGTGACCCGGTCATATTAAATCACTCTGTTGTCAAATGTATCCATTCAAAATGAAATCTACAATACAATAAAGTGTGCCGAAAATGAAGGGCTCTGATAACTTTCTGAATCCAATGCAAATCAATGTCAATTTAAATCTATTTTATGTCATTTTCAGATGGATAATTCTAGAATGATTACAATTTTAAGTTACAACAGAGAGAAGCAAAACTAACCAAGGCTCTGATTTTACAACAAGACCATCATAAAGAGTAAAACTCTTCTATAAATGATTCTACACCTTTGGTTAGTGTGGAATATCCTCTCTGCCTCATTTAAAGTGAATTTAGAGAAACACATCTTCTTTATAAATAAATGTAAATAAAAATCTAATTTAAAGTGAAAGGATCAGAGGTGTCATTCTTTCAGGCCCATAAATTAAATTTTTTTTAAGAATTCTGACCTCTGTAGACATCATATAACCCCATCTGTAACCTCAATCTACTCATTTCAGTTACTTTTGAAAAGAATAACACCCTGAAGATACACTTCATTATGCCAAACGCTCTGTAGCTGTGCATTGCTCCTTTATTACATATAGATATTATAATTACAATGCCACATAAAGAAGATTACAAAGTCAAGCAATTGTATCGCAGTAAATAAGCATAAAAACAGTTAGTCCTCAGGTCAACAGAAAAATACATTTTTCCCATAAACCTAAGTGGAGACTATTATATGTAATTTTGTTATGTATTATTCTTCACTTCTTCAGTGATACACCATCAAGGTGTGGTGAGCTGATAAAATAAAGGTGATAGAAAATTTTAAATTCTAAATCACAAAACGGAATGGGGCCTAATCATTTAAAATAATTATCTGTTTGGAATGAACTGTTATGCCTCAATAAGTAATGCTCTATGGATTCATTTATAATGCTTTATGGATTTAATATACACAGGTGTAAATGGAAACATGTTAGATGAAATCGAAAATATTCAATAATCACAAACTGATTTATTCAAGGAAAGCTGTGTGATGCATTAAAAAAAAATAATAAATAAGACCTCCGTTTTTTCTTATTTTGCAGTCTGTTCCTTGGCAACCATTACAGAAGAAATTTTCCAAAAAATGGCATTTATGTATTCTTTCAGACATAGTAAAAATCAAAACAATTTTACCATGAACGATGCTGACAAATTTTCCTTCATTGAGCTCAGCAGGCTATTTTATATTCATTTATTTCATTTTTCACATTCACCTTCTTCATTGCCCACACAGTCTACATTACTGGAAAAACTGAAATGTATTTATTAAACACTAATTAATATGCATGTAGTATGCACAGCAAACATACAACATCATGTGGAAGACTGGATTCTGGCAAAGAAGACTCGGTGTCTGTGCTGGAAAACCTGTAAGTGTTGTCAGCGAAAGATTCCAAGACTCAAAGTTTACTTTAAAGAATGGAGGACAGCCACATATTTTAGAAGCAGTCCAGGGCTGCCAGGTTTTTAAAAATGTATAGCTCAAGAACAGCTTAAAATTTGCAAAGAAAATATCCCAATAACTGAGGTAGACAAAGTGACACACCAGAAAGTGGGTCGGGGTCGGAGCAGGAGAGTGTGGAGAACAAGATGGTTAGGTATATCCTATTGAAGCCCCAGGGGGAGGGTCCCCTCAAAGATATTTCAGAGTGATAGAATGAATATAAACCATAACACAAGGGGGTGGGAGACCAAATTAATGAAAAATATGGTAAAAATGTGGTGGCGGAAGGTTGGAAAATAGCCCAAAATATCTCAATATTCCCCTAAAAAATGCACCCTGCAAAAGCCCATTTTTTTTTCCCACAAACGGCAATAAAAAATAGCCCAATTGGGAAAACAAGAAAATAAACACAGACCTGGCAACACTGCAGCAGTCCCGTTTGATAGAACCTCTCGAAGGATGACATATGACTGCTGCTTAGTTTTCTGTCACTCTTCAGAGTAACTGTGCAAGTCATCACTTGTCCACCCATTAAACTTCACATACACTTTATGACAAGTTGGTCAGAGAGCACCACACGGCCTTCTTCCTGT
Source organism: Polypterus senegalus (assembly GCF_016835505.1). Taxonomy (NCBI): domain Eukaryota; kingdom Metazoa; phylum Chordata; class Cladistia; order Polypteriformes; family Polypteridae; genus Polypterus; species Polypterus senegalus. The sequence goes on from NC_053158.1 coordinate 14,590,958, forward strand.
GGTACATCTTGCTGCCATCTCTTCATAAGGTAGATGATGCGCAACACTTCCCCAGTTCTCTTTTAACTTGTTTTCACAACAACAACAGCATTTATTTATATAGCACATTTTCATACAAAAAGTATCTCAAAGTGCTTTACATAATGAAGAAAAGAAAAATAAAAGACAAAATAAGAAATTAAATAAGACAACATTAGTTAACATAGAAAAAGAGTAAGGTCCGATGGCCAGGGTGGACAGAAAAAACAAAAAAATACTCCAGACGGCCGGAGGAAAAAAAAAAAATCTGAAGGGGTTCCAGGCCACGGGACTACCCAGTCCCCTCTGGGCATTCTACCTAACATAAATGAAATAGTCCTCTTTGTAGTTAGAGTTCTCACGGAGTCACTTGATGGTCCTACAGACTTCTGGCTTTTAATCCATCCATCATTGTTGCAACATCACAGTGCTTTGAGTAGATGGTGGTGGCGCAAGCCACCACTAAAAGGATACCGGAAAAGGAAACAGAAGAGAGAGTTGGGGTTAGTACAGATTCTAGAGCCACCATGAATAGTTATTATAATGAGTTGGAGATACAGAGTATCAGGATTTTAATTACAGTGAAGTTATGAGAAGGCCATGTTAAAGTAATGTGTTTTCAGAAGTTTTTCAAAGTGCTCCACTGTATTAGCCTGGCGAATTCCTACTGGCAGGCTATTCCAGATTTTAGGTGCATAACAGCAGAAGGCCGCCTCACCACTTCTTTTAAGCTTTGTTCTTGGAATTCTAAGGAGACATTCATTTGAGGATCTGAGGTTACGATTTGGAATATAAGGTGTCAGACATTCCGATATATAAGATGGGGTGAGATTATTTATGGCTTTATAAACCATAAGCAGCATTTTAACAGTAGAATTACCAAAGCCTACGAAAAAACATGTACATCCGTCCCACCTTAAATCGCTTCTTAAAATCGTTCACAGCTCTCCATCAGCGTCTTTTGTCATCTAAATGTGCTGATAAAATCAGGCTGCAAAGCAGCCGGCTATTTCATCCCCCCACCGACTTAGAACGTGCACAAACTTCTCTCAGCTCATGCCTTGATTGATTTTCTGGTAGTGAAGTGGAGTTTTAGAGTGGAAATAATAGATCGTTGTTTGGAACACATGCATTTCATGTCTGTTCCGTTTCTACAGTAATCTGTGTAAACACATTGTTAAAACAGAAACTTTTTTATATTCTACTAGTAGATGACAAAATGTAGGCATAAACTATATAATGTATGAAGCCTGAAGTATCCAAGAAATACTTTCACAAAAGGTACAAATCTAACACAACAATTGCGCTTTTATTCAAAAATATAACTGCAGAAACAAAAAGCCGCCTTAACATGCGACATTGACACCCTTTTATTATGATTGCCTCCGTGGAGCAATAGAATCAGCTGCCGACTGGGAATCAGAAGGTCACGAGTTCGATCCTGTGCCACTCTGTTTTGAGAAGTAAACTGCTCTTAGTCTTACTATTTTAGAATATAAACATACATTTGATTTCAGTCTGTAACAGCCGGTGTAATTTATGATACTTGTAAAGGTTAGCTTTTTTATTTTTTTTTTTTTAGTCAGTTTTATTATCTCCGTGTTCACAAGCCCAAACACACCCCCCCTTTCCATCTGATACTTCTGTTTTCACATAGACGCGCTGTAACAGAGGGGAACTCAGCTCCCTTCTACATCGGAGCAAGAATGCACATACCATTGCTTCCATACTAAAGTGTCAGCAGGCACTTTTCGTGGCATTACACACAGTTTTGAGCATGCCCTCTGCAAACTACTTGTGACTTTAGGCTTTATGATGTAAGTAAATAAATAAAGGTAAATCGTGTCATAAAATGATTTCTTCAAAACGTCGACTGTTATTTATTTGGTACGGACATGCTCAAAAAATACATGTGTAATGCAATAATGCCACAAAAAGTATTGTTGATATGTATATTCCATACCCATTTGCTCAGAAAACAAAATATATTGTCTTTTTTTCCCAAACTTGCAGATAAAAACATAAACATACAACTTGGATCTTATTTTAAGAAATGTACTCTTTATAAAAATTCAGGCATACTTTTCATTCAGCCAGAGCAAGGAAATGGAAAGATATGGTGCTTTTATAATGAGATAGATAGATAGATAGATAATGAAAGGCAATATAAGATAGATAGATAGATAGATAGATAGATAGATAGATAGATAGATAGATAGATAGATAGATAGATAGATAGATAGATAGATAGATAGATAGATAGATAGATAGATAGATAGATAAATGATAGATAGATAGATAGATGTCTTTAACCGTCATAACTGAATACCAGCCTTCGCTATATCAGGCTACACATATAATATACTGTAATAATATATTTAACATAATATCTAGTTGGGCCGTTATGCTGCTACTTTTTTAGCTGCAGGTGAGTTTTTTTTTTGGTTTCAAGAAGAAAACAGAAAGAATTACAGTTGTACTCTTGCAAAGGATCAACTCAAAACAATAGAGGTGTAGATTGCTCAGAGGAGTACTAGCAGGCAAAAAGAGCTTTTGCCCTTCTGCTCCACAGGAGGTTTCTTTCTTCCCCCAGTTCTCCTTAGGACATTTGCATTCTGGTGTATGTTCTTTTCATATCATAGAACAGGAGAACAAACTAATAAATGAACTACAAATGATGACACATTGCAAAACAACAACTGCACCATGATAAAGTCAAAACAATACACAACCTCACTCAATTTTACGAATCATGACGCAGCCTTCTTCTTTGTCCCACACCCTGAATGAAATGCCATCTCACACCCCCTGGGTGGGGTTGGGGGTTTTGGTACAGGCACCCCGGATTTGAATGCCTGAAATAGCCAATCAAAACAAACCTTAAAGGGCCCTCCAAGAGTCAGGAAACATATGAGACCCAGTGAAATACTGAATAATATTAATGACATTAATAATGAAAGATGTATTCCTATTTACAAAACATTTTTATCTTGTGGATCGAAAGAAGAAAGTGAAACTATCTACACCGATCAAAAAGGATGGGGCAGCTGTGTGATGGGCGACTTCAAAAAAATCCTGTGTGACTTGGCTAGTCAGCACTCTGAAGATTGGAACTCTTTGAGCTCAATGATATAAACTGCTCTGAAAAATTAAAGGGACACTTTGAAAACACATCAGATGTCAATGGGAAAACAAAATCCTGCTGGTTATCTCAACTGATTTGGACTTGTAATGTGTTAGGAATGAAAGGATGGCACATCGTTTGATGGAAATGAAAATGATCAACCAACAGAGGGCTGAATTCAAAGACACCCCAAAAATCAAAGTGAAAAAATGATGCGGCAGGACTGGCGAGTTCATTTTGTCGAAATTTTATTGCAGCAACTCCAAATCGTACTCAGTAGTTTGTAAGGCCACCAGGTGCTTGTATGCATGTCTAACAACATGTTGGGGAGGGAGCGGGAGTTGAAGGCTCCTAATATGTGTTCTTGGGAATCTCATCCCAGATCTGGACCAGGGCATCACTGATCTCCTGGACAGTCTGAGGTGCATCCTGGCGATGTCAGATGGACCGAAACATAAAGTCCCACCCAGAGGTGTTCTATTGGATTGAGGTCAGGTGAGTGAGTGTGGGGGCCAGTCAATGGTATCAATTCCTTCATCCTTCATGAACTGCCTGCATACTCTTGCCACATCAGGCCGGGCATTGTCGTGCACCAGGAGGAATCCAGGAGCCACTGCACCAGCATAGGGTCTAACAATGGGTCCAAGGATTTCATCCCAATACCTAATGGCAGTCTAGGTGCCGTTGTCTAGCCTGTAGAGGTCTGTGCATCCCTCCATGCATATGCCTCACAGACCATCACTGACCAACCACCAAACGGTCATGCTGAATGATGTTACAGGCAGCATAATGTTCTCCACAGCTTCTCCAGACACTTTGACATCTGTTGCATGTGCTCAGTGTGATCCTGCTGTCATCTGTGAAAAACACTGGGCACCAGTGGTGGACCTGCCAATTCTGGAAATCTATGGCAAACGTCAGTCGAGCTCCACAGTGCCGGGCGGGAAGTGAGCACAGGGCCCCCTAGAGGACGTTGGGCCCTCAAGCCACCCTCATGAAGTCTGTTTCTGATTGTTTGGTCAGAGACATTCATACCAGTGGCCTGCTGAAGGTCATTTTGTAGGGCTCTGGCAGTGCTCATCCTGTTCCTCCTTGCCCATTCCTGTTTCAGGGTTCATTTCATTGTTGCCCCTCTAGTGCACCTGTTGTTCATTTCATTAGCACCAAAGCAGCCAAAACTAATTAACAACCCCCTCTGCTACGTAACTGACCAGATCAATAGCCCAGAAGTTCCACTGACGTGATGCTATGCTCAGATTAAAACGTATTCTCTTTAATTTCTTTCAGCAATATATATATATATATATTTTGACTTATTTCTAGTTTATGGCCATTTATTGTATATTGTTTGTCTTTCCATCTGCATCTTTTGTTGTTCGGGACACGGTGGCATAACGCTAAGCACTGCTGCATCACAGATCAGATAACATTTGTGGCCAGAACAATGCAACTTGCCTAGTTGATAGATGATTTCCTCACCCTCTGGAACACTTTAAAGACCATTGCACCATTATAACCTGCTAAAAACTAGTTCAGTTCCCCCTTTCTTATTGACTTCAAAGCAGCTTGTGGAGTTCTGAGCTTTTCCATGACTTCTCTAAACTCATGGTGAAGCAAACTCTGCAGTGTTCGCTTGTCACTGCTAATGCATATTGGCTAAAGCTCATCCCCAAACAGGTCATCTTATGGTGGACATAGTGTTACTGCTAGTTTTAGGAAACAATAATGGTGTCTAGTTATTTTCCCTTGCTTCTCTAAAGCAGTTTAAAATATCAAAATGCTAAAAATTGTCACAATAAAGTGTTATTGATATGGGAATTGAATGAATCAAAATGTGACCTTCATTTCAATGAAATTTATCAAGAGATTAAGCAAACCTACTGTAGTCAAATAAATATCACTTAAAGATTTCACATTGCAATTATCTAATCAACATTCTTAGGAAATACAGAAGTTAAAATAAGTCTGTCAAGGATGTGATTATTCACACAAGACTATTCAGTGTAAGCAAAGTGCCTCGTGATAAGTGATGAAATGAGAAGCAATTGTCCCCTGTATACCTGCATGCCTTTGATATGTCATCGAGTAAAGCAAAGCAAGTGTGAAAAGCGATCACAGACACAGTGACAGACGGACATCGTTAGTTCACCCAACACACCCTTTATTTACAATATTTACAGGTGCCTCTTGCACCGTTCCCCCAAATGTCCAGGCCACACAGTCAAAATGCCTCTCTCTCCTGGCCGCCTCCAGTCCCCTCTCCAGCTCCGTCCCTCTTCCACCCGACTTCCGCCATCGACTGAAGGGAGGTGGCCCCTTAAATAGGAACCCGGATGGGCTCCAGCTGCTTCCTGGCAATCCTCCGCAGACACACCCCAGTGTGGCGGAAGTGCCGGCTGCGCACTCGGAAGCCGTCCGGGTGTCCCCTGTCGTCTTCCCCCCAGCACTTCCTGGTGTGGCGGAAGTGCTGGGCTCCAGGGATATCCAGGCACCGGGGCACTGCCTGACGGTGGCCACAGGTCCCTACAGGGCTGGGCTTCCAAGCCCTTTACCCGAGGCCCCCAACATAACCAGGGTGGATGCCCCCTCGTGGTCTGGAGGAAGCACAAGCCCTCCTCCGGTTCTCCTGGGCATCCCGGCCGGGCTAAAGCCCCGGCCAGATGCCACACTGGATTCAAGTGATTGTTCAAACTAGCTGTTTTCTTCCATTCGTATCACACATGGTTCCAATTGTGCACTCAGTCATTCAGCTGATTTAAATGGAGAAAAGTGATCACTCTGCTATTCTTGATAGAATTCAAGTTTCAGTTGGGCTTCAGAACAAATCACAGTACAGAATCTGCACTCGTTAAAGTAGTAAATGACTTGTGGGTAAATGCAGACAGAGGCCGTTTATCCGTTCTCATCCTCTTAGATCTGAGTGCCACATTTGATACCATTGATCACAATATTCTTAGAAATCGCCTTAGTCAATGGGTGGGCATCTCTAGCAGGGTCTTAAATTGGTTTGAATTCTACCTGGCAGGTAGAAAATTCTTTGTTAGTTGTGCTAATTATACTTCAGAGACACATGATATTCTATATGGTGTTCCACAATTCTCTATCCTGGGTCCGCTGATCTTTTCGATATACATGCTTCCGTTTGGTCAGATAACCTCAAGGCATAATGTGAGCTACCACAGCTATGCTGATGACACACAACTGTATTTATCAAAAGCCCCTGATGACCCCAACAATCTTGATTCACTGATACAATGTCTCGCTTGTGTTACCAAATAGATGAGTAGTAATTTTCTCAAACTAAAGAGAAAACAGAAATTTTAGTGATTGGCAATAATGGATATAATGAGGTTATTAGAAATAAACTTGATACATTAGGATTAAAAGTCAAGACAGAGGTAAAAAATGTATTTATACCTACCTGGGCATCTTCGAACGGACGGCCACCCGGAACGAGTGGCAGCGGTCCGAGTGGGCGTTCATTCTGGCGCCCTACCTGAAGGGACCCGCCCAGCGGGCTTATTACGACCTCCCCGAGGAGGAGGCCGCGAGTTATGACCTCCTAAAACAGGAGATCCTGGCACGCTACGGCATCACGCCGGGCCAGCAGGCGATCGAATGGCGGAGCTGGCAGTTTGACCCGGAGAAGCCGGCCCGTGCACAGACCTTCGACTTCTGGGGCAAAATGGGACACTGGTTACGGCCCGACGGTCCCCAAGCCCGGAAGGTCATAGAGCAGGTGGCCTGTGTGGGCCTGGTAAACGCCTTGCCAAGCTCCCTCGCCCAGAAGGTCCGGCGCCATCCTTATAAGGATATGCCAGGCCTCCTGGAAGTCCTGGAGCGTCAGCTTGCAGTCTACCAAGCCGGGGGGTCGGAAAGGCACGCTCGTGGGAACCGACAGGGACTGGCGGCCACCCCCGAGCCCTCTCGACGCGCTGCGGAAGCACCGCAGAGGCCTAAGGAAAAGCTGGCCTCGCCGCGCTGTTACAAGTGTGGCGAGACCGGCCATCTACTGCCGACCTGTCCCCTCAACACCCCAACGGAGCCAATGGACTGCACCTGGGCCACCGCAGAAAGGTACTGTACTTCGTCGCACCCGCTGGCAAGTCCAAACACAGGAGTGGTGTTAGTAAATGGGCACTCGGTGGTGGCTCTATTTGATTCCGGCAGCAACATTACAATTGTCGCCGTTACGTATTACCGCGACAGTGGCTTACGCAGCACTTGCAAGTCACTTGTGTGCATGGGGAGACCAAGTCTTACCGTTCCGCCTGCTGTTACATCGCATGGAAGGGGCAAGTTTCCAACTTGATGGTCGCGGTGTTGCCCGATCCCCCCTATCCAGTAATATTGGGACAAGACTGGTCGCACAGGAAAAGCGGTAAGACGAACACTGCTCCTGGGGCCTCGCTAGATCTGGTTATAAGGGGGCGAGGCACCCTTCCCGCGGTCTCCACGCCATGCTCTGAGGCAAACCAAAATGGCGCAGGCACTTCGGGGGAAGTTTCTCAGGCGATGGACTCTGACCCGGAAGCATCCACCGGGGAAGGGACGAGCCAGGGAACACTTCCGCCAACCCACTCCCAGATCCCCTGAGCAATTTGGACCACCAATTTCGGTCCACGCCTGCCTCGTTTAAAAGGGAGCAGTGGAATGACGATTCCCTGCGGTTTGCCCGGAATGCGATTGTTCTTCCAGGCACCTCACAAGCTGATGGTTCCATGCCACGCAAGCCCTTCTTTGTGCTGGAAAATAATCTGTTGTATCGGGTGGCAACCCACGAGGGTGAAGTGCGGAAATTGTTGCTAGTGCCGCGTACCTTCCGGCGGGAGGTATGTGAACTAGCTCACGCTCACCTCCTAGGCGCCCACCTTGGGGCCAAGAAGACATTGGAGAGAATCAAGCTCCGCTTTTACTGGCCCAGGATCAACGAGGAGGTCCGGCGCTTCTGTCAATCCTGTCCGGAATGTCAGATTCGCCAGATTCCTAGGAGGGGCCGCGCTCCTCTCGTCCCAATACCCCTGATAGACATCCCGTTTGACCGAATAGGGGTGGACTTAGCAGGACCCCTGGAACCCTCGAACCGTGGCCACAAGTACATACTGGTCATGGTGGACTATGCAACCCGATACCCAGAGGCGGTTCCCCTGCGCTCCGCTAACACCAAGAATATCGCACGGGAATTAGTCAACCTATTTTCGAGAGTGGGTATCCCCAAAGAAGTCCTCATGGACCAGGGTACTCCCTTCACCTCGGATACGTTCAGGGAGGTTGCCAAATTACTGAGAATAAAGCACCTGAAGATGTCTGTCTACCACCCCCAAACAGATGAGCTGGTAGAACGTTTTAACCAGACGCTTAAACAGATGCTCCGCAAGGTAGTCAGCACCGATGGCAGGAATTGGGACCAGCTCCTACCGCTCGTGCTTTTTGCCTACCGGGAGGTGCCCCAGGCCTCTACAGGCTTCTCCCCTTTTGAATTATTGTACGGCCGACAACCCCGGGGACTTTTAGACATACTAAAAGAGGGCTGGGAGGCTGAGGCCCTTCCCTCCTCCAATATATTGGAGTATGTGGCGCAACTGCGCGACAGGCTCGCTAAAATCAGGCCGCTCCTAAAGGATCATGTGACTCGTGCGCAGGCAGCACAGGCCCGGTGTTACAACCGCAACTCCGTCCTCCGGGAGTTCCACCCGGGGGATCGGGTGATGGTGCTCGTTCCTACCTCCCACTCCAAGTTGCTAGCTCACTGGCAGGGGCCATACGAGGTTAAGGAAAGAAAGGGGCTCGTCGACTGTTTAGTTAAGCAACCTAATCGTCGACCGAGCGAGAGGATCTACCATGTCAATTTGTTAAAACCCTGGAAGGACAGGGACGAGCCTCCCGACACCCGTAGATCCCTCTCCCTTTTCGCTAGCACGTCTGCCCTTAACCTCGGAGACGAGCTGACACCCCTACAGCGGCGAGAGATAACCCAGGCTATCCACGCCATCCCCGAAGTAGTGAGCGAGTCACCGGGCCGGACCTATAGACTCCCAGAGGCAAAACGCGCCGAAGTGGAACTGGAGGTGCAACGAATGTTGGATATGGACATTATCGAGGAAAGCCATAGACCTTGGTCCAGCCCAATCGTCCTTGTTTCCAAGCCGGACGGCTCCTGGAGGTTCTGCAATGACTTTAGACGTCTAAACCAGGCCTCCAAGTTCAACGCCTACCCGATGCCCCACATTGATGACCTGCTCGAGCGGCTGGGTGCGGCTCGGTACTTGACTACTCTTGATATGACGAAAGGGTATTGGCAAATTCCCTTAACGGCATCTGCAAAAGAAAAGACGGCCTTTAGCACCCCTAGTGGACATTGGCAATACAAGGTCCTCCCATTTGGGCTGCACGGGGCCCCAGCGACCTTTGAGCGTCTGGTGGATAGAGTGCTGAAGCCCCACCAGTCCTATAGTGCCGCCTACCTGGATGACGTCGTCATCTATTCCGGCACCTGAGAGGAGCATCTATTGCAGGTCTCTGCTGTCCTCGCGACCCTGGCTAAAGCCAGCCTCCGCATTAACCCCCGTAAGTGTTTTTTTGGCTTAAAGGAGGCCAAGTATTTAGGCTACCTTGTGGGACGAGGACAGGTGAGACCCCAATGTTCCAAAGTCAACGACATCCTGGAATGGCCCCGTCTGAATACCAAGAGACAGGTGCAGGCTTTCTTGGGGCTGGCGGGGTACTACCGCCGGTTCGTACCCGTTTCTCCGAAAGGGCAGCACCCTTGACTAATCTCACAAAGAAGGGCGCTCCCCTGCATGTGGTATGGAACGACAAGGTGGAACACGCATTCAATGACCTGAAAAAGCCCCAACGCCGGCACCTGTATTAAGGACCCCTGATTTTGGGCGGCCTTTTATCCTCCAGACCGACGCTTCGGACACAGGCATGGGCGCCGTGTTGAGCCAAAGCATCAATGGTGTCAAACACCCCGTGATGTACCTGAGCCGGAAACTGCTGAACCGAGAGGCCAGGTACGCGGCAGTGGAGAGGGAAGCCCTGGCCATTAAGTGGACCGTGACTTATTCCGGTACTACCTGTTGGGTCGCGAATTCACTCTAGTGACTGATCACGCTGCGCTTCAGTGGATGTCCCTCCACAAAGAGTCAAATCCGCGGGTCACCAGGTGGTTTCTGGACTTAGAGCCCTATAAGTTCGCGGTCACTTATCGCCGCGGCGGCCTTCACGCCAATGCCAATGCCCTCTCTCGCATCCACGACCTCTCGGTTAGGTCCGCCCGACCTGACGGTCTTGGGCTAAGGGGGGGGTCGTGTCACGCATGCGCGAGTAGGAGGCCGTGGACGGATCTTAAACCGCTTCGAAAGATGTTCGCCGGCGGGGAGTGGCAGGGTACTAACCTTTCTCCTTTGTCTTCCAGAAAAAGAGACGCACCATCATCATAGCCTGCCCGCAGTACGTCCACTTCCGCCCTTCCTTCGCCATCTTTCCTGATGCCAGCAGTCCCATCCTACCTCACGGTTCCTTCCCAGCATTCCTCCACTTCCGGCCCGCCTCTATAAAATGGCCGCCGACACCTCTGAAAGGCGTCGCGCATATGAACTGTTTTGTTTATATTTTGACCTGTTCTTTTTGAAAATTTGTGGAATTGTCTGCAATATACGGGGCCGGAAAACCCCAACCCTTTATACTGTCTGTTGCTCTTTTTTACAATATATATATATATATATATATATATATATATATATATATATATATATATATATGCAGGATGTATTTTTTTTTCTGTTGCTTGCTACACTTGATGTTGCCTGCTGTTTGATGTAAGTGGTTTATTCGCTTCTCATTTATTCAGCTGGTGCCAGGCTCATCATTATAACCCTTGATGACATGGCTTGTAGAGTGCTATCTTCTTCTGAATCTACTAATTGAGACTGAGTGCAATGTATTCCTCTAAGTCCTGCTGGGTTATATTCATAATGTATGCCATAATTTTCTTCCTCAACAACAGATTTGAAACAAATGCTGTATATGTTATTTGCAAAAATAGAAGTGACGATTGCTCTTTTACTAGAAATCTGTAGTTCTTTAAAAAGAAAGAAAATGAACACTGCAAGCACTAACCACAAGTCCATTAAACTCTCATAATCAAAATGACTTTAGGAGATAAAGGAAATGCTACAAAGAGTTTTTGAAAAACAAGTTAAGATATTGCTAACATAGTTAGAGAACACGTCTTTTAACACATACTTTTTGTGATTTGTCAGAGCAAAGCACTTGCTACACATGCCCTACCTCTCATAGGATCACCTGCAGTCATTTTCTAACCCACTTTGTCCTGAACAGGGTCACGGGGTGGTTACTGAAGCCTGTCTCAGCTAGCACAGGGTGGACAAGACACCAGTCCTTTACAGTGTGGTCCCCGGCAGGGGCTGGAGCCCGGCCGGGACGCCCAGGAGGACGAGAGGAGGGCTTGTGCCTCCTCCAGACCGCAAGGGGGCGTCCGTCCTGGTTATGTTGGGGGCCACGGGTAGAGGGCTTGGAAGCCCAGCCCTGTAGGGACCCGTGGCCACCGCCAGGTGGCGCCCCAGTGCCTTATCATCCCGGGAGCCCGGCCCTTCCACCACACAAGGAAGTGCCGGGGGGAAGACGACAGGGGACACCCGGACGGCTTTCGGGTGCGCAGCCGGCACTTCTGCCACATAGAGGTGTGGCCAAGACTAATTGCCAGGAAGCAGCTGGAGCCCATCCGGGTTCCTATAAGAGGGGCCGCCTCCCTCCAGTCATTGGTGGATGTCGGGAGGTAGCGAGACAGAGCTGGGGAGAGAATTGAAGGCGGCCAGGAAGAGAAGGCACAAAGACTGTGAGCCCTGGACTTTGGGGGAATCGGTGCAAGAGGCACTGGGGTTGATGCATGAATAATTGTAAATATTGTAAATAAACAGTGTGTTGGGTGAACTTATGATGTCCATCTGTGTGTGTCCGGGCCGGCGTTCACTACAGGTATGAAGATACACACACACACACACATCAAGGGCCAGTTTAGTATCCTGCATGTCTGTGGGAGGAAACCAGAGCACCTGGAGGAAACCCACACAGACACAGGGAGAACATCAAATCTCCACACAGGAAGGACCAGGGATGTGACCCCTGGTTTCTTTAATGAGAGGCAACAGCAATACTTCAAAATCCTCCTTTTAACATATAAAGCATTAAATGGCCACCTCACCTATTCTGTTTCTCTTCTTGGTACTCAAATGTGGCATTTGGTGCCATGGCCCACCTGCCAAGTTGTTTTGCCTGTCTAAGGTAAAGTCAACCCTGATGGAGGATCGCTGGAATCATCCGGTAGAGGGGTCCTTTCATCGGATTGGCTGGCACAGCGCTGTTTCAGCTGTGGAAGGGCCAATTGGGGGAGGCAGCTTGATGGCTGAGGTCTCCAGGACTCTAAACAAATCCAAATCATATTATGTGATGTCACCTACTGTTAAATTCTGCTACGTACTTGTAAAAGTTTTATTTGTTTACTGTATTGAGGATTTGTTCTGTTCTGTGTATTGTATTGTATTGACGCCCTTCTTTTTGACATCCATTGCACGCCCAGCCTACTTGGAAAGGGGTCTCTCTTTAAACTGCCTTTCCCAAGGTTTCTTCCATTTTTTCCCTACAAGGGTTTTTTTTTTTTGGGAGTTTTTCCTTGTCTTCTCAGAGAGTTAAGACTGGGGGGCTGTCAAGAGGCAGGGCCTGTTAAAGCCCATTGTGGCACTTCTTGTGCGATTTTAGGCTATACAAAAATAAATTGTATTGTATTGTATTGTACTTCCACTGTGCCACCAGTATTATTTCATCTTGTGTGACATAAACAATATGAATTGTGTAGGAGATATTTAAAAAATTTCAGCTAACATTATCTCAGCAGAATTTGGTCTGCATCTTATCATGCTGAGCAGGTGTCAGGTGTATTCTAGGGGAAAGTAAGAAAGTGAAACAGGACCTTAAAATGTTTTGTATAGCCAGTCTGCTTACAGATTTAGGGTGCACTCACACTGAGCACATTTGTCCTCATGTAACCGCTCCCAGTCCAGTTCGTTTGACTAATGTGATTGCTCCATGCCAGGCCAACCATACTGTGCCCCAACCCGCTTGGAAGAGGTGGGTGCGAACACGGTTAAGTAGCATAGTGTGATCACTAAAAGTGCCCGAGCACGGAGAACAAACATAACGTCAATGATGTGACAAGTCAGAGAGTGCAATTCTCATTTCATTTAATATCTTTTGAGTATTTTATTCTCACCTTACACATGAACCTAAATTTTAGTTGGCAAAAAAAGCTGCAAATTCCTCCATTAACATCACTTTCTCCATAAAAATCTTCTCATACATGCAGCACGATTAATAAAAAAATTGTACACTTAATAAATCTGTAAGAGGGTAGAGCGTTATCCTGCCCAACATGACTCCAAAACAACCACAAAACAAAGTAAAATTATTGTGACATGCATGCTGTCACTCTTTGTTTGGGTCATGTTTTGGCTTTGCACAAAGTCGCATGGTCATAATGAAAGGGTGCCCGGGCCCAGAACGTTAAGCACAGTGTGAGTGTAGGCCAGTGGGGGAGTAGGGAGGGTGGGCACGGTACGGAAAACGGGTCAAATGTGAGTACACCCTAAAAGAGCTGCAGAAACAGAGAGCTACTGTGACCTTGAACTGGCAATGGGAGAAGTTCTCTGTTTATTTGCTTTGTCACGTACATGTGCATAGGGAGCATCTACAGGGGCTCAAGTGAGGTAAACTACTCATCCCCAGCTCATGGGGAACACGACCATTAACAACTTCTTCTCTTTTAGCCTCAGACCAGACAACAAATCCCAAGAAGGACTATGATGACTTTTCTGATATTATCCCGCACCAACCCATTCTGCTCCAGGGGCTATTTAACTACCTTAGCATATTGTGTACCCCTGAAAAAATGAGCCAAATGTGCTGAATTTTTTTTCAGCAAGAAAAAGTTATTATGTGTAACAGATATACGTAAACACTAAACCATCAACAGAAATACAAAGGTATACCGTGTGTCTACTGCTGTACTGATGTACAGTAGATTTAGTACACGTACTTCTTATAATACAAAGGACGTTCAAAAAGTTGCTGCACTTTTATATTCTTGTTGGAAACAGTGAAGGAGGGAGGAGTAGTAACAACAACAACATTTATTTATATTGCACATTTTCATACACACAGTAGCTCAAAGTGCTTTACATAATAAAGAATAGAAAAATAAAAGACACAATAAGAAAACAAAATAAGTCAGCATTAATTAACATCGAATAAGAGTAAGGTTCAATGGCCAGGGGGACAGAAAAAACAAAAAAATTCCAGACAGCTGGAAAAAAAAAAATAAAATCTGTAGGAATTCCAGACCATTAGACCGCCCAGTCCCCTCTGGGCATTCTACCTAACATAAAGGAAACAGTCCTCTTTGGATTTAGGGTTCTCACAGAAGGACTTGATGATGATGGTCATGTAGACTTCTGCCTTTTAATCCATCCATCATTGTTGGAGCATCATGAAGCTTTGAGTAGGTGGAGGTGGCGCAGGAACCAGAAGAGAGAGTAGGGGTCAGTACGGATTTTAGAGCCACCATGAATAGTTATTATGAAGAATTGAACATACAGAGTATCAGGATTAAGTTAAATTAAGTTAAAGTGAAGTTATAAAAAGGCCATGTTAAAGTAATGTGTTTTCAGCAGTGTTTTAAACTGCTCTACTGTATCAGCCTGGCAAATTCCTATTGGCAGGCTATTCCAGATTTTAGGTGCATAACAGCAGAAGGCCGCCTCACCACTTCTTTTAAGTTTTGTTCTTGGAATTCTAAGGAGACACTCATTTGAAGATCTAAGGTTACGATTTGGAATATAAGATGTCAGACACTCCGATATATAAGATGGTGCGAGATTATTTAAGGCTTTATAAACCATAAGCAGAATTTTAAAGTCAATCCTGAATGACACAGGTAACCAGTGTAGTGACATCAAAACTGGAGAAATGTGTTCAGATTTTCTTTTCCTAGTTAGGATTCTAGCAGCTGCATTCTGCACTCGTTGCAAGTGATTGATGTCTTTTTTGGGTAGTCCTGAGAGGAGTGCGTTACAGTAATCTAGTCGACTGATAACAAAAGCGTGAATTAATTTCTCAGCATCTTTCAATGATGTAAGAGGTCTAACTTTTGCTATGTTTCTTAGGTGAGAAAATGCTGTCCTAGTGATCTGATTAATATCCGATTTAAAATTCAGATTATAGTCAACAGTTACCCCTAAGCTTTTTACCTCCATCTTGACTTTTAATCCTAATGTATCCAGTTTATTTCTAATAGCCTCATTGTATTCATTATTGCCAATCACTAAGATTTCAGTTTTCTCTTTATTTAATTTGAGAAAGTTACTATTCATCCATTCTGAGATACAAGTCAGACATTCTGTTAGTGAATCAAGAGAATCGGGGTCATCTGGAGCTATTGATAAGTACAGCTGTGTGTCATCAGCATAGCTGTGGTAGCTCACGTTGTGTCCTGAGATAATCTGACCTAACGGAAGCATGTAGATTGACAAGAGCAGCAGACCCAGGATAGAGCCTTGTGGAACACCATATTGGATATCATGTGTCTTCGAGTTGCAATTACCACAACTAACAAAGAATTTTCTCCCTGTCAGGTAGGTTTCAAACCAATTTAAGACACTGCCAGAGAGGCCTACCCATTGACTAAGGCGATTTCTAAGAATATTGTGATCAATGGTGTCAAATGCAGCACTCAGATCTAAGAGGATGAGAACAGATAAATGGCCTCTGTCTGCATTCACTCGCAAATCATTTACTACTTCAACGAGTGCAGTTTCTGTGCTGTGATTTGTTCTAAAACCCGACTTAAATTTATCAAGAATAGCAGGTTTATTGAGATGGTCATTTAATTGCAAAATGGCTGCCTTCTCCAGAACTTTACTTAAGAAAGGCAGGTTAGAGATGTCTAAAATTTTCAAGAGCCGAGGGGTCAAGATTATGTTTCTTAAGAAGGGGTTTAACTACAACTGGGCATTAAAAAGTCAGTACGACGCTGGGAAAACTGCATGGCAAATGATGGTGACTATGTAGAAAAGTAATGTCATTTGTTCTTGAAATTCTACAAAAAAAAAAAAAAACAGTGCGGAAACATTTCGAATGTCCCTCGTATGTTTTGAAATATTCAGCAACAAACAGCCTGACGTCACAGCTGGGACAGTAGGAAGCGTGTTTTTTTCCTCACTTTTCTTGTAATATTTTCTGTTGCTTGCACACACAGGGGTAGAATGACAGTGCCCAAACCATACACTCGATTATGTTATTGGAGGCTACCACAGCACAAGACGAAGTAACTTCCATATTTCCCCTGACACAAACATTGAGAGTTACTGCATTGCGAACACTGATTAGGAAGCTAACTTCTTTCTTGTCCTTCCACTTGATTGCCATCATTTTGTCTTTACACCGTACAACTACATGCTCACCCTGAAGCTAACATGACCAACTACACCAGACATATCACTGAAGTTCCCTCATACAGTGCTGTATGCTTCAGTTTCACTATACGTATGTACAAAAGTCTTGAGGACTTAGACAGCATTTCTGTAATATATAAAACTATTTTACAGTCCCTTCCTTTCAAAGATCCAAGAGGACAGTGGGAAAAGGATCTCTCCCTCAATATTTCAGAAAAGGAGTGGAAAGTAGCAATGCAGAAAGTCCACTTGAGCTCCATATGTGCAAATCATACAATCATTCAACTCAAAATTATCTATCAAGCACATCTATCTCGCTTAAAATTGTCCAACAATGTTTTCAGGGCAAAATCTAACCTGCAGTACTTTGTAATCAAGTTCCAGCCTCACTGGGCCACATGTTCTGGACCTGCACCAAATTAACATCATTCTGGGCCACAATCTTTAAATGCCTCTCAGACAGCCTTGGTGTCACAATCCCTCCTAACCCATTAACAGCTGTATTTGGTGTTCTTCAAGATGGGCTTAAAGTGGAGAAGGACAAACAAACTGTGATTGCATTCACTACACTATTGGCACGCAGACTTATCTTGCTCAACTGGAAGAATCTTAACTCTTATGTTTTAAGTCAGTGGGTAACTGATGTTTTATATTATTTGAAAATGGAAAAAATCAAATTTTCACTTAGAGGATCTGTACAGAACTTTTTCAAAACCTGGCGGGAGCTAATCAATAACATTTTAGAATAAGGTTTTAAAGTACAGAGGAAGCAGATTCTCTCCCTTTTTTTCATTTATCATTATTCACTTATTAATTCATCTACTTACTTATTTTTACTAGCTTTTAAGTTTTACTCTGCTGGCTTAGCTCTCTTTCTCAGGGTTGAGAGTTGATTTGTTTTTTGATCTTTTGTTTATAGAAATTGATTTATTTGTATGGAATATTGTGTGATTTTAGTAAAATCAATAAAATAAAAAAAAAAGTCTGATGACCAATTCACATTATCATCACTATCGCTTGATTCAACTAATGGTTTTAGTTTCAGTTTGTTCTAAAACTGGATTTACAGCTTTTTCATTTACACGCCATTGCTTTTTTGGTTGATGGCTCCACCCGACTCATGAATTTTAATGACTTATCATAAAGAAGCAGAATGGATAAAATTATTTATGATTTTTATATTATTTTATCCACTACATGGCAGTAGAATACTGTCCCCAGTGTAATTCAAGTTTACTGTATCGTATACAATGTACATGTAAACAAAACAAGGTAACCTGAGTTCCACACAGGGTTAACAGTTTTTACATGGAATTCCAAGCCCGAGAGAAGAACAAGTTTAACAGCAATGAGGTTAAAGAACAATGGCACCAGAAATCAACTCCCACTTAGGAACCCACTTCCAAAGAGTGTGGAGCTCTGAAGAAGAGACTTACTTTGAGAGACACAGAGCATTGTCAAGCATAGGCTGCCCTGGATGCCTGGAGACATCTGCGATTTTCCCTTTGATTCCTTTTTCTTTCAAATTCTTTGGCTACATTAAATGGGTTACCTGGTTGGTCCCAAACTCATCACTGTTTCTTTTGGCTCTTTTTATTACAGCTTGTATAATAATGATATAGTAACATTTTTTGTGTTTTCAGAAAACATTGGTAAACAAAACATTTCACAAAATGTTGGTACACTCCAGTAACAGCCATCCCTGTTAAGGGGTAAACTCATAGATATCCAGGTGGATAAGCTTGTGGTGTCCTGGATGATGGACTAGCTGTCAGACAGAACACAGTTTGTGAGACTTAAGGACTGTGTGAGCAACACTGGAGCACCACGAGGAACAGGCCTGTCTCCTTCTCTCTTAATTCTGGACACTTCATGAATATAAATATAACAGCAGGCCATGCGACTTGCAGAAATTCTCAAATGACTCCGCACTTATGGGGTATATTGATAAGGGGGATGAGACTGAGGAGAGAAGTAAGGTGGAGAGCGTTGTTTCCTCATGCAAAAAAAATTGTCTGCAAAACCAAAAAACTACTTGTTGACTTTCCATGCACCATAGAGCCTCTACGTCCGGTCACTATTCAAGAAGTGGATGTAGAGGCAGTCCACCTCTACAAGTAAATGGGGGTCCATATTAATGACAAGTTGGACTGGTCTCAGAACACAAAGGAACTTAACAAGAAAGGGAAGAGCAGACTCACTGTCCTTAGGAGACTGCATTCCTTTATTGTGGGAAGTGACTTCCTTCACATCTTCTACCACTCTGTGGTGGTCAGTGCGATTTTCTACACTGTGGTGTGCTGGGCTGGTAGCATCACTTCAAGGGATATTCACCAAATCAACAAGATAATTAAAAGGGTAAACTCTGTTATGGGATGCACTCTGGACCTCCTGGAGGTTGTAGTGAAGGAGAGAATTATAATAAAACTGAGTGCCATTTTTGACCAATGCTTCATGTCCTCTCTCTGACACATGAACACTGAGGACTTTCAGAGACATGATGGAGACGTCTTTATACCAACAGCAATATGTCTGTATAGTGCTTTACTGGGAGTGGGACTACCAAGTCAAAACATTTCTTTCTGTTGTGGACTAGGCCGGGCTGTTTAACCCGGTCAAGACCCCCAAGCCGCTAGATGGAGCCTTCCCTGCAATGTGGAGATGCCCCGAATTCCAGCAGGGCATCATGGACTTTGGAATTGTAGTGCACAGCCATACTGGATAACGTCAGGGCCGCCAGGGGTCGCTCTCGGGAGAACCATAGAATGCTGTTTGCCCTAAAAAGTGAAGGACTTTTATCTGACCCGGAAGTGATAAGGAATTATGGATTGAAGGGTCAGGAACTATAAAAGGACTCTGGGAGCTCCCAGACAGCGAGCTGAGCTGGGTGGTAGGAGGGCAACAAGTCTTGGAGTCGGAGGATTGGTTTATTGTGATTAGTATTGTTTAATGAATAGTGTAGATTGGAGGGTGCTTGGTGCACATAATTATTATAATAAAACAAAGGATTATTGCACTTTTACCTGGTGTCTGGCATGGTACCTGAGGGTTCAAGCGAGCGATAGTGCCCCCTACTGTCACACTGTTTAATTTTCTTGCTTTATAGTCATTCCATTGTGTGTTCAGACCAAAATGTGTGTGTATATACATATTTATTTATTTTCTTACTAAATTACTTATCTACCTATGTATGTTTGTTATTTAAAGAGCTTCTGTAAAAAGCCAAATTTTCCCCTGGGGAAAAAATAAGTTCTATCTAATCTATCTAACAGACAAACCCAAGCCAGGTGAGATAGTGGGAGAACAGCGGCCTTGTATCTGACATTTTTCAAAAAGAGCTTTTCTTTGTTCAGTTGCTGCTTTTCTGAAACTTTTGTAAAGAGCTCAGCTTAGTTGCAAAGATAGAAACTAGCAAGAAGCCTTTTCTCTCTATTTGTGCTGCTTTGTTAAAACACCGCAAGGGACACTTTCAAGGAGTTCTGCCTTTTAGCCACTGGATATTTAGAGAAGAGCTCTGTCTCGATCAATAAATAATTTTCTTTTCAATTAAGAATATATAATATGTAACTAAAGAAAAGAAGCCATCTGTGAATTGTCAAACTATGTAATTCTTTGCATGGCTTGTATTTGCTGAAATTTGTGCTGCCCCCGCATGCCGTCTCCATCATCCTTCCTTTCACTTTAACCTCCATCTGTCTTTTTCACTTTTCCATTGGTTCTTGACTTCTTTTTTTACGTCTCTCCTTCAGGCTCCCTTTTTAAACTGCTTTTGGAAGCAGGTATTACAATTAATTACAATCCACTCACATTTGCACATTCAAATGTACATCTGCACGCAGTGGTGAGCTCAATAATCACAAAGGGACTGGCAGGCCAAGGAAGACCTCCACTGCTGATGACAGAAGAATCCTCATTATGGCGAAGAAAAAGCTCCAAATGCCTGTCGGACAAATCAAAAACAGTCTTCAGGGGGCTGATGTGTGTGTGTCAGAGATGACTATCTGTGGAAGACTTCATGAACAGAAGCACAGAGGCCCCACTGCAAGAAGCAAACCACTAGTTTTCCACAAAAATACAATGGCCAGATTACAGTTTGTGAAAAAGCACTTCAAAGAGCCTGAAGAATTCTGGGAAAAGGTCTTGTTGACAGTTGAGACAAAGATGAACTTGCAATAGAGTGATGGTAAGAGTTAAAGTATGCAGATGAAAAGGAATGGCTCAAAATCCAAAGCAGACCACCAGGTCAGTAAAACAAGGTGTTGGTTGTGTTATGTTTTGGGCATGTAAGGCTGCCATCGGTCCTGGCACATTGCTCTTCATTGATGATGGAACTGCTGACAGCAGCCGCACAAAGGTGTAGAGAAACATCTGATCTGCTCAAGGGCCAGTAAAGGCCTCCAAACTCACTGGACGGCACTTTATCCTATAACAAGATACTGAGCCAAACATACAGCTGAGGCAACACCGGAGCTAAAAGCTAAAAAATGGAAGATTTTTGAATGGCCAAGCCAGGCACCCAATTTAAATCCATTTAAGCAAGGTTTCCATACGCTGAAGAGAAAACTTAAGGGGATGAGCAGGAGCTGAAGATGGCTGCATTAGAGGCTTGGCAGATCATCACCAGAGAAGGTTGTCAGCACCTGCTGATGTCTATGAATCGCAGACTTCAAGCAGTCATTGCATGTAAGTGATATGTGACAAAGAACTAAATATGAGGGCTTTAATAGACCTGCCATTGCTGAGTCCAAACATTATGGTGCCCTGAAATGAGGAGAACAATGTAGAAAAAGTGAGTGACCAAACTATGCAAATCCCTCGTCATGCACGTGTGCCTTGGAAATAGCTTAAAGGCTCTGGTGGTGGTATTTCCTTGGTGATCGGCAAGATGGCAAATTTTACCAACAGTCTTCCCTTCCTTCCTCAACAGACTGGGCAATTGACATCCCAACCACCTCTGATGTCACTTCCAGTGTCCATCCCCCTGGACCTGCCTCTTCCTGCCTGGCCTCTGCTTAACTGGAAGTGGAGCAATCACTTTACCCTTTTCAATGCATTTATAACTAGCATTGATTTTCAATTTGATGGGGTTTTGCCGACGGCTGCCCTAAACCTTTATGCTTGTCTGTGTATTTCGTTACACCCTTTAAATGGAACTCTGCAATCTGCACTTAATTCACGCCTGAATTTTTTGATTTGTTATTTTAAACTGCGGAGCAGAGGAGTAAATCAAGGCAAAATTCATCCCAAATATTAAGGAGGGCAATGTATGAGTCTCTTTGTGACGTTAGACGCATTACTTTTTTGGATTATAAAGTTTGGAAGAGAAATTGAATGAGAGAAGGCCTTCATGTTGGAGTGGAAACATCTCCATTGAAATATGCCTAGGAGATTCAGTGAAAAAAAAGACAAAAGAAGAAAACATTATGGGTTACTGAGTGCAGACTGACTGGTAAGCAAGTCAAATTTATCGATTTAACCAAATGAAATCTAAATCACAGTAAAATGCGCAGAGAGAGATCGGGGTCTGGATGCTTTCTCAATTGCCACTGTAAAAAACAATAATTACTTGTATCATGTAAATCAAGCTGCATTTTCACACTCTGTTGAAGGTGGAATAACATGATTATTACTTTCAATTCTAATTTATTCATCTCTCTTGATATTCTATTTATTTTTAATTCTCTTAATTTCTCTTAATGCTGTATGGTGATGACTTTTTTAAGGAAACCAACCACTTGAAAAAACTTTCAATTTGTATTTAATTTACTTGTCTCTTCTGCTCAATGAACAACTAATCAACACTGGTTGTTCATATCAAATTATTATTATTAGTTTTATTATCTCTCATATCAATCACTTACGTGTTAACCTTTAACAGGTCAAAGTAATTACAAGCATGGTTTAATAAGCAGATCATCATTTTATGCTTTCATGGAAGAGGTGTCTAATTATTTAGTTTTCTTTTCATTTAGGAAGTTAGAGAAAAACTTTGGTTCTGTCTTTGCCTCGTTATGGAAGGCTGGCAGAAGTGCGGTAAGGGAAATTGTTTATTTTACACATTTCTTTTTTTATAATTCCAACGTTCTCATTTTAATTCCATCAATCTTTCACATAGCTGAAAAAAAAGCTCTCTTTTAGAATGTGACAGTATCTTTTAATATTATGCTTTGTTTTCCCAAAAATGCAGACACATGCTGGGAATACTTATCCGATCGATTATTTTGTGCTTTGTATTTGTAATTAATTTGGACAACTTTGCAGAGATCTGTTTTCACTTTGACATTAAAGAGTCCACGTTTTCAAAGCCAGATTTAATTTACTGCGATTGAATGTGGTATAACATTAAAATGTGAAAATGTCCGAGGGAGTGAAAAGCTTTTATAGGCACTGACAAAGAAAAGATGGGAGTAAATTGTCTGTTTAGAGTGATGGCCACCTCAAGCTACCAGAACAGCTTGACTTAAATTTGACAAGTGTCTAACACTGCAGTGCAGGGATGGGAAACAGTTTACAAAAAGAACTTATATCATCAGACATTTTCAGGGGGTGGACGGGGTGGTCACAGCCACAAACCCAGAATCTCCCTTATGTGCCAATAATCGGTAAGGCATTTTATTATTATTACTATTTAATATCAAACACCTTTAAACAGTGCGACTTACAAAGCAAGTTATAATACAAAAATGGTAACTTCATTTTTAATGCTGCTAACTGTGAGCAGATGAACAGCGCAGTTCTAGCACTTCTCCACATAGTCTCTACTGCTTGTGGTTTACAAAGCCTTAAATAATCTGCTCCATCCTAAATCTCAGAATGCCATTCACCTTACACTACAAATTGTAACCTTAAATCTTCAAATGAGGGTCTGCTTAGAATTCCAAGAGCTAAACTTAAAAGAAGTGGTGAGGCGGGCTTCTGCTGTTATGCACCTAAAATCTGGAATAGCTGACCGATAGAAATTCACCAGACTAATATGGTAGAGCACTTTAAAAAAACTGCTAAAAACTCATTGTTGTAACATGGCTCTCTCATAGCTTCATTTTAGTGTAGCCCTGATGTTCTGTATGTGCATTGATTTATCATTTCTATCATGGTTTCACAATCTGTACTAACCCCTACTTTCTCTGCTGTTCTTTCTCCGGTTCTCTGCGTCACCACCACCTGATCAAAGCACCATGATGTCCTTACATTGATGGATTGAAGGCCAGAGGTCCACATGATCATCATCTAATTCTACCACGTGAAGCCTGAAAACCATGAGGACTGATTGAGATCATTTGTTAGTTAGATTGCCCAGTGGGGGCTAGCCAGGTGGTCTTGTAGCCTTGGAGCCCCTGCAGATTTTGTTTTGTTTTCTTTCTCCAGTCCTCTGGAGTTTTTTTGTTTAGTTTTTTTCTGTCCTCCCTGGCCATTGGACCTTACGTTATTCTTTGTGTACCTAGTATTGCCTAAACTTATTTTTATATTTTTCTTTCTTCATCTTGTTAAGAATGTTGAGCTACATCATTTGTATGAAAATGTGCTATAGAAATACATGTTGTTGTTGTTACAGGTTGATCCACTTCTTGTATCTTCCACTATCCACTAGTTTCTTTATTCTTTGGAAGAAGAGGATTTTCAGCTGTTCCTGAATCCAGCTCTACACCACTTCCTTACCCCGAACCTACAATCGCATAGAGCTTCTTTATGTGGACTGAAGACGCACCTTGCTAGGTCAGGGGATCATGTGGCAGGCATGTAGTTTTCACTCCACCATTGTGTGAATACATGCATTGCAGTGCCACCCCAAGCCAAACTGGGGCACTAACCAGAATCTTTTTGGATCCATTACCCCCCACCCCCCCGAATCTACTACATTAGTATTTTTTATAACAGCTGTCACCCCCAGGGGGTGTTGCAGGTCTCCAAACGCAACAGCACAGACACAAGTGTGCGTGTGTTTCAAAGATTTTCATTTTTTTCCCCCACTGTATACAATGGGGTCACAATTCACCCACATAACAATCCTTTTGGCTCTCCTCTCCTTGTCTAGTCCAGCTCCATCTTCCTTCTCTCGACTCTGGCTCCCTGTACTGAAGCAAGCTGCTCCTTTTATATATGACCTGTGTTCTGAGACTGTGCCTCAGGAGTACTACTGGGTATGTTTGAAGCCCCCGACGGTAGGGCTGGCAAATTCCCTTTATTCACAAATAAATTAGTTGAAGTACAAAAATAAGATCAAAGATCATTCTACAGCTTTGGTGCAAGAACAGAGAAACATTGTCCAGTGTTGACATGTCTGGCAAGAAGAGGGACGGTCAGTAGACAGGCACAGGTAGAACGGAAACTTCTTGAAGGGACAAAAGGAGAGACCAGAGATTGGAGATATTGAGGAGCTAAACCATTTAGAGAGGTCAAGACAAGAGTTTTGAATAGGATCCTTGCAGCAACAAATTGCCAGAAGCAGAAAAGTCATAAGAGTTAAACAAGGAACAGAGAATATCATTCTGGAAGAGCTGAACAGGTCGGATAGCAGTTGAAGGAAGCCCTTCCAGGAGAGAATACACCAGCCATGAGAGAACCAGTGCCTGAACAAAGAGTTGCGTGGCATAATTAATGAGGAAAGGCAGAATCCACTGAATATAATGAAGGAAGAATTGACAGGACTTGGTCATTGAAATTATATGATTCTTGACCATGACTGAAGGTGAAAGGGCGATGCTTAGAGATTTCAAATACTGTATAACACATCCTGCATACTGCACATTGTTGTCATACACTTCAGATTAGTTATGAAGGATAGAGAAAATTGCACAGTGCCATTCAACATTTCAAAGATTAATAAGTAAAAAT
This sequence comes from Polypterus senegalus, assembly GCF_016835505.1. Taxonomy (NCBI): domain Eukaryota; kingdom Metazoa; phylum Chordata; class Cladistia; order Polypteriformes; family Polypteridae; genus Polypterus; species Polypterus senegalus. The sequence goes on from NC_053158.1 coordinate 14,616,461, forward strand.
AGCATATCTACCCAACAACATAAAACAGATGGTTATCCTTAATAACAATTATAAATATGTCAGGTTTGCCATTTATGGCAGAGCATTTAATTAGAACACATTCACACATTATGGTCAAGCTTTATTAAGTAGTAAAATATGGATGTGTTTTGTTCTATAAGAAAAAGTTAATGTGGGAAAAACTAAAACAGGCTAAAAGATATTAAAGGAAAGAAAATGATGAAGAATATAACATCAAATGATTTAATGTAGCCTTTTAGTTTTTCTGTGAAATAGATAGAAGTTTCGAACATGCTCTGATAGCACGTTGCTGCACTCACCACATGATGAACCACCTGGATTGGGACCCAAGCGCAGCGGGCGATCCCTCAGCATCCCACTGGAAGAGTTTTTTTTTTTTATGGTGGCTGGAGTACCAATCCTGCCACCAACCCCCAAGTTTTCAGACCTGGATGCAGAGCTGGATACAGATTAGTGTCAAACCCAGGACGAAGCAATTGCAGGTTAAGGGCCTTACTCAGGGGCCCAATGGAGTAGAATCACTTCTGGCATTTATGGGATTCAAATTGGCAGCCTTCTGATTGCTGGGATTGCAGATCTCTAGCCTCAAAGCCACCACTCCACACAGATAGATAGATAGATAGATAGATAGATAGATAGATAGATAGATAGATAGATAGATAGATAGATAGATAGATAGATAGATAGATAGTGTAGCATGTGGCTGGGGATCTTGCCCGGCTGGAATGTCTCCACAGTGTTACCTCCCCAGGACACTAGATTGCAGCCCCCCATGTGTTGCAGCGGTGCCTAAGATTCCCGCAGGACTTCATGGGAGTTGGAGTTTGGCGTAGCCCTTGACTGGAGTAGTAGAAAGGAGAAGTAAAAGAGAAAAGGAAGAGAATTGTTTTGTGCTTGTGATGGACTGTGCTGAGCTTGTTGGAACTGGTAGGGTGTTGCCCACAAGGTACAAAGAAAATAATAAAACGTGTGCTTTGAACTTGTTTCCCATGCTTGTCTGTGCCAGTTTCAGGTGGCACTGCCAGCCTGGGTGGTCCACAATAGATAGATAGATAGATAGATAGATAGATAGATAGATAGATAGATAGATAGATAGATAGATAGATAGGTACTTTAAAATTTATAGACGGACAGACAGATACTTTATAATTTATAGATAGATAGATAGATAGATAGATAGATAGATAGATAGATAGATAGATAGATAGATAGATAGATAGATAGATAGATAGATAGATAGATAGATAGATAGATTCACTTTATTTGTCCCTAGGGGGAAAATAAAAACTTTCAGAAGCATGAGAGATAGAGAGAGAAGCAATATACATACGGTATGTTTAGTATATAAAATATGATGAACAAAATAGAAAACAAAACTTCTGATGTGGATTCTGGAGAGCTGCTGCTGCTGTCAGTAATAGGTATGTAGGTAGTAGTAAGGTGGTCAGACCTGTCCAGCTGTTCATTTGTTTACAGTAGGTACAGCTTGATGTGTCCACAGGAACATGTCATTAGACGTTTGTTCAGAACGACTTACCCTTAGATTTTTGAAAACAGAGTGAAAATAAACATCAACAGGGTCTTGTAATCCCCCCTAGTCAGTAACTTTGACAAATTCAGTCATGCATTTCAAAGACTGGCTCCCACAAATCGGCTTTAACTGTAATGTGTTTGCATTTTTAGTTTATCACATTCATATACAGTAAGTCTCCAGACCCCCTCCTGCTTCTTCCACTCCGTCTGGTAGAATCAGATGTAATCCATCCAGCCTTAAATAGCATCTGAAACAGAAGGTTTAAGCTGATTCTCCACAATACCCAAAATGCCACAATACCTGAACTCACCATGAGATGTGATAGTTAGCTTAAAAAGCGATCAAGGATTGCCAGTTTTGTATTGTTACCTCACATCTTATATATTTCATTCACATAAGTCTCCAGATTCTCTGCTGCTTTTTCCACACTATCCAATCATATCAGATGAAACGAGTCCAGCCTTAAAGAGTATCTGAAATAGGATGTTTAAATTGGTTCACCACAGTAACAAAAATGCCTCAGTACCTATAATTCCCCATGACACTTCCTTCAACTTAAAAGCAATCAAATATTCCTGGTTATATGGAGGTTGGCCAGTTTTGAATCTTTTCCTTCTTATGTTTATTCACCCTTTGACAAGCTGCTCCTCTGATAAGGTGTGAGATAGCTCCTTTGGTGGTAATGACAAAAGGGCTACGACCCGAGTACAGTGTGATGTGTGAGTCACTTTCTTGCACCCTAGAGAAGACGCTGAGTTCAAAGGCTTCAAGAAGACCAACTTTATTCCCATTAAAACAAGAACAGTCAGGGTCTTTATTCAAATAGGAGCTACCACTTTAATACAGAGAGACACAGCAAATGAGCAGTGATGGAGCCAGGTCAGTGGCCGGGTTAGACTGTTCCCCACATCAACCATCAGACAACAGATATGTTATGGCTTGGATGCAACTGCTCGGCCATGGAGACCCATTCCATGAAGCTCTCTACATTGCACTGTTCTTGAGCTTTTGGAGGTCTGTACCTATTGACTCTGCAGAAAGTTGGCAACTTCTGCCCACCTCAGCATGCGCTGTGCCCGCTCAGTGATTTTACATGGCCTACCACTTCATAGCTGAGTTGCTGTTGTTCCCAATTGCTTCCACTTTCTTATAATACCACTAACAGTTGACCGTGAAGTATTTAATAGTGAGGACATTTCACGAATGGACTTATTGAACAGGTAGTATCACGGCACCAGGCTTGACTTCACTGAGCTCCTGAGAGTGACCCATTATTTCACAAATGTTTGTAGAAGCAGCCTGCATGCATCATGGAAGTGATTGGAATACCCAAATTCAAGGATTTGGAGGGGGTTTCCCAATACTTTTGGCAATATAATGTATCAGGAAAGTCTGCACCATCACAGGTCAAACACTGGACTCACTGGAAGCTGTTGTGGAAACAGAGAGGATGGTGGCAAAATTGCATGCCATTGTGAAAAACCCTTTCCATCTCCTCCAGGAGGCGCTTTCTTAGAGCACCTTTAGCCACAGATTCATTCCACCACGGTGTGCTAAGACGCATCTCTTAGGGTCTCTTCTGCCTGCTGATATCAGGCAATTCAATAATTCATCCTAATGTACTCTTTAAGTTCATTTTGAAATGTCTACGCAATATACATTTATTTATTTAATTGTTTGTTTATCAATTGATTGGCTGTATTATCTGTCTTCTGCGTCTGTATCGTTGTTTATTATATTTCTGCCACTGTGTGAATACTGTATGAATTTCCAGGTGACATTAATAATACTTATCTTATTCTATCTTATTCAATGCGTGTGTCAGAAAAGGTGGTTTGTAGTACTGGAGAATTTCAGGTGGAACTGTCCAGCCTCCTTTCCTGTTTACTCTCCACACATCAGACTTCTGGGACAATAGCAGCACTTGCCATCTATAGAAATTTTCAGAAGACTCCTCCATCATAGGCGAGTGAGAGTACAGGAATGTTGTGGAGGACTTCGTCTTGTGGTGCAGGGACAACAACCTGCAATTCAACATCAGCAAAGACAAAAGAGCTGGTGGTGGACTTCTGGTGTGCCAAGGGGCCTCTGAGACCACTCAACCATTTAGTGGTGTGGAGCTAAAAGTATCTGGGGGTTCAGATGAACAATAAACTGGACTGGTCTGACCACACAGTGGCACTGGACAAGAATGGCGAGAGCAGACTGGACTTGCTAAGGAAACTCGGGGCTTTTGATGTGTGCAGCAAACTGCTGGAGATGTTCTACCAGTCCATAGATGTACTTGTTAAGTTTAATTATTTATTTATTTTTCGATTGATTGAGTGATATATTATTTGTCCTGTGAGCCTGTACCCTTATTTTTTATCTTTCTGCTGCTGTATGCATCTGAATTTCCCCATGGGGTTAATAAAGTTTATAAACTCAATTGCGGTCCTCAGGGTGCCATCATTGCTCTCAGTTCCCAAATAGCAGAACCCTAAATAGTCACTTGCCCTCACTGATACCTTGACAGCAGCATCAAATCTCCTTTCTAATCTTTTCCTTCAGTCTTTTGAACTTCATTTTTGCCGCTTCCTCTGCGTTTTCAGTAGCTCATTGTTAAGATAGCAGTAAGTACCCAAGAGGTTAATCAGCCCCCAATTAAAAGTGATTGCTAAAGTGGCCTATGGCAAACTTTAATTAACATTAATTATAGTTAGCAGCCTTTCACAAGTCTTGTTTATCAAAAAGATTATTATTTTTTGTAATTATTAAATTGATTTTAATTGATTGCTTAATAGCTTCACATGCATTCTGCATACTGAGATCGCCACACCACAGCATTGGGAGCTGGCAGCTGCAGAGTAACGGGTGTTTTCAAGGGCATGTGCTAAAAATAAGCACGTTCTTCTTGAATGTGTCAACGGTAACAGATTCTACGATGTGTTTTAGGTGTCCACTCCATCCATTATTAAATCTGTAGGGAACAGTTCTACTGTCCTCAGTCAACCTTTCCCCAGATATCATCCATTGCTGGAGTTTCAGCCTTTTAATTCTTGTTTAAAATACAGGATCTATTGTTTCTGTCTGTATTTGATTTATGTTAAACTCTCTTTAAACCTTATTTTCTTAGACTGCTTTTTTCTTTTATGCTTTTTTTTTTTTAATTAGTCCCTTTTTGCCCCTTTATTTAACATGTTACAATATTATTAACACTTGGCTTATTTTAAATTGTAAATGGAATTAAACTGACACTAATGTGTTTTGCTAATCCTCTTTGACACTCGGCTCTCAATCAGAAAATTCAAAGCAACCAAACTGACCACATAAAACTTCATTCTGGGGAAAAAAAAAAGCAAGAAGGGTAAAGAAAGGAGAAAATCATTTTTAATACCGTAATAAAGTATCTGAAATGAGGCTGGAGCTGGTTGTAGAGCAAAAGGAATTTCTCAAAGGGGAAGCTCGAATCGGTGAAAATGGATCCTAAGAGATACCAAGAAGTCAAAGCTATAAAATGTCAGATGCATAATTCTCATTTCATTCCTCATTAGATCTGGATTCTACCTAAAAATGATAGAAAAATCTCACATGCTATTTTTCAAATATTCACAAAAAAAAAAAAAAGAATAACGAGAAATGCAAAAAAAAAAAAAATGCAATAACTTCCGTAAAACCTAATAAGTCAACATTACTTAAAAGTTATTGTGCTGAAAGGTTTTCGGCGGTGACCTTGTTTCATTGATTTCACAAATGGTTTATTTAATGTTGCAGTTATGACAAGAATTTTGATTTGCACATGTATAATTCCACAAGATATAGTTAGAGGTGAAATCGTTTTGTCATTGATTTTTAAATGTGTTCACAGATTAAATAAATTAAACAATGCCTTTTATTTTTATTGACAGAAATGTTTCCAATGCTTATATTGAAAATAAGTTCCATTATACAGCAGCTTTAAGTAATATGACTCATTTTGTCGAAAACATGATTTAAAGGTCATTTGACTTTTCTCAGTGGGCTTTCATGTTCTTTCCAGGCCTACAAACCTGCTGTCTAGTTGACTGTGAACTTTAACTTGTAAAATAAGTTAAAGGAAGAGGAGAGGCAGAGAAAAGCTGGGGTGCCAACTGGGTCACCCCATGTACTGTATTTCTAACGTCCCGAAAATAGAACAAAAATGAGTGTGTGGTATGGTGCAACAGAAAATAGGCACTGAAATATGTGGGTGCACACTAATTAGGTCATCTTATTTAAAAAGAGAAAGTGCAACAAAAAAATACACCTTTTGGCTTCTATAAAGCAGCCCACTTGGGCAAATAAGCAACAAAAGATATTTAGATCTTTACTGTGAAAATAAGCGTCAGTCACTGTAGATCTGTCCAGCAGTTCGCTCTGTTTTCAAATGACGCTTCCTTCTGGGCAACTGAGCTTTTATATCATGCAGACTGGAAGGGGCGGGGCTAAGCACTCTCACTCGGCAGTTTCTCACTGCTGTGGGGAGATAAGGGGTAGAGAATGTTACTGGCAGGACAACCTCTTATGTACAGTCTGGTTCATATGTATTTTGACAGTCACACAATTTTCATAATTTTGGCTCTCTATGCCACAACAATGGAATTGAAATAAAGCAATCATTTTTTGATTGAGCCAGCTTCTGTAGCCAAGGATCAGACCGCCAAGGTCCCCGCCTTCGACCACCATCCAACTCACACTGCACCCGACCTCCTTGGCCCTTCCTACAGGTGGTGAGCCCATGGGAAGGGGGACACACGTTGCCTCTTCGTGCTGTGCACGGCCGAGCCCCATGGGTGCAGGCCCGGCAAACAGGCGCTCGCCATCGAGCCCCAACTCCAGGCCTGGCTCCCAGAGGAGGGCTCCGATGACCCGCATCCGGGTGAGGGAAAACGTCGTCCAAGATTTTTGTTCTTCATAGGAGGCTTGGTTGAACCGGTCTTTGTCTCATCCCTCACCTAGGACCAGTTTGCCTTGGGTGACCCTACCAGGGGCATAAAGCCCCGGACAACAGAGCTCCTAGGATCATTGGGACACACAAACCCCTCCACCATGATAAGGCAACGGTTCGAGGAGGTATATGTATGTGCCAAAAAGCAGTTTGGAGTACCCACACTATTTGGAGTCCCTGGAGGGGGTGCTAGAGGGCATACCTTCTGGGGACTCCTTCGTACTGCTGGGAGACTTCAATGTTCACGTGGGCAATGGCAGTGAGACCTGAAAGGGTGCGATTGGGAGGAATGGCCCCCCCGATCTGAACCCGAGCAGTGTTTTGTTATTGGACTTCTGTGCTCATCACAGATTGTCCATAACGAACGGCATGTTCAAGCATAGGGGTGTTCATATGTGCACTTGGCACCAGGACACCCTAGGCCTCAGTTCGATGATCGACTTTGTGGTCATGTCGTCAGACTTGCAGCCACATGTCTTAGACACTCGGGTGAAGAGAGGGGCGGAGCTGTCAACTGATCACAAACTGGTGGTGAGTAGGCTTCGATGGTGGGGGAGGATGCCAGTCAGGCCTGGTAGGCCCAAACGTGTTGTGAGGGTCTGCTGGGAACGGCTGGCAGAGTCCTCTGTCAGAAATAGCTTCAACTCACACCTCCGGCAGAACTTCGACCACGTCCCGAGGGAGGTGGGGGACATCGAGCCCAAATAGACCATGTTCCGTGCCTCTATTGTAGAGTCGGCTGACCGGAGCTGTGGCCGTAAGGTGGTCCGTGCCTGTCGTGGCGGCAATCCCCGTACCCATTGGCAGACACCGGTGGTGAGGAATGCCGTCAAGCTGAAGAAGGAGTCCTACCAGACCCTTTTGTCCTGTAGGACTCTAGAGGCAGCTAATAGGTACCGGCAGGCCAAGCGGAATGCGGCTTTGGTGGTTGCTAAAGCAAAAACTCGGGCGTGGGAGGAGTTTGCGGAGGCCATGGAGAACGACTTTCTGATAGCTTCAAGGAGATTCTGGTCCAACATCTGGCATATCAGGAGGGGAAAGCAGTGCAGTGTTAACACTGTATATGGTGGGGATGGTGCGCTGCTGACCTTGACTCGGGACGTGGTGGGTCAGTGGGGGGAGTACTTTGAAGACCTCCTCAATCCCATTAACATGCCTTCCAATGAGGAAGCAGAGCCTGGGGACTCGGAGGTGGGCTCCCCCATCTCTGGGATTGAGGTCACCAAGGTGGTCAAAAATCTCCTTGGTGGCAGGGCCCTGGTGGTGGATGAGATACGCCCGGAGTTCAAGGCTCTGGATGTTGTAGGACTGTCTTGGTTGACATGTCTCTGCAACATCGCATGGACATCGGGTACAGTGCTTCTGGATTGGCAGACTGGGGTGGTGGGTCCCCCTCTTTAAGAAGGGGGACCAGAGGGTGTGTTCCAACTACAGAGGGATCACACTCCTCAGCCTCCCTTGAAAAGTCTGTTCGGGGGTTCTGGAAAGGAGGGTCTGTCAGATAGTCGAACCTCGGATTCAGGAGGAACAGTGTGGTTTTTGTCCTGGTCGCAGAACAGTGGACCAGCTCTACACCCTTAGCAGAATCCTGAAGGGTGCATGGGAGTTTGCCCAACCAGTCTACATGTGTTTTGTGGACTTGGAAAAGGCGTTTGACCGTGTCTCTCGGGGAATCCTGTGGGGGTTGCTCCGGGAGTATGGGGTACCGGACCCCCGATAAGGGCTGTTCGGTCCCTGTACAACCAGGGTCTGAGCTTGGTCCGCATTGCTGGCAGTAAGTCAAACCCGTTTCCAGTGAGAGTCGGACTCCGCCAGGGCTGCCCTTTGTCACCGATTCTGTTAATAACATTTATGGACAGAATTTCTACGCGCAGCCAGGGTGTTGAGGGGGTCCGGTTTGGTGGACTCAGGATTGGGTAACTGCTTTTTGCAGATGATGTTGTCCTGTTTGCTTCATCAGGTCATGATCTTCAGCTCTCTCGAAATCGGTTCGCAGCTGAGTGTGAAGCGGCTGGGATGGGAATCAGCACCTCCAAATCCGAGACCATGGTTCTCAGCCGGAAAAGGGTGGAGTGCCCTCTCAGTGTTGCAGGAGAGATCCTGCCCCAAGTGGCGGAGTTCAAGTATCTCAGGGTCTTGTTCATGAGTGAGGGAAGAATGGCGCGTGAGATTGACAGGCGGATCGGTGCGGTGTCTGCATCTGTCTGTCGTGGTGAAAAAGGAGCTGAGCCGTAAGGCAAAGCTCTTAATTTACTAGTCGATCTATGTTCCTACCCTCACCTTATGGTCAGAACAAGATCGCGAATACAAGCGGCTGAAATGAGTTTCCACCGCAGGGTGTCTGGGCTTTCCCTTAAAGATAGGGTGAGAATCTCAGTCATCCGGGAGGGGTTCAGATTAGAGCCGCTGCTCCTCCGCATCAAGAGGAGTCAGATGAGGTGGCTCAAGCATCTGATCAGGATGGCTCCTGGACGCCTATCTGGTGAGGTGTTCCTGGCACGTCCAACCAGGAGGAGGCCCCGGGGAAGACCCAGGACACACTGGAGAGTCTACGTCTCTTGGCTGGCCTGGGAACGCCTTGGGATTCTCCCGGAAGAGCTGGAAGAAGTGGCTGGGGAGAGGGAAGTCTGGGCCTCTCTGCTTAAGCTGCTGCCCCCACGACCTGACCTTTGATAAGCGGAAGAGAATGGATGGGTGGATGTATTGATGGCCTGGCATGCTGTATCGACACTTCACTGTTTCTGCGTTGAGAACTAGGGTGTAGCAGCAAAAGCACAGTCTGACCTCCAAGAGAACATTTTAGTTCTCTGCAATACTGCATGCATACTGAATTAATTTTACCACCAAGCCACCCACCCAACACTTGAGCATTCGACAATCCAATTGAATTTGTATGTATTTTATACTGCATTGTGTGGAGTAAGAAGACGGCAACAAAACAAGGAGTACTGCATGTACCCAAGGAGGCCACTTGCTAACCATGATTTCTTAGAATTTCACCTAAATTTTGTTTGGCCATTTCAAACCTCATATTCCATGCAGCTCGCCCCTTCGTCTCTTTCGCCTGTGTGGGCAGCTGTTCTTCTTCACTAACTGCCAGTCCCATTTTTCTGTTGAGATTACAGCTACAGCTTGTACAGTGGCAAACTTCTGCTTGCGACACTCATGTGCATGAACTGAATACCCCATTTCACAGTTATGCAAAAGAATACTCCAGTCATTACAACCTAACTCTTTGAGGGCAGATGTCGACCATTGTCAAAATTCAGGTGTAGCGGACGGTAATCAGCTATAAAATGAGGGAGTAACAAAACTCCCTGTTACCTTTTACTTTGACTCTCTTTGCTTAAAGGAAAGTTAGTTTTGTTGATTTGACCTCGATTCCCTGCACGTGCATGAGTAGCGAAGAGGAAACAACCTCTAAAGTGGCATCAACATCTGGCGAGAGACCAAAGCAAATGCACAAAGCAAAATGCTGCATGGATGACGTTTTGCGTATTATCGCTGAATTGGACTCTGACTTGTTGGACTCCGATTTTGATGCAACTGATTTGGAGATGGAGATTGAAAACAAAAGTGAGATGCCATCATCATCTGACTGTTGATGTGCCTATGGCAATGTTTGCCTGGGAGGACCACCACTTACGATGACAAGAGGTCTAAACCAGATTGTGTCACATGTGACTGCCATTGCTGTGGGAAGGCAGCTGGCCCCCCAACAAGCCACACATGCACTGCTGCTACTGCCAGAGACACCAAACAGGGGCCAAAAGCAGCCACAGCACAGCAGCAGTATACATTTTATGTTGATTTTTGTGTAAAACCATTGCTTTGTAAGCTTTTCAAAAACCTGAGTTTTTTGGAAAACATATTCAGCCCTCAAAGAGTTAATTACTGACAAGCATTGAGAAATTAATAACATGCGTTAGCTAGTTTTCAACCAAATCAGTCAAAGCATTTTTGAGATGTTGGGGTATTTCGGTGTTCTAAAGTTTGGGGGTTTTACCCATAAATATTAATATATCAAAATATCCTTTTTAAGTGGATACCTACTGCCCTGGATGTACCATCCTGATAAATTTCAGCTTTTTAACATACATGAAATAGTGTGTGAGTCAAATTTGTATTATACAGGGTGGCAAAGGGAAACGAGAAATTTTTAATTGACGTTCAATGCATGAATAAACACATTACAAAATACATTTATTGATGAAATGTATTGTACAGGATATGCAGTTAATGATGGTAATCAATATTCATCCAATATTCATTTTATGTTTTGAAGAAAACATCATGAAGGTGTTGTCAATTTCTCCGTACACATTCTGATAGCTTGTGGTGGAAATTCTACATTGCTCAACGTAACATGTTCAGTACTGGTTGCACGATGTGTGTGGTACACTTGGCTTTTAAGATGTCCCCACAGAAAAAAATTCACAAAGAGTGAGATCTGGGGATCTCGGAGGCCATGGAATGTCCCCATTGCGTGAAATGACACATCTTCCAAAACAATCATCGAATAGCTGCCACCGATTGTCGGGCAGTATATGTGAAGTGGTTCCTCCTGGGGTCTTCTGCTTTAAGGCTGAACCCGTTTCTTTGAAATTACGCTCCCATGTTGTAATCGCATGAGCAGACGGGACTCAATCATGACGTCCTAACTGGTGATGATGCCGAAATTCCCTTTTGTGCAGCAGTCACACTATCACGATTCTTATAAAAGGCTTTTACAGCGAACACTCGTTGCGCAACACACCACTCCTCCATTATAATGGCAAAGGGGTTCTAAACGAGGTCACATTGGTTCCAAACAACTGCTGACACCCAGGGTCTCCAACACCTAGTTCCAAAATTTCCTATTTCACTGCACCACCCCTGTGTAAATATATCAATGTGACATAATGGGACTATTCTAATTGTATTTTTTTTTTTATTGTGTTCATGAATGCAAATAAAAATAACTCTTCCCAGTTAAAACAATTTTTATGAATCTAATGCTGTAGACCTGTGAAATCTTTATGAAAATTGATTTGTAATGAAAATCAATTACCCTTGGATGCATTAGATGATGCATGACCTGAATACGGTCACTAATTCTCTACATCACACACTTTTTAATTTAAACCAAATATGTGTAGATGATATGGAGTAAATTATTATACTCTAGGCCTTAATATTGCTGATGTAATAAACTGCAGGTACCAGACAGTTCCAGTCTATTTCTGAAAGGTGTGCAGGACAATGGGATGACTACACAAACACCACAAGATTTGAAAAAAGAAAACAGCAAAGCATACAGTGACATGGTCTGCCTTTTGTTTTTATTTTTTATACTTTGTTCCTTGATCTCTAAAAATATTTGAAATATCATTTTGGGGTGTTAAGACGTCAAAGAGTATACAGTACACTCAAAAAGTATCCAGACCCCTTTACTTTCTTCACATTTTGTTATGTTGCAGCTTTATAAAATCATTTAAATTATTTTTTTCTCCTCATCCAGCAAAACTCAACACCCTAGAATGAGAAAGTTAAAGTAGGGTTTTAGAAAATTTTGCAAATCTACTCTATATCTATAAAAGCCTAAGCCTAAAGATGCAATGATTTTATGTAACATTTTTATGTCAAGTTTTATTGTCACGCTTTAAATCGGGCTTATTTTAAAAATTGTAAATATATTTGTTTGGTATCATTCTTTTCAGAATTCCATTCAGACTTCCTTTTCAGAAGTCCATTTTTAAATTATAGACTATAAAATATCAAGAACCCACACCCGCGAGAAGAGACTTTGTGCCCAGACATTTAACCAACTCCCGGGCCGGAAATAAAAGACAAAGAGTAGATGACAAAGGCAGCTGCTGTACAGGCTTTTAGGTGTTTGAAGCACTGCACGACATTCAGATCACGGGGCACAGCAGCAAGACAACAGCTGATTGAGCAAAGAGGAGGTAAAAAAAAACTGTATTTGTTTCCCATTGTATTACCGTTTAAGAGGGGGTTTCGGAGGAGCGACCGCGTCTCCTTAGGATGCGTTCAGCTCCCCTCTTCACAACACAAGCAACAGAGACATGAAGTGCATGGCGCATAGTGCAGGCCAGGGAGGTTGGCAAGTGAAGCGAGCAGGGAGTAACCCCCTAGTTTAATAATAAAAAACAAAAAAACTGAAATATCACATTAACACAAGTATTCAGACCCTTTACTCAGCACTTAGTTGAAGCCCCTTTAGCAATAATTCCAGCCTGAAGTCTTCTTGGGTTTGACATGACTAGCTTTGCACTTCTGGATTTCGGGATTTTCTGCCTTTCTTTTCTGCAGAGCCTCTGAACTGCTGTCAGGTTGGATGGAGACCATCGGTGGACAGCTACTTTCAGGTCTCCCCAGTGATGTTCCATTGGGTTCAAGTCTGGGCTCCGGCTGGGCAGCTCAAGCTCTGTTGTCTTTCCTTTGTGCTTAGCGTTATTGTCCTGTTGGAAGGTGAACCAGTCTGAAGTCCAGAGCATTTAAGCAGGCTTTCATGAAGGATATCTCTGTACTTTTCTCTTTTTAGTTTTTTCTTAACCCTGTCCAACTGACAAGTCTTTGCTGCTGAAAAACAGCCACACAGTATGATGCTGCCACCACCATGCTTCACTGCAGGAAAGGTATTGTGGAAGTGATGAGTGACTCCTGGTTTGCTCCAGACATACCGCTAATCTTGGTTTTATCACATCATAGAATCTCCAAGTGGGCTTCCATGTGTCTTCTACTGAGGAGAGGATTCTGGCCACTCTGTAATAAAGCCCAGATCAGTGGAGTGTTGTCGTAATACTTGCCTTTCTGGAATTTTCTCCCTTTTTTTTATTATTATTATTATTCAGATTTATTCTCTCAGTCACACTCACGCGGTACAACGAACTTGCCTCTCCCTTTCTAAGTTGATGGCGTTTATCTCCATTCTTTTCACAAGAGCAGTGATGACCACAGTTGGTGCTGTAGTTGATGGCTGGTCAGAACTATTATCTGTACCAGCAATCAAAGATACAGTAACCGCTATCAGACTATCATGCGGCATTTGTGCTTTGACAACAAAGATACCCGTGTAGAACGTGTGAAAAAATGACAGATTTACATGTGCATGTGCAATACTACACCTTATTTAGGAAAAAATCCTAGTCGCTCCACAGGAGAAGGGCTTTCCGAGACAGTGGTCATAAAGCCGTTTCTGAACCGTAACAACAGACCAATTCTTCATGTTGCTTTCACTTCCTAATAGACTGCTACACTGCAACATATCTCTGCTTGGCACCATAAATAAAGTGGGATGGGAACTTCCACCTGCAGCTAAAATCACTTCAATACACGTACAATTCTCCATGCCAGTGTTTAGATCTGGCAGTGCCATGCTGATGGTGTATGCGCTCAAAAAGAAGAAGTTTGTCTGCATTCCAAATACCATGCACCGTTACACGGAGATTGAGCAAGATCGAAAAAAAAACAATGTTCAAATGACAACTCATGTTCGAATAATAATTGCATTTCCACACAGGTTTTCTAGAGCTCAGCCAGAGGGAACATCAGTTTCTTGGTCACCTCTTTTACCATGGCCCTTTATCCCCATATTGTTCAGTTTAGCCAGGTGCCACCTCAGAAAGTCATGGTTGTTGCAAACTTATTTTATTTAAGTATTAAGGAGGCCACTGTCCTCTTGGGACTCTTTAGTACTGCAATTTTTTTTTTGGTAGCCTTCTTCAGATATGTGCCTTGACATAACTTGTTCTCTAAGTTCTGCTGGAAATTCCTTTGATTTCATGACCGTGGGACATTCTCTAGACAGGTGTGGCTCTTTCTTAATCGGTCTAATCAATTCACTAGACCACAGGTGGACTCCAAATCAGGTGTAGAAACATCTCAGTAATAATCAACAGAATGAGCAAGATTTTAAATGTCATAGTAAAGTGTCTGAATACTCAATGTGATATTTCAGATTTTCATTTTTTAAACAGGTCAGGTTGGGGAGCATGCCACTGAACAGTGCGTTGCCACACCCACCACATGATGAAACAGCTCGGGAACCTGGCTGGCAACCCCCCAAGGCAGACACACAGTACATTCCCACCCTCTGCAAATGACAGTCTATCTTCCACAGCCAGGCGTTACGTGTTTCAGCTGCTCAGGTCCTCAACAATGAGGATCCTGCAAGCCTGATAACCCTCAGGGAATTGTGCCACTTGGCCGTAGTGCCGTAACTGACGCTCCCTCAAAATGCAGGTAATATGCCTCATTCGGGACTCCATGAGCAACCTCTCATTCAACACAAAGTCAAACCAGCGGTACCCAAGGATTCTGTGGAGAGATACAGTACCAAAGGAGTCCAGTCTTCGTCTCAGGGTATTGGATAGCGCCCATGTTTAACAACCGTATGGCAAGATTTGGACCTTCGTCTCTTGAATAGATATTGGGAGCACCACACACTCCTTTCCAGCGACCTCATGGCCCCCCATGCTCTCCCAATCTGTCTACTGACTTCATAGGAAGAGTCACCATAGACATGAATGTCACTGCCGAGGTAAGTAAACCTATCAACAAGGTCGACACTCTCTCTGCAAACAGACACACTGCTGATGGCTGTGCCCAAGAGGTCATTAAAGGCCTGGATCTTGTTTTTTTATCAGGATACTCACAAGCCCAGACACTCAGACTCCTCGCTCAGACTTTCGAGAGTCCCAATCAGAGCCTCCATTGACGATCACAGCATCATCAGCAAAGTCAAGATCAGTGAATCTTCACCAACAGATGACCCAGAACTGTTGGACCCCATGACCTTGTCCAACACCCAGTCCATGCAAGCATTGAACAGAGTAGGAGCAGAACACACCCCTGAGGAACCAACAGAATGAACTGGGAAAAAAGCAGAGGTCCTGCCTCCACTCTGCACAGCACTCATAGTACCAGTGTACAGGCCGGCCATGACATCCAGCAACCTCGAAGGGATCCCGCGAACCCTCAGGATGACCTACAAGAGAGGCTCAAACAACTGAGTCAAATGCTTTTTTGCAATTTATAATACATTTGAAAAAATTTCTAAAATCCTGTTTTTAATTTGTCATTGCGGGATATTGAGTGTTGATTGATGAAGGAGAAAATGTAAATCATTTTAGCACAAGGATGCAACAAAGCAAAAAAGTGAAGAAGTCTGAATACTTTTTGAATCCATTGTACAGGAACATCTTTCTGTTCTTGTGGGCATTTCCACTTTGATTGACAGAGGAGAGTCTGGTGTGGTTTGTTTAAAATTTTCAGTCTTATGTGAATATGCAGACACAGACATTTTTTATTTTAATTACTATTGGCTTTCAGGGAAAGTGAGGTTAACCCCATTTTCTTTCTAAAATGAATAAGGTATGAAATATGCATGCTTTATGATGGCATTTTTCTCTATTTAGACTGGTCAGAAACTTTTTCCAATAAATGATTTCAATTTAGAATGATACATTATTCATATTATTAATTAAAGGAAAAATAATAATACCTTTTCTTGTATTTTAATATCAGCAGGAGAGTTCATCCGATAATTAATTTTCTGAAAGTTGTTTCATAAGTTTATTCAGTTTTTCCAAGAAAATTGAGAGTAATCCACAGACCACCTTCTGAAACTCTTTTGCTCTTATGGGTGGCATTTTTTTTAATATTCATTTATTTTAAGATAATAACATTGCATACAATCAAGTCAGACTTATACAACAAATGACTACATAGTCAAACTAAAAGAAAAAAAGAAGAGGAAAAAACATTGTAAAGTTAAAAATGAAAGCAGCAACAAAAAGAGACAAAACCTAACAAAACTGAATTCAGCTTCTATCTAAGAGACAGAGAGGAGAGCCAAGAGCATGGGCAAAAATAGAAAAAAAGAAGTGATACAGTGATCCCTCGCTAAATTGCTCTTTGACTTTCGTGGCTTCGCTCCATCACGGATTTTATATGTAAGCATATCTAAATATATATCACAGATTTTTTGCTGGTTTGCGAATTTCTGTGGACAATGGGTCTTTTAATTTATGGTACATGCTTCCTCAAATGGTTTGCCCAGTTGATTTCATACAAGGGACACTATTGGCGGATGGCTGAGAAACTACCCAATCAGAGCATGTATTACGTATTAAATAAAACTCCTCAATGATACACGATATGCTTCCCACGTTGTGCTTCACATACTTAAAAACTCTAACAGCACTTATTGATTTTTGATTGTTTGCTTTTCTCTCTCTCTCTCTCTCTCTCGGACATTCTCTGCTCCCGACGGAGGGGGTGTGAGCAGAGGGGCTGTTCACACACTGGCCTAGAGGATACGGACGCTCCTCTAAAAAATGCTGAAAGACTACCTTCACATTGCTCCCTTACTAACGGCTGCTTAGTCGGCCGGTGCTTCGCATACTTAAAAGTACCTATTGATTTTTGATTGTTTGCTTTTCTCTCTCTCTGACATTCTCTGCTCCTGACGCACACTCCTTTGAAGAGGAAGATATGTTTGCATTCTTTTAATTGTGCGACGGAACTCTCATCTCCATCGTGTCATGGAGCACAGTTTAAACTTTTGAAAAAGAGACAAATGTTTGTTTGCAGTGTTTTAAAGTCCCTGTCTCTACAACCTCCTGTGTTTCTGTGCAAATCTGTGACTCAAGAGTGACAATATAAAAATAACAATATAAATGCATGGTTTTTACTTCGCGGATTTTCACCTTTCGTTGGGGGGTTCTGGAACGCAACCCCTGCGATCGAGGAGGGATCACTGTAATTACCTTTTCCCTCGCTATAAATGTTAAAATGTTACAAATTCAATTTTGCCATATTTAAATTTTTTTTTTTTTAACAGATCCTCTAAGTGAGAATTAGATTAGATAAAAACTGGGTTGGGAGTCTTCCAGTTAAGCAAGTTAAGTCAACATGCTAGTAGTGTGGTATCGGCTGCCATTATTGGGAGTCTACCAAACATGACTGTTAATGGGTTACGCGTGATTGTGACCTCACCCAACCACAAGGCTGTCAGCAATGGGGTTTTAATCATCCCAGGGCAATTTAGAATTACCAATGAATGTAACATAAATGGATTTACAATGTGGAAGAAGAACTGAGTACCTTAGAGAACATGTTTAGGACACTTGCTTAGATTTATCTGTTTACTAGCTTTGCTACCCGACTAATACGCGGTGAAATCTAAGTTGTTAGCGTAGACCTTATTTTTGACATATGTATGGGTTGTTAATTTGGTGTGGTATAATAATACGCACCCAATCCCTTTCCTGCATGGTGGCCTTTTCTTCTTCAGATAGAGACAGCCATTTTCATTGCCTCCTCTTGCCATCGCTCATCAAACTGAACACTCCGATATTCAAAGTGTTCTGCTGAGAAATTCAGCAGTGGTCACCACAACTCACTTGCTTTCCTAAATCCTTATGAACTTGGGAGTGAATTCCTATCCCTATCCCTATCCTTAACCTTATATTCGATTCCTTTTTGGACAAATTGTCAAAAAAGTGAATTCTATGTTTAACACATTAAAAAGTAAGGGTGATGAGATGATGAATGGCATTAATACTGAAAAATTAAAGATTAGCTATTGCCTTTTCTTATCTTCCCTTAAAGGTAAACATGATAAAACTTATATAATAAATATAATAATACTGACCAATGGCACATGGTGTTCTCAGAGCCAGCTGTTGTCCTCATGGATTCTCATTTTTCTTTATTAGATTACTATAAACATTCTGGTCTGCAGTTGGTAATCACTGATAAGCTTGCAAAGCTTAAGACCTTTCTTCAAAAATGACCTCCCCAACCCCAGGTTCAACATATTATCTGTGCAGGGTTGAGGGATATTATTGAGACAAAACAACTTCTCAGGTGAGCCAGAGCTTGAACAGGTATTAGAGAGATGCTATCCATCAGCAGAAAATCAGATATTTTAAAGATATTCAACTTTCTAATGGTCCATTTTTGAACAGTCTAATTGAGACGTCAAATGACAAATTTTACACTAACTTACTCACTCTTATGGATCACAATACTTATAAGAGAGACATAAAAAGTAGATATCAGCGTGACTGTTCTGAGAGACTAGTCTTCAAGCATTTGAGGAGATGAAAGATTTCTAAATGACTCATCCTTCTGATTGCTTTTAATTAATATGAATTTATTATGTCCTTCCCCTACACCTTTCCCTTATATTAAAAGGTTTTTATAGTCCTTTCCCTTTTTCTTATCTTAAAAGTTTTTATAGTCCCTTTCCTTACCCCTTTCCCTTATCCTAAAATCCTATTTTGACAGCCCTAACGTTAAAGTAACTATTAACCCTAATTTAATTTTCCTTATGTGCTTTAAAAATATCTTAACTAAACATTATTTTTAGAAATTCATGTTAGCTGCTTAGGAAAATCATTTGTAAGAGTGCTTTTCTTAAATCAGATTTAAGATTATTTAAAGTATTTTTACCTGTTTTATTTGTAATCTATCTTACCAAGAGCAGGGGGCACCTTTTTTGAACCCACCCAGTTGTTAAATGCTTTTTTAGTTGTGCTTTTTTCGGATTAAAAATACAGTCTTTAAATGGATTTGAAGATTTTATTAGCATGAGAGAAGTTAAAATTTATGGCATCTATTTATTATACAGTAGATTGGTTATATTTTCATGTAAATGGTATACTTTTTCTGTGGTGGGTTGGCACCCTGCCTGGGATTGGTTCCTGCCTTGTGCCCTATGTTGGCTGGGATTGGCTCCAGCAGACCCCCCGTGACCCTGTGTTCGGATTCAGTGGGTTGGAAAATGGATAGATGGCATACTTTTTAGTTAAAAAGATGTTTCAATTGCAAAATTTTTAGACAAGAGCGCCTGTGCATGCTCTAATGAGTGTTCTCCTCAAGCCTAACCTTAAATTAGAGAAATTCATAAATCTCAAGTCTAGACATAATTAACATTTATTTATATAGCACATTTTCATACAAATGATGTACTTATAAGAGTACAACTCTTCTAATAATAATAAGAAGAAGAAGAATTCATAATAATACAACTCGTACTCTTAAGAGTAGGACCAAATTTATGTCACTCTGAGACTTTTGCGCCTGTTAGGACCATTTTCCCACTCTGAGATGCCTGATACATACGAGCACAGAACATGCTCGTAAATTATGCAACTTAATGACTACAATCATTTATTTATGGTTACTTTACTAATATAGCTAAAATATTTACTTAACCATTAAATGATTAGCACTAGGAACAAATCAGGTTATATATAAACTTCCCCCTGGCCGAGGAACATTCAAAAAATATTTTAATTATCAATTCCAGCAGTGGCAGTAACAAGCTACTTTCTATAAAAATACAATTCTCCCTTTTTCTGGTCTGTTTACATCAAACTCTTGAAAAATTAATTGCTGCTTTTAAAACTTTAGATAAATATCCTTAGGAGAAAATGAGAAAATAATGTAGCACGTCTAAATGGATATGAAGGGATTTGCTCTTAATTTATGGGAAGGCTGGCACATCCTACATATTGTTGAACATAATGATTAATGAAAACAATTATGTTGCATTATAATTAATTCATACAACTGTGTATTATTTAACAGTTACTACATCTTTTGCAGATCAAGAATAAAGCAAAAATATTCTCATTGACAAAATATATTTTTCACAGAAATGATCTTGCCCATCCTGCTGTCCATCAGCAGACCCCACTCGATTCAATTCAGGGATGTGGAGAGCTGGAGCTGAACTCAGTAACTTTAGGGAGATGTCAGGAACCAGCCTAGGATGGGATTATGTACACGTTCACGCACACACTTACACACTAGAACAGCCCAGCTTTAAATTATCAATCAACTTCTCATGGATGTTTCAGATGTCTGGAACAAACCATCGAGTCATGGGGTTGAAGCAGAAACCTTGATGAGCTTTAAGAAGAATCTGGATGAGATTTTGGAACAACTTAACTCTCAATTAAACACACCAGCCTGATGGACTGAATGGTTTCCTGTCATTTGCTAAATTTCTTATGATTTTATTTCATCCCCTGCATGGAAGATGCTTTGACATTTTTCAGTTGAAAGTAATTAAAAGAAGGGTGATAGTCCGGATTGCCATGTTAGGTGTTTGTCACACGTGGTCTGATAACATGATAAGCCATCCACCATGTCTGTGTGTTTTCCTTCAGGCACTTGATGGTTCCTCCTTCGTCTCAAAGATGTGCATGTTAGGGTAATTGCTTTTACGTGCACTCACTAGGCAGATTACTAGGAACACCTGCTTAGTCATGCAATTATCTAATCAGCCAATAGTGTGGCAGCACAACCCAGAAAACCATGCTGGTGGTTAGGGTTAGGGGTAGGGTAGGGGATATGGCCATTAGTGGCATGCTCTGGCACACTTAGTTTCTTTATAAAAGGTTATTTTATGTCTCAGTGTCTATGGAATTAATGTAAAGATACTTTACACTATAAAATATATGAGATAAATAAATAAATAATGTGAGTGTTTTGCAAGACGAGCTAAAATTTTGAATACATTTTGACTTGATAAACGAGCAAGGTCTTGCAATACGAGTAATACATATATATGCTTTGTCTGCTGAGCATCACGCGATCACAACTGAGCTGATGGTTCTTCTCTCTCTTGCTGCAGGATTGTGGGTTATCGTTTCCCATTCTCTGGCTTAGTCATCATGCCTCATTCAGATAGTCAACATCCGTACAAGTGTACACTGTTTACTATAGCTCTGTGACCACGTGTATGTGTGCTGTAACGTGTGAGTCCCTGTCTTGTACCCCAAAACATGAAACTGAGTCTCAGTACTTTAGCAACACCATCTTTATTCAGCTTGAAACAGGAACACCACAGTTTTTTTATTGTAGTGAGTTATGTTGCTCTCCTATACACAGACACAGCAGTCAGGCAGGGTCGGGGCCAAGTAATACTTTGCCCTGCGCATTTATAATACAACAACAACAACATTTATTTATATAACACATTTTCATACAAAAAGTAGCTCAAAGTGCTTTACATAATGAAGAAAAGAAAAATAAAAGACAAAATAAGAAATTAAAATAAGACAACATTAGTTAACATAAAAAAAGGAGTAAGGTCTGATGGCCAGGGTGGACAAAAAAAAAAAACTCCAGACAGCTGGAGAAAAAAATAAAATCTGCAGGGGTTCCAGGCCACGGGACCACCCAGTCCCCTCTGGGCATTCTACCTAACATAAATGAAACAGTCCTCTTTGTAGTTAGGGTTCTCACGGAATCACTTGATGTTGATGGTCCTTGTATCACCCATCAATGGCAGGCACTTATAGCATGTCCGCGATCTTTTCGGATTCACTTTTACGGTGAACTACTCCAGCACTGGGAGCCTGCAGTTGCTTCGGGATACTCTTCTGCGTGTCGTCCCGTTGGGTGGAACCTCACAAGTGTTTAGAAACTGACCAGCCAGGATTCTTTTCAAAGTTAAAGTGCAGGTTAATTTGTTTTATGTATTTTTACTTTATATTTTGTATTAATCATTCTTATATGAATAGTTTTTGGTTGTGGAATGAATCATCTGAGTTTCCATTATCTCTTATGGGGAAATTCGCTTTGATATATGAGTGCTTTGGATTGCGAGCACGTTTCCGGAACGAATTATGCTCGCAAACCGAGGTTCCACTGTAGATGAAATAAATACTGTGAGAGGTCCCTTATATGGGGAATGAAATGCTCTTATTAAAAATTCTAAAAAATTGTTTTTAAAAGATCTGTTCCATAAATAAGTTTAAAAATTATTCTGATCTATAAAAACCTTAAAATACACTAGTTAAAAGCTATCCCATCCTCCTAAATTGGGACATAAAGCATTAAATACATCTATATTCATATTTTAATGTAAGGCACTATATAAAAGAGTTTTTTCAAAAAAGTAGGATTATTTAGGGTTCATTTTTATTCCATAATCATAAATTAATATTAGGGTTTTTTTAAGATTATGGCTAAAATCAATAATTCTCAAGTTTAGGAATAGGGGACAGGTGTAACTAATAATACTTAAAAGACTGATTAACCTCAGGGCCTCCCATGGAGTTCTTAACCATGTTGATGGTTAGGGTTATGCTTAGGGTTAAGGTTAGGCGCTTCAGATGTTGTTCACATCAATCACCAGCATGGAGAAAAAAAAAAGTGATCCGAATTATTTCAAAGTTGGTGCGATTGTTGGTGCCAGACGGGTTAGTTTGAGTATTTCAGCAACTGTTGATCTAATGAGATTTTCATGCACAACAGAGTCTAGAGTTTACTAAGAATAGTGCGAGAAACCAAAAACATCGAGGGCAAGGCACTTCTCTGGACAGAAACACCTTTTTGACGAAAGAGTTCAGAGGAGAATGGCCAGCCTGCTTCAGGCTGATAGAAAGGCTATATTAACTCAGATGACAACTCTGTACACCCAGGTTGTGCAGAAAAGCATCTCAGAAGGCACAACACTTCAAAACCTGAGGTGGATGGGCTACAAGGACAGAAGACCACATCTGATTCCACTCCTTGTGAGCCAAGAACAGAAAGCTGAGGCTGCATTGGGCACAGGAATACAAGAACTGGACAGACAGACAGAACTCAGAGAAATTTCAGTTTCTTCTGTGGCACATAGATGGTAGGCCATTAATTCCAAATGACGTGTTTGCTGTCCTTCAGCTCCACAATTTATTCATCTTCTTTTTTTTATCAATTATTTATTGATTTTTTCCAATATCCACTTTTATAAAAAGTCCATCCAGTTGCTGTCTCTGTCATTCCAGGATATCTACACAAACATTCTTCTGCTAGGATAATTACTTCTTCTAAATACACTAAACATATTACACCTACACCAACTTCACTTCAATTTGTTTTCTGTATGATTCCAATAATTATGATCATTTTTATAGTCAAAATTCGCTGCTTTGGTGAATTTCCTGTTCAAATGCAGGGGAGAAACGTGAGGTGTGGCAAAGTGGAAGATTACGACTTTTAAAACTAAAGAAAAATAAGGAGGACTTTTACAAGAAAGTGACAGAGATTTTCATGGAGAAGGATAGGCGCATGGACTTCATTTACAAATGCTGCCTCGCAGTTAGGAGACCCAGATTCGATTCCCGAGTCCTCCCTGCGTGGAGTTTGTATGTTCTCCCCGTGTCTGCGTGGGTTTCCTCCACATGCTCCGGTTTCCCTCCCACAGTCCAAAGACATGTAGGTTAGGTGCATTGGCGATTCTTAATTGTCCCTAGTGTGTGTGTGTGTGTGTGTGTGTTTGTGCGCCCTGTGTTGGCTGGGATTGGCTCCAGCAGACCCCCGTGACCCTGTAGTTAGGATATAGCGGGTTGGATAATGGATGGATGGATGGACTGTTGAACAAAAGGATAACAAGAAAATCAAAAGAATATTTTATTTAAGGTCAAAATTTAGCTTCTAAATATTGGATTTTTTTTCTTAATCTAACTCATTATTTTTATAAAACTGAAAACCGTTTATGGTCTTACCTTTATTTGTAAATGAAGTCCATGCGCCTATCCTTCTCCATTAAAATTTCCGTCACTTTCTTATTTTCCTTTAGTTTTAAAAGTCTTAATCTTCCATTTTGACAGTCAATCAGAACAAAAAAAAAATAAACAGAGCCCTGCAGTGAACTTTTTGGCGTCTCTGTGTAGAAGAACAGCAGCAATGAGCACCTGTCAAGCTCACACGCCCCTTTCAGTGTGGCACGGTACTGTCTGCCTCACCTTGTACCTTTTCACTGCAGTTTTATGTTTGATCAGCAAGACTAAATATGTCACACACATATTAAATATATTTGCCAGACTGTGGAAACTCAGGGTGTATAATAAACATGTCTGCAAACATTACATTGGCGACATACAGAGAGACAGCAACAGGCAGGCACCAATTGCATGTATCAATTCCATGTGTGAACCTGTAGTAAGGATATAGCGGATTGGATAATGGATGGATTATCTTTTTAGTGTACTTTATATTGTCTTGTGTAACAGAAGTTACTGTTGCTTTTCATGAAATTACTGTTGTGTCTTTCATTGTGTGTTTATTCACCACCCGATTTAAAGAACCCTGTGTGCTATTATAGGTACATTTCAAGATTTCCCAGTCTCTTAATAAAACTGGGTGGCGTAGTCAGATATTTTAATGGTGCCTAGGTTAGATTACCTGCAAGTGTGACCAGACACCTGTCGCACATGAATAAGTGACAAAGTAGTGTGGTGGACAGTAGGACTTTAGGGACTTGATGTTTATTTTAGAACAATTAAGTGGTGTGGACTGGCCTGCTCTCATGCAGATTGTTCTAATGGTCTAATACGCCAAGTCCTAATTCACTTTGGGTTTACCATGCCTGGTTTTGTCTGTCATCATTTATCAATACAGCTGCTCATCTTCAACAAACCTAAAAGTAAAGCTAAAATAATACAGATATTTAAATGCATGGAATGAACAATTTATTGTGCTAGCATCATGTATGGTTACCTGATTAAAACAATGTCTAAATGTACACATTTTATTGTGAATGTTAGGTCCACTGCTGAAATACTGCAACTGCCAGTCAATTCTGAGTACAAACCCCCAGGTAGAAATAAAAGTTGAGATTGATTTATTTTTTTGACACTACCCATAATAGAAACAGCCAGACTGAAACAGGGAAAGGACTAAAAAATGAGATGTCAAAACTGAGAAGGAAGAGGATGAATGAAAAAAACAAGAAATTCAAGAAATTCTCTCGCTATCTTTGCCTGGTGTGAATAGTATGACTTACCTTCTACTCTTTTTGCAGCCTTCCATCTTTGAACAGTGGCCACTAATGAAGTCTCTTGGCTTGTTGCAGGCTGTTGTGTATCAGCCAGCATTTATTTGTTTGTTTATTGTCATTTTTGAATTATTGTTTTTCATATTTTCAGCAGCCCAGGTGGACTCATGTCATTCCTCTCTTTAGATCACTACATTGGTTTCTTGTAGCAGTACATATTACGTTCAGATCCTTGATACCTGCCTACAGATTAGTCAATGGATCAGCTCCCATATAGGATGGACACACTTGTGAGGCCCATGGGCTCACCACCTATGGGAGGGTCCAAGGAGGTTGGGTGCAGTGTGAGTTGGGTGGTGGCCGAAGGCGGAGACCTTGGCGGTCTGATCCTCGGCTACAGAAACTGGCTCTTGGGACGTGGAATGTCACCTCTCTGAAGGGGAAGGAGCCTGAGCTAGTGCGGAAGGTCGAGAAGTTCCAGCTAGATATAGTCGGACTCATCTCGACGCACAGCTTGGACTCTGGAACCAAACTACTTGAGAGGGGCTGGACTCTCTACCACTCTGGAGTT
The DNA here is from genome assembly GCF_016835505.1 of Polypterus senegalus. Lineage (NCBI taxonomy): Eukaryota > Metazoa > Chordata > Cladistia > Polypteriformes > Polypteridae > Polypterus > Polypterus senegalus. The sequence goes on from NC_053158.1 coordinate 14,642,316, forward strand.
GCCCCCGGTGAGAGGCGCCGAGCCGGTGTGGGCATACTTATTGCCCCCCGACTTGGAGCCTGTGCATTGGGGTTTACCCTGGTGGACGAGAGGGTGGCCTCCCTCCGCCTTCGGGTGGGGGGAAGGGTCCTGACTGTTCTTTGTGCATATGCGCCAAACAGCAGTTTGGAGTATCCACCCTTTTTGGAGTCTCTGGAGGGGGTGCTAGAGGGCATAACCTCATTTTGCTGGGAGACTTCAATGCTCACGTGTACAGTGACAGTGAGACCTGGAAGGGTGTGATTGGGAGGAATGGCCCCCCGATCTGAACCCAAGCAGTGTTTTGTTATTGGACTTCTGTGCTCGTCACGGATTGTCCATAACGAACACCATATTCAAACATAAGGGTGTTCATATGTGCACTTGGCACCAGGATATCCTAGGCCTCAGGTCGATGATCAACTTTGTGGTCGTGTCGTTGGACTTGCGGCCATATGTCTTGGACACTCGAGTGAAGAGAGGGGCAGAGCTGTCAACTGATCACCACCTGGTGGTGAGTTGGCTTCGATGGTGGGGGAAGATACCGGTCAGACCTGGTAGGCCCAAACGTGTTGTGAGGGTCTGCTGGGAACGGCTGGCAGAGTCCCCTGTCAGAAGTAGCTTCAACTCCCACCTCCGGCAGAACTTCAACCACGTCCTGAGGGAGGTGGGGGACATTGAGTCCGAATGGGCCATGTTCCGTGCCTCTGGATGTTGTAGGACTGTCTTTGTTGACACGTCTTTGCAACATCACATGGACATCTGGGACAGTGCCTCTGGATTGGCAGACCAGGGTGGTGGTCCCCCTCTTTAAAAATGGGGACCGGAGGGTGTGTTCCAACTACAGATGGATCACACTCCTCAGCCTCCCTGGAAAAGTGTATTCTGGGGATCTGGAGAGGAGGGTCCGTTGGATAGTCAAACCTCAGATTCAGGAGGAACAGTGTGGTTTTCGTCCTGGTCGCAGAACAGTGGACCAGCTCTAAACCCTTAGCAGAGTCCTGGAGGGTGCATGGGAGTTTGCCCAACCAGTCTACATGTGTTTTGTGGACTTGGAAAAGGCGTTCGACCGTGTCCCTCGGGAAATCCTGTGGGGGGTGCTCCAGGAGTATGGGGTACCGGACCCCCTGATAAGGGCTGTTCGGTCCCTGTACAACCAGTGTCAGAGCTTGGTCCGCATTGCCGGCAGTAAGTTGAGCCCGTTTCCAGTGAGAGTTGGACTCTGCCAGGGCTGCCCTTTGTCACCGATTCTGTTCAGAACTTTTATGGACAGAATTTCTAGGCGCAGCCAGGGTGTTGAAGGGGTCCGGTTTGGTGGACTCAGGATTGGGTCACTGCTTTTTGCAGATGATGTTGTCCTGTTTGCTTCATCAGGCCGTGATCTTCAGCTCTCTCTGGATTGGTTCGCAGCTGAGTGTGAAGCGGGTGGGATGAGAATCAGCACCTCCAAATCCGAGACCATGGTCCTCTGCCAGAAAAGGGTGGCGTGCCCTTTTAGGGTTGGGGGAGAGATCCTGCCCCAAGTGGAGGAGTTTAAGTATCTCGGGGTCTTGTTCACGAGTGAGGGAAAAATGGAGCGTGAGATCGACAGGAGGATCGGTGCGGCATCCGCAGTGATGTGGGCTCTGCATCGGTCTGTCGTGGTGAAAAAGGAGCTGAGCCATAAGGCAAAGCTCTCAATTTACCAGTCGATCTACGTTCCTACCCTTACCTATGGTCATGAGCTATGGGTAGTGACCGAAAGAACGATTGCGAATACCAGCGGCTGAAATGAGTTTCCTCCGCAGGGTGTCTGGGCTTTCCCTTAAAGATAGGGTGAGAAGCTCAGTTGTCCGGGAGGGGCTCAGAGTAGAGTCGCTGCTCCTCCGCATCGAGAGGAGTCAGATGAGGTGGCTCAGGCATCTATCAGGATGCCTCCTGGACGCCTCCCTGGTGAAGTGTTTCGGGCACGACCAACCGGAAGGAGGCCCGGGGAAGACCCAGGACACGCTGGAGGGACTATGTCTCCTGGCTGGCCTGGGAACGCCTTGGGATTCTCCCAGAAGAGCTGGAAGAAGTGGCCAGAGAGAGGGAAGTCTGGGCCTCTCTGCTTAAGCTGCTGCCCCCGCGACCCGACCTCGGATAAGCGGAAGAGGATGGATGGATGGACACTTGTGAGGTCCTCTGCTCCTTCTTGACCACTCAGATCTGCTGAGGAATAGCATCTGTGTGGTTTTTCAAATTGCAGTCCAGACTCTTTTTTTATGTAGACCCTGGCTGGTGGGACAAGCTGCCAACTTCCATTTGAAATGCTGACATCCCTCAATGTGTTTAAGTGTTTTTGTTTGGAGAAGCTGTTTCTAAAGGATTAGGTTTTGTAAATTTGGGAACAGTATTTTGTTCTGAGGTCTTCACTTGCAGTGATCAATTTTGTACCACTGTCATGTAATACTTGTCCCAAACAGTTCACAAGATTGACATTTACTTGATTATTTTGTTATCTTTTCTAAGTCAATAAGGATAAAATCATATGCGAAGCAAAAAAATGCAAATGCAAATATTATTTGTTATTGTATAGGTTTATAATTATGCACTGTCTTTTTAGATCTGCCTCAATTGCATGTGCTTTACACCCTGACATCAGTGGTGCTGAGACCTCCCTCTGACTATTTAAGTCCAAAAGAAATGAGCTCAGGGAGAATTTCCTTCTGCTTTAGGTTAAGGTCTTTAACATGATGACATGGGATTGAGGCATCCAGGAAAAAAGCCATAATGGCAGGATGGGACCTTTACTGGCCATCCCAGGAGAGGTTCACCCAGACCAGCTTACTCCCAACTCGCAACATTAGGCTTTGACCTGGCTGGGCCCTAATATGGAAAGATGTGTTTAAAAGTTTAGAATAAACCTAAACAATTCCAAAATGCCACACAAGAAGGATAAACTGTGGAATATTCTGGCTTATAACCAGTGGGCAAAAAATGATCTGTTATAAATGAAAGCATTCATCGAAAAGACAAAGAATAACAAAAGGTGCTCAAAAGAGGAGAAAAGAAATTGTTTAAAAGGCAATCCTAGGGCAAACAAGTCCCAACACACAATCCAAATATGAAATCTAAAAACATCAAAGAGCTGCCAAAAATCAAAGAAAAGGCAATTCTCACAAAATGACTCCAAATTCACTCAATAAACTGCTGCCTGAGACTCTTTTATTCTGGGCTTAAATAGCCAGTAAAGAGGGCTTGGATTGGTGTTGTCAGGATGGCCCCGCCCCTTAAGGATCCACCCACAAAGCACACAGAATGGAGGTGCATTTAAAAAGACAGAGCAAGATTAAAAATGTAATTGTGTTACTACATGAAATTACGAAAAATAATCATTTTAAAATAATAAAAAATGAAGATAAAACAATGAATAAATATGAAGGCAATAATTATCCACAATCTGGGATAATTTTGTTTGGGATCGCTGTACCGCTTTCCCCTCACACATGGTGTGTCTTCTGGTCACAGTGGTAAAGTTTAAACCTGGATCAGTTAATTTCTTTTGTCATTTTATAGGACCAAATAAGAGCAGCAGGTGGCAATCAGTGATTTATGGGCTGAAGGAGTATGAAGAGAATGTGCAGACTCAATTTACACAGGGGCCAGGCTGGCATTTAAGCTAAGTTTGGAGTATTCAGGTGGCAGCATAACTACAATGAGTCCATGCAAAACAATGGCACATTTTCTAAACCATATTTGTACCTTTAGGATAGACTAAGTGTAGCATTGTTGCTTTATGCAGATGATGTTGTCATCATGCACTTGATTGATTCTCTGTTGAGTGTGAAGAGATTGAGATGAGGATCAGCACCTCCAAGACAGAGGTGCTGGTTCTCTCTCATCAAGGAGTGGATTGCTCTCTCCATGTGTGAGGGGGATTATAACTGCCCTTAGTGAAGGAGTTCATGAATGAGGAGATTTGAAACACGTGCTGATACAGTGCATTGCCGCTCCCACCACATGACAAACCAATTCAGGATCCCAGATTAGGACCCGAGTGCAGCCATGCAATGGGTGACACCTCAGCACCACACTAGTTCAGATGGAGAGGAACAGTGAGAGGTTTTTTATGGTGGCTGGAGTGCCAGTTCTGGCACCAACCCCTACGACTTCCCCTGCAGGTTGGAGGGCCTACATGAATGATACAGTAAAAGACGGAAATGTGAGAACAACAAGCGGATTGGAGCTCTGTGGAAATTGTACCAGTCTGTGGTGGAGAAGCAGAAGCTCTGTCTAAAAACACAGCTCTTGGTTTCCCAGTTGATCTAACCCATGTCCATTAGCTGTGGGTAATGACTGAAAGAATGAGATCACGAGTATAAGCAACAGAAATTAGTTTTTTTTTTCACAGGGACGTTGAGCTGTCACTCTTTGATAGGATAGGATAGCACATTGTCAAAACGAAACCTCAGAAGAAAGACAAAATCACTTAGTCGCTAACATCAGCAAAATGGTATCCCTTTTACTTTTCCTCCTGCCGCTAATACACAAGCGAGACAAGCACATCGGCAAAACGAAAACTCAGAAGAAAGGCAAAATTGCTTAGCCGCTAACTTTGCCAAAACGGTATATCTTTTACTTTTTCCCCCCGGCGCTAATACAGAAGCAATGCGAGCACGTCGGCAAAAAGAATCCTCCTAGGAGAGAGAGATGCCCAGAGTAGTTCATTTCACTTACCTGACATCTCTACATTTCAGTTTTTTTCTGATGATTTCAATAGTTTCTAGGACCCCGGCTTTTTACAGCAAAGGCTTACGTGGCTAGTATATATATATATATTTTTTTTTTTAAATGTAAATGATAGTCAAATTACCCCAGCACCTTTAACCTTAAAAACAGAGACTTTTGAAAACACTATCCAGAACTGTATGTTTTTGAAAACACCAGCTTGACGTTAAAATTTGGATGGCTGAAAATGTAGGTGTTAAAAAAGTGCAAATTAATTGTGTTCTGTTTTGTTTGTTTTAATTACGCAGCCCTTCCCTGATTGGGTTTAGGAAAGTACACTGTATCATTACCTGACTGGTCAACCTTCTTCGAATAAAATCATATTCTCACATCACAGACAAAGAAGAGATGCTTTCTATGGGGCTTGTTGTGTTGCTTACCTGTATATATCTACATTGCACTTTGTACAGTTTGGATGCTGTATACTGTATATACGCAAAAGGAAAATATTATACTAGTCACTACAGTTTCCAAATTACAGTAAATCCTGTGGCTTCACTACACGGATTTTTCCACTCTTGCACACACGACCAGTGTAAGCAAAAGTGCACATCATATGCATTTTCTGTCATGTTAATATGGATGTAGACACTTTCATAAACTTGACTACCCATTCCTTAGACCCAGTCGCAACTAAACTAGTGAAAAGCTCAATAGATGTTCTGGCAGCACCCATTATTAGCCTAATCAATAGCTCAATAGTAAATAGCGCAGTTCCTGTTGCACTAAAAGTTTCAGTTATCAGACCATTATTTAAAAAGCCAGAGCAAGACCAACATACTCATAGACCCATTTCAAATGTACACTTTCTCTCTAAAATACTTAAAAAGTAATCACCAGACAGCTTCAGTCTCACCTAACAAATCACAATTTATTTAAGAAATTCCAGTCTGGTTTCTGCACCAGTCAGAGTACAGAAATAGCACTAACTCCTGCTGGAAACGACATTCTGATATTCTTTGATTAAGGTAATCCAACAGATAGATAGATAGATAGATACTTTATTAATCCCAAGGGGAAATTCACATAATCCAGCAGCAGTATACTGATACAAAGAAACAATATTAAATTAAATAGTAATAAAAATGAAAAGAATTAAAATAAAATTAATGTTCGCATTTACTCCCCCGGGTGGAATTGAAGAGTCGCATAGTGTGGGGGAGGAACGATCTCTTTAGTCTGTCAGTGGAACAGGACAGTGACAAAAGTCTGTCACTGAAGCTACTCCTGTGTCTGGGGATGACACTGTTAAGTGGATGCAGTGGATTCTTCATGATTGACAGGAGTTTACTTAATGCCCGTTGCTCTGCCACAGATGTTAAACTGTCCAACTTTAATCCTACAATGGAGCCTGCCTTCTTAACAAGTTTGTCCAGGCGTGAGGCATCTTTCATCTTTATGCTGCCACCCCAGCACACCACCGCGTAGAAGAGGGCACTCGCCACAACCGTCTGGTAGAACATCTGCAGCATCTTACTGCAGATGTTGAAGGATGCCAACCTTCTCAGAAAGTATAGTCTGCTTTGACCTTTCTTACATAGAGCATCAGTATTGGCAGTCCAGTCCAATTTGTCATCCAGCTGCACCATTCAATGTTATTATAAAGGCTGGAAAATTATATTGGGCTCACGGGCACGGTGCTGACCTGGTTTAGTTCTTATCTATCAAATTGTTACCAGTGCAAACAGAAATGTGCTGACAGTAATCCACCATTATTCTCATTAGTTAAATATGGTGTCCCGCAGGGCTCAGTACTGGAACCTTTACTGTTTTCACTTTATTTGCTTCCATTGGGAACTCTCATTAGAAAATAAAATATTAATTTTCGCTCCTCTTCAGGTGACACCAAATTATACCTTTCTTTTAGACCAAAAGATGTTTCTCCAATGCTGTCCTTAATAAATTGTGTCAGTAAGTTAACAGAGTGGGTGGATGAGAACTACTCGTCTCTGAGTGCAGAAAAAACAGAAATGTTAGTTATTGGAGGGCATGATGCTGACCACAAGAACATTCTGTCACTCTTTAACTCAGTTGGAATCACTGTTTGTTTTTCTGAATCAGCATGCAATTTTGGTGTTATTTTTAACACTAACATGTCATTTAAAACACACTTTACAAAAATAACCAAGGCATATTTCTCCATCTTAAAATTTTTTGGAAGATTAAGCCATTTTTAAATATGCAAGATACTGAGAAATTAATTAATCCATTTACTTCTTGTAGAACTGACTATTGCAATGCATTATTTACTGGCTGTTCAAATCGTTCTTTATGGAGCTTTCAGTTAATTCAAAATACTGCTGCAGGAATTATTACAATAACCAGAAAATATAAACTCATAACTCCAGTTCTCAAGTTCTTACAGTTAGGCTTAGAGAAGATTTCAAGATTCTCCTTATAACTGGCAGAAGCCCTGGTTACTTTTCTGAACTTATCAATACTACAAACCAAGAATGCACATTAAGATCTCAAGATACCAGTCTACTGTACTTAAGATTCCAAAGATTCACAAACTTACAGTTTAAAGTCAAGCTTTTAGTTACATAGCCCCAAAGCCATAGGATAGTCTGCCTGCTACTGTAACAGATGCCCCTTCAATCTCAGCTTTTAAATCCTGGCTGAGGTCTCACAATGGTAGTCTGGCATACCCCGACTAGAGCTCCTGATTAGCTGTGCATACTGCATATTTATAAAGTGTTACTAACCCTTCTGCTATTCTGTTTCTCTTCTTGGTATGTGGATGTGGCTCATGGTGCCAGTGCTCTACTGCTAGGCTGTTCTCCTGAACATGGAAGGCCATCTCAGATAAAGGATCATTGGAATCACTGGGAGGAAAAGTTATCTCATCAGATTGGACAGCCAGCACAGGCTCCACTATACTGTAGAAAACCAAGGAGGTGGTAGGGAGCCAGTTGCCCAAAGTCTCCAGGGGCCTCATGCATAACGGCGTGGATAGAATTCACACTAAAACATGGCATACGGATAAAAGTGGAAATGTGCATACGCACAAAAAATCCAGATGCATAAATCTGTGTGTGCGCCAACTTCCATGCTATTCCACTACATAAATCCCAGTCAATGTGAAAAGCAACACTCGTGCACGAGCCTGCTGCCACTTCCCAGCTCCTCTGAGAATTACGCCTCTTTGAATATGCAAATTAATATAAATCGCCCTTAAACTCAGTGTTCTGTGAAAAGTCAATGGCAAAAGCATGCAGGAAAATAGAAGAATTTCAGCGAATACCAAGTGGAGGCAAGGAAAAACGTACTATTTGTTGGTTTAAACACTGGTATAAACAACAAAAGGAAGCTGATTGAGTGACATAGCGTGTCGGAGAAAGTCACACAGTGCCCGAAATAAAAAAGAAGTTGTCAGATATCAAAGTGACCATGAAAAGGCGAGTCATAGCCCACCGTCTGAGTGTCATATGAAAGTTTATTAGGGTACAGAGAATAGAAAAAAAAAATAGGGACACAACTTCAATCTCGAAATTTCCACTTTAATCACATAGTTTATTTTGTCATTAAAGTACAGCTAGTAAATTAAATGAATTAGATGAAGTTTATGATTTCATCTAATTTATTTAATTTACTAGTTTCTCAAATCCCATCGTAACTAAAGTAGCACGTTAAATGCTTTGTTTTGTATATGATCTTCTATGTGCTCTTACAGCTGCTATTACAGCTCTCTAAATAATTAAAATACTGAGATGTATAAGTGATATCATTTTCATGATAATAGGAGTTAAAGCATGTTATTAAACATGGGAACACGGTGGCGCAGTTATAGTGATGAGCCGACACCCCATCCAGAGATTGTACATGCCTCCCGCAAGATGCTTGCTGCACTGTGTGCGACCTTGAATGAAATAATTTATTGCAGCAGTACTGTCTCTTTTAAATGTACTAACCTTCAGTTCTTGTCCTTCCTTTTCTTTCTCCAAGTAACCAATCGCTACACAATCAGCTCTGTAATAGACATTAAGCCATCTGTAAACTGAGAACGCCGATTCTTCAAAACATTTAAGGAACATTGAAATATCTTTGTTGTACACGTTTAATTATTCTACCCATCTATCCTTCTAGTGTCGTGCCAGCCCCAGCAAGAATACAGCTCGAGGCAGGAACAATCTGTTAACTAGCTAGCTCTGCGACACCGTGTCCTCACATGTTTAATTATTAACAATATAGATTATTTAAATGAAGTTAAAGTTTTATCTGTATAATATAATAAACATATTTTACTGCATTTTATCTTAAAAATGATATCATCATCATATGTAAATACGTGCTTTATAAATTGGCTCAGGTTGTGCAATATTATAACTGTATCGCAAGTTTACACAGAGTTAATTGTACTAATAAGTACAAACAGTTCTACAAGGAGCACTTGATGGACTGATTGATTGCGTTTATAGTTCTTGGGATGAATCTGTTTCTGAACCGTGAGGTCCGTACAGGAAAGTCTCTGAAGCGTTTGTCGTATGAGAGCAGTTCAAACAGACTGCATGGCTGAGGCAGCATGTGCTTGATGCTGTATGCCGATAATCCTCTTTCTGACCAGCTGCTGTAGCACTGCTTTGACGCTGGGTGCCGCCAGTTTGCAAAACCGAGTGGAGAACTTGCGTATGCCAGGGATTGAGTTGGCGTGAAAATGTACGTGGCTTTATGCCAAATTTAGGTTTTATACATTGCGATTTGAACGTGTAAACGGGAGTACGCAACATTTTTGTGTGTACGCACCGTTTATACATGAGGCCCCAGGACTGTAACTTTGTTTTTGACTTACTCTTCTATAATTTTATTCTCCTCCATTGTCAACTGGCCATAGTTCATCAATTAAATAATGCATATTGTTGATTTATGTTTAATCAGTTTCTATCTTGATTACCTTGTGTTTTGATCAATCTGCATTTGATGTTTTGCAGGAACCTAACCTGAATGTGATGCTAAAGATCATATCATTCTCTACTTTGATTGCGAGTTCTCAAATAAATGTTGAATAAATGCTGAAATTCTGATGATTTGGTGTAAGCATTTATGGAGCAGATAACTTCATAGATAGCACAGTGTTTTTTAATTTTTTTACACTTCATAATTCTTTAAGAATCTCATTACCATCAAAGAAATAATAACTTTTTAAACTCTGTTATATTATGTTTTGTTAATATATTGTGATGTGCCGACAGCTTGTGATGTGCTGTGCGAGAGCAGAAAGGCTGGAATGCTGTGTAATTGATGGGACTGCGTGAAGGGCTTCTGTTCTGTGAGTGGTGGACACGAGTGACAGGAGAAATTAGGAGAGAAAAGAAGATGCGGCGGAAGGAAGTTTTGAGTCGGGAGGCAGGAGACAATGAGCAAGAGTGTTTGCGGTACAGAGAAAGATGGAAAGTGAGTGGCAGGAGATCAAATGGTTGGTAGGGAAAGCTTTCTTTTATTTTTTGGGAGATGTGCTCTATAACTCAGATAACGGAGTACAAGACAGGGCGCCATTTGCTATGAAATGAAGACTTCCAGAAAAACATAGAAAACTCCAGTACCTCTGAGTTGTATTTGACTATTACGCTGGTCATTAAAATACAAGGGGCAGTCAAAAAGTTCCCAGAACTGTGATATAACGGGAGATTGAGAGATCTGACTACGCACACATTATTGTGGAGGGGAGAACAGCAGATTTGTACACCGGTTACAACAGGTCTGTATTAGTTTCAGCGTGTAGTACTGTTTTAATTGCTCAAACCATGTGCTAAAATCAAATTGTGCAAATTGGGGAACTCAGCTTCGTCATCGCTAGTGGCACTGCAGCATTAGCCTGCTCGTCCTTAATTTGCGCACAAACTTTATGTTAGCAAATTGTTTGAACTGCGACATTGTGCTGAATGATTCTGCAGACGTCTAACTCAAATGGTAATTAAAACAAACCAATCCAAACCTGTTGTAACCGTTCTACAGATGTGTTGCACTCCCCTCCACATCAATGTGTGCGTAATCTGATCTGTCACTCTCCTGCCAAATCACAATTCTGGGAACTTTTTGACTAATTCTATAAATTAATTCATTTTGTTAATACAGTATTTTTTGTGTAAATAAATACGACTATTCGGTAAACTAATTTACTGTATATCATTTTTAAAGCAGCTGTTCTGTTATCTGTCTTTTCTCTTTTCTGTCGCACCCTTGGACCTGACCTCTGATGGATAATCAAGGTTTTACTGTACTTGTGGTGAATCAAGCTGAGGACAGATGGTGGATGTGGTTCAAGAAAAAGGATGTTGGACAAAAATAAATGAGATTGGTGTACAAAATACATCAGTGACAATAGTTAAGGGTTAAAAGAAACACATTAGTTATGATATTTAAGAGTACCATAAGTGCAGTGACTCCAAAGTGAATTGTGAGAAATGCAAAAAACTGGTGAAAGTACAAAAATTAACTGACCTCGCCAACCTAAGATTCATTTATTTGATATGAGGATTGTTCACATTTCACTCTCTGACTGACCCAGATAATATGACTAAAGATTCACATTGAATAGAAAACTCATTAAAAACTTGCGCCCTGTGTTGGCTGGGATTGGCTTCAGACACCGTGACCCTGTAGTTAGGATATAGCGGGTTGGGTAATGGATGGATGGATAGACTTTGTTGGAAGTCGCAATACACCAGAAACTGCAGGTGTGCTGTTTATTGCAGACAATCCTTTTCAATCGCTCTTAGGGTTAAACCATATATACAGTGAAAAAAGAAGAAAAAAAATATATAAAGTCCAAAAAAATATATAGGCTCTGTTGCAGCCCAGCCTCTAAACAAAACCAATAAGACTCCCAAATCAGGGGTCAACACTGGCTTACTGAGTTTTGTCATTTTTGATGTATACCCAGAAGCCGCCAGTCACTGAGCCACACAATCTCTCTCCACTGTGCTCTTAGTTTTTCAACCCTCTCGTCCGCCATTTCTCTGCAGTGTGGTCCCCCCCCCTTGTCTATTCAGCCTTAAATAACCTAAAACCAGCCTATCTAATGATACGCTTCACCAAGGCATCTCCAATCACTTTATCCAAATCCGAACAGTGACTGACGTTGACACCCTTAACGGGCACTTTTATTATATTAATAACCCTCAAATCACAAGACATCAACAATAAACCCAAACTTTCCCATCAAAACAAACCTGATACTCACAGCACCCCCCTTAATACTCGATCTTCTACCTACCCACACGGTCTCGCGTTACAGTACGGACAGTGCGCCACGCTTAAAACTGACAATGACTCTGTGCACACCTGTCCGCGCAGAGCAAAATCCAAGTGAACACAATTGAAAAAAAAATGAGCACGATGTGCACAAAGCCCTCCATGACGATACATTTAATAAAACTCTTTGCTCTCTTTTTCGTTTCCCTTCCTTTTCTTATAACAGGTAAATGTGTATCCCCAAAGCATACACTGGCTTCTATTAATTTAAAATAATCTCGCTCCATCTTATATTTCAGAATGTCTTACACCTTACACTCCAAATCGTAACCTTAGATCTTCAAATGAGTGTCTGCTTAGAATTCAAAGAGTTAAACTTAAAAGAAGTGGTGAGGCGGCCTTCTGCTGTTACGCACCTAAAATCAGGAATAGCTTACCGATAGAAATTCGCAAGGCTAATACAGTGGAGCACTTTAAAAAACTGCTATAACCTCATTACTTTAACATGGCTTTTTCATAGCTTCATTTTAATTTAATCCTGATGCTTTGTATATGCAATTAATTATCACGATTATTCATGGTGGCTCCAAAATCCGTACTAACCCCTACTTTTTCTTCTGTTCTTTTTGTGGTTTTCTGTGGTGGCAATTGTGGACGAAATCTCAGACCCGACAGCAGGTGTGGTTATAAAGCAGCTTTATTTTTAGAGTCACGGTGAGAAGAGTTCCAGAAAAGCAGACAATCAAATATACATGACAGCGTCAGGGCTCTTCTGAACCCCGTCTGTTGGGTGGGGTCCAGTTTTATACCCCTAGAATGCGTAATTTAATATCATTATAAAATGTAACAGTCAACACTTTATTATACACAATCCTTGAGCCCCTTCAACGCCCCTTGTGCAACTTGATTTCTTGGCCCTTTTGTTATGGCGTTCAGATGTAAGCTAAGGGAAAACGTGATAAGGCAGACTCATGTGTGGAATGCTCAGACCTTGAGTCCTTTGCACAAACATTTTTCTGTTTGCTAAAACAAAGCATGCTTGGTTTTGTAAAGCTTACTTCTCAGACATGAATTAGTACAAGGGAACGAAGAGAACATTCGTCTTCCACACAATCTGCGCCACCACCACCTGATAAAAGCACTGTGATCTCCTTACATTGATGGATTAAAGGCCAGAAGTCCACGTGACCGTCATCATCAAGTTCTTCCATGAGAATCCTGAATACAATGAGGACTAATAGAGGTCATTTATGTTAGGTAGAATGCCTAGAGGGGGCTGGGTGGTCTCGTGGCCTCAGAACCCTTGCAGATTTTATTTTTTTCTCCAGTCATCTGGAGTTTTTTTCATTTTTTTCTGTCCTCCCTGGCCATCGGACCTTACTTTAATTCTGTTAATTAGTGTTCTCTAATTTTAATTATTTATTTTGTCTTTTTTCTCTTTCTTCATCATGTAAAGCTCTTTGAGCTGCATAATTTGTATGAAAATGTGCCATATAAATAAATATTGTTGTTGTTGTTGTTGTTACCACCATTTCCACGGCACCGGGAGGCTCGTTACCCGTGTCTCCATGAGACTCACGCTCCCACATTGGACAGTCAAAAAATCTCGACTCTACATTGTCCTCCACTCCTGCTGGATTTCTTAGGCTGGAGAGGTCTGTTCATTTTTTACACTGAAGATGACCCACTTAAAGGATTTCCAGTGCTGTGTCTGTGTTTAAACACAGGGTACTCCAGATTCTGTTACAACCTGCCTGAAGAAGGAGCCTTAGTATAACATTCCAACACTGCCTCAATCGATTCAAGATGTGGTTTATCATTTTGACTTATCATTTTAATTTGCCTCCAATTTAATGTAAGTTTGTGGAGCCAATTTCTCCCACATAAGGTAGGACCCTCGTCCCTAACGGCAATGAGTGGTAGTTTTTCATTTTGTTCTTCATACTGTACAGTTGCATGGTAAAGGTGCTATATAAATAAAATGTATTATTATTATATTATTAATTGCATCACATTTTCCAAGAACAACCATTTTTTCCCCTCTATATGTTTTTAGTTTTACATTAGTAACTTCCAAAGTCTTTCCAGGGAACATTTCCTTAAATAACTGATCAGGCATAATTTACACAGCAGCCCCAGCGTCTATTTCCATATCTATGACCTTACTATCAATCATAAAGGTTACTTTGAATGACAGTTTCTCTTGGTCTGTTTGTACTGTGAAAATGGGGTACTCAGTCTGTTCCATTTCCACATATTTTGTACTTTTTCCAGCTTTATGTCCTTTTTTTTGCTGGCGTGGCTGCATCACCCTGCAGGCTATTTTAATACTAAAATCAAACAAATCACCAGGCCCAGATAATATTTATCCTCGTGTTCTTAAGGAGGCTAGTGAGTACAGATATAAACCCTTGACACATATTTTAGGAAGTCACTGTGCACTGGAGAGATTCCAAAGGACTGGAAAATGGTAAATATCATCCCATTATATAAAAAGGGTGACAGGGCAGATCCAAGCAACTATAGGCCAGTAAGCTTAACATGTATCACAGAAAAATTAATGGAAGGAATTATTAAGGATAAGATTGAGCAACACATGGCAAGGACAGGAGTTATTCTGAACAGTCAGCATGGGTTCAGAAGAGGGAGGTCGTGTTTTACTAACATGTTGGAATTCTATGAGGAGGCAACAAAAGGATACGATCAAAGTGGAGCTTATGATATTATTTATCTGGACTTTCAGAAAGCATTTGATAAGGTGCCACATGAGAGGTTGGGCATCAAGTTAAAAGAAGTGGGAGTTCAGGGTGATGTTTTTAGATGGGTGCAGAATTGGCTCAGACACAGGAAGCAGAGGGTGATGGTGCGAGGAACCTCATCAGAACTGGCCGATGTTAAAAGCGGTGTTCCACACGGGTCAGTGCTAGGGCCGCTGCTATTTTTAATATATATAAATGATTTAGATAGGAATATAAGTAACAAGCTGGTTAAGTTTGAAGATGATACCAAGATAGGTGGATTAGCAGATAATTTGGAATCCATTACAGTATATCATTACAGAAGGACTTGGATAGCATACAGGCTTGGGCAGATTTGTGGCAGATGAAATTTAATGTCAGTAAATGTAAAGTATTACACATAGGAAGTAAAAATATTAGGTTTGAATACACAATGGGCGGTCGGAAAATCGAGAGTACACCTTATGAGAAGGATTTAGGAGTCATAGTGGACTCTAAGCTATCAACTTCCAAACAGTGTTCAGAAGCCATTAAGAAGGCTAACAGAATGTTAGGTTATATAGCGCCTTGATATGTGGAGTACAAGTCACAGGAGGTTCTGCTCGACCTTTATAATGCACTGGTGAGGCCTCATCTTGAGTACTGTGTGCAGTTTTGGTCTCCAAGCTACAAAAAGGACATAGCAGCACTAGAAAAGGTCCAGAGAAGAGCGACTAGGCTGATTCCAGGTCTACAGGGGTTGAATTATGAGGAAAGATTAAAAGAGCTGAGCCTTTACAGTTTAAGCAAAAGAAGATTAAGAGGTGACATGATTGAAGTGTTTAAAATTATGAAGGGAATTAGTCCAGTGGATCAAGACTGTGACTTTTAAATGAGCTCATCAAGAACACGGGGACACAGTTGGAAACTTGTTAAGGGTAAATTTCGCACAAACATTAGGAAGTTTTTCTTTACACAAAGAACGATAGACACTTGGAATAAGCTACCAAGTAGTGTGGTAGACAGTAAGATGTTAGGGACTTTCAAAACTCGACTTGATGTTTTCTTGGAGGAAACAAGTGGATAGGACTGGCAAGCTTTGTTGGGCTGAATGGCCTGTTCTCGTCTAGATTGTTCTAATTCTAATTCTAACTATGGCATTTTGCATCTTTAAAGTTACATTCATACGAGCTGTGGTTTTTACCGTTGCAACGGTGACATTGCCTTTTCCCCATCTGACCGAGAAACTGTGCGCCAACTTTATGCACTGTACTCAAAGAGGCGTCCTGTCGCCTTAGCTGCTGTGTGTCTCTGTCTGCTGTCTCCATGCTGAGCGCAATCTCAAACGCTCTCGCGAACGTCAGATTCGTTTCTGATAACAGCCGACGAGCCTCACTCCGAATCCCACTCACAAATCGGTTTCTCAGTGCCTCGTCCAAATTCACCCCAAAATCGCAGTTTACAGCACATTGCTTCAGCTCTGCCACATACTGAGTTACTGGCTCACTGGCCTTTTCACTGAAGTGATTAAAACGGAATCTCTGTGCAATTATCAATGGTTTGGGATCAAAATGATCCTTTAAGATTTCCACAATTTGCACAAAAGTTGTGTCCTTGGGCTTCAAAGGCTGCACTAAATTCCTCAGTAGTCCATAAGTGCTAGCGCCCATTACACTTAGGAGAGTGACGACCTGTTTATCTTGCGCTATGCTGTTAGTGACAAAAAACTGCTCCAT
Source organism: Polypterus senegalus (assembly GCF_016835505.1). NCBI lineage: Eukaryota > Metazoa > Chordata > Cladistia > Polypteriformes > Polypteridae > Polypterus > Polypterus senegalus. The sequence goes on from NC_053158.1 coordinate 14,658,727, forward strand.
GCGTTCTACATATGCCGACCATGATTCAGTGCCAGGCTTAAATTCGTCAATTCTACCAAGATCTTCGTTATGACTCCTTAAATCCTTGTTGCCAATTTTTGTGATCTATCAATTCAGTATCACAAAGATAGTCGGACATGCTACTGATTGAAACTTATGTTCTCTACTTACTTCTTTATTGAGCCACGCCCCCAAACACCTTTTTGTTACATTTTAGCTTCCAAATACGACAACTCCAAAATACCAAAAAACACAAACATACAATCTTAATACATCACACTTAGCTACCCTGAAAACTAGAATATTATAATCTGTTCAGTTCCTGTGTTTCCCTGTGTTCTAACCACATTCCTAATCAGTGACAACACCTGATAACACTGATCTCATTTATTTAGCTGGTATTTTTTTTTCTTTTATTCGCCATTCAGAAAAGCACAGCAGCATGATTTTTACATTCATAAGACATTTATAAATATTTCTGCTTTTGCTATAGATTTAAATGTTTAACTCTCTTTTGTTGATTTCATTATACAGTGGAAAGTCCGGTCACGACCGTAATTCATTCCAAAACTCTGGTTGCAACCCGATTTGGTCATGACCCGAAGTAATTTCCCTCATAGGATTGTCTGTAAATACAATTAATCCGTTCCAGACCATACGAGCTGTATGTAAATATATATTTTTAAAGGTTTTTAAGCACAAAAATAGTTTATTATAGAATTATATACAGTGGAACCTCGGTTTGCGAGCATAATTCGTTCTGGAAACGTGCTCGCAATCCAAAGCACTCGTATATCCATGCAAATTTCAACATAAGAAATAAAGGAAACTCAGATGATTTGTTCCAAAACTATTCATATAAAAATGATTAATACAAAATATAAAGTAAAATACATAATACAAATTAACCTGCACTTTACCTTTAAAAAGAATCATGGCTGGGGTGGGTTTCTAAACTCATGTGGGATTCCACCCAACGGGACGACACGCGGAAGAGCGTCTCAAAGCAATCGCAGTCTCACAGCGCTGTAGCAGTTCGCCGTATAAGCACATCCAAAAAGATCGCAGACATGCTATAAGCGCCTGTCGTCAATGTGTCATACAAGGAACATTATAAAGATCCCGGTACAATAAATAACAGCGCTGTTGCTGTTTCAAGCTGAATAAAGCTGGTGTTAAAGTACTGAGACTCAGCTTCGTGTTTTGGAGAGCAAGATGGGGACTCGAACTTCACAGCACACACGTGCGCGTGCACACACACACACAGTCACAATGCTGTAGTAAACAGTATAAGCTCGTACGGATGTTGACTATATGAGTGAGGCATACAGACTCAGACGGAGAATAGGAGACAATTACCCTCAAGAGAATACAGAGAGAGAGAGACGCGCTGTGCCCGAGCAAGAGAGATGAGGAGAAAGAGAGAGAGAGACGCGCTGGGCGAGCAAGTGAGATAAGGAGAGAGAGAGAGAGAGACGCGCTGGGCGAGAGAGATAAGGAGAGAGAGAGACGCGCTGGGCGAGCGAGATATGGAGAGAGAGAGAGAGACGCTGGGCGAGCGAGCGAGATAAGGAGAGAGAGAGAGAACCACCATCAGCTCAGCTGTGATCACATGACGCTCAGCAGACAAAGTGTATCCATACTACTCGTATTGCAAGACATCGCTCATTTATCAAGTCAAAATTTATTAAAAAATTTTGCTCGTCTTGCAAAACACTCGTAAACCAAGTTACTCGTAAACCGAGGTTCCACTGTATAGATAATTATATCATAGAATGCACAGTGTAATAGTAAACTAAATGTAAAAACATTGAATAACACTGAGAAAACCTTGAACACAGAAAACTAACCTTACCGTCTCTTTATAAACAAGCCCAGGGCATTCTTTAACTGCCTTCTCGCTCTCTCTCTCTCTCACTCGTTCGCTCACTGCACAGGGAGAGACTGAACACGTGCGGAAATCATCGGCACGTACAAATCAGAAGGGAAAATGGCTTGTTCGTCACCTGAGTGTGTGGTCATTAACAGATGCAAAAGATTGGCAAACTTTTTGGTCGTAACCCGATTTGTACGTGGTCTGAGACGTTCGTGACCCGAGGTTCCACTGTACTTTGCCCTTCTCTGTGCAGTTTTTCCCCCTTCGTTGTATCTTATTAATGACAATTTAAACCTAGCATATACGCAGGCTAACAACACGGAATAATCAAAGTCTGCAACTACTTTAGAGTCAGACCCACTAATTAAAATTAATAGATTAATTAAACAATTAGAACACCTTGAAAAGTAGGATGAAAGTCAAGATGGAAATACTGTTAAAAAGAAAAAAAATACATTATTCCTATATAACTGCTTGGTATATTTTAATGTATTTTTTTAGCAAACATAGTTTTCTAATTTCTATATTGTTCCCTAAAAGCAGAACTTGGGAAATATCAGTTCACTTAATTAGCCCAGGAGTTCAATTAAAAACAGAAGCTGGCTGGAACAAAAACCTGCAGCCACAGGGGATCCCCAGGACAGATTTTGGGAAACACTGAGTTAGACTATAAAAGGTGTTATTTTGCTTGACTTCACATTAGTCCCCTTTATATATATATCCAATGTTTGTTTTTTCCTTGTTTATAATGAAAAACAGGACTAGTTAACTCTCCTTCAGGCAAACATCTCATAGCTTTAAATCAATAAGGTGAAAAGTAAAAAACCTTTCTCATTAGAGCTAACCGGAATAAATCTTCTCAGTAGAAAGAAGGAAGCTAAAATGGTGCAAGTGATTTCTTCTTGATAAATATTGCTTTCCTGATAAAAGAATGGAGACAGTTCATATCCATCACACAAGACTGTAGAAAATGAAGACTGGACCAAAAAAAAAAAGAATAAGGTGGCTGTGGTCTTCCTTTATGGCGAATGCATTGAAACCTCTGAAAGCGAGCAGCAGCATTTAAGGTAGCTTTGTTCTATTTTTCTTTTGTGACCACAAGGGGACACCACTGAGCCCCACACCTTAGACAGAGTAGTACTCCACACCGTCCTGGGCTCAAATAAAGCATTAAATCACACAGCAGCAACACCTGGAGTGACAGAGAATTTCCATCCCCAGAGCCCTTAAACTGCCCTCTATGCATACGGGCAAACTAACAAAATGTGAAAAAAAGTGAAGGAGTCTGAATACTTTCTGAAGGACACTGAATGGTCAAGTGCTGGTGTTGTCACTGCTTGAGTGGCATCTGCACATTCTCCCCTTTTCCATGTAATTGCTTCTTAGAACCACACTTTGTGTGGTTGAGTGGAATCTCTAAATTGGCCCACTATCAGAGAGTGTAAGTGCATCCTTGACTATATTTTAATTTGGACTGGCATTTCCTTCAAGGCTGGATCCAGCATTGTTCCTGAATCCTGCTAGGTAACTGAAATTCCACCATTCATGGTGTCATGCTAAAAAATAATTTAAAAGAAATTTAATACAATTTGGCATTCAGAGGAAAAAACTGAAAGGCTCTTTCAGTGATATGCCAGCTTTTTCACAACATCATAAAAAGAACATTAAGCAACTAATCTGTCGAGTGGTAAATTGAATGCGGTTTCTGACAAGCTTTTTTTTTTTGTTTGAAATGAAAATCACAGGTCATCTGGAGAATGCAGAAGTTTGAATCAGTGATATTTTTCTTTTTATCTTTTTCGGATCATAAATAAAGCAGACTCTGGCAAGTTGATTACACAGGAGCCTGGTAAGTAAGATAAGTTGCAAGAACTTGAATTGTTATTGTAATACCAAAGTTTGCTTTTCAGAGAGTGTGAGACACCTTCAATGCTTTTGTTTAAATGGAAAATAAATTGCACATGCTGTTCATTTGGTTAGAAGCTAAAATCAGCAATGTCAGAGTGTGCTTTTTATTTAATCTTATTAAAAAAGAAACACACAACAAAAAATAAAGAGTTTGTAAATGCCGTGGAGGACAGACAGGATAGAGACAGACTGGACGCCATAATGGAAGGCCTACAGGACTGGACATACAACCTGGCCAGAACGCACTTCAATCCTCATCCCATATGGTATGGAACTGTAATGAATGGAATCGCTGAATGTGGATTCTGGAAACAGTTTATACCCCCAAATGGAAGGTGGCAGTGTTCCTTGAGGCTGATCCCAATTAGGACACCTACAAAGTTGCATGGGAATTGGAGTGCAGAAATACAGCCATGTCGGGGTCCTTGGGTACCACTAGAGGTCGCTGTCGGGGGAGGACAATACTGGTTTCCATGTGGCCCAGAAGTGTTCCTGTCAGGCAATGTCATTACACTGGAAGTAGTCCCAGATTTTGCTTTTGAAAAGAAGCCCACTGCCTCAACAGGGGGAGTCAGAGTCAGGAAACAGTCTTGGAGGAAGGAAGGAGGAAGAACATGACCGCATTGTGTATTCCTCATTGATTTATTGACAGGCGATTATTGGAAGGGTTCTTTAATGTAAACCCAGTATCGCATTGGGTATTACTGTGTCTGTGGTTTGGGGATCAGTGGCACCCCCTTGTGGTTACAAGTTTGTTTAATTTTACTGTCATGAGGACTCAGTTGCTAGGAAGTTAAAAGTTCAAAATAGCAGCTTATTGCAGTCCATAGTCAACGATGAAGATGTTGCTCCCATTCTCATTGTGCCAATACATGTGGTTGTATAAGCCAATGTGTAACCCAACAGATTTGTTGCATGTGGGGCAGATATAATTCATACCAACAGGTATGCCCCTGTTGCACTGTGGTGCCTTCTTTCCTAACTCCCTGTTCTTTTTTCTGAATAATACCTCCTGTACCTGCTTGATGCCATACTGGATGACAGAACTCGCTGTTGGGAACTGAAGACGTAACCTTGGCAGTTTGCACTTTGAGCTACTTTTTGTATGAAAATGTGCTATATAAATAAATGTTGTTGTTGCTGTTGTTAATGACTATCAAGCAGGCTAGGAGCTCACTTCTGGTCCAGTTTGTCCCTGACAACTACCTGCAGGCTTCCAGCCTAGCTGGTATAGAATATTATATTCTTAAAATTGGTAATTTCTTTGTATTAGAAAAGTATTATAACCACATAAGAAAAGAATACACTATATTTTTATTAAGTATTAAGATGTAGGAATTAAAAAGCTCATGCCTATATATTTTTATTACCCTGTATAAGCCACAGACCACCATTATCTCTCAAGTTAATGTGTGGATGTGCAGGAAAGTTGAGAAGAGATGGGCCCTTTGATAATGAGGGGAATGTAGAGGGGAACTCTTGGGTTGTAAATAATTGTCCAGCTCTGGGAAAGAGGGGCGTACAGGTAGGCTTATCCGAAAGATATGATGGACAGTGAAGAGTTCGACACCCACCCAGCAGAGAGATAATGTTAGAATAATTAGGCTCAGAATTTGAGCAGTGAAATATTGTGGAGTCAGATGAAGATGAATAATGACTCGTGTGATAAGAATTGTAATACATATAAGAGTTGCTTTTAGTTGTTTGCTCATTGTTCCATCTTAAGTGAGTCTGTATGCAGGCCATACAATAAATCTTAATTCTACTGTCTGTTCTGAAGTCCCCGAGTGCCTTCTTTGGGGCTGATGGCACCCCTGCCGTGTCAGCCTGCTTCGAACACTGGTTCCCAAAATGGAAGCTATTCAAAAAAGGCCATAAAAGTCCCAGAATATACAAAACCTCCTTATCAGAGTGACAACACTGAGTAGTAGAGACAAGTCTTAGAAAGAATCTTTATAAAGGAAAATATATATTCGACTGCGGTGGGTTGGCACCCTGCCCGGGATTGGTCCCTGCCTTGTGCCCTGTGTTGGCTGGGATTGGCTCGAGCAGACCCCCGTGACCCTGTATTCGGATTCAGCGGGTTAGGAAATGGATGGATGGATGGATATTTATTCGAAGAGGGGCAGCACGGTGGTACAGTGGGCAGCGCTGCTGCCTCACAGTAAGGAGACCTGGGTTCGCTTACTGGGTCCTCCCTGCGTGGTGTTTGCATGTTCTCCCGGTGTCTGCGTGGGTTTCCTCCCACAGTCCAAAGACATCCAGGTTAGGTGCATTGGCGATTCTAAATTGTCCCTAGTGTGTGTGTGCCCTGTGGTAGGTTGACGTCCTGCCCGGGGTTTGTTTCCTGCCTTGCGCCCTGTGTTGGCTGGGATTGGCTCCAGCAGACCCCATGACCCTGTAGTTAGGATATAGCGGGTTGGATAATGGATGGATGGATTTATTGGAAGAAATTTTAAAAATATAACAAAATACTCAAAAGGCCAAAAAAATGATTTAGCTAAAAGGTAATCCTTAGCAAACAATAGATGGAAGAGGTTCTCTGAAAAGCTGTTGAATAGATAGATAGATAGATAGATAGATAGATAGATAGATAGATAGATAGATAGATAGATAGATAGATAGATAGATAGATAGATAGATAAAGAAACTCCAAGGGGAGTATTTGGGGAAAAAGTCCCAAACGAAGGACTAGTACTAAAAATAAGGAGGGAGGAAGTAAACGAGGCACTAAAAAGAAGGAAAAATAGAAAGGCAACAGGACCAGTTGAAATTAGGAGGAGAGTCGGACTGGCAATCGGAAGGTTGCTGGTTCAAATCCCGTAAAATGCCAAAAGGGACTCTGCTCTGTTGGGCCCCTGAACAAGGCCCTTAACCTGCAATTGCTAAGCGCATTGAGTAGTGAGAAAAGCGCTATATAAATGCAAAGTTTTATTATTATTATTATGTGTTCCGGGATCAAATGCTGTAGATCTATGAACAGGAGAAAATTCCAGAGGAGAGGGGGGGCAGTGGCATTGTATCCATTTATGAGGAGACTGGAGATATTCAAGATGATACAAACTAGAGAAATAATGCTAATGTAACACACAATGGAACTTTGTGGAAGGGTTCTAGAGACTTAAGAAAGAGACCACCATAGGAGAGAAGAAGCTTGGTTTAATGCCAGGGAGCGGAACATTTGATGCAGTCTTTATATTCACATATTCACAGTTCATTGAGAAGCATCCAAATAAACAGAAAGGTTTGCAGATGTTGTTAATTGATTTGGAGAAGGCGTATGATGGAGTGCCACATCAAGAGGTCTGGAGGTGCATGAGAGAGAAAGAAGGACCAGAAAGTGTGTGAGGATTGCCCAGGGTATGTATGAGGCAGTGAGGACTCGGATTAAAAGCAGTGTTGGGGTAACAGCCAAGACCCCAGTTAGAGAAGGTGTGTTCCAGGGATCTTCTTGAAGTCCTTACCTCTTTGATCTGGTTATGAATCTGTCGAAGATTGCAGACTTTTTGTTGATGACATAGTGTTGTGCGGCATCAGTGTTGGAAGTGGAGACAAAGTTGGAAGAATGGAGAAGGGTTTTGAAAGTTGGAGGATTGAAGGGAAAAATAAAGGAGAAGGCTGAATATATGAGGTTTAATGGTGATCAGAAGTTAGCCTGCAGGGAGAACTACTGAAAAGAACAGGAAAAATTTTAAATATCCAGGATCGGTGGTATCTCAAGATGGACAATTAGATGCAAAGCTAACACATAGCGTGCAGTGTGGATGGAACAACTGGAAGAAAGTATCAGGAGTATTGTTTAATCGAAGAATTAAGGCAAAGATTAAAGGTTGGGCTTTTAAGACAGTGGTAAGACCGGCAATGATGTATGGACCTGAAATGTGGGCAGTAAAGGGAGTGCAGGAGTGGCAGGAATGAGAATGTTGAGGTGGAGTTACAAAAAACGACAAAATAAGAAATGAGCAAAGCTGGCAAAAAAGTAAGGTGTGCCTAGGTTGTCGTAGCAACATGAGGAACCCAGAAATGAAAAACAAAGCTCATTCTACAAGAGAGAGACGCTGACAGGGATTCGACAAGTTAGCAAGACTTCTGTTGGGAAACGAGCATTCGTTGAACAGAGTGTTTCAGTAGGACAGTTGGAAGACTAATCATTGTGGTAATACAGTGTGCAACTTGGACTTTGCGACACCAAAGGCTGTATCTCCACTATTATGTTTTAATGGAATTTTAGAGTGTGGACTGTGTGCTTTCTTTTTAAAAGGTTTTCACTCCTGATATTATTAGACTCTAATCTACTTTTACCTTCTTGGTGGATATCATATTGTCTGGTGTAATACAATTTATTGTGCTGTTGTAAGAGCCAGTCTTAGAATGTTTAATGTTAATGTCAGAATTGCTTAATTTCAATAATAGAATATAATTTTCTTATAGTTACTTAGAATATGGTATAGTTTTTTACTCCCTGTAAGTTAATCTGAAATAGAACTTTCTTAGCTATATCTGTATACAGAATGTTAATGAAGTCAGTTAGGAAATAGTCTTATTGCTAGCATGGACTGTTAAATAAGTTACAAAACTGGTATACAGTTTTCTAAAGGTTGATATGAACATTTGAAAGTACAACTATATGACCAAACTTGCTCTTTAATATCATTTTTTTTTTCTCTATTTTTATGTGGATTGTTGAATTTTAAATTTCATTAAAAAGTTTGAAACGAAGATATTTGGTCTGTGGAATTATTTGAAAAGGCGTCACACAATTGCCAGAACAGCCCTATGAAAGAAACTAAAAGCTGAAGAACTTTGGTCATTTGGGACAAACTCAGCTACAGTTGTTTTATCTGTATTAAGGTTAGATGATCTATAAGAGTGACCTAGACACACATAACATTATTATATTATTCCAGTCAGTTACAACAGCACTGAGGAACATGTTGAAAATTACAGGGGCAGGAACACAATTTTGTTGGACACCAGCAATATGACACAACATATTGACCACGAACATAATCCAAAGTAACGTACTCATATAATTTAAAGTGAAAAATGCAAGTGTAACTTATGTAGAAATATATGAAAGAGGAAATGAGCTCCCAAGCTGTAGCTCGGTGACATGCCATTTATATGAGAAGAAAATCCTTGTAGAAAAGAACCAGTGTGTAACCAGTACAGAGACAGTGACCCATGCAATATTTGTACCAGTAACCAAAAGGGTTAATCACTGTGCCACCGCTATATATATATATTGTAACAATTAATAGTCTAAGACATCATAAAGGTTTGGGACAGCCACCTGTATATTGTTTTTCCCAGCTGCAAAAGGGTTTTAAATCAGAAGCACGATGTGCATATCACAGTGTCCAAAACAGAACTGGTTACAATAGCCCAAGATGGAGGCTTTAAAGGCCCATAGAGGAAATGATGTCAATCAAAATGGCCGGAACCAGAAGTGACATCAGCAATGGGGCCGACTTCGGAAGTGACGTCAGCATGGGGGCGACTCCGGAAATGATGTCTTCTGAGGCGCTGGAACCTTGCAGAATTTCCCGGGAAAAGTCTGTAGGGAACTGAGAAAGACAGACAGTCAGCGCACTCCGCTGCCCCCTGGTCGGATGTTTTATTACAATTATTCACTCGCCCGTGTGTGACTATATATATATATATATATATATATATATATATATATATATAGTGACAGATAGGGAACGCTCTCGTCCTCTTGAATCCTCAGACAAAATGTCAGACACCAGGTAAAAGTTCAAAATAATGACTTTTTATTAATACAAAGTGCACAAAGCACCCTCCTCTCCACAATACTCCTATAACAATACAATAATTCTCAATAAACAGATCCTCCACTTCCAGACGCGTTGCCACCCTTCCACCCAGCTCAGCTCAATGCTCTGGTGTTTCTCAGAGTCTTTTATAGTCCCTGACCCAGAAGTGTTTCTCATCCTTCAGTCCATGTGACTCCTTATCACTTCCGGGTAAGATAAAAATCCTCTTCTTCATCCCGGAAGTACGTCCCTTCCATTGTCGCTTTGCCTATGACATACTTCCGGGTTATAGGGCACATGTGACTCTCTGGGCCTCCCTGCAGCGTCCTCTGTTGGCCCCTGTGGTATCCAGCAGGGCTGTAGAGAAAAACACCATTGTCCATGATTCCCTGCTGGTATACGGGGCACCTCCATGCTGCAAGGAGAGCTCCATCTCCATAGACCACAATATATATATATATATATATATAATCCAACGTCTGTCTGTATGTCTGTCCATTTTTCATAAGAGAACTACTTAGATCTTTTTTTCTCTATAATTTGCTTGAACATTCCGGTTGATTTTGCAACTTCTCTCATCGCACTAAGTATCACAGTTCGCTTGAGGTACTGATTTATTTGCACTAATCTGAGAGAGACACTGCGGGCCGAGGAAAGGTGGGTGGGGCCCTCCTCACTCACACACCATCCTCCGTTCAAGTCAGTCTACCTCTCGCCACATGTTGGAGTGTACCTTGCCTCCACTTAGCTAGCAATACCTATTTGTTCAACAGACATTATAATCTACAGATTGTTAAGAAGTAACGTTTGGCATTTTTGAGAGTGAGATCACAGCTACATGTGTTTTAGAGAGAACACAATCAGATACAGTGCCAACGTCTACTGATGTTTACAGTTTGCCCTGCTTTACTACTACCTGCGCATAGCTGCAGGGGACAGCTAGTATATATATATATATATATATATATATATATATATATATATATTGACAGATAAGGGGGCGCTCTCGCTCCCTTGAACCCTTGTCCACGACTCCAGACACCAGGTAAAAGTCCAAGATTCGACTTTATTAAATCGCCACAGTGCACAAAGCACACTCTCCACCACTATACTCATAAATTACACAATACAATAACAATAACCAATCCTCCGACTCCCAGATGCGTTGCCCTCCTACCACCCAGCTCACCTCGCCACCTGGGTGCTCCCACAATCCTTTTAAATACCCTGACCCAGAAGCGTTCTAGTCCCCAGTCCATGTGACTCTCAATCACTTCCGGGTCAGGTAAAAAATCCTTTTCTTCACCCCGGAAGCACGTCATTCCCCTTGTCCATGTGTGCTTCTGGGGCGTAGGGAAAATATCCGTTGTTCCTCCCTGCAGTGTCCCCTAGTGGCCCCCATGGCATCCAGCAGGGCTGCGTATAAAAACTACAATGTCCATGATGCCTTGCTGGTCTTCTGGGGACCTCCATACTGCAAGGAAGGCTCCACCTGGCGGCCTGAGGGTATTGGCCGGGATAAACGGCCGGCCATCCATCACTATATATATATATATATATATATATATATATATACATATATGCAGTATATACATATATTTATATAATATTCCAAACAGTTTTTAAAGAATTGATTAAGTCTAATCTAGTGGGTAGCATTAGTGAAGATATTGAACATTTACAATTGACAGTTGATTTTCTAGGAGAACTCCCTAACTCACTCTTAAGGAGAGGGGGTAATGTACTTTTGTTTCGTCTTCTTCTTAAGCACTGGTAACATCTGTCAATGCCAAGCAGAGGGCAGACAGGTTAATTCCTGATCTGTCAGCCACAGAGGATTTTTAACTGAAGACAGTGGTGATCATTAACTCTCTGACAGAGGCCATCTTCGGAGAATGCTGTTTACTCGGGGGGATATTCTGTGCAGTAAACTCATTTAAAAAGGTATACTCGGGCAAAGAAAATTACAACTCAGGAACAGAAATGTTATTGTTTCATACCAAAAATATATACTGTACATAACATACAGCATATCATAAGCTTGAAGGACTGAGCGGTCTCCTCTCATTTTTATGCACTTAGTTTTCAGATTCTGCTAAGAAATGACAATGAAAAATATGGAAGTGTCAAGACAAATATCTGTGACACTGGTGAAATTATTCAAAACCAAATATTTTTTTCCAGAGTTCTATAACTGGATAGAGACAGTTATACTTTTTCCAATAAAATCATTTTTTTTATATATATACAACATAATTTTCTTCACAGAGTGCTGGCTTACATTCAGAGTCATTATTGAATATGATGAAGTCATGTTCAGCTGTGTTACATGTCTTGGATTCAATTGTGACCGTAACACCTTCAAATGCAGCTGTATGATTGTGACAGAGCCTATCACAGAATTTATAGATAACTACTTACTGTTTAGCCTTTCATTGTCTGTGTAATGAGATCCTCTTACAGAAGCTCTCTCTTTTCATTTTTTTTACATTGTGTAAAATGACACAAAGAACACAGGTAAATAATAATTTGATAGTGTATGTGTAGATAAACACGTAGGTAGTTGTTGGGATATCTTTACAGACACAAGTCCAAAACAGAACAGAAGAAGGTAACTGGTGTGCCGGTTTGCGAAGGAAGATGACAGGAAGAGGCGAGTCCAGGAGGATGGACACCGGAGATGATGTCAATGATGGTAGGGCCGTTACTCTTTGTCACGCACGCGCGAGTAGGAGGCCGCGGATTGATTCGATAGCACCTGGGAAACCATTCGCCGCCAGGGAATGGCGGGGTATTAACTTTCTCCCTCTGCTTCCCCGTAGAAAGAAAGACCTTCCTGCACCATAGGCCTGGATTGACCGCAGTGCGATACTTCCGCCCTTCCTCCGCCATCTTGCCCTGATGTCATCCTTCCCATCCTCCCTTGCGGTCCTTCCCGGCATCCCTCCACTTCCGGCTCCTCCCCAATAAAATGGCGCGGCGCCAGGAGTCGGCGTCGCGTATGAACTGTTTGTTTATAATTTTGACCTGTTTTTTTTCTGTACAATATACGGGGCGGAAACCCCAACCCTTGCTGTCTCCTCGGTCCTTTACAAGTGGCGTAGTCGGCAGGATAGAGATCCCGGAATGCGGAGGGACAGGACCTCAACACGTGCTGCAGGCATGAATGACCAGCTCCAGGCGCTGCAGCTGCGCAAGCCGCCACCACCGGGAGCTGGAGGCCACGAGGCCAGGTTAGTGGAAGCCCAGGCGGGACGAGACCAGACCCGCGCCCAGGCAGCCGCCTCATCCTTTAGTCCGATGGGCCCTTCGAGGGCGTCGGCCTACCTGGGCATGTTTGAGAGGGCGGCCACCGGAGCAGTGGCAGCGGTCAGTGGGCGTCCATCTGGCGCCATACCTGAAGGACCAGCGCTGCGGGCCTATTATGACCTCCCTGAGGAGGAGGCGCTAATTTACGACCTCCTCAAGCCCGAAATACTGGCCCTTCGGGCATTAGCCGGGCCAGCAGGCGGCGAATGGCGGAACTGGGTCTTTGACCCGAAAAGCCCTTCGCGCCCAGGCGTTGAGTTCTGGGGCAAGATGGGCGCTGGCTACGGCCAGAGGCCCGGGGCGGAAAGTGGTCGGCGGGTGGCCTGTGAAGGCCTGGTCAATCGATGCCCAGTTCCCTCGCCCAGCAGGTCGGGGACACGCCTATCAGAACATGTCGGGCCTCCTCGGCGTCCTGGAGCGTCAGTTGGCGGTCCTCCGACTTGGGGGTCAGAAAAGCCTGCTCGCGGGAACCGGCAGGGGCGGGCGGCCACCCCGAGCCCCTCGGCGCTGCAGAAGCGCCAGCCAGAGCCAGAGAGGCGGGTCCGCCGCGCTGTTTCAAGTGTGGCGAGACCGGTCACCTGCTGCCAAACTGCCCCATCACATCGCCCGGAGCCTATGGACTGCAGCTGGACATCGGGAGAGGTATTGTACCCGCCGCATCCCTTGGCGAGTCGAATCACGGGAGTGGTGTTGCTAAATGGGCACGCCGTGGTGGCTTTGTTTGATTCCGGCAGCAACATTACCATTGTTGCTCGCCGCTTTGTCTTACCGCAACAGTGGTTAAAACAGCATTTGTTGGTCACCTGTGTGCATGGGGGGACTAGGTCATATCGTTCCGCTCACTGCTATGTCACCTGGAAGGGGAACCAATCAAATGACGGTCGCTGTGTTACCTGACCCCCTTCCCAGTGATTTGGGACAAGACTGGTCTAAAAGAATCAGCGGTAAGCCATTCGCGCTCCGGGGCCTCGTTGGATCTTGTTATGAGGGGAAAAGGCACCCCTCCGCGGCCTCCACGCCGTGCACAAGGGCAGGCCCTATGGGCTGGTGTCTCGGGGACCTTTCGTGGCTACGGACCTTGACCCGGAAGATTCCGCGGAGAAGGGACTAGCCAGGGAACTCTTCCCGGCCCAGGCCCCAAGACCCTCTCGGCGGCCTGGACCATCAATTTCGGTCCACGCCGGCCTCCTTTAAGAGGGAGCAGTGGAATGATGACTCCCTGCGCTTTGCCGGAATGCGTCGTTCTGCCTAACAGCTCAACAGCGGACGGATCCACACCGCGGGAACCCTTCTTTGTCCTTGAGAATGATCTGTTGTACCGAGTGGCTACCCATGAGGCGAGGTGCGGAAGTTGTTGCTAATTCAGCGTACCTTCCGGCGGGAGATATGCGAGTTGGCACATGCTCACCTCCTAGGCCCACCTCGGGGCGAAAAACACTGGAGAGGATTAAGCTCCGCTTTTACTGGCCTGGGATCAATGAGGAGGTCCGGCGGTTCTGTCAATCCTGTCCGGTGCCAGACCCGCCAGATTCCTAGGAGGGACCGTGCTCCTCTAGTCCCTATTCCCCTCGTGGACATCCCTTTGAAAGGATAGGGGTCGATTTGGTGGGACCCTGGAGCCCTCAACCCGTGGCCACAAGTATATCCTAGTCATGGTGGACTATGCCACCCGGTACCCAGAGGCGGTTCCCCTGCGCTCGCTAATACTAAAAGCATCGCACGGGAACTGGTTAATTTGTTTTCACGCGTGGGCATACCCAAGGAGGTCCTCACGGACCAGGGTACGCCCTTCACTTGGATACGTTCAAGGAGGTAGCCAAATTACTGCAGATAAAGCACCTGAAAGCGTCAGTCTATCACCCGCAAACTGGGGGTTGGTGAGCGTTTAATCAGGCGCTTAAGCAGATGCTCCGCAAGGTAGTCAGCAGGGCGGCAGGAACTGGGACCAGCTCCTCCCGCTCGTGCTTTTGCCTACGGGAGGTACCCCAGGCCTCTACAGGCTTCTCCCCTTTGAATTACTATACGGGCGACAACCCGGGGAATCCTCGACATCCTAAAAGAAGGCTGGGAGGCGAGGCTCTTCCCTCCTCTAACATTTTGGAGCGTGCGCAACGCGCGACCGACTCACAAAGATCAGGCCCCTCCTAAAAGAGCACGTGACTCGTGCGCAAGCAGCGCAGGCCGGTGTTACAACCGCAACTCCGTCCTCAGGGAGTTCCGCCGGGGACCGAGTTATGGTGCTCGTCCCGACCTCCCACTTTCGAAGCTGCTCGCTCACTGGCAAGGGCCTTACGAGGTTAAGGAGAGAAAGGACTGCGTCGACTATTTGGTGAAACAGCCCAATCGTCGACCGGTGAAGGATCTATCATGTCAACCTGTTAAAGCCCTGGAGATAGAGAGGAGCTCCCAGCTCCCATAGGTCACTCTCCCTTTCGCAAGCACAACTGCCCTTAACCTCGGCGAAGAGCTGACCCCAAGCAGCGGCAGGAGTTAGCCCAAACACTCCGAGCCATCCCGAGGTAGTGGCGAGTCACCCGGCGGACCGCTGATTGAGCACGATATAGTCACGGGCCGGGGTGTCGTCCGGGAGGCCCTACCGACTCCGGAGGCAAAACGCGCAGAGGTCGAACTGGAGGTGAAACGTATGTTGGACATGGACATAATTGAAGAGAGCCATAGTCCCTGGTCCAGCCCTATTGTCCTCGTCTCCAAGCCAGGCGGCTCCTGGAGGTTCTGTAATGACTTTAGGCGTCTGAATCAGATCTCCAAGTTCGATGCCTACCCCATGCCCCGCATTGGCGACCTCCTTGGCGGCTGGAGTGCGGCTCGATATCTGACTACCCTTGACATGACAAAGGGTATTGGCAAATTCCTTTAACGGCATCCGCAAAGGAGAAAACGGCCTTTAGCACCCCTAGCGGGCACTGGCAGTACAAGGTCCTCCCATTTGGGCTGCACGGGCCCGGCGACCTTCCAACGTCTGGTAGATAGAGTGCTGAAGCCCCACCAGTCCTATAGTGCCGCCTACCTGGATGGCGTTGTCATCTATTCCGGCACCTGGGAGGAGCATCTACTGCAGGTCGCAGCTGTCCTCCGAACACTGGCTAAAGCCGGCCTCCGCATAAACCCCGGAAGTGTTTTTGGATTAAAGGAGGCCAAATATTTAGGCTACCTCGTGGGACAAGGACAGGTGCGCCACAGAGCTCCAAAGTTAAAGACATCTTAGAATGGCCCGTCCGAGTACCAAGAAACAGGTGCAGGCTTTCTTGGGGCTTGCGGGTTACTACCGCCGGTTTGTTCCCGTTTCTCGAAGAGCAGCACCCTTGACTGACCTGACAAAAGGGCTCCCTATACGTGGTGTGGACCGACAAAGCAGAACAGCGTTCAGTGACCTAAAGAAGGCCCTAACGCGGCACCTGTGTTACGGACGCCCGATTTTGGGCTCCGTTTATTCTCCAGACCGGCGCGGACACAGGCCTGGGTGCCGTGCTGAGCCAAAGCGTCGATGGTGTCGAACACCCTGTGATGTACCTTAGCCGGAAACTGATGGACCGGGAGACCCGGTACGCGGCAGTGGAGAGGGAGGCCTTGGCCATTAAGTGGGCAGTGACCCACCTCCGTTACTACCTGCTGGGTCGCGAATTCGCTCTGGTGACTGATCACGCTGCACTTCAGTGGATGTCCCTACACAAAGAGTCGAATCCGCGGGTCACCAGGTGGTTCCTGGACTTACAGCCGTATAAGTTCACTGTCACTTATCGGCGGGCACCCTTCAGGCCAATGCCGATGCCCTCTCTCGTATTCACGACCTCTCGGTTAGGTCCGCCCGACCTGGCGGTCCTGGGCTAAGGGGGATCGTGTCACGCACGCCAGTAGGAGGCAGCGGATTGATTCGATAGCACCTGGGAAACCATTCGCCGCCAGGGAATGGCGGGGTATTAACTTTCTCCCTCTGCTTCCCCGTAGAAAGAAAGACCTTCCTGCACCATAGGCCTGGATTGACCGCAGTGCGATACTTCCGCCCTTCCTCCGCCATCTTGCCCTGACGTCATCCTTCCCATCCTCCCTTGCGGTCCTTCCCGGCATCCCTCCACTTCGGCTCCTCCCCAATAAAATGGCGCGCGCGAGTCGGCGTCGCGTTATGAACTGTTTTGTTTATTTGACCTGTTTTCTTTTCTGTACAATATACGGGGCCGGAAACCCCAACCCTTATTGCTGTCTCCTCGGTCCTTCACACTTACTTACTTTGCATTTCTTATTCACCCGAGTGTTTTTAGTGTATTGTTGTGCTTTCTTGTCTGTTGCTTTGTATTCTTGTTTATTGCTGGAGGACTCACACAATAAGAGTTTCATTATACATATGACAATAAAGTTGAAGTTGAAGATGAATCACCCAATCTGCAGAGGGAGAAAGAGAGAAATGATCAGAAAACAGTGCCAACCCATGGCTGGGCAGGTAATTACATTCATTGGAGCCCTTAAGCTGTCTCCCAGGTGCACCTGCGTGACAGATGATAAACTTTTATTTTGTTATTAATTATTAATGTTAAAATGTGCCCTCTGGATTGTTACTTTAGGTTGTTTTCTTTTTCTGAATTACGTTTTTTAATTGAGGATGTACTGCTGCCATCGCTGACCTGAGTTTTAGCTTGTGTCAATTGCCTTTCGGATCAGCTGTGAACTTAGGGGATGTCACATGGTGAGCACTGAGGACCTGAAGGCCACCTTACGTCCACAACATCTGTAAATATAAGAGAATTTGAGGAATGTAAAGTGGGATATATTAAGTATTCCTGTTTTAAGCTGGTAGCACTGCGATTGCTACTGCTACTGGAGCTGTCTCACAATGTATTGGAGGAATGGCTTGTACGAGGATGTCACAGATGAAGGTCCAGAGCTTGTGCTTCTCCTTTCAACTTTGTTTTGCCCCTGACTTCTAATTTTGGTCTCGCCCTTTGGTAACTGCTTCCATTTTGTGATCTCACAGATTTCACTTCTTGCATTATTTCAACTATGTCTCTGTCATTTGAACCATCTCCTGATTTTATCTGCACAATAATCCTCTAACTCACTTGATTATTATTATTCTATTTTTTTTTTTATGAACTGACATTAGTCTAAGTTAACTGGGAGCATCAGTCTTCAAAGGGTACTTGATTCTTCGTTTTCTGCAGTTGACTGATTCTAATTAAATAAACATGACTCTTTTTTCTGACTTCCTCTCCTTTAATTACAGAACATAATAGCAACTGAGGGAAAAAAAAAACCTGAATAAGAGTTAGTTTCGGTAACTATATGATGCTGATGATGCATGTGACAAACATCATGAAAATGTCTGCACCGACAGTATTTGTTGATAAACCAGCAAGCATTAGCATTCTAGGCAAAGCCAAATAATAATAAATCAAATATACTTTTGAGGAGAATAGTCTGTTTCCCCATTCTGCCAAATTTCTGAAAAAAAAAGAAAAAGTGTCAGACCTGAAAGTTCAAATATTTCTATCTTAATCACTGGCCTCTATAAATTCATTTTACTGATCAGATGTGTCTCTGCAGAAAATGATGTGTGAACAGTGTCACCATTAATCTTGGTGTATGCATGCATCATATTCCTCAAAACACATTTTCAGAAAAGTTTTTCCAATTTATTAAAATTCTAAAAATAATTTCTTATTTATGTGAGTATCCATCCATCCATCCATTATCCTAACTACAGGCTCACGCGGGTCTGCTGGAGCCAATCCCAGCCAACACAGGGTGCAAGGCAGGAAACAAACCCCAGGCAGGGCGCCAGCCCAGCGCAGTGACAGTATGTGAGTATTTTGACCATTAATTCAGTATTTTGTAGAAGACTCATTGGCAGCAATTACCAGTCTTCTTGGTATGTCTGTACAAGCTTGACACCCCTGGATTTAGGCAGTTTATCTCATTCTTTCTGGCAGATCCTCTTAAACTCCACTAGACTGGATGGGAAGCGTCTGTACATTTTCATATTCAGGTCTCTCTGCAGATGTTCTATGAGGTTTAAGTCTGAACTTTAGCTGGGCCACGCAGGGGCACTCAAAGACTAGTCCTTAACCCACTCCTGACTGTAGGCTTTGGTTCATTGTCATGCTGAAAGGTGAACCATCACCCCAGTTTGGTTTAGGTTTTCTTCAAGGATCTGATTAGTTCTAAAATTTTTATTTTCAGTCGACTAGATTACTGTAATGCTCTTCTAACAGGACTACCTAAGAAAGACATCAATCAGTTGCAATTAGTGCAGAATGCAGCATCCAGAATCTTAACTAGAAAAAGAAAATCAGAGCACATTTCAGCAGGTCTCTGCTGTCTTTTCCTGTTCTTCTGTGGTGGCGATCTGTAGCTTCTTACCTGGTTACTTGGCTTGGCTATACAACCAAATCTAGAAAGTCTCCTAGTGTCTCCTTCGCATATTAACACTAGAATTACCAGAGCCTACGAAAAACTCGTAATTCCGTCCCACCTTAAACTGCTTCTTAAATCCCTTCACACCTCTTAGCCAGCGCCCTTTGTTCTCTAAATGTGCTGATAAAGAGAAGCCGACTATTCCATCCCCCACCAATTTAGAGCGTGCATGAACTTCTCTCAGCTCATGCCTTGATTGAGTATCTGGGAGTGAAGTGGAGTTTTAGAGTGGAAATAATAGATCGTTGTTTGGAACACACGCATTTCATGTCTGTTCCGTTTCTACAGTAATCTGTGTAAACGCATTGTTAAAACAGAAAAGTTTTTTTATATTCTAGTAGTAGATAACAAAATGTAGGCATAAACTATATAATGTATGAAGCCTGAAGTCCAAATAGCAAAGAAACATTTTCACAAGAATAACACAATTGCACTTTTATTCAAACATATAACTGCAGAAACAAAAAGCCTTTAACATGCGACATTGACGCAGTTTACTGTAACTGACTCCGTGGCTCAATAGACTCAGCCCCTGCTTGAATCAAGGGGTCGCGGGTTCGATCCTGCGCCCTCCGTTTTGAGAAGTAAACTGCTCTTATTCTTACTGTTTTAGGATAAAAGCATACATTTGATTTCAGTCTGTAACAGCGGTGCAATTTATGATCCATGTAAAGGTTAGCTTTTTTTTTTATTCACTTTTCACTCTCTCAGTCGCGTTCAGAATCAATCCATACAACCCCATCTGACACGGCTGTTTTCACTAAAGACGCTATAGCTCTGCAGTGTACCACGATGCATACTAACGCACAATCAACCCCGGTTCTGACACACAAACGCTGGCGAAGCTGCCTTCTTCGTATCTCACCGTCACAGGAACATATATTGGTGTAAGAAAGTACACTGTCAGGTGCTCATTCAGTGTGATAGAAATCATAGCACAGAGAGGTGTGTGCACTGCAACAATTACACATGTCGTAAATGTAGGAAGGACGGTCCTTGGGTGTGTGGGAACTGTTAATATTTGAATGTGATGATTTCATATAGCACGGAATGAAAATCAGCACTTCTTAGCATTGCACCATGCAAGCTGTCATATCAATCGCCTACTGTAACTTGCTTTCTTTTTTCTTCGGTTATACAGGTAGTCTTGCACTTGTTTTGTTTGCGAAATGAAGTGTCTGCGTGCACTTTTCGTGGCATTACACGTGTATTTTTTGAGCATGCCCGTTTGAGCAGTATAAAAGTATTGAAAAGTATAACAAAACAACGGGCAGATGGGGAGTGTCTGATGATTGCATATAGCGCCGAACTTACTGCTCTTTACTATTCTCTCCTCTGCGTGCCCTGGTGTACAAAAGAAACAGAATACAGACGCGCTATAGCTCTGCAGTGTACCACGATGCATACTAACGCCCCCCCACCCGGTTCTGACACACAGACGCTGGCGAAGCTGCCTTCTCCGTATCTCACCGTCACTTGATTTTCTTTTTATTCAGTTTTATTGAGTGTTCCTGCCAGTCCCCGCATGTTGCTGTATGCTGGATATGTTCATATGTATTGTCTCTTTCTTTCAGGTGTGTAATAGAAACCACAGCATAGAGAGAAGTGTGTACACTGCTTCTTACAGGAAAAGGCGATGGAAAAGTGCACTTGAATAAAAGTGCACTTTTGTTATACTTTTACACCAATATATGTTCCTGTGTTTGAACGACACGGGCAGATGGGGAGTGTCTGATGATTGCATATAGCGCCGAAGTTACTGGTCTTTACCATTCTTTCCTCTGCATGTCCTGTAGTACAAAAGAAAAAGCATACAGCAACATGCGGGGACTGGCAGGAACACTCAATAAAACGAAAAGCAAGTGACGGTGAGATACGAAGAAGGCAGCTTCGCCAGCGTTTGTGTGTCAGAACCGGGGTGTTTGTGCGTTAGTATGCATCGTGGTACACTGCAGAGCTATAGCGCGTCTTTAGTGAAAACAGCCGTGTCAGATGGGGTTGTATGGATTGATTCTGAACGCGACTGAGAGAGTGAAAAGTGAATAAAAAAAAAACAGCTAACCTTTACATGGATCATAAATTGCACCGGCTGTTACAGACTGAAATCAAATGTATGCTTTTATCCTAAAACAGTAAGAATAAGAGCAGTTTACTTCTCAAAACGGAGGGGCGCAGGATCGAACCCGCGACCCCTTGATTACCAAGCGGGGGCTGAGTCTATTGAGCCACGGAGTCAGTTACAGTAAACTGGTGTCAATGTCGCATGTTAAGGCGGCTTTTTGTTTCTGCAGTTATATGTTTGAATAAAAGTGCAATTGTGTTATTCTTGTGAAAATGTTTCTTTGCTATTTGGACTTCAGGCTTCATACATTATATAGTTTATGCCTACATTTTGTCATCTACTACTAGAATATAAATAAACGTTTCTATTTTAACAATGTGTTTACGCAGATTACTGTAGAAACGGAACAGACATGAAATGCGTGTGTTCCAAACAACGATCTATTATTTCCACTCTAAAACTCCACTTCACTCCCAGATACTCAATCAAGGCCTGAGCTGAGAGAAGTTCGTGCACGTTCTAAATTGGTGGGGGGATGGAATAGCCGGCTGCTCCGAGCTTCTCTTTATCAGCACATTTAGAAAACAAAGGGCGCTGCGGAGGTGTGAAGGGATTTAAGAAGCAGTTTAAGGTGGGACGGAATTACGAGTTTTTCGTAGGCTCTGGTAATTCTAGTGTTAATCAGATCACTAGGACAGCATTTTTTCACTTAAGAAACATAGCTAAAGTTAGACCTCTTATATCATTGAAAGATGCTGAGAAATTAGTTCACGCGTTTGTTTTCAGTCGACTAGATTACTGTAACGCTCTCCTCTCAGGACTACCCAAAAAAGACATAAGTCACTTGCAACGAGTGCAGAATGCAGCTGCTAGAATCCTAACCAGGAAAAGAAAATCTGAACACAACTCTCCAGTTTTAATGTCACTACACTGGTTACCTGTGTCATTCAGGATTGACTTTAAAATTCTGCTTATGGTTTATAAAGCCTTAAATAATCTTGCACCATCGTATATATCGGAATGCCTGACACGTTATACTCCAAATCATAACCTCAGATCCTCAAATGAGTGTCTGCTTAGAATTTCAAGAACAAAACTGAAAAGAAGTGGTGAGGCAGGCGGCCTTCTGCTGTTATGCACCTAAAATCTGGAATAGCCTGCCAATAGGAATTCGCAGCCTGATACAGTAGAGCACTTTAAAATACTGCTGAAAACACATTACTTTAACATGGCCTTCTCATAACTTCACTGTAATTTAATCCTGATACTCTGTATATCCAATTCATTATAATAACTATTCATAGTGGCTCTAAAATCTGTACTAACCCCTACTCTCTCTTCTGTTTCTTTTTCTGGTGTCCTTTTGGTGGTGGCTTAAGCCACCACCATCTACTCAAAGCACCGTGATGTTCCAACAGTAATGGATTAAAAGCCAGAAGTCTGCATGACCATCATCATCAAGTCCTTCCGTGAGAACCCTAAATCCAAAAAGGACTGTTTCATTTATGTTAGGTAGAATGCCTAGTGGGGCATTGGCGGTCTTGTGGTCTGGAACCCCTGCAGATTTTATTTTTTTCTCCAGCTGTCTGGAGTTTTTTTTTTTCTGTCCTCCCTGGCCATCGGACCTTACTCTTTTTCTATGTTAACTAATGTTGTCTTATTTTAATTTCTTATTTTGTCTTTTATTTCTCTTCATTATGTAAAACACTTTGAGCTACTTTTTTGTATGAAAATGTGCTATATAAATAAATGTTGTTGTTGTAGTGGTTATAAATGTCTTCTAGTTCACAATTATTGAGGCCACTATGCCCCTGGGAACACTCAACATTGTAGAAATGGTATTATCCCCTTGTTCTGATTGATCTCTGCTTCACCATAATTTCATCGTGGAGGTCTGTAGGAAGGTCCTTAGACTTCATTGCTTGGTTATGCACTGTGAATTGTGGAACCTTCAGTACAGAGGTATGTGCCTTTCTAAATGATGTCCATTCAATTCAGTTTGCCACAGTTGGACTCCAATCAAGTTCCGGACACATCTCAAGCACAATTTGGAGGTCTACGGCAAAGGACGTGAAGGTTTATATGAATGAAAAGATGGCAAATTCATCCATTTAAAATTAATTTTACAACACATTTCTGATTGCACAGTATGAATCTGTATATATTCAGCCACAATGTGTGATGGTGCGGGTTAGTTCCAGTTTGGGAACCTCTGAGATTACGGGTGTCGAACTCGTTCCAGGAGGGCTGCAGGTTTTCATTCTAACTGTCTTCTTCATTAGTGACCATTTTTTGGTTCTAATTAACTTTTATTACCTTAGAATTAATTAACTTGACTCAAGCTCCTCAGCCAAACAAGAATGAGATACAAAACAAGCCGCCACATGACCATCTCATGCATTACCAATCACACAATATCTGAAAATAAAGAACGGTGAAGGCCTCAGTAAGGCTGATCTCTCAGGTTCTTAGAAAAAAACAGAAAAATCAACAGTTTTGGGAATGTCTGCTGTGGCAGAATGAGAACAACAAGCTGTGGAATTAAATAACGGGTTTAATTAACAGCAAGAATCAGCTTCTCATTAAGAAACTGGTTGGAGTGAAATTGGTAGGAGTTTGACATCCCAGTTTAGGTGGTTGTCTGTTGGCTTGTTTCACATCTCATTTTTGTTTGGCTGTCATTTAATGAAGAAAGGAGTTCATTCAGAGCACTAAATCCTTAAAAAACAGGGATATTGAAATGAAGGTAAAAGGAGTTAATTAGCAGTGAAAACTGATCACTGGTTAGGAAAAGGGTTAGAATGAAAACCTCCAGCCACTAAAGCCCTCCAGGACTGGAGTTTTCGACACCCCCTGTCTTATATAGTTACATCTTCGATAGGTTTGACCGGGATGAGCTGAGCAGATGAGGGCAAACACATCAAGAGAGGTGATGGTGAAAAGTGCTTCTATTAAAATAAATCAAATATCAAAAACCAAACTGTGTTCCAAAAGTTCAATGCTAAAACTTCACTAAACAAATAATCCATAAAAACAGGTGACAAGTGGAGGTTAAAATTTTTCAAATAAATAAAGAATCCATAAAAACGAGGTAAAAACAACTGGCAGGAAACTGTCTTCTGTTAAGTGCACGGTGCCTCTTTGTAAACCGATGCCTCCTCTGTTTATCCTGGAAGGGACGTCCCACCAGCAAGTGCAGCCAGCCGTCCACTACGAGTCTGAGTCCCTACTGGTCTCTGGCTCCACAGTAGGGCTCCCGATCTGGACTCAGGCTCAAGTCCATGGCTCCAGAGAGACTCCCCAATTTGAAACTTCGACTCCTGCTGGCCAGCGGCAGTCTCTACTACCACTGGCCCTCTGGCTCCAGGAAATCACTCAGCCAGAGTGACCCACTTCACCAACCCTGAACACCAGCCATGAGCCCAATTCCAGGCTGCCTGCCTTCTCTCTCTCTATTAAGCTTGTACACCCCAGTACCGGTGCACTCGCTCCTACCTTCTCTCTCCACCCTTCTTTTTCCTCTGTTCTTTTTCTGTTTTCCATCCTTTTTTATACTCGTGCCAGCCTGTTCTTTTAAGGGTTTGTGGGTGCAGTGTCTTCATCAGTACTGCAGGAAGCCAAAGAAGCAATTGAGAAAGACTGCATCTTCACGTGCAGGTGTGTCTCATCCCAATTACACCACCAACTCCACGCAGCTGTGTGAGCGCACTCCCACAGAGAATGAGACGGCCAATTCATTTATTGAACTTATTGCTACTTTTTCTAAGACCGAGGACCAACTATACCACAAAATACTAGCACAAACTGGAAAAAAGGAAAATGTGTTAAAAAATAATCTGAGATGCTTCAACAATGCAAATTATTTTCAAAAAAAATTTTCCAGAAAATGTAAAAGTGTGAAAGGCAAGTTTTCTGGTTGATTTTAAATTAATGGCTAAAATTTTGTACAGAATGGATGGTCAGTGTAAAGGTTTGCTGCGTTGGGATGGCACCCTGCCTTGCGCCCTGTGTTGGCTAGGATTGGCTCCAGCAGACCCCCGTGACCCTGCAGTTAGTAAATAGCGAGTTGGATAATGGATGGATGGATGTAAATGTTTGATAAAATTCCCATGTTTCCTTGGGTCATCAGATAATGGAACCACACCTTGTCTACTATGACTTGAAATATTTCAGAGGATACCTGCATCTTCAGGGACTTAGTCACCGGTAATCAAGTTGTACATTTATAACTATTTTCTCAAAAAAATTGGCGAAAGTGGTTGGGGTCAAGAACACAAGGACGGTGCCCATTATGCCTGATAATCATGTCTCATTATTTGGTAAAATAAAGATGAAAGAATGTGAAATCTTACAATGAAAAGACTCATTAGCCAAAATGCTGCACTCTTGCTTTATTTTTTAAGAGTGTACCTTTTTTAATACTGTACATTGGCATATTATACAAATGGGACAGTAACAGTAAGAAAACCATAAAATAAGCCATAGGAAGTATAAAGTCCTTCTGAGATTTTAAATATAATCGGCCGATTACTGGCCTTGGCACGTGGAGAGCATAACGAAAGTGTTGAGATGTGGGTCACTTTTTATGAACTGTACCAATGGAGTTAACCACGTTAAATAGTAAATTAGGAGGTTTATTGTCTCAGCAGTAATAAAATACATACAAATATAAAGTAATTTGTTAGTAACATGCTGTGACATTGATTATGTTAATTATTTCTTCAAAGGGAAAGGTATGCGCAACTGAGCCAACCATTTGCACTGCCTGCAGCAGCTTTCTTTATGTCAATTAATGGGTCCAAAAATAGACTAACTTTGCTTTTAATTCTTAGGTCTCACACTTTATAGCAAGTGTTTTGTGTCAAAGGTCGAAGAAAAAAATCATTTTATTTAAAACCATATTCCTTTCTTCAACAGAACAGACTGCTTGATTATAAATAGTCAGGCTTTAAGAAGGGCCTTGCCGCAGAGACAGCTCTACTCCCCATTGTCGGCATGTTATAGTTGACTAGAGATACAGTATTTGTCTTCATCTTTCCTGATTTCTGCTATGCCTCTGTCACAGTCTACCATCCTACTGAGTGTCCTGGCTTGGGGAAATGTCAAGGGTGCATCAGACTAGCATGGGGGTTCCCCAAGGATTGGTGCTGGGGTCTCCCCTTTCCCTTTTGCATTTAGCCTTTAATATCAACAACAACAAGATCAATAACTATTTGTTATGTAGCCCAAAATCACTTAAGGAATATCTCAATGGGCTTTAACAGGTCCTGTTTTTGACAGCCACCCAGCCTTGGCATTTTAAGAAAAAAAAAAAAATACTCCCAAAAAGAAAAAAAAAAACTTTTTGGAAACAAAATGGAAGAAATCTTGGTAAGGGCAATCTCAATCAATCAATCAATCAACATTTATTTATATAGCACATATTCAAACAAAAAAATGTAGCTCAAAGTGCTTTACAAAATGAATAGAAAAATAGAAGACACAATAAAAAATAAACATAAGTCAACATTAATTAATATAGAATAAGAGTAAGGTCCGATGGCCAGGGTGGACAGAAAAAAACAAAAAACTCCAAAGGCTGGAGAAAAAAATAAAATCTGTAGGGGTTCCAGACCAAGAGACCGCCCAGTCCCCTCTGGGCAATCTACCTAACATAAATCAAACAGTCCTCTTTGTATTTAGGGTTTTCATGGAAGGACCTGATGATGATGGTCACGTAGACTTCTGGCTTTCAGTCCATCAATGTTGGTGCATCATGATGCTTTGAGTAGGTGGAGGTGGCACAGGCACCAATCTATAGACAAAACCCCTTTCCAGGAAGGTTGGTCATGCAATGTTTTCCAAAAATAGAGTGAATAAAACATACAAAACAGAATACAAGTAATCTCCTCAAAAAGAGCTATGTCCACCTCTGAAATATAATACAATAGTACAGACTACAATACAAAATGCAAAAATAGATGATACCACTCACTAAATGCAGAACTATCATACTGTATGTAAGGATACAAATTTGTTGAACTCTATCAAAAACAAAGTAGAATCAAAAATAAATTTAACATAAATTAAAACATTTCTGTCCATCTGCCAATTGTAGAACCACAGCCAGATTGTACAAAAGGAGTCAGACGAGCCAGGCACAATCAGAGTCCTAGAGACCTTGGCAACAAGCTGCTTCCCCACAGCTGAGTCAGTGCTGGATCGGCCAATCAGACTGTCCTACCTAATGATTCCAGTGCTCCTTTATCTGAGATGAATTGTCCATAGACATGCAAACAACTTGGCAGTAGAGCAGTGACACCAAGTGCTAGATGAGGATCCAAAGAGGAGAACCAGAATAGGGGAGAGTTATTAACAGTTTAAAAATGTCATATTACTGATATTTACATACTAATGATTAACAATGGAGATGCATCATGTAGAAGCTTACCAGCAGCTCTAGTCAGGGTATCATAAACTGAAATATTGAGTCCTCAGCCTGGATTTAAATGCAGAGACTGAAAGGTTCACCTCCTATAGTGGTAGATAGATCTCTCCACAGTTTAAGGGCTCTGTCCTTGACCTCCCACTGTTATTTTGTCAGTCCTTGAAATCATAAGCAGGCCCGCATCTTGAGATCTCAATGTGCGCTCAGGTTTATGACAAATGAGAAGTTCAGGTAAGTAAACAGAGCCTTAGCCATATAAGGTTTTATATGTTAAAAGTACAATTTTGAAATCTACCCTAAACTGGGAGCCAGTGTAAGGACTTGCAAACATGTTTACAAGCATTTTGAATCAACTGAAAGCTGCATAAAAAATGATTTAGGCAGCCAATGAACACCACATTACAGTAGTCAGTCCTACAAGAAATAAATGCATAAAATTAACTTCTCAGTATCCCGCATAATTTTAATTTTTTTGTCTTTTAAATGACATGGTATTGCCAAACATAATGCCTAGATGGGGGCTGATTCAGTTAAACTAATTGTGATAAAATAATGACAAAATATTGTTGCGATCAGCATCACTCCCCCCATGAATTAAACATTTTTGTTTTATCTGTGTTCAAACACAAGTGGTTCTCCTCCATCAGCTCCTTTAACTCTTTCAGGGCTGATGTCGACTTTTGTCAGAATTCAGCGGTAAAGGACGGTAATCGTCTGTAAACTGTGACAAATCTCGCCCTTACGTTTTAGTTCGACTCTCTTTGCTAGAAGGAAAGTTACATAGCTCTGTTGATTTGACCTTCATTCCCTACGCATGCATAATTACTGAAGAGCAAACAACCTCTAAAATGGCATCGACATCTGGAGACAGACCAAAGCGAATGTGCAAAGCAAAATACTCCATGGACGTTTTACGTAATTTCGTTGAATAGGACTCTTACTTGTCAGACTCCAAGTTTGATATAAGTGATCTGGAGATGGACGAAAGTGAGGTTCCAACATCATCTGATCAGTCCCCAGCTGATTGTGGTGCTGAACATTTTCATGTAGCTGATGTGCCTACAGCAGCGTTCACCTGGGAGGACCACCACATATTACGTTACACTGCAACCACCACCAACCACCCACCAACTGTGCAAAGACAGCCAGGCAGCAGGCACACCATGAATTCCTGCTGTCCATCTAGGTACCCCCACACAACCATTGCCGCCAGAGATGCAGAACATGCGCCAACAGCAGCCACGGCATGTTGCAACTGATGTTTTATGTTGACTAATGCGTGAAAAAATTGCTCTGTGTGCTTTTCAGAAAAAAAATATTTATCCCTCAAAGAGTTAAGCCACTAACACATCTAACTAAGGACATCAGAGAAGCTTCATTTGGTCATAAAGAAAGGTACAACTGGGTGTCATCTGCATGCAAGTGAAAATGAACGTTTTGTTTTCTAATGATGAATCCCAAAGGGAACATGTAAAGTGAAAACAATAAAGGTCCCAGTTCTGAGCCCTGCAGGACACCATATTTAACTTCTGTGTGTCAGCACATTTCTGTATGTACTGGTAAAGATTTAATAAATAAGAGTTAAACCAGGCAAGGACAGTGGCAGTGAGCCCAATGTTAGTTTCCAGCCTGTGTAGTAAAATAGAATGGTCAGTGGTATCAAATACAGCACTTAAATCTAACAATATAACTACAATGGAATTTCCTTTATCCGAGGATTTGAGAATGTCATTTACAATACGTTGTTAGTACCATTTCTGTTGTATGACCAGTGCGGAAACCAGACTGGAATTTTTCAAATAAATTGTGATGTGTAAGGGGAGATTGAAACTGATTGGTGACTAATTTTTCAAAGTATTTTAGAGAGAAAGGGAAAATATGAGATGGGTCTATAATTATTAAGTGATTGTGGTTCTAGGTATAGACCCTAGGTAGAAATATCCTTTTTTAGTATTAAAACGTACATTGCCATCGACTGAGCCACATCAGTACAATACAATGCAATTAATTTTTGTATAGCCCAGAATCACACAAGTGCTGCAATGGGCTTTAACAGGCCTTGCCTTTTGACAGCCCCCCCCCCAGCCTTGACTCTCCAAGAAGACAAGGAAAAACTCCCAAAAAAACCCTTGTAGGGAAAAAATGGAAGAAACCTTGGGAAAGGCAATTCAAAGAGAGACCCATTTCCAGGTAGGTTGAGCGTACAGTGGGTGTCAAAAAGAAGGTGGTCAAATACAATACAATATACCAAACAGAAGTAATCCTCAATACAGCATAAAAATAAAAATATTACAAGCATGGAGCAGAATTTAACAGTAGATGATATCACATAATATGATTTGGATTTGCTTTGAGTCCTGGAGACCTCGGCCATAAAACTGCCTCCCCCTATTTGCCATTCCACAGCTGAGACAGTGTTGGGCCAGCCAATCTGATGAAAGGACCCCTCTACCCGACGATTCCTGCGATCCTCCATCAGAGATGACTTTACCTTAGGCAGGCAAAACAACTTGGTAGGTGGGCAGTGGCACCAAGTACCACATTTGAGTACTGAGAAGAGAAACAGAATAGGTGAGGGTTAGTATCCAATTATAACTATCATGTTACTTATGTTTTAGTGCTAATGACTAACAACAGAGATGCAGTCTGTATAGTTAATCAGCAGCTCTAGTCAGGGTATTCTAAACTGAAGTAGTGACTCTTCAGCCGGGATTTGAAAGCTAAGATATCTTATAGTAGCAGGCAGACCATGCCACAGTTTAGGGGCCCTGCAACTAAAAGTTCGACCTCCGACTGTTATTTTATTAATTCTTGGAATCATAAGCGGACTGGCATCTTGAGATCTTAGTGTGTGCTCCGGTTTGTAAGTCATGATAAGTTCAGATAAGTAAGTCAGATCTCAGCCATTTAAGGCTTTATATGTTAAAAGGAGGATTTTGAAATTTGCCCTAAACTTAGGTAGGTAGGTGCCAGAATTTAGAATGAGGTGCCACTGTGTCTTTGGTATGGGGGGATTCCATATAAAGGTATAGAAATTATTCTTTCCTGGTCATGGGAACATTAGAATGACTAGAGTCTTTACTGGGAGAAGTAGAATCAAACTAGGAGAATTAAAAATTTTCTTTATCTACAGAATGTTGTAACTGTCTGATTCCTTTGGTAACCTATATGGAAACAACAACATTAGCTACCCTAATATACGTGTCAATAAGCTGCTTGGGTGGCCATTTTAATCTGCAGTAAGGCTGTCAATTTTCATGGATATAATCCTTCTAGATTCTTATGATCTCTGCAACAACCATAAGATTTGTACAGTCTTTTCCTTTATTAACAGTTTATAGTGCACAGATGTTCAATAATTTCTGATGATTAACTTGCAGAACACTTTACCTGCCAAGAGAATGCACATCTGTCATTCTAAATGGAGTTTCTGTGCTGCTTCAATCAAATACTACTATTGCTGTTTTTGCTGATCAGGTCTTAGGTGGTGAGAATAAATACCCAGATTCCACAGTTACCTGGATGATTTTAATAATTGCACATTGTTATCTGTGCTTCCCAAATTAATGATTTCCATAGAGTTGGCATCACCATATGTCACAACCAAGGCTTGATTAAGACCCTATAGGCCCCTTTGCGAATTGATGAATTGAGTTCCTTAACAGAAGGTTTCCAGTTGTGGAAAACATTCTGTGTTCTCCCAGTGCCAAATAAAGGGTGTTCCAATGATCCCAAGGACTTCAGACTAGTTGCTTCATACACCATGAAGTCCTTTGAGGGACTTGTCCTAAAGCAGCTACTGCCCCTGGTTTCAGAACATCTAGATGTTCTTCAGTTTGCCCGTCAGACACAGGTAGGTGTGGAGGATGTTCTGATCTACATGCTCAATAGAGCTTACTTCCACTTGAATAAAATCAGCACCACAACTAGGATTCTTTACATTTTCCAGTGCTTTTAACAGCTTTGACTGGTGGAAAAGCCCAAGGGTTTGAATCTTGACACCCTCACAATATTGTGGATCATGGACTACCTGACCAACAGGCAGCAGTTTGTGAGGCTGAATGACTGTGTGTCAGAAATCATGGGGTCAAATACTGGAGCACCTCACGGAATTATCCTATCTCCCTTTCTGTTTACCCTCCACACAACAGACTTCCAAAAGCAGCACTTGCCATCAGAAATCTTCATATGACTCCTCCATCATATGCTGCAGTAATAATGGATACATTGTATTCATTCAGTGTACAAGAAGGTTATGGAGGACCTCTTCTTGTGGTGTAGGGAAAACAACCAGCAACTTAACATCAGCAAGACCAAAGAGCTGGGTGTGTAACTCTGACATGCCAAGGATTCTCTAAGACCAGTCACCATTTAGGGGGAGAATGTGGAAGTGGTGCAGAACTATAAGTACCTGGGGGTTCACATGAACAACAAACTGGACTGGTCTGACAACACAGTGGTACTATATAAGGAGGGCCAGAGCAGACTGGAGTTCCTAAGGAGATTCAGGTCTTTTGATGCATGCAGCAAGCTGCTGGAAATGTTCTACCAATCCATAGTAGCCAGTGTGGTGTTCAGTGCTGCTGTCTCCCGGGAATTAACTTGAGCTTAAACGAAGTACAATGTCTAAACCCGAGTCCTTCCTTTCCAGTTCCACATCCATAAGCATCCTGGATTCCCAGAAGAAGGTCTCATTTGTTTCAAGGACGAATTGCTAGATGTGACTCCTGTCTGAAAGTGACCTTATCTATTTCTGTTCCTTTTGGCCCAAAAGCTGTGGTGTTCATGCCGAGACAGCATTATTTTTTATTTTTCCTTAATATTAAGCTGGATGCCCTGCTTGTTGCCCCAAATTTTGATCAGTCTATCATTCTTGCACCTGGCCACAACCCTTATTTGGTAGTTTTATCATCATTTTTGATTTTTTTTTACCCTTCTACCGGATTTGTCTATTTTTATTTATTTTTTTATAAACCTAGCAACTGGATGAACACACAGATACACAGACGCACACACACGCACACACAGACACTTGTCCTGTTTATAAGGCAGATACAGACACAGGTACTTCTTACGTACGTTTTTGTCAATAAACTGCACTCAGGTTTGTAACTGTAAGCAGGCATTTTGAATTAACTGAAAGCTGCATAAAGAATCATTTATGCAGCCAACGAACACTATGAATTAATTTCTCAGTATCCTGCATAATTTTTATTTTTTTGTCTTTTAAATGACATGCTATTGTCAAACATAATGCCTAGATAGGGGGTTGATTCAGTTAAACTAATGGTGATTAAACAAAATATTGTTGCGATCAGCATCATTGCCCCCAAGAATTTACATTTTTGTTTTATCTGTGTCCAAACAGAAGTGGTTCTCATCCATCAGCTCCTTTAAGTCACAAACACATCTAACTAAGGACACCAGAGAAACATCATTTGGTCATAAAGAAAGGTACAACTGGGTGTCATCTGTATACAAGTGAAAATTAATGTTTTGTTTTCTAATGATGAATCCCAAAGGGAACATGTAAAGTGAAAACAATAAAGGTCCCAGTACTGAGCACTGCAGGACACCATATTTAACTTGTGTGTGTCAGCACATTTCTGTATGTACTGGTAAAGATTTAATAAATAAGAGCTAAACCAGGTAAGGACAGTGGCTGTGAGCCCAATGTCAGTTTCCCGTCTGTGTAGTAAAATAGAATGGTCAGTGGTATTAAAATACCATAATTAAAATGGAATTATCAAGAAAACTGCATTCCAACTAAAACAATCATCAAATAACAACAATGACAAACTATGAATTGCTAAAAATTTGAAAAAGTTTTGAAGAACTAAAGATGCATCTGGTAAATGTCAGTTTAGGCTGATTAAAAAGAGGCTAAGTACGTGAGGCCACTAAGGAGGCCAAAAGCAGACATGAGGTCAACATGGAACAGAATTTCTCCACCAATGATTGCTCCTTGGTCTGGAATTCTTTGCAAGTGATTACTGGTTACAAATGCATGCCCACCAGTGGCGTAGCTCGAGGGCGGGTGGGGCGGGGCGGGGCGTGGCTTCAATTTGCCACCCTCCAACATATCTGAATATGTTAAACTATTTAAATAGAAAATTAAAATGACGTATAGAGAAAAATTAAGATACATTTTGCATAGATTTATTCATATATAAAGAAACAGCAATATTTTTTATATACATTTATAAGCATCAACTAGACAAGAATATAGTATAGACGCACTGATAAGCCGTGTTCTAATTATTAGTTTAATATAATTACGCTACGAAAACCAGAACCAAAGTAATAGGAGGGGATGAGAGCAAGAACGCATTTGGATTAATAACGAAACAAAAATATAAATTGTAAATTAGTTGTTTATCTTCCTAAAAATTATTATCACTGTAAAGTTTATGTTTATTTTTGTCATTGCCTCGTACATTTCAACTGCTGTGTCTGATGCAGAAGGACAGTCTGAACATTATTTTTCAAACATTTGTGGTTAAAAATCAGAGAATTTAAATTCTTTCATACATGAGTGATATTTTTCCGAACCTGCTGCTTACACACGAATTGTACTGAGCCTTGTGGCCAATAATGCCGCCCCCAAAAATGTGACCCCCGCCCCCAGCCCCCAGCTACGCCACTGATGCCCACCTCCCACAGATTAATTCCTCTCTACCTGACCAGTTCAGCAATTTTTATTGAAGGTTTGAGAAACCCTGTCCTGAATCAGGAAGGTCTCCTCCACCATCTTCACAAAGGTCTCCAAACTAGCTAGGGAGCAAGCCAGGATCCTTACTGGAGCACCCAGCAGAGGCACACTTCACTTCAGTTGGGTCACAAAGCAACCTGCTGGCTTCTGTAGAGAACAGGCCCTTGAAATGGGACACTGGCCACAAAATTACAGTGTAAAGTCATAAAACATAAGAAAAATGCCCCCAGCAGTGCTAGGATTTGACTGTATAGAACGGGCAGACAAAAAAATACTTATAAATTAAAAAAAATATATTTTCCAAGAAAATGCTTGTAAAACTAAAACGTTCAGGTGAAATGGATAGGACTGAAGGCAGCCAAATTGCAACCAAAGTGACAATGCAGAATTTGATAAGAACAGGGCAGTAGTCATAAATCCAGTGACTTAACACAAAAACAACTCACCCAAGCCAAGAGGAAATGAATGAACCACATCTGACCAGTGGGTCTCCTCAGCCTTTATGTTGGGCTTTGGGGGCTTTTCAACAAAAAGACAGACAGGTGGACCACCCCTTTTGGTATATTGACTTCCTGCCTGTGTCACAACATTGTTTATGTATTTTCTCCCCTTAAGAACTTCATCTCCCGATTATTAAATAACTTTGCATCTACCTTTGACAATTTCCAAAAGTCATAAAAAACGGAAGAGTTAAGAGCAAACAACACTCCTAACTCCTACCCTTAGGGGTCAGGAGTGCAGACCATAGTCAAGCCTAATAATGCCCTATTTCAGGTTTCCAGCAATGGCAAAACAGAATAACCATTATGAATATAAATAAATGCACAGATATAAATGAATCACGCCATTACCTGGAATAGAAGAACTCTTTCTGTCCTTATCTGATGACTCTACAAGCCAGCAGAGATATGACTAAATTGATCAGCAGACAACATCAGTTATCTCCATAAGCTATCAGAAGGTATTAGGCAAAGCAGCAAATTTTGGCAATGTGGCCTGGTTTGGCTCCAACTCAGGGACTCAAGCTAGGATAGGTGCCTCAGGCACAGAAATCAATGTTAAATCTAAGAAGAACCCTGGAGCACACCCTAAAGCTGGCAGCCCTGAAACATCTCCCAGAGTAGGCAATACAGGAGAAGAAACCTCTAAGGAAAACATGGATGGCAATCAGACCTCATCAACAATCACAGTCCACGTTCATGAATTGGAAAAATAGGTTATTAGGCAGTTTGTTCCCTTCAGACTGGAATTAACAGCAGCAATTTCAACCCTAATAATAATAATATGTTTTATTTATATAGCACCTTCTCCATGCTCAAGCAACCTTGAACAACAGTTCCTTTTCAAAAAGGTCTAAAAAAATATGCACATTTATTTATGACCTCTAAAAATGCATTTGGCATTTTCAAATTGAATATAAAGTCCACAAAACCCCAGGCTTTCTATATTTTAATTGCCTGTTGTAATAAGGAGAGCAGGAGACTCAAAAAGGTTTGTGGATGGACATCCCATATACTGAAAAATGAAGAGAGAGAAAGAGAAGAAAAAAAAAACACGTGGTTACAACCAAGTTCAACACAGAACTGAATACAGATGAGAAACAGAGACATTTATATGGTGGAGACAGGAAGAGGATGGTCCATTGTGGCTGGAAGAGGAAGTGATGTCTTCGGTAGGTGGGTTCTGAGAAGGAAGATGTCAACAGGGAAGGACGTAAGTGACGTCATCAGAGGGAGGGTTAAAGGTGATGTCACTGTTTGACTGGTTCTTCTGCTGGACTGCAGAGGGACAAAAGGGAGAGGGGGTCAGATGACAGCACCAACCCCCGGTCCAACTGAGAAACAACATTATTTGCGCCTCTCAACCATCTCCTAAGCACATATGTGTGATACCATATTAGTCTTCATGGGAGTTTGCTGTCGTCATTGTACTAGCCAATTGCTCCTTTAACACTTACTGTTTTTACATTGCCAGTTATCAAAAAAGACTCTTGCCATGTAAGGTTCATGGGTAGTGTCACATGCATGTGCATAGGGGACATTTTAAGGGTGGTATTTCTCCACTGCTCCAAGGGTTGGCACTCTATGATAATGTCTTCTCTTTCTCTCCCTCTGCAGACTGGAGATTGATGGCTTTTCCATCGTCCATCCACCTGGACTTGCCTCTTCCTGCCAGAAACAGACTTAACTGGAAACATTTTTAGTAGTGGTTTCTAGACTCCCATCTTAAAAGATGCAACATAACACTTTAACCCGCATTTTATTTCTCTTTTTTGAGACATCAATTATATAATACTTCTCACTTTTTTTTTCTTTATTATTACAGTAGAGAGTGAAATGATGCCCTGCTTACTTGGTACCATTAAACCTCTCGAGAAGGTGCAGTTGAGTATATGTGTTTGAAATAAGCACCGGAAGAAGAGCCATAACAAAAGTAGAGTCTGATATAAAAAGATAGGACAAAATGGGAAATCTTCTTTTAATATATAAGTGGGAACCCAAAAATCTTGTCACCACAGTACAAGAAAGACATAGCAGCACTTGAAGCTGTGCAAAGGAGAGCAGCCAAGTGCATCTCAGGACTTCAGGACATGTCCTACTGTGACAGACTCAGAGAATCAAACCTGTTTAGTCTTGAGCAGAGGAAACATAATTCATGTTTTGAAAATTCTTAAAGACATTGATAAAGTAGATACAGCAAGATTCTTTCAGCTTATGAGTGAATTGCATACCCAAGGACATCAGTGGAAATTAAAGAAAAGCTTCTTTACACAGAGAGTTGTGGAAATCTGGAACAAATTACTGAGACATGGAGTTAAAGCAGAAAACTTGACAACCATTAAGAAGAATCTGGATGAGATATTAGGGACAGCTTATCTATGAGCTAAACAAGCAATCCTGGTGGGAAGAATGGTCTCCTCTCCTTTGTCATATTTCTTCTGTTTCTTCATTCCTGGAATCAGTCAAAAAGCATGGGAGATGGGTGCAGTTATTGAATCCTAAGTCAAAGAGATATGATCAGTGGCATATGGCAAAACTCGTGGGCTCCCCACAATAGCAGAGGTTTGACCACACTCTGAAAATAAAGCGTTTGTTCTCCTTGTTTAGGTTGCTTGCTGAAGTCAGAACTATTCAAATAAGCTGGTAATGATACAGTATACAAAAACATTTTAGACAACTGTATGCTTCCAACATTGTGGTAACAGTTTGAGGAAGACCCTTTTCTGTTCCAGCATGATTGTGTACACGTTCATAAAGCTATATTCTTAAAGATATGTAGGAACTCAGGAGGTTTGCACAGAGCCCTGAACTCAACTCTTTGAGATGAATTGTGAGCCTGGTCACCTCATCCAACATCAATACCTGACTTCACAAATGCTCTGCTGGCTAAATGGCCACAAATTTCTAATGACACGTTCCAAAATCCTGTGGTATGCCTTCCCAGTAGAATGAAGGCTGTTATAGTAAAGTGGGCCAACTCCATGTTAATGCCCATGGTTTTGGAATGGAATGTCCAAAGAGCTCATATAGGTGTGATGGTCAGGTGTCCAGAAACGTTTAACCCTGTGGTGCACATTTGTCATGTAACATGGAATGGTCTGCCTGCTACTATAAGAGATACCCCTTCGGTCTCAGCTAAAGGCTCGCTACTTCAGTTTAGCACACCCTGACTAGAGCTGCTGATTAACTGTACAAACGGCATCTCTGTTATTAGTCATTAACATTCGAACGTAAGTAATATGATAATTATAATTTGCTACCAACCCTCACCTATTCTGTTTCTCTTCTCAGTACTCAAATGTGGCACTTGGTGTAAATTGTATTTTATTGTAATTGTAACATGACATTAAGAAGCATTCATAACATTTCCGGCGCCGCATCCGAGTGGCAGCCTTTCCAGCAGCTCCGTATATGACTTTATCTTTTTACCTTTTTATCTCTATTTTTCTCTATCTCACTGATCACTTCTACCACTTTCTTTTATGTGGAATTGCTCCCTGGACACTTTTACACATTTTACTATTTGACATGGATTTTACACTCCGAGAATCGCCTATTCAAGAAGTCAGCTTAAAGCACTGAGAAGAAATGCTTATGCCGGTGTGGTTCCTTATTTACCTGACGAGGTAAGAAGACGATATCGGGCAGCCGAGCCGGCGCAAAGATAAAAAATAAGATTAAATCGAGAAAATGGCGTTATAAACCGTCGGTGCCTTCTGTGATCCTGGGAAATGTAAACTCACTACCAAATAAGATCGACGAACTGGCTGTGCTGGTGAAAAATGTCAGAACCTACAGAGAATGCAGCTTGCTGTGTATTAGTGAAACATGGCTAACGTCTATCATCCCAGATGCTAACGTGGAGCTACCCGGGTTTAGCACAGTTAGAGCGGACAGAGAAGCAAGTACCTGTGGAAAGAAAAAAGGAGGAGGACTCGCTCTCTATGTCAATACAAAGTGGTGCAACTCAGGACATGTAAACGTTAAAATCTCCACTTGCTGCAGGGACATCGAACTGTTGGCCGTAAGTCTGCGCCCTATTACTTGCCCAGAGAGTTTGGACACGTGATTGCTGTTATTGTTTACATCCCCTCAAGCGAGCGGAGATGGCGAGTGACATCATCCATTCCGCAGTTGCTAAGTTACAAACGCAGCACCCTGAGGCACTTGTGCTAATCGCTGGAGACTTTAACCATGTAACGCTGGATAAAACATTACCTGCCTTCTCCCAGTATGTGGATTGTAACACTCGGGGAAACAGGACTATCGACCTACTGTATGCAAGCGTTAAAGACGCATACAGCGCCACCCCACTGCCTGCGCTTGGGAAAGCAGATCATAACCTGGTTCTGCTTCAGCCTCAATACAAACCAAGAGTGAGGCGCTACCTACAACTACACGCTCATTCAGGAAGTGGTCCCCTGAGGCAGAGCAGGCTCTGAGAGACTGCTTTGGAACTACAGACTGGGATATATTGCTGCAGTCACATAGTGAGAACATTGAAGAGGCTGTTGAATGCACAACTGATTACATCAACTTCTGTATGGACATTGTAGTTCCAGTAAGAACAGTACGCTGCTATGCTAACAACAAGCCATGGATTACAAGTGACATCAAGGGCCTTTTGAACCAGAAGAAAAGGGCTTTTAAAGGTGGTGATAAGCATGAGCTGAAGTGCGTGCAGAAGGAACTCGAGTCCAGCTCAGGGCGCGAAAGAGCAGTACAGGAGAAAGCTGGAGCAGAAGTTGCAGAACAACAGTATGAAGGAAGTGTGGGATGGGATGAAGATTATCACTGGCTGCAGCTCAAGCGGGTGCCGCATCGAGACAGGCGTGGAGAGAGCAAACCAAATGAACAACTTCTTTAATAGGTTTGATCACAGTAACCCACTCTCACCTCGAGTACTGCATCCTCCAACCATCCTTCTGCTGATACCAGCATAGGTGAGACATCCCCACCCACAATTACAGCAGCCCAGGTGAGCAGAGAGCTGAAAAGACTTTGTGCCAGCAAAGCAGCGGGTCCAGATGGTGTATCGCCACGATTGCTGAAGGCCTGTGCGTTGGAACTGGGGAGTCCTCTACAGCGCATCTTCAACCTGAGCCTGGAACAGGGGAGAGTCCCAGGCTTTGGAAAACATCTTGTATCACTCCTGTCCCAAAGGTATCACGTCCTAGTGAGCTGAATGACTTCCGGCCTGTTGCTCTGACGTCACATCTGATGAAGACCATGGAGCGGCTGCTGCTTCACCACCTGAGGCCACAGGTCCGTCACGCCCTCGACCCTCTGCAGTTCGCATACCAGGAGAAGGTGGGAGCGGAGGATGCCATCATCTATATGCTTCATCGATCCCTCTCCCACCTGGACAGAGGCAGTGGTGCTGTAAGAATTATGTTTTGGGCCTTCTCTAGCGCCTTCAACACCATCCAACCTCTGCTCCTTAGGGATAAGCTGACTGAGATGGGAGTAGATTCACACCTTGTGGCATGGATTGTGGACTATCTTACAGACAGACCTCAATATGTGCGTCTTGGGAACTGCAGGTCTGACATTGTGTGCAGCAATACAGGGCGCCGAGGGGACTGTACTTTCTCGGTCCTGTTCAATCTATATACATCAGACTTCCAATATGACTCGAGTCCTGCCACGTGCAAAAGTTGCTGATGACACTGCTATTGTGGGCTGCATCAGGAGTGGGCAGGAGGAGGAGTACAGAAAGTTAATCAAAGACTTTGTTAAATGGTGCGACTCAAACCACTTACACCTTAACACCAGCAAGACCAAGGAGCTGGTGGTGGATTTTAGGAGGCCCAGGCCCCTCATGGACCCTGTGATCATCAGAGGTGACTGTGTGCAGAGGGTGCAGACCTATAAATATCTGGGAGTGCAGCTGGATGACAAATTGGACTGGACTGCCAATACTGATGCTCTATGTAAGAAAGCTCAGAGCAGACTATACTTTCTGAGAAGGTTGGCATCCTTCAACATCTGCAGTAAGATGCTGCAGATGTTCTACCAGACGGTTGTGGCGAGTGCCCTCTTCTACGCGGTGGTGTGCTGGGGTGGCAGCATAAAGATGAAAGACGCCTCACGCCTGGACAAACTTGTTAAGAAGGCAGGCTCCATTGTAGGATTAAAGTTGGACAGTTTAACATCTGTGGCAGAGCAACGGGCATTAAGTAAACTCCTGTCAATCATGAAGAATCCACTGCATCCACTTAACAGTGTCATCTCCAGACAGAGGAGTAGCTTCAGTGACAGACTTTTGTCACTGTCCTGTTCCACTGACAGACTGAGAGATCGTTCCTCCCCACACTATGCGACTCTTCAATTCCACCCGGGTGAGTAAATGCGAACATTAATTTTATTTTAATTCTTTTCATTTTTATTACTATTTAATTTAATATTGTTTCTTTGTATCAGTATACTGCTGCTGGATTATGTGAATTTCCCCTTGGGATTAATAAAGTATCTATCTATCTATCTATCTATCTATCTATCTATCTATCTATCTATCTATCTATCTATCTATCTATCTATCTATCTATTATAAAAAGTCAAGAGGGGATCATTTAATCAGTTACCCCTACAATTACCAGTCATATAATTTGACATCCTCAGAGGCAATAAGATTCAGCAACTGTAGTCATTCAATTTGACATGCTGTGTTACTAGACGTGGTGTTGAGTCCCATAGTGTGACACTGAACTTATCAAACAGGGAATGAAGGGTAAGATGATAGAATACATTTTAAAATTATAAAGGGAAGATTTATGCAAGACCAGTTGTTACTGTAAAAACCTTTCTTGTATAAGAATGCAGTAAGAAGGTGGGGTACAAAAAGAACTGGAAGTAGTGTGGTTCAGTTTGTAATGGCATCCATGGCAGAGAGTGATTTTTAAATAAATAAAAGCTCTCAGCGTGGGTTCAGGTGTATGAGATGGCATGGTCGAGTGGCTCTGAAGTGTTGACACGGGTTGACGTGTGTGGCAGATGATTTTCTTGTTAATGCTCCAGTGTCTGTGATCTCGGCACCTGTGCCCCAATGAATTGTATAAAGAGGGCTCTGGGCATGGGTAACAGAATAGAAAGAAAGAAAGAAAGAAAGAAAGAAAGAAAGAAAGAAAGAAAGAAAGAAAGAAAATAATATAGGCTAAAAGGAAACAAAAGTGAAAGTAAGACAGAAGGCAGAATCGTGAAGAGATGAGGCTGATGATCAGGAATGTGGTCCTCCACGAAGTACGCGGCCAGCACTGGAAGTGGCAGATGTTACTAATGCTGAGCACACCAAGAACAGGAGTAACCTAATGCTTTGGACATCTCGTGGATGAATGCTGGAGAATTTGAGACAGGAGAAAGGTTTTGCATGGCACCCCACTGAAGGCCTGGGATGGTGGTGGGGACTAGAGCCCATGCTTAATAGTTGTCTGCCCCTGTTGGTGGCAACAGAGAAGATGTTGCTTTTAGATTGGAAGCACCACAGCTCATGGACTTTCCCAGTAATTTTAACCTTCTTTTATTTATTGTGATATTTTAACCTATACTGAAGAGCAGTATTTTCTATTATGGATTATAACATTATTTTTTGGATGGATTGCACTCCACTATTTTGCACTTTTGAGACTGTTTGGGTGTGTTAACAAAAGCACAAAGCAGTTTGCCCAATCTCTTGTTGTAATGTCTCCTCATTGCCTGGCGTATCTTGGACATAACCATAGAAGGTCCCAGTTTCAAGGAAGTATGGCAGCTGCAGCCAACACGTACTGTTTGAAGAAGTAACATTTTTCGAAAATGTTAATTAATATTGTCTTCACATAGAGAAAGGGAAACATTATAAACTATGATAGTTAAAAAATTACAGTGGTTTGGAAACATTAGGTAAATAGAAAATGAGCTGGTTTGGACTCAATAACTTGCTCTCCTCAAAACTTTTCTAATGGTCTTATAAGAAATTCTACCAAAAGGTAGAAGGACAATAATCCCCTTGAGTAACAAATTTTCCATCTAGACGTATATAAGGTCTTCTACATATCTTCCTTACTTCTGTGACTTAGTAGTTGTTTTATCGTTAAAAAGTGTTCATGAGAGGCACTTCAACATCTAAGGTTCTTTTTATATTGGTGGATGAGGTCATTTCAGAAATGCCTTGATTTACACGTACACCCCATAATATTTACCAAGTTAACTTTCACTCATCAGTCACTCTTATCTGAGAAACTGCCCAATACACACAACCCAAAATGCATTGCACTATATGCTTGATTGCATTGCAACACATTAACAATGTGGCTACCTCAGCTTCAGTACCTTAGTAGGAGTCTG
The DNA here is from genome assembly GCF_016835505.1 of Polypterus senegalus. Lineage (NCBI taxonomy): Eukaryota > Metazoa > Chordata > Cladistia > Polypteriformes > Polypteridae > Polypterus > Polypterus senegalus. Next base: position 14,702,046 of record NC_053158.1, read on the forward strand.
AAGCCACTCCACTTTGGAGCCGCACACTTACCAGGATGCCAGTACCCTTCAGTTTGTTATCCCTGAAAGGGATACTCCTCAAACTACCCTAGAAAAGGCCAAGAACTGCTTCAAGAGCCCCTGCTGGGATTACCTTCTCACTCATTATCTACATCTTTTATCTCTTGAAATGTTAATGCTCTGAAAGACAAATCACCCAGACGAGCATAGTTTGTTTTATGCACTCATCACTCTGGGCAGATAATATTAATGAACATGGCAATTTCAATGAGGTGATGTTCAAGCTTAATTTTAGTCCTTGTGTATATTCATTTGCAGAGAAACCAGGCATCAAATACTATAAATCAGAAGCAGAAGAAACCATATGACATGAATGATTTAAAATCAATGCCTGTTGTAACTGGTAGGGGACACCACTAACCCCCTAACCCCAAACACAATAATACCCAACATATTCACAGGTTCAAATAATGGATTATTTAATCCAACAAGTAGCAAAATAATGAAATACAGTCCAATAAAGCTTTCTTCTCTCCTTCCACCTCCCGTTAAGTGTCACCCGCTGCCTCCCGACTCTGACTCAATCTAAATGAGGCAGTGGGCTCTCTTTTAATGTTGACCCAGGAACCACTTCTTGTGTTCCGTCTCAGTCCTCAGAAGCACTTCCGGGTCATACACGAACCAGGGCATTCCTTGCCTGACAGCGCCCTCTAGCATTTCCCTGGTGCCTGTGTACGTTAAAGGGACCATTTTTCTTAATCCAGCTAAGGCATTATTTAAAAGTATGGGCCAATGAGCTAGTCCTTGTCTTCTTCCCTGTTGGGATGTATCTTCATTTTGTAGGTGGCATTGTACTTTTGTCCTCTTACAGCATGCTGTTTCTTGTGTTTTCAAGACTGCCTACCATCAGCCTTTCTCTAAAGCTGTACAGTGTCTGTGTCAACCCATTAAAGGTGACTGTGGCTTGATGACCACTTAAAAAAAATTACAAATCAAAATTCAAATGATTGAGAATTTCCCTGGGTTTTGCCACTTACTGAAGTTATTTTAAGCTAATCGTGAAATACAAGTTAACAACGTTTCAAAAAGCCCAAATTTTCACTTCTTTTTACATGCATATACACACTGGTTGATTTATCCGAACTTGAGCCTGTACAGTACAGTCTAATAAATGATAGCACTTGTTTTTTAACATTTCAATATCTTTCCCAGAATGTTTTTTCTATTTGCTTGAATATGTTTCAGAATTCAGCACTCTCTTATAACACGTTATTATTCCTGACAAATTGCTTAGCTGTTGGTTTAAAAGAAGAACACATCTTAACAAATCTCCTCTACACTAAAGTGGTCTCATCCTTAGCCCACAATGTCCAATTTCTCTTCCTGGCCCTTGCACCTTGTCGTCTGCAGCTTCTCCTGACGGCTTGATGCCAGTAGTCCTAATAATCTGTGTGTTAATCACCTTTCTGTCAGGTTTACCTGTCATGGGCCTACACTTGCATTTCTGCACATATTTTTGCTAAACTCCTGTCTAAATACACACACTTTATTAATCCAATCTAAATAATCCTAAAATAAAATCTCACAAATTAAATATGATGAGTATTATTTAACAAAATGAAAAAAAAAAATTTTTAACCTCATTACAGTGGTTTATTCTAAACTCATATAACTGTGCAAAGTTGTATTTCCAAGTTTTAAAGTTTCCCTTTAATTTCCCTCTGTGTTTTTCAAGCACTTTACCAAAGGTGTTTCCATTTCTGTTCTGAGCATTTTTTATATTTCTTGTAAAGCACTGAAATGTCATTCCTACATTAAAACTGCAAAAATAAATTTTGAAATGTAAATGATTTTATAACACCCTTATATTATCAAAAATGCACACTACAGGAGCCACATGCATTAGATTGGATAGTCAAAATTAGCTGAAATCCATAAGTCCATAATGGAAATGTAATCTTTTATATAACTCTAATGTAAGCACTTTGAGTGCAGTTAACAGCTGTAATGCTTTTAAGAAGCTTTTTATTTGTGAGACATTTTATTCCTAAAGCTGTGCTAGATTATAAATATTGAAAATGTTTCCTTTAAAAAGTAAGGTATTGATTATTATGATTATTTAAATGACTAGCTGTGGTACCTGTCTAAGTTGGGTAGAAATCTAAGCAATCAGCGTAGACTTCAGTGTTACAAGTCTGCAATGCACCATCTATTGGAATGTATTGTATAATGCATGCAATATGTTCTGCATTTGTCATTCTAACATACGGCACCTCACAAACATTTATAGTATTAAAATGCCTTTCCAACTCATGGTGCACCACAAACATTAACACTGCATTTACAAATCCCATACTAAATTTCATATAACAGTGTCATATGCATTGCTTTTGGCATTCCAACAGATGCCGCATCAGAAATATTTGCATTTTATTACTCCAAATATTTGTGGTCCACCATTTGTTGGATTGACAGAGCAGCTGCATGGACACAAAGAGACACAGACACATAGACACACCTTTTGGTTGTGGTGGATACCCTGTATTTTGACCTCCAAAGATCAATTTATTTTACTTATTGCCATTTGTTGTATATCAAAATCTAAAAAAAAAAAAAAAATTAAAAGTAAAAATTGACTCATACTTACTGAATCCATGATTATATTACATAGTGCCTTTAAGGCATAGTCTTACAAAAGAAAACATTTTAATGCCCTAAATGTACTTTATAGGTTACCAGTAATGACACTGGTAACGTGGAGTGAACACATTTGACTTGAGCATTCCTAGTTTTCCTCCTCTTTCTCTGTACGTTTAGCAATTGTTTGCTCAGAGGTTGATGCGGTTGCTCCTTCCTGAGCAGCTCTTCTTTACTCCACCCTAGCGGCCCGCTTCTTCTCTTCTTCTGTTGGCATCTTTTCGCGTTAAAACTGATTAAGTCAGTGTTTGTGTTGCAATTACTTAGTATGTTTTCTTTAATTTTTCACTTAAGCTGGTACATAAGTCGTCAATCTGCTTCAAGAATGATTTAAGGTTTAAAGAGGTAGGGGTAGTGATGGCAAAGGTGGTAGGGAATGAAAACGGTGCCTGTACACATGCGCTGCATAGCCGCACTGCTGGCCGCACTGCCGAGAGTTGATTCTACAATAAAATAAAAATATAAGGAGGAATAACCTTGGAGGTCAATCCTCACCCCGAAAGAGGATAGTAGACGTCACATAGTATATGTGTACCAAATTTCAGGTCAATAGTTCAAACGGTTTGCGAGCTACAGATGATTTAAAATCCTGGACAGACAAACGGACAGCCATGGTAGCGTATCATATAAGAAGATTTCTAAGAAATAAGATGGAAAGGGAGATTAAACAAGAACTTGTGTAAAAGATTAAAAAGGACCAGCAGAAGAGATGAAATTAGAAGGCAAATAAGGGTCATAATCAAGATGTTAATAGATCAAGCAGCAAAACCATACCAAATAATCAAAGAATTGAAAAGGATAGCAAAGAGGTTAACAAATACAAACTGTAGTTGCATAGTTTATCTGCAGAGAGTATGGGTGATGTCTATAATTTTGGATGTTGACCAGGGCTAGTGCCTTCATTAAGATGAATTAGGCATTTGCCTAGGACCTGGGGGTTTGGGGGGGACCCAGCCGCATTGGTTTGCTAACATACAGTCAGTTGGTGCACTAATAAGCTTGACCTAGGGTACAAAATAACCTAGCATTGGCACTGGTGATGACCTCTGAGACATCATGGGCCATGCCCAAGTAGGTTGTAAACCAGGCAGCATGTAAACAAATGGCTTCACCATTAGAAATCTAAAAAATGGATGAAATGGAAAAAATAAAACTACTAAAATCATTAGATAAAGTCATAATCAAAAATAACATCACTGCTGAATTCCTTGAATTTAATGCACAAAACCAAGGAATAATTGCATAAATAGGATGTAACCAATTTAAGAAGCTGTCAGTGACTCAACTTTTAGCCTTGATCTGACTTTGTGAGTCACATTAAATCAAACAAACACACTTATGGATAGATCTTCTTCTTCTTTCAGGTGACCTCATTTAAAGGTTGCCACAGTGGATCATCCATCTCCATCTATCCCTGTCTTTTCTGCCACACCGATTGCCTTCATGTCCTCTCTCACCACATCTATACACCTCATCTTTGGCCTTCCTCTAATTGTCTTGCCTGGTGATTCCATCATCAACTGGGGTCGTACAAGCCAGTGCTGTGCGGTCTTAGTGCTGGTAAATTAGGGAGGGTTACATCAGAAATGGTTGCATCTGGAATAAAACCTGTGCAAAATTCAACATGCTAATGAGAAACCTTCGGATAGATAATAAAATAGTTTAATGTTAGCGTTTTGTAGATGGGTAAAGGTCAAAACTAATTATCAGCGGACGCTGTGGTGTTCAATTCACTGTAAGTTTGATGAAATTGCAGAAACATTCTGAAACTTTCCCAAACTCAGTGAAATGAAGCCAAAGGAGAGTCGGGAATCAAAGTAGTTTTGCGTGGATAACAATAGTGCAATAGCCTGATTTAGAGGGCTAGGGAGGTGTCTGCCAACTGTTTTGGACCAATTATTATGGCCAAAAATGTGACTTGAGCTCAAACAACAAAAGACACAGACAGATTGATAACCACAAAGAACATTCAACAAATGGCTACAAACTAGCAATAAGTAAAATAAAATATCATTGTGCTCACAGAGTTCCCATCTTCAGGGTTCTCACTAACCATGACATGAAGCAGAGGTGTAGGACTGACTTGTTTCATTGTTTGAGACAATTGGTCCACGCAGCTGGAAAATCGTTTTTGTTTATCTGTGCAGCGACCTCACTCTTCCATCTAGAAGATAGAAATGCCTTGTAAATAGTAATAAATCTTTTATTAATATTATTATTTCATAGGGTCTCACGTGTTTAGCGATTTGGGGAAGGGCAGAACTCCTTTAAGGTTTGTTTTGACTCATCGTTGCACCGCATGGCTAATTGCACATGCAATACAATATCAGCCACAAGGTGCAGTGACAAATGAGTCTGTGCACAAGGATTGGTGTTAGTACTCATTAAATTTTCATTATAGTCAGCGAATGTACCCCTCAAATGAAAATACTGTAATTTTATTTTTTGCTTTTTTGGGGGGTGAAATTCCAGCTGAAGTGCAAATCAGGCTGTGATATTATGCCTGTGCAAAGCAGATTAGGGTGACAGTGTAAAATGTTAGCTTCCAGAGCTTTCAAAACACATGCGTGAAAGTTCTCATCATGTCTGCTACAGCTTTGTGATGTGACGCTAGCCTCGCAAAGCATCATGGGGCAGTGGAAAAAAAATGTCTAAGCCGGCTGCAGGGCAAAATCCCAGGAAATTATTCAGTGAACACAGTTACCAGCAAACAGCTAAGATGTTTTCAGCTTTCTATTTTCAGTGGCATATTTTACACGGTCTGCAGGGAGGGCTGAAAACAGCACCGCTGCTTGTTTACATCCCATGGTACAGTTTAACACTGTGATGCCAGGGTTTCCCACAGCCTTGACATCTCCTTGAACCAACACATTGTCAGTCATGAAACCAAGTATGGACTAGTGCAATGATGACCCACAACAACAAGATTGCATTAAAAAGAGTTCAGTGGATTTCTTTCAAACCATTGTTAAATGATTACATAAAGTTTAGAATCTTCAATCAAATAAATAATCCATTTAAAAACAAGTCCTCACCATAAAAGATGAAATCAATCAATCAATAAATAAATCCATACAAGAGTTAAAATCAAGTTTAAAATCCCAGAAGTGATATCAGTTTCTCTTTGAGCCCATGGTCATCTCTCTCTGTCTCCTGCCTTCTTTGCTCACCCACTTGGTGTTTGCAGTAGGGCCGAGATGCCAGCAAGCACAGTCCCCACTCCAGCTCTTATCCCAGCCATCTCAGTCGGTCATCATTGGGACACTAAGAGCTGGGACCTCTGGAGCACTCTCTCACTCCTGCTCCTATAGATTTCTCAGGAAGACCACCATACCATCTGTTCATCACACTGACTCAGAACCCCGATCCACTCTCTTTTCTCTGCTCTGCATGTTTCTGCCTTGAATTTAATCCTTTCTTTCCTTCTTTTCATTCATCTTCCTTTTCCACTCAGACTCTCTTTACACCTTTGTTGGTGCAGATGTTTAACTTAACAACATGTGGAATGTCATTGAGAAACAATTAAGCCAACCACGCCAATCAATTAATTTCTCCATTAAACAACTTGCAACCCAAACCCACCAAGAAGCCTGAGCCCCGCCACAAACATGTCAACTGATAAATGTAGTAAGCAGAATGTAGATGGACATCACCTAAGACTTATTGAGAATATTCATATGTAACAGATATAAATTGAGTATAGTAGGCATCTGAAAAAAGAATGTAAAATCAGAGTTGAGTCACAGAAAGGAATATTTCACTTTCAATTAGTTATTATTATTAGCCATATTTTAGATAATGTTTATTTTTCACAAAAATAATTTACATATTTTGATGGAGAGTGCACATGGTTGGCTGTCTCTGGCAAGGATAGGGCAATGGTCCTTACCTGAATGGGAGGCCAGCACATCGGAAGCACAAGAAGGAAGGGGGCATGCTGGCACCCCAACAAGGTTGGAACAAAGAACAATGCCATGTGACAGTGGGAGACAACCAGTCACAGCTACATGCTCCCCCCAGACTTTAGGTGACAGCATCCATGGAAAGTGCAACTCATATGGACACCCACAAGGCACGCTGGGGACTGTAGTAATGGGACAGACTTGTTGGGTTCCATGGGTGCTACCGAGGGGTGTGGGGCTTTCACATAACCCAGAAGTGCTTTCTACGGGCCATGCCCTGGCACCAGAAGTACTGCCATGACTCAGATAAGATATGCCGATTGTCCTAACCAAGGTGAGTTGGAATCAGGTGGAAGAGAACAAAGCTTTCCTAGGATGAGTGGTGGAAAGGAAAAAAAGAGAGAAGCTGTTTTTTTGTATGGTGTTTGTGCAAGTTATGTTAAGAAGCCTTTGTAAAGGAAATTATTTGTAATAAAACCTTTTATTTAAGATAGATAGATAGATAGAAAGATAGAAAGATTGTGCCTGGGATTTGGGGTACTTCGATTCTCTTGTTGGTTTCAAAATGTAGAGCCACAATAACTTTAAATATTGCCCAGTGATTAACATTTCACCATTAAAAAGTTCAAATTTAGGTTCAAATTGTACAACATCTAACTTGTTAGATTCAGCCGAGTAATTGTGCGGGCAGCATACTGAAAGCCGTTATCGTGCAACCTTCGTGCTCAAAGAATTTTTTGTTCTATGTGCCTATTATGAGATAACTTAAATAGATTTTTTTAGAAAATACATTTTATTGTATTTTTTACACAAATAATAAAAAAAACACCTTTAATTAGTATATTAAAATAACACTCTGACTTTTTATTGGCTTCAGGAACAAACATACCTATTTTCACTGAGAAAAATGTTTACATTTAATTTTCTCATCTTACACTTTCCATTTTTCCAGGAGCTGAGCATATAGCATCAAAAACATAAGAGACATATACAATTTTCCCTGAATTAAAAGGACCTGGAGGCTGTAACTGAAGAAAAAAACAAGCCTGACCACCGGCACAAACTACCCAGAGGCTAAATGGACTGCACAAGGCTGCAGATAGAGCCTTTAGAGGGTACCTCAGGAGACAGAGAAGGCCATTTACTGCTTATGCCTTCTAGGGAAGCAGAATTCAAGTGGCTAGAGAATTAAAATATTTCCTTAAGTAGCTTTTAGCCAGTGGTACAAATTCTCAATATTCTTTGGGATATTTTCAAGAACAAACACAAAGCTCATCCATTAATGCCATTTACAAGACTGCCACTCACAATGCTTTAGAAACGTGTTTCAGTTTGATGTTGTAGGTTCAAGTAATTTCCATTGAATGGTAAGAATAAAATCAAACATTTTTTGATAGAACAAATGAGGAAACAAGTTGATCAGTAACTAGAGTGAATAAGTCAGTTCAGCAGTGGTCTTTTTCAGTATGTGAAGGGAAAGATCCAGACATGAGGTACATCACAGACTTTGTAGAAGATGTAAAGAGGTGGTCCAGAGAGCAGGAAGGAGAGTAGAAAAAAAGAAGGAAGGTACAGTATGTCAATGCTTTAAGTCTTAGAAGACCAAGTCAACATGAGAGTTCTAAACAGGGACTAAGGCAATTGAAGGACAACATTAGATGAATAGCTAGATGACTAAAAAAGAAGAAATTTTCAAATGAAAGAAAACGTCTGATTTGACAGTCCCAGTGAGGTGTTATGTAGGCGTATCACTGTTGGTATAAAGGACACCAAGTCATGTTTTTTGACACACTTTTGGTGAATAATTCGTTGGCTGAATGGCCTCAGTGTTACTGTGTCTGTCTAGGAGAGATTAAAGTAACAGAAAGCTGCATCAGTCTGAATATGCTTTAGGAGTTTTGAGTTAAAGGTAGAAATAGAAAAAGAAATATAATGCACATATTTAGAAACAACTATAAGTCCTTATATTCTACTCAGTTTTATATGAAGAAAAGACACGATCTAATGCATTTTTCAATGCATTACAGATACCATAACTAGATACTCTCAGTGCAGAGGAAATGAATAAACCTCTGACACTCTCACAATTACCAGACGCTATACACTAACTTTACAGTGGGAAGGCAGCAGGCCCTGATGGTTATCCTGCCGAATTTTATAAAACAAAATTTAATTAAGTTAGTCCCCCTTATATTAGTAACATTTATAGAACCCAGAGACAATAAAATGTTACCTCAAACATTTCACCAAGCATTAATTTCCTAAGAAAAATAAGGGCACAGACTAATCTCTCTTCTGAATAATGATGTTAAGATACTTTCCAAAGTTCTGGCTAAAAGGATTGAGAAAGTGCTTCCTTTAGTAATATTACAGGACCAAACTGGATTCATTAAAGGCAGAAACTTAGCTTCCAATCTTTGACTCCTGTTTAATGTAAAATATTCACCCATAAAGTCTAACACCCTAGAGATCTTATTATCTCTGGATGCAGAAAATGCTTTCGATATGGCTGAATGGGACAACCTACTCACTACATTGCATACATTTGTGTTTGGCCTGAACATTTGTGCATGGATGAAACTACTGTACACCAGTCCAGAAGCTTCACTTTGTATTAGCAACATTATTTCAGACTACTTCAAACTAGAATGTAGTACTAGACAAGGATACCCCCTGTGACCACTTCTGTTTGCAATCGCCATTGAGCTATTGGCTGTTTACTTTTGAAATAACAGACATAATGGTTGTTATCAGAGAAGGGCTTGAACAGAAAATATCACTATATGCAGATGATATGGTACGGTATATATCAGAACCACAAAATACTGTGCCAGCAGTCCTAGTAGCACTAATAGAATTTCAAAACATTTCTGGAATCAAAATTAATTTGAATAAAAGTGTGCTTTTTCCAGTGAACTCTAGCATACAACATCAGATTGGATACCTTCATTTTTATCACCATATTCCTTGCTTTGTACCCCAGTAAATACAGGATAGCGTTAATATACTAATAACCTAATTGTCCTTCATTTACTCAGAATATGGAACCAATGTAGGAAGCACTTCAAGTTAGAGAAGCTTTTATCTGTTTCACCTCTAAATGACAACCACCTTTTTCTACCCTCTCAAACTTACACAATTTTTAATATTTGGAAAATGTATGTGATTAAATATCTTAGAGATTTGTACATAGATAATGTCTTTCGATCCTATGAACATATATTTTTTTATATTAAGACAGTCAAAAAACATAATCACAAACAGGACTTTGTATGATATCTTGGCGAGCTCTGTAGGCTGTGCTGTTTCGTTGAAGGACATGCATGTGTCAGATTCAACCTGTTGCTGAATTCAAATGGTGCCATCTTTCACCTTTACGTCTGGTGCCGCTGCGTTGTTCTTATATGTGAGTGGACATTTCTTGTGGTGAGGGCTTCTGTTCTCTTTCTCCGATGTTGAACACTCATCCTCATCTGAGTTTATCTCTGTTATAGCACATCTTTGTTTAAAACTAACAGTGTCAGATTGGGGGGAGAGTGAACGTGACTGAGATAATAAAACCAAATAAAAAAATGCTAATCTTTACAGATACCATCAATTTACATTGGCCATTTTTCTTTTAGGCCTTTTTCAGGATTGAAACCTTCCTTTTGAGTTTGGGGCCAGGCTTCTTGGGGTTGGAGCATTCCAGACGGCGCAGATCTGAAATATGGGCAGGTCTGTCATTTTGAAAATGTTTTCGTACACCTGCTCCTTTTTTGTGCTTCAAGGTGAAAGAATTCTCTCAATAGATTAAGACAAGTACAAACAACCCAGTACAGTATGTGGCTCCTTTCTGTAACAGACAATGGTCAGGTGACTTGTGGTCTACTTGGCCCTTTAAGGAGGAGTTAGGGCCACTAGAATTCCTGTTTCATGTGGCTTCATAACTCAATCATGACTGCAGAAGTCGTAGAAGCTCTTGGCCAAGGGTTCAGCTGCTGGGTACAATATACTATAGAATTAAAAGTGAGGTGAGTGAAGAAATTAGTGATTTGGAGTTACTTTAGGTGGGTTACAGCAGTAGCCACCCTACCCAGCTGTTTAGTTAGGCTCAATCGGACATTTACTTCATAACTTTTTTATAATTGTCTTTTACTTTTACTTGTACTTCTGGTTCCCTACCTTTGCTTATTGATTTTCTAATAGTCACACTTTTACATGTCTGCCCGCTACTGGCCATGCTACTAATTTCTAAGAAAGGTCAAGTTAATGTAGCTGTGTGAGTATTTTGATGTTTGGCAGTACATCAATAACAATCTGGAGGTTGATCTAGGATATTTTATATAAATGTTTCAGCCTTTTTTTATGGAAGGAAGCCTCAGGTATTGAACTTTGTATGCTAAGAATCTTGCTGAATATTCCTTTGTGTAAATTACATATTGTTGGGGCGCCAGGAGAATTAAAGGCCCTCTTTCGTCTACATTTCAGTCCTCAGTTGTCAAACCTCATTAATTCATAGGAAATCTTCTTTCTCAGAAAACTGGGTCATTAATCGTGTAACGACGCTCAAGAAAATGGACTAAATCTGTCAAAGAAGCATGCCCAACACGAGCATGTTGTTAAGACCAAAGCCTTTTGTTATATTGCCAACTGGTCATTGTTAAAACAAGAACATGTCCATTGCACTAGCATTCCACTTATCCCTAATTGCCTAGCACAAATGAAGACGGATTCTGCAGTTAGCTTTAGGCATAATTAGGTAATTTAAAACTAAATACCTGTTCTTCTTCCACAAACTTCATGTCTTTCATTTTTTTCTTCTCTTTTTTTTTTAACAGTTTTTACTCCTCTTTTCAGAACGGTGCAGGGTTTATCAAATAGAGGTCATTTGAATATCATGTAGCATATTAGGTCAGTTTCTTTTTTTCTTGTAATATGGCCGTTATGTTTACCCAATCTTCAGTGCTTCTTTTCTATGCTATCCGTGTAAAATTAATGCTAGAGAAAAATGTAATTTGTTAATTAAATCTTCTGTGGCACTGCTGGTTCACAGTAAGGAGACTAGAATTCACCTCCCTGGTCCTCCCTGTATGGAGTTTGCATGCTCTCCCCATGTCAGCATAAGTTTCTTCCAGGAGATTCAGCTTCCTTCCACTGTCCAAAGACATGCAAGTTCGGTGAATTGGTGACACTCAGTTGCCTTAGTGTGTGTATGTTTGTGTTTGGTCACCCTGCGATGGACTGTTGCACAATTGATCCAGCCTTGCACCATATGCTAGCTGGGATAGCTCCAGTCACCCTGGTCTAGATGAAGTAGGTTAGAAAAATGACAGGTCATCTCCACTTTCTTGGACACATCACTAAAGTTTCTGAAGGGATGTTCTGTTTATTTACTCAAGACTGTTTGTAAAATTTAATTGAACATAATTATCCCTCTGCCCATTTGTAAACTTTTTTTGACCAGTTCACATAGACAGGACCTAGAGCCAATCCTTAATACAGCCGAATTACATGGGATTTAGGAAATGTGCTTCCAGAACAGGGCAAAGCAAAAGGTACAGCATACAGTATAACAGAGTTTAGGGATTATGACTACATTTTAGGAATATTATAATGTATTAATGACATACAGTACGTTCAACTACAGAAGATTTCTATAGTATGGTATTTACCTTATTGTCGAATAACAGATTGAAAGACTCCATATTTAATTTTAATATTGTCTCCGTAGTAAAACATGACCAGTCATTTCACATTCCCTCTTTATAGCATGTGGCACAGCGCAAAATTTTGACACACTGAGACCTTTCGTACGTTTCAGTGACATTCAAAGATTCAGGCCTCATAAATCCCATGATACTTGCTTTGTCACTCTGTTTGGACACAGTGTGCTTTCACGGAAGTGACAAGAGCTTCAATGCCTCAGCGTCCGATGTCCCATCGCTAGATGGCAGTACAGGGTCTCAAAGTGGAAGTAGAGGGAGTGCACTGCCTTTTTAAGAAAGATTTACTGGAGGCTACTGTCTGTACGAGACCTGACCTTTTTAAGGGTTTTATTAGGCCCAGGGCTCAATGGCCTGGGGCTAATAGTAGGTGCTATAGACTGGTGACTGCATTACTTTATCAATTTTCCTACATCCCTAAAATTATAATGAGGACGGCTTTAAAGCTGCTTCACACCATTCCTATCTGGGCAGAACAGTTCATCTCTTAACACTGTATACAGTTAAGCTGACTTCAGCCTTCGTTTAGATAGATAAATAGCATGATAGACAGCCGGCAGCTCAACCTGGCCAGGACGCCCAAAGAATAGAAGGAATGGGGGAAAGCAGCTACTTTAGGACACTGCTTCCCCAAGACAATAGATGGTAGCTTCCCTGGACTGTAGCGGTGCCCTGGATTCCTGCAGAGCATTATGGGACATGAAGTTCACTGTCATAGCCCTGCTGGATACAATGGGTGCTGCCAGGGGATGCACATTGGAAGGCAAGGTTCTTACCTAGCCTGGAAGTACTAACAAGTCACAAGGACGGAAGCCACGAAATACTTTGAGGCTGATCAAAAACTTGAATTCTCTGTCTGACCTGGAAGTGCTGGCAGGTCACGTGGACGAAAGAGTAGAAGCTCTTCCAGGTCGGGGACTATATAAAGGATTGCTGAAAACCCAGCAAGCGAGCCAAAATCAGGATGAGGTGGACAACGCTTGCTGGGAGGTCTGGAGGAGGAGAAAAGTGAGAGAAGATTAAAATTTTGTACTTTGTGTGGTATTTACCTGTTTAAAGTGCCTGTGGGGCTTGGAGGGCAATGTAAGAAAGGAAAAAGTTAATAAAATATTTATTAGTGCTTTTACCTAGTGTCCCATGTGTCTGTCTGTCAGTTGGATTAAGGGGCAACAGTGACCACTACAGTAGCGTCCATGATAGATAGACAGATGTGAAAGGCACTATATAATAGACAGACAGACAGATAGATATTTAGTTCTTTGTCGCATATCCCTTGCTTACCATGACTGCTTGATATCTGATATTCATAGACATCAGCAGGTGCTGAGGGCCTTCTCCGGTGATGCTCTGCCAAGCTTCTAATGCAGCCATCTTCAGCTCCTGCTTGTTTTGGGGGCTGGTCCCCTTAAGTTTTCCCTTCAATGTATGGAGCAACAGCTCAGTTGGATTGAAATTGGGTGACTTTGGAAGCAACAACTGGAACTTCAGCAGATCAGATGTTTCTCTATATCTCAGAATTCACTGTGCCATTGTCAGCAGTTCCATCATCAATGAAGAGAAGTGTGCCAGGACCTGTGGCAGCCATACATGCCGAAGTCATAACACCCCCTAGCACCACCATGTTTAGCAGATGAGGTTGTCTGCTTTGGATCTTGGGCAGTTTTTTTTTTCATCTCCACACTTTGCTCTTGCCACCACATTGATCAGGTTCATCTTTGTCTCATTTTTCCACAAGACCTTCTTTCCAGAATTCTGCAGGCTCTCTGAAGTCCTTTTTCACAAACTGTAATCTGGCCATCCTGTTTCTGTGGTTTCCATCTTGCAGTGTGTCCTCTGTGTTTCTGTTCATGAAGTCTTCTGCTGATAGTCGTCTCTGACACATACATCGGCCCCCTGAAGATTGATTCTGATCTGTTGGACAGGTGTTGGGGGCTTTTTCTTTACCATAGTAAGCATTCTTGTGTCATCAACAGTGGAGGTCTTCCTTGGCCTACCAGTCCCTTTGTTATTATTGAGCTCACCAGTTTGTTCTTTCTTCTTCATGATATTCCAGACAGTTGATTTGTCACCCTAAGGTTTAACTGATGTCTCTAATGTTTTTATTCTTGTTTTTCAGCCTCATAATGGCTTCCTTGACTTTCATTGGCACAGCTCTTGTCTTCATGTTGAACAATGGCATCTACAGACCCCAAAGGTTAGAAACGAGCTGAGGTATTTTATGAAGCCATGAAACACAGCTGAGAAATCACAAACACTGTGAACCTTGCCCCGGACACAGACAGGCAGACACGTTAATGTCACCCACAAACACACGTTTATTTTCCATTTTCATATTTACAGTTCCGCTCACTAATCCCCAATACCCCTCAGTCCAGGCCACTCCAATGCCTTCTCTTTCTTCTTCTCTTTTCCTCTCTATCTCTCTCTCTTTTCTTCTTACCGACTCCTCCCTTCTCCAGACGTTGCCACTCTTCCACCCGACTCCTGTCTCTGACTGGCCTCTTAAATGGGAACCCGGATGGGCTCCAGCTGCTTCCCGGCAATCAGTCCTAGCCACACCCCAGTGTGGCGGAAATGCCGGCTGCGCACCCGGAAGCCTTACGGGTGTCCCCTGTCGTCTTCCCCCCAGCACTTCCTGGTGTGGCGGAAGTGCTGGGCTCCAGGGTTCCTCAGGCACCTGGTCCCTACAGGGCTGGGCTTCCAAGCCCTTTACCCGAGGCCCCCAACATAACCAGGGCAGACGCCCCCTTGCGGTCTGGAGGAGGCACAAGCCCTCCTCTGGTCCTCCTGGGCGTCCCGGCTGGGGACCACAACACCTGTGACTAAAATGGTCCCAAACATTATGGTGCCCTGAAATGGAGGTACATGTAAAAAAGTGTTGTCATTTCTACATAGTGTGACTGAAATTTCTGCAAATGCCTTTAAATGAAAGGAGGCCCAGAGTGCATCCCGTAACTGAGTTTACCTTTATAATTAGCTTGTTGTTTCGGTGGGCCTCTCTTGAAGTGATGTTGCCAGTCCAGCACACCACAGTGTAGAAAATCTCACCGGCCATCACAGAGTTGTAGAAGATGTGCAGGATGTCACTAACCACATAAAAAGGAATGCAAATTCCTATTCTTAAACAACATATTCTGTATCCATATTGTTATACAAACACAATGATGTACTGTATTGTGCACAACAGCAAACATACCCATCCACACGTACAAAAATAAGTCTTGTTTATTTGATATTGTAAAACAACAATGGCGTATATGACCTTGACCAGCATTATGCAGTACAGTATACTGTCATCAGCATTCAGCTTCCTTCCTAGAAGAGGATGACAGAGTGTGTGGCTGTCATTGAACACCCCTGACTCTGCAGCTGTGTATACAGTCTCTCAATAAGTACTGGAAAAGGTTTTCTAAAAGATTTCTCTTTAATGTGGGTTGATTACTCCTCCTGTGTCATCATTCCTTCTGTGTAGCCAGAATTATTAACAATAGGTTAGTGGATATTCTTCCATGAGACTGAGCCATACTATTGTCCTTAAATCCTTAAATGAAAGTGATTTGTAATTGCAGGCTCAATTAATGGTGCTCTATATACAAAGGGGTGATTGAAAGGTTTTGAGACAAAGCATGTCATTCCGTGTCTGAAGACTCTTCAAGGTTTCGAACCTCTCTCTTTCAAATTACCTTCATTCACACTCCATACAATTCAAAGAGCACTACAAAAACTTTTCAGACAAGTGAGGCGCAAGTTTTTTTTGATTTGAAATTTCTTAATGCTTCCATCTCCTGTGCTTATCAATAAGCAATATTTCAAAACTCTGTTGCTCACTTTTCCTGAGCCTTGCTTCAAATTCAGTTGCACATCTTGTTTGTGTGTAACCAACTTGCAGAGTTAGCTTGAGGGTGTGTATGTCAAGCTCAAGGGGATTTTATTTTTGTAGGTTTTGCAAGGCTTAAATGTCCGGGAATATTAATATATAAGTGACTGTGTCTCTAGGATGCACTGCAGTGTCGCTTGGGACTGCTTCCCAGAAGAATTGTTCCAGTTTAAAACCCTGCGTTGCATTCAATGAAAGGTCCGAGATTCTGGATCCAGCAGTTAGACAACATCAGCATTAATCCTACATGGTGAATGCCTGTTGAATTTTGATTCACAGAATTCTCATTTCATTTTCATTAACAGTAATAATCTTGTGTATAGATTTTCACTGACCACTCACCTTCAGGTTATCATGTAATTTGGAGTCCAGAATTTGATGAAGGCTCACCTTCAGGTTATAGTATGAATTTTTAGTAAATATATAATAATCTTTTACAATCTATCACAAGTCAGTTAGTCAGTCATTTTCCAACCCACTACATCCTAACACAGGGTCACGGGGGTCTGCTGGAACCAATCCCAGCCAGCACAGGACGCAAGGCAGGAACAAACCATGGGCAGCCCACCGCAGTCTACCACAAATATATATATAAATATATATCCTCTGATGAAGACCCCTTGTAGGGGTTGAAATCTCAGGAATGAAAACTACTTTATGATACGTGATTCATTTTCTCCCTTGAAAGTATACAGTATATATATATATGTATATATCTGTATATATATATATATATATATATATATCTATATATATATACTGTATATACAGTGGAACCTCGGTTCACGACCATAACTCGCTCCAAAACTCTGGTCGTAAACCGATTTGGTCGTGAACCAAAGTAATTTCCCCCATAGGATTGTATGTAAATACAATTATCCATTCCAGACCATACGAACTGTATGTAAATATATTTTTTAAAGATTTTTAAGCACAAATATAGTTAATCACACCATAGAATGCACAGCGTAACAGTAAACTAAATGTAAAAACACTGAATAACACTGAGAAAACCTTGAACAACAGAGAAAACTAACACTGCAAGAGTTTGTGCTGTACCACTACAAACTGCTCGCTAAAGACACTTTTTTTAAATGAGTTTTAAGCACAGAGAAAAAAATGAACATTTGAAAAATTCGTAATTTAATAAACCACCAAGTAAAGTAACATTGCAACAATGCACACTACGAACCGATCGCTGTAAACAGAAGTGAAGTGGAGGTTAAAATCCAATAGAAAAAAGTCTTCATTAAATACAGTGAGGTTAAAACAATGCTCGGATCTGTCTCTTTAAAAACAAGCCTTATGTGTCCAGCCATCTCTCTCGTGTGTGTCTGTGTGTCTTTCTAGCGTGCGTGTCTGTGTGTGTGTCTCTCTCTCTCTCTCTCACTGTACAGGGAATGCACAGGGAGAGACTGAACACGTGCGTAAATCATCGGCGCGCACAAACCGAAAGGGAAACTGGCTTGTTCATATACCGAGTCTGTGGTTGTGAACAGATGCAAAAGTTTGCCAAACTTTTTCGTCGTAAACTGACGTTCCAAGACGTTCGTGAACCAAGGTTCCACTATATATATATATATATACACAGGTGGGAAAAAGTAAGTTTATAGTTATCCACATAGTCATAACCTGCATGTCTTTTTCTATTACAATAGCTATTAACTCAATAGCTTTATTAACTTTATTAACTCAAAAGAATGTCACAATGGCACAGTGCAGATGGTAAAATCTCAGAAGTGCTCAAATTGCGAGCCTCCCATACTCACAACTATAAGCCTACTTTTGCCCACCCCTATTTTATATATAACCGTCTACGTGTGGAAGTGTGTGAGTCTGTCTGTCTGGCCTGGAAGTGTGAGGCTACTGCATGAAGCTCAAAGAGCCGGCAAGGTGGCCCCAAGTTAACGAGTCAGAAGAAGAAAGAAGTTTGAGGCTGCAGCATGAAGCTGAAAGAAAGCAAAGTGAAACCACCGAGGAAAGACAAACAAGAGTAGAAAGGGGGGCAAGCACTTCTGCAAAACGAAACCCCCGACCTTGCATTTCAATTTTTTTTCTAATGATTTCAAAAGTTTATAAGAGCCCGGGCTTTTTACCATACAGTATATATATTGCCCAATAATGCAAAAAGTACACAACATGAACATCATGCCTGTGGCGAAACCTCCAACGCTGCACCATGATGGCTGGTCCACCTACGTGACAGGGTGAAGATTGGAGTACAGTAATCCCTCCTCGATCGTGGGGGTTTCTGAAGTATGAAAGTAGAAACCATATGTTTGTATAGTTAGTTTTAGATATTTTAAGCCCTTATAAACTCTCCCACACTGTTAACATTATTAGAGCCCTCTAGACATGAAAAAACACCCTTTAGTCAAAAGTTTAAACTGTGCTCCATGACAAGACAGAGATGACAGTTCTTTCTCACAATTAAAAGAATGCAAACATATCTTCTCTTCAAAGGAATGCGTGTCAGGAGCAGAGAATGTCAGAGAGAGAGAGCGTGAGAGAAAAGCAAACAATCAAAAAATCAATACATGGTTTTGGACTTTTAAATATGCAGAAGCACCGCGATAAAGCTGCATTTTTTAGAGGAGTGTCCGTATCTTCTAAGCAAACAGCCTCTGTGCAAACAGCCCCTCTGCTCACATCTCCTCCGTCAGGCGCAGAGAATGTCAGACAGAGTGAGAGAGAGAGAAAAGCAAACAATCAAGCACCGTGCGGGAAGCATATCGTATATCATTGAGGAGTTTTAGTTAATATGTAATACATGCTCTGATTGGGTAACTTCTAAGCCATCCGCCAATAGCGTCCCTTGTATGAAATCAACTGGGCAAACAAACTGAGGAAGCATGTACCATAAATTAAAAGACCCATTGTCCGCAGAAATCCGTGAAACAGCGAAAAATCCGTGATATATAGTTAGATATGCTTACATTTAAAATCCGCGATAGAGTGAAGCCGCGAAAGTCGAAGTGCGATATATAGTGAGGGATTACTGTATTACATTCATAGGTCTGAATCGCAATCTGATTATTTTGGATGGTTACCTACCGGTAATGCTTGTGGTTGGTCAGCCAGTCATCAAACATCTGGAACACCCTCTCAAGTTGAAAGAATTAGATCATAGTACTGAATCAAATATTTATGATTTGCTTCTCGCAACTGAGAGGACATCTGATATTTCTTGTTTTGGCATTAATCACAGTTTTACAGCTTTGGTTTTGATAATACTTCTTTATCTTTCAATCTCGACCATCACTGCAGTTTTTAGACTAAATGCTTATCTCCCAATATAGTTATGTTTTCTACTTTTCCTATTTGCAAGAAGGCAATTGTCTAAAACTAAAGCAGCAGATAGCTGATGCCTTTGTGGTGGTACAGCAGACTTCCCTAGATAATACAACTGACACAACGCTCCACTCCACTGCACACTGCTACCTGCACAGAACACAACATGAGGGCATGAGTGTATGAGAAGATTTCATTACAGTTTTCACTTGTCCCCTTTGTCACCCAAACATCTGGCTGTAACATCTCAAGGACTAAACAGAAACCAGTCCTGCTATTTGTATACACTCACAACTAGGGATCAGCAAAATTTGCAGTGAAATTCAGTGTTTCACTTCTCAAAGATATTCACAAAATAAATTATGTTTCACTTCAGGCCAGCTTCATGCCATTTGCCTGACATTAAGTATAGTTGTGTTTCTCATTGTTTCTAAACTTTTGGCTACTGGAAAGATTCTGGCATTAATTATGAATCATAAACCATGATTCTACCATTTATCTTTTTTAAGTGTAGTGACATTTAAAGCAATACAGTATTCAGTATTTCAATACAGAAATTTTAATAATGCACAGACACAAATAAAATAACTTTCTGCTTATGATGTTTCTGTTTAAGGCTCAAAATTCTTTAGGTTTATATATATTTACATTCATGTTTATATTCATGTACAGATAACTATATATTTTTGTACCTTTCCTTATTTTAACATTTTCTGGTCTATCTGTCTGAAATGTTACATCAGAAATACAGCAGGATATTAAGAACATTCTATTAACATACTAGGTTATAAAACAGAATGTTCCATTTTATATGTAGCTAAAACTTACTTTCCATTATAATTAAACAAACATTTAATAAAAAATAAGATCTCTAGTAAAAAAAACAAAACAAAAACGCATATCTTTGACAAGTCACTAAAAGTAGCACTTTGTGTTGAATGTGGAGAAACCACTGGCTATATTAGCTGTGTTGAGGTATTCATATTGCTCGTTTGATTCGTTTATTGCAAACAGCTGAAAGTTTGTAAATTTTGCCAGTAAACCTAGTTTAATCTGTAAATATTTTAATAATAATAAATAATTTCCTCTCAGCGACAAATAGAGTATTGTGAAGTTTATGAACACTTTTAGGACCCCTCCCCAACGGGACGACACACTGTGGAGGACTGCTTATTCATCACCTTGGGAACCCCAGGTTCACAGTACAGCAGCGTAGGACCACAGAAACAACTACAAGCCGATTAAGATTGTGTTATAAGTGCCTGTCGCCAATGAGTGATGCACAAGGACATTATAAATGCAGAGAACAGTATAACTTAGACACGGACCTGGCCCCAATTATGCCCATTTGCTGTGTCTCTCTGTGTAGGACAGTGGTAATAGCTCCCACTGCAATAAATAACCCAGCTTTTATCTTAGGCTAGATATTACCCTTGAAATCTCCGTGCATGTGACAACTGGCCAGTTCTATTGTTTCCAGGACATCTGCTGATCTCTTAATTATACATTTGGTATTATTACATCAACCTACTCCGGGTACGTTATTGTCTTTGTTGTTCACTTGAAATTTATCTTGTTTCCTGATATCCCTGAACATGTTTCTGACTTGTAGTAACCCTTTTATACTTCTAAGATGGCAAAACCCTATCCCAAATGACTATGTGACTTCAAAGTCTCATTTTTCTTCCACAGCACTCCAAGGGATCTGACGAAGCAAACAGAGGTGGTCGGATAAGGGAACCGGGCTTGGTGGGTCCTGACAGATGCAGAAGAAAGTTGGTTGGTAAAAAAGCTAGATGATTGACCATATTCTCCAATGTCTCATCCCTGTTGCAAGACACGTAGGATGAGAACAGGAGATGAAAGAGAGAGAGAGCGAAGAATTGGGGCTAAGTAAGAAGAAAAGCTGAGTGTGACTCTGATTGGATCCTTGGTTTCAACTTATTTAATGGGACCTGACGTATTTACTGGATTTTATCTTCCACAATGCTCTCTTTTTATGAATTATTGATTTAAGACTTTGACGCACCACAGTTTTTGAGCACTGTTTTGTTTTATTTGTTTTTTTTTTAATAATCATGTACATTGCATGTTTGAACTGATAACTGCTGTTATGTCCTCATTCTCTCTTGTTCATCCTCAATTATGACTATCGATGACCTAGAAGAAGGAAGAGGCCCATACCTGTACCCACCTGAGGCTTCACACCAGAGTATTAATGAAAAGAGTATGGAAGATCAAAGGGACAAATGGTGCTAATGGTGATTATGGGTGGACAAGCCTGAGATGGACAAGCCTGAAAATTCTACAATGGCTAGGCCCAATGAAGCCCCAGGATTTAGTTTCTGTTAGTTTATTTTATACATTGGTGTTCCTTGTTTTACTTTCTTCCTTGTATTTTATATCTTTGTTTATAAAGAAATACTTTTTAAAACTTTGGCCTCTTTAGTGTTATTGCTTGTTTTGGGTTTAGCATGAGAAAGACCTCTGTTCTTCACAATCTATATTTTTGGTTGGCCCTGCATAGACAGATGATTGATTGAAGCAAACTCTTATTCGCATGCTAATTTATTGATTTATGTGACCCTCACTGCCTTCTGCTGAGTCTCTTAGTTGTGAATCTCTTTAATCGATACTCTTTTTTTATATTTTCATAATATGATGAAATGCTAAAATGCTTACATGGAAAAGAAAATTTATATATTTCAGTAAAAAATAGTTGACACATAATGAAAGGAAATCTTCTTTGCCTAAGAAATGGCAACACCATTGTTTTAGTGCTACAAAATTTCAACAGGTAATAATTTAGGAGAAACACAAAATAATTTGAAAATATTATGCAAAAATCTGTTAAAAAAAAAAAAAAAGTATAGTTCCTCTAATGATGTTTCCATTTATTGTATCAGTTTCTTTGTACTGATTGTCCCAGGACAGCCAGCCCATAAGGAAGGACTAGACTTGAAGGGCAGAGAGATGAGACAGGAAAGGAAAGCAAGATCGCCAGTCCCAGACCTGACAGAAAGTGTTCAGCTAAAGAACATTATGGGAGGTAAGCCATTTCCAAAAACAAGATTAACACCATTGAAAAAAGCTTGCCAGTCCTACTAACTTAATTCTTCTAAAAAGATATCAAGTCAAGTTTTGAAGGGCCCTAAAGTCCTGCTTACTACCACACTACTTGGTCACTTATTCAATGTGTCTGTGGTTCTCTGTGTGAAGAAAAACGTCCTCATGTTTGTATGGAATTTACTCTTAACAACTGTGCCCCCCATACAATACAATACAATACAATACAATTTATTTTTGTATAGCCCAAAATCACACAAGGAGTGCCGCAGTGGGCTTTAACAGGCCCTGCCTCTTGACAGCCCCCAGCCTTGACTCTCTAAGAAGACAAGAAAAAACTCCCAAAAAACCCCAGTAGGGAAAAAATGGAAGAAACCTCAGGAAAGGCAGTTCTAAGAGAGACCCCTTTCCGGGTAGGTTGGACGTGCAGTGGGTGACAAAAAGAAGGCGGTCAATACAATACAATACAATACACAGAACAGAACAAATCCTCAATACAGTAAGCAAATAAAAATTTTAGTTGTACGTAGCAGAAGTTAACAGCTCATGTTCTTGGTGAACTCATTTCAAAGTCACCGTCTTGATCAACTGTTCTGATTCCCTTCATAATTTTAAACACTTAAGTCATGTCACCTCTTAATCTTCTTTTGTTTAAACTGTAAAGGCTCAGCTCTTTTAATCTTTACTCATAACTCATCCCCTGTAGCCCTGGACTCAGCCTAGTTGCTCTTCTCTGGACCTTTTCTTGTGCTGTTGTGTCCTTTTTGTAGCCTGAAGACCAAAACTGCACCCAATACTCAGGATGAGGCCTCACCAGTGTGTTATAAAGCTTGAGCAGAACCTCCTGTGACTTGTACACCACACATCAAGGCGCTATATAACATGACATTCTGTTAGCTTAATGGCTTCTGAACACTGTCTGGCAGTTGATAGTACTCAAAATGGAAATGTCAGTAATAAATAAGTATAGTGCTCCAAATAAATTTAAATTTATTAAACTACACAGTGTGCTATAGTTGAAAGTTTTATTAAATGTTTATAATTATAATTAAAGTACATCTTTAACAATCTATTATTGTTAACCATAATAGTAGTTATATGCATGGGGTTTATGTCACAATGATTTATGATCCTTAAGCCCCACCCCTATTATGTCATACCGGAAGTCCCGTCCTATTATTTGACACTTAAGCCCCGCCCCTATGACGCAAGACCGAAAGTCCCGCCTCCTCACGTCTCCCCCCATGTGACCTAGCCCTCTGGCACCTGATTGGCTCAGAAAACTGTCAAGGGCCTTTTGATGGATGTCTGTCCCTCCTTGAACCCGCCCCCGGCAACTGATTGGTTCAGGAAACTGTCAAGGGCCTTTTGATGGATGTCTGTCCCCTGCTTGAACCCGCCCCCGGCACCTGATTGGTTCAGGAAAATGTCAAGGGCCTTTTGATGGATGTCTGTCCCCTGTTTGAACTCATCCCACAGCCACCTGCTTAATTAAACAAACTGTCAAGAGCAGCCCCCCTTCACATGTCCAGGCCTGTTACAGACCTGTTGGTGGCCCACTTCTCTCGAAGACACACGCACAAGCGTTTCAAGGGGCACAGCTGTCTGCCTCTACGGTTTGGGTAAGAACTCCTGTATCTATCTATTATTTAAAATAATCTATGACTTTAAAGATCTAAACCTTAGTTTAGCACTTGTAAACCGTTTTTTATTTTATCTAAGTCAAGCTCCCAGACTTAGATAAGCTGACAAGCTGTCCTTCACTCTCTCTCTACACAGTTGACGCATGAGAGCTGAGACAGCCTCTAAATGCACCCCCGAGATACCCCAGGGTCGAAGCTCCAAGCGTACACGCAGGCAAGCTCGAAAGACGAGTTGCCGGCTCTCTGTCTACACAGCCAAGTACCTGAGTCTGTAAAAAGCTGACAGTCTCTGAGCTCCTGCGAGCAGGCTATAGCTGTAAAAAAATACCTCCTGCTGCGTTCTGCGCAAGCATCCTTATCAGCAGCTGGACATAGCAGCAGAGTATAGTGCAGCCACAGGCCGGGAAACTGACAGCCCCTGTGCGGAAACTCCACCTCCTCTAACCCCCAGGCGTCGGGGGTGCGCTTCACAGCACCTAGGCAACAGGTTGCGTCCGATGTGAAAAATTGCCTTACCTTGCGGAATGCAGCTTGTAAAACAAAGGATGTTTTTTGGAGCAGCAAACATTGGTTGTATCCGGTTCAAATGATTGGCAAACATTTGCTACCATAAAGCACTTCCAAAATACCACTCTATAAGGAGAGATGCTTTAAAATTGGTCTAAAACCTTTTTTCATCCCCTTTTAAATATATTTTGATATATAAGCCTTGTAAAAATCACACAGACGTATGCCACAGTTCCCTTTTAAATCATGTTTGAGATGTCTAAAATATCTAGCCTGGGTTGATTGGTGGCTGACACCAAAAATGTTCACGTATATACAGAGCTTAACTTTAGGGTTTATTTTCCGGGGGCTGTCTAAAATCAGACAAAAGACAGTTACTAAAAAAGAGCAAAACCCTAATTTCCCTAATTACATTGTCGAGATGCCAGTCCATGCCTGCCATCCCTTACACTTATACAATGTCTTTAGGTTACTCATTTTGTAAGTATAATATAATATAGTTATTTTTAAAAGTAACACCACGCCGCTCAGGAGAGACTGATTCCACGTGTGTTTTTGGATTTGCTGTGGTCAGTGATTTAAAATTTTTTTTTTGCTTAGCTCATTTTTATCACCTAGTAGCCTTTTGACAAAGGAAAACTCTGTAAATACACTTGGGCATTTAAATGGAGCTTTATAAGAAAGCACAGGGGCTTATAGTGGAGTGTGCTCGTTTAAAGTAGAGGCCTTTAAAACCCCTTTGGCAAGCCATGAATACGTCGGTCATTTTTTCAACTGTTTCCAAAGCACATAGCCACACACCCAGCGTCTATATGAACTTCTTAGAAAAATTATTTCTTTTATCTTTGTATAGGATTAAATGAAATATAACTATTCTTCATGCAGACTATTCATGATTCTTATAAGCGCCAAACGAGTATGTTTTTAAAAATGGATGGCAGAATCCTTCATATTTCCAAGTTGATTCTCAAGTGCGTGCGTGAGCGCGCTCGTGTGTAGTCGCGTGCGTATAATATAAGATGCAGCATTTTTTATATCTACGTGTACGACGATTAATGTTCAAATTCATAGGACTGAAGCAAACAATAGTAGTTTTTCATACCGAAACGGGTAATCCAATCAAGTAGTTTTTGTCTCGGCGTCTGAAAATTCAAACAGGGGCCTCTCCTCTTAGAATATTCAGGAGTGGCTTTAAAGCGCAGGCCGGTGGTGTATTATCTCTGACAAAATAAAAGTATTCTGAACTACCTGCAGAAGGGACCCGATTGTGAAATGCCTACTGTTTCAAAGTGACAGATTCCACGTGTGTTTTAGGATTTGCTGCGGTCAGTGATTTTTAAATTTTTTGCTTAGCTCATTTCTATCACCTAGGAGCCTTTTGACAAAGGAAAACTCTGTGAGTACATTTGTGCATTTAAACAGAGATTTATAAGAAAGCAGGTTACACACCTTATCCCAGTTTCATATGTGCATTTAAAAGCACTCACTGTTACACATTTTCTGTCTACTCAAAACTAAAATTATTTCTATTAACACAGGAGATAATTAGAAATCATTTTACTATTTTTAATTAAAAAGTTAAAAACAGAAAAGCCCAATTATGATTTTTGTTTCTGCGGTTGGTTGGCGTCCTGCCCTGCCTTGCGCCCTGTGTTGGCAGGGATTGCCTCCAGCAGACCCCCGTGACCCAGTGTTCGGATTCAGCGGGGGCTCTTCTGCACATCCTAAGTTCATTGAACTAAAATAGCAGAGCTAATTACTCTTTCTGCTTAAACTAATGATCAAATATTCAGGTAATTCTTATTTAAACACTAAAGCATTAGTGAACAAAATACATTTTCATTAGCCAAGTAAAATAACCAGTTGCTTTAACATGAAAATAAAGCAATGGAAGAAAAATCCCTTTTTCCAACACTTTTCTTGACTGATCTTTGGAATCATCAGGGCCTTTCTGATCACATCCTCCCCAAACATAGCATAGAACTTAATTTCTGTACTCATTTTAAATGATAATAGCTAGTATAGAATCCCTAAAGGAACTGGAGACATCAAATATCTTCTATCCTACATCTTTTCTTGCCAGTCCAAGTCATTCAGATTCTGCTTACAACACAAATTTCCGATTATTTTTCTCAAATGACCAAATCTTTGGTATGTTAATCATGAAAAAAAAAAAACAACATAAATAAATCAGATTTTATTCTCAGGACACTACTTGCATATTTTATTATACCTACTTAACTTTTATCTCTATATTTACTTTTCTGTATCAGAAGGTAATTTAAGTTAATTTGTTTTGGGTTCAATAGATGTATTTTTTCCCTGCGTGGAGTTTGCATGTTCTCCCCGTGTCTGCGTGGGTTTCGTCCGGGTGCTCCGGTTTCCTCCCACAATCCAAAGACCTGCAGGTTAGGTGGATTGGCAATTCTAAATTGGCCCTAGTGTGTGCTTGGTGTGTGGGTGTGTTTGTGTGTGTCCTGCGGTGGGTTGGCACCCTGCCCAGGATTGGTTCCTGCCTTGTGCCCTGTGTTGGCTGGGATTGGCTCCAGCAGACCCCGTGACCCTGTATTCGGATTCAGCGGGTTAGACAATGGATGGATGGATGGATAGAAGTATTTTTCATATTTTCAATTCTTGTTTTCTTTTTTTCACATCTTCGAGTCCCCTTTTTGTTACTTTGCGCCCCCTGGTGGGGTCCACCCAGAGTTTGAGAACCACTGTGGTAGGGTTTTATTGGTAAAACACTCTGCGGCATTTCAAGCTAAATTAGATTCCCTTGTTTATTCAGCTGTCCATCAGTGTTCCATTTTTGTTATAAATTGTATTTAGTCTCTCTTTATTTACTAAGCATGTTATACGATTATATGATTAGAAAACAGTTATCTTGTTCAGGCTGTAATTTAAAGCAGCATTTTCATCAACAGGTTATAAACATTTTGGTACTCAGAGGGCTTTGTATAATACAAAGTTTTAGAAATTCTGTGAATGCTTGGTAAGAGCCTTCCATTTTACAGCAGTTATGAGCCCCTGAAAATAAGAACGGTTATAGGAGGTTATAGGAGCAGATACACTGCAGGGCTGATGATGATTAGGCTTTGGACACGTTAGGCCAATCAGGATGGAAAATGTTTTAGTGAATAATTAAATCATATCTATTATATGTGTTAGCACAAGGATTAAAATTTTACTAAAACTTTGAGGTTTTATTCTTTCTTTTAGGTAGTCCAGGTGACATAGGACAACTATCGTTGAAAACTGCTTTTCCCTCTGTTTGTGAAAAAACATCCTTGGTTTTAGTAACATTCAGAGTCAAGGGGATGTAAGTTTGAACTGTGATTCCAAGAGTCTGCAAACTCCTTGAATACGAGTCCAAGGACCAGGGTTTGTGCACAGATCATAGTCAGGGGCAGAGTTAAGCTCGGCATTATTATTCCAAAATGAAACTTTGACTCGCCCATATCACAAAGATAAGACAGTACAAACTAAAATGTACAAACACTAAGTCACAGAGGAGATTAAAAAACATCTTAAGACCGGATCAACAAGGGATCACCCCAAGCTCACCGCACACCACAACAGAACCTACGTGTTCTGCGGTATATTAACAGCTAAACTGTCATCTATGTAGGCAGTTCCACGGGAATGCAAAGAGTTGAGGAAAAACATTATTTAACATCTGCTAATATGAGGCTGATTAACATGAGCCGGTTATTGTTAGAATCTTATCTGGCACTAAAAGTCAGGCTTGTGTTCCTCCTGATTCAGGAAGAACATTAAATATTGGAGTTTAGAATATGAACTAGACTGGTAGTCATGATGGTAAGGACATTTGTGCCAAAACAAATAAATAAAGTTAATTATGAAATAAATAACCACATGGAAAAAGTGGAGTGATTACAATTTGAAAAACTGCTGTGATGTATAAAAACATTTGCAATAAATAATAAGCTTTTTTGACATGCGCAGTCTGGAATAGTCTGAATATGTCTTAAAGAGTTCATTTTTAAATAAAACTTAAAAAGGCAAATTAAAAATATTAAATCTGAATAAAACACAAAAGTATCATTTAATGATATCAATTAGGGTTAAGTATTATCAAGCACCGGGATCTATTTATAAGGTTTATTTAATTTAGTTATAAACAAAATGATTTGTGGCATTTGATAGAGCTTTAAGAATTAGAATGCAAGACAAACCTCTATAACAAAATGTTGCTGTTCCAATAGGAGTATCTCAGATCTCTGTTTTACTTTAACCTTTTGACAAGAAGCCCCTGGTCAGGGAAATATACCACATATATTGAAAATGAACAGTGCCGACATGCTAACTAAATAGATATAATCTAAGATATTTTAGAATATGTCCCTGGTCGCTACTCCCATGATTCTGACTAACTAAAGGGTCTGCACTTAATCGTCCAACTTCCTGCGGGTGCTATGGATCTTGTAATGGAGACTGCAAAAGATTCTATAATCTTTACTCTGTAATGGTCCACATGACGGAGATCTAGAGCCTGTGTCCGCAGTGTTAACCAGTCATAGGATGTGATGTTCATAATTCACCTAGGGTTGTTTCAAAAGAGATAGAACGAGTGTGGCGTGTGTTCTGTACTCTTTTCTGTATTCACTATTCACAGCGACCATAGCCCGAGACCTTAGGTTTTTTATGCCGAAGTACCTTTCACTGACCCGAATAAGAGACATCCATCAAAAGGCCCTTGACAGTTTCCTGAGCCAATCAGGTGCTAGAGGGCGGGGGCTAGGTCACGTGGGGGGAGACATGACGTCAGCAGGGCGGGACTTCTGGTCTTGCGTCATAGAGCGGGGCTTAAGGGTCATAAATCATAGGGTGGGACTTCCGGTATGACGTCACAGGGGCGGGGCTTGAGGGTCATAAATCATTGTGAAATAAACCCCATGCATATAACTACTCATAATAATTCATTTTTGATGCCTGTTTTTGCCCCCCTTTTGTTTGACCTCGGTGTAGGTTCTTGTAGCAGCTGCTATGTCATTGCTTTGTTGTTTGTTTTTTTGTTCTCTGTATTAGGCTTTGATAAAAAATTGGACAGACTATTTGGGTTCAAACTTTGCTTTGTTTCTCATTTACATTTCACCTCCCAATCCTTAATTAACAAGACATATGTCTGCCTTTCTCTGAAGATAGAGACACGGTGTAGAAACAAACCAATTATGGAATGGAATTCCTGGACCTACAAAACCCTAATAGGATAATCAAATAATACAAATTAAATTAAATAATCTGGACTGTATAATTGAACAAACAGGTTTATTTAGGAGATGGAACAATGTTAAATCGGATGGTAATATTTTCACTTGTCATCTTATTTTTTCAAGCCATGAATTTAATGTGCAGAAACTACACTGAATCGAGTTATTCCCCAAAATTAACCAAAGACCTTTCACAAATTTATATTTTCCCTTGATTGAAAGACCACTCCTTTGTTAATTATTCCAAGCCATTTTACTTTTTGACCAGTGGAGTTTTGCATCCTGAATACTGTTTTTTGAGGAATTGTTCTCTCACTTCTATTGCCGTAAGAAAAATTTCCAACATCCACAATACATTCTCACCTCTGTGTGGAGGTTTTAGACACCTGTCTCCTCTGGTGTTCAGATTTTATAGAATTTTAATCAAAATTTTTAATCAATACATGATGTAATTTTACAATTTAATACAAGTATATATTTATGTGAAGTTACAACAATGAACAATTAAACATAAGGATAAGAGTTGACTGTAACTAAAGGGTTAACTAAATGTTGTTTTAAGCCTAGGCATGTGAGGCTTTTGTCTCATCTTAGAGGAGCCACCAAGATAGTTGCTAAGATTAAAATGAAATAGATGAGTAACAAACACCCCTTTAGAAAGTGGGAATAAACTAATAGGAACGGCCAAACACCCAGTAAAGCGGTGCTAAAATTAAAAGAAGGCAATATTAATAATTGGAGACTCAAAAAGAGTCACAAAATACTGGTGATACTCTTTGATTAGATGAAGCTCTGCATATTATGCATTTTAAGAGTCAGATGATGTGATGTGATGTATTAGATGGGGTAATGTAACAGAAAAGCATAAAAGCAGATGAATTGTTTTATTGATTGCTCACTCCATGGACTGAGACATTTGTGTATACCTTGTGTAAGTTACGGCTGGCAGCCCAACCTGGCTGGGATGCCCAAAAGATGGAAGGATGGGGGAAGACAACTACTTTAGGACACTGCCTCCCCCAAAATGCTAGATGGCAGCTCCCCTGGTTTACAGTGGTGCCCTGGATTCTCATAAGGCACCATGGGACTCGTTCAATATTTCAGTCCTGTTGGGTACAGTGGGTGCCGCCAGGGGGTGTATCCGGAAGAGACATGGGGCACGATATTTCCACTCATGTGGTCTGCAAGCGCTTCCGGGTTAGCCAATATAAAAGGACTGGACTGACCTCACAGAAATGAGTCGGTGTTAGGTGGACTAAGCTTGCCGGGAGGAGCGGAAGAGTAAAAAGACAAAGAAGAATTGTGAGTGGTGGCTATTATTTACTTGTGGCTGTGGTGGTGGGAAACACTTTGTGAAGAGTTTCCTTAAAATAAAAAGCTCTTTAT
This sequence comes from Polypterus senegalus, assembly GCF_016835505.1. Lineage (NCBI taxonomy): Eukaryota > Metazoa > Chordata > Cladistia > Polypteriformes > Polypteridae > Polypterus > Polypterus senegalus. The sequence continues at coordinate 14,733,351 of NC_053158.1, forward strand.
GCTTTTAACTCATGCCCTGTGCCTGTTGTGTAGGGTTTGAGGAGCAACAGTGCCCTCTTGTGTCCACACTGTGTACAAATAAAGACTTGCATTTTCATCTGGCCACTGACAGCGACTTCTTTGAATACAGAGGAGAATTTTTCCACTGCAAGTTCAGCAGTTCTCACTAGCAAACCTGAGGCACCTAAGAATGCTTTGTTTGTATTATTTGCTCATATGTGGCTGTCTACTGACTGGTGTGGATTATGTTATTTGGCCTATGTCACTTCTGTGACTGTCAGGCAACAAAAAGAGAGGAACTGTAACATGCAATTTTTACTATGAGCAAGCATTTCATTCAAGCTTTGATGTGTGACCTAACCAGCATTCTTTCAGTAAACGAAAAGGTGGAGGTAAGCATACGTTGAGTTTTGGATCAAGTTTGAGGTACTGTAAAGGTATAGAGAGGCCAGGAGCCCTGGTTCTACATGTTTTGTTTATTTGAAATTGACAAATTGTCAAGTGTTTCATAATGTGTAATATAGTGCTTGCTGATAAATTTAAAATTACAAACACGGAATTTCCAAAATCGAAGAATATCAATCGCAAGTCAGTGCAGGTGGTGCAGTGGTAGCGTTACTGCCTTGAAGTAAGGAGATCATGGCTGTGGCATTTACAAAGTTAAAATGGATGAATTCTGCCTTCTGCACAGAAGTAAACATCATGTTTATCAATAACTTTCAAGGATATGAAAGGTAATAACATAATTCTGTAAATAACTATGTATTTAACAAGTGCAATTCAGCCGTTGCCTTCTCTGTACTGCATGGCTCCACACGTGTGAAATAAAGGCCTCTCCTTCATTCCTGAGAGCAGCTCTGTTAATGACACTTTGATACTTCCTAACATAAGCTGGGTACAAACATAACTCTCAAATTACGGATCTGATTTTTTGTAATTAAAAAGTAACTTGTCAGCATTTGTGTCACTCTTGCAAACTAAAATAATTTTTATTATGTAATATTTCAATCAATCAGGAAGATCCCTAAAGCAGAATAGAATCTGAAGCTCAACATTAAAATGGAGATGTATAGGAAAGCCACCCGCTAACTTACAGTTGAGAATGAGTTTTCTTGGGAATTAGAAAATAAATTGTTTCTTAAGAAATAAAAATGTCAAACTAAGATAAAATATTTCAGTCATACTTTGAGAAAGGAATGCATAGTAGAGAAAACTGATCCTACAAAATTAGAAAATAAAAGAAAAAAAAGAGAGGAATCAAGATAGATGAGGACCATCATGGAAGGCACTAAAATGCAGCTTCAAAAAATTGAAAGGCATCATTATCGACAGAAGGGCCTAGAGAGCTATCAAGAAAACTTTAACAGAAGAAGAAAAAGTTATATCTGTAATATGTCACATTAGACTTTCAAAAAGACTTTGGTTACCAGATGGTGAATGGAGATTAGATGGGAAAAACAAGAGGACATGATTCATATAAGATGCTTATTCCAGCAATAAAGATGTGGTCTCTCTCTGGTGTACCGAATATCCACTTTCAGGCAAGTGTGGAGTAAACCATCCTGTTGTCTGAGCTGTCATCAGCCCCAGGCATATACCGCAATAATGTAAGGGATTTATCTTGATTTGAGAAAGGAAAATGTGAGGTGGAGGTGGATTTATTTTTTTCATTTTTTAATAAAAACAGAAAAATGTGAAAAGGGAAAATGTAAACCTGCAGATATCTTTCAGAAGATCATAACTAAAGAAGGTATAAAAACTGATTTGTTACAATGTGATTTCTTAAAAAAAAACTTTCTTCTTGGAATTACTGAAATAACCTAAAATAGAACATTGATCAGATTTCATTTTTATTTTATGAGTTATGTTATTATGTTATGTTATGTCTTAAAAAATGCACAGATTGCTCCCGGCATATATTTAAGGTGCAGTAGTATACACTGAGTGTCTGCCAGAACAGAATAAATAATAATAATCATAATAATAATAGATAGATAGATAGATAGAACTTTGTTGATGTGAAGGACGTCACTATCCACATTAATAGAACACAGTATCCTAAGTTAAAAAAGCCTGCTCTGCCCTTTCTTATATAGTTCCTCTGTGTTCCAAGATTGCTCTAATTTGTCATTGATGTGGACAGCCCCCACCCACCCCCCCAAGTACTTGTAGCAGTGCACCACCTCTACATCCACTACCTGAATAGTGACTGGTGTCACACACGTGCGATTGGGAGACAGCTAAAGGGCCTGACCAGGGGGTGATGAGTTGCACTAACTTTCTTTTTCAATCCCTTCCAGATCATCCACGGGAAATCCCACATGGTCCAGACTCCACTGCTGATGTCACTTCCGGTCTCAGCATATAAAGCTGCCATCTTTAGCAACCAAAGTCAGTTCTGTTTTGGACTCGGACTTGTGAACATCTTGCAATTACTTAACCCTTTTGCAGCCAAGGCACATTATACAGGTGGCTTCCCCAAAACTTTTTGATGACTTTGTGTCGTTTTTGTGACAGCGGGTACAAAGGCTCTTTGGTGTGGTGAAAGTCAATAAGTAGTTCCTTGATTGGCTGATGTTAAGTTACAGAGAATTCTCTTTGCACCAAGAAACAAAGCTCTCCACCTACTATAACTCCTCTGCTCTGTCTCGTCCTCCTTTAAAGATAAACCCCATTATTGCAGAATCATCTGAGAATTTATGCAAGTGACATGACCTGTAGTCTGAGGTGTACAAACTGAAGAGAGAACACAGTTCTTGAGTCTCACAAACTGCGGTCTGCCATTACCCATTATCCAGGACACCATAGGCTCATCCACCTGCATATCTCTGAGTTTACCCCTTAACAGGGATGACCAGATGGTATTGATGGCACTGGAGAAATTAAAAAACAGAATCCTTACAGCGCCACCAGCCTTGTCCAGGTGAGAATAAGGCTTGTGGAGCAGATAGATAATTGTATCCTCCACTCCAATCTTTGAGTGATAAGTTCAATTGGTCTACCACAAGAGAATTCAAATAGTCCAGGGCCAGTCTTTCACAAGTCATCATGATGTGAGACATAAGGTCCACTTATCTATACTCATTAGTTGAAGGGACCACTGCCTTCTTTAGAAAAGGAACCATATCGAATGTTTTCCAAAGCAGCGACACTTTCTGAAGTCTTAAGGACAAGCTAAACAGGTAACAGAGGACACCACAAAGCTGGACTTGAGAACTGAGGCTGTTTGGTCCCGTAGCTTTCCTGTGTGTAGGTTCCAGAGTTGGATCTTTACTTGGTTTTCAGTTATGGACAGTCTACACTGATGATCAGAGGTGGACTTGTCACTAGCCATTCTAGTTGACATTGTGGGAGTTCTTATTGTAGTAGGGATGGTGTGGGCAGACAGGTGGCACTGAGAGGGAAAATAATAATAATAAAATATTATTTAATACCACTATTTCATGGCTCCAGTGTCTGAGTTTCACATTCTGTTATTGAGTAATAATTCTGACAATATTTATATAAAAAAAAATATATATTGTGAAAATAAATAAACAAAACCACAGTGATATAAGGCTAAGTCAATAATTATTCATACTTTTTGAGATCATTTTGTTTGGGTTGGTCTGTGGTCACAATCAGTCATTTTCTTTGGTTATTTTTCCAGAAGTAAACATGGCCTGTTCTGCTTTCCATTTAAAGAGTTTCTGCTCAGTATGGAAAATAATGTTTTATTGTGGTGGTGGGTTTAAAAAAATATTGTAAAAGTACAAAAATCATCAAATAGGTATTAAGCACAAAGACGGAGCAGGATGCTCATCCATGTCCAGTTACAACAGAAACGTGATTCTTATGATCAATGTAGATTTTAGTTGTCCTGACTCGGCTGGAAATAGAGATGACCAATTTTTTTAGTTTAAGTGGAATATGTGTGTAAAACGCAAAAGAAATAAAATCAAATGAAGACGAGAGGTAAAAATCACAGTGAAAATTCAGGCAAAAAGTCAAAAACCAGGCAAGAGATGAAAATCAATCACAAGCAAATTACTATAAGCACGTGGAGGGATTTATCCGCTTTTCGATAGAGATTAGTACAACCGCTGACCTTTTACCCTGTCTGCTGATGAACTTGAGGTCATGACCCCATAGACCACTCCTCTAGAAAGGTGGGACGCAACCCTAGCAATGGTTACGCAAAATGGCTTCCAATATAGGAAAAGGTTATAAGACCCCAAAATTCAGCCCTGATCATGACACTGGTACACCTTTATTGCATAAAATGTGGATCACTGTTCACTGCTCTTGTTTGCTGCAAACAGAGGGTGGAGAGTCTTTGTTTATTCCTAGAAAACAGCAAAAGTAACAGGCTGATCAAGGCCAAAACTTTAGGACAATCACCACAGACACACCAAGTTTTCAAATATGCAAGATGAAAGCTGTAGAGCTAACCCAAAAAATGTTAACACAGACTTGTAGATAATTATTGACTCACCGTTAATCCTGAGCTTAAATAGTTGTGTGTAAGATACATTGGGTGTTTGAGGTCTTTCAACATTAGACACCCTCAAAGATTAGCCCTCTTAATCCAAGCTTTCTCTGCGGCTTCACTCACAAATTTAATGGCCCTCCCGCTTGCCTCTCCTGTAATGTCCAGTTGATTGAGGATTTGCAAGGTGAACGCCCAGTAAAACCTCTACAGACAACCTCTATGGGCTCACAGAGCATCTTCCAGCCTTGGTCCCGGCACTTCTCCACCAGTTCCTGGTATTTTTCATGTTTTTTTCTTGTTTGCTTCTTCCATACCTTTTCCCAGGGCACTGTAAGTTCCAGCATGATCGGGTGTTTTGTCCCCTCAGAGATGATGATCATGTCAGCCAGAGTACTGTCATGACAATATGTTGTGGAAACGTCAGCTGTTTATCCAGGTCAGCTGCCAGTTGAGCTGTAAAGCAGAGGCCTGATCTCGTTTTTGGTTGTGGACAGTGTTTCTCTCCAGCTTTCACAAAAGAGATCTTCTTTATGCTGTGATGGTACTTGCTGGACCGGATAGCAGTGGCTGTATTCTCAGCAACCATCCTGAGCAGCTAGTCGTGGTACTAGTAGTAGCGGCCTTCCCCAAGGAGCTTCGGGCAGATGCTCTAAGTTCTAAGGAACTTCCTTCAGAGCACAGGTGACAGGAGCATATCTCACTTTTGCCCCAGATGTGTAGGTTTACTAGGCTGGGTAGGACATTGTAGACAGTTTGCATAAGCAACTGGACACAATGGAAGTCTTCTCGCATGATGTTAGACCAGGTAATCCTGCAGTGCAGTATACTGTCCCACCTCGACAACACTCCCTGTTGATTCCAGAGGCAGTTTGGAACTCTATTGTGATGGATGCAGCAGAGGATAGGTGATTTTTATGAGCTATGAATGTCAGGACTTGGTGGTTCTGCTCTTTAAGATAATTTTGGTCTACCATTTTTGTGCTTTTGTAGCTCCTTGATGCTTCCACTTAACAATTACAGCACTTACAGGTGACTGGAGCAGATCTAGCAGAGCAGAATTTTACATACTGACTTGTGGCAAAGGTGATAACCTATGGCAGTGCCATATTAAAAGTCACTGAGCTCTTCATTATGACCCATTCTACTTCCAGTGCTTGTCATTGGAGATTGGGGGACTACGTGCTGATTTTATGCACCTGTTGTTATGTCTTGATATAGTAATATATTACTTTACTTTCCCCTTTTGTATTATTAATATTTAACCTTTGTCAGAATGCCTCAGATCTCACAGACATATCAATGTTTATAAGATATTGTACCATATAAATTCTCCCCACCTTCCCTTCTACATCTATAACCTCAGGCAATTAGCTATTAAGAGCAGGAGTTAAGTTACACTTTAAATAATGCATTATTGATAATATTCGTAAATAATAAAAATAAGCAAAGTACATTTGAATATTAGCAACCATACAAATTGATAAATGCTAATGTGTAGTTCCAGGTGGCACACAGACTTGTTAGTTACTTAAAATGTCTCTAGTTAAGTCCTCATTTGTGGTCAGCTGCTTCAGAACTGGCCGCATACCTTTCTCAATATGGCTGCCAAGTTGTGCTCTTCATTGGTCAGCTTTCTTCAGAACAGGCTGCATGCCTGTTTCAATATGGCTGCTGAGCTGTGCTCTTCATTGTGTTGTCCTTTTCAGTTCATGGTGTGCGAGATGCTCCTTCATCAGTTGGTAAGAGAGGGAGGTAAAGCAAGGAAATGTATAGATTCTCTGTATAAACCCTACAGTCAATGGGACGTCATGGTACTTAAATGCTTCTGATACAAGCTAATTCCAAACAGCCATACTTCAGACCAATGGGGCACAGAATACCTTCGCACCGGCCCCCAAAACCAAGTGTTAAGGTGAAGCTTGTCAGCTAGATAGTTGGCCTCCATTTGGGGGCTGACTGAGAGAGTCCTGCAGAGAATCACTGGCCAAACTTGTTTGAGGCACTTCCTCTAACCCTGTCATAAAATTACAAAGAGACTTAGTCCTATAAGGGGGTAGGGGTACTTAACCATACAAATAACGACATACAAAATATTTATCAACTTATATGTAAGATTTCACACCACAACACCTGTTAACATTGAAAGATCTGAACTCAGTAATTTAGAGGGCTGTCCACATACTTTTGGCCATTAAGTATAATTGAACCATTTGTGAATTTATCAGTTTACTTATTCCAGGAAATGTTTTAGGACATGGGGAGCTTATCCTCAGTAGAATTAAGGCTAGACAGGACACATGTGATGAAATCTTAACAAAATGATTTTGAATATGTCTTTTAAATTTTATATGCTAGACTTTTTTCCCTTTTTTTTAAGCTAAAATATATCTGAAGTAACTAATACTGACTGATGGAGTCCATGATTCAGTAATATCAAATTCTAACTTGCAAATCAAAGTAGTACACAAATACTTTTTTTTTTTTCCACCTACATTACTAATCAAGATTCCAGTACTTTGTTATGTTTCCTAATTTGAACTGTTCATCTTACTGGCTTGTTTTTCTTTTTATTTAGCAGTTCCCTCGTGTCCTATGTTATGTAGCACATTCAGTCTTTCAATATCTAAATGTCAACATTAACAGTTTAACTGGAATTAACAAAGAGTCTTTGACAGGATCATGGGATCAAAAAATATCCGGCTTTTTTCTGGCACTTTACTTTTTAAAATAACTGTCTCTCATCCACTTTATTTTCCTTTCAGTGGTATTTAATAAGAGTCTAAATGTGCTAGTTAATTATTGCTATTGTGTGTTTTTGTATTTTATCCTTTATTCTTTGTGTTGTAGAGCAAAGCAATTTAGACTGTAGAATACTGCAATTTAAATCGACCGCAATGAACTGATGTTCAGATCTCCATTTCTCTGTGGAGCTTTCATGTTTTTCTCCTAGTACTCCATTTTTATCCCACATCCGAAATGCATTCATGATCTACCTGACTGGTGACTGTAAATCTGCCCTGACTAAGCACAGTAAGTGTATGCGCTCCTCTCAGGACTACCCAAAAAAGACATAAATCACTTGCAACGAGTGCAGAATGCAGCTGCTAGAATCCTAACTAGGAAAAGAAAATCCAAACACATTTCTCCAGTTTTGATGTCACTACACTGGTTACCTGTGTCATTCAGGATTGACTTTAAAATTCTGCTTATGGTTTATAAAGCCCCTAAATAATCTCGCTCCATCCTATATATCGGAATGTCTGACACCTTATATCCCAAATCATAACCTTATATCCTCAAATGAGTGTCTCCTTACAAATCCAAAAGCTAAACGTAAAAGAAGTGGTGAGGCAGGCGGCCTTCTGCTGTTATGCACCTAAAATCTGGAATAGCCTGCCAATAGGAATTCGCCAGGCTAATACAGTAGAGCACTTTAAAACACTGCTGAAAACACATTACTTTAACATGGCCTTTTTATAACTTCACTTTAACTTAATCCTGATACTCTGTATGTTCAATTCTTCATAATAACTATTCATGGTGGCTCTAAAATCCGTACTGACCCCTACTCTCTCTTCTGTTTCTTTTTCCGGTTTCTTTATGGTGGCAGCCTGCGCCACCTCCACCTACTCAAAGCATCATGATGCTCCAACATTGATGGACTGACAGCCATAAGTCTACGTAACCATCATTATCAAGTCCTTCCCTCAGAACCCTAAATCCAAAGAGGACTGTTTCATTTATGTTAGGTAGAATTCCCAGAGGGGACTGGGCGGTCTCATGGTCTGGAATCCCTGCAGATTTTATTTTTTTCTCCAGCCGTCTGGAGTCTTTTTGTTTTTTTCTGTCCTCCCTGGCCATCGGACCTTACTTATTCTATGTTAATTAATGTTGACTTATTTTATTTTCTTACTGTGTCTTTTATTTTTCTATTCTTCATTTTGTAAAGCACTTTGAGCTACTGTGTGTGTATGAAAATGTGCTATAGAAATAAATGTTGTTGTTGTTGTTGAGTGTTTTTATAAAATACGTGGGTTAGGGTGGATGGTTCCTTATTTGGCCGGAAAGCTGTGATAAAGGAAGGAGATGAATGGAGAGGAGTCCCAATTGGGTTGGTTAGCAGTAAATTTTCCCAGTCAGAAAGAAAGGATGAACAAACAAACTGTAAAGCAGGCCAATCAAAACTGCTTATCTTGATAAACTGTAACAGCTAATATAAGGATAGGTCAATGGCACCTCTCAAAGCACCCTGCAATAGGCCCCTTTTTCGATATAATCAACTTTAAACAGTCATCTTATATATAAACGTCTACACGTGGAAGTGTGTGTGTCTGTTTGTCCGGCCCGGAAGGGCGAGGCTACGGCATGAAGCTCAAAGAGCCGCTAATAGATAAGGGGGCCAAGCATGTCCACAAAACAAAACCGCCGACTCTGCTTTTCAATTTTCTTTTCTGAAGATTTCAATAGTTTCTAACAGCCCAGGGTTTATACAGCACAGGCTTACACAGCTAGTCTTATATGTAAACGTCTACTTGTGGAAGTGTGTTTGTCTGTCTGTCCGGCCCAGAAGTGAGAGGTGGAGTTGGGGTAAGGGCTCAACCTCCAAATAAAGAGTCACTCACTTAGCCACTATTACAGAAGCGAGGCAAGCACATCGGCAAAACGGTATCCCTTCTACTTTTCCTACCGCTGTTAATAACACAAGCGAGGCCAGCACATCGGTAAAACGAAACCTCAGAAGAAAGACAAAGTCGCTTTCTCACTAATGCACAAGTGATGCAAGGACGTCAGCAAAATGAATCCTCCTAGGAGAGAGATGCCCAGAGTAGTTCCTTTCAATTATCTGACATCTCTACATTTTAACTTTTTTTCTGATGATTTCAATAGTTCCTAGGAACCCAGACTTTTTACAGCATGGGCTGACACAGGTAGTAAAGTATATTAATCTTAAAAGGGAAACAACAAAGATGAAAACAGAAGTGACCTTATTCTTCCCCGACACACAATATAATAAGTGTAAATACAAATATTTACAGTGAAATACGCACCCCAGCCCCTCGTGAAGTTCACACAATAGTCCAGAGTTCTACCTGTCTTATTATACTGGGTGAATGATTTGTAGAAGTCGGCCAAAAGAATAATCTGAACATTTGAACGTAAAATGTTTCCAAAATCAGTACTGCACCATTATTAAAAAAAAAGAAATAAATAAATAAAAAGAACTTCAATGAACTCACCCGGGTCCGCTAGTCATAAGTTAGATCGATGCTGGACTCACAGATGATCATCCCTGGAGACAAACGCTGACCTTTGCCAATCTATACATCTCTTCATAGCTGTATTTCCTCTCACATGGCCAATGCAGATGTTGATCTGTTTAGCTAGTTTGCCAGTCTTTTTCCTCCAACTGCTGCCTTCCTTCTTTCAAATAAACAATGTGATGTATGCAAATTACCTCTGACACCAGACGTTCAGCATTCTGGGGTACCACCTGTCTAGTCCAAAACAGTCTGCATGGGCTGTCATCTTTGCCTGCACAAATAGACCAGACAGACATAGACATAGACTCCGGCCTTCAGTAAATGAATTAAATTCAGAAATGGATGAATGAATCAATCGATGAAGAAAGAATTCTGATTCACTTTGTCACTTTCACTTAACCATCGTTTTCCCACACGGACTGCACAGAATGAATCCAGAGGGTGGGTTTTTAGTCACTTATGTGGATAGCTGTCCCATCAATTGGCCTGATTGAGGAAAGCATGGAGAACCAGGAGTCTCATTGTCTATGGCGGAAATGTGCTTCATAGCAGCTATGCTGTCTGGTAATAAAGTTTGAATTCAAATCAAACTCCAATTCAAATTTAAATTGTGAAGAGTTTAGCATAACCTCTTAAAACCATTCAGGGGACTGAGAGTTAAGAGGAACCTGAAGCCATCAGAGAAGTGTACTTCTGTCCTTTGAAATAAACACGGTGGGGTTTGAGATTGTCACTCCATGCAGCAGTTCAATGAACTGAAAGCTACACACCAAGGTGACCATTTAAACATGGAAGGGACTTTGGTCTTGGAAGGTAGAAAGCAGTGAAAAGAATAGCAAGAGCGATCTGAGTGTTGGAGAAACTAATGAGCAGAGAACATCATTCAAGGTGGACACAGAAGTGATGATCTTTAATTTGTATGTTGTGATAGATAGATAGATAGATAGATAGATAGATAGATAGATAGATAGATAGATAGATAGATAGATAGATAGATAGATGCAGGAGAGATGGTCTGAGTGTAAGCAGCAGGTGTTGCATCCAATTTAGTCCCCCTTGACCCCCACAGCTTTGCAGAAATGTCAGTCAAAGATTAAAATCTGTCATGTTTCAAAATCAAAGCTAGAACAGAAATCAATACTAGACCTCACCCTTTTCTGTGTATCACTAAAAGGACCAAGTTCCATTCACTTAAAAAAAAGGGTTATTCGCCATTATGGATGCTCAATCCGCAGCAAAGGAACCTGCGAGAATGCGCATTTCTGTGGCTCATTCACAGATGACAATTACGAATGATGCTCGATTCTTTTCATATCACAGAAGAGGAACACAAACTAATAAATGACCTACAAATGATGGTGCACTGCAAGCTGCTGATTGCACCATGATAAAGTCTGACAATGCACCTGACTCAATTTTTATGAATCACAGACTTTCTCTTTGATGCACCCCCTGAAATGCCGTCTCGCATGCCGGTTTGTGAAGCCCTGCTATAAAAAAGGAAAATATTTTTGAGTGTGAAACTCAAGTTGAAACTTCCTAATATGTCTGTAGTGAACTGGCATGCCATCCTGGTTTCTTATACATGTGTTAGTACAATAGGCTCTTTTTCCTTGTGAAACTGCAATACAAAAAAAATATCACTTTGGAAAATGGATGACTATATTTATACACTGTGTTTCCATTTCCAGGGTGAATAAAATCAGGAAATGTTTTGCACGTTATAGCCTGGAAATGTCTGTCAGTGCTCCTGGAGACCCTGAAAATTGGGGTCTTGTCAGCACCATTGCGGTCTTCTTCAGGACAAGTAAACAGAAACACAGCAGACAAACCATATTTATACTCTACACTGTTAAAAATAAAAGTTCCAGAGTGAATCTTCAAAGTGATGCCATAAAGAAACAATCTTTATTTCCTTAAAGCACTATCCAGATGAAAGTTCCCAAAAGAACCTTGTGGTATAGCGGGTCCACATCTTAGAAAACAGCTGGCGATTTTTAATGAATAAATAATTAATTGGCAGGCTCAATCTCAGTGGGTGTCTGTACTCACACAGCTGAGGGGGTTGGGGGAGTAGTTGGGGTGAGACACATCTGCATGTGACGGTGTGGTCTTTCTCGATTATTTCATCTGTTTCCTGCAGTGTGCGATTGACACGCTCCATAAGGATGACCCAGCATGAGAAAAAGAGGTGGAACAATGAAAGGAAAGAAGATTAAAGTAAGGAGAAGGAAGCAGGCAGGACAACGGGAAATAGGGAAGCAGGCAGCCGTAAGGAGAGCCCCAAGAAGAGAGCGTGCGGTCAACACTTGGGGCTGCTGATGTGAATCACGTCTTATGGGGATGGAGTGCGAAATTAATAATGCAAAAGACTCTCCACTGAAGTCCGGGAAGGTGGTGGGAGTCATAGGTTCGGATTGTGAGCCTTACTGTGGTCCACAGGCAGTAAAGACCCAAGCCTGGGTCCGGATTAGAAACTCTGATGGGAGCAGAGGGGACCTGGTCCTGTAGTTAGAAGTATGGTTGTGTCTGTCTGAGAGACGTCTCCTCTGCTGTGAGTCTTCGAGAGAGGTGAGCAGAGGAGAAGTCAGTTTTTATAGGAGTGCACCAAGACTCACTTTTTCATGGACAGCTTCCTGCACTACGATTGTTAACTTTCATTTTACTGGATTTATTTATTGGACATTTTAACCTCCACCAGCACCTTTTATTTTACAGATTATTTATTTACTTATCAAACTCTTCCACTGCACTGTTTTAAACACTTTGGTTTTGACTGTTTTTAATATAAGCAATGAAGCACATATACCCCTTCCAAAATGTGAGCTTTGACCTCATCTGCCGGGCTCCTCTAAGTTACATTACTGATAGCTGTGGGTTCAAGAGGCTCATGGGATGCAACTGGTAGCATTGAGCTGACCCACACCATTACATTAATTATTAGATCCATAATAGGATCCATACAATAAATAACATTTGTGAAATACAAATACCTCATGATTTTAATCAAACTCTTGCTATAAACAATAGCATAAAGTAAGTTCAGGCTTTTCTAATCCATTATCGTCTTGCTAGTTTGACTGCCATACATTAATATTGCATCTTATTTTCTACATATTAGAAAGTTTTTCAAAGAGTCTCCGCGAACTATGATGTTTGCGGATGACATTGTGATCTGTAACGAGAGTAAGGAGCAGGTCGATGAGACCCTGGAGATGTTGAGTTATTGTCTAGAGTGGAGAGGAAAGAGGTCAGTAGGACCACCAAGGCAGAATACATGTGTGTGAATGAGAGGGAAGTCAGTGAAATGGTGAGCATGCAAGGAGTAGAGGTGGAGAAGGTGGATGAGTTTAAATACTTGGGATCAACAGTACAGAGTAATGGGGATTGTGGAAGAGAGGTGAAAAAGAGAGTGCAGGCAGGGTGGAATGGGTGGAGAAGAGAGTCAGGAGTGATTTATGACAGAAAAGGAAGGTCTACAGGACGGTAGTGAGACGAGCTATATTATATGGACTGGAGATGGTGGCACTGATCAAAAAACAGGAGACAGAGATGGAGGTGGCAGAGATAGCGATGTTAAGATTTGCAGTGAGTGTGACGAGGATGGAGAGGATTAGGAACGAGTACATTAGATGTGTCAGATCAGGTTGGACGGTGTGGAGACAAAGCCAGAAAGTCAAGATTGTGTTGGTTTGTACATGTGCAGAGGAGAGATGCTGGGTATATTGGGAAAAGGATGTAAAGGATAGAGCAGCCAGGTAAGAGGAAAAGAGGAAGGCCTTAGAGAAGGTTTATGGATGTGGTGAGAGGGGACAAGAATTTGGTGCATGTAATGGATCAAGATGGACAGAATGATATGAAAACTGGTGATCCCCAGCCGAAAGAAGAAGAAGATGGAAGCACACAGAACCAACTTTATATGCGAAGAACATTTCCCAGAATGATATGGTGCTTTGTCCAGCAATGGAACCACACAACCCAGTAAAGAACCATAAAGTCTCATTAATGTACCAGTATTTTTAAGAGTGTCCTTGGGCGTGCCATCAGTAAGCCCAATTCATACATTAACTTTGTATTAGGGTCAGAAATCAATTAGATGATTGTTTGTTTCACAAAATGCTACATAATATTTATCAAGTGGGAGTGGGTTCATTTCTACATATATTATAGGAATCCTAACGTTTAAGGCTAATCGTCATGATGGCTATATTTAGCATTAAAACAAACAAAAGCATTAGAAATCTCCTTTTATGCTTTTCTTAGCTGGTTTTGACTTATACTTCTGGGGGATTATTAATTTGCTAATTATGGAAAGCCCTTTGATCTTTTGTATGATTTAAACAGCCGCCAAATCTCTATCTTTTGAAAAAAAAAAAAAAGCAATTAGCAAAAACAAATTGTAGGCAGAATACGTGTGTTTAGGTTATTGCACCATTAAATATTAATATTGTCTCTTCCCTACTGTGCATTGAAAAGATTGTCTTTATTGTGCTTAATTTTTAATTTGACAAATTACAATATAAGGCAGTTTTCTGTAGGCTGTTTTGTCAGAGTGCAGGTTATGGATGAAGTAATAAAATGCCATAATGCAAAATTAGCTGCTAGTAAATAATTACAAATATGATTACTCAAGTTACTGTCTGCGTTACTCAAGCTTTTAGTGCAGGTACCGTGCTGATTTCATTATGAGCTTTGCATCTGTAGAAGGTTATAATAGTATGTTGAGATTTACCTCTGAAGCCCATTAAATGGTTTCAGAGCAATTAGGTAGAAACTTTAAAGAATGTTAAAAAAACAACTCAAATAACAGGTTATTCTGTGCCAAATTTGGGTAATGTTTGGCACTTAAGGTTCAGTAAGGGCAATGGCAAATGTATTGTGGCCCAGAAATAGTCCAGATGTTACCAGTCCCAATTAGGGATTTTCACTGTATAGATCTTCTGGGCCAAACATGGCTCAGACGCACTCAGTTGCATGTACAGTATGTCTGGCATTATAGTCAGGGACCAAATATAGTATGGCCCAACTGTCACCAGACTCATTTAAGCACACTTCTGTTAAAAGCCAAATTTCACCCTGGGGACATATAAAGTTTTATCTTTCTTTACTGGCCAAGTGTAGCCCATATGCAATCAATGACATGTAAACTTTTTTTGGCATTTTCATTATGGGCCAAAAGTGGCCCAACTGTATTCAACCATATGTTAGGGTTGCATACCATTTAGATTCTGGACTAGGCACTGCCCAAATACTATTAATCACAAGTGCAGTACGCCTGGCATTGGAGATTTGAGTCAAACAAAGCCGAACAGTAACTAGAAGTATCCAGGGGTTTTCATGGCATTCATTTTCTGGGCCTACTGCGGCCCAAATGTAATAAACCATAAAATAAAGCATGTGTGAGTCATTTCCATATTAAGCCAACAATATCCCAACTATAACTAGCCACATGTGCCTATGAAAGGCCATTTGGCAAGGAATCTTTAACTTTAATGTTCCTGTCAAACAAAACTGCATAGAAGTGTTAGGTACTTGTGATTACATGCAGTTAAGCAAGGAAGATCTAAAAAATAATGACATGAAGACTTTTTATTAATCCATAATTGTTTTACAAACACAAAACTAATTCATTCAATATTTGCTGTAACCTCACATCCTCAGTTTTCTTGGGGACACTTGTGTGCAGTTTCTGGGGTGTGTCTGTGCTCCGGCCCAAACCCTGCTTCATACAGCATATGGTCTTATTATGGTTGAGCTACAGCTGTGCTCTGGCCTAGTTGTGCATCACATGTTGTCTGATGAAGGTTTAGTTGTGGCTGAGCTCCGGCCCAAACCCTGCTTCATATATAGTTAGGTCCATAAATATTCGGACAGAGACAACATTTTTCTAGTTTTGGTTCTGTCCATTACCACAATGAATTTTAAATGAAACAACTCAGATGCAGTTGAAGTGCAGACTTTCAGCTTTAATTCAGTGGGGTGAACAAAACGATTACATAAAAATGTGAGGCAACTAAAGTATTTTTGAACACAATCCCTTCATTTCAGGGGCTCAGAAGTAGTTGGACAATTGACTCAAAGGCTATTTCATGGGCAGGTGTGTTCAAGTCCGTCATTATGTCTTATCAATTAAGCAGATAAAAGGCCTGGAGTTGACCTGAGGTGTGGTGCTTGCATGTGGAAGAGTTTGCTGTGAACAGACAACATGCGGTCAAAGGAGCTCTCATGCAGGTGAAAGAAGCCATCCCTAAGCTGCGAAAACAGAAAAAACCCATCTGAGAAATTGCTACAATATTATGAGTAGCAAAATCTACAGTTTGGTACATCCTGAGATAGAAAGCAAGCACTGGTGAACTCAGCAACGCAAAAAGACCTGGACGTCCATGGAAGACAACAGTGGTGGATGATCGCAGAATCATTTCCATGGTGAAGAGAAACCCCATCACAACAGCTAGCCAAGTGAACAACACTCTCTTCAGGGGGCTGGCGTATTGATATCCAAGTCTACCATAAAGAGACGACTGCATGAAAGTAAATACAGAGGGTGGACTGCAAGGTGCAAGCCACTCATAAGCCTCAAGAATAGAAAGACTAGATTGGACTTTGCTAAAGAACATCTAAAAAAGTCAGCACAGTTCTGGAAAAACATTCTTTGGTCAGATGAAATCAAGATCGACCTCTACCAGAATGATGGCAAGAAAAAAGTACGGAGAAGGCGTGGAACAACTCATTATCCAAAGCATACCACATCATCTGTAAAACACGGTGGAGTCAGGCAGTGTGATGGCTTGGGCGTGCATGGCTGCCAGTGGCACTGGGACACTAGTGTTTATTGATGATATGACACAGGACAGAAGCAGCCAAATGAATTCTGAAGTGTTCAGAGACATACTGTCTGCTCAAATCCAGCTAAATGCAGTCAAATTGATTGTGCGGCGTTTCATGGCACAGAAGGACAATGACCCAAAACATACAGCCAAAGCAATCCAGGAGTTTATTAAAGCAAAGAAGTGGAAAATTATTGAATGGCCAAGTCAGTCACCTGATCTTAACCCAATTGAGCAGGCATTTCACTTGTTGAAGACTAAACTTCGGACAGAAAGGTCCACAAACAAACAGCAACTGAAAGCCGCTGTAGTAATTGCCTGGCAGAGCATTAAAAAGGAGGAAGCCCAGCATCTGGTGATGTCCATGAGGTCAAGACTGTCATTGCCAGCAAAGGGTTTTCAACCAAGTATTAGAAATGAACATTTTATTTCCAGTTATTTAATTTGTCCAATTACTTTTGAGCCCCTGAAATAAAGGGATTGTGTTAAAAAATGCTTTAGCTGCCTCACATTTGTATGCAATATTTTTGTTCAACCTACTGAATTAAAGCTGAAAGTCTGCACTTCAACTGCATCTGAGTTGTTTCATTTAAAATTCATTGTGGTAATGGACAGAATCTAAATTAGAAAAAAGTTGCCTCTGTCCAAATATTTATGGACCTAACTGTATGGTCTTATTATGGTTGACTATGGCTGTGCTCTGGCCTAGTTGTGCTTCACATGTTGTCCGATGAAAGTTCAGTTGTGGCTGAGCTCTGGCCCACACCATACCTGAGATGTGGTTTGATGATGGTTGATTTGAGTTATTGAAGTCACATATGGATGAGTTCATCGCCGTCATTCCATAATGGTATGTGGGCCAAATGAAAGTGGTGATCATGGGCCTTTGCTGGGCCATTACTTATTTGTCATCTGAAAGATAGTTGTAAGATCTCAGATGATTGCTTCTTCCAACAAGCTCACTGCTCAGATCCCAGTGGTTAAACAGAGTGACTGTAACAAAAGTTACAACAATCCCTTCTGCTCCAATGGTTGGAAATGGAGCCATTTGTCCAAACCTTGGTAGAAAATAGCAAATGGAAGCAGCGAAAGAGCAGAGGAAGCACATCAAATACTGATTGAATGTAGTTTTGTTTTGTTTGTAGAAGGTTTATGGATTAATAAAAAGTCTTCATGTCATTATTTTTGGGATCATCTTTGCTTAACAGAATTTAATCTCAAGTGCCTAACACTTCTATGCAATTTTGTTAGACATGGACATTAACCTCTTAACTGCCCTCTGTCGGATATATCCAGGCATCGTAGCGTTATTGCTGACGCCTTAATGACAGAATTATCCGGCACATTTGCCTATGGTTATGTGAATGCCTGGCGCGTAGTATAACTGACGGTTTGGCGTAGGTATTATTACTACATTGTATTTTGACAACTCTGTGGTTGTATTGGCCGGAAATAACCATTGTTTACTTTGTGATTCGGAAGTAAAAGTTGTGAATATGACGAAACGTAAACTGACTTCAAGTGAGGTTTTGTAGGCGATTTTGGACAATAATTCTGATCACAATTTTAGCAGTTCTGAAGACGATTTTAGCGACAATGATGATCAGCAACTTGTGCTGCATGATACTGTGAATGACGACGCATCGGATGATGGCGATGAGTGGGCAATGAGCCAGATAAGAAAGACCAAACCGTGACTGCTTGTTCAAGCTACGTCCTTTGATTGACCATTTATTTGAAACATTTCAGTTGCGCTACGTACCAGGCCTGTCAGTTGCAGTTGATGAAAGTTTATTGTTGTGGAAGGGCCGCTTGAAAAGGGCAAGGTTTGGTATCAAGATGTTTTGCTTAGCTGAGAATTCAGGTTACATTTATAGATTTTGTGTATACACTGGCAAAGAGGATCCTATGAGTAGTATTTCAGCAGTGTTGCCAGACGAATGTAAGTTTGTGCAGTTCCCTGCTTTGGCCTGTGGCACAGCAAACTCAAATACTGAGAATGAAACTATGATTAACCGAACTACTTCGATAGCTTTTGACTGTTCCGTTTTGTAGTAGACACTAAATCCAGAAGCCTGGAAAATGTACATTTTTGTGTTTAATTACACGTTTGCCCATTTATAGAACTTGCACAACATTTAGTGGTAAATACTGCTTGAATAAATGTAAAAAATAAAAATCTAAAGTTGTTCAGATTTCGCCCGGCTTGGGGAATATTTATGGATTTGGCGGTTAAAGGGTTAAAGTTCAAGTGTCCCTGCCAAATGGGTCTTTCATAGACACATGTGGCTACCTGCACCTGGGTTATTGTTAGTCAAAAACTAAAAATGACACACATACTTTACTTTATATTACTAAAGTAGGGAATTTAAATGGAGCAAAGTTGTCACTCTGCTGTTTGATATCATCGTGTGTCCCATACTGAACATGGTCCAGACAAAGTAAAGGGAAAAGTTGTGTGAGGAGGTCAGAAAGAAAATAATAGACACGCATGTTAAAGGCAAAGGCTAGAAGACCATCTCCAATCAGCTTGATGATATTGTGACATCAGCTGCAAATATGATTAAGAAGTTTCAGGTCCAGAGCACTGTAGCCAATCTCCCTGGACGTGGCTACAAGAAGAAAATTGACCCAAGAATTGTCAAAAAGAAAATGAGAATGGTAGACGTCATCTATTGCCTTTGAAGTCACAATGGGCTCAATGGAAGAAGACCCAGGGGGACTCCACTGTTCAAACAAAAACTTAAAAATCCCACTCTGGAATTTGGTAAAATGCATATTGAAAAGCCACAATGCTTCTGGGAGAATGAACTTTGGAACAAAACTGGAACTTTCTGGCAAGTCACATCAGCTCTGTGACCACCAATGAAAGAACGGTATTTTCAAAGAAAAGAACACCATAGTCTAACTTATGTTTTGGGGTTGCTTTGCTGTGTCTGGCATGGGGTGCTTTGAATCTTTGCAGGGAACAATGAAATCTGAAGACTATCTAGACATTTTTGAGTGAAACGTACTGCTTCAAAGAGGATAAGGAGCCAAAACACACAGCTAAAAGTACCCAAGAATGGCTAAGAACAAGATATTGGACTATTCTGGGGTGACCTTCTATAAACCCTAATTTGAATGCCATTGAATATCCAAGGAAAAAACTGAAAGGTGCAGTCTGGAGAAGAACCCCCTTCAAACCTGACACAGCTGAAACAGTTTGCTCAGGACGAGTGGGCCAAACGACCTTTGGACAGTTGAAGAAGTCTCAAGGCAAGATCCAGGAATCGTTTGTGTGCAGTGATTGCAAACTCTAAAGCTTATTATTTGAAATGTGCTATTATTGAAAATATTCTGTTGAATAAAAACTCTAAAGCAAAGTGTGATTTTTGTTAAATATGGAATAAACAGTGATGGGTGACAATTACTTTTTCCCGTTTCACGTTATTTCAGAGGCAATTCTGGGTAATTCTTTTTTCGTGAATGGGTACCAACAAATGTGTCTATGTCTGTATATATTGAACTTATTAGTGTGTTGTACATGCGACAATAGACGTCAAGTTGATCTTGATCATATGTTTCTTTTGCTGTGATTTTCCTCACACAGGAAGTGCACAAATCACTTGAAAATACGTATTCTATTATGTATCCAGTGTATTACCCCTTCTATTTTCTATGCATCATTATAATTAAAATGTACAAAAACTTTGGTTCCGTCTCTTTTTCTGGAAACTAGATGCTTTTTGCTTTGTTAAAGTACCTCAGGAGTTCCATATTGTCTCCCAGCATGGTCGAGCAGACCAACATTTGTGAGGCTTATGGACTGTGTTTCTGATACGGATGTGAGCAACGCTGGACTACCACATATCCTTCTCTCTTCAATTTGTAGACCTCAACCATGTCACTTACAGAAATTCTCAGTTGATTCAGCACTTGTGGGGTGTATTGATAAAGGGGATGAAACAGAATATAGGAGTCAGATGGAGAACTTTCTTTCCTGGTGCAAAGAGTATTGTCTGCCACTTCACATCAGCAAAGCCAAGGAACTGCTGATTGATGTTTACGGCATCAAAGAGCCTCTATGTCAGGTCACTATGAGAGATGAATGACAGGTGAGTGGTGTCACACACGTGCAGGTAGGAGTCAACTAAAGGACCTGACATAATGGCAATTCCATGTCCAACCAGGGGGCAGCGGCTTGTACTAACTGTCTTTCTCGATCCTTTGCAGACCATTCTCGGGAAATCCCACAAGAGTTCCAGCGCCTTCGATGACATTATTTCTGGTTCTGGCACCTTTGATCATTTCACTTCCCGTCCCCACCTCTGATGATGTCACTTCCGGTGTCCACCTCTGATGATGTCACTTACTACACTAGGTCTTTAAAGCGGCCATCTTGAAACAATACCGTCTGTTCTGTTTTGGGCTAAGTCTTGTGAACAACTCACAATCTTTAACTATGTTTTTGCATTCAAGGCACATTATATGGGTGGCTGCCCCTTTATGATGTCTGTTTTTCATTCTTGTGACAGTGGTAATGTGTGATAAGTGAACTTTGTTTCATCAGCAAAACCAAGGAACTGCTGATTGACTTTTTTACAGCATCAAAGAGCCTCTATGGCCGGTCACTATTAAAGGAGTGCATGTGGACGTGGTCCATTCCTACAAGTACTTGGTGGTCCACATTAATGACAGGTTTGGCAGAGAAACTATGGAAGAAAGGGCAGATCAAGTGCTTGCTAGTTATTAGAGTGTATTCCTTTAATATGGGTAATAACATCCATAACATCTTCTACAACTCCATGATGGTCAGTGAAAATTTCTATGCTGTGGTGTGCTGGGCTGGTAACATTAGCAAACTAATTAAAAGAGCAGGCTCAATTATAGGACACACTCTGGATCCCCTGGACTTGTAGAAAAGGAAAGAAATAAAAGGAAACTGAGTGGCATTATGAACAATGCTGCACATCCCTTCTCTGACACACCAACACTGAGGACTTTCAGCAAACAAAGTATTCAGCAGAAGTTTGTCACTGTGATATATGGCCGGCTATTCATCCCGGCCAATACCCCCACGCCACCAGGTGAAGCCCTCCCTGCAGCATTGAGATGCCCCTAAAGCCAGCAGGGAATTATGGACATTGGAGTTTTCCTCTACAGCCCTGCTGGATACCACGGGGGCCGCTGAAAGGTGCTGCAGGGTGGAACAGTGACTATTTGCCCTACACCCTGGAAGTACGTCCGAGTCACATGGACAAGAGGAATGATGTGCTTCCGGGTTGAAGAAAAAGGAGTTTTTATGTGACCCGGAAGTGTTCCTAGGCACATGGACAGAGAGAGCGAAACACTTCCGGGTCAAGGACTATAAAAGAATGGGAAAACACCAGAGCATTGAGCTGAGCTGGGTGGAAGGGTGGCAACGCGTCTGGGAGTGGTGGAGTAATCATTGATTATTTTATTGAGATGTATTTAATGAGTATTGTGGAGAGGAAGGTGCTTGTGCACTGTACTATTGTCCAAATAAAGAATTATTGGACTTTTACCTGGTGTCTGACGTATTGTCCAATGGTTCAGTAAGACGATACTGCCCTCTATCTGTCACATCACTGAAATGCAATCGTGGCTCCTTTATACCAACAGCAATATTCCTGTATACTACCTCATGGGGATTGGGACTGCCAAGTCATTCTGGCATGTGTTTAGACCATATTATGTAAATTTAGTTATTTATCAATTTATATATTTATTTATTTGAAGAGCTTCAGAGAATAGCCGCATTTGCCCATGGGGATAAATAAAGTGCTGTCAATCTGTCTATCTAGCGATGAAATATTTGGACTAAAATGTTGGTTTGTCTTACAAGAAGAAGAAATTCCAATGTACTTTATATATGTTATAGTACCAGTACTACTGCTGTTGCAAGGATATTTTTATTATCGCTGCTATGCTGCATTATATATTATTTCAGAATTGTTGCTTTTACTTGAAAATTAAAAAATTGGCACATTATTCAATATTCTGTCTTTTCATCCTTTCTGTCTTTGAGAAAAGTCAGAAAAAAAATGTACGAGGAAGAAGCAAAGCAGAGATTAAAGAGAGAAACAGCAAAGCCAGAAATATTTACTCAAGAATCAAAGTTCAGAGCAAAGGCCTATCCTAGAAATACTCACGTGGTTCCCAAATAATTCTCAAATCCAATTTCAGATGATGTGAGTCTGTGCTAAGTGAACGGTCACGCCAATGATGTCAGCATCGCACAATCTGGTGCATCCAAGAAAGAATTCCAATTATATCGAGTAATGTGTGATCCTCAAAATGGTGATGGCCAGGAGCAAAGCAGAATGATGTTGAAAAAGAATGGCCTTCTCTTATGTGTTAAATTTCTTATTTTTCATGTTAAGCTTGGATAAAATTGCAAACTTAAAAAAATACTCTAAATAAAAGAAAATTAATGCCAGAAAATGATTCCCTGAGCAATAAAATACCAAAAAACACATAAAGATTATTTTTACAGTTTTAGGAAAGTCTGAGAAAAATTACATACAAGCAGGAATTATAACATATGCATTATATACCTATACACATTTCATCTAAAGCTGCAGAACAAAATGGAATGAGCCAGTCTCTCTTGAGTTCTACAACCACTGGTTGGCTGCCAATATTCAATTCTTCAGAGGATCTGAATAATAAAATATTTTGTAAGAACAAATATAGAAAATCCTTTGAAGTATTGAGTGTAGTCATTAGAATGTTGTCCATTTTAAATCATAATCTTTTTTCACTGTGTCACGTTCATTTGTTACCTTTCAGTGGTCACTCATTTGTTATTTATTGCTTTTCATTCATGCCACATCACTACTCACTGACCTTGCTGTAGATCGGTTTCCACTCATTACGATTCACTGATCACTCATCACTACTCACTTGTCATGCTTCATTACTCACTTGTTGTTCATCCTGTAATATTAATTTCTGACTTGCCACATTTAATTTTCATTACTTTATTTACCCTTTTTCTTTAGTAAAACACATCCCAATTGAGTAGGAGGTACAAAGGTAGGTTGCTGGGTTAGGAATATGTTAAAGGAGCTGTAAATGCAATACCTATATCAACGAAATACATCTATAAAGAATGCAGTACAATAGCCATACTTACCACTGTTCAGAGCATTGGTGAATACTATTGGCATTAATCAAAATTAAATGGTCTGAAAGGGAAAGTACTTCATAACAAAATAAAACAACATATACATTCATGTTTTAAACATTGAGTACACTGTATCCTTTACACGTATAAAATCTTTCCTGTTAATTTCATTATTTTAGATGATTTCTTAATCATCATTATTTACGGTACTGAAATCTGGGTTAATTATGGTTTATACTTGAATGTTATTAGTTTTGTTAAAAGAAAATTGAAAAGAAAAATGACAAGTGATGACTGAAAACTAATAATTGATGAATGAAAAGTGACGAGCAAAGCATGAGTAGTGATGTGTGATAAGCAAGACATTACAAATGACATGGAATAAACAGAGATGAGAGACAAAAATATAGTGATGTGTGATAAATGAGAAGTTACACAGAACAAGGAATGATTACAGATGAGTGACAAGAGGGTAGTGATGTGTGATAAGTGAGAGGTTGCAAATGACAAGTATACTAATAAAAGGCAAAGCCCTCACTGACTGACTGACTGACTGACTCATCACTAATTCTCCAACTGCCCGTGTAGGTAGAAGGCTGAAATTTGGCAGGCTCATTCCTTACAGCTTACTTACAAAAGTTGGGCAGGTTTCATTTTGAAATTCTACGCGTAATGGTCATAACTGGAACCTATTTTTTCATCCATATACTATAATAGACTTCTGCTCAATGGCCGTGGGAGGCAGAGTTACGCCTCCCACGTAATTTAGTGCCTGCCCATATAAGGCCATCCGTCAGCGGCAATCCAATAGAAACACTGCCGATAAATATTCACGGGTGAAGGTCTGTGCTTATGCAGACGAAGATGAGATGGTCAGGGTGGTGTTTGGCACAAACTCAGCGAAACTGCGAGAGAAACTTTTAAGTGCCGGGTCTTAGCTAACATTAAATAAAACCATGGACATCGCACGAGATGGCGCAAGCAGAGCTGGGAACCTTCGATGCATGTACACCGAGCGGCTCACATGAACCGACGCAGTACACAGACAAAAAACAACAATTCCAAAGAGTGCTGAACAAAAACCGAATTACACAGTTGAGAAGGCAGCAAAAAAACATGAAGCGTGTGACACATACAAGCATATTCATAAGTGCAACTACTGCGGAAACAAAGCACACGGTGAAAAAAGTCAATGTCCCGCTAAAGGAAGACAGCGTAAAAAAAAACCCGTGCATGCAGTGTGTCAGGTCTCAGATAAAGAGGAAGACAAGCTGTTTATTGATGCAGTAAGAAAGGAATCGATGAATGAAACCTGTTATCTTTACAAAGATTGACAAACACGGATTGTAATTTGAACACTCACGCACAATTTGAGGGCTCTAATAATGTTAAAAAATGTATTTAGAAGGTCGTAAACAGGTTTTCTATACTCTAACTGCGAAAATATTCGATTTATAAATAAAGAATCCTACTTCGCGAAAATTCATTTATCACGGTAGAGTCTGAAACGGATTAACCGTGAGAAACAAGAGTTCACTGTATATGTATATGTGTATATATATATATATGTGGATGTATGTGTATATAAATATATATATATATATATATATATATATATATATGTGTGTGTATATATATATATGTGTATATGTATATATGTAGATATGTATGGATATGTATATATATATATGTTTATATGTGTGTGTGTATATATATATGACAGCAACACTCATCACTCACAACAGTGGCAAAACAATTACATTGACAATCATGTTATGTTATTTTCAAAATGTTTCCTTTTCTTTTTCATCACTTCTTTAACACACTACTTCTCCGCTGCGAAGCGCGGGTATTTTGCTAGTGTGTTATAAGTGAGATGTTACAAGTATAGAGGAGGAATTAGTGAGGAGTGACAAGGAAGAAGATGAGGAAGAATCAGAGATGAGCAACAAGTGAGTGGTAATATGTGATAAGTGAGAACTCACAAATGATGAAGAATAATGAGAGATGAGTGACAGGTGAGTGGTAATGTGTGATAAGTGAGATGTTGCAAGTATAGAGCAAGAATTAGTAATGAGGGACAAGTTACAGAAGATGAGGAAGACTGAGAGATGAGTGACAAGAGAGTAGTGATGTGTGATAAGTGAAAAGTTGCAAAAGATGAGGAATAACGAGAGACTAATGACAACAGAGAAGTAATGCGTGATAAGCGAGAAGTTACAAATACAGAGAAAGAATTAATGATGAGTGACAAGTGAGTAATTATGTGTTATAACTGTTACAAATGACTAAGATGAAAGAGTGATGAGCGACAAGTAAGTAGTAACTTGTGATAAGTAACAAGTTACAGTGGATTTGAAATGTATTCAGACCCTTTCATTTTTGTATTGTAGTTTTAAAATAAATTAATTTGCCATTTTTGCACATTAATCTGAGTTGAATAATCTATAATGACAAAATTAAAACATTCAGACAGTATTAGCAATCAAATATTTCAAATTGCTCATTAATAAAAACTAATCAGGTCCTTTGCTGTGGATCTAAAAATTGTTCTCAGGTGCATCTTGTTTGCTTGATTGGAGTCTACCTGTGGAAAATATAAATGACTGAATATTGTTTAAAAAAGCATATACCTGTGAATGTAAAGTCCCACAATTCACCTTGCATGTCAGCACAAAATCAATGCCATGAACGTCAAGAAACTCTCTGTGGACTGTGAGTGGTGAGGCATAAATCAAGGCAAGGATTTAACACCATTGAGTGTTTCTGTTATTGGTGAGTTGCCCGCAATTGGCATATGCTCTTGAACTCCATTGAACTGAAGGTAGACTGGGAAATAAGGACACATTGCATCAAAAAGATGCTCCATCAAAGTGTTCAGTGCTTTTATTCTCAATCAAAACAAAGAAATGTGCAAACGTGCTGTGCAAAAATCACAGTCTTCTTATATAATACACCACCGTGGCTATCCTTTTGTCTGTCCAGGATTTTAAATCACCTGTAGCTGGCAAACCATTTGAACTATTGACCTGAAATTTGGTACACATATACTACGCGACCTCTACTGTCCGCTTTCAAGGTAATGATTTTTATTACTTTTTATTTTATTTTATTGTAGAGTCAACTCTCAGCAGTTCACAGCAGGATGGCTGTGTGGCGCATGTGTATAGGAGCTGTTCTCATTCCCTACCACCTTCGCCGTCACTTCCCCTACCTCTTCATATCTAAAATAATTCTTGAGGCAGATTGAACACTTAATTGCCAGCTTAAGTGAAAAATTAAGAAAAACATACTAAGTAATTGCAACACAAAAACTGACTTAATCAGTTTTAAGGTGAAAAGATACTGAAGGAAGAAGAGAAGAAGCAGGCTGCTAGGGTAGAGAAAACAAGAGCTGCTCAGGAAGCATCAAGTGCATCAGCCTCTGAGCAAACGAATACTAAACGTACAGAGAAATAGTATGAAAACTATAAGTCAAGTGTATTCACTGCACGTTATCATGCTGTCCAATGTTACTGGTAAATAAATATTTCAGTAAAAAGCAGTGTCCAGTAAGGAAGTTAAAAACAATTAATGATCGAATAAATATTCCATTGAAATCAAGGGTAAAATCAAAGCAGAATCTGTCTTGAAAATACTCTTCAAAGTGCTGCGTTTTCTCTCTCTTCCTCCTTTCACTCTCTCATTCCACTCAGCCATCTTAAAAATTAACTACTTGCAAGCTACAAAGGGTTAAAAGCTAAACAAAGCTGTTTTGCTATAGTAAAAGGTTATTTACTGTATATGGGTGCTTGTCATAAGACAGGGTGAAGTAAGTTGACCTAGGGTAATTTCCTAACTTTAGGAGCTTGTCTATTAGGACACGTACACAAAAAAAAAACAAAACAGATGGCCGATTTTCTGCAAGATAAGATGAAATTTTTAAATAAACAATATTATGCTGTTTCAATAGTAAGGGGAACGAGGAGGGAGGAAGGTAAGAAAATATAAAAATAAGCTGACTGAAAAACAAGATGCTCTTCTGCTTTGCAAAGCATGAATCCATGTAGTCATCTGTGACTGAATAAACGCTGATTGATTGAACTACTCCCGTCTTCCTCAGAAATCTTCTTCCACAGTCAACATCTGCTGAGATGACTTGAGCCTGATTCCATCATGCTTTACACCTTCCTCGACATCCACAGAATCCCTAGGAGCAAAAATCACTCCTGCGTTTTGCTTTTCAGCAGAAGTGATCCGGTCCACCCCAGGAGTGATTTTTAAGTGCTCCACCATGGCAATTCCCTTACCTCTTCACCACCCTTAATCCACACTGGCTCCTAACTGATTTCATTCTCTCTTTTCTCTTCAACCATATTTCTCCATCTTTTCATTATTTACTACCCCAACCTTTTAGTTTACTCTGGGTCTTTTTATACTCCTTGTAGATGCAACATCTGTGAAAAGCTGACAAGAACAGCTATGACGATTGCCTTCCTGTTAATAAATAATCAGCTCATTTGAACAAAGAATCCAAGATGCACTGTTCTGACTAAAAACCTGCACACAACCATGGACCCCTAACTCACATCACCACAGTTTCTAGGAGTATAGTAGCCTCAATAATTATGGAATGAAAGAAATTTGGAACCACCAGAACATTTGCTAGAGTTGGTGGTCCGGCCTAACTTAGTAACCAGGTAAAAAGGGCCTTGATCAGGAAGGTAACTGAGAACCCAATGGTCACTCTAACAGAGTTGTTTACTCAGATGGGTGAACCTGTGAGAAGACGGACCAACTCAGCAGCACTCCATCAATCAGGCATTCATGGTGGAGTGGCTAAGTCCCACTCTGTAAGTATGAGATTATGATTCTTTGGACTGATAAGACACAAAGCGAATTCCTTAGGCAGAACTCCAAGCACTAAGTTTGTTGAAGACGAGGCACTGTTCTTCACCTGCCTAATACCATAACTACGGTCAAGCATTGTGGTGGCAGCATCATGCAATAGAGGTGCTGGGACAGGGGGACTGGTCAGAACTGAGGGGAAGGATAAACAAAGCCATATATATAGAGGTTCTTCGAGGAAAACCTGCTCCAGAATGCATGTGGCAGTTCTCCTTTCAGCATGAAAATGACCTGAAGCATACTGCCAGGACAATAATGGACAAGCTTTGGGACAAGTCTCTGAGCAGCCAGTTAAACTCCAAACTTGGAACCCCATAAAACCTGACCTGAAGATGTCGGTTTACTTCCTATTCAATCTAATGGAGCTTGAGAGGATCTGCTGGGAAGAACTGGATAAACTGAAGAGAACCATGATCCAGGAATGTTGATCTGAGCTCACCTCTGACCTGCCAATTACAATGTCTCTTCCAGTGTCAAGGATATTGTAGTACAAAAAATAAATTAATAAATAAACAAACAAGATGATGTCAGTATTGACTAGTGAGATATGGAGGTTCACCAATGTGACAGAAACTAAATCCTTCTGCTTTTTCTTACATCCTTTGAATATGGAATTAAATAGGGGCACCCAAAGGGGACCCCGACCCTTTATAAAGCGCCTTGTTGTCTTAAGGCCAGATTGTTGAATCTTTGAGTTATGTTTTATATTATGCAGGCCGATTGAAGTCAAGCCTGGTTTTGCTCTACTGCTCACTCTTATTATCCTTATACTAGTGACGGTTGGATAATAATTAGATGAATGAAAAAAGCTAACAGAGTGATAGTACAGTAGTTTGCTTTGTTGCCTTCTATCTAATGTTGCATTTTTGGATTAAAGCCTGAAAACATTCATTGTCTAAAACTGACATTGAAGGGAGTAGTAACTAAGTTCATTTTGAAGAAATGAAAGTCAATGCTTTTGATCTTTTTTACTGTACTGTGGTAACCTTTTATTTGAGATATTGAGAGAATATTCATTTAGAGGAATATATATTTTCGATAGCATTGTATCTTGGTCTGGCACATTTGAGAAGCCATAAGTGATTGGTCCATTTTCAAGTCAGATCCAGACCCTGGTCATTGAAAGCACGAATCATACATAATAGTAGATGATCGAGTACAGTAATCAGACTGATTCATTGGCTGTTTAAGGCAACTTGCATTCTGGTTAAATTAATCTCAAAATGGTACATTAGTGATGAGGAATAATGAAGGTGCTAGGAATGCTGAGAAAGCTGTTGTGCATCACATCAAACAGTGATTAAAAATGTAACAGTTGTTTGGAGCACTTGATCAAGGTTATCTAGGGAAACATGTTAAAGTATAAATATCTTTGAAAGGGCAAGTAAGGCCACTGAATTCAGATGTTCATTTACATTGCTGTTTATTTAATACAGCACACTGTATCAGAGGCCATCCAGAGTCACTTGGCTCTCTGTGCTTGTGGGATGGGATTTGGCTGACAACTGATATAGGAATAGGCAGATTCAAAAAATGAATAAAGCGATAACTGGATAGATAGATATTTTTAATACAATAAACTTTTATGAGCCACAGAAGATGTCATTTTCAGTTACCAGAACACTGGAACAGTAAATGTCCCTAACTGGGGCGCCCCATGGCTCGGATTGGAATTACTACTTGACAAGCCCCAAAGTTGTCTTCCAAGTAAATGTGTGTAATAATAGATAGATAGATAGATAGATAGATAGATAGATAGATAGATAGATAGATAGATAGATAGATAGATAGATAGATAGATAGATAGATAGATAGATAGATAGATAGAGGCACTATATAATAGATAGATAGATAGATAGATAGATAGATAGATAGATAGATAGATAGATAGATAGATAGATAGATAGATAGATAGATCAGGGCCGTCTTAACAGCATTATAGGCCCCTGGGCAAAGCAGTGCACTGGGGCTCCTACCTACACAACCACTCACAGGAATAAAAATGTAAATGGTCGATAAAATTAAACATATATTTATTGCATTGGTACTTCCAGCAAAATCAGTGTTTATTTATTTATTTATTTATTTTTTTATTAATTTTATTACAATCCATACAAAGCAATCAAGATTTTACAAAAAGAAAAATTGAGGTAAGAACAGATCGATCCCCACACCCGGGGAGAGAGAGCAAGCCAAATAACGTTAAATTTAAGGCTTGTAAACATACCTAATTTTAAAAAAATTCTCTGTGCTTTATGAACTTATTTTAAAATATTACTGATTAGATCCTGCCATGTTTTGAAAAAGGTCTGTACAGATCCTCTAACTGAGTATTTGATTTTTTCCAATTTCAAATAATATAACACATCGGTTTCCCACTGACTTAAAAGAGGAGAGTTTGGGTTCTTCCAGTTTATCAGAATGAGTCTGCGTGCCAAGAGTGTAGTGAATGCAATCACAATTTGTTTGTCCTTCTCCACTTTAAACTCCTCTGGAAGAACCCCAAACACAGCTGTTAATGGGTTAGGAGGGATTGTGAGTCCACACACAAAATCACAAAATCAGTGTTTAAACGTTAAAAAACATGTTGTCAAGCAAAGATTAATCAATACAAACGTTTGAACAATATAACATGAGCTATGAAAAACACAAAAATTTCAACATATAAATAATATTCAATTGGTAAACCATACAGACGGAGATGGCACAGTATGAAATTACTAGGAATTATTTATTATTAATCAAGTGTTCAACACAAACATTTGCAAAATTTCTTTGCAGAGAATTTAGCTGAAGTGATGTTAATATGCTTGTATGTACAAATATATATGAAATAACTAGTGTATATGAATTATTAAATCATATATTTATCATGCAATCACAGGGAAAATGAACTATGGTATAAGCAATCCAAAAAGCAAAACAATCGATTCACTTAAATGGATACTTTGAATGAATCGCTGAATCAAAATGCCCATCACTACCCATGAGTTAAGAATTATCAGAAAATTTCTGCAAATGACCTGATGTGTTGTTATATTTCTAGTCTGAGGTGTACTGAGTGAAGAGAAAAGCCGACAGACCTGTTCCTTGTGGTGCTCCAGTGTTGCTCACACAGTCCTTGATCCTCATGTACGATGCACTACTTGACAGATAGTCCACAGGCTCACCCACCTGCACATCTCTGAGTTTACCCCTTAACAGAGATGGTTGTGTGGTACCGAAGGCACTGGAGAAATCAAAAACCTAACAGTGCCACCAGCTTTGTCCAGGTGAGCATAAGCCTTGTGGAGCAGACAGCTACCTGACTATCTCTTATGTTACAACACAGAGATCAGAACACCAATGCTTTCTTACACACAGAAAATGTAAAGCTGCCAGTTAATCTAACATACAAATTTGTGGGACATGGGTAGAAGTACTCAGGTGAAAAAAAAACACTAATACACATGGAGAACGTGCAAGGCTTGTAGTTGAAATCAGAATTTTGGGCTATAAAGTAGAGACATTACATAACGATTATGCCACTGTGTTACACATTTTACAAAAATTCTCAAACCAGAATTATCCAATTTAATGCTGCAGTGGGGTCCCGTCAACATCAGGATGAAATTTCAATCCTCGCGGGATGCAAGTGCATTAGAGGGTCCATTCACTTTCAAGGGGGTCAGTTTAAGTCACCAGTTAACCTAACATGCACATCTTTGGGATTTGGAAGGAACAGTAAAATACCTCAAGAAAACTTTACACAGACGTAGGGAGAGTATGTGCAAACTCCACATTGACCAGATTCTATAGCTATATGGCAGCTGTGTTTTCCACTAATATAATAAAACATGAAGTTTAAAAATGACAAATATGCCACAAGGGAAAATTAATTGATATTTTCAAAGTAAAGCATCCTAATCAGGATGAGTGTTTTCACAAAACGATAATATCATACACTGCCAAAGGCACAATTATGGCCAGAGCTGGTTGTATAATTTCACTTTACAGAGCGGCCCATAATTTTTAAACACTTGTTTTCGCAATAGCTTTTCATTTTCCACTCTATTAAGCTTCCATCATCTCATATTCAGGTTTAATAACAGCCTGCCAAGAAGGTGGTGACAGACGTTTTTGTGTATTTGCTTGTTTTTTAATTTTTCATTTTTTTGTCGGGGGCTTAGAGGGGGGCTATTTAATCCATTTTTTTCCCCAGAAGCTAAAATCAATATGCAAGCTTAGAAGAATATGTCAGCTTTCAAGTTTTTAATTGACCAAAATGTCTATCAAAAATTCATTTGTGTAACCACACTATCATCACTGGGATAACAGGGCTGTCCTTTTACTATCTAATGATTATTTGCAGATGCAGAGTGCGTATTGTGTTTGTGTGTGCGTGCATATCTGTCTCTACTCCTAATTAGATGTGTTAAACATGACACTGATGGATACTGAAAAGAGGACCTTTAAAGTCTCCCATTCACTTTAATTTTCTTTATTTAATAATTTGAAATTTACTTCATTATGCAACCAACACAATATTCTAATAAGTTCATGTTTCCTTAATGAAAAAAAAAATTATAAAACTGATTTGATTTTCCATGGAGGTGTGATGCCCAGTGCTTTGAACTCCAACACAGACTAAACCCTAGGCGTCTTGTAGTTCATGACTGAACGTAACCAGTGTGAGCGAGAGACACAGACAAGAAAAGCAGGTACAAAAATATTAGGTTAGGTTATATCGAAAAAACTGTTGAGTTTATAAGTCAGGGACGTTATGCTCAAAATATTTAAGGCGCTAGTGAGACAGCATCTGGAGTATTGTGTGCAGTTCTCACCATCATGGTACAAGAAAGACATAGCAGCATTTGAAGCCATGCAGAGGTGAGCAACAAAGTGCTCCATGACTTAAGGACAAGATGTCCTATTGAGAATTAAACCTGTATGAGCAGAGAAGACTGTGTGTGGACCTAATCCATACATTTAAAACACTCCAAGGCCATAAAATAGATCCAGCAATAGTCTTTCATTGTAACGGTGAATCATGTACTTGAGGATATCAGTGGAAATTAAGAGGAAGTGAATTTAAGACTGAAGCCAGGAAGCACTTTTTATGCATAGATTTGTGGGACCCTGGAACAAACTACAGAGACATGGAGATGAAGCAGACATCTTGTCAACCTTTCAGAAGAATCTGGATGAGATATTGGGAGATACAATACAATACAATTTATTTTTATATAGCCCAAAATCACACAAAAAGTGCCACAATGGGCTTTAACAGGCCCTGTCTCTTGACAGCCCCACAGCCTTGACTCTCTAGGAAGACAATGAAAAACTCTCCAAAAAAAAAACCCTTGTAGGGAAAAAAAATGGAAGAAACCTAGGGAAAGACAAATTCAAAGAGAGACCCCTTTCCAGGTAGCTTGGGTGTGCAGTGGGTGTCAAAAAGAAAGGGGTCAATACACAGAACAGAACAAAAGTAAACCTCAATACAGTAAAAATACAGAAAAAATAAAAATATTACAAGTATGGAGCAGAATTTAACAGTAGATGATATCACATAATATGATACGGAGTCCAGGAGACCTCAGCCATCAAGCTGCCTCCCGCAACTGGCCATTCCACAGCAGAGACAGCCAATCCAATGAAAGGACCCCTCTACCGAACGATTCCTGCAATCCTTCAGCAGAGATGACTTTACCTTAGGCAGGCAAAACAACTTGGCAGGTGGGCTGTGCCACCAAGTGGCACATTTGGGTACCGAGAAGCGAAACAGAATAGGTGAGGGTTAGTAACAGATTCTAACTATCATATTATTTATGTTTTAGTGCTAATGACTAACAGCCAGCTGCTTGCAGCTTGTCTTTATCAGCACATTTAGATGTCAAAAGACGCTGGCGGAGAGGTGTGAATGGATTTAAGAAGCAATTTAAGGTGGGACGGATCTACGAGTTTTTTCGTAGGCTTTGGTAATTTTAGTGTTAAAAAATAAAAACAGTGAAATAGCAGATGCTTTAAACTTGTATTTTTCTGACGTCTTCACATGTGAGGAAACAGATAAACTCCCAGCGATTAAACGAACTACAGAAGAGGTACTGAGTGATTTGGAAATTGTAGAGGTTGAAGTGTTGTGCAGATTAAATAGGCTGAAATCAAACAAATTACCAGAACCTGATATCATTTACTGTTGAATTCTTATGGAAATTAGTGAGTAAAAGTTGTGTTAAAAATTAGTGATAAAAACCCTTGACACATATTTTTAGGAAGTCACTGCACATTGGAGAAAATCACAAGGACTGGAAAATGGCAAATATTATTAAAAAGGTTGAATGGGCAGAGCATATAAATTATAGGTTAGTAAGCTTAACATGCATCACAGATTACTGGAAGGAATTATTAAGTGAACGACTTAGCAACACATAGCAAGAACAGGAGTTTGACTGAACAGTCAGCATGGGTTTTACCAACATGCTGGAATTCTATGAAGAAGTAACAAAAGGGTATGGTTAGAGCAGAGCATATGGTATTATTTATCTTGAATTACAGAAGGCGTTTCATAAGGTGCCACTGAAGAGGTTGGGTATCAAACTAAAAGTATTTTGATTTCAGGGTGTTGTGGGTAGATAGGTGCAAAACTGGCTCAGACGCAGGAAGCAGAGGGTCATTAATATGTGAAGAAAATAGAAATCTTTAATGTATAGAAGGCTTCCTGGGGTGGGCAGGTGTGGCTTAAAGTCAGTCCTGGAGGGACGCAGTGGCTGCAGGGTTTTTTTTTTTCCAACCCAGTTGCTTAATTCGAAAGTGCTTTAACTCTGCCTTATCAGGTCATTCTCATATTTCCTTTTTAAGGATATCATCCAAATAATATGAAGTCTAAAATGGACAAGTCATTCTCAGTCCTTCGCTTGTTTCTCTTCACTTTCCTTCCAAGTATTTAAATAATAATAATTCTTTGCATTTATATAGCGCTTTTGTCACTACTTAAAGCGCTCAGCAATTGCAGGTTAAGGGTCTTGCTCAAGGGCCCTTTTGGCATTTACGGGATTCAAACCAGCAACCTTCCGACTGCCAGTGCAGATCTCTAGCCTCAGAGCCACCACTCCGCCCTTGAACCAAGTAGTTCTGTTAAATACACACAGGTGTAAATGGAAACAAGCTAAATGGAGAACTGCTGGTCTCTCATGTCATTTGCATCATATTGCTATTAATGAACAATTAAAAAATGGGAATAAAGCTGTTAAAGACTAAAACAAGCAATAAGGGTTGAAAATCTTAATGAGCGAGACAATGAAAATAAAACAGAAGTGTTACTTGAGCATTAAGTGGTTCTTATTAAGCAATCGCGCTGGAACAAAAACCTGCAGCCACTGCTGCCCCCCCAGGAATGACTTTGCCCACCCCTGTTCTATAGCATGATATTAACATATCAAGTAAACCTGAACTTAGCCTGCATGATTACATGCAGTGAGAG
This sequence comes from Polypterus senegalus, assembly GCF_016835505.1. NCBI lineage: Eukaryota > Metazoa > Chordata > Cladistia > Polypteriformes > Polypteridae > Polypterus > Polypterus senegalus. The sequence goes on from NC_053158.1 coordinate 14,769,388, forward strand.
TCCTTTTAAATCATGAACCAACCCACTGGTATTTCACAAGCCGGTAATCATCTACAATTACATTACCTGTTATAGACTGTGGTCGCCAGCTCCCCAAACATCCGACACAACAGGCACAGGCACAAGTCCAGCAACATACATGGCTTTGTTGAGGAGTGGAAAACTATTTCCCTTTGTTCCCACACAGCACCAAAGCACAATACAACAAAGCACCAAGCAAGTCTACTTTCTTTCTCTCTCTGTCTTAGAACAGTAGAACACTCTGCACGAGAACAGCCCAACAAAGCTCGCCAGTCCTATCCACTTATTTCTTCCAAAAAAACTTCAAGTAGAGTTTTGAATGTTCCTAAAGTTTTACTGTCTACCACACTACTTGGTCGCTTATTCCATGTGTCTATCATTCTTTGTGTAAAGAAAAACTTCCTAATGTTTGTGCGAAATTTACCCTTAATAAGTTTCCAACCGTGTCCCTGTGTTCTTGACGAACTCATTTTAAAATAACAGTCTCGATCCACTGGACAAATTCCCTTCATAATTTTAAACACTTCAATCATGTCACTTCTTATTCTTCTTCTGCTTAAACTGTATAGGTTCAGCTCTTTTAATCTTTTCTCATAACTCAATCCCGGTAGCCTTGGATCAGCCTAGTCACTCTTCTCTGGACTTTTTCTAGTGCTGCTATGTCCTTTTTGTAGCATAGCAGCACTAGAGAGACCAAAACTGCACTCAGTACTTCAGACGAGGCCTCACCAGTGTGTTATAAACCTTGAGCAGAACCTCCTGTGACTTGTACTGCACACATCAAGGCGCTATATAACCTGACATTCTGTTTGCCTTCTTAATGGCTTCTGAACACTGTTGGGAAGTTGATAGCTTAGAGTCCACTACGACTCCTAAATCCTGCTCATAAGGTGCACTCTCGATTTTCTGACCGCCCATTGTGTATTTAAACCTCACATTTTTACTTTCTTTGTGTAATACTTTACATTTACTGACATTAAATTTCATTTGCCACAAATCTGCCCAAGCCTGTATGCTATCCGAGTCCTTCTGTAATGATATAAGGGATTCCAAATTATCTGTCACTCCACCTATCTTGGTATCACCTGCAAACTTAACCAGTACTCCATTGAAGCACCTTTGGCCGCGATTACAGCCAGAGGTTTTCTTACACATGATGGAACAAGTTTCTCACATATGGATTTGGAGATTTTTCTGAAATTCTTCTTTGCAGATCCTCTCAAGCTCTGATATGCTGGATGGGGACCATTGGTGGATAGCTATTTTCAGCTCTCTCCAGAAGTGTTCAATGGTTTCAAGTGTGAGCTCTGAACATTCAGTAAGTTGACAATACTTTGCTCCACTCAGATTTCCTTCAACACTATCAAGTCTCTCAGTCCTTGCCACTGAAAAATACCCCCACAGCATGATGCTGCCAACACCATGCTTCGTCACTGGAATGATATTGCACAAGTGATGAGCAGTGCCTGATTTCTGCCTGACGTGATGCTTAGATTTAAGGCCAAAAAGTTCAAACTTCGTTTCAACCAGACCAGAGAATCTTAATTCCTGTAGTACGAGAGTTCTTTTTTGCAGACTCAAATTGGGCATTCATGTATCATGTGGCCACTCGGCCATAAAGTCTAGATTTGTGGAGTGTTGCATTTTGGAATTTCTCTGAAGCTCAACCAGCATGACCATCTGATTCCTGGTCACCTCCCTTAAAAAGGCTCTTCTCCCCGAGTTGTTCAGTTCTAGAAAGAGTCATAGTTGTTCCAGGCTTCTTCCATTGAAGAGTCATGGAGCTCACTGTGCTCTTGGGAACCTTCAGTGCCTCCTACTCACTCATTCAGGTCTGCCAAGGAACAGCATCTGGTGATGCCACCTCTACCTAGCATCAGGTTTCAATCCAGACTCTTTTCCTGTGTAGTTTTGAGTTAGTTGAACGGGCTGCCCACCTCCATCCATACTGCTGAATCCCTCCATGTGTTTAAGAAGTGATTGAATACCCATCTGTTCTGTGAATATCTGTCTAATTGGAAAGAAAAATAAATAAATAAATAACAACCTTTGCTCTGCGATACTTTATATTCTTGGTTAGCTGTTTAAGTTTAATTGATTCATCGATTGTTAGTCAGTGATTATAAATTTATTATTTACTAGCCATCTCCCATGGCTCTGCCTGCGTAGTAGTGAAACAGGACAGTGAGGAGGGTCCTGCCTGTCTCCCCACCCCTGACATCACGCTTCCCCCTCTTGTCTCAGATTACCGCCAATATATTGCTCCTGCAAGCGAACTATGATTCTTAGGGCAATGAGAGAAATCGCAAAATAATCCGGAATGTTCAAGTAAATGATATAAAAAACCCAATCTAAATAAGTTAAGTAGTTCTCCCATTCGCTAACTAAGTGGAGTTAAGGAAAGCCCCTAGGCTGGCATGTGTGTGAGGAAGGCCCCTCCCCCCAGCCCGCTGCGTGTCTCTCAGATTCGCACAAATAAATCGGTACTGCAAGTGAACTATGATACTTGGCTCAATGAGAAAAGGTGCAAAATCTAACGGAATTTTCAAGCAAATTATAGAAGAAAACCCGATCTAAATCTGCTAAGCAGTTCTCCCATTTGTTAAATAAGTAGAGGTAAGGAACGCCTCGAGGCTGGTGTGTGAGTGAGGAGAGCCCCACTCCTTTCCCCTCGGCCTGCTTGTGTGTCTCTCGGATTTGTGCAAATAAATCATTACCACAAACGAACTATAATACATTGCGCAATGAGAGAAGTCACAAAATCAGATGGAAATTTCAAGCAAATTATAGAAGAAAACGCGATCTAAACCCTTTAAGTAGTTCTCTCATGAAAAACAGAAAGACATACAGACAGAGAGACATTGGATTTTATATATAGAGAGATTACATCTTTTCATTTGTGGAAATCAACTTTTGTTACCCGTCCTACTATACTTGTTGAAGAAACAGGCCCCAGTCTAATGTTACTCGATTGTTTACCTCTTTTGTAAGCCACTTTGGATAAAAGTGTCTGCTAAGCAAATAAATGAAAATGTAACTAATTTAGTTTTTGTAACCTTCTTCAGATCTGTGCCTCGACACAATCTTGTCTCTAAGCTCTGCACGCAATTTTTTTCAAGCTCCTAGCTTGGTTTTTGCTCAACCGTCGGTCCTTTTGCAGACAGGATTGATGTACAATCAATTGAATCGACCAGAGGTGGACTCCAAACAAGGTGAAGAAACATCTCGATGATGATCAATAGAAAAAGCCAAATTTCAAGTGTTATAGCAAAGGATTGAAAACTGGTGCCGCTCGAGAATGGAGAGACCTGAAAATGGCTGCCCACCAATGGTCTCCATTTATCCTGGTAGAGCTTGAGAGGACATGTGGAGAGAAGAATGGCAGAAAATCCCAAATCCAGATGTGTGAAGACTGTCACATCAGACCCAACTAAGCACTGCATACTCGTGTCAATGTATATTCCAGGTTTTTTTTTTTTTATAAATTTTAAACAATTTCTAAATTCCTGTTTTTGCTTCATCATTATGGGGTATTGAGTGTTGTGGGGGAAAAATGAATTTAAATGATTTAAGCACAAGGCTGCAGAAGAGCAAAATATAAAAAAGGGAAGTGGTCTGAATCCATTGTAATGGCAAAATATTGGATTACCTTGCTTTGGGCAAAAGGCCTACTTTCCACCTTCATTTTGAAGTAAAACAAAGAATAAATGGGCTAGTCAGAATGATCCAATATGCACCAGGAAAAAAACTGCACAGAAAAGAATAAATTATAAGCTATACACTTTACATATTCACTATGGCTAAGATAAATGATATAGTATATTTAAACAGATGTATAAAGAACATTGTAATGGATGGATGCTTCTGTTAGTATGAGCTTACAGTAACATTTCCTCAATAATCAGCAATGAATGACTTCATTGATTGCTTCTCTAACCCCCTGCAACCCCTCTTCCCCTCCTCAAAAAGAAAACTCTGGACCGTTCAGTCATTTGCTAATGTGAAATGGCATGAACACTTAATCATTCGCAGCTTACAACCAGAATTATTTTTTTAAACCATACCACAGTCGGCAGAACAAGTCTAGCATAATAAACTAGGCAAACAAATAGCCCTTTTGCTTAATAATGTGGCAAATTCTAGTGATATATTGGCGGTAAAAAATCATTAATGCAAAATAATTACTTTTGGGATTTAAATTACTCTTTTCATTAAGATCTAGCAAGCTATTAACTTGCTAAACTAAATCTGCAAAATTGTGAATCATGAGATAGATGAAAATATTTTACTGAGTGCAGTTTTTCTTTTTTTTTTTTTTCTTCTTCTTCAGAATGTCACATGTAATGGCATAGATGACAACATCAGTTTGACCTATATGTTAATAAAAATGTGAGAGCATAGAGCTAAGCCGCTAATGGCTTTTAATTGTAATGCAGCTCAGCGAAAAACCAACTGCTGGATAAAGCACTGTCACTGTGCCTTTAACCACTTGGGTGTTAATAAACAGATTGATAGATAGATAGATAGATAGATAGATAGATAGATAGATAGATAGATAGATAGATAGATAGATAGATAGAAAGGCACTATATAATAGATAGATAGATAGATAGATAGATAGATAGATAGATAGATAGATAGATAGAAAGGCACTATATAGATAGATAGATAGATAGATAGATAGATAGATAGATAGATAGATAGATAGATAGATAGATAGATAGAAAGGCACTATATAATAGATAGATAGATAGATAGATAGATAGATAGATAGATAGATAGATAAAAAGGCACTAGATAGATAGATAGATAGATAGATAGATAGATAGATAGATAGATAGAGATAATAGATAGATAGATAGATAGATAGATAGATAGATAGATAGATAGATAGATAGAAAGGCACTATAGATAGATAGATAGATAGATAGATAGATAGATAGAGAGGAAATTAAAAACTGCCTGATCAGCCAAAATGGAAGGAAATAATATTTTACTGATTGTTAATCAAAATGAGGGACTGTGAACAATGTTAAAAAAATAGGCTGCTTGATAACAGGAGCTTGAGTCACACGCCACACTCCAGTAGTTACACGGCATTGTGGATTATACAAAGAGAGCACGGTGCAAGTTAATAAGTGTATTTAAAGAGATGAAAGTATTTCTGGATGTTAATCCTTGTGAATCCTGGGACTCCACAAACGATTAAAGCATGTCATTAGTTTATACTGGAAACGCTGACATACAGGAGATTCAATTATTTATTTGGCCGACGTCTTTATCCAAGGTGACTTACAACATTTATAATACAATTGGCTGTGTTTCTGTTGGTTTTCCAATCGGAGCACAGCCAGGTCCAGTGACTTGCTCAGGGTCACACTGTGGTGTCAGTAGTGGGATTTGGTCCCACAGCTTCAGGGTTTGAAGTCCAAAGGCTTAACCGATACACCACATGGCCTGACTGCAATCAGAGTCCTTTACCTTCTGCACATTTTATTGTGTTGTAGATTTAATTTCAAATGAATAATCTATACTCAATAAACAACAATGACAAAATGAAAACATTTTTTCAGAAAGATTTTGAAATCTCTCATTCATGTAAGTATTCAGACCCTTAATTTGGCACTTTGTTGAAGCACTTTTGGCAGCAATTCCAGTTTCAGGGGTCTTCTTGGGTAGGTCTCTACAAACTTTGCACACTTGGATTTGGGCAGTTTATCCAATTCTTCCCGACAGATCCTGTCAGGCACCGTTAGATTGGATAGGAAGTGTCTGTAAACTGCCATCTTCTGGTCTCTTTCCACATGTTCTATGAGATTTAAGTCTGGGCTTTGGCTGGGCCACTAAAGGACACTCTGATTACGTTCACATTGACAGGCTGAAGTGACTCAGATCTGATTTTTGGACTTAATGTGACACAACTCTGTTTCCAAGGTTGTGTGGAAACATGAAATCCAATCTTTTTAAATCAGTTTTAAGTCACTTTTATATGTGGTGTTCAATTGGATATGTATCTGATTCATGGGGCAATGCAACATGAATGAGAACAGTCATATTAGAATTCATGTGTTTTTTGTTATATACATCTGGGCTAAGTGCTGTTATCATCAGCCAACACTGAAAGGGCAACAAAACAACAATGAAGGAGAGCTACAGTCATGGTCTCAGTATTGTTGGCTCCTTTCTGGTACCCCCACATTTCTTGGTGCAGCAGTGCCAGCAATGGCTGTGTATAGAACAACTACCGTGTTTCCCCAAAAATAAGCCCTAGTCGAGATCGTCAGCTGAAAAGTAAGGTGCCTAAGGCCAGGTTCATACTTCACGCGATGTGACGCGTGTGCCCGAAAAATCCATTAAACTCCGAGGACACCTTGTTACAATATCTCTGAAAAGGATGTTTAATGATTACATCCATCAGTTCAGGGATGCGGCCATTCCAGCAAGCATCGGGCACGAGACAGAAACAAAACTCCTGGACGAGGCATCAGCTTATCACAAGGTGAACACAAGCACACACATACATTGGCGTCATTGTAGCTTCACTAAATCCTCAAACTTTCATGTCTAAACTGGAGCACACTGTGGAAACCCACCAGTAAAACAAGAAAACTCCAGGCAGGGCTCACAAGGGACGTGACTCCCTGCGAGACAGCAGCACTACTGCTGTGCCACTGTGCCACCCCATATGTGTTATTATTAACAGTATTAATTATTTAAACAAAGTTAGCGATTTATCTGTAAATGTAACATACATATTTCAATGCATTTCATCAGGAAAGTGATATCAAGTATGAATCTAAGAATTCTAAATGTGCAGGGAGCTGGAATGTTATAAATGTAATGTGTTCTGTGTGGCGATCTATTGCTGCTTGCCTCTGCTGTCAGGGTAGGAGGAAACCCCAGAAGTGCATAGCGATTAAAAACTGGGTCGGTTTGAAGATGATGTTTACGACGGTCTACTTTTTATTTATTTATTTATTTTTTTTACCGTGTCCTGTTCGGCTGTGAAGCAATCAGAATTGATGTCTGAATGCTGGCGACTAGCCTTACAGTTTTTCTCTCAGGTGGAGCGTTACAGCTTCTGCTGACGTCACGCCTGATACCAAAACTTTATTAGAAATATTTTCAGATGTTTTTAAGATTCGAACCGGACACGGAGACAAAAGTGAAAGAAAAAGAAGAGAGAGAAGGAGGAGATGGAGGTAAAGGGGGAAGGGGGGGTTTCGTATAGAATAAACAATAAATGAACCAGAATCCGCTTCTAGACCTGCAGAAAGAGGGGGGGGAACCAAACCACAAGACAAAAACATTGCTGCATCAGCTACATGAAGATATATAAAAGTAAAAATGTTTGCTGACAATCATACAGCAATTATTACTAAGGCATTTAGGGCCACCACAGCCTTAGATCATGTGCTGAAGATGTCCAAGTCATACTTATGAAATCACCATGTGAGCACCTGTGTGTGTACGCACGCTTGTATGTGTAAGGTTTCTCTATAGGAGCATCCAATAGTGAGTGTGAAGGGCCACAGACCTGCCCCCTAAAACGTGCGGAAGATGGAGGGAGTTCCAAGCCCAGAGATCCAGAGGTCACCCCAGAGCGCGGAGACCCTAGGGAGGCCGTCACCAGAGAAGCCCCAACCCCCACTCGAGAGGCGCAGAGGATCACCCCGGGGGTCACAACCAGCAGCCGGCAGAGTCCCGGGAGATATCAACAGCAAGCCCTCAGGCCCGCCCGCAGCCACTCACCCCCGAGTCGGCCGGGCCCAGAACCCAGCAGCCCGGGACCCAAGGGCGACCCACCCCGCCGAGGACCCAACAGAGCCCAGGGAGCCAGATCCCACCAGGCAGCCACCGGGAGCGACCAGACAGATGCTTAAGGCAGGGGGAGGGTAGGCAAAGATGTTGTAGTATTGGCAGATGTCCCAGGAGAGGGGAGGAGTCCAAAACCCCACCTGACATATACATATACGACGGTCTACTTTAATGATAAAGTAAACTATGGGATTAAAGTGGACATTTCGAGTTTAAAGCTGACATTTCCACTTTAATCACAAAATAGGCATTTTCATTATGTCCTAATTTTTTTTTTCTCTGTGGCTCAAATACACCGCCGTACATTCTGATGGTATTGTAAGGTACAAAAAAAAAAAGAAGGCACAGAAGATGGTATGTGAGACTTTAAAAATATTTTGATATTACTTTGGGGGATATGCGATGCTTGAATATAAAGGCAACATGAAAACGTTTGTATGTCGCCATTTTGCTTCACCACATCGAGCCATTCATCAAACATCGAAGCGCGCACCTCGACCCTGCTAGGATCCTAAAAGCGGCTGGAGTAGCAAGAAATTCAGGGTTTGAGTGTGGAGAGTTATGACGATATTCCACAAGAAGTTGACATGACTGTATTTGGATAAATGCATATTGTTGTACATGAATAAATATAAGATATCCCCTGAAAATAAGCCCTAGTGCATCTTTTGGAGCAAAAATTAATATAAGACCCGGTCTTATTTTCGGGGTAACACGGTATCAGATCCAGGACAACATATGAAAGTGACTCAAGTCTGATTTGAAAAGATTGCATTTCTGTGTCCACACAGGCTTGAAAACGTCAGATTTGTGTCACATTAAGGCAAAAAATCTGATTTGTTATATAAACTTTGACTTACTCACTACATCAGTGTAGCACAATGCGTTACAAAGGTGAAAACAAATGAATGTGAGAAGTAGTGGTGTAACTAGTGTAACACTTAGGAAACAATCTAAACAGTTAATATCTATTAGGGAGCTATAATTTATATGTTGCAGTGGTGTGTTAACCTCAGTATATTAACAGGGCATTTAGTTATACTGGAATGTAGCACAAATTGTTACACGGCCAGACAACATTGAATGTGACAATTAGTGCAACAGCTAATTTATCAATTAGAAATTGATCTACACAGTAAAGTTCTGTTAGGAAACAGCAATTCATATTTTACAGCAGTCATCTCACCTCAGTGAAACTATGGAGCTTTGAGTTACACACTCCATCGGTGTTGCACGATGCGTTTCAAAGGTGAAAACAAATGAATGTGAGATGTTGTGCTGTAGCTTGTGTAACACTTAGAAAATCATCTAAACATCTAATATCCAGAGGGAACTGCAATTTACATGTTGGTGCAATAAAACTATAATTTATATAATACAATTATCCATCCATCCATTATCCTACCCGCTATATCCAAACACAGGATCACGGGGGTCTGGTGGAGCCAATCCAAGCCAACACAGGGCGCAAAGCAGGAAACAAACCCCTGGCAGGGCACCAGCCCACCGCAGGGCGCACACACACACACACACACCTCCTCACTCATGTTCCAGCCTCGGGGCATACCTCACCTCTGCTTAGCAAAGTATCAAAGCTCGCTTGTGGTACCGATTTATTTGCATGAATCCAAGAGAGACGCAGAGGACCGAGGAGAGGGGGACAGAGCCCTCCTCCTCATGGTCCAGCCTCGGGGCGTACCTTACCTCCAATTAGCTAGTAAATGAGAGAACCACTTAATGTATTTACAGTAGATCAGGTTTCTTTCTATAATTTACTTGAACATTCTGGTTGATTTTATGACTTCTCTCATCACGCGAAGAGCCAGTTTGTTTGTAGGAGCCATATGTTCGCATTAATCTGAGACAGAGGCTGTGGGCTGAGGGGAGGAGGAAGCGTGATGCCAGGAGTGGGGGTGGTGGTGGTGGGGCTCCTCTTTCACACACCAGCCTCCATTCGAGTCGGTCTACCTCTGTGTTTTGGAGCGTATCTTACTTCCGCTTAGCTAGAGATAACTTTGTTTATTACTTTTTAAAGTTTGTCCGGTTTCACTTCTACCCAGGTGGAGCCATTGGGGACAGCTGGTGTAATATATACTATGTAACTATATATCTATAGTTAATATAATTAATAGTTGATTTAATAATTAAAATCAATTATGGAAGTACAATTTATATGTTTTCACCTCAAGGAAACCCTGGAACTTTGAGTTACTCAATACATCACTGTAGCACAATGCATTTCAATGGAGAAAACAACTTAATATGAGAAGTAGTGGTGTAGCATGTGTAACACTTAGGAAACAATCTTAAACAGTTAATATCCATTAGTGAACTACTAGATATATGTTGCAGCAGTGTGTTCACCTCAGTATATTAACAGGACATTCAGTTATAATTGAATGTAACACAATTTGTTACACAACCAGAGAACACTGAATGTGAGAATTAGTGCAACAGCTAGCTTATCAGTTAGAAATTGAACAACGCAGTTAAGTTCTGTTAGGAAACTACTATTCATGTGTTACAGCAGTGCTCAGTGAAACTATGGAGTTTTGAATTACACATTCCATCAATGTAGCACAATGCGTTTCAAAGGTGAAAACAACTGAATGTGAGATGTTGTGCTGTAGCTTGTATAAAACTTTGAAAATCATCTAAGCAGTGTGACGGGACCCGGAGTAGGTGCAGGCTCTTTTTGTAGCCCTCCCAGAAGTGCAGCCTAATTAGGCCAATTACCACTTGGAGCACTGCTGTAACACATGAATAGTAGTTTCCTAACAGAACTTAACTGCGTGTGGCTGCATTCCAGCCCACAGAGGCTCATTAAGCCGTGCAGCTCTTCCGGGTGGTGGCCAAGGAGCCCAACAGGTCTGAGTCCTGAAGTCCCACACCTGTGACCCCAATGTAACCCAGGAAGGCTGTCACCACACTTTCTGCGGTTCGTAGAGTGCATCCCATGGCTGTTCCACTGGATCCAATGTTGAAGGGGCATCTCGGCCGGGCATGGAACCTAGCCACCCGTCACAGCAGTTAATATCCATTAAGGAATTACAGTACCGTTTATATGTTGCGGCAGTGTTTTCACCTCAGTTTATTAGAACATTAGAACACTCTAGATGAGAACAGGTCATTCAGCCCAACAAGGGTCACCAGTCCTGTCCACTTATTTCTTCCAAAAAAACATCAAGTCGAGTTTTGAAAGTCCCTTACGTCTTACTGTCTACCACACTACTTGGCAGCTTATTCCAAGTGTCTATCGTTCTTTGTGTAAAGAAAAACGTCCTAATGTTTGTCTGAAATTTACCTTTCACAAGTTTCCAACTGTGTCCCCATGTTCTTGATGAACTCATCCTAAAGTCACAGTCTCGATCCACTGGACTAATTCCCTTCATAATTTTAAACACTTCAATCATGTCACCTTTTAATCTTCTTTTGCTTAAACTGTAAAGGCTCAGCTCTTTTAATCTTCTTCATCCCCTGTAGCCCTGGAATCAGCCTAGTAGCTGGACCTTTTCTAGTGCTGCTATGTCCTTTTTGTAGCCTGGAGGCAAAAACTGCACACAGTACTCTAGATGAGGCCTCACCAATGTGTTATAAAACTTGAGCAGAACCTCCTGTGACTTGTACTTCACACATCAAGGCGCTATATATCCTGACATACTGTTAGCCTTCTTAATGGCTTCTGAACATAATCTGGAAGTTGATAGCTTAGAGTCCACTATGACTCTTAAATCCTTCTCAAAAGGTGTACTCTCAATTTTCAGACCACCCATTGTTTATTCAAACCTAACATTTTTACTTCCTATGTGTAATACTTTACATTTACTGAAATTAAATTTCATCTGCTAAAAATCTGCCCAAGCCTGTATGCTATCCAAGTCCTTATGTAATGATATATATCTCCATCCATCCATCCATTATCCAACCCGCTATATCCTAACTACAGGGTCATGGGGGTCTGCTGGAGCCAATCCCAGCCAACACAGGGCGCACGGCAGGAAACAAACCCCGGGCAGGGTGCCAGCCCACCACAGTTCTGTAATGATATAATGGATTCCAAATTATCGGCTAATCCACCACCTATCTTGATATCATCTACAAACTTAACCAGATTGTTCCTTATATTCCTATCTAAATCATTTATATCTATTAAAAATAGCAGCAGCCCCAGCACTGACCCCTGCTGGTCACCACTCTTAACATCGGCCAGTTCTGATGAGGTTCCTCGCACCATCACCCTCTGCTTCCTGTGTCTGAGCCAATTCTGCACCCATCTAAAAACATCACCCTGAACTCCCAGTTCTTTTAATTTGATGCCCAACCTCTCATGTGGCACCTTATCAAATGCTTTCTGAAAGTCAAGGTAAATAATATCATCTGCTCCACTTTGATCGTATCCTTTTGTTGCTTCCTCATAGAATTCCAGCATGTTAGTAAAACACAACCTCCCTCTTCTGAATCCATGTTGACTGTTCCTAATAACTTCTGTCCTTGCCAGGTGTTGCTCAATTTTATCCTTAATAATTCCTTCCATTAATTTTCCTGTGATACATGTTAAGCTTACTGGCCTATAGTTTCTTGGATCTGCCCTGACACCCTTTTTATATAATGGGGTGATATTTGCCATTTTCAAGTCCTTTGGAATCTCTCCAAAGCACAGTGAATTCCTAAAAATATGTGTCAAGGGTTTATATCTGTACTCACAAGCCTCTTTATGAACTTGAGGGTAAATATGATCTGGTCCTGGTGGTTTATTTAACGGGGCATTCAGTTATACTGTGTTTGAATGTAACACAATGCGTTACAAGGCCAGAGAACATTGAATGTTTAGAGTAATGCTACAGCTAGTTTATCAGTCAGAAACTGAACTACTGTACACAGTAAAGTTCTGTCAGGGAAAATCTGTGAAGAGACCTGAAGATGGCAGTTTACAGACACTTCCTTTCCAATCTAATGGAGCTGGAGAGGATCTGCCATGAAGAACGAGATAAACTGACCGAAGCCAGGTGAGCAATGCTTGTAGCAACTTAACCCCAAGAAGACTCAAAGCTATAATTGCTGCCAAAGGGAGCTTCTACAAAGTTCTGAATGAAATGAAAGATGAATGAAAGATGTCCGGTATTGACTTTTAGTAAATTAGGGGGCTTTGCCCCTGCTCGCTCCGCTCGCCAACCGCCTGGCCACGCTAGCCTCTTTGCGATTCTGCTGCTCCCGTATGGGGATGCGAATGTACAATTTAAACAGATTTTTACTTTCATAGGAATTGTTACATATACATCAAGAAGTATTCACACCCTTTGCCATGGCACTCCACATTTTGGCCAGGTGCATCCTGTTTGATTTAATTCTTCTTGAGATGCATCAAGAATTTGATTGGAGTTCACCTGCAGCAAACAGTTGATTGGACATCGTTTAGAAAGACAGCCGTGTACCTCTGTATAGAAGGCCCCACAATTCACTGTTGGAAGGTGAACCTTCAGCCCAGTCAGAGGTCCAGATTGCTCTGATTTCTCTGTACTTTGCTCAACTTTTCCTAAACCCTGGATAGTCTCCCAGTCCATGCCAATGAAAAACAACCCCATGGCATTAGAGCATTAGAACAATTTAGACGAGAACAGGCCATTCAGCCCAACAAAGCTCACCAGTCCTAGCAACTTAATTCTTCTAAGTCTGATTTTGAAAGACCCTAAAGTCCTACTGTCTACCACACTACTTTGTCACTTGTTCCATGTGTCTTTGGTTTTCTGTTTGAAGAAAAACGTTTAAGAAGTTTCCAAGTGTGATCCTGTGTTCTATCACATCCATGCTTTACCACTAGAATGGTATTGCTTAGGTGATGGCGGGTGCCTGGTTTCCACCAGACATGACGTCAATCTTGGTTTCAACAGACCAGAGAATTTTGTTTCCCACAGTCTAGGAGTCCTTCAGGTAATATTTTGACCTGAAAAAATCTCTTCAATAGAATGTGACTCCATTGTCGGCCACTGCCCCTTTCAATAATAATGGAACATTTCTTTGATGTGAATTTATAAGCATCTGATTTTTCTTGTTGGGAGGTCTAAAACCACATAAGAGTGGTGGGATTCCTTCCTTCCAATTGTCTTCAAATCTTTTTGCTAACTCTAATGTTCTTTTATTTTAAAACTAGCTGTCCCCTGTGGCTTGGCAAACATAGTAGTGACATAGGACAAACTTTAAAAATCAATAAAAAAATATATAATTCTGGAGAAGAGAAAGGAAGGTATACTCCAATGTCAAATGTTGGCACTGCATCTGATCGTTTTCAGCTCTGACGGGAAAACGTCCCCCTCGTGGGGAGAAAAGCAAGTGGCCGTGATATCTTTGGCAATCAGCTGCTACCCTCTAAAACACATGTAGCAATGATCTCTCTCTGAAAAATGTCAAACATTAGTCCTTAACAATCTCTAGATGATAATGTCTGCTCAACAAACAGGTATCGCTAACTAAGCGGAGACAAGTTACACTCCAACATGTGGCGAGGCTGGTGCATGAGTGAGGAGAGCCCTGCCCAGCTCCCCACTCCTGAGTTCCTGCCTCCCCCTACCATCGGTCTCTCAGATTTTCCCAAATAAATTGGTGCAGAAACCAAACTATGATACTTTGTGCAATGAGAGAAGTTGCAAAATCAAGTGGAACGTTCAAGAAAATTATAGAAAAATACCCAATTTAAATCCGTTAAGTAGTTCTCTCGTGAAAAGACAGACAGACATTGGATTATAGATAGATAGATAGATAGATAGATAGATAGATAGATAGATAGATAGATAGATAGATAGATAGATAGATAGATAGATATTGTAACAAATTGAGTTGTTTACAAGACAGAGTCCAAAACAGAACTGATTAAGTGGAGGTAAGATGGCGGTTATAAGGGCTGGAATAGGAAATGAGGTCATCCATGCCGGAACCAGAAGTGACATCTTTGGGACAGAAAAGTGATGTCATCGGTGGCGCTGGAACCAAAAGTGGCGTCTTCGGGACCAGAAATGATGTCATCAATGGCACCAGAACCAGATGGGATTTCCCAGGAATGGTCTGCAAGAGACTGAGAGAGAAAGTTAGCACAGTCTGCCATAGTATTACCATTACTTAATCCCTTTAGCTGTCTCCTAATTGCACATGTGTGACAATATATATATTGGCCACTATATATATATATATAGTGGCCACCCTGACCCAGACAGGAAGGAGACAGGTTTTTCCACACTCCATACGTTTATTTACAGTTTTACCAGTCCACAATGCCAGTACACACCATGCAACACACTAACACCATTCAGTCCCTTCTTGCTGCCAGTCCTTCTCCCTCCACTCCTCTTCAGGCTTTTACCTGTCCTCCTGACTCTGGCCACTTATGGAGTGAGGTGGCTCCTTTTAATAGGGCACCGGGTGTGGCGGAAGCGTGACCAAATAAGGCCCTGGAAAGGTCCATGCACCCCTTGGCAGTGGCCATGGGTTCCAACAGGGATGAGACCCCATGCTCATAACCCATGGCCCCACTGGAAACCAAGGGGGCTGCCCTCTATTGGCCCGGGAAAGAAACTATCCTGACAATCCTCCTTTCCCCTGGTCCTTCCACACTTTGGGCAAGGGCCCCAGCCATCCGCCACAATATATATATATATATATAGATTGTAGAATTTCCATATTTCTTTTAAAAGCACATGAATTGCAGGGATGGAACTTATAAGTAGTTCTGCAGATCTGCATTCTGTTACCAACAGGCAGCAGCACAGTTACTGAAAGGCATCAATACTTTCAAATGAAGTAGTTTATCATTTCATGGCTCACTGTTGTTAAAATTAATATTATGCATATGGACAAAGTTATCTGCAAACCCCTAATGATGTTTTGATTATATGAGATGAAGTTTAGCTCAGTGAGGTGGGAAGAAAGCAGGAACAGCCAACTGGAAAAATGCATGTATTAACTTGCTTTATAAATAAAAGATAGCCGTGTTTTCTGATTAACTAACCCAAACAATGTTCAACTAATTATCTCCCGTTATCCAAGCTAAACATGTGAAAATAACAAATACTGCTGCACAAGGGCAGAAAAAAGACTCCATAAAAAAGAAATAATTTATAGAGTAAATAATAAAATATATAAATATTCCCACAATATATGGATAATTTATAAAAATATCATATATGCATGTGTGTGTGGAACTAAATAATATACAGTGCCTTCAGAAAGTCTTCAGATCCCTTCACTTTTTCACATTTTCTTATTCTAAAATCATATAAATTCATATTTTCCCTTATCAAACAACACTCAATACACCAGACTGCTAAAATGAAAACAGGATTTTAGGAATTGCTTCAAATTTATTAAACAAAAACACTGAAATATCATATTATAACAAGTATTTAGACCCTTTGCTACAACACTTAAGATTTGGCGCATTCTATTGATTTTCACTGAGATGTTTCTACATCTTCTTTGCGGTCTATCTATGGTTCACTGAATAGTTTGGACATGAATAGAAAAGGCACACCACTGTCTATAAATGGATCAACAGTTGGGCAAAAACCAAGCATTGAAGTCGTAGGAATAGCCTGCAGAGCTTAGAGACGGGATTGGGTCGTGGCACAGATCTGGGGAAGACTACAAATATTCTCTGCAGCACTGAAGGTTCCCCAGAGCATAGTGGTCTCCATAATTCTTTAATGGACGCTAAGATCAATGAGCAATCAGGGGAGAAGAGTCGTGCTAAGAGAAGTGACCAAGAGCCTGATGGTCACGCCAGCTGAACTCCAGGGATTGTGTGTGGAGATAGGAGAAACCTCTAGAAGGACTACCATCACGGCAACATTTTACTGATCTGGGCTTTATGGCAGAGTGACCTGACAGAGGCCTCACTTCAGTAAAAGGCACAAGGAAGCCTGCTTGAAGTTTACTATAAAAAGTACCTAAAGGACTCTCAGACCATGAGAAACTTGGTGAAACCATGTCTGTATGAAACCAGGCACTGCTCATTACCTTAATGACCTTATATTTGACTCCAGAGCTCTCTGGGCCTCAGACTGGGCTGAAGGTTCAGTTTCCAACAGGACAATGTCTCTAAGCACAAAACAGGAGTCGCTTAGGGACAACTCTGAAAATGTCCTTGAGAGGCCATGCCAGAGCCTGGAATATGAGCCCAATTGATAATTTCTGGAGAGTTCTGAAAACAGCTGTGCGCTGACGATCTCCACCCAACCTGACAGATGCGAACTGCGCTTCTCCCAAAAGTAAAAGTAAGAATTTTTTTTCCTTTTCTTCCCCAAGTTACTGCCCAGAAAACTGCCCATACGGGATCCCTTTTCTAAAACCGCGGCAAACTAATATTAAGGTGCTTCGCACTTTCTTTTGCTCCTTTAGTGTTATGAGATCGCGGGAACTACGCGCAGGAGTGGAAGAGTGACAATGCCATCCCGGCCGGTCAATGGCAGGGCCGTCTCTCCAGGCTACATGAGACCCGCCGCGACGCTCCCCAGTAGGCGCTAATATGGTCAGAGAAGACGTCTCTCTGCGCTATATAAAAGAAAAGAAAAAGGCAAGTTTCTTTTCTTTATACTTTTTTCTTCCCAAACAAATGTCCCTCTCTTAACACTGCAGAGGACACTACACTAATTTTATTTAGTTGCTGGTAATGCCAGTGAGGCACATTACCGCAGAAGCATGGAGATCAGAGCATCCTCCATACTTATATGTGTCTGATAGGCAAACTGCAGAGGATCCAGAAGTTTTCAAACCAGAAGTTATGGCTGTTTCAGGACCAGCCTCTCAAAGGACTTCACGATGTATGAGGTAAGAGGAACTGGGATCACTGGAATGCCCTTTCTTTGACACTAGGACCACAAAGGATGTTTTCCACAGCTGGGGAACCTTCTGCAAATTCAGGGAAAGGGAGAACAAGTATGGAGTATATGGAAAAATATATTTATATGATTTGAAAAAGTGAGGGGGACTGAGTACTTTCTAAATCCTGATTTTCTCATTTTGATGACAAATAAGAACACAGAAAAGTAAATAACCTGTAATGTGCGCTTGAAAGTATCTACTCCACAGATCACCTAACAAAACGTTTTATTAGCACTTATAAAATTACCTCCTCATATTTTACAAAGGTTTTTTAAATTTCACATATTGCCTGAAGTTAAAACATTCATCCATCATAAATGAAAAACTGCAAGAATTTAACCATATCTCTCCATCTCCATCCTCTCCTTTGTGGCCTCTCCATTGGGTAACCGCAGGCGTCCTTTCTTGAAATATTAATAGTCTTCAATTTTTGTCAGACTGCATGTTCTTTTATGGTGGGCGGATGTATGTTGAGAAAGCTCTCCATGAATACTCACATTTTCCCCTCTTTTTCTAAACTCATGTTCTCTAAACTTTTTCAAATTATATCTGAATCCCCCCACTCATTAAGTTGGAGTCTGAAAATGGTGTTTGGTTCACCCGTATCACATTCCGAATCTCCAGCCCCATGAAAGCAACTCCCTGTAGATGGCCTTGCCTATTGTGCTGATGCATTGAAATGTAAAACCGTGAAAACTTGAAGCTAAGTTGTGCGATTCCATGCAGCAGAGGTTTCATGTTGAGCTCGGTACTCTCTGAAGTGATATGAAAGAGCAGAGGAAGATCTTATTAGAGTATAGAATTCTGTTGGAAACTGATAAAAAGCTGGAGGAGCAGAACTTATATGCACGTCCTGAGAATAAAAGAAAGTGTTGAGAATGGAAATGCAAGTGAATTTTTGTAAAAGTCATAGCTAGCTTTTTCTCTGAAAGTTACAAATTAAGAAAGAAAGGAATGAATACCTGCAGCCAATGCAGCCCCCCAGGATCACAACTTGACACCCCTGTTCCAGAATGATTATTTTAGTCTTTTTATGGCTAAAAATGAACCATAAACAGAACTATACAAAGCATTATGATCAAAAATGTTTCATTCCTTGTGAACCCAATTTTTCATTAAAGGAAAGCCAGAGTCTAAGCTGCCTGGATTGAATGGAAGGCTGGAACCCACCCTGGATTGGATACTAGTCCATCATGGGGTACATTCATTTGCACACTCATACTTTGATTTACACACACAACTTAAAGTCACCAGTCAACCTAAAGTGTATGCCTTTTATACCACAGTCAATCCTCACCTTTCACAAAGGTTATGTTCCTAGGAAACGATGCAAAATCCGAAAACCCGAATGTCAATTCATTGAACCTATGGGAAATAAGGAGTTAGGTTCCTGTGACCATCAAATCTACAGTCTTTCACTAGTGATTGCTTAAAATACACTTTTCTATATTAAATTTTTAAGAACAACAGTACTGACGTTGACTATTCTTTTATACTCCTTCCTCACCTCCCAGTAAGCATTGTCCACCTCCTCCTGACTCCGTCAACTGTACCACTATGGTGTCCTCAGACCACCACTGTGAATTTGAAAACAATGATGGGATCCATCTATCATGGGTAGGATGGCATATTCAAAGTGTTCCTTCCATCACTCAACAATTTCCCCTGAAGATGTCTGCACCTGTTCAGGCTTGCTTAACACAGTCCGGGCAAGATCATGCCTTCCTTTATTCTTATATGTATACTCAGTATCTATATATATATATATATAGTGACACACGTGCGAGTAGGAGGCAGCTAAAGAGTCTGAGTAAGTGTAATAAAACATCTGACCGGGGGGCAGCGGAGTGTGCTGACTGTCTTTCTCAGTTCCCTACAGACCTTTCCCAGGAAATCCTGCAAGGTTCCGGCGACTCAGAAGACGTCACTTCCACGCCGGCCCCTTTGCTGCATCACTTCCGAAGCCGGCCCCTTTGCTGACGTCACTTCTGGTTCCGGCCATTCTGATGACATCATTTCCTCTCCTGACTTTTAAAGCCTCCATCTTGGGCTACTATAGTCAGTTCTGTTTTGGACTCTGTGATATGCTTTTGATACAAAAAACCCTTTTGCAGCTGGGAAAAACAATATACGGGTGGCTTCCTCAAATCTTTATAATGTCTTGGACTCTTAATTATGACAATATATATATATAATCATATATATATATATATATATATATATATATAAAACCATCATTTAAAACTGCATTTTGTGTTTACTTGTGTTATATTTGACTGGACGAAACATTTTGGTGACAAACATGCAAAAGAATAAGAAATCACAGACAGGCGGACATGTTGTTAAATACCACCACACGTTTTATTCACAAATATAATAATGGTCACTTAGACCCAGTCCCGTGCACAAACCCCAATAATCTCAGTCCTGGCCACAAATGCCTTCTTTTTGGGCCGCCTCCACTCCTCTTCTGCCTCGTCCTACTTCCACCCGACTCTAGCCTCGAATGAAGGGAGACGGCCCCTTTTATACATGACCCGGATGAGCTCCAGGTGCTTCCGACACTCCCCCGTTGGCCACGCCCCAGTGTGGCGGAAGTGCCGGCTGTTCTCTTGGCAGCTCTCCGGGTATCATCCTTATTCTTCCCCCCAGCACTTCCTGGTGTGGCGGAAGTGCTGAGGTAACAGGTCCCCAAGGCATTGGGGCGCCTCCTGGCGGTGACCACGGGCCCCTACAGGGTGGGGCTTCAACCCGTGGCCCCCAGAGCAACCAGGACGGCGACCCCCACGTGATCCAGGGTGGGCCTTGACCCTCTTCCTGTCCCTCACCCCGTCCCGGCCGGGTCGTTGCCCCTGGCATCCCTGACAATATTTATTGTGAAGGATGGCCAGGGATTATGCCCTACAAGGAGACCTGAAGGAGCAGACAACCAGGAGGAGGGCAATTTATACTACAGGACATGAGAGAGTGGCCCTCCTGGGTTGCATCGGGGCCATGGGTTTGGAGCTCTGAAACTCAAACCAGTTGGGGTCTGTGGCCACCACCAGAGAACACCTGTACAGCTCCAGAAGCAAGATCTGCAGCACTTCCACCACACCCAGACAGAGGTTAATCAGGAAGCACCTGGAGCACTTTCGGGTGCACTATTAAAGCGCCTCACTCCATTAGTCGAGCCAGAGTCAGGAGGCAGAGGACAAAGCTTGCAAGAGAGGAGTGGAGGTGGCAGAACAGAAGGGGGAAGGAAAGAAAAAGAAGAAGAAGAAAAACTGTGTATGGTGGTGATCGGTGCACTAAGTGTGCTGTAAAAAGGAAAAGAAAACAAACGTGTGTGCTTTGGAACAATTGGTCTGTCTATGTCTAGGGTTCAAGTTCACAATTTATATATATTGGGGTTTGTTTCCTGCTTTGCGCCCTGTGTTGGTTGGGTTTGGCTCCAGCAGATCCCCATAACCCTGTAGTTAGGATACAGTGGGTTGGATAATGGATGGATGGATGGATAATATATATATATATATATAAAATAGTATTGAACTTCTATAAGTTGGAGGAGTTAATGAAGATGGCACAAGTGACATAGTGGTATGGTAGTTAACAACCTAGCCACGCAGTTCAGATCCCAGCCTAAAGTTTCAGCATGTAGAACTGGCACATTTTCATACTGTGAATGTACTTTTTTTTGAGTACACTGATTTCTTTCCTCATCTCAGATAAATGGAACTTTAGTTAATTGATAATTCTTAATTTGTTTAATATGAAATAAGCCTAAGTCTAATGGGCATCAGGCCTGTGCCCTGTTTGGTATCATAGAGTAGATTCTTGTCTGGCACAACTTAAAGGTGTAATAAGTAGGTACAGAAAATAAAAACATGGATTAATTTAAGGCTTTATAATTGTTTTTTCTTTTTGTGCATGAGCAATCTGTGATGCTTTGTCAAAGGACGGCTCCTGCTGGGGTATGCTCTAGTTTCTTGCAACCATAAAAATAATTTAAGCAAGGTTGAGAAAATAGACCAATTGAGTTGACAATGTTTTTTTTAGAATATTATTACCACAATTTTTAAATAGTGGTTAATTGATTGTTTTAGTAACATATGCAGTCTGCGGCAAACATTTCAATTGCAAATGTAATTCATTGCACATTTCTGAAAAAATGCAATGCCATAACATGAGAACAATCTAGAGAAGAACAAGCCATTCAGCCCAACAAAGCTCGCCAGTCTTATCCACTTAATTCTTCCAAGAAAATCAAGTCTTGTTGTGAAAGTCCCTAAAGTCCTACTGTCTACCACACCACTTCGTCACCTATTCCAAGTGTCTGTGGTTCTCTGTGTAATTAAGATCTTCCTAATTTTTGTGTATGAAATTTACCCTTAACAAGTCACCAACTGTGTCCCTGTGTTCTCACTGAATTCATTTTAAAGTCACAGTCCCAATCCACTTGACCGATGTCCTTAACAATTTTAAACATTTCAATCACATCTCCTCTTAATCTTCTTTAAGGCTCATCTTCATTAATCTTGCTTCATTACGCATGCCCTGTCGCCCTGGCATCAGCCTAGTCGCTCTTCTCTGGACCTTTTTGTAGCCTGGAGACCAAAACTGCACACAGGACTCCAGATGAGGCCTCACCAGTGTGTTATTAAGCTTGAGCAGAACCTCCTGTGACTTTTACTCCACACATTAAGGTGCTATATAACCTAACATTCTGTTAGCCTTCTTAATGGCTTCTGAACTCTGGCAGTTGACAGTGTCGAGTCCACTACGACTCCTAAATCCTTTTCATAAGGTGTACTCTCAATTTTCAGACCTTCCATTGTGTATTCAAACCTAACATTTTGACGTCCTACATGTAATACCATACATATACTCCTACAGCTAGTATGCTGTCCAAGTCCCTCTGTGATGATTCAATGAATTCTTGATTATCTGCTAATCCACCAAGCTGCAAACTTAACCATCTTATTATTTATATTCCTATACAAATCATTTATATATATTAAAAATAAGCACTGAATCCCTGGACACCACTCTTAACATCAGCCAATTCTGATAAGGTTCCTCTAACCATAACCCTCTGCTACTTGTGTCCGAACCAATTCTGTACCCATCTAAAAACATCACCCTAAACTTCCACTTCTTTTATGTGGCACCTTATTAAATGCTTTCTGAAAGTCCAGATAAATAACATCACATTCTCCACTTTGATCATATTCTTTTGTTGCTTCCTCAAAGAATTCCAGTATGTTACTAAAAGATGACCTCTCTTTTGAACCCCTGCTGACTGTTCAGTAAAACTCCTATTCTTGCCATGTGCTGCTCCATCTTATCCTTAATAATTCCTTTTCATTAAATTACCTGTGATGCATGTTAAGCTTATAGGCCTATAGCTGCTTGGTTCTGCAGTGTCACTCTTTTTATACAACAGGATATTATTTGCTATTTTCCAGTTCTTTAGTGCCAGTTGGTCAAAAAGCATTGTCATTACATCAAAGGAGGCTGAAATCTTATATCATGTATTTGGGAGATACATGAGTTATATATAAATCACTTGGAGTAAAAGCAGGAACAACTAGTGAGCCATTTAATTTAGCTGTGCAGTGTATTTGAAAGCCTAATGCATTTTATTGCATTCATGCTTAATTAATTGAACATTTACACGGGTCCTTTTAGACATTCAAGTCATTGTAATTTAAACCCACATCCACCTGGGGTATATGTAGTCATTAATGCTCACAAATATACAATTTATTCTGTGTCTGTGAGACACAGAGAAAATTGAATTTCACTTAAGTGGCTGTAGTGTGGGGGAAAAGAAAGGGAAAAAAAATCACATTTTACCTTGTTCTAATATAATGAACAAAGAGTTCAATTTATATATATTGGGGTTTGTTTCCTGCTTTGCGCCCTGTGTTGGTTGGGTTTGGCTCCAGCAGATCCCCATAACCCTGTAGTTAGGATACAGTGGGTTGGATAATGGATGGATGGATGGATAATATATATATATATATAAAATAGTATTGAACTTCTATAAGTTGGAGGAGTTAATGAAGATGGCACAAGTGACATAGTGGTATGGTAGTTAACAACCTAGCCACGCAGTTCAGATCCCAGCCTAAAGTTTCAGCATGTAGAACTGGCACATTTTCATACTGTGAATGTACTTTTTTTTGAGTACACTGATTTCTTTCCTCATCTCAGATAAATGGAACTTTAGTTAATTGATAATTCTTAATTTGTTTAATATGAAATAAGCCTAAGTCTAATGGGCATCAGGCCTGTGCCCTGTTTGGTATCATAGAGTAGATTCTTGTCTGGCACAACTTAAAGGTGTAATAAGTAGGTACAGAAAATAAAAACATGGATTAATTTAAGGCTTTATAATTGTTTTTTTCTTTTTGTGCATGAGCAATCTGTGATGCTTTGTCAAAGGACGGCTCCTGCTGGGGTATGCTCTAGTTTCTTGCAACCATAAAAATAATTTAAGCAAGGTTGAGAAAATAGACCAATTGAGTTGACAATGTTATTTTTTTTAGAATATTATTACCACAATTTTTAAATAGTGGTTAATTGATTGTTTTAGTAACATATGCAGTCTGCGGCAAACATTTCAATTGCAAATGTAATTCATTGCACATTTCTGAAAAAATGCAATGCCATAACATGAGAACAATCTAGAGAAGAACAAGCCATTCAGCCCAACAAAGCTCGCCAGTCTTATCCACTTAATTCTTCCAAGAAAATCAAGTCTTGTTGTGAAAGTCCCTAAAGTCCTACTGTCTACCACACCACTTCGTCACCTATTCCAAGTGTCTGTGGTTCTCTGTGTAATTAAGATCTTCCTAATTTTTGTGTATGAAATTTACCCTTAACAAGTCACCAACTGTGTCCCTGTGTTCTCACTGAATTCATTTTAAAGTCACAGTCCCAATCCACTTGACCGATGTCCTTAACAATTTTAAACATTTCAATCACATCTCCTCTTAATCTTCTTTAAGGCTCATCTTCATTAATCTTGCTTCATTACGCATGCCCTGTCGCCCTGGCATCAGCCTAGTCGCTCTTCTCTGGACCTTTTTGTAGCCTGGAGACCAAAACTGCACACAGGACTCCAGATGAGGCCTCACCAGTGTGTTATTAAGCTTGAGCAGAACCTCCTGTGACTTTTACTCCACACATTAAGGTGCTATATAACCTAACATTCTGTTAGCCTTCTTAATGGCTTCTGAACTCTGGCAGTTGACAGTGTCGAGTCCACTACGACTCCTAAATCCTTTTCATAAGGTGTACTCTCAATTTTCAGACCTTCCATTGTGTATTCAAACCTAACATTTTGACGTCCTACATGTAATACCATACATATACTCCTACAGCTAGTATGCTGTCCAAGTCCCTCTGTGATGATTCAATGAATTCTTGATTATCTGCTAATCCACCAAGCTGCAAACTTAACCATCTTATTATTTATATTCCTATACAAATCATTTATATATATTAAAAATAAGCACTGAATCCCTGGACACCACTCTTAACATCAGCCAATTCTGATAAGGTTCCTCTAACCATAACCCTCTGCTACTTGTGTCCGAACCAATTCTGTACCCATCTAAAAACATCACCCTAAACTTCCACTTCTTTTATGTGGCACCTTATTAAATGCTTTCTGAAAGTCCAGATAAATAACATCACATTCTCCACTTTGATCATATTCTTTTGTTGCTTCCTCAAAGAATTCCAGTATGTTACTAAAAGATGACCTCTCTCTTTTGAACCCCTGCTGACTGTTCAGTAAAACTCCTATTCTTGCCATGTGCTGCTCCATCTTATCCTTAATAATTCCTTTTCATTAAATTACCTGTGATGCATGTTAAGCTTATAGGCCTATAGCTGCTTGGTTCTGCAGTGTCACTCTTTTTATACAACAGGATATTATTTGCTATTTTCCAGTTCTTTAGTGCCAGTTGGTCAAAAAGCATTGTCATTACATCAAAGGAGGCTGAAATCTTATATCATGTATTTGGGAGATACATGAGTTATATATAAATCACTTGGAGTAAAAGCAGGAACAACTAGTGAGCCATTTAATTTAGCTGTGCAGTGTATTTGAAAGCCTAATGCATTTTATTGCATTCATGCTTAATTAATTGAACATTTACACGGGTCCTTTTAGACATTCAAGTCATTGTAATTTAAACCCACATCCACCTGGGGTGTATGTAGTCATTAATGCTCACAAATATACAATTTATTCTGTGTCTGTGAGACACAGAGAAAATTGAATTTCACTTAAGTGGCTGTAGTGTGGGGGAAAAGAAAGGGAAAAAAAATCACATTTTACCTTGTTCTAATATAATGAACAAAGAGTTCCACTTGAATTAAAGATTAACTAAAGAGGTATATAAATGAGGAGCATTATATAAATATGGTGAGGGTGAGAGGTTGGTGGCAGGCAAATAGCCATCATTTCAAATTTGGTACAAGTGCAGAAAAGGTTATTCTTGTATTTTGTGCACATTCATTAAGTATGTTGGTATACAGTGGTGTGAAAAACTATTTGCCCCCTTCCTGATTTCTTATTCTTTTGCATGTTTGTCACACAAAATGTTTCTGAGCATCAAACACATTTAACCATTAGTCAAATATAACACAAGTAAACACAAAATGCAGTTTTTAAATGATGGTTTTTATTATTTAGGAGAAAAAAAAATCCAAACCTACATGGCCCTGTGTGAAAAGTAATTGCCCCCTTGTTAAAAAATAACCTAACTGTGGTGTATCACACCTGAGATCAATTTCCGTAACCACCCCCAGGCCTGATTACTGCCACACCTGTTTCAATCAAGAAATCAATTAAATAGGAGCTGCCTGACACAGAGAAGTAGACCAAAAGCACCTCAAAAGCTAGACATCATGCCAAGATCCAAAGAAATTCAGGAACAAATGAGAACAGAAGTAATTGAGATCTATCAGTCTGGTAAAGGTTATAAAGCCATTTCTAAAGCTTTGGGACTCCAGCGAACCACAGTGAGAGCCATTATCCACAAATGGCAAAAACATGGAACAGTGGTGAACCTTCCCAGGAGTGGCCGGCCGACCAAAATTACCCCAAGAGTGCAGAGACGACTCATCTGAGAGGTCACAAAGACCCCAGGACAACGTCTAAAGAACTGCAGGCCTCACTTGCCTCAATTAAGGTCAGTGTTCACGACTCCACCATAAGAAAGAGACTGGGCAAAAACGGCCTGCATGGCAGATTTCCAAGATGCAAACCACTGTTAAGCAAAAAGAACATTAGGGCTCGTCTCAATTTTGCTAAGAAACATCTCAATGATTGCCAAGACTTTTGGGAAAATACCTTGTGGACTGATGAGACAAAAGTTGAACTTTTTGGAAGGCAAATGTCCCGTTACATCTGGCGTAAAAGGAACACAGCATTTCAGAAAAAGAACATCATACCAACAGTAAAATATGGTGGTGGTAGTGTGATGGTCTGGGGTTGTTTTGCTGCTTCAGGACCTGGAAGGCTTGCTGTGATAGATGGAACCATGAATTCTACTGTCTACCAAAAAATCCTGAAGGAGAATGTCCGGCCATCTGTTCGTCAACTCAAGCTGAAGCGATCTTGGGTGCTGCAACAGGACAATGACCCAAAACACACCAGCAAATCCACCTCTGTGTGGCTGAAGAAAAACAAAATGAAGACTTTGGAGTGGCCTAGTCAAAGGCCTGACCTGAATCCAATTGAGATGCTATGACATGACCTTAAAAAGGCGGTTCATGCTAGAAAACCCTCAAATAAAGCTGAATTACAACAATTCTGCAAAGATGAGTGGGCCAAAATTCCTCCAGAGCGCTGTAAAAGACTCATTGCAAGTTATCGCAAACGCTTGATTGCAGTTATTGCTGCTAAGGGTGGCCCAACCAGTTATTAGGTTCAGGGGGCAATTACTTTTTCACACGGGGCCATGTAGGTTTGGATTTTAAAAACTTCATTTTGTGTTTACTTGTGTCTATATTTGACTAATGGTTAAATGTGTTTGATGATCAGAAACATTTTGTGTGACAAACATGCAAAAGAATAAGAAATCAGGAAGGGGGCAAATAGTTTTTCACACCACTGTATATTTACGGTCTTGATTTCTTTTTTTACTTAATGCGTTGATTGCACTGCCTCATTTAATTCATCCATTTTCAAAATGAATCCCTAATCTATTCTCTTTTAGTGGTGTGGGATGCCAGAGCCTATTCACATGCATGCATGCTTGAGGATCACCCAAATGGCTCTTAATCCCAACATTACAACCACCAAGCAGGAGAGGGCGCTGCCATTATCCATATCTCTAGTTTCTGACCACACCCTAGTCAAGTATTGGAGGCACCACCCCTGATTGGAGGAGACAGATATAAAACGGATGATTACAGGTCAAGTTCATCATTTGGATCCAGAAAAGAGGGAGACACTGAACACTTCTCATAGAACCTAATCATATTACAGGACTGCACAGTTATGTTGCCTTGCAAGATTCTTTCTACTTTTGTTCATGATTAAATGGGCAACCGCCAGGTTGGCATCCCAAAAATTTTTACGTCTTAGCCATTCTTTAGTTCATACTATCCTTGAAGCATCATAAGCAGCACAGGAAGCAACCCCAGACAGGACATAAGGACATCGCTCATCCGCTTTCACACACAGTGGATTGGGTAAAGTATTCAGACTCCTTGACTTTCTGCACACTTTCTTATGCTTTTGATTTAATTTAAAATGAATACACCCCCACCCAGTCTACACTCAATGACTCATAATGACAAAATAAAAACGTATTTCCTAAAGATCTGAATCTGAAACCTCTTATTCCTATATGTATTCAGACCCTTTGCTGCGATACCCAAAATTGTCGTCAGAGGCAATCTGTTTGCTTTAATTAGAACCTTAGAACAATTGAGGCCAGAAGAGGCCATTCAGCCCAACAAACCTTGCCAGTCCTATTTACTTAATTCTTCTACAAAAACATCAAGTCTAGTTTTGAATGTCCCGAATGTCCTACTGTCTACCACACTACTAGGTCGCTTATTCCAAGTGTCTTTAGTTTGCTGTGTGAAAAAAGACTTCAT
The DNA here is from genome assembly GCF_016835505.1 of Polypterus senegalus. Classification (NCBI taxonomy): domain Eukaryota; kingdom Metazoa; phylum Chordata; class Cladistia; order Polypteriformes; family Polypteridae; genus Polypterus; species Polypterus senegalus. Next base: position 14,798,203 of record NC_053158.1, read on the forward strand.
AATGTTTGTGCAGAATTTACCCATAACAAGTTTCCAACGCTGTCCCCATGTTCTTGATGAACTCATTTTAAAATAACAGTCTCGATCCACTGGACTAATTCCCGTCATAATTTTGAACACATCAGTTATGTCTCCTCTTAATTTTCTTTTGCTTAACCTGAAAAAGCTCAGCTCTTTTAATTTTTCCTTATAATTCATCCCCTGTAGCCCTGGTCACTTTTCTCTGGACCTTTTCTAGAGCTGCTATGTCCTTTTTGTAGCTTGGAGACCAAAACTGCACACAGGACTCCAGATGAGGCCTCACCAGTGTGTTATTAAGCTTCAGCATAGCCTCCTTGGATTTGAACTGTACACATCAAGGCACTATATAATCTAGCATTCTGTTAGTATTTTTAATGGCTTCTGAACACTGTCTGGAAGATGGCAGCACAGAGTCCACTATGACTCCTAAATCCTTCTCATAAGGTGTACTCTCGATTTTCCGACCACCCATTGCATATTCAAATCTAAAATCTTTACTTCCTTTGTGTAATACCTGTAAACTACATCTGCCACAAACATTGTACAAGTCCCTCTGTAATGACTTAACGGATTCCAGATTATTTGCCAGTCAGCCTACCTGGGTATCATTTGCAAACTTCACCTTCAGATATGCCTAGAATTTGATTGGAGTCCACCTGAGGCAAATTCCATTGATTGAGCATCATTTAAAAAGCCCACACCATGTTTAGTTGGGACAAAAACAAGCCATGAAGTCCAAGGAACTTTTTGTAAACTCTGGTGATAGCATTGTGGTGAGGGATGGATCAGGACAAGGAGATAAAACCATTTTGACATTTTGAGTTTTCTAAGAGACAATTGGATTTGAACTCAGCATAGGCAGGCTGAAAAAGAAAAACACTCAAATAATAAAAGACATTATGACCATGTGATATCCCGTGTAGTGGGAAGTGGCCCCAGCCTACTCTGTGGAAATCTGATTGTTCATGAACCGAACAGGATCAGTGGAGAGATGAGACACAGACAAAAAATTGAAGGGTGAATGGTGCAAGTTTATTTACAAGAGTGGTGTACAACAAAAATGCAGTAGTGTCAGGTGGGCTATGAGACGCAGTCCTTCAACACTGACACTTCTTCAGAAATAAATAAAAACAAACAAAAAGGAAAAATACGGTGTATTTACAAAAACAGTGCACTCCTACAAAAACTACACACACACTCCAATAATGAAGGTTGTCTTTTTATCCCTGGCTCAAGAAAGAAAAATGCACAAAAACAAGTGTGTGTATATACAAAATTGCACCAAACCCAAAATCAAAAACTATCCCAGTACCAAATAAGTATATATACTTCCACCAAAAATGATCACTAGGAGATATATCAGTCTATGTACAAAAGAATATATACAAAAGCCACCAAATTCACAACTGCTCCTCCAAATAGCTCAGCAGTGCTTACTCATACCTCGCCTTTAGGTCCATTGACGACCCCTGTTGGCCGGTGACTCCTTAAATATAACTGGCAAGATTGTCCAGCCAATCTGCCAACCTGTCTACTTCACGCACCTATACAGGTAGACGCTAGCGCGTTCACGCCACGCACCGTGACACACGCCGGGCAACTATGTACAGTAATCCCTCGCTATATCGCGCTTCGACTTTCGCGGCTTCACTCCATCGCGGATTTTAAATGTAAGCATATCTAAATATATATCACGGATTTTTCGCTGGTTCGCGGATTTCTGCGGACAATGGGTCTTTTAATTTAAAGTACATGCTTCCTCAGTTTGTTTGCCCTGTTGATTTCATACAAGGGATGCTATTGGCGGCTTAGAAGCTACCCAATCAGAGCATGTATTACATATTAACTAAAACTCCTCAATGATATACGATGTGCTTCCCTGAGCGGATTGTTTGCTTTTCTCGGTCTTTCTCTGACATTCTCTGCGCCTGACGGAGGGGGTGTGAGCAGAGGGGCTGTTTGCCTAGAAGATATGGACGCTACTCTAAGAAATGCTGCTTTATCGCGCTGGCCCAAAAGCACGTATTGATTTTTTGATTGTTTGCTTTTCTCTCTCTCTCTCTCTCTCTGACGTTCTCTGCTCCTGACGGAGGGGGTGTGAGCAGAGGGGCTGTTTGCACAGAGGCTGTTTGTTTAGAAGATACGGAGGCTACTCTAAAAAATGCTTAAAGACTACCTTCACATTGCTCCCTTCTTTGCGGCTGCTTTATCGTGGTGTTTATACTTAAAAGCCCAACAGCACGTATTGATTTTTTGATTGTTTGTTTTTCTGTCACGCTCTCTCTCTATCTCTGACATTCTCTGCTCCTGACGGCGCTCGTTTGAAGAGAAGATACGTTTGCATTCTTTTAATTGTGAGAAAGAACTGTCATCTCTGTCTTGTCATGGAGCACAGTTTAAACTTTTGACTAAAGGGTGTTATTTCATGTCTAGAGGGCTCTAATAATGTTAACAGGGTGGGAGAGTTTATAAGGGCATAAAATATAAAAAAATAACCATACAAACATATGGTTTCTACTTCGCGGATTTTCACCTATCGCGGGGGGGTCTGGAATGCAACCCCCGTGATCGAGGAGGGATTACTGTATTTAAAACTGAACTCCTGCGGGTCGCGCGCATATAAACCCTCCGGGATGTCCAGAGGCTATGCTGAGCTCAAACACATCCGTTGTCGACTCACCAGTAAGTAAAATTACTTCTTTACAATATGAGATCCCCTTCTCTGCCTCATTTACATAGGCTAATGCCGGCTTTTTCTCTTTTATACGCGCCACACCTTAAACCACCTGCACTGGGATGGCTGCGAGAACACATGCATGTAAAAATGAACACATGCGGAGGAACCCGTACTGGCCATTATACCGGCTCCATGTGTGTCCAGAAACACCACGCCTCACAGCGGTCACCCGCTAGACAGCGCCCTCAACACACAAATGGTAAGCGCACTTCCTTATAACCATATAAATGCCACTGGTCCAAGCGCAAGATAGGTACAGTCCAACGTCAAACGTTGGCACTGTATCTGATCTTGTTCAGCTCTGATGGGAGAGCATCGTGGTTGTGATATTCTGGCAATCAGTAGCGACCCTCTAAAACTTTACTCTTTAACAATTTCTGGCTGATAATGTCTGCTGAACAAACAGGTATGCTCCAATGTGTGACAAATGAAGGCTAGTGCGTGAGTGAGGATGGCCCCACCCACCTCTCCACTCCTGACATCACGCAAACTCCCCACCACCCCCTTGTCCCTCGGCCCACAGCCTCTCTCTCGGATTTACACGAATAAATAGGTACAGCAAGCGAACTATGATACTTAGCACAATGACAGAAGTTGCTAAAACAATCAGAATATTCAAGCAAATTAAAGAACAAAACCTGATCTAAACCCGTTAAGTAGTTCTTTTGCGAAAAGCAGACATACATACATACATACAGACAGATGTTGGATTATTTATATGTATATGAGGTGAGACAAAAAATAACCAGACTGGGCTTGGAGCTTTCCTGAAAAAAAACGTCTGGAGGTCAGCTGAATGTGAATCATAGCACTATATGCCCTCCTACATGCCCTCTTCAACCGCCGACCGGCTTGGTATATCCTGTGAAGAGCCCAGTCAGTATTTGCACAACAATCTCTACACGAATTGGCGCTATAATGTCAGATGAAAAAATCGAACAGTGAATCAACATCAAATTTCTTGCGAAATTGAACAAAACAGACACAGAAACGCATGAAATGATAAAAACAGTGTACAGTGATAACAGTTTGTCTTGCACATAAGTTTCTGAGTGGAACAAACATTTCAAGGAAGGACAAGAAAATGTGGATGATGTTCAACGCCCAGATCGAGAGGGGGGTGGATGCTTCACCAAGACAAATGCTCCCGCACACAAAGTTTTATCCATAAAGCAGTTTTTGACTGACAAAACCATTCCTGTCCTCGACCATCCTCTCTATTCGCCTGATTTAACTCCCTGTGATTTTAACTTTTTCCCGAAAATCAAAAGTGACCTGAAGGAAACACATTTTTCTTCAATGGATGAAGTGAAAACAGAAACGGCAAGCCTGTTGAAGAGCCTCAAACAAGAGAACTTCCAGCACTGTTTGAATCAATGAAAGATACGTATGGAGCAGTGTAGAGATCAGGAGGGGGAGTATAGAGAAGTTGGCAATGTTTAGAATGCTGTAATTCATCAATAAATATATATATTTTTTTTATCAATCTGGTTGTTATTTTTGTGTCTTATACCTCCTGTATGTGTATATATATATATATATATATATATATATATATATATATATATATATATATATATATATATATATATATATATATATATTGTGGACTGTGCCCGGAAGCTTATCCCGGCCAAGTCCCCCAAGCCGCCAGATGGAGCCCTCCCTGCAGTATGGAGGTGCCCCTAAGACCAGCAGGGAGTCATGGACTATGTAGTTTTTATCCTCAGCCCTGCTGGATACCACAGGGGCCGCAAGAGGGAGCTGCAGGGAGGACCAAAGACTTATTTGTACACTATGACCCGGAAGTTCGTCATAGGAAGAGCGACAGACTTCCGGGATGAAGAAAAGTACTTGTTACCTGACCCGGAAGTGATACACGATCACATGGACTGGAGACTGGGAATACTTCCGGGTCAGGGAATATAAAAGGACTGAGGGAACTCCCAGACGGCGAGCTGAGCTGGGTGGTAGGAGGGCAACGCGTCTGGGAGTGGAGGATTTTGATTATTGATTGGTTATTGAGTATTGATTTATGAATAGTGTGGAGTGGAGGGTGCTTAGTGCACGTAATTATTATAATAAAAAGCATTATTGTGGCACTTTTACCAGGTGGTTGGCGTGGTACCTGAGGGTTCAAGGGAGCACTACTGCCCCCTACTGTGACAATATATATATATAGTATATATATATATATATATATATATATATATATATATATATATATATATATATATATATATACCTACACTTGATATATTATATTTATATCTTCAGCTTATTGTAAGTTTTTGTGAGTTACTATGAAAAGTTATTGCTCTCTATGCTGCATGACCTACTTTTGATGGTTGTGTGCTGGCATACATACAAGCGATTAATGTGTGGTGGAAGTGGACTCTTGCTCCTGTCTCCACATTTATAGTGAATAAACTTTCAAATCATCACAGGATTGCTGTTTTATGCTACAGGACTTCATGACCATTCCTAAAGGTAATAATGTGACCTGAACATTTATTAATATGGTGCTATCTGCTGTGGCTTCCATCTAGCCCTAGAGTGCCACATATTTCAATAGCAGAATATTTTTAAATAAACCTTTCACTGTGAAGATCTAATTATTTTATTAAAAATAAAATAAACTGAAATATGACACTGACACAAATATTCAGACCCTTTACTATGACTATTGAAATTAGCGTCAATTACATCCCTATTCTATTTATCATCACTAAGACATTTCTACATCTTGTTTGGTGTCTACATGTGATCAACTCAGCTGATTGGACACAATTAAGGAAAGGCACACACAAAAAATCAAACCATGAAATCAATGAAATTACCTGCAGTGCTTAGAGACAGAGTTGTGTGGATGCACAGATCTGGAGAAGGTTACAAAAATTTCTGCAGCATTAAAGGGTCCCAAGTGCACAGTAGCCTGCATAGTTCTTAAATGGATGAAATCTGGAAAAAACACACGTCTTCTCAAAACTGGCTTCCTAGCTAAACTGAGAAATCATGGAAAATGGCCTTGGTAAAAGAAAAAAATTAAAAATTGATTTTCACTTTGCCAGGTATGGAAACAGTAGAATCTTCCAGAAGGAGAACCACCACATCAACACTCCACTAATCTGGGATTTATGACAGAGTAGCCAGATGACATATGAAAGCCCACCTACAATTTGAAAAAAGGCACCTGAAGGACTCTCAGACTATGAGAAACAAGATTTCCTAGTGTGATGAAACCAAAATTGAGCGTTGTGGCCTCAAATCTAAGCATCATTTCTGGAGTAAACCAGGCACCACTCATTATCTGTACAATACAGTTCCAACAGTGATGCATTGTGGTTGTAGCATCAGGGACTAGAAGACTAGTCAGGATTGAGGGAAAGCTGATTAGATCAACATTTATTGTTAATAAAAACATGCTCTAAAGCACTCAGACCTCATACTGGACTGAACATTCACCTTCCAACAGGGTAATGAACTCAAGTACAAAGCAAAGACATTACGGGACTGGCTTGGAGAGAACTCAAAGAAATGTTCTTGAGTGGCCTAGCCAGAGTCTGGACTTGAACTCAATCTAGTATCTCTGGAGAGTCCTGAACATAGCTGTCCACTGACAGTCTCCATCCAACTTGACAGAGCTTGAGAGGATCTATCAAGAAGAATGGCAAAAAATACCTAAATGCAGGTGCTGTACATAACATTATCTTTCTCTTTTCTTTTCTATTGCAACCCTCATGAATTCCAGGGGACCAGGATCAAAAGCATCTTCTTTTGGTCATTTACAATTTTTTTGGCTATTTTTCACCATCTTTTGTCCAGTTGTGCTATTTATTTGTAAGCTGACCAAAAAACATACAGTATCTTGTCAGGAAATGGAACAATAATATCTCCCAGTGGAAAGTATTGCACTTATGGATGCTTTAGCCAAATATGATTGGCACTTACCATCCTGACAGGGTTCATACTGCTCGTTTGTATCCCGGCCACTCCAGTCACCACATAAAATTGACATAAAATTCTGTCTTACTTTATCTGGTGCTGTAGGTGAGTGGGAGAGGCAGAATGTGGTCGCAATGCCAAGTTTTCAATTTGAAGTTCAGGAGACAGTTCAGAATAGAAAGAATACTTTTATTGATACATACATGAAGTCACTCAGTACATGGAAGGAGATGATTGACTCACAGATGTTGGTAGCGCTTCTTAAATACACTTGTCAATCACAGAAGTATGTGATTAGTTTAATTTCTCATGTCCTTGCTTGCTAGATTATATTGGTTCTCTAATTAATTCTTGTTTATTGGCTAATCTAACAGATAGGAATTCAGAAGTATAGTTCAAAATACCAACGGACCTTAGCAGATCCAAAATCTCAGCATTGCATTGCAAACATAATACTAGCTTGGCAAACCCAGTCTCACCTTCGGAAGTCTTAACTTTAATTTCTAAAAAGAACGCTACTACTTGTTCCTTAGACTTAGTGCTAACAAAACCAGTAAAAAGCTCAATTGATGATCTGGTAGCTCCCATTCTTAGAATTGTCAATAGTTCATTACTGAATAACTCAGTTCCTGATGATCTTAAAGTGTCAATTATGAGACCATTACTTAAAAAGCCATACCAAGACCCACGCACATTAAATAATTATAGATGCATTTTAAATTTACCGTTTCTCTCTAAAATACTTGAAAAAGTAGTCGCTACGCAGCTTCAGTCTCTCCTTAAACACCTTACACGTCACAATTTATTTGAGAAATTCCAGTCTTGTTTCATAGTACAGAAACCTGTGTAGTAAATGACATTCTGATATCCTCTGATGAAGGAAATTCCACTGTAATTATGTTGTTATGTGAGTTCAGCACAGTGTTTGATACCACTGACTATTCTGTTTTATTACACAAGCTGGAAACTGACCTTACCTGGTTTAGCTCTTATTTATCAAATCATTATCAATACATACAGAAATGTCCTGACAGTACTCTGTCATTACACACAGCAGTTAAATATGGTGTCCTGCACAGCTCAGTACTAGGATCTTTACCATTTTTACTTTCCAGGCTTCCACTGGGATCTGTCATTAGAAAACATAATGTTAATTTTCACTTGTACACAGATGACACCCACTTATATACAGGTAAACTTCTGTTACAACAAACTCCCAGGGACCAAAAAAATATTTCGTTGTAATGAGATTCTGTATTTGTCGCTATAGTGCTTTCTTTAACTTGCACCCAGGCGTTTTCAATCATTTCAATAGCTTCTTTGGCGTTAATTTTAATCTCCTCCTGCCTACAAGTTATTCTGACAAGAATTTTTTTTCAGCATTTCCTTGCGATAATACACTTTCAGGGTGTGAATGATGCCCAAATCCAATGGCTATAGCACTGCTGTGCAATTGGGTGGGAGGAATTCAACGCAAATATTATCTATATGCAGAAGCATGTTGTGGGCAGCACAGTTATCAATCAGGAGCCGAATCATCCTTTTCTTCTTCATATTGTGAGGTTTCTGAACTCTTTTGAGACCCCCCACCCAGCAGGAACTACACACTGAAATGCGTCCCGAAGCGTGATTGCAGCGTCTGTGGAAGATTGTTAGTCTGTTGCTGGGGCAGGGCAAAAACAGGCTCATTGCGCTGCAGTGAAGCGACACAGAAGCAAATCATAAAAGATAAAAGACTATAAGTCCCTGTCTGGCAGCCCAAAACACGAGGCTGAGTCTTAGTACTTTAGCAAAAGCAGCTTTATTCAGCTTGAAACAGGAATGGCAAACTTATTTATTGTAGCATGATCTGCCACTTTGCTGTACACAGACACAGCGGTCAGGCAGGGTTGTGGCCAGATCAGTGATCAAGTAATCCTTTTACCTGCATTTACAATGTACCTTGCATATCACTCATCAATATCTTTTCTGTTTGCTTTGGTGGAGAGACACAGCATATCTGAGAGATGCAGCACAGCTTTGAGCCGGCTGTTGCCCCAGCAACAGTTAAACAGTCTTCCAAAGATGCGGAGTTTGGACTTCAAGACGCTCTTCGGTGTGCTGTCTAGTTGGGTGAGGTTCCAAGAGAGTTTACAAACCTCACATTTTCTTGAATGAGTGCCGCATTAATAGGAATGTTTCTTGAACGAGCATCACTGAACCACATAAAAACTACTTTTTCAACGTCTTCAAATGCAGCAGTTCACATTTGTTTGCAATGAAGATTTTTCTTCTTTTTTTGCTCGGTGTTTCAAGAAAGCTGACAGCGTCGATGGCGAAATTTACGAATTCACTTGTGTCTTATTTCTTTTTGCCGCAATCAAGAGCTGCAAAAATGTAAAGTTTTTTTTTTTTCTAATATGAACTATTATTGTTTTTTCGTGTCTGCTGTTTCTATAGGAGGGTGACAATGAGTTAAATTCCAATGGATGTTTTTCAAATGTTGACGAGCAATAAGCAAAAGGTATCATTGAAAACCGCAAGAAACAAAAAAGGCAAAAAAATCAACAGCACGAGGAAAGCTTGAAGAAAGAAAAAAAAAATTATGTTTCTGTTTGGGTGATCGCTGTGCACAACTGAGCAGCGGCCACAGAACTAGCTGCTCTGTGGATGATTCATTCAGGCATTTCAAGGTCTTTTGGGGACTACGTTGTAATTAAAGTATCTGCTGAATGTATTTCGTAGTAACTAGATTTCTATAGACTCGCGTCATACGGGGAAACTGTCAGGACCATAAAAATACTTCATTGTAATGAAAATTTCATAGTAAAGATATTCGTTGTAACGGAATTTTACCTGTAACTCATTTAGACCAAACAATATTTTTTCAATGTTGTCCTTAATTAGATGTGTTAGTAAGTTAGAGTGGATGGATGAGAACCACTTGTCTTTGAACACAGACAAAACAGAAATGTTAATTATTGGAGGGAATGATGCTGATCACAACAATATTTTATCATTATTTAACTCAATTAGTTTTACTGAATCAGCCTGCAATCTACAGTGGTGTGAAAAACTATTTGCCCCCTTCCTGATTTCTTATTCTTTTGCATGTTTGTCACACAAAATGTTTCTGATCATCAAACACATTTAACCATTAGTCAAATATAACACAAGTAAACACAAAATGCAGTTTTTAAATGATGGTTTTTATTATTTAGGGAGAAAAAAAATCCAAACCTACATGGCCCTGTGTGAAAAAGTAATTGCCCCCTGAACCTAATAACTTGTTGGGCCACCCTTAGGAGCAATAACTGCAATCAAGCGTTTGCAATAACTTGCAATGAGTCTTTTACAGCGCTCTGGAGGAATTTTGGCCCAATCATCTTTGCAGAATTGTTGTAATTCAGCTTTATTTGAGGGTTTTCTAGGATGAACCGCCTTTTTAAGGTCATGCCATAGCATCTCAATTGGATTCAGGTCAGGACTTTGACTAGGCCACTCCAAAGTCTTCATTTTGTTTTTCTTCAGCCATTCAGAGGTGGATTTGCTGGTGTGTTTTGGGTCATTGTCCTGTTGCAGCACCCAAGATCGCTTCAGCTTGAGTTCACGAACAGATGGCCGGACATTCTCCTTCAGGATTTTTTGGTAGACAGTAGAACTCATGATTCCATCTATCACAGCATGCCTTCCAGGTCCTGAAGCAGCAAAACAACCCCAGACCATCACACTACCACCACCATATTTTACTGTTGGTATGATGTTCTTTTTCTGAAATGCCGTGTTCCTTTTACGCCAGATGTAACGGGACATTTGCCTTCCAAAAAGTTCAACTTTTGTCTCATCAGTCCACAAGGTATTTCCCAAAAGTCTTGGCAATCATTGAGATGTTTCTTAGCAAAATTGAGACGAGCCCTAATGTTCTTTTTGCTTAACAGTGGTTTGCGTCTTGGAAATCTGCCATGCAGGCCGTTTTTGCCCAGTCTCTTTCTTATGGTGGAGTCGTGAACACTGACCTTAATTGAGGCAAGTGAGGCCTGCAGTTCTTTAGATGTTGTCCTCGGGTCTTTTGTGACCTCTCAGATGAGTCGTCTCTGCGCTTTGGGGTAATTTTGGTCGGCCAGCCACTCCTGGGAAGGTTCACCACTGTTTTGTGTCATTTTTTGATACTCATAATATACCCAAACTACGTAGAAGGGGGGTCTCCCTCTGAATTGCCTTTCCCAAGATTTCCTGCAATTAAACAAGTGAGCCCAGAAAATGGACTGATGAAAGGATGGCTTGACTATTAACTTTTTCTGTTATAAAGTGAAGCAATTATGTTGACTTTCTTAATTCCTTATCCATTTTTAGTCACTGTCAGAAAGTTCAATTTTTTACTTTGCTGACTTCAGTTCTAGTTCTGTTTAGTATTCTGGGTTAAGATACATAGAAGATGAAGCAGCATAGACTGGAACTGCACATTTTAAGGTTTAAATACCAGCAGGAGTTCCTTCTTTATTTTATTTTTCTAGGGCTAAGAAAAAAGGACACGGGGGCATCAAATGATTTTGAAATGACTGTGACACTGAACATAGCCAAATTCTGACCGATATATTTTAAAGGAAATTGAAACTCAGTAAGCATGATTTATTAATTTGTACCTCAGTATGTAATGGTATATATTATGGGTATGTTATACAGAACTCTTATTGGCTATGTGTCAAAAATACATTGATTTTTAAAAATGAACTGCTGACATAAAGCACAAGGTTTTGAACAAGACTGTTTGATCTGCTTGAGCCCACATGTTCCATACTTCCCTCATTGCTTTGAATCCCAAAATCAAGAGTGGGCTCCATGGGTGGGCTCGCTTTCCACAGACTCCTGTCAGAAAAGTCAAACTCTCACTTCAATCATTCAGAAATCAAGCACAGATGTGTGTTTACTGTATGTATGTTTGAAATATTACTTTATACTGTAAATTCAAAGTCTTAAAAAGACAATGTCCTCTATGTGACGATATTTCCTTTCCAGGAAAAATGGCTATGTACAGTATGCAGTTTATGTTTTATATTTTATCATGTCAATTGAGGTCAATGTAATGATACAGCAGTGCCATATCTCAGAAAGGGTTGAGTTGAATTGGAAGGACTGTGCAAGTAAAATTGAATATACTTATTTACACTCACAGTAGCTATAAAAAGTATTAACCTCTTTGGAATTTTCATATTTTATCTTTAGAAAATACTAGGGGGCTGTGGCCCCTGCTCGCTTCGCATGCCAACCCCCGTGAGGGCCCTACGCATTAGTCATTTCCCGGATTTGCCACTTGTGACGAATCGTGCTGTGTGCTTTGGATAAATATGAATTTCAACTCTGTCTTTGATATCTCCGTCTTTCGAAGCTATTATCGCTGACAATTCATCATATATTGGTTTATTATATATGCCAGCATGATCTTTCGGATTCATATAGAAATTCAAGAAAACTTCTTTGTCCGTATTTTTCAGATAAATTTAGTGTGCGATACTTTTGGACGTATGGATTTGTATCCATTATTCGCTGTAGAATTTCTAATACGTTTAATCATTTAATTCTTTTGATTCTATGTTGCATCGCTTCTTCATGATCATAAATATAAACCTGACTGAATTGTAGCTTCATTGAAATTAAACTTGTAGTTGCTGTAATTGTTGCGGGACCACAGATTTTCATAGTGTATGGTCCTAAATCATGTAAATCTACGTTTTGAGCATTGAATGATGCGAATGCGAACAGAGTATTGTAGATTCTGATATTTTGCCTGTAGTGTTTATGGATTTCACTTTCACCAAATAATAACTTTCATTTGTCACGGATAAGCCTCTTCATTGGGAAGAAACACAAATTAGACGATCTACAAGTAAACTTTAAACTTTACAATATCGACCTACTTCTGTCATATCACCTATGTCCATATATTCAATCTCTTTTCGCTGTTCCGTTATTTCAACAAGTAATAATTTCTGCTTGTTAGCACTAATGCGATCCTTACTATCAGACTTTTGAGATTTTCAAATTTTAGTACTTTAATAATCTCTACCTGCTCTGCATGTGTATCGCTCCAACGTTTATGAACCTCTTTACGACGTTCTTTGTCTTCTGCTCTTTGTCTTTTATTTCCGCCCCGCTTAACCTGTTAGGTTTTCAATTACACTTGGTCCAGGCGATTTATAACTTTCGTTATTTTCTGAATTTGCACTTTATTATTATTATTGTTCTTTTTTTGAATTCTTTTCTCTCCAACACCTTTGGGCCTTTTTTTGACACGCTTTCTTCTTTACTTAGTCATTGATGTTTCATCTAGAACATATAAAATTATTGTCCAGAAAAGGACTATATCGAAGAAAAGAAATAGATTGTATGTGTCTGACAATAGCATTTACATGGATGAGAGGTTTTTGGACCATGGGCTTGTTTAAATCTCTTGGCACAAAGTCTCGACTCGCTGGCCTTAAAATTATCTTTCTGAAAAGTTTCGTCCTGTCCCAGGATTTTTTTATATAATAGAGAGATTAAATTCTAGTGGATTCAGCAGACATACCACATGCACTTCAGAACAGGTCATCCACATAAAGCTAAGCATGTTTGGGCCCAGCTAGTACTTGGAGGTGGGACAATCTACGAAAAGCCTGCGTTGCTGCTGGAAGAGATATTGGTGAGTTCAGTTGTGGGGTGCTAATTCAGTGGTCAGGATGTGGATTACAATGCCTCAGTGACATGATGGAGACACTGTGCTATAAAATGGCGTCATCCTTTGGATGAGACATAAAGCTGAGGTCCTGACTCTCTGTTGCCATTAAAGATACCTGGGCATCCTTCATAAAGAGTAGCAAATATCTAAATGTCCTGGCTAAATGGCAAACCACATCCTGGTCATTCTGGTCCCCTAATCATCCTTTGTCTCTAATTGGCTGTCTCTCTCACTGCTTCACCACCTAACAGCTACTGTGTGGTTAGCATACAGGTGCAAAACTGGCTACCATCACATCATCCAGGCTACAAATTAGTGGTGGTTGAAATGGATCCCCATTCTCTACGTAAAAATGCTTTGAGTAGTGAGAAAAGCGCGATATAAATTTGAAGAATTATTACTATTATTATTTAATTTGGCAGCAAAAACATCTTTAATGTCAAAGTGAAAACAAATTTCTACAAAGCAATATATATATTAATTACAAATATAAAATACAAGATAATTGCATACGTTTTTAGGTCAGTATAGGTCAGACTTTCTGATTGGCGGGTTTATAATTCGTGGATCCTCCTATTCGGGAAATTATGGAAATTATTTTGTGAGTTTTGTGACTTATTTAAAGGGAGTAAGGATGTCATTATCTGTTAGCTCCACCAGGCTGGGATAAACCTGGAAGAACTGCAAGGATTATGTGTTTTTGATTTCTGCAGTCCTCTCAGTATCATCCAGCCATCCTAGTTAAGGGGTAAGCTCAGAAATATGCAGGTGGACGTGCCTATGGTGTCCTGGATAGTGGGCTATCGGCAGGTTGTAAGACTCAAGGACTGTGTCTCTGATGTGGATGTGAGATATGGACAAATCTGTTGGTCCTCATACAGTCTCTGAAAAAGTGCAAGCTATTGTCCTTGATATACCTGCATACTTTTGATATGTCATCAAGTTAAGCAAAGCAAGTGTGAAAAGAGATCAAGCATTACTTATTCCATGCAGATACTCCAAAATGACCTGGACACATTTGTTGGTACACCTAGAAAAGATCATAAATAATCAGATTCAAGCGATTTTTCAAACTAGCTGTTTTCTTGAATTCGAATCACACATATCCCCAATAGTCCCCACATGATCCCCAATCAGTCATTAAACCAATTTAAATGGAGAAAAGTCGTCACTCTACTGTTTGGTGTCATCATGTTTCCCACACTGAACATGGGCCAGAGAAAGCAAAGGAGAGAGTTAACTGAGGAGATCAGAAAGAAACAAGCATTTTAAGACAAAGGCTAGTAGAACATCTCCAACCAGCTTGATGCTCCTGTGTAATAGTTGCAAATATAATTAAGAAGTTTAAGGTCCAGGGCAATGTAGCCAACCTCCATGGACACCACTGAAAGAGGAAAATCAATGCCAGAATGGGCAGAATGATAACGAAATTGATAGACAAAACACCAAGGACAAATTTCAACGATATACAAGCTGAACTCCAAGGTCAAGGTCCATCAGTGTTTGCTCACTTTTTGAGTGACAGTGGGCTCAATAGAAGAAGACCCAGGAGGACTGCACTGTTCAAAGAATGAAAAACAGAGTGGAATTTGCAAAAACGAATATTGACAAGCCATAGTGCTTCTGGGAGAATGTCCTTTAGATAGATGGGACTTAACTTGAGGTTTTTGGCCAGATATATCAGGTCTATGACCACAGATGAAAGAATGAAGCTTTCAAAGAAAAGAACACCAAACTTACTGTGAAACATGGAGGAGGCCCAGTTATGTCTTGGGGCCGCTTTGCTGCGTCTGGCACTGGGTGCCTTGAGTCTCTGCAGCGAACAATGAAACCTCAAGACATTCTGGAGTAAAACGTACTGCCTGGTGTCAGAAAGCTTTGTCTCAGTCACAGATCACGGGCCATCCAACAGGATAGCGAGCCAAAGCACACAGAGCTAAAAGCACCCAAGAATGGCTAAGAACAAAACATTGGACTATTCTGACGTGGCCTTCTGTGAGCCCTGAATTGAATCCCATTGAATACCTATGGCAAGAACTGAAACATGAAATCCCTTCAATCCTGATCCAGCTAGAGTAGTTTGCTCAGGACGAGTGGGCCGAACGACCTGTGGACAGATGCAGACGTCTCATGGAGAGCTCCAGGAATCAAGGAATAGCCTCTAAAAATTGTACAGCAAAATATTAGTTGAAGGGTCGCATCGTTCTTGCCCTTGCTACTTTTATTTGTGTTATTATTTGAAATATTTTGTCAACTCAAAGCTCTAAGCAAAGTCTGATTTTTGCTAAACAATGACAATTACTTTTTTTAAGTTTCAGGTTATTTCAGAGACTACTGCAGTTCATCTTTTTTTCATGGAGGAATACAAACAAATTTGTCCACGTCTGCTCAGAATATTATTAAAGTACGTTATGAGCTGTAACATAGCATTCCTTCTCATTCTTGGTGTTAGAGGAGGTAGAAACAGCCCAGCATCAAGTATTTGCTACACATTTTTTGCTCTCAATAAGTGTTTTTTCTCTCTTGCTATTTCTTTAGAATAGTCAGGTATTTATATTTAGAACGTAAGAAAGATTCCTTTTTATTAAAGTTTTTTGTTTAAATGTTTTTTTACAGAAAAATGCAAGGCCAGGTTAATCTGTCCACTGTCTTGACCAGGATACAGGTAAGAAAAATTGTAAATGAATACAAGTGGGGGCCCAAAAATTCCTGGAAACGGTCAATGGCATGTCTCATTAATCAGTTCAACGATTAGCTCTGTACTGACATGATTTAAACACTTTATTTCTGATATTTATTTTACAACCATGAGCTTGACATTGCTTGTTAATAAAAAGATTCTCTTTGAACAGAATGTTAACCAGCAATATCATACTGAACTGTTGCAGTGCGGATCCTGCACCAGGTTCCCTTTTACAGATTTGAGGGCCTCCTGAACCGAATAATGTTGCTAATCATGACCAGGATGAGCTGTACAATGAGGACCAGCACACCAAGCAAGGGGAAGATGCAAAAGTGTACAGAGCTTTTATTAAAACAAACCAAAATAAAACAGTTTCCAGATAAACAGTGCAGTGCTTCAAAGAACAGTCCATAAATAATCCTTAAAAACTGGTGAAATCCCAATAAATTAATCCAATAAAAACGAGGTTAAAATGAACTGGCTGGAACAAAAAAACCTGGTGCCTACTCCCTTTTAACTGGTGGCTCACCATATATATATATATCTGTATATATAAAGCCAAATACCACTGACTCACTCATCACAAAATCTCCCAAACCATGAGGACTTGGGACTTGAAATTTGGAATGTAGGTTACCCTTGGACCATAGGTGCTTGCTAAGAAACAGTTTTAAAAATTTCGTAGACCAAGTGCGACATTTCTTATAGTTTTTTATACCCGTTTGTATGTCTGTTCGCTTTTCACGGACGGATTTAGATCCGTTTTTTTTCTATAATTTGCTTTAATATTACGTTGATTTTTTGACTTTCTTATCGTGATAAGTATCATAGTTCACTTGTGGTATCGATTTATTAGAGCAAATCCGAGAGAGACTCATCGGGCTGCGGGGAGGGGGGCGGGGCCCTCCTGACTCATGAGTCTGCCTCGGGGTGTAACCATAACTCCACTTAGTTAGCGATCGAGAGAACTACTTAACGGATTTAGATCTTTTTTTTCTATAGTTTGCTTGAACATTCTGGTTGATTTTGTGACTTATCTCATTGCGCTAAGAATCATAGTTTGCTTGCAGGAGTGATATATTCATACTAATCTGAGACAGAGGTTGCGGACTGAGCGGAGGGGCAAGTGTGACGTCAGGAGCAGAGAGCTGGACGGGGCCCTCCTCCCTGTCCTGTTTCACTAATACATCCGCGGGGGATGGCTAGTGTATATATACATATATATATATATTTATATATTGTGGAGGACAGCCGGCTTCCCATGCTGGTCCTCACCCCCAGGCCGCCAGGAGGAGCTCTCCCGACAGCAGGATCGTGCCCCGAGGTCCAGCAGGGCCTTATGGACTTTGTAGTGTTTATATACAGCCCTGCTGGATACCTTGGGGACCACCAGGAGTTGCTGTGGGGGGGCGTATGGGCTCTGTGATGCCCTATAACCCGGGAGTACATCACGGTCACGTGACGGGAAGGAACGACATGCTCCTGGGGTGAAGAACAGGACTGTTTGCCCTGACCCGGAAGGAAAAAGGAACTGTGGTCTAATTGGACAGGAACACCTCCGGGTCAAGGGCTATAAAACGACAGTGCCTCAGTCCAGACACTGAGCTGTGCTGGGAGGTGGAGGAGCAAAGTGTCTGGGCGAGGAGGAGAGTATTGAGTTTATTAGTAGTGGTTTATTGTGTGAGTTTAATAGTGATTTAATAGCTTATGAGTAGTGTGGAGGGTGCTTGGTGCACTGTGGGAAAAGAAAATAAAAAGTATTGGACTTTTACCTGCTGTTTGGAGTCATCCCTGAGGGTTCAAGGGAGCACTAGCGCCCCCTACTGCCACAATATATATATACAGTGGAACTTCTAGATACGAGTTTAATTCGTTCCAGCACTGAGTTTGTATAGCGAATTTCTTGTATGTAGAACAAAAATTCCCCATTGAAAATAATGGAAATCCAGTTAATCCGTTCTGCACCCCCAAAAATATCAACATAAAAATCAATTTTCCTAACAAATAACACTGATAAATAAGTATGGATACACTTTGTCTGCTGAGCGTCATGTGATCATAACTGAGCTGATGGTTCTTCTCTCTCGTGCGCGTCTCGCTCTCCTTATCTCTCTTGCTCGCTCGCGCGCCCCTCTCTCTCTCTCCTTATCTCCCTTGCTCGCTCGCTCGCCTCTCTCTTTCTCCTCTTAAGGGTAGAGAAAAGCCAAGCAAAATGACACCTTTTATTGGCTAACTAAAAAGATTACAATATGCAAGCTTTCGAGGCAACTCTGGCCCCTTCTTCAGGCAAGAAGTAATCAAAGCTTGCATATTGTAATCTTTTTAGTTAGTCAATAAAAGGTGTCATTTTGCTTGGCTTTTCTATACATTCATAATGGCTAACACGGTACAACACCCTAGTACTCCTCTTGAGGGCAATCGTCTCCTATTCTCTGTCTGCATGTCCGCAATATTTTTGGATACTCTTATACGGCGAACTGATACAGCGAAATAATGAAATCACAAGTGCACAGACGCGTAGATCCTCACGCTACGTGAGAACAAGGAACACTGAGTGAGCTGATGGGCTGGCAGCGTCAGCTTGGGTGAATCCCCGAGTCGAGGCGGATTGGGAAACGCGTCACGCATAACCACAGCCTGGCTCATGGCTCATTACGCGAGCCAATGCTCATATTTAGAACCGAATTTTTCGCTCATACTTTCCTCTTATCTTGAATTTCTCGTATACCGAGGTGATCGTATCTAGAGGTTCCCCTGTATATATATATATATATATATATATATATATATATACTGTATATATATTGTGAGACTTGCCCGGACACCACCAGTTAGAAACCACATCTTTATCAAAAGTCACACATTTATTAATCACAAGAATAAAGTCTCGAACACCACACAATGCACACAGCAAGTAAATCTCCCCAATAAACCTTCTTTCTCAATCTTTTAGCCACCAGTCTCCTCCTGGGAACTTCGTTCTGCTCCCGCTCCCGACTCTAGCTCCCTGACTGTTAGAAGGCGGAAATCTTTTATTTCCCACCCGGGTGTGCTCCAGGTGGCCGATGACGAACTTCCGGCAGCACTTCCTGGTGTGGCGGAAGTGCTGCCCTTTGCACCAGAAGCACTCCGGGCGTCCTGGCAGTTCCTCCGCCATCTTGCCAAGTGTGGCGGAAGTAAAGGTCTCCCGGGTTCTAGGAGGCTTAAGGCGCCCCCTGGTGGTGGCCATGGGTCCCAATGAGTTAGAAAGTCTCTCCTCCTCTTCCATGGTCCTCTCCTGCTCCGGGGCGGTTGCCCCCTCATGACCCGGAAGCTCTTAATGACTCTTTCCGGTCCCTCCAGGCATCCCAGCCAGGTAAGAACCCCAGACATCTGTGACAATATATATATATATATATATATATATATATATATATATATATATATATATATATATATATATTGTGGTACCCGGGCGGGGCTTGTGCCTCCTCCAGACCGCGAGGGGGCGTCCGCCCTGGTTATGTTGGGGGCCTCGGGTGAAGGGCTTGGAAGCCCAGCCCTGTAGGAACCCATGGCCACCGATAGGGGGCACCCCAATGCCTGAATATCCCGGGAGCCCAGCACTTCCGTCACACCAGGAAGTGCTGGGGGGAAGACGACAGGGGACACCCGGACGGCTTCCGGGTGTGCAGCCGGCACTTCCGCCACACTGGGGCGTGGCTACGGAGGAAGCAGCTGGAGCCCATCCGGGTTCCCATTTAAGGGGCCACCTCCCTCCAGTCATCGGCAGAAGTCGGGTGGAAGAGGACGGAGCTGGAGGGAGGACTAGAGGCGGCCAGGAGAAAGGCAGTGGAACTGTGTGGCCTGGACTTTGTGGGAATCTGTGCTGGAGGCACTAGGGTTGAAAGGTGCACGTGAAATTATAAATAGTTGTAAATAAACAGTGTATTGGGTGAAACAACAATGTCCGTCTGTATGTGTCCGTGCCAGCGTCCACAATATATATATATATATATATATATGGTTATTATATACCATGATTATCAAGAAATAACTCCTTTAATTGTTCAGTTATGTTTAAAAAATACGTTTTTTTTATGTTTTTTTGCATGTGCTCATCTTCTTGTCTTTCTCATGGGTTGGAGTTTAATCCTATTTGGGTTTTTTTTCGTTGTATTTTTATTTTTCATTTATTTTCTCTGTATTGATTTTGAAGTAAATGGTTGTAACTGTTATGTTATTATTTGTTTTGTTGAATAGCAAGCCAGGTTAGTTCACGAACTGTGAAACTCAGTGTCACTTTTAGAACTCACACACACCATTGCTTGGACCCCCTGTGCTCTTCACGACCCTTGGCATTCATATAAATGGCCCATATAGTGATTATGTTTTATTTTTCTGGTTGCATGCATTAAACTAGATAAAAAAAACAACTGTACACTTAGGTGACATTAAATCCACATTATCCTTATTTTCTAAGTACATTTTTTGTCACTTATGATTGGAAACAGCAGGTTCAAAAACAGCAATCAACTATGACATAAATGTATACATACTGTAGACTGTGTGGCATCATGGGAGGTATGATTGCTAAGCAGGTGCGTGTATGTGTTTTGCCAAGATGACTTCAAGCTGTTCATCACAAGAAAATGTTCTGCACAAAGTGTATTGCAATCAGCAGACCCCAGTTGTTGCCAGCTCACAAGAGTGCTGTGCGACTTGAATGTCTATGATGTCTATCAGCATTACAAGATACGAAGGCAAACTTCTGGTGCTCTGTACTGTTTTACATTCTTTCATTTTTCCATTGATATTTTACCGCTACACTTAGTATTCCTGCCTCACAATGCAGGAGGACTGGGTTTGAATCCCTGTCTGTTTGATGTTTGCATGATATTCCTGTTCCTCAGTGACACACTACGTGAGTTTTTCAGTTGTACTCTACATTTTCAAAATCTTAAGATAATAGTAACAAGTTGTAAATAATCACTGCATGCCAGTGACCTCCAGTTATGTAGTATAACAGGCCCTAGTCAATAACAGACCACGGTGATTAACTACAACAAAATGAAACTTTTTTTAACAGTTCACAAGTTTAATTCAGTTCGACTCATCTATTCCTATATAGTGCTCTTCAAAGAGGAACAGGTGAGAGTATAAATTTTGTAGATTACTAAATACAGAATTTTTAAACTGTCATGCATGGGTACCTGAGGATCATCTTCCAGGCTCATTAAAGGTATGCAATATTTCAATGGGCCAAGAGGGGGCGCCAACGCTAACATTGTTGCTTCTTTTCTCATCCATAGGTCCGAGAAGCCACCTAAAGGGAGAAAATCAGCCATGCCGCCAGTCAACTAAGCCACGCCTCTTCCAGGAAGGGACGGGACAACATAAATTCAGTGGCATCTCACTCTGAGGAACACTGTCCCATGTGACAGAGGTCTCTGACCCAGGCTTGCTTGAGATAGTCGAGAATTTTGACAAGCTGCAGAAGCTAAAGAGGCATCTTTTACACCTGAGTCCTGTGCCACTCACAGTAAATGGAGTGGCCCAGCTGACACCCCAACTGTTCTTTCGTTCTTGCCCTCACTTGCACCTCACAAAACATAAAGACATCGATTTATTAAAACAAGCAGAAAACAAAGTAGAAATTGATTACCATATATGGCAAACAACAAAAAATTGATGAAAATAAAGATCTGGGAGGTTCATAGTCAATTGTCAGATACAGTTACAGTCCTGGAGACCTCAGCCAATTAGGTCTCTCGCGAATTGTTAGATTAAGTCCAAGTCTATGCTTTGGCTGGGCAACTCAAGGACATTCACAAACGTTTATCTATGCCTCTCAGCTGATTCTCTCTAGTTCTGTCAGATTGAATGGAGACCGTTGGTTGACAGCTGTTGTTTCTCCAAAGATGTTCAATTAGGTTCAAATCCATGTTTTACTTGAGGAACTCAAGGACATTCACAAAGTTGTCCCTAAGCCACTCTGCAGATTCTTTCAAGCTCTGTGGATGGAGACCGTTGGTGGACAGCTGTTTTCGGGTCTCCCCAGAAATATTCAATTGGGTTCAATTCCAGGCTTTGGCTGCGCAACTCAAGGACCCCATAGGTATTCTTTAAATTTATAGAAAACTGGCAAAATACCCGCGCTTTGCAGTGGAGAATTAATGTGTTAAAGAAGTTACGAAAAAGAATAGGAAACATTTTAAAAATAACGTAACATGATGGTCAATGTAACTGTTTTGTGACTGTTGCTGTCATCAAGGATTTAATTATCATTATTTCTTTCAATCAGGTTTGTATTTGGAGGACATGTTGTGTTCAAGTTACATTCCGTGTTTGTCTAGTCTATCCCTGACCATCTCATCTTCTTTGTCAACTTTTGTAAAGATAACAGGTTTCATTCATCGAAGTGTTCACTACCCAAATCGGTACTCGTGAATCTAAGATGTTTAACAGGCATTTTCGGTATTAAGTTGTGGATTTGCCTGTGAATATTTAGCGGCAGCGTGTCTATGAATGTAATTTAAACTTAAGCTTTACACCTTGCTTTCCTATTGATATGTCTACAAAGGCTTGTTCAGCATCAGAGGGTTGTTCCTTTCCTACTGCATCAATAAACAGCTCGTCTTCCTCTTTATCTGAGACATCACACACTGCATGCACGAGTTTACCTTTCCCAGTCCTGCAAACTTTAGCAAAGTGGTTCAATTTACCACATTTTTTACACTGTCTTTCTTTAGCTGGACATTGACTTTTTCCACCGTGTGCTTTGTTTCTGCAGTAGCTGAACTTATGAATATGCGTGTATGCGTCACTCGCTTCATATTCTTTTGCTGCCTTCTCAATTGTGTAATGCGTTTTTTGTTCAGCGCTCTTTGGAGCTCTTGCTTGTTCACTGCGTACTGCGTTCATAGTCAGTTCACGTGAGCCGCTCGGAGTACATGTATCGAAGGTTCTCAGCTGTGCTTGTGCTATCTTGTGTAATCTTGCGTTATCCAGGGCTTTATTTAATGTTAGCTCAGACCCAGCACTTAAAAGTTTCTCTCACACTTTTGCTGAGTTTGTGCCAAACACTATTCTCTATTCCTGACCATCTCATCTCCGTTTGCATAAGCACACTCCTTCACCAGCAATTTTAACTCCCGGCAGCGCGTCTATTAGATTGCTGCTGATGGACGGCCTTATATGGGCAGGCACTCAATTACATGGGAGGCGTGGTGATGGGGGACACAACTCCGCCTCACACGGCGACCGAGCTGCAGGCTATGGCCGTATATGTACATAAGTAGGATTCAGTTATGACCGTTACGCGTAGAATTTCGAAATGAAACCTGCTTAAATTTTGTAAGTAAGCTGTAAGGAATGAGCCTGCCACCTACACGGGTAATTGGAGAATTAGTGATGAGTCAGTCAGTCAGTCAGTCAGTGAGGGCTTTGCCTTTTATTAGTATAGATGCTTAACTTTAGAGCACAGTTTCAGAAGCCAACTGCATATAAAGAAATAACTTAATTCAAAGTTATCCTTTAACCTCAGGTTGAGGTCTACAGACATGAAAGAAAATATTTACCTTATGCCATGGCCCACAGGTGGAATGCTAAATGGTATAAGTTTTGAGAAGATAGGCTGTGCCTTTCCAGGAGGGTTCAAAGGCAGTTGGCATGCAAACAAGAAGGAAATTGGCCTTTAAACTATGACACCCTATTGATCTAAGAGTTATGGTAAAAAAATAACATAAATATAGCTAGGGCCATCTTAATGCATGGGCATGCTGGGCAGTTGGCGGGGTGCTTCATGAGCATAGGGGCCCGATGTTAATCTATGTATGTTGTGACTTGCTGACTGGTTGTGTAGGTAGGGGCCCCAGTGCACTGCTTTGCCCAGGGCCATACAATGCTGTTAAGATGGCACTGACACCAGCAGCTGGTCAGCAATCTTTTAGAGATCATGTCAGATCAAAGACCTGTCAGCTGAGTAGTGAAAGTGAAGGTGCCTTCTGCTGTCTACACACATTGGGTGCCTACACTTTTCAAGAACAGCTGCTATCCATCCAGGTTGTGCTGCTGACACATCCATTTGCTTGAGTCTGCTTTTGGCAATTTAAGAACCGTAGTGTATAGAATGGTACTCTATGTTGAATGAATAAACCTTTGAATTTGCTTCTCCTGTTTCTAATAAAACAATTGGAGTCTATAGATAAAAGAAAGGGAATTTTATATTTTAGCCACAGATACAGTCAACCCTAATTCCGCCCAACACTGACCACAAATGGAGCTACAAACAGGCTAGTAAATGTACAAAAGTTCAAAGATACTCAGGTCTGCATAGAATGTCCTAAGGTGAGGATAGGGTCACCATCGGACCATTCTGTAACAAAACCAGTTCTACCACCTAACTATAATTCTGATTCCCTTTCTGATTCAACCCTGATAAAAAGGTCAAAATGGTTAAGAAAACCTGCCATTGCTTAGGTACAGTGGTGTGAAAAACTATTTGCTATTTGCCCCTTCCTGATTTCTTATTCTTTTGCATGTTTGTGGCACAAAATGTTTCTGATCATCAAACACATTTAACCATCATTCAAATATAACACAAGTAAACACAAAATGCAGTTTTTAAATGATGATTTTTATTATTTAGGGAGAAAAAAAATCCAAACCTACATGGCCCTGTGTGAAAAGGAATTGCCCCCTGAACCTAATAACTGGTTGGGCCACCCTTAGCAGCAATAACTGCAATCAAGCGTTTGCGATAACTTGCAATGAGTCTTTTACAGCGCTCTGGAGGAATTTTGGCCCCTCATCTTTGCAGAATTGTTGTAATTCAGCTTTATTTGAGGGTTTTCTAGCATGAACCACCTTTTTAAGGTCATGCCATAGCATCTCAATTGGATTCAGGTCAGGACTTTGACTAGGCCACTCCAAAGTCTTCATTTTGTTTTTCTTCAGCCATTCAGAGGTGGATTTGCTGGTGTGTTTTGGGTCATTGTCCTGTTGCAGCACCCAAGATCGCTTCAGCTTGAGTTGACGAACAGATGGCGGACATTCTTCTTCAGGATTTTTTGGTAGACAGTAGAATTCATGGTTCCATCTATCACAGCAAGCCTTCCAGGTCCTGAAGCAGCAAAACAACCCCAGACCATCACACTACCACCACCATATTTTACTGTTGGTATGATGTTCTTTTTCTGAAATGCTGTGTTCCTTGTACGCCAGATGTAACGGGACATTTGCCTTCCAAAAGTTCAACTTTTGTCTCATCAGTCCACAAGGTATTTTCCCAAAAGTCTTGGCAATCATTGAGATGTTTCTTAGCAAAATTGAGACGAGCCCTAATGTTCTTTTGCTTAACAGTGGTTTGCATCTTGGAAATCTGCCATGCAGGCTGTTTTGCCCAGTCTCTTTCTTATGGTGGAGTCGTGAACACTGACCTTAATTGAGGCAAGTGAGGCCTGCAGTTCTTTAGACATTGTCCTGGGGTCTTTTGTGACCTCTCGGATGAGTCGTCTCTGCGCTCTTGGGGTAATTTTGGTCGGCCGGCCACTCCTGGGAAGGTTCACCACTGTTCCATGTTTTTGCCATTTGTGGATAATGGCTCTCACTGTGGTTCGCTGGAGTCCCAAAGCTTTAGAAATGGCTTTATAACCTTTACCAGACTGATAGATCTCAATTACTTCTGTTCTCATTTGTTCCTGAATTTCTTTGGATCTTGGCATGATGTCCAGCTTTTGAGGTGCTTTTGGTCTACTTCTCTGTGTCAGGCAGCTCCTATTGCAGTGATTTCTTGATTGAAGTTATTTTTTAACAAGGGGCAATTACTTTTTCACACAGAGCCATGTAGGTTTGGATTTTTTCTCCCTAAATAATAAAACCATCATTTAAAAACTGCATTTTGTGTTTACTTGTGTTATATTTGACTAATGGTTAAATGTGTTTGATGATCAGAAACATTTTGTGTGACAAACATGCAAAAAAATAAGAAATCAGGAAGGGGGCAAATAGTTTTTCACACCACTGTATGTTTCAATTCTACTTGACCCTAAATCAGGTTAAAAAACAATATATATGAAAGAGAGCTGAATAGTTAGAATACCAAATAAGCATGGGCTTATGTAATAGAAGGTGTAGCCAGAATTTCATGTTTGATCTGCCGGATCAATTCCCAGCAGCACAGAAAATAAGTCAAAATGTACAAGTATAAAGTCTCGCACATCAAAGCGCACTGCCAAGGCTACACTCACAAGGCTTCTTCCTAAAACTCCCGACCACAGTTTCTCCAGTCCATGCATTTTAAATCGTCGCCTGGGTATCAAGGAGAGAGCCAAAGATAATTTAACACAAGATTTGATGCTGAGTGAAAATAAAAAGCTAAAATTTCTGTTATCCATTCAGGAGCTCATAGCACAAAGTAATTGAAGCTTAATAACTAATTTGCACGTAGTAATGAGTGAGAAAATAGTGGAGGCAGTCACATACAGTATGCACCCTGCGACTACTGGACTCCACACGCTTAAGAAGTGTCTGCTACAATATATTCCTGTCAGTTTCAATATTGCACTACTATATAGCATAAAAACAGCAAATAGAGTTTATTGTGGTTTATGGGTTATATAATGTGTTAAAACACCGTGGCTATTCTGTTACAGCGTGTTTGCTTTTCAATTAGAGAGTAATGTTAAATTTCTTTAGTTATTCATTTAGACGTGTAGTCACAAGGCGGACGTTGTGCAACCTTGTCCATGCTTTCTGAGTACTGAAATCTTCATCTCCTGTGACTCTTTGTTATCTTCTTTTTAACGGCAGTCTTTTAAGGTAGTGTGACACAAATGCATATTTTCCAGTTCATACTTTCATGAATATAGCTGGAAATTCTTTCAAGCAAACATCGACTTCCCCGTTGAACAACAGAGACTACACACAGCACCTGAAACAACACATCGTTCACATTTACCATTTATTCTCTGATGCCATCAAATGGCAATTTATAATCTGATGTTACAAAAAGGATTTTCCCTTGCAACAGGTTATGTTTATTTTTAAAACACGTAATGTGCTCTCTGCACAAACACGACACACATTTATATAAGTTTCTTTAAAGACTTTTCGACTCTAGAGGGTTTATCGTAAACTGAAGCTTGCTGCCTATGAGACCAGGTTAACAAGGGCACCTCTGATCTCTGCAGTTCAAAGTCAACACCCCAACTTTGAGTGCCATCTTCATGAGGCATTGGATTGGTTTAGAAATGTGAAACTCAGTGAGACACCTAATTGTTCGCCAGGCTGATACAGTAGAGCAGTTTAAAACACTGCTGAAAACACATTACTGTAACATGGCCTTTTTATAACTTCAATTTAATCTTAATTTAACTTAATCCTGATACTCTGTATGTTCAATCTCCTCATAATAACTACTCATGGTGGCTCTAAAATCCGTACTGACCACTACTCTCTTTTCTGTTTCTTTTTCCGGTTTCTTTGTGGTGGTGGTCTACGCCACCTCCACCTACTCAAAGCTTCATGATGCTCCAACAATGATGGATGGATTAAAAGGCAGAAGTCTACGTGACCATCATCATCAAGCCCTTCCATGAGAACCCTAAATCCAAAGAGGACTGTTTCATTTATGTTAGGTAGAATGCCCAGAGGGGACTGGTCAGGTGGTCTCATGGTCTGGAATCCCTACAGATTTTATTTTTTCTCCAGCCGTCTGGAGTTTTTTGTTTTTCTGTCCCCCCTGGCCATTGAACCTTACTCTTATTCGATGTTAATTAATGTTGATTTATTTTGTTTTATAATTGTGTCTTTCATTTTTCTATTCTTTAATATGTAAAGCACTTTGAGCTACTGTTTGTATGAAAATGTGCTATATAAATAAATGTTGTTGTTGTTGTTGTTCCCACCCACTCTTATGCGCAATTTACTCATGGCTGTCTCCGAATGTATAGATTATATATGTCTGGCTTCAGCGAGAATAACAGGTATATGACGTAGTTTTCATAAGAGCCATCTCTTTGATTTTTCATGTTTGATGTGTTATGTCAGCCCCCAATAGCCTTGTAAATAGAAACGTGTTATATGTGTTGTCATTAGGATAAATTTTGTGTGCAAAGATGGATGAAACTGTGTAATCCATTAAATTAGTTAAAATGCAATTAGTCAAGTTTCACAACTTTGTAAAAAAAAACACTTTGATTTGATTGGCTGCCTTATTGATCTAGATAGCCTAGATTTCCATATTAATCGAATTTCCCCTATCTATCTATCTATCTAATCCCTACTTTCTCTGTTGTTCTTTTTCTGGTTTTCTGTGGTGGCGATCTGCGCCACCATCACCTGATCAAAGCACCGTGATGTCCCTACATTGATGGATTAAAAGCCAGAAGTCCACATGACCATCATCATCAAGTTCTTGCATGTAAACCCTGAATACCATGAGGACTGATTATGAAGTCATTGATGTTAGGTAGAATGTGTAGAGGGGGCTGGGTGGTCTCATGGCCTCAGAACCCCTGGCGATTTTTTTTTTTCTCCAGCCGTCTGGAGTTTTTTTTTTGTTTTTGTTTTTTTCTGTAATCTCTAGCCAGCGGACCTTACTTTTTATTCTATATTAATTAGTATTGCCTAATTTTATTTCTTGTATATTTTGTCTTTTTTTCTCTTTCTTCATCCTGTAAAGCACTTTGAGCTACATCATTTGTATGAAAATGTGCTATAGAAATAAATGTTGTTGTTGTTGTAGATAGAACTTCATTTGACCACAGGGGGAAATTAGGCTGTAACTGTGTTTGTCCCACATTACCAAAGTTCTGCAGCTTTTAGTTTGCTTCAGGCAATAGTGTGACACATGTTCCAAATAATTCCAAAGACAAAATATCTTTGTTTTAAAAGTTTTAGTAACTTTCAAAGCAAAACAGTTCACACAAAAATAGAGAAAAAAAAATGATACTAAAGAAAGGAAAAGTTCTTGTTTCATTTCTCTAGTTTTGGTCATACAGTCGTACTTTTGGCATGTTAAGCACGTTAAACACGTTAAGCACAGTCAGAAAACTGAATGCCATCTCCTATTTGCATACTTGTCTAACAGTCCATGCTAGCAGTAAGACTATTTTCTAACTGGATTAATCAGATGTGACCCTTGAGCAAGGCCCTAAACTGCAATTGCTTTATCCTGGATATGACATCAATCTGCATCCAGCCCTGCAAGCAGGTCCTCCAACTAGCCAGGGAAATTTGGGTGTTGGTGGCAGGATTGGCACTCCAGCCACTGTATACAACCTCATTCCATTCCAGTGTGGTGCTAACATACTGTATCATCCGCTGCGCTCGGGTCCCAACCCGGGTGGTTCATCGTGTGGTGAGTGTCCATGCTCACAACCCAACCTCAATTAGCCCTCAGTTTTACAGATAAAGCAAAGAAAGTTCTATTTTATATTAAGTTACAGGGAGTACAAGACTGTGCTATATTCTAAGTAGCTGTAAGAAAATGATATTCTATTGAAACTAAGCAAATTCTTACATTAACATTAAACATTCTAAGACTGGCTGTTACACCGGCATTTTACAGAAGCTCTTTAAATAAAATAAAAAACCCATAAACAGGTAGATAAGTAAATAAATATACACACACACTTTGGTCTGAACACACACTAGAATGGCTATGAAGTAAGAAAATTCAAAAGAAAGAAAACTTCTGACTTGGCAGTCAGTCCCAGTGAGGCGCTATACAGACATATTGTTGTTGGTATAAAGGACCTCCAGCACACACTTCTGCTGAATAATTCATTGGCTGAAATTCCTCAGTGTTGGTGTTTTACAGAGAGGATGTGCAGCTTTTCTCATAATGACACTCAGTTTTGATTTAATTCTCCCCTTTGCTACGACCTCCAGGGGGTCCTGAGTGTGCCTCATAACTGAGCTTGCCCTTTTAATTAGCTTGTTGCACAACACAGCATAGAAAATCACACTGGCCATCATAGAGTTGAAGAAGATGTGAAGGATGTCACTTCACATATTAAAGGAACACAGTCCCCTAAGGAAGAAGAGCTTGCTCTGCCCTTTCTTGTTTAGTTCCTCTGTGTTCCAAGAACAGTCCAACCTGTCATTAATTAGAACATTTAGAACAATCTAGACGAGAACAGGCCATTCAGCCTAACAAAGCTTGCCAGTCCTATCCACTTAATTCTTCTAAAATAACATCAAGTTGAGTTTTGAAGGTTCTTAAAGTCCTCCACTCCACCACACTACTTGGTAGCTTATTCCAAGTGTCTGTGGTTGTCCACGTGAAGAAAAACCTCCTAATGTTTGTGCGAAATTTACCATTAACAAGTTTCCAAAAGTGTCCCTCAGGTCGCAGTCTCAATCCACTGGACCAATTCCCTTCATAACTTCAATTCATATTATAACTTATCATAACATAACCAAGTACTTGTAGGAGCTGAGCACCTCTACACCCACTCCTTGAATAGTGAATGGACATAGGTGCTCTTTAGTGTGATGAAAGTAAATAAACAGTTCCTTGGTTTTGCTGATGTTAATATACAGACAACGATCAAAGATCTACAATGGTAAAGTTGAAACCTTCGTTAATTTCTTTGATTACACTGGTCAACAAGCATTTTGCTGCTGGGATTCTTTCATCTGTACCTTAACAAATTTCACTTGCTAATTCCAAATCTGAAAACCGTTTTCGTCCAGCACGTCTCATTTTTTAGTTATGATGTTCCAGGTCTTGGACAACTAGTGTGACTGGACAGTAAAGGCGATGTGTTTCAGCATTTAAGAAATAAGTTTGTTCTTGAGAAAAGTGAATCCAAAATTAAGGAAGGTTTTTTTGTTGGCCCTGAAATCCGTGAACTGATGCTTGACGAGGAGTTCAAAAGGAAATTGAAGCCGATTCTGCGGGTTGTCCAGAATTTTCTTGACAGTCACAAAGCAGAGAATTATGCTGGGCTTGTGGAGTATATTACGGCTTACGGGAGCCAGAATGTCACTGAAGACGCATTTTTTACAATCTTATCTCAACTTTTTTCTACCAAATCTAAGCGAATGTTAGAGATGAGCATGGGGAAAGATTTCATCAAGATACAAAGGTGATGGAAAACCAATACCGGGAAAAATTTACTCTGAGCATGATGGGTGACTACTCTTGCTTCATGCAAAGAGAGACAGATGTGCAGTACAAGTACAAAAGCGAGTGCCTCAGGCAATTTTGATCACACTTTTATATTGAGGTAATTTGGCATAAACATGTTTTAAAGTGTCTCTGGTATCGTCTTCTGGTTTGTTTTCAGAATAAACACATTCAAACAATTTTGGTGGGACATAGTCCAAACTCCAGATATCATGCTGATATATAGTCATATGAAAATGTTTGGGAACCCCACTCAGCCTGCATAATAATTGACTCTACTTTCAACAAAAAAGATAACAGTGATATGTCTTTCATTTCCTAGGAATATCTGAGTACTGGGGTGTTTTCCGAACAAAGATTTTTAGTGAACTGGTATTTAGTTGTATTAAATTAAATCAAATGTGAAAAACTGGCTGTGCAAAAATGTGGGTCCCCTTGTCATTTTGCTGATTTGAATGCCTGTCACTGCTCAATGCTGATTACTTGCAACACCAAATTGGTTGGATGAGCTCGTTAAGCCTTGAACTTCATAGACAGGTGTGTCCAATCATGAGAAAAGGTATTTAAGGTGGTCAATTGCAAGTTGTGCTTCCTTCCCTTTGACTCTCCTCTGAAGAGTGACAGACAGCATGGGATCCTCAAAGCAACTCTCAAAAGATCTGAAAACAAAGATTGTTCAGTCTCATGGTTTAGGGGAAGGCTACAAAAAGCTATCTCAGAGGTTTAAACTGTCAGTTTCAAATGTAAGGAATGGAATCAGGAAATGGAAGGCCACAGGCACAGTTGCTGTTAAACCCAGCAGGTCTGGCAGAACAAGAAAAACACAGGAGCGGCATATGCGCAGGATTGTGTACAGACAACCCACAGATCACCTCCAAAGACCTGCAAGAACATCTCGCTGTAGATGGTGTATCTGTACATCGTTCTACAATTGAGTGGAATTTGCACAAAGAAAATCTGTATGGCAGGGTGATGAGAAAGAAGCCCTTTCTGCACTCACGCCACAAACAGAGTCGCTTGTTGTATGCAAATGCTCATTGCTCAGTTCTTTGGACTGATGAGACACAAATGGAGTTATTTGGTCATAACAAAAAAACACTTTGCATGGTTGAAGAAGAACACTGCATTCCAAGAAAAACACCTGCTACCTACTGTCAAATTTGGTGGAGGTTCCATCATGCTGTGGAGCTGTGTGGCTAGTTCAGGAGGGTCGGATGAATTCAACCCAATTATTCTCGAAGTATTGTGGTTTGCCACTGACATCAATAATGTGATTATTAAATTATATAAAGATTATAAATTCTGCCAGTATGACTGTGGGTGTGCCTGTGATGGGGGACTGGTGCTTTTACCAGTTTACAACTTGAATCATATAATGCTTTAGAAATTAGGAGTGACATTTAATGAATACATGTTTGATTGATTAGGGAGACTTCTGTTTTTTTAATTAGCTATGCCATTACCCCGTGTAACTTTATGCATACTACAGATGTGTACAAAAACCTTTGTTTTTAAAATTAGGATGAATTTATCAACATTCATTTTAGATTCAACCTATTATTTTGTGCATTTTTTTTCAACCTACTAATTATGATTAATTGCAAAGCCAACACAGCCTTCAAAGGCTATAATTTAGATAATTGTTTCAGTTTGCTTTAATTTGAATATCATTTTAGATCAGAGGTGTTGGTTATTTATCTTCATAAGCTCAGGTATCATTACAAGCATTCTAATTAGCAACAGCAACGTGATTTGGTGTTTGTTGGTTGTTCCATCTGCATCAACTCAGCACAGGCAGCTGCACAATAACAATATTAACGTGACAACTCCCAGCGCTGGAGGCAATGGGTAACTAAGCAAGTTTTCAAGGTTAAGATCACAAGGGCAACTTGAAATTTCTCACTTCTTTTGGCACTAATTGGCCAAACTAAGTAGGAAACTTCTGTCTTTCTCTAATAATTGCATGTTCATGAGAGCCGCTGTACTACAGCTTGAAGGTGAACAGGCTACAAATCAAAGGGCAGGTCGATGGGCATCATGGGAAATGTTTGCATAACATTTATTATGATTTGGCTTTTTTAAGAAATGCTGCACATGGCTCTCATATGTTTATACATTTCATTCTATATTTTATTTTTTGACTGTCTGTTCCATATCAATACGGACAGAGTTGTCTATTACTCTTAGTACTTTTTTAGGCTTTTCCCAGTGTTGATTTCTTTTTGATTTTCTGTGTAAATGAATGACCTTGGGGTGGCACGGTGGCACGGTGGCGCAGTGGTAGTGCTGCTGCCTCGCAGTTAGGAGACCCGGGTTTGCTTCCCGGGTCCTCTCTGTGTGGAGTTTGCATGTTCTCCCCGTGTCTGCGTGGGTTTCCTCCGGGCGCTCCGGTTTCCTCCCACAATCCAAAGACAAGCAGGTTAGGTTGTTTGGCAGTTCTAAATTGGCCCTAGTGTGTGCTGTTTGTGTGTGTCCTGTGGTGAGTTGGCACCCTGCCCAGGATTGGTTCCTGCCCTGTGTTGGCTGGGATTGGCTCCAGCAGAACCCCGTGACCCTGTATTCGGATTCAGCAGGTTAGAAAATGGATGGATGAATGATTGACCTTGAATAGCACTGCTCCAAATAGGTTTTATCCACCACTAGCTAAAAACACTATTTTTCACCAATTGGCATACAAACAAATGGTATAATGTTTAATAAAATTATTTCTTAACATTATTTAAAGGTCCAAAAATAGTTTAAAAATATATTAAATGTCAGGCAGTCATTTCCCAACCCGCTATATCCTAACACAGGGTCACGGGGGCCTGCTGGAGTCAATCCCAGCCAACACAGAGCACAAGTTAGTAACAAATCCCGGGCAGGGCGCCAGCCAACCGTAGGGCACACACACACACTCACAAAGCACCATTTAGGAATGCCAATGTACCTAAACTGCATGTCTTTGGACTGTGGGAGGAAACCAGAGCACCTGGAGAACATGCAAACTCCATGCAAGGAAGACCTGGGAAGTGAACCCAGGTCTCCTTACTGCGAGGCAGCAGCGCTACCACTGCACCAACGTGCTGCCATATATTAAAAGGCTTCTTATATATACAGTGGTGTGAAAAACTATTTGCCCCTTCCTGATTTCTTATTCTTTTGCATGTTTGTCACACAAAATGTTTCTGATCATCAAACACATTTAACCATTAGTCAAATATAACACAAGTAAACACAAAATGCAGTTTTTAAATGATGGTTTTATTATTTAGGGAGAAAAAAAATCCAAACCTACATGGCCCTGTGTGAAAAAGTAATTGCCCCCTTGTTCAAAAATAACCTACCTGTGGTGTATCACACCTGAATTCAATTTCCGTAGCCACCCCCAGGCCTGATTACTGCCACACCTGTTTCAATCAAGAAATCACTTAAATAGGAGCTGCCTGACACAGAGAAGTAGACCAAAAGCACCTCAAAAGCTAGACATCATGCCAAGATCCAAAGAAATTCAGGAACAAATGAGAACAGAAGTAATTGAGATCTATCAGTCTGGTAAAGGTTATAAAGCCATTTCTAAAGCTTTGGGACTCCAGCGAACCACAGTGAGAGCCATTATCCACAAATGGCAAAAACATGGAACAGTGGTGAACCTTCCCAGGAGTGGCCGGCCGACCAAAATTACCCCAAGAGCGCAGAGATGACTCATCCGAGAGGTCACAAAGACCCCAGGACAACGTCTAAAGAACTGCAGGCCTCACTTGCCTCAATTAAGGACAGTGTTCACAACTCCACCATAAGAAAGAGACTGGGCAAAAATGGCCTGCATGGCAGATTTCCAAGACGCAAACCACTGTTAAGCAAAAGAACATTAGGGCTTGTCTCAATTTTGCTAAGAAACATCTCAATGATTGCCAAGACTTTTGCGAAAATACCTTGTGGACTGATGAGACAAAAGTTGAACTTTTTGGAGTGCAAATGTCCCGTTACATCTGGCATAAAAGGAACACAGCATTTCAGAAAAAGAACATCATACCAACAGTAAAATATGGTGGTGGTAGTGTGATGGTCTCGGGTTGTTTTGCTGCTTCAGGACATGAAAGGCTTGCTGTGATAGATGGAACCATGAATTCTACTGTCTACCAAAAAATCCTGAAGAAGGAGAATGTCCGGCCATCTGTTCGTCAACTCAAGCTGAAGCGATCTTGGGTGCTGCAACAGGACAATGACCCAAAACACACCAGCAAATCCACCTCTGAATGGCTGAAGAAAAACAAAATGAAGACTTTGGAGTGGCCTAGTCAAAGTCCTGACCTAAATCCAATTGAGATGCTATGGCATGACCTTAAAAAGGCGGTTCATCCTAGAAAACCCTCAAATAAAGCTGAATTACAACAATTCTGCAAAGATGAGTGGGCCAAAATTCCTCCAGAGCGCTGTAAAAGACTCATTGCAAGTTATCGCAAATGCTTGATTGCAGTTATTGCTCCTAAGGGTGGCCCAACAAGTTATTAGGTTCAGGGGGCAATTACTTTTTCACACAGGGCCATGTAGGTTTGGATTTTTTCTCCCTAAATAATAAAAACCATCATTTAAAAACTGCATTTTGTGTTTACTTGTGTTATATTTGACTAATGGTTAAATGTGTTTGATGATCAGAAACATTTTGTGTGACAAACGTGCAAAAGAATAAGAAATCAGGAAGGGGGCAAACAGTTTTTCATACCACTGTAAATTCTTAGTGAGAACAATATAAGTATATTAATAAGAGTATTAATTATCATTATTCCACTATTTGACTGTTAATGTGCTGGGTACAAATGGTACAGAATGTCTTAGTTAAGCAGGCAGTTAGAGTCAGAAACACTTTAGAAATTCATAAACAAAGTTCTTCCCTAAGACTTCAGTTCCCATCAGGCAGCAGGAGAGCATTAGAGCTGATGAAAGGACATCATTATCAACACGCACAAAGTTTTGCAGTGGCCAAAATAGGAATCTCATTTAAATCCGCAGGTACTGCATTTTCTTCTCAACTAATGGGGATTATAATTTCATAGAATTTTCCAGCTTTTGTCTTACAGTACACCTTGTTTGTGTCATCAGGGGTTGTGTTTAGCCTTGATGAATTCCCAAAAGATAGCTTTTTTTTGTCTGTTGAATTTAATCTAGATGCTTACCTGAGAATTATACTGGTCTACAAGGGACTTACAGTGTTGTCATAACCTTTAGAAGAAACATTGCTTTCCTTCAACCATAACTAAAAAATATATAACTCCAAAATACCCTTTTAATTAGTGAGTTTTGCAATTACAAAGTGGCATGCAAAATCAAGTTTAGTATCAAACTATAAGTGAAAGGAAAACCAACTGATGTTATATTATACATAACCAATGGAGTGACATTATGCTGCTGAAAAAGGACCAAGGCAGCCTGCTTGTGTTAGGACTTTGTGAGTTCACAAAAAAATGCAGATTTTCATACAAATGATGTCACTCAAAGTGCTTTACAATACATCAATGAAGTAGTTACCTGAAAAGCAAAACAAATTAATAATAGGTAATAATAAAGCATAAATAGTATATATAGATAAATAGTTATTGTAAAGGTGATATATATATATTTTGTCACACACATGCGCTTGGGAGACAGTTTACAGGCTCAAATAGATGCAGTTACCCACCGAACCAAGGGATGGCACTGCCCTCTGACTCTTCTTTCCTCTCTCCTGGCAGCACTGAAGAAACCACCCAATAACTTCACTTCCAGCTCCAACCCTCAAGATCACGCCTCTTCCTACACATCACTTCCTGCAGACCCACCTATATAAAACTGCTCAAAAAAATTTAAGGAACACTTTGAAAACACATCAGATCTCAATGGGAAAAAGAAATCCTCCTGGATATCTATACTGATACAGACTGGGTAATGTGTTAGGAACGAAAGGATGCCACATCGTTTGATGGAAATGAAAATGATCAACCTACAGAGCCCTGAATTCAAAGACGCCCCAAAAATCAGAGTGAAAAAATGATGTGGCAGGCTAGTCCATTTTGCCAAAATTTAATTGCAGCAACTCAAAATTGTAGGGAGCACTTTGTATGGCCCCTGTGTTCTTGTATACATGCCTGGCAACATCGGTGCATGCTTCTAATGAGATGACAGATGGTGCTGTGGGGGAATCTCCTCCCAGATCTGGACCAGGGCATCACTGAGCTCCTGGACAGTCTGAGGTGCAACCTGGTGGCATTGGATGGACCAAAACATAATGTCCCAGAGGTGTTCTATTGGATTTAGGTCAGGAAAGTGTGGTGGCCAGTCAATGGTATCAATTCCTTCATCCTCCAGGAACTGCCTGCATACTCTCACCACATGAGGCCAGGAATTGTCGTGCACCAGGAGCCACTGTACCAGCATAGAGTCTGACAATGGGTCCAAGGATTTCATCCTGATACCTAATGGCGGCCAAGGTGCCTTTGTCAAGCCTGTAGCGGTCTGTGTGACCCTCCATGGATATGCCTCCCCAGACAATCATTAACCCACCACCAAACTGCTCATGCTGAATGATGTTACAGGCAGCATAATGTTCTCCATGGCTTCTCCAGACCCTTTCACTTCTGTCACGTGCTCAGGGTGAACCTGCTCTCATCTGTAAAAAGTACAGGGCACCAGTGGTGCATCTGCCAATTCTGGTATTCTATGGCGAATGCCAATCGAGCTGCATGCTGCTGGGCAGTGAGCTCAGGGCCCATTAGAGGACATGGGGCCCTTGGGTCACCCTCATGAAGTCTTTCTGGTTGTTTGGTCAGAGACATTCACACCAGTGGCCTGCTGGAGGTCATTTTGTAGGGCTCTGGCAGTGCTCATCCTGTTCCTCCTTGCCCAAAGGAGCAGATACTGGTCCTGCTGATGGGTTATGGACCTTCAATGGCCCTCTCCAGCTCTCCTAGAGTAACTGCTTGTCTCCTAGAATCTCCTCCATGCCCTTGAGACTGTGCAGGGAGACACAGCAAACCTTCTGGCAATGACACGTATTGATGTGCCATCCTGGAGAAGTTGGACTACCTGTGCAACCTCTGTAGGGTCCAGGTATCGCCTCATGATACCAGTAGTGACACTGACTGTAGCCAAATGCAAAACTAGTGAAGAAACAGTCAGAAAAGATGAGGAGGGAAAAATGTCAGTGGCCTCTACCTGTTAAACCATTCCTGTTTGTTGCCCCTCTAGTGCATCTGTTGTTAATTTCATTAACACCACAGCAGCTGAAACTGATTAACAACCCCCTCTGCTACTTAACTGACCAGATTAATATCCCATAAGTTTCATTGACTTTATGCTATACTTTGATTAAAAAGTGTTCCTTTAATTCTTTTGAGCAGTATGTATAGTACCTTTTGTGCCAGTTATATTTTGAACTCAGTCTGTAAATATGTCATTTCTTTTTTTTTCTGTGCAAGAGTGCAATCTTCACCCCGAAAGCGGATAGTAGACGTCATGTAGTATATAGTATATAAAAAATAAATAAAAGAAAGACTTATAATTAAGTGAAATAGAGTCCTTAACTATAGAATTGTATTTTAAGTCGTCTTAAGACGGTCCTATGATAAGGTCAAATGGCCAGGGTAGCTCCTTTTGAGCTACAAAAAAAAAATCTCCAGGGTTCCAGGCCTAAAGACCACCCAACCCCCACTAGGCATTCTGACTAACACACTAACATAAATGTTTTTAAGTAGTTGTTTATTGACGACAGCACGGTGGCACAGTGGGTAGCGCTGATGCAACACAGTTAGGAGGCCTGGGTTCACTTCCCGGGTCATCCCTGTGTGGAGTTTGCATGTTCTCCCCGTGTCTGCATGGGTTTCCTCCAGGTGCTCCGGTTTCCTCCCACAGTCCAAAACCATGCAGGTTAGGTGCATTGGCGATCCTAAATTGTCCCTACTGTGCGCTTGGTGTGTGTGTGAGTGGACTGACGCCCTGCCCAGGATTTGTTCCCGCCTTGCGCCCTGTGTTGGTTAGGATTGGCTTCAGCAGACCCCCGTGATCCTGTGTTAGGATATAGTGGGTTGGGAACTGACTGACTGGCTGACTATTTATTGTTCGTTTTCTTAGGCATCATTCTAAAGGTTTTGATACACTGGGCACAGGACTTTGATCAGGTGATGTCACCACCACAGAAGAACCAGAACAGAAAAGAGAGAAAAGTCAAAGTCAGTCAAAAGTCAAAGTCAAAGTCAACTTTATTGTCATCTCTGCTATACACTGTACAGGTACATAGAGAGACGAGACGACGTGGCCCCAGGTTTCCAGTATAGACAAACATAGAACAGCATAACAGAGGATATAGAATAAATAGGCATATGAAATAGACAATAAATAAGTGACACATTTTAAACTAGAGAATGCGCAATATGCATTTAAATAAAGTTTAAGAGTTTTTAAATAAAGTTAGAACTAGAAAAAGACGAAGAGGTAGGAAGAGGAAGTGTGATGGCTGGGAGTGAGTTCATGAGTCTTATGGCTTGTGGGAAGAAGCTATCACGCATCCTGGAAGACCGAGACCTGATGCTGCGGAAGCGTCTGCCAGAAGGAAGGAGCGTGAAAAGTCCGTGTGAAGGATGAGAGGGTCGAGCACGATGCAGGAGGCCCTTTTGATGCAGCGTCTGTGGAAGATGTCCTGCAGTGGCGGAAGAGACGTTCCAATGATGTTTCCAGCTGCTTTGATGATCCTTTCAATCCGCCTGATATCAGCAACAGTACTGTTTCCGAACCAGGTGGAGATGCAGCTGGTTAGGACGCTCTCTATAGTGCCCCTGTAGAACATGGTGAGGGTGGGAGGGGGCAGGTTGGCTCGCTTCAGTCGTCTCAGAAAGTGTAGACGCTGCTGGGCCTTTTTGGTGACGGAGGTGGTGTTGGTGGTCCAGGTGAGATCATCTGAGATGTGAACTCCCAGGAACTTGGTGTTTTTTACAGTCTCAACCGTGGAACCGTGAATGCTAAGTGGTGTGTGGGTGGAGCGAGCTTTCCTGAAGTCGATGACCATTTCTTTAGTTTTGTCCACATTCAGCGACAGGTTGTTGTCACTGCACCAGGCAGCCAAAGATTAACCCGCAGAAGTCAGCAGGCCCACCAATGGATAGAAATATTAACCGTAATCACATATTAACCAGGTTTCTAGGACTGCCTTTCTTCACTTATAGAATATAGCAAAGGTTAGACCTCAATAACATTACAAGATGCTGAAAAATTAGCTCATGCTTTCGTTTTTAATCAACTAGATTACTGTTACGCACTCCTAACTCAGTTTTAGCATCATTACATTGGTTACCCGTGTCATTTAGAATTGACTTTAAAAAGCTACTAATAGTATATAAAGCCTTAAATAATCTCGCCCTTTCCTATTTTCTGGAATGCCTGTCCCTCTACACTCCAAGTCATAACCTTAGATCTTTTAATCAAGGTCTGCTTATATTTCTAGGAATGAAGCTTACAGAAGTGGTGAGGAGGCCTTTTGCTGTTATGCACCTACAATTTGGAATACTTTACTAATAGAAATTCAGCTGGATAATACTGTGGAACACTTCAAAAAATGCTAAAACCCATTATTTTAATGTGACCCTTTTGTAGTTACATTTTAGTTGTATTAATAGACTATATAGGTATAGAATTATCATATTCTTCAGGGATTTGCAATCTTTAATAATTTCTACTTTTCTCTGCTGTCTTTTCCGGGTCTTCTGTTGTGGCAATTTGTGTCACCACACCACTTGATCGAAGCACCATGCAGCCACCAGTGATGCTGGAATGAAGGCAGGTGCCCCAGCTGTCAACGAAAGCACCCATAAAACTCAAAGAAAGTAAAAGAAACCACATGAACACAAGGAAACTAAATCCTCAACAATCATAACATTCATAATAGCATCAAAGATGGACATGAAGAGCATGGAGCAAGGATTTAAATACCAGCCAGGGAGAGAACTCAGGCTGTACTATGACAGCTTTGAGTTGGTAAAACATACAGATATAAATTTAATTACATTGTGTACACACAACCATAATTCTAAACTGAACTTTTTTTTAAATCAATGTAAAACTTTATCTTAAAAAAACACACACTATTATAACCTGTATATCATTTCTAAGTGTTATACACAGTGCCCTCCATTGTGTTTGGGACAATGACAAATTTTTCTTGCTCCACAGTTTAAAATTTCAAATCAATCAATTCAGACGTGATTAGAGCACACATTGTAGATTTTCATTTAAAGGGATTTACATACATTTCACTCTCACCATGACGACACTTTTTCTGCACGGCCCACCCAATCTCTTGGCACTATAATGTTGGGACAGTTGGTGTCACAGATTTTTGTGATTCCTCAGGTGGGTTTCATTGCTGCATGAGATACCCCGGCTTGCTTTTACCCTTAGGAGTCTGCAGTTGTCATTTTCTTCAACATTGACAACACCAGGTACTAACACTGGAGAGATTCTGTCCATGTTTGGTTCCCACCTTCTGAACTGGGTAAGCAAATTAGAAAATGGATGAATGAATGGATAAGACAGATGCTTTATTCACATTTACAAAATCTTGTCAATTATTCATTGTTAACAAAGTCAACATAATGACGCAATGAGTAGAACTGCTGCCTCACCACTCAGTCTCAGATCTGCCTGTTTAATTTAGAGCTGTGGGGATCAGAAGATTATCACAGCAGTGCTCTGGACTCCTTATGGGGTGCCTTTTATAAACTGAATGCCATGTTAATGTCCTTTGCCCATATAAAGCTACAGTGTAATTATGCACACATTTTTTTTATACCATTGAAGATGAAGCACATTAACCCAGTGAACTTTAGATATAATAAGGTCACCATAACCCTTTTGTGCATAAAAATCAACTAAACCAGACTGGTGTCAGGTTGGCTGTAAAGATTTCTGTTCCAATTTTTCCTTTGTTCAGAGGTACAAGAAACAGATTGTGCTACTGTAGGTCATCCATACGGAGCGAATAATGGAGGATAATTAGTTGAAGAGATGCACTGTGACAGAGGTGGAGAAAATGAGGTCTAGTAAGAAGCCGAAGAAGACACAGTTGGAGGTTGTGACGGATGACATGACAAAACAAGTTAGAAAATGAATGTGTGCTGTAACATTTAAGTGCGTTCGGGGACTTAGTTAACCAAATTAAAAGTTAATGCATTTTACATTTTTTAGCTACTTTATCAATGTGTTAACACATTTTGTTCATTCTTTTTTAGCAGTAAGTCATATAATATAAATTATTAAACAACATTAAATGCTTTTAAACAGCAATTTAGAATATCATGTAGTTAAATATGTAGCCCAAATATACTTGCAGTAACTTAATACAATACAACTCATTTTTGTATAGCACTATACACTGAGTGTAGGCACACAGCACTGTGAACAATTCTAATGTCTAAATACAGAACTCTTACAGAAATACATGCATATTTGGTAAAACACACAGAGAACAAGTGATTAAGCATAAATGGGAAAACAACAAAATCTGTCCATTAATTAATTGATGAACTATGGCCAATTAACAACAGTGGAGATTAAAGTCATGCAGGAGAAAGTCAAAAACAAAGTCACAATCCTGGAGACCTCAGCCAAATGGCCGTCTACCCCGTCCTGGGTTTGCTACAGTGGAGCCTGGGCTGGCTGTTCAATCTGATGAGAGAATCTCTCCATCCGATGATTCTAACACTCCTTTATCCAAGATGACTTTTCCACAGGTAGGAGAGCAGCGTGGCAGAAGGGCAGTGGTACCAAGTGCCACATCCAGATACGGAGAAGAGAAAGACAATAGAGGAAGGTTAGTAACAGTTTAAAAATGTTGTGATAGTAAAAGCTTCTTACAAATGACTAACAAACAAAGATGCAGTATGCATAGCTAATCAGCAGCTCTAGTCAGGGTTTGCTAAACTGAAGTTATGAGTCTTCAGCTGGCATTTGAAAGCTGAGACTAAATAGGTACCTCTTATAGTAAAAGGCAGACCAGTCCACAGTTTCGGGGCCCTGCAACAAAAACTCAAACTCTCACTGTTATTTTAATAATCCTTGGAATCTTAAGTAGGCCGGCATCATGAGATTTCATTGTTCTATAATGATAAGCTCAGATAAATAAGCATAACCTGGGTAATTTAAGGTGTTTTATGTTAAAAGGAGGATTTTGAAATCAGCCCTAAACTTAACCGGGAGCCAGTGTAAGGACTTAAGAACTGGAGTTATGTGTTCCTACTTTCTAGTTCATGTAATACTGTAATTCTTGCAGCAGCATTTTGAATTGACTGGAAGAAGAATAAAGAACAATTTCAATAGGTGGTGAAGAGCATGTTACAGTAGTCAATACTACTAAAAATAAATGCATTTATTAATTTCTCAGTGTCATGCATATTTAGAAAGCATCTTAATCGTCCTGTAGTTTTTAGATGGAAATAACATGTTTTGGATAGTATGGTAATGTTTGCTCTAAATAAATTGCTAGCGTCAAGGATAATGCCTTAAATTGCATGCTGATTCAGTAAAAGTAATGGTGATTACAACTGAGTTAAACAGTGACAGAATGTTGTTCTTTATCATTCCCCCCAATAACTAACATTTCTACATTTTTTGTATTCATAGTCAAATAGTTCTTATTCGTGTGTTTGGGAGGCAGCTAAAGGGCCTGAATAATAGTAGTTCCACACCAGACCAGGGGGGTGGCAAGGTGCACTGACTTTCTCTCTCAATCCTCTGCAGACCTTCCATGGGAAATCCCGCACGGTTCTGGGTCCTATGATGATGTCACTCCTGGTTTGGGTGCAGACGATAATGACGTTACTTCCGGTTCCAGTG
The DNA here is from genome assembly GCF_016835505.1 of Polypterus senegalus. NCBI lineage: Eukaryota > Metazoa > Chordata > Cladistia > Polypteriformes > Polypteridae > Polypterus > Polypterus senegalus. The sequence continues at coordinate 14,842,238 of NC_053158.1, forward strand.
TATATGATGCCGTCACTTCCAATTCAGATGACATCACTTCCTGGTCTGATCCTGATGACATCACTTCCTGTCTCGGCCTTTAAAGCCACTATCTTTAACAGCCTAAAATCAGTTCTGTTTTGGACTCTGAACCTGTGAACAACTCTCAAAAAATTACCCATTTGCAGCCAGAGCATAATATATGGGTGGCTGCCCCAAACCTTTCTGATGTCTGTGGATTGTTCTTATGACAACATCCACTCCTTTACCTCATTGACACAATTAATTAAGGACAGCACTGAAGAAACGCTATCTGGTCTACAAGAAAGGAATAATTGGGTGTCATTTGCATATAAGTGAAAATGTATGTTGTGTTATCTAATGATAATCCCAAAAATAAGAATAATAATAACAATATTTATATAGCACTTTTCCCACTACTCAAATCACTAGGAGTGGGAAGCCACTTTAACCACCAGTAATGTGTAGCTTCCTCCCAGATGATGCAACAGCAGCCATTTTTATGCCAGTATGCTCACCACACAGGAGCTATAAGGTGGTGATGTGGTGAGAGAGATAGCCAGAGAGAGGAAGTGATGTGGAAATATTTTAAGAAAATACAAACATAAAGAGTTATTTAAATACGTGATTTTTGATTAAATCATGTACTTTGTTTAAAGGTCAAGTAAGAATGAATCAATAAGATAGAATGTACTTACATTTTTTGGGGCTTTCTGTGGAAGTGAGAAATAAATGTGAAACTGCACACAGGCAGAATGTGGAAAAGTATTCATCAGAAAATAGTTGCTAGGGGAATGAATAATTGGCTCAAGCATTATATAATTAATAATCAAGATATGTTACTAGACAAATAGATTTTGTGAAATGATTTTTAAGTAACCAATGAGTGATTTGCTAATTATGGGATATGAGACATTGATCAATCATAATAAATGTCAACAGGTTGTGTAATTAAGAGCTAAGTAACTTGTAAGACAAAGACATATGTAAGCAAGCATATAAATATTTTGTGAAATCTTTGCTCGGCAGCGTTTCTGCCTGTCAGTTCTTGGCGGTGAGGGGATCCTTTCCATGCAAAGAAAATAAAGCACCAAAGGATTAAAAGCTTCCTGCTGTGTGGGTTTTCTTAAACAGACTAGGTAAAAGGTTTGAATCTCTCTGCTCTTAATTTCCACAATGATTAGGGGCCCAGAATGACTAGGACACGGAGGGCAGTTTAGCCAGGACATTGAGATACACCCTGCATTTTACAAAAGGATGCCTACGGATCTTTTATGACCACAGATAGTCAGGACCTCAGTTTTACATCTCACCATATTTTCAGCAGTGTCCCCATCACGGTATACTGGGGCATTGGGATCCACACACAGGCCACAGGGAAAGGACCCCCTGCTGGCCTTGCCTACACCTCTTCCAGCAGCAATCCAAGCTTTTCCTAGATGGTGTTCAATCCAAGTACTGGCCGGGCCCAAACATGCTTAGCTTTAGGTAGATGACCTCTGAAGAATGGCTGCTGAAGAAAGAAAGTCATTGTGGAGATAGCTTATTGTCCCCCTGGGTTCTTTGGTGGAACTTTAACTAACCAGAATGCAGTCCAAAAACACTTTTTATTGGACATATTAGACCGACATGCAACTCTAAACACTCCTGGCATAAAGTGAGTGAGTGAATGAGCCTGTGCCCTGCTGTCATCTGGCATCCTATCCTTTGTTGATTCCAGGATTATAGCCAAAGTTGCATGGTCAGACTGTGAATTTCTGCAACCTTGTAACATAAAAAGGTTGTTTAGAATATGGATGGGAGAAAATGTGGATTCATTAATTAGTACTACTGTATGTGTCTGCAGTGTATTTAATGATTTCTAGGTTTATAGGGTCATTATTGTCACATGTAAAGTTTCATGTCAATTACTTTATCTTCTTACAGCACCTTGTGGTGTGAGTTGCTTTGATTAATTATAAAATAGTAATTACATATTATAATGTTATACCATTCAGTATTATTTTTCATTTCCTCATTTTTTATTCATGTTTTCATTACTACAGTCCTATTGCTAGCCATTAAACTGACAAAGGAGGATTCCAGGCCATCTGTCTGAAGGAGGCTAGAAGGGCAGCATTCTTTGGTGTCATGTATTTGCTGAAAGACCTTGGACCTCACAGCTTAGGGACTGGCAAGTGAGAAATGCAAACTCTTACATAGCTGGAGCTTTACCCAGCTTGCTATTTGCATTTAAATAAAAAAAAGAAATAAATCAGCACAGCAACTCTGGCAATGTTTTTTGATTCTTCCTTGAAGGATTTAATAAAATATTTATGAAAGCCCACATGAAAAACTGGAAACGCACAGCTCTGTGAATATTCATTCATGTAAACAATTGCATATATTTGAAAAAGTTATTTTTGAGCGCACTCTCCATTTTATAATGGGATAAAGAGGAGAATTGTCTAAGGGTGTGGTCAGATGTTAGGTTATTATTTACTAATCTATAGAATGTCATTATGTGACTTGGATTTTTTCATTTATAGAAGTCATTCCTTGGCCTTTAAAAATTACCAGGGGCCTCATTTATAATGCTAGTGATAATGATAATGATAATGATAGTGAAGAGCTGACGCCCTGTCCAGGGATTGTTCCTGCCTCTCAGAAGATGCTTGCTGGGAGATGTGTGACTCTGAATGGAATAATTTAATGCAGCAGTGCTGTCTCTGTCAAACATACCAACCCCAAATTTTTTTCCTTGTTTTCTTTCTTTACGTAACCATTCGCCACACAATGAGCTCTGTAATAAATGTAAAATCAGCTGTAAGCTTATAATGCTGATTCTGTCAAAACATTTAAAGAAGATTGAAAAATCTTCATTATACATGTTTAATTATTCAGTTTATCGTGGTTCACTCCATTCCCAGCAAGCATCAAGCACAAGGCAGGAACAATCCCTGGAAGGGGCATCAGCTCAATAATAACAATAATAATTCTTCTTCTTCTTTCAGCTGCTCTAGTTAGGGGTTGCCACAGTGGATCATCTTCTTCCATATCTTTCTGTCCTCGTCATCTTGTTCTGTTACACCCAACACTTGCATTTCCTCTCTCACAACATCCATAAACCTTCTCTTAGGCCTTCCTCTTTTCCTCTTCCCTGGCAGCTCTATCCTTAGCATCCTTCTCCCAATATACCCAGCATCTCTCCTCTGTACATGTTCAAACCAACGCAATCTCGCCTCTCTGACTTTGTCTCCCAACCGTCCAACTTGAGGTGACCCTCTAAAGTTCTCATTTCTAATCCTATCCATCCTCGTCACACCCAGTGCAAATCTTAGCATCTTTAACTCTGCCACCTTCAGCTCTGTCTCCTGCTTTCTGGTCAGTGCCATCACAGTCTTCAACCCATATAACATAGCTGGTCTCACTACTGTCCTGTAGACTTTCCCTTTCACTCTTGCTGATACCCATCTATCACAAATCTATCCTGAAGCTTTTCTCCACCCATTCCACTCTGCCTGCACTCTCTTTTTCACCTCTCTTCCACAATCCACATTACTCTGAAAAATATACAGTATGAAAGCGTAAGTACAATATACATGTACATATTGTATAGATAGTTGATAAAGTGACTCAGGCGGTTTGTTTTAAATGTGGTGAGTTCTTGTGCTTTTTCTGATTGTCGTTGACGTGAAGTGGGAGTCTCAAAAGCACATAAGTCCCATAAACATTTCCAAAATTGCTGACTAACCCCAATCAGAAACAAAAAAGGCCTTGAATGATCTTTATAAAATAATAAATAAATTTTTAATAAAAATGCTGTAGAGCATAAGAAGCTCCTCAGAGCACTAAAGGAATTACCTGAGAAGGCAAGTCAATAAACAGCAAGCACAGTCAATACAGAATCCCAAAAACAGAGCACATGTTCAAAACTCCAGAAAATCACAGTAAGCACAATAGAAGCACCAGTCAACACTCCACCCCTCGCAGCATTGGAAATGAACTGCCAGGAATGTCAGAAGGGCAGTTCCTGGTGGTGATTGGCCGGTGGCTCTGCCGCTTGGGGTACCATCCACAAAACACATGGAGCATAGCACAAGTAGCTTATATACATAAACAAAATTTTAAAAAGATTAATGCATATATAATCAATATAAGGAACATTAACAATAAAAAAAAAAAAATACAAAATAAACAAAACTGAGCAAAAACATGACTTTGAACCCCTAGCCAGGAGGAGAAACATGGCTGAAACAGAACAGTTATGACCATGGCTAATTTTCAGCCTTTGACTTCTTATATACACTTACATTTATTTGTTTAGCCGATGCTTTTATCCAAAGTGACTTACTGAAGAGGTCAACATAATCAAGTAATCATCAGACTTGGGACTTCGGAACATGCATTGCTGAGTAAGGGTGCAAAAAGATCATAACAACTGATGAACTCATAACTTAATGCAAACAAGTTAAAATTCCTAGATGACAAAGCCTAATTTCCAGTATCAGACAGAAATTCACCAAACTTAAGACAGTCTTCAAATGCTTCTTAAACACATTTAAGGAATCAAAACTTGAAATGTTAGGTGGGCAGGAGACCTGAGTAGGTGAGAAGTAGTAGAGGACCTTTAACTTTCTCCATGTATAGGTGCTGACCCATTGACTGCTCTGTTGGCAAGCTCCACTGATTTGAAGTTAATACGTGTCACTACACGGAGCCAATGCAGTGATCTGAAAAGAGGAGTGACATACAATATGCTTACCTGGGTTGGTTGAACACCAGACGTGCAGGTGAATTTGAATCAACTGCAGTGGTTTGGTAACACATGGTTCAAACTCAAATCCTACCTAAACGAATGACTAGAGTGTGCCATTCCTAAGGGAGATTTCCCATTCTCATTTTCACGGGGTGGCAGCACAGTGGTGCAGTGGCCAGCTCCGCTGCCTCATGGGTCCAGCACCCTAGGTTTGAATCCTACCGCTCGGTGTGGTGTTATGGGTCCACAGCTCGCTTAGCAAAGGCCATTTAAATAAATGATCACCGCATATATGAAATTTGAGAGAAATTACTCCACCAAAACTGGTACTTTAACTAAATACCTTCGCAAATTGTCAGATAAACTATGGTTATAATTACAGCAGCGTTTTTCAACCTTTAAGTATTTGCAACCCGAGTTTTCATAACAGTTTTAATCGCGCATCCCTAACGTTTTTTTTGAAACCCTAATAAAATGTATTCCTATATTTTTTGCTGCCGATACACTGTTACAAGTTTTATTATACCTACTTAACTTTTATTGACATTTATCTAACTCTATATTTATTTTTCTAGTATCAGAATGTAGTTTAAGTTAATTTGTTTTGGTTTCAATAGATGTATTTTTCATATTTTCGATTCTTGTTTTCTTTTTTTTACATCTTCGCGCCCCACAGGTTGAGAACCGCCGAATTACAGATAAATGATTCAAATTATGTATAGATATTTACTGTATAATGATAAAAAGCAAACATATATGAAATTTGAGAATAATTACACAACTGGAAATAGTATTTTATTTCCATGCATACACAATCATGAAAAAATTCCATCACTTTTTTCAACATTCCCATGTGTGAAAATATTTTAACATAAAGTCTGATTATAAATAGAAATTGTGTATCGATATTATCGATTAGCAATGATGAGAAACAAAGAGATATGATATTAGAGAAATATTGCACAACTGGAAGTGGGTTCTGATGACCTTTTCCTCTATCTCAGTATACGAGAAAGTCAAGGGGAGTGCACTCCCGATTTTATTTTTTATATGTTTTCTCCAAGGCAGTGTCTCCTGAAGAGAATAGAGGGGATTTTTCATGATGACACTCAATTTGGCCACCTCCTTCATTTGCAAAATGTATTTTTCTTTTTTTACACAGGAAAGGAAAGGTTTATTGTGGCTGAGCTATTAATTGCTTTTGGAATTTTGATGAAGATATGCCTCGAAAAATCACTTGGAGTGACACTTTTGTGGCAGAGACCACATGTTTGGAAGGATCAGGGTAGTGCCCGGATGCCAAGTCATCACTGCTCAGGCCAATTCCCGACAGTTTTTAACACACAAGTTTGACACAAAAGCTTGAGAAGCAGCACCATATCAAACGCCTCTAAAAAAAGAAAGTGTCTGTGAAATTCCTGGTGATTGATCGCTTTAGTCATTAGCTAAGATGGATTGAACAGCAAGCCTTTTAGAGGGTTTCATTAATTAATAAATACTGATTCCCTAAACTGTTTATGCTAATAATCTCTTATGGGCTTCATAAGTCATCCTTTCTATGCTAGAAAGAGAACCAAATAAACAGATTGTGAAAAATGCCAAAATCATTTCAACAGGTTCTCATTTAAAACAGTGCTGACATTACAGGTATGTATAACATTTATGACTTTATTGAATAAAGAGAGACACCTGAATTTTGAAATGAACAGAAAGCATTTTTATCCACCTATCCATCCTTTTCCTGCAATGATCAATAGGCTACCCTGACAATAATGAGTGCCTGGTAGGAGCTCACCTTGGACAGCATGCCAGTTCACTGTACAGTACGTACGTACGTTCCCACTCTTTCAGAAGGGGATGACTTATCTAACATGTGAGTGTGCCGATGAGGGTTCTGCTCCATTCTCCCTATTCCAGATTTGGGAGCCCTCGAACCCAGCACCATCAGTATTGTAACTGGCTGAACTGGCCGATGGGGACAAATTAAACTGAGCAAGGGAATGGTGTAAAAAGTGAACAAGTGCTTTTATTAAGAAGAATCAAACAAAACCAAAACACTGCAATGCAAGTGCAATGCTTCAAAATGTATCAATAAATGAATAATCCATAAAAACGATAAGTGGAGGTTAAAATCCCAAATAAATGAATCCATTAAAAAGAGGTTAAAAACAATAGGCTGGAAACAATCCCTTTTTACAAACCAGGTGCCTGCTTGGAAGCTCCCCTGATTCTCCCATCGAGCTTTGCAACAGGGGAGTCATCCTACCTGCAGCTGCAGCTGACCTTCTCTTGCTGGTCCAGTAGCCTTCCATCCCCTGGCTCCATACGGCTCCCGCCGGGCCGAGACTTGGGTTCACTAGTGACCATTGTGCTCACTCTCTCAAGCCTCCCTGACTCCTGCTGCCTTCCACATCGAGCCAACCACCTTCTGGGACACTCCAGCTCCTGAGATCGCTCAGCTGGAGTGACTGCTTCCTGCTGCCCCTGCCAAGTGTTGGCCTAACACTGTCTGCATTTATCAGCGAGCCTGCTCTCGATTGCTCACTCCTGAATCAGCTCTTATGGCTTCCTCTTCTTTCTACTAATCTCCGTTCTCTTTCTTTCTTTCTCCCCTTCACACTCACACTCCTCCTACTTATAATGAGGACATGGCACAGGTGTGGCGATCAGCAGCTCCCGGGATCAATTATGGGCGCGGGTGTGGAAACGTCCCACCCGTATCACGCCCAAGAACCACTCTGGCCACACCCCTCCTTAAGCCACGAGTGCAGCGATTATTTATTTAAAAAACTGGCCCTTCATTTAGAGCCGCTATATCACAGTGAGTCTTTGGAATGATACTGGTAAACTAGAGGTCCTGGAGAAGAAACCTTTGCACACATGGGAGAAAGGGGCAAACTTAACAAAGGTGGTCACCATCTCTGATAGAATTCATGCAAAGTCTCCACTTATCCGTTTCCTAATTCGCTTATCCACTTCACTGGAATCCTCACACCGGCAGACATATTATTAAACCCTATTACTTTGGTGGCCATATTACAGTTTTCTCAGAATTTCATCCAAATGAAGATCAGTATATACAATTCACATACAATTGGTAATAATTAACATTGTTTTCAGTGATCGTTTTATTTTAATTTGCATCATTTGTATGTGGATGAGTCAATAATTATCTGCACTTTTGTGATACTTTTGTTTGGGTTGATTGTATCATCTTTCCCCTCTCAGATAAGGAAACATGGTGTGTCTGTGGTCACAGTTTGTCTTGTACTTTTCTAGGTGCAAACGTGGCACCATCTGCACCAAAAAACAGCAGCGAGCAGTGATCCGAATTCTATAGGGTGGTCCAGATCTAATTATGCAAGTTTCATTCCGCTATAACTTATTAAGTTTATTACATAGAAAATCCCGGACATTCGAGAAGTGTGCAAACTGACAACATGAAGAATCGTCTTCTTGCCGAACTGGAATCGTTCCCGCATAAATCAAAGCCATCCAGACGATCTGGATCTGCATAATTAGAGCTGGACCACCCTGTATGAGCGTACCAGGGGGCAAAATCATCAACAGCAACTCTTATTTCTATAGCCCATTTTCATGCAAAGGATATAGCTCAAAGTGCTTTACAATAGTAGTTGCGTGCAAAGAAAAACAAATTAAAATTAGATAATAATAATCCATAAATAGTACATAAAAATAATACAATACAATACAGTTTATTTTTCTATAGCCCAAAATCACACAGGAAGTGCCGCAATGGGCTTTAACAGGCCCTGCCTTTTGACAGCCCCCCAGCCTTGACTCTCTGAGAAGACAAGGAAAAACTCCCAAAAAAACCTTATAGGGAAAAATGGGAGAAACCTTGGGAAAGGCAGTTCAAAGAGAGACCCCTTTCCAGGTAGGTTGGGCGTGCAGTGGGTGTCAAAAGTAGGGGGTCAATACAATACAATACACAGAACAGAACAATTCCTTAATACAGCATAATAATAAAAATTTTAGAAGTACGGTTTAACAGTAGATGATATGACATAATTAGGTTTGGATATTTTTGGAGTCCTGGAGACCTCATCCATCTAGCTGCCTCCCCATTTGGCCATGCCACGGCTGAAACGTTGCTCCGATGAAAGGACCCATGATTCCTGTGATCCTCCATCAGGGATGACTTTACCATAGGCAGGCAAACAACTTGGCAGGTGGGCCGTGGCACCAATTGCCACATTTGGGCACAATGAATAATGTACACTTACATAGGATAGATAGATATATAATTAAGAGAAATAGGTGTGAGTGACCAGCACTGCTTTCCTACTAGACCTCAACAAGTACAGAAGCACACCAATGGACACAAATGTTAAGTTAAATGAGAAATGTTATTATACTGTAAATATGAAAATGTACAAACCAAACAATTCCCCAGTATACATCATACTGCACTGCAGCGCATCCCCCCACAAACGAATCACGAAACAAAACACTCAACAAAACAAAACCATTAATATACAAATAACAACTGTAAGAAAAGAATGAATGAAAACAAGAGTCCTTTAAATATCCACAGTTATGAATTATCCTTTGCAGTCTGTTCTTTTGAAGGATAAGCCAAGCCGTACTTCGAGGTCTGGGAAACTCCAATCAGACGAGCGTCGTTTATGCTGGTCCGTCAGGTCCCTTTCCAAAATCACCACACACAGAAGAAAAGGAAAATGATTCTTCCTGAAATGAACCCGGGTTCACCTAACTTCCTTCAGCAGGTACTGTAGCTTTCCCCAAGGAGTCTGACCTCTCCTTCTGACCTGGCACTCTCTTCCCTTCTTCTTCTCCCCGTTTTGTTTTCTTTTTAGACTTCACCTTAGAAGGTCTGACGGAGTGGATTTTGTGACAAGTTGGGGTCTCCACTTTAATTCAGGCATTACAGGCGGCTGCACAGGTGGTGCACGTGTAGAACCATTAAAGAACACAGAGAAAAGTAAGGAGTAATAAAGAAGACTACAAATTCCCTGAAGAGAATGATAATTCTGTACATATTTAGGGTATAATGAGTAGAACTAAATTGACGATATGAAAAAGCAAAATTGTATAATGTTTTTTTAAATAATCCAAAGTACTACCTTGGTATATCTCTATTGGTAAAGCATTACATATTTTTGGTGCATAAGAGCAGAAGGCCACCTCATTACTTTTTTTTTAATCTTGGCTCTTGGAATTATAAGCAGGTTGCTATTAGAAGATCTAAGGTTACAACTTTGAATCTAGCAACAAAATCTCAAAAATGGCTTTCTAGAGCACCAACCATCATGTCCTGGCCAATTAATAAAAGAGCAAACACTGAATTGTTCTAAACTAAAAAATTATTACAACAAAACACCCTCTTCACTAACAAAAATACAAAGTGCAAAAGGCAAAAAACGAGTTTCCAGCAAAGGCAATCCTCAACACTGTCCGGTAACACAGATCCTCAAGAATAGTCATAAAATGAGCAAAACAGGTGAAGATATCCAGAGCTACATACACATGTACATAGAAATCGGTCAATGTGGACAGAAAACAAAACTCCAGTTAAGCTTGAGAAAAACCAACATCTGTGGAGCTTTGAGACCAAAAGACCCTGTTGGGTATTCTACCAGACATAACTGTTCTTAAATCTTTCTTTCTTTCTTTCTTTCTTTCTTTCTTTCTTTAAGACTTCATCTTGGAGAATTCAACGTAGCAGGTCTTGTGGCAGGTTGTTGTATCTGCTTTCATTCAAATATTCAGACATCACAGGCAGCTGCAGGAAAGTTTGATCTGGTGGTGGTGGCGGCAGCGTAGAAGAAATCCTCATTTATTTGTCAGAATCATGGAGCAGGCATGCCTAATGTTGTCATCCAAAGAGGACATGGATGGGGACCTAGATCTTTCTTCATGCTTAACACTTGTCTGATCATTTTTGAGCTTTTCAATCCATTTGTAAATGCTCTGCCGTGACCAAACACTTTCTCTATGTTGTGGTTGTGCTAAAAGCCTTCCTTGGATTTTGGCCCCTGGTACTGTGCTATAATGTATAAGAAGAGTCAGTCCTAAGGATAGAAGGAGAACAGAAAACCAGAGAAAGCTAACACATATTTAGTGGGGCTAAATCTGGAGGGTTTTTTTTTTGCCTTAGTTTATTGTATTGATTTTTTTTGTGTATTTTGATACGTTTAATTGTTATCTTTCATTCCTGCCATTTTTATAGAATAGATTTGATTTGATTAGATTAGATTAGATAGATAGATAGATAGATAGATAGATAGATAGATAGATAGATAGATAGATAGATAGATAGATAGATAGATATGAAAGGCACTATATAATAGATAGATAGATAGATAGATGTGAATGCCACTATATGATAGATAGATAGATAGATAGATAGATAGATAGATAGATAGATAGATAGATAGATAGATAGATAGATAGATAGATAGATAGATGTGAATGGCACTATATGATAGATAGATAGATTAGATAAACTTTATTAATTCCAAGGGAAAATTAAGATACATACAGCTGCAGAAACATAAAAACAAGGGTACAGACTCACAGGACAGACAATATAACTAATCAATAGATAAATAAATAATATACTAGATTTTGCAGAAATTGCAAAATGATTTCAAAGGATGTCAGCATTTAATTTGCGGTGTCTGGAGGAAGAAATGAATTCCCTGATAGCTGTGGACGTAACGGACCCCAAGAGACACTTCTTAACACACTGTGGTGGACTAAGCCTTTGGCTAAAAGTGCCCCAAGAGAGAGCGCCTCCTGGAGTGGATGGAGGGGATTTTCAATGATGGGATCCAGTTCTTGCCACAATCCTTCTTCCACATTTTTTTTTTTCTTTACACATGAAAGTGTTATTATGATTGAGCCATTAATTGCTTTTGGAATTTTGATGAAGATATGCCTCACAAAATCACTTGGAGTGGCACTTTTGTGGCAGAGACCATACGTTTGGCAGGACCATGGTAGCCATTGGATGCCAGGTCATTACTGCTGCAGCCAATTCCCCACAGTTTTTAACAAACAAGTTTTACACAAAAGCTTGAAAAGCCGCACCATGGCGAGCACCTGTAAGAAGTAGGTGTCTGTGAAATTTCAGGTGACTGATCGCATTAGTCATTAGCTAAGATGGATTGAATAGCAGGTCTTTTAGAAGCCGTCATTAATTAATAAATACTGATTCCCTAAACTGTTTATGATAATAATATCTTATGGGCTTCATAAGTCATCCTTTCCATACTAATCAACATCTCTGAAGCAGAACCAAAAAAACATATTGTGAAAAATGTCAAAATCATTTCAAGAGCTTCTCATTTACAAAGCATTACATACAGTATGTCATTTACGACTTACTCAAATATAGGGGTGCTACTGCAGCGCTAAACACATTAACGCTATGAATAAAAAAAGAAATGTTTTTAAATAAAATGAAGACTGTTTAAATGTATTGAATTTTTGTGCCTGGCTATTTTTAATGAAAAAAAATGTTGTGTTTCAGTGGCATCAAAGATGAAGTTGATCAGGGACGTCTGTTCAGTGTATTTGTGGCAGGACAAACCATCCGTAGCCATCTGTTTCTGATTCTTCACACTCTTTCAAAGCTTTTTGCAATTTACTTCTTTTTCCTTTCTATAAGCTGAGAGGCCTTATTGTTAGATTCCTTTTGAAGACACAAAAACAACTGTTTTTTTTTTTCTTTTCGTTTTTCTATTCTTCAAGTCATGTCTTAGTTACCACAAAGGGGTCTAACCTTTTTCTTTGGTGGTGTGAAGCAAAAGTTTATTCTGCAAAATCAATGCCCACTTTGCAAAGCAACCACGTCTATATCACCTAAGCACTCCCAATGGAATGTATTAATTGACTTCTGTTGCAGTCACTGGCATTTCAACTAATTTTCCTAAAACCTATTTAAGACATCTGGTCTATTAGCATCTGTCTCTAGAGAACACGTGCAGGAGGTGCAATATGTGCTTCCATGTCAGCAGTGCCAACTCTTCTGTCTCTCCTCTCATTTCTTAAGTTTTTTTTAAAATGCTGAAAAAACATTCTCTAAAAAGGTAAAATATCCTTCTAATTACATAGGGACACAATGGAATACACACGTTTTTATGTTCCTTACATAAATTGTAGGCTTGCTCAGAAGCTTTCGCTTTTTTCACATTTTGTTATGTCGTAGCCTTGTGATAAATCATTTCAGTTTCTTTTCCCTCATCAGGCACCACTCAATACCACAGAATGACAAAGTAAAAACAGAATTTTTTAGCAATTCCTGCTGCTGTGTTAACAATAAAAACTGAAATATCACCTCGACACAATGTGACACCCCGGGTAAGGATCCAGCAGTGCAACTCTTGACTTGGGGTGTCAGTAGATGAGATCGAGCAACCAAGTGGATGGAGTAAGAGAGACTCAGACTTAAAAAGAAATATTCAACATCAGGAATCTGTTTTATTCCAGCAATGTCCATACTATTTTACAAAGAAATGTCTTGCAAAAAAAAAAATATATATATTTACAAGTCCAATGCAAAGACACTTCCCAAAAGAAAAATCAATCAATCAATCAACATTTATTTATATAGCACATATTCATACAAAAAAATGTAGCTCAAAGTGCTTTACAAAATGAATAGAAAAATAGAAGACACAATAAAAAATAAACATAAGTCAACATTAATTAACATAGAATAAGTAAGGTCTGATGGCCAGGGTGGACAGAAAAAAAAAAAAAAACTCCAAAGCTGGAGAAAAAATAAAATCTGTAGGGTTCCAGACCAGAGACCGCCAGTCCCCTCTGGGCAATCTACCTAACATAAATGAAACAGTCCTCTTTGTATTTAGGGTTTCATGGAAGGACTTGATGATGATGGTCACGTAGACTTCTGGCTTTCAGTCCATCAATGTTGGTGCATCATGATGCTTTGAGTAGGTGGTGGTGGTGCAGGCCGCCACCACAAAGAAACCGGAAAAAGAAACAGAAGAGAGAGTAGGGGTCAGTACAGATTTTAGAGCCACCATGAATAGTTATTATGATGAATTGAACATACAGAGTATCAGGATTAAGTTAAAGTGAAGTTATAAAAGGCCATGTTAAAGTAATGTGTTTTCAGCAGTGTTTTAAAGTGCTCTACTGTATCAGCCTGGCGAATTCCTATTGGCAGGCTATTCCAGATTTTAGGTGCATAACAGCAGAAGGCCGCCTCACCACTTCTTTTAAGTTTAGCTTTTGGAATTCTAAGGAGACACTCATTTGAATCTAAGGTTACGATTTGGAATATAACGTGTCAGACATTCCGATATATAAGATGGAGCGAGATTATTTAAGGCTTTATAAACCATAAGCAGAATTTTAAAGTCAATCCTGAATGACACAGGTAACCAGTGTAGTGACATCAAAACTGGAGAAATGTGTTCGGATTTTCTTTTCCTAGTTAGGATTCTAGCAGCTGCATTCTGCACTCGTTGCAAATGATTTATGTCTTTTTTGGGTAGTCCTGAGAGGAGTGCGTTACAGTAATCTAGTCTACTGAAAACAAAAGCGTGAATTAATTTCTCAGCATCTTTCAATGATATAAGAGGTCTAACTTTTGCTATGTTTCTTAAGTGAAAAATGCTGTCCTAGTGGTCTGATGAATATGTGATTTAAAATTCAGATTACAGTCAACAGTTACCCCTAAGTTTTTTACTTCCGTCTTAACTTTTAATCCTAGTGCATCAAGTTTATTTCTGATAACCTCATTGAATCCATTATTGCCAATTACTAAAATTTCAGTTTTCTCTTTATTTAGTTTGAGAAAATTACTATTCATCCATTCAGAAATACCAGTAAGACATTGTGTTAGTGAATCGAAAGAGTCGGAGTCATCAGGTGCTATTGATAAGTACAGCTGTGTGTCATCAGCATAGCTGTGGTAGCTCACGTTGTAACCTGAGATAATCTGACCTAACGGAAGCATGTAGATTGAGAAGAGCAGCGGACCCAGGATAGAGCCTTGTGGAACACCATATCGGATATCATGTGTCTTTGAGATTTGATTACCACAACTCACAAAGAATTTTCTCCCTGCCAGGTAGGATTCAAACCAATTTAAGACACTGCCAGAGAGGCCCACCCATTGACTAAGGCGATTTCTAAGAATATTGTGATCAATGGTGTCAAATGCAGCACTCAGATCTAAGAGGATGAGAACAGATAAATGGCCTCTGTCTGCATTTACCGCAAGTCATTTACTACTTTAACGAGTGCAGTTTCTGTGCTGTGATTTGTTCTAAAACCCGACTGAAATTTATCAAGAATAGCATGTTTATTGAGGTGGTCATTTAACTGCATAATGACTGCCTTCTCTAGAATTTTACTTAAGAAGGGCAGGTTAGAGATGGGTCTAAAATTTTCAAAGCAGAGGGGTCAAGATTATTTTTCTTGAGCAGGGGTTTAACTACAGCAGTCTTAAGACAGTTGGAAAGATCCCCGTATCTAATGACAATTTACTATGTCAGAATATTGTCAATTAGCACGCCTGATACTTCTTTGAAAAACCTTGTTGGTATTGGGTCAAGGACGCAGGTGGAGGGTTTCAGTTGAGAGATTATACTATGTAATTCAGGTAAATCTATCCTGGTGAAAGCATTTAATTTGTTTATAACGGAGTACCGGGGCTTTGGAGGTTCTGCAGTGTTGGGGAGATATACTATGTTATCTCTAATATCATTAATTTTTTGATTGAAAAATACAGCAATGTTCTCACAGGTTTCACTGGAAGTATTCTGGGGCATTCCTTTGTGTTACCTGGGTTTAACAGACGATCAATTGTAGAAAATAAGACTCTGGGATTACTAGCATTGTTATTTATAATATTAGAGAAATAGCAGCCTCTCAAGACGGACAGTGTTATTGTATTCTGTTATTTTAACCTTCAATATCTCATAATGGATAGTTAGTTTAGTTTTCCTCCATTTACGCTCAGCTCTACGACATGTTCTTTTTAAATCAGACACTCTTTGGGTCTTCCATGGAATAACAATACTAGAAGATTTTTAACTGTCTTTTCAGGTGCAACTATGTCAACAGCAGCTCTTACTTTAGAATTAAAGTTTTCCACTTTACTATTTACATTATCCTCGCTATTATAGTTGGCACTATAAACGGACTGATTGCTTAGAATGTTTGTAAGTTTTAAAGCTGCTGATGAGTCAAAGAAGCGTTTTTTAACAATATGCTTCTCATGATGTTTTCTATCATTATTTCTATATTAAATAGTAGAAGGAAATGGTCTGATAGACCGATATAAATGACCTGCTTTATATCAACTTTTAGTCCTTTAGTAATGACCTGCTTTATGTGTAGGTTGATTAACAAGCTGTCTCAAATCAAAAGAGTCCAGAAGATTCATGAATTCTTTTACTTTTGGTCACACTGATTGTCGATATGAAAGTTAAAGTCGCCACTATTAAGAGTGTGTCATAGTTTGTAATTAAAATTGACATTAAGTCAGAGAATTCCTCAAAGAAAGACGCGTTATATTTAGGAGGTCTATACACGGATAATACTAGAACGAGAATCTCCATGAATAACAACGGCGAGATACTCAAAGGACTTAAATTTACCAAAACTAACATCTTTACATTTTAACGGCTCGTAAATGTTTGCCAACCCCCTTTTTCCCTGGCGGTCTGCACGAGTAAAACTGTAATCCGGAGGCGCAGATTCGATTAAAACAGCCGCGTCTGAGTTAAGCCATGTTTCATTTAGTGCAATAAAATCAATGTTTCTATCACTAATAAGATCGTTTATAAAAAATGTCTTGTTAGTTAAAGCTCTAACATTTAATAGTGCCATATTTAATGTTTCTGAGGGCAGAGCTGAATTTGTGCGTTATTGGTATTTGGAACAAAAAAAGTTATTTTTGTTAACGCCGCTCTGTGTGTATTTTTTATGTAATCTACAATCTGTTTTTATAGTTTTAATGCATTGTTGATCTAAAGTAGTAATTTCAATTAAATTATTGGTGTTTATGCCGCACTGCCTAGATTTTTACGTGCATTAAGATTTGTTATTAGATTATTAATGCTTTGCACTTTAACGGAAGACTCTGTTAAGCCATTATGTCCTATCAAAGCAGTAGCATTACGGAAGGGGTTTAAAGTAGAAGTAGACAGTCAAGATAGACGAATTACCTTAGCGATGTTTTCGGAGAGGACCCGGGCGCCAAATCTATTCAGATGCAGTCCATCCCGCTTGAAGAAGAGCAGCCTTTCCCAATAAAAATCCCAGTTGTCAATAAACCCGATGTCTTGAGTCTCGCAGAAGCCTCTCAGCCAGTTTTTTTAAACCCAGCAGACGACTGTAGTATTCATTTGATCGTCTGACGAGAGGTAGTGGACACGAGATGAAGATTTTTGTCGATGGGGTCCTCTCCTTCGTGTCTTTAACTAGGGCTGCGAAGTCAGCCTTGAGAACCTTCGACTGTTGGTGCCTTATGTCATTAAGCCCCAGCGTGTAAAATAATGGATCCAACTGCCCTCTTGTGCTTCTCGTAGATGGTTGGCACCCGTCTCATCACATCTCGGACTCGAGCACCGGGAAAACAAGAAACAAAAGATTTTCGATTAGGGCATGTGATATTGAGGTTTCGTACAATCGAATCACCTACCATGGTTACATCACCCGGGGTTGAAGGCAAACTGGGGACGCGGAGAGGGTTGAACCAGTTCTGGATTGTGATGCTCGCCTGTGCCAATAGAGGTGTTCTAGCCTTGAACCCCCGCCTGCATAGCTGAAACCCGCTGAGGTCTTCATCAGCGTTGTCGTTGCTCCTATGAGGCGCGAGGGTGAAGCTTACTTGCCCTTGGAATTGAGCGGCACGAGGTGGGGTTGATGTTACGTCGAATTCAGATGTCGAGGATGGTTTATCCAGAAGCCGAGCCTTCAAGTCTCTGAGGTACCTTCGTCTGGACAGGAGTTTCTGAATCTGTTTGTCGAGTGCCTGGAGTTCTTCGACGACGACGGCAACACGATTCATCTCACTGTCTGCCATTTTCTGCTTCTACTTCCACTTCCGCTTTGTGACCTAGAAAAGAAAGAGAGAAAGAATGAGCAAGATGACCAATCAGAAGAGTAGGGTCTTGGTAATAGGGGTGACCATGAACACAATAGTCACTTTGTTTTAGCTCCACAGAACTTCCATAAGGACAACCAGCACTGTAACACTCCATCGACTGGGCATTTGTGAGAGAGTGAGCAGACAGAAGCCTTTCCTTAGTTGGAAGTTCGGTTTAACTTTACAAAAAGGCATCTCAAGGATTCTCCGACTGTAATGAAAAAGAAAATCTCTAGTTTGATGAAACTATGATTAGTATGATACAGTTGTGCTTGAAAGTTTGTGAACACTTTAGAATCTCTATATATAATCTTCATTTGGATCTTGATCTTTGTTTGTCCGCAAATGAATTAGAAGAAGAAGCACTAGATGGCAGTAGAGAGACAGCTAAAACATAAGTATTGCATTAAGAATCTCTTCCAGGCTTATACTACTGAAGACTGTAGTACTCCAGTCACACCTCAAAACAAAGACATTCAAACTAAACAAATTGTTGTGCTTTAAATTAACTAAAGAGATCTTCATTTAGATCTTGATCTTTGTTTGTCCGCGAATTCCATGCCACCTTCCAGTTTAGTACGTTGTTATTACTCACGGATGTCAACAATGTGCCGGAATAACGAAAGGGGTGGTGGACAGTGTTACGCTGGTTAGCTCCTGAGGCCTGGTTAGAGAAAGAGATTGCCGAAGATAAAAGGTACGTGCCTACGTAACATATGAGTGAAAGAAAGACAGTGGGTAAAATGAATGACAACGTAACAGCACATTCCGTGAATTATTATTGTTACGTTGTAGCCGGCGAGTGCTGTGCGTCTCACAGTTGTACCGTGGCTTGCTCACATGTCAGTGAAGTGATCCCTATTTGTGCTTTAAAGAGCCTGGATATCTATGTGTCCCCCCTTTATAACCATTGCTCGGTGTATATTGCCTTACTCTTTGGATTGCCACAAAGCAACCTGCAAGATTGGAGAAAGGTTGAGAAGACAGTGAGAGGAAACGATAGCGTTGTGAAAACGAGACGGACTGTGAACGGACAGAAGCAGAAATGCTCCTACACCACCACATAATTACTATTCGGACAGTGATTCCGAGTAGGCCGTTCCTATCGAATCAATGTCCAAGGGTTTTCTTTTGTAATTTTGTTTATCTTATAAAAAATCATAATGCTGTGCGACGAAGGGCCCAGTTCACGACTGGCAGCCGCGTTTATAAAGGGAGCCCTTCACAGACAACTTTAACTTTAACTGCAACATAGTTGGGCGCACATGGCTAGTTATCTATATTTCTGCATAAATATCACCTAAAACATCATCAGATTTTCACTCAAGTCCTAAAAGTAGATAAAGAGAAACCAGTTAAACAAATGAAACAAAAATATTATACTTGATCATCTATTTATTGAGAAAAATGATCAAATATTACATATTTGTGAGTGGCAAAAGTATGTGAACCTTTGCAGCAATAACTGCAACTAAACGTTTCCAGTAAATTTTGATCATTCCTGTACACTGGCTTGGAGGAATTTCAGCCTATTCCTCCATACAGAAAAGCTTCAACTCTGGGATGTTGGTGGGTTTCCTCACATTAACTGCTTGCTTCAGGTCCTTCCACAACATTTTGATTGGATTAAGGTCAGGACTTTGACTTGGCCATTCCAAAACATTAACTTTATTCTTCTTTAACCATTCTTTGGTAGAACAACTTATGTGCTTAGGGTTGTTGTCTTGCTGCATGACCCACTTTCTCTTGAGATTCAGTTCATGGACAGACGTCCTGACATTTTCCTTTAGAATTCTCTGATATAATTCAGACTTCATTGTTCCATCAGTGAAAGCAAGCCATATATAGCCCAGATGCAGCAAAACAGGCCCAAACCATGATACTACCACCATCATGTTTCACAGATGAGATAAGGTTCTTATGCTGGAATGCAGTGTGTTTTCCTTTCTCCAAACATAACGCTTTTCATTTAAACCAAAAAGTTCTATTTTGGTCTCATCCGTCCACAAAACATTCTTCCAATAGCCTTCTGGTTTGTCCACGTGATCTTTAGCAAACTGCAGACGAGCAGCAATGTTTTTTTTGGAGAGCAGTGACTTTCTCCTTGCAACCCTGCCATGCACACCATTTTTGTTCAGTGTTCTCCTGATGGTGGACTCACGAACATGAATGAAAATTAGCCAATGTGAGAGAGGCCTTCAGTTGCTTAGAAGTTACCCTGGGGTCCTTTGTGACCTCTCCGACTATTACACGCCTTGCTCTTGGAGTGATCTTTGTTGGCCGACCACTCCTGGGGAGGGTAACAATGGTCTTGAATTTCCTCCTTTTGTACACAATCTGTCTGACTGTGGAGTCCAAACTCTTTAGAGATGGTTTTGTAACCTTTTCCAGCCTGATGAGCATCAACAACTCTTTTTGTGAGGTCCTCAGAAATCTTCTTTGTTCATGCCATGATACACTTCCACAAACATGTGTTATGAAGAGCAGACTTTGATAGATCCCTGTTCTTTAAATAACAGAGGGTGCCCACTCACACCTGATTGGCATCCCGTTGATTGAAAACACCTGACACGAATTTCACCTTCAAACTAACTGCTAATCCTAGAGGTTCACATACTTTTGCCACTCACAAATATTCAATCATTTTCCTCAATAAATAAATGACCAAGTATAATATTTTTGTCTCATTTGTTTAACTGGTTTCTCTTTATCTACTTTTAGGACTTGAGTTAAAATCTGATGATGTTTTAGGTCATATTTATGCAGAAACATAGAAGATTCTAAAGGGTTCACAAACTTTCAAGCACAACTCTATCTGAAGGAAACCAGGCATTGCTCATCACCTGTACATTATCATTCCAACAGTGAATCATGGTGGTGGCAGCATCATGCTTTGGGGTTGTTTTTCAGTAGCAAGGACAGGGGTACTAGTCATGTTTGAGGGAAAGGTAAAGGAGGCCAAGTACAGACACATTCCTAATGAAAACCTGCTCCAGAGTGGACTTTAGACTGGACCAGAGGTTCACCGTCCAACAGCTGTAGAAAAGAGTATTCTTAAAGTTGATGATTTGCATATATTCAAATACAATGATATGCATATATGAAAATAACTATTATATGCTAATGCATGCTTGTATAGTAAGGGTTAAACCATAAAAATCCCATGCCTGCCCATTTTATTAATTTTCTCTTTGCAGCTGCTAAGCTTAAAAACTTCACTCAAGGGCATTGTGTACTTTTAGAGGGCTAAACAGGCCATTGTTTTAAGAAATGAAGCCACGGAGGCTATGGCCATGAGAGAAAACCAGATGGGTTGTCCGCTTCTATTTGCAGTGGCTTGTCCTCTGCCTTCCTGTCTGCCTGGACAGGTAATGATAAGTCAAGGA
Source organism: Polypterus senegalus (assembly GCF_016835505.1). Classification (NCBI taxonomy): domain Eukaryota; kingdom Metazoa; phylum Chordata; class Cladistia; order Polypteriformes; family Polypteridae; genus Polypterus; species Polypterus senegalus. Next base: position 14,863,479 of record NC_053158.1, read on the forward strand.
AAATGTTATTTATAAGAGACAGCGTTATTGTTTTAGGGGCGCAGCTGCCCCCACCTTTAACCTCAGAATCTTATGTGTGGGTCCACCTGATTCCAACTTACTGGTGGGAATCAATTCATAAATACATTTTCAGACACCTGCACAGGGTATGAAGTAATGATGGCAGTTTTGCTCAAGTGATGGACATTAGGTAATGATGGGAAAGGAGGAGAGTATTTTGCATTAGTGATAAGAATTGTAATAAATGTAAGCTCGCTAAATTTGTTAATCGCTCATTTCACTTGATTTGGGTCCGTGAATGCATCACGCAATAAAACTTGATTCTGCTACCTTCCTGAAACTCGGAATGCATTCTTTGAGTAGCGTGTTTCTACCACAACACAGCAAAATGATCCTAAGCTCAAAGCAAAGACAATGCTGGAGTGGCTTGCGGACAACTTGGTAAAAGCTCAGGAGTGGCCAAGGTAAAGCCTGGACTTGTACCCAATCAAGATACTTGAAAATAACTGACCACTGACAGAGCTTGAGAGGAACTACAGAGAAAGATGGTTGAAAACATCCAAATCCAGATATGTGAAGCTTGTCAGATCAGACCCAAGAAGACTCCAGGTTGTAATCGATGTCAAGGGGGCTTTAGCTAAATATCGAGTAAAAGGTTTTGGTTTTTTAAGAACTTTTCAGAAATGTCTAAAGTCCTGTTTTTACTTTGTCATTCTACTGTATTAACTATTGCATGATAAGATAAAACATCATTTGAAGGCTGCAACATAACAAAATGTGTAATACTTTCTGAATCCACCATATATTTCCACTTTAAGTTTTGAATGGATTTACATATTTTAGGCCAACTTGACATGATTTGACCACTCTTACCGTGATGTCTATGCGTGTCTACCTGTGTCTATCTCTCTAGCGGTGAGCGAGTGACTTTGTGTTAGGATATGTGACTGAGGGCACCTGAAGCTAAGCCTGTTAAGGCACGGCTAGTACTTGGATGGTAGACCAACCAGGTAATGCTGGGGTTACTGCTGGAAGAGGTGTTGGTGAGGCCAGCAGAGGTTCTTTTACTCTGTGCTCTGAATGTGGATCCCAATGCCCCAGTGCAGTGATGGGGACACTGTGCTGTAAAAATAGTGCCATCCTTCAGATGAGATGTAAAACTGAGGTCCTGACTACGGTTGCCAGACGTCCCTTATATACGGGACATGTCCCGTATTTGATAATTCTGTCCCCTGTCCCGTACTGACCTTTCCTGTGTTTACTTCATTTTCAGTCTTTCAGTCATTATCCAACCCGCTATATCCTAACACAGGATCATGGGGGGGGTCTACTGGAGCCAATCCCAGCCAACACAGGGCGCAAGGCAGGAACAAATCCCGGGCATTGTAATAAAAATATAATTACAGTACTTAGTTGTAACTTTATAAGTAATTATACTTTCTTTTCTCAGATTCTCTTGATGAAAATAACCCAAATTAAATGAGGAAATGAGTGTTTGCTGCCTGTTTGCAGCTTGTTCAGTTGCTATGGTTGGCTGAGGACAGCGACACTCTTACCATTTTGCTCTCCAGCCGCACTGCTGTGCAGTTCTGGATCAGCATTGCAACATAACAGTGTCAACATAGTGTGTTCTTACTACTTGCCACAGCCCACTTTCTTTCTAACTTAAAAAGTAATCCATCCATCCATCCCAAGATGTCAAAACGTAAGTTTTGTGATAAATATTCCAGCAAATAGACATTTATCAAACACGGCAGAAGCTGTTTTGAAGCAAACTGCACTTTCAGTAAATAATTTTCAAATGATTTTACTTTTGTTTTCCTCATAACCCATTAAAATCCTTGCTTTATGTTTTAAACTTATTTCTCTAATTTTATATATTATATTGGTCTGGTTGTGTAAGGGGCATGTATAAATTTATATATAGTGATATAGAGAGAGATTTTAAGAGTGTCCCGTATTTCTAATTTTCTAATCTGGCAACCCTAGTCCTGACTCTCTGTGGTCATAAAAGATCCCTGGACAACCTTTGTAAAGATCAGAGGGTATCCCAATGTCCTGGCTAAATTGCTCACCACAGCCCAGTTATTCTGGCCCCTGATCATCCCCCGTCTTTAACTAGCCATCTCTCTCACCACATTACCACCTAACAGCTAATGTGTGGTGAGCATACTGCACCAAAAATGGCTGCCGTGGCATCATCCAGGTGAACGCTATGCATTAGTAGTTGTTGAAGGGGCTCCCCGCTCACAATGTTAAAGTATTTTGAGTAGTGAGAAAAGTGCTATGTAAATGTAAAAAAATATTATTATTACTGTTATTACTCAAAAACAAATCATGTTATGATCAGCCCTTTGTTTTCGATTTTTTTATTATTTCTCCTTGTTTTAGAAATTTTAGACTTCAAGGAATCTCGTGCTTGTGCTGACTTCATGGGACTGCAGCATAAGTAAGTTAGAAAAGGAATGGAGAGTTGAATTATAACCAAAGTAATAAGGAGCGAGTCATAACTGAGAAGTCAGAAAAGTACAAACTAAGGCTCAATATGTGTAACAAAATTCGTAGTGAAGTAGAGAGAGTAAAAACTCAAAAAGCAATAAATACAGCCGTAACCAGAGCCAAACCACTCATAGTCAAAAAGCAGAATTTGTTAACCTGAATTTTTTTTCAAAATAACAAAGAAATTATATATTTAAGGTTTAAGTTTTATCCATTCAAGGACAATTTGGAAGTGCATAAGGCAACTTTTATACCCTTGACCGGGACATGATACACGCCGCACGCTTCCAGTCGTCCTTGCCTATCAACGGCATACTAACCATCAACAAAAACACTCAAATCTTGAACAACCAGGAAGTGCAGAACTCTGACCTTTCAACCATTGACTCATGTCATGCCATGTGCCACACACATCTGGTTGACCTCATCTAGCAACTGTATAACATCAAATAACAGTAAAATGGTGCTGCCCATAAGAAAAACGTCAGAGAGACTGTGATAAGTGGTCCATGGCATTGAGCTAGTTTTACTTAAATACTTGCATCCTTCAAAAGTGCAGGCTTCAATCAGGTGCGTGTGAGAGTGCAAATGCGCTTTGCTCTGAGGATGGATTGCGTGGTGTCTGGCTGATTGCGAAGGCACAAACGAGTGCGTGTTTCAGTCACGTGCTTCATTAACTCCTTAGAGGGGGTGGCGCGTTCACACCTGTACCCCATTAGGAGTGTTAGTATATGTGAAACCTGAGCGAGACAGAAAGAACAAGGGAAACAGATCAGCGGAAAGAGAGAAAAGGAGTCAGAGGTTAAGAGAAAGAATGGAGGAGAAAGGCAGGAGTGGGAGAGAGCCAGTGTGTGAATAAAAAAAAGAAAAAGCAGACCGCTGAGAGGAGAGCCCCTTGACGGGAGCATGTAGCCAATACTAGGGGAGAGGAGAAGTCTGAGCGATCATGGAGGTGGAGTAACCTGTTTGTGGGACTCGCCACATAAGTCCAGGAGGGCATCAGGATTTGGAGCAGCTCGGATGAGGATCTCTGTCTGGGCCATGGATAGAGGCAGGGACTTGAGCCTTGGTTAGGTGAGGTTTGGATGGAGTTCTCTGCCATGGTACAGCAAGGACGCAGACTGTAGAAGTTGGATGGCTGTAACTGTTGGTTGAGCGTCTCCTCCTTCTGTCAGGGCCAGACAGTATAAAGGGAGGAGATACCAGGATAAAAGGATTGCACTGGGGATTCGGTTTTAAAGGACAGCTTCTTGTCTAAGGTTTTTAGCCTTGATTTTAAAGAATTATTTATTGGATATTTTAATCTCCACGATTACAAACATTTATTGAAATATAAATTTTTTTAATTGAAGATTGCACCGCTCTTTAATTTTGGACACTGTGTTGTTTTTTTTTTTTTGGGATTTTTAATTAAAGCACTGTTCATCTTTTTGTACCTACCCCTTACTATGTGCATGTGTCCTCATTTGCCCAGATCATCTCAGTAACATTATCAGCGGTGCAGGGTTCAAGTGGCTCCCAGGCTCAATAGGAGTGTGGAGCCGACCCACACTGCCACAGAAACGCTGGGCCTTAGTGCTGTTGAGATGGTCTTGTTCAGATGAGGTGGTCATGCCCCTTGACGGACGTAACCTTTTTATTATTATTATTATTTAGAGCTCAGTTGAGTGTAGAGGCCCTTTGATTGTTTTTTGGCCACAGGCCTACAATGGGTGTTTGGGTGTGCTTGCTGGTGTGTGGGCCCAGACACTATTTAATTATTAAATTAATTCAGGACTGTGACTGGAATTAATGTTACAAGAGTTACAAGATTTTTAGATTCTTGTATATGACGACCAGTGAAATTGTTACCTTTACAAAAGTTTGTGATCAGTAATTGTTAAAAATATTTACTTGGGTTCTTACATGTTTGTACTGTATAATAGTGGTTACTTATAGTGTAAATAAGCAGATTTAGTTTGAATATTTTTGTAAGTTTTAAGAAGGGATAAAATCAACGCATGCAATTGTTATTGCTACTTTTTAAAAGTTTTATTTACTCTGTAACTGTTCTTTCTAGTTTAAGTTCACCCGTATTTTCTGCCTTGTTATTAGCAGCTTATGATTATGTGTATGTTCTGTTTGAAATGAAGCAACTGTGAAAGTTTCTACATAGTTATTCCCTAAGAAAATTAGTGACAGGAGAGGATCAATTTAGATTAGATATAAATCGGGTTAAATGCAGGAAAAGAAACCCATGGCCCTTTCCCAGTTACCCATATCAATATCAGCAACAAGGCGCTCAGGAGGAAAGGGATGTTGCATAGTTTTGAGTGGATTATAATGGTGCAATGGTTTTTAAAGTGTTCCTGAGGGCTAAGGAAAAGTTTGCCAGCTATGTTGGATCAATTATGGTGGCCAAATATGTGGTCTGAGCTTTGAGGTAGCAGTGCTAACCTTAAACAACAAAATATGTAGATGGAACAAATACCACAAACAGGATATTGTAGCTGCATCTCTAAGACAAAGTGGTAAGGTGCTTAATAGAATAAGAATCAAAGGTATGGAGATACTCAGGTATTCAAAGAAAGTCCTGAAGTGAGGACAGAGTCACCATTGTACCATTCCATGAGACAAAACACATGCCAGCTGCTGGGCCACCTACCCATAGAGTCTTTGAGGAGCATTACTTTATTAAACCTTGGCAATTCTTCATCGTAGTGCCAGCCTAAGGCACTTTTGGTGGCTTCTTTGACATACGCAGGATGTCTCGTACCATCAGTGTTGCTCATTTTCTTGTCTGTACCTAACCCATCCTTGCTCCATCCTGGTGGTGCCCCTGCTGCATACAACCTCTTGCATCGTTAGGAAAAAAATTGGGAGTGTGCTCCCCTCGACTTACTCTTATACTGCGACAGAGGAAAAGATCATCAGAAAGGTCCCAGTTGCGCAATATTTCTCAAATATCATTTTTCTTTGTTTCTCATCATTACTAATTGATAATATAGATACACAATCATTTATCTCTATTTATAATCAGACTTGATATTAAAATGATTACATATGCATTACCTAGATTACATGCAAAGTAAATAGAGTTGTAGTTACTTAAAAATATAGAAAAAGTTTTAGTATTACATAATATTTGTTGCAGTAAATTGCTATAAGTAAAACTGCATTTAGCTTCATTTTAATTATGTTAATGATGGTGGAAATAAAAAAAAAAATCACAAAATGAAATGTATTACCAGGGACACGACAGGGCCGTATCAGCTTATCGTTCCCATTGCATCTTTATATTTGGCATGGCATGTTCCATGTCTAAACGTTATCGTTAAACTGACGATGTATAAATTAAAATAAATTTAATAATAGGTATTGAAAGAATATGCATTAGATTGAATACAGTTTTTAATATCGTGTACACATTTATATCTCCATGACACAAAAATTCGGATGGCTGTTTAAATAAAATACTACTTCCAGGGTTGAGTAATTGTTCTTAAATTTCATATCTGTTTGCTTTTTATCATTATACAGTAAATATCTATACAGAATTTGAATCATCTATCTGTAATTATAGTCATACAGGGTGGTCTAGATCTAATTGTGCAATTTTCATTACGCTATAACTTAGTAAGTTTATTACTCCGAGCCTGTATCCAACTGAATGGAGGACAAGTGGGACATTACATGGAAAATCAGTGAATTAATTCAATGTAAGTCCATTTTCATTTATTACAAGATATTTTGAACACTTTTTTTGTCTTGTATTGTTTTCCTGCATTGCATTCAAAGTTGCATATTTAGATCTGGACCACCCTATGGTATTCAGTTAAAGTACCACTTCCGGTTGCCACCCAAAAGTTGATTCCTTATTTTAGATATAAAGCAAGTGTACAAAATCTTATTGACCGAGGTCAAAGCGTTTACGAGTTATCGTGTTTACAGACAGACATAATGTCAAAAATGGTATTTTCTGACTCAGGAAGGTTTAAAACGTCAAGATTCATCAAAATCTCAAGGTCAAATTTTTTTACGATTCCTATACTTTCTCTATAAGGTGATCCAGATCTAATTATGCAATTTTCATTATGATAGATAGATAGATAGATAGATAGATAGATAGATAGATAGATAGATAGATAGATAGATAGATAGATAGATAGATAGATAGATAGATAGATAGATAGATAGATAGATAGATAGATACTTTATTAATCCCAAGGGGAAATTCACATAATCCAGCAGCAATATACTGATACAAAGAAACAGTATTAAATTAAATAGTAATAAAAATGAAAAGAATTAAAATAAAATTAATGTTCGCATTTACTCCCCCGGGTAGAATTGAAGAGTCGCATAGTGTGGGGCAGGAACGATCTCTTTAGTCTGTCAGTGGAACAGGACAGTGACAAAAGTCTGTCACTGAAGCTACTCCTCTGCCTGGAGATGACACTGTTCAGTGGATGCTGTGGATTCTCCATGATTGACAGGAGTTTGCTTAGTGCCCGTCGCTCTGCCACAGATGTTAAACTGTCCAACTTTAATCCTACAATGGAGCCTGCCTTCTTAACAAGTTTGTCCAGGCGTGAGGCGTCTTTCATCTTTATGCTGCCACCCCAGCACACCACCGCGTAGAAGAGGGCACTCGCCACAACTGTCTGGTAGAACATCTGCAGCATCTTACTGCAGATGTTGAAGGATGCCAACCTTCTCAGAAAGTAAAGTCTGCTCTGAGCTTTCTTACATAGAGCATCAGTATTGGCAGTCCAGTCCAATTTGTCATCCAGCTGCACTCCCAGATATTTATAGGTATGCACCCTCTGCACACAGTCACCTCTGATGATCACAGGGTCTATGAGGAGCCTGGGCCTCCTAAAATCCACCACCAGCTCCTTGGTCTTGCTGGTGTTAAGGTGTAAGTGGTTTGAGTCGCACCATTTAACAAAGTCTTTGATTAACTTTCTGTACTCCTCCTCCTGCCCACTCCTGATGCAGCCCACAATAGCAGTGTCATCAGCGAACTTTTGCACGTGGCAGGACTCCGAGTCATATTGGAAGTCTGATGTATATAGATTGAACGGGACCGAGAAAGTACAGTCCCCTGCGGCGCCCCTGTATTGCTGAACACAATGTCAGACCTGCAGTTCCCAAGATGCACATATTGAGGTCTGTCTGTAAGATAGTCCACAATCCATGCCACAAGGTGTGAATCTACTCCCATCTCAGTCAGCTTATCCCTAAGGAGCAGAGGTTGGATGTTATTGAAGGCGCTAGAGAAGTCCAAAAACATAATTCTTACAGCACCACTGCCTCTGTCCAGGTGGGAGAGGGATCGATGAAGCATATAGATGATGGCATCCTCCGCTCCCACCTTCTTCTGGTATGCGAACTGCAGAGGGTCGAGGGCGTGACGGACCTGTGGCCTCAGGTGGTGAAGCAGCAGCCGCTCCATGGTCTTCATCAGATGTGACGTCAGAGCAACAGGCCGGAAGTCATTCAGCTCACTAGGACGTGATACCTTTGGGACTTATTAAGTTTATTACATAAAAATTCACCAGAAAAATCCCTGACCATCAAGATGTGTGCAACTGATGACATGAAGAATCGTCTTCGCGCCGAACTGGAATCGTCCCCACATAAATCAAAGTCATCCAGAAGATCTGGATCTGCATAATTAGATCTGGACCACCCTGTATACTATGTATGTGAGAAAGTAATGAAGAGCTGAATCAAAACGAAGGTTCAGTGAGTCAATGAAGCATAAACGTGCTCAACACCTAACCAACGTTTACTTTTTATATTCCAAGAAATATTTTTTCTTTTCCCTTTTTCTTAAGCTGGCAGCTTAAATCAGAAGGTTGCCAGTTTGAATCCCGTAAATGGCAGAAGTGACTCAACTCCATTGGGCCTTTGAGCAAGGCCCTTAACCTTCAATCGTTCTGTCCTGGGTATGACGTTAATCTCCATCCAGCCCTGCAAGCAGGTCCTCCAACTTGCAAGGGACATTTAAGGATTGTTGGCATGTTTGGCACTCCGGCCACCGTAGAAAACCTCCCACTGTTCCAGTGTGGCGCTGAGGTGTCACCCGTCACACTGGGGTTCCAATCCAGGTGGTTCCGTCGCGTGGTGGATGCAGCAACGCGCTATCAGCGCACACTCCCAACCTCTCTCCTTTCTAGTTATTTCATTGTTTTTCTGACAAGATTGTACCCAGAGTGACAAATTTGATTTGAAAACAAGACTTTGGTGTATTCTAATAAAACCACCATCTTCCGCTTTGCATTAGTGCAAACTAGGCTGCTTTATTACAATCTTAATTAAAAAACGAACTCCAGGGAAGCTATTTAGTCAATATGCTGTTAAAGCAATCAGCCAAATAGCCAGCATACAAGCGAGAAAAAAAAAAAAGTGCTGTCAATGAGACGGAAAAAACTTTTATTTGTTGTTTTTTTATTGCTTTAAGGCAAAATCTAAATTTTATGTATATTCTTTATTAGTACCATATCTGAAGCCCAAAAGACTTTGTTATAATATAGCATAATTTTAAATATATTACTTGTAGTCCTTAAGTAATTAAATGATTTGAAAACAAATTTCATATTCATTTTTCAAAGGTGATTATCATAATTGGATAAACAAAAGGCTAATGTGTGTTTATCACATTAAAATTAAGAAGAAATATTTTCAGACAACAAAGAAGTGTAGAAGTGTTTCTCCTATTCTCAAACCCGCTGAATAAAATTCATGCTTGTATGGTCTGGAGCTTATACTGGTGGCACTGGGTGCACAGCAACAGCAACAACAATTTATTTCTTTTATAGCTCACAACCACACAAGGAAGGCATCAATGGGCTTTAACAATGGGCTTTTTGACAACTCCCCAGCTTTAACAAGAATAAAAAATCTTCCAGGAAAAAAAAAGTTTTGAACGGAAATTTAGAGAGAGAGACCCTGTGCATTGGGTGTCAAAAAAATGGGGTAAATACAACACACAAAACAGAACACAAGCAATCCTCTTCACAGAGCTCGATGACCAATCTGTCATGGCCACCTCAGAAATACAACACAACAGCACAAACGACCTTGTTCTTACAGTCATATGAAAATGTTTGGGAACCCCTCTTAATTCTTTGGACTTTTGTTTATCATTGGGTGAGCTTTCAAAGTAGCAACATCCTTTTAATATGTGACATGCTTTATGGAAGCAGTAGTATTTCAGCAGTGACATTAAGTTTAATGGATTAGCAGAAAATATGCAATATGCATCATAACAAAATTAGACAGGTGCATAAATGTGGGCACCCCAACAGAGATATGACATCAATACTTAGTTGAGCCTCCATTTGCAAATATAACAGCCTCTAGGCGCCTCCTATAGTCTTGGTTGAGTGTCTGGATTCTGGATGGAGGTATTTTTGACCATTCTTCCATACAAAATCTCTCCAGTTCAGTTAAATTTGATGGCTGCCGAGCATTTCGAATTTTGTTTAGGGTCATTGTCTTGTTGGAATATCCAACCCCTGCGTAACTTTAACTTTGTGACTGATGCTTGAACATTATCCTGAAGAATTTGTTGATATTGGGTTGAATTCATCTGACCCTCGACTTTAACAAGGGCCCCAGTCCCTGAACTAGCCACACAGCCCCACAGCATGATGGGACCTCCACCAAATTTGACAGGAGGTAGCAGGTGTTTTTCTTGGAATGCAGTGTTCTTCTTCCGCCATGCAAAGCACTTTTTGTTATGACCAAATAACTCCATTTTTTTTCAGTCCAAAGCACTTTGTTCCAAAATGAATCTGGCTTGTCTAAATGAGCATTGGCATACAACAAGCGACTCTGTTTGTGGTGTCAGTGCAGAAAGGGCTTCTTTCTCATCACCCTGCCATACAGATGTTCTTCGTGCAAATTGCTCTGAATTGTAGAACGATGTACAGATACACCATCTGCAGCAAGATGTTCTTGTAGGTCTTTAGAGGTGATCTGTGGGTTGTCTGTAACCATTCTCACAATCCTGCTCATATGCTGCTCCTGTATTTTTCTTGACCTTACAGACCTGCTGGGTTTAACAGCAACTGTGCCTGTGGCCTTCCATTTCCTTTGTTCATTCCTTACAGTTGAAACTGACAGTTTAAACCTCTGAGATGGCTTTTTGTAGCCTTCCCATAAACCACGAGACTGAACAATCTTTGTTTTCAGATCTTTTGAGAGTTGCTTTGAGGATCCCATGCTGTCTGTCACTCTTCAGAGGAGAGTCAAAGTGAAGCACAACTTGCAATTGACCACCTTAAATACCTTTTATCACTCATGATTGGACACTCCTGTCTATGAAGTTCAAGGCTTATCGAGCTCATCCAACCAATTGGGTTTTGCAAGTAATCAGCATTGAGCAGTGACAGGCATTCAAATCAGCAAAATGACAAGGGGACCCACATTTTTGCACAGCCAGCTTTTCACATTTGATTTAATTTCATGCAGCTAAATACTGCTTCACTAAAAATCTTTGTTCGGAAAACACCCCAGTACTCAGATGTTCCTAGGAAATGAAAGACATACCACTGTTATCTTTTTTGTTGAAAGTAGAGTCAATTATTATGCAGGCTGAGAGGGGTTCCCAAACTTTTTCATATGACTGTATATGACGTTCCTCACCAAGTGGAGGCACAAAGCGCAGCGAAAACTCTCAAGATAAAATGCAAGAACAGATGAAAGCACTCACTAAATACAGAACTATGACAAATGAGGTTGGCGCAAATACATCAAAAACAAAGAAGAAACTAATTAACATTAATGAAAATTAGTAATGTCTGTCCATCAGCTAATTATAAAACCACTGCCAGATTGTAGAAAAGAAGTCAGACAAGCCAGACACAGTCAGAGTCCTGGAGACCCCAGCCAACAACAAGCTGCCTCCCCCCTACTGGCCATACTACAACTGATATATCTGTCATGGCCACCTCAGAAATACAACACAACAGTACAAACAAATTTGTTCTTGCACAGCACTCTTCACCGTGTCCAGGCACAGAGTGACACAACAAGTCTCAAAGCAAAAATGCAAGAATAGGCTATACAGTGCTACTCACTAAATACAGAACTATCACATATGAGGGTAAAGATTTGTTTAAATATATCAAAAACAAAAAGCAGTAGACAGCGCTGCAGAGTGTGCCAGTCCATTGTGGTGGCCGATATGAAATACACAATTAACAAATCTACATGTCTTAAGGGATTTGGGAGGAAAACTGAGAAAAACTCTGAGAAAAACCCACACAACCAAGCGTAGGTTATCCAGACTCCTAGCCAACAAAAACAGAATCCCAGAACTTTAGATCCATGTGGGGACAGCAGCACACAATATCACCTACCATATTGTAGCAGCCTCACAGTAAGAAGACCCGGGTTCACTTCACGGGTCCTTCCTGCGTGGAGCTTGCATGTTCTCCCGTGTCTGTGTGGGTTTCATCCGGGTGCTCCGGTTTCCTCCCACAGTCTAAAGACATGCAGGTTAGGTGCATTGGGGATCCTAAATTGTCCCTAGTGTGTGCTTGGTGTGTGTGTGTCCTGCAGTGGGTTGGCGCCCTGCCCGAGGTTTGTTCCAGCCTTGTGCCCTGTGCTGGCTGGGATTCGCTCCAGCACCCCTGTAACCCTGTGTTGGGATATAGCAGGTTGGATGATGACTGACCGATCTTGTAGCATAGGGGACTTGATATATCTTGTTCTGGTTCCTCCACTTTTCAGCCACTATTATCTTATCTCCAGAGTACCCACTTTATAGAAATTCTTCTATTATTTTGACAACTGTCATTTCTGTCAGGATGAGTTTTAATTCACTTCTGTTCCAGGATATCACAAAAATGTACGATTTGGACCCTAACTATGGAACCCCTGCAGATTTTGTTTAGTTTTTCTCCAGACCTCTGGAGTTTTTTTTATGTTTTAATTTTTCTGTCCTCCTGGCCAATCAGACCTTACTTTATTCTTTGTTACTTAGCATTGCCTAATCTTATTCTTATATTTTTCTTATTTCTTTCTTCATCTTGTAAAACACTTTGAGCCACATCATTTGTATGAAAACATGCAATAGAAATAAATGTTGCTGTTGGTGTCGATATCAAAGGCACTATATGACAGCGGCACAGTGGTAGCACTGCTGCCACCTCACAATAAAGAGATCTGGGTTCGCTTCCCGGGTCCTTCTTGTGTGAAGTTTGCATGTTCTCCCCGTGTCTGCGTGGGTGTCCTCTGGGGGCTTTGGTTTCCTCCCACAGTCTAAAGACATGCAGGTTAGGTGCATTGGGTATCCTAAATTGTGCCTAGTGTGTGCCCTGCGGTGGGTTGGCGCTCTGCCCAGGGTTTGTTCCTGGGATTGACTCCAGCAGACCCCCGTGACTCTGTGTTAGGATATAGTGGGTTGGACAATGACTGACTGTCTGACTATATGACAGATAACGTGGACCACCAAGGTGCGTACAGCCACCCTAACCCGAAACTGACAGACACAGAGCCCAAGTTCAACACAGCACACGTTTATTTTCTGCTGGGGTAACACTTCTTTTTCGCTCCCCAAAGTACAGAACAGTTTAAAGCACAGTCAACACTCTTCTTTTCTTTTCTTTCCTTTCCTTTCCTTCTCTCGCCTCCACTCCTCTTCCAGCAAGCTTCATCCTCTTCCGCCCAACTCTGGCTCTCTGAATGGAGTGAGGCTGCTCCTTCTATGGTGGTCCTGAGATTATTCCCAAAGTAGGGTTCTGCAGCTCTCCCTGGCAGCCCCCACAGAACACAACAAGGCTGTGCCGGACTTCAACTCCCAGTGTGCCCTGCAGGAATCCATGGTGCCTCAGCCGCCCAGGAGGCCTGCCCCATTTTCCAGCCACACCACTAAGAAGCCGCCCAATGAAGGCAACAAACTCCACCCCTTCCGGTCTATGAGCTATAAAAACAGAGCTCTCTCGGGTGGCACCTTCTCATTTGGAAGACGAGCGACCCACAAGACAGAACTCCAAACCACAGGCTTGCCTTCAATAGAAAAGCAATGTCATGTTAGCCAAACGGGTAAAGCTATTTCAGTTCATTTTCATGTCTTTCAGCATTTGTTATTTGATTTCATCCTTTTTTGAGTAAATGGGAATAAATTGAGTTCCTGTCCTTACTTACAACGGTCGATGACGCTACCTAAACTCAACCAGGTAAAACACCCCACAAGGGTTATGTCACGAATACAATGCTCAGGCAAAGATGACATTATTTTTTTATAAATAAATCACATATACTTTTTTGATTTACCTTCATATTTTCAAGGTTTGCAGAACATCAATCAATCAATCAATCTTTATTTTATTCCATACTGTTCATTTCATGTAGATTCACAAAGAATACATACCGGAGCATTCCAGAAATGCTTTTGAAACACTTCTAGAACAAAATGCCTCAAAGAAAGGTCTTCCATTATGTAATACACGTACTGAACAGGACCAACTAACACAAACACATTCAGTGATATAAAAATACAGGGTGAGACAGCGGCATTATTTTAATATTCCTTAAAAGTTAATCTAGCTGGCACATTCAGCTGCTGGGCTGTAGTATTCTCTATCTGGTGAAGCATCAATCAGTAATTGTATTCAACCCTCATTAAAATGAGAAGAGAGTTTAGTTATTCAAGACTGACCCTCTTATGAATTTTGATCAGGGACGTCTTCTATCCTACAGGACCCTCGCAGAATATTCCATTACTAATGTAAATTGCATCAACAGCTTGTTCAATCATGTTAAGGAAAATTAACAATTTGTTCTGTGTAATGTAATTGAATGTTCATTTTGTTGATGCTCGATGTGTGATCACACATCAGAGAGTAATTTTTAAGAAAAAGTAATGATTGAATGGGAGCTATTTTTTTTTCCAATCCTAGTTATTAAATGCAATCACTGTAAAATGAGATGCAAGCTGCTTGGTAAAGAACCACATTACAGTTACACACATAATAGAGCAACTGACATCATCAGCCTGAGCCGTTTCTTCACTTCAGTGGTTGCAATCCATATTAAATGAGCATGAAGAACTCCGTACAGGACGGAGTTGATGAAAGGAGCTTTGTTGAATGTGTCCCAGAGCTGTTGGAGGACACAAGGTTAGTACTATCGATATGTGACTGGGAACCAAAGAAGCCAATGTGTTGTCAAACTAAAGGCAATGGGTCACACAGGTGCGCAGAAGAATTAGGTTTTGGACCAGTGGTGCAGTCATGTAACTACATTTGTTAGATGTTTTCAAAATTCTGCAAGTACTGGAATGGTTTAAGTCAGTCATTTTCTAACCCGCTTAGTCCTGAACAGGGTCACATGGGTGATGGAGCCTACCTCAGCCAGAATAGGGTGCAAGGCAGGAACAAACCCAAGACAGGGCACCAGTCCATCACAGGGCAAATACAAATACACACACACACACATATACATGTCCCATCCACACACTAGAGCCAATTTAGTATCTTCCAGTCCACCTAACCTGCATGTCTTTGGACTGTGGGAGGAAACCCACGCAGACACGGGGAGACCATGCAAACTCCTCGCAGGGAGGATCTGGGATGCAAAACCGAGTCTCCTTACTGTGAGATAGCAGTGCTGCCACTGCGCTGCCCTCTAATTCAGTGGTCGCCAGCTCCGGACCTGGAGGACCACCGTGGCTGTAGGTCTTCATTCTAACCCTTTTCTTAATGAGCGACCTGTTTTTGCTGCTAATTAACTTCTTTTGAATTCATTTTAATTGAGTTGCTCCCGAAGACTCAGACCCCTTAATTGTTTCTTTTTCCTTAATTAGCAGCCAAACATTAATGAGATACAAAATGAGCCAAATCAACTGGTATCCATCATACAATATCTGAAAATAAAGAAAGGTGAAAGTCTCAGGAATGCTGATCTGCTCAGGTCCCCAAAACATTTTCCCAGTGCTCTTAGAAAAGAGAAAATCAACAATTTGGGAAATGTCTGCTAATGTACCATGAGAGCAACAACAAACCACAAAATGAAAGAACGGGTGTAATTAACAACAACAGTTGGCACCTCATTAAGCAGCTGGTTGGAGTGAAATTGCTTGGAGTTTGAGGCCCTGACTTAGTTGGTCTTCTGTTGGCTCACTCACTTCACATTTCATTTCTGTTTGGGTGCCATTTAAGGAAAGAAATGAAGCAAATCAGAGGACCGATGAAGAAATTCAGGGAAGCAAATCTGAAAAAAGAAATTCAATTAAGATTGAAAGTTAATTAGCAGCACAAACAGGGCACTCATTAAAAAAAGGATTAGAATGAAAACCTGCAGCCACGGTGGCCCACCAGGACCAGACTTGGCGACGCCTGCTCTAATGAATTAAGTGTTGGACAAAAAAAAAATATATATATATATATATATATATATATATATATATATATCTAGCGTCTAACAAACTTCTTTTCTAAATTTTTATCCATCCATCCATTATCCAACCCGCTATAACCTAACACAAGGTCACGGGGTCTGCTGGAGCCAATCCCAGCCAACACAGGGCGCAAGGCAGGAACAAAACCGCAGTTCTAAATTTTTAGTCAAATAAAATAAAAAATTAGTGTATGTATTGATGAGCCAAAATAAAGGGTGTCCCAAAATTCATGCAAGATTTGAATTTAGCGCCATTTGTGCGGTAAAGTGTTGCCAACGAAAAAAAAAAGCGTGACAGCTCACAGTTCATGGTTATTAAAAATGGAGAGCTACACGAAAGAACAACGTGTTTTCATTGTTGAACAATATTTTAATAATAATGAAGGTTTGGCAGCTATAGTTCACAATTTTCCTGGTCGTGTAATTCCCCGTTTTGGTGATCAGAATTGGCCGCCCAGATCATGCAATTTAACGCCTTTGGACTTTTATCTTTGGGGTTTTTTGAAGTCTAAGGTTTATGCCATCAAGCCCGTGACCACCAACGCCTTGAAGGAGGAAATTGAGCACTGTATCAATGAAATTCAGCCAAATTTATTCAAAAAGGTCATGAAAATTTTGACAAAAAAGTGCGTATGTGCAGCAAAGCTGTGGAGGCCATTTGCCCGATATGCTATTCCATACATAACCCTATACTGTATACTTTATGAATCAATATCAATCAATCAAAAACCTGTGTTCTCTATCAAAATTACTTCTTGTGTGAATTTTGGGACACCCTCTATTATGAACACTACAACGTAAGGTGAATCACATCGACTATCCAATCAGAGCAGCTCATGTTAAGGTCAGGGATGTATTAGACACTAAGTTGACATAAGGGACTTGTTGTCAAGATTTGGGCAGCTCTGAAGGCTTCTGGGACTTTGATCCTTGTTTTTTATTTGGATATTTGATTTGATGTGATTTAATAATTGCTGAGGGGGAATGGTCTTTTCGCATGACCTTTGGTGGTCAGAATGCAGGGTCAGTCCCCATTGTGCAGTGCCCCTGGAGCAATTTTCAGGTTAAGGGCTTTGCTCAAGGGCCCAACAGAATAAGATCTCTTCTGTCAGTAATAAGACTTGAACCAACAAACATCAAGACACCAGCACAGACCCTTAGCCTCAGATAAGTGACAAATTGGTAGTGCCGGATGACTGGGTCAGCATATTTCCAAAACAGCAAAGTGAATACTTACTGACAGTGGTCTGAGGAGGGAAAAACCACATACCAATGAAAGGGTAAGAGTAATTAATACGTCAGGACAACTCAGGCTGTCATGTCTGGTATATTTCAACAGAACGGCTGCTGTGGCACAGAGAAAGGGGGGTTAGGAGTATGCCTTGTTAAAGCACGTTGCTGCACCCACAATACTTCAGACCACCTTAGGATCTGAAATTAGGACCCCAACAGGTGATACCTCAGCACCACACTAGTCTGAATGGAATGGAACAGCGTGAGTTTTTTTACAGTGGCTGGAGCACCAATCCTGCCATCAACCCTTGAGTTTTCCCTGCAAGTTGGAGGAACTGCTTGTAGGGCTGGATGGAGATTAACGTCACACCCAAGATGGAGAAATTGCAGGTTAGGGGCCTTGCTCAAGTGCTCAATGGAGTGGAATCGCTTTTGGCTTTTGTGGGATTCAAACCGGCAAACTTCCGATTGCCAGTGCAGATCCCTCACCTCAGAAGCCACCACTCTGCCACTGTGGCACAAATCACAGATAATTTTAATGTTGGTTATGGGACCAATGTGTCATGACACACAGTGTATCAAATGCTGCTGTGTAATGGACTACATAGCCACAGGCCAGTCAGAGTGTCCAGGTTGGAAGTGCTTACAATGGATATGTGAGTGTAGGAACTGAACCTTCGGTCAATGGAAGAAGGCAGTCTGGTCTGATCTGTTCTTTGCTAATACTACATGTTTGCTGAAGACGTAAACATATTTGACATTAAACATCAGCAGCTTTGGTTCTTCACAATTTTAGGCTCTGGGCACTTTTGTTCAGCTACCCATAAACGTCACACATTCTTCAGTTATGATGCACCCAAGTCAGTATTTGTACAATATCCAATTTGATTGAAACAACATTTCCAAACCGTATGATATCTTAGCAGCATTCTGTGTAGGTTTGTAAAGTGTAGATAATGATTTTATTTTCAAACTATGAACTTGAACTCTATTGCCTATACTTTATAGGCAGTTGATAGGAATTTCCCTTGGTGATCCATACATACGCATAACAAGGTAGAATTAAATGACACAATATATACAATACATGACAGCATTATATACAGTAAATAAACATATATAAAACTCTATAGTATATGAGAATTGTACTACCATCTGGTAATATAACACCTTAGAAAAGTATTCACTTACTGAATTTTGAATATACAGTCCTTAACATATTCAGATTTGCATTCTGATTGAATTCTCAAAATGTGTAACTTATTCTGAACACTGTATGAATACTTTTCAAATACTTTCAGGAATTGATGTATACCCTAATTCATAAATTTGGTAACTCAAATATAACAAATTGTGACCTGAAAATACACTTCAGTATCACATGAAAGAGAAGCTCTGATTTCACTGTTCATCAAAAACAAGTGAAGTCAACCTTTTCAGGAAACTTTCATTAATTCTTCTTCATCTTTCGGCTGCTCCCGTTAGAGGTCGCCACAGTGAGTCATCTTCTTCCATATCTTCCTGTCCTCATCATCTTGTTCTGTTACACTCATCACCTGCATGTCCTCTCTCACCACATCCATAAACCTTCTCTTAGGCCTTCCTCTTTTCCTCTTCCCTGGCCGCTCTATCCTTAACATCCTTCTCCCAATATACTCAGCATCTCTCCTCTGCACATGTCCAAACCAGCGCAATCTCGCCTCTCTGACTTTGTCTTCCAACCATCGAACTTCAGGTGACCCTCTAATGTCCTCATTTCTAATCCTATCCATACTCATCACGCCCAATGCAAATCTTAGCATCTTTAACTCTGTCACCTCCAGCTCTGTCTCATGCTTTCTGGTCAGTGCCACCATCTCCAGCCCATATAACATAGCTGGTCTCACTATCGTCCTGTAGACCATCCCTTTCACTCTTGCTGATATTCGTCTGTCACAAATCACTCCTGACATTCTTCTACACCCTGCATGCACTCTCATCTTCATCTCTCTTCCACAATCTCCATTACTCTGTACTGTTGATCCCAAGTATTTAAACTCATTCACCTTCGCCAACTCTACTCCCCTCATCCTCACTATTCCTCTGACCTTCCTCTCATTCACACACATGTATTCTGTCTTGTTCCTACTGACCTTCATTCCTCTCCTCTCTAGAGCTCATCTCCACCTTTTCAGGGTCTCCTCAACCTGCTCCCTACTCTCACTACAGATCACAATGTCATATTTGTATTGCTGTCCGCATATTGATTTGGCAAAATTTTACACCGGATGCCCTTCCTGACGTAACCCTTCCCATTTATCCGGGCTTGGAACCAGCATGAAGAAACACACTGGTTTCTTCTCAACTTGTCTGCAGTTGAGTACACAAACTGTTTTTTTCAGTGAACTAGTTCAGAAGTTTGTTCCTCAGCTCAATACATGAACTGACTCTTCAAACTAGATCAGTGTACTGTAGTGCGAGTCTTGCAGGGGTTCTCCAGGTCAGCAGGAGGGCATACTGGTTCATTCAATCAGTCGGTGTACTGACACGGTTATAGTTACTCAGTCAGAGTGAACCAAACAATGCGAGGTGCTTGGTGTTATTTACCAAGTCAATCGTTGGCTAGTTGTTGTCATGTCCGCAGTCATTTAAATGTACAGGCAGTCCCCGGGTTACGTACAAGATAAGGACTTTAGGTTTGTACTTAAGTTGAATTTGTATGTAAGTCGGTACATAAATTTAATAAATGCTATTGTTGACCAACTGTAACCAAGTGCTCTACCAATGAATGATGGAGTTTCACCTCTTTGACCTTTTTTATTTTCAGTGGTGATGGTTCTTCTCTTTTTTACTGTATCACCAGCACTTGCATCAGGTCTGTGTTTCAGAGACATTGTTGAAGGGTGAAGACAAAAGATTAAGATGAGCTCTTCTGCATAGCACTGTCCACGCTATCACATCAGGAAGGCACCAGTCGTCAACACGTCTGATGTACTGACAAGAGACAACTTACTGACATGTACGTAACAGTACAAGCAGGCTTGCTATTGAGAATGAATGGGAGCATCGATGGGCAGTTCATCACTAGCCTACCTCACAGTCACCTCCACTAAGTATGCTGCCTACAGAGTCCGCCCACCGAAAACAAACATGGTGCGGCCAAAGGCGTGTAGTGAATCACCCCCATTCAATAGGCAGCCATCCGATGCACACTACAATGCTACCCCCCGCCTCCCCGTTCACCCTCAATGGCCTCCGTTCAGCCACAACCGGGTCACCACTTGCAGCATTACCAGCCAGCCACCGAGAATGAACGGGGCAGCCTTGTGTGGTGGGCGTGCAGTGAAACTGCTTGACACCGGGAGCCACCTGAGGGACACTACAATGCACGAGCAGCGAAATTGCACCCCTACAGCCTCAGTCCAGCCACTGCTTGCAGCGTCCACAGGCCGAAGATGATGGAGCGGCAGTTACTGAGGCACATGCGTCGCAGCTGCAGACCCATTCGTAAGTTTTAGGTCGGAGGTCGTAACCTGGGGCCTCATGTATAAATGGTGCGTACACACAGAAATGTTGCGTAAGAACTTTTCCACGTTCAAATCGCGATGTATAAAACCTACACTTGCCTTAAAGCCACGCACTTTTCCATGGTACCTCATACCTTGTCATACGCAAGTTCTCCGCTCGGTTTTGCAGACTGGCGGCACCCAGCGTCAAAGCAATGCTACTGTTCCTGTGTGGTTACACCTTATTTTCCTGATGCAGCTTTATAAATACACTGAAACTAACCGCATATTGTTTATTAGTGTAATGAATCTGATTGCAATTAACTTGTAACAATATAATAGTCCAGGGAATAGCCATAGTATTCCAAATACCATAATTGCTTTAGCTTTGTTACTTTCACTGCACCTTCTTCTTCTTTCAGCTCCTCCCATTAGGAGTTGCCACAGCGGATCATCTTTTTCCATATTACTCTCACTGCACCACTCAGAGTATTTATATCACTGTATCTGAGTGTGAATCACAGCAGCAGCTGATCGGAAAGAGAATTATCGGTATACAGCTTCAATGACACGCTCTCTCGGCCACGGTAAAACATTTCAAAGCCTTTCCTGATCAGAAACAGTTACATCCCAAGAACTATAAACGCACTCAATCAATTGTACCTTGTAGAACTGTTAGTACTTATAACTACAATCACCCCACTGTAAACTTGCACTACAGTTTAAATATCGCAAACCCGGACTATTGCGGAATTCTATATAAAACATAGCACATGCCTTGAAAAGATGTACGTTCATTCAGAGACAAAGCACAAAAGGACTAATTTGTTTGTTCATTCCTTGCACATCACTATTAATGAATAAATGTACCAGCCACACACACAACCCGAGTAGAAAACGAACGAGACACAAGACAAACAATGCTCAAACAGAGTGCTGGAGAGAGACAGAGGATCTGTGAAATGTCAGGAGGCTACAGCAGGATATGCCTACACTTCACTTCATTTGTGGATTTAGTGTAGTTTTAAAGTTATAAAGTCACATGGACAGAGAGAGAAACACTTCTGGGTCAAGAAGTATAAAAGGACTGTGGGAGATCCCAGCAGTTGGGAGGAAGGGTGACTGAGCTGCTGGGAGGTGTGGATGATTGATTATTGTGATTTGTGTTTATTATTATTGTATTATTGAGTATAGTGGAGGTGGAGGTGCTTTGTGCACTGTATAGGACAAATAAATTAATTAATTATTTGGACTTTTATCTGGTGTCTGGTCTGAGGGTTCAAGGAGACGACAGCGCCCCCTATCTGTCACACTATATTTCCAGCCTGTTCCCTGACCTGTTATGCATACAGGATCTCAATGGAGTTCACTTTCATTCCTACAATTTCTTTCTGCAGTCCAAAAAACAGATGCATTGCCATTTCAGACTGTTATGGAGGAAGTGACGATGCATTTCAATGACATCTCCATATAGCTGTACCGGCACTGAATGGCATGCATTAAACATTTGAAATTGAGGGTAGCAGGGACCTGAGCCTGTGATTTTAAAGGTTGGCTGTGCCAGTCGGGAGGACGTCTCCTCTGGCTGGAGAATCCCATCCTGGGTAAGCAGAGGAGACATCAGTGTTTAGAGGGAAGTGCTGTGGCTTGTTTGTTTCTAGTAGACTTCTGCTTTTGGGACATTTAATGTCTTCTTATTGATTGTAACCTCCACAGGTCGGGTCAGTTCAGGTCGGGGAGCATACACTGGTACAGCACATTGTCGCACCCACCACACAACAAAACAGATCAGGATCCCAGTTGGTAACACCCCAGACAGATACACAGTCCAGGCCCACCCTCCATCTATCTACCGCAGTCAGGTGTTGCATGAGCATCCCCTTGTTCTGGTCCAGTCGCTTGGGTCCTCAACAATGAGGAATCTGTGAGCCGAATCACCATCAGAATCACGCCACATGGCTGTAGTGCCGTAACTGACACTCCCTCACAATGCAGGTAATGTGCCTCATTCAGGGCTCCAAGCAACCACTGATTTGAAACTAAGTCAAACCATCTATTATTACCATCCATCCATCCATTTTCCAACCCACTGAATCCGAAACACTGGGTCACGGGGTCTGCTGGAGCCAATCCCAGCCAACACAGGGCACAAGGCAGGAACCAATCCTGGGCAGGGTGCTAACCCACCGCAGGACACACACAAACACACCAAGCACACACCAGGGCCAATTTAGAATCGCCAATCCACCTAACCTGCATGTCTTTGGACTGTGGGAGGAAACCGGAGCGCCCGGAGAAAACCCACGCAGACAGGGGAGAACATGCAAACTCCACGCAGGGAGGACCCGGGAAGCGATCCCGGGTCACCTAACTGCGAGGCAGCAGCGCTACCACTGCACCACCTATTATTACCATAGATTATTTATTTATTAAGATGAACCGCTGCACTATTTCCCACCTTGTTGGTTTTAACAAAAGCACTTGTGCCTACCTCTTGCTGACTCTGTGTGTGTACTCATATGCCCAGCTCCTCCTCAGGCAAGTTATCAACGGTTCTGGCCTCAAGCTGCCAAGGAGCACGGAGCCAACCCAGATCATCACAGCAAATCATGAAAATAAAAACATCCATGGCTCCTAGTGTTTATATCTCCTTTCTGTAAATATTAGCTGAACAGTGTTCCATCAGCTCACACCCTACACCGTGTTCTCCTTCTCATTTTTAAAGGCAAAAGGCATTACTGCTTCATAAGGCATGTGGCACAAAATAAATGACAAATGTGAACAGCTTAGCTCCCAACAACTGAAAGGTTTTTCATCATATCATAAGAAATGGAAAATACAACTGGAAAAGAGTTCATGTGAGCCCCCAAGAGTTCATGTGAGCCCCCTTTAAAAAAATAATTAAATAAAAAAACCAGCAACATTCATTCTGCCCATTTGCGTGCTGTCAAATTTGAATTCACCTTTGGTTTCAGTAGAATTTCTAACACTCGCCTCCATGTTCTGTACTGTACATGCCGGCAAAGTTGGTAACCACGACAACCAAGAAATATTCCTCCACATTAGTTTTATGACCTTTAGAGACACGGCTTGATGTAAGTCTTACCTTTTAGGCAGCATTTGCAATCAGAGAGGTTTTGTACCCATACAGCAGCACACATGCATGAACATTAGCAAGATGTCATCTTGTCCCTTACTGTGTGACAGAATAAAGCAGCAGGCACACTAACACCCAAATGAATATCACTTGGCACATACTGTTTATGCAACACCATGTCTGGAGCACTTGATCACTTGAGCTTGCTGAAAATCCAACCATGCCTTTGTAGCGTGAGTGGGAATAGTGCTAAAAGTACAGCGTCTTGTATGGTTGCATATTTTTGTGATGACTTGAAATGTAGATATATAATCCCTATAGTAGGATTTATGTTCTTAATAACACCTAACAAAGAATCAGTTAAGTGGTTATACGTTTGTACAATGTGGCCTACTAGAATAATTTCACTTGGAAAAGTCAAAAGTGGCTTAAGTGACACATAATTTTCTTGAAATTACATACTTCAGTATAGGACCTGTGAATCAATCATATTCATTAGCAGTTTACCACCATTATTAAAGACTTAGTGTCTATCTATCTATCTATCTATCTATCTATCTATCTATCTATCTATCTATCTATCTATCTATATATCTGCCTTTCATATCTATCTATCTATCTATCTATCTATCTATCTATCTATCTATCTATCTATCTATCTATCTATCTATCTATCTATCTATTATAGAGAACATTTATTTTAGGTGAAATGCCAAGTAGGGGCTGGGTGGTCTTTTGATCATGGAGCCCCCTACAGATTGTATTTATTTATTTATTTATTTATTTATTTATTTATTTATTTATCTTAACTGGAGTTTGTTTGTTTTTCTGTTCTCCCAGCCATCTGAGTTTATCACCGGACTTATCTTTAGAAACTTACAATATGATATTGCATATAAGGGAGCTACTCTTCTCTTAACTATGTACAGTATCTATGTTTTATAAGATCATATGAATTTATTTTCTTCTTTGTTAGATATTCATTAATATTCTTACCTAATCTTATTTGTTTTGTGGAAAACATACCCCCGGACACAGGCAGACCGACACCAGAATGTCCAAAACACACTTCTTTATTTACTCTTTCAACACCACAATGCCTTCAATCACCAACTCTCTTCCTTTTTCTCTTCTTCTTCTTTCTCTTTCTTGACCTCCTGCCCCCCCTCCTCACAAGCTTCGTCCCCTTCCTCCCAACTCTGGCTCGTTTACTGGAGAGAGGCGGCCCCTTTTATTATGACCCGGATGAGCCCCAGGTGCTCCCCCTGACGTCACTTGCTGGTGTGGCGGAAGTGTCAGAAGAACACCTGGAAGCACTCCGGGTGCCCTTGGGATTACTTCTGGCAGAACTTCCTGGTGTGGCAAAAGTGCTGCCATCCAGGATTCCCTAACTGTCCGAGCGCCCCCTGGCGGTGGCTACATCCTCTCATAGTGGTGAGCATCCCAGCTCCGTTCCTGTGGCCCCCAATTAGACCCGGGCATCTGCCCTCTCATGGTCGAGGAGAAGTATCGTCCAACTCGGGGACTGTCCAGGCGTCCCGGCCGGGCAGTGTCCCTGCTCATCTGTGACAGTTTTTTCTTTTCTTGTAACTTTCTCTTTGACATCTTGTAAAGCACTTTAAGATACCCTGTTTGCCTGAAAATGTGCTATAGAAATAAATGTTGTTGTTCTTGTTGCCTTGTTGAGTTCAAATCTCATCCTACAGAATGTGTGGATTTGCACGTTACTTGTGTATCCGCATGATTTGCCCTTCTGGTACTTCTGTTCGGTTTTCCTCCGATATTATTATCCTTTATTTCTCAGATACTTTTACCTGAAATGCACATTAAAGTTTTCATACCTTTGGTACATCTGAAACAGATCAAGTGACGTGCTCAGGATCACACTTTGGATTTTGCACGAGCCGATAACCCTTGTAGTTGAAAGCCCATTTTACTAACCATGAGGCTGCACTCCTTCGTGTTGTTAATTCTAACATGGAAAAGAAAATCGATTACCACTAATCATGGGTTCTTTTTTTTACATGCTCTTCAATACGCATATAATTATATTTATCATCTTCAATTTTGTTTATAAATAATACTCCCCAGGTTCGTTCACTGAGGTGGACATAAACGCACGGCATTGAGCTTTGTAAATTGGAGAGCTAAGCCCATTATTTGGTAATGCTAGAACTGTATTATTACTGGCTTCACTTTAATAATATCTTTCTTTAGATAATAATAGAAAGGTTAAAAAAAAAAATTCGAGAAAACTTCTTGGCTTTCACCTTTATATTAAATACCAGCCTTCATCACATCAGAAAACAACTGTCATTGTACTTCCAGAACAACTGATCTCTTAAATTAAATACTGCTGTTTTCAGCTGCTCACGCTGAGAGCTTCTAATGCACACTTTGGGCATTTGATCTAAGATGATCAATAAGTTGCAATTATTCTAATGTGCCAAATTCTTTTCAGTTTTAATAATTTTCTTTTTAAGAGAAAAAGTCATTATTGTCAAGCATTTCTTTTGTAGCCAATGTTAGATTGATGAGGCTTCAGACAGGCTAATAAAAAGGAGATGTGGCGTTTACTTTTGTCTGAAGAGCTCCTCCTGTGCCGCTTCTTCTGTGTTTCTTCTGATTTCTGCCAGAAATCATTAACCTCAAAGCTAAATTTTGTTAAAATTAGTTAATGCCTTTGAAAAATCCATAGACAGACCAGGCCTTTTTGATGTATTGGTGAGCACTTTATAAATTGAGTTTTCTCAGAATTTAATCCATGAGAGTGTGCATCCTCAGAAAGTTTTGTACAGGGCTGGTTTAGAATCCCAGGTTAATAAAACCCACACGTCTTGTGACGTGGGAGGAAAACCAGAGTAGCAGAAAGGCAAATCATGCAGATACACGAAGAACACGCAAATCCACACAGTCTGTAGATGATCCATGTAGCTTTAAGACAACAACGACATTTATTTATATAGCACATTTTCAGGAAAACTGTGTATCTCAAAGTGCTTTACAAGATGTCAAAGAGAAAGTTATAAGAAAAGAAAAACCAAATAAGATTAGGTAAGAATATTAATATCTAACAAAGAAAAAAAATAAATTCATATGATCTTATAAAACATACATACATAGTTAAGAGAAGAGTAGCTCCCTTATATGCAGTATCATATTGTAAGTTTTTAAAGATGAGTCTGGTGAAAAAGTCAGATGGCTGGGAGGACAGAAAAAACAAACAAACTCCAGTTATAAATAAATAAATAAATAAAATCTGCAGGGGCTCCATGTTTAAAAGACCAACCAGCCCACACTTGGCATTTCACCTAACATAAACATTCTCTATAATAGATAGATAGATAGATAGATAGATAGATAGATAGATAGATAGATAGATAGATAGATAGATAGATAGATAGATATAGATAGATAGATAGATAGATAGATAGATATAAAACCCAGGGGCTCCATGGTCAAAAGACCAACCAGCCCACACTTGGCATTTCACCTAACATAAACATTCTCTATAATAGATAGATAGATAGATAGATAGAATGATAGATAGATAGATAGATAGATAGATATGAAAGGCACTATATAATAGATAGATAGATAGATAGATAGATAGATAGATAGATAGATAGATAGATAGATAGATAGATAGATAGATAGATAGATAAAAAAAAACCGCAGGGGCTCCATGGTCAAAAGACCAACCAGCCCACACTTGGCATTTCACCATCATAAATGTTCTTAAATCATGCCTCATTGTTTTCAGGGTCCGTCACAGAGGATTCAATGCAGTGGGTTTCGTGGAAAGTGGCACATGTCATCTTTCAAGCATCTCAGGGGGCTGCACTGGGCCTTGATCAGGTGGTGGCGGCGCAAAACACCACCATAGAAGAACCTGGAAAGAAAGCAGAAAAAAGTAGAGATTAGTAAAAATGAGCAAATCCCTGAAGAATATTATAACTTAATGCCTCTAATTCAGTGGGCTTTTAGCAGTTTTTTAAAATATTACACAGTATGAGCCTGGCCAATACAACATCAGTCACTGCACCTCTACCATGTTTTCATTTGCATTAATTTTTATAACAGATAGATAGATAGATAGATAGATAGATAGATAGATAGATAGATAGATAGATAGATAGATAGATAGATAGATAGATAGATAGATAGATAGATAGATATGATATATAATAGATAGATAGATAGATAGATAGATAGATAGATAGATAGATAGATAGATAGATAGATAGATAGAAAGTCAGTCAAGGGTTTGTTCATGATTGCACACATGATATGCTAGCTGGTATTGCCTTCAGCATCCACCATGACCCTGTACAAGACAAAGTGGTTTCGAAAATGACTGACTGTACACAGTGTTGCTACCAAAAGTGTAGCGTAGTCAAGCAAAATTACGCCTTTTATTTGATAACTAAAAAGACTGCAATATGCAAACTTTCCAGGCAACTCAGGCACCTTCTTCAGGCGAGATGTAATCTTCTTGATTACATCTTTGATTACATCTTGCCTGAAGAAGGGGCCTGAATTGACTCGAAAGCTTGCATATTGTAATATTTTTAGTTAGCCAGTAAAAGGTGTAATTTTGTTTGACTTCTCACTACATCCATAATGGCTAACATGGTACAACATCCTAGTACTACCAAAAGTATAATAATAATAATAATAATAATAATAATCTTTTCCAGACCTAAATCCAGACAGTACTTTCCTTATCATTGTTTCTCTTCTTAGCCTTTTATCCATTATTCTTTCCTAAATTTTCATGGTATGTGACATCAGCTTTATACCCCATATAATTCATACAATCCAGGATGTCACTATTCTCCTTATACACTATGTAGACACAAACAGTGCTTTCAAGTGTTCAGATTTCTTTTTCTGTGTTGTCTCTTACTCCGTACTTAGTTGAAGCACCTTTGGCAATAATTGCAGCCTGGAGTCTTCTTAGGTTTGACAGGACAAGCTTCACTCACCTGGATTTGGGGATTTACTTTTCTGCAGATCCTCTCAAGCTCTGTCAGAATGGATGGAGACCCTATGCGGAGAGCTATTTTCTGGTCTCTCATGAGATTTTCTGTTGGATTCAAGTCTGGTTTCTGGTTGGGCAACTCAAGTGATTCCCATATTTCACTTCTGTGTTGTCTTCTTTGCTTTGCGTTTAGGTTTGTCGTCCTGTTGGAAGGTGAAATTTTGTCTCCGATTTTGGAAAAGGTTTTCATTAGGGCCATTTTTGTACTCTGTCTAGTCTCTCAGTCCCTACCACTAAAAGCTAACAGCATGATGTTGCCACCACCGTGTTTCTCCACTGGAATGGTATTGCACAGATGATGAGTGGTGCCAACTTTCCTCCAGACATGACACTAATCTTGGTTTCATTAGACCAGAAAATCTTGTTTCTCACAGTCTGAGAGTCTTTTTAGTGTTTTTTTGCCAAGTCCAAATGGTCTTCCATGTGTGTTTTACTGAGGAGATGCTTCTGTCTGGCCATTTTCTTAAAAAGCCCCAATTGGTGGAGTGTTGCTGTGGTGAAAGTTTCTCCCATCTTCACCATGTGTTCGCTGGTGCTCAGCCAGAGTGACCATTGGGTTCTTAGACACATCTCTTAGCAAGGTGCTTTACTCATAATTGCTCAGGTTGGCAGAGTAGCCACCTCCAGGAAAATTTGTGGTTGTTCCAAACATATTCCATTTAAGAATTGTAGAGAACACTGTGCTCTTGGGATCCTTCAGCACTGCTGGATTTTTGTTGTAGCCTTTCCCACATCTGTGCCTCAGCACAATCCTGTCTCTAAGCTCTGCAGGTAGTTCCATAGACCTCATAGCTTGGTTTTTGTTGAGGTGTGGGATCTTCTATGGACAAGTGTGTCTCTTTCCTAATCACATCCAATTCATTGAAGTGATCACAGGTGGACTCCAAACAAGGTCAGTGATGATCAAGAAAATGGGATGCACCTAAGTGTCATAACAATGGGCCTGAATACTTGGGTCAATGTGATATTTCAGTTTTTTTTATTTTTAATAGATTAGCAAAAAATTCCTAAAATTCCTTTATCGCTTTGTCATTTTCGGGTATTGAGTGTACCTTGATGAGGCTAAAAAATTATTTGAAATGATTTTAGCTCAAGGCTGCAACATAATAAAATGTGAAAACAGTGAAGGGGTCTGAATACTTTCTGAATCCACTGAATGTTGGCTCATCAGTATTCTCACCATTTGTGCTTCAACAATAAACCTGCTCAAAATCAATGAGATTTCTTCATTAAATTGTGATATTCCTCATATTGACCAACTGGGGCTGCTCGTGTTTTCCCAGATGCATCATGAGATGATCATTCATTAATGTCAAAAGCTATGTCTTCATAGAAGTGCCTCCTTTATATCCCTCATTTGCCATAGTGTTTCCTTTATTTTGTCAGATTTCTGCAAACAAATAACCAGTTTATACCAAAAGAGAGAAAGAAGGAACCGATATCTGATTTCTATCACACATACTAAAAGGAAGGCAAACGTAGTTCTTGACACTGTAAATTGTAATCCCTGCCCTAAATGTAATACGTTTCACTGCAAATGGAAAAAAGACTTGTCATGCTTCATAATATTCGCTGACATATTTCTATCATTATGTGCAGTATAATATTTTAAAATATAGTAGTAAATAAAGACTTATTTTATACAGCTGCACTTCATTGTGCCCTGTGTGGCTTTGTAATAATGCCAAGTACAAATATTTATTGAATTTGCAGTTCACTTTTTAATAATAGCTATAATCAGCAATAAACCAGGCTGATATGAATCATTTAATAAAATTCCTGGAATGGCAGATAAGAAATATTTTTTTGTAATAAGTATGAGCAAATTGTAAACAGTAACACACAGTGACATGGAAACACTTCAAAATATAGTTAAATTAAGTATCAGAAAGTTATTATATTATGCAAATGTAATGCAAGTCATTAAAAGTAAAGCAAAAAACAAGAAGAAAACAGTTCAACACCCACCACGGGAAAGCCCACTGCCCGTCTTCTTTTGCAAACCGACTGCTGTGAGTTTCCCAATGGCACAATGTTTTATGAAGCTGACTGACAGATACACATTTACTTCAAAAACTGATAATAATAATAATAATAATAATAATAATAATAATAATAATAATAACACATTGTATTTATATAACACCCTTGCCAAGCTCAAAGCGCTTCACAGACATTTAGGAAGAACAATAGGGCATATATAACATTGAAAGCAAATAACATCTGCATAAGATACTAAATACACTAAATACAGATAAATACAGGTTATAAACACCAATAAAACAGAATAAAAGAGAATAAACCAGAATAAAATACAAAATACTACAAGAAAACCCTGAACACATAACATCATTTGTGACGCAAAACACAAATCATCCTGAGCATCTGGACAGAGAAGGCAAACTGAAAGATGGGTCGGCATATCTGGGTCTTCCTGAACAAATGAGTTTTAAGTTGTTTCCTGAAAGAATGAATGGAATCAGCAGATCTCATTAATTTAGGGAAGTCGTTCCAAAGTCTGGGTGCAGTGGAGTGGAGGTTGGGCCTTTTTGTCGAACACTGAGAAATTAACTTGAAAACAAAATATAAATGTTTTATAGTATAAAAACGATAGTAAAACCTTGATTATTCATCAAGATGGATAACAGAACAGCTACTTTAAAAATGATATACTGCAGATTAGTTTAGTGAATAGTCATATGTATTAAAAAATAAAATATAGTAGTAACAAAATTAAGTAATTCATATAATATTGTAACGACTAGCATAATACGCAAACATAATTCAGAGGTACTGGAGCTTTCTAAGTTTTAGTTGTAGTCTTTGTTCCGGAACAAACTGAGTTCTGTCTTATACTCCATTATCTGGGTTACAGAGCACACCTCCAAAACAATAAAAGAGAGCCTTCCCTACCAATTAGTTTATCACCTGCCAATCACGTTCCATCTTTCTCTGTACTGCAAACACTCCTGCTTACTGTCTCCTGACTCCCAACTCAAAACTTTCTTCTGCCGCACCTTCCTCACTTTTCCTGTCACTCACCTCCTAAGAGATGTGTCTGCCTCTTATAGAACAGAAGCCCTTCACACAGTCCCATCACATGCAGCATTCCACACTTTCTGCTTCCTCACAGCCCATCGCCAGATGCCTGCACTTCACAATACATTAACAAAATATAACAGAATTTAAAATCAAAATTAAAATAAAGAAGAACATTAACATTGATACAGAATAACATTACCGTCGGTGGTTTCTATTTTCAACACGATTTTCAGTTTTGTCGGCATCGCACTTTATATCATTCACTGTTGTTCTTCCTACTCCAGTAACTGAAGCAATACTTTGAAGCACATTCGCAGTTTAATAAGCATTTAATAATTTCTTTGATTTTGTAACAATTCCAACACCACATACTAACGTTTATCAGCCATAACAATGTATAGTAGATTGATTATAACTAAAGAGAAAAGCTACGAAATGCTATTAAAACTGAAGATACATAAATGTCACTGTAATTTCAAAATGCGGCATGACATGGCAGTGGTTCCAATGCATAGAGCTCATAGCGTACCATATGGCAGTAGTAGTACAGTAATAGGTAGGAGCTGGCGTTTTTCTTTTCTTTGGCTCTGAGGGTTAACAGAGACTGATGGTTAATCAAGTGATCGATAATCAAAGTTTTACTGTAGTTTGTTTTAAATGAATGATTAATGTAAATGAAGTCAGAATGGAGCTGCAAAAACACCAAAACCCATACCCAGAAAGGATCTTTTATAACAAAATATATATATTTTGAATTTAGTTTTGTTTAGTTTGACTTGATTATTTGGAATATTACATGGTTTTAATGAATTCAATAAAATGTTAAAGAAAAATGGAGTAAAGTAATTATCACTGTAGGACCTCTGTATTTTAGTCTCGTCCAAATTGTTGATATCAATAACGTACAATGGACTGCTAGTTCATGTCTCAATAAAGATTGCAGAGCCTTTTATCTTACCAGGAAAAAGCTTGGGTTACTGCTGGAAGAGATGGTGGCGAGGCCAGCAGGGGGCGCTTACCCTGTGGTCTGAATGTGGATCCCAATGCCCCATGCAGTAACAAGGACATTGTGCTGGAAACACAAAACATTTGAGCATTGGAACAATCTAAATCAGAACAGGCTGTTTAGCCCAGCAAATCTTATAAGTCCTATACACTTAATTCTTCTAAAATAACATCAAGTCAAGTTTTGAAGGTACCTGAAGTCTTACTGTCTACCACGCTACTTATATAGCGTTGTCCTTCTAATGAAACCGAGGTTCCACCTCTCTGTGGTCATTAAAGATCCCTAGGCATCTTTCGAGAAATAGTAGGGCTTATCTGGATGTCCTGGCTAAACTGCCCATTCTGGCCATCTAATTCTACTGTGTCTCTAATAGGCTAAGTTTCTCTATAACCACTTCACCCCCTAATGGTTAATGTGTGGTGAGAGTACTGGCACAAGAATGGTTGCTGCTGCATCATCCAGGTGGGTGCTACACATTGGTGGTGGTTGAAGCGGCTCAACTCTGTCTATGTAAAGCACTTTTGAGTAGCAAGAAAACTGTATATAAATTTAACTATTTTTAAAAGGCAAACTCTTACGATGGGAACTCTCGTCTCATGTTTCTGCTTTTAGGTGACATAAATTACTGTAACACACTCCTAACTGGACTACCTAAGAAAGACATCAATCGGTTCCAGGTCGATCAGAATGCAGCAGCTTGAATCTTAACCAGAAAATGAAAATCTGAGTATATCCCACCAAAAGTCTCAGTACATGTAACAAAAATTGTAGTCGAGTAGCAAGACAGAAATTAAAAAAATAAAACCGCTATCAGCAAATCACATATGCAATCAAAATGTTAAATTTCAATCGTAGTCAAGAAATGGAGCCGTAATTCATTAACGAGAACTTTTTAAACATAGCAAAGGAATATGCAAGTTTTATGCAAGTGACATAGGATTTGTTCAACAAATCACGAGACAGCTGTCTTTTAAACAGGCAAAGGTCAAAAGTGGGAGATCAAACGCATGAGCTCCAAAACCAAAATGAGATGCAAATGTATTGCGGTCCAAAATTTCTATTACAGAAGTCAAAGCCAGGAATATGTTAAATAAAATGTGACAACGACAATAAAGGTCCATCGATTTATCATCTATCTAAAAGAAGACCATAACAAAGTGCTTTCGAAAAGGATTTTGTTATCTGCAGCTCAGATGAAGAAGTGAACAAATGGCTGATCTTTTAACACATCACATGGGCTGTTTAGTGTAGACTGATGGACAAAAATAGCAAATCTATCCTTTAACAATGAAATCTACAAAATAATTAAGTGTTCTGAAAGTGAAACTTCTGATTCTACCATACCTCAGTTTTCCACCTAGTTTGTAGTTAACACTAGAATTACCAGAGCCTACAAAAAAACTCATAAATCCGTCCCATCTTAAACCCCTTCGCACCTTTCCGTCAGCCTCTTTTGTCTTGTAAATGTGTCGATAAGCTGAAGCAGCAAGCAGCCTGCTATACCATCCCCACCAATGGCAAGAACTTCTTCCAGTTCCTGCCTTGATTGATTATCTGGGAGTGAGCTACCTACAGTTGTAAGGGAAAATAATTTCATGTGTGTTCCGTGTCTACAACAATCTATGTAAACACATCATTAAAACAGAAATGTGTTTCATGTTTTAGTAATAAATGACAAAATGTAGACATGACCTGTATAATGTGTGAAGGCTGATGGCCAAATACATTTTGTCATTTATTACTGC
Organism: Polypterus senegalus; assembly: GCF_016835505.1. Taxonomy (NCBI): domain Eukaryota; kingdom Metazoa; phylum Chordata; class Cladistia; order Polypteriformes; family Polypteridae; genus Polypterus; species Polypterus senegalus. The sequence continues at coordinate 14,898,025 of NC_053158.1, forward strand.
CCGTTCTGCGGCAGTGGGGTTATGGTATAGCAGGCTGCTTGCTGCTTGGGCTTATCGACACATTTTCAAGACAAAGAGGCTGATTGAGAGGTGCAAAGGGATTTAAGGTGGGATGGATTTACAATTTTTTTGTAGGCTCTGGTAATTTTAGTGATAAAGGCACATGCATAATTTTCTCAACTAATTACCCCATCATCTTAAGTGGTCCTCCTTGATCTGGGGGAGTAGTAATTGCAACTGGAGCTCAGAGGTCCGGCCGAACTGCTGAACTTGCCCCCCAGTCTTCCTGTGTAGGTGTCTCATTTTTCAGCCCTGATCCTGTCCTTTACTGTATGTCGCTACACACCATTCCTGCTCTTAGACTGACATGTAATGAATGTCATTGTGTAGCTCCCCTTCGCCAACCATTAAACCAATTTGCCCTGAAGTGCATTATGCCTTTTAACAATATAAATGCACCTTTTTACAAATACTCTGCACATTAGTTCATTTTAATTTGACATCTGACAGTCAACAGATGTTTTATTCTCATGTAGTGCAAGCAAGGGCGAACAACAGTGTTCTTGAGGGGACTTTATGACAGCACCATTTATTAACTTGCATAATAAGTATAGGCTCTCCGTTTTAAATTAGGTTATCCGGGTGACCGCTCCAGGGCAGCAGGAATTAAAAGGTATACCAATAGAAAGTAGAAAAATGGTGTGCAAAGAGAAAGCCAAACAATTTTCTTTTTTCTAAATTGGAATAGCAATTATTGGTCAGCTTGAGAGGATATATTAAACCATGAGCAGCATGTTTCACAATTAAACTTTTATGGAAAATAAGAGGCCATTTTCTAGTATTATTAAAATATGATGGCAAATTACAGTATGTTTAGTCTACTTAACCCATAAATAATTTCTGTCACAGTGTACTCACTGCAGTCATTGTTCCAGCAAGAGTAAATCATCTACTGCTTTGACTCACACTGCTATTAAAATCAAATTTTTCATATTTAATCAAATTCCTTCTATACTGGGTTACTGTACCATAGCAATAGTTCCGTGCTTCAGGGACTCAGTAAATATATATGTATGACTTCTGGCAATTAAATTAAAATTGGATTAATTTATTTAAATAGCAGCTCTTATGCTCAGCTTTTACTGAGCCACTAACTGGAAACACTGTAACAAATCACCTTTTTATTCTGTTGGGAAAATTGGATGCAATTTAATGCAGTCCAGGAATTCTCTTCAGCTGAAATGAGTTAGCCTGACTTAGCCGTCTGTGTCCTTATCTTCAAAGTGACAGAGCAAACTACTGGGACTTACTGATACATCTAAGCTTAAGAGACACGGCTTATGTGGCTTACTTCCCTCTATTTGTAACAGTGATTATTATACAAATGCCATTTCGAATATCATCTATGTTGTTATTCTAATATTCTCTTTTAATAAGAGTTCATTACAAAGGTGGAGTTAGAAACTGCAGTTGCCATTCTTGCTAACCATTCCATCCAATTCCTCTTCCCCTGTGGTTATTTATTGAATTTTAAAAGGTGCCAGCCATTCCATGCATCCTGCCTCTTGTTTTGCATTTACAGAAATGATTTAGACCCCTTCATGTTCTGCACACGTTATTGTGTTGTAGATCTAATAGAAAAATTTGCCATTTCAAATCCATCCAAACAGTAACAACAAAAACAATTTATTTCTGGTATAGTTTAAAAATCACACAAGGAATGCTTCAATAGGCTTAAAGAGGTCCTGTTTTTTGACAGGCCCAATTACGCCCTAAGAAGAGTAGGAAAAGCCCCCCAAAAAACCCTTGTTGGGGGAAAAAACAGAAGAAACCTGGGGGAAAGGTAATTCAAAGAGAGACCCCCCCTTCCAGGTAGGTTGGACGTGCAATGGATGCCTGAAAATGGGGTTAAAACAAGACACAAAACAGAACACAAGTAATCCTCTTCACGGAGCTGGATGCTCAATCCATCATGGCCAGCTCAGAAATACAATGCAGCAGTACAAACGACTTTGTTCTTGCACATCACTTTTCACTACGTTCAGGCACAGAGCACCATGACAATTCTCAAGGCAAAATGCAAGAAAAGATTATAAAGCTCACTAAATACAAAACTATCAAAAATGAGGATATAGATTTGTTCAAATATATCAAAAACAAAGTAGAAACTAACATAAAATTAAAAAACAATAATATCTGTTGTGGCATCCGGCCGGGACGCCTAGGAGGACCGGAGGAGGGCTTGTGCCTCCTCCAGACCATGAGGGGGCGTCCACCCTGGTTATGTTGGGGGCCTCGGGTAAAGGGCTTGAAAGCCCACCCCTGTAGGGACCCGTGGCCACCGCCAGGCGGCGCCCCGGTGCCTGAATATCCCTGGAGCCCAGCACTTCCGCCACACCAGGAAGTGCTGCGGGGAAGACGACAGGGGACACCCGGACGGCTTCCGGGTGCGCAGCTGGCACTTTCGCCACACTGGGGTGTTTTTATGGAGGAGTGCCAGGAAGCAGCTGGAGCCCATCCGGGTTCCTATTTAAGGGGCCGCCTCCCTTCAGTCGATAGCGGAAGTTGGGTGGAAGAGAGACGGAGCTGGAGAGAGGACTGGAGGCAGCCAGGAGAGAGGCATTGAGACTGTGAGGCCTGGATATTGGGGAAACGGTGCTGGAGGCACTGGGGTTTGTGGTGCACGTGACTTGTAAATATTGTAAATAAACAGTGTTTGGTGGAGCCAACGATGTCCGTCTGTGTGTGTCCGGGTTCAAGTCCACACTGTCCATCAGCTTGTAGAACTACAGCCAGAGTCCGAAAAGCATATATGTATGAAGCAATAACAGAATGAATTATTAAACACAAGAAAAAGGGTTGAGTGTAACTCAAGGTTTTAACTAAGAGCAACCTAAAGCCGAAAGCACAAGAGGTCTCTGGGTTAAAATGAGGTAAATGAGTAATGAACACCCCTCCAAAAAGTGGAGATAAACTGATGGGAAAGCCCAAACACCACTCATATGAAGCGGTGCTAAGATCAATAGGAAAATCCACTAATCATGCCTCTTAACGTATCAGAGTTCAGAATAATGGGAGAATTAACAGTAGTCAGAAATTACTGGTGACATTAGTTGATTGTAGGAAGTAATAAAGTTCTGCATATTAAGAGTCAGATGATATGATGTATTTTATGAGGAAATGGTAATTAGAAAAGTTATAAAAGCAAATGAATTGTTGAATTGATTGCTCACTCCATGGACTGAGACATGTGTGCATAACAAATAAAGAAATGTTTTGAATTCTCATCTCGGGCTCCTTGACTGCTTTCTTTCAAGATGGAGAAAAGCTTTTCCAAGGCAATATTTAGTAGTTGATGAGCAGTTTCTGGTTGTTGCCAGAGATAGTGCTTGTAGTTCTGCTCAAAGAGTTCAATTTTTGTCTCATCAGACCAGAGAATGTTTTCCTTATACTTTAAAAGTCTTAAATGTTGTTTGGCAAACTCCAAGCAAAAGTTAGGTATCCTATCATAAATGCCTTATTGATGAACTACTGACAAGATTGTCATCATACCGGCAGGCTCTCCAATCTCAGCAGAAGACTTCTGAAGCTCTGTTAGAGTGGCCATTAGGACCTTCGTCACCTCCCTTTCTTTCATTAGTTACTCTGTTAATCAGGCATCCAACTCCAGGTAGTGCCCTGGTGGTTCAAAATTTTTCCATTTCACAATGATTGAGGCCACTGTGCTTCTGTGAACACTCAAACCTATAGAAATGGTTTTATCACCTTGCCCGGATTGATACCTCACCACAATTTAATCACAGAGATCTACAGAGAGTTCCTTGGACTTCATAGCTTGGTTTTTGTCCTGACATGTGGTGTAAAATTGTTGGACCTGCCTTATTAAATTATATCCAATCAATGTAACTTGCCTCAGCTGGACTACTCCAATTAAATTCTAGACAAATTTCAAGAATAATTAAAGCAAACAGGATGTACCAGAGCTCAGTTTTGAGTGCTACCTTAAAAGGGTCTGAATACTTCATGTGGATGAGTGATTTCAGTTTTTGATTTTTAATAAATTTGCAAATCTTTCTGAAGTTTTCACTTTGTCATTATGGGTTATTAAGTGTAGATTGATGGGCAAAAATGGCAAACTTATACCCATTTTAATATTAAATATACAACACATTAAAAAGAGCAGGGAGTGAAGGGGCCTTAATAAATTCTGAATCCACCACTGTAATCGAACCAAATCATTTGAGGCATAAGGTGGGACAGTTTTTTATATGGCTGGTGTTGTACGGAATCTGAGAAGATAAAATGTGCCTATGATCAGTGTCTCCATTAATCAGGCTATTTGTTCAGCATGACTTTCATTTTATTAAATATTGGACCATTAGTGGAATTCTGCTGCGGTGGGCTGGCACCCTGCCCAGGGTTTGTTTCCTGCCTTGCGCCCTGTGTTGGCTAGAATTGACTCCAGCCGACCCCCGTGACCCTGTAGTTAGAATATACAGTTGTGCTTGAAAGTTTGTGAACCCTTTTTTTTTTTTTTCTACATTTCTACATAAATATGACCTAAAATATCATCAGATTTTTCAGTCAAGTGCTAAAAGTAGATAAAGAGAAACCAGTTAAACAAAAGAGACAAAAATATTATACTTGGTCATTTATTTATTAAGTAAAATGATCGAATATTACATATTTGTGAGTGGCAAAAGTATGTGAACCTCTAGGATTAGCAGTTAGTTTGAAGGTGAAATTAGTCAAGTGTTTTCAATCAATGGGATGACAATCAGGTGTGAGTGGGCACCCTGTGTTATTTAAAGAACAGAGATCAATCAAAGTCTGCTCTTCACAACAAGGAAGGACAGGAATTGGGGGTTAGTACGTTTGAAAGAGACAATACTGCTGGAATAAATTATTTCATCAAAGGTTGCGCACGACGCAGCAAGCATCTTGCGTGAGGCAGGAACAATCTCTGGACAGGGCGCCGGCTCGTCACTATCACTGCGCCACCGTGTTCCCATGTTTAATAACTTGCTTTAATTCCAATAATCATGAAAATGATATCACATATACATCTCAGGATTTTAATTATTCAGAGAGCAGCAATATCACAAATGTAATGGATTCTGTGACCTGTCGGAGAAAGAGAAAGCCTGTTTAAAAAGCATGTAGTGATTCACACACACAGAGCACATAGAAGAACAAATACAAAAGAAAGTATTTAACGTGTTACTTTAGTTACAGTGATATTTGAGAAACTAGAAAATTAAACTATTTAAAGATGAAGTTTATGATGTTCTACTTTAATGACACAATAAACTATGTGATTAAAGTGGAAATTTCGCGAATAAAGTTGACATTTCAACCCTGCTGTGTGCCTATTTTTGTTTTTGTCTGTACCCTAATAAGCTTTCATATGACACTCAGACGGTGGGCTACGACTCGCCTTTTCATGGCAACTTTGATATCTGACAATTTCTTTTTTATTTTGGGCACTGTGCAACTTTGTGAACTTGAGCTTTCGAGTTTCTCCGACACTCTATGTCACTCGATCAACTTCCTTTTCCTGTTTATTTCACTGTTTAAACCAACAAATAGTACGTTTTTCCTTGCCTCCACTTGGTATTCGCTGAAATTCTTCTATTTTCCCCTGTGCTTTTGCCATTGTCTTTTCACAGAAGGCTGATCTTAAGGGCTATTTACATTGATTTGCATATTTAAAGAGGCTTAATTCTGGGAGGAGTTGGGGTGGGGCAGCAGGTGCGTGCGTGTGCGTTGCTTTTCATGATGACCGGGATTTATGGAGTGGAAGAATGTGGAAGTTGGCGAACGCACAGATTTATGCATCTGGATTTTTTTGTGTGTTCGCACATTTGCGCTTTTATCCTTATGCCATGTTTTAGTGTGAATTCTATGCATGGCGTTATGCATGAGGCCCCTGGTGCTTTGTCCTCCCATCAGCTCTTGCTATTTTCCTAAATAAGGGCTGCACTGCTACTTTGCTGAAATATGCTTTTCTGATTGAACATCACTGTGTTCAGAGGAAGCATTCAGTCTGGACTACTCAAACAAAAAACAAATAAATATAGCATATGCTATACCTTTTAACTAATCTTGATGTCTCATTATGCAAGCTTTTTGTGATTTCCCCCTACATTTGGCCCTGTTCACCCCAAAAAAACTCTCATCTTTAGGCCATTTGTATACCATAAGTTGTGCATACGAATGTACACGAATGCCTGTCTTCAGAAAAAATGATAACAAAGTCTTGAGCATGCCACATCAACTGACCCCTTAAGCATTAAAGGGTCAAAGTTACTGCTTTTCTCGTGCATTATGGGTAATCTAAGAATGTGGACTGTCGCTTTATAGTATTTTCAGTTTGCTGATCACAAATATTGTAATATGTTTGATATTTGATTCTTTACTGTTGATCCTAGCCATGGTCAGAAGGTTCAAAATAACAAATTTCAAATATAAGTATGTGGGGTATCATTTTAGACTATTTCAGGGTCAGTGGTTATGAATAAGATTTTATTCTTGATCCCTTGCTAGAGATTGAGCCCTATATGGACCTCCTTCAGAAGGTAAAAAATGACAGTTTTTTTTAGTACAACCAACAGTATTTAGATATTAAACACTTAAATTTAATCACACATTTTAATATTTCAAATACCTCTTCTTTATTACGTATTTCTCCCTCAGGAAGTAAATTATTGCATTTGTTATGAGCACCCTGAATTTGGGCAAATTTGCTCGAATTCAGACTATTTACTTGCATTATTAATATTATAAGGCCAGGCTGCTTATGCAATCCAGGTGGTCTTTTCTGTGCTATTTTCTGTGTCTGTGCAAGACGGTTTTAAGATCGATTAGAATGTGTGATTCTTATCTTGGTGATGAATAGAGGAGCACAGATTTACAGTATAGGACTTTGAGGTGCCATCTGGGTCAGATGTGGCCTGTACTTCTGGAAAATTCTACACTTGAACCAGAGGGGCAACAATCTACTGTGTAGGTGAAAAAGTTAGTCAAGGTTTGTTTAAACTTATATATTACTGGGGGCTATGCCCCCTGCTCACTTCGCTCGCCAATCTCTTCCCACTCCCAACCAATGCTATGCACCATTATTAAGAGGTAGACTGAACGCACCCCAAGGAGACGTTGTTGCTCCTTCATACCCACTATTAAATGGTGATACAATGGGAAACAAATACAGTTTTTTTTATCTCCTCTTTGCTCGATCAGCTGCTGGATTACTGCTGCTGCCATGCCGCATGATCTGCATTTCGTGCGGCACTTTGAATGTTTGAAAGCCTGTACAGCAGCTGTCCTTTTCTCTCACTACCTTGTCTCTCTTCTCCCCCAGACATCCTCAAACACTATTCAATCTCTTTTCGGTGTTCCGTTATTTCAGAAAGTAATATTTTCTGTTTGTTTGCGCTAATGTGATCTTTACTATTATTATTTTGAGACTTTTGAATTTTCCTATTTCCATTATCTCTAACCTGCTCTGTATGTGTATCGCGCCAACATTTTTGAATTCTTTACAACATTCTACTTTTCCGGCCCCGGGCATATGGGCTAATTATTACTTTCCTTATTTTCAGAAATTGCACATAGATTATTTTTGTTCTGTTTTGCTTTCGTTTTTGCATTCTTTTCTCTCCAATGCTTTTGGTTTTGTTTTTGACACGCTGCTCTTTCTTCTTCGCTTTGTCATTGACGTGTCATGTAGAACATCTAAAATTTTTAAGAGCTGAGAGCACAGGATGTGTGTCTGCCAAAAGTATTCCAACAACTGAGAGGTTAGACGACCGTGGTCTTTTTTGAAAAGGGTTGTAAGTAGGGTAAGACTTGCAAAAGTCACTGTCTCACCAGACTTGCTTCCAAAGGTTGTAAGTATGAAGTGACTTGACCGTCTCGTGGAATGTGAAAGTGTCTCTCTTCAAAAGATCACGTCTCGTTGCAGGAAAAAAAGTCTTGCCTCGTCCCAAGATTTTTTTTCATAATAGAGAGATATTATTTCAATAACAGAGGCATTAGCTTTCTGGTTAATTTGAGGGCTGGGGATGAGTATAACATACCACAAATAGTTGTGCATTATTTAGGAAAATAACACAAAATCAAAAAGAAGAGAGAGTTGCAATTCATGTAGAAGAGAATTTGAACGTGTATGTACTTCAAATGGGCGATGAGCTGCATCTTAATTAGGATTTAAGGAACACACTAGGGATAAAGCCTCATACTGAGCATATCTTTTAGACCAAAATGCAGATAAAGTTAATATGTATCTTTTAAAAAATTGTGAAAATGCAAGTTAAGAGGGGGATATTATAGTAATGATGAATTTTAAACACACAAATATTAACTGGAATAACCTTACAGATAGTCAAGCATAACAACAGGAATTTGTAGACGGGAGTGAGTGATTGCATTTTAACAAGAAGATGCCTGTCGAGATTTATTACTCACTAATAATCATAATAGGATTTGGCGGGTGGAGATAACTGAGCATTTAGCATCTCGTCACCATACCACAATACATTTCATAGTACTTTGGCAGAAAATCTAGAAAAGGAGATTTAATTTAACCTTAGTGGGGCATAGCGGTGGTTGTGAGGCTAAGGATCTTTTCTGCTATCTGGGAGGTTGCTGGTTCAAATCTTATTACTGTCAGAAGGGATCCTACTCTGCTGGGCCCTTGAGCATGATCCTTAGCCTATAAATTGCTCTAGGGGCACTATTGCAATGGCTGACTCTGCACTCTAATCCCCAAAGGTCATGTAAAAAGACAATTTCATCTCAAGCAAAAAAAAAAGTTTTGACCAGATGCCCCAATGTCTAAGAAAGTCAATTTTTAAGTGCGAAGGTGGTCAGCGAGTAATGGAGCAGGTTTAAAAGCTTTTTTAAGCAATACGAAGTTAAGGAGAACTCTGTGGAGGATAAACAAAGGAGATAAATAAAGCAGTTGCTAAGAAAAAAAACAGCCATGCAGAAGTTCAAAAGGATATTGGGAAAGATAAAAAAGGCAGTTAGGAGGAAATGGAAAAAATAACACAACACATTTCTTTTATTATTTTATAGCATAACAATGTTCAAAGAAGATGCAATGTGTATAAGGGACAGTAAGGGTAAACTTACGATAACAATGAAGCAGGAAATTATCTTATTTTTTTTTTTTTCTATGAGGTTTTCACTTCTGAAAAATTTGATAACTTCTCACAAGCTACAGGTACCCTTAAGGAGGTATCACTGGACAACAAAGATTTTGCATTCTGAACATTTTCAGATGTATCTTAACATATTTTGCTCTTTTGATAAAAAAAAAATCATGTTAAATTTTCCTATCGCATACTGTTTAATTACAATCACTTATTTTTGTGATTTCCTCTCATTTTATAATTATACATACATATACAGTAAAAAAACTGCAACTGTGGTGATCTAAAAGTAGTAGCAACAAGTGCTGTTGGTTCATTTGTGAATAGGACAGCCGTGCTAAAGAGACTCATTATATTAAAAAGAACTGTCCGCTTCATAAGTATTTGGTTCCAAGGCAGATAAGTGTGGTACATAATTTACTTGTCGGCTCTTCCTCTTATACTGTAAAACTTGATGAATAATTTCATGAAAGCAATGAACAAGGAAATAGACAATTCAATATTTAATGCAGATGTTTCCACAAATAAGGTGGCACAGTGGTGCAGTGGTAGTGCTGCTGCCTTGCAGTAAGGAGACCTGGGTTCGCTTCCTGGGACCTCCCTGCGTGGAGTTTGCATGTTCTCCCCGTGTCTGCGTGGGTTTCCTCCCAAAGACATGCAGATAAGGTGTATTGGCGATCCTAAATTGTCGTGGGTGTGTGTGCCCTGCCGTGGCCTGGCGTCCTACTCGGGATTTGTTACTGCCTTGCACACTGTGTTGGCTGGGATTGGCTCCAGCAGACCCCTGTGTTAGGATATAGTGGGTTGAACAATGACTAACAGACTGTTTCCACAAATAACTGATGCCAAGATTAAGGAAGCCATTTTTATTGGTCCACAAATTTGATACAGAACACCAATGACAAGCAGTTTGAAGATCTAGAGGGAATGGAGGAATATACATGGAAGGAATTCAAAAATGTTTTTGTGATTTTTTTTCAGAGCACCAAACTATGTCCACCTCTATGACTAAATGCTTTAAACATGCAAAACTATGAAGTGTAACATGTCGCTATAGATTCCTTTACTTTCATTCATATTTGGGTTTCTTCCCTGCTAATCTTGGTATAGTCAGTGACAAACATGGTGAAAGGTTTCTACAAGGCATTGCAATGGTACAAAAAAGGTATCGGGCAGGTGGAGTCCATCACTGCTGCTATTGTCAGACACTCCAATTAGAAAAATCAACAGCAAAACCTTTTTAACTTAGTTGAACTAATGCAATGTGTCAGCATCACTAAGTGATTAAACACACTAAATTTAATTAAGTTGTTGTGGGGTACAAAATCTGTACATTTTGGTTTATATTTTCATTATATTTTGCTCAAGACAACAACAAATGAACTAAATTCAGGACACATCAAAGTAATCCTCTTCCCAATTATACCTCACTTTTAAAACAGCTGTTCCAACAAAGAAAGGAAGACATTCTGACACCTAAGGTTATCGATTAGTTTATAACCTGGGTATCTTGGATAAAAAGTAGCTACTGTAAATTGGTTTACAGCCTGGGAAAGGAAGACGTGCCAGTAATACTAAGCAACAACAAAAGTTTTATTATTTGGGAAAAATGGACATACTCAAGATTAAAGAATCTGAGCAAAACTCATCCATCATATTGACAGCTAGCCAATCAGGTATATGCAACAATCATGTATTGTGAAACCCCTGGTAAAATTTTATAATAAATATGCCTCGTCTGAAGAGTGACATAGGAGGGAAGAAGAAGAAGGGACGAAGATGTCAGGAGAAGGAAACAAAGCAAAGTCAGAAGACGGTGTCGGCAACGTGCGACAGTTTCCATCTGATTGTCAGGAAAGCATATAATGAACAACTACGAGTGCTCGATCACAAGCCGTCTGCGACATTCATCATTGTCATCCTTATTTTTTTGTAAGCTTTTTCTAAAGACTTTATATATCCAAACTTTACTATCAGTCCTATTTTCTATTATTCTTTGTTCCACTGGTATTATTATTCCTGTAATACCATGCTGCTTTTAACTTTCTATACTTTGTCTTCATGTCTAGAGTTATTGAAGTAATTAGGTAGATTTCTTTGAGCACCTGATGCAGCTGGAGAGTTGTCATTATCTCTGTGCTGCGAGGTTTATTAAGGCTGAGGGTGAGAGCTCCACCCAATAGTAGGGAACAGTACGTAAGGTAAGGCATTCTTGGCTGATAAATGGCCTATAGTCAAAGATACTGAGTCTTTGTATGTTTAAATGTATTGTTGGAGACCAAAAGTAATATTTAGGTCTGAAATATCTTTAAAAACATTGTATGTTTGTGCCAATAATAAGTAAGTCTCTTGAAGTGCTAAGAGAGTGACAAGTTGTGTTATTCCTAAGGCACTGGTGTGGTTTAAAGTGTCAGAGATTAAACAGCTGTGTGTGTGTCATTCATAGGACACTGTTGAGTTTCTGTGTGTATGCGTGTACCTATTTATCTACGTGTTAATCTTAAGGTGCAACAGTAGATCAACCTGGTAATGAATCTGAGGAGTACACTTACCCCTAGGTAAAGGTTAAGTAGAGGGAAATATTAATTAAAAAGTTAATTATTTAATTAAACATAATTTCATCCATCCATCCATTTTCCAACCCGCTGAATCCGAATACAGGGTCACGGGGGTCTGCTGGAGCCAATCCCAGCCAACACAGGGCAGGAACCAATCCTGGGCAGGGTGCCAACCCACCGCAGGACACACACAAACACCAAGCACACACTAGGGCCAATTTAGAATCGCCAATCCACCTAACCTGCATGTCTTTGGATTGTGGGAGGAAACCGGAGCGCCCGGAGGAAACCCACGCAGACACAGGGAGAAAATGCAAACTCCACGCAGGGAGGACCCGGGAAGCAAACCCGGGTCTCCTAACTGCGAGGCAGCAGCACTACCACTGCGCCACCGTGCCGCCCAATTAATTTCATGTTTCTCTAAATTCTTATGTGATACATTCAATCTGAAATTATATTTGCATTCAGCTTGAAACTATCATGATCACCTTTTTTGTCAGGGAGCAAACTATTTGGAAAACGTGTTGTCCAGAATATTTAGTGATTTGTGAATTGTAGAGAGAAAAGTGTTGCTAAGATTAAATAGGCTGAAACAAGCAAATTCCCAGGAAAAGACATTTATCATGGAGTATTTAAGAAGATTAGTCAATACCTATATAGAAAATTTTGCCTCATTATATAAAAAGGTGATCAAGCTAATCCAAGTTACTATAAGGCAGAAAGCTTAACATGCATCATGGGCAAATTAAAGCATCTATTACGGAAATGATTGAACATCAAATACCATGCACAGTTGTATTAGTGAAGCGTTAACATGAGTTTACACAGAGGAGATGGCATTCCACTACTAATGTGAAATTGTTTGGGGACGCAAAAATCATCACATGATCAAAGCGGTGTACAGGAGGAATAGGAGTGATTAGTTCCATACCGCATTTATTGTTAGACCAGTCCCGCCCCAAAATCACTGGGAAAGGAGGGTCAGGCAACACCGTTACCAACAGGTTTTTGGGTTTGCCTTCCCAGGTTATAACACACTTGGTGGATCTGTCAAACTAGTCTTCATTTTTTTTTAAAAATTGTTGCAGTAAGACAAAACAGAAAGTAATAATTACATGTTACTCCCAGAGTCCAAAATACCAAGAACCTGATGCCCATTTATTAGAACCACTCCTGTATGTTTAACAGACAGAAGATTGGACAGAGCACAATACCAAATACTCCATATGCCCAGGAACAGTTCATCGACTCATTTGAGAGCGGACATGAGGTGATTATATGTCCCAGCTCCCCACACTTGAAACAGCAGGGAAGACTGGGTACTATCTCTTTTGGCTTAGTCGGAGGCTTGGTGCTGTGTCAGGGGGCTCAGAGCTAGCGACACACGCCTGTCGGACTAGGCAAGCGGACCTTTCTGACCTCTCCACCTTGTAGACTGCCTGATGTCACTTGATCACCAAAATAAGGGCATCCATGTTATATTACGGCTGTCTACAGACCTGCTGGGCAAGGTAGTTTGGTAGGGCATTAACCAGAGTCTCACAGGATATCTGCCCCTTGGCTTGTCTGGCGTTACGGTGAGGCTTCATCTGGAGTACCACGTGCAGTTTTGGTCTCCAGGCTACAAAAAGGACATAGCAGCACTAGAAAATGTCCAGAGAAGAGCAACTAGCCTGATTCTAGGGCTACAGGAGTTGAATTAGGAGAAAAGATTAAAAGAGCTGAGCCTATACAGTTTAAATAAAAGAAGATTAAGAGGCGACATGATTGAAGTGTTTTAAATCATGAAGGAAATTAGTCCAGTGGATTGAGACTGTTATTTTAAAATGAGTTCATCAAGAAAACGTAGACACAGTTGGAAACTTGTTAAGAGTAAATTTCGCACAAACATTACAAACTTTTTCTTTACACAAAGAACGATAGACACTTGGAATAAGCAGTGTGGTAGACAGTAAGACTTTAGGGACTTTCAAAACTTGACTTGATGTTTTCTTGGAAGAAATAAGTGGATAGGACTGGCGAGCTTTGTTGGGCTGAATGGCCTGTTCTTGTCTAGAGTGTTCTAATGTTCTGTTCACGTCAAACGGTTGCCATTGCCCCATTTTCCCGCAGATCTCGAAAGCTTGAGCCCTTGCAGGTTTTTTCGGGGTCGCCTGTTGGTCCGATGTAATGCCGTAGCATTTAAAGATTTCTCCCTTAAGGGTGTCATAGTCAGCTGCCTCTTCCGTGGGAAGGTCATAATAAGCCCGCTGTGCGTTGCCATTTAGGTACAGCACAAGCATTTTCGCCCACTCCGACCTTGGGCAAAGATTACAAGCAGTGGTGCACTCAGATATCAACAAATAAGACTCAATATCATCTCCTTCCGATACTAGTACTACTAGCAGAGGAGGAGGAAGTCAAGCAGCCTCCGGTTTCGCCGCTTTTGCAGCAGTGAATCGAGCTTCCTACTCCAAAGGTTGTTTACAGGTCTGTCCCAGCTATAGTTTTAATGGATTGAAGCTCTGTTAAGATGGTCGCCTGTTCAGTGTGGAGGTCCTGGTCTCCATTCATCATTCGAACAGTGGATCCTGCCGACTAAGCCAATAAAATAAAGCACAAATAAGAAATACCAAGAGTTGGGGGAATGCCCCGTATAATGTTGGTGGATCTTGGATTCAGAATTGGACTGAAGTCACAGTCAAAATTGCATAAAATAGACATTTGACAACCACAAAGTAGCTTCAGGGTACTTTTATGGGTACATGGCAGGAAATGCACTGAGAAACAGGAAATGAAATCTAGGCAGATGTGATGATGATCGAAGGAGACAGATTTGACACCATAATCGGGAGGCGGAAATGAAGTAATCAGGAGGAGACTGGAAGTGAAGTAATCATTGGAAGTCAGAATTGGAGTCATCTTCTGTAGCTGGAATGGACGCTACGCATGATCTTCAGTTTTTCTGTTGGGGAAGGATAAAAAAGGCTTTAATACTTCATTCCAATCCCCCACCTTTTGTTCTTTCGCTCTCTATCGGGCCCTTTGGCTGTCCTCTGTTCACGCGTGTGTGGCAATATATATACATAAATCTATTAACTGAACCCAATTAGTACTGCAGAAGACAATGCAAGAGTGTAGTCCAAAGAAGAACATTAAAGTGTTTTTAAATCCATTCTTTGATATTATACCATCATGGAATCCAATTTAAGTTACTCTTAGAAATATATACAAAAACAGAAATGTATGTAATTTTGAAATGTACTCTATATAAACTCCAGAGAACTTGTGGTGAGCTTAATAAGATTAAACAGCTCATTCTGTGGCCACATGGGTATTTTGGGACACTTGAATATAAAAGCCGTCTTTGAACTATTTCTCACATTTGCATTTGATCTTAACTTCCTCATTCGGCTTTCCTGGTGGACAAAGAGATCGTCTAATGTGCGCGAATTACTTTTTTTAGACATAAAACCTGATCTGTTTGCGAATTAAGAATACTACAGTAATTTTAATTACTTAAGTTATTTATATATTTTAACATCGTATGCACCAGAGAGGCTGTTTATACTTCTGAATTTTAGCAGGCAGAACCATAGAAAATCTGAAAAGAAGAGAACTGTTTAGGAGCCCAAGGCACTGATTTATTTTTCAAATTTTGCCAGCTACTGTGATTATTTTAGGGTGGCAGAGTGGCTCAGCGTTTAACATTGCTGTCTCATAAACAGGCCAAGGCTTGCGTGAAGTGTGCCACATTTCAATGCATGTGTTTTCTCCAGGTTACTTCTAAATCCTAAAAGTATTTGAGAAAAAAAAAGATGACTTATTTACAGTATATAAAGTAGCCTGGAAAGGTTTCATGGACTGGTGTGACATCCAGGATTTTCCTGCAGTGTTATTGGTGGCTGTGAGGAAAAGCTGCAGCTCCATGCAACCATATAAAAGAAGATGGAGGTTCAGCAGATGGGTGAGCTCTTTGTGTGTTTTAGCAAGTTAATTAAATAATGAGCAAGCTGATTTTTGAGTTCATTTTACTTTTTTGCAATGTGAAGAAATGAACTATTTCATAATATAAAATTACACTTTAAAATTTAGCAGACTGATGTACAGTAACCATAACATCTTCTAGGGTCACAGTGCTATCTGTGCCTTAATGTTTTTGTAACTCTCAAAATCAAATCAAGGCAAGTGTCTTTATTGTCATGCCATCCATACACCGTATTGAAGCACACTGGCACAAAATAACATTTGCCAGGGCCACGGTGCAACATATACAGTGGTGTGAAAAACTATTTGCCCCCTTCCTGATTTCTTATTCTTTTGCATGTTTGTCACACAAAATGTTTCTGATCATCAAACACATTTAACCATTAGTCAAATATAACACAAGTAAACACAAAATGCAGTTTTTAAATGATGGTTTTATTATTTAGGAGAAAAAATCCAAACCTACATGGCCCTGTGTGAAAAAGTAATTGCCCCCTGAACCTAATAACTGGTTGGGCCACCCTTAGCAGCAATAACTGCAATCAAACGTTTGCGATAACTTGCAATGAGTCTTTTACAGCGCTCTGGAGGAATTTTGGCCCACTCATCTTTGCAGAATTGTTGTAATTCAGCTTTATTTGAGGGTTTTCTAGCATGAACCGCCTTTTTAAGGTCATGCCATAGCATCTCAATTGGATTCAGGTCAGGACTTTGACTAGGCCACTCCAAAGTCTTCATTTTGATTTTCTTCAGCCATTCAGAGGTGGATTTGCTGGTGTGTTTTGGGTCATTGTCCTGTTGCAGCACCCAAGACCGCTTCAGCTTGAGCTGACGAACAGATGGCCGGACATTCTCCTTCAGGATTTTTTGGTAGACAGTAGAATTCATGGTTCCATCTATCACAGCATGCCTTCCAGGTCCTGAAGCAGCAAAACAACCCCAGACCATCACACTACCACCACCATATTTTACTGTTGGTATGATGTTCTTTTTCTGAAATGCTGTGTTCCTTTTACGCCAGATGTAACGGGACATTTGCCTTCCAAAAGTTCAACTTTTGTCTCATCAGTCCACAAGGTATTTTCCCAAAAGTCTTGGCAATCATTGAGATGTCTCTTAGCAAAATTGAGACGAGCCCTAATGTTCTTTTTCTTAACAGTGGTTTGCGTCTTGAAATCTGCCATGCAGGCCATTTTGCCCAGTCTCTTTCTTATGGTGGAGTCGTGAACACTGACCTTAATTGAGGCAAGTGAGGCCTGCAGTTCTTTAGACGTTGTCCTGGGGTCTTTTGTGACCTCTCGGATGAGTCGTCTCTGCGCTCTTGGGGTAATTTTGGTCGGCCGGCCACTCCTGGGAAGGTTCACCACTGTTCCATGTTTTTGCCATTTGTGGATAATGGCTCTCACTGTGGTTCGCTGGAGTCCCAAAGCTTTAGAAATGGCTTTATAACCTTTACCAGACTGATAGATCTCAATTACTTCTGTTCTCATTTGTTCCTGAATTTCTTTGGATCTTGGCATGATGTCTAGCTTTTGAGGTGCTTTTGGTCTACTTCTCTGTGTCAGGCAGCTCCTATTTAAGTGATTTCTTGATTGAAACAGGTGTGGCAGTAATCAGGCCTGGGGGTGGCTATGGAAATTGAACTCAGGTGTGATACACCACAGGTAGGTTATTTTTAAACAAGGGGGCAATTACTTTTTCACACAGGGCCATGTAGGTTTGGATTTTTTTTTCTCCCTAAATAATAAAAAACATCATTTTAAAACTGCATTTTGTGTTTACTTGTGTTATATTTGACTAATGGTTAAATGTGTTTGATGATCAGAAACATTTTGTGTGACAAACATGCAAAAGAATAAGAAATCAGGAAGGGGGCAAATAGTTTTTCACACCACTGTAAGTAACACAGGACAAGCGCAAGATTGAAAAAGAATTATACTGTACTATAACTACAGTGCTTTGCAGAATTATTCATCTCCCCTGCATTTGTTCTGTTTTGTTCACATTACCACCTGAAATTAAAATGGATTTCTGGGGGGAGATGGGGTTAGCACCATTTGAAATGCACAACATGCCTATGTGGTATAGTGGGTCGGCAGCTCAAAAAGAGTTGCCTTATTATCAGCCCAGGGTGGCAATCAGGCGATCGTACCTGCAACACCTCCCCAGACTATAAAGGGGCGCATAAGAAAGAAAGACAAGTAAAGAGAAAAGGAACAAAAGAGAGCGGGAGGTTAAAGGACAGAGAAAAAGGCAGCAGCAACAGCGAGCCAGTACTTAGAGTGGAAGCAGGCAGATGGGAATGGTCCTCCAGGAGGTAGCAAGGGGCCAGTGCTCAGGTGGGGGCACGAACATCATTCCTGCTAAGACAGCCAGAAGCAGGAGTGATCGTTACGCTCAGGAGGATCATCTCACCAGGTGAAGCCTGTGACTGGCAGGGGTGGGCACAGGAGCTGGCTCCAGTGGCTCCCCATGGGACGCTGTAGATTGGGTGGCAGGGACACAGGCTAGAAGAGAAGGATGTCTGTGCCAGTTGGTGGACATCTCTCTATGCTGCAAAGTCAGAGTAAGGTAACCCATCGAGGTGTCGGTTTTAAAAGGGAAGAGAAATTTAAAGACTTTTGCCTGAATTTAAACCTCATTTTAATGGATTACTTATTTATTGGATTTTAACCTCCACTGTATACTCATTTTATGGTTTATTTATTCATTGAATTTTTTGAGCAGTGCACTTTGCACACTCTTTGGATTTGGTTTTTATAGTAAAAGAACTGAGCACTTTGCACCTTCCCCTTGCTTCACGTGTGTTTTGTCCTCATCTGCCGTGCTCATCTGGTTACATTATTGACAGTGTTGGGTTCAAGTGGCTCCCATTATTAAAGAGGGAGCAAGGAGCGGACCAACACGGTCACAGCCTACCACTTTGAAGGTGAAAAATATGTTATATTGTGAGAAAGACAATAACTGAGGCAAAACAACAGAAATCTATAGTTTGCCCAGATATTCAATACTTTGAAGAGCCATCTCCAGCAGCAAGTCTCCATTAGCTTAGCACTTGAAGACATTGTGATTTTCTGCCATTCCTCAAGGCAAAACGGCTGCAACTCCTTCAAGTTAGGTGGTTGCTTTGGTGTACAGCCATCTTCATACCACAGGTTCTGAACTGGATTGAGGTCTGGGCTTTGACAAGACTTTTAAATGTTTACCATTAAACTACTCCAGTGTTCCTTTAGCCGTGTGTTTAGGGTCATTCATTGTCCTGATGGAAGGTGAACCTTCTTCCCAGTCTCATATCTCCCTTTCACACTGAAACAGGTTTTCCTCGAGAATTGCCCCATATAAGTGCCATCCATCTTTCCTTCAGTCCTGACCAGCTTTGCTGTCCACATACCATGATGATGCCACCACCATGGTTCACTCTGGGAATGGAGTTCTTGGGATGATGGGACATGTTGAGTTTGCGCCACTCGTGGCATTTCCCATGATGATCAAAATGTTTAATTTCAGGCTCATCTGATCATCAAACCTGCCATGTGTTTGTGGAGTCCGCCACAAGCTCTAAACATGTTTTAATTATGTTTTCCTTTAAGCAAAGGCTTTTTTTCTAGCTCATAAAGCCCTGATCTGGTGGGTATTTCTTCAAGTGGTCCCATGGACAGATACTCCCATCTCCGCTGTGAATCTTTGAAGCTCATTTAGTCTTATCCTTGTTGCATCTCTGATTAATGCCCTCCTTGCCTGGTTTGTGAGTTTTGCTGGTCAGGTTTGTAGTGATGTCATATTCTTTCAGTCAGTCATTTACCAACCTGTTATATACTAACACAGGGTCACGGGGGTCTGCAGGAGCCAATCCCAGCCAACACAGAGTGCAAGGCAGGAAACAAACCCTGGGGCAGGGCGCCAACCCACCGCAGGGCACACACATTAGGGACAATTTAGGATTGCTGATGCACCTAACCTGCATGTCTTTGGACTGTGGGAGGAAACCCAACAGACACAGGGAGAACATGCAAACTCCTGGCAGGGAGGACCCGGGAAGTGAACCCAGGTCTCCTTACTGCAAGGCAGCAGTGCTACCCACAGCACCACCGTGCCGCACCGTATTCTTTCCATTTTGTTAAAATGAATGTAGTGGTGCTCTGTGAGATATTCAAAATTTGGGATATTTTTTTTATAACCCATCACAGATCTCTGCTTCTCCACAACTTTGTCTCTGTCCTGTTTGGAGTGGTCCTTGGTTTTCATGTTGTTTGCTTAGTGATGTTACAGAGTCAAGTGCCTTTCAGAACAGGTCTTTTTATACAGATATCATGTGACAGATCATGTGACACTTTGATTGCACACAGGTGGCGCCTAATCAACTAATTGTGGGACTTCTGAAGTTAATTGGTTGGACCAGATCTTATGTAGGGGGTTCCTAGCAAAGGGGATGAACACATACACACTCACAACTTTTCAGGTTTTAATCTATACTAATAAAAGGCAAAGCCCTCACTCACTGACTCACTGACTCACTCACTCACTGACTGACTCATCACTAATTCTCCAAGTTCCCGTGTAGGTAGAAGGCTGAAATTTGGCAGGCTCATTCCTTACAGCTTACTTACAAAAGCTGGGTAGGTTTCATTTCGAAATTCTATGCGTAATGGTCATAACTGGAAGCTATTTTTCTGCATATACTGTAATGGAGTTGAGCTCGAAAGTCGTGGGG
Organism: Polypterus senegalus; assembly: GCF_016835505.1. Classification (NCBI taxonomy): domain Eukaryota; kingdom Metazoa; phylum Chordata; class Cladistia; order Polypteriformes; family Polypteridae; genus Polypterus; species Polypterus senegalus. Next base: position 14,918,415 of record NC_053158.1, read on the forward strand.
GGTGAAGTTTCGTGTGACATCATCATGCCTCCCATGTAATCATGCAGTACGTAGAAAACCAGGAAGAGCTCCAAAAACCGCTGAAGAAAACATACATTATATAATTAGGAAGGCAGCGAAACAATTAGAAGCGAGCAAGTGACATATAAAACCATATTCAGTGGCTCACATGAACTGACGCAGTGCACAGACAAAAAGCCACAGTTCCAAAGAGTGCTGAACAAAAACCGAATTACACTGCTACGCTCAAATAGACAAACTGCACGCCGTGGCGCAATAGTAGAGGCTTCGCCTCTAGCGCCGAGGTTCGATTCCCGACAGGGGATGCACTAAGTATGTATGCGTCCTTCCCGATTTGTTTTAGCCTTGCATCCCCTTGGTTAGAGTCGTATGAAAAAATATGCGGTTAACGCATAAAGACAGATCACCAATTGAAGCTTTATGAATAATGGATACTTTATTCGCGATCAATGATTGTTTTGGTAAAGCCATACTCAGTGTATTCATTAGATGAACGGTAAAAAAGTAAGAGCGAGGGGAGGGTAACTTATTGAGGCACGCAGGCAAAACCACAATAGCACGCGGGCTCGATGTACTGTAGTGCACGTCAACTCGATCTGAATTGAGTGATCACATTTGAAAAAATATATCTTTTCAAGTTCTATTTAGTCCATATGTGTCAAACTCAAGGCCCAGGCCACATCCGGCCCTGCATGTAATTAAATCCGGCCCGCGAGATCATTTTATATATTATTGTTATTAATAGCCTGGGGATATGAAGCGCTGGTAACACAATAAACTACAGATCCCATAATGCAGCGCTTCAGCTGCCTTGCCGAACACTTACAGCGTTAATCAAGTCTAGCTTATGATGCTGCAAGTTATTGTGAAGCTAGCTCACACAATGCCGAAGAGAAAAGGTGATTCTCAACATAGAGCCTTTAAAAACCGATGGGAGGCTGAGTATATGTTTACTGACATTGGCGGTAAACCCGTGTGTCAAATTTGTGGAGCTAATGTGGCTGTAATTACAGAATTTAATTTAAGCACTATGAGACAAAACATCAAGATAACCTGAAAGACCTGAATGCAATGCATAAGATAGAGAAAGCAGAAGAGTTAAAGAAGAATCTGACACTTCAGCAGACGTTTTTACCCGTGCAAAATCACAAAGTGATTTCAAGTGAAGCTACTTTTCTGGGAGACACAAATGCACCAGTGCAACTTGCCCCACTTTCCCTGTTGCCAATGTCGACGATTTTTCTCTTTCTCTTCATTATTTCCCGGACAGAGTAGGAGTCTCACCAGATAAAATTAATCAGTAATATACACTTTATTGCACCTAGACTAGAGAAGCCCTCGTACAGGAAATTCTTTGCTCTTTTATAGCTTACAGAGTTGAGCAAAATGACATTATTATACCAAAAATAGAGGCGGTACATATTTCTTAAAAAAATCAGCTTATTTGGAACTAAAAAAACAGGAACTATAATAAAAGACTGGTTACTGAGCAGATTCTGAGACTAACAGGAACTATAATAAAAGACTGGTTGCTGGGCAGATTCCTTTGAACTGCTCACCCAGCACCCGTACTTCCGTACACAAGGTTACACACAGACATGTCACATACACATTTTGTAGCTGCTACATGTCACGTAGACAAGCTGTATTTTTCCATTCCACATTCGACCCCTTTGAGCAGAAAAAGGAATCTGGCAGGTCAAACTTCAGAATCACTTTCAGGGGCCAGAAGAAGAACCTTTTCTTGACGTAGGAGGTAAGCTTTAGATAGAGCAGAATGGAACACACGAGCAATTAGACAGCGGACAAGAGGAAGTAAGCAGCAAGAGGCAAGAAGGAGTAGAACAACTCCAACAGCAAGGGAGACAAAAATAGATCTGAACCATTGCCCCCAGGAGCCGAACATAGAGGTGAACCAAGAATGGAGAAGGAGGGAAAAGACAGAAGAGAGGGAGCAGGAGGAATTCGAGAAATGGAAGGAGTATTAAAAGGGAAAGTAAGCAAGGAAGAGAGTTGGAGGAGTTATGGGACAAAGGGAGGGGGTGGTTGCGAGATGGGGACGAGCAGTGGCACACACATAACAGTCGGATTGATTGAGCTGACGAGCTGAATACAGGACCCATTGCAGCCAACGGTTCCGATCACCGTACCCAGTTTCAACCTCGAAGGTGGATTCTATGGAAAGGACGGACAGAGAGGAGAATGGAGAAGTAGTATTGGAAGAAGAAGAAGCGTTAACAGGAGAAGATAAAGAGGAAGAGGTGGGGAATTGGAGTACACCTCAATCTTGAACTTTCCCAACAGATCTGTACCAGAGACATAGGCACCAAGAATGTAGATGCCAGAATCATGTAAAGAAGCATTCTTAATAGTAACTACTAAAAGATTGCATAAAATAGGATTATTGCCTTTACAGGTTTCAGCATACGGGTGTCCTTTTATAATTGAAAAACGAGTCTTTAGACCATGTTGCGTAGCTTGTCTAGGGTTATACCCCCAGTCCTGGTTTCGGTGTTAGCGAACACGCGCTCCATGAGCTACATTCTGGGACACAAACGTATTTTTGTGAGGAAGTCCAATCACGTGGAGAACCAGTACAGGACGCAACAGAACAAAAGTCCAGGGTAAAAGAATGAGTAGTACCCTGAAGAACGCGGAATCCTTGTGGTTCTCGGTGCGAACAGGGATAGATAGAACAAAAGGAAAAGGATCAAAAGACAGAGGAATGGTGCCATCTTTTACAATGAGATGCGTGGATCCAGGCAGGTAGTCCTTCAACTTTCACAGCGTGAGGGGTTGACAGAAGAACTTGAACGGTCCTCGCCACCTGGGTTGGTGCCAGTGTTTCCTGCGGGTGTCACGAACCAGGATCCAGGTTCTTAATGGGATAGGCGAATCCTCAGAGGGAGGGGTGGATCTCCAGGCTTGCTTCACTTGTTCATGGACCTCCTTCAGAGAGGCTCGGAGACCTGAAAGACTAGAGAGAAGATCATTGTCCACAGTATGTAGGTTCACATTCCCTATAACCATACCAACTGGCATGGATCTACCGGTAAGAATCTCAAACGGCGATAGCCCCAATTGTCAGTGTGTCGCCCTCGTAGCCCCATCAGGGCCAGTGGAAGGGCATCAGGCCAGGAAAGATTTGTCTGCTCACAAATTTTTGCTAATTTTGACTTCAAAGTGCCATTGCATCTTTCAACTATACCTCCACTCTGTGGGTGATACGTACAGTAGTGGTGAACATTAATTTGGAGCCATGTGGTTAGTTCATTTATGACTGAATTCACAAAATGAGTCCCATTATCAGTCTGCAGTTTCTGAGGTATACCCCATCGTGGATAATTTCCTTTATTAACGCTTTAGCCACAGTTTTGGCATCATTATGCTTAGAAGGGAATGCTTCTACCCATCGGAGAACACATCGACAATTACTAAACAGTACCGATATCCCTTTGATGGCGTTAATTGATGAAATCCATTTGGAGATGCTCAAATGGTCCCATTGGATTCGGGTAACGGGGGACTTACCTGCGTGCCTTTTCCCACATTAAACCTTTGGCACAGCGCACATCTCTTACAGAATTGATCTGCATAACTAGAAAACCCTACTGCTTCCCAATGCTTCTCAACATCCTGAATCATAGCATCTCTTCCCGCATGGTCCAGTCCGTGGGCTATTTTCGCCATTCCTGGAAAGGAAGCTTTCGGAAGAAAAGGCTTATTAGTCTGACGGTGGGTCCAAACACCTTCAATCAAGGAGCCTTCCTTGGACCATTTCTTCTTCTCAAGATCCGTTGCTGAGCTCTGTAAAGAAATCATCTGGTTATCTAGAACCGACTCGAACTCTGTTGGAAAAAGAAACTGGAACATTATTATGAGCAGCTCTTTTAGCAAAGTAATCAGCCAATTCATTTCCTTTACTAACAGGATCCTGTTTGCCAGTGTGTGCCTGGCACTTTACAATAGCCAATTTAGATGGTTTAGTTATGGCATCCAACAGAGATTCAATTAACTTCTGATGTTGAATGGGCTTGCCAGTACTGGTCTTAAAACCCCTTAATTTCCATAATGCCCCGTGATCATGGCAGACTCCAAAAGCATAGCGAGAGTCTGTGTAAATAGTTATGTCTTTTCCTTCTGACAGCTGACATGCTCAAGTTAGGGCTATTAGTTCAGCTGCTTGTGCACTGAGGCTAGAGGTAATTCGGTTAGCTTCCAGTAGGTGGTCCCCTTGGACCACAGCATAACTGGTCGACGGAGCTCCATTTTCTAATCTTAACGAACAGTCATCTACAAATATGATTTCACCTGTTTCTAATGGAGTTTCCTGCAAATCAAATCGCGCTTAACTTCTCGAGCAATCACTTCCTGACAATCATGCGGTTCTCCCTCCTCACTAGTCGGGAGTAGAGTAGCGGATTGAGGGTAGAACACCTTTCAATTGTGACATTTGAGAGAGTGCAAAGAACGTTCTGATAATGGATGGCTCTTGCTGTGGTTAGATGAGAAGTTTTTGCTTGTACTAAAATGGAATGAACTGCATGCGGAACTTTAACTGTCAGTGGACTCATGAGTACTATATCGGTGCTAGCTAAGACTGCTTCTGTGGCAGCAGCAACTGCTCTTAGACAGGGAGAAAGAGCAGCTGCAACTGGGTCTAATTTTTTCGAAAAATATGCAACAGGCCTTTGTTTGTCTCCATGTATTTGAGTCAACACGGCATTCATATATCCCCCCTTTTCGTCCACAAACAATGTGAATGGACGAGAATAATCAGGTAAACCGAGGCGGGGCAGAAAGGAGGGCAGTCTTTAGGTCAGAAAATGCGGTCTCAGCATCAGGAGTCCAGGAACGTGGCCAGATAAGGGAAGGCCGGGAGTGTTGGCCAGATCTTGCAGTGGCTGAGCACGTGCCGAAAAGTTAAGGATCCATTGTCGACAATATCCAAGAATGCCTAGGACAGACATAACCTGTTGTTTAGTGACCGGTCTAGGAAGATTCTGAATGGTTGTAATGCGACTAGTGGAGAGAGCTCTTGTGCCATTAGTAATGTCATGACCTACATATTTAACAGTTGTTTGTACCAATTGTAATTTAGCTTTGGACACTTTATGGCCATTTTCAGCCAAGAAAAGAAGTAATTTCTTTGTGTCCGTTTCACATGATTCCTGCGAATCACTGCAGAGCATGATATCATCAACATATTGAATTAATGTGGAACCACGGTCTGGCCAAAAACCCTCAAGATTTTGAGCAAGCGCTTGTCCATACACACAAGGAGACTCAGTGTAGCCCTGAGGCATAACAGTCCAAGTCCAACGGCGGTTTTGAAAAGTAAAAGCACGGAAGGAGGATTTTGGGTAGATCACCAGAGGTTCACAATGGGCTATTCTGCCAAAATCGTTTTATCCTGAGACCATAGGCAGGATGGGATATCTGCGAGCCAAGGCAATGGAGGAAATGTAACTTGTAAGGGAAAAACAGAACATGACGGGAAGGTGTGCAGAGACTACGATTGACTAAAAATCAGTTTGGAGAACAACCTTTGTAATTAAATGGTCAGAGGTGTCGAAGACACCAGGGCAACATATTGCCAATCTGTCCGGTCAAGACAGTGTTGAACCCAAGGTCCAATTTGCACCCACTGGGTGTCATGCGATTTGGCAAGAGAAATATGAGGGACAGAGTCACCCAAATAGTAAATTTGCTGGGAAGGGGTGAGATGGACAGATGTAGCAGCTTTGGTGGAGGACAGGAATAAACAGGGAACAAGTATAATTTGCGGTGTGGGAGCTGAGGAAAGAAAAGATTCCAACCAAGGGGTATCAACTTCAGCAGGGAAGTATTGGGCAGTACAGTGAAGGGTGTCAGGGACCTGGAGATGGGGAAACAAGCAGGAAGGGAATGAACTAAGGGCTTTTAATAAAATGGTGTGTGGGGAAATGGAAAGAGTCCAAGCTGCAAAGGAAGGTGTTGGGTGAGAGGATTGAAAAAGAATCATAGGGGTGGAACAGTTAAAGCCTTTGGGGGTCATAGTAATCGATAGGGAAAGTTTAGTCATGAGGTCACGTCCCAAGAGGTTAACAGGGCAAAGTGAATTAAGGAGGAAACGGTGTAGTATGGATGGACCAGAAGGAGAATTTTGGACAGGGAGTGGGAGTGAAACTTTAAGGCAATGTGGTTGTCCAGAGGCTGTCAGAACAGTAATTGTGTCATCCGAGGCAGGGACCTTAGCCAGAGAAAGAGTAGAGCGTGTAGCGCCAGTGTCAACTAGAAAAATAGTCTTTTGTCCATTAACATGCAGAGATAAAAGAGGATCATCCTCAGGATCCACAGTCAAGAAGGGAAACATGGAGTGGCTAGAGGTCCCTGAAAATTCCTAGGGCCAGCCTTGGTTTTCGGGAAACCGGTGTAAATTCATCTCCGGGGTAGTCAAAAGAGGCTTAATCTGACGATTTGGACAGTCTCTTTTATAATGGCCTGGCTGACCACAATTATAGCAATAGTAAGGAGTGGGGAGCTGTTGTTGTTGAGAAGGGTCTTGCAAAGAGGTAAAACCACCTCGACCCGCCGCGTCCTCTTCCTCGGGAGCCTCCCCGGGCACCGCGTGGACCGGTGAAGCCTCCTCGTCCACCAGTGTAGTAATTTAGTTGCGCAGCCAGCAACTTAGCCTGATTCTGTTCTTGCTTTTGTGAGGTCTGCCTTTCAGCATGTTCAGCATGTCGCTTGACCTCTTCAAAGGTAGCAGATTCCCAGCCAATACATGAGATACGGACTTTAGATTGAATGTCTGGAGACCGGAGACGAAGGGAGGCACGGCCGCACGAAGTCGGTCCTCAGCCCGCTCTATGCCCGAATAGGTAGCCATCAAATCTTGAATTCTAAGCCCCCACTCATCCACAGTCTCATCTTTTCTGTTTTGCAGCAGAAATCAAAGCCCAGTCAGTGCCCTTTTATACTTGTCATCTAAATTCGCTTTCAGTAGACGCCACTGAGTTTGAAAATCTGCATCTCCATTCTGACCATCTCCTCGATGGAAGGTCTCACGCCAAGTCCACGGTTGTCCATTATTATCAGTGCCATGATTAACAGAAGCCCAAGTTGGACCCAATTTACGACGAAGGACCTGTGTCCATTCAGCAGCGTTTGGTTTATACATGCTGTCCAACTGTTCTAATTGTTCAATAAATTTCAGTCCCCCTCCTTTTAGGGTCAACTAAGGAGCTGACCACCTCTTTTAGCTCACTTAAGTCCCAAATATGGGAAATGGAAATTGTCAAGGGATTCTGGTCACCAGTAGGTTGATTGGGATTATGCCGGGATTAGGGATCTGCATTAATGGGAAAGAAGTAGATGGAGGGAACTCGGGGTCAGGGGCAGTGGGGGAAAGTGGAACAGAGGATTTAAACACATGGGGTTGGTCATCGTGTAAGGGATTGAAAGGTGCCTGTGTCTTAGCCTGTCTTGGTGGTAACTCCCTTGTGTCCGATAAGGGGCTGGGTTTTATTTCTAGTGGTTCTCCTCTACCTCCTCTTCCCTTCTGAACCTCCTGGAGAATCATAGGGTGGAGGTTCGGGAGCCTGAGTCCCAGAACCATAGAATATAGGGTATAGACGTTTCTTTTCTTTTTAGAATGGGTGTCAGGTGGTTGGGCTGTTTGTAAAACTAAAAGCAATTCATCTTTTTCTTTTCTGGCCTTAACTTCATTGGCTCTCAGAACCTCATTCTGTCTAGTGATCACCTCTAAATTTCGATCTTTTATAACCAATTCCCATCTATCAAACATATCCATGCGATACGGACCTCCCTTGCAACAACCAATATTTTCCTTATTTCCTGAATCTCACTCGTATCACGGTGCCTTCTAATGGCCAACGCCCACCGCTCTGTTTATTCCACTTCTTACATGCCTTTTAAAATCTAAGCCTGTCTTTTTCTCAATTAGTTTCCTTGGTGACCCATTTTTCCGCGACGTCTGTTGATCCTCCGAAAACAGTCCTTCCAGTATAAACTTAGACCCATCAGACCCCTGCTTAACTTTTTTACTACTAGCGGAACCCATTTTCTTTTATTGTCCTAGTTTCTTCCCTGAAACTATATCTTTTATTTTCTAGTTTCTTTTCCTGAAACTATATTCAGTGTACACTGTTCTTTTCCTACTCGATTTCCTTTTCTCTTGAATTTCCTAACTGTTAACCGTCGTTGTCCGTTACTGACCTTTGACGGGCAATGGGCTCTTTTCCTTAGGTGTGCCACGCACCTTGTAACCGTCCCAATGCCTATCCCACTAATATCCCAGTTCGGACTCCTACATCCTTTCCCAACAGTTAATTAATAAACCTCGAGTAGATACTTACTATTCCGGGCCGCTAGTTTAATTTTTTTTTTCACAATTATTTATCACTCTTATTATACCCACTACCAAGGAAACCCCCGACGGTACTTACCCTAGTCTAGGCATTTAGTCTGGTGCGACGCAGAGTACTCCACTCGAGTCAGGAGGAGACCGGGACTTCTCACTCAGAAGCCGTCCTAGGACAGGACAGTCCTAACTTTTATCGGAGCTGTTTACTCTGCTGCCGGTGCACACAGTAGCGGCAGTCTGCTTCAAAGAAGACAGATCCATAAGGCAGGTACCGATCAAGGAATCAGCCGATCGTCTCCTGCCCCACGTTGGGCGCCAAAAACTGTCGACGATTTTTCTCTTTCTCTTCATTATTTCCCGGACAGAGTAGGAGTCTCACACCAGATAAAATTAATCAGTAATATACACTTTATTGCACCTAGACTAGAGAAGCCCTTGTACAGGAAATTCTTTGCTCTTTTATAGCTTACAGAGTTGAGCAAAATGACATTATTATACCAAAAATAGAGGCGGTACATATTTCTTAAAAAAATCAGCTTATTTGGAACTAAAAAAACAGGAACTATAATAAAAGACTGGTTACTGAGCAGATTCTGAGACTAACAGGAACTATAATAAAAGACTGGTTGCTGGGCAGATTCCTTTGAACTGCTCACCCAGCACCCCCGTACTTCCGTACACAAGGTTACACACAGACATGTCACATACACATTTTGTAGCTGCTACATGTCACGTAGACAAGCTGTATTTTTCCATTCCACATTAAGTAATGTTGAACCAAGTCGGCACAACGGTGTTCCCAAATACGCACTTTGCTGATAAACTGAGCGCACTGCGCACTGAGTTCGCACGGCGCTTTGCTGGCTTTGAAAAACAAAAAAAAAATTTTGAGTTGTTTCGCAACCCATTTGCCGTCGATGTGGAAACTGCACCTGTGCAGATTCAGATGGAGGTGATTGAGCTGCAGTGTAATGGCACACTGAAGGCAAAGTACGATGCTGCACGGCCCGCACAGTTTATTCACTCCATTCCCGCACAAATGCTCCAGCTCCGTCTACATGCGGTTTGAACCTTGTGCATGTTTGGTAGCACATATCTGTGTGAGAAGCTCTTCTCAGTGATGAAGACTAACAAAACAGCACACAGGAGTCGCCTCACTGATGAGCACCTGCAGTCCATCCTGAGAATCTCCACAACACAGAACCTCACACCAAACAGAAACGAACTTGTTGCCAAAAAAAGATGCCAGGCGCCCAGCTCTGATAAAATGACATAAGAGCAAAGACAACTGAATGATTTGATTTGTTATTGCTGAAAAGACAATAAAAACACATTTTATTTATATTTCCAGGTTTTGTTATGCAGCATGTTCATATTTGAATTTGTATAATTTTGACAGGATATATTTTTATGGAGAGCAAAATCTTTTTGGATATGTAAAATGTAAGTTTATTTTTTATATAAAATTACATAAGAGTAAAGAAATTTGAATGTTTATTCTGTTACCGTTTACTTTATTTCTAACTTGTATAATTTAGACAGGATATATTTTTATAGAGAGCAAAATATTATAAGTAATTTAAGGTTTGAGTTGATTTATTCCGGAATAATATTCTGTCGACTAAATAAAAATTTCTTCTATTTAAAATTTAAATAGAACTTGAACAGATACGATAGTTCATAATATCCACGCAGACTTGTACGTAAGAGCGGGAGTCATCCGTTTTAACAAGCAGCGTATTGCACTGATATGAAATAGCCTGGCCATTTAATTATTTAGGAATGGATAAATAAAGTAAGATTTTGTACAAATAATGTTTTTCATTTTTCTTCCTTCATGGATTTTGGCTGTATACTGTATATATATGTGTGTGTGTGTATAAGTATATATGTAGACATGTATGTATATATATATGTTTATATATATGTGTGTGTATGTATATGTATGTGTGTATATGTAGATATACATATATGTATATATATGTGGATGTATGTGTATATATGTATGGATATGTATATATATATATATATATATATATATATATATATATATATATATATATATGTTTATATGTGTGTGTGTGTGTATATATATATATATTTTTTTTCGTAATTTCATTTATATTGTAGATATGTATCTTTTTTAATATGTTTTATTTATTTATTTATTTTTTTCTTACCATAACCCCCTCCCCCCCATTTCCCTCTGAAGGCTTTGTCCTTTCCAGGCCACAGTTGTAAATAAGAAACATGTTTCTAATCTGTCTTGCCTGGTTAAATAAAGGTAAATAAAAATAATAATAAAACATAACAGTGACAAAACAATTACATTGACAATCATGTTATGTTATTTTCAAAATGTTTCCTTTTCTTTTTCATTGCTTCTTTGACACACTACTTCTCCGCTGCGAAGCGCGGGTATTTTGCTAGTTATTTATATACAGTACTGTGCAAAAGTTTTAGGCAGGTGTGAAAAAATGCTATTAACAAAGAATGCTTTCAAAACTGGAAGTGTTAATCATTTATTTTCATCAATCAACAAAATGCAGTGAATGAACAAAAGAGAAATCTAAATCAAATCAATATTTGGTGTGTCCACCCTTTGCCTTCAAAACTTTCATCAATTCTTCAGGGTACACTTGCACACAGTTTTTGAAGGAACTCGGCTGGTAGGTTGTTCCAAACATCTTGGAGAACTAACCACAGATCTTCTGTGGATGTAGGCTTCCTCACATCCTTCTGTCTCTTCATGTAATCATTAGACACACTTGATGACGTTGAGATCAGGGCTCTGTGGGGGCCATACCATCACTTTCAGGACTTCTTGTTCTTCTTTACGCTGAAGATAGTTCTTAATGACTTTGGCTTTATGTTTGGGGTCGTTGTCCTGCTGTCCTCCCTGATGGTATTGCATGATGGATAAGTATCTGCCTTTATTTCTCAGCATTAAGAACACCATTAATCCTGACCAAATCTCCAACTCCATTTGCAGAAATGCAGCCCCAGACGTTCAAGGAACCTCCAACATGCTTCAATGTTGCCTGCAGACAATAATGAGTACCGTCCTCCAGCCCTTTGATGAACAAACTGCCCTCTGCTGCAGCCAAATATTTAAAATTTTGACTCATCAGTCCAGAGCACCTGCTGCACCCCAGTTGCTATGTTTTCGTGCATACTTGAGTCGCTTGGCCTTGTTTCCACATTGGAGGTATGGCTTTTTGGCTGCAACTCTTCCATGAAGACCACTTCTGGCCAGACTTCTCCGGACAGTAGATGGGTGTACCTGGGTCCCACTGGTTTCTGCCAGTTCTCAGCTGATGGCACTGCTGGACATCTTCTTATTTCGAAGGGTAATAAGCTTGATGTGTCTTTCATCTGCTGCACTGTTTCCTTGGCCGACCACTGCATCTACGATCCTCAACATTGCCCATTTCTTCGTGCTTCTTCAAAAGAGCTTGAACAGCACATCTTGAAACCCCAGTCTGCTTTGAAATCTTTGTCTGGGAGAGACCTTGTTGATGCAGTATAACTACCTTATGAAACATAAAACAGCATTTTTTCACACCTGCCTAAAACTTTTGCACAGTACTGTATATATATATATATATATATATATATATATATATATATATATATATATATATATATATATATATATATATATATATATATATATATATATATATATATATATATATATAGTCACACACGTGCACCAAACAATTCAAATGTGAGTAAAAGAACAACAGATAGAGGGTTGGAAACAAGTACTAGCGCTTTTTTCCTTCCCAAAAGACCTACAGAAAAATAATCACTCTTTTTCATCCTTAGACAAGACCACAGTTTGATGACAAACCTTCCAGTCCCGAAAAATCACATCATTCCCGGTCCCCAGCTCATGACATCACTTACGGCTCCAACCAATAACGCCACTTCCAGTCCCCATCTGATGACATCGATTCCGCTACTTCAAGACATAATTTCCATTCCTCTAATTTTGATTCATTTCACTTCCTCTGTATCCAATATATAAGAACACCAATGCCTGTATTCATTTGTTTCTTGTATCATATAAATGACCAGAAGTTCAGTCTTTTTTGACTACTCTCCATCAGAAGATTACAAGGGGAAGCTTCCCCAACTCTTTATATTTCTTTTTGTGTTCTTATTTTGTGACAATATATAAATACAAGTTATTCTGTTTTCATGCCACTTCAACAATTTGAACTATATTGTGAAATCCATTACATAAAATCTAAATGAAAATCCATTTTAATTGCAGATTGTAATGCGACAAAACAGTACAAACACAGATTCTTTTGCAAGGCACTGTAGTTAGTTGAAGAGATAATAATAAATAAACAAATAAATAACCAAAACTGATAGTAAAATGCAACAGTAGCAACAAGTTTAATAAATGCACTGCATATAACTAAGCTACTGGGAGCAGCTATGAGGACAGGGCGTTAGCACGGAGTTCAGAGTCATCACAGCCGAGGGGTAGAAGCTGTTTCAGAGCCTGTCAGAACTGTTTCAGATGCTACAGTACCTTCTGCCAGATGGAAGTAGGACAAAGAGACCATGGGAGTGGACAAATCTGTGCACATGGACCCGTAATAAGATCTTGTAGTGTCACCGTGCTGTACGTGCTGCAAGGAGATGATTACACAACTTTGGAGCAAGACAGACACATAGTTCAGTCTTGGAACATTTGGCAAGAGGAGGGACAGTCAAGATACAGGCAGAGGCAGAACGGCAACTTCTTGAAGGGGCTTAAGGAGAGACCATGGATTGAAGATAATGAGGAGCAGAACCGTTCACAGACCTGTAATTCAAGACAAGAGTCTTGGACAGGATCCTTGAAGCTACAGGAAGTGAGTGAAGACACAGAAGCAGAGGAGTATAGAAGAAGTGAAACAAGGAACAGAGAACACCAGTCAACCAGGTGCATGCTGGACAAACTGGAAAGTTCAGATAGCAGTTGATGGAAGCCCCACCAGGTGAGAGTTGCAATAGTTCAACTGAGAGACAAGTGCATGAAAGAGGTTGCATGAAATAATTAGTGAAGAAGGGTTGGATCCCCTGAATATAATAAACAAAGAAATTACACTCTGGGTCATTGAAGTTATATGTTCAAAGAACGAAAGCGATGAGTCCAGAGTCACACCAAGATTCCTGACTGTGACTGACAGTGAAAGGGTAACATCTTCATATTTGATGCTTAAAGGAAAATCTGAGGAAATTAAATCAGAGGGCAAGTACAAGATATCTGACTTTGAAAGGTCAAGTTTAAGGTGATGATCATTCATCCATGATGTGATGGCCAACAGAGACTCTAAAGTCCATTATACTATTAAAGGCCTTGGACGATAAAAAAAGCTTTTGGTCCTACTAAAGTATAATACACCCCCATGTTTAGGAAGGGGTTGCTGCCTACTAGTGGTCTGTAGTAATACATGGACTTACCCCTACCATTACTTCCCCCATGACCATAAGTTCAGGATCACCAAAAATACCTAATATCTCTGTCACCCTCCTGTGCTGATTTGTGTGTCTACAATGGAGTACAGAAGCGTGCTGTGGCACACATTTTGGGTTCTTTTTTCTTTGTGACCTTGGCAGACCCCACCCAGGTCCTGTGCCACCATAGTATCATCTCTGCACTTGGTAATCTTTTTCCAGGTAGTAATAATCTACAACATTTTTTATAGAAAATTATTGATATTTGCTAATTTTTGTATAATTCAGTTTTGTATAATTTTTTACATTTTCTTTTAGGGGTATTGATATGGCAACACATTGAAATTCTAAAAGCAATTGGCAAGGGGTCTTTTATGGGAAAGAATTTTCAAGAAAGCAAAATTTGATTAAATGACCATTTTTCCTTATGATTTGCATCAATTTTAAGCCTACACTGTGATTCAGAAATGCTTACATTTAAGTGAATTTTAATGGAGTTAACCATGCTTACAATGCTGTCAGGTTGATTGGAAATGCTGTCAAGTTGATTGCCCAAATGTGTTTCTCTATGCATACGTTCAGGGTGGGAGCCTCCCCTGAGCTGGCTGCTACTTTTGAATGACTCTGCACAGAATAAAAGCATGATAGAAAACTAATGGATACAGTTAAAATGAAAATAATATTTTTTTATATATATATATATGGAGCAGCAGCAGTAATGTGGTAAACAACACGGACCTGGATTTGAATCCTTGATGGGTCAATGTCTGGGCATGATGCTGGTTCTGTCCCATGTTTCCATGGGTTTTCTTTGCTCTTTCTGACATTTTACAAAGGTTAGGTTAATCGCCCGTAAATATTCTGCACTTATGCAATTTAGGGTTGTATGGAGCTGGGCCAACATCACGCACAAGGCAGAATCGTATTTTGTATTTTGCATAAGTCCAATGCAGAGCAAACTTGAACATATACTAATCCCACACTAGAATACCTGAGACTCTAAACTGATCTACACTCTACACTGAGTGTATTTGTGAATTAGTGAAGGGCATTTCAATTCACTTTACTCATTTGATTCTTTCAAACTACCCATTTAAGTGAATCGATTCTTTTGATTCATTCGTGTGGGTGCAAGCAGCACGGTCGTAGGCCCATGAGGTAGCGAGGGATCATCCCCACTGATTAATTATTGAAGAGTGAGAATGATCGAAGTGGCGCCCTAGCCCAGGGATCCGAGGTATGCCAGAGGTGCGAGAAAGAAGGCAGGAGGACAACCGACCCCAAGCAGTCTGGCCAGTTAGGCAGCTAAGGTGGAGGTTGGGGGGTGAGGATCACGGGATGAGAAAGCAATGAGTGAGCTGGGGTGACGGAACTGGAGAGGTGCTGGTCTCATCCAACAGAATATGAAGGACCCAGTGGCTGTTGGTTTTAATCTTGTTTTAACCTGGATTTTTTATCTCACAAATTTTTTTTCTTGTTTTATTGGATTAATTATTTATTGGAGGGTTCTGATGCATTGCACTTGTGAACACTGTTGATTTTTGATGGCTTTAATTAAAGCACCAAGGCACTTTTGCACCTACCCTTTTTATGTGCATGTGTGTCCTCATTTGCTAGGCTCATTCTTGTTATGTTAGAGAGGGTGGTGGATTCAAGAGGTTCCCGGAATGTAACCAGTAGTGTGGAGCCAACCAGCACCATCATGGCCAGGTAGGAAACTAGGGACCATCCCAGGAATCCCGTAATTATATATCACAAAATATATAATTAATCATATATTTAACATAGTGATTCGTAGGTCCTATTTCTATAATAATACATCAAGTCAAGTCAAGTCAAGTTGGGGAGCAACATTGCTGCACCCACTACACAACAAAACAACTCAGGATCCCGGTTTGTAACCCCCCAGGCAGACACATGGTCCAGTCCCACCCTCCGGAAATGACCCTCTATCTGCCGCAGGCAGTTGTTACGTGGGTGACCCCTTGGCCTAAGGTTCAGCCACTCGGGTCCCCAACAATGAGGATCTTACAAGCCAGATCACCCTCTGGGAAATGCGCCACATGGCCGTAGTGCCATAACTAACACTCCCTCACAATGCAGGTAATGTGCCTCATTCAAGACTCCGTGAGCAGCCGCTCATTCGACACAAAGTCAAACCAACGGTACCCAAAGATTTTCCGGAGAGACACAGTACCAAAGGAGTCCAGTCTTTGTCTCAGGTCACTGGATATCAACCATATAGCAAGACAAGAAGTACCAGGTCCTTTGTCCTTTTACAGAGATATCGGGAGTGCCACACACCCCTTTCCAGAGACCTCATGACCCCCCCATGCTCTCCCAATCCATCTATTGACTTCATAGGAAAAGTCACCAGAGATATGAATGTCACTGCCAAGGTAAGTAAACTTCTCAGCAAGATAATAATAATACATCCACATAATTAAAATAAGAGGTTTTGTTTCAGAATCACAAGTGAATGAGAATTGTGCCACTCGCAATGATTCATCTGAAGATCAAATGAAAGAGAATCATTAGAGTGGTTCTTGGATATTGACTTGTTCTTGACTAAATTGAATGGGAATCATTAGACAGAATTTTGAGCAGTGACTTATTCGCAAATCAAATGAACGAAAATCATTAGACTGGTTCTCAGATGGTGACTTGTTCACGAATGAAATGAACCAGAATCATTAGACTGATTCTTAGGTAGTGAATCATTCTCAAATAAACTGAACAAGAAATTTTAGACTGATTCTGAGGTAGTGATTCATTCATAAATCAAACGAATGAGAATCTTTAGTCTGGTTCTCAGGCAGTGATTTGTTCGCACATGAAACGAATGATAATCATAAGAATTATTCACAGGTAATAACTCTTTCAAGAATCAAAGGAGTCAAGACAGACATGTGGTTCACGTGGTTCTTGCATATGCACTTTAAACATCTAACAGTAAAACAAAAGATGTTGACAACAACATACAGAACATGTATGCACTTTAGGGTTTTAAACTCCACAGTTTAAAATTACAAATCAAATGTTTCAGTTGTGATTATAGTGCACCTTACAAATTTCATTTAAGGGGATTAAAATACATTTTGGACACACCACATAGAAATGACAACACTCTTTCTCTGCATGATCCCCCATTTCAGGGCACCATAATGTTTCAGACAATTGGTGTCACAGGTGTTTGTGATTCCTCAGGTAGGTTTTATTGCTTCATAAGATATCTCAGCTTGTATATAACCTTTGAAGTCTGTAGCTGCCATTGTTCAACATGAGGGCTAGAGCTGTGCAAATGAACAATAAAGATGCCATCATGAGGCAGAAGAACAAGAATCAAACCATTTGAGACATCGGTAAAACCTTAGGATGACCATATCAACTGTCTGGAATATCATGAAGAACAAAGAAGTCACTGGTGAGCTCAATAATCACAAAGGGACTGGTAGGCCAAGGAAGATCTCCACTGCTGATGACAGAAGAATCCTCACTATGGTAAAGAAAAAGTCCCAAACGCCTGTCTGACAGATCAAAAACAGTCTTCAGGGGGCAGATATGTGTGTCAGAGACGACTATCTGCAGAAGAATTCATGAACAGAAACACAGAGGTCACACAGCAACATGCAAACCACAAAAAACAGGATAGATTGCAGTTTGTGAAAAAGGATATAAATGTCACACGGGCTGGACAGGCATCCCAGCCAGAAGAAGAAATGGTTCCTTACCTGGCTCCTAGAAGGCAGACAGGCTTCTCGGCCGGGGTGGAGAAGGGGATCAGACCCAGAAGAGAGGGCCAGAAAGGATGGACGAACAGCCCACCGGATGTGGAAGAAGTAGCTGGGGACCTTTTACTCCCCCAATTTACTAGATTGCAGCAGCCCCGGATATTGGTGCCCCATAGGGAGCCAGCAGGACACACTGGGAAGTGTAGTGGGTGTTGCAAGGGGGTGCTACAGGGAGATGCACTCCCTAAAAAGGGACTTCCGTATGACCTGGAAGTACTTCCTTTGGGCAGTGGCCCTGGCATTGGAAGTACTCTTGGGTCTTTAATAAAAGGGTCAGCACTCCCCCATCCTGGGGGAGCTGGGAGGAAGGAATGCAACACTCAGCTGGAAGAGGGCAGTGCGGTGGTAAGAGTATTTAAGGACAGAGGATTTGTGGATTGTAGAGAGAGAGATTATTTGTGTGTGTGATACTTTAAGGAGGAGATTTGAATAAGCCTTCCATTATTTTCACCCGGGACTCTTTATGTGTTCATATTTGGAGATTTTGGGCTTGCTGACGGCCCAATTTCCATCACAAGGACTAAAAAGAGGCTGCAGAATTCTGGAAAAAGGTCTTGCGGACAGACGAGACAAAGATGAACCTGCATCAGAGTGATGGCAAGAGCAAAGTGTTGAGATGAGATCCAAAAGCAGATCCAAATCAGACTACCTCATCTGTTAAACATGGTGGTGCTGGGGGTGTTATGGCTTGGGCACGTCTGGCTGCCACCTGGTGACATCTGTGAATTGCAGACTTCAAGCAGTCATTGCATGCGAGGGATACATGACAATGTCCTAAATATGGCTGGTTTAATAGACCTGCCACTGCTGTGTCCCATGCATTAAATGACCTGAAGTGGGAGAACCATGTGTTGTCATTCTACATGGTGTGACCGAAATGTCTGCAACTCTCGTTTAATGAAAAACTGCAGTGTGCACTTTAATCACAAGTCTGAATTGTTTGATTTGTAATTTTAAACTGTGGTGTCAGAGGGGCAAATCAACAAAAAATGTGTCTTTATCCCAAATATTATGAAGGGCAATATATAGGTAAGTGAGAGAGTACAGCTTTTAATGTTTTAATAAATTTGCAAACCTTTCTAAAAAATGTTTTCACTTTTCTGTTATGGGCTATCAGTGTGGTGTGGTTTGATGGGCAAAAATGATAAATGCATTCATTTCAAATAAAATCCATAACAGGATGTGCAGAAAGTGAAGGGATCTGAATACGTCCTGAATCCACTGTGCTTCATACCTGCATACCTGTTTCTGTCTTCTGTAGGCGTTCTCTGCTTTCAGTTCTTTGAATGTCTCCTGCAAATCCATCTCGCTGCTTTATATTTTAAACCTGCGTAAGCACTCCATGCCTGTCTTCTCAGAAGAGCACTTTTTCAGAATAAATTGAATTGAACTGATTGTCGAGATGACCCTTGTCACTGAGTTATTTATAAATAAGGGTTTTCTCGTTTCCTCATGATCATTTCAGTGTTGCTCAAAACAGTTTGCTTACAGTAGTGTGTCAATTCCCTCCATTAGTCAAGCAATAGTGAGAGAATTGCAATTATTCCCTACCTTCTGTAATATGGCAACCGTGCCTCAGTAAAAAATCACTTTGCTTAGGAACCATGCAGGAACATTACATGTGGTCATTAAAATGAGTTTTAAAGTCTTACAAGTTTGTCTTTACTGTTCTACTCTGTGTATTTCACAAAGGGGTCATTTGTAGCCTCTCAGACTAGGAATTCACACTTATATTAGAATAAGGCTTTGTTTTAAAAAATAGAACAAGAACAGATGTGGCTGGCCAACCCATTGATGGATGATCAGATAATGGGTAATGTCAAAGCAGAATTCCACAGCCCTGCTCAAAGTAAAGGCTGTCACAATATTAGACCTGGGGTTGTCTGATCCAGAGAGTCACACATTTCTTTTTCTTTACTTTGTTTTCTATGAAACAACCTCCTTCTCTATGTAGAATATTATAGGATTAGGAGAGAATTTATTTTCATACCTAGCATGTTGATTTTGTTCATATACTAGTTCTGTTATTCAAAATAAAGACAGAAATAAACAGAGAAGAAAGTATTCTCATAAAGTCCAATCCTGATAAATGAGCACTGCAGTTATCAGATAGAAAGGTCCTTTCATCTGATTGGCTAGCCTGGCACTGACTCAGCTATAGAATGGCCAATGAGGGGGAAGCAGATTGTTGGCCAAGGTCTCCAGGACTCTCAATGTGTCTGGCTTGTCTCTGACTCCTTTTCTACAATCCGTGGTTCTACAATGAGCAGATGGACAGATATTGTTGTTTTCCATTTATGTTAATGTTTCTACTTTGTCTTTGATGTACTTGAACAAATCTGTATCAGCAAATTATTCACTCATTATACATTTAAACTGTAGATGTGCCTAAAGCAGAAGCAAAGCTATTACCATATATACTCACGTTTAAGTTCTCCCGTGGATAAGTCGGGCCTTGATTTGATCATATAATTTCTGGTATTTTATAATGTCGGTCGTATAAGTCAAATGCGGAAAACTCACGCTATTGATCCAAGAGATTATGATATGCTAACACCCACCTGAGTAACCAAGGAGCACACAGTCTTTTTCTTTTTCTATGTATTGTGTCTGCGTGACCACGTTGTAATACCCAAACTATTCCGAAGCAGCGTTTGCGCTGTTTTGTGTTTTTTGTATCTCACACCCTCATACACCTTTATTGTAAGAGCATCCTTTATCTACGATGGATCAAAAGAGATCAAAGAAAATATGAAGCTGGTTTTAAATTAAAAGTCATTGAAGTGATGAAAGACATTGGTAACTGCGCTGCCTGCAACAAAGTTTGATGTGTCTGAGAAACTCGTGCGAGATTGGAGAAAGCAGGAAGATGTAAAAAAAAAAAAATTAAGTGTTATATTTGTGAACATGCATATAAGTCAGGGTCTGATTTTATCATTGATTTTTTGGTTTTCAAGACTCATTTTATAATAGAGTTTATACGGTACATCTGGGTGTGGCATTTACTATAAATACAACCTGGTTGGATTGTGTGATTCTGGCACAACATACAATGTGACTGGTGCTCATGGGGGAAAGACTTCTTGCATTACATAACAAGCAGGTCAGTCATTCTGGCAGGGCCTCAGGCTACAATCTGTCCACGATTAGATGAGGGGCGGATATTGTGGGTTTTCATTTACTTTATATTAATTAGCTCTTACTTTGTTTTTGATGTATTTGAATGAACCTTTATCCTCGTACTTAGTGAGTGGTATCACCTATTCTCAAATTTTGTATGGAGAGTTGTTGCAGTGCTCTATTCCTGCAGTAGGTGAGGAGCATCATGCAAGAATAAAGTTGTTTTTTACTGATGTATTGTATTTCTGAGGTGACCGTGTTAGATTAGCCATTGAGCTCTGTGAAGAGGATTACTTGTGATCTGTTTTGTGTGTTGCATTTACCCTGTTTGTTTGACATCCATTGCAGTATGACAGTGAACTTAAGAAAGTTAGGTCTACACAAATTGATAATGCCCTAGTTTAGCTATTTACTAGGGTGGGGATTCCTTGAGAAATAATTACTGATCAGGGGTCTAATTTAACATTAGGGCTGCTTAAGCAAATTTATACTTTATTAAGAATAAAAGGGTTGGGAGAGCAGTCACAGTGCTGGGTTGGTAGAAGTTTTAATTGAGTTGCTCGTGGATTCTGTGTTTTATTTTTGTTTAAGGGTTTAGAAGTAATCCCTGGGGATGTGTGGAATATATGGAATTTCAGTTATGTATAGAAGTAAAGAATTTATAAGAGGATAGATTCCCCCCTTTTTACTTTCTTGTATATGAATTATAGGGAAAATATTGTAATCGTCCAAAAATTTGACCTCGAGATTTTGATGAATCACAACATTTTAGACCTCCCTGAGTCCGATTTACTTTCTTGTTGGAAAAAGTATTGTAATCGGCCAAAAACTGGATTTCAAGATTTTGATGAATCTCAGCGTTTTAGACCTCAATGAGTCCGAAAATAATAATTAATTTTGGAATTATATCTGTGTGTCTGTAAACACGATAACTTGAGTCCGCTTTCACTTAGGTCAACCAAATTTTGCATACAAGTATTAGGTACAAAATGTAGATTTCCATCAAGTTTTGAGCTATTTCTGTTAACCGGAAGTGGTAATTTTTTATTCATGCAATTGCAGAGTCTGATTTATTCAATTTTATTTTTATAATAATTGTTCAATATATTATTAATTTGATTTGAATTGTTGTTAACACTAGAATTATCAGAGTCTACGAAAAAACTCGTACATCCAGCCCACCTTAAAACCGTTCACACTTCTCCGCCAGCTTCTTTTGTCCTGTAAATGTGCCGATTAAGACGAGCAGCAAGCAGCCGGCTATTCCATCCCCCACCGTCGCAGAACGTTCACTAAGTTCTCTCAGCTCATGCCTTGATTGATTACCTGGGAGTGAAGTGGAGTTTTACAGTGGAAACAATAGATCGCTATTTGGAGCACACGCATTTCATGTTGGTTCCGTTTCTACAGTAATCTGTGTAAACACATTGTTAAAACAGAAACTTTTTCATAGTTTAGTAATAAACGTTACAAAATGTAGGCATAAACTATAGAATGTGTAAAAGCATGAAGTCCAAACGTCAAATAAACATTTTCACAAAAGGCTGAAAGACATTAAAATAGGTTCTGTAGCTTAGTGGTAAGAGTTGCTGACTCCGCGCAGTGGGCTGGCTGTGCTTTAGAGACCCGTGTTCAATTCCCCTCCTGGGGAGAGACACCAATTTAGAACGTGCATGAACTTCTCTCAGCTCATGCCTTGATTGAGTATCTGGGAATGAAGTGGAGTTTTAGAGTGGAAATAATAGATCGTTGTTTGGAACACACGCATTTCATGTCTGTTCCGTTTCTACAGTAATCTGTGTCAACACATTGTTAAAACAGAAATGTTTTTTATATTCTAGTAGTAGATGACAAAATGTAGGCATAAACTATATAATGTATGAAGACTGAAGTCCAAATAGCAAAGAAACATTTTCACAAGAATAACACAATTGTGCTTTTATTCAAAAATATAACTGCAGAAACCAAAAGCCTCCTTAACATGCGACATTGACACCATTGTATTATAACTGCCTCTGTGGTTCGATAGACTCAGCACCCGCTTGGGAATCAGGAGGTTACGAGTTCAATCCTGCGCCCCTCCATTTTGAGAAGTAAACTGCTCTTAGTCTTACTGTTTTAGAATAAAAGTATACATTTGATTTCAGTCTGTAACAGCCGGTGCAATTTATGATCCTCGTAAAGGTTAGCTTTTTTTTTTATTCACTTTTCATTCTCTCAGTCGCGTTCAGAATCAATCCATATAACCCCATCTGACATGGCTGTTTTCACATAAAGACGCGCTATAGCTCTGCAGTGTACTGGCGCCCCCCCGGGTTCTGACGCACAAACGCTGGCGAAACTGCCTTCTTCGTATCTCACCGTCACTTGCTTTTCTTTTTATTCAGTTTTATTGAGTGTTCTTGCCAGTCCCCGCATGTTGCTGTATGCTGTTTCTTTTGTACTCCAGGACACGCAGAGGAAAGAATGGTAAAGACCAGTAACTTCGGCGCTATATGCAATCATCAGACACTCCCCATCTGCCCGTGTCGTTCAAACACAGGAACATATATTGGTGTAAAAGTATAACAAAAGTGCACTTTTATTCAAGTGCACTTTTTCCATCGCCTTTTCCTGTAAGAAGCAATGTACACACTTCTCTCTATGCTGTGGTTTCTATTACACACCTGAAAGAAAGAGACAATATATGTGAAAATATCCAGCATACAGCAACATGCGGGGACTGGCAGGAACACTCAATAAAACTGAATAAAAAGAAAATCAAGTGACGGTGAGATATGAAGAAAGCAGCTTCGCCAGCGTCTGTGTGTCAGAACCGGGGTTGTTAGTATGCATCGTGGTACAGCACAGAGCTATAGCGCGTCTGTATTCTGTTTCTTTTGTACTCCGGGGTATGCAGAGGAGAGAATAGTAAAGACCAGTAACTTCGCCGCTATATGCAATCATCAGACACTCCTCATCTGCCCGTTGTTTTGTTATACTTTTCAATACTTTTTATATTGCTCAAACGGGCATGCTCAAAAAATATACGTGTAATGCCACGAAACGTGCACGCAGACACTTCATTTCGCCAACAAAACAAGTGCACTTTTATTCAAAACTACCTGTATAACCGAAGAAAAAGAAAGCAAGTTACAGTAGGCGATTGATACGACAGCTTGCATGGTGCAATGCTAAGAAGTGCAGATTTTCATTCCGTGCTATATAAAATCATCACATTCAAATATTAACAGTTCCCACACACCCAAGGACCGTCCTTCCTACATTTACGACACGTGTACTTGTTGCCGTGTACACACCTCTCTGTGCTATGGTTTCTATTACACTGAATGAGCACCTGACACTGTACTTTCTTCCCTGGGGGAAGGTCCCACATCAGAGAATTTCCAGTTCCTGCATTCATTCACCCGATCTGACGCTGTTCGTTTTCAAATAATATTGCATTAGTGCGATTATATTTTCACATGTATTGTCTCTTTCTTTCAGGTGTGTAATAGAAACCACAGCATAGAGAGAAGTGTGTACACTGCTTCTTACAGGAAAAGGCGATGGAAAAAGTGCACTTGAATAAAAGTGCACTTTTGTTATACTTTTACACCAATATATGTTCCTGTGTTTGAGCGACACGGGCAGATGGGGAGTGTCTGATGATTGCATATAGCGCCGAAGTTACTGGTCTTTACCATTCTTTCCTCTGCATGTCCTGGAGTACAAAAGAAACAGCGTACAGCAACATGGGGACTGGCAGGAACACTCAATAAAACGAAAAGCAAGTGACGGTGAGATACGAAGAAGGCAGCTTCCCAGCGTTTGTGTGTCAGAACCCGGGGTGGGGGCGTTAGTATGCATCGTGGTACACTGCAGAGCTATAGCGCGTCTTTAGTGAAAACAGCCGTGTCAGATGGGGTTGTATGGATTGATTCTGAGCGCGACTGAGAGAATGAAAAGTGAATAAAAAAAAGCTAACCTTTACAAGGATCATAAATTGCACCGGCTGTTACAGACTGAAATCAAATGTATACTTTTATTCTAAAACAGTAAGACTAAGAGCAGTTTACTTCTCAAAACGGAGGGGTGCAGGATTGAACTCATAGCCTCCTGATTCCCAGGCGGGTGCTGAGTCTATCGAACCACAGAGACAGCTACAATAAACTGGTGTCAATGTCGCATGTTAAGGCGGCTTTTTGTTTCTGCAGTTATATTTTTGAATAAAAGCGCAATTGTGTTATTCTTGTGAAAATGTTTCTTTGCTATTTGGACTTCAGTCTTCATACATTATATAGTTTATGCCTACATTTTGTCATCTACTACTAAAATATAAAAAAAGTTTCTGTTTTAACAATGTGTTGACACAGATTACTGTAGAAACGGAACAGACATGAAATGCGTGTGTTCCAAACAACGATCTATTATTTCCACTCTAAAACTCCACTTCACTCCCAGATACTCAATCAAGGCATGAGCTGAGAGAAGTTCATGCACGTTCTAAATTGGTGGGGGGATGGAATAGCCGGCTGCTCCCAGCTTCTCTTTATCAGCACATTTAGAAGACAAAGGGCGCTGGCGGAGAGGTGTGAAGGGATTTAAGAAGTGATTTAAGGTGGGACGGAATTACGAGTTTTTTCGTAGGCTCTGGTAATTCTAGTGTTAAATAATCTCGCTCCATCTTATATATCGGAATGTCTGACACGTTATATTCCAAATCGTAACCTTAGATCTTCAAATGAGTGTCTCCTTATAATTCCAAAAGCTAATCTTAAAAGAAGTGGTGAGGCGGCCTTCTGCTGTTATGCACCTAAAATCTGGAATAGCCTGCCAATAGGAATTCACCAGACTAATACAGTAGAGCACTTTAAAACACTGCTGAAAACACATTACTTTAACATGGCCTTCTCATAACTTCACTTTAACTTAATACTGATACTCTGTATGTTCAATTCATCATAATAACTACTCATGGTGGCTCTAAAATCCGTACTGACCCCAACTCTCTCTTCTGTTTCTTTTTCCGGTTTCTTTGTGGTGGCGGCCTGCGTCACCTCCACCTACTCAGAGCATCATGATGCTCCAACATTGATGGACTGAAAGCCAGAAGTCTACGTGACCATCATCATCAGGTCCTTCCATGAGAACCCTAACTACAAAGAGGACTGTTTGACTTATGTTAGGTAGATTGCCCAGAGGGGACTGGGTGGTCTCTTGGTCTGGAACCCCTACAGATTTTATTTTTTTTCTCCAGCTTTTGAAGGTTTTTTTTTTTTTTGTTTTTTCTGTCCACCCTGGCCATCGGACCTTACTTATTCTATGTTAATTAATGTTGACTTATGTTTATTTTTTATTGTGTCTTCTATTTTTCTATTCATTTTGTAAAGCACTTTGAGCTACATTTTTTTGTATGAATATGTGTTATATAAATAAATGTTGATTGATTGATTGATTGTAACTACTGAAAGTCTTCAGTTATTAATTGAAATTGTCCTTTTTTTTTGGATACGACTATTTTGTTTTTGCTTGACTGCTGCAAATTTTTATGGATTGTTACCTGTTAATGGCACAGTTTTCTTGTTGATTTTTATTTTCTCTTATTTTCATCAACAAATACTCGATTATGACTCTTCCTACAATAAACATTTATGACTGTGGTTTTTGAAGTACTTTGTGTTTTATCTGCAATTTAAGGCATGTTGAGCACCATCTGACTACAAGTGGACTACTACGAGCTTGTGTATACGGTCAATGCTGGTGACACACTGACAATACCTGAGGAGTGCAGTAGGGAAGGAGTGAATAAATCCAATTTCCTACAATTAACAGCTTCTTGAATGATCACTTGTTGCAGTCAAGGTGAAAAGTAGAACATTTACATCATTTGTTGTTTAAGTTTGACTTGATTGTATGCACTGTTATTTTTTTCAAATAAAATAAAAATTAATAAAAAGACAATCCTCAAATCCGGGCGTGCAAAGCTTGTTTTGTCAAAGCCAAGAAGAATTCTGGCTGTAAACGTTGCCAAAGAGGCTTCAGCTAAGAAATGAGTAAAATGTTTGAATTTGTGCCTCAATATGACATTCTACTTTTATTTTAAATACATTTGTAACATTTTCTAAACTCCTGTTTTTGCTTTGTCATTCTGGGGTGTTGAGTGTTGCTTGATGAGGGAGAAAGTTAATTTAAGTGATTTTAGCAGAAGGCTGGAACAGAACCAAATGTGAGAAATGTGAAGTGGTCTGAATCCACTGTAGCTAAATAATCTGTAAAAGTGCTATCAACCAGGAATGAATTATCTTGGATCCGTCTTGGCTGCAGACTCATGAAAAGACACTGCAATCACAATAAAATAATCAACAATAGCAACCAGTCTGTTGTAGAAGTGAATAAACATGCAAATAAGATGGTGGGTTAGCTATCTTGGGACATGAAGTTCAATTGAGGAGATGTTCTGTTTAAGTTATTAAGTGAATTTATTTATGTGCAGTACCAGCCAGCCTCTGTAATCCATGGATGAAAACATTAGAGTAAATCCAGGTAGGAAGAACCACATCATTAGTTTAAGTAAAGTCTGTCTAAGTTAATGCTGCAAAGAAAAAAAAATATATCTCCACACTGAAAAGGAAAGAAGGTTAAAGACATAATATTTCCGCAGTGTAGTCTTCATCAGGGAAACTAAAAAGGAAAGATCAGGTAACAGATGTAGGAGGGGAAGGGAGAAACAAAGTCAGGGCAGATGAAAGGAGAAAAGGTGAGACTTGGTGAGTAAAAGCTGCCATTAGAGAAGATGAATGGAGAGAAAACAATTTAGTGGAGAATTGTGTCATGAGTAGCAGCTTAGCTTCTTCTGCTTTTTATTGAAATGTGTCTTTGAAGCCCTGTGAAAGAACACAAACAGAGAGATCAGTACTGAACAAGTGATGTGAAGTGTTTTACAATCAGCTTTGTCAGGTCTTTGATTTTAATGGCTCTGAAATGGTTTGCTACCCGTCTCCTTGTATGAACTCTGTAGATGCTGGTAAGTCGATCAATCCATAGTAGCCAGTGTGTTGTTCTATGCTTTGCTCTCCTATGAAAGCAACTTGAACTCAAAAGATGCACAATAGCTGAACAAACTATGGCCACATGTTTATTTAACAATGAATGATCCACAGCCGTTCTTTCAAAAGAATCATCTTCTTACTGTTATGACCACAGGAGTAGACTTGTAAAATAACAGTGATTAGAACATTAGAACAAATCTAGACGAGACAGGCTATTCAACCCAACAAAAGTTCCCAGTCCTATCCACTTAATTCTTACAAAAAACATCAAAGTCAAGTTTTGAATGTCCCCAAAGTCTTCCACACTACTTGGTAGCTTATTTCTTGGGTCTACGTCTCTCTGTTTGAAGAAAAACTGTAAAATTTACACTTAACAAGTGTCCAGCCGTGTCCCTTTGTTCTTGATGAACTCATTTTAAAGTCACAGTCTCGATCCACTGTACTAATTCCCTTCATAATTTTAAACACTTCAGTCATGTCTCCTGCTTAAAGCCCCAGGTCTTTAAATTTTACCTCATAACTCATCCCCCGTAGCCCTGTAATTAGCCTAGTCGCTCTTCTCTGGCCTTTTTCTAGCGCTGCTATGTCCTTTTTGTAGCATGGAGACCAAAACTGCACAATGTACTACCGATGAGGCCTCACCAGTGTGTTATAAAGCTTGAGCAGAACCTCCTGTGACTTGTACTCTACACCTCAGGACACTATATATATAAAACCTGACATTCTGTTAGCCTTCTTAATGGCTTCTGAACACTGTCTGGAAGTCGATAGTGTCAAGTCCACTACAACTCTCATAAGATGGACTTTCAAATTTCACATCTCCTGTTGTGTATTCAAACCTCACGTTTTTACTTCCTATATCTGCAGTACTAGGGTGTTGTACCGTGTTAGCAATTATAGATGTGGTGAGAAGTTAAGCAAAATAACGCCTTTTATTGTAATCTTCTTGCCTGAAGAAGGGGCCTGAGTTGTCTCAAAAGCTTGCACAATTTTGCTTCTCACCACCACTTCTCACCATTACGTCCAATGTGTAATACTTTACATTTACTCACATTAAATTTCATCTGCAACAAATCTGCTCAAGCCTGGCTGCTGTCCAAGTCCCGTGATTTAGTGAAGTCAAGATTATCTGCCATCTTGGTATCATCTGCAAACTTAACCAGCTTGTTATTCATATTCCGTCCCAAATTACTTATATCTATTAAAAATAGCAGCGGCCTTAGCACTGACCCCTGTGGAACTCCACTCTTCACATCAGCCAATTCTGATAAAGTTTCTTACAGCCAATCTGCACCCATTCACACACCACACCCTGAACTGCCACTTCTTTTAGTTTGATGCCCAACCTCTCCTGTGGCACCTTATTAAATACTTTCTGAAAGTCCAGATAAATAACATCATATGCTCCACATTGATCATTGCTTCGTCATAGAATTCCAGTATGTTGCTAAAACACAACCTTCACGTCTAAAACCATGTTGATTGTTCAGTAAAACTCCTGGGGCCTCATGTATAACGCCGTGAGTGGAACTCGCACTATAACATGGCGTAAGCACAAAAGCCAAAATGTGCTTATGCACAGAAAAATCCAGATGCAGGAATCTGTGCGTACTCCAACTTCCACGTTCTTCCGCTACATAAATCCCGATCAGCGTGAAAATAACGCCGTGCACGCGCTTTATGTAACGCCCCAACTCCTCCCAGAATTATGCCTCTTTGAATATGCAAATCAATATAAATCGCCCTTAAGCTCAGCCTTCTGTGAAAAGACAATGGGAAAAGCACGGGGGAAAATATAAGAATTTCAGCGAATACCAAGCGGAGGCAAAGGAAAAACATACTATTTAATATAAATAGTATAATGGTATAATCAACAAAAGGAAGTTGATCGAGTGACATTGCGTGTTGGAGAAACTTGAAAGCTCACGTTCACAAAATCGCACATTGCCGGAAATAAAAAAGAAGTCACATATCAAAGTCGCCGTGAAAAGCCGAGTTGTAGCCCACTGTCTGAGTGTCATATGAAAGTTTATTAGGGTACAGAGAAAAAAGGCACACAGTGGGGAAAAAGCACGAAATGTCAACTTCAAT
Source organism: Polypterus senegalus (assembly GCF_016835505.1). NCBI lineage: Eukaryota > Metazoa > Chordata > Cladistia > Polypteriformes > Polypteridae > Polypterus > Polypterus senegalus. The sequence continues at coordinate 14,948,297 of NC_053158.1, forward strand.
CTCGACATTTCCACTTTAATCACGTAGTTTATTTTGTCATTAAAGTAGAACATCATAAACTTCATCTTAAAATCATTTAATTAACCAGTCTCTCAAATCACATCGTAATTAAAGTAGCACGTTAAATGCTTTGTTTTGTATTTGATCTTCTACTCGTATGTGCTCTATGTGTGTGAATCACTACTTGCTTCTTAAACCGGCTCTCTTCCTCCAACTGGACACAGAATCAATTACATTCGTGATATTACAGATCTCTGAATAACTAAAATACTGAGATGTATACGTGATGTCATTTTCATGATGACAGGAGTTAAAGCACGTTATTAAACATGGGTTTCACTTCGATGAAATAATTTATTGCAGCAGTACTCAGGGGCGGCTCTAGGCTTGTGGTGGCACTGAGCAGAGGAAGAATCGGTGGCTACTTCGCCCGCCAATGTCAGTAAGGTAGCTTATCACGGTGGATGGCCACGTCCATTGCAGACACTGCATAGCCGCCTCGTGCTCATGACACAAGCATTTAACTTTTGCCGAAATTTGTCGCTGCATTTTTAGCTGTGTTGTTATTTTCTCTTTCTGTTTTATATTCAATATATATTGGCATAGCCGTCACTGCAGTCAGTGCTTTTCTTTCCCCAAGTAACCGATCGCCACACAATCAGCTCTGTAATAGACGTTAAGCCATCTGTAAGCTTAGCTCCGATTCTTCAAAACGTTTAAGGAACATTGAAATATCTTCGTAGTACATGTTTAATTATTCTATCCTTAACGACACTCCCAGTGAAGAATATAGATTACTTAAATGAAGTTAAAGTTTTATGTGTATAATTTAATAAACATATTTTGCTGCATTTCACCTTAAAAATGATATCGTCATCATATGTAAATACGCGCTTTATAAAGTGGCTCAGGTTGTGCGATATTATAACTATAGTGCAAGTTTACAGTGGGGTGATTGTACTTATAAGTACAAACAGTTCTACAAGGAGCAATTGATTGAGTGAATTTAAAGTTCTTGAGATGAAACTGTTTCTGAACCACGAGGTCCGTACAGGAAAGGCTTTAAAACGTTTTGCAGTGGCTGAGATAGCGTGTCCATGAAACTGTATACCGATAATTCTCTTTCCGATCAGCTGCTGCTGTGATTCACACTCAGATACAGTGATATAAATACTCTGAGTGGTGCAGTGAGAGTAATATGGAAAAAGATGATCTGCTGTGGCAACTCCTAACGGGAGGAGCTGAAAGAAGAAGAAGAAAAAGAAGAAGAAGAAGGAGAAGTGAGAGTAACAACACTAAAGCAGTTATGGTATTTGGAATATTATGGCTGTTCCCTGGACCATTATATTGTTACAAGTTAATTACAATCAGATGCGTTACACTAATAAACAATATACGGTTATTTTCAGTGTATTTATAAAGCCGCGTCAGGAAAATAATGAGTAACCACACAGGAACAGTAGCATTGCTCTGACACTGGGTGCCACCAGTCTGCAAAACCGAGCGGAGAACTTGCGTACGACAGGGTATGAGGTACCGTGGAAAGTGCGTGGCTTTACGCCAAGTGTAGGTTTTATACATCGTGATTTGAACGTGGAAAAGTTCTCACGCAACATTTCTGTGCTTACGCACCGTTTATACATGAGGCCCCTGTTCTTGCCATGTGTTGCTCAATTTTTCCCTTAATTTATCAGGAACCTAACCGGATAGCCGGCTCCATCATTGGGCAAACTCTAGACACACTGGTAGCTGTTGCAGAAAAGAGGATGATGGCAAAAATGCCATCATGAAAAATCCTTTCTCACACCTCCAGGAGGTGCTCTCTTGTTGCACTTTTTGCCACCGCCTCATTCCACCATGATCTGCTAAGAAGCTCCTCTGGGAGTCTTTTCTGCCCACCACCAAATGCTTTCTCCTGATATACTCTTTACACCCATTTTGAAATATCTGAAAAATTGACATTTCTTTTTTTGATTGATTGATTAATTGTATTATTTGTCCTATGAGTGTGTATTCTTGTTTTTATGTTTCTGCTGCTCTATGCATTTGAATTCCCCCACAGGATTAATAAATTCTACCTAACCTAATCTAAGAGGCCTGTTGTTTAATACTGAATTATCGTCTGCAGTTTGCTTCACAGAGGGGAGTCACATACATCACCAGGCACTTGAGCTGTGTCACTTGCAAATATGTCACCAACAATACCCCTTGTATCTGGATCCTCGTGTTTTTAACCTTCTTTCTTTTTTACCGTGATAATAACCTTTAACTTTTCCATTCTATTGCAGATGCATGCTGACGCAGTCCTGATGTGTGTGGATCACCATGATCCCTTCCAAATGTGTCTGTAAGTCTGTATTCAATGCCTTATTATATCTGTTATCATTACTGTACAGTATACTCAATTTTTAATGCAGAGATTTGGGAATGTATGCGGAATACAGCCAACAGAGAACGGAAAAAGTTTTTAATTTCAGTGCAAAAGAAACTTTTTATAACCAATACATTATAAAATGGCCAAGAGACATCTCAGTTAGTCTCTTCTGTGTTAAATGAAAGGATATTAAAGAGAGCTTTAATTTTGTAAGCAACATCAATAATGTGTAAACTGTGCCTTAAGTTACCTGATGGATGGCGAGATTTAATAATGTCAGCCTGGTGCTGATGGATCAATTTGGTCATTAACCATTCTATCTGATGTGCCATTATTATTGCATTACCGTTTAGAATTTAATTCCTGGAGTAATGAGCATGCACACACAATAATCGCTGCAGAGAAAAATGTCTTTCATTGGATTTAATAGAAAATGAAAAAGTTGACGCTTAAGGAAACCAAGAAGACATCAAATTAATTGAAATTGCACATATTTATTAACTACGCTGACAGTGCTGGCCAGAATTAACAATAAAATTTCCAGCATAATACTGTCAGTTCCAGTAGATTTATTCTTATTTTGTGGTTTTGAGAACTCTTTTTTATCAGAGAAAGAACTCTTTGATATGCAAGTTCTGTCAGAAACGAGTAAAAGGTGGATATCTCTTTTTCTTTTTTGTATGTTTTCTAAGAAAGCTGTAATCTCAACCATACAAGCTCTGGAAGTCCCAGCTAATGTTTTCACAGTAAAACCAGAAGAAGGAGCAATTAATACTTCTAAGAAAGGAGGTGTGAGATCCATCAAGACGATGAATCAAGGCAACTGGAAAAAGATGGTCTGAGGAGTAATGTTAACCAGCAGGCAGCCAGTGCTGCAATGATATTCTGCTGGCGTCCCACGTCTAATAAATTAACTCCTAGTTGAAGCAAAAAAAAAAAAAAAGCATTCAGGAACTGGAACCATAATTTGTTTTTGTGTTGCTCAATCTGGACTTAATAAATGTTGTTGAATTTTGATTAGGTCAGCCTTTCAGGTTTTAATGGGAACATTCATTTGTTTGTGAGGGACTAAAGTAAAGGCTGTTACACTATTATCAATTATAAATAATTTCTTAAAAGCTTCCAAGACCAACGAAAGAGTAGCAATAATGTACTTCAGTGGCACATTTAATTCAAACAATAAATGTTCACATTTTAAAAAGTCAGAGCTCTGTTTCTATTGCATTTTATGATATATGTCTCTGCAGACAACCATGAATGAATTTTTATTAAAACGTCTTTTACTCTTTGTAGCCTTTTACTAGACTAATTTACTGGTTCCTAATTTTGTATGTGTTGACATTTTTCTTTTATTTGTAAAGTGGGCAAGTTTATTGGTACCACTTGTGAAATATAGAGGGCGCTATCGTCCCCTTGAACCCTTAGATGACACGTCAAACACCAGGTAAATGTCCAAATAATTGAATTTATTGTTATAACAATATGCACCAAGCACCTCCACTCCACAATACTCCAATAAATCAATAATCATAATAACCAATAACAAATCCTCCACTCCTCCCAGCAGATCTGTCACACTCCCTCCCAACTCTGGCTCCGTCTGCTGGGTTTTCCCATAGTCCTTTTAAAATCTCTAAACTGGAAGTATTCCGTCTCTGGGTCAAATGTCTTCTTCAGGTGTCCCAGAAGTACTGCGGGTTTCCGACCTCGTGACTCCTAAGTACTTTCGGGTTAATGTCACCATAATAGTCCCCGGGTTCTTAGTGAGCTCCCCATGGCAGCACCCACGGCACCCAACTGGGCTGAAGAACTAAACTCCATGTCCCATGCTGCCCTGCAGGAATCCTGGGAACCATTTCTGTCCAGGGGAGCTGCCGTCTTGCATCCCGGGGGATGTAGTGTCCTAAAAATGCTTTCTCTCTTAGTTGAGGGACGTCCCGGCCAGACTGAAACACCGGCTGCCCCTCACCCACTCTACAAAAAAAGAAGAACCCATATTGATCTCTGAAATAACTTGAAACTGACAAACGTAATTGGCACCAGGACAGGTTGGGGAGCATACACTTGTATAACCACACAACAAAACTCATGATCCTGGTTGGCAACTCCCCCAAGCAGGCACACGGTCCAGTACCACGCTCTGGAAATGACCTTTTGTCTACCACTGCCAGGTGTTATGTTGGCGTCTCCTTGGCCTGGTCCAGCCACTCGGGTCTTCAACAATGAGGATACTGCAAGCCGGATCACCCTCGGAGAAACGCACCACATGGCTGTAGCACCGTAACTGATGCTCCCTCACGATGCAGGTGATGTGCCTCATTCAGGACTCCGTGAGCAACTGCTCATTCGACAAAAAGATTAATTGTTTATTCAGCATTTAACAAAAATGGCACTTTGCTTTAGAGTTTTGATTCAACAGAATATTTTAAATAATAACACAAATGAAAAAAGCATGGACAAAAATGATGGGACCCTTAACCTAATACAAACAAGCATTTCCTGGAGCTCTCTGTGAGACTTCTTCACCTGCCCACTGGTCTTTTGGCCCACTCGTCCTGAGTAAACTGCTCCAACTGGGTCAGATTTGAATGGGTCTTCTTCAGACTGCATGTTTCAGTTCTTTCCAGAGATGTTCAGTAGGATTCAAATCAGGGCTCATAAAAGGCCTCTTCAGAATAGTCCAATATTTTGTTCTTAGCCATTCCTGTCTGCTTTCAGAACTGTGTTTTGGTTCATTATCCTTTTGGACTAAGAGAGAGCTTTCTGCCACTGGGCAGTGTGTTTCCTCTTGAGGACATGACCAGGTAGGTATGCTATAGTCCCATGGACCTTAAACTTCTAAATTATATTTACAACTGTTGTCACAGGAACATCAAGCTGCTTAGAGATGGTCTTCTAACCTTTGCCTATAACATGCTAATCTATCATTTTCTTTCTTTCTCCTCACACAACTCTCTGTTTTACTTTCTCTGGTCCATGTTCAGTGTGGGACACACGATGACACCAAACAGCTGAGTGATGACTTTTCTCCACTTAAATTGCCTGAATAAGTGATTGCATGATTTTGCATGAGACTTGTGATAAGAAAAATCACTCAAATTCAATTATTTCTGATCTTTTCTAGGGGACCTAACAAATGTGTCCAGGCCATTTTAGAAAATCTTTATAGAAGAAGCAATAATCTTTTTACACTGGTTTTACTAGATGACATATCATAGGCATGCAGGTATACAGGGGACAATTGCTTTCATGTCATCAATTTTTAGGAAACATACAGTACTTTTTCAATGAGCTGTAATGGGATGGGCATTTGTCCATGTCTGTATATACTTATTTAGATATATACCTGTTGTCACACACATGCGCTTAGGAGGCAGTCAACAAGCCCTGAGGTAAATGAAACATCGCAAGATGAAGGGTTGATTTGCGGTACTAACACCTCTCTCTCTTTTTCATCAGACCAAAAAAAGAAAAGTTACAAAATAAATTTACCTTACACACTTCCGAGTTTCACAGATGGCTGCCAAATGCTACTTCCTCATCCGGCTCCCAATGATGACGTTGCATCCTGTCTCTCACTGATGACGTCACTTCCAGCTCTATCTTGATGATGCCACGTCCAGTCTCCTGAAGATGATGTCATTTTTCATTCATTTCTTTACTTTTCCCACATTATATGGGGATGGTCTCCAACTCTTTTTCCGTTGTAGAAGTCTTTTTATTTATGACACTGTATACCTGTATATACTGTATATATTTATTTAGATTTTTTGCTTTTGCGCCCTTCCCCCTCATATTGTCTATGGAGGAGTGAAAGCTTTAAATTTGTCAAAATTTTCGATCTCTGTTACAAACAAATACATGTAAATGTAAATTTAATTTTTTTCATTAATTTTAGTTGAATCTCTTGAGCTATTGTTACTTGTTTGTTTATGGCTTCAGTTTCCTATTTCTTGTGTGTTATGTTCCTTGAATATATATATATTATGCTGTTCTGCTTATACTTGTAATTAGTAGTCTGTTTTCATTATTAATAGGCCTTTCAGTACCCTGACAGGTTGTCTTGAAACACAGTGTCTGTATCCTGCCATCTTCAGGTCCCTCCATAGACGCTCTATGGGGTTTAAGTTTGGGCTTCGGCTGGGTCACTCAAAGACAGTCATGGACTTGTCCCAAAGCGACTCCAGCATTGTCTTGGCTGTATGCTTGGGGTGATTGTCTTTCTGAAAGGTAAACCGTTGGCCCAGTCCGAGGTGGCGTGCACTCTAAAGCAGGTTTTCTTCCATTACATCTCTGCATTTGGCTGCATTCATCCTTCCGTCAATTCTGACCAGTCTCCCAGTCCCCGTCACTGAGAAGGACCCACATTACTACTAGGATGGTATTAGACAGGTGATGAACAGTATCTGATCTTCACAAGGCATGGTGCTTGAGTTTGGCCAAAAGAGTTCCATTTCTGCCTGATCAGACCACAGATTTATTTTTCCTCATGCTCTCAGAGTTCATTAAATGCCTTTTACTGAAGACTGACTTCCACTTTGCCAGGCTGATTGATAGTGCTTCTGAGTTGGTTAATCTACCAACAAGTTCTCACATTTCTGTTGAAGCCTCCTGAATCTCTGTTAAAGTGTCTATTTAGTATTTGGTCACCTTCCTGACCAAGACCCTTCTTGCCCTGGTTCCATAAGTTTTCCAACTCTAAAATGAGTCTAGCTGGTCACAAACGTCTTCCACTTCACAATTATTGAGGCCACTGTGCTTCTAGGAACACACAAAGCTATAGAAATGGTTTTATCCCCTTGTCCTGATTTATGCTTCACTACAATATGATTACAGAACTCTGCAGAGAGATCATTAGACTTCATCCTGCCATGCTGTGTGAATTTTGGAACCTTTTTATAAACAGGAACATGCGTGCTTTTCTACACGATGTCCAATCAATTCAGCTTGCCACAGGTGGACTTCAATCAAACAGGATGCAGCTGATCACAATTTGATGTGTCTTATCAAAGGATCATAATAATTACTGCATGTGAATGACAGATTTCAGTTTTTGATTTTTAATACATTAGAAAACCTTTGTGAAAATATCTTTTCAGTTTGTCATTATGCATCATTGCGTGTAGATTGAGGAGCAAAAACTGCATATTTATATTGAAAATAAAATTTACACCAAAACAAAGTGTTCAGAAAGTGAAGGGAATCCACTGTACGTTATGGACCACCAGGGAGCACACCTGCCACCCTAACACTGACACAGAAATGGGATACAAGTGCAAACACACGCTTTTATTTTTATCTTCTTTTCTCATGGGAAACGCCTTCCCCATTTCCCACTGGTGCAGCACAGTTCAGTACTACACAAAATATTTTTTTATTAATAATAATACTTTGCATTTATATAGCGCTTTTGTCATTACTCAAAGCGATTGCAGGTTAAGGGCCTTGCTCAAGGGCCCAACAGAGCAGAGTACCTTTTGGCATTTATGGGATTCGAAACGGCAACCTTCCAATTGCCAGTGCAGATCCCTAGCCTCAGAGCACAAAATGCTCTTCTTTTTTCTGTTTCTTTGCCTCCACTCCTTCTCCAGCAAGCTTAGACTTCTTCCTCCTGACTCTGGCCCCCGGAGTAAAGGCTGCTGGCTCCTTTTATAAGGCATCCGGAAGTGCTCCAGGTGCTCGTAGGTCTACGTCCAGCAGCACTTCCAGGTGTGGCAGAAAGAGCTACAATCTCAGGCTTAGCAGCAGCTTCAGCACCCCCTGGCAGTGGCCACGGAACCCAACAGGGCTGCACTAAACTCTAGCTCCCATGGAGCCCTGCGGGAGTGGGAGGTACCACTGCAACCCGGGGTTTGTGGCTGCCACCTAGTGCTCCGGGGGAGGTAATGCCCTGGATACGCTCCCACCCCTATTACTTCCAGCATAGAGGGCCCCAGCCGTACGCCACAACATATATTAGGAGTGAAAGCTGCACTTAAACAAGTAAAATGTATCCTTTCATTGTCCCACATTTGTCTTGTCTTAGTTTCTCCGCCATGGTTACTGATAAGGTATATGCATAACTTCAAATTATGAGCTAATAATTCGAAAATAACACATTCTCAGACAAAATGTGCTCCTGTTTGGGGATTTGTACTGATGCTTGTCACAGAGAATGGCATCCTGAAACTTGCTGATGGCTTAGGGATTTTATGGGCCTAATGAGAATGAAACAAGTCGTGGTTCATGGAGAAATGTTAAATGGCGTGATGAGTTTTTTATTTGTTTGTTTTACAACTTAACATTATTAAAATTAAATAACTAAAAACTGATTTTAGAAGATATGTCATTCGCCCACAAGAAGCAATAGTCATAGACCAGGAAATGGTGATTGTTGAATTTCACATATCATGAGACAATCTTAGACTTAAAACTGACTTTTAATCAAAATACAGCTTTTCTATTGTATAAGGCAGCGGGGACTTTTTAAGCCAGTTTATTATAAATTTTACATGGAGTCTGTCTTTATTTATGTTCTGCTGGCTTATTTTGAAAATATTAATCTTCTTCTTCCTTCGGCTGCTCCCATTTAGGGGTCACCACAGCAGATCACCCGTCCCTATCTATCCCTGTCTTTTACTTCATTTTCTGCCATACTGACTGCCTTCACGTCCTCCCTCACCACATCCATAAACCTCCTCTGTGGCCATGCGGATGAAAATCTTAAAGCTAGCAACAAAAACAGAATAAATCAAATTGTAAAATGGTGCAGTAAAATCACAAGGTCTCAACAGTCCCTAATCTGTCAAATCTGTTTAAAAAAGAAGCATTGCAGTGTATTGTCGCAGACAGAAATCACAATTCCAGGTTTAAGGATAGGATAAAAAAAAATGTTTTAAGTCCCTTCATCCCAACTGCTATTCATTCATCTAAACAAGTTTTACTTCAATAAACATCCACAATCTCAAATAATGGCCATTCAGTTACATTTGTGTCAATTGTCAGTTTTAACATGTAAGGTCTGATGTTAGACCATATTTATTATGTTCACTGCTATATGTTATTTAATATGTGGTGACTTCAACCAAAAGACTTTGGAACAAACAAGGACAAATTTCTGTCAGTTTGTGACACATTCCACTCGAGGAGATAACGACCTGGACCTACTGTATGCAGATGTTAAAGATGCCCCTAAATACAAACTACTGCCACCTTTAGGTAAATCTGAACATAACCTGATTCATCTTAATTCCAGCTACATGCCTGTTATTAGAATAGTGAGGAAGTGGAGCCTGGAGGCTGAAATGGCTCTAAATGATGCTTCCAAATGACAAACTGGGAAATGATGTGCAAGTCATATAGGGACAACATTGAGGAACTCTGCCCAGCCTCCTCCTCCTCCTCCTCCTCCTCTGTCACTGAATAACAGGCTATATTAAATTCTGTGTTGACACAGTGGTATCCACAAAGACAGTGTGTTGCGTTCCAAGCAAAACAAGCCCTGAATTACTAAGGAGCTAAATGGTCTATTGAATGAGGAAAAAGAGAGCATTTAAATCTGATGACAAGGAGGCTCTGAAGGATGTACAGTGTGTGTTAAAGAAAAAGCTGAATGAAGGAAAGGAAGCTTATAAACCTCATAGAAAAGAAACTCACTCAGAGTAACAAAGGATATCTGGAATGGACAGGGTATAAATACTGGACTCAAGCAATCCAGGGCTCAAGTACTAGAAGGGGATGAGGGCAAAGCTAATGCCCAGAATACATTTTTTTAATAGATTTTCCCTGCCAATGTCACCTTCTTCCCATATCATCCCCACTACATCAACAACCCCTACCCTGTCAACTGGAATGGTCAGTGATGAGTCCACCTATGGCCATCAGGGTAGACCAAGTGAGGAGACAAGTGAGGAACCTACAGGCAGGAAAAGCTGTGGGAGCAGATGGAAACAAGTCCTCTTAAGGCCCTTGATGACCATCTTTGTTGTGTTCTCTGTCACCCGTTTAGTCTGTCCCTGAGGCTTCAGAAAGTGCCACTGCTGTGGAAAACATCCTACGTTGTTCCTGTTCTAAAGAAGAAGGGAGCCCCTTTACCCAATGACTACAGACCAGTGGCACTTACTGTACGTCTTACATCTTGAAGATCTTTGAGAGGCTGGTTCTGGACTATATAAGTCCTCTTGTTGTAGACCACCTGGATAGACCCCAGCATGTGAGACTGAAGGACTTTGTGACCAACACTAAAGCACCACAAGGAACAGGTCGGTCTGCTCTTCTCTTCATTCTGCACACCTTAGTCTATAAATATAACAGCAGATCACTTCACTTCCAGAAATTCTCAGATGATTCTACACTTATTGGGTGTATCAGGTGGTGGACTTTGTTTCTTGGTGCAAATGGAATTGGTGGTCCAATCTTACAAGTACTTGGAGGTCCACATTAATGATAGGTTTTACTAGTTTTGGAACACAGAGGAACTACAAAAGAAAGGGCAGAGCAGACTCTTTTTCCTTAAGTGACTGCATTTCTTTAATATGGGAAGTGACATCCTTCACATCTTCAATGACTCTACAGTATAATGGCCAGTGTGATTTTCTACTCTGTGGTGTGCTGTGCTAGTAACATCACTTCAAGAGAGGCCCACCAAATTAATATGATAATTAAAAGGGCAGGCTGAGTTATGGGACACACCATGGACCCCCTGAAGGTAGTAGAGGATGAGATAATGAAAACAAAATTGAGTGTCATAATGAACAATGCCGCACATCCCCACTTTGACACACCAACACTGAGGACTTCCAACCAATGGATTATTCAGCAGAAGTATGTCAGGAAACGTGACTGAGGGCTCCTTTTGTACCAATAGCAATACACTTGTATAGTGCCTCACAGGAACTGGGACTCCCAAGTTTGAAGTTTTCTATCTTTTGGATTTTCTTCTTTGCTCAGACCATAGTGTGTGTGTGTGTATTTATTTATTTTTGTACATACTTATCTATCTATTTAGGTATTTATTTATTTAAAGAACATTTGTAAAATATCCAAATTCCCCAAAGGGACAAATAAAGTTCTATCTAACACTTAAATTACCAGAGCATTCAAAAAAACTTATAAGCCTGGCCCATCTTAAATCCATTTGCACCTCTCCGTCAGCGTCTTTTGTTTTGTAAATGTGTCAATAAGCCCAAGCAGCAATCAGCCTGCTATCCCATACCTCCCTCGCCGACACAGTCAAAGTTCTCCTAGCTCAAGTCTCTTTTTCTGGGTGTGAGGTGCCTGGAGTTGTATGTTGAACGCATACCTAAAAGATTAACTTTTTTCAAGTTTTAGTACTCACGACAAAATTTTGACATGAAGTGTATAATGTGCGAAGACTGAAGTCCAAATATTAAATAAACACTTTCACAAAAGGTACACATATAACAGAACAAGTGCGCTTTTATTCAAGACTATAACTGAAGAAAAAGAAATCAGGTTAGTGTACTTCATTGTCATGACTTCTTTGGTAGTACAGTGGTAAGAGCTGCTGACTCTTATTCAAAAGGTTGCGGGTTCAAGCCTTCCTGTGTCCCAAAATAAACGTTTTGAGTAGTGAGCTGCTCTTATTGTTACTATTATACAATAAAAACATACACTTGATTTGAGTCTGTAACAGCTGCTGTAAATGTATGGTACTAGTAAAGGCTAGCATTTTTTTTAATTCAGTTTTATTCTCTCAGTCACGTTCACGCTGCCCTGATCTGACACGGCTGTTTTCAAATAAAGACGTGCTATAACAGAGGCAATTCTAAATCGGAGAAAGAGAAGCCCACCCGCAATAAGAGTCAGCAGTTCTTACCGCTGTACTTCTTAAGAAATTATGACAATGACGTACACTATCCCGATTCCTTTTTCTTTGGTTATAGTCTTGAATAAAAGCACACTTATTCTGTTATATGTGTACCTTTTGTGAAAGTGCTTAGTTGATATTTGGACTTCAGTCTTCACACATTATACACTTCATATCAAAATTTTGTCGTTAGTATCAAAACATGAAAAAAGTTTGTCTTTTAGGTATGTGTTCAACATTTCTTGCATTTCCTGTCATCCTACACTTGCATAGATCTTTGTAGACACAGAACACACATGAAATACTTTTGTGTTCCAAATAACGATATATTTTTTAGCCTATACAGCGCTAGGTAACTCATCCCTGATAAACAAAGCTTGAACTGGCAGAACTTTTTGCCCTTTCTGTGGCGATGGAGGGTGTGGGGGATGGGGTCGGGGTGTAATAGCAGGCTGCTTGCTTAGCGACACATTCGCAACACAAATGACGCTCATGGAGAGGTGCGAACAGATTTAAGGTGGGCCGGGCTTATGAGTTTTTCGCAGGCTTTGGCAATTCTAGCATTAAAACCACCTTGTCTGTACCATAACCTCACTTCTGTTTTTGGACTCTTGTCTGTACTGACCTTTCTCTACAAATCTTTGGATTTTCAGCCACTTTCTAATTATATTAGAGGCTGACCCAAAACCTTTTTACTTGTCAAGGCTAGATTATTACCACGTTATATATAATGTTCCACATATTTATTTGTACAATGTTTATGTGAGATGGCTGAGTTAATGGTTGTGTTTTAAATGTTACCTCACAGTCTCTCTGATAAACACATTTTTCTTATCTCATGTCATTTTCTAACCAACCTATTCCAGACCAGGGACATGGATGGTGCTAGAGCCTGTCCTAGCTAGTATAGGGCACAAGGCAGGAAGAAACACTAGACATGGCAACAGACCATCGCAGGTTGACCACAAACAAACACATTAAACATACACACACTTTTTAAAATTGCCCTGTCCCATTTATTGAAAAAGAGTGCCAAGGTGATTCCTTACTCATGCCAGATGAGGCCAGAACAGGCTTAGCACTACTATGAACTTGTACTCGAAAAAATGGATGTGGAAAATGAAGGCATGGCTGATAAGTTAAATCAATTGAAAGCCTCTAAGTCTTAATCTTTCGCCATTCAAAAGCAATAAAACTGCACTAATGTTTTTGCCCCTTGACAAATGTGGAATAAGTGCTCAAAACAACAGTGGTATGTAACAGACACAAGGTTAGCTTAACACTGGACCCTTTATATCAACCCCTATCCAAATATACATAAACTAAAAGCTTTTCCAAAAACTGCCGTCATCCCTTTCTGCACCAGCCATACTCCGTATTAAAGTTATCTCTGGGTGAAGTCAGCTATCATAAAGCAGTTATGCAAGCACAAACATAACACAAGTGCCCATCTTTCTGCATGAGTGAAATCAATAATGTCAGATGGCAAAAGCCAAGGTTTCAGTTTTAATACCAGGCAGTGTAAATCCATTGTCTTCCCATAAACCCTCTGACATATTGGCCCTATCAGAACACCAAGGTAATGGTGTGTCTTTAGACAAGAAATTAATGTGAATTGATTTGTTTTTGTGTTAAAGCATGATTGCTCCCAGAGTGGAATATTAAATGACAAATTGCATTTTACAGCTCACCAGAAATCTGCAAACATTCAAGCATCCGCAAGGTTTTATTATTCTTCAGTTACATTTTTTTGTTTTAGAGATCCGTCTATTATTGAATAAATCAGAAGCAAGAGATGGAAATCCCAATTGCAACTGCATGTTCCATTGCATTTTATTTTATTTGTTAGTATGTTTTATTAACAGAAATCAAGCATGTAACATACCAGGAGATTAAGGACCCATCAGTGCGTTGGTTAAAATTAAATGGCGGTACACAATGACATCAAAGGTAATTGGAGCTTTAAATCTACAATAAAGATTGTCATGGGAGAGCACCAGAGGGAGCTCAGAACTCTTCCTTAATTATTTGGATACTTTTGACTGATTTGCTAAATGTTTGCAAGAAGTTTAGGAAAAAAAAGCTCATTATGAGGAGAGGTAAAAGAGCCTCTCATAAATAATATGACTTCCTCATCAACCAGTCTTTGTTTTACGGTGTTTTATGTGAGCTGAATCACCAAGGATTTAGAGTGCCCTCCAAAATGTTTGGGACAAAGAAACATTTTTCCTTGATTTACTCCTCTGCTCTGCAGTTTAAAATTACAAATTAAACAATTCTGATGTGATTAAAGTGCAGACTGCAGGCTTTCATTTAAGGGGATTTGCATAGATTTCTTCACACCATGTAGAAATGACAGCACTTTTTCTACATGGTCCCCTCATTTTAAGGCACCACAATGTTTGGGACATTTGGCGTCACAGGTGTTTGTGATTCCTCAGGTGGGTTTCATGACTTCACAAGATATCTCAGCTTGCTTCTACCCTTTGGAGTCTGTAGTTGCCATTGTTTAACATGAGGATAACAGCTGTGCTCGTGAAAAGACAAAAAAGCCACTGAGAGGCTGAAAAACAAGAATAAAACCATTGGAGACATCGGTAAAATCTTAGGATGACATAAATCAACTGAATGGAAAATCATTGAGAATAAAAAGCAAGCTGGTGAGCACAGTGATCACAAAAGGACTGGTAGGCCAAGGAAGACCTCCACTGCTGATGACGGAAGAATCCTCACTGTGGTAAAGAAAAAGCCCCAAACGCCTGTCTGACAGATCAGAAACAGTCTTCAGGGGGCAGATGTGTGTGTGTCAGAGATGACTATCTGCTGAAGACTTCATGAACAGAAACACAGAGGCTGCACTGCAAGATGCAAACAACAGGATGGTCAGATTACATTTTGTGAAAAAGGACTTAAAGAGCCTGCAGAATTCTGGGAAAAGGTCTTGTGGACAGACGAGACAAAGATGAACCTGATCATAGTGATGGCAAGAGCAAAGTCTGGAGATGAAAGGGAACTGCCCAATATTCACAGCAGACTACCTCACCTGTTAAACATGATGCTGGGGGTGTTATAGCTTGGGCATGTATGGCTGCCACAGGTCCTGTCACACTTCTCTTCACTGATGATGGAACTGCTGATGGCAGTGGCACAATGAATTCTGAGGTGTTCAGAAATATTTGATCTGCTCAAGGTCCAGTTAAGGCCTCCAAGCTCATTGGACGATGCCTCATTCAATAACAAGATAATGACCCAAATATACTGCTGAGGCAACAAAGGTGTTCGTCAAAACTAAAAAATGGAAAATTCTTGAATCCCCAAGCCAGCCACCCAATTTCAATCCAATTGAGAAGGCCTTCGAAAATCTGGAGAGAAAACGTAAGGGGACAAGCCCCCAAAAGGAGCAGGAGCTGAAGATGGCTGCATTAGAGGGTTGGTAGAGCAGTAACAGGGAAGTCCTCAGCACCTGCTGATGTCTAAGAATCACAGGATTCAAACAGTCACTGCATGCAAGGGATTTGCAACAAAGAACTAAATAAGAAGGCTTTAATAGACCTGCCAATGCTGTGTCTCAAACATTATGGTGTCCTGAAATGAGGGGACCGTGGAGAAAGGTGTTATCGTTTCTACATGGTGTGACCAAAATATCTGCAAATCCCCTAAAACGAAAGTCTGCTATGTGCACTTTAATCACAATGTCTGAATTGTTTGATTTGTAATTTTAAACTGTGGAGCAGGGGGGGTAAATCGAGAAAAATATTTCTTTGTCCCAAATACTATAGAGGGCACTGCATACGACCACTGGAACACAATAACCTTTTGTGCAGTTTAGCAGGGCTCACGTCGTCTTTTATATTGAATAAACAGCTAATTAAGACACAGAAAAAGACATCTAATGGAATACAAACGAGCAAACTTGAGCTTATGGATAAAACTCTTTACATTTTAATAAATAATACTTTTTCCTACAGTGACAACTGTGTGGCTCCATTAGGCACTGTTGACATCACTGAGACATCACATTGATGTCTTTATAAAATTAGGGGTCTAACTGACCTTGTATGAGCACTGATACAGAATAATATTTGAAGATTAAAGTCTCATAAAAGTTATAATTTTAAACCTAGCTACTTTTTATTATCGTTATCCTTGCATAGAAAAGCATTCTCAAATCTGCTTTGTCTAATTACTGGCTGAGACAGTTTGGAGCTTATCCGAGCGAAAGGGCCAACAGCAATCCTAAATGAGGACAACTAAAGACAGTGCCTATAAAAACATATTCATCTGTCGGAAGTTTTCACATTTTATTGTTATATACACTGGATTTAATTTGGCTTTTTTGACACTGATCAACAGAAAAAGCGAGAAAAGATCTTTGCACAGTGGTCTAAATTAATCTACTATATAATAAAACACTAAGGTCTGTGTTTGTGTGTGTGTGTGTGTGTATGTGTATGTGTATGCACAGCACCTCAGAGCAATCTGATTGGTCAGTTTGGCTGTGGTGTGATTGATCAGTTTGGCTGTGGTGATGCGATCAACAGACGAAGTGCAAGTGTGAGACACATGAGAAGGAGTAAAGGTGTAAGAGGCACAATGAGAGTCGCCTTCAGAGAAGGGAGGTATAAAAGTGGACAGAAGATGAGCAACGCACCTTAAAAAAACAGGGTCTGAGAAGAAGGCCTGATAGGAAAGTGCTTGATAGATGGAGCGCCAGGCTAAAGAGGTTCAGATACATGAAAATACCAAGGAAGGGCACTGATATTATTTTTAAATATATTGTATTGCCTATCCTTGACAGGTCATGTGGCTAGTTGTTAATAAAAGACACAAAATAATTGATCGCATTAGTATTTATCTGCTTTAATCCTAGAATGCATGGGACTTTCAACAAACACTATTACATACCTAGGGTCTTTAGAGACCCGGCATATATTTATATTTAAATCAAGAAACAAATAACCATAACTCTCCAAACCTCTATCGTTTTCTCCTGCCTCAATACTTTATTTCTTTTTAAATTCATTTTTAACACTTTATTACTTTTAATTTTTAATATTTATATATAAATACACAATCTTTGTCTGCTACTCAGCACAATATTTGCAGATCAGTTACAGTTTTGTGATCATTGCAGCATGGCTTCTGGCACACACTTCAGCAGTCAACTGTTCTGCAGTCCAGTGAGTCTGAACCTACTGTATGTGGTACCTTCTATGTTCTTGCCCAATTTCTTCTGTATGAAGCTGTTTCAGGTGATGAGACTTCTTCTATTTCACTCTGTGCAGCTGCTACAAATGCCTGACCCTTTCACATTCAAATTCTTCTTCCTCATCTGACCTCTGGCCTTCTACAGTTTCCTACCCAAAACATTCAGGATCTGATGGCATTAGAAGTGCCACTATGCACTGCCTCACTATGCAACGCCATGCATAGAGTTCATATTAAAATATGGCATACAGACAAAAGTGGAAATATGTGTAAGCACAAAAAAATCAGAGTGCAGAATACACTAGCTACTGTGGAGTGGTAGAACATTTCCAGCAGCTTGCTGAATACATCAAAAGACCACAGTCTCCTTAGGAAGTACAGTCTACTCTGTTCCTCCTTGTACAGCACGACTGTGTTGTCAGACCAGTACAGTTTGTTGTTTATGATGACACCCAGGTACTTTTAGAGGTACACCAATTCCACACTGAATGGAGACTGGTCCCAAATGCCCTATGGCATACAGGACGTCCAACACCAGCTCTTTTGTTTTGCTGATGTTGAGTTGCAGGCTGTTCTCCGTGCACTTCAAGACAAAGACCTCCACAACCATCCTGTACTCTGACTTGGCTCCATTATTAATGCAGCCTACGATAGAGGAGTCATCTGAAAATGTATGTCCATGTCAAGTGCTGGTGGAAATCTGTTGTGCAGAGGGTAAACAGGAAGGGAGACTGCACAGTAGCCTGAAGTGCTCCAGTATTACACACCACCATTTCTGAAACACAGACCCTTAGTCTTACAAACTGCTGTCTGTTGGTCAGGTAGTTCAAGGAGATTATTGTGGGGGCATCAAGAGGCAAAGTCCGGAGCTTTTTTCTCGGTCAGTGAGGCAGAATGGTGTTAAAAGCACAGGAAAAATCAAGGAACATGATCCTGAATGTGGTGTTAACATTTTCCAAGTGGCATCAGGCTCTGTGGAGCATGTAGTTTAGAGCACTCTTTACACCTACATGTGTCTGATAGGAAAACTAATAACAAGGTTATAACTAATAATAATTCATAAGGTTCCTAGTCAATCTTCAGTGTTTTTTGTCAAGCGATACACTGTTCAATCACAGCAGCTGCTTTCCACCTTCACCTTCATTATCATCTTCCATGTCTGAACTCTGCTCCTCTACAATTCCCTGACCATAACATTCATGATCTGATGGCATCAGAAGTATCTCTCTGCACTGTGTCTCGCTCTGACCTGTAATCTACTATCAACGACAGGGGCTCGTTCAAGGGCTTGCTGTGCTAATAAGCACAGTGACATTTCTTTTCTTATCTCTTACCTCTCTAAACTCATAAATGCCAACATAATAAATAACATGATAGAAACACAGCTGTAATGAACATATAGAGATACAAAGAAATCCTGAAAAAAGCTACTTTTGTTCAAGCATTATTTACAAACACAGTACTTAAAATGTGCAGGAAAAAAAACTGACACTTTACGACATTCAGGGTTGCTAGCGACTCCATACATTTTAGGCAAATTAATGATCATAAAGAATAATTTTAAACTATTCTGGCATATTTTTGGTAGTAAATTGTTGTGGATGAAATGAATGGGGTATAATTGGAGAAATACATCCACACTGTATCATATGACCCAGAGAGAGCTGTAAATGTGATATCATGGATTGCTAGCTACCCAAGGTATTTATACAAAGGTTAATACGACACCTCTAAACCACCATAGGTACAGCAAATTGGTTTTAGAAATCACAAAATTACTTCAATGGAAATCACATGTCTGATTGTAGTCTAAATTTACTGAATGTGGACGGACCAACTTGTGGAGAGTCAATAATGTGGCCTGACCTATACAATTAAGGAACATGTTAAGCAAGTCAGAGAAAAGCAAAAGTAAGTGTTTCTTTTCTTTTAACATCAGCTTCATCATTAAATAGAAATAGTCAGTGGCACACCAAACATTTGCCTGTCAGATCAAAAGTGGATTCAGTAAGTATTCAGAGCCCTTCACTTTCTGCACAATTTATTGGGTTGCGTATTTAATTTTAAATGGATAATGACAAAGTAAAAGCATGTTTTCCAAAAGGTTTGAAATTGTATTACCAATTGAAAACTGAGATCTGTCATTCGTAGAGGTAGTCAGACTCTAAATTCAGTACTTTGCAGAAGCCCACCTTTGGCACCAACTATAGCTTCAATTGATCTCGGATAAGTCTCTATAAGCTTTGCATATAGGGATTTGGGCTGTTTGTCTGATTGTTCCTGGCAGATCCTTTTAAGCTCCTTTAGATTGGACGGGGAGTGTCTCTAAACTATGATCTCCTGGGCTCTCCATAGATGTTCTATGGAGTTTAAGTCTGGGCTTGGCCTGAGTCACTCAAGGATACTCAGAAACCTGTCCCAAAAGCACGCCAGTGTTGTTTTGGCCATATACTTTTGGTCACTGTCATGTTAAAAGGTGAAACTTCAGCCCAGTGTGAAGTCATGTGTGCTCTGGAGCAGGTTTTCTTCAAGGTCCTCTTTGTGTATGGCTGCATTCATCCTTCCCACATTTCTGACAAGTGCCACTTGCCCGACCACTGAGAATCACTATCCCTAGCATGATGCTGCAACCAGCATGCTTCACCACAGAGAAGGTATTAGTGAGGTGATGAGCAGTGTGTGGATTTTGGCCCAAAGAGTTCAGTTGTCTAATCAGACCAGGGAAGATTTATCCATGTTCTCAAAGTCCTTTACGCTTTCATAGACATTTAACTCAACAGTGGCTTTACTTCAGCCACTCTGCCATAAATACCAGATTGATGAAGTGCTGCTGAGATGGTTGTCCTTCTGACAAGGTACTTCTATCTTGGAAGAGGATTTCTGAAGCTCTGTTAGAGTTACCTTTGGGTTCTTGATCACCTCCTTACCATTGGGTTCTTGATCAACTACTTTCTTATTGGTTACTCATATTTGTCAAACAACCAACTCTAGGAGGAAGCCTGATGGTTCCAAACTTCTTCCACTTCACAATAATTGAGGCCACTGTGCTCCTGGGAACACTCAAAGCTTTCTAAATGGTATTATCCTCTTGCCCTGAACTGTGCCTCACCACAATTTGATTGCAGAGGCCTAAAGAGAGTTTCTTAGAGTTCATAGCTTGGTTATTATCCTGAAATGCAATGTAAATTGTGAGACCTTCTATACACAAGTAAATGTGTGCCTTTCTTAAAGATTTCCAATCAATTCAGTTTCCCACAGGTGGAGTCCAATCAAGTTCTCGACACATCTCAAGAAGAATTAAAGCAAACAGGATGCACCTAAACACAATTTGGAGTGTCACATCAAAGGGTCCGAACACTTACAGTATATGAATGAGAGATTTCTGGTTTAATAAATCTGCAAACCTTTCTGAAAATATGTTTTCACGTTGTTATTACGGGTGGTTGAGTGAAGATTGACAGGTAGAAATGGATCCATTTAGCATTAAATCTACAACAAAATAAAGTGTACAAAAAGTGAAGAGACCTGAGAAATTGCTAACTCCATTGTTTTGTTATTTTTTTATCATCCTATCAGTTCTGTTACAAAAGCGGTAATGAGGAACAGGATACATACAAATTACAAAAAAAAAAAAAACTGTAGATAAGTAAGTTGTGTAGACTGGTTGAAAGATTAAAGTGAGTTAAAGTCAAATGAGGAAACTGGAGACGTATCAGGCTTGAGTAATGGAAGTGGAGCACATCACAAAAGGTAACCGATCAGTAAGGTGTGACCACAGTTGGGATTACTGCCTTATATCTCCTCTTTAGGACCAGTATAGGCAAATATATAAGGTATAATGTACAATCAAATGCAAACCTTCTACTGATGCAATCACCTCTTAAAGCCCAAACTGAAAATGTCTAATTTCAAAATTCACAATTTAGAGTGTCTCCCCAGTCTTGGTCTATAAGTTTGTGTTTGCCGAAACCCCAACTGCCAAACACCATGAAAGAAACTCAGAATAATAGTGTGGGTGGAAGAAGGTCAGTTAAAGATTCTGAAGTCATCTTCCATAAAGTCAGCCGATGTTTGTGTAGGTGAAGTAGGTGGAGTTTACAGAACAGAAAAATTCTGGGGTCACTGGAAAAGACAGCTGAAATTTGTACATTTATGAAGAAAAATATAATTACTAAGTCAAGGAAAAGTATGAAAAGAAATAAAATTACTAAGTGCAAGTGAACCTAAAAAAGATTGATGGATTCAGAGCATTCTTTAAGTGCACAGAAGGGGCACAGTATGCATCCGTATCATTATTTTTGTCATTTGTGTTAATGAAGATTGTTATCAGTTCATATTATAGATTAGATTGTTGTCCATGCATGCATAGTTCATAAAGGCATAGATTGCAAAAAGATGATGTGACATTTATCAATCGATTAACTTATTTAATTAAAGTAATTAAGATTTTCTATAGTAGCTTTCATCTTTCTCATTTCAAAAAATCAAGATTCTTGCAGAATTAATTTTAAAAATAAATTTAATAAAAAAAAAAAATGAAACGGACAACAATACTGCATATTTAACATTTCAAGAAACTGAAAATTCTGTCACATTCCATACACAGGCGGAATGTCTGTTATTCTCAAAATAAATCATGCAAACTTTATGTTTTTTAGAAAAGAAGTAAATGTCAGAATGCAATGATGCCACTGTATGGAACAACACAGTGACAGGAAGATCACCACCAGAAGAAATGAATAATAAATGAAAATGAGTCGCAATGCAGCTTTTTCAAATTACTTTTTGACCAACAGTGTGCACAATGCCTATGCAAATCTAAGATGTAGTGGTTACATTTTTAACAAATGTGTGGTGTTCTGTTGAGGAACGACCCAGTTAGAGAAGATAATGGTGGTTACCCAGACCTCATTACTGCGAAGAGGTTGTGAAGAGGACCCCCCTCATAACAGCTTCAGGGCCCCAACAATGTAGGTCCACCACTGCTGCGCTTGTTTGAGATGTCAGTTTTAGAGGGACTCACCACAGTGTGTGGATCTCGACTGTGTTGTTAACCTGCAATTTTTTCCTATTTATGGGTTATTTATTTATTGTGACTTTTAACCTTCACCATGGACACTGGTTTTATGTTGGGATTATTTATTTAAATGTAATTTCTTGTTGTTCACTAAACACTTTTTGCGCCATCCCTTTCTGTGTGTGAGTGTTCATTGCCCAGTCCCTATTCATTTTATGACTACTGATGCCCAAAGTTTAAGGAAGTATGCCAGCTGCAGCCAACCCGGGCATCACACAGGTATCACTGTATATGTATTTCCCAGATATCGCCACTGCTTGGCTTTGGGCCTATTAAGCAACACTACTACCTTGCCATAATACATTAAGTCAGATGAGGTTCTGTTTGTTCCAGTCCGCTACATATGCACTCTCAGGTATATTTTTTATGTATTGAAAATATTATGGGTTTTATTTCTATCGTTTTCACATCTCGACCCTTCCGATGAAACCTCAATGACCCCACCTTCTAGTTTTTGTCTGATAATTGAATCAGAAAGGCACACATATTGCCTACAACTAAAAACGATTGTAATGTGCCATGGGCATATTTGTTCATTGGAACAATTAAATTGCACCTTCTTTTGTGCCTAGTGTAAAAGATATGATTAACAACAGATGAAGAGTTGGTGGACCACCTTGGTGACCCTGTATAATTGTATGTTGAGTAACAACAACAACAAATACAATAATACTGGGAGCAAGGTGACTGTTTAATGGGTTAAGAGGTCAGGAAGCAGGAATGGGAGGGGTCAGGATGACAGACAATGGAAATGAAGTCAACAATGGAGGAGCTGACAGTGAGAGAGAGAGAAGAAGAAGAACAAGAGGCATTAGCACACAGCACCAACCACTGGTCCGGCGGGTAATTACTGTCACCAAAGCCCTTCTCCCATGCACACACATTATTCTTTCAATTTATAATGTTTACAGATATTATTATAGCTCTCAGAGAATTAAACTTAAGACTGAACATATTAATCTCATTCTTTTTACTAAAAGAAAAAAAAAAGTTTTGGTTTTTCTCTGAATAAAATTGTATACTTCTTTCTTAAAACATTCATCATTTTAAACCATTATTAATTCAACAATGTGAAACTGGGTGATAGTACTTTTTTATCATTATATATATTTTTATCACTACATATATTTTTCAGTTTTTGCCAGGGCACCATTTGCTTCCCTAATACATACAGTTGCGACTGTAACTATTGCTTATCTCCATTTCAAATTTGAATTAATTTTGAAATGAGTTTATACCAAAATCGAACCAGTTTTTACCTTTCTTCCTATTTGTTAAGGTTGTCTACTTTTCTTTATTATTTTTTTTTTCCTTCATATTGACAGGTAAATCTGGAGCTTCTAACAGTCGGAGTTCCAGAGCCCCTGTGTAATTTGTACAATAATCAATTTCTATCCTGCTGATAATATGGGACACCTGGAGTTTTTATTATGGCTACTGGTATATTTTATAACTGCTATTCTTTTTCCTGAGGTGAACAATGAAGACTTGCTTTAAACACTTCATATATTAGCATTCTTGTATTATTATTGGCATTAAGTTTTGCTTAAATAATTTGTGTTAGTAATGATATAATATTAATATTTCAGAGTTTACTTTAAAAGCAGGTCTGGCTGGAACTGGAGCTGCAAGTAATTAAGTATTTTTCAGGACAGTGGCTGGGCTTTAAAATCCCCTGGCACAAAGACCACTTGCATTAGCAATGGTTGTAACCATGACAGTAAAATTACGCTCTCATCACCTGGGGGGCACGATCCCCCTTCAGAGTACTTTTTAAATGATTTGTTCACCCATTCTGATATTTGGCAGTAATTTGGCCTTGTATGTAATACAAACCAGCCCCCTGCTAGACATTAGAATTAATGGCTAACCTGCAGCTGGGAGTGGGGACTAAAGACAACTGAGGACCACTAAAGGATTTCCAGAGGCTTGATCTGAACATATAGGGAAGCAGTACCCGATGGGGCTTAAAAACCCTTTTCCTCGATGCAGCCACTAAACTTAGAGTCGGAATGAGAGGGGGAGAAAGAGTCAAGTGGTGGGAGTAAAGATTGGCTGGTGGTCTGGTAATTAAGGGATGGACGATGTGACCCAGGTGGGTTATGTTGTGTGTGAACATAGGCAAGGACTCAAAGATAGATGGGCATACAGGAAATGTTTAGACAGACAACCTGCACTGCAAAAAAAAATGAATATGCAAAAACTAGACAAAAAAAAAACTTTAAATGGGAATTATTCTGCTTTTATTTAGCAAAAAAATCTGCCAATGGGGTAAGTCAAATGTACTAAACAGTTAACAATACAAATTTTTTGATAAGTCAACAATTCTTACAATAAGGAAAAAAAGAGTAGCGTGGATGGTAGGAACTGTAAACCCACACCAGGCGCCGATCTTCAAAGGGCGCAGATCGACAACGTGGTTGTTTCGGGTTAAAAAGAAGAAAAAAATTAATGAAAACATTAATGTAAGAGACAATCTTAGAAAGTTAAAGCTTTGGGTTAGTGTTTGCTTCATTGGAATAGAATATAAATGTATTTCATAGTCATAGACAACGGTATAGTCTTTTGCCTCTCTGAGTTAATAAGAGATAGAACTTTCTGGCTATAGCTAAGATACACTGATAGATAGATAAATAGATACTTTATTAATCCCAAGGGGAAATCCACATAATCCAGCAGCAGTATACTGGTACAAAAAACAATATTAAAGAGTAATAAAAATGCAGGTAAAAACAGACAATAACTTTGAATAATGTTAGCATTTATTCCCCCGGGTGGAATTAAAGAGTCGCATAGTGAAGGGGAGGAACAATCTCCTCAGTCTGTCAGTGGAGCAGGACGGTGACAGCAATCTGTCGCTGAAGCTACTCCTCTGCCTGGAGATGACACTATTGATGTTGAAGGACGCCAACCTTCTAAGAAAGTATAGTCGGCTCTGTCCTCTCTTGCACAGAGCATCGGTATTGGCAGTCCAGTCCAATTTATCATCCAGCTGCACTCCCAGGTATTTATAGGTATGTACTCTCTGCATAGTCACCTCTGATAATCACGGGGTCCATGAGGGGCCTGGGCCTCCTAAAATATACCACCAGTTCCTTGGTCTTGTTGGTGTTCAGGTGTAAGTGGTGTCATGGGCGGCTGGGGGTAGAGCCCAGCCGGGACGCCCGAGGGAACCGAAGGAGGGCTGGTGCCTCCTCCCGACCACGAGGGGGCAACTGCCTTGGTTTTGTTGGTGGCCTCGGGTAAGGGGCTTGGAAGCCCAACCCTGTTGGGGCCCGTGGCCGCACCCCGGTGCCTGAAGAAACCTGGAGCCCAGCACTACCGCCACACCAGGAAGTGCTTGGGGGAAGAGGAGCACGAACACCCAGAGGACTTCCGGCTACACAGTTGGTGCTTCCGCCACATGGGGGTGTGTCGGCGGAAGCTCCTCAGGAAGCACCTGGAGCCCATCCGGGCGTGCATAAAAGGGGCCGCCTCCCTCCAGTCGACAGCAAGAGTCACATGGAAGTGGACGGAGCTTGGAGGAGAGGGGAGGAGTGGAGGCGGTCTGAGGACTGAGCAAGGCATTATTGTGCGGCCAGGACTTGAAGGGGTGATTGGTGCTGCGGCACTGGGTTTGTGCACTTTATTTGTAAGATAGTTGTAAATAAACACGTATGTGGTGAAACAACATGTCTACCTGTCTGTGTCCGGGCTGTACCCCACAGTGGTTTGAGTTACACCATTTAACAAAGTCTTTGATTAGCTTCCTGTACTCCTCCTCCTGCCCACTCCTGATACAGCCCACGATAGCAGTGTCATCAGCGACCTTTTGCAGTGGCAGGACTCCGAGTTGTATTGGAAGTCTGATGTATATAGGAGTATATAGGAGTGTATATATACACTGTGTTATTTGAGTCAGTTGTTGTTTCGAACAGGTCCCAGTGCTAGCAGGGAGTGAAAGACCCATTTTTAACATAGAAATGCGATAGGCATACAGTTTCCTGACCATTCTTAAATGGTTCAGAAATGTTTAGAAGTGATTTGTAACAATTAGTAATGAAACAAAATTTATAAGCGTTGAACAGAATTAATTGCTGTATCAATTGTGTGAACTGTTTTACTTTGAATTTTTACTAAAGGTTTTAAAAACGAACATATTTTGTCTGTGAAATCATTTTGACACGTCAGGCTTTTGCTGAATCCCATTTACTGTACAAGCTGGAGCTACTGAAATTTGGTAATTTAGGGTAAACACAGCTACAATTAATATCACTGAAAATTAAATAACAATACATTCTATTTATTCGTAGGCACCTTTCTAAACACTCAAGGACACCGAACAATACATGAAACACACATTATAAACAAAACTAAAATACAAAATTTAAAATCAGACAGAGTAATTGTAGTCAAAGAGAGAAAGCAGTCTTAAAGAAATGAGTTTTAAGTTTAGGTTTGAAAAGTGAGAATTCAATATTTCTAAGCTCAGATGGTAATGAGTTCCAGAGCTGGGGAGCAGAGCAACTGAATGCTGTGCTCCCCATGGTGGTTAGACGGGTGAAGGGAACAGTCAAGTGGATGGATGAAGAGGATCTAAGGGTGCGGGAGGGAATGGCAACATGGAGGAGGTCAGACAAATATGGAGGGGGAAGGTTGTGGAGAGCCTTAAAAGTTAACAGAAGAATTTTGAATTGAATGTGTAACTTAACTTGAAGCTGGTGAAGCTGCTGTCGTGGCGAAAAATTCATCATCAGAAGGCATTTTACCTAAAAATAAAGGCTATTAGGACTCGAGATAGACAGACAGAATTTTAAGGCTTTAATGCAATAAATCAACACAAAAATAACAAGGACTCAACCCAATACGGCCAAATTGAGCTGAGCCCTGAACATTACAGCAATTGAAGTTTTTATAACAATTTCTTATCATTTTGGCCTCGTTCGATTAACTCATTCTGCACCTGGTTTTACTGTCCATTATTCCTCTTGGTGTCTGTTCGGCTTATTTTGATTGGTCTAAGACTGGGTGGATGGCTTCCTCTTACCATCTTTGGGCTTTTCTTATGTCATTTCCGATCTTTTCTGACCTCGCTCGAATGAGCTCTCCTGCTCATCTTCTCTGACTCCCTTCTACTCCTGTCCGGCCAAACCTTGAGTTTCCATAGGAACCCTTATTATCTCCTTACTTTTCCTATCACTGGCCCCCTCATGGAATTTGTTATTTTTCTATGCTGTTCCCATTTTCTCTAACTGGCCAAAGCCTCAATTCCATATATGGGTTTCCTCTCATCATTTGCTCTCTTAAACCTTCCAAACTTTTTATAATAGTGACCTGAAGCTTAATCTTTAATTAAAAAGAAATATAGTATGTGCTTTCATTTAATCATTGCTTGGCATGCTTGATTTGTCTTAATTTCTACACATTCTTCTAGTAGTTTTGCTAATGCCTGAATTTACTAAGATTTTCTCTTCATGCATTATGTCAACGTGACCCTACTTATAGCAAAAGCCTTTTGTTGCCTTTCTGGTGATTCATCAGCCCAGCTGCTTTTTGATACAAGCCTTTCAGAGGCATCTTCTCTGTGTTATTACTTCCTAGCCTTGAATCACAGGTGTTCTCAAACTCTTATCCTGTCCAAAACTGGTTTCAGTGTATCAATTTGCTGTTCTTTTTACTTACTCTGGAAATTTTACTGTAAGCCTAAAAAATAATGCAATATAACTGATTTTTTAGTTAACTATTTGCTTGACCTATCTTATTTGTTTAACATTCTAATTTATGCTTAATCTTAATATTTTAGAAGGTTTTAATTACTTTTTATGGCTCTATATGTTAATTTGCTATTATCTATGTTAATATAAAAATTTTCCTTCTACACTGCAAAACGGGAGTGATATGGTGAATAGAGGAGGTTTTAGTAATGATGCGGGTGGGCAGCTGAATTCTGGACCAGTTGAAGCTTATAAAGAGATTTGTGAGAAAGACCAAAGAAGAGGGAATTGCAATAATCAAGACGAGAAGTGACAAGGCTATGAACAAGTATAGCAGTGGTGTGGCGAGTGAGGGATGGGGGGCGAATACGATTAATGTTACGCAAGTGGAAATAAGCAGACTGGGAGATGTTACTGATATGGGGCTGAAAAGATAAAGTACTGTCAAGGATGACACCCAGACTATTGACCTGTGGGGAAGGGAAGACAGAGGAATTATCAATAACAAATTATCAGTTTTGGATAATGTTCTCCATTGAGCAGAACCTCAGTTTTGTCACTATTTAATTTAAGAAAATTTAAAGAAAACCAGGATTTGATTTCTGCTATGCAATCAATAAGTGAGGAGAGTAGAAAGGAAAAAATAGGTTTGCTAGTGAGGTAGAGCTGGGTGTCATCAGCCTAACAGTGGAAGCTAATGTATTTCCGGCGCCGCATCCGAGTGGCAGCCTTTCCAGCAGCTCCGTATACGACTTTATCTTTTTAACTTTTTATCTCTATTTTTCTCTATTTCACTGATCACTTCTACCACTTTCTTTTATGTGGAATTGCTCCCTGGACACTTTTTACACATTTTTACTATTTTACTATTTGACATGGATTTTACACTCTGAGAATCGCCTATTCAAGTAGTCAGCTTAAAGCACTGAGAAGAAATGCTTATGCGGTGTGGTTCCTTATTTACCTGACGAGGTAAGAAGGCGATATCGGGCAGCCGAGCGGCAAAGATAAAAAATAAGATTAAATCGAGACAACTTGAGAGAAAATGGCGTTATAAACCGTCGGTGCCTTCTGTGATCCTGGGAAATGTAAACTCACTACCAAATAAGATCGACGAACTGGCTGTGCTGGTGAAAATGTCAGAACCTACAGAGAATGCAGCTTGCTGTGTTTTAGTGAAACGTGGCTAACGTCTATCATCCCAGATGCTAACGTGGAGCTACCCGGGTTTAGCACAGTTAGAGCGGACAGAGACGCAAGTACCTGTGGAAAGAAGAAAGGAGGAGGACTCGCTCTCTATGTCAATACAAAGTGGTGCAACTCAGGACATGTAAACGTTAAAATCTCCACTTGCTGCAGGGACATCGAACTGTTGGCCGTAAGTCTGCCCCTATTACTTGCCCAGAGAGTTTGGACACGTGATTGCTGTTATTGTTTACATCCCCTCAAGCGACGCGGAGATGGCGAGTGACATCATCCATTCCGCAGTTGCTAAGTTACAAACGCAGCACCCTGAGGCACTTGTGCTAATCGCTGGAGACTTTAACCATGTAACGCTGGACAAAACATTACCTGCCTTCTCCCAGTATGTGGATTGTAACACTCGGGGAAACAGGACTATTGACCTACTATATGCAAGCGTTAAAGACGCATACAGCGCCACCCCACTGCCTGCGCTTGGGAAAGCAGATCATAACCTGGTTCTGCTTCAGCCTCAATACAAACCAAGAGTGAAGGCGCTACCTACAACCACACGCTCATTCAGGAAGTGGTCCCCTGAGGCAGAGCAGGCTCTGAGAGACTGCTTTGGAACTACAGACTGGGATATATTGCTGGTCACATAGTGAGAACATTGAAGAGGCTGTTGAATGCACAACTGATTACATCAACTTCTGTATGGACATTGTAGTTCCAGTAAGAACAGTATGCTGCTATGCTAACAACAAGCCATGGATTACAAGTGACATCAAGGGCCTTTTGAACCAGAAGAAAAGGGCTTTTAAAGGTGGTGATAAGCATGAGCTGAAGTGCGTGCAGAAGGAACTCCGAGTCCAGCTCAGGGCGAAAGAGCAGTACAGGAGAAAGCTGGAGCAGAAGTTGCAGAACAACAGCATGAAGGAAGTGTGGGATGGGATGAAGATTATCACTGGCTGCAGCTCAAGCGGGTGCGCCATCGAGACAGACGTGGAGAGAGCAAACCAAATGAACAACTTCTTTAATAGGTTTGATCACAGTAACCCACTCTCACCTCGAGTACTGCATCCTCCAACCATCCTTCTGCTGATACCAGCATAGGTGAGACATCCCCACCCACAATTACAGCAGCCCAGGTGAGCAGAGAGCTGAAAAGACTTTGTGCCAGCAAAGCAGCGGGTCCAGATGGTGTATCGCCACGACTGCTGAAGGCCTGTGCGTTGGAACTGGGGAGTCCTCTACAGCGCATCTTCAACCTGAGCCTGGAACAGGGGAGAGTCCCAAGGCTTTGGAAAACATCTTGTATCACTCCTGTCCCAAAGGTATCACGTCCTAGTGAGCTGAATGACTTCCGGCCTGTTGCTCTGACGTCACATCTGATGAAGACCATGGAGCGGCTGCTGCTTCACCACCTGAGGCCACAGGTCCGCCACGCCCTCGACCCTCTGCAGTTCGCATACCAGGAGAAGGTGGGAGCGGAGGATGCCATCATCTATATGCTTCATCGATCCCTCTCCCACCTGGACAGAGGCAGTGGTGCTGTAAGAATTATGTTTTGGACTTCTCTAGCGCCTTCAACACCATCCAACCTCTGCTCCTTAGGGATAAGCTGACTGAGATGGGAGTAGATTCACACCTGTGGCATGGATTGTGGACTATCTTACAGACAGACCTCAATATGTGCGTCTTGGGAACTGCAGGTCTGACATTGTGTCAGCAATACAGGGCGCCGAGGGGACTGTACTTTCTCGGTCCTGTTCAATCTATATACATCAGACTTCCAATATGACTCGAGTCCTGCCACGTGCAAAAGTTCGCTGATGACACTGCTATTGTGGGCTGCATCAGGAGTGGGCAGGAGGAGGAGTACAGAAAGTTAATCAAAGACTTTGTTAAATGGTGCGACTCAAACCACTTACACCTTAACACCAGCAAGACCAAGGAGCTGGTGGTGGATTTTAGGAGGCCCAGGCCCCTCATGGACCCTGTGATCATCAGAGGTGACTGTGTGCAGAGGGTGCAGACCTTTAAATATCTGGGAGTGCAGCTGGATGACAAATTGGACTGGACTGCCAATACTGATGCTCTATGTAAGAAAGGTCAGAGCAGACTATACTTTCTGAGAAGGTTGGCATCCTTCAACATCTGCAGTAAGATGCTGCAGATGTTCTACCAGACGGTTGTGGCGAGTGCCCTCTTCTACGCGGTGGTGTGCTGGGGTGGCAGCATAAAGATGAAAGACGCCTCACGCCTGGACAAACTTGTTAAGAAGGCAGGCTCCATTGTAGGATTAAAGTTGGACAGTTTAACATCTGTGGCAGAGCGACGGGCACTAAGCAAACTCCTGTCAATCATGAAGAATCCACTGCATCCACTTAACAGTGTCATCTCCAGGCAGAGGAGTAGCTTCAGTGACAGACTTTTGTCACTGTCCTGCTCCACTGACAGACTGAGGAGATCGTTCCTCCCCACACTATGCGACTCTTCAATTCCACCCGGGAGTAAATGCTAACATTAATTTTATTTTAATTTTTTCATTTTTATTATTATTTAATTTAATATTGTTTCTTTGTATCAGTATACTGCTGCTGGATTATGTGAATTTCCCCTTGGGATTAATAAAGTATCTATCTATCTATCTATCTATCTATCTAATGTTATATTTACGAAAGATACTGTTGAGGGGAAGGAAGTAAATAATGAAAAGGAGGGGCCCTTGGTAAATTAGTAAAACTTTTATAGATATCTCACTTTACATTTTACGATTTTGTAAACAAATGTGTTTATATTGTCTTTCACAATCACATCTGAATTATTGGAAATAAAAGTGCAGTTCTAAGTATAATAACAATGAGAATGACGTATTGCTTGATAACCGCCATGCCACTAATATGTAAAGACATAACTGAGTGATGCGCGCCTTTATTGTCAGAACTGTGATGCACAACCAGCCATTACAATTTTGATGAAACTTCATATTAGAGTTCCAAATACGGTCCTTTGAATCTAATTAGATTTTGATTAAGCCTGATAGGGCGGAAAGTGTTTGACTGTAATTTTTTTCTGTCCTGAATCTTTTTTTTTATGTATTAAGTTTTTTTTTTATCAAAAGTATTGTAATTTGGGGGCGGCATGGTGGCGCAGTGGTAGCGCTGCTGCCTCGCAGTTAGGAGACCCGGGTTCGCTTCCGGGTCCTCCCTCGATGGAGTTTGCATGTTCTTCCCGTGTCTGCATGGGTTTCCTCCGGGCGCTCCGGTTTCCTCCCACAATCCAAAGACATGCAGGTTAGGTGGATTGGCGATTCTAAATTGGCCCTAGTGTGTGTTTGTGTGTGTCCTGCGGTGGGTTGGCACCCTGCCCAGGATTGATTCCTGCCTTGTGCCCTGTGTTGGCTGGGATTGGCTCCAGCAGACCCCCGTGACCCTGTGTTCAGATTCAGCGGGTTAGAAAATGGATGGATGGATATTGTAATTTGTTAATGTAAATAAATAAAATGCAAAAATAATAATTTTTTGTTTTCGTTGTAAATACAATAAATTTGTTTTATCCATATTAATTGAAGAAGTGCGCTGTAATAAACAGACAACACAAGGATAAAGATTTGGGGTTTTCTGGCCCCGTATACTGTACAGTTTGCAATAAATTTCCTCCAAGGTCAGTGATTAAGCATAAAGCATACAAAAGACAGTGTGCATATGAACATTTATAGGGTGGGACTGGAAATTGATGAATAGAATGCTGGGAAGGAACCGAGGTGCTGTATGGGAGCCATGACGTCATCTAAGGTGGACCAGGGGAAATGGCTGAACGTGGAAGTGGTGGCGCGTCATTAGGGAATTCCATGTAGACTACGGCGGTGTTGTTTCTGTCTTTCTGTGAAAATAAAAGAAAGAGAGGTTAGTAACCCCCATTTGTCCCCTGTCGCGATATGTTACGCTGCTCATTGGGTCCTGTGACAGATAGGGGGCGCTGTCGTCCCCTTGAACCCTCAGATCAGACAGCAGACACCAGGTAAAAGTCCAATAATTATTTATTCGGACTATAATACAGTGCACAAGCAACCTCCTCTCCACAATAACAACAACAACAACAACATTTATTTATATAGCACATTTTCATACAAACAGTAGCTCAAAGTGCTTTACATAATAAAGAATAGAAAAATAAAAGACACAATAAGAAAACAAAATAAATCAACATTAATTAACATCGAATAAGAGTAAGGTTCAATGGCCAGGGGACAGAAAAACAAAAAACTCCAGGCGGCTGGAGAAAAAATAAAATCTGTAGGGATTCCAGACCATGAGACCACCCAGTCCCCTCTGGGCATTCTACCTAACATAAATGAAACAGTCCTCTTTGGATTTAGGGTTCTCACAGAAGGGCTTGATGATGATGATGGTCACGTAGACTTCTGCCTTTTAATCCATCCATCATTGTTGGAGCATCATGAAGCTTTGAGTAGGTGGAGGTGGAGCAGGCCACCACCACAAAGAAACCGGAAAAAGAAACAGAAAAGAGAGTAGGGGTCACTACGGATTTTAGAGCCTGCATGAATAGTTATTATGAAGAATTGAACATACAGAGTATCAGGATTAAGTTAAAAAGGCCATGTTAAAGTAATGTGTTTTCAGCAATATTTTAAACTGCTCTACTGTATCAGCCTGGTGAATTCCTATTGGCAGGCTATTCCAGATTTTAGGTGCATAGCAGCAGAAGGCCGCCTCACCACTTCTTTAAAGTTTTGTTCTTGGAATTCTAAGGAGACACTCATTTGAGGATCTGAGGTTACGATTTGGAATATAAGGTGTCAGACATTCCGATATATAAGATGGGCGAGATTATTTAAGGCTTTATAAACCATAAGCAGAATTTTAAAGTCAATCCTGAATGACACAGGTAACCAGTGTAGTGACATCAAAACTGGAGAGATGTGCTCGGATTTTCTTTTCCTAGTTAGGATTCTAGCAGCTGCATTCTGCACTCGTTGCAAGTGATTTATGTTTTTTTGGGTAGTCCTGAGAGGAGTGCGTTACAGTAATCTAGTTGACTGAAAACAAACGCATGAACTAATTTCTCAGCATCTTTCAATGATATAAGAGGTCTAACTTTACTTATGTTTCTTAAGTGAAAAAATGCTGTCCTAGTGATCTGATTAATATGCGATTTAAAATTCAGATTACAGTCAACAATCACCCCTAAGCTTTTTACCTCCGTCTTGACTTTTAATCCTAATGTATCCAGTTTATTTCTAATAGCCTCATTGTATCCATTATTGCCAATCACTAAGATTTCAGTTTTCTCTTTATTTAACTTGAGAAAGTTACTATTCATCCATTCTGAGATACAAGTCAGACATTGTGTTAGTGAATCAAGAGAATCGGGGTCATCAGGTGCTATTGATAAGTACAGCTGTGTGTCATCAGCATAGCTGTGGTAGCTCACGTTGTGCCCTGAGATAATCTGACCTAACGGAAGCATGTAGATTGAGAACAACAGCGGACCCAGGATAGAGCCTTGTGGAACACCATATTGGATATCATGTGTCTTCGAGTTGTAATTACCACAACTAACAAAATATTTTCTCCCTGTCAGGTAGGATTCAAACCAATTTAAGACACTGCCAGAGAGGCCCACCCATTGACTAAGGCGATTTCTAAGAATGTTGTGATCAATGGTGTCAAATGCAGCACTCAGATCTAAGAGGATGAGAACAGATAAATGGCCTCTGTCTGCATTCCCTCGCAAATCATTTACTACTTTAACGAGTGCAGTTTCTGTGCTGTGATTTGTTCTAAAACCCGACTGAAACTTATCAAGAATAGCAGGTTTATTGAGGTGGTCATTTAACTGCATAATGGCTGCCTTCTCCAGAACTTTACTTAAGAAAGGCAGGTTAGAGATGGGTCTAAAATTTTCAAGAGCCGAGGG
Organism: Polypterus senegalus; assembly: GCF_016835505.1. Classification (NCBI taxonomy): domain Eukaryota; kingdom Metazoa; phylum Chordata; class Cladistia; order Polypteriformes; family Polypteridae; genus Polypterus; species Polypterus senegalus. The sequence continues at coordinate 14,983,582 of NC_053158.1, forward strand.
GTCAAGATTATGTTTCTTAAGAAGGGGTTTAACTACAGCATCTTAAGACAGTCTGGGAAGACCCCTGTATCTAATGACGAATTTACTATGTCAAGAACATTATCAATTAGCACGCCTGATACTTCTTTGAAAAACCTTGTTGGTATTGGGTCAAGGATGCAGGTGGAGGATTTTAATTGAGAGATTATTTTTTGTAAATCAGGTAAATCTATCCTAGTGAAAGAGTATAATTTGTTTATAACAGGATGCTGGGGTTTAGGAGGATCCTTAGTGTTGGAGGGATATACTATGTTATTTCTAATATGATTAATTTTTTGATTGAAAAATACAGCGATAGCGTCACAGGTTTTACTGGAAGAACTTAGGAGGCATTCATTTGAGTTACCTGGGTTTAGTAGGCGATCAATTGTAGAAAATACTCATACAATACACAATCAATACTATAATAAATCACTAATCAATAAATCCTCCACTCCCAAATGAGTTGCCACCCTGCCACCCAGCTCAGCTCACTCGTCTGGGATCTCCCATAGTCTTTTATATTCACTGACCCGGAAGTGTTTCCAATCCCTCAGTCCATGTGACTTCTTATCACTTCCGGGTCAGATCAAAAGTCCTCTTCTTCATCCTGGAAGTACCTCATTTCTCCTGTCACTGTGACTAAGACGTACTTCCGGGTTATAGGGCACGTAACAGTCCTTGGGCCTCCCTGCAGCGTCCTCTAAGGGCCCCTGTGGTATCCAGCAGGTCTGTGGATGAAAACTCCATTGTCCATCATTCTTTTCTGGCATTTGGGGCACCTCCATGCTGCAGGGAGAGCTCTACCTGGTGGCCTGGGGGTATTGGCTGGGATGACTGGCCGGCCATAGTCCACAGTCTTTACGTTTATGTCGGCTAACTCTCTCCACTTACCAGTCATACTGCCAACATTCAAAGCTCCTACCCTCAGTTCCACTCTTTTTACCTTCCTCCTCTCCTTCTGCCTCTGTACACGTCTCCCCCCTCTTCTTGTCCTTCTTTAGCCAACAGTAGCCCAATTTCTGCCAGCACCCTGTTGGCTAACAGTACTGGTGGCGGTCGCTGTTAACCCGGGGCTCGGCCAATACGATATGGAAATTTGAATTGTTGTCCACATGTTGATTTGGCAAAATTTTACACTGGATGCCTTTCCTGACATAACCCTCCCCATTTATCTGGCTGGCTTAGGACCAACACGAAGACACAACTCTTCACCAAAAGCACAATGACAAATCTCAAAGCAAAATGCAAGAATAGATGGTAATACTCACTAAATACAGAACTAGCAGATTTGATCAAATACATCAAAAAAACTAAGTATAAACTAATTAACATAAATGAAAAAGTGCAATATCTGTCCATTAGCTAATTTTGAGATTCACAGATTGCAGGCCCTGCCAGAAAAAATAAAAATTCCCCTGAAGGATTAACAAAGTATATCAAATAAAATCAAAAGTAAAGAATGACTGACCAGCTAACTACGTAACGCAGGAAGACCTTCCACCTGAGCACCAGGCCCATTGGGTGTGTAGTCTTTGAGGAGAAGTGCTGCTATCCATCCAGGCTGTATTTGTGGTAAATGCCACACCCAAATACAGTGGTGTGAAAAACTATTTGCCCCCTTCCTGATTTCTTATTCTTTTGCATGTTTGTCACACAAAATATTTCTGATCGTCAAACACATTTAACCATTAGTCAAACATAACACAAGTAAACACAAAATGCAGTTTTTAAATGATGGTTTTTTATTATTTAGGGAGAAAAAAAAATCCAAACCTACATGGCCCTGTGTGGAAAAAGTAATTGCCCCCTTGTTAAAAAATCATCTAACTGTGGTGTATCACACCTGAGTTCAATTTCCGTAGCCACCCCCAGGCCTGATTACTGCCAACCTGTTTCAATCAAGAAATCACTTAAATAGGAGCTGCCTGACACAGAGAAGTAGACCAAAAGCACCTCAAAAGCTAGACATCATGCCAAGATCCAAAGAAATTCAGGAACAAATGAGAACAGAAGTAATTGAGATCTATCAGTCTGGTAAAGGTTATAAAGCCATTTCTAAAGCTTTGGGACTCCAGCGAACCACAGTGAGAGCCATTATCCACAAATGGCAAAAACATGGAACAGTGGTGAACCTTCCCAGGAGTGGCCGGCCGACCAAAATTACCCCAAGAGCGCAGAGACGACTCCTCCGAGAGGTCACAAAAGACCCCAGGACAACATCTAAAGAACTGCAGGCCTCACTTGCCTCAATTAAGGTCAGTGTTCACGACTCCACCATAAGAAAGAGACTGGGCAAAACGGCCTGCATGGCAGATTTCCAAGACGCAAACCACTGTTAAGCAAAAAGAACATTAGGGCTCGTCTCAATTTTGCTAAGAAACATCTCAATGATTGACAAGACTTTTGGGAAAATACCTTGTGGACTGATGAGACAAAAGTTGAACTTTTGGAAGGCAAATGTCCCGTTACATCTGGCGTAAAAGGAACACAGCATTTCTGAAAAAGAACATCATACCAACAGTAAAATATGGTGGTGGTAGTGTGATGGTCTGGGGTTGTTTTGCTGCTTCAGGACCTGGAAGGCTTGCTGTGATAGATGGAACCATGAATTCTACTGTCTACCAAAAAATCCTGAAGGAGAATGTCCGGCCATCTGTTCGTCAACTCAAGCTGAAGCGATCTTGGGTGCTGCAACAGGACAATGACCCGAAACACACTAGCAAATCCACCTCTGAATGGCTGAAGAAAAGCAAAATGAAGACTTTGGAGTGGCCTAGTCAAAGTCCTGACCTGAATCCAATTGAGATGCTATGGCAAGACCTTAAAAAGGCGGTTCATGCTAGAAAACCCTCAAATAAAGCTGAATTACAACAATTCTGCAAAGATGAGTGGGCCAAAATTCCTCCAGAGCGCTGTAAAAGACTCATTGCAAGTTATCACAAACGCTTGATTGCAGTTATTGCTGCTAAGGGTGGCCCAACCAGTTATTAGGTTCAGGGGGCAATTACTTTTTCACACAGGGCCATGTAGGTTTGGATTTTTTTTTTCTCCCTAAATAATAAAAAACATCATTTAAAAACTGCATTTTGTGTTTACTTGTGTTATATTTGACTAATGGTTAAATGTGTTTGATGATCAGAAACATTTTGTGTGACAAACATGCAAAAGAATAAGAAATCAGGAAGGGGGCAAATAGTTTTTCACACCACTGTATACCTGCTTTGCTTCAGCTATAGGCATATTGATGGTTTAAAATTATAATGAGTGAATTAAAAGTTGCATCTCTTCCTCTACTTCATTTCTGTATATTCTGTTAACTGCCTGGGTAAGTTAATGATAAATGAATTGGTTTGGGTTGTCGGTGATTTTGTGTCAGTATAAGAAACCACAGCCTAATAGATAAAGGGTTGGGATTCAACTGGGAATATTATAGGTAAAGTGGGGTCTCTCTGTGACATGCCAACATCAAAACACTGATCCTGGTTCACGTTGTAAGTATCTCTGTTTCAGCTTATTACCAAGAATACATTCTTATCAGCATTCATTTCTCCTCATTACTTAAAGTTCTCTGACTCTTTATCCCCTGACAATCAGCATTGTGAGTTAAAATGGGGATTGTAGCCTTGGAGTTGTAGAGACGGCAATTGGTTTCTAAAAAAACAGCACAGTGACAGGTGGTGTTATAAACCCCATTTCTAAAGCTGAACATTTCAAGAAGCTCAGAATGAGGGTATGCGGCTTGAAAAAGTAACATTAGAAAATATATTTATTTATAATGTGTGCCATATTTTATTGTTTGGCTATGTCAGTAAGCCAATTCCAAACTCACTTCATCCTGAACAAGGTCACTGGAGACTATCTCAGCTAGCGTAGGGTGCACTGGACAGGGTGCCAGTCCAATCCTGGGCAAAGACACACCCACACCCACACACACACACACAAAGCATATACTAAGGCCAAGTATGTGACGCCAGTCCACCTGAACAACATGTCTTTGGACTGTGGGAGGAAACCATAGTACTAGGAGGAAACCTACGCAAACATGGGGAGAACACAGGGTGAATGGGCAAAATCCACGAAGAATGAGCCTGGGGTGCAAACCATAGTTTCCTTAGTGTGAAGCAGCAATGGTACCACTGTAACACCCTATTTGACTATGGACAACACAGAATTTAAGACACAAGACATGGTTCGTCATAGGTGAATTTACAGTTATCCACTCATAAACTTTAAACTATTACCATCAAAGTGAAGAAGGAAAAGGCAAGTTCAAAAGTTTGGAAAAATAGATGAAAGGTCAGAAGATAAAGAAAAGAATTAGTTGAGAAAATGTGTTTTTGGGTCAGAAGAAGAAGACCAAAATGGCCACTACAGGAGCCATTTGTTTTATCCAAATTTTCAGCTAACCGAGGTAGCATCGGTCAACATTATCCCAGATAATTGGGGTTTTACTGTATCATTACTTTTTCCATTTTATTATTGTGTTTTTCCATGCAATCCTTTTATTTTTATCACTGCCATTTTGGGACATCTTGCTAGCAACTCTCCCTTTGTTATTTATGTGATAACTGGAAGTCACAACACATGAAGCCATTACCACGATGGTATAAAGGTCATTGTCATGTACTTCCTGAATCTCCAAGCTTGTGAATATTGTGGTGAATGTGTGCAGTTCAGCTAGCAAACCTTTTTAGTGCTTATGTTTTTTTCCACACTTAAAAATCACTAGCATCAGTTTAAGCTTACTAATTTTAAGTAGCCTTTAAAGAAGGTAAAGTAAGGTAAGATAAATCATACCCACAATAATATTTTAACTGTGTTATGTGGATTATTGCAAATATGTTTTGACTTACCCTCAATTTTCTCCATCTATCTGTTCGTGTTCTACACGAACATTCTTGTGACATGGTTTTAAAGCCTTGCTATGTTTTAAGTATTATCTTGACGTGCTTATTTATGTGTATTTTTGTTTTTCACTTGATTTACTGACTGATATGGGAATGGACTATGATGGAGTATGAAAACATCTGTGTGTTGTATTTCTAGCAACCATAACCAAAACACTAATGAAAAACTGGAGGTCAAGAATTACCAATGTGGTCCTAACTGTAACTAAGATGGGGCTAGGCCAAAAGTGGGGAAAACTAGCTTAACAATTCAAAATATGGTAAATCAAAATACCCAATAAAAGAGGGGATGTGACGGTGCGGGTCAGCTCCAGGCTCCCTCTTCCCATTTTGGAGTCTTTTGAACCTGACACAGTCGATAGTCATGACCGGGATGAGCAATGCAATGAGGACATCAAACGAAGCAAAGAGAAGGTGCAAAAGTGTTAAGTGCTTTTATTCAACAAAAATCAAAACAGTGTACAAATAAATAGTGCCATGATTCAAAAGTGTCCATAAATAAATAATTTATAAAAACAGGGGATAGAATCACAATAAATAAATCCCTTAAAAGCAAAGGTTAAAAACACAGTCACTGGCTCTGCAATGTTCTTTCAGTGAATGATGATTCCAGCACACCTCCTTCTTTGTCTCCCCGGCTCACCCATAACTCGCGAGGCTGGCAGAGACTCAGCAGTTACAGTCTTCATTCCCTGACCGCCATCTTGGTTTCCTCCGTCAGTATCTGCCAGGCTGTCCGAAGTCAGCTCTTCTCCCGGAAACTGAGTGGAAGTGCATTTAGGGCTGAAGACAGGAAGCACTTCATTATGCATTAAGAGTTGTGGGACTCAGGAAGAAACTACCAAGACTTAGAGTTGAAGCAGAAACCTTGACAACCTTTAAAAGGTATCTGGATGAGATACCGGGACAGCTTAGCTATGAGCTTGATGGACTGGATGGTCTCCTCTCATTTGTCAAATTTCTTCAGTCAAAAAACCCCCCAAAAAACAGCAAACCACAAAACAGTCTTACTCACAAGAAGACGCCAAATACAAACTCAATGAACTACCTGCTGGATCTCTCACTTTGGCCTTCAGAAAAAGGCAGAGGTAAGACTGAGCAGTGGTTACATGAGGGTGGCCCCGCCTCCTGGGGCTTCACAAACAAAACAGCTGGAATGGAAGCTCGTTTAAAAAGACAGAATTAACAGAAAATACATCAAAATATAAAAATAAATAATTGGAAATTATCAAAAATAACATAAAACACAAACTCATGTTAATACATATCACCTGCAAGATGTTGTGCCACTTTTCCTTAAACACGAAAATTCAAATTGTGTCACCTGAGCAAGAAGAAATATCCATGTAATGCAGGTGTGGCTCCTAAAATCAGTTTACATTTTAAGAATTCTCTTCTGCAATTTGGACCGCAGTCTCTAATGCAGGGGTGTCTGGATGGCCACAGTGGCTACAGGTTTTCGTTCCAACTATTTTCTTAATTAGTAACCAATTACTGCTGCTAATGGATTATGTTTTAATGTTTAATGTTTTAATTTAAACCAACTTTTTTTTTTTTTTTAAGATTCACAACTGTTGTTTTTCTATTTTTTCCCTAATCGGCAGCCAAGCAATAACGAGAAGCAAAGCAAGCCAAAAGATGACCAGCTAAATTAAGGGTCTTAAATAGCCCTGTTAATGGGCCCACTATTTATTCCCCTGCCAATTTCCTAATTAGAAAGGCATTTTTGCTCTTAATGAAACACATCTGTTAACGTCTTTACATTTATTCATTTAGTAGGCGCATTTATCCAAAGCAACATTCAAAAGAGTTCTACATAATGGAGTGAGCATCAATTTGGGGGGGACCATTTTTGGACAAGTGTTACAGCACCAGGTTACAAAACTGATTTATTCTTATTTCACATTCATGCTTTCAATCTGCTACACCAGACATTTCCAAAAGTGTTGATTTTCTTTTTACTGATTGCACCCTCAAAATGTTTTGTGGTTCAGAAAAGATTTGGACTTGGAACAATTAAAAACAAGACACCATAATTATACTCCAGAAGTTTTAGAAATTGGTTACTTATGTAGAAACTCCAGGATCTGATTGAGTTTGATACCTGTGCCTTATTTTTTTTTTTTTCTTTAAATGAATACTTCACTCAAAAATGTTTATTTTTGATCTGTTTGATCTGATCGATCTGTTCTTAGCATAATTCTTTTTTTTTGTAAAAACTTGATTGCTATGTATTGATTGTAATAAAATTAATAAAAAAAAAAAAAATGTTTATTTTTTTTTGTTTGTTGCATACTCCATGTAGTGATGGTTGAGAAAAAAAAATGTAAAAAGTTTTGGAGAAAGGAAATAACAGTTTCTGCTAGAATGGGACCAAATTGCAGCCAATACTGCATGATCACATTACCTGTGTCGCATAATCCACACATCAAGTCATCATATAAACAACGCCAGAAAAAGAACGTTGTCAACAAACATGAAAGCCTTTCATATGGGGTTGTGCTATTGAATGGAAGGCCCTCCTCCACCCCTCATTCATTGGTCAGGAGTACTGTTATCCTTTCAAAAGTGCGACTTCATGTGAAGGGGCTTCCTGTTTGTGGACTACTTACATTTTCCGGAGTTATTTCACTAGCAAAAAATACATGTGTTTTATATTTCTGAGCATGGATAGCTTGGTGCAAAGGTTATGCAACATCATGAAAAATCTCAGTGTAACTTGAGGTTTTTTTTGTGTACCTTTTTGATTCTTGTTGCTGTTGTCCAGCGTTGGTCACAATTGTGTTCTATCAGAAACTTTGGTATATCCTTTCTCCATGAAGACAAGAGGATTCAAATTTTTTCTCAGCCACCACTTCAAATAATGTGGCGTAAGTAACTTTTTCAGGTGGAGACAAGCATCACCCAAACAATAAAGAGATGCAAAGTGACCCAACAGAGGACCGACTAAGTCGGTCCCATTCATGCCTACGTAGTCATTATACACTATCTGTTAAATACAGAAAGAAAAAAGAGAAGGCCTGAGAAATTTCAATTGGCTCCAACTGTCATGAGTCTCGATTTTGGGAACTGATTTTGTTTTCTCTTTTTTCTGTTTTGCAAAAATGTTTTCATGAATCCTCATTTTTATGTGTTCTCTGTGTTGTAGAGCATTATTCTTTTTTCATTATCAACAACAATATTTATTTCTATGGCACATTTTCATACAAAGGATAGATAGAACTTTATTGTCCCCAGGGGGAAATTTGGCTTTTTACAGAAGCTCTTTAAATAAAGAATTACATAAATAAATAGATAAGAAAATAAATAAAGAAATAAGTTAATATACACACTTAGGTCTAAACTCATATGAGAATGACAATAGGGCTAGAGAATTAAAAAGAAAGAAAACTTTTGACTTGGCATTCCTAGTCCCAGTCCCAGTGAGGTGCTATACAGGCGTATTGCTGTTGGTATAAAGGAGCCTGCAATCAAGTTTCTTGACAAACTTCTGCTGAATAATTCTTTTGGCTGAAAGTCCTCAGTGTTGGTGTGTCACAGAGAGGATGTGCAGCATTGTTCATAAAGGTATTCCATTTTGTTTTCATTCTCTCATCCTTAACAAACCAAAGGGGTCCAGAATGTGTCCCATAACTAAGCCTGCCCTTATGATTAGCTTCTTCATTCGGTGGGCCTCTCTTGAAGTGATGTTACCAGCCCAGCACACCAGAGCATAGAAAATCACACTAGCCATCCCAGAGTTGTAGAACATGTGAAGGATGACAATACCCACATTGAAGAACAATTATAGGATATAATGCTTTTCAAGATGTCAAAGAAGTAGTTACCAGCAAGGAAAGGCAAATTAAAACTAGGTAAGTATAACAATGTGTAAATAGTATACACAAAATAAACAACACACACTTACATAAGATATATAATTGAGAGAAATAGAGTCTTTAAATATAGAATTGGTTTTTAAGTCTCTAAATGCAAAAGTGATGATGAGGTCAATTCACCAGGGTGGGCAGATAAAATAAAACAATTACTCAGGCTAAGCTGGAGAGAAAAAAAAAAGAAATCCGTACAAGTTCCAAGCCAAAAGACCCCCTAGCCCACTCTGTGCATTCTACCTAACATAAATATTCTTACGACACTCTTTTGTGTGTGTGTGTGATTTTTTTTTTTTTGGTAAGGCTTTGTCTTAGAGGATTTGATGCAGTGGTCTTGTGGTAGGTTGGGGTATCTGCCGTCATTCAGACATTCAAACATCACAAGTGACTGCACAGGACTTTGATCAGGCAGAACATTACCACAGAAGAACTGAAAAAGAAAACAGACAAAAGGAAAGACTAATAAAGATTACCGGTTTATTGAAGAGTGAGAGAATTCTATGCACATCTGGTTTATTAATGGTAGTACTAAACTGGAGCTAAAATTAAATGTGGGTTTTTAGGAGTTTTTAAAATGTTCCACGGTGTTAGCCTGGTGTATCTCTATCGGTAAGCTATTCCAGAATTTTGGTGCATAACAGCAGAAGGCTGCCTCACCACTTCTTGTAAGCTTGTCTTTTGGAATTACAAGCAGATCTCCATTCGTAGCTCTAAGGTTGCGAGTTGGAGTGCATTCCAAAATATAGGAAAGGGCGAGATTATCGAATGCTTCATAGAACACCATTGTTTGTATTTTAAAGTCAACTCTAAAAGGCGCAGGTAACGAGTATAATGATGCTAAAACTGGTGAGATGTGCTCAGATTTTCTTGCTACTCATTCTAAACTAATCGCAACATCTTGATGCCTTTCTTCGGTAGACCAGTTACAGTAATTTTACAGTCTAAAAACAATAGCATGAACTAATTTATCAGCATCCTGCAGTTTTAAAATAGGGTCTAACTTTTGCAATATTCCTTAAATGGAAAAATGCACTCTTAATATTCATAATATTCATTCATAATTAATATATGATTTAAAGTTTAGGTCCATAATTGCACCTAAATTCTTTTTTTCTATCTTGACCTTTAATGTTAAGGGATTAAGTTTATTTCTAATGCCCTCATTATTTCCATTTTTACAAACAACTAATATTTCAGTTGTTTCCTTATTTAGCATGAATGAATTACTAATCAACCATTCGGAGTATAAGACAGATGTTGGGTCAGGGTCGTCATGAATAAAAAGTGATGTTTGATTGTTGTTACTTAGCATGTTTGCTGCAACACCATTCTTAAATCGGCAGGCTCATCACTATAACATCATGGCACGGTCAGCATGATGTTCTGTTGTGTTGCAAGAGAATGATTGCTGGAAGTTACTCAATGATATTTAAACCAACTGTCCAAGGTTCCGGATATTTTCAAAACACTTTGATGGTTTAGTTTTATTTTAATTTGACTTAGCTTCTTTGACTTTATTGGATGGTATTTTCCATCCATCCATTTTCTAACCCGCTGAATCATAATACAGGGCCACGGGGGTCTGATGGAGCCAATCCCAGCCAACACAGGGCACAAGGCAGGAACCAATCCTGGGCAGGGTGCCAACCCACCGCAGTTGGATGGTATTTTGTACTTTGTTATTTGTATTGCATTATTTCTTGTGATCCCAGCCACCAGTCTGTTCAACTCCCCACCTCTGTACAGCTTGGCTTACTGTCATTAACACCCACCAGGTCAGTTTGTAACTTTGGGGTGGTGATTGATAAGCAGCTATCTTAATCTGACCACATTTCTACTGTTTCTTGTTTACGCAGGTTTATGCTGTACAACATCCGTAAGATCAGATCTTATTTGACAGAGTATGCAGCACAACTTCTGGTCCAGGCTTTGGTCTTGTTGTGTCTGGACTACTGCAACTTGCTTCTGGCAGGAGTACCTGCACGTGCTATCAAGCTGTTGCAGATGATCCAGAATGCAGTGGCCCATTTTGTATTTAACCAGTCGAGATGGGTACAGGTCACTCCTCTCTGCAGGTCACTACATTGGCTCCCTGTAGCAGCACTCTGTAAGCTCAGATCCCTGATACTCACCTGACAGAGCAGTCAGTGGGGTCAGTACCTGCTTATAAGGGGACACTGGTGAAGTGCTCTGCTTCTTCTCACCCACTCAGGTCTGCCAGGGAACAGTGCCTGGTGATGCCACCTGTACGTCGCATCAAGTATCAATCCAGAGACTTTTCATGTGTGGTTTTGAGTTGATGGAACGGGCTGCCCACCTCAATCCATACTGTTGACTCCCCCAATGTATTTAAGAAGTGATTGAAGACCCATCTGTTTTGTGAGTATCTGTCAAATTGACAGAGTATTTGTTTAAGTGTAACTGCTTTATTAATAATAAATGTATGAGTTATGACATGTTTTCACCTGGGGCAATCAACTTTAGTTACATGTCCCATTACACTTGCTGAACAAACAGGCCCCAGCCTAAAGTTACTTGATTATGTTTATATCTTTTGTAAGTCGCTGGATAAAAGCATCTGCTAAGCAAATGAATGTAAATGTTATTTAACTTTATCGAACTCCTGGTACTCATCTCTTAGCCTGTCCTCTATGTTCCTGTCTTGCCCATCTCCTGCTCCTGTTTATTACTCATGTACCTGTCCGTTCAATCCTGGCAGTATATGATTCACAAAACATTTTCATGGTTCACTGAGAAAAAAAATATCTGGAAATTTCAGTATGGCAGAATATCAGCATTACATGAAGCAATCAAATGGAATAATGTGTCATTAAGAAATAATCTCTACTTGAGAAACAAATTGCAGAGATTGAGAGAAAGATAGCCCTCCATGAACTGACTTTGAGCCCCCTAAGTTAACTGGTGACCTGTTGGCTCGCTTTGCTCCTCATGTTTGACTGCCTGCTGATTCAGACAAGAGAAACAATTAAGGGTTTTGAGTCTTAAAAAACAAGTTAATTGAAATTAGGAGGAAATCAGCATGTTCTGTTAGCAGCAGTAATTGGTTAATAATGGCTGGATCTGAGTTTGACACCCCTGCCTTATTTTTTGATTACACTTGATGTTTTAGTGTTTCTACATTGCAGCATTTTTCCAGACGCTATAGAACACAAAGGCAAGTGCACTGACCTGGTCCACAAAGTCCAGTTCACATTAGCACTTTTTGACCAAGTTGTATGTCATTCATGTCTAAATTGGGTATTTCATAAAATGTGTCGTGAAATGGAAATTGGTTAGCAATCTTGATAAAGAGAAAATGAGGAATGTTTTATGTTATCAGATTCCCATCCAGTGCACCTAACATCAAAGGCAGCAGCCAGCCCAGTGGTCTCCAACTCCGGTCCTGGAGAGCCACAGGCACTGCAGGTATTCATTTTAACCCCTTTCCAAATTGGTGACCAGCCTGGTGCTAATTAATTCCTTTTCCCTTCATTTTAATTGACTTGTTTTGTAAGATTTGTTCCTTTGAATTTCTTCATCATTCCTCTGAATTGCTTCATTTCTCTACTTCAGTGGTTCTCAACCTGTGGGGCGGACCCACTTAGGGGGGCACGAAGTAACAAAAAGGGGGTGCAAAGATATGAAAAAAAAAAAAAACAAGAATCAAAAATATGAAAATCAAAACAAATTAACTTAAACTACATTCTGATACTAGAACAATAAATAAAGAGTTAGATGAATGTCGATACAAGTTAATTAGGTATAATAAAAAAAATAAAAAATGTTGGGGGGGGGCACGATTAAAACTGTTATGAAAACTCGGGTCGCAAATACTTAAAGGTTGAGAAACGCTGCTCTACTTAAAAGGCACCCAAACAGAAATACAATGTGAAGTAAGTGAGTCAATGGAAGATCAACCTAATCAGGGCCTCAAAATCCAATTTCACTCCAACCAGTTGCTTAATTAGGTGCCGATTTTTCTCGTTAATTAAACACGTTCTTTAATTTCATGGCTTGTTGCTGCTCTCACTGTGCAATAGCATACATTTTCAAAAGCAGAAGTGTAAGAGCTCTGTTAAAATGTTTTGTGGACCTGAGCAGATCAGCATTCCTGAGACCTTCACCTTTCTTTATTTTCAGATATTTTATGATGGATACAGTTTGCTTATCAAGTTTTGGCTCATTTTGTATCTCATTATTGTTTGGCTGCTAATTAAGGAAAACGAAACAATTAAGGCAGGGCTGTTGAACTCCAGGCCTGGAGAGCCAAAGTGACTGCAGATATTCATTCTAATCTTCAACCAGACGGTTGAGGCGAGTGCCCTCTTCTACGCGGTGGTGTGCTGGGGTGCCAGCATAAAGATGAAAGACGCCTCACGCCTGGACAAACTTGTTAAGAAGGCAGGCTCTATTGTAGGATTAAAGTTGGACAGTTTAACATCTGAGGCAGAGCGACGGGCACTGAGCAAACTCCTGTCAATCATGAAGAATCCACTGCATCCACTGAACAGTGTCATCTCCAGGCAAAGGAGTAGCTTCAGTGACAGACTTTTGTCATCACCGTCCTGCTCCACTGACAGACTGAGGATATCGTTCCCCCACCACACTATGCAACTCTTCAATTCCACCCGGGGGAGTAAATGCTAACATTAATTTTATTTTCATTTTTTTCATTTTTATTACTATTTAATTTAATATTGTTTCTTTGTATCAGTATACTGCTGCTGGATTATGTGAATTTCCCCTTGGGATTAATAAAGTATCTATCTATCTATCTATCTATCTATCTATCTAATCCTTTTCCTGATCAGTGACCAGTTTTAACAGCTAATTAACTCCTTTTCCCTTCATTTTAATAGCCCTGTTTTTAAGAATTCAGTCCTCTGAATTTATTCTGTTCTTCATTACATGACAGCCAAACAGAAATGAGACATGAAATGAACTGACAGATGACCAGCTAAATTAGGGCATCAAACTCCAACCAATCTCTTAATGCTGTTAATTAAACCCGTTATTTAATTCCAAGGCTTGTTGCTGCTCTCATTCGGCCACAGCAGACATTTCCAAAACAGTTGATTCTGTTTTTGCTAAGAACACTGTCAATGTTTTGGTAACCTGAGAGATCAACCTTACCGAGACCTTCACCTTTATTTATTTTCAGATATCGTGTGATGGGCGCATGTGAGCTGGTCAGGTGGCAGCTTGTTTCCTGTCTCATTATTGTTTGGCTGCTAATTAAGGAAAAAGAGACAACTAAGGGGTCTGAGTCAAGTTAATTAAAATTAAGGCAAAAGAAGTTAATTAGCAGCAAAAACTGGTCACTAATTAAGAAGATGGTAGAATGAAAACCTGCAGCCACTGCGGCCCTCCAGGACTGGAGTTTGACACCCGTAAATTAAGGGGTCTGAGTCTTCAAGAGCAACTCAATTAGAATTCATTCAAAAGAAGTTAATTTAGCAGTGAAAACCGGTCACTAATTAAGAAAAGGGTTAGAATGAAAACCTGCAGCCACTACACAACTCCAGGACCGGAGTTGGGGACCCATGAAGTAATTGCTTAGGTTCTTTTCTAGATGAGGGAATAGAAGAAAATGTAAAAACCATCAATGTAGTTGTCATCTGTTCCCTTTTAACCGTCTCACTCCGCACTGAATACTTGTAACATTTATGGGCAGGCTGCTCACTGAATGGGACGGTCTTTACTTTCAAACCTTGATTTCAACCCAGTTTACCAACAGTAGATCTACTGGTTCCATCATCACCCCACTTCCCAAGGTTTCCAGACAAAGCAGTCTGAATGACTACAGGTCAGTGGCCCTCACGTCCATTCCAATGAAAAGCTTGGACACTTTGTGGAAAACATTTTAATGATAAAGCAATTACAAGATAACATCCAAGTGCTTACTGTGCAAACCGAAGTTTAGAAGATGCTTTGCTGAATATCCAACGTCAAATCTACACTTTTCTAAATAATGCTGGTTCACATTTCAGAGCACTATTTCTACATTTGTCCTTCAGTGTTCAACACCATCCAGCCTTACATATTCATTAAAAAACTGAACAGTGTGAATATTAACCTCTTTTTTACTTACTCATTATTTAAACCATTCAAAGACAGTGTAATGAATGGCACATAAGGACTGGCATCCCAAACACGATGGTACAAAGACCCTTTCACAGCTTGGAGACCAGTGCAATTGAAGGACCAAGGGAGATGACTACTGCTGAACATTTTCTCCCCCAATATACCAAATGGTGGTAACCCTGGTTTAGGACTCCAACACAGACACTCACAGGGCATGCTGGGATCTGTTTTCCCATTGGGTAACCCAGTTGGGTTCTGTGGGGGCCGATGGGGGAAGCTGCTGGATTTCATACTCCTTACTCTCAGGATATTTCGGTTGACTCGGACATTCTTCCAATTGCCTATGCCCTACCAGAGGAAGTGCTCCAGGGTCATAGATAAAAGAAACTGCTTGATCTCGGCCTAGGAGTCAAAGTTGGGTGGAAGAGGACAAAGCTTGTCTGAAGGAGGAGACGATGAAAGAAAAGTTGCAAAATAAAATCTGTAAGGGATTTTAATGCAAAAAAAACTTTTATTATATTTTTATTATATTAAAGAACAAAAGACATTGTTCCATTATCAAGTTTGCTGATGACAACATGCTGATAGGACGCATATCTGGGGAGGATGAAAGACATGACTTCGACCAAGTAGACTGTTTAGTAAACTGGTGCAGTAAGAACTCTCTTAAGCTGATGTCCCACTACATAGGATTTTGTCGTGAGGCATGTCAGATTTGCTTACCAAAGTCGCTGATCTTACCGCTCCACTATGTCAAATACACGACTGAAATCGATCGGGGTTTCTGCTGTAAAACGTTCCAGAAATGCTGGTCTTGTCCCTTTTTCTGACAGCCATTAGAGTGCTTCCTGACAGAGAAGGTGCTATACTGTACAAAAGGGCTGATACAACAAGTTCTGCAGCAATCTCTGTCCTTTTTTTTTTTCTTTTTTCTATCTTGTCATGGAAGTTAAATCCCAAATAATTAAATGGACAGACGATCCTCTCTTCTGTTTTGTGAGGTCCAAAGGCCACTTGCTACCTGACGGAGCTGGCACTGTACCGCTGTTGTACAAAGGGCTAACAGTTTGCAGCAAGTTGAGCTGCAGTCTCTGCCCTTTTTCTTTTTTCCATGCTGTTTTAATATTTAAAACACGAGAGATCACATGTGTCTTCCTTATTCCTTGCCTCTACATTCTATCCATTGAAATTCCACATGAGCATTCATTGGACGTCAACTCTCCTGCTAATTTACATACACAGCCTGCTCCTCCAATAAAATAGAAGTGCTTTATTTTATCATAGCCAGCCACAGACTAGTTGGCGTCAGTCATTAGGTAAGTCACATTAGGCGATTGGGTTCACGGGAGCGCGCCGCCGACAACCTCCGACCGGCTAAGATTATGTAAATGAAGACTACGGCGGATGATCATTGGAAAAGTAGTCAAATGTGACACAGGCTTTAATCTAAATGTCAAAAAGTCCAAAGAAATTATATTTTAATTTAAGAGTAAGAAACCTGCATGTTCATTTCCATTGTTCTGGGTGAGGAGGTAGAAATAGTGACTGAATATAAATACTTAGGAAGTATCCTAGATAATAATTTTAATTGGAATATAAATCCAAAAATCATACACTCTAAAGGCAATCAGTATTTATTTCTCCTTGGTAAACTCAAGCTGTTTGAAGTAGACAGGTGGTCTCATGTGGTCAGTCACCATTTTCAGCTTCATTACCTGGTTTCTTGATCTCTCAAACCAAAATTCAAAAAATTCGGACATGAGCAACAGTAGGCTTTGCACCCCAGGAACCAATTTACCTGAACTATTCTATAACATTTCAGTAATTACTGCTCTGATGCTGATCTTTCTGTTCATAAAATAGGTCATTACAATAGAAATTGACAAGAATAATTCATAATTAATTGCAGAATTATGGCATTTGAGGGTTCCTCTAGTGTGCCTATTTCTTTTGCATGATTTAGATCAAAAACTAATCAGCATTTTGTCATCTCATAACAGGCTTAAGTTGCGAGTTTGGTATTTTCTGTCTAGCAATTTTAACTCTATACCATCCTCAAGAAATTGTCACACAAAGACGCACACACACACAGACAAACACATCATTAAGATATTGTTGTTTTCGGTATCAGGGGACCCTAAACCGTTAAGATCTGCATCGCTCGCTCCTCTCTCTAAACAACCATTACCTTAGCCAGATAGAAAATTGGTGTGGGGGGTCCTCCTTGGAGTACTTGACAAGTGAGGGATCCCTTTGGAATTTTTGTACCAAGGAGTGGGGAGACCCTTTGAAGTCAATGACATTTAGCATTTTGGTCCTTCCATTTAGTGATACAGAACACTAAATGGAAGGAGTGAGGGTAGGGATATTGAAGATCAGGGGTTACAAACATATATTCATTAGACAAGTAAGAGGGACAATGCCAAGAGGTCACTACTTCAGCCTTACGACGTACCACCTGACATTTGTCAGCAAGAAAGTTCAAAGTATCCCCTTGTCAGACACAAGTGCTTAGGGGTATCTCACTTTGAAAGAAGGCTCTAGGGGTCGAAGGATAGGCAAACAGAGTAATTTGTTTTATTGCAATAAACGATAACACGGACTCAACATAATTAGGCCAAACTGAGCTGAGCCCCGAACAAGCCAAAAATCACAGTTTATATCATCATTTCTTATCATATTAACCTCGCTCATAACAATGCCTTTGCTGTCTATTCTCTCCTTACACCCGCTGGCTTCTCACGGCCCTTTTTTAGCCACAAATATTTCCTGGATCTCGTCATTCAGTTTTATTCCTTGCTTCCATTGTTTCCCTACTGGCCTTCAAACAACAGGTGTTCCCCCTGTTCCCCCTTCTCTGTCCTCGGGCAGTTTCTGTGCGTCACTGTCTTCCTTCTCTTTCTTTCTGGGTTACTAAATATTGGTGGTTTCTGTTTAAGCTTAACTAAAAAAGAAATAAGGCATACGCCTTTATTAACTACTAGCAAAATACCCACGCTTCACAGCGGAGAAGTAGTGTGTTAAAGAAGTAATGAAAAAGAAAAGGAAACATTTTATAAATAACGTAACATGATTGTCAATGTAATTGTTTTGTCACTGTTGTGAGTGATGAGTGTTGCTGTGATATATATATATATATATATATATATATATATATATATATATATGGCCCTAGTGTGTGCTTGGTGTGTGGGTGTGTTTGTGTGTGTCCTGCGGTGGGTTGGCACCCTGCCCAGGATTGGTTCCTGCCTTGTGCCCTGTGTTGGCTGGGATTGGCTCCAGCAGACCCCCGTGACCCTGTATTTGGATTCAGCGGGTTAGAAAATGGATGGATGGATATATATATATACATATATACATATATATATATATATATATATATACATATATACACATACATCCACATATATATACATAAATATATACATATCTACATATATACACATACATCCACATATATATACATAAATATATACATATCTACATATAGACACATACATATACATACACACATACATACATACACACACATATTTAAACATATATATACATATACATACATATCTACATATATACATACACACACACATATATATATATATATATGTATACACTCTTTGGGGTGCGAGCAACTGTTGCAGGGGGTGCCAGAATCCATGAAGAAAGAAAAATGAAAAACATTATTTGTACAAAACCTTAATTTATTTATCCATTCCTAAATAATTAAATGGGCAGGCTATTTT
The DNA here is from genome assembly GCF_016835505.1 of Polypterus senegalus. Lineage (NCBI taxonomy): Eukaryota > Metazoa > Chordata > Cladistia > Polypteriformes > Polypteridae > Polypterus > Polypterus senegalus. The sequence continues at coordinate 15,002,209 of NC_053158.1, forward strand.
ATATCAGTGCAATACGCTGCTTGTTAAAACGGATGACTCCCGCTCTTACGTGCAAGTCTGCGTGGATATTATGAACTATCGTATCTGTTCAAGTTCTATTTAAATTTTAAATAGAAGGAATTTTATTTAGTCGACAGAAATGTCTTTGGTAGGAATGTAAGTTAAATGTAGGCATCATTGCATACATTTTTCTTCACCATAGAAATGTAAAGAGTAAATTCACCTTACATTCCAACCAAAGATATTTATGTCGACTAAATAGAACTTGAAAAGATATATTTTTTCGAATGTGATCGCGCAATTCAGATCGAGTTGACGCGCACTACATCGATCACGCGTGCTATTGTGCTTTTGCCTGCGTGCCTCAATAAGTCACCCTCCCCTCGCTCTTACTTTTTACCATTCATATAATGATTACATTGAGTATGGCTTTAACAAAACAATCATTGATGGCGAATAAAGTATCTATTATTCATAAAGCTTCAATTGGTGATCTGTCCTTCTGCGTTAACCGCATATTTTTCATACGTCTCAAACCAAGGGGATGCGAGGGTAAAATGAATCGGGAAGCGCTGATATATATATATATATATATATATATATGTGTGTGTATATATATGTATGTATATATATATATATATTGAAAGAGTTTTACTGTGAAATAAAGCAAAGAGTATGCGACACGTGTTTCGCCCTAATTTTGGGGTCATCAGGCGTACACACTCAGTGCATCCCCACTTGGGAATCGAACCTCGGAGCTAGAGGCGAAGCCTCATTTATTGCGCCACGGCGTGTGGTTTGTCTATTTGAGAGTATGTAGATTGGGGTATATATATATATATACTCGCTTTGCAGTGGAGAAGTAGTGTGTTAAAGAAGTTATGAAAAAGAAAAAGGAACATTTTAAAAATAACGTAACATGATTGTCAAAATACAGTAATTGTTTTGTGAGTGTTATGAGTGTTGCTGTCATCAAGGATTTGATTATCATTATTTCTTTCAATCAGGTTCGTATTTGAAGGATGTGTTGTGTTCAAGTTACATTCCGTGTTTGTCAATCGTTGTAAAGATAACAGGTTTCATTCATCGATTCCTTTCTTACTGCATCAATAAACAGCTCGTCTTCCTCTTTATCTGAGACGTGACATACTGCATGCATGGGTTTTTTTTTACACTGTCTTCCTTTAGCGGTTCATTGACTTTTTCCACCGTGTGCTTTGTTTCCGCAGTAGTTGCACTTATGAATATGCTTGTATGTGTCAGACGCTTCATATCTTTTTGCTGCCTTCTCAATTGTGTAATTCGGTTTTTGTTCAGCACTCTTTGGAACCGTTTCTTTTTGTCTGCGCACTGCGTCAGTTCACTTGAGCCGCTTAATGTTAGCTAAGACCCGGCACTTAAAAGTTTCTCTCGCAGTTTCGCTGAGTTTGTGCCAAACACCACCCTGACCATCTCATCTTCGTCTGCATAAGCACAGTCCTTCACCTGTGAATATTTAGCGGCAGTGTTTCTATTGGATTGCCGCTGACGGACGGCCTTATATGGTCAGGCACTAAATAACCTCCCACGGCCATTGAGCAGACATCTATTATAGTATATGGACGAAAAAATAGGTTCCAGTTATGACCATTACGCGTAGAATTTCGAAATGAAACCTGCCCAACTTTTGTAAGTAAGCTGTAAGAAATGAGCCTGCCAAATTTCAACCTTCTACCTACACGGGAAGTTGGAGAATTAGTGATGAGTGAGTAAGTAAGTGAGTCAGTCAGTGAGTGACTGAGTCAGTGAGGGCTTTGCCTTTTATTAGTATAGATTTACTTGGCATATCTAATTCACACTAAGTTTAATGCTTACAAATGCTCTTACTAAATTAATATCTATCTGTGCTAATACATGACTTTTTATTTTCTATAGGGGGCACTGCTCTAACATGGCATGCAGTACCACTCCATGCTGTGAGGGGGCGCAGTTGCTAATGTCTTCTCCACTTTCCACAGCAGTTCCAAAATATACTCTGAAGCTCTGAGTGTGGTCAAATTCCCCATTTCCCTAGAAGTCCTGCCTCTCTGGAGTTTGACAATATATAAACCCACCAGCCACTGCAAGAGGATGTGGACCAGTGAGGACATTAGATCGATCTTCTACCTTGCAGTTCAAACAAGCTCAAGCACTTTTGTAATCTTTTGAGTTTTTCTTCATATTTCCTATGCTTGTCACCGTGTTCAGGGTCTGTTACTTGCTTTACGCCCTTTATTGCTTGGGATAGACTCCAGCACCACCTAGCCCACACCAGGACCCTGGTCTGGATCAAGTGAGTAGACATGACATTTATTATAATTCCTTTGCTTTTTTTTACCACCATTAAACAGGATTCAATGCAAAGGTCTTCTCTGGTCTTGTGCAACATTATTATAAGCTGTACTGTAAAAAAAATTACAATCTCCAGAAAATACATACACAGCATAATATACTGCATTCATTATTTGTTACTTAAAAATACACCTTTGGATGTAAAAAAGATTGAGCACAAAGTTATTTAAGCATTTTGGATTAATCCTTACCCTGAGTTCTGTGATGAATTGTTGTTTGGTTGACTTTAAGGAAAAGCCATGAGTACACTTCAACCTGGCTAGATTAAATTGCAAAAAAATTTATTAATCCTGAGGGGAAATTCAGACGCATGCAACAGCAGAAACGTAAAAAAAACAAGCAAACAGAGTCATGGGAAAAATCATACTGCCAATCAACCAATCAATAGATAAATAAATAGATAAAAATGCATACTGTGCAGATTTTTCAAAATGAACTTAACGATCAAAATAAGTTCAAAATACCCCTAACAATTCAAAATGAACTTAAAGATGCTGGTCAGGCCTGATAGGCCCAAACGTGTTGTGAGGGTCTGCTGGGAACGGCTGGCAGAGTCTCCTGTCAAAAGTAGCTTCATCTCCCACCTTCGGCAGAACTTCAACCATGTCCCGAGGGAGGTGGGGGACATTGAGTCCGAATGGGCCATTGTGGTGTTATGGGTCCACAGCTCGTTGAGTAAAGGACATTTTTAAATAAATAATCATTGTGCTCGCGGCTTAGTGAGGGGACGTTGGGCCATAGTGGGCCGTGGGACGATCCGTAGGGTGTGGGCGTTTCTCACCTAGTGCACAGGTGAGGAACTGCCCACATTCATGATTGTCCCGCGGCTAATGCTGCAGCTGCTGTGGCCCTCGTCATTTTAAAAAGAAGCGCAAGTCGGTTTTAGAGAAAGGAGGAGAAAGAAACGTTCGGGAAGAAAAGAAACGATCGGGGAGTGAAAGGAAAGGAGAGGACGGAGGTTACCGGGAGCAGTAGAGGAAGCAGGTCGGTGGGAGAGAGCCGCGAAGAGCGAGCGGACGGGCGAGCGAATGAGCGCTTGTGGGCAGCTGCGAGGAAGCTGGGTGTTAGGCCGACACCCAGGTGTTTGTGTAGATGTCGCTCCCGCTGAGCGATCTGGTAGCGGGAGTGACAAGGTGAAAGCGACGAGCCGCAGAAGGCCGCGGAAAGGCAGCGGAAGTCGGGAGGCTTGGTGGTGGAGTCCCCAATGTGAGCGACCTGGCTATTGGGGTAATCAAGTCTCGGGGACTGGGATGAGTGCCAGACCGAAGCCAGGGATCGGGAGGTCTCCAGTCTCGAGCGTGTGAAGTAGGATGGCAGCTGCAGAGAGCGTCTTGCCTGCTGCGAAGCCCGTACGGGATAAGCAGGTGAGACGCATACAGAAAATAGGCACCAGATTGTGTTAGTGTTTTAAGACTGCTTCCTAAAAGAAGATTTTAACCTCTCGTTTTTAAAGGATTGTTTTTTTTCCAATGGTTTTAACCCCCACGTGTTCTTTTTATGGATTATTTATTTAATGAACTGTGAAGAACTGCACTATTTATTTGAACACTGTTTTTGTTTTGTTGGTTTTTAATAAAAGCACTATTGCACTTTTTGTATACCACCCCTTGCTCAATTGTTTATTTGCCTCCATTGACTAGCTCACTCGGCAACATTATCGACGGTGTTGGGTTCAAGGGTTCCCAAACATCAAAGGGAGTGTGGAGCCAGAACCCACATCGTCACAGCCATGTTCCGTGCCTCTATTGTTGAGGCGGCTGACCGGAGCTGTGGCTATAAGGTGGTCGGTGCCTGTCGTGGTGGCAATCCCTGAACCCATTGGTGGACACCGGCGCTTAGGGATGTAGTCAAGCTGAAAAAGGAGTACTATAGGACCTTTTAGTCCTGTGGGTCTCTGGAGGCAGCTGACAGGTACCGGCAGGCCAAGCGGAATGAGTTTCCTCCGAAGGGTGTCTGGGCTTTCCCTTAAAGATAGGGTGAGAAGCTCAGTCATCTGGGAGGGACTCAGAGTAGAGCCGCTGCTCCTCCGCATCGAGAGGAGTCAGATGAGGTGGCTCGGGCATCTGACCAGGATGCCTCCTGGACGCCTCCCTGGTCAGGTGTTCCGGGCACGTCCAACCGGAAGGAGGCCCCGGGGAAGACCCAGGACACGCTGGGGGGACTATGTCTCCCGGCTGGCCTGGGAATGCCTTGGGATTCTCCTGGAAGAGCTGGAAGAAGTGGCCGGGGAGAGGGAAGTCTGGGCCTCTCTGCTTAAACTGCTACCCGACCCCGGATAAGCAGAAGAGAATGGATGGATGGATGGAACTTAACGATTACATCAGGAGGCAACATTGAATTGCCTGATAACAATTGGCAGAAAATACTGCACTTCTTTGCACAATGAGCGACATTAGGATATTTTCATGATTTCGTCCAAATTTTCTACCATTCACTGTTCCACAACAGCTTTGCCCTATGATGAGCTGATAAGTTTGTTCAGACATTGCGCTCCTTTTGGGCTCAGGTTTTTCCCCAGGAGACCACAGCATAGAACACCACACTGGCTACTATGGATTGGCAGGACATTTCCAGCAGCTTGCTGCACACATCATAAGACCTGAGACTCCTTTAGCAAGTCCAGTCTGCTCTGGCCCTTCTTGTCCAGTGTCACAGTGCTGTCACACCAGTCCAGTTTGTTGCACCCCCAGGTACTTATAGCTCTGCACCACTTCCTCATCCTCTCCCTGAATGTTTGACTGGTCTCAGAGGCCACGCCAGATGTCCATTACCATCTCTTTTCTCTTGCTCTTGAGTTGCAGGTTGTTGTGCCCGAATCACAAGACATCGCAAGAATACAACCTTCCTGTAATCTGACTCCATTATTAATGCAGCCTAGAATAGAGAAGTCATCTGAAAATTTCTAAAGATTGCAAGCACTGGTGTTGTGCTGAAGGTAAGTTGTGTAGAGAGTGAAGTGGAAGGGCGTGCCACAGGATTACACACCGATATTTCTAACACACAGTCCCTATGCCTCATTAACTGCTGTCTGTTGGTCAGGTAGTCCATGATCTGGAAAATTGTGAGGCTATCAAGATTCAAAGCCTTATCATTAAGGCATTGTGGTGTTAAAGCACTGGAAGAATCAAAGAACATGATCATGACTGTGGTGTCGGCTTTTTCCAAGTGGGACTTGGCTCTATGGAGATCAGAGCATCCTCCACATCTACTTGTGTCTGACTAGTAAACTGGAGAGGATGCAGATGTTCTGAAACCAGGCGTTGCAGCTGTTTTAGGAGCAGCCTCTCAAAGGTCTTCATAATGTATGAAGTAAAACCGCTGTATGCAGAATGTCACCACCCAGGTTGTAAAAGGATACAAACTTATTTTGCCTTTGAATTGCAGAACAATTCTAACAGATGGAAACCTCCACTCACATGTTGGGAGTGGATATAGAAGACTTTTACCCGCTGCTGCAGATTTATAATAGAAACATATTGGCACGTCATGTGAAAAGCTCCCTGGTAAGTGACAAATTAGAAGGTGTTTGAAGCAGATGTGGTGTAAAATCAGCACAGATTGGTGCAAAATTGTCGATCTGCCTAAGGGAATATTGTTAGGAGCCAGAGAAGACTTCTTCTCTATTACAGTTGTAACTTCATAATGTTACATCAAACAGCTACTAGAGGGACACGTAAGCTCCCCAGGGCAGTGGCCTGGCATATGGTACTCCATGATGATCATATTAGTGATGAAAGAGGGAGGCTGCTTTGACGCACAGTTCCAATCTTATGAGGAGGTGGAAGAACCTGTAGTGGAATGGAAGTGAAGGGCAATAGACCTCCAGAGCTCCTCTCCATTGAAGAGGTTGTGGCTTTAAAATATACGTCAGAAAACGCTTGGTTACAGTTAATGCATGGGTACACTGGGAAGTTGCCGGGGGCCCCATGCTAATCTATATATATTATGACTTGATGAGTAGTTGTGTAGGTAGGGGCCCCAATGCCCTGCTTTGCCCGGGGGCCTATAATGCTGTTAAGATGGCCCTGGTTACACTGTGGTGAAGATTACATTTGGGGAGGGCTATCTGACCTGACTCAAGACAAGTTATCCAAGTGACAAAAACCTGCAATCCCACTGGCAGTCCAGAGAAGCTACTGAATCGTGAAGGTCTGCCGCTAGACGCACCTCATGGAAAGCGACATTGAGTGATAGAGTGGATTCAAAGAGTATCCAGGCCTATTTGCTGCACTCTTTATTGTGTTGTAGATTTAATTTTAAATGGATTCATTTGCCATTTTTGCCCATCAGTCTACACTCAATAACTCAGAATGACAAAATGTTGAAGATGTTTTCAGAAAGGTTTGCAACTTTATTAAATATCAAAAATTGAAATAGATAGATGGGCAAATATAACAAATTTATAAATTTAAAATTAAATCTACAACCCAATGAAAGGGTCTGAATACTTTTTGAATCCATTTATGCATTTATGTAAATGCATAAACAGGATAATAGTAACAGTAAACATCAGAAAATAATACTTTACAGTAAACAAAGGAAAATAAACATAAAGAAATCCTGGCTTGGAAATGACACTTTCAGCATGTTTTTCTCACTCTCATCTCCTTCTCTTCTTCTGTCATCATTTGGATTGAGAACACAAAAAGGAACTGAGCCAACTCAGCAGCTTGCTGTTTCTGATGGAACTGAATGAAGACTTAACCCAATCAATTTGTATGATTTTATGTTAACTACTATTGCTTTTTTCATGTCATTTTCTAACCTACTTAATTCAGGCTAGCTTCACAGGGGAAGCTGAAGCCTGACAAACCAGGACAGGGTTCCAGTCCATCACAGGGAAGTCACACACACAAACCAAACACATTCAAGGGCCAGTTTAGCATTTCCAGTCCACCTAGCCTGCATGTCTTTGAACTATGGGAGGAAACCAGAGCACCCAAAGGCAACCCGAGCAGACAGGGAGAGAACATGCAGACTCCACACTGGGAGGACGACGGACACCAACCCTTGTCTCCTTACTGCTAGGCAGCCGTGCTACCAATGTACCACCATGGCAGCCTGTTATTGCTTTCGATGTTATGAAATGTATTTCATTTCTCATTGAAAGCTTAAAGCCAGTGTGTCTTTCTGATTGTTACTAGTAAGGTAATTAGATTATTCATTCCTTGTCTATCCATTGGTTCCTTGACCTACAGTACATGACATTAAAACAGAGTAACCCGGGCTCGGAATTGTATGCAATTACGGTAAAACCAGAGTCAGGCTTGTGGTGACGTGTAATGATGTTAAGCATGTTAAGTTTCAATCACTCTCGGGAAATATTCTGCTACTATTTAGTGAATGATATAATATCATTTTGTGAAAAAAAAAAAAACTATTAAAATGCTTTCTGACACTTTGTAGTAAAGTAACTCATCAATATTCATGAGTGGGAGAGAGCCTCAAATGAAAAACACAATGGCAAACAAAAAGTCGTAAAGGCAGGAACAAACTGAAAACAAACCATTGCTCGAACTGAGTGATAGTAATAACTATGTGAATTGGTCATCAGACATTAACACGGAAAGTGAAACTGAGGCGCTGTACGACCAAACCACCATAATATGCCCATTGAATTCAGTCAAGAGAAGCTTCACCGTGGTGCTACAGCAGCGGAGTGACAACAAGTAAAATATTTGCAATCAAGTACAAGGATAAGCAAGACAATAATTCCCTAAACACTGTTCACAATGTGGCAGTTGTCAATGTTCATGTCAGGGGAAATGTGGAAGACACTAAGCCTTGCGCTGTTGTAGTCTGCAGTAACGCTAGCCACAAAAGTGTGCAATGAAACACACTACTACTATCCCTATCAGGTTGTGCGTTCATGAATGTCATCACAATGGATGGCCAGTAGAGACTCTATAACATTAGAAATCATTATAACCTTACAACAATCCAGATGAGAACAGGCCATTCAGCTCAACGAAGCTCACCAGTCCTGTCCACTTCATTCTTCTAAAATAACATCAAGTTGAGTTTTGAAAGTCCCTACAGTCTTACTGGGTAGCTTATTCCCCATGTCTGTGGTTCTCTGTGCAATGAAAAAAATTCTTAATGTTTGTGCGAAATTCACCCATAATAAGTTTCCAACTGTATCCCCGTGTTCTTGATGAACTCATTTTAAAGTCACTGTCTCGATCCACTGTACTCATTCCCTTTATAACTGTAAACACTTCAATCATGTCACCTCTTAATCTTCTTTTGCTTAAATTCTAAAAGCTCAGCTCTTTTAATCTTTCCACATAACTCATTCCCTGTAGCCCTGGAATCAGCCTAGTCGCTCTTCTCTGGACCTTTTCTTGTGCTGCTATGTCCTTTTTGTAGCCTGGAGACCAAAACTGCACACGGAACTCCAGATGAGGACTCACTTCATTACAGAAAACCCAGGAGCTGGTAGGGCAGTTATTTGGCCAGAGGTTTCTCATCTGGAAATGAATGGAAGAGGAAAGGAGCTATGTAAGTGTCTTTGAAGAAGAACAGAGTGAACAAGTATGTTCTCAGTATTTACATGACATCAAAACAAACACACGGTTGCTTTACTGTTATTTTAAAGAAGGGACGTTATCAAGCTACAGCTAAAGGATTTTTCGAGCTAATTAATTACAGAGGGAAGATGAAGCCCCCCTAAAATTAGGATGAGTTGAGAAGGGGGACTGCATTTGGTATGTTGGCAGAAGATCAAAAGTTGCAGGGTGTGGATCAAGGACTGCGCTGTGGTATGCAGTTTCTTCAGTGCACAAAAAGCCCAATTGTGCCACAGATTACAAGCACGGAACAGAACTAAAGCTTACGCCATGCTGAAAAGAGTGTGGCTTGAGGAGTTGGGATTTCAGTTTCAGTTCTCAGTGTTGTCATTATACGATAAATCAGCACATTTTTATTCTCTTAGTTATTTGGATGATATTAATTAATTATCGAGCTTTAATTAATATTAATTGAACATTGTGAACATAGAGCAGCTGCTTTTCTCCATCATGGACTATTCTTGAGTGTGATTTGTCATTTTTAGTTTTATAGGATTTTTTTTATTCATGTTTTTTAATTTCACTTTATTATTGATATCTTGGGATTTAATGGATAACTGAGTGTTATGGTGTTGTTACTGTAGTTGAGAAAGCAGATTTGCATTTACTCCACTGAAAAACTTGATGGGATGGCAGTTGATGTTTTTATTTTTTGGGGATCCTGTTTGTTGCTTAAAAAAAACCCTCAATAATTCAAAATCGTTCTGATTGTGTTATGAATCAGCAAAAGCTATAGATCTGCTTTATATCACGGGCTGAAACAGCCCATAATTTTAGCTTGAGACTTTAACAGAGATTTTAGCTCTCTATGGTTTACTTCTTTTTAAAATGTTATATTTAAGCTATGGGAACAAAACATTTTCACAGACCCTCCACAACTGACAATAGCCCATCAATCCATTATGTTTTTAAATCACTTGAATTGGGCTCTGCTGTTTATTAAAGACTAGCTGCGTGGTCTTCAGGATCATAAAAACAACCCAAAGACTCCCTAGCAGTTTTACTATATTGGTGAACTTGGAGAGACGTCAGCTAACTCTTAAGAATGACCCAGTGCAGAGGAGTTGGACCCACCTGTGCTTGCTGCCCCACTGGCTTTCGTAAGAAGACATCGATGATACCATATCTTAGCCGTGTCGCTGGTATATGAGTCCTATTAATCTTTGTCTCGAGAATATACCTCCCGATAGACAATGTTCTTAGTGAAAACTTACGTTGCTGAAGTGTTTCACTTGTATGTTGTTGAGCTGCAGCGTTTGCTTCATTTCAACATTGTGTCTCTTCATCTGTGTCATTAACACAATGTTATTACTTGTTGGAGACTTTTACTGCACGCAGGTCTTTCATAGCGAGAAGTGAGGCGCATGCAAGTGCTGAAAAAATTTTAAAGTGCATCTATGGGCCATCTAGTGGCTGTGGTTGAGTATGAGCAGAGTGGTCGGCTCCATACACACACACACACACACACACACACACACACACAGGTCTTTTGTTTATATATGTCTAATATTGAGTATATCAAATATAAGTTTAGCAATATTTTTAAACCATAACTAACCATCCTCTATTATGTTTCCCTAGGTGTAGCATTAGGTGGCACTGTTCTCCTGCCAGGCTGTTCTTCTGCATATGGAACAGTCACACTGGGTAAAGCAGCATTGGAATCATTGGATAGAAAGATTCTCTCATTTGATTGGGTGGCCAGCACAGACTCCACTATAGAAAACCCGCCAGCAAGTAGGCGTCCAGTTGGCAGAGGTCTCCAGAGCTATGACTTTATTGTTGACTTTTTCTTTAACAGTTTAATTTTTTTTTTTTTTTAATATTTTGACTCTTGATTAATCCCCAAGGGCAAATTATCTTTTTGCATGACCTTTTGGAGGTCAGAATGCAGGGTAATCTCCACCATTGTCAACTGGCCATAGTTCATCAATTAATTAATGGACAGACATTGATGGTTTCCATTTATGTTTAATCAGTTTCTACCTTGTTTTGACAAATCTTCATTTATATATGTTCCAGTCCTGTATTTAATAATTAGTATAATCTGAAGATGTATTTTAACTGAGAACTGTGCCTGCACTCGGTGAAGGGCTCTATACAGAAAATGTATGGTATTGTCTCAATAAATATCACATGAAAGACATGAACTAAACTTCCATCAGGATAGACTCTGGACAAACACTTCCCGCTGCATTTATGTTAACATTTTGGTATTATGGTGGTGTACTGATTTCTAGTATATAAGTTGATAAATATTGTGAATGTCTTTATTTGTAAGGTAGACAAAGTAAATGTTAGATAGTATTTCAGGAGGGCTGTTTTACTTCTTGAATGAGAAAAGCAATGCTTGGATGTTTACCTAACCAACCCCCCCTTAGGCCCCTATTCCCCCCCAGGTTTTTAGGATGAACTCAGGATGAGAGATTTATGGTGAGGGGGAAGGAGCATCAGACCAGCTTGACAACTGTGATTGTGTTTGGTCTTGGAGCCTATAAGTCACAGGTAGGCCATAAACTGCTAAAACAAAGTCACCCTGGGGTGAGTTGTACCTGAGCACTTTCATTGGTTAATGGTTCAGGAATGGACAGATAAACTAATTCTATTGGTCTAAAGTATGGCTGTTTGACCCATGAAGGCCATTCTGCACTATGACACCCTATTGATTTATGAAGATGGTCTCCTTGCCTTTACCTCTCTCTTTCACCATCTGGACATGAAGAGAAAACCATGATGAAGACAACTCTATCCCAGTAGCCATACTGAGACTGGCATGTGGCCTGTTTCAATACAGTAAGTCCCCCTACACACGAACGAGTTCCGTTCCAAGCGCACGTTCGCAGGTCCACTTTGTTTGTAAGTCCAGCAAAGTTAGCCTAGGCACCCAACAAATGCAATGCAACCCTCAGCTCCTATAGAAAACATGTACATGTACAGCTATTTGTACATAAGAAAATGCTTTCAAAAGTTAATATTTGTATTTTATTACAGATTTCTTGTGTATTTTATCAAATAAACTGCATGAACTTAATTTATGCTTCCGTTGTTTTCCTTAAGCCGATATCGCTGCTTACGCAATCAGGTAGCCTACATATGCAGACCTTACCTACTTCTCCTCATCTCTTGTACATATTTGTACTGTACAGTACACAAGAAAGTGCTTTTAAAAGTTAATATTTCTATTTGTTATTATAGATTTCTAGTGCATTTATACAAAAACAACTAAAAATTGTGTTTTATTTTCATTGTTTTCCACGTGCTGATCTCGCTTACCATTAGCAAACAAGCCGATGTGATTGTCTTCAAATTCACTTCTGGCAGCCACACACAAAATGAGCAATTGGATGGCATCATCACTCGACACATACTGCCCATCACTTAATATTGATGCCTGGTAAGTGTTCGCAGTGAAAATTCATGGAAGGTTTTAAAGCGAGGACAAAAAAAAAAAAAGAGTATCAAAACAAAAGTCTTTGCTAAGTCAACGGTACTCCTAATGGGATGCTCATATTTGAAGATCATACATTAGAGTCGATCAAGACAAGTCAGCAAGGACAAGCTGTTCACAAGATGTGACTGAAGGTCCCTGTTGCGCCTGTGCTCCACCACACTACAGGTTTTGTATAGCATGTATGGAAGAATACTTTTAGCGTAACATAGCATTCATCTTAAAGAAATAGCATAAAGGGTTAATAAATGTCAGAAACCTGTTCAGGCACACTAGGAAACAGATAAAGGGCAAGTGAACAACAAAATCTACAGTGAAATGTAAGACTTGGTTTAGGAAAAATACTGAGATGGTCAAATAAATAAAGAATGTACCGGAAGAAAGGCTGATGTAATAATACAAAATGTACTGAAGGATGACTAAGAGATGACTAAGAAATCAGCAGATGTCCTGTAAACAACGAGAATGGACATTTGTTATATGCACAGAAATTTCAAGGGTGGTGGCACAACTCAAAGGTATAAGAAGAACCAGAATATAATATAACAGACTTTTATTTTATATAAATTATTTGGGTGTAACCAACGAACCAACCAGAGTAAAACGTATGCATTGATTGACGCTGTATGTAAATTCAATAGGTTGTAAAATAAAATGAACAGCTTTTCTCCTGCCTAATTACTGAATTGTCCTGTTAGAGGATGTTTCTTTCTTTAATAAAATGTAAATTTCTACCACACATGTTAATGTGGTTTTCTGATTGAAGAAGAACTTAACCTTAATGAGTTTCCAACTGTGTCCCCACGTTCATGTTGAACACACTTAGTTCTGGAAGTCTTGGGATTGAAATAAAGCACATTAAGTCAGTGTAAACAGAGATACAGCCAAAAGCACAACCACTTGTTAGAGGATGGACAGACATGACTGAGAACGAAGAATAATAGCGCAAACTGTCTTACGCGCTGCCGCAAAATTATTTTCATGATACAATTTTTAATTTTAAATCATTTTTCATTTACTGGGCATGCACGTTCGCACCTTTGAAAGTTCATAACTTGAAGGTTTTTATGTAGGGGACTTACTGTACTTCATTCAAAGGCCATGTGGTAGCAAAGCAAGCTAGACTGAAGTTAATGGATGCCAGATGCACTGACGCTTTGGCTGTAATTATATGGTTTGCCAATAATCACATAATATTCTGCTAAAAAGCTGCAGAACTTTAGTAATTTTTGGATAAATGCAGCTATAATAAGTATGTAAATTTACATACTGTAGAGGCTCATGGGACAAAACAGTGTGACATTTGTCATAAATAACCATTTTATGTTGATTTATGCGTGAAACCATTGCTTTGTATGCTTTTTAGAAAACTGAGTGTGTGGGAAAAATATTCAGACCTGGGGAAACTGAAAAAAAATTAACCCTGAAAGAGTTAATATTTAGGACTTTTTTTTAATCAATAATATATAATTAAATGTGTAACTCCTGCCTGTTGCTTTACTCTGTCTAATTGCCTGAGGTTACAGATGTAGAAGGGAAGGGGAGGAAGGAAGAGCTAAAGTATCTGGACACAGAGTGTTAAGTGTATGGGATAGTATACAGTTTATTAAGGTCTGCACAATAAAGAGCATAACGAGAAAAATAGGGTCACGATTGGACCTTACGTGATAAAACACATGTTCTTGTTACACGTAATAAAATTTTCTTGTTGAAAAAGTTAATTGTTTTTGGCTCATTTTTCCTGGGGTATAAATAACACTATTGGTGACAGGTTGGCTTGAAGTAACAGTTTTAAGGTAAAGACTGCCCCAGGTAGCAAAGCAGCCTGTCATTAGAGGCACTAAGGGTGGAACACGTGGGGTACGGCATAGACAGTCAGACATGTACGAAGTTACAGGTAACAGTAGCATTACTGGTTTTAGATTTTCTTTCTATCCTCCATGTATAGAAGAACCTAAGGTGCTAGTTGGTACATTTTGTGTTAGGTGCAGATTACAGATGATGTGATAACAAGATCAAATGAATGTATAGAAATAAGACATTCTATGCAGTTCCTTAAAAAGATTGAAATTTAAGAATCTGCTAAAGTTAGTTCACACCATGAAGAATTCCTTTCAATTAAAAAATGTCAATACTGAATTTATTTTATTATATTTTATTTTACAGATGGCATAAGTAAAAATCTAAATTACTTAACACTTAATAGTATGATGAGGGGTTGAGAAAATTTATTTTTGATTCCTTTTGTAAGATTTATATCACATCACTGGAGCCTGATTTAGAGCTAGTTTCTGTTTTGTGCCAATATACTTTGTGAGCCACAGACAGGCAGGAGACAGGTTTTGCCACACTACACACATTTATTTACAGCTTTGACGTGCCCAAAATACCAGTCCACACAACACACAAATACCATTCAATCCCTTCTTGCTGGCAGTCCTTCTCCCTCCATTTCTCCTCAGGCTTTGTCCTCTCCTCCCTACTCTGGCCAGCTTATGGAGTGAGGCAGCTCCTTTTTATAGGGCACCTGAATAGACTCCAGGTGCCTAACGAGCTTCTTCTAGCCATACTGGTGGAAGCAAGATCAAATAAGGCCTTAGAAAGGTCCATGCATACCCGGTGGTAACCATGGGTTCCAAACAGGGTTGATGCTTATAACCCGTGGCCCCACTGGAAACCAAGGGGGCTGCCCTCTATCGGGACACTGTCCTACAAATTCTTTCTCCCCAGGTCCTTCCACACTTTGGGTGTACTGGCCAGGTAAGGATTCCACCCGCTACAACTTCTAGAAGAAGCTCTGGTTTATGCAAATGTCTTGTGCTGAGAAGATGCTTCTGTTTGGTCACTTTGTCATAAAGTCCAGCTCGGTATAGTGTTGCAGGGATGACTGTCCTTCTTGATATTTCTCCCATCTCCAGACAGGTTCCCTCGAGCTAACCCAGAGTGACAATCGGATTCTTGGTCATCTTCTCTTGCCATTTTCCTTCTCTCACATTTTCTCAGTTGCAGGAAGTGTTAGGGTCATTTCAAACATCTTCCATTGATGAAATATGAAGACACATGTGCTCTTAAGAACCTTCAGTGCTACAGGAATGTTTGGTAGCCTTCCTCTGGTGACTGCCTCGACAGCATCCTGTCCAGATATGGCTTCTGCTTTGTGCCAATGTACTGCTAGGAGAAGCTCATGTTTTTGCAAACTCATGCAGGTTGGCATTTGTTGTTTACTGAGAAGATGCTTCTGTCTGGTCACTTTCTTATAAAGTTCAAATCGGTAGAGTGCTGCAGTGATGACTGTCCTTCTGGAAGTTTCTCCCATATTTACACAGGTTCTCTGGAGCTAACCCAGAGTGACAATCGGGTTCTTGGTCATCCTCACTTGCCATGGGCCTTCTCTCACATTTGTTCACTTGGTACTGCTAGGAGAAGCTCTGCTTTCCATTACCCTGAAAGGGACTAGGCTGCTTCTGAAATTTATGACAACAGTATATTTAGCTCACTAATCAACATTCTTAATTTCAGTATGCCAAGAAAGTGCAGATGTAATTTTACTTTCAGATGCGGCACCTCCACACTGTGCACTGCCAGTAGATGAGTTTCAGAAGAGGTCATCTATGAATGCCATTGTGCCATGTGATAAAATCAACAATAATATCTCTAATCAGAAATGGCATTGCTGCTCCTCACAAAGTATCAACTTTTGGCCTACTCAGATAATGTGCAAAACCTTTGCTGCAGGATAATTAGATGTGCGAGCCATTAGTCAAATACTTTAGGAAAATTAGTATTTGTTCTCATGTAGTGAGCCCGTATAACAAAATTCAGGTTTTGATAACCTGTCATCTAAGTGTATCAAGGAAGTGCAAAATGACCCTAAATGGTAAATAGGGCAAAGAAACACAATTTCCTGTCAAAACTGCATAATATGAACCAAGACAAAATGGTCTTTATGGAAGTGCGGTGGGAAAATACTCCACACTGGCTTCTAAAAGGAACAGGAAACTGGATTCCTTTACTGGTTTGATCTTTGCCTTTATGGAGCCAACACTTTCTTTTTAGTTTTGTTGAGATTCAGATAAAAGATTAGATTGGAGGTCTTTATTGTCACACTGCAAGAACAAAGTGGAATTCTTATGCCACATTTGTGGTGATGTATAAATAAATACATTAACTAAAGGTAGCCGAAGATAGATAAATCGATTAATAAATAAATACTTTCTTGTATCCTCAAATAAGGGGATGGATATTTGAGGAGTAAACCGCAACACAATGATTATATTTTTATATTATGTACAATAAAGAACCATCAACAACAAATCAAATCAAATTAATAATATATTCAACAATTATTATAAAAGTAAACTTGAATAAATCGGACTTTGCATCTGCATGAATAAAAGGTAAAGTAACACTTCCGGTTAACGGAAATAACCCAAAAGTTGATAGAAATCTATGTTTTGTACATAATACTTGTATGACTAAAATGAAAGCATACTCGAGTGTTTACATATACACAAACACAGACAGACACGCCAAAAATGGTATTTTCAGACTCAAGGAGGTCTAAAACGTTGAGATTTTCTTCAAAATCTCGAAATGGAATTTTTGGAGGATTACAATACTTTCGCTATACTTTGTATATGAGAAAGTCAGGGAGGTCTAAAACGTCGAGATTCATCAAAATCCTGACATTGAATCTTTGGACGATTACAATACTTTCCCTATACTTTGTATACTAGAAAGTAAAAATGTATTGTACAATTATACATAAACCAACAGATGGGTACAGCACACAATGCAGGACAGATAAGAACATATTACTGAGAGTTTAGTGACTTTATGGCTTGGGGAAGAAGCTGTCCCTGAAGCAGGTGGAGCAAGTGGTGAGACTCCAGTGGTGTTTCCCAGAAGGCAGAAGCAAAAACAGGAGATGAGCTGGATGGCTGTTATGGGAGATGATGGACTCAGCTCTCCACAGATATGTGGTCAAGTAGATGGTATGAAGCTGAGGAAGGTCAGCCCCAATAATTTTAGAAGCATTATGGGCTGCCCTTTGGAGGAGTTTGTGACCCTGGCAAGTCAGGTTACCAAACCACATGATGCATCTGGTCAGGATACTTTCATTAGTGCAACAGTAAAAGCCCACTAGTGTTTTTGTTCCCATCCCAAAGCTTGGTAGCCTCCTGTGATGGCCCCTGGCAGCCTGAACCCGGAAGTACCAATAACATGTCCGAGAATGCACTGGACAAATAAGGAAATGTCCAGTCAGCAAGAGGTGCATACTGCTTTTATTAGCAAGGGTGCCAACAGTGTAATACTCTTCATAATAACTAAATAAAAATTATTAAAAACGATGTGCAATTTTAAAAATTCAATAAATAAATCCAATAAAATTAAGTTAAAATTGAAAGACAGTTTGTCCTTAAAAAACACGAGCCCGCGGGCAACTCTCTTAAAATCTATCCCTAATCGGATAAACAGAAAAGTCACCTATCAACAGTGCAGTCAGCCCTTTAATCCTCGGTTCAGGTGCCCACTGCTAGTCTCTCTACATTTGCTGGGCACCACATTGAACCCCACTCACATCTCCCTTTTGGTGTAGAAAGGGAGACGCCGCACAACAGGGCATCTCCTACTCATACACATACAGTAGCTCTAAGGAGCACCCCTTCTTCAGCCCCCTTTGTTGAGTGCAGGCTTGTCACTCATTTCCCTTAAGGCCTATTCCTGATCACCTGCCTCCACTCTATATTGCACAGGCTCCTCACCATCTGCTTCTTCTTTCTCTGCTCTTTTATTCTCCATTCTCTTTCTCTTCTTTTAATTTTCCCTCCCGGTGTTCTACTCTGGATCCCTTTTCTACCTTCTAGGCGCTCAGTGTCTGTTTGTGAATGGGAAGCAGCTGAGCTAAACGGACAGGCGTGCAACAGTCAATCAACTTGCTACCTCCACTTAACACCCAGCAATCATGCAGCAGAGTACCACTCCCAGAGGCCCGAGGCAAGTTGCACTGTTTTTAAATTATTTTTTTAACAAAAACGCCACAGACCCTGTTATATGACACCTCCTCGGGAAAAAGACCATTTGCTGAACCTTTTTGAATATGCAGGTGGTGTTGACGGACCACAAAAGGCAGTTGGTGATTTGGACACTCTGGAACTTGGAGCTGCTAACTGTGTTGATGTGTTGTGGAACATGTCTGCTTTTCTCTGGATAATAACAACAACAACAACATTTATTTTTATAGCACATTTTCATACAAATGATGTAGCTCAAAGTGCTTTACAGGATGAAGAAAGAGAAAAAAGACAAAATATATAAGAAAATAAAATTTGGCAATACTTATTAACACAGAATAAAAGTAAGGTCTGATGGCCAGGAAGGACAAAAAAAAAAACTTTATGAGGCTGGAGAAAAAAAAAACAAAATCTGCAGGGGTTCCAAGGCCAGGAGACCACCCAGCCTCCTCTAGGCATTCTATCTAACATAAATGACATCAATCAGTCCTCATGGTATTCAGGGTTCACATGTAAGAACTTGATGATGATGGTCATGTGGACTTCCTGTCCTTTTGTTTTCAGCAGTTTTTTTAAAGTACTCCACCGTATTAGCCTGGCAAATTTCTAGCAGTAAGCTATTCCAGATTTTAGGTGCATAACAGCAGAAGGCCGTCTCACCACTTCTTTTAAGTTTTGCTTGTGGAATTCTAAGCAGACACTCATTTGAAAATCTAAGGTTACGATTTGGAGTGTAAGGTGAAGTATTCCGAAGTATAAGATGGAGCAGATTATTTAAGGCTTTGTAAACCATAAGCAGTATTTTAAAGTCAATTCTAAATGACACAGGTAACCAGTGTAGTGACATCAAAACAGGTGTGATGCTGGTGCTCAGATTTTCTTTTCCTAGTTAAGATTCTAGCAGCTCCATTCTGCACTCGTTGCAATCGATTGATGTCTTTTTAGGGTGGTCCTGAGAGGAATGCGTTACAGTAATCTAGCCGACTGAAAACAAAACACTTATCTTCAAATCTTCGACGCCTGTTTAATGTAATATACTCACCAACTAAATCAAACACCCAAGAAATATTATTATCATTGGATGCAGAAAAAGCATTCGACATGATTGAATGGAAATACCTTTTTACTATTTTGGAGAAGTTTGGGTTTGGCCCGAACATTTGTGCATGGATTAAATTACTGTATACTAACCCAGAAGCTTCAGTTTGCATCAATAACATTTGCTCAGATTACTTTAAACTAGAACGTGGCACAAGACAAGGATGCCCTTTGTCACCACTGCTGTTTGCAATTGCCATTGAACCACTGGCAATACATTGTCGAAATACTGATCAGATAAAGGGGATTAGCAGAGAAGGACTGGAACAGAAAATCTCATTATATGCAGATGACATGGTACTGTATATATCGGACCCAGAAAATTCTGTGCCTGCAGTCTTTTTTTTTTTTTTTATTTTATTAATTTTATACAATCAATACATAGCAATCACATTTTGACAAAAAAAAGAAAAAAAGAATTATGCTAAGAACAGATCGATCCCCACCCTTGAGAGAGAGAGCAAGCCAAACGGTGTAAAATTTAAGGCTTTTAAAAAATACCTAAATCAACAAATTCTCTGTGCTTTATAAACTTATTTCAAAATATTACTGATTAGATCCTGCCATGTTTTGAAAAAAGTCTGCACAGATCCTCTAACTGAGTATTTGATTTTTCCAATTTTAAATAATATAACACATCAGTTTCCCACTGACTTAAAAGAGGAGAGTTTGGGTTCTTCCAGTTTATCAGAATAAGTCTGCGTGCCAAAAGTGTAGTGAATGCAATCACAATTTGTTTGTCTTTCTCCACTTTAAGACCCTCTGGAAGAACCCCAAACACAGCTGTTAATGGGTTAGGAGGGATTGTGAGTCCAAGACTGTCTGAGAGGTAATTAAAAATTTTTGTCCAGAATAATCTGTGCCTGCAGTCTTAGCAGCACTCACAGAATTTCAAAAGCTCTCTGGTCTCAGAATTAATCTGAATAAAAGTGTACTCTTTCCGGTGAATTCGCAAGCATATAATATTAGATTAGACACCCTTCCTTTTATCATTGCAGAACAGTTTAAATACCTCGGGTAAACATCACAAGTAAACATAAAGTTCTATATCAACAAAATTTCGTCGTCTGCATGGAAAAAATTAAACAAGACTTGCATAGATGGTCAACCCTTCATCTCACACTAGCTGGAAGAATTAACACTGTTAAGATGAATATTCTTCCTAAGCTCCTTTTTATTTCAAAACATACCAATATACATTAATAAATCGTTCTTTAAGCAATTAGATTCAACAATAACCTCATTTATTTGGAATTCTAAACATCCACGCATCAAAAGAGCGACCCTACAAAGACAAAAGGCAGAAGGCGGCATGGCTCTACCTAACTTCCAGTTTTATTACTGGGCGGCAAATATACAGTCGATAAGAACCTGGACACAAATAGAAGAACATACACAGACATGGACCGCAATAGAAGTAAAATCCTGCAGTACTTCTCTGTATTCCCTGCTCTGCGCTCCAATAAACACACGTTATCGGCAATACACTAATAACCCAATTGTGCTCCACTCACTTAAAATCTGGAACCAATGTAGAAAGCATTTTAAGACAGAGAAGCTTCTTTCTGTGGCACCCCTGCAAAAGAACCACCTCTTTCAACCCTCACAAACATATGCAGTTTTTAATATCTGGAAAAATTTGGAATTAACTTGCTTAGAGATCTTTATATAGACAACGTCTTTGCATCCTATGAACAATTACATTCCAAATTTAACATTCCAGCTACACATTTCTTTCACTATCTTCAAATCAGGAACTTTGTTAAACAGAACCTTCCAGATTTTCCTCATCTTGCACCCTCATCCACGCTGGAAAAATTATTGCTCAATTTCAAGGAGTTAGACTCCATCTCTACAATATATAAAATCCTTTTACAATCCCTTCCTTTCAAAGATCCAAGAGGACACTGGGAAAAAGATCTCTCAATTAATATATCAGAAAAGGAGTGGAAAGTAGCAATGCAGAGAATTCACTCAAGCTCCATATGCGCAAAGCATACAATTATACAACTCAAAATTATATATCGAGCACATCTGTCTCGACTAAAACTCTCCAAAATGTTTCCAGGGCATGATCCAACCTGCGAACGTTGCAACCAAGCCCCAGCCTCACTAGGTCACATGTTCTGGGCCTGCACCAAATTAACATTATTCTGGACAAAAATTTTTAATTACCTCTCAGACAGCCTTGGACTCACAATCCCTCCTAACCCATTAACAGCTGTGTTTGGGGTTCTTCCAGAGGGTCTTAAAGTGGAGAAGGACAAACAAATTGTGATTGCATTCACTACACTGTTGGCACGCAGACTTATTCTGATAAACTGGAAGAACCCAAACTCTCCTCTTTGAAGTCAGTGGGAAACCGATGTGTTATACTATTTGAAATTGGAAAAAATCAAATACTCAGTTAGAGGATCTGTGCAGACTTTTTTCAAAACATGGCAGGATCTAATCAGTAATATTTTGAAATGATTTTATAAAGCACAGAGAATTTATTAATTTAGGTATTTTACAAGCCTTAAATTTTACACCGTTTGGCTTGCTCTCTCTCTCAAGGGTGGGGATCGATCTGTTCTTAGCATAATTCTTTTTTTTTGTAAAAACTTGATTGCTATGTATTGATTGTAATAAAATTAATAAATAAAAAAAAAAATAAAAAAAAAACAAAACTATGAACTAATTTCTCAGCATCTTGCAATGCTCTAAGAGGTCTAGCTTTTGCTATATTTCTTAAGTGAAAAAATGCTCTCCTAGTAATCTGATTAATATGTGATAT
This sequence comes from Polypterus senegalus, assembly GCF_016835505.1. NCBI lineage: Eukaryota > Metazoa > Chordata > Cladistia > Polypteriformes > Polypteridae > Polypterus > Polypterus senegalus. Next base: position 15,024,484 of record NC_053158.1, read on the forward strand.
AAAATTCATGTCCAAGTCAATAATTCTTTACCTCTGTCTTGACTTTTAATCCTATTTCATCAAGTTTATTTCTAATATCCTCCTTATATCCATTTTTGCCATTTACTAAAAATTCGGTTTTTCTCCTTATAATGTGCAATTTTGGGTGATTGGGGACATTGAGGTGGCCAAATATGAGTATACATGTTAAGTGAGCCATGAACTGAACTTGCATCCCATCTACAGTCAACTTTAAGTGTACATTTTCAATTAACATTGCAATAAATAGTCATAGATAGATGGAACACATTACAACAACAACAACAACATTTATTTATATAGCACATTTTCATACAAACAGTGGCTCAAAGTGCTTTACATAATAAAGTATAGAAAAATATAAGACACAATAAGAAAACAAAATAAATCAACATTAATTAACATCGAATAAGAGTAAGGTTCAATGGCCAGGGGGGACAGAAAAAACAAAAAAACTCCAGACGGCTGGAGAAAAAATAAAAACCAAAAATTACCATATCAAGTAGGAGATAGAAGTACTTTGGGGCACTCATAAATCAACTTAACAATTTTTAAAAATGAAAGAGACTGAAGATCTCTGATAGGCTGGTTGCCCCGTTTCCCATTAAAATTGTTGATATGCTTGATTCTCTGGGCAGTGCAGTGGTAGCACTGTTGCCTTGCAGTAAGTAGACCAGGGTTTGCGTCTTGGGTCTTCTCTGTGTGGAGCTTGCATGTTCATTTCGTGTCTGTGTGGGTTTCCCTGCAGGTGCTTCAGTTTCCTCCTACATTCCAAAGACATCCAGGAGAGGTGAATTGGCCTGGGTGTTTGTTTTCCCTGCAATGGACTAGCACCCTGTCCAGGGTTTGTTCCTACCTTGTGCCCAGTGCTAGCTAGAATAGGCTCCACCAGTTCCTGTGACCCTGTTCAGGACTAAGCAGGTTAGAAAATGACTGACTGACTTTATTCTCTGCTGGGCAATTCTAGGATTGGATGTAGCTACTTATATTCCTTAACTGGAAAAAGAAATAAAGGATGGATGGACTAATGATTAAAAATGGGCATAGTTGGAAACTTGTTAAAGGTAAATTTCACACAAACATTAGGAAATTTTTCTTTACACAGAGAACTATAAACACTTGGAATAAGTGACCGTGTAGTGTGGTAGACAGTAGGACTTTAGGGACTTTCAAAACTCGACTTGATGTTATGTTAAAAGAGTTAAGTGAATAGAACTGGCGAGCTTTGGTGGGCTGAATGGCCTTTTCTCATCTAAATTGCTCTACTGTTTTGTAACAGGATACAACAGGACAAAGTTACTCCTTTTCACAAAATTGGAACAATTATGGGCTTGGTAATATGATTATCATATTACTATACATATATATATATATACTATTTCTAGGATGATGCAGCAGAGCTACTCCCATGGAGAGCAAAAAAGGAGTCCTTTCTTTAGTCTCAGAGCTTTGAGAATTTTTTTTTTTTACGGTGGCTGGAATGCCAATCCTGCCACCAACCCACTCTCTGTTGTCTCAGTGTATGCTCCGACTGCGGTGAGTGATGTCTCGGCGAGGGAGACATTTTATTCGCAGCTTCGCTCAGTGGTTGATGGGTGGTTGACACTCTTTTGGTCATGGTGGCTTCAATGCAGCCACTGGCACTGACAGGGCTGGCTATGAGGATTGTTTTGGTCCCCATGGGTCTGGTGACCTTAGTGAAAGTGGCTCCATGTTCCTTGACTTTGCAAAAGGTCAGGGGCTGCAAATCGCTGAATCCTGGTTCCAGCACCCTGAACCGCATCGTTGGACCTGGTATTCCAATACTGGCAGTGCGGTGAAGGAGATCAATCACATCCTCATGGGCAGATGATGGAGGCTCTTGCAAAACTGCAGGGTCTACAGAAGTGCCCAGTTTGTGAATTCTGACCACAGACTTGTTGCTACTCTTAGGATCCAGCTTAGGTACAGTAGGTTTTTTTTTTCATTTAAGCCTAACCAAATTAATACTTTGGTCACTTTAGTTGATTGTCTGTCTGAGGTTAACGACTGGCTCAGTAGTAATTACCTGCAGTTGAATTCAGGAAAAACTGAGGTACTAATTGTTGCTCCTCCTGTTCTTCATTCTGAGATCAGTTTAAAATTATCTTCTGTCTCTCCTGTTATTAAGTCGAGTCTACGTAACCTTGGGGTTATTTTTGACCAGTCCCTGACACTTGATGAGTATGTACGGTCAGTCAGCCGCTCGTGTTTCTTTCATTTAAGAAATCTTTCAAAACTAAGAAATGTTGTTTCTAAATCAGAATTGGAGATGCTTGTTCATTCTGTTATTTCTTCACAGCTTGATTACTGTAATGCTCTCTTTACAGGTTTGAGCAAGTCCTCTCTGTCACGCCTTCAGTTAGTTCAAAATGCAGCTGCCAGGCTCCTAACTCGTGCTAGCCGGAGTGATCATATCACTCCCATTCTGTACACACTGCACTGGCTCCCAGTGTTTTATAGAATTCATTTTAAGATTTTGGTGCTCACTTTCAGAGCTTTGCATGGACAGGCCCCTGAGTACCTAACCAGCCTGCTCCAACGGCATACAGCTTGCCGGACTCTAAGATCTGGTCAACAGGGCCTTTTAGTTGTCCCACGCACTCGGCTAAAACCCGTGGGGATTGTGCCTTTCAGTCTGTGGCACCAAGACTATGGAACAGCCTGCCTTGTTGTCTGCGTGGAGTCGAGTCTGTTGATTCTTTTAAAAAACAACTAAAAACATTTCTTTTTAAACAAGCTATTAATTAGTGCTAAATAGTTCCAGTTTGTTTATTTATTGGTTTTTTTTTTTTTACTGCTTTTGTTTATGTTTTTCCTTCAACTGTTTGTATTTATTCTGTATTTGCTGTTCAGCGCTCTGTGACCTCTTGTCTGTGACGGGCGCTATATAAATAAACTACTACTACTACTAGGTTACTACCTACTAGGGAAATGAGCCTGGACTTGGCCAGACTCCAAGACAAGGCTGTTTCTAATGAGTTTGCACGCAGTTTGTTTGAGGAATTTTCAGATTTGTGTACGACTGTCGATCCTAATGTGATGTGGGAGACCTTCCGAGACAAGACCCAGAAGGTTGCTGAGGGTTGTGTTGGTGTTACCGGTGTTCCCAGAAGAAGGTGTTTCATCTCGCAGGGCACCCTGTACATCATTGAGAGGAGTCGCAGAACACGGCTCCATGGCAACTCTGGTCTGCACCGGGAACTGAGAAGGACGGCTGCTGGGCTCCAAAGGCAGATAAAGAGGCGTTTGTTAGAGGAATCTGTGTGTAAGTGACACACCCTCTGTGGTCTAGCGACCCATGTCCTGCTTACAGAGTAATCGAAGCATTATGCACACCTGAATCTGTTCCTCGGAGAGTCGCAGTCAGGACGGCTGATGGAACCGTCCTTACAGATGACAATGCAGTTGTGACCCGCTGGGCTGGCTACTTTGAGTAGTTGTTCAAAGCTGATCCTCCCGCTAGGAAGTTGGATATCTCTGGGTCCACAGTTCTCGAGGCTGATCCTCCAATTAGCTGTGAACCACCCAATCTCGCTGGGATTGCACCGGTGGTGAACCAGCTGAGGGGGGGAGAAAGGCTGCAGGGATCTGTGGTATCCGGGGTGAACTTCTCCAGGCTGGTGGTAAGGCTGTCCTCCTGGCATTGCAAGCAATCTTTGCTTCCATTTGGGAGACTGGCATCATTCCAACTGACTGGAAAACGGGACGTCATCCCTATCTGGAAAGGGAAGGGTTATTGCCTGGGTTGCAGCAACTACAGGGGGATAACACTGCTCTCAGTGCCGGGTAAGGTCCTTGCTAGGGTCGTCCACAATAGGATTCGTGATCACTTGTTCACCTATCAGCGACCGGAACAATCTGGTTTTACGCCTAAGAAGTCTAACATCGACCGCATCCTGGCACAGAGGGTTCTCATGGAGCGCAAACGTGAATATCGACAGAGTTTCTTTACAGCCTTTGTTGATTTTCGCAAAGAGTTTCGACTCAGTTGATCGAGCTGCCCTGTGGTACATCCTGAGGATTCGCAGGATCCCCTTGAGAGTGCTGGATGTCATGGCCAGCCTGTACACTGGTACTGTGAGTGCTGTGCAGAGTGGAGGCAGGACCTCTGCATTTTCCTCAGTTGATTCTGGGGTTCGTCAGGGGTGTGCTCCTACTCTGTTCAATGCTTGTATGGACTGGGTGTTGGGCAGAGTCGTGGAGTCCAGCAGTTGTGGGGCATCTGTTGGTGAAGAAGGATTCATGGATCTTGACTTTGCTGACGATGCTGTGATCTTCACGGAGTGAATGGAGGCTCTGATCAGGGCACTCGAGAGACTGAGAGAGGAGTCTGAGTGTCTGGGCTTATGAGTGTCCTGGATAAAAGATCCAGGCCTTTAATGACCTCTTGGGCCATCAGCAGTGTATCTGTTTGCGGAGAGAGTGTCGACCTTTTCGAGAGGTTTACTTACCTTGGCAGTGACATTCATGTCTCTGGTGACTCTTCCTATGAAGTCAGTAGATGGATTGGGAGAGCATGGGTAGTCATGAGGTCACTGAAAAGGGGTATGTGGCGCTCCCAATATCTATGCAAAAGGACGATGGTCCAAGTCTTTAGAGTGCTGGTGCTTCCTTTCTTGCTATATGGTTGTGAGACATGGACGCTATCCAGTGACCTGGGATGAAGACTGGCCTCCTTTGGTACTTTGTCTCTCTGGAAAATCCTTGGGTACCGTTGGTTTGACTTTGTGTCGAATGAGCGGTTGCTCATGGAGTGCAGAATGAGGCACATTACCTGTATTGTGGGGGAGTGTCAGTAACGCCACTATGGCCATGTGGCGTGTTTCTCAGAGGGTGATCAGGCTTGTAAGATCCTCATTGTTGGGGACCCGAGTGGCTGGACCAGGTCAAGGGGTCGCCCATGTAACTCCTGGCTGCGGCAAATAGAGGGTCATTTCCAGAGGGTGGGACAGGACCGCGTGTCTGCCTGGGAGGTTGCCAACCAGGATCGTGAGTTGTTTTGTTGTGTAGTGGGTGTGGCAAAGCTCTGTACCAGTGCATGCTCCCCAACTTGACTTGACTTGCTAGGATGATGATCCTGAATATGACAATATTTCTGATACTTGATTCTTTATTGGTGATTCTGGCTCTCCCAGAAGGTTAAATATGACAAATTTCAAACATAACCATGTGGAATATTGTTTAGGTTATTTTAAGGTCAGTGATTAAGAATGCAATGCAATTTTTGATTTTTACCTCTACGGACCTCTATGAGAGAGTGGAGACGATAACTTTCTACTACAATTGAGAATACTTAGACTTGAAACATTTAAAGAACACATTCAATACAATCAATACATAGCAATCAAGTTTTTACAAAAAAAAAGAATTATGCTAAGAACAGATCGATCCCCACCCTTGAGAGAGAGAGCAAGCGAAACGGTGTAAAATTTAAGGCTTGTAAAAATACCTAAATCAACAAATTCTCTGTGCTTTATAAACTCATTTCAAAATATTACTGATTAGATCCTGCCATGTTTTGAAAAAAGTCTGCACAGATCCTCTAACTGAGTATTTGATTTTTTCCAATTTTAAATAATACATTTAATCATTTTCAAATATATGACGCGTGTATTCTTGTTTATTATATACATCTACCTCATGAAATAAATTATTACTTTTCTTGTGAACACCCTGAATTAGAGAGTCTGACTTTAAAAGGGTTAAAGACCCAACATCTCTAACAACAAATGCGTACTATTAAGTAAAGTTTAACTCTGCAAGGAGGATTAAAAAATCTAATCAACACAGAGTTGTTATTGATATGAAGTTCTTAAGAAACACTGAACAAGGAAACGTCTTCTTTTATGTTTTATCAGTGTGGGTTCAGAATTAGCATTTCTTCCTTTTTTGCAGGTGCATTTTGAAGCAGTCCTTCTCTAACTTTGAGTGTTATGATTCACACAGACGTCTTTATGTAGACGCATGCTGTGGAAAGCGATATGTAAAATAAAGGTTGGTTGATTGCTATGTTTCTGCATAATGGCTTAATGAGCTTGGATTTTGTTCATTGCTTGAGTAAATGACATGTTGCCTCCAACTTTAACTTGATTAAGAGTATTTAGAAATGTCTAATATACTAATATATTTAGTATATGGAAGCTATACATGTACCATATCTATTTTCAAACCCTTAAACACAGGGCACAAAGCATGCCTGGGCAGAGTGCCAGTCCATCTCAGGGCACGGTTCTGCACACACCCACATTCAGTGCTGCTGAGAAAAGATAAAGGATGCCAGGAAACCTTTTGACAGTCTGCCTATATGCAGGCATAATTAAACACAGTTTACTTAACTTAAAAGAATACCCAACAATGATAATTTTTTTAAACATTTCTTATACTTATTGAAGACAGGATTCTTAACAAGTAAATGAGGAGGGAAGCGGGCCTTCAATTCAAAAGCTTGAATTCACTTGCATGCATGTTGCTTTCATGTACTACTCTCAATTTCTACAAGTTTTTATTTAACAATATTTTAGCCTAAAATTACATTTTGGATGTTATGAGCATATGAGTAAATAATTGAGGTGTGGGTTACATGAAACATGTCACATTACCTGGTGAAGACAGGTAATATAATTTTCCTAAATATATTTGTTATCTCATGCCTACATGTATCTTTATTGCTTTTCCTCTGTACTAGCATGTGTCTTCGCTAGTGCTCCCACTACCGAGAAAATTCCCATACAGCCTGCTTCTCATATTTGTTCATTATGTTTGAGGCAACGTTGCTCACCTAATTTGTCTGCATTTACACTTAATATCTTTGTAGCCGACTTTCTGTGTGCCCTCCTATACCTTTACCTTTATTCGCTCTCGTGTGTTTTACTTAGCCACTCACTCACTCACACTTTCTCTTTCATCCACATCACCAAAACCAAACTGATCAATCACGCCAAAACCAAACTGATTAATCACGCCAAAGCCAAATTGACCAATCAGATTGCTCTTAGGAACAGAACGCACAATTTTATTACAACAACAACAACAACAATAATATTTATTTCTATAGCACATTTTCATACAAAAGATGTAGCTCAAAGTGCTTTACAAGATGAAGAAAGAAAAAAGAAAAATATAAGAATAAGATTAAGTAATACCTGCGGTGCGCTGGCACCCTGCCCAGGTTTTGTTTCCTGCCTTGTGCCCCATGTTGGCTGGGATTGGCTCCGGCAGACCCCCGTGACCCTGTAGTTAGGATATAACGGGTTGGATAATGGACGGTGTCGGGGATGCCAGGGGCGACGACCCAGCCGGGATGCCCTGAAGGACCGGAAGAGGGTCTACGCCCGCCCTGGATCATGTGGGGGCCACCACTCTGGTTGCTTTAGAGGCCAAGGATAGAGGGTTTAGAAGCCCAAACCTGTAGGGGCCCGTGGTCACCACCAGAGGGCGCCCTAATGCCTTGGGAACCCTGGACCTCAGCACTTCCCCCACACCAGGAATTGTTGGGGGGAAGAGAAGCAGGGACACTCAGGGAGCTTCCGGGAGAACAGCCTGCACTTCCGCCACACTGGGGCGTGTCAGCGGAAGATTGCCGGGGAGCACCTGGAGCACATCCGGGTGTGGATAAAAGGGGCCGCCTCCTTTCATTCGGGGCTGGAGTCGGGTGGAAGAAGGACTAAGCAGAGGAGAGTGGAGGCGGCCTAAAGAGTGGAGGCATTGTGTGTTGGCCAGGACTTTGGGGACTTGGGGTTTGTGGGCACTGTCTTTGTAAATAGTTTGTAAATAAACGTGTGGTGGTGGAAAAACAACATGTCTGGGCCACGTCCACAATGAATGGATTGAGTAATACTAAGTAACAAGGAATAAAGTAAGGTCCAATGGCCAGGAGGACAGAAAAAAAAAAAAAATCTCCAGGGGTTCTTAGGCCACAAGACCACCCAGGCCCACTGGACATTCAACCTAACATCAATGATCTCAATCAGTCCTTATGGTTTTCAGTCTTCACGTGGAATAATTAGATGATGATGGTCATGTGGACCTCTGGCCTTGAATCCATCAATGTAGAAACAGCACGGTGCTCTGATCAGGTGGTGGTGGTGCAGAAAACTGGAAAGAGAACAGCAGAGAAAGTAGGGGTTAGTACGGGTGATAAAAATGGTAATTCAGTGCATGTGCAGAATGTCAGGGTTACACTAAAATGAAGTTGAAAGCTGTATTAAAATAATGGGTTTTTAGAAATTTTTTAAAGTGCTCCACTGTATCAGCCTTGCTAATATACTGTATAATAATACTATATATTATTTAGTAAATGATTGATTGAACATTTTTTATGGAAACTTTAATATTATTTGTTTTTTTTTTAACTTTTCCCCACTGGCCCCCATTGAAGCCAGTTGCATTAGAAACTTTGTTTTCTCCATTCTTCATGAAACCATTAAAAATGTTTTGTTGCCATTATAAAAAAAAAATGATCATTTTTGAGTAGAGTAATCCTTCAATTGAGGAAAAAGATTCTAGAAAGTTGATTCTGTTCATCTGGACATAGCTTTTTTCCAATACATTACACAACTCATCCAAGTGACTTCCTCAGTCTCAGTTGACTGCAGGTTTCTCCAACCTTATAAACAGTACCTTGGCCTAATGACCAAACTAGCACCATTGACTAACAATGGGCTGTGTGATAAATGATATGCAAATTGTCCATTGATCAATGGCCATGAGTATCACAGAGAGTTGGGGAATGGCTGCAATCACTGCATTGAAAGATGGTGAGAGATGTACCCTTAAGCCTCCTCCTCGATTTAGAGATGGTCATTCCTTTTTCACGTAAATGGCCTCTTTGACTCCTTGTTCAAACCAGCGTTCCTCCCAGTCCCTGATGTGCACATCTTCATCACTGAAAGAGTGACCACTGTCCTGTAGATGTAAATAGAGTCCTGGCCCGACGAGGTAGCTCTTCTGTGTTGTGCCATCTGCTTCGCCAGTTGTTTGTTTTCCTCGATGTATGATTCATGCCAATCCCCTTGGCACTTAACACTAGAATTACCAGAGCCTACAAGAAAGCTCATAAATCCGGTCCACCTTAAATCCCTTCTCACCTCTCCTTTAGAGTCTTTTGTCCTGTAAATGTGTCGATTAACACTAGAATTACCAGAGCCTATGAAAAAACTCGTAAATCCGTCCCACCTTAAATCGCTTCTTAAATCCCTTCACACCTCTCCGTCAGCGTCCTTTGTCCTCTAAATGTGCTGATAAAGAGAAGGTAGAAGCAGCCGGCTATTCCATCCCCTCACCAATTTAGAACGTGCACGAACTTCTCTCAGCTCATGCCTTGATTGAGTATCTGGGAGTGAAGTTTTAGAGTGGAAATAATAGATCGTTATTTGGAACACACGCATTTCATGTCTGTTCCGTTTCTACAGTAATCTGTGTAAACACATTGTTAAAACAGAAATATTTTTTATATTCTACTAGTAGATGACAAAATGTAGGCATAAACTATATAATGTATGAAGCCTGAAGTACAGATATCAAAGAAACATTTTCACAAAAGGTACAAATATAACACAACAGTTGCACTTTAATTCAAAAATATAACTGCAGAAACAAAAAGCCGCCTGTCATGTTTCATGTCCTCCCTGGTGCACTGAATGATTTTGTCCACTGAGTTGATGTGGTCAGTGAATTGTGGTACCTCCTGAGATTTGATTTTCACCCAGGTGTCGAATAAAACACACTTGGGAGCTGCTTGTCCAGGGGAGTCTTCCAAATGTTGACTGGCTTTTTATTGGATATACTGCCACCCTTTGTCTGGGTCACCTCCAAAATAAAAAGAATTATTTGCCTTCGTTCTTTCTATCCCTTGCCTGCTCTTTAACTGTTCGCTCCCTTCTCAACCTGATGCTGTCTTCCTCTTAATCCAGCAACAACTATTACTTCCGACTACCCCCATCCCTTTTCTCCACGCACCGTTAACTAACCCTGATCCCTGTCACTCAGCTCTCTCTCTAGGGAGGTGCCCTGAGCTGAGGGTACAAAGTGTGTACCCCCAAGAATCCATCCCAACACTTCTTCCAGTCCCTACAGCCCATGCAGTGGCAAGACACGTCTATTCTACAATCTGAATCCTCCTCAGAACTGAAATATTGAACACCACAGCTTTCTTAAATCTTACCATTTTATTAGTAGTGTCTAGTACATAGTTTTCTGGAAATGAAATGTTGGTAAGCACCTCGATTTGGTTACTGAGTGACTTGCAGATATAACTTCACTTCAGACACATCTGTTTTCACTTAGTGCTGAGAAGAATGCACACATACTGGTATACTGCAGAACAGAATATCTTCATTTAATAAAGCCTTTTCAGTTCATTATTTCAAATCTAAATTGAAATTAGCAGAACCATTGTCAGTTTTAAATTACTTTTTTGAAGATTATTTTTCCTTTTAAGTTCAAATCTGCCAAACAGAGAAGTGCATACTTTTTCGTATACCAATAAATCAAACATGGACTTAGGGAATAGTTCTTTTTAAAAGTCCATTAACCTGCTGGTGATGTATCTGCCCACCTTGCAATTGAGGACATGAGTATGCTTTAGCCGAAGAAAACAGATGGAGCCCATTGAGTTCATTCAATCATCAAACATCAGTGGCCTGTTAGGAATTCATTATTTACAGTATAAAAATTTCAAGTCAAGATAATCCAACTGAATGGCTAGTGAAATGCTTTTCTAATTTACAGAGAAAAACAAATATTGTCATCATGTGTAGTATAAAATGTTCACAGTTTGCCTAATCATTTTTTAAGATAGTTGAAAATAGAACAAATAATATTTTTGGGGCGATCAGATCCCAGTTGCGGTTTGGACTTCTCAAGCAATTCACAGACTGAACATGGATTTGTACTTGACAGCAAAATGCAAATTTGACTTCTTGCAAACATATTTCGGTCTATCTTGGCAGTCACTGCACACCTACACAAATTCAGACAACACAGCAAATGTATAGTAAATATTTATTAAAGTGATTTTCTCAGGTTTACATTGTGGGAGTAATAAAAACAAAGAGATCTCAACAAAGAAATACAAAATATGTATAAATATTGCTACAAGAGGCTGTGAAGAGTGACCGAGCCTCCAGAAACAAAGGGGGAATATGACCAGTTCACAGATTCATCATTACAGTGCCTGCTAGATATGCACCATACTATAACATTTCTTGTGAAGTATCCCAAGTCATTTGAAACTGAACACAAATGATGCCTCTCATCCAAGCTGCCTACAGCCACCTCAGCTAATGCCCTCAGATCATCTGGACTTATTTTCAGCTGCAGTCTTCTTCACCCAAATTCATGGGTTCTTCATACAAACTTCTCACACCTGAGCTACTAAGAACAGAAGGGTAGAAAGGGTAAATAGAAGTCCACACTCCACACTAAGACATTGTTCATATCAATTAGCTTCTCTATTTGCAGAAATGATCACTCAGTTTTTGGCTCAATGCAAAGTCCCTGACTGTTTCAAGGAATCCACATTCATCACAGTGAAGAGGAAGCAAAACACAACGTAATCTAAATGATACCAGGCCAGTGGCGCTGACCTCTGTAATAATGAAGACGTCTGAACTTCTGATTCTGTCTCCACCCACTTCAGTTTTCTTACTGAGCCAATAGGTCAGTTGAGTGTGCAGAGAACATGACTCTCCACCACATCTTGCAGCATGAAGACTTTCCAGCTACATCAACAACATTTATTTCTATAAAACATTTTCATACAAGTTATGTAGCCCAAAGTGCTTTACAAGATGAAGAAAGAAAAAAATATACAAATAAGATTAGGCAATACTAAGTAACAAAGAATAAAGTAAGATCAGATGGCCAGGGTGGACAGAAAAAAAAAATCCAGAGGGCTGGAGAAAAAAACAAAATCTGCAGGGGCTCCGAGGCCACAAGACCACCCAGCTCCCACTAGGCATTCTACCTAAAATTAATCATCTCAATCAGTCCTCATGGTTTTCAGGCTTCATGTGGAAGAATTAGATGATGATGGTCATTGTGGACGTCTGGCCTTCAGGGACTGCCTAGTGCCCTCATTAAGTGGTGCTGGTGGTGCAGATCAACACCACAGAAAAATGGAAAAAGAACAACAGAGAAAGTAGGGGTTAGTATGGATTGTGGAGCCATGAAAAAAATGATAATTAAATGCATATACAGAATATCAGGGTTACACTAAAATGAAGCTATGAGAAAGCCATGTTAAAGTAATGTGTTTTCAGCAGTTTTTAAAGTGCTCCACCGTCTTAGCCTGGCAAATTTCTATCGGTAAGCTATTCCAAATTTTAGGTGCTTAACAGCAGAAAGCCGCCTCTCCACTTCTTTTAAGTTTAGCTCATAGAATTATAAGCAGACACTCATTTAAAGATCTAAGTTTACGATTTGAAGTGTAAGTTGAAAGAAATTCTGAAATATAGGATGGAGCAGATTATTTAAGGCTTTGTAAGCCATTAGCAGTATTTTAAAGTTAATTCTAAATGACACAGGTAACCAATGTAGTGACATCAGAACTGGAGAGATGTGATCAGATTTTTTTTTCCTAGTTAAGATTCTGGCAGCTGCATTCTGCACTCGTTTCAATCGATTGATGTCTTTTTTGGGTAGTCCTGAGAGGAGTGCGTTACAGAAATCTAGTTTACTAAAAACAAGCGTGAACTAATTAAACTATTTATGCCAAGATCTTAACTGTGGACTTCAGTTCTGCATTTAACTAAATCATATCAGAAACTACAGCAAACGTCTCATTATGAATGTGGACTGCACCACATGTCTCTGGATCTCTGACTTTCTAAGGAACAGATGTCTGATAGTGAAGATGGGCTAATACTCTCACTTAGGGCCCCTGACCCTCAGAACAAGGTCCCCTCAGTGCTGTGTTCTGCCTCCTCTTCTTTCCTCTCCTCTCCTCTCATCTCTCTCTAAACACCAATGACTGCATCTCCAGTGACCCATGTCTTAAACCACTGAAATTTGCTGATGACACCACCCTGATTGGCCTGATCACAGACAAGGTGTCATATCGGAGGGAGGTGAATCAGCTGGCCACTTTTTGCTTCCTCAATCATCTTAACTTGAATTTCTAGAAGTAGAAACGATTGTGGATTTTAGGAGACACTCTTCACCTCCTACACCTCTGGTTGTAAATGGTGCCAGTGCGAAGAGGGTGGAATCATTTTAAATTTCTTAGAACAGCCATCACTCACAGTCTAAATTAGGATGAAAACATATCTGCTCTTACCAAAAAATTCAGCAGCAGTTTTTTTTTCATCAACTTAAAAAATGTTACCCGTCCTAATCAGTGCTGGTACAGTTTTACAGAGCTGTCTTTGAAATCACCTCCACTTTCTCCATATCAGCCTGGCATGGTAAAACATAAACTGCAGCTTGTTATTTGGGCGGTAGAAGCTGATGACATTGTGTTGTGTAGCACCAGAAAAGTGGAAGTTGGAATTATACAGAAAAGCTTTGGAAGATAGAGGATTGCAAATAAATAGGAAAGAAGAAAGATTATATGAGGTTTAATGATGATCAGGATTCAGAAGTTAGACTGCGCAGAAAGCTATTGATATCTAGGATCAGTGGTAGCCCAAGACAGAAATCAAGATGCAGAGATAAACCGTAGACTGCAGTGTGGATGGAACAATCAGAAGAAGGTATCAGGAGCTATGTGTGATCAAAGAATTAAAGTAAAGGTTAAAGGTTGGGTTTTTAAGAAGACAAGCAATAATAACACTAATAATTCTGTACGTATATATCTCACTATTCAAAGCGCTTTCCACCCAGGGAGGACCCAGGAAGCAAACCCATAATCTCCTTACTATCACTGTGCCACCTGTGTGGATAATGATATATGGAGCGGAGACATGGGCAGTAAAGGGAGAGCAGGAGAAGAAGTTATGAGGGGCATTCAATAATTTGTCTACCTCAGTAAGAAAGAAAGGAGTTTTCACAACAATTTTGTTTTATTTTTCAATATAATACACTAATAGCTCCATACACTTCATCTATTTTTTCTGCAATGACTTTAACCCATTTGAAAAAAACATCTTCTGTTTGACCTTCAAACCAGGACATCACTTCACTATCTAGAAATCTGAGAGATTTCTTTAAAACACGGAACAGGAAATAATCGGAGGGAGCCCAGTTAGTACTGCAGAGTGGATGGTTCAGCTGCTGGAAGCCACATTCTCAGATGGCAGCCTGTGATTGACGTTACATGTGAACCAGCTCGTCATGAAGAAGCTTACTTGATTGGCATGAGGACTCTCCTGATCTCCTGTCTCTTAGAATGTTAGACTCACACTGAGCCACAACTATCCATGAGTAACCGTGAGACATGTCACTGCATCCCCAGACTTCTTTCATCATGCTTGCTACTTTCTTTCATACTCAGGTAGATAAATTATTGAGCACCCCTCGTAGATGTGGCAGAAATGAGAATGTTGAGATGGATGTGTGGAGTTACAAAAGACAGCTGAATAAGAAATGAGACAATCAGAGGTTCAACAAAAGTGGGTGAGATATCTAAGAAATACAGGAAAGGAAGTTGAAGTGATATGGACATGTGATCAGGTGAGATAATGAATAGGTGAGCAAAAAAGTGATGGTAATGGAAGTACAGGGAAGGACAAATGAGGGAGGCCAAAGCAGAGGTGGATGGAAAAAGTAAAAGAATATCAGAAGGAAAAGGGTTTGACTAAGAAGGAGGTGCAGAACCAAGCTGTTTGATGAAGGCTGACCAAGTGCATTGACCCCACATAAAAATGGGAAAAGAAGAAGCAGAAGAACTACTGTAGGTCTGAACCTGGAATCCATTGAGATCCTGCAAAAAACACAGGTGCAGGAAACATGACAGAAATATTATCACTCCATCTCTTTCAGTTATTACCATCAAGGAAATGTTTGCAGTCACTAAAGACAGGAATTACTGGACATAGAAAGAGTTTCTTTCCTGCTGCAGTCAATCTGGTTAGGCAAAGTCTTTGATTTGTCTCTGGCTTTTCCAAATTTCTAGACACCCCCATCCAAACTAAATGTTTATGGTTATTTTTTTCTACTTATATTAGAACAATTTGATATATTACTGAGCACATGTGCAATTGTACTTTACTATATTTTTTGTACATTTGTGTTTTGTACCATTTATTTTCATACTACTGCCTATAATATAGAGATGTCGTTATGTTTTGTATATTGTGTTGTTTAATTCTGTGTACCTTGTTATGTGTGTGGATGGAACACCAAAAGAAATTCCTAGCAATTACTGTATGTTGCCTGGCAAAAAACAATCAAATTCAAATGAATATGTATTATTGTGACTCTTTATTAGAGTGAGGAGATCTTCAAAGTCCCCAAACAGGACACTTATATCCTGACCAGATTGTCATGGTACCAAAATGGGATACAACTGATTACTAGAGCCATGGGTGGTGGAGTATTAGAGTAGATTAGATTATACTTTATTTGTTGGAAAGGGGAATTTAAAATGTATAATGTTTTCAAAAAATATTAAAAACAAACAACAACCTCCCCTGACCACACATAACTTCTGGCTTGGATAACAGAGAGCTGCTGCTGTCAATTCCAGACCTGTAGGTGGCAGTGAGATGAGGTCAGACCTGCTCAGATTTTACCACGGTCTTATATTTAAAGTCATTAATATTTGGATAGAGCAGGTCCAGCTTATAGTGTCCACACATTGATAATGCCTAATAGAAATTTGATTCCTTGTTTTAAGTCAACAGCATTCAGAATGATTCATCATTATGATGTTGCTGCAGAGTGAATGATTTCTGTCATTCAGTCAGCCAGGATGATGTAACTTTCTTTCTTGGGCAGTGATGTGGACAAATTTAGTCCACATTTCAAAGTTTTGATCACAGAGTTTTAATTGGACTATGGTCCTTTTTTCGCCATTGAACATTCACATAAATCTCCAGTCCCCCTCCTTCTTTTTTAACTCAATCTGATGAAACCCATTCAGCATATGAAGCAAGGGGTAAAAGCTAGTTCTCTACAGTACCCAAATAATCACAGTACCTAAACTTGCCTCGTTTTATCCTCACTGTTAGTCTTCACCTCTTCCATCTCCAGATAAACTTGTAACTTTATCCTTGCTCCAGATATTTACCGTTTTGGTCTTTTCATTTTCATTTGAGCAGATCTTCCAATAGGGTGCAGGTGGATACGAGAATGTTTAATATATCCCACTTTACATTTCTCAGATTCTCTATTATTCTCAGGTGTGTTAGACGCAGACAGCCATCAGATCTTTTACACTCTCTATGTGACATTTCTCAAGTTTGCAGCTTGTCCGAGAAGCAGTTGAAGCGGGCCAATGTATGGGTCTGCATTGACAGCAGCATCCCTTTATTTTAGTTTAAAAATTAATATAAAAATGTTTGGCAACTAGCCTGATGACATAATTTAATTATATTAAAAACCTTCCAAATTTTTATAGGAAAAAGAGAGCTTTTGTAAAGTCTGATGCACGTTGCGTCACGTGGAAGTAGTAGAATACTGTGTACCATGTAAAAATGCACAGGAAATTGAAGGGGGTGGGCCTAAAATCAGGCTAAAATCAGACATTTTCTTCAATTATGGACTGCTAAGCATAAAAATTAATGTGATGCATAGACAGAGGGCAGTATCAGAATAAACAGGATGTCTGGTCAGCCTAACCAGGACATAACCTGAAATTGGTACTTTCTTGGTAAAACCTATGCATTTGGCCACCCAATTATTTACATTGCCTTACACATTTTTTAAATAGACATGTTTAAGCCATACACAGTACATGTGTATTTCGGCATATATAAAGAACTTTAGCTTGTTATAAAAATTAAGCATTTTCCTTAAAGTTACACACTAGTGACAAAACACAGACAAGCTCGGACTCCCTTAGGCTTCACGTTTTGAGGTTGGAAAGAAAGAAAAGATAAAGGAAGGGTACAGTAGGAAAAATATAGTTGGGGAGAGGATACATAAAGGAAAGAGAAAACATAATCACTCATGGACTGGAGAGAAGAAGCACAGATAGCCAGAAAATTAAGTCTTAAACAAGGCAGAATCTGTATGAGGCCTCCAAACAAAAAGTCAAGAAGCAGGATAATTTTTATCCTGCCCTGAAGAGGTTCACTTTAACTCAGCCAGGCCCCAGTCTCTTCCTGCTGGCAAAACAACATGAAATGTCCACATTTTAATCAAAAAGCCCCACAAGAGGGTGGATTACCATCAATCGCTGACTCATAAATGAAAAGGCAACAAAGGATCTCTGAAGAAGTATTTACAAAAAATAGAAAAACCCCCAGGAAAATGCTCAAAAGAGTAAAATGAGACAAATTGTGCTGCTTAAAAGGCAATCATACAGCAAACAAATCCCAGAAGAATATTTCAAGAACAGAGGAAGTATAATAAAAGCACAGATATTACAAAAACAAAATAATACTTGCAATTTCTCCAAATAAGAGAATGACCTCCAGCTCCTGAGCCTTCTCACCCAACTTAAATAGTCAGAAATAGAGCTCAGGAGTACCAACCACAAAATAAAAGGGACATCAAAGAATATGATTTTACATATTAAAACATAATAATACATAAACAGAAGACTACTAACAAAAAAAAAAACATAAAAAGGAACATAAACAGGGAACACACCTTGGCCTACAGATAACACAGAGAAAGTTGACAAATGCTATTAGAAAATGTTACCTAGTATCTCCACGACTGATAATTGTCCAATAATCAAAATGGGGAAAGGTGAAACCAACCATCATCAGCTACTGAGACTAATCTTTACTCATTTTAGACTACAAAGACTCTTATAGGCAGGTGACTACCATTCATGGAAAACAGGGGGGTTCTCAGGTTTTGACATTTGACACTCCTTAACAACCCCATAAAATAATAAAATACAATACAATTTATTTTTGTATAGCCCAAAATCACACAAGAGGTGCCACAATGGGCTTTAACAGTCCCTGCCTCTTGACAGCCTTCACTCTCTAAGAAGACAAGGAAAAACTCCCAAAAAACCATTTTATAGAAAAAATGGAAGAAACCTTAGGAAAGGCAGTTCAAAAAGAGACCCCTTTCCAGGTAGGTTGGGCGTGCAGTGGGTGTCAAAAATAAGGGGTCAATACAATACAATACACAGAACAAATCCTCAATACAGTATAAAAAATAAAAAATTTACAAGTATAGAGCAGAATTTAACAGTAGATGATATCCCATAATATGATTTGGATTTGCTTAGAGTCCTGAAGACCTCGGCCATCAAGCTGCCTCCCCCATTTGGCCATTCCACAGATAAGTCAGAGCTGGGCTAGCCAATCCGATGAAATAATGGCTCTTCTGCTCAGTAAGCAACTATAAATCAAATACTTTTATGATGGATTGATGCCTTGTCACATCAGACTTAAACTTCAGGTCCTTTTCTAGGAAGTCACATGTTAAAACCTCTGAAGCAGACCTTTTATCATACATTTATGAACTACAATTAGTGTAATGATTAAAAGCAGACTTAATTTACAGTTAACATACACTTAAAAGTTCTTTATCCAAGACTAGCAATCAGTTGCCTTTGAGCTTCTGAAGTTTGTCATCCATTGTGTCCTCTTCAACATCCCTGATAAATAAAGAGCACTTATATATTTTTGTTCATCTCAATGATATACGGCTTATTCCTCTTGGTTAGTCATCTCACTTCAGAGAACTGCTAGTAAGATGATATTCATTTATTTATTCATTGAGTTTACACATACAGTATAAGGACCCTTGTAGACGCATGTTATTGAAATCAATATGGCAAATAAAGATTTGATGATCGCTTCATTTGTGTATAATGGTTTCATGATCTTTTGCTCTTGAGTAAATATCATGTTGCCTCCTAACATGATTAAGAATATTTAAAAATGTCAATGTAAGCCATATATGTACTGTATCTATTTTAAATCCCTCAAACATAGGAGATAAGGCATAAAGCTTGCCTGGGCACTGTGCCAGTCCATCACAGGGCACATTTCTTCACACTCTCACACTCAGTCATACTGAGAAAACTTAAGGATGCCAGAAAACCTTTTGACAGTCTGTGTCTATGCAGGCATAATTGAAGAAAGGCTGTTACTTAAAGGAATACCCAAAAATGATAATGTTTTTTCTTTTGCTTATTAGGCCTGTAAGGAAAATGTACATGAAAGGTAAATTAAGGAAAAGATTGAACAGCAAGTGGCAAGGACAGGAGTTTTACTGAGCAGTTAACAGGAGTTGAGATAAGGGTGGTTGGGATTTACTAACCTGCTGGAATTCTTTAAGTAAGCAACGAAAGGATTTGATCAAAGTGGAGCATATGATATTATTTATCTTATCTTTTGATGGGTGCAGAATTGGCTCAGATACAGGAAGGAGAGAGTGATGGTGTGAGGAGCCTCATCAGAATTGGCCGATGTTGAGTTGTGTTCCTCAATGGTCAGTGTTACGACTGCTGCTATTTTTAATAGATGTAAATGATTTGGATAGGAATATAAGTAACAAGCTGGTGAAGTATGCAGATGATACAAAGTTGGTGGATTGGCAGATAATCAAGAATCCTTTATATGATCACATAGGGACTTGGACAGCATACAAGCCTGGCCAGATGTGTGGATGATGAAATTTAATGTCAGTAAATGTAAAGTATTACACGTAGGAAATAAAAATGTTAGGTTTGAATACACAATGGAAGGTCTAAAAATTGTAAGTACACCTTAAGAGAAGGATTTAGGAGTCATAGTGGACTCAACACTCTCAACAGCCAAGCAGTATTCAGAGGCCATTAAGAAGGCTAACAGAATGTCAGGTTATATAGCGCCCTGATGTGTGTGGAGCACAAGTCTCAGGAGGTTCTGCTCAAGCTTTATAACACACTGTTCAGGCCTCATTTGGAGTACTGGGTTCAGTTTTGGTCTCCAGACCAAATAAAGGACATAGCAGAACTAGAAAAGGTCCAGAGAAGAGCGACTAGGCTGAGTCCAGGGTGAAAAAAGCCACGAGTCAGGGTTTCTGTTATTATTCTTCCTTTTCCCAGTATGTAAATGGTTAATGTTGTGAGTACATAACAGAGAAATGTTCATAGTTTAGTTTAAGTATTTTGGGAAAGATTTTGAAAATTTTAACATATCATTTGAAATAATTAATGAATAGTATAATTACGTGAAAAATGCTAAATGCACATTTTATTTGTGAAATACACACAATACATGCATGATATAATGTTTGTTCATTAGTACTTTATATTTTGTTCATTCAATGGCATGTTAATTGTTTAGTATTTATTATTTAGTTTTCTTAGTATAAATTACCAAAACATTAATAAAAAATGTAAATACAACTCCAGCAATCATGCATATAGTGAGTGGCCCCTGTGGGAAGAACATGAGCAATGTGGGCTTGTTAAATGCACCACAAGCCTAATGTGGAGGGTGCTACAATAGGCCCTTTAGCACAGTTCCCCTAGTAGCCCAAAATGGGTGAATCGCTAGGCATGTTCAGTCCCAGTCAGCACTTGGATGAGAGACCATCTAAGGAAAAGCTTGGGTTGGTCCTGGGAGAGGTGTTGGAGAGGCCAGCAGGGGGCGCTTACCCTGTGGTCAGAATGAGGATTCCAATGCGCCAGTGTAGTGAATTGGACACTGTGCTGTAAAAATGGTGCCATCCTTTGGATGAGATGTAAAACCGAGGTCCCAACTCTCTGTGGCCATAAAAGATCCCTGGGCATCCTTTGTAAGGAGCAGGGTGTATTCTGATGTCCAGACCCCTAAATTGCCCCCCTAATCATCCCCTGTATAAGGGCTCATTTATACTTCACGCTCAGAACGCGTACGCGTCCGCATCATAGCTGCCACGCGTTCCCAGCGTTCATTTCACGCGTCCTCTGAGCAGGTCTTCAGAAATTAACGCGACGCGTGTGCGAGTTGCAGTACAGTTGCAACTTAACAACAGCAACATAATGTATACCGTTATATTTGAACCACTGAGAAAAAAATAAAGGACACGGTGAAAACGTGTATTTTGTGATTAAAGTGGAAATTTCGGCTTTAATCTCGAATTGTGCACTTTAACCTCGTAGTTTACTTTATCATTAAAGCAGACCGTCGTAAACGTCATCCCAGTTTTTAATCGCTACGAGCTTCTTGGACCTGACAGCTGCGGCAAGCAGCAAAAGATCACCACACAGAACAAATTAAATGTCTGATATTCCAACTCTCTGCACATTTAGAATCTTTAGATTCATACTTGATATCACTTTCATGATGAAATGCATTAAAGTGTGTATGTTACATTTTACATATAATTTCATTTAAATAATGAATACTGTTAATAATTACACACATGGGGGTGACACGGTGGCGGAGCAATAGCACTGGTGTCTCGCAGGGAGTTACGTTGCTGGTATTTCCTGCTTGTATTCCACACTGTGCTCCGGTTTCCTTCCAAAGATAAGCAGATTTGGGGATTTGGTGCCGCTAAAATGACGCTAGTGTATGTGTGCTTGTATTCGATGAGCGGAGACCTCGTCCAGGGATTGTTTCTCAGTCATGCCCAATGCTTGTTGGAATGGACACATCCCTGGATTGATGGATTTAATCAATAAACATCCTTTTCACAGATATTGCGGTAAGGTGTTATCGGAATTTAATAGGTGTTTTAGGCAATTCACAACACAGAGAAGCCAAACATGTTCTCACCGTGATAATATCTCACACTGCCACCTGGTGGATTCCTCCAGATTTACGTAAAGTACGCGCGCAAGTATAAACACTTCAACGCTTGTGTAGCAGGAGCGTCCGCTGCAGCATGCGTCGCGTCGCGTCGCGTGAAGTATAAATGAGCCCTAACTGGCTATCTCTCTCACCCCATCCCCTTCACCACCTAATAGCTAATGTGAGCATACTGGTGAAAATATGGCTGCTAAACAGGTGGGCGCTACACAATGGTGGTAGTTGAAGTGGCTCCTCTCTCAGTATGAAAAGTCCCATATAAATGTAAAGAATTATTATTATTATTATTATTATTATTATTATTATTATTACAAGTTCAGTAAAGCCCAGTGATGGTTTAGTAACACTGGCCAATGTGATTACTACCCCATAGTTTCAACATCTTAATGTTGTCACAGAGTAAGTATGAATTTGTATTTTCACTGGGGTTCAGATTTTGATTATAGAATTATAAATAACAATTTCAAAAACTGTCTATTATATTGGCTAAAATTGCACAATTATTATAGATATTATTGATAATATTTTTGTGTTCAGGGTGGTAATAACATATAAAAAAAGTACCAATAAATGCAAAGATAGTTTGTGTTTTGTAAGAATAAATAGTGTAGGAACACACAACTATTGTGTTTTTTTACTCATTTTCTGATTATTTAATAAATTATAAATCTTCATAATTACATATAATTTACTCGATAAAGAAAAATAACTAACACTAAAAAAAGAGAAAACAAAATTCAAGGGAAGGACCAGTATGGGGTTGGTGTCGTGTTAGTGCTGCTGCTCACAGTAAGGAGGCCTGGGTTCACAACCCAAGTCCTCCCTGTATGGAGTTTGCATGTTTTCCACGTGTCCATGTTGGTTTCCTCCCACAGTTCAAAAACATGCAGGTAAGGTGGACTGGTGCTGCTAAACTGGCCCTATGCTCTGTGTGTGTGTGTGTGTGTTCACCCTTAATACTCTCAGACAGCAGTCCCAGCTACCATGCCCCCCTACTCCTTCTTACATATCTTAATTAAATAAAAGAATGTGCAAATATAATTACAATTATTGTTTTAACATGTTAATAAGTCTGGTAGTGAAATTCCATTAAACAAGCCTGTAAATTAAATATACAGTGTTACAATCCAGACATGGTCCAGTTTCACATTTATGCCTTGTGCCTTTTATGTTTCACATTGTGAGACTATGGAATACCAGCTGTGAACTTATGATTCAATAATTATTGTAATAGTCAATTTCTCTTCTCACACCTCTGCTAAAGACTCCCTGGTTTTAGCTCCCCAAAGTGCAATAGCGTAAGAGTATTTGTTACTTGGTGCCTGAGTACTCTTGAAGAAAACAAGTTAATTAAAACCTGTGAAAGAATTCATATTTCACACCAAAATAAATTCGAGGTTTTAAACTGTAGTGCATGTTGGGTTTCCTGGTGGCAGTCCAAGCTTATTTTTTTTTAACAGAAATTTTTCACATAAATACACAAATGAATGAAGAGCCCTTCACATTCTGGCAATTCCTCTTACCTAGGGACTGAACTTGAGATTTTCCAAATGTTGCCATATTGATTCAGCTCCTCAGACGTTTACTCTAACAAGACCTGGGGAAATGGCCTGCGTGAGCTTTGTGATTTACTCCTTATTGCACAAAAATGTGTCAAGTTTTTCATTTTAATGAGAGTAAAATGATTTTTCAGCTTAGTTAGATACCTGTTGTTAGGTCTAAAACACACCTAATCATTATTGCCTGTGGGGGGAAAAATGTAAAATAAGATAGCGGTGTAGGAAATTGTGGCTTCAATATTGTGATGTCTAATCTTATTAGTTAGTTCTTGGGTCTAATGGTATCTTGTTTTTATGGTGTCTAAAAGTCTAACAGTTCACTGTTTTGGAGTGATGTTAACATATCTGCTAAGACTGACATGCTGGGTGGGATGACCTGGTAAATTGACTACAAACCACACTTCATTATACTCAAAAGTTCTTTACTGTTTTCACTTTACATGCGTACATTGGGTGCCATCATATTCATTTTCACTCATACAGTATGCAGGAGACACCTAAATATAACTTTCTTTTACACCAAATGATGTTTCTCCAATGGTGTCCTTAATTATTATTATTAATAATAATAATAAACAACAATAATAATAATTATTTTGATTTATATAGCACTTATCTCCTACTACTCAAAGCACTTTTCATAGTGACTATGGAGCCACTTCAACCACCACTAATGTGCAACATCTACCTGGATGATGTGATGGCAACCATCCATCCATCCATCCATCCATTTTCTAACCCGCTGAATCCGAATACAGGGTCACGGGGGTCTGCTGGAGCCAATCCCAGCCAACACAGGGCACAAGGCAGGAACCAATCCTGGGCAGGGTGCCAACCCACCGCAGGACATACACACAAACACATCCACACACCAACATTATTGCATTAACCATGCATGAGCTATTAGATTGTGAGGAGGTGAAAGATAATTAGCCAATTAAAGACAGGGGATGATTAGGGGGCCGGAATGACCAGGGTGAGATGGGCAATTTAGCCAGGACATCGGGATACACCCTACTGTTTACAAAGGATGCCCAGGGATCTTTAATGACCATAGAGAGTCAGGACTTCAGTTTAACGTTTCACCTGAAGGATGGCTCCGTCTTCACAACACAGTGTCTCCATCACTATACTGCGACATTAGGATCCACACACATACTGCCAGCAGCAATCCAAGCTTTTCCCAAATGGTCTCTCATCCAAGTACTGGCTGGGCCCGAACAAGCTTTGCGTCAGGTTGATGACATGCTCTGAAGTGAGTGTGATATTGAGTTAAAGGAGAGTATGAATGAGAACTACTTGTCTCTGAATAGAGAAGAAAACTGGAATGATATTTACTGGAGTGAACGATGCAGTCTGCCACAACAGTCTGTCACTTTTTAACTCAGTTGGAATCACCATTAATGAATGAGCACGCAACTTACGCATCATCTTTGACACTACCATGTCTTTTAAAACACACATTACAAAATTTCCTACATCATTTAAAAACGTTTTTTAAATCTGCAGGATACTGAGATATTAATTTGTTCATTTATTTCTAGTAGGATTGACTACTGCAATGTGTTATTTATTGGCTGTTCAAATCATTCATTCATTGTGCAGCATTCAGTTCATTTGAAGTGTTACACCAAGAATCATTACAAGAACTAGAAAGTACAAACACATAACTCCAGTTCTTAAGTCCTTACACTGGGTTCCAGTGAAGTTTAGGGCTGATTTTAAAATCTCCCTCTTAACAAATGAAGCCGTAAATGGCCAAGGCACTGTTTACTTATCTGAATTTATCATCATTTACAAACCTGAGTGTACACTAATGTCTCAAGATGCTGGCCTATTTAAGATCTCAAAGATTAATATAATAACAATGTGAATTTAAGATTTTAGGTACAGGGCTCCGAAACTGTGGAATGACCGGCCTGGTTGAGTCTTTCAGGCATACCCTGATTAGAGCTGCTGATTAACCATGTAAACTGCATCTCTGTTTGTTAGTCATTTGTACTGAAATATAAGTAAAACAGTATTTAGAAACCATTATCAACTCTTGTTTGATTTGTAATTTTAATCTGTGGAGCAGAGGGGAGAAATCAAGGAGTAAATGTGTCTTTATCCCAAGCATTATGGAGGTCACTGTTAATAGGAAGCTGCCTGGTATGCACTCCAGTACCCAAAGCAAGAATGTTCCTTTACATTCATTGACTTAAATTATTATCAGAAGTATCTGCACAATATTAAACATTATAACCAAAGTAAAACATTGCAAAGAAAAGACAAAAACACATACTTATGTAA
This sequence comes from Polypterus senegalus, assembly GCF_016835505.1. Classification (NCBI taxonomy): domain Eukaryota; kingdom Metazoa; phylum Chordata; class Cladistia; order Polypteriformes; family Polypteridae; genus Polypterus; species Polypterus senegalus. The sequence goes on from NC_053158.1 coordinate 15,050,168, forward strand.
ATGAACAAACTGTAGTCCTGCAGGTGCTCATCACCACAATAAATTCTACTTGTCATCGGTTATTAGCACAGTGATAATAAATCTGATGAACCCGCTGTGCGATTATTCAGCGCTGACAGTTTAATTTGTACGGCACTGATAAGAACTAATAATATCACATCCATTTTAAAGAGACCAGCTGAAGAGTTGCAGAGTTGTAGTATACAGTAATATTGTAGAAAGATATGTAAGAAGATATATTGAAAGTGTCTTTTATCAGAAGTAAAGTGCCACCGATTTAAGTTGCAATCTTCTGTGTGTTAATGACTAGATATGCACCACTGATGTGTCATAAAAATTTAGTTAGAAAAAAATGTCCCTAATTGGCTGTTATACACTCTGTCATGGACGACGGGCTCATCTGATGTTCTTGTAATAATCTTCTTTCCTCATTGTGCAAAATACGAGGCCTAAAGTGACAATCAAACACTGATTCAACAGGCTGCACAACTGCCTGCAATGCATTCTAATGTGCAAGCAAGAGAAAAATCCCAGAAATGAATCAGTTAAAATGCATGCAAAGGAAGAGTGAATTGTGTTCTAGGAGGTACTGAATTATCCTGTCTGAGTATGGGACAGGAGTTGGGGGGCATTCATCAAAAATGAAATACTCCACAATTCCACCACACCACAATCCAATGCCCACCTTAGACGTCATTAGAAACAAAGTACGTGTGTTTCCAGCATTGAGGAACAATAACTGTTATGTACCAAAGTCTGCCAATATATATGTACCAGTAACGGCGCACTGCACGATAACGTGCAGTGAATACACTTGACTTATAATTTTCTTAATCTTTCTCTCTATGTTTAGCATTTGTTTGCTTCTTGAGCAGCTCTTCTTTTCTCCACCCTAGCGGTCCGCTTATTCTCTTCTTTCGTCGGCATCTTTTCACGTTAAAACTGATTAAGTCCATGTTTGTGTTGCAATTACTTAGTATGTTTTCTTTAATTTTTCACTTAAGCTAGTACTTGAGGCAGATTGAAGACTTAAGATATGAAGAGGGAGGGGAAGTGGTGGCGAAGGTGGTAGGGATGAGAACGGCACCCTGCTGCCCTTTGCCGAGAGTTGTTTCTACAATAAAATAAAAATAAAAGAGTAATAATTCCAAAACTCTTCACTTTAAATATAAAGCTGTAGTGCAGAGTTTCAGCGTAGTATATGTGTACCAAATTTCAGGTCAATTGTTCAAACGGTTTGTGAGCTACAGGCAGTTTAAAATCATGGACAGACAGACAGACAGCCACAGTAGCATATTATTTAAGAAGAAAGGGAAAGAATTAATATACAGTATTAGTAATTACAGTGGACAGAAACAAGCCAGCTAATCAAAGCAAATGAATTAAAAATTCACATTCAGTGCCTCCAAAAAGTATTCACTTTACTTTTTAAAAGTTTTTATTACATTTATTTATTTGGTCAACACCTTTATCCAAGATGACTTACAACATTTCAGATACAATTGGTTACATTTCTTTTCTTTTTCCAATTGTGGTGTGATTTGAACCCACAACCTCAGGGATGAAGTCCAAAGCCTTAACCACTGTGCCACACTGACTGCCTTATTATGTTGTAGCCTTGTGCTAAAATCATTTACATTCATTTTTCCCACCTCAAGTCACATTCAGTACCACAGAATGACAAAGCAGAATCAGCCCAGAGGAAAATTGTACATCTCAGGCTGATCTTTGATACCCTGTGAGACTTCACAGAGATTCTCATTTATGTTTCATTTAAGAATTAAACTTTGTCACAGATGTGTCTACTAAAATTCTTTAGGAGTCACGGCTTTAGACAAAAAGGAGATACAACTGAAATTAAGTCAAAATTGAGGATTTAGTTTGAAAAGCATGGTATCTTTTGTGAGCTCTCTTTCCAGACTTCACATTTATTGGACTGATGCCTTTATCCAAGGTGTCTTACAATATCTGAGACATGATTGGTTGCATTTCTTTTGTTTTTCCAATTGTCTCACAGGCAGATGAAGTGAAATTACTCATGGTCATAGTGGTGTCAGCAGTGGGATTTTATCCCAGAACCTCAGGATTTAAAATCCATGCTGCCACACTGTCTGCCTTTTCTTTCAGAATGACTTTGATCTAATTGGCATGCAACAATATAAATTACAGCAACTAATAGTATTATTCTGAAGCAAGGATTACAATTTTGTTTTCATAGTAAATAGTTTTATGACTACCGCTCATACATTTCACCAGATGTTACTGAGCACACAATGCAAATACTTTCAAATTGGGAAAAACAAAATGTCAAGACACAACTTGGAAGATCTGATCCCTTTGTATGAATTTGCAGAAATCTCCACTGAAACTTAACAGGAGACCCTTGTGAGAATACCAGGAAGAAAAATATGAGAGCTATAAGACAAAAAGACGATGTCTCCATTTTATTTCTGTCTGATCTCATTGTCATCGAGGAAAAAACAAAAAGATATTAACTCTTTCAGGGCTAATTATTTTTTTTATTTTCTCCTAGGTCTGAATATTTTTCCCAAAAACTCAGTTTTCTAAAAAGCATACAAAGCAAACACAATATGCCTTTAACATTAAACATTAGCTTTCTAAGATCTGCTGTCACACTGCTTACGTACTTACTACATCCCTGTTTGTCTAACCATTTATATTCTGAAGGGCACTTTCTGGAAAAAAAACAGCTTTCGTTTTTGATTTCCAGATGACTTGCATCAGAATTGGAGTTTGACGAGTCAGAGTCTGATTCAACAATAATAGCAAAAAGCAAAAAAAATTAATAATGCCCACAGAGGATTTTGCTTTGCACATTCGCTTTGCTGTTTTGCGCAATGCCAATGCCATTCTAGATGTTGTTTACTCTACGCTCCTCACACACACACAGGGATTCAATGTCTAGTCAAACCCTAACCCTAACCCTAACAGTCCTCCTAGCAAAGAGGGTCTACCCGTAACGTGATGGTGAGTTTTGTTGACGTCTACAGCTGATTATTTCCCTCTCCCCTGGATGTCAACATCAAACCTCAACCCCTGCTGTCAACAAAAGTCGACATCAGCCCTAAAAGAGTTAAGGAGGTCTCTTTTTTGAGTTTTTCCTTCCTATGAGAGGATTTTTTGAAATTTTTCGCAGATTTTAAAAATAAAGAACTGAAATATCCCATTGACATAAATATTCAGACCTTTGCTATAACATCTGTAATCTCGCTCGGGTGCATCCCATTCGAGTAATCATCATTGAGATGTTTCTACAACTTGTTTGAAGTCGCTCACGGTTGATTGGACTTGACTAGGACAGTCCACACACAGACTGCCAGCAGCAATCCAAGATTTTTTCAAATGGTCTCTCATCCAAGTACTGGCTGGGCCTGAACAAGCTTTGAGTCAGGTTGATGACATGCTCTGAAGTGAGTGTGATATTGAGTTAAAGGAGAGTATGAATGAGAACTACTTGTCTCTGAATAGAGAAGAAAACTGGAATGATATTTACTGGAGTGAACGATGCAGTCTGCCACAACAGTCTGTCACTTTTTAACTCAGTTGGAATCACCATTAATGAATGAGCACGAAACTTACGCATCATCTTTGACACTACCATGTCTTTTAAAACGCACATTACAAAATTTCCTACAATATTTAAAAACGTTTGTTAAATCTGCAGGATACTAAGAAATTAATTTGTTCATTTATTTCTAGTAGGATTGACTACTGCAATGTTTTATTTATTGACTGTTCAAATCATTCATTCATTGTGCAGCATTCAGTTCATTTGAAGTGTTACACCAAGAATCATTACAAGAACTAGAAAGTACAAACACATAACTCCAGTCCTTAAGTCCTTACACTGGCTTCCAGTGAAGTTTAGGGCTGATTTTAAAATCTTCCTCTTAACAAATGAAGCCGTAAATGGCCAAGGCACTGTTCACTTTATTTTTTTTTTAAAAATAAAGAACTGAAATATCCCATTGACATAAATATTCAGACCTTTGCTATAAGATCTGTAATCTCGCTCGGGTGCATCCCATTCGATTAATCATCAATGAGATGTTTCTACAACTTGTTTGAAGTCGCTCACGGTTGATTGGACTTGACTAGGAGAGTGCACACCTGTCTATAGACGGTCCAACAGATGCATCAAAACCGAGCCATGAGGTCAAAGGAATTGCTTGCAGAAGTTGGAGATTGAATTGTGCTTAACAGATCTGGAGAAGGCTAAAATAAGTTCCTGAAACATTGTAAATACTCAAGAACACAGTGGACTCCATAATTCTTAAATGGAATAGGTTTGGAACAACGTTGTGTCATGATTTAATATGCCTCTGTTATACGCCATGTGGTATGGGATTTATGAAAGCAGTGTTAATGTTTGTGATGCGCCATCTTTTGGAATGACAGAGTCATAGCAACTAGATGGACACACAGACACATATCCTTTTATGAAGGCAGACCATCTGGGCGAAACGCAAATAATCAATGTAGACCTCAGCATTAACATTTGGAGTGCACCATACAGTGCATATGTGTCTTTTGTATGCCATTTGGTATGGGATTAGCAAAAGCATTGTTAATGTTTGGGATAAGCTGTTTGTTGGAATGACAAATGCAATGCATTTTATTACTAAAAGTACTTGTGATGCACCATCTATTGAAATCACAGAGCAACCGAACAGAAACACAGGCAGACACACCACTAAGACACTAATCCATTTATATCATTATTTATTTCTTTTCCAGGGTTTCTATCCTGTAGAATGTATTGCTGATGCATTTTTACATGTCTTTGAGTTAAAGTTTATTTTTTATTTTAATTATTTCATCGCATCAGTTAGTTTTTGCATAGGTGTTAACATATTTTGAGTTCACTGCTTCCCTTTGCAATGGCATTTCTCCCATGAGCCTCTGGGAGAGCATGGCTGCTGACATCATAATGTGCGATGGTATTTTAATCACCCCCAAACTTACTTTATCTGAGTGAGAATAATCTATACCTTTGTGCTATTATTTTTGTTTCTATTCTTACTGCCTATTGATCCTCTTCTTTGATTTTTGTTAATGATTGGGATTAATTAAAAAAATACTAGAATTTTTTATTATTTTGACCATATCTCTATCTCTTGGTCCTTTTCAGAAAATCCCTTTCTATCTCATTGAGGGAGAACACCGTAACTCTTCTTAGAGTTGGCTGCCCTACTGAACTGAACAATCTGTCTAAAAACAGTCTAGAGATGACAGAATATGCTCTGTTATATCTCAAGAGCGATGTTTGTTATTACAGTGAGGAGCGAAACAGAAATTGGCACTAAAATTTATATGCTGCAATTGCAAAACGTGAAACTCACTAAAGAAATTTTTAGGGTTTTAAGAGTTTTCCATGTTCATTCGTGACAGCGTTTTCCATAAAGGGTTTATTGATCGACATCTTAGCAAACATACATGTGTCTGGGACTTTGTGAGCATACAACTGGATGATTTGACAAGCTAATTAAAAAGGCAGGCTTCGTTACTGGATGCACTCTGGAACCCCAGAGGTCGTAGCAAAGTAGAGATTAAAATAAAACTGAGTGCCATTATGAACAATGCTGCACATCCTCTCACTGACACATCAACACTGAGGACTTTTCAGCCAATGAATCATTCAGCAGGAGAGAGACTAAAGCAAATGGTGACACCCCGTGTAGTGGGAATTAGAATCACCAGCCTACACTCTAGGTGTCTAGTATGTGGGACCGAGCGTGACCAGGATGATGGTGTAAGACAGGGAGACACAGACACAAAAAGGGTTGGGTTTTTTGAAAAATAAAGTGAGGTTTTATTTACAGGTGCACTTAAAGAAAATAATCAAAAATAATGTCCTGCGGAATTTATATATTAAAACACAGTCCAATGCCGCAAAGGACACACAAAAACAATAATGAAATGGAGCTCAGAAATGACTGTATACAATATTTACAGTGCTGCTTGAAAGTCCCAAAAGAAAAAGTAAAATACACACAAACTAGTGAAATCCAAATATATACACAAAAACAAAATGTGAAGCTGTCATCCTCCACAGTGATCCAAGTCAGGAAGCTGCTCCTCCAAACAGTGTATAATACAGGATTCACCCAAAAATATTCAAAAACATAGAAAAAGTGTATATACAAAAATAAACAGTGCACCACTAACCACAACCCAATAAATACCTTCACCAAAGTTAATCAAGAGATATTTATATGAAAAAATATTTACAAAAACAAAGCACAAGCCGTAATGCTTGGTAACTTCTAAGACGCAGATCTACCAAGTACAGTACCTTTCTCCAAAATGAACTAGTCAGAAAGGACCCCCTCTAGAGGCCACGATTCCCTTTTGTATTCGGCTCCACTGCGCCGAACAATTAAACAGCCGTACGTCATCCCTCCCGAGGTACGCGATGACGTGAACACATTTGCGAAAAGCGGTGTCTACTTTCCCACACAATTACTATAAAAATCGAGCAGCTGGCACGCGCGCGTATAGCTGTGCCGGCTTTTCAGATGCAGACTGCACTTAATGCCTTGAGTGAACGTAAGCACTTTTCCTTTTTTTCTCCTTCCCCTGAGCTACAGCCTACACAACTATGAATACGGGATCCCCATGCTAATCCGGGTTAAATAATATTAAAGCGCTTCACACTTTCTCTTGCTACTTTAGAGTTATGGTGTCGCGGGAGGCACACGCATTGAGTGGAGGACCGACAATGCCATCCTGGCCGGTCAATGGCAAGGCTGTCTCTCCAGACTACATGAGACCCACCTTGACACTCCCCAAAAGACGCTAATATCGTCAGCGAAGACGTCTTACTGCACTATATAAATGAAAAAAGGTAAGTTTCCTTTCTTTGTACCTTTTTTCCTCATACAAAAGCCTCCCTCTTTACCCAGCAGAGGACGCTTAACTAATTTTATTTACTTACTGGTAATGCCAGTAGGGCATATTACCACACACCCTCCCCCTCAAGATTTCAGGTCATATGTGCGGGATAAATAATCTGCCACTAGATTCTTTTTCCCCGCAACATAACGTACCTGAAACCTGTATGGTTGGAGAGCCAAATACCAGCGGGCCACACGAGCATTAGAATGCCTCATCTTTTGGATCCACTGCAATGCTCGGTGGTCGCTCTCCACAATAAATTTGTTGGACAGTAGATAATACTTAAGGCTATCTACAGCCCATTTTATTGCTAATCCTTCTTTCCCTAAGGTAGCATACTTCATCTCTCGGTCAAACAGCTTCCTACTAATAAACAAAATTGGCCTCTTCTCGTCACTCTCTCCCTGCATCAAGGCTGCTCCCAAACCTTCCCCCGAGGCATCAACCTGCAAAGTAAAAGGTTTCGCAAAGTCAGGACAATGCAATACAACATTCTTACAAAATATTTTTTTCAGAGATTGAAAGGCATTTTCACATGACTCTGTCCATTTGACGTTTCGTGGTGCAGATCCTTTAAGCAGGTCGGTGAGGGGTGCTGCAATATCCGAAAAATTGGGGATAAATCTTCTGTACCACCCCACCAAACCAAGGAATGACGGACCTGCTTCTTTGTTCCAGGACACGGACAATCCTTTATTGCGGCCATTTTGTCAATTTGGGGTCGGATCAAACCGCCCCCTATGGTGTACCCAAGGTATTGCACTTCCTCTTTGGCAATGACTGTTTTTTCAGGGTTAACCACAAGCCTAGCTGTTTTTAACCTTTCAAACACATCCGCCAGGTGTTGTAGATGTTCCTCCCAGGTTTTACTGTACACAACAACGTCATCTATGTATACTCTAGCGTACATCTCTGCTCCTTGCAGTCCATAAGGCGCTGGAAGTTCGCCGCCGCTCCATGCAACCCAAATGGCATGACAGTGAACTGGTACAAACCACCGGGAGCCCTGAAAGCGGTAAGTGGTTTTGCCTCATCTGCGAGTGGGACCTGCCAATAACCTTTGCAAAGATCAATTGTTGTTAAATATTTTGCAGGACCTAGCTGCTCTACCAGCTCGTCCACTCTAGGCATTGGGTAGGTATCAAAAGCTGAGATGGCGTTAAGCTTACTGTAATCCACACAGAATCTCATCTGTCCGTTCTTTTTAGGAACGAGTACCACAGGACTACACCAGTCACTCACTGAAGGTTCGATGATGCCTAAATCTTTCATCTGTTCCAGCTCCTCTCTGAAAACCTCTTGTAGGCGTGCAGGAATTCTACAGTAGGATGTTCTCACAGGACCTGGGGATGTAAGGCGAATATCATGATGTATTAGAGGAGTCCTACCAGGCAAAGATCCAAACAGACCCTCTGGAATCAATTGTTGTACTTCTGCTCTTTTTGTCTCTTCTAGATGTTCCAATGATGGTCCCACTTGGACTTCTCTGCAAGATGGCAAGTACTGCTCCTCCGATTCCTCTTCTTCTGGAATGCTACGAATCAATAGCTGACTTGAAGGGTTAGTATATTCCTGCCATGGCTTCAGCATATTAATATGAAAAGTTTGCCTTAATTTCCTAGGGTGATCAGGCATATCAATCTCATAAGTGACAGGACCTTTTTGAGCAACTACTGTGTATGGCCCTTGCCACTTGGCTAAAAGACTGCTCTCTGAAGTAGGCAATAATAACAGTACCTTCTGTCCAACTGTAAGTTTTCGGTCTCTGACTGCCTTGTCATACCACGCTTTCTGCTTGGCTTGTGCGTTTTCCATATTTGCTTTAACAAACTGCGACAGGTTGGCAAATTTTTCCTGCAACTTAAGGACAAATGTTAGCACATTTTGGGATTCAGTTCTGTCTCTATCTCCCTCTAGGGTTTCCTTTAGCACAGAAAGGGGTCTCGCACATGCCGACCATACAATAGCTCAAACGGAGAGAATCCAGTAGATGCCTGCGGAACCTCCCGGTAAGCAAACAACAGGTATGGTAGCCACTGATCCCAATCTGATCCAGTCACGCTAACAAATTTCCTCAGCATCTGTTTTAAGGTGGCATTAAATCGCTCCACTAGCCCATCCGTCTGCGGGTGATAGGGTGTGGTCCTTAAACCCCGAATTCCTAACAAACTATTCACCTGTCTTATCAATTGTGCTGTTAGATTGGACCCCTGGTCAGTTAACATTTCTCTTGGGATCCCCACTCTGGCAAATAGCTGTATTAGAGCCCTCACAATTTTACTTGCATTTGTCTTCTTCAGGGGAAAGGCTTCTGGGAACCGGGTTGCGTAGTCGCACACTACTAAAATATATGTATTTCCAGTGCGGCTGCATTCGACAGGACCCACAATGTCAACCGCTATTCTGGAAAAAGGCTCTTCCACTACAGGCAAAGGTATTAGTGGAACTTTGTCTCCTCTCTTCACTGGTCCAACTTTCTGACACTCTGCACATGCTTTTATATAATTTGATACATCTTTAGTCCATCCTGGCCAATAGAAATGCCGTGCTAGCCTATCAGATGTTTTTACTTGCCCCAAATGACCTGACCAGGGAATGCTATGGCTAATCTGTAAAACACTTTCGCCCTCAGACTAGATGGCAACACCAGTCTCTGCCCATGGTCATCTTGATGATACAGGAGGTCATCTTTAATAATAAATTTCTCTCCTGTCTTAGACTGCGAACCCCTTGTGGCCTTGTCAAAGCAGACACGCAGACTGGGGTCAAACCGCTGAGCAGAAGCCACATCACTCGGTAAGTCGCTACTGTTTCCTGTGAGATCCAAAGGCAATATGAGCTCACCCTGCTTCTGGGGAACGCCCCAGAGCTTCTCACGCCTTATCTGACTACGGGCTTTACGGACCGTGCATGTCTTGTCAGCTTCCCCAAATGGCAGCACATCCCAGCCATCCTGGGCATCTTGCTTTTTCCTTGCCGCCTGGGCCCTTGTGACCATCAGAGTCTCCGCCTGCAGAGTACTCTGTAAGAGATCTTCGATCCCCGGCACGTCCAACCCTAGTAGAATTGGGTAAGGCATGTTATCTAATACGCCCATGGCGAATCTCCAGGTTCACCCAGACAAGAGGATAGGTGACTTCTTCACCATGGACACACCTCAATACTACCTGCTGACCTGACTGTACCACTTGGTCGACCAAACAGTCTTTCCTCACCAGAGACTGGGTTTTTCCTGTGTCTATTAATGCAGGGTACAGTTTCCCTGCCATAGTAACCCTTAGAATCTTCTCCCTATTCTTAAAAGGAGTCTTCTTCTCAGGTAGGGGGCATGGAACAAAACAAAATTTTGCCTCCTTAAGTTTGTTTGGATAAAACTTAATTAGATGGCCTTTCTGTCCACAACCATAACACAACCAACCTTCCCTATAATCTGGCTTTGCAGGTGGGTTGACTAATCTTGTAGGACCACGGCCCATTTCACCTCGAGACATACCTGTTGGCTTAGCTGTTGTTCTGGGCCTCTGAATGACTTTATCCTCCTTCTGCAGGTTCCTTGGACGATGGGCAGCCAGGAACACCTCAGCCAGCTCCGCTACTTCTTTGGAAGTCTTTGGCCGATGCTCCTCTACCCATGTATAGATTTTAATATATAAAATATATAATATATATTTATATATTAATATATATATAATACCTGCAAAAGTTGTTCTAACAAAATAAAGTCAATTATCTGGTCTATTGAGTGTTTCTGGGGTTGTAACCATTTAGTGCACAATTCTTTCAACAGTGTCAGAAGTTCTTTAGGAGACTGACCTTCCTCCCATTCGAGAGAACGGAACCTCACCCTGTACGTTTCAGTGCTGATCTCATACTTCTCCAGAATGGCAGCTTTTAATGAGTCATAGATCAGGGACTCCTCTACTGGCATGGCCAAAAATGCCGCCCTGGCCCCTCCTGTAAGTAAAGGAACAAGACGGATTGCCCAATCTGCTCTTGGCCAGTCACACACAGTAGCCACCCTTTCGAATGTTGAAAAGTAATGTCCTATGTCCTCGGGCTCCTGGAAGGGCATCAGACGAGGGTATTCCCAAGTTCTTACTGAGGCTCCTCTACTTCTTTCAACAGATTCCTCCGGGTTGGAGGACTGCGACTGTTGAACCAAATTCACCTGTCCCTGTAGCTGGGCGAACTGGTGCTGCAGACTTTTTAATCGCTGGTCCTTGTCCTCCTGCAGAGCGATGAATTGTCGCAAGAGTGTCTCCACTGTACGGATATCCCCAGTGACTTGGACTTCTTCCCCTGCCTGTGCTGCTCCGGAGACCACTCCTGTATTGCGGTCTGGAGTGCCAACTCCTTGAAGCTTCTTTGGAGCCATAATGCCAAAACTGTCTTCCTCTGTACTCCAAAAATCAAAAAATACTGTCTCACGTTTTGCCACCTATGGTCGGATCCCACCGCTGCCACCAAAATGCGACACCCCATGTAGTGGGAATTAGAATCACCAGCCTACACTCTAGGTGTCTAGTATGTGGGACCGAGCGTGACCAGGATGATGGTGTAAGACAGGGAGACACAGACACAAAAAGGGTTGTTTTTTTTGAAAAATAAAGTGAGGTTTTATTTACAGGTGCACTTAAAGAAAATAATCAAAAAAATAATGTCCTGCGGGATTTATATATATTAATACACAGTCCAATACCGCAAAGGACACTCAAAAGCAGTAATTAAATGGAGCCCAAAATGACTATATACAGTATTTACAGTGCTGCTTGAAAGTCCCAAAAGAAAAAGTAAAATACACACAAACTAGTGAAATCCAAATATATACACAAAAACAAAATGTGAAGCTGTCTTCCTCCACAGTGATCCAAGTCAGGAAGCTGCTCCTCCAAACAGTGTATAATACAGGATTCACCCAAAAATATTCAAAAACATAGAAAAAGTGTATATACAAAAATAAACAGTGCACCACTAACCACAACCCAATAAATACCTCCACCAAAGTTAATCAAGAGATATTTATATGAAAAAATATTTACAAAAACAAAGCACAAGCCGTAATGCTTGGTAACTTCTAAGACGCAGATCTACCAAGTACAGTACCTTCCTCCAAAATGAACTAGTCAGAAAGGACCCCCTCTAGAGGCCACGATTCCCTTTTGTATTCGGCTCCACTACGCAGACCAATTAAACAGCCGTACGTCATCCCTCCCGAGGTACGCGATGACGTGAACACATTTGCGAAAAGCGGTGTCTACTTTCCCACACAATTACTATAAAAATCAAGCAGCCGGCACGCGCGCGTGTATAGCTGTGCCGGCTTTTCAGATGCGGACTGCACTTAATACCTTGAGTGAACATAAGCACTTTTCCATTTTTTCTCCTTCCCCTGAGCTACAGCCTAGACAACTATGAATATGGGATCCCCATGCTAACCTGGGTTAAATAATATTAAAGCGCTTCACACTTTCTCTTGCTACTTTAGAGTTACGGTGTCGCGGGAGGCACACTCATTGAGTGGAGGACCGACAATGCCATCCCGGCCGGTCAATGGCAAGGCTGTCTCTCCAGACTACATGAGACCCGCCGTGACACTCCCCAAAAGACGCTAATATCGTCAGCGAAGACATCTTACTGCACTATATAAATGAAAAAAGGTAAGTTTCCTTTCTTTGTACCTTTTTTCCTCATACAAAAGCCTCCCTCTTTACCCAGCAGAGGACACTTAACTAATTTTATTTACTTACTGGTAATGCCAGTAGGGCATATTACCACACAAATGTGCAAAGCAAAATACTCCATGGACGACATTTTGCATATTAGTGCTGAAACAGACTCTGACTTGCTGGACTCCGTTTTTGATGGAAGAGATTTGGAGATGGAGATTGAAAACGAAAGTGAGTTACCAGCATCAGCTGATCGATGTGGTGAACATGTTCATGTAGCTGATGCACTTACAGCAATGGTCACCTAGGGTGACTGCCACTTATAATGACAAGAGGTACAAATCAGATTGCATCGCCACCACCGTCCACATGCCATATGAAGACAGCCAGCCAGCAGGCCCACCACACATTTATGCTGGCCCAAGTACAGCTGCTGCTGCCAGAGATGTTGAACAAGCACCAGCAGCAGTCCAGCATGCAGCAACAGATATTTTATGTTGATTTATGTGTGAAATCGTGTGCTTGTCAGAAAACTGAGTTTTTTTGGGGAAAAAATATTCAGCCATCAAGAGTTGAAGGACAGAATAGGGAATTTAAATACCAGCTGTGGACTACTGCAGATTGGAAGAAAGTCTTATGAGCTGGTGAAAAGATGGCTCCTCAGTGTGTGAAGCCAACTGTCAAACATGGAGGAGGAAGTGTGATGGTCTGGGGTTCTTTTGCTAGAAGCAGAGTTGGTGACTTTGCACAGAGTGACTGGCAGTCTGAATCAAAAGTGTTTCCACAGTTGGCCTTGAATGTATATCAGCAAAAGGTGGCTGCTTTGATTACTCAAACATTTCAATAAACCTTTGTACACTTAGTGATTCATTGACTTTTTTCTGCCATTTTTTATTTGTTCTATGCCTTAATTTCATGAAACATAAAGACATTAAACTACACAAATTTCCATAAAAACTGAAAAAAACTGATGTGCTCTAAAACCTTTGGCCATGGCCAGTAGTGTAAATTAGGCAGAAAGTGATTACCATATATACTCGTGTATAAATCGGGCCTTGAAACCCAAAAAATCTGTCATAAAATCAGCCCCCGACTTATACGCCCATTCAAAAATGTGACACTTTTTTTTTTTTTACATCTTCTTGCCTCCTCCAATCTCATACCAGTTTCTGTAGAAGGAAACATTTTTATTAGCATAAGAGAATAGCAAATTCACATATAGAGCCATAAAAAGTGATTAAAAGCTTCTAAAACATTAGATTAAGCATACATTAGAATATTAAAGCAAATACGATAGGTCTAGCAAATATTGAACTAAAAATCAGTTATATTGCATTATTTTATAGGCTTACATTAAAATTTCCAAAGTAAGAAAGGAACAGCTAATTGATACACCGAAACCAGTTTTGGACAGAATAAGAGTTTGAGAACACCTGTGATTCAAGGCTAGGAAACGATAACATAAAGAAGAGGCCACTGAAACCAGCTGGGTTGCTGAATAAGCAAAAAGGCTTTGTTATAAGCAGGGTCACGCTGACCTAATGCATGAAGAGAAAATCTTAGTAAATGCAGGCATTAGCAAAAATATTATAAGAATATATTAGCAATTAACTTTAGTGTAGAAATTAAGACAAATCAAGCATGCCAAGCAATGATCAAATGAAAGCACATACTATAGTTCTTTTTAATTAAAGCTTAAGTTTCAGGTCACTATTGTAAAAAGTTTGGAAGGCTTAAGAGAGGAAACGATGAGAGGAAAACCCATATATGGAATTGGAGCCTTGGCCAGTTAGAGAAAATGGAACAGCATAGAAAGATAACAAATTCCATAAGGGGGCCAGTAATAGGAAAAGTAAGGAGATAATAAGGGTTCCCATGGAAACTCAAGGTCTGGCCAGACAGGAGTAAGAAGGGAGTCAGAGAAGAGGATGGGAGGAAACCATTCACCCAGTGTTAGACCAATCAAAATAAGCCAAACAGACACCAAGAGGAATAATGGACAGTAAAACCAGGTGCAGAATGAGCTAACTGAATGAGCCAAAATGATAAGAAATTGTTATAAAAACTTCAATGGCTGTAATGATTGGGGCTCAATCTCATTCGGCCGAATTGGGTTGAGTCAGTGTGTTTGATTTATTGCAATAAAGCCTTAAAACTCTGTCTGTCTATCTCAAATCCTAATAGCCTTTATTTTTAGGTAAAAAGCCTTCTGATGTTTCATTTTTCGCCACGACATTTCTCAGACACATCAAATTTTGTTGCAGCAGTGCAGTTACCAATTTCTTTCGTCACTTCAACGACCTTTAATTTAAAACCAGCTTCATATTTTCTTCTGATCGAATGCTCCATCATAGATAAGGGAAGCTCTCACGATAAAGGTATATGAGGATGTGAGATACAAAATACACAAAACAGTGCAAACGTCACTTCGGAATAGTTTGGGTATTACCGTTTGGTCACGTAGGCACAATACATAGAAATCAGTGTGCTTCGTGGTTACTCTCTCAGGTGGGGGTTAGCATATCATAATCTCTTAGACCAATAGCGTGAGTTTTCCGCATTCGACTTATACGACCGACATTATAAAATACCGGAAATTATATATTGTAAGATCAAGCCCCAACTTATCCATGAGTATATACGGTAGTCAGTTCTTGAAGGTGATGTGTCTGAAGCAGGAAAAATGGGCAAGTGTAAGGATCTGAGCATCTTTGACAAGAACAAAACTGTTATGGCTAGACGACTGGGGGAGAACAACTCCAAAATTGCAGGTCTTGTGTGGTCTTTCTGATATGCAGTGGTTAGTACGTACAAAAAGTAGTCCAAGGTGAACCGGAGACAGAGTCATGGGCACACAAGGATCATTGATGCACGAGTTGGGGAGGTGGTTCAATCCCACAAAGGAGCTACTGTTGCAGAAAATTACTGAAAACCTGAATGCTGGTCCTTAGAGATAGGTGTTAGAATACACAGCGCATCGCAGCTGGCTGTGTAGGAAATTAGAGTGCCTATAATGTCTCCTGTCCAACACCAAAAAAGCACCTACTATTGGCATGTGACCGTTACAACTGGACAATGGAGCAATGGAAGAAAGTCACCTGGTCCAGTGAATCATGGTTTCTTTTAGATCATGTTGATAGCTAGATGCATGTATGTCATTTACTTGGGGAAGAGATGGCAGCAGGATGCAGAATGGGAAGAAGGCAAACTGGTGCATGCAGTGTGATACTCTGGGCAATGTTCTGCTGGGAAATCTTGGGTCCTGGAATTCAAATAAATGTTACATTGAAACGTACCACCTATCTAAAGGTTACGGTGGGTCATGTAAACCTCTTCATGGCAACAGTATTTCCTGATGGCAGTGGTCTCCTTCATCAGGAAGATGCTCCCTACCACACTACAAATAATTGCTCAGGAATGGTTTAAGGAACAGGACAAAGAGTTCAAGGTGTTGAGTTGTCCTCCAAATACCCAAGATCTCAATCCATTCAAGCATCTGCGGGATGTTCTGGAAAAACAAGTCTGACCCATGGAGGCCCCACCTTGCAACTTACAGGACCGAAGGGATCTGCTGCTACCATCTTGGTGGCAGATAACACAGGACCCCTTTAGAGGTCTTGTGGATTCCAAGCTTCGAAGGGTCACAGCTGTTTTGGTGGCATGAGGGAGACCTACACAATATTAGGCAGGTGGTTTAAATGTTGTGGCTGATTGGTGTATTCTTCAAACAAAATAAAATTACATTAATATTATAAAATTTCATTATGTCTTAGTGATGTTAGGGAAGGCTGTAAATT
The DNA here is from genome assembly GCF_016835505.1 of Polypterus senegalus. Taxonomy (NCBI): domain Eukaryota; kingdom Metazoa; phylum Chordata; class Cladistia; order Polypteriformes; family Polypteridae; genus Polypterus; species Polypterus senegalus. The sequence continues at coordinate 15,066,549 of NC_053158.1, forward strand.
GTAGGTCATTTGTTTGATCATTTTTAACCAAATTCATTGTAAAGAATCTTGAATGCATGCCGCATACTGAATGAGTGCAGACATAGGCAGAAATTGCTTTGATCAGTGGGCCACAATGATTTCTTTGAATGATGACTTCTTAATGCTTTCCATTAGTACAGTAAAGCTAATTCTACTTTAGGAAAAAAAACCAGCAATCATAGCTTATATCAAAAAACCTCAGAAAATTGGTTTAAATCACTTTGTAGGTGTGACGATAATGCTAATTTTGAATAAGAACCTTCAGTTGTTGGCAAATTAAATATAAAGATGCATGTATTCACAAGTTTTAATTAATCTTTTCTGGCTCTATCTCTCACTGTCCATTAATGCAGTTATGAAATAATTCATTTTATTCAATAGTAATTTAAAAATAAAGTTTTTAAATTTTTTTCCAGTAATAATGTGAATACATGTGACGACAGGCTTCCTAGAAAACACGGACACTGGGACACTGAATGCAGACTCCGGAAACGGAAGGGCAAAAATCAAACAGAATTAACTGAGCAAAAGAATATCAATAAATAAATAACCTGCACGATAAAAGCAGTTCAGGGGCATTCACTTCAAACACGTGATGAGTAACTAGTGAGGAAAAATCATTCTTTCTCATTAGCAAATCATTCTCATTAGTAAAGTAAATTGAATAAAATTAAATCTTCCCCTGTTTCATATTTAAATGGGCTTAAAAGAAAAATAAGCATCCTTTCATCTATCTATCTATCTATCTATCTATCTATCTATCTATCTATCTATCTATCTATCTATCTATCTATCTATCTATCTATCTCTTATATAGCGCCTTTCCTATCTATCTATCTATCTATCTATCTATCTATCTATCTATCTATCTATCTATCTATCTATCTATCTATCATTTTCTACCACTTACAGGGAGTGCAGAATTATTAGGCAAGTTGTATTTTTGAGGATTAATTTTAATATGGAACAAACACAGTGCTATCAGTCAATCCAAAATGTTAATAAACCTGAAACCTGAATGTTTCACAACGGAAATGTGAGTGTGAACATCATCAGGGGAATACATATGTGCGCACAATTATTAGGCAACTATTAGTGTGCAGATTTATTTTGCAACTAAAGGAAAAATGAAAATTTTCCCATCTCACTTGTTTATTTTCATCTGTTATAGTGAGAATAATAAACAAACACCTCAAAATTTACAAATAAACATCTCTGACATTTCAAAAAATAAATCAATCAGTCAATGACCAATATAGCCACCCTTCTTTCCAATAACAGTCATAAGCCTTTCCATTCATGGAGTCTGTCAGTTTCTTGATCTGTTGACGATCAGCTTTTTGTGGAGCAGTGACTACAGCCTCCCAGACACTCTTCAGAGAGGTGGATTGTTTTTCTCCCCCGTAAATCTAGCGTTTAAGAAGTGCCCACAAGTTCTCGATAGGGTTAAGGTCAGATGAGGAAGGGGGCCATGTCATTATTCCTTCATCTTTAAGGCCTTTACTGGCTGGCCACGCAGTGGAGAACTTCGATGCAAGTGATGGAGCTATTGGCCTGCATAAAAATCATGGTCTTCTTCCTGTATCACTGTTTGAAGAAAGTGTCTTCGAAAAACTGGCAGTAGGTTTGGGAGTTGATTTTGAGTTCATCTTCAATGCAAAAAGGTCCAACTAGCTCATCTTTAAAAATACCAGCTCATACCAGTACCCCACCTCCACGTTGGAGTGGAGCTCTGTGCCCATTACTGATCCACAGGTCCATCCATCTGGTCCATCAAGAGTCACTCTCATCTCATCGGTCCATAAAACCTTTGAAAAAATCTGTCTTCAGATATTTCTTGGCCCAGTTTTGACGTTTCAACTTATGTTTCTTGTTCAGTGGTGGTTGGGTTTCAGCCCTCCTTACCTTGGCCATGTCTTTGAGCACTGAACACCTTGTACTTCTGGGCACTCCAGGTAGGTTGCAGCTCTGGAATATGAAAGTACTGGAGGATAATGGGTTCCTGGTAGCTTCACGTTTGATTCTTCTCAAATCTTTGGCAGCTAATTTGCGTCTTTTGTTCTCAACACGTTTCTTGCGACCCTGTTGACTATTTGCAACAAAATGTTTGATGGTTCTGTGATCACACACCAATATCTTAGCAATTCCAAAAGTGCTGCATCCCTCTGAAAGACTTTTTACAATTTTTGACTTTTCAGAGTCAGTTAAATCTCTTTTTTGGCCCATTTTGCCTGAGGAAAACTATCTGCCTAATAATTCTGCACACCTTGATATATGGTGTTGATCTCCTTAGGCCACACCCTCCCTCATTACACAAATACACATCACCTGACGTGCTTAAATCCAATAAGCATTCAAGTTAATACAGCTTGGAGCTGGAATATACGCATTAAAAATGATGATATGGTCAAAATACTCACTTGCCTAATAATTGTGCACACAGTGTATTCGAGTTCAGGTTATGGGAAAGCAGTCTAATCAATGGTACCCAGATGTCCCTTTCTTCCCAGCACCTCCTCCAGCGTGCCCATGGTCTCCCTTGAGGTGTCCTCCTAGTTGGATATGCCTGAAGCACCTCTTCATGACGGCATCCTAATCAGAAGCCGGATATACCTCAACTGGCTCTTTTCAATGCAGAGGAGCAGCAGCTCTAACTTTGATCTCCTTCTGAATGTCTGGACTCCTCACTGTATCTTAAAGGCTGAGCCCAGACACCCAGCCAAAGACACTCATTTCTGCTACTTGCATCCATGACCTACAGTTGTGCTTGAAGAGTTTGTGAACTCTTTAGAATTTTCTATATTTTGAAGGCAGGGTTACAAGGAGAAAAGCCACTGCTCTCCAAAAAAAACATTGCTGCTCGTCTGCAGTTTGCTAAACATCACGTGGACAAACCAGAAGGCTATTGGAAGAATGTTTTGTGGACGGATGAGACCAAAATTTTTGGTTAAAATGAAAAGCGTTATGTTTGGAGAAAGGAAAACACTGCATTCCAGCATAATAACCTTATCCCATCTGTGAAACGTGGTGGTGGTAGTATTATGGTTTGGGCCTGTTCTGCTGCATCTGGGCCAGGACGGCTTGCCTTCATTGATGGAACAATGAATTCTGAATTATATCAGAGAATTCTAAAGGAAAATGTCAGGACATCTGTCCATGAACTGAATCTCAAGAGAAGGTGGGTCATGCGGCAAGACAAACGACCCTAAGCACACAAGTCGTTCTACCAAAGAATGGTTAAAGAAGAATAAAGTGAATGTTCTGGAATGGCCAAGTCAAAGTCCTGACCTTAATCCAATCGAAATGTTGTGGAAGGACCTAAGGGGAGCAGTTAATGTGAGGAAACCTACCAAAATCCCAGAGTTGAAGATGCTCTGTATGGAGGAATGGGCTAAAATTCCCCCAAGCCGGTGTGTAGGAATGATCAAAAGTTACTGGAAACATTTAGTTGCAGTTATTGCTGCAAAGGAGGGGGGGTCACACCAGATACTGAAAAAAAAAGGTTCACATACTTTTGCCATTCATAAATATGTAATATTTGATCATTTTCCTTAATAAATAAATGACATGACAACTAACATTTTTGTCTAATTTGTTTAACTGATTTCTCTTTATCTACTTTTAGGACTTGAGTGGAAATCTGATGATGTTTTAGGTCATATTTATGCAGAAATATAGAAAATTCTAAAGGGTTCACAAACTTTCAAGCACAACTGTAGTTTTTTCAGGTGAGTACCCACAGCTTATGTCCATAGATGAGGGTAGTAACGTAGATCGACTATTAGACTGACAGCATTTCCTTTCAGTTCCAGATCGGATCAGTACAATGTAGGATTGCAGGAATCGTGGGGTAAAGGGGTCCTATCATCGGATTGGCTGGCCCAGCGCTGACTCAGCTGTTGAATGACCAAATGGGGGAGGCAGCTTGATGGCTAAAGTCTTCAGGACTCTAAACAAATCCAAATCATCTACTGTTAAATTCTGATCCATACTTGTAAATTTTTTTTATACTGTATTGAGGATTTGTTCTGTTCTGTGTATTGTATTGACCCCCTTGTTTTTGACACGCACTGCATGCCCAACCTACCTGGAAAGGGGTCTCTCTTTGAACTGCCTTTCCAAAGATTTCTTCCATTTTTTCCCTACAAGGGTTTTTTTTTTTGGAGTTTTTCCTTGTCTTCTTAGAGAGTCAAGGCTGGGGGGATGTCAAAGCCCATTGCAGCACTTCTTGTGTGATTTTGGGAAACACAAAAATAAATTGTATTGTATTGTACAATGTCCACAGGACTGAGGATGCTGCTCTGATCTTCCTATCAAACTCCCGCTCCTGTCTTTCCCCACTCATGAATAAAATCTCGAGATACTTAAACTACTTGATGCAGCACCACATCTAAAACCTGGAGATGGCATTCCACCCTTTTCCAGGTGAGACTCAGTAACCTTGCTTGGAAAAGGGAAACTGGTGTGAAGCACACTCGTTTGGGAAATTTATCGGCAAACACCCGATGGTTGGTCCTTTACCCATTGAACCCACCAGGGCACAGCCTGAAGGCCCACCACCTACAGGAGGAACCTTTTGGGCCTGCTGCTTTGTGGCTTGGCTAATAAGCAGCCTCTGGTATCTGCAGGGCAAAACCCGCACTTCCATTCAGTTTCAGAATGAGTTCAGCGACCACTTTATCTTGTCCCAGCAAGAAACTACTGTTCCAGCAAAGAAAAAATATTTACTGTTGATGGATTATATATACTGTGTATATATATATATATATATATATATATATATATATATATATATATATATATATATATATATATAATTTATATATATAATTAATATAAATAAATGTCTACGTCTAGAAGTGTATGTGTTGGTCTGTCCAGCCTGGAATTGGTCTGTGGGTTTGTGTGTTGGTTTGTGGAGCCTGGAACTCGCTTAGCCGCTAATACACAAGTGAGGCTATCATGTGGACAAAACAAAACCTCCGAAGAGACACTCACTTAGCCACTAATGCACAAGCGAGGTGAGCACGTCGGCAAAATGAAACCACCTAGTAGAAATACGCCCAGAGTAGTTCCTTAAAATTACCTGACATCTCCACATTTCAGTTTTTTTTCTGACGATCTGAATAGTTTGTAGGACACCAAGCTTTTTACCGCACAGGCTAGTATCTATACTAATAAAAGGCAAAGCCCTCACTGACTGACTAACTCACTCACTCATCACTAATTCTCCAACTTCCCGTGTAGGTAGAAGGCTGAAATTTGGCAGGCTCATTCCTTACAGCTTACTTACAAAAGTTAAGCAGGTTTCATTTTGAAATTCTACACGTAATGGTCCTAACGGTCAATAACGGTCAACTTATGGCCCCGTCTTCACAAAATTTGGTAGGCGGCTTCCCTGCGCTAACCGAAACCGATGTACATACTCATTTCGATGGTATGACGCCACTGTTGGCCGCCATATTGAACTTTCCATCGTCACTAATTTCTCCAACTTCCCGTATAGGTAGAAGGCTGACCCCATCTTCACGAAATTTGGTAAGCGCCTTTCCTGCGCTAACCAAAACCGATGTACGTACTTATTTCAGTGGTATGACGCCACTGTCGGCCGCCATATTGAACTTTCCAACGTCACTAATTCTCCAACTTCCCGTGTAGGTAGAAGGCTGAAATTTGGCAGGCTCATTCCTTACAGCTTACTTACAAAAGTTAAGCAGGTTTCATTTCGTAATTCTACGCATAACGGTCATAACGGTTGACAACGTTCGCCATGTTGAACTTTCTTATTATGTCCCAATTTTTATGTAATTTGGTAGGTGGTTTCCCTACGCTAACCAAAACCGATGTACGTACTTATTTCAGTGGTATGACACCACTGTCGGCTGCCATATTGAACTTTTCAACGGTCTTTGTTACTTATGGGCCCATCTTCAAGAAATTTGGTACACAGGTTCCCAACGCAAACTGAATCCTACTTATGTACATATATACGTCCATAGCCTGCAGCTCCGTCACCGTGTGAGGCAGCGTTGGCTCCTCCACACCCAACGCCTCCCATGTTGTTGGCTGCCTGCCTATATAAGGCCATCCGTCGCTCCAGTCTCTACATTCCCTTCCTTGCTTCTCCACGGGATTCACGTCTCCCTGCTGATAACTACAGCCTTTTTATTTAATCCATGGCTTCTCCACTGTTTTATTGTTCGTTTATTATGATTATAGTTATTGTGTAGGTATTTTAGACTTACTTTACATTGTTCAGGTACCCATTTTCTTTATCATTCCAACCGTACCCCCATTAACATGTCTATCAAGGTGATCACCATCGATCAAAGAACTGTCACTTACCGAGTGGTTTCCATGCCCGGAGATGGCACCTGCCTTTTCCATTCTCTTTGTTACATGTTGCACGGCCATATCAGGCTCACTCTTGATATCCGGAGGAACATTGTGTCTTATGTATTGAATGACTGGGACAGGTTCAAGGTGTGGACTGATGACGGTACAGGAGATAATTATACTACACAGGAGCACTAGAAGAGTGGAATGCTTAAGCCCTTCACCTATGGTTCTGCATGTGAGTTGATGGCTTCCGCTGAATTGTTCGGTTGTCGCTTTCAAGTGTACCGAAATGGCCAAATATTTTACACCTTTCGACAGGTTAGATTCACAGGTGACGATTTGAGTAGTGGACACTTTGATGTTTATGAATGTTTAAACTCTCAAAAGCTGAATGTGAAGTTATCGATGAAACCAGTTGTATGCTTACAACGCTTGACAGTTGCCGAATGTCACTTCAACTGTCCTGCAAATACTAATGTAATTGAAGCAAACCATGAAACTCAAACCGATTATGACAGCAGCAATCCAAGCTGTGAGATCTGAAACAGGATTACTGTTCACATGGCCAACTGTAAGTTGCATGCTCAAGAGTAAGCTCGCACAGCTTAGTCATATTACAACCGGAGGGCCAAACTCACAATGTGGCATACAAAGAGATCCTTAACAAAAAATTATTGGTATATTTTCTCTCAGTTTAAAAAGGTTTAATTTTCTTCTTAATAAAAAGTTTAAGGCATACTTCGCCGCTGCGAAGCGTGGGTATTTTACTAGTATATATATAAATATATATAAGGGCTGGGCTTCCAAGCCCTTCACCCGAGGCCCCCAACATAACCAGAGCGGACGCCCCCTCGTGATCTGGAGGAGGCACAAGCCCTCCTCCGGTCCTCCTGGGCGTCCCGGCTGGGGACCACAATATATATATATATATATATATATATATATATATATATATATATATATATATATATATATATATATATATATATATATATATAGTATATAAATAAATAGTCACAGATGGCCAGGAATTTGGACAGCTGGTGCATATGGGTGACTATATATATACTGTATATATATATATATATATCCTCTTTAATAAAACCCCTGTGTGCGTCCTGGTGTCCGTGTGTGTGTGTGTGTCTTCTGGTGAAGTGCGCATGCGCGAGGCCGCACGTGTTCAGTCTCTCCCTGTTCATTCCCTGTGCAGAAAGAGAGAGCGAGAGACACACAGGCGCGTGCACGAGAGAGAGAGAGAGACACACACACACACACACAAGCGCGGGAGACACACACAGGCGCACGAGAGAGACACACACACACACACACACGCGCACCTGAGACACACACAGGCGCACGAGAGAGACACACACACACAGGCGCGTGAGACACACACACGAGAGAGACACACACACGCGCCCATGTGTGCATTGTTGCAATGTTACTTTTCTTGGTTGTTTATTAAATTACGGATTTTTCAAATTTTTTTCCCTGTGCTTCAAACTCATTAAAAAAAGTGTTTTTAGTGAGTGGTTCGTAGTACTATAGTGCGAACTCTTGCAGTGTTACTTTTCTCTGTTGTTCAAGGTTTTCTCAGTGTTATTCAGTGTTTTTACATTTAGTTTACTATTATGCTGTACATTCTATGGTATAATTAACTATATTTGTGCTTAAAAACTTACAAAAATATATATTTACATACAGTTTGTACAGTCTGGAATGGATTAATTGTATTTACATACAATCCTATTGGGGAAATTACTTTGGTTCACGACCAAATCGGGTTACAACCAGAGTTTTGGAACGAATTGTGGTCGTGAAACGAGGTTCCACTGTATTACTGTCAGACAAAATTACAAGCATTTTACGGAAATACAAACCAGTATTACTGCGAGAGATAATTAAAGGCAGAAAATACAGGGATGCATATTACAGCCACATACAAGGTCCCTTGCCATTTAATATAGACTGTTCCTACTAATGTTTATGCACTACTGTTCTAGCACCCGTTATTCTAACAGGCTTAATGTCTAATATATATATAGAGAGAGAGAGAGAAGGAGAGAGCCACACATGCACGTTTGGCTCATCTACTGATAATTACTCTCCAGAGAGTGCCAGAGAAATACATTGTAGGCTGGGATGTCCAAGATGTTGAAAAAAATGACAAGTATCCAGTGTATTGTTGTTTTTTTTCTCTACGTCACCCATACTTATCATTGTGCAGTTGATTTTGTACAAGGGAGTATCTAATAAAAAATCCCAGAATCTCTCAATAGTAAAGGAATATGGTCTAGTTATTGAATATGCCGGTAGGCATTTTATGCCTATAATCTGGTTAATCGGTTAATCGCACTGAGTTGATCGAGTTTGTATTTTTGCTGTTTATTCCACAACTGTGCAGGTGATTTGGCCATTTTTTTTCTTTTGGCATATTTTTAAGAGATAACGATGGTCGCATTTCTTCACATTGACAGACTTGTTAATAAAGAGTTTGTTCCCTGTGGACGGAGTGTTAGTCAGAGACATTATATTGAAATGAGATGCATAGAGGAAATCATCAGAAGAAAATGTTCAGTGCACTTTGCACAATTAGAATATACTCAAAGAGTTTTTGACCAAAAACAATGTGGTATAAGTGAAGAAACAAGCATGAGAAAGGTCTGGGGCACATCTGTGACCCCATATAATGAAAATAAATGAACAGAAAGATGATTTGTTTACAAAGATAACAATGATATCTTTTCAGATGGGAGGCCAATACAGAACTGACTCAAAGATGGCCGAACTCTCAGTCATATGGATTCTAGATAAGAAGGGACAGGTCCAGCAGGTAAGACAGCAGAAGTGATATCTGCAGAGGGAAGAAGAGGAGGTATTAGCACACAGTGCCAAATTCCGGTGCGGCAGGTAACTACCATCACCCGTGCCCTTAAGGTTCCCCCCAAACACATGCCATATGTGACAGTAGTTGTTGCTTCACACCCCCAGTACTTGCCAGATCCTTCTCCCTGTGACTTATTTTTGTTCCTGAAATTGAAACTGAGACTTAAAGGAAGAAGATTTGCTGCTGTGGAAGAAATCCAGGAAAAAACACCACAGTTTGTATGTAAAGGACACATGATGCTACAGCAGGACTCGAATTGAAGGGTTTTGCGTGACTTTTATCTGGACAAATGTAACCCCCTTGCACCAGCCTTTCTTTCTAAGCAGTGTGCAAGACCCTGAGTTCTTTATTATGGTGTTGCCACCCAATAGTTGAATTTTCACTATCGGTCACCTCCAACGATTTAGCTTGTAACAAACTTCCACCTAGTTTAAAGAAAAGGAACTTTTTTTTTACTTGACATCATCAATATTATAACCATTTACAGCACGAATAAAAAACAACTATATATTATCCTCCCAACACTACTGGTGAGCTCACCCTTAGTACGTAAAGTAATTAGTCACAAAGTTGGAGGCCTCAAACATAGTTCTGGTGTGTAGTGGCCAACAAATAAAACAGCACTGGCTCCTTCACTCGAGTTTCACCTCAAGCCAAATCACAAATAAATCAAACAAATGAAAAACACACAGACCTTGGGTGAATGATCTCCTCCTCCTTGTGTCCCTCCTTTTACCTTTCATCTCATCTCTCTCTTCTGAATCTGAATAAAAAAACTCAACAGCAGGGTTACACTCGCTCCCTACCATCTTTCTCTTCTTTTATTCCCCGCACACTCCGTCCACCACTGTTCCAGTTCTCCTCCTCTCCCGACTATCTTTGCCTCCTGGAGACCTTCTATCCGATGGTGCCTTTCTGTTTGAGATTTGCATTCACCTACACCCCCCTAAATCGTTTATTGTTTATGGTTTTCTCTGTCTCTCTCTCTCTCTGCGCACCAGCGTTTTGCTGTATGTTTCTTTTTCCACTTTTTTTCTTTACGTTTCAATATACAGTGATCCCTCGCTATATCGCGCTTCGACTTTCGCGGCTTCACTCTATCGTGGATTTTAAATGGAAGCATATCTAAATATATATCATGGATTTTTCGCTGTTTCACGGATTTCTGCGGACAATGGGTCTTTTAATTTATGGTACATGCTTCCTCAGTTTGTTTGCCCAGTTTATTTCATACAAGGGACGCTATTGGCGGATGGCTTAGAAGCTACCCAATCAGAGCATGTATTACATATAAACTAAAACTCCTCAATGCTATAAGATATGCTTCCCACGCGTTGCTTGATTGTTTGCTTGTCTCTGCCTCTCTCTGACATTCTCTGCGCCTGACGGAGGGGCTGTGAGCAGAGGGGCTGTTTGAACAGAGGCTGTTTGCCTAGTGGATACGGATGCACCTCTAAGAAATGCCGGTTTATCGCGGTGCTTCCAAAAGCACTCATTGATTTTTTGATTGTTTGCTTTAATCGCGATCTCTCTCTCTGACGTTCTCTGCGCCTGACGGAGGAGATGTGAGCAGAGGGGCTGTTTGCAAAGACGCTGTTTGCTTAGAAGATACTGACGCTCCTCTAAAAAATGCGGCTTTATTGCGGTGCTTTGGAATACTTAAAAGCACACGTATTGATTTTTTGATTGTTTGCTTTTCATTGCGAGCGCTCTCTCTCTGTCTCTCTCTGACATTCTCTGCTCCTGAAGAGAAGATAATCTATTTGCATTCTTTTAATTGTGAGAAAGAACTGCCATCTCTGTCTTGTCATGGAGCACAGTTTAAACGTTTGACTAAAGGGTGTTATTTCATGTCTAGAGGGCTCTAATAACGATAACAGTGTGGGAGAGTTTATAAGGGCTTAAAATATATAAAAATAACTATACAAACATATGGTTTCTTCTTCGCAGATTTTCATCTATCGCGGGGGGTTCTGGAACGCAACCCCCGCGATCGAGGAGGAATTACTGTATTACAGCTTTCTTGTCTTTGTCAGTGTTATGCTGCCACTTCTTTTCTACCAGTTTAGCATTTTGCTGAAGCTGTCTTCTTGTATATGTCTGTCCCTTTTTTGCTCTTACTCCATGTATCCTCCCTCTCCTCTCTTCAATTCTGTGTATCTCCAGTCCTCCCTTTTTCCTCCAATCCCGTCCCTGTATCTACCTGACACAGCCTGAGGATGGACCAATGAGGGAGCACTGTCAGGTATTAGGCTAGGCTTGATGCCCCTGCTCTGTTTAAGGTTATTACACGCAACCACACTTATTTTTAGTTATGGGATTAACTTTATTCTTCCTTTGTTTTTTTTTTTCTATCTCTTAAAATCTACCCTGGTTACACAAAGTTATCAGGTGATTTTTTTGTCCGTATAAATGAAAATGCCGACATATTGAGGTGAATAAACAAGCACCTTGCTGAAAAGTGAACAAGGCATTAATTTCTGTATGTTATATGTTAAACAAAAGTTACAAATGTTTATCTACTCCATATATATAAAATCCTAAGCCTAGTAGTGCAATGGTTTTATGTCACTTTTTTATGTCACTTTTTTGTCACGCTTTAAATCAGGCTTATTTTAAAACCTACATATATATGTTTGGTATAAATCTTTCCAGAATTCATCAAAATTTAATGTGATGTTGTTGGGTTTTCAGATTCTTATTCAGTTTTTAAATTATAAACTAAAATATGAAGAAAGTCCTAGTTTTTAATACCAAGAAAGTCGTGGTTTTTATTTTTGATCGAGTAAATTTTCTTTCACAGGAACAAAGTATTTAAAAAAAAAAAAAACTATTCATAACACCAATGTTTGTATTTAGGTGATTTAGTTAGCTGAAGTTCAAGCCACCAAAGGCACCAGGGGGGCTTGCCCTCCTAGTGTTATATCCATCCATCCATTATCCAACCCGCTATTTCCTAACTACAGGGTCACGGGGGTCTGCTGGAGCCAATCCCAGTCAACACCGGGCGCAAGGCAGGAAACAAACCCCAGGCAGGGCGTCAGCCCACCGCAGTAGTGTTATATATATTCTTTTGTAGCTCTTGCGGTGTGTTTATGAAAAGAACATGAAAAACGGTAATAAACATTCATAAACCATCATTCTGAGAGTTGACCATCATTCAGCCAAGGCTGCTAAAATGTAGATATTGTAATAAAAATGAGAACAGGAAATTTCTGATTTTGATTTGATATACTGTATATACACACTTATAAGTCGGGTCTTGAAACCCGAAAAATCGATTATAAAATCAGACCCCAACTTATACGCCTGTTCAAATATGCGACAGTTATTTATTTTTTTTTACATCTTCTTGCTTCCTCTGATCTCGCATCAGTTTCTCAGACGCATCGAATTTTGTTGCAGCTGCGCAGTTCCCAATTTCTTTTGCCACTTCAACAACGTTTAATTTAAAACCAGCTTCATATTTTCTTCTGATCGAATGCTCCAGCATAGATAAGGAATGCTCTTACGATAAAGGTGTATGCGGATGTGAGATACAAAAAACACAAAACAGTGCAAACATCGCTTTGGAGTAGTTCTGGTTTTACCGTGTGGTCACGTAGACACAACACATAAAAACAAAAAGGGCAGTGCGCTCCGTGGTTACTCTCTCAGGTGAGCGTTAGCATATCATAATCTCTTGGACCAATAGCGTGAGTTTTCCGCATTCAACTTATACGACCGACATTATAAAATACCAGAAATTAAACTGTAAAATCAAGTCTTAACTTATCCGTGAGTATATACAGTACAGTGATGCCTTGAGATACGAGTTTAATTCATTCCGTGACTCTCAAATCAATTTTCCCAATTGAATGAATTGAAATGCCATTAATCCGTTCTGGACCCCCAAAATACACTGCAATTTTTTTGTTACATGTTTTTAAATAAGAAAAATGTACTTATAATGAATACTGTATAAAAACACAATACAATAGAATGTACTACAATAAACTGGTTTTATTAAGTACAGTACAGTATAATGTACAGCATTTACCTTGGAGATCAGACAAGTTGAAGATGCTGACGGAGGTGGTGGAGAAAGGCTGAACTGAAGAACTGAATGTTATTCACTGATTTTTGCCCTTTTCAACACACCTTCCTCACTTTCATCTGCAGGGGTTTTTTGATAAAAACCTGTCCAATGAGGTCTGTTTCATCCTCTCTTTCAGAATATTTCTAAAATGCGTTAGGCAAGTGTCATTAAATACAGCCGCTGCGTGATCAGTTGTAACTTTTCATGATGTTTCTTTTCAATAAAGTCAAGCGTTAGGTAAGCGTCATTAAATAGCCCTGCTGCACTATCTGTTGCAATTTTTTTCAGGGTTATCTTTTAAATAAACTCAAGCGTTAGGCAAGTGTCATTAAATAGAGCCGCTGCGCGATCAGTTTTAACTTTTTCAGGGTGTTTCTTTTTTTTAAAGTTTGAAACTTTTTTCCCAAATTGCAAACACTTCCTTTATCTCACTTTATGAGGTAACCTCCTCTGCGATACCGATCTCCTGCAAAACCTTCGTATGTTGCCACGTCTGTAGTTCTGTCAACTCCTCAGTCGTCAGTTCCTCTGAATGTTCGGCGACAAGCTCTTTGATGGCTCGTATTTCGAATTTTGGCTCGTAACTCAAGGCAAAAAATCGACCTAGTGACGGCTCGTATCTCAAAAACCTCGTATATGTTGGGTGAGTCCTATCTCAAGGTACTACTGTACTTTTATTATTCCCTGAGGGGAAATTGTCTTTTCACATGACCTTGGGGGTCAGAGCTCAGGGTCAGCCATTGGACAGCACTCCTGAAGCAGAGCAGAGTAGGATCCCTTCTGGAAATGTTATTAGGAATGGGAGAAGCACTGGGATTGTTATGCATCTCAGGGAGAGGATTTTAAAGGCGACTAATAGGGAATTACCAAAAGTTTTAAAATAAGGAGAGATGCTGGGTATACTGGGAAAATGATGTTAAAGATACAGCTGCCAGGCAAGAGGAAAAGAGAAAGGCCTAAGAGAAGGTCTATGGATGTGGTGAGAGAAGACATGCAGGTGATGAGTGTGACAGAGGAAGATGGAGAGGACAAGAAGAGATGGAGAAAGATGTGGGCCACTGTGGCAACACCTAACGGGAGAAGCCAAAAGAAAAAGAAAAAGATATATTATACCCTTGGCTTTTAAAAGGTCATATTTTAAGTAAAAAATTCTAATTGGAAATTAAAAGGTGATATTGCATTAGATTAGATTAAATACACTTTTTTGTATCTTTTGTTGAATTTATTAAAAACATATAACATTCCATACAATTAAGTCAAAACTTACCAAAACTAAATTCAAATCACCCAATGAGCAAGAGAGGAAGGCCAACAGCAAGAGTAAACTATTGAGAGTAGTAAAGAGGGAATGGAGTCTTTTCCTTACTTTATTAATCCCATGGGGAAATTTAGATGCATACAGCAGCAAAAACATAAAAAAACAAGGATATATGCACACAGGACAGATAACACACCCAATCAATTAATCAATCAATAAGTAGATAAATAGTTTAATAAAAATAAACTTAACAAATACATGAGGTTGAAGCACTGAATTGAATCTCCAGGAGAGCACCTCCTGAAGGGGATGGAGGTATGAACAGGCTTCATGTTATAGGGTTATTTTCCTGATTCCCTTTTTTTCACATGACCTTGCAAATGTATTTGTTTAAAACTTTTTTTTTTTTTACTTTTACACTCATGCATAATTCAACATTTAATTGCTTATATGAAGATCATTAAAATTGCTCATATTGCAAACTGAGAAAATCAGATTTGAATGGCAAGCCCCATGCATCACATTTCCATTTCGAAATGTGCATGAATTGAATTAGAAAGCAATTGTCATAATAATGACAATAACAGTAATAATACAATAGCCCAGAAATCGGTAACTGCCAATCATGGGTGTCTGTCAAATAACCAGACAGAAATGTTTAAGGGTGACAGAGTGATGAATTACTCAGGTTGTAAAATTTCAGAATGTGAGTCACTTTGATATACTGTAGCCTTTGTGATTTACATCAAAGCAACTGTCACCTCTGCTTGAGCAGAAAGAAATGATAAAAGCACACCAAAATAACTTTATCTCATTCGGGATGTGCAGGTGAATTCACAGTTGTTGCCAAGGCACCAAAGCGACTTAACTTTGCACTGTTGGTGTTCTTCCTTTTGAGGAGCCTCACCCTGACTTGTTCAAGCTAAGAAGCGGCTGTGGATAACACTTAAGATGGCTAACTTAGCTAGATACAGAATGGGGACGCAGTACTTAGGGTTTGTTCTTCCAAGTTACAGAGGTCTGGCTTCAAATTTAATGCCTTTGTTGGCTTTGTCCAGTTTTCTCCAGTAACCTTCCACTTACTACTGATGTGCAGGTTATGTTAAATTTAGAGAAAGATTTAGGAGTTCACATTCACATGTTCATTCACCATAATACATAGTAAAGGAGTTCAAATAAGAAGTAAAATTTGATTTATTACATAGATAGATAGATAGATAGATAGATAGATAGATAGATAGATAGATAGATAGATAGATAGATAGATAGATCTTTATTTGTCAGAAATGGGAAATTTGTTTTTGTCCAGAAGCTCTTTAAATAAACAACTAAATAAATACACACACTTTGGTCTGAACACACTCTAGAATAACAATAAAGCAAGATAATTTAAAAGAAACAAAACCTCTGACTTAGCAGCCCCTGGCCCAGTGTGGTGCTATACAGACATATTGCTGTTGGTATAAAGGACCCCGCTTTGCATTTCTTGTCACACTTCTACTGAATTATTAGTTGGCTGAAAGTCCTCAGTGTTGGTGTGTCAGATAGAATATGTGCAGAATTGTTCATAATGACACTCAGTTTTGTTTTAGTTCTCTCCTTCTCTACTACTTCCAGGGGCTCCATAACTGAACCTACCCTTTTAATTAGCTTATTGATTCGGTGGTCCTCTCTTGATGTGATGTTACCAGCCCAGCACGCCACAGCATAGAAAAATCGCACTGGAATCACAGAGTTATAGAAGATATGAAAGATGTCACTATCCACATTAAAGGAACACAGACTCCATAAGGAAAAAGTGTCTGCTCTGTCTTTTCTTATACAGTTCTTCTGTATATTTAGTCTAACCTGTCATTAATTTGGACCCTCAAGGTACTTGTAGGAGAGGACCACCTCTATCCCCATTCCTAGAATAGTGACCAAACATAGTGGCTGTTTGGTGTGGTGAAAGTCAATCACCATTCCCTTGATATTGCTGATATTAAGGTGCAGGCAATCCTCTTTGCATCAATAAACAAAGTTCTCCACCTGACCCTTAAATGCAGAAATCCACAACTATAATATATTACCAGCAAATTGCTAAACCACTCAAAATTTAAATCAGGGCCAGTGTGCTAAATAATGTTGCCTGAGGCAAGGCATGTCTTTGCTGCCACATCCCACACCCCATATACATTATTTCTGTGTATGTATCAATACACTAAGTCCACATACAAGACGTTCTTCGATACAGTCTTCATAAAAGAATACTCCCATGGTACAGTGCCTCCACAGAAAGTCTATTCCAGAAGAAATATTGACCAGTCTTGAAAGCTCAGACAGCATTTCTAAAATATATAAAACATTTTAAAGTCTCTTCTTTTCAAGTATCCCAGAGTACATTGGTGAAAGGATCTCTCACCCAACATTTCCGAAATGGAGAGGAAAACAGTTATGCACAGAATTTATTTGAGCTCCATATAAGCAAAACATACAATTATTCAACTTAAAATCTTTTATTAAGCACATCTATCTCATTTAAAATTGACCAAAATGTTTCCAGGGCAAAATCCAACCTGTGAACATTGCAATCGAGTTCCAGCCTCACTGGACCACATGTTTTGGGCCTGCCCCAAATTAACATCATTCTGGACCAAAATCTTAAAATGCCTTTCAGACAACATTGGTGTCACAATCCCTCCTAATCCACTAACAGCTGTGTTTGGTGGACTCCCAGATGGACTTAAAGTGAAGAAGGACAAACAAATTGTAATGGCCTTTACTTCACTATTGGCACGTAGGCTTATCTTGCTCAACTGGAATAATCCTAACTCACCTCTTTTAAGTCAGTGGGTAACTAATGTTATATATTATCTAAAATTGGAAACAAAATGCATTCTCAACTAAATGATCAGTTCAAAACTTTCTAAAAACCTGGCAGGATCTGATCAACAACATTTTAGAATGAGTATTTCTAAAGCATTTCTTCTCTGTTGTTCAAGACTGTTGGCCTTCCTCTCGGGTGGGGGTTGAATTTTTGATTGTATGGATTGTTACTTGCTTTTAATAAAATCAATAAAAAAAAATATATGAAGGGAATTATTGTACTAGATACAAGCTGCCATTTTGAAGTGATCTCTTCAACAAGATAAGGGAGGCACTGGTGTAATTGTAGGAGATCCTGGTATTAATGAGGAAATGAACTACAGTAATAGACTTGTCGTTGTATTATTACATTGTTTTAATCTTTAAATTGATTGTTTACTTGGTACTGTAATGTAATTATTAGCTTTTTAAAAGCATTACTCATGGTCTTGGATATGATGTCTGTTGTAGGAAATGAAGATTTAGTGATTGATTTATTAGCATTGGGCGTTCATTTGATAAGCACTTTTTGTTTAAAACCTGTCTCAATTTCAAAATGTAAATGTCAACAGATAATTAACAGATAACAGATAACAGATAATTATACATAGCATGTCATTTTTTAATGAATGAAAAGCACATAAACAAACAATAAAAGCAAGAAAAGTAGACACCATATTGAAAACCTGTTATCAAGTATGGAATGGGCTTCTAGAACCTCTACATAGAAGTAAAGTAATAAAGCTTACCAAAATGTCACAGAGGTTATACAACCTCCTTGCATATTCATAAGCAAAAACTGAAAACAAGATGACAGCTGTACGAGGAGACATATGGTCATGATCCGCACTACAGACCCTTACTCTCTTGTGGTTCAAGATGATTGGCATCGTGTATGGTACAATGAAGTACTGTGCAGGAGTCTTGAGCCAACAGAGAAAACTACTTGTAAAGCTGGCTATCAGGGCAGTGTTTTATTTGCTGTGAAGTTCTGTCACATTTTTGAGGGGATTGGTGACTTATTTTTTCAATTAAGTTTATGATGCTCTTTGTCCAAATAGTTTTTCATTTTTATTAAAATTTTTTACAACAGCCTCACAATATAGAAGGAGCACCATATCATGTGTTGGTCAAAAGATGCTGTCAAGCTTGCGCATCGGAGGGTCACCCTCCAAGTTCTTCCCAGGTATGTGCTACCACCTCGAGATGAGAAGGGACACTACCGCTAATCACCTCATCTTCATCCTCCACAGTGCAGAGAAACCAGCCAATAAGGACAACCAACTCAGCCCCTTTCCAGTCCCTGGGCCATAAAAGCAGGTCTGGCTGGAAAGAGGTGTCACTTCTGGTTCTTGTGATCTAAGGAGAACAGCTCCACAGCCTGTTTATAATGGCTTTAACTGTGTTGTTCTGTACTAGCCTGAGGGTAGCCTTTTTGTTTGACTTTTGCAAGCGAATGGGGACAGCCGGGTTGGAACCCCAGAAGTTCATTGCAGTATCAGCCTGTCTTTCCCTTGGACAATCCACAATCCAATAAAAATCTCAGCTGGTCTGGGAAGTTTACTGTGCAATGTGTCATTTTACCCAAATAATTACAAAACGTCTAGTTTCATATTTTAACAAATTTATGATGAAGCATGTAGAATTAAATATTTTCATTAGCTTTTATAAATAACTAGCTGTAAAAAGCCTGGGCTCTTGAAACCATGGATCGTGGCACTTCAATCAATCAATCAATCGCATTGGTTGTCCTTTAGTGGCTAAGCGAGGTTCTTTATTCCTCGGCGGTTTAGTTTTGCCGACGTGCTCGCCTCTGTTGTCTATCAGTGGCTAAGCAAGTTTCTCTCTCCTTGAAGTTTTCACTTTGTCGAAGTGCTCGCCTCGCTTGTGTATTAGTGGCTAAGCGAGTTTGACTTTTCTCAGCAGTTTTACTTTGGTGACAGAGTCAGTTTCTTTGAGCTTCATTCTGTAGCCTCGCACTTCCGGGCCGGACAGACAGACACACACACTTACATGCGTTGACGTTTATATATAAGACGGCTATATTTTTGCTGAGTTTTTATCATCTTTTTATCTTTTTCTTATACTAATGGTCTTGGATGCAACAACTGTGGAAAAAAAATGCATTTGTGAATTGAGGTAGCAGTGTTGTGTTGCGGGGTCCAACACAATTGTGTCATTTTAAGCGAATAATTAATTAAACACAGTCCAGCTAGCCTCAGGATTGTGGGTGCAGCATTCCGCTGCACGGACAGGAGGAGTTTGGTAGGGGAAGCAAATTAATTGCCTATTGTGCACTTGTGCTGTTAACTCATCTCTTCACCATTGATGCTCAGTGTCTCATTAGTGAGTCCGCTCAAAGGTAGAAAAACGAGCCTGGGTAGAGAGCCAAAATATGAGAAGAAAGAAAGACAGATTGAGACTGAAAGGAGAAAAAGATGACAGAAGTTAAAAGAGTAGAGAAAGAAGTGGAAGAATAGTGAAGAGCCCATGCAGTATGGAATGGAGGTAGGTGGTCAGGGGTAGACCTTAAAGGAAATGAATGACAGGCCATCGCATTTTTTATAATGTGTGAATAATGTTGATTACCAGTCAACAGTTGATACCGTTGAGCCACCGAAGCAGTCGTAGCAAATGTCATGTCAATGTTGCACCCTAACGCGTTTTCTTTTTTTGCAGTTATATTTTTGAATAAAAGCGCACTTGTTCTGTTATATTTGTACCTTTTGTGAAAGTGTTTATTTGATATTTGGGCTTCATGCTTCACACGTTATACACTTCATGTCTACATTTTGTCAATTATTACTAAGACATGAAAAACATTTCTGTTTTAACGATGTGTTTGCATAGAATGTTGTAGACATGGAACACACATGAAATGCAAGTGTTCGCAATAACGATATAGTATTTCTAAAAGGTGTGATTTTGCTTGACTTCTCACTCTTTACAACTCTAAGCAACTGACACGCAAGTAAACAGACTTGAGCTGAAAAAACTGTGCGCCGGTGGAGGATGTGATAGCAGGCTGCTTGCTGCTTATCAACACATTTAAAGGACAAAAGATGCTGACGGAGATGTGAGAAGTGATTCAATGTGGGATGGATCTACGAGTTTTTTCGTAGGCTCTGGTAATTCTAGTGTTAAAACAATCATACGTGCACTTTATACTTTTTTCAAGTCTAAATCTTTAATTTTAGAAATACATGACTTTTTTCTCTGAAGTAGTGCTTTTTTAATTTTAAACCTTAATTTCTGAAAAAATGAATGTGACAAAATGAATCTGATGCCAGATTCTGCACCCATAAATCTATAACGACAACTGGAAATTTTTGACAAGAATTTTTTTTTTTCCTGTAGACCAGTGGAATTAAAACAATAATACCTTAAATTTCTGACTTTCAAATCAAAAGTGGCGACACATCCTCAGTACAGAATTTCAAACACTTGCAGTATATATTCCAGTAAACCAAGCTGTAACCCGTGTGCTTCCTTTTCTGATATTTCAGTAACGTGTCATAGCATCTCTCACTGAAGTATTGGGCCGCTGCTAGGTGATGATTGATACCGTGGTCAAGGGCATGTCCTACATTCTGACACCTATGTTCATAATAATGTATACAGTTTTCCTCTTGTATGATCTTCCTGCTGTCACAACAAGCAGGCAATGTAAAAAAAGAAAATTATATATTTATATGAAATGTGCCTCTGAGACAACACATTCTAACCAACAGCTAGAAGACAAAATATTTCAAACAGCATGAGGCGTAAAAAGCTTTACCTCTGGACTGTGTCGCGGATGCCAGGGGCGACAACCCGGCTGGGACGCCTTGGAGGACCAGAAGTGGCCGTGTGCCCATCTGGGATCAGTTGGGGGCCGCCTTCCTGGTTGCTTTGGGGGTCACGGGTTCAGGGCATGGAAGCCCCACCCTGTAGGGGCCAGTGGTTACCGCCAGGAGGCGCCCCAATGCCTTGGGGACTTGTGACCTCAGCACTTCCACCACACCAGGAAGTGCTGGGGGGAAGATTTAGGAGGACACCCGGAGAGCTGCCGGGAGAACAGCCGGCACTTTTGCCACGCTGGGGCGTGGCCAAGAGGGGGATGCCGGAAACCACCTGGTGCTCGTCCAAGAGTATATAAAAGGGGCCGTCTCCCTTCATTCGAGGCTGGAGTCGAGTGGAAGCAGGATGAGGCAGAAGAGAATGTGGAGGCGGCCCGAAGAAAGGCATTGAGTGGCCAGGAGTGTGTACTGGGGTATTTGTGCACGGGACTGAGTCTGAGTGACTTTAAATTGTACATATTATTGTAAATAAATACGTGTGGTGTTGATTTACAACATGCCCGCCTGTCTGTGTCCGGGACGGCTCCACACCTGCAAAAATGGAAGCTCCGAGTAGAGGATGTAAGAGTTTTACTCCTAATGGTAATAAACAGCACAATTTTGAAAATGAAAACATTAACTAAACAATAAAATGAGCACAACAAGCAAAATTTGCTCAAAAAAATTAATGGCTAAGCAAACTGATATGCAGAAAGTACTGACATGGAAAGAAATGTTACATAAACCTGTTAAAGAAGATAGATAGACAGATAGATAGATAGAATTTATTTTTGTATAGCCCAAAATCACACAAGAGGTGCCGCAATGGGTTTTAACAGGCCCTTCCTCTTGACAGCCTCCCAGCCTTGACTCTCTAAGAAGACAAGGAACAACTCCCAAAAACACCCCACTAGGGAAAAAAATGGAAGAAACATCAGGAAAGGCAGTTCTAAGAGAGACCCCTTTCCAGGTAGGTTGGGCGTGCAGTGGGTGTCAAAAAGAAGGGGGTCAATACAATATAATACAATTCACAGAACAGAACAAATCCTCAATACAGTATAAAAATAAAAATTTTAGAAGTACGTAGCAGAATTACAATAACAATGAATGACATCACGTAATACAATTTAGATTTGTTTATAGTCCTGGAGACCTCATCCATCAAGCTGCCTCCCCTATTTGGCCATTCCACAACTGAAACAGTGCAGGGCCAGCCAATCCGATGAAAGGACCCCTCTTTCTCACGATTCCAGCGATTTTCCATCAGGGATGACTTTACCATAAGCATGCACAACAATCTTGGCAGGTGGACTATGGCACCAAGTGCCACATTTGAGTAGAAACAGAATTTGTGAGGGTTAGTATCAAATTATAACTATCATGTTACTTATGTTTCAGTGCTAATGACTGACAACAGAGATGCAGTCTGTACAGTTAATCAGCAGCTCTAGTCAGGGTGTGCTAAACTGAAGTAGTGAGCCTTCACCCGGGATTTAAAAGCTGAGACTGAAGGGACATCTCTTATAGTAGCGATAGATAGATAGATAGATAGATAGATAGATAGATAGATAGATAGATAGATAGATAGATAGATAGTGTCACAAAAAGACTCCAGACAGTCAGACAGGTTTGGGGCAGCCACCCGTAAATTATGATCCAGGCTGCAAAAGGTTGATAAATGATTGATACAAGACTGAGTCCAAAACAGAACTGTATACATGGAGGAAAGATGGCAGTTTTAAGGGCTGGTGGAGGAAATGATGTAATCTATACCGGAACCAGAAGTGACATTGTCAGAGAGTGGTGGGATTTAGCGGGATTTACCTGGTATGGTCTGCAAAGAACTGAGAGAGACAATCAGCACACTCTGCCACCCTCTGGTCTGATGTAATATTACACTTACTCAAGCGCCTTTAGCTGTCTCCTAATCGCACATGTGTGACAATAGATAGATAGATCCACACACTTTGAGTAAAGAGAAAGGAAAACCTCTGCCTTGGCAGTCCCAGTAAAGCGCTATACAGGCATATTGCTCTTGGTATGAAGGAGCCCAAGTCATGTTTCCTGACACACTTCTGCTGAATAATATGTTAGCTGAAAGTCCTCAGTGTTGGTGTGTCAGAACATGCAGCATTGTTTTGTATTAATTCTGATCCTTTACTACAACCTAAAGGGCGTCTAGAGCGTGTCCCATAACTGAGCCTGCCCTTTTAATTAGCTTGTTGATTAGGTGGGCCTTTGTTTAAGTGATGTTACCAGCCCCGCACACAACAGTATAGAAAATCACACTGGAAATCGCAGAGTTGTGAAAGCTGATAAATGATGTTACTTACCACATTAAAGGGACACCATCTCTTAAGAAAGAAGAGCCTGCTCTGTCTTTTCTTATACAGTTCCTCTGTGTTACAAGGCCAGTCCAGCCTGTCATTGATGTGGACCCCGAAGTACTTGTAGGAGTGGACCACATCTAAATCTACTCCCTGAATAGTAACTGGACATAGAGGCTGTTTGGAGCAGTGAAAGTCAATAAGCAGTTCCTTGGTTTTGCCGTTATTCTGTTTTACCAATAAATAAAGTTCTCCACCTGACTTCTCTCCTCTGTCTGGTTCCTCTTTATCAATACACCCCAAAATTTGGTGTTGTTCGCACAGTTCTTGAGTCTCACAGATGGTGGTCTGCCTGACAGATAGTAAATTATCAAGACAGCATAGGCTCATCCATCTGCATACCACTGGGTTTACCCCTTAAGAGAGATGGCCAGATGATACTGAAGGCACTGGAGATATCAAAAACAGAATCCTAACAGTGCAGCCAGCTTTGTCCCGCTTTGTGGAGCAGATAGACAGTTTCATCCTCCACTTTAATCTTTGTCTAATAGGCAAACTGCAGTGGATCCAGATGGTCTACCACAAAAGGACTCAAAGGTTTTCATAATGTGAGTCCAAAACAGTGAGGTCATGTGAGGTCAGGTTTGGGAGCATGCACTGGTACAGAGTGTTGTCGCACCCACTACAAGACGAAACAGCTCGGGACCATGGTTGGCAACCCCCCAGGAAGACATGAGGTCCAGTCCCACCGTCCGGAAATGAAAACAGTATTTATCCAAAATAATAATAACAAGTAAATAATGAATAATAAATCAGAACTGGCAATCTAAGTATGGTTCCTGGTCTGCTTAAAGAGTTTCTCCAAAATGACCATCAAGGCCACATTAGCATTCCACCAACATCACATGTTTTCTGCATAGCAACACCCCACACAACACATAGCTACAGTCCTATGAATGATGATGTGACTGCTCTGGAAACAACCAAAAACCAGCTTAGCCACTCCTCGTCACCACCTGTCAGCAACCATATATGGCGTAAAAACGTCATTTTTGAATATTCATGATCTAATCAACATATAAATTTGCCCATGTTCCTGACTGACCTCTTTACTGCAAACATGGAGGAACAGAGGAAGAAAAGGCGGAAAATGAAACTTAACAGAATGTAAGCCTGAGGAATTACTGACTGAAGTGGAAAATTACAAAACATTGATTTTGCTTCTCTCTCTGTTAGAGTTACAAACAAACAAACAAATAAATAAATAAAACAAGAGCGGGAGCATCTGAGTGGATATAGCAATAGCAATGTGCCATCACGTAGTGCCCAGACCTCATCACTACACAATACCATCACTTCTGGTTTTTATTCTTCAAAGTATGATCACATGTTCTTTCAGTACTCCATATCAACACTTAATACAACGTCATAGAACTATATCTGTTAACTGGTAGCTATCTTCTTGCTCCTTGAAATTGTGGTGAGGGTAAAGTCTCCTACCCTCCTGGTGTCCTACCTAAAATCTCTCCAACTTCTAGGGGGACCTCTCTTCCTCCCATGTCTCCTAATTGAAATCTCCCTGTGTCCTAGTGTATATATTGTGATGTTATGAGGCTACCTTGAGCAGAACGTTGACAGAGAGACTTTGATGTAATCAGGCACTGGGCATAGATATGGGTGCTTTGGGTAGAACCTTGTGGATGAGACTGCTGTATTAACTTGCATTGAACTCAGATTCCTGCTCGAGGTGCTGAATGAGGACAAGTTATCAGTGTGGGACCAGGTGTCAGTCCAAGATAAGCTTTCTCCTTTAAAGTGGCTTGTGCTCCCTCCAGTCTTCTAAATAAATCTATAAGAGACCACACATCACTTCTAAGTATCTCTTTTCAGAACTTGTCACTTGTTTCATTCAGCACCCCATCCATAGCAAGTTTCTCTATGAACGTTCCATCCAGAAACCAACACTGAATGAGATCTACAAAGTTCTGAGACTGAGCTCTTATCAAATGGTAAGGGTATATCTATTTGCCAAATTTGAAATTTCAATCCCTTGCTAGATAACTTAATAATAATTATAATTTACTTTATTTTCTATTGTGAGGGATGGCCAGCATACTTGCCTGGCCAGGTTGCCATCAAGATGCAAAAACAGGACAACCCACATGGCATTATCTCCCCAGGATCGCTTGATGACAGCTCCCCTGGGTTGCAGCGCTACCACAGGGCATCATGGGACATGGATTTCTTTGACTCAGCCTTGTGGGGTTCCGTGGGTACTGTCAGGGATAGCTACAGGAACTGGGGAGACCTATTTCATGGAGTTTCCACCTCATCCCTGGAAGTGTGTCTGGGTGATAGATAAAAAGTGCTTCTTGCCTCATATTAAGGAGTCAGAGCAGGAGGAAGGTGGATGAAATTTGCGAGGAGTGGTGGAGACAGTGATCAGTGGCAGAGAGAGAGGAGGAAGACAAAGAGTTGCAGTACTGTACTTTATTGCTGGTGCTTTGTACTGTGACTGTGCTTCTGGAAACATTTCCTGGGGAAGAGCTGCAAGGAGTTGCAAATTAAGGGACTCGCACAAAGGCCCAACAGAGTAGCATTCCTTCTGTCACTGCCAGACTTTGAACTGGCAACCTTCCTGTTATTTAAAAAGGTACATAGAAGAATTGGCTGCTTTATAATATCATAATTATTCATCATGTTGAGTGGAAAATTCCATTTAACCTGATGTGCATCACCATCATCACAAAGTGGAAAGGATGGTTGCCCAGTTACTTCCGTCTCAGGGCATCATCCTGATGGTATATTCAAAGGGAAACAAAAACCACTCAGCATTGTCTGTAGCAGTCATTTTTTGTAACATATCTCTAACAAACATAGGAACACTGGTGGGTAAGATCTCTTTTAAATCAGGGGGAAGGCACACTCGTTAAACATAACATCTTTGCTTTTTGTTGATGATCTTTCTGTACAACCCCATTTCTGGTACCACTTACCCAGTATCTAGTTCAGAGTTGCACCAATAAAACTGAAACACTTCTATTAAAGCACACTTCATTCGTAAAGCTGTACAAACAGCCTTTCAAAACAAATGCCAAACTTAATTAATTTTCAAAAGAATTCAAACCCATTTGTGACTTCCTGAAATTAGAATTTAAAGGTATCCTGTAGAGAGGTATCCCACATAACAGAGCTGAGGTTGTAAGGTGCACGTCAAGAGACAATCACCTGAGGCAAGTTTTTGAGTCACATAATAAATCACAGATACATTTTCATTTATTTGCTTAGCAGACCACTTTATCCAAAGCAACTCACAAACGAGGTAAATTTAATCGAGTAACTTTAGGCTAGGGCATGTTTGTTCAGCAAGTGTAATAGAACAGATAACAAAGGTTGATTGCCACAAGTGAAAAGATAATAACAAATACATTTACCACAATTGATTTACAATCAATAAAGCATTTGTTTTCTATCAATTAGACGGATGTTCACAGAGCAGATGGGTTTTGAATTCCTTCTTAAATACATTGAGGGAGTCAGTAGTTCAATGGATGTGAGCAGCTCATTCCACCAACTAGAAACTACATAGGAAAACAGTCTGGATTGAGACTTGATGCCACGCAGTGGTAGCATCACCAGACGCTGTTCCCTGGCAGACCGGAGTAAGCGAGCAGACGTATAGCAAGTGTCTCCATATGCTCAGTTGCTGACCCATTGACTTCTCTCTAGGCAAGCATCAAAGATTCGAACTTAATGCGTGGTGTTACATGTAATGACCTAAAGATAGGAGTGACATGTGCCTGTCTCAACTGATTGAATCAAGACAGGCTGCTGAATTCTGGATTATCTGCAGTGGCTTAGTAGCATATGCGGGTACTCTTGCCTGGAGCGAGTTGCAGTAGTCTATATGCGACAAGACCAAAGTCTGGACCAGAAATTGTGCTACATACTCTGTCAGGTAAGGTCTGATCTTGCAGATATTGTACAGCATGTACCTGCATGAACAAGAAACATTAGATATGTGGTCAAAAAAGATAGCTGCTCATCAATCACTACTCCAAGGTTGCGGACTGACTCGGCAGGTGTTAGTAACAGTGAGCCAAGCAAACCTTCTGTAATCTGTAATACTGATGTTAAAGAAATATTTTAGTTTACTTAATGATTAGGGTCAAACAAAATGAGAGAAGGTGGAGGTTCCATCCCTGTTTTATCATGTTATTAGATGTACATTGCACTTTTGCTGTCACTGTACTTTGTATATAAAAGTATGCAAGCAATGGTATGAAAATGCAGTCAGACTTCTTTTTGGGCACATACACCGTCCAGATTTAAACACATAAAATGCACGTGTATATTATTTACCCTATACAACTCTAGGCAAATCACATGCAGGTAAACAGACTTGAGCTGAGAGAACTTTCTTCCATTTCTGTGTTGGTGGAGGGGATGGGATAGAAGGCTGGTTGCTGCTTGTGCTTATCACCACATTTACAACACAAAAGATGCTGACGGAGAGGTGCAAACAGATTTAAGGTGGGCCGGGATTACGGGTTTTTTCGTAGGCGTTGGTAATTCTAGTGTTAAACTCCAGTCTGTGTGAAGGTGTGTTTTCTGTGAAACTGAACCAGCTCTAGAAAGCAAAAATGTAGCCTGATATGTCACAATATGTGAGTATGTTTATATATTTACATTTTGTATATATGGGGTATTCTAAGTGCAAACACCAAGTACTTCCTCTTCTTTTTTCTACTTCAAGTGCTTATTAATTAATATATATTTCAGTATTAAAATGTTCATTTTTTCAAATTCTCTATTATATCTACGTATGCATAACCTGTAAGACATTTTGGTTGACTGTACTATGTGAAGACACTTTAATGTGAATAATAATAAAATTCAGTTTCGCAAATCTATATTTGGAATATCAGCAGTACTTATAATACAGCCGTCTTTTCCTTCCTTTTCCTTTCCAGTCTAGTGTCCATAGGAATACATAATTTACTTCTATTACAAATTGTCTCTTCGCTTTGCTTTTTTTTTCTAACAGGATAGGAGCAAAGACCTTTTGTGTGAGACAAATGTTTACTATTTTTGATAAATTGTATAGTCAGCGCACAGCAGTTTGATATAATTTTCAGTGTCTGTTCCTTAGTGCAAAGTAATTAGGTATTGGAGAAAACAGCTGCTTAAAGGAGTATAAAGGTTAATCCATAGGAGATATAAGTGCATGGAGGTGAACTTAAGTTTTATCTGTGCTATAAAAAAAATAAGTCAGGTAAAAATTCAATCTAGGAAAAATTAGAGGCTGCTATTATCCTGTTGTTCTGTATGTACAAATACATAGTGATAGGTTGCTTGGGTGTAATTATTAGTAAACCAGTTTAACGATTATATCAGTATTTGTTTTCTTATTAAAAAAACAGGTTTTCTAAGAAAGTTCATCATTATTGTTATATATTTAATTTCATATGTTATTAGTAATTGCAAAATTATATCTGTTATGTTTTCTGTATTTCTTGATTCAGGTGGAAGGTGTTAATGAAGGAAGAAGAACATTTATTTCTATATCACATTTTCATACAAAGTGTTTTGCAAGACATCAAAGAAGTAGTTACAAGCAAAGAAAAAAACAAAGTAAAATTAGGTAAGACTAATGATGTAAAAATAGCACACAAAACATAAATAATGCACACTTGCAAAAGACAGATATATTATTAAGAGAGGAAGAGCTTTTAAATCTTTGATTCTCCAAATGCAAGCCTGATGATAAGGTCAGCTGGCCAAGGAGTAGAGAACAAAACAATTCAGTTAATTTGGACGAAAAATATGGGCATTGTACCTAACATATATGTTCAAAAGTCATTCCTTATCGTGTTTTTAGGCTTCGGTTTAGAGAATTTGGCAGAGTGGGTCTTATGGCAGCTTGGGGTATTTGCTTTCATTTAAACATCACAGTGGGCTGCACAGGATTTTGATCAGGTGGTGGAGGTGCAGATTAACACCATTGAAAAACTGGAAGAGAAAGCAGTGAAAAGTAGAGATTAATCATGATTGCAGATTCATTGAAGAGCATGGTAATTCTATGCATATCTAATTAAGAAAATTAAAACAAGTGGTAAGATTATAACAGCAAACCTTGAACATCTGTAATACTGTTATCAAAAGAATCCTTTATTTTACTTAAGGATTAGGATCAAACAAAAGGAGAGAAGATGAGAGGCCCTAACTAGCCTCTTAGGTTTTTCTCTTATTGGAAGGGTTAGGAGGAAATGTCAAAACCAGCTACACAACTGTTACCTGTAAACTCTTACCTGTCTCACTGTCTGTGTTGAACCCCACATATTTATCCCTATGAACGTCTAATGACAGGTACTGTCTTCTCCTTTAACCCCTTTACTTTACTTTACGCTGCTATTTCTCTAATATTATAAATAACAAGGCTAGTAATCCCAGAGTCTTATTTTCTACAATTGATCGTCTGTTAAACCCAGGTAACTCAAAGGAATGCCCCCAGAATACTTCCAGTGAAACCTCTGAGAACATTGCTCTATTTTTCAATCAAAAAATTAATGATATTAGAGATAACATAGTATATCTCCCCAACACTGCAGAACCTCCTAAGCCCCAGTACTCCATTATAAACAAATTAAATGCTTTCACCAGGATAGATTTACCTGAATTACATAGTATAATCTCTCAACTGAAACCCTCCACCTGCGTCCTTGATCCAATACCAACAAGGTTTTTCAAAGAAGTTTCAGGCGTGCTAATTGACAATATTCTGGACATGGTTAATTCGTCATTAGATACGGGGGTCTTTCCAGACTGTCTTAAGACTGCTGTAGTTAAACTCCTGTTCAAGAAAAATAATCTTGACCCCTCTGCCTTTGAAAATTTTAGACCCATCTCTAACCTGCCCTTCTTAAGTAAAATTCTAGAGAAGGCAGTCATTTTGCATTAAATGACCACCTCAATAAACCTGCTATTCTTGATAAATTTCAGTCAGGTTTCAGAACAAATCACAGCACAGAAACTGCACTCGTTAAAGTAGTAAATGACTTGCGGGTAAATGCAGACAGAGGCCATTTATCTGTTCTCATCCTCTTAGATCTGAGTGCTGCATTTGACACCATTGATCACAATATTCTTAGAAATCGCCTTAGTCAATGGGTGGGCCTCTCTGGCAGTGTCTTAAATTGGTTTGAATCCTACCTGACAGGGAGAAAATTCTTTGTGAGTTGTGATAATCACATCTCAAAGACACATGATATCCGATCCACAAGGCTCTATCCTGGGTCCGCTGCTCTTCTCAATCTACATGCTTCTGTTAGTTCAGATTATCTCAGGTTATAATGTGAGCTACCACAGCTATGCTGATGACACACAGCTGTACTTATCTATAGCACCTGATGATTCCGACTCTCTCGATTCACTAACACAATGTCTTACTGGTATTTTTGAATGGATGAATAGTAATTTTCTCAAACTAAATAAAGAGAAAACTGAAATTTTAGTAATTGGCAATAATGGATTCAATGAGGTTATCAGAAATAAACTTGATGCACTAGGATTAAAAGTTAAGACGGAAGTAAAAAACTTAGGGGTAACCGTTGACTGTAATCTGAATTTTAAATTGCATATTCATCAGACCACTAGGACAGCATTTTTCACTTAAGAAATATAGCAAAAGTTAGACCTCTTATATCATTGAAAGATACTGAGAAATTAATTCACGCTTTTGTTTTCAGTCGACTAGATTACTGTAATGCACTCTTCTCAGGACTACCCAAAAAGACATAAATCATTTGCAACGAGTGCAGAATGCAGCTGCTAGAATCCTAACTGGGAAAAGAAAATCCGAACACATTTCTCCAGTTTTGATGTCACTACACTGGTTACCTGTGTCATTCAGGATTGACTTTAAAATACTGCTTATGGTTTATAAAGCCTTAAATAATCTCGCTCCATCTTATATATCGGAATGCCTGACACATTATATTCCAAATCGTAATCTTAGATCTTCAAATGAGTGTCTCCTTAGAATTCCAAAAGCTAAACTTAAAAGAAGTGGTGAGGCGGCCTTCTGCTGCTATGCACCTAAAATCTGGAATAGCCTGCCAATAGGAATTCACCAGACTAATACAGTAGAGCAGTTTAAAACACTGCTGAAAACACATTACTTTAACATGGCCTTTTTATAACTTCAATTTAACTTAATCCTGATACTCTGTATGTTCAATTCTTCATAATAACTATTCATAATGGCTCCAAAATCCGTACTGATCCCTACTCTCTTTTCTGTTTCTTTTTCCGGTTTCTTTGTGATGGCGGCCTGCGTCACCTCCACCTACTCAAAGCATCATGATGCACCACCATTGATGGACTGAAAGCCAGAAGTCTACGTGACCATCATCATCAGGTCCTTCCATGAAAACCATAAATACAAAGAGGACTGTTTGATTTATGTTAGGTAGATTGCCCAGAGGGGACTGGCGGTCTCTTGGTCTGGAATCCTTGCAGATTTTATTTTTTTTCTCCAGCCTTTGGAGTTTTTTTTGGTTTTGTTTTTTCTGTCCACCCTGGCCATCGGACCTTACTTATTCTATATTAATTAATGTTGACTTATGTTTATTTTTTATTGTGTCTTCTATTTTTCTATTCT
This sequence comes from Polypterus senegalus, assembly GCF_016835505.1. NCBI lineage: Eukaryota > Metazoa > Chordata > Cladistia > Polypteriformes > Polypteridae > Polypterus > Polypterus senegalus. The sequence continues at coordinate 15,098,783 of NC_053158.1, forward strand.
TCATTTTGTAAAGCACTTTGAGCTACATTTTTTTGTATGAATATGTGCTATATAAATAAATGTTGTTGTTGTTGTTACTTCAGCCATGTTTACCACCAATAGACTGCTTAATAAGAGCATCCTCTGTCACTTTAGGATACCGCAGCTAGACAAGGAATGATTGATGTAGCATTATGCTTGCTATTAATGAATTAAACAGAGACTGGATTCCACTGCTTACTTAAAAAGACATATGTAAACATATTCACCTACATAATATTCAATAGCAGAAAATGTAGCCAATACAAAGAATTTTACAATCTGGATGTGTACATGCGGTCCTCATGTTAGTCGAGGGTGACATTTCCTAGATGGTGTAATTGCTAAATTACAGATTAATCAAAAACTTAAAAAGAAGGATTTCTTGCCAGAGACAGAGCTCCTTGGAAAGTGGCCACCAGCAACAAATAGAAGCCTAAATTTAAGTGTCCAAGGATCATGTCCAAGTGTCCATTTCTGAAACTGAGTTGAGCTCTTTACAAAAGTGTCAGAAAGCAGCTGAAGTAAACATTCCACTATCACAGCAATGCCCAAATTTAACTGAGAACTCATTTTGAGAAAAGTCCGATAAAAAGGCAGTCATTCTCCCCAACTTCTTTTTGCTCAAAATGAACACCTGCCTTCTTTCAGTGAGCAAAGTGGTTAACATTTATACAGTTTTGCAAAACACAAGGATGTTACTAAATCATTATCACACCAGCTCAAGGTTGATTCCTAATCAGAATCAAAAGCTACTTGATGCTGCACACAGACTGGTTTACTAAACAATCGAAGACTATGTTTCCCTTTTTAACAATGTAAAATATTGAAAATCCTTCTTTGTCTTTTAGCTTTATCAGAATACACAGCACTTCTGTTCAGCATCAGGGCAAGCGTATGGAGTCATTTCTAAAACTCTTGTGTGTTCCTAGGACCAGATAGCCCCCAATAGTTATGAAATGGTAGTTTTGCAACTACTAGCAATCTTCCTAGAGTTTGCCATCCATCCAAACTGAGTAATCAGGCAATAAGTGTCAGGGAAGTAACCAAGAACCCAATCATTACCATAACAGAGCTTCAGAAGTCAAATGCTGAGATGGCAGAACCTTTTGGAAGGACGAGCATCTCAGCATCCCTCCTTCAATCAGACATTTATTGTAGTGTGGCCATATGACAGTTAAAAGGATGAGGACAAAGATTCTCTGGTCTGGTGAGAAAAAAATGGAACTCTTTGGGAAGAACTATGTCTGGCACTTCCCTAATACCACCCTTACCATCATTCCAGCTTTGGGTTTTTAATACATTTGCAAACCCTCCTGAAATTTTTTTCACTTTGCTCTATTTTTAACACTTATGGGTTGTTGAGTATAGACTGATGGACACAAATGGCAAATTTGTCCATTTAAAATTAAATCTAAAACACAGTAAAGTGTGCAGAAAGTGAAGGAGTCTGAATTCTCACTGAATCTACTGTAGCAAAACATCAGTTGCTTACCTAATGGGAGTAATACCCCAGCAGGGAAAGTAGAAGATTGTGCTGTCCCTTAACCAATACAGACATACTGAAAACTACCTAGAAGACCTAATGGTTTAGTCAGTGTGGAGGGATATTTGATACTACACTACATGTTGGGGGCATACGGTGCTTTATGATAGCATCTCTTGATGGTATGGCTAAAAGCTGACCAACATTTACAGTCTTGGAGTGAAGACAAAGGACACCTATGAGAGTGAGGGGATTTAGAATTTCTTTCATTTGTTTGTAACTTGATACATAGTGTGATGAATTATAAGATTCCAACACAACAAAAAGAGTTGGGGACCGTCCCCGTTAATGTCCAAAGGGCAATAATGAAAAAAAAAAAAACAGAAATTGTGATCAAAATATAGCAATTGACAAAGTACATATGTAATAATGGCATTTTTATGCAGAAAAATATGCCGGACGGAAGTGAGTTGGCAGGAGATGACGTGATGGCTGTTAGACAGAAGTAACATCATCTTTGGAAGCCAGAAGTGATGTGGGGTTGGAAGTGATGTCATCAGGGTGGAACCAGAAGTGATGTCGTGATGAGGGCGCCGGAGGTAACTACATGACAAGGGCACTGGAAGTGACATTGTCTTTGGGAGTCAGAGGAGGACGTGACAATCGGTCACCATCTTGGGAATCCGGAAAGTACTGGAAGTATTTTATATTTCTTTTTTTGTCTGATGAGAAAGAGAAAGAGAGGCATTATTACCGTGGATCAACCCCTTGTCTCGCGATTTTAAACTTACCTCCAGGCTTGTTGACTGCCTCCTAAGCGCGCATGTGTGACAGTATACATTATGTAATTAGTAATTTGTATAGTCTATAATTTTATTTTACCTTTAGACTTATTACTGCATTCAGTGAAAAGATCTATATAAAAACTAAATGAATTCTATTCAGTTTTTTAGGACTTTGTGTCCCTATTCTTTTTTCTTTGTGTCATATCTATTTTTGTAAAATTAAAATGCACTTTCAGTTGGTAAATTGTTCTTCTTGGCAGAATTCTTGGTTTGGGGATAACTCATGACGACACTGTCTTAAACAAGCAAGTGTGACATTGGTGAGTGTGAATACCCCAGCAAGCTGATGGTCTTTTATTCACTAAGGCTTTCCTGTCTGTTGCCCTTGTCACACATGTGTGCATAGTGGACAGATGAATGGCTCTAGTGTCTGTAGTTCTGCTGCCACTCCAGTGGTTGGTGCTGTGTCCTAATGCCTTTTTCTTCCTCCTTCTGCAGACCAGATGACTGACAGCTATAACACCTCTGATGTCCGTCCACCTGGACTTGCCTCATCCTGCTGAAAGCACTAAAAACTGGAAGCGTCATCATCTTCGTCAATTCTACGCTGAACGTGTGTAAAAAGACGTCTCCACAATTACTGATTATATGTTCAATCATGGCTGGAATCCCAGCACTTTATTGTTGTCATCTTATTTCTGTTACAGGAGCTAAGACCCTGTCATGCATGTGTGCATAAGGGACACCTGAAGGTGACTGCAATTCTACCTCCGCTCCATGGGTGGCACTGTGTCTTAATTCCTTTTTTCTATGTCCCTCTGAAGAAAGAAGACACTCTATACCATGGTGCATCTACATCTGCTCTCATCTTTAGTCTTCTCAGTTGCACAAATCTAAACACAATGTTGCACGCACTCCATGCTTAGTTCTTTTAAGAAGCACATATGCTGTGATATTGTTTCTGGTTGTGCACTCAGTTACATTGTACCTACAAATATGGCCACTCAGCATGAACAATATAACAAACAACATGCTTAAATTTCTAAGTGACGTTGAATGAGGACACTGAAAAGATTCCATAGGTACAGAGTCACCTAGAAAAATGTCACATTTAGACTGACATACAGTCAATTAATTTTTACTACCATAAGCATAAGCATTTTCATCCTGCAATTATAAACATTAAAAATAATTATGAAATGGAAGAGGTCTGAAAATAGAAGCAAATATTAATTAATGTAATCCAGGTTTATTCAATAATAATTTACTGCATCCAATAAAAAGTTTTAGTGTTTATACAATGCCCACCGTAATATTTGGTACAAAGACACATTTTTCCTTGAATGTCCCCTCTACTCCACAGTTTAAGATTACAAATCAGATAATTCACAGTGCATATTTAAGGCTTTCATTCAAGGGGATTTGCATACATTTCGGTCACACTGTGTACAGATGATAACATTATGGAGGGCACTGTACTGTACGTCCAAGCTTTTATTCAGTATTGAGTAAAAACATATAAATATTAAAAGCACACACATTTTTATAGAGTTTTCTCATAAAATACTGTGCATGGTTTAATTTGATATACTAACTTAAATTTTCAATTATGCCTTATTACTTTTCATTCATTTTCAAACATGATATTTCATTTTTCAGAAAATAAGATACTGAGGTATATAATAATATGTGACAGCTATGCAGCTATCAGTCTAATGCTGCAATCCTTATTAATTTCTTTTAATAATCAGTTATGAGTTATGGACATATCCAAGAATGTATGGTATATGATATGACTTTTTAGGCAATTAAACGTAATTGTATGTGCAGTATTACATTTGGAGTAGCAATACTAATCTTCATTAATCTCTCCACTTTCTTAACCTCCTTTTCCACTGTTATATTAAGTTGATATTCACTTTATCCTTACTGGAAAAAATTATAATGTCCAAGAATGTTTATAATAATACAGTGTAGGCGAAGTGATTTTAATGTTGTCTTTAATGTATTTGTGTCATTGGGTTTTATTAATTCAGTCTCCAGACAATTTGCTTTCATTTGCCATCATTCATCTGCCATTTTTATTGTTTCCTCCCCTAGCTGGTGTTCTAATTTCTGTTTAATATTTTGTTTTAAATATTAATTCTTTTGACTATATTAATGTTGTTCCTTTTGTTATTTATTTGTATTTGTTTTGTGTATTATTTATTTCTTTGTGTTTATGCTTGTTCAATTATGTTCTGTTTATTTTGTATGTGGTTCCACAGGAGGTGGGACCACCTGTCCATCTCTATCAAAGGGACAGCCCTCAACTCTGTAAAGGCTGAGAAAACAGGCAGTCCTTGGTGCTTCATTAAATGTGGATTTGATGGGTTATTTTCTAAATATTGTTGTGTTTAATGTTAATTCTGTCGATTTTTGGACCTCTTGCTCTGCTTTTTGACTTTTCCTTGGATTTGTGTTTTTTGGGACTTGTTCACCAGTGGATTGCCTATTTTTGGGCCTTTTGTGCTCTTCGGAGCTTCTTGTGCTGCTGAGTGTTTTTGAAAACAAATCTTTTATTTTATGAAGATTCTTTCCCTACCTACTGTGAAAAATACTAAGTAAATAAAGAAGAGTCATACATGAAATTCAAGCATTGCCATCCTTTACCTACATCTATAGGGTGAGCCCTACATGCTTTTCTTAATGCAGCATGACAGACTGAAGAAATCAAATAGAACACTGCATTTTCATTTAAATGCATTTACAGGACACATTTCAATATATTTTAATGTTCACCAATCAGCATACAGATAAATGGTATGGTCCAGAAACACACATATGACATTAAATATTATATAAAGTCCCAGAGTAAGTAATCATTAAGAGTAATTGGGCGATACCTGGTTAAAAGAAATGGGGCAATTAAATGTTATCACAGCAAAACAAAATTAAATGTTATACATGATCTCATGTTCTAATCTGATTTTGCTGGTACAAATGTCAGGTTGTGCTAGTTAAACAGGCAGGCAGTTTCAAGAAACCTTTTTCACTTACAGTGTTCTTTATGTTTTAGAAGTTAACAGATCATTTCACTTGTCATGGCTTTTGCTACAGTTTTTGAGACTTGGTGATTAGTAACCATCTAATTCATGACATGTATTTTACTATCGACTTCCATCACTGTTATGAGCATCTGGTGAAGAGCAGGTACACAGGATTCCTCCCTGGCTTAGAGTTCAATTCCCTTTTTATGTGTTTTTATGTTCATTTTTGATTTGTCATTGTTGTTCATATTAATGTTGTTTCATTATTTTAATTATTTTTAGGTATGTATTCTATGGCAATTTTATTTTATTTCTTGATTATTTAGTTTTTTCTAGGGGGTTTTGCACCCTGCTTGCTTCGCTTGTCAACCTCTTAAGCCTGTGCTTCGTGCCAGCCATTTCATGTCTCTGCCGCTCGTGGACGTAGATTTCACTTTGACCAAACAACAAATCTTTTAATTCTCGCAGATACGCCTCTTCATTGGGAAGAAACGTTACTTTTCCCTGGTGGAAACATGAATTAGGTCATCTACGTCTCCGACTTAAAGTGTAAATCCGAACGATATATTCGATCTGATTTCGTTGTTCTGTTATTTCACCGAGTAATAATTTCCGTTTGTTTGCGCTAATGTGGTCTTTACTATCAGTTTTTTTAAGACTTTTGAATTTACGTACTTACATTATCTCTAACCTGCTCTGCATGTGTATCACGCCAATGTTTTTAAATTCTGTACAACGTTGTACTTTGTCATCTACTCTTTTATTTCTGGCCCCGGGTGTGGTTAAATCTCCTGGCGCAAAGTCTCGTCTCACAGGACATGAAAGTATCTCTCTGAAAACATTACATCTCATCTCTCTTCCCAAGATTTTTTTATTATAATAGAGAGATGTGTATATTTTTTCTCTTCTTGTATTTTGTAGGTGGATCCCCAAAGAGCATAGACCACCAATACCTCACAGCCAGGAACTGACCCCTGCCTTTAAAGTCAAGTCAAGCCAATGGTGGACTGCAGATTCTACGCAATCAATTATTGTTAGGTAACATTTCTAAACCATAATATGTCTATAATACCTTACTAGATTATGAGAGGAAGAAACCTAACATGAAAAAGGTAATAAGACAAGCAAAGAGGAGTCATGGATGAGTTTCAGTTCATCGCTTGGAAAAGAGATGAGTGGGAATGTAGTTTGTAGAATGCTGGAAATGATTAACGGGATTAATAGTTTTAAAAGAATCTGGCATCGATAAAAAATGGATCAGTGGTGTACCAATGAGGAAATAGCTGAAGGTCTAGGAAAAGCTTTTTCAAAAGTACATAGTCTGGGCAATATTTGTACATCAGCAAATAAGAATGGAGTAGTGATGATCGGAAACTACTGAATTTGCTTTGTCTCGGGCTGGTGAAATTGTGGGAATATTCAAGAACTTTGCAAATTTCCATAAAATGCATTTAAGTGAAGGAGGGAAGGAGATTCTGAACTTGTTTTGAGTGATTTATAACAGTGCAATGGTGGTTTAAGTGTTTAACTGCTGAACCACTAATTGTGGCTACAAATGTGACCTGAGATGAGAGGCAGCAGTGCTGGCCACTGCAGCACGGTCCTACCCTGAGATAAAATTAATTAAAGTTAAATATCAAGTTAAATTAAGTTAAATATCAGGACTGTACATTTTTTTGCAGACAAAAAACCCAAATTCAATAAAACTTCCCCCCTAACAGATTTGATAAAAGGTACTCATCTCTCTTGAACCTAAAACTACAGGCTGCAACATAAGTTGACCATGTCAGTATTAAATCCCCACCTTTGCTGGGATTTCTCTGCCGACTGTGCTAACACGCCACCACAGTCACATATATACAGTGGTGTGAAAAACTATTTGCCCCCTTCCTGATTTCTTATTCTTTTGCATGTTTGTCACACAAAATGTTTCTGATCATCAAACACATTTAACCATTAGTCAAATATAACACAAGTAAACACAAAATGCAGTTTTTAAATGATGGTTTTATTATTTAGGGAGAAAAAATCCAAACCTACATGGCCCTGTGTGAAAAAGTAATTGCCCCCTTGTTAAAAATAACCTAACTGTGGTGTATCACACCTGAGTTCAATTTCCGTAGCCACCCCCAGGCCTGATTACTGCCACACCTGTTTCAATCAATAAATCACTTAAATAAGAGCTGCCTGACACAGAGAAGTAAACCAAAAGCACCTCAAAAGCTAGACATCATGCCAAGATACAAAGAAATTCAGGAACAAATGAGAACAGAAGTAATTGAGATCTATCAGTCTGGTAAAGGTTATAAAGCCATTTCTAGAGCTTTGGGACTCCAGCAAACCACAGTGAGAGCCATTATCCACAAATGGCAAAAACATGGAACAGTGGTGAACCTTCCCAGGAGTGGCCGGCCGACCAAAATGACCCCAAGGCGCAGAGGCGACTCATCCGAGAGGTCACAAAAGACCCCAGGACAACGTCTAAAGAACTGCAGGCCTCACTTGCCTCAATTAAGGTCAGTGTTCACGACTCCACCATAAGAAAGAGACTGGGCAAAACGGCCTGCATGGCAGATTTCCAAGATGCAAACCACTGTTAAGCAAAAAGAACATTAGGGCTCGTCTCAATTTTGCTAAGAAACATCTCAATGATTGCCAAGACTTTTGGGAAAATACCTTGTGGACTGATGAGACAAAAGTTGAACTTTTTGGAAGGCAAATGTCCCGTTACATCTGGCGTAAAAGGAACACAGCATTTCAGAAAAAGAACATCGTACCAACAGTAAAATATGGTGGTGGTAGTGTGATGGTCTGGGGTTGTTTTGCTGCTTCAGGACCTGGAAAGCTTGCTGTGATAGATGGAACCATGAATTCTACTGTCTACCAAAAAATCCTGAAGGAGAATGTCCGGCCATCTGTTCGTCAACTCAAGCTGAAGCGATCTTGGGTGCTGCAACAGGACAATGACCCAAAACACACCAGCAAATCCACCTCTGAATGGCTGAAGAAAAACAAAATGAAGACTTTGGAGTGGCCTAGTCAAAGTCCTGACCTGAATCCAATTGAGATGCTATGACATGACCTTAAAAAGGTGGTTCATGCTAGAAAACCCTCAAATAAAGCTGAATTACAACAATTCTGCAAAGATGAGTGGGCCAAAATTCCTCCAAAGCGCCGTAAAAGACTCATTGCAAGTTATCGCAAACGCTTGATTGCAGTTATTGCTGCTAAGGGTGGCCCAACCAGTTATTAGGTTCAGGGGGCAATTACTTTTTCACACAGGGCCATGTAGGTTAGGATTTTTTCTCCCTAAATAATAAAAACCATCATTTAAAAACTGCATTTTGTGTTTACTTGTGTTATATTTGACTAATGGTTAAATGTGTTTGATGATCAGAAACATTTTGTGTGACAAACATGCAAAAGAATAAGCAATCAGGAAGGGGGCAAATAGTTTTTCACACCACTGTAACGTTTACTGGTTGAACAGACTAGCAAACATCTGCACAGTTTTACCAGTTTCCACTGCACTGAACTTCATTGTGGTTGAGTGAAGTTAAGGGCCATTATGTATTTTGTATGAAAGCCACCCTATACATAAAAGCAGCAGCACCGCACACACCGTGATTTATGAAACCTTTTTTTTTTTTTTATCCTAGCACACTGAAAGTAGTTCACTTTATCTACTTGCATCTACAAGGCTGAACTTTCTCAGAAGAAAATACAAAAAAGCATAGCCAAATGACTCTTTGTGACACTATTGTCAGAAGAAGGATGGCTAACTAGAAATATAACTGTAATAAAACCGTGATGTTATTACCACATTGCTGTAAATAACTAAATCTTGTAGTCTAGACTTCTGCTGACATGTAATCATTGCTCTATGAGCATGATATTTTTCATTGACGTAAAACAGAATCCCCCCCCCCTAGAGAGCCTGACAAATAACCATATTCAGATTATCAAGGGTAAACCTATTTTTGGATTTTAGGTCATTTTATTCTGTTTTGCATATAGAAAATAAAATCTCATAAGACAATGCCAAAAACTAGATAGCTTTAGGGAGATGGCACTTGTAGAAAGAAGTGAATATTCATCCTTTCATCAATTAATTGTTCCATACTGGAAAATGGGCTGTACCAGAACTATATAACACCAGAGAAATAACTTTCTACAAAAAATAAACCATTGCAGAATTCACCCATGCACATACACTTATACAGTGGATTCAGAAAGTTTTCAGACCCCTTCACTTTCTCTATACTTTATTGTGTTGTAGATTTAATTTGATACAGTTCCCATTTTTGTCCAGTACCTTCTAGGATCCCCTTTGGCAGAAATTAGAGCTTTGACTCTTCTTCAGGAAATCTCTACAAGCTTTGTACATGTGGATTTGGGGAGTTTCTTCCATTCTTCCTGGCAGATCCTCTCGACCTCTGTTAGACTGGATGGGAAGCAACTGTGAATGGCCATCTCTCAGGTCCTTCCAGAAATGTTCTTTGAGGTACAAGTCCGGCTTATGCTGGATCACTCAAGGATAGTCAGAGAGTTATCCCAAGGCCAAGCCAAGATTCTCTTGACCATATTCTTTGATTATTGTCGTGCTCCAGTCTTAGGTTCTATGATCTCTGGAGCAGATTTACTTTGAGGACCTCTTAGCATTTGGCTGCATTCATCCTTCCCTCAATTCTGAGAGTCTCCATGTCCCTGCCACAAAGAAGCTGATATTGTCACTGCCATGCTTCACTGTAGAGATGGCATTAGTAAGGTGATGAACAGTGTCTGGTTTTCACCAGAGATACTGCTTGGAGTTCTGCCCAGAGAATTCAACATTTGTCTCATCAGAATCTTTGTCTACATGCTTTCAAAAGTATTTTAAATTCCATCTGACAAGCTGCAACTGTGTGCTAGCCACTCTACACTAAATTTTAGATTAATGGAGTGCTGCTGAGATGGTCATCTGTCTGACAAGTTCTCCTGTCTCAGCAGAGGACTTCTGAAGCAACAACAACAATGTATCTCTTGTATAGCCCAATATCATGCAAGGAGTGCCTCAATGGGCTTTAACAGATCCAGTTCTTTGACTCTGTTAGAGTGATCATTGAGCTCTTAGTTACCTCCCTAACAAACACCCTTCTTGCCAGGTTGCTCAGTTCTAGGATGAATGCTGGTGGTTCCAAACTTCTTCCATTTCTCACAATTATTGAGGCCACTGTGCTACTGGGAACACTTGAATTTCTACAAATGGTTTTAACCCCTTGTCCTGATGTGTACCTCACCACATTTTGGCCGTGGACGTCAACATGGAGAGGTTTTGTCCTGACATGCATTGTGAATTGAAGGTCCTTATATAGACAGGTACACATGTGCCTTTCTAAACAATGTCAAATCAATTATATTTGCCACAGGTGGACTCCAATCAACATCTAGACAGATCTTAAAAACAAACAGGATGCAAAATCATTTCCATTTTTAAATCTGTGTCTTATAAAATGATGACAGGGTCAGATTGAGGTTTGGAGTCACCCTTTTTGATGTAAGTGTCCAAAGGGAAAAAGAAAAAGCATGAAAATGCAGTGAAGAAAGTGCCCACGTGTAAGAAAACCCTTCTGGTGCTGGAGCTCCATTCTACACTAAGCTGCTCTAATAATAAATGCTGACATTTGACCAGGTTGATTTGGGAGCCTGCGCTGATAGTGCGTAACCACACCCACTACACGATGAACCACCTGGATTAGGGAGGCCTTAAATAAAAGCAGGACTGGAAGGGATGTGGCTTGAATCTGCACAGTGGTAGTGAAGTCACAGCTCACCTGAGGATTTCTCTGCCACTCTAAGGTTGGAAATGGAACATGTGTCAGAATGTGTGACACAGCCTCCGTCTTTCCTAAAATAATGAGAAATGCTCCCCAACCTCGAACTGGCGCTTGGACTGGATGCACCATCACATATGATGGACTTATTATTGAGGTGAAAATATGATTGTTTGTCAGAATATGATTGACCTGGGACAGCTGGAATTTTGACTTGTATATTTGTGTATACATTGATAAGCCACAATATTAAAATCACTGAGAAATAAGAGAAGACCATTCATTATCCCGTTATAATGGCACCTGTCAAGTGTGTGGGATATACTAGGTAGCAAGTGAACAGTCAGTTATCGAAGGTGATGTGCTGGAAGCAGGAAAAATAGGCAAATGTAAGGATCTGAGCGGCTTTGACAAGGGCCAAATTGTGATGGCTAGACAACTGGGTCAGAGTGTTGTCTCCAAAATGGCAAGTCTTGTGGGATGTTCCTGATATGAAATGAGTGATTGGCTCATGGCCCTACCCAAGGCTCATTGATATGCATGGGGAGGGAAGGCTAGCTCATTTGGTCAGATCCCACAAAAAAGCTACTGAAGCACAAATTGCTGTAAAAGTTTAAGCTGCCCATGAGATAAAGTTGTCAGATTACACAATGCATGGCATATTGGGCTGTGAAGCCGAAGACTGGTTAGAGTCTCCATGCTGGCCCTTGTCCATTGCCTGAAAGTGCCAACAATGGGCCGATCATCATGAGTCTTTAGCTGAGTATGTAGCATAATAAGAAGGCCTTGTTTAGATGACCTTAGTGGGTGACTGGCAGTATAATGATATAAAAACTGTGAAATATATTGTGGATTTTGACCATGCAGAACTCTATAGGTGATTACTAAATTGTTTAAAAGGATTCTAAATGCCTCTGGAAACCAATAAAGCGAAGATAAAATCGGAGTAATGTAAGACCACTTACTGGAGCTGGTTAACAATCTAAAGGCAGCATTCTGAATAGACTGAAGACTCAGCAGCGATGTCTTGTTCAAACATGAAAATAAAGAGTTACAATAATGAAGACGTGAAAAAATAAAAGCATGCATTAACGTCTCCATATGGGCCTTCAATGCTGTTGTTCTTAGCTTTGATATAATCCTCAGATGATTAAAACATGAGTGAGATAAGGACCTAACATGAATGTCAAGGTTTAAAGACTGGTCAAACGTAATACCCAGGTTTTGGACACAAGATTTAAAGTTGGGTGAAACGGCCAATAGTCTGAGACTGACCACTGCATGCAAATTTAACCAGGCAATATTTAAAACCTCTGTTTTTTTTAGAATTAAGCTGTAAACAATTAATAGCGAGCCATTTATTTATTTCATTTAGGCATTCAACCAGGGTAGATATATTATGGAGGTGTTGAGGTTTAAAAGAGCATAAAAGTTGAATATAGTCACCATAAATGTGATATGAAATACCTTTAAAAGAATTGTCTTCAAAATTCCCCTGATCGCCATTCGACTGACCATCTATGGGATGTGCTGGAAGATCAAATCCAATCCATGGTGGCCCCACCTCGTAACTTAAAGGTCTTAAAGGATCTGCTACTAACGTCTTGGTGTCAGATACCACCAGACACTTTCAGAGGTCTTGTGGGGTCCATGCCTCACCAGCTCAGAGCTGCTTTGGTTGAACAAAGAGAACCTGTACAATATTAGGCAGGTGGTCTTAATGTTCAGAGCTAATTGGTATATTTGTGTATTGCATATTGTTATTCTGTTTATGCTACAATATTAAGTATTGTGTCTCTTGTATTGAAATTTTCATATGTTGTTTGTAATAACCTTAATGTATGCTGGGGTCATAAATGGGACTTAATAAGAGTAAACAGTGAAAGATAGATCTGAATATGGTGTTGTTTGAACTACATATCCCAGAGGCCCTTGGGGACAGGAGAATGATAAAGGAAGACAGCGGTGTTAGCGTGTGGCTAAATTAAGGTAAACTCGTAAGCTGAGTCCAGATGTTCTGTGATTCTTGTAGCAGACACGATAACACTACACTGAATCCCACCAGTCTAAATCCAGATCCCTGCTGAAATCACTAGAGTAGGTCTGGCAACTCATGGTGGCCCACCTTAAATATTAATAAAATTAATCTAAATGTTTTCTTGAATTAATGACGTACCATGTATCCTTTTTTTTTTGTACTTTTCAAAATTAGAAAATAATGTTCATACGTTGCATTATTAACCGATTTTTTTTTTCATTTTGAACAGTTGAGAAAAATGTTAATTATCTTTTTGAGTAAACTCATCTTTATAATGTTTAGAAAACAGAATTTTATTATGTCTTATATGTGAAAATATCAACAAGCGACATTATTTCCTGACCCGGGAGACAGCACTAATGCACTTCATTACTAAAACATTTTCAGTCCCATCTGAAATAAAGATGGTTCCCTTTGATTTACCTGAATCTCACACTGGGATTTGTTTTTCTAATTTTGTGAAAGCAGACATCTTTCTGGATGAAATTTTTATATTTACCAGGTCTGAACTTCCATGCAAACAAACAAAAAATAACCACTAAAATTAAAATAATTATAATAATAATAACATATTGAAGAAAATGTTTGGCTATATTATAACAATTGATTAACTTGAAATATTTTTCTGTTGATTTGGGAATGAAAAATTAAAAAGTAAGGGTAAATCAAAAAGTAAAGGCAATTTGAAAATTACACGTTAACTGCAGTGGATAGAACCTGATGCAATATAACACATTCACAATGTCTTATGGGTATTTTGAACATGCACAATGCTGCACTATGCCATTAATCTAGTTGAAGCCAGGGTTAGATGAATATGGACATCTGTCCTGCTGTGGGATTGTACCGTTGTTGAACAATAACAACAACAACAACATTTATTTATATAGCACATTTTCATACAAACAGTAGCTCAAAGTGCTTTACATATTAAAGAATAGAGAAATGAAAGACATAATTATAAAAAATAAATCAACATTAACATCGAATAAGAGTAAGGTTCAATGGCCAGGGGGGACAGAAAAAACAAAAAAACTCCAGACAGCTGGAGAAAAAATAAAATCTGTAGGGATTCCAGACCATGATACCGCCCAGTCCCCTCTGGGCATTCTACCTAACATAAATGAAACAGTCCTCTTTGGATTTAGGGTTCTCACGGAAGTAGTGAGAGTACAACCTGTAGTGGAAGTACAACCTGATGAAATTCACTAAAGGATGGTGGCTTGTGGGGGTCTTTAAGCTGTTTGGGTACCAATCTTGTTATGGTACCCCAAGTTCACAAGCGCTATGGCTTGTGTAGGTCCATAGCCGTTATCTAAATGTGTGGTAGCAGTGGACAATGTAATCCATCTGTCTTCTCTGATGAAGGCATTTGCCATGTCAATGTGGGCTTCTGTGCGCCATGTTCATGGTCACCCAGATGGAGCTTCATCAGTTACACTTACAATACAATACAATTTATTTTTGTATGGCCCAAAATCACAGAAGCAGTGCTGCATTGAGCTTTAACAGGCCCTGCCTTTTGACCGCCAAAGCCTTGACTCTCTAAGAAGACAAGGAAAAAACCCTTGTAGGGAAAAAAATGGAAGAGACCTCAAGAAAGGCAGTTCAAAGAGAGACCCCTTTCCAGGTAGGCTGGGCGTGCAGTGGTTGTCAAAAAGAAGGGGGTAAATACAATATAATACACAGAACAGAACACAAGTACAGTAATCCCTCCTCGATCGCGGGAGTTGCGTTCCAGAACCCCCCGCGATAGATGAAAATCCGCGAAGTAGAAACCATATGTTTGTATGGTTATTTTTATATAATTTAAGCCCTTATAAACTCTCCCACACTGTTAGCATTATTAGAGCCCTCTAGACATGAAATAACACCCGCTAGTCAAAAATTTAACACTAGAATTACCAGAGCCTACGAAAAAACTCGTAATTCCGTCCCACCTTAAATCGCTTCTTAAAATCATTCACAGCTCTCCACCAGCGTCTTTTGTCATCTAAATGTGCTGATAAAAATCAGGCTGCAAGCAGCCGGCTATTCCATCCCCTCACCAACTTAGAACGTGCACAAACTTCTCCCAGCTCATGCCTTGATTGATTATCTAGGAGTGAAGTGGAGTTTTAGAGTGGAAAGAATAGATCATTATTTGGAATACACGCATTTCACGTGTGTTCCGTTTCTACAGTAATCCGTGTAAACACATTTTTAAAACAGAAACGTTTTTCATATTGTAGTAGTAAATGACAAAATGTAAGCATAAACTATATAATGTATTAAGCCTGAAGTCCAAATATCAAACACTTTCACAAAAGGTACACATATAACAGAACAAGTATGCTTTATTCAAAAATATAACTGCAGAAAAAAGCCACCTTAGCATGCCATATTGACACGTACGTACTGCAGCTGACACAGTAGTATAATGGTATCAGCCGCTTACTGGTATCCAAAAGCTCATGAGTTCGATCCCACATGGCTCAGTTTTGAGAAGTAAACTGCTCTTATTCTTACTATTTTAGAATAAAAACAGGCATTTGATTTCAGTGTGTAACAGCCAGTAATTTATGATACTTGTAAAGGTTAGTTTTTTTTTATTCACTTTTCATTCTCAGTCTCAGTCGTGTTCAGGATCCTTCCCTATCCCCCATCTGAGAATGCTGTTTTCACATAAAGATGCGCTGTGGCTCTGCAGCGTACTTGTGACTGCATTCTCGTACCAATGCTTGCGAACTGAAGTGCCTGCGTGCACTTTTCGTGGCATTACACGTCTATTTTTTTTAGCATGCCAGTGTCGCTCAAACACAGGAACATATGTTGGTGTACAAGAATAAAAAACAATTGCACTTTTATTCTAGACTATAAGTGAAGAAAAAATAAAGCAAGTTACAGTAGGCGGTTGATACGACAGCTTGCGTGGTGCAATGCTAAGAACTGCTGATTTCGATCCGTGCTATATAAAATCATCACATTCAAATATTAACAATTTCCACACACCCTTCCTACATTCACGACATGTGTACTTGTTGCAGTGTTGACATCTCTCTGTGCTATGGTTCCTATTACACTGAATGAGCACCTGACATTGTACTTTCTTCCCTATATAAATAACATTCGAGTATAGCGCGTCTCCAAATAAATCACATTCGAGCTATAGCGCGTCTTTATGTGAAAACAGCATTGTCAGATTGGCGGGGGATCGTGAACGCGACTGAGAGAATGGAACTGAAAAAAAAAAAAAAAGACTGAAATCAAATGTATGTTTTTATTCTAAAATAGTTTACCATTATACTACTGTGTCAGCTGCAGTACGTAAGAGTCAATATGGCATGCTAAGGTGGCTTTTTTCTGCACTTATATTTTTGAATAACAGCATACTTGTTCTGTTATATGTGTACCTTTTGTGAAAGTGTTTGATATTTGGACTTCAGGCTTCATACATTATATAGTTTATGCTTACATTTTGTCATTTACTACTACAATATGAAAAACGTTTCTGTTTTAAAAATGTGTTTACACGGATTACTGTAGAAACGGAACACACGTGAAATGCGTGTATTCCAAATAATGATCTATTCTTTCCACTCTAAAACTCCACTTCACTCCTAGATAATCAGTCAAGGCATGAGCTGGGAGAAGTTTGTGCACGTTCTAAGTCGGTGGGGGGATGGAATAGCCGGCTGCTTGCAGCCTGATTTTTATCAGCACATTTAGATGACAAAAGACGCTGGTGGAGAGCTGTGAACGATTTTAAGAAGCGATTTAAGGTGGGACGGAATTACGAGTTTTTTCGTAGGCTCTGGTAATTCTAGTGTTAAACTGTGCTCCATGACAAGACAGTGATCTTCTTTCTTCTTTCTCACAATTAAAAGAATGCAAATATATCTTCTCTTCAAAGGAGTAGAGAATTTCAGAGTGAGAGAGAGAGTGAGAGCGCTCGCAAAGAAAAGCAAACAATCAAAAAATCAATACGTGTGCTTTTAAGTATTCCGAAGCACCGCAATAAAGCGGCATTTTTTAGAGGAGCGTCAGTATCTTCTAAGCAAACAGCCCCTCTGTTCACATTTCCTCCGTCAGGCGCAGAGAACGTCAGAGAGAGCGCGTGATTAAAGCAAACAATCAAAAAATCAATACGTGTGCTTTTGTGCTTTTAAATATGCCGAAGCACCGCGATAAAGCGGTATTTCTTAGAGGAGCGTCCGTATCCACTAGGCAAACAGCCTCTGTTCAAACAGCCCCTCTGCTCACAGCCCCTCCGTCAGGCGCAGAGAATGTCAGAGAGGGTGAGAGAGAGGCAGAGACAAGCAAACAATCAAGCACCGCGCAGGATGCGTATCTTATATCATTGAGGAGTTTTAATTAATATGTAATACATGCTCTGATTGGGTAGCTTCTAAGCCATCCGCCAATAGCGTCCCTTGTATGAAATCAACTGGGCAAACAAACTGAGGAAGCATGTACCTTAAATTAAAAGACCCATTGTCCGCAGAAATCCGCGAACCAGCGAAAAATCCGTGATATATAGTTAGATATGCTTACATTTAAAATTCGCGATAAAGTGAATCCACGAAAGTCGAAGCGCGATATAGCGAGGGATTACTGTAATCCTAAATACAATATAACAGAAATATTACAAGTACAGAGCAGAATTCAACAGATGATATCTCATAATATGATTTGGATTTGGTCAGAGTCCTGAAGGCCTCAGCCACCAAGCTGCCTCCCCCTATTGGCCATGCCACAGCTGAGTCAGCGCTGGGCCAGCCAATCCAATGAAAGGACCCCTCTACCCAATGATCCTTGCGATCCTCCATCAATTCACTTGTTCTTCTCCTTTTAAATCTTACTACCCACTTAGAAACTCTTGTTTGAGTCATGATGTTTCAATCCTGTACTGGGCCAACAGTGAATGTCAACACGTATCATCCTTCTGCCCAAGGAAATCTCACTAAGGCACGTTGCTCAACAATGGTGCAATCAAACAGTGGAGCGTCCATGTTCTTTTGATGTTGGCTTCAACAAGACTAACGGTTGGTTATTTTTCCTTAATTACATTTAGCGCATGGATTGTTTGACACCCCTTGCAATCTAAATCAATCATTTTTCAAAATGGGGGCTGTCAGGCTGCATCTGGAGAGCCGCAACAGTCCTGGGGCCTCATTTTGGGTGTGCCAACCTGACCTGACCTGATATGACATAACAGCAGCAAATAGAGTTTAGCTAAGTATTCTCCACTCTGGATATACGACATGTTAAAACTCTGCAGCTATTCTGTCATAGCCTTGGGTTTGGGGCTCATTGGCACGTTTTAATTAATTAATGGCATGTTTGATTTTCTCATTAGACAGTAATGTGAAAATTATTGGTTATTGGTTTAGATGTGTAGTCACAAGGTGGATGCTGTGTGGCCTCATCCATACTTTACTAGCGTCGTTAGACAGATTTGTTTATTCAAGTGTTTTGAGTACGAAATCTGTATTGCCTGCTGCTCTTTATTATCAGCTCTATTTACCGCAGTCCTCTTGATTGGCTGAAACAAACTGTTTACTTCAAACACATATTTTGCAGATCATATTTTCACATTTTCCTACACTATCACTGTATCTGACCAACAGCAGCACGCATGGCACCGGTGACAACATATCATTCACAATTAGTGTGGTGTAGTGGTTAAGGCTTTGGACTTCAAATCCTCACTTCACATGCCTGTGCTCCAATTGGAAAACCAAACAGAAATGTAACCAACTGCATCATAAATGTTGCTAAGTCACCTTGGATAATGGCGTCAGCCAAATAAATAAATGTAAATTTACCACTCATCCATTGATGCAAGCAAATGCCAATATACTGTATAATCTGATGTTACAGAAAAGTTTATCCTTTGCAACAGGTTATGTTTCTTTTTAAAACGTGTACAGTGATCCCCTGCCTATCGCGGGAGTTACGTTCTGGACCCATCAGCGATAGGTGAAAATCTGCAATGTAGAAAGACCATATAAATAAACATTTTTTATATAGTTTAAGCCTTAAAATACCCCTCCCACACACTTTAAACACATGTAAACTTATTAAAACACACTTTGTAAATGCATATGATATGTGAGATATCTCTCTATTATAAAACATTTTAACGTCACGCAAGACAAGGCAGTTTGACAGAAGGACAGCTGCTGTGCCGGCTTTTAAATGATTGACGCGCAGAGCAACGCGCAGAACAAGCATCTTGGCAGGAGAAGCACAAAGCCAGCACAAAGTCCACTTCTCCTTAGCGTGCATTCAGCCCCCACTCCCCCCTTCACAACGAGAAGTGGCAGGAGCGTAGCGCACCTCCGGGGAAGTGGGGGGGGGGAGCGATTTGAGCAAAGCGATCGAGACCAGATCATCTCGGACAGACACTTCGACAAAGCGCAAGACTAGACATTATAACCATAGGAAGCAAAACCTGTGAGACGGTGACTTTTGCATATCACGCCCTACTTACAAACAATTTAAAACAAGCTCACTGACATCTAACCTAGCAGTTGTTGGAATACTTTTGGCAGAAAAACTTCAGGTGCTCCCAACTCTTAAAACAACAAGCAGAACACGTAGCTTGCTAGTAGCAGCTGCAGAAAGCCAGCACTTCTCCTTAGCATGCGTTCAGCCCTCAAACACACACACACACACACACACACCTCCAGAACGCGCAGAGCGACAAGCAGAACAGGCATCTTGGCAGAAGCAGCACAAAGCCAGTAGCTGATCCATCCACTTCTGCTTAGCGTGCGTTCAGTTCCCCCCCTTCACAAAGCAAGTGGCGGAGACGCGAAGTGACAAAAGGACAGCTGCTGTACAGGCTTTTAAGTGACTGATGCAAAGCGCAACACACAGCTGGCCAGCAGCAGCAAGACACCAGCTAAACTGATCGCATCTCTTTAGCGTGCGTTCATACCCCCTCCTTCACAACGCGGGCAGCGTTTTAATTGCTGCGAGAAAGAGATTTAACCACGCCAGGGGCAGGAAATATAGGACAAATGTTGTTTTTACAAAAGTTTTAAAGTAAAAATGAAAATAAATCAAATGTAACAATTCCCATGGAAATAACAATCTCTTTAAATTGTTTATCCAGTAAACCAAACCCGGTGTAGGCGAGTGACGCGAGCATGGGGCAGAGCCCCCTAGTAATAATAATAGTAATAATAAATCCGCAATGTAGCGGGGGCGCGATAGCTGAACTGCGATATAGTGGGGGATCACTGTAATGTGCTCTCTGTACAAGTGACACACAATTATATGTCTAATCGAGTATTTTTTGAAAGTTTTTGACTGTAGCAGTTCATCGTAATCATAAGTTTGCTGTCTGACCAACTTAACAAGCGTACCTCTGATCTTTACAGTTCAAATTCACCAACCCCTACTTTAAGCATCACCTTCATGAGGCGTTGGATTGGTTAAGAAATGTGACTCTCAGTGAGCCATCTAATTGTTCCCACCAAATTTTAAGTGCAATTCAGTCATGGTTGTCACCAGACGTATAGATTATACGTTCAGCTTCAGCAAGATTACAGGTCTACTGATATACAAGATCATGCAATACTGTTAGCAGTAACCAAGATCCAAGATCAGCACGGCAATGACCCAAAGAGCATACAACCAAGACAATGCTGGAGTGGCGTCAGCACAAATCTCTGAATGTCCTTGAGTGGTTTGGCCAAAGCCCAGACTGAAACCCCATAGAACATGTGCGGAGAGACCTGAAGATGACCATTCTCAGACATTTCCCATTTGATATAACAAGATTTGAGAGCATCTACCAGAAAGAATGGAATAAACTGCCCAAATCCAGGGGAGCAAAGCTTGCAAAGAATTACCCAAGAAGTCTTGAAGATGGAATTGCTATGATAGGGGTTTTTACGAAGTACTGAATTAAGGGTCTGAATACTTCTATGAATAAGAGATATCAGTTTTTGATTTATAGTAAAGTTGCAAACCTTTATGAAAATCTTTATGAAGTGTGTGTGTCTGTCTGTCTGGCGTGGGAGTGCAAGACTACAGCATGAAGCTCAAAGAGCTGGCAAGGCTGTCCCGAGTTAACAAGTCAGAAGAAGAAAGAAGGATGAGGGTACAGCATGAAACTGAAAGAAAGCGACTCCGTCACCAAAGTGAAACTGCTGACAAAAGACAAACTCGCTTAGCCACTGATACACAAGCTTGGCGAGCACGTTGGCAAACCAAAACCTCCGAGGTGAGAGAAACTTGCTTAGCTGATGTGGACTTGACCCGGACACAGACAGGCGGACATGTTGTTCTTCAACCACCACACATTTATTATACAAATATTTACAATATTTTGGTCACTCAGACCCAGTTCCAATAAGTGCACACACCCCAATACTCAGTCCTGGCCTCACAATGCCTTTCTTCGGGCCGCCTCCACACCCCTCTCGTGTCTTGTCCTTCTTCCACCCGACTCCAGCCTTGACTGAAGGGAGACGGCCCCTTTTATATACCCCCGGACGAGCTCCAGGTGGTTCCCAGCATTCCCCTTTTGGCTACGCCCCAGCATGGCGGAAGTGCCGGCTGTTCTCCTGGCAGCTCTCCGGGTGTCCTCCTAAATCTTCCCCCCAGCACTTCCTGGTGTGGCGGAAGTGCTGAGGTCACAAGTCCCCAAGGCATTGGGGTGCCTCCTAAGCAACCAGGAAGGCAGCCCCCATGTGATCCCAGATGGGCAAACGCCCACTTCCGGTCCTCCAAGGCGTCCCGGCCGGGTCGTCGCCCCTGGCATCCGCGACACTGTTCACAGACAAGGGGGTGAGCACATCTGCAAAATGAAACCACCGACTCTGCATTTCAACTTTTTTTCTGACAATTTCAATAGTTTCTATGAGCCCAGACTTTTTACAGGACGGGCTTACACAGCTAGAATATATATATATATATATACGTCCATCCCTGGCATCCCTGACTATATATATATATATATATATATATATATATACCGTATACTGTATATGTGTATATATATCTGCTGTGGGCTGGTGCCCTGCCCGGGGTTTGTTTCCTGCCTTGCGCCCTGTGTTGGCTGGCATTGGCTCCAGCAGACCCCCGTGAACCTGTAGTTAGGATATAGGGGGTTTGATAACGGATGGATGGATATATACTGTATATATATATATATGTATATATGTGTGTGTGTGTGTGTGTGTGTGTGTACAATTATATATATAAAATCCAAATGTCTGTCTGTCTATAAGTTTGTCTGCTTTTCACGAGAGATGACGTTTTTTTTTTACAACCGTATATACTCGCGTATAAGTCGGGTCTTGAAACCTGAAAAATCGATACATCCGTTCAATAATGCAACACTTAATTATTATATATTTTGTACATCTTCTTGCTTCCTCTGATCTCTCATCAGTTTCTCAGACACATTGAATTTTGTTCCAGCAGTGCAGTTACCAATTTCTTTTGCCACTTCAATGACTTTTAATTTAAAACCAGCTTCATATTTTCTTCTGATTGAACGCTCCATCGTAGATAAGTGATGCTCTTACGAAAAGGTGTATGAGGGTGTGAGATACAAAAAACACAAAACAGTGCAAATGTCGCTTCGGTATAGTTTGGCTATTGCTGTGTGTCACATAGGCACAATACATAGAAATAAAAAGACAGTGTGCCCTCAGGTGGGCGTTAGCATATCATAATCTCTTGGACCAATCGCATGAGTTTTCTGCATTCAACTTATACGACAACATTATAAAATACCAGAAATTATACAGTAAAATCAAGCCCTTACTTATCCACGAGTATATACGGTAATTTGTTTGAACATTCCAGTTGATTTTGCCTTTTCTCTCATTACGTCAAGTATCATAGTTCGCTTGCTGTACCAATTAATTTGTGCGAAGCCGAGAGAGAGGCTGTGGACTGAAGGGGAGGGCGGGGCCCTCCCCACTCACGCACCAGCCTCCGTTCGAGTCAGTCTACCTTTCGCCACGTGACAGAGTGTACCTTTTCTCTGCTTAGTTAGCGATACCTGTTTGTTCAACAGACATTATCATCTACAGATTGTTAAGGAGTAACGTTTGATGTTTTTGAGAGAAAGATCAGAGCTACATGTGTTTTAGAGTAGCTGCTGATTGCCAGAGATATCACGGCCACGTGCTTTTCTCCACATGCGGGCGATGCTCTCCCCATCAGGTAGAGTTTTTTTAATTTGTCCTGTTTCACTACGGCGTGGGCAGAACTGCAGGGGACAGCAAGTTGAGTTTACACTGATGAGCAAAAATAAAAAAGTTATTTGTTTAAAGTTAAGTCTGCAGGATTCTGAATACATCCTGAATCCACTATAGCATTGCCTAGGTTGAAACCCTTAAAATATCTTGGAAACATGATCTAACTTTCTCCTAGACTTTTCAGAAAATAAGTGCATGTATTTAAGTACAAATAAGAGTACATCCTAACACATCTTATTCCTAATAATCTGCTGATGACACCATATGCTAAATAAGTTTCATTTATAGAGTGATAAATTAAAGGAATAGCAGAGAAGACAGATATTTCACTCCTCAATTCTAGAAACTGAGGCTTTATAACAAAAAGACATATCACGAAGAGCAGCTGCTCATGCCCTGAAACAAAACAGTTTCATCTGAAGTTCAAACATGAGCTGCAAAGCAAAAAGATGAAAAAAATGTAGGGAGAGCTTCTATAAATATAAAGCAAAACTGAACAAAAGAGCTGCCTATATGTGAAACGTATAAATCAGGAGTAGAGTGCTGTGCTAATTACGCCTGAAATTCCTAAAAGGGATGTTCTAGAGGTGATTAATACCCACTAGAAATGTGAAGCACTGTGCCTGGAGGGATCAAACCAGTGTCAGTTGTACAGAGCTACTTTATAAAACTGAATTTTCGTTTTGAGTCCAATTATTGTTCATCTGTTTTGAATCCTGCTTTATTTATTCAGTGTGGTCGTCCAAAGGAGTAACGAGCTGAGGTTGCAATGAATATTTGGAGAGCCAAACTGGCTGTCCCCGTTCACTTTCATAAAGTCAACAAAAACAATATGCAATGGTGTTCCAAAAGGAAACACAAAGGCTACCCAGGCTAGTTCAGTTAATACTGTAGAATTAAAGCATTTGTTTAAAACATTTTATTGATTATTATTAAAATCAAATAACATTTCTTACAAGCAAGTTAAGTTTAACAAAACTAGGTTCGAAACAAATCAACCCCCACCCATGAGAAAGAGAGCCAGGCCAGCAGAGTTAAACTTCAGTAATAGTAAAAATATGTAAATGAATAAAAATAAACAGAATAAAAAAGAAGGGAGAGAATCCGCTTCATTAATTAAAATGCTTATTCTAAAATGTTATTGATGAGATCCTGCCTGGTTTTGATAACGTTTTGTACAGATACTCTAAGTGAGAATTAGATTTTTCCAGTTTCAGATAACATATAACATCAGTTACCCACTGACTTAAAAGAGGTGAGTTAGGATTATTCCACTTGAGCAATATAAGCCTACGTGCCAATGGTGAAGTAAAGGCCATTAGAGTTTGTTTGTCCTTCTCAACTTTAAGCCCACCTGTGAGCCCGCCAAAAACAGCTGTTAATGGATTAGGAGGGATTGTGACACCAAGGCTGTCTGATAGGCATTTAAAGATTTTGGTCCAGAATGATGTTAATTTGGTGCAGGCCCAAAACATGTAACCCAGTGAGGCTGGAGCTCGAGTGCAGCGTTTTCAGGTTGGATCTTGCCCTGGAAACATTTTGGACATTTTTAAATGAGACAGATATGCTTGATATGTAATGTTGAGTTGAATAATTGTATGCTTTGCACATATGGAGCTCAAGTGAATTCTGTGCATTGTATGCCATGAGGGGCGGCACGGTGGCGCAGTGGTAGCGCTGCTGCCTCGCAGTTAGGAGACCCGGGTTCGCTTCCCGGGTCCTCCCTGCGTGGAGTTTGCATGTTCTCCCGTGTCTGCGTGGGTTTCCTCCGGGCGCTCCGGTTTCCTCCCACAATCCAAAGACATGCAGGTTAGGTGGATTGGTGATTCTAAATTGGCCCTAGTGTGTGCTTGGTGTGTGGGTGTGTTTGTGTGTGTCCTGCGGTGGGTTGGCACCCTGCCCAGGATTGGTTCCTGCCTTGTGCCCTGTGTTGGCTGGGATTGGCTCCAGCAGACCCCCGTGACCCTGTGTTCGGATTCAGCGGGTTAGAAAATGGATGGATGGATGGATGGATGTATGCCATGATCATGGAGCGCTGTGGAAACTAAGTACAGGTAAACCTATACAGCATAATGTGATTGTGGAGAAACTGCTAGATGCGATTCAGCTGCCTGCAGCACTGGCTGTGTTTAAATGCAAGGCACATACACGGAAAACTGATGATGTCATTAAAGGAAACACACTGGCAGATGCCTGGGCGAAGAGAGCAACGCGAGATAAAACCTTGCCTTTCACTTCTCATTTCTTACAGACCTCCCATAGCGCAGAAGATACAGACATTATTTCCTCCTTGCAGAGCACAGCGACTGACAGAGAAAAAAGATTGTGGAAAATGAAAGGAGACTGTGTGGACAGGATCTGGGCTCATCAAATAACTAAATAAATGTTTTCTTCCTAAAGCTTCATTTCCAGGTATGGCGACATTTTTCTGAAATGTTGAGTGAGAGATCCTTTTCCCGCTGTACTCTGGGATCTTTAAAAGAGAGGGACTTTAAAACATTTTTATATATTACAGAAATACTGTCTGTGTCCTCGAGACTGAGCAATATTTTTTTCGGAAAAGAGGTTAGGTGGGAGGTCAGGAAAATTGGGCAGGTTTTGTTTAATAAAGTTTTGAATTTGAAAGTAGTGAAAGAATTGGGTTGCTGGAAAGTTAAATTTGGAGTGTAATTGTTTGTAGGATGTGAAGACGTTGTCTATGTACAGATCTCGAAATGTTTTAATCCCAGATAGTTTTCAGACATTAAAAACTGCATACATTTGAGAGGGTGGAAAAAAGTGGTTATCGTGCAGAGGTGCCACAGATAAAAGCTCTTCTGTCTTAAAATACTTCCTACTTTGGTTCCATATTCTGAGTGAGTGAAACACAATTTGGTTGTTAGTATATTGATGATGACTTGTATTTATTGGGCTACAAAGCACGGAATATAAAGAAGAACTGCAGGATTTTATTTCTATTATGGACCAAGCGTGCATTTGTTCATCTATTTGTATCCGTGTCCTGGTTTTTATAGTTTGTATGTTTGCTGCCTAGTAATAAAACTGAAAGATAGAGCCATGCCACCTTCTACCTTAGGTCTTTGTTTGGTCGCTCTATGGATATGTGGATGTTTTGATTTTGAATTCCAAATAAATTAAGTTATAATTGAGTCTAATTTCTTAAAAAATGTTTTATTGATGTATATTGGAATGTTTTGAAATAGAAAAAGAAGCTTAGGAAGGATATTCATCTCGACAATGTTACTTCTTCCAGCTAAAGTGAGATGAAGGGTAAACCGTCTTTACAAGTCTTGCTTAATATTTTTCCATACAGACAGCAACATTTTGTTGGGAAAGAGCTTTATGTTTACCTTCACCTTTAGGTATTTAAACTGATCTGCGATGATAAAAGGGACATTTAAAGCAATTATGAACAGGCTGTGGAGCTTTTCCCCTTAGGTTGCTTGAGCCAGAAGTGAGGCCTCCTTCCAGGCGGTCTCATTTTTATGGCCCAGAAACCAGAAGGGGCAGAATCAGTTGCCTTCATTGGGTGGTTTCTCTGCACTGTGGAGGAAAAAGAAAACAAAATAGATAGCAACAGTGCCCCCTATGTGCTGAGGGTGGTAGCACATAACTGAGAAGAACTCGGAGGGTGACCCTCTGACGCACATGTGTTGACATCAGCTTAGAGTTGTGAAGTCTGGAGCATTGAATAGTGTATGAAAATGAATGAGGGATTCAGTGGAGGGACTTGTTTGGAGCCCTCCTGGGAACAACAAATTAGTATAGAGATGTGAGAGATTACTTTTATACCCATACAGTGACAGCAAATAAATGTAGGAAATAGTGTATGGAGGGGAGAAAAAGAAATTGATTGATTGATGTTAATCAATCACTTAATTTATTATCAGTCTTCCCTTTGGCAATACCAGTAATTAACTAGACAATTTGCTAAGGCTCCCACTTTATTATCCCTATCTTTCTCTGTATTAATGCATTTCCAGACATTAGACTTATATCAAGGTAACTGAAGCACACTTGATAAACAAAAGGATTATAGACATAATAATGATAATTACATATATATCCACTGTAAAAGGAGACACAACGTGTGGAGAGGGTTGGTGCATCACCCTGGTGATCCTGTATAATTGAAGGTTTGTAAAAAACAAGTACATTTCAAGACATTTCTAACACTACCTCCAAGTTAGAAACGTTGTTAAACAAAACCTGCCCAATTTCCCTCACCTTCCACCTATTTCTATTCCAGAAAAAATAAAGATCAGTCTTGAGGACTCAGACAGCATTTCTATAATATATAAAAACATTTTAAAGTCCCTTCCTTTCAAAAATCCCAGAGCACTTTGGGAAAAGGATCTCTCACTCAGCATTTTAAAAAAGGAGTGGAAGGTAGCCATGCAACAGAATTCACTTGAGCTCCATATGCCCAAAACACACGATTATTTAACTTAAAATCTTTTATCGAGCACATCTCTCTTATTTAAAATTGTCCAAAATGTTTCCAGGGCGAGATCCAACCTACAAATGTTGCAATCGAGCTCCAGCCTCACTGGGCCACATGTTTTGGGCCTGCACCAAATTAACACTGTTCTGGGCCAAAATCTTTAAATGCCAATCAGACAGCCTTGGTGTCACAATCCCTCCTAATCCATTAACAGCTGTGTTTGGTGGGCTCACAGAGGGGCTTAAAGTGGAGAAGGACGGACAAACAAACTGTAATTGCCTTTACTACACTATTGGCACGTACATTTATCTTGCTCAACTGGAAAAATCCTGACTCTCCTCTTTTAAGTCAGTGGGTAACTGATAACATTATATACTATTTAAAACTGGAAAAAATAAAATTCTCACTTAGAGGATCTGTGCAAAACCTTTTTTAAAACCTGGCAGGACCTGATCAATAACATTTTAGAATAAGCATTTAAACTGAGGAAGCAGGTTC
This sequence comes from Polypterus senegalus, assembly GCF_016835505.1. Classification (NCBI taxonomy): domain Eukaryota; kingdom Metazoa; phylum Chordata; class Cladistia; order Polypteriformes; family Polypteridae; genus Polypterus; species Polypterus senegalus. The sequence goes on from NC_053158.1 coordinate 15,127,102, forward strand.
TCTTCCCTTTTTTTTTATTCTATCTATTTATTTCCTACTATTAAAGATTTATTCTGTTGGCCTGCCTTTCATTCTCAGGGGTGGGGTTGATTTGTTTCAAACCTAGTTTTGTTAAACTTGACTTGCTTGTATGGAATGCTATTTGATTTTAATAAATTCAATAAAAAAAACAAACAAATAAGCTCACAACAAGTTGGCTAGGTGTCTTTTTAGGCCCCAGTTCAAAACAGAACTAACTCCAAGATGGCCAAACAGCTGGTCTTCACACAGGAAGGCAGACATCAGAGGTGTAATGGCTGTCAGTCTTCTGTTCTACAGTGGGAGGAAGAGAAAAGGTGTTAGCAAACAGCACCAACCCCTGCTTCGTTAGGGTAACTACCATCACCAGAGCCCTTAGGCCAGGGGTGTCGAACTCCGGTCCTGGAGGGCCACCGTGGCTGCAGGTTTTCATTCTAACCATCTTCTTAATTAGTAACCAGTTTTTGATGCTAATTAACTTTTTTAGCCTTAGTTTTAATTAGCTTGACTCAGCCCCCTTAGTTGTTTTTTTTCCTTAATTAGCAGGCGGACAGTAATGAGACACAAAAAAAGCCTCCACATGACCAGCTCACCTGTACCCATCAAACAAAATGTGAAAATAAAGAAAGGAGAAGGTCACAGTAAGGTTGATCTCTCAGGTAACCAAGAAAATAATAGAATAGCAACAGTTTTGGAAATGTCTGCTGTGACAGAATGAGAGCATCAACAAGCCATGGAATTGAATAACGGGTTTAATTAACAGCAACAACCAGCTTCTCATTAAGGTAGAACTGGTTGGAGTGAAATTAGTTAGTGTTGGAAGCCCCAATTTAGCTGGTCATCTGTTGGCTTGTTTCACATCTCATTTCTGTTTGGTTGTCATTTAATGAAGACAAGAATCAATTCAGAAGACTTAATCATTAAAAATAGGGCTATTTAAATAGAGGGAAAAGAAGTTAATTAGCAGTGAAAACTGGACACTGATCAGGAAAAGGGTTAGAAAGAAAACCTGCAGCCACACCCATGTCTTAGGCTGTCTCCCAAGTGCACACACATGACACAACATAAAAGACAGGACGCAAGACAGATGAGACAGATGAACATATAACACCGAAGCTCTATGCAGGCTATTTAGAGTTCTAATTTATCTTGACACACATTTTTAATGATACCAGGGGCCTCATGTATAACGCTGTGGCACCTTCACCCACCAATGTCAATATGGTATCTTATGCACGGTGGATGGCCACGTCCTTTGCAGACACTGCATAACTGCCTCGTGCTCATGACACAAGCGTTACACTTTTGTCGAAATTTGCTACTGCATTTTTAGCTGTATAGTTATTTTCTCTTTCTATTTCATATTCAATATATATTGGCATGACCGCCCTTACAGTCCTTGCTTTTCTTTCTACGAGTAACTGATCGCCACACAATCACCTCTGTAATAGATGTTAAGCCATCTGTAAGCTTAGAGTGCCGATTCTTCAAAAAGTTTCAGGAACATTGAAATATCTTCGTAGTACATATTTAATTATTCTATTCTTCACGACACTCCCAGTGAAGAATATAGCTTATTTAAATGAAGTTAAAGTTTTATCAGTATAATATAATAAACATATTTTGCTGCGTTTCACCTTAAAAATTATATCGCCATCATATGTAAATACACTCTTTATAAAGTGTTGCAGGTTGTGTAATATTATAACTGTAGTGCAAGTTTACAGTGAGGTGATTGTACTTATAAGTACTAACAGTTCTACACGGAGAACTTGATTGAGTGCGTTTAAAGTGCTTGGGATGAAACTGTTTCTGAACCGTGAGGACAGTACAGGAAAGGCTTTGAAACGTTTTGCCGTGGCTGAGACAGCGTGTTCTTGAAGCTGTATACCGATAATTCTCTTTCCGATCAGCTACTTACTGCTGTGATTCACACTCAGATACAGTGATAAAAATACTCCGAGTGGTACAGTGAGAGTAATATGGAAAAAGATGATCCTCTGTGGCCACCCTTAACGGGAGCAGGTGAAAGAAGAAGAAGAAGAAGATGGTGCAGTGAAAGTAACAACACTAAAGCAGTTATGGTATTTGGAATACTATGGCTATTTCCTGGACCATTATATTGTTACAAGTTAATTACAATCAAATGCGTTACACTAATGAACAATATGCGGTTAATTTCAGTGTATTTATAAAGCCGTGTCAGGAAAATAAAAGGGTAACCACACAGGAACAGTAGCACTGCTTTGACGCTGGGGGCCGCCAGTCTTCAAAACCGAGCGGAGAACTTGCGTAGGACAAGGTATGAGGTACCGTGGAAATGTGCATGGCTTTACACCAGGTGAAGGTTTTATACATCGTGATTTGAACGTGGAAAAGTTCTTACGCAACATTTCTGTGCGTACGCACCATTTATGCATGATGCCCCAGGTCTTTAAGTATGTTGTCCACTGTTCTGTGGAGTTGAATGTTGCTCCAGTTTCAAGTGGAGGGCTTTTCTTGCATTGGAGTGCACTCTTGGTGATTTGTTTGCGGTTGCTTTCCTCAGCTCACTGTTAGGCTCTTTGTTGTTTTCTAACTACATGGCACACAGGATGCAGAGACCGTGTATCCAGAATGGTGAGGCTGGTTACGTGGGTGCCAGAAAGATGACCAAAGGACTGAATATAACACAACAGATCAAAACCGCAAGGAACACATGCAAAAACATCTGAAATATGTCTGATTATCATATAGGTTTGCCACTCATGAGAATATTGTACTCGCCCTTCCTTCACTACATTTGGTCAACAGGTCTGACACCCGATCGTCTCCTTTTCTTCCTCTCAAAGTCAGTAATAGCAGGTACAACTCCTGTTCCATCAGAAGAGACTCATTTCCTCTGCTGTGACATTGTTAGCAATGCAACATTGTCCAAACACTGTCTTTGTCAAAGTGATAATCTCTCCTTTGAAGTCGGGGTCATTTTGAAGCAATAAGATGCAGAGGTCCCAAGTTAACTCCCAAACACACCTCACTTCACACCACATCATTTGTCTTTGCACATCACATATTTTCCATTAAGGTTACAGTTCCTGTTGTGCAGTGGGAATGCAACACACAAATGTGGCCAAGGACCACAAGTGGCCCAGGATCTACATCATACAGGAATTCTTTTGTTCATGAAAACAACATTCCTGTGGTGGGAAAACATGTATAATTTGGTATGTTCAGGTATTAAGGACCTTGAAGAGCATACTTCAGCAACTGAAAAACTTTGCCACAATGTACTAGTATATATTTTCACAAAACTTCTGTACATAATGAGAAACACTTTACAATATTTGGACTTTTGGAGAAGTTTAGAGGCTGAATATGATCCTGCATCACTTGTTGGTTGCTAATTATTATAACTGAGTTTCTACTGAAAATAAAAATATATTGGAATTATTGTTTGGGAAGCTGATGAAATTTGCACAAGGGGGAGTCAAGCTAAAGTTAGAAAATGGGATTTATCAGAAAAAGGAATGAACCTGATCATATTATTTCACAATGTCGTCTCCACCCTTCTCCATGCACTTGCACCACCTGCCTGGATTCCAGCTGAATAAAAGGTTTTGTCTCATCCTCACCACCATTTGTGCACCCGAGTTATCGTCAAACACTACATGTCGAGGTGTCCTACAGTTACTAGTGCAAGTTACTGTGACTTGCTGGAGACCAATGTGAAGCCTGCTATTTGATCCAAGCACCGGGGACTTCTGTCTCAAGGAGTTCTTTTGCAACAAGACAATAACACATTACTAAGAACACCAAGGCTTGTCTGGAGAAACTGAAGTTTGAGGTATTGCCACATCCTCCTTATTTGCCAGATTTTGCACTGTGTGATTTCCACCATTTTGGACCACTAAAAAACATCTGGGTGGTTGTCGACTTAAGACAGATGATGACGTGAAGAAAGCGGTGCATGAGTGGTTGTGAGGATGAGATAAAACCTTTTATTCTGCTGAAATCCTAGCACTTGCAGGCAGGTGGCGCAAGTGCATTGAGAAGGGTGGATTCTCCATTGAGAAATGACATGATCAGTTTTGTTAAGGTTCATTCCATTTTCTGATAAATCCAATTTTCTAACTTTAGCTTGACACTCCCCCTTATATAAATGTTAGAACATGGCTAAATCACTGAAGTTCCTCAATTTAACCTCAGTCTCCAGAGGGTTAAGAAGAATCTGGATGAGATATTGGGACAGCTTAGCTATTAGCTAAACAAACGAGCCTGATGGACTGAATGGTCTCCTCTCGTTTGTCAGATTTCGTATGTTCTTAAATCCGCACAACCACAGGGACACGTGCAAAAATCCCAAAGGCAATTAGCAGACTGAGGACTGAGCCCAGCTCTTTACATTGGTGATGCAGAAACAGCCACTAATTTGCCACTAAAGTGCTATCAGTCTTTAAAATTTCATTTCTCAACAACACGAGGTGATTTTAAAAAGCCAACAACATTATAATGTGAAGTGACAAAGAAAATCATAAGATTAATTACAGTAATTTTAAAATAGTAAAACACACACAAAAATTAATCATTAATTATTAATCAAGAAACACCAATTATGTGATAAAGCTTTAATATGTGCAGTTGCTATATGTTTCAGTTTTAAGTATCACTCAAGCATAGCATACTTCAGAGGTTTTAACGGATAATATGTGAATTATTTTAAAGTGTCCAACTCAATCTAATAGCCCCAGGAGATCTTATTAGCATTATCAGTATTAACTATATATGAAAAAAAAAATATATATAAACCACAAGAGATTTCATCTCTTAGTTTTGCAGCTGTTAGATAAACGTGTTTGCAGGGCTAAAAGGTATTCTAACTTACACAGGTATTCAGTTTCTTGCTTGCTACAGTTGCATGTAAAATGAAGTAGCCTCTTTTCATTTCTATGGTTTTCTAAACTATTTCTCCTCTTGCTCACACTTTCCTTATGTCATGATGTGGTTGTTAATTTTTTGTTTTTTATTTTGCTCATGTATTGTTAGGGTTCTGTGCTTCTGAGAGTTCCCATTTGGTGTTTTAATGGCAGTGAATTGCTCGCATTAATTCTGGCTACAATGTTTTGATTTGAATTTTGCATTTTACTGTTTCCACTGCCATTTTGTTTTTTTGATGGGCATTACCATATTAAATATCTGTCGGTAGGACAGTGCCGCCAAGTCACGGTGTTATAAATTAGCACTATAACATAAGTAACATGATAGTTAGAATTGAATACTAACCCTCACCTATTCTGTTTCTTTTCTCGGTACCCAAATGTGGCCATTGGTGCCACAGCCCACCTGCCAAGTTGTTTGCCTGCCTATGGTAAAGTCATCCCTGATGGAGGATCACAGGAATCATGGGAAAGAGGGGTCCTTTCATCGGAGCAACGTTTCAGCCGTGGCATGGCCAAATGGGGAGGCAGCTCGATGGATGAGGTCTCCAGGACTCTAAAAACATCCAAACCTAATTATGTCATATCATCTACTGTTAAACCATACTTCTATAATTTTTATTATTATGCTGTATTAAGGAATTGTTCTGTTCTGTGTATTGTATTGTATTGACCCCCTACTTTTGACACCCACTGCACGCCCAACCTACCTGGAAAGGGGTCTCTCTTTGAACTGCCTTTCCCGAGGTTTCTTCCATTTTTCCCTACAAGGTTTTTTGGGAGTTTTCCTTGTCTTCTCAGAGAGTCAAGGCTGGGGGGCTGTCAAAAGGCAGGGCCTGATAAAGCCCATTGCGGCACTTCCTGTGTGATTTTGGGCTATACAAAAATAAACTGTATTGTATTGTATTGTATTATAAATTCTAATATCTCATGCTAACGATTCTTGGATTTGTCCCTTGATGGAGAATCCAGCAAGATGGACCAGTAGCAAGTAAAAAGCCAGACACAAAGTATGGTACAAAAGTGGAGGATTTATTCTCATAAACCAGGATGGGAGTACAAAATCCACAAATGTGCAAAAACAGTGCATGTCTCACAATAAAAAGAAAAAAATCTTTAAATAAATCCTTGGTGAAAACACAGCCATTAAAGCCCACTGTGTCCAAAAAACATTTTACAATCCCATGAAAAGTACTTGCCCAGAGTTTGGACAGATCTCCTTGGACACACTGCATCCACAGTCTGCCACCTTGACTGAGTTACTGCAGACTTGATTTGCACCGGAAGCAGTTGCCGCAGCTCTATCTGCACCAATTCTGGTTGCCAAAGACCCACAATCTTCACCATTCATAGCTGTTGCAGTTTTAGAGCTATGGCCTTCCTTGGTTTCCACAGCTCAACAAGACGACTTTGTCCCATTCGGATGCCTCCACACTTCCCTCCATGAACAGACTCCCTGCGGACTTCCTCATTTCTCGTCTGTTTTGTTTTGGAACGTCATCAGTCATGAATTTGCCATTTCCTGGGTTGCTCATTATATCCATCAGCAGTGCTCTCTTTAACTTACTCAACAGTGCTGATCCCCACCATTAATACCTCTCCTTACAACTCCCACCTCACCACTAAATGCTCTCTGATTATTTTTATCTCTTCCATTCTGCACTAACCCCTACTCTATTTAAACTGGGTGGCTCCCAGCTGTTGCTTCATTGCCACATTATCTTCCCTTCCACTTAATATTGGATCATCTGGAAACTTCACCAGCTTACTGATTATTAGAAATTAACATTAGAACAAACTGGATGAGAACAGGCCAATCAACCCATCAAAGCTTGCCGTTATTATTATCCCCTAAATTCTTCTAAAAATCATCCAGTCCAGTTTTGAAGGTTCATAAAGTCCTACTGTGTACCACACTACATGGTCACTTATTCCAAGTGTCTGTGGTTCTCTGTGTGAAGAAAAACTTCCTAATGTTTCTGCAAAATTTACCCCTAACAAGTTTCCAACTCCAGATGAGGCCTCACCAGTGTGTTATAAAGCTTGAGCCGAACCTCCTGTGACTTGTACTCCACACATCAAGGCGCTATATAACCTGACATTCTGTTAGCCTTCTTAATGGCTTCTGAACATTGTCCGGCAGTTGATAGTGTCAAGTCCACTATGACTCCTAAATCCTTCTCATCTTCTTCAATAATACGCTACCATGGCTGTCCATTTGTCTGTCCAGGATTTTAAATCGCCTGCAGCTCGCAAACCGTTTGACCGATAGACCAGAAATTTGGTACACATATACTACGTGATGTCTACTATCCTCTTTCAGGGTGATGATTGACCTCCAAGGTTATCACTGTTTTTATTTTTATTTTATTTTAGTGTGGAATCAACTTTTGGCAATGTGCCCCAGGGCAGCTGTGCAGTGCATGCCTACGGGCGCCATTCTTATCCATACAACCTTTGCCATCAATTCCCCTAACTCTTCTTATCTTAAATCATTCTTGAGGCAGATTGAAGACTTAAGTTGCCAACTTAAGTGAAAAATTAAGAAAAACGTACTAAGTAATTGCAACACAAACATTGACTTAATCAGTTTTAATGAAAAAAGATGCCGACAAAAGAAGAGAAGAAGCGAGCTGCTAGGGTGGAGAAAAGAAGAGCTGCTCAGGAAGCAGCAAGCACATCAATCTCTGAACACACAAATGCTAAACAGAGACAGAGAAAGAGGAGGAAAACTAGGAATGCTCAAGTCAAGTGGTTTCACTGCAGGTTATCGTGATAAGGTATACTTTAAATTTTCAGACCTTCCCTTGTATATATTGTTGTCCAGAACATTTATGTATATTAAAAACAGCAGCAACACCAGGACTGATCCTGAGGGACACCACTTTTAAATTTACGTAATTCTGAAAACGTTCCCCACACAATAACTTTGTTTCCTGTGCTTTAGCTAATTTTGTGCCCACCTACAGACCACCCCCTGAATCCAGCACTTGTTTTAGTTCACCTTTCATGTGCTACCCTATCATCGTGAAAAGCAGTTCACAATCTAAGTTAGCGAACCTAAACACCCTCTTGCATTAACTTATTTGAATGTTTTATTCCTTTTTTTTTCTACTGGTATCAGACCTTGCCTTCCTTTTTTAGACTCTGATTTTTGTTTTTGCTTTAGTTTGCATTTGACTTCAATCTCCAGGATTTAAAACTTGCTTTCGTTTGACAAAAGCAGCCTCCCAATCTGCCTCATTTTTCTCTTTGCTACCTTGTATAATAACACAACAGCTTGCTGTGCATATTCTGGCCTCTCTTTCTTCTGATAATTAAGTGCTTTCTTGTTTCTTCTGACTCCACATTCAATATTAGGCTGACTGGATAGAGTTTGTACATGCCCAATAAGAACAACTTCTTAAAGAGTTTGCTGTGGCCAGAAGTGTCCTTTGGAACTCCTTCAGGCATCTGACTTGAACTCCTTCTTGGACAGCCTGGAAATCCAAGCACCTGTTTAATGGTCAAATCTACGTCGCCATGAATTACGTATCACATCAAAGACTCTCTGCTTCCGTCTGCCAGATTGGAGGTAATTGGAGCACTCAGACATCATATTGACTGGCCTTTACATTTCTTACACTCATTTAACAGGTCCCCCAAGGCAGCATTAGCACATTTGAAAAATTGTGATGTTTAAAAACCATAATGTTTAACAAGCTTAGCACCTAGATTGTCCAAAATTACATCAAGTCGAGATTTGAAGGTCCCCAAATTATGTTCTTCACCACCTAATTTGGAAAATTTACTTCAAGAGTCTATGGACCTTTGCCTGAAGAAAAACTTTCTAATATTCTTAAAGTGTAAAATTCATTTAATATTTTTAATATTCTGGGCATCCCTATGACTAATAAAACCACTATTTTCAAAGCAATATATATTATTATTGGTCATTCTGCTCCCTACTTGCGATAGTCCAATTCTCTTGACATAACCACAATAGTCATCAGCCCTCCACTAATGCATCTTATAAACCAAATTCAGACATATTAGACTTCAACAACAATTTCAACTGAATCCCTTGCCACACGAAAAATTGAGTATTCTGCTATGAAGTGCTCATAATGCGGTAAGAATCCATCTCCGCGTGTCATCTCATTTTGTCATCATAATTCACTTGATTGCCTTACTGTCAAATAGGAGCTGTTATTCAGTTTATCTTGAACAGCTCAAGTACCAATTCTTGGCAGATTGTGTGTGATCTCTAGATAGCATTTCTACCTGTAGATGACTATTTATTGCAACATCAGATAATTGAAAAACCCGTCATGTTTCAATGAATGATGGTTTCTGTTTTTCTAAAATCCACTCAGATATTTCCCTCAGTAGTGCACAAGCATTTGCACAGCTTTTGTTGAGCATTATTAAGACTCAGTTTTGTAAACTATTGCACAAATAACGATCATAGTTAAATGGTTTGTCTATAATACCATAGTTTTCGAAGTAACTCAGAGGTAAAAAGAAATGACTTACCCTGGGTTGTTGGGCTCACAATGTGTGATAAGGTAAAGAGTTCAGGAATATGGTAGCACCTGAAAGTAGAGCCACTGCTCTTCTGAACATAAAGGGGTCAGTTGGTGTAGCTTGGGCAACAGAGTCTACCTGCACAATCCAGAGCTCTGCAATGTTAAGGAGCCAATCAAATGGCACAGATTGGATGAGGCTTAGCGACCTTTGCCTTACACATCAGTGATGTTATGTATCACGTCCAGGTATTTGCGTCTTTCTTAACGCACCTACTTTAGGAGTACCTTGTGCTTCATTATTATATTCATTAAAATTAGAGTTGTGACTCATGAATAATAACAACTACATTTTAGGGGTGTCTCGTAGTGGGCGAATCACGTAGTAGAAATGTGTCTCGTGTAGTGAGACTGTCTTGAGTGCTCTGGGGTTTAGCTGGACCCTTCTCAGAGTTTCCACTTTGCTAATCATGCAGCATTTTTGTGCAGTCCAATTGGCTCTTCAGAGGAGCAATTCTGGAGGTCTTCAGCTAGACCCTTCTCAGTTTCGGAAGCAATGACGTGCATCAAGTATTGCCAGACAGGGTCGACACTCAGAGATACACAGCATGTCATCTGGTGGCATGAAAGCATTTTAGAATAATAAAGAAGTATCTGAAGTCTGTTTTGGAGACTGAGGAAGTTTGTTTCAGGATCATCAGTATGTTATTTTTCTTTCGTTTTCCCTTTTGGATCATTTTTCTGTGTTTTCCTGAAAGTTAATTTTGTCTATTTTTTTATATTTGTTTTTGTGTATTTTTTTAGGCCTGTGCGCTGGAGCTGGGGAGTCCTCTACAGCACATCTTCAACCTGAGTCTGAAACAGGGGAGAGTCCCAAGGCTTTGGAAAACATCTTGCATCATGCCAGTCCCTAAGGTATCATGTCCTAGTGAGCTTAATGACTTCCGGCCTGTCTCTCTGACGTCACATGTGATAAAGACCATGGAGCGGCTGCTGCTTCACCACCTGAGGCCACAGGTCCGCCACGCCCTCACCCCTCTGCAGTTCGCATACCAGGAGAAGGTGGGAGTGGAGGATGCCATCATCTATATGTTACACCGATCCCTTTCCCACTTGGACAGAGGCAGTGGTGCTGTAAGAATTATGTTTTTGGACTTCTCTAACACCTTCAACACCATCCAACCTCTGCTCCTTAGGGGCAAGCTGACAGAGATGGGAGTAGATTCATACCTGGTGGCATGGATCGTGGACTATCTTACAGACAGACCTCAGTATGTGCATCTCAGGAACTGCAGGTCTGACATTGTGGTCAGCAGCACAGGAGCGCCACAGGGGACTGTACTTTCTCCTGTCCTGTTCAGCGTATATACATCAGACTTCCAATACAACTCTGAGTCCTGCCACGTGCAAATGTTCGCTGACGACACTGCTATCGTGGGCTGTATCAGGAGTGGGCAGGAGGAGTACAGGATCTAATCAAGACTTTGATAAATGGTGTGACTCAAACCACTTACACCTGAACATCAGCAAAACCAAGGAGCTGGTGGTGGATTTTAGGAGGCCCAGGCCCCTCCTGGACCCCGTGATTATCATAGGCGACTGTGTGCAGATGGTACAGACCTATAAATATCTGAGAGTGTAGCTGGATGATAAATTGGACTGGACTGCCAATACTGATGCTCTGTGTAAGAAAGGTCAGAGCCGACTATACTTGCTTAGAAGGCTGGCGTCCTTCAAGATCTACAATAAGATGCTGCAGATGTTCTATCAGACGGTTGTGGCGACTGCCCTCTTCTACGCGGTGGTGTGCTGGGGAGGCAGCATAAAGAAGAAGGATGCCTCACGACTGGAAAAACTGATGAGGAAGGCAGACTCTATTGTATTATTTATTATATTATTATTGTATTATTTATAGGCTCTATTGTAGGCATGGAGTTGGACAGTTTGACATCCGTGGCAGAGCGAAGGGCGCTGAGCAGGCTCTTGTCAATCATGGAGAATCCACTGCATCCACTGGACAGAGGAGCAGCTTCAGCGACAGACTGCTGTCACCGTCCTGCTCCAATGACAGACTGAGGAGATCATTCCTCCCCCACACTATACGTCTCTTCAATTCTACTTCGGGGGGAAACGTTAACATTATACAAAGTTATTGTCTGTTATACCTGCATTTTTATCACTCTTTAATTTAATATTGTTCTTTATGCATGCTGCTGCTGGAGTTTCCCCTTGGGATTAATAAAGTATCTATCTATCTATCTATCTATCTATCTATCTATCTATCTATCTATCTATCTATCTATCTATCTATCTATCTATCTATCTGTGATGTCATTGTGTTTCATTCATGTCAGAATCCATCAGATTTAGGAGAAAGGGGATGCAAGAACTTATATTCTTTGCTTTATGTAACAGGAAGACTCTCTCATTTTAAGTGTTTTTATCTTAGTTTGTATGTGATTTTGATCTCAGTTTTTAACAATTGCTTTCATTAGACTCCAACAACCTCCCGATCTGCCTCTTTATTCCTCCTGCTATATTGTAGAATAACACAACTTTACTTATTCTGGCCTATCTTCCTCCTGACAGTTGAGTGCTTACTTGTTTCTTCTGACTCCACATTCAATATTAGGGTGATGGGAAGGAGTTTTCAAGTCCCAGACAAGAACAATTTGTGAAATAGTTTTCTGAAGTAGCCTCTGGAACTCCTGTGGGCATCTGACAAGAACTGCTCCTTGGACATCCTGAAAGCCCAAACACCCATTTAAAAGTCAAATCCACATTGCTGTGCATTACGTATCACATGAACGTTTCTGTGCTTCTGTCTACCAGACTGAGAGTAATTGGAGCACTCAGACCCCAACCTGGCTGTCCCCTGCATTTTTTCCAGTGATTTAACAGCCCCTCTCCCAAGGCAGCATTTGGGCATTAGCTACACCTTTCTCTGTTTCAGAAGTAGTGATGTGCATTAAGTATTACAAAACACTGTTGATATACAGGACCAGGGCTGTCTTAATGCATGTGCAAAATGACCTCTGGCCAGGGGCCCACAATGTTTCTGATGCCTATGCATGTTTCTCTTTTGCTACCAAAACAGGGGTCCCAGTGCACTACTTTGCTTGGGGGGACAAGGATCTGGTTGAGAGGGCCCTCTTCAGGACATACAGATCATGGCTGCAGGGGCCTGGAAGCTACTTAGATTAATAAAGAAGCATCTAAAGTCTGTTGTGGAGGTTAAGGCTCTTTTTTCCAGAATTTTCAGTATGTTATTTTTTTTTTCCTTTATCCCTTTTGGATAATTTTTCTATGTTTTCTTTTCCTGAAAGTTATTTTGATTTTTTAAATCACTTTGTAGATTGCATGGTTTTGTTCAATCCGTGTCACTTTTTGTTTCTGTAGATGCTTTCCCATTGTGGCATGGTCACTACACATGCATCAATTGATGTTGTGTCAGAATCCATTACATTTAGGAGCAAGGGGTTGCAGGAACAATTTTTTTGTTTTAAGTAACATAGAGACTCTCTCATTTTAAATGAGTAAATAGAAATTATTTTATTTAGGACTTCAAGATTTGCTAGCTGAGGTTAGACTCTTTTTAAAAAAAAAAAAAAATTGTAGTGCAGACTGGGAAATGAAATTATCAAATGGGGCAAGCCGAAGAATAGTGTGGAAAATGGATACAGGGTCTGAACAGGGAAGTTAAAGGCTTCATGCTGCAAAATTCAAAACTTGAAGAAAAACGTGTATGTCAAAATTGAAACAAGTTTTAAAATGCCTGAAAGGCCTTCACCCTAAATAACGAGGGGGTCATAAGGTCACTGGAAAGGGGTGTGTGATTCCCCCGATATCTTGCAGGATCCTTATTGTTGAGAGCTCAAGTGGCTGGACCAGGCCAAGGGGAGGCCCACGTAACACCTGGCTGCAGCAGATAAGTAGACATTTTTGGAGGCTGGGACCGGACGGTGTGTCTGTCTGTTACCAACCGGGATCCCAAAACGTTTTCTTGTGTGGTGGACGTGGTGACGTGCCATACCAGTGCATGCCCCCCAACCTGACCTGACCTGATATTTTGCTTTGACGTTCAGGGTTTCTGTCTTCCTGTTTTGAATTTTGCCTGATTCATTAACTGCTTTTTTGTTTAGTAGCTTGTGCTTCATTTCCCAGTCCAATTTCCTAATCCTTTGGGTGGGATGACATTTTTTGAAACTCATTTACAATAAATAGAAACTAACAAAAAAATAATAATCATTAGATATTTTAATTACAAAAATATATTTAACAATTTCCATTTAAAGGTGCTGCTAAGTGTTATAGGAAGATAGGGTAGTTCCTAAAAATATGGGGAAATGGCCGTTTGATTGTTATAATAGTAATAATAATAAAGTATTTACTAGTATTCAGACAACATAATTATGATTTCTAGAAACAAAAAGTTGAATTAAGAAGAGGCCTAGGCTATACAACAATTATCATGTAGTAGTAATATTAGTAGTGGCTGAAACAGCAATAAAAAAGCAATTATTATAATAGTAATAATACAGGAAACAGCTAAAAGAACTAAATAATAATATAATAATACATTTTATTTTTATAGTGCCTTTCCCATGGTCAAGCATCTTCAACAAAAAGTGTTATTAACATGGAGGAGTGGCAGAAACACGCGTGCACCAGCGTCCCCTCCACTAAAAATAACTTAAAAATAATTATTTTAATAAAAAAAAATTCAATATTCAGGCTACAGTGGGTACGGAAAGTATTCAGACCCCCTTCAATTTTTCACTCATACCGCTTAGAATTAAGGCCAAAAACTTCTATCTTGGTCTCATCAGACCAGAGAATCTTATTTCTCACCATCTCAGAGTCCTTCAGGTGTCTTTTAGCAAACTCCATGCGGGCTGTCATGTGTCTTGCCTCTCCTCAGTGTGTGGAGACAACCAGGCACTGCTCATCACTTGTCCAATACTGTCCTCACAGTGAAGCATGGCGGTGGCAGCATCATGCTGTGGGGGTGTTTTTCAGCTGCAGGGACAGGACGACTGGTTGCAATCGAGGGAAAGATGAATGCGGCCAAGTACAGGGATATTCTGGACAAAAACCTTCTCCAGAGTGCTAAGGACCTCAGACTGGGCCGAATGTTTACTTTCCAACGAGACATTGACCCTAAGCACACAGCTAAAATAACGAAGGAGTGGCTTCACAACAACTCTGTGACTGTTCTTGAATGGCCCAGCCAGAGCCCTGACTTAAACCTAATTGAGCATCTCTGGAGAGACCTAAAAATGGCTGCCCACCAACGTTTACCATCCAACCTGACAGAACTGGAGAGGATCTGCAAGGAGGAATGGCAGAGGATCCCCAAATCCAGGTGTGAAAAACTTGTTGCATCTTTCCCAAGAAGACTCAGGCTGTATTAGCTCAAAAGGGGGCTTCTACTAAATACTGAGCAAAGGGTCTGAATACTTAGGACCACGTGATATTTCAGTTTGTTTTTTTTTAATAAATCTGCAACAATTTCAAAAATTCTTTTTTTTTGTCTGTCAATATGGGGTGCTGTGTGTACATTAATGAGGGAAAAAATTAATTTAAATGATTTTAGCAAATGGCTGCAATATAACAAAGAGTGAAAAATTGAAGGGGGTCTGAATACTTTCCGTACTCACTGTATGTGTGGCTGTGCTAGTAATATTAATAAGAGATGTACAGTAAAACCTTGGATTGCGAGTAATTTAGTCTGTGAGCGTTTTGCAAGATGAGCTAAAATTTTCAATACATTTTAACTTGATAAATGAGAGAGGTCTTGCAATACGAGTAGTACGTATGCACTTTGTCCACTGAGCGTCACGTGGGGATTGTGGGTAATCGTCTCTCATGCTCCTTCTCAGTCGGCGTGCCTCACTCATATACAGTAGTCAACATCTGTATGAGCGTATACTGTTTACTATAGCATGGTGACCACGTGTGTGTGCTGTGACATGTTAGTCCCCGTCTTGCACCCCAAAACACGAGGCAGGGTCTAAGTACTTCAGCTTTATACAGCGTGAAACAGGAACAGCACGGTTATTTATTGTAGCGAGATATGCTGCTGTCATATACAGAGACACAGCAATCAGGCAGGGTCGTGACCAGGTTACTGGCCAAGTAATACTGTGCCCTGCATTTATAATGTTCCTTGCATCACCTATTGACTGCAGGCAATTATAGCAAGACCACAATCTTTTCTAATTCACTTTTGCGGTGAACTGCTACAGTGCTGAGAGCATCCGGTTGCTTTGGGATGCTCTTCCACGTGTTGTCCTGTTGGGGGGAATTCCAAAAGAGTTTAGAAACCTTACAGTGCGTAAAGCATTTTCTTATTTTGTGTCCAAGTGTAGTGACTCTTCAGGCAAAAGAAACTGTCATTGGATTGGTTTCCTTGTTAAAGTCGTAAAAAAAGAAAAAGATTCCAGTGAGCCAACAGATAGCAGGGATTCCATTAGTTAAAGTGAAAGTCATCCTACACGATAAACCTCCTCCTCCTCCTCTCCTCTCCTGTCCTCTCCGCTTTCTCGTCTCCCTCACAACAGCCACAATTCTTTTCAAAGGTAAAGTGCAGGTTAATTTGTTTTATGTATTTTAACTTTATAATTTGTATTAATCATTTCTATATAAATATTAGTGGGTTGTGAAATTATCTGAGTTTCCATTATTTCTTATGGAGAAATTTGCTCTGATATACGAGTGCTTTGGATTACAAGCACGTTTCCGGAACAAATTATGCTCGCAAACCGAGGCACCACTGTACTAATAATTAAACTGTGATAATAAAATAGAAAAAAAGCTGAGTTGCATTAAGATCTGTACCATATAAACTAACAGTAAGCGTTTTCCATGAATTTTAAAAAGATATCTTGCCCACACTGGCACTTTACAATGGATGAAATGGGGCACAAAGCACCACAAACACAGCATGTGTGTGCATAATGTTACCAGCAGGAGCAGGCAATAGCTTTGTGAAATAACATAATTATTACAAACGAATGCAAGAATTATGATTTAACATAATAATTGTGTGCGTTTTTTAATGGCAGGAATGAGCATCCTTTCTAATGGAGAATAATATGTTTTCTTTTAATTTGAGTTTACTGAATCTGACACTGAAGACCCTCGGCAAATGTTTACCTAGTAAGCTTCATTTAATGATGTCAACTAGGATTTTCACAAATACTGCAAATCAAAATTTAAAGCATTTCCTGCCTTTGATCTTTGTATAAGCCTGACAGTTTTTCTTCTTGATCTGACCAAATTAGATCAATTTATTCCAGTGTTTTATATTTTTGTTCTAAAGTGGTATTTTTTTGTTTCAGTTGTTCAAGGCAGGTTGTCAAAATATCAGTAGCATGTTCTAGTTGAGTGCCTTCGTTCTGCTTTTTATTTTCCTCCCCATCTTTTTCAGCTTCCCCTCCAGTTTTTGCTCAAACTGGTTTCCAAGGGGAATTCCCTCATCATTTGTACCTTGATTTGTATCATTCAGATCTTTATGTAGTCTTCCTTTAATTGTTCTGTCATTTCCTTTATTCATGTTTCTTTTAGGCGGCACGGTGGCGCAGTGGGTAGCGCTGCTGCCTCGCAGTTAGGGGACCCGGGTTCGCTTCCTGGGTTCACCCTGCGTGGAGTCTGCATGTTCTCCCCGTGTCTGCGTGGGTTTCCTCCCACAGTCCAAAGACATGCAGGTTAGGTGTATTGGTGATCCTAAATTGTCTCCAGGGTATGCTTAGTGTGTGTGTGTGTGTGCGTGCGCCCTGCGGTGGGCTGGCGCCCTGCCCGGGTTTGTTTCCTGCCTTGCGCCCTGTGTTGGCTGGGATTGGCTCCAGTAGACCCCCGTGACCTTGTGTTAGGATTTAGCGGGTTGTATAATGGATGGATGGATGTTTTGTTTCACTTGTATCAGAGTCTTTAAATGGAAGAGATTCACTGTAAGATCTTCAATGCAGTGCTGCAACTGTGTCTTGTAGCAAACTTTGGGAGCAAAGCCAAAGGAAAAGTTTCAGATAAAAAGTCTTATGATTTCTACATTATCCAAATATGTTCAGAGTTTCTAATTGTATATCATTGATAGGGTTTTGACATTTAAAGATGATAAATCTGTGGTTTATTTATGTGCTTCATGCACCTTAATACAGTTTCAAAATTGTTTATATTCTTCTGCAATGCCATTTTGTCTTTCTGTTGATTTATGGATCCTGTTGCTGTGATGAGTCATCTGGTTGCTGGGGGCGTGTTCACAGAGGTCATGACCCTAACTTCATCAGGTCATGGATTTACAAGTCAGTTTAAGTGGCCATGTTGTATCCACATTTGGCAGATAAACAGTTGAATCGTGTTTCAAAAACCTTTTTATTTGGTTATTTCCTGGTTAACAAATCCTTGCTCTTGTTTTTGAACTTTTGATCGCTGTTTTGCTTCTAATGAAAAATATTCTTGCTTTTCAGTTTTTGATTTTTGCTTCATTCTCTCTGACTTTGACACCTGAGTTTAGTTTTGGTTCTGGCTAAATGATGTTTTGAACTCCCATTTACAAATTTAGCAAAAATCTAGTGTCCTGTTCATCTTCTGGTCCTCTTTTATTTAAAACACTATTCACAGATTTCAAGATAGTTACAGAAAGATAGAAAAGACACAATGCATGTCACCTTTGAGTCATTATGAGCAGGCTGTTCCCATTCTAATTACAGGTTAGGAACTGCGGTGCACAAATAAATGTGTGGGACCACTAAACTCTCACTTGTGTATATCTCTGATCACGATCTGAACATGACGTGCACACCGAAGATCCATTTTAATCCCAGGCATACAGTAAATGTAATCCAGCTAAAGAAGATCCTGCTCTGCTCTTTCTTCTCTAGTTCCTTTGAATTCCACGACCGGTCCAACCTGTCCTTGATGTGAACCACCAAGTACTTGATGGAGTGGACCACCTCTACATGCACTCTTTGAATAGTGACCAGACATTGAGGATTTTTGGTGGGGCAAAGGTCAATCACCAGTTGGTTTTGCTGATGTTAAGTTGCAGACATTTCTCTTTGCAACAAGAAACAAAGTTCTCCACCTGACTCCTCTCCTCTGTCTCATCCCCTTTATCAGTACACCCCATAGGTGCAGAATCATCTAAGAATTTCTGCATGTGACCTGACTTGTTATTATATTTATAATCTGTGGTGTACAGAGTGAAGAGAAAAGGAAACAGGATTTTTACTTGTGGTGCTCCAGTGTTGCTAACACAGTCTTTGATCCTCGCACACTGCGGTCTCCCTGACAGACTGACAATTATCCAGGACACTACAGGCTCATCCATCTCTGTATCTCTGAGTTTATCCCTTAACATGGATGCCTGGGTTGTACTGAAGGCTCTGGAGAAATAAAAAAACAGAACCCTAACAGTGCTGCCAGCTTTGTACAAGTGAGTATTGCAATCAATGTTTTTATTCAACTTATTTGTGTCTCTTTCCAGAGAATCTAGGACCTTGATGCCAATGATGAACCAGCAGAATACATTTATGTTGATGTGGCTGGAATCAATCTGACAAAAAGGCATTGCAGAGGACGAAATATCAATGGGAAAAGAGCCACAGTGGATGTCCATAGCAAAAGAGGGGCAAACACAAGAATGTGTGATGCAATGACCATAGAAGGAGTGGTCCATAGGCATGTTATCTTAGCCCATATATCACTGCACACCTTTTACATTTTCTCAAAAGCTGATAGAATGTGTAATTCAAACCTCCACAAAGACAGCATAGGCAGTCGCCAGGATAACGTCTAAGTTCAGGTTGGAGTGTGGCCTGATCCACTTTCTCTGCAGATTTTTGATGCTTCAAAAAATGTATTTGTATATGTATAATATATTGTATATATTATTATTATATATATAATATATTTGTGTATATGGACCACCAGGGCATGTACAGCTGTCCTAACCCTGACACAGACAGGCAGGACACAAATTGTCACACAGCACACCTTCATTTTTCATCTGCCAATTTCCAGCAATATACAAATAATGTCCACAATGACAGTACAGTTCTCTTTTTCTTCTCGCTTCTCCCTGCCTCCACTCCTCTCTCAGCAAGTTTCGTCCACCTTCTTCCGACTCTGGCTCCTCGAATGGAGTGAAGTGGCTCCTTTAATTCTACTCCTGGGAGTGCTCCAGGTGGCTCATCAGTAATTCCTGGAATCACTCTCAGGTGTGGTGGAAGTCCATTGTAGGGCTCTGCAGCTCTCCCTGGCAGCCCCCACAGAACCCAACAGGGCTGTGCCAAACTCCAAATTCCAACGTGTCCTGTGGGAAACCACAGTGCCACAGCCACCCTAGAGGGCTGCCCTCTAGCGTCCCAGGTGAGGTAGTGCCTTGAAGATGCTTGCTTTCCTGGTCCTTCCATTTGGCCAGCCAGGTAATAGCCGAGGCAACGAAACACACTATATAGATATAAAAATTATTAAAAAAATCTTTAAAAATCTATAAAAAAATCTTTGGTCGAGACATATTCATCTCAGAGAGACAATCTGACGTCACGCGAGACTAGATATTACAACCTTAGGAAGCAAGACCTGTGCCTTGTCTTGCGGTGAGACATAAGAACAGCTGCTGTACAGGCTATTAAATGATCGACATGCAGCACGACAAGCAGAACACGCAGATCGGCAACAGGAGCAACAAGCCAGCAGCTGATCCATCCACATCTCCTTACCGTGCGTTCAGCCCCCCCTTCACAATGCAAGCAGCAGAGACGCGAAGTGGCTGGCACTTACCATGCCCAGAGGGGGTGGCCGAGCAGGGGGCAAATATATATATATAAAATACTAGGGGGCTTTGCCCCCTGCTTGCTTCGCTTGCCAACCCCCCGTCCTGTGCTACGTGCCACTCACTTCGCGTTTCAGCATGTGGATTTCACTTTCACCAAACAACAACTCTTTTAATCCTCGAGGACAGGCCTCATCACTGGGGAGAAACACTACTTTTCCATGATAGCAATACGAATAAGATGATCTACAAGTCTCCGATCCAAACAATATATTCGATCTCTTTTCGCTGTTCCGTTATTTCACTGAATAGTACTTTCCAGTTGTTTATTTCCGGGCGTGATCAAATCTCTTGGCACAAACTCTTGTCTCATGATAGTTGAAAGTATCTCACTCTGAAAAAGTCTCATCTTGTCCCAGGATTTTTTAATATAATACAGATTTTTTTTCTTTGCAAAAACTTTATATAATGTGAGCAAATGTGTTTTTCTTCATGTAAAAGGTTAATTTCTGGTGAATCTGTGTGAAATAAAACTTCTGTGTTGATAAATTGCATCACTTTTCTTTTTCTGGTGGCTCTCAATATTTTCTTCAACCGATTTCTATTTTATCCATCCATTATCCAACCCACTTATATCCTAACTACAGGGTCACGGGGGTCTGCTGGAGCCAATTCCAGCCAACACAGGGCGCAAGGCAGAAAACAAACCCCGAGCAGGGTGCCAGCCCACCGCAGATTTCTATTTTATGTTAAAGTTTTCTTTTTTGGTGCCCAGTGTGTATGCTGTGTGTTGTGTGTTGGATTTTGACTGGAAGGTTTTCTTTTGGCTGCTGTGTGTAGAGTTTATCATTGTTTAGGAGGGTTTTTTGTTTGTTTTTGGGGTTTGTGTTCATAATTTTTGGAACTCGTATACCCTTCTAGAAACTTTTGTTAGCAATTTGGGAAAAAAATTGTATTCGAAATATATGCTGGACTCAATAAAAATAATATTTTCCCCCTGTTGTTACATTAATATGAGAAATGTTAATTTGAGTGCTTTTACAAGTCAATGAGTCTCTAATAATATATATATTTTTTAATTTTTGCATAGCAACTGTGATGCCCTAACTAAATGTAGCATTTCTCAGAATAACAGCTTGATGTGCCTCTGCCTAATAAAGGAGGTGTGAAAAAGTATGTAAAAATGAAATTTGTGACATTTTTCCTCTGTACATAAGGTCAGAGACTTCACAAATGTTCACGCTTACTCATTTGTGTAATAAATAAATACATTTCCTGCCATAAAAACGTCCCTTTGAGGAGAAAATTAAAACTGAAAAGAACTTTGTGAACCTTTCTTAACAGGTATGCTTCCAAAGAATATCCAAATATTCCTACAGATGCCCTCTTCAAGTCATTGTATATCATAAATAAACAGGATGCAATACTACTATTTAATACTTACTAGTGTAATTCAGATCCTTCGTATAAATCTGTAGAAAATTTGCCTTTAAATATCTGTTTTTCATCATTTTATAGTGAAAAACTCTCATGTAAATATTTATTGTGCCATATCCTTATATTTTGGACTTCTAGGCATGGTGGCCCTGTGGTTGGCAGTGCAGCCTTACAGATTCATCATCCAGGGTTTTGAATTCTAAGTCTGGTCATGTCTGGTAAGACCTGCAATGTTGTGCGGAGCTGAGACGTGAGCAGTAAAGGGAGCAAAGTTGGATGTAACAGAATTGGGAACATTGAGATGGATGTGGGGAGTTACAGAAAGGGACAGAATAAGAAATGAGACAATCAGAGGTACAACAGAAGTGGGAGAGATAACTAAGAAAGTATGGGAAAGTAGGCTGAAGTGGTATGGACATGTGACGAGGAGAGACAATGAAGATGTGGGCAAGGATGTGCAGGACAGAGGAGAAGGCTAATCAAGCACATCGACCTCCCACACAGAAGTGGGGAAAGATGACAAGGACAACACGAAAATTCACAGATATTGAAGTGTCTTGAAGGTTAGCTTGCTTAACACATTGACTGCCACAGTGCAGTGAATACACCTGGCTTATAGTTTTCATCCTCTTTCTCTGTACGTTTATCATTCGTTTGCTCGGAGGTTGATGCGCTTGCTGCTTCCTTAGCAGCTCTTCTTTTCTCCAACCTAGCGGCCCGCGTCTTCTCTTCTTTCGCATTAAAACTGATTAAGTCAGTGTTTGTGTTGCAACTACTTAGTACGTTTTTCTTAATTTTACACTTAAGCTGGTAGTTAAGTGTTCAATCTGCCTCAAGAATGATTTAAGATATGAAGAGGTAAGGGAAGTGACTGAGAAGGTGGTAGGGATGAGAATGGGCGTACTACACGACCACCCTGCAGGCCACTGCTGAGAGATGATTCTACAATAAAATAAAATAAAAATAAAAAGAGCAAAAAAATCATCACCCTGAAAGCGGGTAGTAGACATCACATAGTTTAAGTGTACCAAATTTCAGGTGAATTAAAATCCTGGACAGACAAACGGACAGCCATGTTAGCATATTATATAAGAAGATTCTATTATGCCTTTTAGTATTTAGCAGAACTCACAATAAAAAAATATTTTCTCTGAAAAAAAATCTGTTATCTCATAGTTGGCGTATGGAACTTTTTTTGTGCCTGCTGAGTCGATCAAATTTATCTTTCACAATTCATTGCAATCAAATGTCTCAGTTTCCATTTAAACTTGGAGTGGTGAGGTGCTAAGAACTGAGACATAATCAGACTGCTGTGGCTCTCTATATTTCAAATTATTTTAGCACACCCTCTGATGGACTGGCATCCTGTCCGGGGTTTGTTCCTACCTTGCTCCCTATGCTAGCTGGCATAGGTACCCCCATGACCCTGTTCATGAAAAAGCGGGTTAGAAAATGACTGACTGACTGGATTAGGACATTCAGGAATGCCATACTTGTCACTGGCTTTTCTGTGATACAGCAATTCAACCAACTTTGAGGGAAGAAAGAAAAATATTGAAGTATGGTATCCAAAGACATGCAGGTTAGGTGGATTGGTGATTCTAAATTGGCCCTAGTGTGTGTTTGTGTGTGTCCTGCGGTGGGTTGGCACCCTGCCCAGGATTGGTTCCTGCCTTGTGCCCTGTGCTGGCTGGGATTGGCTCCAGCAGACACCCGTGACCCTGTATTCAGATTCAGCGGGTTAGAAAATGGATGGATGGATGGATGGTACTGAGGTATGGCATTTTAAGCATAAAACAATACTTTAATTAGAAAAAGGAGGAAATTACAGTGGTGCTTCAGTTTGCAAGTATAATTTGTTCCGGAAACATGCTTGTAATCCAAAGCACTCGTATATCAAAGCAAATTTCCCCATATGAAATAATGGAAAGTCAGATGATTCGTTCTACAACCCAGAAATATTCATATAAAAATGATTAATAAAAAATATAAAGTAAAATTATGCAAAACAAATTAACCTGCACTTTACCTTTCAAAATAATCGTGGCTGGTGTGAGGGAGACGAGACAGAGGAGAGGAGGAGGAGGAGGGTTATTGTGTAGGATGACTTTCACTCTAACTAACGGAATCTCTGCTATCTGTTGGCTCACTGGAATCTTTTTCTTGTTTTGCGACTTTAACAAGTTAAGCTATCCAATGACAATTGCTTTTGCCTGAAGAGTCACTACACTTGGACACAAAATTTTAAAAATGCTTTACTCAGTTTAAGGATTCTAAACTCTTTTGGAATTCTCCCCGAATGGGACGACACATGGAAGAGCGTCCCGAAGCAATAAAAGTGAAATTGAAAAGATCGCGGTCGCTCTATAAGCTCCCGCTGTCGATGGGTGATGCAAGGAACTTTATAAATAAATAAATATAGGAGAGTGGTAGACCCTGCTACAATAAATAACTGTGCTGTTCCTGTTTAACGCTGAATAAAGCCGGTTTTGCTAAAGTACTGAGACTCAGCTTCGTGTTTTGGGGTGCATGACAGGGACTCACACGTTACAGCACACGCACATGGTCACAATGTTATAGTACACATCATACGCTCGTACGGATGTTGACTGCTGTATATGAGTGAGGCACGCCGACTGAGACCGAGCATGGGAGACAATTACCCACAATCCCATGGTAAGAGAGAGAGAAGAACCATCATCTCAGTTGTGATTAAGTGACGCTCGGCAGACAAAGCGAATACAGACTACTCGTACTGTAAGACCTCATTTATCAAGTTAAAATTTATTAAAAACTTTAGCTTGTCTTGCAAAACACTCGCAAAATAAGTTACTCACAGTCCCAGGTTTTACTGTAGTTATTTTATGAAGATTTTTTTTTTTAATTTTGCATTATTGTTTGGTCCCAAGTTCAGTTTTAAATCTAAAACACCATAAAGTGGAAAGAAAGTGAAGGGGTCTGAATACATTCTCAATCCACTGCATAATATCAGTTCAAGAATACTTATGTGCATGAGACAGAGCAAGTGTTGTAGATATTGGATCTCAGTAAATGTGAAAACCTACTTGAGAATTTGCAAGGACACTTACTTATACTTACTTATAGGATGTTTAAGATGGCTTTGCTGAAGTGAGCATTTAATTAAGCTTTCATAATGCAATGGCTGAAGAAGCAACATTTGTCAAGACGTGGCTTTTTTAATAGCAGTACTGATGTACAGTGTTTCAGTGATGCTTGATTAAGTGCCATAGTACGGGAAGTTAAAGGCCATCAAGATTAACAACGACATTTACTTATATAGCACATATTCATACAAATAATGTAGCTCTAAGTGCTTTACCTGATGAAGAAAAGATAAATAAAAGACAAAGTAAGAATTAAAAAATAAGACAACAGTAATTAGCATAGAATAAGAGTAACGTCCGATGGCCAGGGAGGACAGAAAAAACAAAAAAAAAAACTCCAGACGGCTGGAGAGAAAAAATAAAATCTGCAGGGGTACCAGACCATGAGACCACCCAGTCCCCTCTGGGCATTCTACAAAACATAAATGAAACGGTCCTCGTTGTATTCAGGGTTTTCTTGGAAGGACTTGATGATGATGGTCATGTAGACTTCTGGCTTTTAATCCATCAATGTAGGAACATCATGGTCCTTTGATTAGGTGGTGATGGTGCAGATCACCACTGCAAAAAACCAAGAAAAGAAACAGAAGAGAGAGTAGGGGTTAGTACGGATTTTAGAGCCACCATGAAAAGTTATTATGATGAATTGAGTATCAGGATTAAATGAAGGTGAAGTTATGAGAAGGCATGTTAAAGTAATGTGTTTTCAGCAGTTTTTTAAAGTGCTCCACTGTATTAGCCTGGCGAATTCCTATTGGCAGGTTATTCCAGATTTTAGGTGCAGAGCAGCAGAAGGCCGCCTCACAACTTCTTTTAAGTTTTGCTCTTGGAATTCTAAGCAGACACTCATTTGAAGATCTAAGGTTATGATTTGGAATATAAGATGTCAGACATTCCGATATATCAACATTTATTTATATAGCACATTTTCATACAAAAAAATGTAGCTCAAAGTGCTTTACAAGATGAATAGAAAAATAGAAGACACAATAAAAAATAAACATAAGTCAACATTAATTAACATAGAATAAGTAAGGTCCGATGGCCAGGGTGGACAGAAAAAAAAAAAAAAACTCCAAATGCTGAAGAAAACAAATAAAATCTGTAGGGGTTCCAGACCAAGAGACCGCCCAGTCCCCTCTGGGCAATCTACCTAACATTAGTCAAACAGTCCTCTTTGTATTTAGGGTTTTCATGGAAGGACCTGATGATGATGGTCACGTAGACTTCTGGCTTTCAGTCCATCAATGTTGGTGCATCCTGATGCTTTGAGTAGGTGGAGGTGGTGCAGGTCACCACCACAAAGAAACCGGAAAAAGAAACAGAAGAGAGAGTAGGGGTCAGTACGGATTTTAGAGCCACTGTGAATAGTTATTATGATGAATTGAACATATGAACATATAAGATGGAGCGAGATTATTGAAGGCTTTGTAAACCAAGTCACTCCTTCCATCATTAATCCTCTTAAATCTCACTCAGGGCTGCAATGACTGGAGCCTAATGCTGCCAGGTTGAACACAAGGCAGAATCCAAACATGGATGGTGCACATGCAGTATACTAAAGCCTAATAATCTCACCTATTGTTCGTTTGTCAAGAGAAAATTAATATTAACATAGGCAACAGAGAATGAGGTGTCATCTCCTGATCAGACTCCCATGACTCAAGTCATCCATATTTACTCTGTCTGTAAATCTTTGCTTTCGGTAACTGCTGTGAACCTCTTTAAAAGCAATAACTTCAACTAACCATTTCTGGTAACTGTTGATCAGCAATACACATGGGCTTGGAAGAATCTGAGCCCATCCCTCCTTGCAGAACTACTTCAACTCAGTGTTGTTGGTGGGCTTCCCTGCATGAACTGCTTGCTTCAGGTCCTTCCACATCACATCTATAGGATTAACTTGTAAATGAGATATTCCAAAGCACAAAACTTCTGTTTTAACCATTCTTTAGTAGAATGACTCCAACGTCGGCAGAGAAACCAGCCTCCACAGTCACATCCTCTGGTTCTTGTCACGAATGCCTCTGGTGGTGTCTACCAGGATGCTCAAAGCCAGACCCTCCGTCTTCCACACACCCTAAGAGAAATTTTCTTTCATCCTCAGCTCCTTCCAGTGCTCAACGGTGGACTGTTTTCCCCTGGCCATTGATTGCTCGGTCCTCCATGGGGCTACGGACCATCTGCTTCCCATCACCACACTGGCTTGAACTCCCCCAATTCTGCCCCCTTCCTCATCCCTTTCATTAATTTTTTTCTTCCTTTTTAAACTCCCCTATCCTGATCAGTCTACTCTCTAGTTGAGGCGTCTCAATTACGATCCACAGACAGTATATGAAGCAACTGAGACCAATCCTGCACTCCTGCACTCATGTGCTACCGTGGTCAGCCCCAATCGCCACATAAAACAATACCATTTTTAGAAGATTGAAATGGTTTTCAAAAAAGTATGTGCTCTTGCAATAGATGTTTGACATTTTTTACATTGTGTAAGTGTTTTGCCTTTGTAGAGTTCTGAAAACATTTTCTATAATTTCAGAAATCGTGTGTAGCATTCATGGGCCCTGTGTTGGCTGGGATTGGCTCCAGCAGACCCTCATGACCCTGTAGTTAGGATATAGCAGGTTGGATAATGGATGGATGGATGTGTAGCATTCAGAATAAAGCTGCCAGAGAATGGATGTATGGTGTCGTGCATCCACATCAGAGGATCACCTTTCTGGGCTCATCACAGGTATGTCATACCACACAGGGACAAAAGGGGGTGGCGTCACTAACCATGCATTTCCCCTTTCCTCCACAACTCCAAGAAGATGCCCCATGAAGGCAAGTGACTCTGCTCCTTCCGGTCAAAGCACTATAAAGCCTGGGCTCCTTATTGTTGGACTGAGCTAACTGCAAGACCCTCCTGATTAAGTAGACCCAGCGAAAGAGCAGCTATCATTTGCGTACTCGGGCTTTTTTCATTTCTTTTGAACCCTAGTAAGGGAATCGCGGCATCACACACTGTTTTTACTTTCACTTAGTAGAATTAGGGAGGACAAACCCGGCTGGAATCCCAACTTTTCATATCTTTGGGTTGTGTAATTCCCCAAACTTGACAACAGCGGATTACTGTATATATGGACTTCTGTAAATTAACTGAGATTATTCTATTGCGTCTTGTAAAAGAGCAGACAGACCACGATAAAGAGTTGGGGCACCACTGTGGTGACCACATATAAGAAGAAGAAACACACACTAATTATGTAAAAGTCTAGAGTCTTCGGATACGAGTTCTCAAATTAACTGTCTCAAGATGGCGGATCTTCCAGTCTTAAGTCCTTCTGGCAGGAAGAGGCGGGTCAGGTGGACGGATACCGGAAATGATGTCAGAGTTGGTAAAGCTGTCAGCCTTCCGGTCTGGATGAGAAAAGGCTTTAGCACCCAGCGCCAACCCCTGGAATGGTGGGGAACTACAATCACCAGAGTCCTTAAGCCATCCCCGATTTGCACATGCAAGGCAGTCTCCAGCTTTAGTGTCCTTTATTCCTTAAAGAATATTCCATTTTGTTTTGCTCATTGTGAAGTACATTTTTGTTGTGTGTGTGCGATTTTGACTGAATTCTTTGATTTTGAAGACTGAATTTTGTTTCTACAAAAATGACTTTTTCCTTATGTGTTTACGGTCAAGGACAAGTGGTATGATATTGGGAGTTGGGAAAAATGGGTTAGTATTCTGAAAATTGTGTGTATCAGATTGGGAAAAAAATGTATATAGCACAGGCATAATTCTGTATACTGTGAGACTGATTTGACTCAGTTGATGATTTCCATAAAGTTAGTTTGCGAAAATAAGTAACTATTTGAAAATCCGCTGCTATCAGGTCAATACGGAGCACAAATGTGATCCCTCAATAATCTCCTACAAACTGAAGCTGAGGAAGTGCAGATGATCTGCTTGCATTCGTTAAATGATAAAGAAGCCACTATGGGTTACAAAAACAGTGTTATCTGAAACTACAGAAGTTCATTCCAGCCTGGGCTTTGTAAGGGAAATATGGATTTCCCTACAGAAAATGTTCATGTTAATCCTCTTTGAGCATCTGCATCGGCCTGATTTAGTGTCCAGTTCACCTTCACTTCAAAAAGAGTCGGCCGCAATGTTTTTTTATTTTATTTGACTTCTAGGGTTTAACAGAGAACATTTTTACAATTGTTTAAATAGGATACTGTATGTGTAAAGAATAGCAGGCTTGGTAGCACAGTGGCGCATTGGCAGTGCAGATGCCTCATATTAAGGAGGCTGTGGTCCTCATTTCGGGTGTTCCTTGTGTGGAATTGGCATGCTGTCCCTAAACCGATGTGGATAATTTCCCTCAGTTCAAGGACACAGAATTTTTGTGAATTGCCATTGCGAAATAGGCTCTTTTACTTGTACCCTAGTGGGTAAGGTTCAAACCTCATCCCTGATTTTTGCTTTCCCAAGGCTACACTTGTTCACATTCCATATCCCTAAGAAATTCATTTTAGATTATCTCAAGAGTCAAAAATGGTATTTATAGTTGTGAGTGTGGATAAAGGGGTAAGTGGGCCCTGTGATGGATCGGAATTCTGGCCAAGGTTGATTCCTGCATTGCACCCGATGCTATGTTCCAGCTGCTTCATCAACATCGATTTTATGCTCTGTTTTCTAGCCACAAATATTTTCAAAGTGCAGTGTTGGGAGCTAAAAAGGTAAATAGGGCCTGTTGTTGTGAGAATAGATACAGCCAGTTCTGTCTCAGTGGGGTCCTTGCGTGTTTCTTGTTGTAGGGACTTTTAAAACATTTGGAATGGTTTTTGCCAGATAAGTGGGTGAGGAGAGAAGGAGGAGAGACAGTGGATGAGCTTAGAAGTGGCAAGGAAATGTAATCTTCTGAGGGAATCCATCTCAAGAAGGGTTCAGCAGTTTTTTGTGGTGATTATTCCTTACTATAACAATTGTGGAATACAAATAAGCCACAATATTTTAATTTAACAAAGCATTAATGCTGAGCCAGAACTTTAACAATAAATTGCTGAATACTCAATTAACACAGTGCACACTCTTTATAGCTTGAAAATCTTCTCACCACTCTTGCCATTCCATAAATCAATCTCAGACTGCTTAGTTTATACCAATCAAGTGTTAAGGGATGTCTGATGACTTTTTGGTTACACTTGGTTAGCAGACATTTATCAGCTTTATGGCTTACAGAGATCATTAATTGTCTTATCAATAACAGCCTGTCCTTAAACTCCAAGATACTCCTTTAACAAGAACAGGACATAAGTCACATCACCTTCACAAAACACTAATGACCGCCTTTGCAAATATTTTAAAAGTATGATATACTTCATTAGTACCTACTCTATAAAGATACAGATGTGGTTAAAACTTAAAGAAAATAACTAGTATGAAACACATAAAACCAAGTTCATTACTCATTGTTAAACAACTACATATATTTTCGTAGTGCTAGAAAATCTTCATTATTTGTGTCAGAGGCCTCCTATAGCAATATATCCATCCATCCATCCATCCATCCATTATCCAACCTGCTATATCCTAACTACAGGGTCACGGGGGTCTGCTGGAGCCAATCCCAGCCAACACAGGGCACAAGGCAGAAAACAAACCTGGGCAGGGTGCCAGCCCACTGCAGACAACAATATATGGCAGGTCAAAAAAATGTTTTGTCTTTTTTTTTCTATATTTGGGTCTTACAGTGTTAAACTTAATAGAGCAGAATGCAAACCCTGACTAGAGACATATATATTGTGATGTATGGCCGGCAGCTCATCCCGGCCAATACCTTCAAGCCACCAGATGGAGCCCTCCCTGCGATGCCCCGAATTCCAGCAGAGCATCATGGTATGTGGAGTTTTAATGCACAGCCCTGCTGGATAACGTCGGGGCCGCCAGGAGACGCTGCAGGGAGGCCCAGAGACACATTTTCAGTACAGCCCGGAAGTGCGTCACAGTCACAGGGACAGAAGAAATGACGTACTTCCAGGTTGAAGAAAAGGAGTTTTCACCTGACCCGGAAGTGCTGGATAATCACATGGACTGAGGGATCAGAAGCACTTCTGGGTCAAGGACTATAAAAGACTGTGGGAGATCTCAGACGGGCGAGCTGATTTGGGAGGAAGGGAACGACGCGTCTGGGAGTAGAAAGATTGATTATTGTTATTGTATTTGAGTACTGTTTGTGAGTATAGTGGAGTGGAGGGTGCTTTGTGCACATTATAGTTCAAATACAAATAATTATTGGACTTTTATCTGGTGTTTGGCGTCTGGTCTGAGAGTTCAAGGGGACGACAGTGCCCCCTATCTGTCACTAAATATATATATATATATATATACAACACGAATTGAGCATATGTTCTATCACATGATTGTTGGGCAGGGGAAGTGGGATTATTTTGTGTGCCTCTTCATCAGGGTCAGATTAAGGAGGGTGGGAAACCCTGGTCTAGAGAAAATTTTTGGACCCCTAATCTATACAAAATAATGCAAATCAACTTCAAGATCTCAGAGAAACACTGAGTAAAGTAGATGACTTCTCTAGAGTCTTAGCATTAAAATGAATGGAAAAAATCTGAAGAACAGAAAAAATATGGACATACCCTCTGAAATAATGAGGGACCAAGTGTGCTGTATCAGAGCTTATTTAATTAGTAATTTATGCACAGGTGACAAGTAACCATCACATACCAAGGCTTGAAAAGCTGACTATAGAACTCTATTGAGCATTTATACAAAAGCAGGCATATAAAATACCGCATAAGGTCGTTCAGAATATTAACACAAACAAATGCTTGCCTTACAAAATTGTACTGCTCTGGACTTCATTTCAGAACATCTTTGGTCAGATCACTTAATTCAGTTTCTGACATTCGAGTCAAACGATTCTGTTTTTTCTGTCCCATTGTGGATCAGAGCCGATTCTTCATTAGCTTGAGCTTCAAGAAAGATTCCTCACCATTTGCAATAGTGGCGATATCTATCTATCTATCTATCTATCTATCTATCTATCTATCTATCTATCTATCTATCTATCTATCTATCTATCTATCTATCTATCTATCTAAAGCCTGAAAGAAATAATGTCATTTGGAGAGATGTTCTGAAAGTTTTTTTTACAAAAACTTTAAGAACTTGGGACTGGATGAAATGCCTTTAGAAATTATGAGTCCTCTGAACTGGACAATCCACTAACTACCATGAGGCTGTGGCTCAATCAAAACTGAAGAATAACCACATGGCACATTTTCAGGAAATAATTCAGTGAACAAGGCTGCTGCAAATCCAGCAAATTCATTGTAAAAAATGCTTTTTTGGGGCCCCCAGGCTACTGCCAAAGTAAGCCCTTGCTATAATCTAGCCATGCCTGTAGTCCAAATAAAGGAAGGATCAGGGGGTAGGTGACCCTGAATTGGATTAAAAGTGTCTGAAATCATTGTGTTATGTTATTAGTTTACATTGCTCACATAATAATAATAATAATAATAATAATAATAATAATAATAATAATAACTAACCAATTAATTAATTAATTACATTTGTATAGCATTTTTCTCACCTAAAATATAAGTGATAGAACAAAATCCCAAAAACGGTATAAAATTCAACAACAAGGTAAAAGCAGTAGGAAGTAACACACACACACTCAGGTTACAGTACAGTGGGCAACTCAGTAGCCAGAATGAATCTCATTAGTGGCAATTCTTTTCCATCGCTTTGGATCTATCCACAACAGAGACAATGCTTTGATCGATTTGACCTTTTTAATTCATTTACTTTTGTACTGCCTGCTTCCTGCCACCCTCCTCTTATTCTGACAATTTGTTGAAATGTCTGGTCGGAAGCGACTTGGAAATTTGCATAACATTAGCGTTTAGAGCGCTTTATTGACATGTGTGCATTGGAACCAGGAGATGCTGCTGCTGCACAAATGACCAGAAATCTGCTTAAAATATTACAAAAATAGGAGCAGAAGCAATGAACAGAAAACAAATATTGTAAATACAATGAACAGAAAATAAAATAAATGATAAACTGAGCTGTCAGGCAATTTCAGAAAATGCTTCATTGCAATAAAATAATAACCTCGTTATTTGTTAAATAAGTGGCTCTGGTGTATATATTGATTCTAAATTTAGGAAAACAGCAGAGTCCAGGAACTGGGAATTGTACAGAAATAATGCAGAATATCCATCTATCTATCAAATAGTGCCTCTATCTATCTATCTATCTATCTATCTATCTATCTATCTATCTATCTATCTATCTATCTATCTATCTATCTATCTATCTATCTATCTATCTATCTATTATATAGTGCCTTTCCTATCTATCTAATGCCATTCACATCTATCTATCTATCTATCTATCTATTATATAGTGCCTTTCTTAAATACATCTATCTATCTCTCTGTCTATCTGTTTCCTCCCTGTTTCGCTGTCGCAGTGCATGTTGGGAGTTTGTGTTGGCACGGACGGTGGTTGTGGGGTGTGAGAGCGGATCCTGAGGTATGTGTTGTTTTGTTTAAACTTTAAATCAATATTCTTTTCTTTTCTGATTTTCTTACTTTTCTTTCTAAGTGTTGGTGGAAAAGTTTTAAAAGTACTTATTGTGTGGCTTTATGCCACAGCAGCCAAAAAGGATTTTATTCCTTTAGAGAGTGGGGTATTGGCCGTGGGAGAAGTTATAGGATGTGAAAATATTAAATCAGCGTCTCGTATGAAAGGATCAATAGTATTATTTATAAGTTCTGTTGATTTGGTATTGACGCTTGTAGAAAAAGGAGTCGTAGTCGATGGCGTTTTTGTGCAGGTGTATCGGCTGTCGGCTCCGGCCCGTAAAGTTATTTTGTCTAATGTACCGCCATTTTTAAGAAATGAAGTACTTGAAAGAGAATTGGAGCATCACGGTCGACTGGTATCAAAGATCCGATATATTCCCCTTGGGTGCAAAGCTCCTGCAATGAAGCACGTATTGTCATTTCGAAGGCAGGTGTATATGGTGCTCAACCAGATGGACGTGGATCTTAACATTACTATGCGGTTTAGGCTTGACGGTCACGATTACGTTATTTTTGTTACTTCTGATGAAATGAAATGTTTAGCGTGTGGCAGCGGGGTGCATTTAGTTAAACAGTGCCCCGAAAAGGGGAATTGGACAGTGGCACATAAAGAGATAGAAGATGAACAAGGTGTACAGTAGGCTGGACCCTCTTCAGCACTAGAAAGTGCAGTGCAGGGGGTGTCCTCAGTGCCGGCGAGATCAGCCAGTGAGGGGGCTTCTGTTAGTGCGCTGGGGGAGAAGGGCGCGCATGTTGATGAGACAGTAAACAGTGAAGAGGAGCGCAGTGGGGTTACAGGAGAACAATCTGCTGTTGTGGATGACGGTGTTTGGGGATCGATCGAAATGGAAGAAATTAAAGATCCGGAAAACAATGATGGGTTTAAACGACCAGCTCAAAAACGCCATTACAGTACAGTTGAAGGAGGTCCTGTGAAAAAGCACAGCAACGTCGTGGCGGAATCGCCTGTTGCTGACCGAGAGAGCAGTGCGGCCGCCTTTTCTGTCGCTGAGAGCAGATTTGCAGCTTTAGCAGCTGTGACGGAGGAAGATGACGCAGTAGCTAGTGAAAGTGAGGAAGAGGAAGGCAGTATTTCTGATGCATCCACGGTGTCTTGAAGCACAAGACCTAAAAGACAAGGGGGGGTTACAGTGCCCAAAGTATAAAAAACTTTCCATTAGAGACCGCTGGGCGGAAAGGAGTCGATGAGTCCGAATTCTTTCCTGATATTGATCTGTTTGTGTCATCAGTCCGCAGTTTAAGAAAATGTCCGTCTTCGTCTGCAATGTTCACCTCACAAGAGCTGGTGAGATTAAAGAACATATTAAGTAAACTGAAGAGAAAGTCCAAAATGAATAGCCAAAATGAATAGGAATAGTAGGATTTACCCCCTTTTGAACTGGGGTCTTCTTGTGAATTGTTGTTATCTGTGATTATGGCCAGTATAAAAATTGGGATCTTAAATATCAATGGTGGTAGAAATACTGGCAAGAGATGGGCTCTTTTTGAGTTTTTAAAACAGAAAAATCTGGATGTAACCTTCTTACAATAAACTCACATTGATAAGGAAAACCAGTGGGAGTGGAGCCGGGACTGGAGTGGTGGGATATTTTATAGTAATGGGTCCAATGTCTGTGCCGGGGTGGCAGTGCTGTTGACAAATAATATCAATGTGGACATCTGTGGGGTGGATAACATACTGGAGGGGAGATTATTAAGAGTGAAGGCACAAATCCAGGGGAAGGTTTTTAACTTCATAAATGTCTACGCTCCGAATGATGGAAATGAGAGAGTACAGTTTTTTAAGAAAGTTGAAG
This sequence comes from Polypterus senegalus, assembly GCF_016835505.1. NCBI lineage: Eukaryota > Metazoa > Chordata > Cladistia > Polypteriformes > Polypteridae > Polypterus > Polypterus senegalus. The sequence goes on from NC_053158.1 coordinate 15,162,283, forward strand.
ATCTTTTAGAGCAGTGCAGTTCGGAAGAACTCGTGGTGTTGGGAGGTGATTTTAACTGTACCATCGACTCACCATTAGATAGAAATAACGGGATTGAGCCTCATCCTCGCTCTGCCCAAGAACTGCTAAGGATACTGAGGGGAATGGAGATGGTGGATGTATGGAGGAGGAAGAACGAGGAGAGCAGGCGATACACGTAGGGGAGAGTAAGTGGTGGGGAGGTGTCACTGGCCAGACTGGACCGCCTTTATACATTCAAGCATCACCTTAGACTGTTCAAATCGAGCTCCATCACACCTTTTGGGCTGTCAGATCACAGTTTGTTAACCTGCAGTGTGCTGCTTACAGCCTACACACCTAAAAGTGCTTATTGGCACTTCAATTCTGCTTTACTTCAAGATCAGAATTTCAAAGAAATATTCAGGTTTTTTTGGAACACATGGAAACTTAAAAAAAAGGAGTTCATCAGCCTGCAACAATGGTGGGATTTAGGGAAGGTGCAGATTCGAGGGTTGTGTCAGCAATACACTAGAAATGTCACTAAATGTTTAAAATCTGAGATGGCTAAATTAGAAGCTGAAGTCACAGAGATCCAGAGGCTTCTCGATTCTGGTCCAAACACACAGCTTACAGAGAGCCTCAAAGATAAAAAGAGAGGTCTGGCCTAGCTGTTGGACACCAGAGTCAAAGGGGCTCTGGTGAGATCAAGATTCTAAAGTCTAAATAAAAATGGATGCACCAGCAAAGTATTTTTTTAGTCTTGGAAAAAAAGGACTCACAAAGTAAAGTTTTATATTGTTTGCGGGCAGCAGATGAAACAGAGGGACAGCAACCAGTGGAGATCAGGGAGATAGTGAGGGACTTCTATAAGACTTTATATGCTGCAGAGACGGCTCAAGATGACAAGGACTGCCATCATTTGTTACAGAATCTTCCTCAGCTTCCTACGGGAGATGTCACAAACCTGGAAGCAGCTGTAATTTTATCGGAACTTTCCGATGCTTTAAGGGGGCCTAATGTGGGCAATGTTCTGGGTATTGATGGGATCCCAGTTTAATTTTATAAGGAATTTTGGGATCTCATTGGTCCACACTTACTAGAAGTGTTCACACAGAGCATCAGGATGGGTGTCTTACCCCAGAGCTATCGGAGAGCAGTGATAACACTCCTTCCTAAGAAGGGAGATTTGTGTGAAATTAGAAACTGGTGGCCTGTGTCACTGCTGTGCACAGACTATAAGGTTTTTTCTAAAGTGCTGGCCAACAGACTCCGGACTGTTTTGACTGTTTTGACAGAACTATTTTTAATAATATTTTTTTAATTCAGGATATTTTGGCTTCCTCAGAGCTTCTTAATTTTAAAGTTAGCTTACTCTCCTTAGATCAAGAGAAAGCATTTGATCGGGTCAGTCATTCCTACTTGTGGGATGTGATGAGGGCCTTTGGTTTTGGGGAGAAATGTGTTACAAATATTAAATTACTTTACAGTGACATTTTTAGTGTAGTGAAAGTCAATGGTGGCTTGTGCGCACCTTTCACAGTTCAAAGAGGAGTTCGTCAGGGCTGCTCTCTTTCTGGAATGCTGTACGCACTGGCATTGGAGCCATTTTTGAAGGAGTTGCAAAGAGTGCTGAGCGGTTTGTCTATCCAAGAGTATACAGTGGACCCATTTAAAGTTACGGCTTATGCGGATGACATTGTGGTTCTCATCAAGAATCAGGAGGATGTGGATAAGCTGACAGCTTGTCAAAGGACTTATGAGAAAATGTCATTGGCTAAAATAAACTGGGCCAAAAGCAGTGCTCTCCTAGTGGGAGACTGGGCCGGAATGAGTCCACCCCAGCTTGAGGGGCGTCTGCAGTGGAGCACTGGAGGATTATTGTACCTGGGAGTCTACGTTGGCAATGGACACTTTGTAAGTAAGAACTGGGAGGTATTACTCCAAAAGGTTCAAGATCGACTGGCGAAATGGCGCTGGATCCTTCCCCAGATGTCATATAGGGGTAGGATGCTGGTTGTTAATAACTTGGTGACCTCCAGCCTGTGGCATAAGTGTATCAAGCAAGTACAGGAGGCTATTGTAAACTTTTTTTGGGACGGTATGCACTGGCTGAGATGGAGTGTGCTGTACTTACCACTGGAGGAAGGGGGTCAAGGACGTTGTGAGTCGAGTGGCTGCTTTCCGTCTACAAACACAATACGAAAACTTTTACATTCACAGGAGCAGCACCCATGGACTTTTTTAGCTAATTTTTTTTTGACCAGGTTGGACAGATGAGACTGGGGAAGAACATAGTGCTGTGTGAAGTGGACAAGATCAATACCTCACAGTTACCTGAGTTTTATAAAAGTTTATTAAGTGCTTGGTCTCTACTGAAGGTCACAAGGGATTTTGAAAGTACTTCCTTGTTTTGGGTACTGGCGGAAACGCTGCTATTTAATCCTCATGTCAGCTGCTCTTGGGAATTACAACATTTTGCTCATAATTTTGTACGGTGCCATGTTACTAAACTTCGTCATTTAATTGATTGAGACAGATTTGTTTGGAAGGACACAACAACAATATCAGAGGAGACAGGAGTGCATTCTCTGCAATTATTAGGAAAATTATTGAATAGACTGAGAACATCATTGCTCAAGAGCTATTTTACACAAATAGAAAATCTGTTTGTTACAAAGATTTGCCCTTCAGTGACTGTGATTTTCCTACACTTGTGGTGTCCCCGGCATGTGAGTGGACTGACAGCAAAACAAATGGATCACTGTCCATAGGTATCCTGCTGGACTTACCACTGCAGTGTGTGACTGGAAAGCATCTTTACAGAATGTGTGTGACTGTCAAACAACAGGCTCAGCTGAAGACGCATCCTGACACACCGTGAAGAGACAAACTTACTGTTCTAGAGGGAGCAAAGCCGGCCTGGAGGTCGCTGTACAGGCCACCATTGGCTCATTGGGTGGGAGATCTGCAGTGGAGGCTGTTGCATGGCATTTTAGCGGTGAACTCCTTTTTAGCAATAATTAATCCTGGGGTTACTGATACTTGTCCTTTTTGGGGTGAAAGGGAAACCGTGTTTCATTGTTTTATGTTTTGTATGAGGCTTCAACCTCTTTTCACTGTCATCAGAAATCTGAACGTTAGATTGGGTATTGTTTATAACGAAGTGGGCTTCTTGTTTGGGTGGAAGGCAACAAAACGAACAGGAAATAACGTGAACCTGGTGAACTTCATCATAGGGCAAGCAAAACTGACAATATGGAAAACCCGCAAAAATAAGATCAGTGGGGCTGGGCTTCAGGACACCATTCAAACAGTTATGTAAGGGTAGAATCTTAGTGGAGTTTAATTTTTATAAATGTACAAAGAACTTGAAAAGGTTTAGAGATATATGGTGTGTAAATAGTGTGCTATGTGAATGTGAAGAAGACGATGAGTTACACTTGATGTTAGAATATCTCCACACATATGCTTAATTAGAGTATGGTAGGACAGCTTGGTTTGGAAATGTTTTCTTCATTTGTTATATTGAATAAGATTATTTTTATTTTTCTGTATATATGTGTTTTTTTTGTCTGTTGGGTGATATTATATAATGTTTTTTTAACAATTATTTCAATTAATTAAAAAAAATATATATATCTATCTATCTATCTCTATCTATCTATCTGTCTATCTATCTATCTGTATAGCCTATAACATCTATCTATCTATCTATCTATCTATCTATCTATCTATCTATCTATCTATCTATCCTTTCTGTCTGTGGAAACTCTGTCTGTCGATTACTCTGGTCTGGGTAAGCATGGTTGTTGGTTTCAGGTCCTCTTCATTCGTTTGTGGTCTCTGTGAGTATTTCTCGTTTTCTTTTTCTATCTCTTTTTACTATCAGTTTAATGTATAAAGATTTTTTTACTGATTTGCCATTTATTTGAAAGTCTATAGTTTATTGTTAGTGATTGTTGTAAAAGACGGATGCAGCTGCGGCTGCGCCATGGCTGCGTCCTGAGCAAAGCCTCCAGGGCTTAACCGCTGTGAACGCCACCCGGCACAGACAGGCGGACATCTTGTTTTTAAACACCACCACACGTTTATTTACAATATTTACACAACAGTAGGTCACTAAGACCCAGTCACGTGCACAAACCCCAAAACAGTCCTTCACTCTCAGTCCTGGCCACAATGCCTTTCTTCGGGCCGCCTCCACACTCCTCTTGCTTCGTCCTACTTCCACCCGACTCCAGCCCTGAATGAAGGGAGACGGCCCCTTTTATGGAGGACCCGGATGAGCCCCAGGTGTTCCCGGCAATCTTCTGGCCACGCCCAAGTGTGGCGGAAGTGCCGGCTGTCCTCCCGCTGCTCTCCGGCGCCATAAATCTTCCCCAGCACTTCCTGGTGTGGCGGGAGTGCTGGGGAAACAAGTCCCAAGGCATTGGGGCGCCTCCTGGCGGTGACCACGGGCCCCTACAGGGAAGGGCTTCCATGCCCTCGACCCGTGGCCCCAAAGCAACCGGAAGGCAAACCCCACGTGATCCAGGCAGGGCTCTGCCCCTCTTCCGGTCCCTCCTGGCGTCCCGGCCGGGTCATGGCCCCTGGCATCCCTGACAGTGCCCCACAGCCAGCGAAGACCACTCGTGGGCAAGAGCGACCCGTCCCGAGGGCAGCAGAGCCCAAACGGGCCCCACTCGAGGATAGCGGGGTCCGCCCCGCACTCCTAGCAGGGACAGGGCGGAGACACAATCCGAGCACCAGCCCTTGGTGCATCCCTGTGCCTCGCACAGGTTGTGCTCCCCCCTTTTACCGGCACCCCGGGGCCTCCTCGATCGGCACCCCCTCCGAGACCTCCAGCGCCTTTGGTCCGAGCCACTCGTTCCCCCGTAGGCTCCTCCAGCTGTGAGCGCAGCTGCGCACCGGCAGAGAGAACATTCCGCTGACGCCCGACATCAGAGGGCTGTTCCGCCACGAAGGGTTCCTTCAGCCCGCCGGGTCCGTCCCTACAAAGAGAACACAGGGGCAGAACCGCTGCCAAAGCACCCAGCTCGTGCCGCACGGGCAGCGTTCCCCTCCAATCACCCGGCACTTGCCTGATCGGCACCCTCTCCGCTTCCGTGTCCCTCTCGATGATGGAGTCGTCGGCACCGCCTGCTCTCTCTCTGCCTGCCTCAGGGATTCCCTCTGCTCTCCCAGAGGGCAGCCAGCCGTACGCGTGCACCCAGCAACGCGTCTCACCATATTGGAGGAAGCGGCAGCCAGCCGCTTAATCCTCCCTTCACTCTCGGACGCCTTGACGGTGTGCGACTCCGTATTAATCAACGCGAGCCCCTGTCCCGTCTGCGTCCCCTTCATATCGGAGGAATCGGCACCCAGCCCTTTATTCCTCCGTTCACTCTGGGACGCCATGACGGTTTGAGACTCCTTATGGAATAAAAGGCGCCTCTGTCCCGTCTGCGTCCCTATAGTGCGGCGCAAGACCGCAGCCGACTCGGGCGGAGGGCGCTAGGACCCGGGGCACTTAGCAGCCCGTGTCCATTCCGCGTCCTCACGGACTCCCCTCGCCCAGCATACAGCCAGCGCCGCACTCTCCTGTCGGAGGGCTGCTTACTCGAACTGATCGTTGTCATCACAGCCTTTTTCAGCAGACCCTCCCGTATGCTTTACGGAGTCGGCTGTACTCACCGTCTCGCTGTACCCCTCCGCTGGAGATTCCAGCGTCGCGCCGTCCGTTGTTGATTGAAGCGTTCTCAGCGCCGCGCCTTCCTCTCCAGTTCCAGCACCTCAGCCCGGAGGCACATAGCACCTGCAACACACGCTGCCCGGCGGGCTGAAGGGACACCCCCAGCTCCGCCAAAGCAGCCGGCAAAGACGGGAAGTGAAGCGACGTGGAGCCTACCTTTCTGTCAGCCTCCAGCGCCGGCCACTTCCTGTGGGCCTTCTCCTCCGCCCAATCGGGTCTCCCCTGCCCGTGATGGACATTCCTTGGTCCCGCCTCTGCAGTCATCGGCGGGCCCGCAAGACACACCGTCCAATCGCGTGCCTGTCAGGGGGAGGGACTTCTGGTCCGCGGCCATCTTGCCTCCCCTTCTGCGGTGGCGACGTGCCTGCCGGCAGCCCTGCTGTTGCCAGCGCCTTTCGAGCTGCAGCGTCTCCTCCTCCACAGCCCTCGCGGCTGCCGCCACGCTGCCGGAGCCCGCGAGACCAGCATGCGCCTGCCACCGGCGTGGATCCGGGAGGTCCCTGCCTGCAAAGAGAAACACGCCGGTCCCCATGGGCGGCTGCCGCTAGGCAGGGAACTCACCTTCCGGACTCGTCAAACCGAGGACACTTCCTCGGCGTGGCCTTTCTTGGCGCCATGCGGTCCGGGCGCCTCCAGCAACGGCCTGTTTGTAGGAGTCCGCTTGCACTTTCGTTGTAGGCACGCCACCTGCCCGCATCAGGGAAACATGGCCTTCCTGCGGACCCCTGGCGGTCCGTGGGGTTCCTTTACCCCGCGGGGCTGTGTGCACGCAGCACCCGCGGTACGTGGGTGGGGTCCCCTGCTGCACCGGGCCGTCCACAACAATATTTTTTAGATCAGGTCTCCGCCTTGAAACAGGCGGAGCATCCTGCCGACTTCGCCAGATGTGAACGCCACCCGGCACAGACAGGCGGACATCTTGTTTTAAACACCACCACACGTTTATTTACAATATTTACACAACAATAGGTCACTAAGACCCAGTCACGTGCACAAACCCCAAAACAGTCCTTCACTCTCAGTCCTGGCCACAATGCCTTTCTTCGGGCCGCCTCCACACTCCTCTTGCCGTCCTACTTCCACCCGACTCCAGCCCTGAATGAAGGGAGACGGCCCTTTATGGAGGACCCGGATGAGCCCCAGGTGTTCCCGGCAATCTTCTGCCACGCCCAAGTGTGGCGGAAGTGCCGGCTGTCCTCCCGGCTGCTCTCCGGGCGCCGTCATAAATCTTCCCCCCAGCACTTCCTGGTGTGGCGGGAGTGCTGGGGAAACAAGTCCCCAAGGCATTGGGGCGTCCTGGCGGTGACCACGGGCCCCTACAGGGAAGGGCTTCCATGCCCTCGACCCGTGGCCCCCAACGCAACCCGGAAGGCAAACCCCACGTGATCCAGGCAGGGCTCTGACCCTCTTCCGTCCCTCCTGGCGCCCCGGCCGGGTCATGGCCCCTGGCATCCCTGACACCGCTGAAACTTTGAACACCTTTCCAGAAAGAATGGAATTAAGGTAGTTGTGGACCCGATGATCTCTGTTGAAGCGTGTGTTGTTGAGGTGGCTAAAAGAGTGGGCTGTAGGAATGTGAAGTCGGCCTCCCGCATAAAACAAAACTGATGTGGATTTTTTTGAATGTTGAAGCTTTGGTGCATACTCTAGTGCAGGAGGGCCTGGTGATAAACGGCTCGCTAGTCCCGGTTTTGCCTTTATCGACTCCTGCTAAACGAGTTATAATTTCAAATGTTCCACCCTTTTTGAAAAATGAGGTTTTACTTGGTGAACTTCGCAGATATGGTGAAGTCATATTAGACTTAGTTATGATACCGCTTGGCTGCTGTTCTCCGGATTTAAAGCATGTCGTGTCTTTTCGGAGACAGGTGTACATGATACTAAATAACTCGCGTGAGGAGCTTGATGTGGCCTTGAAATTTAAAGTAGAGGGTTATGAATATATTGTATTTATCTCTACCGAATTAATGAAATGCTTTAACTGTGGTCAGGCAGGGCACAAAGCGAGTCAGTGTAAGTGGGGTGAGATGACAGACAACTCGGATAAGCCGGAACCATCTGGTGACCACAGAGAGCCCCATTAGAACTTCGGACAATGAAGAGAATGAGTCTGTGATTAGTGATTCAGAAATGGAAGATCAGAGTTACAATTCTGATGAAGTGGCTGAAGATCAGGATGAAATAACAATAGAACAAAGTATCACAGCAGGCCCGGGACATGAAGCAGTGGCGCCGGAAGTGTCCAGCGGAGAGCCTGTGATGGAAAAAAACCTGAGGGTTGAAATGATTGCAGGCGCAGCGAAAACTGCCGGGCAGATTAGTGAAAGTAATGGGAATAAGAAGGCTGAAGTCAGCCATGAAGAGGAGGAGGTGGTGGCTAAGGTGGCACCAGGGGTCGAATGTTATAAAGATGACCCTACAGTGCTTCTTCAAAAGACATCCATTGAGAGTGTTGCCACTCAGGGGGCGCGTCTTCTCAAGGGAAGGTGGAGGAGGCTGTGCAGTCAATGAATGATGAAGTTACACATGAGACGGGGGCCGATGGAGAAATGCTCGTTGAAGATGGTAACGATGAACACGGTTTGGTGAAGCCGGTACAAAGAAAAAGAAAAGAGCAAACAACTAGTGGGGGACGCGCCAAAAAGAGCACGAAAGCAGAAGATGTAGAGGCCGCCGCTAGTGATCTGCAGCAGACAGACGGCACTGAAAGCACAGTGAGAGAGGAAGGAGGGGAAGACGGCAATGAATCTGACCCATCGATCAGAGTAGATCTGTCATCTCACTCGAGCTTACAGAAAGCATTTTGCGTTTTCTGGAGTTTTTAGAAGGGAAGCGAGGGGTCAGCATAGTAGAACACTTTCCTGATCTCCATCTGTTTCTGAGCTCGGCGAAGCAAGTGCGGCGGTGGGCTGCTGAACTAGGCATGACCTCCAAAGAGAGAGTCCACTTACAGAACATTATAAGTAAAGTGAAACATTCCTTAGAAGCGCAATCATGATGGCAGTTTTAAAGCGATTACCAGTTTTTTGGGTTAACTTAGTGTTGTTGACCGTCACCCTATTTTCTTTTACAATGCCTGTCTATAATCTGTGTTCTTTAAATGTGAACGGCTGCAGAGATTTAGTGAAAAGAAAGGCACTATTTGAGCACTTAGCGCAAAAAAGGATTAATGTGGCCTTCCTTCAAGAAACACACACTGACGCGACTAATGAGTCTGACTGGCACAGATAGTGGCCAGAGGTGGCACTTCTAAGTCATGGCTTCAATCTCAGTGCAGGAGTTGCGATCCTATTTTCTAAAAGTTTTGTACTTGACAGTGTGGTTTGTGCGGAGTTAATCCAGGGGAGGCTGCTAAAGGTAGAAGCACAGCTGGGGGAGAAGAAGTGGGTGTTTATTAACGTGTACGCCCCAAATGAAGGGACTGAGAGAACTCACTGCTTCTCAGTTTTAAATGATGTCCTGAGGACATGTGACGATGATGAGCTGGGGACATGTGACGATGATGTCCTGGGGACTTGTGACGATGATGAGCTGGGGACATGTGACGATGACGCCCTGGTGTTTGTGGGAGGCGACTTTAATTGCACAGAGAATGCACAGCTGGACAGGAATGGGCTAGAACCGCACATGGGGTCCGTCCAAGCACTGGGGTCTGTAGTCACCAGCAATAATCTCATTGATATTTGGAGAGAATTTCATCCGGAGGTCCGGCAGTATACGTGGATGAAGGGCTCAGCTGGGCTGCTTTCTATGGCTAGACTTGACAGATTCTACATCCAAAAACATCACAGAAATCTCATAGCTAACTGCTCCATTCTTCCAACTGGCTTATCTGATCACTGTCTTGTTTCCTTCAAATCTCGTTTCTCTCTGCTCATTCTGTCAAGTCCTACTATCACTTTAATAGTAATCTTCTGAAAGACCTCGACTTCATCAACGTTTTCAAATACTTCTGGACTCAATGGAGATGCAAAAAGAAGAACTTCTCGTCACTGAGGCAATGGTGGGATTGCTCAAAAACCGAGCATTGTGCCAACAATACACTGAGCACACCACCAGGGATGTGAATGCGGCCATTTCTGAGATGGAGAAGGAAATCGAAGAACTTCATTCAGTTTTATGTACAAACTTTGACGGCAGCACTTTTGAGTCCCTTAAAACAAAAAAACAATTATTGATGGACCTTATGGACAATAGAGTCAATGGCGCACTCGTCCTGATCGTGAATGCAGTCGCTCACCCAGATGGACGCTCCCACACAATTTTTTTTTTAACTGGAAAAAACAATTGGCCAAAGTAAGACCAATAACTGTTTAAAAAATGACAAAGGTCAGGACCTTCTGGAGCCTGCAGCCGATCGATCCTGGGCACACCAGTTTTACCAGCGACTGTTTTCTGCAGACATTGCAGAGGTATCTTTGGAGTTGTCATGCTTTCTCCAGTACTTAACTCAGGTTCCAGATGGAGAGAAGGACATCCTGGAAACTATGATCTCTCTGGATGAGTTGACCACAGCTTTGAATGGGCTGAACATTGGGAAGTCCCCAGGAATCGACGGGTTGACTGTTGAGTTTTTTAAAGCCTTTTGGTCTCACCTTGGTGCTGATTTGGCAGAGGTTTTCCGTTAAAGTCTGCGAGTGGGTGAACTGCCCCTTTCCTGTCGCAGGGCAGTTATCACACTACTCCCAAAGAAAGGAGACCTCACGGAGCTAAAAAACTTTTGCCCAGTAAGTCTGCTGTGTGCAGATTACAAAATCTTCTCCAAGGCCCTGGCTAACCGGTTAGGAAGAGTCATGGCGAGTATCGTGAACCCGGAGCAGACATACTGTGTCCCCAACAGGTGCATTCTTGATAACATCTTCCTGGTTCGGGATGTGATTGATGCTGCCAGGCTCTTTGGGTTTGACGCAGGTCTTTTATCACTGGATCAGGAGAAGGCGTTTGACAGGGTGGACCACAATTACCTTTTAGCAGTGCTGAAGGCCTTTGGCTTTGGACCTTCGTTCATTAAACACATTGGACTTTTATATCACAACGTTTTTAGTGTCGTGAAACTTAATGGAACACTAACCCCCCTTCAAGGTTACCAGAGGGATACGTCAGGGCTGCTCTCTGTCCGGTATGCTCTTCTCGCTCTCCATCGAGCCGCTACTGCAACAGATTCGCATCCGCCTTCAAGGTCTGAAAATCCCTCAGTGTCAGAATTTACAGCTCAAGGTGGTCGCATATGCAGATGATTTGACCGTGTTCATCTGTCATCATGGAGACATCACAGCGCTGAAATATTGCCTGGATGAATTTGAGAAACGGTCATCGGCAAAAATTAACTGGGATAAAAGCAATGCATTTTTAATTGGCAACTGGAGGGATGGAGACACACCGGGCCTACCTGGTGGCCTTAAGTGGAACAGGAGAGTCTTCAGATACCTGGGGGTGTTTTTAGAACAGGGAGGATTAGCTGAGGAAAACTGGGCAGACTGGGTGGAAAAAGTTCAAGCCAGACTGAAGAAACAGAAATACCTTCAAAAGGAGATCTCCTGTCGAGGCAGGGTCCTCATTATTAATAAATTGATAGGCTCCATGTTCTGGCATAAGTTACAATGTATTGACCCCCCAATATCTGTCATCAAGACCATCCAGGACATTATTTTAGATTTCTTTTGGGATGGCCTACATTGGGTGAAGCGCAGTGTCCTGTATCTGCCTGTAGAGGAGGGCGGTCAGGGACTCATTGACTTGGTGAGCAAGATGGATATCTTTAGGTTGCAGGCTTTATATCGGCTCTTATACGGCCCTGAGCACCTGCCATGGAGACTGCTGGACTTTACCTTATTTCGTGGGGTAAGGAGCTTAAATTTTGCTGAACATTATTTTTTATTGCACTCTGGCAACGTTGTTGGGTCTGACCTGCCTGTGTTTTATCAATCTGCCCTTCAAATCTGGCACAGAAAGTTCAGCAGGACCAGGCTAAATCTGGAAAGTATTTTTTGGTTCTTGGAAAAACCTTTAGTATGGAATCCTGTTTTGGACTGTCCGTTATTGTTTTCTGAATCATTCGTATCAATTCTTTTAAACAAACAAATTTTGGAAATAAAACATTTAATTAATACAAACATTAGGTGCTGGCAAACCCTTGCCCACCTAGCGACAGTCCTGGGGATCAGATCAATACGCCTGGTTGACCTTTTTCTCAGTCAACTACAAACAGCACTGCGGAGGTCAGGAGCGAGTTCACTGTGTGCCGAGTACTTCACAGTTGAGGGGACACCTGAGGCAGAAATGACATCACCCACCATCATTGTAAGACCACACGTCACTGACCACACTGACAGACCTGGACACCTTCTCAGATTTGGGACTCTGGTCGAGAAAGACTTTGAACTGTTTAACAAAAAAGAACTTTATAAACTGTGTGTCAAAGTGACATTTTATAATCAGTTAAAAGATTTGCCAGATACACTGTGGAGGAAAGAACTGCAGGTCTCAGAGAACATCACACCTTCATGGAAAGCTTTCTATAAACTCCCATTGCAGAAAAGACTTGGGGATCTGCAGTGGAGGATAATGCACTCGGCCTTAGCCACAAACTCTTTTCTTTATACAATTAAAGCTTCAGAGACTGACCAGTGCCCATTCTAAGACACGAGAGAGACCATCTTTCATCTGTTCATACACTGTGAATGGCTGAGGTCGTTGTTCATGTTCTTGGATTTTATTCTTAGTGGTTTTGGGTTTAAGTGTTCAAAAATTTATTTGGTCTTTGGTATAAATTATAATAAAAAAATAGCAATAAATCTGTTATTGGGAATTTCCTCTTAGGACAGGCCAAGCTGGCAATCCTAAAAACGAGGAGAAATAAAGAGAAAAACCTCATGAGAACTGACGCTCTGCTGCTCTTCAAAATTTTAATTAAAAGTCGACTGAAACTCGAATTCAAGTATCATAAACTAACAAACAATTTAGAAATGTTCAGTGACATGTGGGGGACACGACAGGTACTGTGTGCTGTGGAGGGGGGCGAACTGGTGCTCAACTGGGAATGAAAAGTATTGGCGGGCATCAACAACGTGTTTTTTTATTAATGTGCGAAGTAGGAGGAGTGTAAAGGGGGAGCAGTGGTGGTCTTTGTAATTTAATGAATTGTTAACTTTTTGATTATATTATTTATGTGCGGAGTAGGAGAAGTGTAAAGGGGGAGGAGTGGCGGTCTTTGTATTATAATTACAGTATGTGCGGAGTAGGAGAAGTGTAAAGAGGGAGTAGTAGTGGTTGTCTGATATACAGTAATCCCTCCTCGATCGCGGGAGTTGCATTCCAGACTCCACCGCGATAGGTGAAAATCCACGAAGTAGAAACCATATGTTTTTATGGTTATTTTTATATATTTAAGCCCTTATAAACTCTCCCACACTGTTTATAAATATTCCCCGCAGAGTTATACAGCATAATCCCTTTGTATTCTCTTAGATATTAGGTAAGATTCATTGAAATTATGTATATAAACACACTGTTTATATACAGTAAAACCTAAATATTATTTTAAAGATATTGAGTGTCTCCGATAGCACATGTTACAGCCATTACGATAGACAGGCCACCAGCAATAAATATGTACAATGCAAGAAAAATAGTATACAGTAAATGTTTGTACAGTGACACTAAACGTACGTACATGTACTAAGTACTGTAAGTAGAAAATTAATAATGGTTACTCACCAACAATGACACGATGACTTGTCCGATAACAATAAGTTTAATTTTACTGCACAACAAAGGAGAGCGTTACAGCTCTTCTAAAGGAGCCACTTCAGGCGATTGTGTAGCACTGCCGTTGTTCTTCTTCTGGCAGTATTAAATCCAAATCCCTAAAGCAGATTCCATCCAGACTACTGCCTTATTACATCCACTTACCACTCGTTTTGCACCCTGGTTAAAAGGACACTGCGGCCGTAGATCTTATATTCCTTTCCTACTTTTTAAATAAAAAGAATCGTAGCCTTCAACAAATCCAAAACGTTTACCTTTTTGGCAATCGTTAACATCCGTTTGCGCTTGGGCACGGCCCCTGAAGCAGTAGCAGATCGTTTTGGAGCCATAATGAAGGGCTTGACTATGCACAAAGATAAACACAAAAGAGCACAACTCTTTACACAGCGAAACATGTTGATGCTGAATGAGCGAGACGAGACTTCCTGGTTAACACTGCATTCAGCACGCAGGAACTTAACTGCGTACTCTGATTGGTTAGCTTCTCAGTCAGGAGAACTTAACTGCGTGCTCTGATTGGTTAGCTTCTCAGTCATCCGCCAATAGCGTCCCTTGTATGAAATCAACTGGGCAAACCAACTGAGGAAGCATGTACAGGAAGTAAAAAGACACATTGTCCGCAGAACCCGAAGCAGCGAAAAATCTGCGTTATATATTTAGTTATGCTTTCATATAAAATCCACGATAGAGTGAAGCCGCGAAAGTCGAAGTGCGATATAGTGAGGGATTACTGTATACCTTTTTGTTTTATCTTGAATATTGGGATTGTTTGTCTTATGACTGTGTATATTGTTAATGTTTATAATAAAGGTCATTTTAAAAACATCTATCTATCTATCTATCTATCTATCTATCTATCTATCTATCTATCTATCTATCTATCTATCATTTTTGTGAGTTCTTTGGTGCTCAAGACTGGAAAGCTTTTGGCTTTCACAATTCATTTCAAAATTAACAGATCAGGCAGGGGAACTTAAGAGCTAAGGAAGATGAAGTTATATAACAACAAGGCAAAACTTGAAAGGGATATTTCACATAAATACAGCACTTTATCAGCAGGACATCTTCAGTGCTCTCTACCAGCTGTCCACACCTACGACAAGGTAAGACCTGTAAGATTCAATTCTATAAAAAATTCTTTAAAAAAGTAGCGATTTAAAGTAAAAATGTTCTCCAGAAATATGTGGTCGTCTGTAATTATTTCTATTCAAATGGGAACAGCTTCTTCAACAGAGACAGTGTTAAAAGCATGAGGCTGACTGATGAGGGCACGTGTGTACTGCTTAGCCTCTCTGGGAGAACATTTGGGACTTTTGAGTCAATTCCCAGTGGTCCTCTGTCACAATGAACCATGTTGGGTCACAAACTGAGACCAAGAAGCACATGAGTGAGCAAGGATGGTGGTGTGAGGGTTGGGAGGGCACAACCTGAGTAGCTCACACTGCATCCTAAGTGCACTAGTTCAGTCTATCAGTAATTTCTCGGCTGCCCTTCATCCCCATAACTTAATTGCCTAATGAAAGTAAAGAAGAGGAAAGTGCTAGACAAAGATGTGAGGAGAAATTTAAAAAAAAAATGAAATTTTAAAAATAGAAAAAATGAAAGTCACTTGGACAAGGGGCAGAAATATTTAAGAAATGTGATGATTTGTGAGTGTGAGATTGCAACAACATAAGAGTGAGCTCAGCAATCCATTTACTGTGATTACTTGTAATGGCTTGAAAGTTCCTACTGATGAACACTCAGATTAATGGAGGTTTTAAATCAGTGCTTCTCAAATTCAGTTCCGTTGGCTGCCTGTTGCTGTAGGTTTTTGTTCCAACCTGTTTCTTAATCAGTTACTCATTTTACCTCTAACTGATCTCATTATTTAATTCTTTTCTCCCTGTTATTTCTGCTTTTTTTAAAATGATGCAGTGTGACAATTACAGTTTTTAGTAAATTTGTAAATGTTTGCATTTTTGTTGTTGTTTCAAATAGTTAACTCTCTGTTGTCATTTTCCTAATAATTTAGATCTTCCTGCTCACTTAATTGAATTCTAATAATGATTATTAGATTATTAAGAGAGGAGTAGACGCCGGAGCAAACACTGAATGCTGGAAGCCTGCAGTTGCTTCTGTAGCAGACTCACTAGCGTTCTTGCTTTGTCATTGAACTACACCACACCCCATTCTAGGTTTCTCATTTTGCACTGTAGTAGTTATCAGTCATGAATGTGTGATGTCTGAATTTCAAGGATCCCCAGAACCATTTCCATTACAGTGATAGTAGAAAGAGAACTCTTCTGCTTGGATGCACAGAAAATGTATGTAAGCACTGAAAGCAGAACTCTTCCTGTTGACATCACTCAACCCCCTCCTTCTGAAAGGCACCGCCGCTATACTCCACCCATCCACGTGCAAATCCTGCCGACTACGCCAAACGTTTTTTCATGGAATCACACCACAATCCATTCCAGGTCAGACATTTTTCAAGCTACTGAAATATGTAGCTCATGATGTCTAGATTGCAAAGGTTCCGAGAAGCAAATCCATTGATGCTGTGAGCAATAAGAGAATGCTTGTGCTTGGGTGTACAGGGACTGCCTGTAAGCATTGCAAGTGGAGCGCTTCCTGGTGATGTTAGCTGAGCTCTTTCTCTGACTAAACCCCCAACTTCCATGCAGCGCTGTCATTACACTCCACCCATCCACGCTGCAAATCCTGCCGACTACGCTAAGCGTTTTTTCAAGGAATCACCTCACAATCCATCCCAGGTTGCACCTTTTGTCGATGATTAACCATAAACTTGCCATGGATTGTCAGGATTGCCAGGGAACCTCAGAAGCTGTTACTTTACAGTGAAAGTAATAAGGGAACTCTTCTGCTCTGGGACTGCCAGTGAGCAGTGCAGCCAGACCATATCCTCTCTCTTGTTCACTCTCTACCTTCTGTCCAGAACCACCACTACATTACTTAGTAAATAACAAGTTAAATAACCATAAACCATAAAATATAACTTCTAAGTTATCCCAACGTAAAGTACTTTAAATAATTATCATGGAAACAAGGCTTCAAGACTCAGGATCAAGCAGAATCTGATGGTTCTTGTGTGTATATTATCTTTTTCCTAAAATAGGTGGTTCCTTTTGAGGACAGAATGGCTGGAATCAGGAACATCAGGTACAGGCATAAATAAACTTTGGGAAGTCCATCAGTCCCTTGCAGGTCACATTCTCGCCCAACTGAACACTGTCTAAATGCGGCACAATTGTAACTTACAACTCCCCAGCCTAAGTAATGAAACTTATGAATGTACACTTAACTTAAAGTCTTTTCACTAAATACTTTGACTTCCTCAATATGCTCAAATATACAGTATTTGCATTTAGATAACAGATAATGGTTCACTGCCATCCCAAAATGAAAATCTTTAGTTAGAAGATCCTATCTGGGCAAGGGCAGACTTTCTCTGTGGTAGAATTTGTACTGGAGGATGCATAAGAGGCGGGGCTAACAAACTGATAGAGGAAATGATTCCAGTAGTTCTCCTCCATTAGGGCAAATGCATAAACACAATGACCATTAACATTCTTAAGGCAGCTCCTAGGCCAACTGCTCCATGTTCTGAATCAAAATAAAATGGAGGTGCTTATAGTGGGTCCATCAGCTAAAGCCCAAATTGGTCTTGGACTTCTCTGCTCTTTCTCTGTCTTTGGAAAACTTCAAGTCTGCAATCTTGTTATCTTTGACAGTTTTGAGAAACAAGTTAATTCTGTAGTCGAGAGCTTTTTCCAGCTTTGTCTATTAGGTAAGATCAAGCCTTTTTTATTTTCTAGGGATCTTGAGAAAGCTACTCATGCTTTTATCTTTTCTCACCTTGATTACTGCAACTTGCTGCATTCTGGGATT
The DNA here is from genome assembly GCF_016835505.1 of Polypterus senegalus. Lineage (NCBI taxonomy): Eukaryota > Metazoa > Chordata > Cladistia > Polypteriformes > Polypteridae > Polypterus > Polypterus senegalus. Next base: position 15,179,672 of record NC_053158.1, read on the forward strand.
AACAAATCTCTGATACGCAGGTTACAGTTGGTCCAGAATGCTGCCACTCGCTTTCTGGTTGGGGCAAGAAAGTATGACTCTGTTTCTCCAATATTAGCTCCTTTACACTGGCTGCCTGTCAGTTTTCAAATTGATTTTAAAATCTTGTTGCTAGTTTTTAAATCTTTACATGGGCTTGCTCCTGCCTATTTATCCGAATTGTGTGTTTTACACCAGCCATCCAGAGTGCTTAGATCTTCTGGTCAGTGGTCTCTGGTTGTCCCTCATACCAAATGTAAAACTAAGGGGGACAGACAGGGCTTTGGCAGCTGCTGCCCCTTGCCTGTGGAACTCTTTACCTCGTCACATAAAGGAGTCGCCTACAACTAAACTGTTCAAAACGAGATTAAAGACTCATTTCTAGTCACTTGCTTTCTGTGACCTTCAGTAATACTGATGGTTTTTTCATTGTGATTATGTAACATTACTTCTTTTATTTATTTTATTTATGTTCATTTATTTTATTTCTATTTATGTTATTCATATTAATTGTATGTTTTTCTTTAATTCTATTATTGTAAAGCACTTTGGCCACAGTATTCCTATGCTGTTTTAAATGTGATATATAAATAAAGTTGACATTGACATGTTTAATAATCAATTCTCAGTTAAAATTCAACTACAGAATATATTAATTACTAAATGCAGAACTGGTAAACACATAAATGCAGATTTATTAACACACACAAAGAACAAGGTAGAAACTGATTAAATATAAATGGAAACCAGCAAGATCTGTCCATTTATTAAATGAAAAATTATGGCTTGTTGACAATTGTACAAGAGAAAGTTAAAAATAAAATCACAGTTCTGGAGACCTTGAACAACTGTCTGCCTCTCCCGTCCTGTTTTTTTAATAGGGGAGTGAGAGAATCTTTCCATTCAATGATTACAATGCTCCTTTATTACAAATGACTTTTTCATGCACAGGTGAGCAGTGGCACCAAGAGCCAAATCCAGATAACCAAAAAGAAAAAAAGAATAGAGGAGGGTTAATAACAGTATTGTATTACTAATAAGAAGTATGTCTAGCTAATCAACAACTCTAGTCAGGGTATGCCAAACTAAAGTTGTGAGTCTTCAGCATGCAGTTAAAAGCTGAGACAGAAGTTGGAACTTCTTATAGTAGCAGGCAGACTTCAGGGCCCTGTAACTAAAAGCTCGACCTCCCACTGTTATTTTATTAATCCTTGGAATCATAACCAGTCTGGCATCTTGAGATCTTAATGTGTGCTCAGGTTTGTAAGTAATGATAAGTTCACATAAGTAAGCAATGCCTTGGTCATTTAACACTAGAATTACCAGAGCCTACGAAAAAACTCGTAATTCCGTCCCACCTTAAATCGCTTCTTAAAATCGTTCACAGCTCTCCACCAGCGTCTTTTGTCATCTAAATGTGCTGATAAAAATCAGGCTGCAAGCAGCCGGCTATTCCATCCCCCCAACGACTTAGAACGTGCACAAACTTCTCCCAGCTCATGCCTTGACTGATTATCTAGGAGTGAAGTGGAGTTTTAGAGTGGAAAGAATAGATTATTATTTGGAATACACGCATTTCACGTGTGTTCCGTTTCTACAGTAATCCGTGTAAACACATTTTTAAAACAGAAACGTTTTTCATATTGTAGTAGTAAATGACAAAATGTAAGCATAAACTATATAATGTATGAAGCCTGAAGTCCAAATATCAAACACTTTCACAAAAGGTACACATATAACAGAACAAGTATGCTGTTATTCAAAAATATAACTGCAGAAAAAAGCCACCTTAGCATGCCATATTGACACGTACGTACTGCAGCTGACACAGTAGCATAATGGTATCAGCCGCTTACTGGTATCCAAAAGCTCATGAGTTCGATCCCACATGGCTCAGTTTTGAGAAGTAAACTGCTCTTATTCTTACTATTTTAGAATAAAAACATGCATTTGATTTCAGTGTGTAACAGCCAGTAATTTATGATACTTGTAAAGGTTAGTTTTTTTATTCACTTTTCATTCTCAGTCTCAGTCGTGTTCAGGATCCTTCCCTACCCCCATCTGAGAATGCTGTTTTCACATAAAGATGCGCGTGGCTCTGCAGCGTACTTGTGACTGCATTCTCGTACCAATGCTTGCGAACTGAAGTGCCTGTGTGCATTTTTCGTGGCATTACACGTCTATTTTTTAGCATGCCCGTGTCGCTCAAACACAGGAACATATGTTGGTGTACAAGAATAAAAAACAAGTGCACTTTTATTCTAGACTATAAGTGAAGAAAAATAAAGCAAGTTACAGTAGGCGGTTGATACGACAGCTTGCGTGGTGCAATGCTAAGAACTGCTGATTTCCGATCCGTGCTATATAAAATCATCACATTCAAATATTAACAATTTCCACACACCCTTCCTACATTCACGACATGTGTACTTGTTGCAGTGTACACATCTCTCTGGGCTATGGTTCCTATTACACTGAATGAGCACCTGACATTGTACTTTCTTCCCTATATAAATCACATTCGAGTATAGCGCGTCTCCAAATAAATCACATTTGAGTTATAGCGCTCTTTATGTGAAAACAGCATTGTCAGATTGGGGGAATCGTGAACGCGACTGAGAGAATGGAACTGAATAAAAAAAAGACTGAAATCAAATGTATGTTTTTATTCTAAAATAGTTAAGTACATGCAATATTATTTGAAAACGAACAGCGTCAGATCGGGTTTGAATACACACTGCGACGCTGAACTCCCTGTCTATCTACATAGTAATAACAGTAATTTTATTATTATATAGGAGCTTCCCTGTCTGCCTATCATATAGTGCCTTTCCTTCCTACCTATCTATATATCTATCCCCTTAGCTGTTTTTTATATATCTATTATACAGTGCCTTCCCTGTTTATTTATATATCTAGTGCCTTCTCTGCCTGTTTGTCTGTCTGATTGCATATAGCGCTGAACTTACTGCTCTGTACTTTTCTGTCCTCTGCATGTCCTGGAGTACAAAAGAAACAGCACCATACAGCAACATGTGCGAACTGGCAAGATCGGGGAAAAAACACGCGGTCACTGATTACAAACCGCAAGATGAATGAAAGAGACAATATATGTAAAAACATCATCGCACTAATGCAATATTATTTGAAAATGAACAGCGTCAGATCGGTTTGAATATGCCCAATCTGACGCTGTTCGTTTTAAATAATATTGCATGTACTTAACTATTTTAGAATAAAACATACATTTGATTTCAGTCTTTTTTTTTATTCAGTTCCATTCTCTCAGTCGCGTTCACGATCCCCCCCCCAGCCAATCTGACAATGCTGTTTTCACATAAAGATGCGCTATAACTCAAATGTGATTTATTTGGAGACGCGCTATACTCGAATGTTATTTATATAGGGAAGAAAGTACAATGTCAGGTGCTCATTCAGTGTAATAGGAACCATAGCCAGAGAGATGTGTACACTGCAACAAGTACACATGTCGTGAATGTAGGAAGGGTGTGTGGAAATTGTTAATATTTGAATGTGATGATTTTATATAGCACGGATCGAAATCAGCAGTTCTTAGCATTGCACCACGCAAGCTGTCGTATCAACCTCCTACTGTAACTTGCTTTATTTTTTCTTCACTTATAGTCTAGAATAAAAGTGCACTTGTTTTTTATTCTTGTACACCAACATATGTTCCTGTGTTTGAGCGACACGGGCATGCTAAAAAATAGACGTGTAATGCCACGAAAAGTGCACGCAGGCACTTCAGTTCGCAAGCATTGGTATGAGAATGCAGTCACAAGTACGCTGCACAGCCACGCGCATCTTTATGTGAAAACAGCATTCTCAGATGGGGGATAGGAAGGATCCTGAACACGACTGAGACTGAGAATGAAAAGTGAATAAAAAAAACTAACCTTTACAAGTATCATAAATTACTGGCTGTTACACACTGAAATCAAATGCATGTTTTTATTCTAAAATAGTAAGAATAAGAGCAGTTTACTTCTCAAAACTGAGCCATGTGGGATCGAACTCATGAGCTTTTGGATACCAGTAAGCGGCTGATACCATTATACTACTGTGTCAGCTGCAGTACGTACGTGTCAATATGGCATGCTAAGGTGGCTTTTTCTGCAGTTATATTTTTGAATAAAAGCATACTTGTTCTGTTATATGTGTACCTTTTGTGAAAGTGTTTGATATTTGGACTTCAGGCTTCATACATTATATAGTTTATGCTTACATTTTGTCATTTACTACTACAATATGAAAAACGTTTCTGTTTTAAAAATGTGTTTACACGGATTACTGTAGAAACGGAACACACGTGAAATGCGTGTATTCCAAATAATGATCTATTCTTTCCACTCTAAAACTCCACTTCACTCCTAGATAATCAGTCAAGGCATGAGCTGGGAGAAGTTTGTGCACGTTCTAAGTCGTTGGGGGGATGGAATAGCCGGCTGCTTGCAGCCTGATTTTTATCAGCACATTTAGATGACAAAAGACGCTGGTGGAGAGCTGTGAACGATTTTAAGAAGCGATTTAAGGTGGGACGGAATTACAAGTTTTTTCGTAGGCTCTGGTAATTCTAGTGTTAAGGCTTTACATTTTAAAAGGAAGATGTTGAAATCTGCTCTAAAGTTCACCGGGAGCCAGTGTAACAACCTGAGTACTGGAGTTACTGTATGTGTTCGTATTTTCTTGTTCTTGTAGTAAATGTGGCAGCAGCATTTTGAATTAACTGGATTGATTTGAACTGCCAGTGAACACCTCATTGCAGCAGTCAATCCTACTAGAAATAAATCAATGAATTAATTTCTCAGTACCTTGCATATTTTTAATATGTCTCAATCTTGCAACATTTTTAAGATGGAAAAAACATGTTTTGTATAGTTTTGTAATGTTTGTTTTAAATGACATACTAGTCTCAAAGTTCACACCTAAACTGTGTACTGATTCAGTAAATCTAATGGGAAGTTAAGGGGTGACAAAATGTTGTAGTGGTCAGCATCGCTTCCTCCAATAACTAACTTTTGCCTACCATCCGTCATTTCCTGGCTTTTTCCATCTTCCAGTTTACTTTCCTCACAGACAAACTGTTTTTATTCCCTCTTCTGTACTATGTCATCACTAGACCGGCACATATGTTAAACATATGTCACTTCACACCAGCACCGCCACAGAGACAGAGCAACTTTAAATCACGAGCTTGCTAAAGACAGATTCTGGAGTGTTATACCTTTAAATGTCTCCTACGTTTTAATTATGCAAAAATCTGTTGAGGAGTTATGCAGCTTCACACAAAACTTTTTAAAAACAGAAATGGTGATTATATGCATTCTATAAAATGTTATCTTGAGATTTAAAATGGTATTCTTTTTTTCATGAATAATATTTCAGATTGCAAAGTATAAAAATGTATTGTAAGCAAAGAATTCCATTCAATTTTCCCCAAGGCTTTTATTTTTCATAAACCGACTCCAGCAGACCAGGCTGAAGCAATTATGTTGTCCTTTCAATCCAATATAAAAATAAGCAAAATCCCCTTGTTGTGAGATGTTAATTAAAATATCTTCAATGAATGTGGCCCGCATGACAAATATTTAAAAGTCTGTTTAAATACATATTTCAGTAGCTTGACTTGTCTTTTACTTTTTTGTTATAATTTATTTGAACCCCCTCGTGTGTGTTATAGTCCTCTGGTGATTCAGAAATGGTAATCACAGTAAGTCAAGAAAATTAATTTACAATTCCATTAAACTGAATACACAAGTATATATTTCATTTTGTTGAAAATAGAAGAAAGTTATATAAAGGTATGCTACACATATGAACACTCTTTGGTGTCTTTTGTAGATACATGTGACCCGCCAAACAGCAAATCCTATGGCTGCAACTCAATATGATGTATACAACATACAGAACTGCTCAAGAGATTCAGCTGCTCTTTGTCCAAACCTTAGAATGGGCAACAACCGCAACAAGAATTTATACCTGAACACTGTCTAACTGTGGCGCAATTTTAACTTACAACTCACCAGCCTAAATACTGACATTTATGAATGTACACTTAACCTAAAGTGTTTTCATTAAGTACTTTGACTTCCTCAAAATGCTCAAATATACAGCATTTACATTTACAGTAGATAACAGGTAATGGTTCACTGCCATCCCAAAATGGAATAAGTGGGTTCAGGAAGAGCCATCTTGACAGCATGGTGATTAATGCTATTGCCTCGCAGCATAGAGCTTTGTGTTCAAATGCTAGTATGGCATCAATGTAGAATCTGTACATTCTCTTTGTGTATGTTTTGGCTCTTCACAGCCATTTTTGAAATAGATTTTCTTCTGTTAGAAGATCCCATCCGGTCGGAGGCAGACTTTCTGTGTGGTAGAATTTGTACTGGAGGATGCATAAGAGGCGGGGCTAACAAACTGAGAGAGGAAGTGATGTCAGTAGTTCTCCTTCATTAGGGCAAATGGAAAGTGCATTAAAGGTTGTGTCACCCCCAAATCCCTGCCCATATATTTCAGATGGGCGCAATACAATATAACATGCCAAATGCTCACATGATTGACAGTATGTATAATGATTCATGTGTTTCAATATACCTGTACTCAAATCTTATGAATTTCTCTTTCTAAAACTCACCTCATTCGTGCACACTGATAGAATAATTAAAAATTTTAAAAACACAATAACCATTGACATTCTTTAAGGCAGCTCCTAGGCCAACTGCTTCATGTTTAATAATCGATTTTCAGTTAAAATTCAATTACATAATACTGTATACTAATTACTAAATGCAGAACTGGTACACATATAAATGCAGATTTCTTAACACACACAAAGAACAAGGTGGAAACTAATTAAATATAAATGGAAACCAGCAAGATCTGTCCATTAATTAATTGGTGAATTGGCAAGATTAAAATTGTACAAGAGAAAGTTCTGGAGACCTCGTACAACTATCCCCCTATCCCCCTCCTACTTGCATAGCCCAAAATCTGCTTTAACAGGCCCTGTTTTTTGACAGCACCCCCTCCCCCCACCAAAAAAAAGCCCTTGTAGGAAAAAAATGGAACAAATCTTCGGAAGAGCACTTTAGAGAGAGACGCCCTTTCAGGCAGGTTAGACGTACAATGGATGTCAAATACAATACATAGAACAGAACACAAGTAATCCTCTTCACAGAACTAAATGGCTAATCTATCATGTCCACCTTAAAAATACAATACAACACCGCAACCTACTTTGTTCTTGCACAGCACTCCTCACCAAGTGCAGGCACAGAGCGCAGCGACGGCTGCAATAATAGATGATACCACCCACTAAATACAGAACTATCACAAATGAGGATACATCCATCCATCCATCCATTATCCAACCCGCTATATCCTAACTACAGGGTCATGGGGGTCTGCTGGAGCCAATCCCAGCCAGCACAGGGAGCAAGGCAGGAAACAAACCCCGGGCAGGGCGCCAGCCCACCGCAGCAAATGAGGATACAGGTTTGTTCAAATACAGGTAAAATTCCATTACAATGAATATCTTTATAACGAAATTTTCATTACAGCAAAGTATTTTTATGGTCTCGATAGCTTCCCCATATGACGCGAGTCTATTGAAATCTCGTTACTATGAAATACATTCAGCAGATACTTTTAATTACAACAAAATGCCCAAAAGATCTTGAAATGCCTGAATGAATCAACCACAGAGGAGCTAGTTCTGTGGCTGCAGCTCAGATCTGCACAACGATCCCCCAAACAGAAATTGCAGTTTTCAGTGATACTTTTTGCTTATTGCTCGTCAACATTTGAAAAACATCCATTGGAATTTAACTCATTGTCACCCTCCTATAGAAACGGCAGACACGAAAAAACGATAACAGTTCATATTAGATAAAAAAACTTTACATTTTTGCGTTTCTCGATTGCGGCAAAAAGAAAAAAGACACTGCTAGTGAATACGGAATTTCGCCATTGACGCTGTCAACTTTCTTGAAAGACCGAGCAAAAAAAGAAGAAAAATCTTGGGTTGCAAATGTATGTGAACTGCTGCATTTGAAGACGTCAAAAAAGTAGTTTGTATGTGGTTCAGTGTTGCTTGTTCAAGAAACATTCCTATTAATGCAGCACTCATTCAAGAAAATGTGAGGTTTGGAAACTCTCTTGGGACCTCACCCAACTAGACAGCACACCGAAGAGCGTCTCAAAGTCCAAACTCCACGTCTATGGAAGACTGTTTATCTGTTGCCGGGGCAACAGCAGGCTCAAAGCTATGCTGCATCTCTCCGCCAAAGCAAACAGAAAAGATATCGATGGGTGATGCAGCCTGACTGCTGTGTCTGTGTATAGCAAAGTGGCAGATCACGCTACAATAAATAAGTGTGCTGTTCCTGTTTCAAGCTGAATAAAGCTGGTTTTGCTAAAGTACTGAGACTCAGCCTTGTGTTTTGGGGTGTAAGACAGGGATTTAGAGCGCAACCCCGATCTTTTATGATTTGCAATCTTCCACAGACACTGCAATTGCGCTTCGGGACACACTTGAGCGTGTTGTTCCTGTTGGATGGGGAGTGGGGGTCTCAAAAGAGTTCAGAAACCTCACAATATGAAGAAGATGGTTCCCTCCCCATTGCACAGCAGTGCTTCAGCCATTGGATTTGGGCATCATTCTCACCCTGAAAGTGTATTATCGCAAGGAAATGCTGAGAAAAATTCTTGTCAGCATAACTTGTAGGCAGGAGGAGATTAAAATTAACACGAAAGAAGCTATTGACATGATTGCAAATGCCTGGGAGCAAGTTAAAGAAAGCACTATAGGAACAAATACAGAATCTCATTATACCAAAATTTTCGTTACAACAAAATATTTTTTTGGTCCCTGGAAGTTTGTTGTATCGTAATTTTACCTGTACATCAAAAACAAAGAAGCAAATTAATATAAATGAAAACAACAGTATCTGTCCATCAGCTCATTGTAGAACCACAGCCAGATTGGAGAAAAGGAGTTAGACAAGCCAGACACACTGGAGACCTCCCCACTATTGGCCATTCTACAACTGAGGCAGTACTGGGCCAGCCAATTAGATCAAAGGACCCTTCAACCCAATGAGTCTAGTGCTCTTTTAACTGAAATGAAGCGAGACATTTGATGTGAGCAGTTTTGACCGTGGAATGATAATTGCTTGTGGATACGGTGGGCCCAACATTTCAGAAGCAGCTGTCCACAAAACATACTAAATTGTCTAGAATTTGTGGAGAAAAGAAAAATACAAAACACTCCATGGCATTTTTGTGGCCAGATTCATGGAAAAATGACCAGACTCATGGAAGCTAAACTAAAGGCTACAGTAGGATTTTGAAAAGAAATTTTAACTTGCCCATTCAGGGACAGTCAATTTAAATGTAGGAACTGAGTGAATTTTAAATTAGTTAATTATCTATCAGTTTTGCCTTCAGCAATGTTGATAATTACTCAGATAATTCAGTAAGGCTCCTGCTTTCTTTACCTTAACTTTCTCTGTTATAGGAGGAAATCTCTGGCCTTTAGTCTTACTGTACATCATGGCAACTGAAGCACAACTGATGTAGAAACAGAATCAAACAATTTATTAGTTAACAGATAGGATTAAGTATGATAAATGCTTATATATACTGTATTGACATATAGGACTGGGTGCAGACAGACTAGACAGACAAACATATAACATAAAGGCTGGCTGTTTACTGGTATTAAGTTCTTTTCTGTTCTGGCACAGATAAATAGTTTGATGATACCAGGTCTTTATAGATTAGGGATCCCCAATTCTGGTCCTGGAGCACTCCAGTGGCTGAAGGTTTTTCATTCTAACCCTTGTGGCGGACGGCCAGGGTCCATGTTGTTATATGTTCAGGGGGAGCAGCCATGGACTGTGCAATACCTCCCCCCGGACGCTAGATGGCTGCCACCCTGGGTTGGAGCGGTGCCTCGGCTTCCCGCAGGGCTCCATGGGAATTGGAGTTGGGTGCAGCCCTGTTGGGTCCTGCAGGCACAAAGGGTACAAAGAAGAACAGGGAAAGATTATAGCATACAGCTGTGCAAATTTGAGAGCAATGCTAAGATAAAACTATAACTGGAGGAATGGTAGACATGAAGATACAGCAAAAGCCATTCAGAAAGACATCGACAAGCTTCAGAAATGGGTGAACACTTGGAAGATGCATTTAAATGTAGAAAAGTGCAAAGTGCTACATGTGGGCTAATGAAATGCCAATTATTCCACATCACAGAAGATGTAATCTGGTCCAAACACAGTGCCGACTTGGTAAGGGTGGCACAACACCGTCTGCGCCACCTCAGATGCCTCAGTGATGTCAGGCTGCCCTCCCATTTAGTCAAAAGAATTCTACACATCCACTATTTAAAGAGACCTGACAAGAAGTATTACTGCCTGGTTTAATAGCAGAATGTGGCAGGATGGGGATGGCAAGGCTCTGCAGAAAGTGTGGTGCGGTCAGCTGAACACATCACTGGATGTACACTCCTAACTTCAAGGACATCTACACCAAACAGCCTTCCCAACAATGGCCTATTTTCTGTGCTGAGGTTAGTTAAACACTACCACTGACTGAAGTTCACTTCTAAGTCTAAATTTAATAAGTCATTAAATTATTTATTTAGCTATTATTTAATCATTTCACATAATTAAAATTCTATTATTGATGTCTGATATTTTTTAGGTCATATATTACAGTTGTCCATTTTTAAAAATTCTACTTAAAGGGTCAGTTATTGGAGATGAGCAAATAAGAATTTCACTACATATTGTACTGTTGTATAATGTCTATGAGACCAACAAAATTTAATTCAAATTAATTTAATTTGATTTAATTTAATTTAAAAATATAAGGTGGGAGACACTGTCCTAGAAGAAGTAACCTCTGAAAAGAACTTTGGGGTTAATGTTAACACAACATTTACATCATCTAAGAAATGTGCAGAAGCAATTAAAAAGACAAAATGTTAGGTTATTTTGTAAAAACTGTTGAATTTAAGTCAAGTTACTGTACCTACAAGTAGCTCGGGTCTACATTAATGACAGGTTGGACTGGTCTCATAACAAGGAGGAACTAGAGAAGAAAGGGCAGAGCAGACTCTTCTTCCTCAGGAGGCTGTGTTCCTTTAACGTGGGACGTGACATCCTTTGCATCTTACATAACTCTATTATGGTCAGTGTGAATTTCTATGCTGTGGTGTGCTGGGCTGGTAACATCACTTTAAGAGATGTCACTAAGTCAGCAAGGATAATTAAAAATTGAGGCTCAGTTATGGGACACACTCCGAACACCCTGAAAGGTAGTAGAGAAGGAGAGAGTTAAAACAAAAATGAGTGCCATTATGAACAATGCTGCAAATTCTCTCCCTGACACACCAACACTGAGGACTTTCAGCCAAAGAATTATTTAGCAGAAGTGTGTCAAGAAACTCTATGGGGGTCCTTTATACCTTTCTTCATAATGCATCACTAGGACTGGGACTACCAAGTCAGAACTTTTCTTTCTTTTTAATTTTCCTGCTTTATAGTTATTACAGTGTGTGTTCTGACCAAAGAGTGTTTACTTGCTTACTTATGTACCTATTTGTGTATTTATTTATTTAAAGAGCTTCTGAAAAAAAATCCCCCTGGGAACAAATAGAGATCGATCTATCTATCTATCTATCTATTTTCTACTGCTTATTCAAGTTCAGGTTATGGGAAAGCAGTCTAGTCAATGGTGCCTAGATGTCCCTTTCTTCCCAGCACCTCCTCCAGTTTGTCCATCTATCTAGCAGAGGACAACAACCAAGTGAATCCCTGAAATTCTCTGAAAGATTCAGAAAATTAAATCTGTTTAGTCTTGAGCAGAGGAAACTGTGTGAGAACCTAATCCAGGTCTTCAAAACTCTCAAAGGCATTGAAAAAGTAGATCCAGCAGAAATTTTTTAACTAACGAGTGGAAGTTACTGGAAATTAAGGGGAAAAATATTTAAGACCAAAGGCAGGAATTGCTTCTGTACACAAAGAGTGGTGAGACTCTGAAACAAACTACAGAGACATGTTGTTGAAGGAGAAACCATGACAAGCTTTAAGACAAATTTGGATGAGATCTTGGGACAGCTTAGCTATCAGCTAAACAAACAGGCTTGATGGACTGAATGGTCTCCTCTCATTTGTCAAATTTCTTATGTTATTACATTAATAAAGAGATCAGTGCAAACAGGCTCTAGGCTCTGGCTGTCAAAGGTTCATCAAGAAAATATGGACTTGGAGGAGACGAATACTTATGCAGTCAATTAGTTTGTGTTTTATATTAGCAGAATTTAGTTTTCACTTTGACATTAGTGCATTGTTTTCTGTTGATCAGTGTCAAAATAGGCAAATTAAATCCATTGTGATCTGACGTCGTGTAACAATGAGATGTGAAAGGGCCCAAAGGCATTGAATACTTTATATAGGCACTGTAATTATTCTTAAGCTGCTGTCTTATATGACTGACTGACTGACTGCTTATTTGTTTAAACAATTGTCAATATACGGTAACTGTAATGGCTGTGAGCATTTTTTGAAGCACATCCACTCTTTTCATTGTAGATGAATTGTAATGAATTAATTAATCATAAATTAATTAGTATTTCAATTATATTAATTATAAATAAATTAATTGTAGCTGATGAAAAAGTTCTACCTGTCCATAGTAGCCATAGTAGCCAGTGTGGTGTTCTACACTGCGGTCTCGTGGGGACGCAACTTGAGCTCAAAAGAAGCACAATACCTGAACAAACTTATCAGGAAAGCCGGCTCCTTCACAAGGTGAACCCTGGACACACTGGAAGCTGTTGTAGAAAAGAGGATGAGGGCAAAATTGGACACCATTATGAAATATCCCCTCCATGAGGCGCTCTCTTGGAGGACTTTTAGGCACAGGCTCATTCCACCACGGTGTACTAAGAAGCCTCTCAGGGGGTCTTTTGGGCCCACAGCTATCAGGCAATTCAATTCTTGCTCATGATGTACTCTTTAAGTTCATTTATTTATTCATTTAATGTACTGATCTGTCAGTTGATTGACTGATTGACTATATTATTTGTCCTGCGTGTCTGTATCCTTGTATTTTTATGTTTCTGCTGCTGTTTGAATCTGATTTTCCCCATGGGATTAAAAAAGCTTATCTAATCTCAACTATTCTAATGAACAATGCAGCATTCCAAAATACCCAAGTGAGGATCTACATTTAGTTTTGGTCCCTGTCTGGATGGAGTCTGCAGGTTCCCTCTTTGGCTGGCTGTGGGTACCTCTACTTCGTCCCCAGGACTTCCACTTTAGGTTATTTCCTGATACTTGATTGCACATCTGAAAGTGAGCCTGGCCTGCTCTGGACTGTCACTTTCTCCATTGTGCCTCATGCTATCAGGGTAGTCCCACTATCCTCTTATAGAAAAGTTAAATTTAGAAGATGGATGAAAGGATTTTTAATCAACAGTTTTGAAAAAGTAATACCAAACACTATTAGATGTCAGTACAGAAGACATCTGCATGTAATTTGATACAAATACCCTTCAACATGCCTTAGTGTGCAGTCCTTCTGGAAATATTTTGAATTCAAAGTGCCCCAAAACGCAGTTACCAATAAAGGAAAGATGGAGCAGGTCAGATAAAGAACCACAAGAAATCTAACGTTCAGACTATGTTTTATTAGATCAATGCTTCAAACGATTTTATCAGTATATTAAATCATCACAAGGGTGGTAAAGGAAAAAAGAAGGCAAAATTGCTTTTCTGGCAGAAAGCAATTAGTATAGGAAACAGATAAGACAAAAAAACTGATGTGTTTTGAAGACGTTTGATAAGACAGGCAGAAAATTGCTATGACTTGATAATATCATGCTGTCCGTTCTTTAAAAAAATGGAGAAGATATCCATTTGTCTGCAAGTAAGAGAAGCAGCAGTAATATAATAAAATGTTAAACATGCTGTGCGTGCCTTTAATTGAGTTCAGAAGTGAAGTATTCAAACTCATAGAAAGATTAGTCATGCGCTCCTAAAAATAAACTTTTAAACAATAGACAGCATTATGCTAACTAGTTACATTTTGTTTAAGAAACTCAAACCTTTTGTGTAAAATGATATGAAAGTCTACAACTTCCAAATGAAGATATTCATTCCAATTCAAGTTTATTGCCATGTGAATGAATCAGAGTGATGGTCTCATTTGGGTCTTTGTCATGGGGGACGTCACAGAGGGGACCCCTACTTCACCTATAATATCTCTCTGCCTGTTTACCTCATAGTTAGGTGACTGGAGCTGTGATACCTTTCACTGATTCCAATCACAGACAGACCAAACCAGGAATGACTGCATATGCCATTAATCATTAACTAACATGGAGACAGTAAAAAGAGTGGACAGCGATCGAGCCGGGGAACTTGATTGAGTATTTCTTCACTTATTTTAAGACTTAATTATAAAATGTCTGTGATGGTCCGAGTCGACTCCACAATCCCTGGTTGCTTCCAGGAGCCTATTCAACTCGGAAGCCCTTGATAACGTACTCAAGGTTGAGCCGGGCAAATGAGGACAAACACAGTGAGCAAGGGTTTATTGCAGTGTTTTATTTAAAGAAACAAACAAACAAACAAATGTCCAAAAGTGAAGTGCTTCAAAAATGAATCAATAAATAATCCAATAGAATCATGTAAAAAGTAGAGGCTAAAAAGTCAGAATAAATAATCCATTAAAATGAGGTTAAAATCTAGGGCAGGGAACAGTTCTAAATACTCCCAGGTGCATCCTAAAAACTCGACGTATCCTCTGCTTACCCCAGATGGGATTCTGCAGCAACAGGAGACGTCCTTCTGACAGGCACAGCCAACCTTTTAACTGGGCTTGGGCACCTACTGCTGCTGTCATCACAGGCTCCTGGCAGGGTGCCACACCTCGCCTCACTCCTCTGACTCCCGCTGATGCTCCCTGGCATTACAGTGGGATGCAAAAGTTTGGACAACCTTGTTAATAGTCATTATTTTCCTGTATAAATTGTTGGTTGTTACGATAAAAAATGTCAGTTAAATATATCATATAGGAGACACACACATTGATATTTGAGAAGTGAACTGATTTTTATTGGATTTACAGAAAGTGTGCAATAATTGTTCAAACAAAATCAGGCAGGTGCATAAATTTGTTATTATTGGAACTCAAATTGGCTTGGTAAGCTCAGTGACCCCTGACCTACATACACAGGTGAATCCGAGTATTTAAGGAGGTCAATTGTCAGTCTCCCTCCTCCTTTAATTTTCCTCTGAAGAGTAGCAACATGGGGGTCACAAAACAACTCTCAAATGACCTGAAGACAAAGATTGTTCACCATCATGATTTAGGGGAAGGATACAGAAAGCTGTCCCAGAGATTGAAGCTGTCTGTTTCCACAGTTAAGAACATATTGAGGAAATGGAAGACCACAGGCTCAGTTCAAGTTAAGGCTCGAAATGGCAGACCAAGAAAGATTTCAGGTAGACAGAAGAGACGAATGGTGAGAACAGTCAGAGTCAACCCACAGACCAGCACCAAAGACCTACAACATCATCTAGCAGCAGATGGAGTCACTGTGCATCGTTCAACCATTCGCACTTTACACAAGGAGATGCTGTATGCGAGAGTGATGCAGAGGAAGCACAAACAGAGCCGCTTGAGGTCTGCTCAAGCACATTTGGACAAGCCAGCTTCATTTTGGAATAAGGTGCTGTGGACTGATGAAACTAAAATGGAGTTATTTGGGCATAACAAGGGGTGTTATGCATGGAGGAAAAAGAACACAGCATTCCAAGAAAAACACCTGCTACCTACAGTAAAATATGGTGGTGGTTCCATCATGCTGTGGGGCTGTGTGGCCATTGCAGGGACTGGGAATCTTGTCAAAGTTGAGGGACGGATGGATTCCACTCAGTATCAGCAGATTCTGGAGACCAATGTCCTGGAATCAGTGACAAAGCTGAAGCTGCGCCGGGGCTGGATCTTTCAACAAGACAACGACCCGAAACACTGCTCAAAATCCACTAAGGCATTCATGCAGAGGAACAAGTACAACGTTCTGGAATGGCCATATCAGTCCCCAGACCTGAATATTGCGGCACTTCCTGTGTGATTTTGGGCTATACAAAAATAAACTGTATTGTATTGTATTGTAATATAATTGAAAATCTGTGGTGTGAGTTAAAGAGTGCTGTCCATGCTTGGAAGCCACCAAACCTGAATGAACTAGAGATGTTTTGTAAAGAGGAATGGTCCAAAATACCTTCAACCACAATCCAGACTCTCATTGGAACCTACAGGAAGCGTTTAGGGGCTGTAATTTCTGCAAAAGGCGGATCTACTAAATATTGATTTCATTTCTTTTTTGTGGTGCCCAAATTTATGCACCTGCCTGATTTTGTTTGAACAATTATTGCACACTTTCTGTAAATCCAATAAACTTCATTTCACTTCTCAAATATCACTGTGTGTGTCTCCTAAATGATATATTTAACTGACATTTTTTATCGTAACAACCAACGATTTATACAGGAAAATAATGACTATTAACAAGGTTGCCCAAACTTTTGCATCCCACTGTATATTAAAATTTGAAAAATAATAATGACAAATGACAATATAAAATACACAAAAGCACAGATTCATACACATAACATTTATGTCTTTTTCACTCTTCCCTGTGCTGATTTTGGGCCAATGGGGTGTAAAAAAGGATTGGCTCACACCCTTTCCCCCTGGTGGCCTCTGACTCCTTGACCAGTTCCATTCATGTTCATTAGTCAATGTATTACCCATGAAAATAATCTTACAGGACATGTATCATGCTTTTACACCCCAGGCCTACGCTGACCTCAGGCATTCCTCTCTACTAAGTCAAGTAGCTCTGCAAAACTTACAATAGTGTAATTGTAAGATGAATTACAATTAACAATAAACTTGCCTGTGTATTTCTAGTACATGCCTTTATCACTATAGTATTATGTGACTAATTAATAAAATACATCATGACATGCATAAGATATGGGAAACACACAGCACATACTGTAATTATTTGTAGTACATCACAGTCCATCATCATATCACTTGGGTGTCTCTAAAAGACTAGGGATAGATAGTGTGGCCCCCGGCCGGGGCTGGAGCCCGGCCGGGGCGGCCAGGAGGACGTGAGGAGGGCTTGTGCCTCCTCCAGACCGCGAGGGGGCGTCCGTCCTGGTTCTATTGGGAGCCACGGGTCGAGGGCATGGAAGCCCTACCCTGTAGGGGCCCGTGGTTACCGCCAGGCGGCGCCCCGATGCCGGTTCATCCCGTGTGGCCCTCGGCCGGGGGTGGAGCCCGGCCGGGACGCCTTAGAGGACCGGAGGAGGGCGTGTGCCTCCTCCAGACCGAGTGGGGGCGTCCGTCCTGGTTAGACAGGGGGCCTCGGGTACAGGGCTTTGAAGCCCAGCCCTGTAGGGACCCGTGGCCACCGCCAGGCGGCGCCCCGGTGCCTAATTATCCCGGGAGCCCGCACTTCCGCCACACCAGGAAGTGCCGGGGGGAAGACTTTGTGTGGCACCCGGAGAGCTGCCAGGAAGACAGCCGACACTTCCGCCACGCTTGGGCGTGGCTAACGACGGAACACCTGGGGCTCATCCGGGAGCCTTATTTAAGGGGCCGCCTCCCTCCAGTCATTGGTGGAAGTCGGGAGGAAGCAGACGGAACTGGAGAGAGAGGACGGGAGGCGGCCAGGAAGGCACAAAGACTGTGGGCCCTGGACTTTGGGGAATCAGTGCAAGAAGGCACTGGGGGTGCACGTGAGCAAACCTTGTAAATAGTGAATATAAATAAATGGTGTGTGGTGAAACAATGATGTCCGTCTGTCTGTGCCGGGGCCAGGTTTCACAATAGATAGATAGATAGATAGATAGATAGATATGCTAATATTTAGCATGGTGATAGAAGCATCATGCTGAGAGTTTTTTTTATTTTTTAGCATCAGGAACTGGGACTGGTCAGAAGTTTCACCCTTTCGACAAGACAATGACCCTAAGCACACATCAGAAACAATGCAAGAGTGGCTTAGGGCCAACTCAGTGAATGTTGTTGAGTGGCCAAGCCAGATCTCAGACGTGAACCCAATCGAACATCTCTGGAGAAACCGGAAAATAGCCATCCATCGACGATGTCCTTAAAGCCTGACAGAGTCTAAAATATCTGTAAAGAAGAATGGCAGAAAATCCCCAAATCCAGGTGGGCAAGGCTTGTGATTTCAGACCTAAGAACATTCCAATCTGTAATGGCTGCCAAAGGGTTTTCAACCTAGTACTCAGTAAAAGGTCTGAATACTTGTGCCAATGTGATATTTCTGTTTTTTTATTTTTAATAAATTTGCAAAAATGTTTAAAACCTTGCTTCCACTTTGTCATTCTGGGGTATTGAGTGTTATTTGATAAGGGAAAAATGAATTTAAATGACATTAGCACATGATTTCAACATAACAAGAGAAGGGAGTCCGAATACTTTCTGAAGGCACTGTTTAGTAAATATAGATAGTTTTAATAATTTCTTAATATTTGTCAGATTTTGCTTCATCTTATAAAAGCTTTACGTTCCCAAAACCCACAGCCATATTTGCCATTTGGAACCCTCGCTCTTCCTGGAATCTGTCGCACATCAAAGCTGGCACTTACGATGTCAGGCAATGCAGAGACGGTGACTGTATCTCCATACTGCAAGGGACTGTATGAATGAAATGGTTATTATTTTTATCATCATAGTGTTTTTATTATAGGAAAGTGGAACAGGTTAATGATTAGAATATAATTAAGGAATACCTGTAGTTTGTAAAAGGTTGTAGCGCATAGTATTATTTAAAAGTTTGTCTGGGGAAAATAAAGTTCTATCTATCTATTTATAGAATAATGTGGAGGAGAGAATGAGAGAAAGGAGCAAGCTAATGGTGTGGTCGAGTGAAGTACTGCAAGTTCAACAGATAAATGTTGGAGTGCCAACCCACTATATCCCAACTACAGGGTCACGGGGGTCTGCTGGAGCCAATCCCAGCCAACACAGGGCGCAAGCCAGGAAACAAACTCCGGGCAGGGTGCCAGCCCACCACAGGCCATCCAGTCATTCTCATTTAATTCAGCCTACAAAATAATAAAAAGGGCCAGTCAGCATTGCCAGATGTCCTGATTTGAGCGGGACTGTCCTGAATTCCCGCATTACCTCTGAAAAACCCAAATGAACAGAAACTCGATGTAGAAAAAAAAAAATCTTAATTAAATTTTTATATTGAATTTATATTTAATTATGTTTAACATGGTGCCCTCCATGGCAGACATGTTTGCTCCTCCATTCCATGCCATTATTTGTTTTGTTTTGTGTTTTTGCTTCTCGCCTTCTCTACAACACACAAATGCTTTGCACTACTATCATATAGCAGACAAGCATCGCTGGACATTGCTAACTCACACAGTCCCCTGGAATTTACCAGTTTTATACCATCTGAGCTACAATTCATTGTTCGCTCCCACAGCCAACACCACAACCATGCCTAGGAAGACCCCGTAGCACCGAGCTCAAGTGACCAAGCTGTCCCCAGGAGGGTGCTCCGGAGACAGCGATGCAAACGAGGCAAGAGGGAAGGGCTCCATACTAGGCTGAATGGCCGCGCTAGCCGACCACCACTACCCAGCCTCTTGCTAGTCTCTGGAAAACATGAGACAAACTGGATGAGCTAAGAGCCAGGATTACAGCGCAGCGGGAAATAAGAGAGTGCTGCGCTTTAATTTTCACAGAGACCTGGCTTTTTCAGACAAAGTCCCAGAATGCACCATTCAGCTACAGACTCACTCCGTGCACCGAGGAAACCGCACTGCAGCCTCCGGTAATGCTAAAGGGGTGTTTGTGTGTGTGTGTGTGTTTTTTATCAACTCGTGGTGTGGAGACGTACGGACTGTTTATAAGCACTGCTCATAAGATGGGGAGTTTTTACTGCTGAAATGCCGACCCTATTATCTACCGAGGGAATTCACTGCTGTGTTTTTGGCTGCTGTTTACTTCCACCCACAAGCTAACTCTGCAGAAGCGCTCAGCAAACCTCATGATGTCATCAGCGCCTTAGAGACGGCTCATCCCGATACTTTTTTTATCGCAGCTGGTGACTTTAATCAGTGCAATTTATGGACTGTACTTCCTAAATACCACCAACACATGAACATTCCCACCCATGAGAAGAACACACTGAATAATGTTTACAGCAACATACGCTATGCATACAGGGTTGCACCCCGCTCCTGATTCGGACACTCAGACCACATCTCTCTATCCTTGTACCCAGCCTACAGACAGAGGCTGAAGCAAACAAACCCTATTATCAAGCAAGCTAAACTTTGGACCCCAGAGACTGAGGGCGACCTGCAGGACTGTTTTGCTCAGACAGACTGGGATGTGTTTAGGGTTGCAGCCACTTTAGAGGACTCTTCTATCAGCATAATGGAATATGCTGAGTATGTGACTGGGTACATTAGAACTTGTATTGACAAAATCGTGCCCACAATACCAGTCAAGAAGTTCCCCAACCAGAAGCCCTGGATTAACAGCCAGGTACGCCACATGCTGCATGCCCGCTCTCTTGCATTTAGATCAGGCACTGAGACGGAGTACAAAGCTGCGAAGTACGGACTAAGAAAAGCCATCACAACAGCCAAGAGGCAGTACAGAGAGAAGCTGGAGGGCTTCTATTCTACTACTGACTCTTAACGTATGTGGCAGGGCCTAGAGCACATCATAGACTACAGGACCACCACCAGCACAATCAGCTCCACAGACAGTCTGCCGGATGACCTCAACACTTTTTACACCCGCTTTGAGACATCCAGAAACAGCACAGAGTGGATGCACATACACACCTGGACCAGAAAACCCCCCTCCCCTCCCCCGGTGGTCTCTTCAGGTGAGGTACACAAAGCAGTAAGGAAAAATCAACCCCCGTAAGGCAGCTGGACCAGACAACATCCCTGGGTGGGCTTTCTGA
Organism: Polypterus senegalus; assembly: GCF_016835505.1. Taxonomy (NCBI): domain Eukaryota; kingdom Metazoa; phylum Chordata; class Cladistia; order Polypteriformes; family Polypteridae; genus Polypterus; species Polypterus senegalus. The sequence continues at coordinate 15,200,769 of NC_053158.1, forward strand.
GCATGTGACAACGAGCTGACTGATGTTCTCTCCTCCATCTTCAACCTTTCCCTCAGTCAAAGCATCATTCCGACCAGCTTTAAGACTATGATCATTGTGCCCCTTGCTAAAAAAGCCCACCCACCTGCCTGAATGATTACAGGCTGGTATCACTCACTCCAATCATCATAAACTGTTTTGAGAAGGTGGTGCTGGCCCACATTCAGAGCAGCATACCGCACTCTCTGGACCACCTGCAGTATGCCTATCAGCCCAACAGGTCCACCTCAGATGCTGTCGCGGCCACACTACATTATTCCCTCTCCCATCTGGAGAACAAAGACTCCTACATCAGGATGTTCTTTATTGACTACAGCTCCGCCTTTAACACGGGTATCCCCCATAAACTGTGTGCACTTGGCCTGCACCCCACCCTCTGTGACTGGCTCCTAGACTTTCTGACTGGCAGGCCCCAGGCTGTCAGGACTGGTAATATGATTTCAGCCACCATTATTACAAACACAGGCACTCCACAGGGATGCGTCCTCAGCCCCATCCTCTACACCCTGTTAATCCACGACTGTGTCGCCTCTCACAAAGATAACATCATCCTAAACTTCGCAGATGACACCGCAGTGATAGGACACATTACTCGTGGGGATGAGGTGGCCTACAGGAGGGAGGTGGACAGTCTGGCATCATGGTGTGAGGACAACAACCTCACCCTCAACACAGACACGATAAAGGAGATGATAGTGGACATGAGGAAGGAGAGAAGACCTCACCGGCCACTGTCCATCCGGGGGCTTGAAGTGGAGAGGTTGAGCAGCGTTAAAAACCTGGGCATCTACATCAGTGAGGACCTCACTTGGACACTTAACTGGTCAAGAGGGCTCAACAGCGGCTGTACTTTCTGACGAGGCTGTGGAAGTTTGGTATGTCGACTAAGATCCTCAGCAACTTTTACAGCTGCATTGTTGAGAGCATCTTGACCAGTTGCATCACCCTATGGTGCGGCAACACTACTGCTATGGACCACAAACACCTACAGAAAGTGGTAAAGTTGCTGAGAAGATCACCAGGACCTGCCCTCTCTGTAGAGCATCAAAGGAGAACTGCCTCGACTTACCCCCATCACGAACTGTTCACACTTCTACCCTCTGGAGGGATATATAGAAGTATGTAATGCAGGACTTCCAGGCTAAAGAACTCTTTCTTTCCCAAAGCCAAAAGACTCCTAAATAACTGTCTGGAGTTTATAACTATGGTTCACCTCATTCAATCTACCTAACACAATTGTGTTTGACTTGACCATCACACACCTACCTGCACATTACACATTATACTTCTATTCTGTTTTTATAGTTTATGCTGCCTCTGTTACTTATTATCTATCTGCCATTTATTATTTGTTTATCTTTATACGTTGGTTTTGGCATTTCGTGTGGACAGCAAAGAAAGAATTTCATTGTTCAGGGAAACATCTTTCCTTACTGTGCACATGACAATAAACTTTGAACTTGTAGTTAAAGAGGTTCACTAATTTTTTGTAGAAAGCCTAGTGTAACACCTTTTAGGAATAAAATTTGCAACTGTCAGCTGAATCTGAGTTTTTGAATCATGTGTGTGTTCATGCACATCATTTGCTACTCATGCTCATGTGTATATTTAGAATATACATGTTTATACATCTATTATTATAATTTAATTAAAGTTATCTATTTTTTCCATCTTTCTTAGTTCCTTAACATCTTATTTTTTCATCGTTTAAAATGGGTGCTGTCCCGATCTGTGATTTTGAAAATCTGTCAACCCTGGGGTCAGTACAATGAATAATCAAAATAAGGAAGTTATCCAGCTAAGTAAATCGTCAAGTTCTGGTCAGCGTGGAAGGAGCTCAGTCCTGCAGTGCAGTCTGTTCCAAACTGAGCACTTCCTTCTGGCAGGTGCAGGCTTTATAGGCGGGGGACTGGACAAGGTGGAGTCAGTTGCCCTCACTGTCCGTCTTCTCTGTACTGTGAAGGCAACAAAAGAGGAATAGGGTTACTGCAAGCGCCCCCTCTCTACCCGGGGTGGTATTACCTACCTCAGATAAGCCCTGTGGGTGATCCACAGACGCACATGCATGACAACAAGAAAGGGTTACTGAGGTGGGTCTGAATTACTATTTCTATTTTCTTTCTTTTTGCGTTTCTTTTTTTTTCTATGAATACAATTATTTATATTTTAAATTAGAATTTAATCTACCAATGGTAGCTGTGACCCATCTCAAAAAAACAATTTTGGGTGTAATTTTCAGAGGATGCTTATTTTGATACAGGGTGCAATCACCTTGAGGCCTATCCTGGCAGCAAACTTTTTTCAAATAATCAAACGCATGCTTAGAAATTAAGGGAGACTGCATTCAAGTTGAAAAACTGGTAGATCCTCTTCACAGAAAAATTCATGAGTCTAATGAGTTGTCGATGCAGTGTAAACCTAATTACTGTATTGTCAGCAGTAAACCCAAAGTGAAATAAAAAATATAAAAAAAAATATTCCTTGGCAAGACACATCTCTAAAGGCGCATTAGCATTTCGTGAACTGAACTGCTTACTGATGAGTTTGAAATAACACCTTGGAACCAAAAGGTATTTCTGTAAGCCCCTAAGTGTTGTCATCAGCAATCTGCTAAGTAAATAGCATCATCAGCAAGCACTTAAGGAGAAACAGCACAGATTTGTAGTGATAAATAAATATATATATCTGTATACTATTGAGTTCCAAAGTATTCTTGCTAAAGTGCATGAACTTCCACTTTTAGTAACACCATGTGCTACAGGGTGAGCTGCATGTTGGTTTTATTGAGCACCGCAACTGCTATGATTTGCTTCCTTTTTAATTTCTTCTTCCTGTTGCGGTTCATTTTTTAGAATAACATTATTTTTTGCATTTGTCTAATGTTAGTCTATTTTTTTCTATGGGTGCTGCATAATATTAACTGCTTGTTTTGACAACAAATGCTAAACACGTAGCATGTGATGTCACTAACTCAGTGACACAAAAGTCAGGCCATTTGATTTTCATATCATCCGAGATTACGGATAAACAAAGTCTATTACAATTAGATTCTCTGTTAACTGCATCCCGGGCTCTGATTCTATGACTACAGTTCTGGTTCTGAGTTTTTGGCATTGAAAAAAGATAGAATAGACTCTCTCTTGTGAACTGGCAATATAAACATGGCAAAAAAAAGGGGTTTTGAGAGGTTTATTTCAGACCAGCTTGGCCCTGACAACTACCTTGGATTCCAGCTTAGCACCTTACTAAAATGGGAAGCTGGCTTTGGAATTTCAAAAAGGTTATAAAAGTCTTAAAATATACAAAACTGCCTTAACTAGAGTGAGAAGCCATGAAAATCGTGACTAGTAGAGACACGTCTCACAAAGAATTCATATAAATGAAAATATTTATTATAACATACAACTCTCAAAAGAGCAAAGCATTAACTAAAAGGCAGTCTCAATATACTAATTTAGCGTTGTAATCTGTAGTTTCCTTAGGATTACAGTATGTTTACCCTCACAAAAAGAAGTCAAACACAATGATTTTTTTCAAAAAGAAAAATGTTATTATGTGTAACAGAAACATGTTAGTACCAAATATCAGCATAAATACAGTAGGAAAGGTCTGTCTAGTGTCCAGTGGTGTACTGATGCAGATTAAGTAGACATTTTTCGTGTGACATGTTCTGAAACAGTCACCAATGCCAAGCCCGGCGTCACAACCTGGGCATTAGAAGCATATTTCTTTGCTCACTTTTCTTATATATTTTCTATTTCTTGTGCATGTGAGGGTAGAATGTCAATGTCTGATCTTCATGGTTGACACTGCTCGCTGCGTTATTGTAGGCTACCACATTGCAATGCTTATTGATGTCCATAATTATCCTGATGCAAACATTGACATTTGCTGCATTGTAAACAGGGCTTATGGGGCTAAAATCTTTCTTGTCTATTCCACTTGATCACAATGACTTTGCCTTTTTGCTACCCACCTTACTTACACAACATTGAACACTCATGCGTTTCATGAGGCATATCACAGCAGATCAGTCGTACAGTGTCCTTATGCAGCAGTTTCACTAATGTGGAAGAAATCATATTAATTAAAGAAAGAAACTACTACTACTACTAAGAAACTTCTACTAGGACAAGTTTGATAAAACCCCTTTGAGTCAGTAATCAGGCAGGAGCAGGCTTTTCCATTGCATCTTTAATTTAACTCTTCAGCAAATGCCAATGTGGGAACATTCATCACAGTAGTCTGTTACAGAATGGTCATAAAGTAGTGGCAGAGGTCTGCTTTATGAACAACTGAACTTGCATAACAGTGCTGAATTAATAGTTACATATCATACTCTGATTGGTTAAAATACATGAGGTGCCTTAGCATTGAGCACAACCAGCCTAAAAATAAAAGTCTTTCTTCCATTATATCCTTGTTCTTCAATATCTCTTGAATTCGGTTCTTATTCTGTTATGAAAACTGTATAAGTGCCAACTAGCAAGTCTCATTTGGTACAAGAAACAGCATTATGACAGCAGGTTTCTTGAACTATCCCCCTCAAACATTCTGCTAGATTTTTTGACCATTTTCGCAGTCTCTTCATGGCATTTCTAAAACAAATGCTTATACAGTAATCCCTCCTCGATCGCAGGGGTTGCGTTCCAGACCCCCCCGCGATAGGTGAAAATCAGCGAAGTAGAAACCATATGTTTCTATGGTTATTTTTATATATTTTAAGCCCTTATAAACTCTCCCACACTGTTTATAAATATTCCCGCAGAGTTATACAGCATAATCCCTTTGTATTCTCTTAGATATTAGGTAAGATTCATTGAAATTATGTATATAAACACACTGTTTATATACAGTAAAACCTAAATATTATTTTAAAGATATTGAGTGTCTCCGATATCACGTTACAGCCATTACGATAGACCACCAGCAATAAATACGTACAATGCAACAAAAATAGTATACAGTAAATGTGTGTGTACAGTGACACTAAACGTATGTATATGTACTAAGTACCGTAAGTAGAAAATTAATTATGGTTACTCACCAACAATGACACGATGACTTGTCCGATAACAATGAGTTTTATTTTACTGCACAACAAAGGAGAGCGTTACAGCCCTTAAAGGAGCCACTTCAGGCGATTGTGAAGCACTGCCGTTGTTCATCTTCTGGCAGTCTTCAATCCAAATCGCTAAAGCAGATTCCATCCAGACTACTGCCTTATTACATCCACTTAAAACTCGTTTTGCACCCTGGTTAAAAGGACACTGTGGCCGTAGATCTTATATTCCTTTCCTACTTTTTAAATAAAAAGAATCGTAGCCTTCAACAAATCCAAAACGTTTACCTTTTCGGCACTCGTTAACATCTTCCGTTTGCGCTTGGGCACGGTCCCTGAAGCAGTAGCAGATCGTTTTGGAGCCATAATGAAGGGTTTGACTATGCACAAAGATAAACACAAAAGAGCACAACTCTTTACACAGCGAAACACATTGATGTTGAATGAGCGAGACGAGACTTCCTGTTTAACACTGCATTCAGCAAGCAGGAACTTAACTGAGAGCTCTGATTGGTTAGCTTCTCAGTCATCCGCCAATAGCGTCCCTTGTATGAAATCAACTGGGCAAACCAACTGAGGAAGCATGTACAGGAAGTGAAAAGACACATTGTCCGCAGAAACCGCAAAGCAGCGAAAAATCCGTGTTATATATTTAGTTATGCTTTCATATAAAATCCGCGATAGAGCGAAACCGCGAAAGTCAAAGCGCGATATAGCGAGGGATTACTGTATATTTCAACGTGCACTGCAAATCAAATTACTTAATTACCATTACCTCTAAATGAATCTCTCACACTTTCCATGTCAACGTCTGATGACCATTTCACATTTTGATCACTATCGCTTAATTCAAATAGTGGCTGTTTCATTTTGTAAAACTGGCCTTACAGCTTCTCATTCACTTTTGGTTGAAGGCTCTGCCCTGCTCATCAATATCCATGAGATACCCTATGGGGACAAAATGTATAGAAATAGTCATGATTTTCTTTGCAGCAGAATGTTATTTTATCCACTAGATAGCAGCAGAATACTATCCCAAGGGTCATTTGGAACATGTACATGTATGGAAAAACAGGTTAACCAAAGTCCCAAGTTACATAGAATTCCTAGCCCGAGAGAACCATGGAGTTAATACCAACTTGAAGAAATCTTTAAAATAGGAATACTTACAATATTACAACAAACACCTCTCAATGATCCACTGGCTGGGTCAACTGTCTATTGAAGGACAGAGGAAGAAGCCAGCAGCAGTGACATCATGGTGGCCCTGCCTCCTGGGGTTCCAGCCACAAAATATAAGGAACAGAACATTTAAAGATATATGGTGCAAGCAACAAATAGTAAGTCAACTGAAATTACATAAAGTCATGTAAATTAATTTTTCAGAAACAACAAAACAACAATAAAACACAAAAATGTACACTCAAACATTACACTTTCCCATTTTCAGATTAGGTTTGTCGCTATTTGAAATTCTCGTGTTGTCTCTGCTCAGACATCACAACAAAATCTCACGTCTTTAAAAATATGGGGCCAAGAAATGAAACATTTGAATCATAAACTCAAACTAATAGATTCTAAACAACATGACCAGAAGAAATTACGATTTTTAAAAATATACAATGAAATTGTAGGCTTGGCCACAATAATGCAGAAACTAAAGGAAAAAAAAGAACAATTTAACTGTAACAATGGCAAATGTAATGGGCAATAGAAGCCAAATAAGTCTCAATACAAAAACCAAAGGCAAATTTAACAGAGTTAAGGATCAAAGCATCCAAGAAATCAACAAAATGTACTTACACCTCTCCAAAACATCTCTTAGGGACTCATTTCCCACCGCCCAGATATAAAGGTGTTATTATATCTAAGACAGAGTCCCTCCCCTTCTGGGGTTCAAACTCATGTTTTATGCCTCTTTTTTCATTATGTATTCTTTTATTTGTGTTAACTATATGAAACCACTCCATGTGTTTTGTGGGTGATTCCCCAAGAGGCGGGGCCACCTGCCAATCACTGCCAGGAAGTCCCCTCCACTCTATAAATCTGGAGGGGCTGCCACAGTTGCTGTTAGTTCATTTTGAATGTGCTATGGAGTTGGTGAGTGTTCTTTTGTTTTACTCTGTTTTTGTGACTTTTTCTGGATTTTTGAATTCCTTTTAGATTATAAATTGGGGATTGCTTGCTTTTCGATTGCCCTGGCTCTTTCTTGTCTTGTGTGCTTTACAGAGTTTCAGATACATATAGAACATTTGTGTGATAATAAATCTTTTGTTTGATAAAGATTCTACTTAGTTGTTTTGTGTATCTAGCCTGGGTTTTTGATGCGATTTCCCCCTCTATTTGGCATTTTTGGAACTTACGTGCTTTGCGACTTCCAGTCATAACATGTGTTAGGTGGTCCTTCAATTGTCATGTAATAGTTGCCCTGTCTCTGAAGCTCTGTTTCAAGGGGACAAGACACCTAACTAAATATATTAAAAATGCAAAAAATAAATAAAATATTATTCAACACATAAGGGCAAAAATCATTAATAATATCCTAATATCCAAAAATTTTTCTAACAAAACATAATAAAAATATTATCTAACAAAACATAAAAATAAATAAATAAAAAATGTACATGAGGCAGGTATAAAAACCTAGCTAAACCCTAACAGCGGTGTTGTTTGGTGCTATGGCGACTGTTGGCAATCATGTGTTTTGTGACAGTGACATTGTCTCACTTCCCCTATAGAAGATTGTGCCGCCCATTTCTTTATCTTCAGACTTTGGATTTTCTTCCCAATAATAACAAATGTACCCATAATAAGGGATATTTATTTTAAATAGTATTAGGCCCTTTTGCTACAAATAACTTAATAGCAATTTTGTGTTCTGAAATTCTGTCTTTTTTAACCGTCTTCCTGATTATCTGACCCTCATCCCTTTTGATTAAGAACCTGTCAGTGCCTTTAAACTATTTCATTTCCTAGTCGTGCTTGCTCTGGTGTTAACTCCTGACTCATGAGCCCTTTTATCGTGATCATAACACATCGAGACTGAGTGAAGTCATATCAAAAGAAAAGGCTTACAGGCAAATTTAGAACAATGAAAAGTTAATATTTTACTTTGTTAAAGGTGGAAATCTCATTGGGATCTACATATCCTCCCCACTCCTCTAAGAATTTTATATGGTATCCATGATTTCCTCCCAGATCGACTTATTTGTTAATTCTGAACTGGTGAGTGTGCTCTTGCAATGGACTGGCTCCTTGTTTAGGGTTAGTTTGTGCTTTTGCAGAGGTTGTGGTGATGGTTCTCATAGGCCATATTTGCAACTGTTTCAGGGCGGATGCTGACTTTTGTCGAAATTCAGGGGTAGAGGACAGTAAATGGCCATTTTAATTTGACTCTCTTTGCTAGAAGGAAAGTTAGCTTTGCTGATTTGACCTTGATTCCTTGCGTGTGCATGAGTAGCAAAGAGCAAACAATCTCTAAAATGGCATCGATGTCTGACAGAAGACCAAAGCGAAGGCACAGAGCAAAATACTGAACTAGACTCTGACTTGCCAGACTCCGATTTTAATGCAAGTGATCTGGAGATCAGGATCGAAAATAAAAGTGAGGTACCGGCATCAGCTGATCAGTCTCCAGCTGATCATGGTGCTGAACACGTTCATGTAGCTGATGCACCTACGCCAACGTTTGCCTGGGAGGACTGCCACTTACAATGAAAAGAGGAACAAACCAGATTGTGGCGTATTGTGACTGTCATTACTGCCCACCCACCACCTGCCAGGCAGCTGGCCCTCTGCTCATTCCTGCTGGCTGTCCTGCCACCTCTACATCAGAGATGGAGAACATGCAGTGTCAGCAGCCACAGCACGCAGCAACAAACGTTTTATGTTGATTTCTGCTTTGTTTGCTTTTCAGAAAGTGCAGTTTTTTGGAAAAAATATTCAGCCCTCAAAGAGTTAAGCAGGTTGTGAAAGCTAATTAGTAAAATAATGACTAGCAATTGAATGAAACAGCCGTCAGAAGTAAAGATTAGACTGGTGTATGTAACGAATGATATGGTCAAACAGTAGTCCAGTGTAAACAACATCAACAATATCACTTAAAGTAATACTATACCCAAAAATGGTATTTTTTTATACATTACTCATCCCATAAAGATTTTAGTGATAGCCGAAAACAAAATTGAATCTCATTTTTTCATTTACAATGGACATAACAAAGTGACTGATTGAACAAGACCCAATGGTGACCAACAGTGAACAATTTCAAAAACATCCATTAAAAAATCTCACATTTCTCATATCATGTAAACCACACATCATTCAACTATTTTGTATGCACATAACATGTTCAATACATGTATATTTTTTCGCTAAAATACTGTTAAATAAATAACTCTAGAAAAGTAGTCCACAAACAGGAAGCCCCTTGAATTGAAGACCCAACTCTCCTCCTCAATCAAATCAAATCAAATGTTACATGCAAGTTATACACACAGCACAATATGTAGCGAAATTCTTAGTTGCTCAAGCCAATGACTGTGTCTTTAAGCGGAATGTTAAAGGGACAGTAATGATTATATATGACTTTATAAATATAAAAAATTATAGGTAGAATTTTAATTATGTGATAAATAATAACTAAATAACCACCGTAATTAACTGAAATAACTTGTAAGACAGTTAATAATAGGGCATCATGTGGCTCCAGACACTTTCCTCATTCGAGATGTGGACGGACTGTGGACAGAAACTGCTCCTCATCCTCATTGAATTTGTCTTCAGGCAGGGGTACCTTTTTTACCTGACCTTGGCATGGAGAAATAGCCATTATTGGGATGGCTGGTTTCAACTATCATTTTCTTTGCCCAACACCACTGGGTGCAGATATCCTTCAAAGTTGGTGTGTGCACCACAGAGCCTTGTGGTTGTTCATGTCTGCTGTTTCCAATCCAGGCAGTAATGCTTCCATTCAGGATACTTTCAATGGTGGATGTGTAGAAGTTTTGTAGTAATTGGGAGGGTAGCCTTATATTTCTGAGGCATCCAAGGTGGTTGACGTTGTGCCTTTTTTACCAAGGTGTCGGTGTGGTGGGTCTAAGTTAGGTGCTCTGTGATGTGGACACTGAAGTATCTGAAGCTATCCACCCTTACCAGCTGAGTGCTGATATAACTGAGGGAGTGGTAATACCTGCAAAGTTTTCTCCGTAAGTCTACAATCAGCACTTTTCTATTAGTCAAAAGTCCTTCCTACAGTTCAAAAGGGAAATCCCATGTGAAGCGGCTTCCTGTTTGTGGGCTACCTTCATTTTCTGGAGTTATTTATTTAGCAATAGTTTGGCAAAACACACGTGAACTTTGCACATTGTCAACTGTGGTAGAATAAATCGTCACAAAGACAAAAATAAAGTTTTGGGGACTGTCCCCGTATATTGTCGTCCAGACAATAAGAAAAAAAAGAAGTAATTCAAAGTCTTGAAAGTAAACTGAACAATTTACTGATAGAAATATATATTAGAGCAAAAACATGTGACAGGAAATGATTGGCATGGTGTGACGTTGCAGCAGGAACCGGAAACAGCGTCTTTCTGATGAGCCGGAAATGAGGTGATTTCTGGGTGCCGGAAGTGACGTCATCGAGTTTGGCCAGAAGTGACGTCATTGCGGCCATTTTGGAACCCGGAAGTTGCAGGATTATTTTTCTTCTTGTTTTCTGTTGATGAAAGAGAGTTCATGTAAGTACCACGTGACAACACCTTATCTCGCGATGTTTTACTCACCTTTAGGCTCTTTGACTGCCTCCTAATCGCACATGTGTGACACAACATACGACTGGATGTCTGACATGTCGAGTATTCAACACGGGATTTTTTTTTACAGATGTTTTTGGTATTTTTTGCTGTTGTCCAGAATTGGATCAGAAATTTTGCTATGTTTGTCCTTCACAACAACATTTTTTTGGCAATCCCTACAAAGTACAAGTAACATATGACAAAAATATCATTTATGGAGTGGAATATTTCTTCAATTACAGAAAAAGGTTATCACAATACAGCTTTCAGAAAGCCAGAGCTTTATGAAAGCGAGATTTTGGACTTCCCATGTATGTTCTGAGAGATACTACTTCAAAAAATATAAGGAATGACACAAGTAATTGTTTAAAGAAAGGGAATGCCACCTTGAATAAGTAAAACACACATTATTTTGATTCTGCCACTTAAAACATTTAATGAGTGGGCCAAAAGATGGTTGCAAGCTGATGCAGAGTCTTCTTAATAACCTATGGCAGACATTACCAGCAAAGTTGTGATGGCTTATTTAATATGATTACTAATGTTGTGATTTTATTTTATTTTTATCTAACAACTGTGGAAGACAAAATTTATCTCTGCTCGTTAAAGTTTTCCTGCTATACTATTTTGTTAATAACTGGCTCTGTACTAAGAAGTGTGAAAGAGAGATCAAGCTACTCCTACTTACTTTCTGGGCAGAAAAAAGCAAACACTTTCATCTTCCAATTTTGTCTTGTTTGATATTTGTCAATGTCAATAGTTACATTTATATTTTAAATCCACGTAAAAATGTTAACATTTTTTGATCAATTGACAGCTTTCTGTGGTCATTTAAAGTAAGCAGAAAGTTCTGTGGAGAATACGCACACTAAATTGAGATGCCTTGGATGTGATTAACCCGACATGTAGTGCTGTCTGCCACTCTCCTGAGATATAAAGATTGCTGTATTTGCACTACAAAAGCTTTTATAGATTTTCTTTTTCCTTGTGGTTCAGCAATTTCGTTGACTTTTTACTGCATCTTCACTTTTAATCTAAACTGTATTAATAGAAGTGGGTTAAGCAATTGTTTGTTTTTACCAATTGAAATCTCAGGATAAACAGAGCATACACATTTATTTCTTTTATGACATTTTAAAATTCATAAATGATGCACTTTTGTTCTTTAAGTCAAAAATGGTAAGACCATCAACAACATCAAAAACACCTCAATAACTTTGAAACCTAAATTAAATTTGGAATAGAAACTTTTGGAGATAGGAGACTGAATAAAAATAAAAAGTTGGACACTTCACTGATAATATAAAACTCTAAAGAATGATGACAGACAAAATATAAGTATTCATTTTCATCCCTCGGTTTTAATGACTAAAATGTAGCTAATCTAAAAAATGATAATTCTAAAATATAAAGCAAGATAACCTACAGATATTAGCAGTTCAGACTTTACAAACTTCTTAAATGAGATAATTGACAATATACGATTGCAGAGCTCCGCACTTCCTCGAAAAATTAGTACTAGATAAGAAAATCCTGTCTCACCTTGCACACACTACTTTAATGATTTTAATTTGAAAACAGAACAGAAAATAACGACCGTAATTTCTAAAATGAATCCTACTGCTTGTTCCTTAGACCTAGTGCCAACTATACAAGATGGATGTTCTGGCAGCAACCGCTCTTAGAATTATCAGCAATCCCTAATGCACGAAAAGAGTCAGTTATCAGACCATTAAATAACAGTAGAACTACCAAAGCCTATGAAAAACTCAGAATCCTGAGCTACCTTAAACAACAACAGCAACATTTATTTATATAGCACATTTTCATACAACAAGTAGCTCAAAATGCTTTACATAATAAAGAATAGAAAAATAAGCCAACATTAGTTAATATAGAAAAGGAGTAAGAGCCGATGGCCAGGGTGGACAGAAAAAAAACAAAAAAAAAAACTCCAGACGGCTGGAGAAAAAAAAAAAAATCTGCAGTGGTTCCAGGCCACAAGACCGCCCAGTTCCCTCTGGGCATTCTACCTAACATAAATGAAATAGTCCTCGTTGTAGTTAGGGTTCTCACGGAGTCACTTGATGTTGATGGTCATACAGACTTCTGACTTTTAATCCATCATTGTTGGAACATCACGGTGCTTTGAGTAGATGGTGGACCTGTTAAACCTATTCGCACCTCTCCGTCAGTGTCTTTTGTGTTGTAAATGTGTCAATCAGCACAGGCTGCCGGCTATCCCATCCCACCACCGACGCAGAAAGGGCAGAAAGTTCTCTTAACTCAAGTCTCTTTTACCTGCGTGCGAGTTGCCTGGTGTTGTATAGGGTAAATGATAAATTGTTATTTGATTACATGCATCTATGCAATATGTATCTTTTGTCAGTCTGGACAAAACATAGGGGTTGGATTTGAGAGAGACAATGACAAAACACACTAATGTGGGTAGCCGTTGCCTTATATTCCTAAGAGATGTGCCCCACAACAATGTAAAGGTATGGTTGATTAAGTATATTCATTCATTTATGTCAGTATTAAATGTCACATTTGAAATATTTCAGTGCCTCCATTTTCATTATTTTCTGATTGGAGAGACTTGCATGTTATTTCATTGAATTTTGTGCAGCTTTCATCCATTTCTCCAATATTCAGACCCGCTTATCTAATTCAGCATCGTGCACAGACAGAGCATGACCCAGTGCCATTCTAAGAATGAGGAATGACTTCAGAAATGACACTTTCAATTGCATTTCTATGCAAGTTTAAAACTTTGAACATGAGGTACAAGCTAAGTCATATTTCATTGAACCTGTCAAAACGCGACATACGAGAGAAGTCGTATCTCAGTATACAGCTGACAATGACACAGTCACTTTACTGGTGATCTTTTGCATCACAGATACATGCTATAGTGCTGCCATCTTGTGGCTAGCCATAGATATTTTTTTGGTGTCGATAGTTTGCAGAAAACAGTGTTCTGACAGTTTGTAGCTATGTTGTCGCAACAAAGGTATAAAGCTGCTGATGTTTTGAAACAACTAGATTTGTTACAAAATTTATATTTTGATGATAATGACAGTGATCAAAGATTGTGACAATCAGTTGGATGATGTGAAACCTGTTGGCTCTGGCACCAAAGCTGATAGTTGCTTTGAAGGCATTACTTCATCACAGGGTGTCTGATATGTCATGAGTGTCAGGACAGCACTATATGGACATTCTGCCATCCACAATGTGTTGTGTGCAACTAATGTGGGCAGCAAAAAGAGATGTGATATATTTTTGGCACATGTGTTTCTAAGCCTGCATTCTGCGTGGTGTCATATTTCAAAATCTCTCATTTAAATATAGACTTTTAGTCATATAACTGGTGAAAATGAAGTAATTAACAGTTTCTTTACATTTCTGAAAGAGTTAATGTAGATAACAAAACCGTTGCTTTCCCATATATTCTTTACATTTTTATGAGTTTTGTTAGGGTTCATTATTAATCAAATATACATAGAGCTATACTGCTGACTTCTGGTAATAAATAGAGCAGCAGTCAATGTGTTAAAGCAATCTGGGAGTTCAAATCAAATTTTCTCAATACTCTCTTGTTGATTATTTTCCTGTCTGCTGTAAGAAGAAGATTCCAATATGCAGAATGTTATTGACAAAGAAGAAGAGGGAAAACAAAGATTGTTTTAGCCAGGAAACACCTTTTAAAAGCCCTCAAGGCAAAAATGTAAAATGAAAACTCCAACCAAGACTGTCGAAAAATCATTCTTTTTTAACATTAACTTATTTTTTTATTCTTACTGAATACAATCATAATGCATCAGATGATTATGCAAGGATTGTGGCCTAAAGGCTGAGGACTGTAAAGGAAAAGAGGATATATTCTTTCTCTCCTCTTCCTGCACTCACAATGTAGACATATGATGAAGACATCGCAAAAAGTATTTTTCTCACTAATAGTCCATAAATTGTGTTTATGGATAAGCACTTCCTCTTTATCCATAATACTGAATGCAGGGGTACCACGGGGCTGTGTGCTGAGCCCTCTACTTTAATCACTCTTCACAATTGGCTGCAATTCTACCCATGATACTAACATCATAATAAAGTTTGCAGATTGCACCACCATGATAGACCTGATTCTCAATAAGAATGAAGCGGCCTATAGAGAGTAGGTCAAGAATCTGGAGAATTTGAGCCACAACAACAACTTTGTACTCAATTCCAAGAAAACAAAGGAACTGATTCTGGACTGAACTACAGTGGTCACCAACCAATCAGCATTAATGACAAGAGGGTAGAGACAGACATTTCAGAGTTTCATATTGGATAACAAACATGATAGCAATGGCCAAGAAAGATCTTCTGAGGTTTCACTTTCTGAGGTGGTTGAAGAAAGCACAACTTCCACAACAGCTGCTGAATAACTTCTACAGGTGCACCATAGAGTCTGCCATCACCTACTGCATTACAGAAGCGTACTCTGGCTGCACTTCTGAGAACGGGAAGATCCTCCGGTGTATCATCAAAATGGCTCAGAGAATTACTGGCACTCAGATACCATTACTAGAAAATATCTTCACTACCTGCTGAAGACATTCCTGTTTAGCTTTTCCTTTCTGCTTGTGGTCATTATTTTGATGGTCTTCTCCCAAAGCTCAGGTTTCTTGCAGACTGCATCAGGCTTCCTCTTACTTTACTCCATTAATTGTGCCATCACACACTTTCCAGGGCCTGCAGCAGAGCAGCAGCCTCACAACCACCGTGCTTCAAAGTGGCAATGATGTGTTTTTAATATTGTGTAGTCTTTCATGGTGTTTAGTGTAATGGCTGAAAAGAACAACTTTTGGTTTCATCAGACCAGAGAACCTTCTCATGTGTCTTCTAGCAAACGTTAGATGAGATGTTGTGTTCCTTTGTTATGGAATGCTTACGTGCACCCGAGCCAACTTTTTTGGATGTCTGTGAAGCTTGATCTTTAAAGATTCTACAGCAAAAAAAGAATTAGTAATTTGCTTAAGCTTTTTCCCACCCGTATAAGGTATAAGGTTGACCTAGGATTATAGTACACTATAGATACTATATATATAATAATATATATAATATATAATATATATATATAGAACATTAATTTTATTTTAATTCCTTTCATTTTTATTACTATTTAATTTAATATTGTTTCTTTGTATCAGTATACTGCTGCTGGATTATGTGAATTTCCCCTTGGGATTAATAAAGTATCTATCTATCTATCTATCTAGTATGTTAAAAGCAATCAAAATGCAGTACAGGTTTCTTTGATCTGAAATACTCCAAAATCCGAAACTCTTAGAGCACCAACATGATGGAAATGACCTTGCTTACCCATGCTGGGCTCTGACCAATGTTCCCTCTAACACATGAGCTGCTTCACATTGTTTTTGAATGATTTCTTCAATTGCTCTTTGAATTTCAAATGGCCTCACAACATGTGAACAATAAGTTGTGGGGGTGTGGTAGTGCAACTTTGGTTCCTGGTAGAGTTTCAGGAGCATCAGGTGTATTAACAATGGATGAAAGGCGCAATGACAGTTGGCACTTCCATATTGTTGTGTGGTAGGCAAAGTGTTGCATCTGATTCCAAAATGCTGTGTGGTACAGCTCAGAGGGAATATAGGCTCTGACACTACATAAAAAACTACTGGAACAATCTATTATTATATTTAGAAGGTGCAACTGATTCCAATTTCATGAAATTCAGATTCACGGAGTCAACTGCGCTTTAACTGGCTGCACGCAAGCACACAGAGGCCAACGCTGATGCTGGCAGGCTAGTCTAGTGCAGCAGCTGAATCCCAGGGACAGTAATGCTGATTCACTAAGGGGTGGCAGTTGTTATGAGCTGGCTGCTCAACAAATGGAGGGCACTGACTGATCAGCTCCGACTATAGCCAGTTGCAGCATTTAACAAATGTACGTCACCAAAGATACTTGGCTCCGGTGTGCTGGCAAATTGCACTAGGAACAGACTAAAGAAAGTTTTGGTGGTTTAAGGGTTAAATAAAACATATTGTATTGTAGGTGGGGACTGGAAGTCTGCCATTGTTCATTGTTGCTGTTATTTAACAGCTGATGCTATTGTGTACAAACTGTTTCATGCAGAAAATTATTACAAATATTGTATAAAATTACCCTCAGGCTATGTATATAAGGTGTATACTGTAGTGACCAACTAGAGAGTCTAATGGAAGAAGATGGAGGTCAAAAAAATGGAATGTAGCACTTAGGCTGTTTATCTGAGTATAACTGGAACAAAACAAAAAATGATGATGAAATGAAATTCTTGGGACACGTAAACTGTTTATCTAGCCCCCTACTGTTTCTGACAGAGAAGGTGCCCGTATGTGCTGTCTTGTGAGCCCGAAGCGCACAATCAATGCCTTGCTACCATAATCGTGCAAACTAAAGCCATCAGGGTGTCAACAGCTCTGGACAGGTATCTCTAAGCCACACCTCCAATCTCATGTAATTGGATGGACTCCAGGTTTGCTAAGTCTTGTCTCCAGTTAGGTTTTGTTGAAATCTTCAGCTGACATTTCTTGATCGTAGATCATCTGAGATCTCTTTTTGGTGACGCATGCTTCACATCAGCAGATTCTTCTTGTGAATAGGAGGAGGAAGAGGTTGGGAATGTATACTGATACAGCATGTTGCCGCACCCACCATTCAACAAACCACCTCAGGATCCCAAATTAGGACCCAAGTGCAGCTGTGCAAAAGGTGACACATCAGCACCACACTAGTTTGAATGGAATAGAACAGCGTAAGGTTTTTTTTACAGTGGCTGGAGTGTGAATAGCAAGCTCAGAATGTTTGAGTCTTTTTTCATTGGTAAAAGTATCTCTAAGCCACACCTCTAATCTCATTTCATTGGTTGCACTCCAGGTTTGTTAACTCCTGTGTTCAGTTAGATTTTGGTGAAGTCATCATCTAATAATTTTTGATTGTAGATCTTCTGAAACCTCTTTTTTTGTGATGTCTGTTTCACATCGGGAGATGCTTCTTCTGAATAGCAAGCTCAAAATGTTTGAGACTTTCTCTGTTGGTCAGAATATCTCAATGCCACAGCTCCAATCTAATTTTATTGGTTGGACACAAGGTTTGCTAACTCTTAGCTGCAGTTAGCTTTTGTTGAAGTTATCAGTTATCAGATCTTCTGAGATCTTTTTGTGATGCATGCCTTATGTCAGCAGATGCTTCTTGTGAATAGCAAAATCAAGATGTTTGAGTATTTTTTATTGGTCAAAGTATCTGCAGGCCACACCTCCAATCTTGTTTCATTAGTTGGTCTCCAGGTTTGCTAACTCCTGTCTCCACTTAGCTTTTGCTGAAATGTATTATTATTATTATTATTATTATTATTATTATTATTATTATTATCCGCCTTGGGATTCACACACAGTGAATGTTTGAATGATGTATTCAGTATGTACAACAACAATGCAGTCATTTGTGTGTTATTAGTTAAAACTGATTGTTCATTATTGTAACTTAGATGGAGATCAGACCATATTTTAAGACAAATTAAAGCAGAAATGAAGTTATTTCCAAAGGGTTCATATCCTTTATCTTGCCACTGGGGTGTTGTTCCCTGAGGATGGCTCAGGTTACTTATACAAATTTACAAATACAGAAACAATTAAACATTGTAGTTAACTGCATATCTTTTTGTACATTAGAGAATAGTAATAGAGGGAATCAAAACATTTTGCTAAATTATTAAAAGAGTTTCTTAATTTTTTAACAGTCTGAGGGCTTCCAAAATTAGGATTTTTAAAATGTGATCCTTTGCTCTGTGGTAGGTTTATACATTGCAATGGAGCCTTTATGACATATTTAAAACTGATACTGGAACAGCTACAAAGTTATGGCTCATCTTCAATTGCAGGTTGTAGAAATAATCTGAATTTGCTCTATGCAGCTACTCAGATGTTTAATAGCTTAGTGTCTGGAAGATTAGTGAAATAAATAAGTGGAAACTACCACATTGCATGTGATTTACAGTGCAATTAGAATACAAATCATCATATTAGGCCTCAAACATCAAGGACAAAAATAGCAATAACAGGATGTGGTAGGATATGACAGAAAGTCCTCCTCTGAACCAGAAAACAGGCTCCAGGATGTAAGTGCACAGTCTTTTAGTAAAAAGGCACCCCAAACACTGGGAGTCATGCAATGTAAATTAGTTATATTAGGTGTATATTTGAGGGAGAATCAAAAAGTATAAGTAACTAATTCTTTAATACTGGTAACTGTGAGCAGGTATACAGTACATAGCAGTCCTATCACTTTTCCACATGGTCTCCCTACAGGTCCATGCACTTCTTGCATTGTTCCACTAACTTCTTCATTGGTGGAGGAAGCTTTTCAGTTGCTCCTGAATCCAGGTCTGCACTGCTTCCTTAACTTCACCATCAGAGTTAAACCTGCAAATGCACAGAGCTTCTTTAAGTGGTGCTAAAAATCAGGGCTGTAAGGAGAAAGTGGAAGATGTTCAAACCATGGCTGCTGTATTGCCTCCAGTGTTGTGGACGCTGCATGGGGGTGTGTGTTGTCGTGGAGCACCAAGACAATTTTCAACAGCATTTCTCTTTTTTGCTGTGAATTGCAGGTTTTAATTTCAGATTTCACTCCCTCTGCCTAAAGAAATCTCACTACGGCGCTTTGTTCAACAATGGTGCAGCCCCACAGCGGAGCATCCAGGTTCATTTGACCATGGCTTCAACTAGACTAATGGCAGAGTGGAACGGTCTGACTGCTAATATAAGAGGAACCCCTTTAGTCACGACTTTTAAATCCCAGCTGAAGACTCACAACTCCACTTTAAGATACCCTGACTAGACCTGCTGATTAGCTGTGCATACTGCATCTACTGTATGTTGTTAGTCATTCATATTAAAATATAAGCAATATGATATTTATGAACTGTTACTAACTGTCCTCTATTCTGTTTCTCTCCTCAATATCCTCACGTGGCACTTGGTGCCACTGCCCTACTGTCAAATTGTTTGCCTGCATGGAAAAGTAATCTCTGACAAAGGAGAACTAAAATCCTTGAGTAGAAGGGTCCTTTCACCTGATTGGCTGTCTCAACCCTGGCCCAGCTGTAGAATGGCCAGTGGTGTTTTTGGGTTATTGGTCAAGATCTCCAGGACTCTGACTAGGCCTGGCTTTTCTGACTTCTTCTTTTCTACAGTCTGGCAGTGGTTCTTCAATTAGCTGATTTTGTGATGTATTTGAACGAATCTGTATCCTCATATGTGAAAGTTGTGCATTTATTAGTGAGTGGTATATTCTATTCTTGAATTTAGCCTATTATCTATTCTTATCCTTTTGTGCTGTTGTATTAAATTTCTGAGGTGGCCATGATAGATTGGTCATCTTGCTCTGTGAAGAGGATTACTCGTGTTCTGTTTTCTTTATTGTATTTACCTCGTTTTTTGACACCCACTACACACCCAACCTACTCAAATTGCCTTTCCCAAGATTTCTTCCATTTTCTTCTCTTCAGGGGTCTTTTTTTGGGGGGAGTTTTTTCTTGTCTTCTTCAGGAGTCAAGGCTGAGGGGCTGTCAAAAAAAAAAAAACAGGGTGTGTTAAAGCCCATTGTGGTATTTCTTGTGTGATTTTGGGCTCTACAAAAAACAAATTGCTGTTGTTGTTCGAACTACACATAAGCCTTTGAGAACATGTTGCATTATGTCAGGTTCTATCTGTTCCAGTTACTGCATCATTTTCAAATTATATTTATATTTTGATTTACCTTCATATTTTCATATTTTGTAGGGGTATCTAGATAGATAGATAGATAGATAGATAGATACTTTATTAATCCCAAGGGGAAATTCACATAATCCATCAGCAGTATGCTGATACAAAAAACAATATTAAATTAAATAGTAATAAAAATGCATGTAAAAACAGACAATAACTTTGAGTAATGTTAGCATTTACTCCCCTGGGTTGAACTGAAGTGTCGCATAGTGTGGTGGAGGAACGATCTCCTCAGTCTGTCAGTGGAGCAGGGCAGTGACAAAAGACTGTCACTGAAGCAACTCCTCTGCCTGGAGATGATCCTGTTCAGTGGATGCAGTGGATTCTTCATGATTGACAGGAGTTTACTTAATACCCGTCGCTCTGCTACAGATGTTAAACTGTCCAGCTTCATTCCTACAATAGAGCCTGCCTTCTTAACAAGTTTGTCCAGGCGTGAGACATCCTTCTTCTTTATGCTGCCTCCCCAGCACACCACCATGTATAAGAGGGCACTCACCACAACCGTCTGGTAGAACATCTGCAGCATCTAATTGCAGATGTTGAAGGACATCAAGCTTCTAAGAAAGTATAGTCCGCTCTGACCTTTCTTATACAGAGTGACAATATAACATTGTAAACCATCTATCCATCCGTCCATCTTACAGATTGAGGGGCCTGTACATGCCTAGCACCCTGTGATTACTGGGACTCTATAAACATTTACAGATAATTTACAGACTCTTGATTTATTTTTATTTTCATTTTGGGAACAGTAGGGGGTGCTGTTGATTTGGTACTTGACCTCAAATATAAACCAAGAAAGGGTTTAGTTACAAGAAATGTGTAATATCTAAGGAGAACACAAAGTATAGGAGAAACCATAAGCACTCAATGCCCTAATGGGCCTATTTACATGTGTGGTTGTCTCTGACTAACCCCTGGAGTGGCTGTTTCAGTTACCCACAAGTACAAGTGTTGTTCACTTTATGTGTCGGACTTTATCAAGACTGTGTCTTGTTATAACTTTTGTTTGTAGTTTTCATGATTTTCATGGGCAAAATATCAAGAAACAGATAAGGGACAAGGATATGAGGGTGGCCATTTGAGGAGGCTAGGGGTAGATTTGTCACCTCTTTTGATTGTGACCTTGGGCACGCACATCGAATAATGAAGTGGCTGGGATGAGGATCAGCAGCTCCAGGTCTGAGGTCATGGCTCTCTCTTGGAAAAGAGTGGATTGTTCCTTCTAGGTGAAGGCGGATGGAGGAGTTCATGTTCATGACTGATGTAATAAGGGAACACGAGATTGGAAAGGTGGCAGCTGTACTAGTTTGTGGTGGTAATGCTGGAGCTGAGTCTAAAGGCAAAACTTTCAGTTTATCAGTCGATCTACATTCCTGTTCTCACCTGTGGTCATGAGCTGTGGGTAATGAGTGAAAGGATGAGATTGCGAGTACAAACAGCAGAAAATAGGATTTTTTCATGGTGTTGGCAGGCTGAAATCTCATGATAGAGAGAGAAGCTCAGCGATTCTGGAGAGCCTCAGAGTAGAGTCAATGCGCCTCTGGATCGAGAGGGTTTGGGTTTGCTGTTAGGATGCCCTGTGGGTTTCTCCCCTAGACCTGCTCTGGGCATGTCCCACTGAGTGGAGCTCCAGTGGCAAATCCTGGATATGTTGGAGAGATTATATGTCTTGGTTGGCTTGGGAACTCCTAGGAATTTCTCAGGAAGAGCTGGAATATGTCAAAGAGGACAGGGAAGTCAAGCCTGCTGCCACTACGACAATCACCAGGGAAAGTGGTCAAGAAAATTAGATGAGATGAGACAAAAAAAAAACACTCTCTGTTACCTTCCTCTGAACAGCATTAGTTCTGCACATACTTGCTTTTCTTCTTCTAGTCCCATTTATGCCCAGAGACCACTTTTTAAGTTCCTTTCTGTAGCTTCACTTCTGATATCTCCTGATTGCGCTTGAGCAATTAATCCTATGTTGCAAATGATCAGAGTATAGAATTATTTATCTAAAATTGATAAGAGGCTTTCCAAACCAAGAGAGTAAATGCGCAGACTTGAACAGTAAAATCTAAAGTAACCAAATTGACCAAAGAGTAAGAAGGAACCATGAGTCTTAAGACAGGTGTCATGACAAGTGGGAACCGAATGAAAACTGCGATGAAATACAAATCCCGGAGCGGACATCTTTACCCGTATTTTAAGACATCAGCCAGGTAGTTAGCAGTAGTAGTATGTAATTAGGAATAAAAACAGTCTATTAACTTCCTGGAACTGTGTGTTTAGAAAATGAAATTTGGCATGTTAAAAAAAGATTCAGAAAATCATTTCTATGTGGACACATCATGAATTTGTATTGAAGTACTTAAATAAAGATGTATTTTTATCTAAAGCAGTTTGTCAATACTTCAGTTCTGGTTGGACTAGTAGAATTTCACAATGTCAGCAAACCACTAACTCATGATTAGCTGTAGTCATTACTGCAGTTATACTTGAAATGAGCTGCAAATATTAAAAACAAAATCTTATCTCTGTATTTGAGTAAGCAAGTGGGAGAGCTCACATTTTCAGACTTTTCCATCATGTCAGGGAAGCAAACTATAGGACTTACGGAGAATACCACAGCCCATGGCTGTGACCTCCCTGAAGTTCCTGTTTGAGACTTAACACATGTAAGAATGGCATCCGTTTTAATGAGAGCAGGTTATTTCGCCATCGCTGATCATTATCTGTTCACATCCTGTCTATGTTATGTAAAGGTCTTTATTTTTGTGTCTTTTATGTTTTATTGTCATTTTTTAAATATTATTTTTTGTATTTTTATACATTTTCTGTGAGTAACTGTGCATTGTCCCTTTAACTGCACTTCCATTCCTTGTGTGTGGTGAGTGGAGCCTCAGGAGGTGGGGCCCCCCTGGCATCACTTCTTCAAGCCTTCTCTCTGGCTATTTAAGGCCACAGTGAAGTAAGCTTAGATCAGGAGATCAATGAGTTTGTAGTTTTGTACATTTTATTTATTTATTTTTTTGATTGACAAATTTTTGTGACTTTCCTGCTCCTGTTTAAGGTTTATGTCTTCTGGATTGTGATTTGGACTTGTTTACTTAGAACAAGCCACTCTTTTTGCCTCTATTTTATTCTGTTCATACAATGACACACATACAAATAGAATACAATAGAAGTACAGTTATAGAGACAATACACAATTATAAACATAACAGAAAATACATAAACATGAAAAATAATAATTCAAAAAAGACAATTAACTTTCTATATATAAAATCCTAAGCCTAAAAGTGCAACGATTTTATGTCACGCTTTAAATCTGGCTTATTTTAAAACCTATATATATATATATATATATATATATATATGTTTGGTATCATTCTTTCCAGAATTTATAGAACTTTAATATGATGTTGTTAGATTTTCAGATTCTTATTCTGTTTTTAAATTATAAACTAAAAAATATGAAGAACGTCCTGCGAGACGAGACTTTGTGCCAAAACATTTAACCACACCCAGGGCCGGAAATTTAAAACAAAGAGTAAATGACAAAGACGGCTGCTGTACAGGCTTTTAAATGTTCAAAGCCCCGTGATTTGAGGATGGGAGTAATATGTTTGAATTTCCTTACTCTTAGTAGGATTCTTGCAGCACTGTTTTGGATATATTGAAGCTTTTGTATGTCCTTGGTATGAATACCCGCAAAAAGTCCTTTGCAGTAGTCCAGCCTTGAGGAGATAAAGGCATGGACAAGTTTCTCTGCATCTGGGAGGGTTAAGAGGGGGCGGAGTTTGGAGATTTTTCGTAGATGGTAAAACGATGCCTTACACACATGTTTTATGTGGTCACTGAAGGTCAACTGTGGATCAAACCAAACCCCCAGATTAGTGACTGAGGAAGAAAGAGTAATGACCTGGCTGTCAAAAGTGAACTGGAGTATTGGAAAAGAATGAATCTGGTGGGGGGTGCCAACAAGGAGTCCCTCAGTTTTATTGCTATTCAGCTGTAGAAAATTGCTGTTCATCCAAGCCTTTATCTCCTCCAGGCGTGTAGTAAGGTGTAGTGTGGCCTCTGAAGGGTTTGGGGCAGTTTTAATGTAAAGCTGCGTGTCGTCGGCATAACAATGAAAAGATAGTCCGTGTCTGGCAATGACATGCCCAAGAGGTAACATATAGATGGTGAACAGGATAGGACTGGGAACTGACCCCTGCGGGACCCCACATAAGACGGTGGACAATCTGGAGGAGCAATCTCCCAACGAGACCTGTTCAGTCCTGCCAGACAGGTAGGACTGGAACCACCGTAATGCAGTTCCCGAGAGTCCAGCTGTGTGATGAAGACGATCCAGGAGGATGGAATGATCATGACCATGTTGGCAAGTGAAGCAAGCAGGAGGAAACCCCCTAGTAAAATATAAAAAAAAAAAAAAAAAAATACAGACCCTTAAATAACAGTCGATTTTTAAAGGTCCTCAAAGTCTGTCATCCTTCTTGGTAATTTGGATTTGAATGGAACTCAAAGTGAAGACGTTCTGAAACATTTTTGGAAAATTTACCATACAACCAATTTCCATCTGTACCCCAGTGTTAATGTAGAAGAACTCTCTTTAGAATAATAGTTGAAATTTTTTATATTCATTTTTCAAATAGTTTTGAAGATTTCTTCAGTATCAGGTCATCTGTTATCTCTATCTGCTTACACTGAAAAGATTTCAGTATTTCTTATAACTCAGAATTACAGTATAATAGTTACTCATCTGTGGACTTTCTCTGATGCTGCTATGTCTTTTTTTTGTAACATTGAGCACAACATTGCAGGTGATCTCACACTGGTGTATTTTATAGCTTAAGAATAACATATCTTGATTTTTACTTGATGCATTATGCTACGTAACCTAACAGCTTTTTGGCTTTCTTAATAGCTTCTTGACTCCGTCTGGATATGGAAAGTGACAAGACCACTGTGACTCCTGGGTTCTTCTCATAAGGGGTACTTTCAAGTTTCAGACATGCCTTAGTGTATTCAAGTCTAACACTTTACATTTAGTTAGTTATTTAGTTAGCCACGCTTCTATCACCTTATCGCCTTGAAGCTGCATCCTTTCTGACCTATGCCACTTCCTCCAGGTTTTCTCATCCTCTCCCTCTGTCTCTTGCTTCCTCCTACACCATATTTTTCCACTTCTTTCTTGATCTTCCTGCTCTTCCCTTTCCTACTGGAACCCATCTTTCTGCTCTTCTTGCTGTCCTTGAGTTGTCATTGTCCATCTTATCATTCTCGATAGGCCTATTTCATTCAGCGCCATTTGACCAGTCTTTTGTCTCAATTTCTTATTACTTTTAATTCTTGGACATCTTATTCCCATAATTCATCTCAGGCATCTTCGTTCAAACATGTCCAATCATCACTTAATTGCTTGGCTAAATGTCCATCTTATGTCCATCCATACATGGCTACTGACACTACTAGTGCATTATAGGCTCTTAATGTTGTCCACAGTTGGATATCACAAATACTTTCTCCTGCCAAACTCAGGTGCATGGGGTCTAAAAGTCACCAATGCCTCTGCTGATTCCATAGCTGAAGAGTTTTAAACTTCCACTGGCATTAATGTAGGCACAAAAACTTCATGGAAGGGGTTTCAATGGCCGAGCCTCTGCATGCAAGCCTCACATCACAAAGTCCAAAGTGGTGTAAAGCACCATTGGACTGTGGAGCAGTGGAAACGCATTCTGTGGAGTGACAAAATCACATTTCTCTGTTTTGCAGTCAGATGGGCAAATCTGATTTGGGCAGGCTTTGGGAGAACATTACCTGCCTGACTGCACTGTGCCAACTGTGAAGTTTGGTGGAGAAGGGATAAAGGTGTGGGGATGTTTTTCAGGATTTGGACTAGGCCCCCAGTGAAGGGCAATCTTAATGCTTCAGCATACCAAAACACTTTGGACAACGCTATGCTTCCATCTTTATTGGGAACAGATTGGGGAAGGCCCTTTTCTATTCCAGCATTTCAGAAAGCAAGGTCCATAAAGACATGGTGGGATGAGTTTGGTGTGGAAGAACTTGACTGGACCATACACAGCCCTAACCTCAATCCCATCAAACACCATTGGGATGAACTGGAATGAAAATTGCGAGCCAGGCCTTCTCATCCAACATCAGTGCATGACCTCATAAATGATCTACAGAATAAATGGGCACAAATCCCCACAGAAACACTCCAAACTCTTGTGGAAAGCCTTCTACAAATGAGTGGAAGCTGATAGGGCTTCAAAGGGGTGTGTGTGTGTGTATGGCATAGCAGGTCCATAGCTCAGATGATAAAGGTCAGTTTTTAAATAGATGGGGTTGCGGTAATGTGTCCGAAGCGGTTCCTGCATGTTACGTGAGGCAGGCATTTCCTCGCTTATGTGCACAGGTGAGAAATCGTCCGCATCTGTAATTGATGCCGGGAGCTGCTAATCACCACACCTGAGCCACATCCCCATTATGCAGTATATAGTAGGAGCGCGAGTGCTGGGGAGAGGAGAGAGAAAAAGAAAGTAAACGAAGGTTAAGGGAGAAGAAGACGGCAGGAAGGAGAAAGCCAGTGCGTGCAAGAGCGGGCAGGTGAAGGCAGGCTCGCTAGTCAGATCAGGCAGCTGGAGGGAGAGCCCCCTGGAAAGGGTGTTTAGCCAACACTCGGTGTGGCTGAGGAAAGCGGTCACTCAAGTTGAGTGATCAAGGACCTGGAGTGGCCCGGAAGGTGGAAGCCTTGCCATGTAAGGTAGCGGGAGCTTGGGACTTGGGAAGTGAAAGCCCCAGCATGAGTGCCTCGGTCGCTGGGGAGCCCAAGTCACGGTCTGATGAAGCCCACCGGAGCCAGGGTCGGGAAAGGCGAACAGACCAGCAGTAGAAGAAGGTCAACTGCAGGCAGGGCGACTCCCCTGGTGTAAAGCTTGGATGAGAGAAGCAGGGGAGTCACCATTTAAAGAAGACACAGAGTTGCCTGTGACTGCTGAACTGCTTCCTGCTATTATTTAACCATGTTTTAATTGCATCTGTTTATGGGATTTTAACCTTGTTTTAATGGATTATTTATTTCAGGATTTTATTAATGCACTGCACTATTTATTTTGAACACTGTTGTTGTTTTTGCTGTTTTAAATAAAAGCACCTTTGCACCTTTATGCACCATCCCCTTACTTTGTTGTGTCCTCACTGATCAGCTCATCCAGTGACATTACTGACGGTGTCAGGTTCAAGAGCTCCTAAAATGGAGATGGGAGCTTGGAGTAGAATCCGCATTGTCACAGGGGGTCAACGGCGTATTAAAGTCTATGGATTTAAAGGCAATGTCTTTAAAGTCCCTGTTGGTGTAATGGTCAAGCATCCCAGTACTTTGGTCCAGATAGTATATCTAAACGTCTTAACTTAGTTGCAGCCACATAATTCGTTCTTCGGAGGGGCAGGCTGTTTGCCTTAACCAGCAGGTCTAGCGGCCACTGAATATATATGTGAGAAAGAACTTATTCTATATGAATGTGTGAGTGTTCATTTATAGTTTGTGTAGATATGTAAAAAAAATGTCTACATACACATACCATAATTTGGATATGAAATAATATGAAATATAAAAGTGAAGAATAAGAATAACAAAGAAAGTGTGGAGGCATGGGGTGGTGGGGGGGAGAGTGGGTGTTAAAAAAAGATTGGCAGATGCCAAATGGTCAGGCAAACAAGCAAGAGGTGACAGACAGACTATAAATTAGTCAGCATGAAGGAGCGAATAAAGGTGGGTGTTTGTCTTGTTTTTTGCAGTGTGCTCAAGATCTAGAAACAGCGGGCTACGGAAGGGTTTCCATATTAGTTGAAAGCAATAAACTGACAGCCAGGTGGTTATTTACATGTATTTATATGCATATTTTTGCAACAGCTCAGAAATCCCTTATATTAATTCTGACTTCAGTCCTCTTGGTAAAGTATTCCATGTTATTGCATTGGAGTTTTCATTGGTGAAGTGACTTGAAGCATGAATACAATGTGCATATATTTAGATATGTTGGCACTTATAAATGTCAGTATATTCAGAACCCAGAGGTGTAAAGTAATGAATTATAACTACTTGTGTTACTTTACTTCAGTAGGCTTCTATCCATGTAAATGTGTACTTTCTGAAGTATTTTTAAAATTAAATACTGTTATTTCAGTACAAAATGTATTTTAAAGGAGAGTCTGTTACAAAGTACAGCTAATCAAAAAACACTTTGGATAATTATACTTTTTTTCTGAAATAGAATGGACTCCATTTAGATGAAAAAGAAAAAGAGGATGACCGATAACAACATTGAAAAGAACAATAATAAATGACCTGAAGGATATGAGCCGGACCTGGGATGAGGCAAAGATCATGGCAATGGACTGGAGAGCCAGTGGTGCTGCTTAGTGCATCTCTGGGCGCAGGAGGAACTCATTCTAAATCTAAGGCAATAGAAGCATCTCGCAGTGATCAGTGCTGTTGACACTCTTCTTTTAACTTAACTTACATAAAAAACACATAGATAGGCAGATGCTTTATAATTTATAGATAGATAAGAAATGCACTATATAATAGATAATGTAGATAGATGTGAAAGGCTAGATAGATAGATAGATAGATATGAAAGGCACTATAGTTAGATACAGTACATCCGGAAAGTATTCACAGCGCATCACTTTTTCCACATTTTGTTATGTTACAGCCTTATTCCAAAATGGATTAAATTCATTTTTTTCCTCAGAATTCTACACACAACACTCCATAATGACAACGTGAAAAAAGTTTACTTGAGGGTTTTGCAAATTTATTAAAAATAAAAAAACTGAGAAATCACACATACATAAGTATTCACAGGCTTTGCTCAATACTTTGTCGATTACAGCCTCAAGTCTTTTTGAATATGATGCCACAAGCTTGGCACACCTATCCTTGGCCAGTTTCGCCCATTCCTCTTTGCAGCACCTCTCAAGCTCCATCAGGTTGTGGTGCACAGCCATTTTAAGATCTCTCCAGAGATGTTCAATCAGATTCAAGTCTGGGCTCTGGCTGGGCCACACAAGGACATTCACAGAGTTGTCCTGAAGCCACTCCTTTGATATCTTGGCTGTGTGCTTAGGGTCGTTGTCCTGCTGAAAGATGAACTGTCACCCCAGTCTGAGGTCAAGAGCGCTCTGGAGCAGGTTTTCATCCAGAATGTCTCTGTACATTGCTGCAGTCATCTTTCCCTTTATCCTGACTAGTCTCCCAGTTCCTGCCACTGAAAAACATCCCCACAGCATGATGCTGCCACCACCGTGCCTCACTGTAGGGATGGTATTGGCCTGGTGATGAGCGGTGCCTGGTTTCCTCCAAACGTGACGCCTGGCATTCACACCAAAGAGTTCAATGTTTGTCTCATCAGACCAGAGAATTTTGTTTCTCATGGTCTGAGAGTCCTTCAGGTGCCTTTTGGCAAACTCCAGGCGGGCTGCCATGTGCCTTTTACTAAGGAGTGGCTTCCGTCTGGCCACTCTACCATACAGGCCTGATTGGTGGATTGCTGCAGAGATGGTTGTCCTTCTGGAAGGTTCTCCTCTGACAGAGTGACCATAGGGTTTTTGGTCACCTCCCTGAACAAGGCCCTTCTCCCCCAGTCGCTCAGTTTAGATGGCCGGCCAGCTCTAGGAAGAGTCCTGGTGGTTTCGAACTTCTTCCATTTACGAATGATGGAGGCCACTGTGATTTCATGCTTGGTTTGTGCTCTGACATGAAGTGTCAACTGTGGGACCTTCTATAGACAGGTGTGTGCCTTTCCAAATCATGTCCAATCAACTGAATTTACCACAGGTGGACTCCAATTAAGCTGCAGAAACATCTCAAGGATGATCAGGGGACCCAGGATGCACCTGAGCTCAATTTTGAGATTCATGGCAAAGGCTGTGAATACTTACAGTATGTACATGTGCTTTCTCAATTTTTTTATTTTTAATAAATTTGCAAAAATCTCAAGTAAACTTTTTTCACGTTGTCATTATGGGGTGTTGTGTGTAGAATTCTGAGGAAAAAAATGAATTTAATCCATTTTGGAATAAGACTGTAACATAACAAAATGTGGAAAAAGTGATACGCTGTGAATACTTTCCGGATGCACTGTAGATAGATATGATGATTACTCACAAACACATGGCACTAGAATCTTGATTATGGGTCTGAATCGAAGGTTTATGACATGATACATTATGCAGATTCTAGGTAGTGGAAACCTGGTGGACACTTTACCAGCGGCCAAAACAGTTTATTGTAATCTATTGATAATCAACTAGGACACGGCAGGTACATACATGTTTTCATGCATGCATGTCTGTAGGTTGCCTTCCTGGCCATCTTGAAGTATGTAGTACCACCCCAAAGCGAGACTGGGCACTGTTGCTAACTTTGTCATTTGTTTGTTTCTCCACAGCGCAAAGAAAATGGATACGTGGACAATTGCCCCCAGTCCTTCTGAGGGAGTTCCTAATAAGCAGTGCTTCCCTGGAGGAAGTCGCCTGACATGGACCAGAGGTAACCACTGAGATGATGTTCATAAATGGCTAGGTGCTTGATTTTATACACCTGTAGAAATGGGTCTGATTGAAACATCTGAATTCAGTAATTAAGAGGTGGTTCCCAATACCTTTGTCCATATAGTGTAGACAGATAGCTATCTTCAGAGCCTTGTCAGACTACTGGCACATAGTTTTGGTTTGACAGACTGGGTCTCAGTTTCAGGTCCACAAGAGAGGAGTTTGTCAGCTTTGGATCTCCATGGAAGAGTGGCTCATAGCTTTCAGGTTCAGAGAGCAAGATTCAGAGGTCTTCGGTCATTTTGAAGAGTTCCCCCAAACTCCCTGAGATGATCCCTGAACTTCTCTTAACTTGCCATTTTCTTCCATTCTTTTCTTCTTCCTTTTGAGAGATAGGGTGCATGTGATTTTAAATAACCGTGAGCTTAAGTGACATTGATGCCAGTAACATTTTCCCTTTTTTTGTAAATGTTAGTATGCCCTGCTTTCAGTGATGAAACCCAGAAGGCCAGGTGTTTCTCATGTTTGTGCCTCTTGGGTGAGAAGGAGGGGTGGGCACTCTCCCTGTTGTTTTCTTCGTAAATAAACAGACTGTTTGTAGGACACTGCCTGTTCATGACTACGTTTTCAAACTGGCATTTTCCAGAGAGCTCTTTTTTCAGCAAGGAATCTTTCTTTTCATTTTTGCCTCAGGATAAATAATCTACAACAAAAGAACTAACTGTAACTGTAATTCAAAAGTGCCTAACTAATGTTATTGTGACTGCGTGAAGATTTACCTCACTTTGGTGTGCTGGGCTGGGTAACATTACTTTAAGAGATGCCCACCGAATTAACGAGCTAATTAAAAGGGCAAGCTCAGTTATAGGACACACCCTGTGTCCCCCGGAGGTTATGTAGCAAAGGAGACAACAACTATCTCGAGAACTGCAGGTCTGACATTGTGGTCAGCAACACAGGAGCGCCGCAGGTGACTCTGTTTTCTCCGGTCCTGTTCAGCCTATAACAACAACAACATTTATTTATATAGCACATTTTCATACAGATAATGTAGCTCAAAGTGCTTTACATAATTAAGAAAAGAGAAATAAAAGACAAAGTACGAATTAGAATAAGACAACACTAATTAACATAGAATAAGAGTAAGGTGCGATGGCCAGGGAGGACAGAAAAAACAAACTCCAGACGGTTGGAGAGAAAAAAATAAAATCTGCAGGGATTCCTGGCCATAAGACCACTCAGCCCCCTCTGGGCATTCTACCTAACATAAATGAAACAGTCCTCATGGTATTCAGGGTTCTCATGGAAGGACTTGATGATGACGGTCACGTAGACTTCTGGCTTTTAATCCATCAATGTAGGAACATCACGGTGCTTTGATTAGGTGGTGACGGCACATATCGCCGCCACAGAAAACCGGGAAAAGAAACAGAAGAGTAGGGGGTAAGTACGGATTTTAGAGCCACCATGAATAGTTATAATGAATTGAATATACAGAGTATCAGGATTAAACTAAAATGAAGTTATCAGAAAGCCATGTTAAAGTAATGTGTTTTCAGCAGTGTTTTAAAGTGCTCCACTGTATCAGCCTGGTGAATTCCTATTGGAAGGCTATTCCAGATTTTAGGTGCATAGCAGCAGAAGGCCGCCTCACCAATTCTTTAAGTTTTGTTCTTGGAATTCTAAGCAGACACTCATTTGAAGATCTAAGGTTACGATTTGCAATATAAGGTGTCAGACACTCCAATATATAAGATGGAGCGAGTTATTTAAGGCTTTGTAAACCATAAGCAGAATTTTTAAATCAATTCTGAATGACACAGGTAACCAGTGTAGTGACATTAAAACTGGAGAGATGTGTTCGGATTTTCTTTTCCTAGTTAGGATTCTAGCAGCTGCATTCTGCACTCGTTGCAAGTGATTTATGTCTTTTTTGGGTGGTCCTGAGAGGAGTGCGTTACAGTAATCTAGTCGACTGAAAACAAACACGTGAACTAATTTCTCAGCATCTTTCAGTGATATGAGGTCTAACTTTACTTATGTTTCTTAAGTGAAAAAATGCTGTCCTAGTGGTCTGATGAATATGCGATTTAAAATTCATGTTACAGTCAACAGTTACCCCTAAATTCTTTACCTCCATCTTGACTTTTAATCCTAATACATCCAGTTTATATTTAATAATCTCATTGCTTCCATTATTGCCAATCACTAAGATTTCTGTTTTCTCTTTATTTAGCTTGAGAAAATTACTATTCATCCAATTAGAAACACAAGTAAGACATTGTGTTAGTGAATTAACAGCATCAGGTGCTATTGATAAGTACAGCTGTGTGTCATCAGCATAGCTGTGGTACCTTACGTTGTAACCTGAGATAATCTGACCTAACGGAAGCATGTAGATCAAGAAGAGCAGCGGACCCAGGATAGAGCCTTGTGGAACACCATATTGGATATCATGTGTCTTCGAGTTGTAATTACCACAACTAACAAAGAATTTTCTCCCTGCCAGGTAGGATTCAAACCAATTTAAGACCCTGCCAGAGAGGCCCACCCATAGACTAAGGCGATTTCTAAGAATATCGTGATCATTGGTGTCAAATGCGGCACTCAGATCTAAGAAGATGAGATCAGATAAATGGCCTCTGTCTGCATTCACTCGCAAATCATTTACTACTTTAACGAGTGCAGTTTCTGTGCTGTGATTTGTCCTGTAACTGGACTGAAACTTATCAAGGACAGCATGTTTATTGAGATGGTTATTTAACTGCATAATGACTGCCTTCTCTAGAATTTTACTTAAGAAAGGCAGGTAGAAATGGGTCTAAAATTTTCAAAAGCAGATATACATCGGACTTCCAATAAAACTCGGAGTCCTGTCACGTGCAAAAGTTCGCTGACGACACTGCTATAGTGAGCTGCATCAGGAGTGGGCAGGAGGAGGAGTATATGAACCTAATCAAGGACTTTGTTAAATGGTGCGACTCAAACCACCTACAACTGAACACCAGCAAAACCAAGAAGCTGATGGTGGATTTTAGGAGGCCCAGGTCCAGAGGGTACAGACCTATAAATACCTGGAAGTGCAGCTGGATGATAAATTGGACTGGACTGCCGATACTGATGCTCTGTGCAAGAGAGGACAGAGCCAACTATACTTCCTTAGAAGACTGACGTCCTTCAACATCTGCAATAAGATGCTGCAGATGTTCAATCAGACGGTTGTGGCGAGCGCCCTCTTCTATGCGGTGGTGTGCTGGGGAGACAGAATAAAATAGAGGGATGCCTCACGCCTGGACAAACCAGTGAGGAAGGCAGGCTCTATTGTAGGCACGGAGCTGGACAGTTTAACATCCGTGGCAGAGCGACGGGCGCTGAGCAGACTCCTGTCAATCATGGAGAATCCACTGCATCCACTGAACAGGATCATCTCCAGACAGAGGAACAGCTTCAGCGACAGACTGAGGAGATTGTTCCTCCCCAACACTATGCGACTCTTCAATTCCACCCGGGGGGGTAAACGTTAACATTATACAAAATTACTGTCGGTTATGCCTGCATTTTTATCACTCTTTAATTTAATATTATTCTTTATCAGTATGCTGCTGCTGGAGTATGTGAATTTCCCCTTGGGATTAATAAAGTATCTATCTATCTATCTATCTATCTATCTATCTATCTATCTATCTATCTATCTATCAAAATCAAAACTAACAAGCCGTTATGAACAACGGTGCACATCATCTCTCCTACACACCTACACTGAGGACTTTCAGCCAAAGAATTATTCCGCAGAAGTGTGTAAAGAAAGGCAATGGGGCCTCCTTTATACCAGTAATCAATGTAGACCTCAGTGTTAATGTTTGCAATGAACATTGCGATGCATATGTCCCTGTTTTATGCATTTGGTATGGGATTCATACTGTAAAAGCCATGTTAATGTTTGTGATGTACCATATGTTGGAATGAAAAATGCAATGAATTTTATTGCCACAAATGTTTGTGACGCACCATATTTTGGAATGGCATAACTACTGGACAGAAACACAGACTGACACATAGACACCTAACCCTTTATTTATTTCCCTCTGAGGACAAATAAAGTTCTATATAGAAAATTGTTGGGCTAGAATTTAAACCCAGCCTGCTAAAGATTTGAGGCATTCTAATGTGCTACTATGCCACTCCATATGTTTCCTAATTCATCATACTGTATAAGTCATGTCACACACGTGTGTTTAGGAGACAACTAAAGGGCCTGAGTACATGTAATTCCACGCCGGACCAGGGGGTGGCGAAATACATTAATTCTCTCTCTCTGTTCCTTGCAGACCATTCTAGGGAAATCCCACCCATCTCTGGGGCAGCCAACGATGTCACTTCTGGTTCCGGTCCTGTTGACATCACTGCCCATACTGGCCTTTAAACTTGCCTTCTTGTTTCTAGTAAACCAGTTCTGTTTTGGAGCTGTCTGTTCTCTTGAATCAATTTTGCAGCCGGGACAAATTATATGGGTGGCTGCCCCAAACCTTCTCAATGTCCATTGGTTGTTTTTGTGACAGTCACTTTAAAGTTAAAAACACTTGCTTCTCAAACTGTAAGGTAAAAGAACTGTTTAAAAAATATCCGTCTGACTACTCAAATGAAGAAGCATTCTTTTGTGATAATAACAAGAATATTAATGAAGAAACATAATGAAATAAAAGAATCTACAATACTAATCAGGCTCAGCTCTGATTGTCTGAGTGTCCTTATACGCTCACTGTAGCTAACTCAGCTGAAGTGTTTACAGTTGCTTTAAAAATGTCCTGATTCAAATGCTGGATTCTTCACAAGTGATTTGCATGCATATCCGAATCTAACTACCATTAATTTTCACTTGCAGTAGAGAACTAAATAGTTATTCAAATTCTTCATTATGAACGGAACTCGTATTACTACATATTGGTAAAGAAGATACAGAATATTAACTCTCGTGGAGGACTTCTGGTGTTGGGATGCAAGTCTGCAACTCAAACATCAGCAAGTTAAAAGTGCTTCTGGTGGACTTCAGGCATGCCAAGGAGCCTCTGAGACCAGGGGGGTTAGAAAGTAGTACTGATCCACAAGGGTTCAACATAAACAATAACCTGGACTGGTCTGACTACACACTGGCACTGCATAAGATACGCCAGAGCAGACTGGACTTGAAAAGGAGACTCTGGTCTTTTGATGTGTGCTGCTGGAAATGTTCTACAAGTCCATAGTAGCCAGTGTGGTGTTCTACGCCGCAGTCTCCTGGGGAAGCAGCCTGAGCTCAAAAGAAGCACAATGTCTGAACAAACTTATCAGGAAAGCCAGCGCCATTACAGGCAAACCCTGGGCATGCTGGAAGTTGTTGTGGAAAAGAGGATGAGGGCCAAATTGAAACATTCAAACTTGTACGGGCTGATTGTCCAAGATCTATTCATGAGAGAGAATGGTGGTCTTTACTGTTGGAAAGGAATAAATTACAATTTCATATTGGCAACATTAAGGGTTCTCAGGATAGGGCGGCGCAGTAAGGAGACCTGGGTTCTCTTCCCAGGTCCTCTCTGCATGGAGTTTGCATGTTCTCCCCGTGTCTGCGTGGGTTTCCTCCCACAGTCCAAAGACATGCAGGTTAGGTGCATTGGCGATTCTAAATTGTCCCAAGCATGTGTGTGTGTGTGCCCTGTGGTGGGCTGGCACCCTGTCCGGGGTTTTTTTTCCTGCCTTGCGCCCTGTGTTGGCTGGGATTGGCTCCAGCAGACTCTCGTGACCCTGTGTTGGGATATAGCGGGCTGGATAATGGATGGATGGTTCCCAGAATTGTGGCATTAAATACCTAACAGAGTTTCTCAAGAATACAGGTCTTTTTATCAGAATATGATACTTGGGTTCGCTTCCCTGGTCCTCCCTGCGTGGAGTTTGCATGTTCTCCCTGTGTCTGCGTGGGTTTCCTCCGGGTGCTTCAGTTTCCTCAAGCAGTCCAACGACATGCATGTTAGGTGCATTGGTGATCCTAAATTGTCCCTAGTGTGTGCTTGGTGTTTGGGTGGGGGTGTGTGTGTCCTACAGTGGGCTGGAACCCTGCCCAGGGTTTGTTCCTGCCTTGTTCCTTGTGTTGGCTGGAATTGGCTCCAGCAGACCCCCTTGACCTTCTGTTAGGCTATAGCGGGTTGGACAATAGATGGATGGATGGGACTTGGTTAATTACAGGAATTGGGGAATTTTGTGTGTATTTAAAACAGACTTATACTGCAGTTGAGAAGGTGCCGGTGATGCATCAGACTACTGCTTGTCGACCACCATGAAATCAAAAAGGAAGAAGAAGATTCAGGTGCCAAGTGTTATTTATTGTCTAAGCACCGTCTAAGGATTCTGTTATTTAACATCTTTTTTGCCTCTTTTGCTCTGTGGAGGCTTCCTTTGTATTTTTCCATTATTTTCTGTTAATAAATTATTTTTATTATGATCGTGTTGATGTCTATTTCGGATACAAGGTTTACTGTGACCTTCCTACTTGTGGAACTTTTTGATATCATTTTTGTACTTTTAAGTATCTTTTGAAGGCTTCAGTCCTTTTTGGGTCCTGAAGCAGGCCAGTCATAGTTGGGATTAAATCCCATTGGGGTGAGGCAGACACCCCTGATTCACCATCTCCTGATCAGGGCACCGTGATGTCCCTACATTGATGGATTAATTTAATTGATGGATGCATTTAATTACCATATTTATCATATCTCCACAATCCATATTAACCTCTACTTTCCCTGCTGTTCTCTGTGTCGGTGATCTGCACCACCACCTGATCAAAGCGCCGTGATGTCCCTACATTGATGGATTGGAGGCCAGTGGTCCACATGACCATCATCATCTAATTCTTCCATGTGAACCCTGAATACAATGAGGACTGATTGAGATCATTTATGTGAGGTAGAATGCCTAGAGGGGATGGGTGGTCTCGTGGCCTCAGATCCCCTGCAGATTTTATTTTTTTTCTCCAGCCTTCTGGAGAATTTTTTTTTTTTTCTGTCTTCCCTGGCCATCAGTCCTTACTTTTATGCTATGTTAATTAGTATTGCCTAATTTTATTTTTTATATTTTGTCTTTTTTCGCTTTCTTCATCCTGTAAAAAACTTTGAGCTACATCATTTGTATGAAAATGTGCTATATCCTCTTATATAATACGCTACCATGGCTGTCCATTTGTCTGTCCACGATTTTAAATCATCTGTAGCTCGTAAACTGCTTGACCTATTGACCTGTACTATGTGACATCTACTGTCCACTTTCGGGGTGATGATTGACCTCCAAGGTTATTCCTCTTTTTATTTTTATTTTATTTTATTGTAGAATCAACTCTCAGCAGTGGACAGCAGGGCGGCCGTGTGACGCATGCGTACGGGAGCCATTCTCATTCCTACCACCTTCGCCATAACTTCCCTTACCTCTTCAAATCTTAAATCATTCTTGAGGCAGATTGAAGACTTGAGTGCCAGCTTAAGTGAAAAATTAAAGAAAACGTACTAAGTAAACGCAACACAAACACGGACTTAATCAGTCTTAACATAAAAAGTAGGCCGCTAGGGTGGAGAAAAGAAGAGCTGCTCAGGAAGCAGCAAGCACATCAACCTCTGAACAAACGAATGCTAAACGTACAGAGAAAGAGGAGGAAAACTAAAAGTCAAGTGTATTCACTGCACGTTATCATGCAGTGCGCCATTGCTAGTAAATATTGTTGTTGTTGTTCAGTTCCCAACAGCTGGGAGGAAGCCTTAAATGAGCCTGTGGCCAAAGGTGCTCTAAGAGAGTGCCTTCTGTAGGGGATGGAGGGGATTTTTCATGATGGCACTCAATTTTGACACCATCTTCTTTTCTAGTGCATCCAGGGTTAGGCTTGTGATGGAACCTGCTTTCTTATAAAAGAAGTTGACACTGTCTGCAATTGTATGTAACATCTTCTTCTTCTGCTCCCATTACGGGTTGCCATAGCGGATCATCTTCTTTCATATCTTTCTGTTCTCTCCATCTTGTTCTGTTACACCCATCACCTGCATGTCCCCTCTCACCACATCCATAAACCTCCCTCTTTTCCTCTTGCCTCACACCTCTATCCTTCTTCCCAATATATGATTCCAAGGTGAAGTGCTATACAGTATGATAAATTGGAAGTACCTGTGTTCAGACTGGCTTCTTCAGAGATTGCTCCCAATATGTCCATAATCGTATTAGAGGTTTTGCATACCAAATATAAAAATCATCTCTTTTAGGCTAAGTATATTGTAAACTAAATGTGTAATCATCTAAAGGTAGCAAATTAGGAATAACATTCCTCCTGGGAATGAAATAATGACAAGAACATAAAACACAAAATGCAAAATATTCCATGTGTCAGAAATCATGATAAAAACCTCAGGCTATACACTTTCCTTGAGAGATGATGATGATGATGTCCAATCAATTGATTTCAGCACAGATGGTCTCCAAACAAGGTGGAGAAACATTTCAATGATGATCAATAGAATGGGATGAACCTCAGCCTTATTTCAACTGTTATAGCTAAGGGGCTGAAAACTCCTGTCAATGGGCTATTTCAGCCCATTCTCTTTTTTTTTTAAATAAAGTTAGAAAAATTCCTAAACCCCTGTATTTTTATCATTCATAAAAGTTTGAAAACACGAAGAGGAGGAAGAAGAATTTATTTGAAGATATAATTTAAACTTATAAAACAAGTAATCAGTCAACAAGCAGTGCAACTCTTTGAGGCTAAGCATATAGTAAACTAAATGTTGTGTAATCATCTGAAAGTTGCAAATTAGGAATCACGTCCCTCCTGGGAACAAAATAATGACGAGAACATAAAAGAGAAAGTGCAAAATATTCCATGTGTCAGAAATCATGTTAAAAACCTCAGGCCGTATACTTTACTTGAGAGATGATGATGATACATTTGAGGTTACTTTAATGACCTCGTTATCATTAGAGATTTAATGTTTCTTTGGGAAAATGAACATTCACATTACTGGAAAAGTAATCAAATAAAGTGGAAAATGTGCACAAAAAATAGTGCAATGGCATTATGAAACTTAGAATGTGTCTTCATAGATCATTATGGATTTTTAACTTTGAGCCATTAATCAAATGTAAATTTTAAGTGAAGCTGGGAGTGACATATGCTTATTAGACAACTGGATCAGTGGTGGATCAATACAAGTAGAGCATCGCAGCTTTACCTCCAGGGTCAGAATGGAAGAAAAGCGAGGCACACTGCTGGACCACAGGTACAGTCTACAAGGCGTTTCCTCAGGGACACATCTAATTGGTACAGATTCATTTTTCAACTTGACAATGGCCCCCAGTGCACAGTCAATTGGTAAAAAATAACTAGAAGTCATCAGTGGGGGATGTTACTTATTCTGTTTCAGTGTTAATAATTATTCCCAATATTATTTTATTCTTTTACTTGGAACTCAATGATGTCTATTTGTTATCTAGCCACCCTTTGTTAAAGCCTCATCGACAGATGAGACTGGAGTCCTTCATAGATAGATAAGTAGATAAGTAGTGCACAATATAATAGATAGATAGCTAGGTATGTGATACTTTATCATTTACAGATAGACAGATAGATATGAAAGGCACTATATAAATAGATAGATAGATAGATAGATAGATATGAAAGGAACTATATAATAGATAGATAGATAGATGGATAGATAGATAGATATGAAAGGAACTATATAATAGATAGATAGATAGATAGATATGAAAGGCACTATATAATAGATAGATAAATAGATAGATAGATATGAAAGGAACTATATAATAGATTGATAAATAGACAGATAGATATGAAAGGAACTATATAATAGATAGATGGATAGATAGATAGATATGAAAGGCACTATATAATAGATAGATAAATAGATAGATAGATATGAAAGGAACTATATAATAGATAGATAGATAGATAGATATGAAAGGCACTATATAATAGATAAATAAATAGATAGATAGATATGAAAGGAACTATATAATAGATAGATAGATATATGATAGCAGGTTGGCTAATAAGCTATTAGTACCTGCTGATCTTTCATACTGTTGCATGAAAATATTTCTCCCATGGATTAAATGAGGAAATTTGGCTTATGTGTGTGTATAAATAATAACAATATTAATTGTAGCTGCCGAAATAAGGTATGGTCAAGCATGGGTAAAACGCGTGTCTAAAGAAATCTCACAGTCCAAAAGCTCGTTTTGAAAATATTTAGTGAAAGTTAAAAGCAAATAATCCACACAAGAATAAAAGAAAAAATAGTTACACACGTAGAATAAATGGCAAAAAAAGGGAAAAAATGTATCTTGTCTTAAACTTAGCTTTTCTTGAGAAACTTATTTCTGTACTTAAAAGTTCTTTACCTCTTCTTCTCTACTTAAAGATTCTTAAATTTGTACATACTTAAAGATTCTTAGCTTCTTCTTCTGTATGCTTTAAACATACTGTACAGCACGTGAATTAAGTACTGTTTTCTTACATATTTACTTCACACACTCAAAAGGCCCATAAGCCGATTGGCACATAGGCATGTGCCCAGGCACGGTTTAAAACCATATGCCTTCCATACCTTACTCAAGGCAAGGCTGTCACTAACTGAAGATTATTGTTTTAGTCAAAGCTGTTAGAATTGACAGGAATATACCAATACAATTCTATTTATAGTGGTTATAGCAACCTCCTATAGATTATGCATTGTTATCTTGTAAAATATTCATGAATCTTATAGAACTAGGAAAATGGCACTTTAATTAATAACATTAATAATAATAATAATAATAATAATACATTTAATTTAATAGGCACCTTTCTTAGCACTCAAGATCAACTTACAATAAAATTTAAACAACATTAGTAAAATAAAAACAAGAGAATGATAAATCACAAAGCAATAATTGGCAAACAAACAAAGATAACTGGCAGTCACAGTGTAGAATTCACAATTGGTATGCCAGCTTGAAAAGATAAGTTTTGTGGGCAGTTTTAAACTGTGTTATTGAATCGAGCTGATGTATATGAGAGGGAAGAGAATTCCCGAGTTGTGGAGCACTAGGAGAGACGATCGAACACCCATAGCACAGAGTTTGATGTGAGGAACAGAAAGTCGAGCTGCAGATGAAGATCTGAGTGAGCGAGAGGAGTGCAAGTCTGGAGGAGATCAGTGAGGTTGTGGAGAGCTTTAAATGTTCAGAGCGGTATTTAGTATTGTATTCTGTAGTTAACAGGGAGCCAGTGAAGTTGAGAGAGAATCTGTGTAGTATGTTCAGTGGATTTAGAACAGCAGGTTATTATCCTGGCAGCAGAATTTTGAATAAATTGTAAGCGATGGATACGTTTTTGTGAGATGCCAGATAGAATAGCATTACAGTAATCTATACGTGAGGTGACTCGGGCATTAACCAATACGTCAGTTCTGTGTTGAGTAAGAACAGGACAAAGTCTAAAAATGTTTCGGAGATGGAAGAAGGCAGTCCAAGAAACATTACTTATATGGGAAGAAAAAGAGAGAGTACTGTCAAGAATAGCTCCCAGGCCCTTAACTTGGGAAGAGATGTTTGTGTTAATATTGTTAATTAAAATAGAAGAATGGTTAAACTTAGCAAGTTTAGATTTAGAGCCAATGAGGAGCAGTGAGCCAGTGAGTCATCCATGTCTTTATGTCTTAGAGACATGCCATAAGAGCATCTGGAGGGAAAACAGAAGTGGATTTAGTGGATAGATATAGCTGTGTGTCATCAGCGTAACTATGGTGCCAGAAGATATTACCTATTGGGAAGATGTAAATGAGAAAAAGAAGAGGCCCCAAAACAGAACCCTGAGGAACACCCTGAGTAACAACTGAGTTCTCAGATTTAAAGCCCTTTATTTAAACAAATAGCTTCCTATCAGTAAGGTAGGAAGAAAACCACTGGAGGACAAGGCCACAGACTCCAAAATTAGCTAGACGTTTCAAAAGTATTAGATGGGATATGGTGTCAAATGCAGAGCTGAGGTCAAGAAGCACAAGCAAATGTGTGTTATCAGTTTTTAATCCAATGCAAAGGCGAAGGAAGATCCAATGCAAAAGGCAAAAAATGAGTAAAAAAACAAGTGGGAAAAAGTACACAAACAGACACCAGCAAGCGGTGGCAGACAGAAACACCAGAGTTCACTTCCGGGTTACATATATATTGTCACACACGTGCGCTTGGGAGACTTCACTTACCCGCTGAACCGGGGGTTGGCGCTGCCCTGTAATTCTTCTTTCCTCTCTCCTGGCAGAACTGAAGAAACCACCCAATAACATCACTTCCAGTTCCAACCGTCAAGATCATGCGTCTTCCTACACATCACTTCCTGCAGACCCACCTATATATAATGCCCTCATTTCCTTTTGTGACAGTTTCTTTTTTTGAACTGTGTCTGTAAAGGCGTCATTTTTTTTTTGTGCGACAGTATATGGGTAATTCCCCAA
The DNA here is from genome assembly GCF_016835505.1 of Polypterus senegalus. Classification (NCBI taxonomy): domain Eukaryota; kingdom Metazoa; phylum Chordata; class Cladistia; order Polypteriformes; family Polypteridae; genus Polypterus; species Polypterus senegalus. The sequence goes on from NC_053158.1 coordinate 15,244,552, forward strand.
AACCTTTGACAGTGTCTCTATACTTATATTCTCTCTCTCTCTCTCTCTCTCTCTCTCTATATATATATATATATATATATATATATATATATATATATATATATATATATATATATATATATTTAGCTTTGTAGACCCACCCTGTAAATAGCCCAGGGTCTTAGAAACTATTGAAATCGTCAGAAACAGAACTGAACTGTGGAGATGTCAGGTAATTGAAAGGAACCACTCTGGGCATCTATCTACTAGGAGGTTTCGATTTGCTGAAGTTCTCGCCTTGCTTGTGTAATAGCGGCTAAGCCAGTTTGTCTTTCTTTGGAGATTTAGGTTTGCCAACAGTATATATACATATATACTCAGCAAAAAAAGAAACGTCCCTTTTTCAGGACTGTGTATTTCAACAATAATGTTTTAAAAATCCAAATAACTTTACAGATCTTCATTGTAAAGGGTTTAAACAATGTTTTCCATGCATGTTCAATTAACCATAATCAATTAATTAACATGCACCTGTGGAATGGTCGTTAAGACCTTAACAGCTTACAGAAAGTAGGCATTTAAGGTCACAGTTCTAAAAACGCAGGACACTAAAGAGACTTGTCTACCGACTGTGAAAAACACCCAAAGAAAGATGCCCAGGGTCCCTGCTCATCTGCGTGAACGTGCATTAGGCATGCTGCAGGGAGGCATGAGGACTGCTGATGTGGCTAGGGCAATAAATTGCCATGTCCGCACTGTGAGACGCCTAAGACAGCGCTACAGGGAGACAGGAAGGACAGCTGATCATCCTCGCAGTGGAAGAGCCCGGATCTCAATCCCATTGAGCACGTCTGGGACCTGTTGGATCGCAGGGTGAGGGCTAGGCCATTCCCCAAGAAATCTCCAGGAACTTGCAGGTGCCTTGGTGGAAGAGTGGGGTAACATCTCACAGCAAGAACTGACAAATCTGGTCCAGTCCATGAGGAGGAGATGCACTGCAGTACTTCAAGCAGCTGGTGGCCACATATATACAGTGCATCCGGAAAGTATTCACAGCGCATCACTTTTTCCACATTTTGTTATGTTACAGCCTTATTCCAAAATGGATTAAATTCATTTTTTTACTCAGAATTCTACACACAACACCCCATAATGACAACGTGAAAAAAATTTACTTGAGGTTTTTGCAAATTTATTAAAAATAAAAAAACTGAAAAATCACATGTACATAAGTATTCACAGCCTTTGCGCAATACTTTGTCAAGGCACCTTTGGCAGCAATTACAGCCTCAAGTCTTTTTGAATATGATGCCACAAGCTTGGCACACCAATTCTTGACCAGTTTTGCCAATTCCTCTTTGCAGCACCTCTCAAGCTCCATCAGGTTGTGGTGCACAGCCATTTTAAGATCTCTCCAGAAATGTTCAATCAGATTCAAGTCTGGGCTCTGGCTGGGCCACTCATGGACATTCACAGAGTTGTCGTGAAGCCACTCCTTTGATATCTTGGCTGTGTGCTTTGGGTCGTTGTCCTGCTGAAAGATGAACCGTCGCCCCAGTCTGAGGTCAAGAGCGCTCTGGAGCACCACCATGCTTCACTGTAGGGATGGTATTGGCCTGGTGATGAGCGGTGCCTGGTTTCCTCCAAACGTGACGCCTGGCATTCACACCAAAGAGTTCAATCTTTGTCTCATCAGACCAGAGAATTTTCTTTCTCATGGTCTGAGAGTCCTTCAGGTGCCTTTTGGCAAACTCCAGGTGGGCTGCCATGTGCCTTTTACTAAGAAGTGGCTTCCGTCTGGCCACTCTACTATACAGGCCTGATTGGTGGATTGCTGTAGAGATGGTTGTTCTTCTGGACGGTTCTCCCCTCTCCACAGAGGACCTATGTAGCTCTGACAAAGTGACCATCGAGTTCTTGGTCACCTCCCTGACTAAGACCTTTCTCCCCCGATCGCTCGGTTTAGATGGCCGGCCAGCTCTAGGAAGAGTCCTTGTGGTTTTGAACTTCTTCCACTTACGGATGATGGAGGCCACTGTGCTCATTGGGACCTTCAAAGCAGTAGAAATTTTTCTGTAACCTTCCCCAGATTTGACAATCCTGTCTCGGAGGTCTACAGACAATTCCTTTGACTTCATGCTTGGTTTGTGCTCTGACATGAACTGTCAACTGTGGGACCTTCTATAGACAGGTGTGTGCCTTTCCAAATCATGTCACATCAACTGAATTTACCACAAGTGGACTCCAATTAAGCTGCAGAAACATCTCAGGGATGATCCGGGGAAACAGGATGCACCTGAGCTCAGTTTGGAGCTTCATGGCAAAGGCTGTGAATACTTATGTACATGTCATTTCTCAGTTTTTTTATTTTTAATAAATTTGCAAAAATCTCAAGTAAACTTTTTTCACGTTGTCATTATGGGGTGTTGTGTGTAGAATTCTGAGGAAAAAAATGAATTTAATCCATTTTGAAATAAGGCTGTAACATAACAAAATGTGGAAAAAGTGATGTGCTGTGAATACTTTCCGGATTCACTGTATAACAGAGACATATTCACTGCATGGTGCACTGCAAATGTTAATGCTGAGGTCTAAGTGGATTACTTAGATTTCCACCTATCTTAGACAGGTAGCACCTTGCTTTAAAAAAAGGACAAGTGTCTGTGTGTCTGTGTATTAGAACATTAGAACATTCTAGAAGAGAAAAGGCCATTCAGCCCAACAAAGCCCACCAGTCCTATCTACTTAATTCTTCTAAAAAAACATCAAGTCGAGTTTTGAAAGTCCCTAACGTCTTACTGTCTACCACACTACTTGGTAGCTTATTCCAAGTGGCTATCATTGTTTTTGTAAAGAAAAACTTCCTAATGTTTGTGCGAAATTTACCCTTAACAAGTTTCCAACTGTGTCCCCGTGTTCTTGATGAACTCATTTTAAAATAACAGTCTCGATCCACTGTACTAATTCCCTTCATTATTTTAAACACTTCAATCATGTCACCTCTTAATCTTCTTTTGCTTAAACTATAAAGGCTCAGCTCTTTTAATCTTTCCTCATAACTCATCTCCTGTAGCCCTTGAATCAGCCCAGTCACTCTTCTCTGGACCTTTTCTTGTGCTGTTATGTCCTGTTTGTAGCCTGGAGACCAAAACTACATACAGTACTCCAGATGAGGCCTCACCAGTGCATTATAAAGCTTGAGCAGAACCTCCTGGGACTTGTACTCCACACATCAAGGCGCTATATAACCTAACATTCTGTTTGCCTTCTTAATGACTTCTGGAAGTTGATAGCTTAGAGTCCACTGTGACTTTCTCACACTATTTGTGTGTCCATCTGGTTGCTGTGCCTCTGTTATTCCAACAGGTGGTGCATCACAAACATCTGTAGCAATAAAATGCATTGTATTTGCCATTTCAACAGATTGCATATCACAAACATTAACACTGCTTTTGTAAATCCTATACCCAAAAGTATATACAGGAAAAATATGAATTGCATGGTGCATTGCAAACCTTAATGCTGAAGTATACTTTGATTACTTAGATTCCAACCCATTTTAGATAGGTAGCATGAGCTTTAATAGAAGGATAAGTGTTTGTGTGTCTGTCTGGTTATTATGTGTCTGTCATTCCAACAGATGCCACATCACAAACATCTCTATTAATGAAATACATTACATTTTTGCCTTTCCAACAGATGGCACATTACAAAGATTAACACTGCTTTTACAAATCCCATGCCAAAATAGTTATAACAGAGGTGTATGAATATATTGGTGCACTGCAAACTTTAACACTGAGGTTTGTGTTGATTACTTAGATTTCAACCTGTCTTTGACAGTTAGTAAAGCTAATTCACTTTAATAAAAGGATGTGTGTCAGTCTGGTCGCTATGTGCCTGTCATTACAACAGATGTTGCATTACAAACATTAACACTGCTTTTACATATCATGCACCACATAGCAACAGAAACATTTGCATTGTTTTTGTCATTTCAATAGACGGTGCATCATAAAGATTTGAATCAACGCATTTTTAAAAATGTTTGTGATGTGCCAACCGTTGGAATGATAAATGCAATGCATTTTATTACTACATACATTTCAAAATACATTCCTATAGATGGTGCACTGCAAACATTAATGCTGAAATCTATGTTGATTACTTAGATTTCAACCCATCTTAGATGGGTAGCACAGCTAGTTTATAGAGATAAAATGCATCGCATTTTTCTTTCCAACAGATGGTGCATCATAAACATTAGCACTGCTTTTACGAGGGCGGCACAGTGGTGCAGTGGTAGCGCTGCTGCCACACAGTTAGGAGACCTGGGTTTGCTTCCCGGGTCCTCCCTGCATGGAGTTTGCATGTCCTCATGTCTGTGTGGGTTTTCTCCGGGTGCTCCGGTTTCCTCCAACAGTCCAAAGACATGCAGGTTAGGTGAAATTGGCGATCCTAAATTGTCCCTAGTGTGTGTTTGGTGTGTGGGTGTGTGTGTTCCCTGCAGTGGTCTGGTGTCCTGCCCAGGGTTTGTTTCCTGCCTTGTGCCCTGGGATTGGCTCCAGCAGACTCCTGTGACCCTGTAGTTAGGGTATAGCGGGTTGGATAATGGATTGATGGACTGCATTTACGAATCTCATACCTAATGGCATATAACAGAGAAGTATGCATTGCATTTGTCATTCTAATAAATGGCACATCACAAACATTTGTGGTTTCATTACTACAAATGTTTGAGGTGCCATCTGTTGGAATGGTAAATGCAATACATTTCATTGCTACATGCAGTACAAAATACATTCCAATAGATGGCGCATTGAAAATGCAAGAATATATTTGTGGAGTCATAGACAATACAATGAGGTGGTTAGAAAGTGAAGGGGTCTGAAGACTCTGAATCCACTGCACATGAAATATTTGATCAGCCTGCGCTTATGATGGGCTGTTGACATTTGCACCCTGAATTTCATTAGTACAGTCTTTGGGGGAAAAAAAATTTGCAAATTGATTCTCATTTATATTCATTTTATTTTAGTATTGTTGTTATTTTACTTTGTAAACTTGTTTATCTACATGCATAACAGTAATTGTAATTTTCATGAGACATTTATCAAATTTAATAAAATAATTATTTTCCCCATTAGATAATGAAAGGGAGCAAGAGATAAAAGGCAGCTATTACAGTTAATTATAATGATTAAAAATGTCATGTAAATTTCGATATGTGATGCGGTATGCAAGGAGTGTCTCTTTGAAAAATTAGATTAGATATTGTTGAAAAAAGTGGTCAAAAACAAATGACTTTAAATGGTTCATAATTCACTGCTTTTGAATACATTGAGTCTAATATCATTCTGTGGTTTGAGATTGTCTTCACTTAAAATATGTTTTATTAAATAAATATTTGAGCAGTCTATTCGTTTAGTGGTTACTAATGATGCTTTTAGCATTGATGTACATGCTGCGCAGCACAATGAAAGAATGGCATTTTTCTACAAATTGAAGTAATTATATTTGCATTATTTATTACTTCAAACCAGAAGAGTTTTTGCCTTTAAAAAAAAAGCACAAACTGAGCAGACAGAGAAAAATAATTAGGGTTTCATTTAAATTTAAAATTGATTTTTGTCTCTCATTTCTGTTTGCTAGCACCAGTCAGTGTTTTACTTAATGAGAGAAAGTTTATGGGTCTATTCCCACACTTTAAGATTAACACACGCTTACATATAGGGATCCTATCCAGACAAAGTCTCAGTCTCAGTGACAGTCTCAATTGTCACTCACTCTTCAATATTCTACATAGGACCCCCTTCACATAAATACATTGTCACACAGTAGTATCACCCCAGGACGAGAGGGGGCGCTGTCTCAAACAGTCTTGCCTCTTTCTCACCTCACAGCCTTGAGAAACCGCCCCTTGAGGGTATGATACTGAAGTGAAGGAAGCTCCGCCCCTTCCAGGCCACACCATATAAAAGGATAAGGTTGTGTCTCACTTTTATGTTGACCCTGCCCCTTCCAGGCCACAAAAGCCCCACCCCTTCCATACCACACAATATAAAAGGATAAAGTTGTGTCTCATCTTTATGTCAACCCAGCTTTGTGCCCCGCCCCTTCCATGCCACAAAGCCCCACCACTTCCCAGGCCACAAAACATAAAAGGAGAAGGATGTGTCTCATTTTTATGTTGACCCTGCTTTTGTGCTGAGCCAAGCCAGAAACGCTTGTTTGATGTTTCAGAGAGATGACTACCTTAGTGACAAAGAAGGCACATTAAGGCACATACTGTAATTTTCTGCTTTTCCATTCTAATTAAATGGGGGTTTCCCTGGTTGGCACCCTCATTTTGCCCCACTTTAGCATATAAGAGTGATGCCAAATGCCTGTCACTCCTAGTACTCTACGTAGGGACTCGCTATCACCAGCATTAACCCCTGACCCTTGATACCCTGCAGGTAAGAAAGCAGCAGTATTCCCACACTGGGTTCCCTAATATTTACTTCAGTCACTTAAGAGATAACGACAAAGTATAGAAACACAAAAGCAATTTAGCAATTATTAAAGAAATACCAAATAGAAGAAGATATAATAAAAAATAAATCAGACAGTAAAGTCTGGCTGTTTATAGTCTTATAAAAGCTTATTGAAAAATTAGCAATGTCAGGAGTGGATGTTGGCCTGGTCGACTTTTAGGTTTAGCGATCAGCTTTACGCATAGGTTATATTCTCTGATATTCAATTCAGATCGTCTTGTGTCTTGATCTCTGACATCGATTCTTATGATATTCCACTTTCCATATCTCATCCTCTGGTCCTTCGGACAAGCCATATTTGTGTTAAAATTTCATGTGGGGCTTCGGGACATTTGACATTCTGCACGTTTGATTGGCTGGTTGTCCTCATGATGGAAGACTCCGTTCAAAGTCTTTGATCTTTTGAAGAACCTGCATCCTGCTTTGCTATCCCAGGTTATAAATTAATTGAAAACAGCTCTGGTCCATACTTACTTTCCATATTCAAGTTATATATTACAAGGCTAATACAGGAAGAATGTATGGGAGAGAATAATTTTCAATGTGAATTGCCGGTGTGGTTAAATTTCCTGTAAGAAGAATCCTGTAAATTCAATTCACCCTGGTATGACTGAACAAATATTAAAGCTTTATATAAGCATTCTGCGGTTTCAAAAATTAAAGATTTTCTACTCTTTCTCTCAAATTTTTAAAAAAATAGTAGCTATACAACTTCACTCCCACTTATCTCATAATAATCTATATGAAGAGTTCCAGTCTGGTTTTCGCCCCCTCCATACTACAGAAACGGCACTTGACCTTCTTATGGCTGCTGACTCTGGTTTAATTACTATTCTCACCTCCTTGATCTAAGTGCGGCCATTGATACTATTTGTCATACCACTCTCCTTAATAGATTATCTTTGATTGGCATTACCCACACTCCACTAGATTGGTTCAGATGCTACTTCTCAGGCCGCACTCGGTTCATTCAGCTTAAAACGTTCTCATCCAAACCCACCGCTGTTACCGCTGGGGCCTTTTCTTTTTATTATTTACCTTCTTCCCCTTGGCAATATCTTTTGTAAATATAACATTACAGTGGAACCTCGGTTTACGAGTAGATAGATAGATAGATAGATAGATAGATAGATAGATAGATAGATAGATAGATAGATAGATAGATAGATAGATAGATAGATAGATACGAGTAACTTGGTTTACGAGTGTTTTGCAAGACGAGAAAATTTTTTAATAAATTTTGACTTGATAAACGAGCGATGTCTTGCAATACGAGCAGTATGGATACACTTTGTCTGCTGAGCGTCATGTGATCACAACTGAGCTGATGGTTCTTCTCTCTCTCTCCTTATCTCGCTCGCTTGCCCAGCGCATCTCTCTTTCTCCTTATCTTGCTTGCTTACTCGCCCAGCGCATCTCTCTGTTTACAGCGCGTCTCTCTCTCTCTCCTTATCTCGCTTGCTCGCCCAGCGCGTCTCTCTGTTTACAGCGCGTCTCTCTCTCTCTCTTTATCTCGCTCGCCCAGCGCGTCTCTCTGTTTACTACAGCATTGTGACTGTGTGTGTGTGTGCACTGTGAAGTGCGAGTCCCCATCTTGCTCCCCAAAACACGAAGCTGAGTCTCAGTATTTTAACACTAGCTTTATTCAGCTTGAAACAGCAACAGCACTGTTATTTATTGCAGCAGGATCTTTATAATGTTCCTTGTATGACCCATTGACGACAGGCACTTTGAGCATGTCTGCAATCTTTTTGGATGCGCTTATACAGCGCTGGGAGACTGCGATTGCTTTGGGACACTCTTCCGCGTGTCGTCCTGTTGGGTGGAATCCCACATGAGTTTAGAAACTCACACCAGCCATGATTCTTTTTAAAGGTAAAGTGCAGGTTAATTTGTATTATGTATTTTACTTTATATTTTGTATTAATCATTTTTATATGAATAGTTTTGGGTTGTGGAACGAATCATCTGAGTTTCCATTATTTCTTATGGGGAAATTCGCTTTGATATACGAGTGTTTTGGATTGCGAGCACGTTTCCGAAACGAATTATGCTCGCAAACCGAGGTTCCACTGTAATTATTACTGTTATGCTGATGACACCCAGCTCTACCTTGCCAGTAAACCCACCTCTTCTTATCCACCATCTTTGCTTATTGACTGCATTGCTAAAATTAAATCCTGGTTTTCTTCAAATTGTCTTAAATTAAACAGTGGCAAAACTGAGGTTCTCCTCATTAGTACAAAATCATCATTATCCAAAGCTGATAATCTTTCACTGGCTGCTGATAACTCCTTTGTTTCCCCTTCACCTCAGGTCAAGAGCCTGGGTGTCATCCTTGATAGTACTCTATCTTTCCATTCTCACACTAATAACGTCACCCGGTCTGCTTACTTCTACCTACGTAATGTTAATCACATCCGCCCCTCCCTCACCCCCCATACCACTGCCATCCTTGTTCACAGTCTTGTTACTTCTCTTCTGGACTACTGTAATTCACTCCTCTTTAGTCTATCTAATAAATCTCTCCATAAGCTTCAACTAGTCCAGAATTCTGCTTCTTGCATCATTCCTCGAACCCCGTCTATTTACCATATTACTCCGGTCTTGCAGCAGCTTCATTGGCTCCCAATTTGATTTTAAAATTCTGCTATTAACATTTATAGCCATTCATAACCTCGCTCCTCCATATCTGTCTGACCTTCTTCATGTTGCCATTCCCTCCTGTAACCTTAGATCCTCTTCCTCCATCCATCTGACCTTCCCTCTCACCCATCTAACCACCATGGGAAGCGTAGCATTCAGCCTTCCTGCTCCCAAGCTCTGAAACTCACTGCCTACTGAGCTTAGAAATATCGAATCATTTTCAACCTTCAAATGTAAACTTAAAACCCAGTTGTTTAAAATGGCTTTTTTCTATGGCTTTGTTTGGTTTTAATTTTTACCTCTATGATTACAGTGGCTTTGTTTGGATTTTAATTTTCAGGGTGGGCACATTTTCTGATGTTTTGCTCAAGTTGTTTATTTTAATTGTCTCGCTGTTTTTTGATTTATTGTTTTAAACAGCAGTATTCTCAGTGCCCCTTATTAGCAATAAAAGTGATAAAAGATTATTATTATTTAGCTTGTTTCCATTTATTATTAATCCATCCATCCATCCAGTTTCTAACCCGCTGAATCGAATACAGGGTCACGGGGACTGCTGGAGCCAGTCCCAGACCAACACAGGGCACAAGGCAGGAACCAATCCTGGGCTAGGAGCATGCCAACCCACCACAGACACTAACAAGTCATGAAATTAAATTATTGCCAAGGATTGTTTTCTAATTAATCAACTGGTTTGGAACAAAAACCTGCAGCCACTGTGGTACTCCAGGACTGAATTTGCCCACCCCTGCGCTATATCCTAACTACTGGGTCACGGGGGTCTGCTGGAGCCAATCCCAGCCAACATAGGGCACAAGGCAGGAAGCAAACCCTGGGCAGGGCGTTAGCCCACCGCAGAAGTTTGCATGATTTAGAGCATGAAAATACTCGTTTGGCAAAAATCAGGAAATGGGTAATCCAAAAAATAAACTCTTGGCGTATGCAGATTTCAATTTACCCTCCATAAATCACAATCAGGCGCAGTGGTAGCGCTACTGCCTCGCAGTGAGGAGACCCGGGTTCACTTCCCGGGTCCTCCCTGCGTGGAGTTTGCATGTTCTCCCCGTGTCTGTGTGGGTTTCCTCCCACATTCCAAAGACATACAGGTTAGGTGCATTGGCGATCCTAAATTGTCCCTAGTGTTTGTGTGTGTGTCCTGCGGTGGGCTGGCGCCATGCCCGACGTTTGTTCCTGTCTTGCGCCCTGTGTTGGCTGGGATTGGCTCCAGCAGACCCCCATGACCCTGTGTTAGGATATAGCGGGTTGGAAAATGACTGACTGACATAATTATCTTGTAAATGTGCATCCGTGAACAGGCCTCAAACCCCACCTGGTTCCACCCTGAAACAACCATATATGGACAATGCTAATCAACCTCATGCATATTTAATCATGATGCTGCAGACCTTCATTGGTGGGCAGAGAAGTCACATGATGCATCCAGAAGTTCTCATCTCTAAATTAAAGGCACACAAAGAACCTTTGTTTGGTACCCTAAGTGCGGATGTTAGCAATAAGCACAAATATGTTCAATAGCAGTAAGTTATTGCTGCTGTGAATGCCGTGAGCTCCAGCCACATCATGCCTGAAATAAAAGAAAAAGATCCGATCCCTGGCAACAAAGTGGACCGCTAGTCACCAGCAGAGTGTGCATTTAACGGGAGGAGAAAAAAAACACATCTACACTCTCGGATTTTGATCAGTGAATGACATCTGTAATTGGAGATGACTCTTTATGCAGCATTAGTTGTGACGATTGCCAGTCTCATCTTGGCATCACAGATGACTTGCATGTTAATGGAAAGTAACTGTCTACAGTTAACAAAAGCAGCTTCATTCACACTAGGTGCCCTTATTGCAACATGAGTTCATTAAAGTGCTCTGATTACCTTAAGAAAAACTGACACAGGTGCAAATTGCCTTTTTATGTTGGCAATGCCACGTTATGTTTTATGTATATACACCCACACCCATATGAAAACTGTATGTTGCACTTTGGTGGCCAGTTAAAATCTCCAGCACAGCAAAATGTGGTAGAAGTTTAACAACTTATTTTAGAAAGAAACATACTCTGACAGGAGAAATCAGTAATCAGACAGGAGAAAAACTGCTCCTGGTATCTTTTAATTACTCCTCTGCAAAATGCCTTAGAGCAGTGATTGTTAACCCTTTTTGAATCACGGGCCCCTTTAAGAATCTGATTAAAGCTATGGACCCCCTTCCCCAGAAATATTCACTGTGATGCCACCAGAAGGTGTACAGCCACCCTAACCTGGACACACATAGGCAGGACACGGGTTCAACTCAACACCCATATTTATTTACAGTTTATAGTGCACAATCAGCTGCACCAATACTACAACAATACTCAGTTCCTTCTTGATGCCAGTCCATCCGCCTCCATTCTTTCTCCTCCTCGGGCTTTGTCTTCTTCCTCCTGACTCTGGCCTCTCAATAGAGTGAGGCGGCTCCTCTTATTCAGCTTTCAAATCCCGGCTGAAGACTCACTACTTCAGTTTAGCACACCCCGACTAGAGCTGCTGATTAACTGTACAAACTGCATCTCTGTTATCAGTCATTAGCACTAAAACATAAGTATCAATCAATCAATCAACATTTATTTATATAGCACATATTCATACAAAAAAAATGTAGCTCAAAGTGCTTTACAAAATGAATAGAAAAATAGAAGACACAATAAAAAATAAACATAAGTCAACATTAATTAACATAGAATAAGAGTAAGGTTCGATGGCCAGGGTGGACAGAAAAAACAAAAAAAACTCCAAAGGCTGGAGAAAAAAATAAAATCTGTAGGGGAATAAAATCTGTAGTTATAATTTGATACTATCCCTCACCTATTCTGTTTCTCTTCTCGGTACTCAAATGTGGCACTTGGTGCCACTGCCCAGCTGCCAAGTTGTTGTGCCTGCCTATGGTAAAGTCATCCCTGATGGAGGATCGCTGGAATCATGGGAAAGAGGGGTCCTTTCATCGGATTGGCTGGCCCAGCACTGTTTCAGCTGTGGAATGGCCAAATGGGAGAGGCAGCTTGATGGATGAGGTCTCCAGGACTCTAAACAAATCCAAATCGTATTATGCAATGTCATCCACTGTTAAATTCTGTTACGTACTTCTAAAATTTTTATTTTTATACTGTATTGAGAATTTGTTCTGTTCTGTGTATTGTAATTGTATTGACCCCCTTCTTTTGACACCCACTGCATGCCCAACCTACCTGGAAAGGGGTCTCTCTTTGAACTGCCTTTCCCAAGGTTTCTTCTATTTTTTTTGGAGTTTTTTCTTGTCTTCTTAGAGAGTCAAGGCTGGGGGGCTATCAAGAGGCAGGGCCTGTTAAAGCCCATTGCGGCACTTTGGGCTATACAAAAATAAATTGTATTGTATTGTATTGTATTGTATTCAAGTCCTGGGAGTGTTCATTAGTATTACCTGGGTGCCCTGGAGGTCCTCTATAGGGCTCTGAATCTCCCCCTGGTGCCCTCCCCCCAAACCATGGAACCCAACAGGGCTTCACCAAACTCCAGCTCCTGACATGCCTTGTGGGAATCTGTGGTGCCACAGCTGCCCAGGAGGGTTGCCCTCTAGTGTCCCAGGGGAGGTATTGCCTCACCAATGCCCTCTCCACAGGTCCTTACAGTCTGTTGGCATCCTGGCCCATCCAATCACATAATCACAACTTTGCATGCAATAAATATAATGTACTTTATTTATTGAGATTTGATTGTCTCATACATATATGACATACACAACGAATTATTAAACTTTAAAGTAAACAATCTAAAAAAACACTCCCTTTTATATGCAAAAAGTAATGGACACTCATTATAATTATGAAATACAATCCACTTGTGCAAATTAAAAATGATCTACTACTACTATGTTTTCTAATACCATTACTACTACTACTACTACTACATCTACTCTCTCATTATCTACTTTATTTCAATGAGAAGGTTGTTCTTGTTTGCCTTGAATAAGGATATGAAACTGTGGAGTGGTCTTCGACAAGGTGATATGCATATCATCTTTGGCATCCAATCTATTTCAAAATCTTTTTCTATTTAGAAAATAAAAACCTCATCTGGTGAGGCCTCACCTCGAGTCCTGTGTGCAGTTTTGGTCTCCAGGCTATAAAAGGACATAGCAGAACTCGAAAAGGTCCAGAGAAGAGTGACAAGGCTGATTCCAGGTCTACAGGGATTGAATTATGAGGAAAGATTAAAAGAGCTGAGCCTTTACAGTTTAAGCAAAAGTAGATTAAGAGGAGACCTGACTGAAGTGTTTAAAATGATGATTGGAATTAGTCCAGTGGATCAAGACTGTGACTTTAAAATGAGTTCATCAAGAACGCAGGGAGACAGTTGAAAACTTGTTAAGGAGAAATTTCTCACAAACATTAAGAGGTTTTTCTTTACACAAAGAACGATAGACACTTGGAATAAACTACCAAGTAATGTGGTAGACAGTAAGACTTTAGGGACTTTAAAAACTCGACTTGATGATGTGAAGAAATAAGTGGATAGGAGTGGCGAGCTTTGTTGGGCTGTTCTCGTGTAGATTGTTCTAATATTATAATAACGGTGAGAGACATAAGGCGTGAGAAAAATCACATGAGAAAGTTTACGCAAGAAAAATCAACAGTACCAGGCTGTATAGTGAATATATATGTTCATTTATTACATTGGTTTACACCCAAATGACTTATATAAAATAAATGTCTATTATTTTATATTCTGGTTCATCTTATACCTTTGAGTTGAGCCACCACCATTGAACTTTCTGTGCGTATAACAACTGTCCATTCTGGTTCTTTACAAGACATCTGCTGATTTCTGACATTTATTTACCCTTTATGCTATTTCTTTAAAATGACAGCTATGTTACCCTAAAATTATTCTTCCACAACAGACATGATGGAGTGAAGTTTGCCTGAGAAAGTCCTCACCTGTCGACCAGTTCCCTGAGAAGTGACAGCAGGAAGTCTAAACTGATGAAAAAAACCAAAAAAGTTGTTCAGTGCAAGTACGCAGCCTTAGTCCGCTTAAAGGGACACTTAACAACAACAACAACAACAACTATTTATTTATATAGCACATTTTCATACAAACAGTAGCTCAAAGTGCTTTACATATTAAAGAATAGAAAATGAAAGACACAATTATAAAACAAAATAAATCAACATTAATTAACATCGAATAAGAGTAAGGTTCAATGGCCAGGTGAAAAAAACCAAAAAAGTTGTTCAGTGCAAGTACGCAGCCTTAGTCCGCTTAAAGGGACACTTAAATACAGTCTCTGCATCATATTCATCACAATTGAGCTTTAATAAATTTGCCATGTCAGTGTACATTAAATCAACAGATTGGAGACATGAATTATTATGTGTGCGACTCGTCATTTAGCTACTTTGCCTGCATTTCCCAACGTGATTAAGGGTGTCGTCATTACCCAGTTTCTCTGAAGTATTTAGTACACATAGATCAGTTGCCATTAATATACATGCATGCCCCCAATTAAGTTTTCTTTTATAAATCCCGACGTTTGCTTCGAAACCTGCGCAGTGTAATGAAGACAAAAGGAACAGATAAAGACACCATGATGATTCCTGTATAAATGGCAGTTCGGAAAAAAAAATAGCAATAACAAGCTTTGATCTTTTCAGATCTGAGTCTATCTTTGCCTGACTCCAAGATGGTGGCAGAGTCGTTTTTCAGTCTGTAGGACAGAAAGAGGCTGTTTCAGGTGATCAGGAACCAGACGTGATATCCTTAAGGTTGTGGCCATCAATCTCTGCTACTGCAGAGGAACAAAGAGACAAGGCATTAGGTGACGGTGTCAGGTCTTATTTGGGTGTGTCATTACATTTACAGTAAATGAGCCTTGAAATTGTCACTCAAGTGCACGTATGTGACGGTACTCACATTTCAAACCTCTTTGCGTATGTATGTAAGCTTTATAAATGAGGCCAGAACTCTGTTATTATACTGTTTCTTCACATCATGAGCATATCCTGTACACCTGTCCATTTTTTGAACTTGCTTTTTCTATTTTAGGGTCAAAAGAAGCCAAAGTCTGCCTTGGATAATATCAATATCAGGTCAGGAGTCAACCAAGGATGAAAACCTAGCCCACCACAAAGTAAGGGGCACTACTTCCCAGATTCATTCTGAACTGCCTCTACTTGACAATTCTGTCGTGTAACAATACTGTATGCTCACCACTTTCTTTTCATTCTTGACAGCAGTGGTTATTATGATAATCAATTGCTGTTAGAATGTTCTTTGCCTGAGGGTGGATCTTTGTGAAGTTAGCTTTCCCTAGGGGTTCATGGTAGCTGGGGAATAGTGTAGGGCGCTAATTAGCCTGGAGAATAACTAATCACTGTCTGGGCAAATGGCCTTTATTGGTGAAGAGCTAAGCAGGCTCTGACTAATGACATTCTCTTAAGCTTAAAAATCAACTGTCTCTCAGATTTATGGATTAACATGTATTCCTGTTTACACATTATGGAAGAAATACTTCAGGGTGTGCATGCATGCTCATAAGACTAATCATCATTGATTTAAGGTGTAATATAGTGCCTAAAAAATTCACATGCTTAAAAATGTTTCACATTTTATTAATATACAACACTAAATCTTCCTCTTCTTCTTTAGGCTGCTCCCATTAGGGGTTGCCACAGCGGATCATCTTCTTCCATATCTTTCTGTCCTCTGCATCTTGTTCTGTTACACCCATCACCTGCATGTCCTCTCTCACCACATCCATAAACCTTCTCTAAGGCCTTCCTGTTTTCGCCTGGCCTGGCAGCTCTATCCTTAGCATCCTTCTCCCAATATACCCCTCATCTCTCCTCTGCACATGTCCAAACCAATGCAATCTCGCCTCTCTGACTTTGTCTCCCAACCTTTCAACCTGAGCTGACCCTCTACTGTACTCATTTCTAATCCTGTCCATCCTCGTCACACCCAATGCAAATCTTAACATCTTTAACTCTGCCACCTCCAGCTCTGTCTCCTGCTTTCTGGTCAGTGCCACAGTCTCCAAACCATATAACATAGCTGGTTTCACTAAAATCCTGTAAACCTTCCCTTTCACTCTTGCTGATACCCATCTGTCACAGATCACTCCTGACACTCTTCATACTTGATCCCAAGTATTTAAACTCATCCTCCTTCACCAACTCTACTCCGTCAGCCTCACCATTCCACTGACCTCCCTCTCATTCACACACATGTATTCTGTTTTGTTCCTACTGACCATCATTCCTCTCCTTTTTAGAGCAGATCTCCACCTCTCTAGCGTCTCCTCAACCTGCTCCCTACTCTCACTACAGATCACAATGTCATCAGCAAACATCATAGTCCACGGAGACTCCTGTTTAATCTCGTCTGCCAACCTTTCCATCACCATTGCAAATAAGAAAAGGCTCAGAGCCGATCCCTGATGTAATCCCACCTCCTCCTTGAATGCATCAGTCACTCCCACTGCAGACCTCACCACAATCACACTTCCCTCGTACATATCCTGTACAACCCTTAAGTACTTCTCTGCCACTCCCGACTTCCTCATACAATACCACAGCTCCTCTCTAGGCACCCTGTCATATGCTTTGTCCAGGTCCACAAAGACGCAATGCAACTCCTTCTGGCCTTGTCTATACTTCTCCATCAACATCCTCAGAGCAAATATCGTATCTGTTGTGATATAAAACACTGAATCAAGTTGGAATTAATTTGGCTTTTTTGACACTGGTCAACAGAAAAAGACTCTTTAATGTCAAAGTGAAAACAGATATCTGCAGATTGGTCTAAATCAATTAGAAATATGGAATACAAACTAACTGATTTCTTAAGTATTAACCCCCCTCAAGTCGGTATTTAGTAGATGCAACTTTGGTAGTCATGACAGCCTTTGAACAGATCTCTTTTACAATAGAAATGAAAAATCAAAAAAGAGATGTTCTTAATATGTAGGGTAGTCAAGCCAAAGTTAGAAAATGTGATTTATTAGAAAATGGAATGAACCTTAACAAAACTGATCATGTAATTTCTCAATGCAGTCTCTACCCTGCTCAATGCGCTTGCACCACCTTCCTGGAAGTGACTGGATTCCAGCAGAATGAAAGCTTTTGCCTTGTCCTCGCAAACCAACTCGTGCAACACTTTCTTCACATCATCATCTGTCTTGTATCGAAGACCACACAGATGTTTTTCTAGTGGTCCAAGAAGGTGGAAATCACACGGTGCCAAATCTGGCAAATAAGGAGGATGTGGAAATACCTCAAACTTCAGTTTCTCCAGACAAGCCTTGGTGTTCTTAGCAATGTGTGGATGGGCAGTAGTGTGTGTCATCATCTTGCAGCAAAAGGACTCCTTGAGGCAGCAGTCAAATAGCAGGCTTCACAATGGTCTCCAGCAAGTCACAGTAACTTGCACTAGTGACTGTCATACCCCTCGTCATGTAGTGATCGACAATAACTACGAGGTTACGAGAATGAGACAAAACCTTTTATTCTGCTGGAATCTAGGCACTTCCAGGCAGGTGGCGCAAGTGCATTGAGAAGGGTGGAGACGACATTGAGAAATGAAGTGATCAGTCTTGTTAAGGATTGTTCCATTTTCTAATAAATCCCATTTTGTAACTTTTGTCTGACCCTACCCAATATGTTTTTGGTTTCACCTAGACCACAATGAGATCAGAACGAAATAAAATGGAGACATATTTCTCAAGTGTCCCCTCTTCAGATTCAGCAGAGATCTTAGCAAAGTCACACAAGGGGCTCAGATTTATTTTTGCAGTTTGAAAGTATTTGCATTGTATGTTCAGTAGTACAATGTGAAATGTATAGACAGTTGTTTTTAGTTATTAAACACTTTATTATGATTACCTTGCTTCTGAATAATACAGGGTGTCCCATGAAAAAGTAGGCTGCCTCTCCTGAGACGACTGCATTACGTGGTGAAGAGAATAATGATCAAATTTGGTACTCACATTTACTGAAGATGCTGAAAGTAACCTCCTTATGCTCGTTTCAGCATGTAAGCATGTAACGCCATGTAATCGATTGTCTGTATCACATTTTCAATATACATCTTCAGTTCATTTACAGTCCGCAGATTTGTCTCATACACGCAGCCCTTTAAATGACCCCACAAGAAATAGTCACATGTTGTTAAGTCAGGCAATCGTGGTGGTCATAAACTCCTTCTAATAATCCTTTCATCAGGGAAATGCTCCTGAATAGTAGCCATAGATATGTGGGAAGTATGGCAAGTCACACTATCTTGCTGGAAGTAACAATGGTCTCGTTCGTAGTTCATCAATTGTGCATAGAACTGTCACAACCGCAGCCATCTAGGTGGTGGCAGATGAGAAGGGAGTCGTCTTGGTGGAGACGGGCCACTTTTTTGTAGGTCGCTCTGTAATATTAGTTAATCTACTGTATGTTGCTCTGCTCCAAGTCGATTGTAGTCATTTGGGAAGAAAAGGCAAATAGGGGTTACGACTTTGGACTTCAAACCCTGAGTTTGTGAGTTCAAATCCCACTACTGTGTGATCACTTCACCTCTAACTGGAAAAAAAAACCAAATGGAACTGATTGTATCTCCGATGTTGTAAGTCAACTTGGATAAAGGCAACTGGCACTGCCCTCCAGTGGTTCAAGTCCTATCTGACTGATAGGCAAGAGTTTGTTAGTCTTGGCAACAGCAGGTCCAGCTCAGCACCAGTCACACAAGGAGTTCCTCAGGGCTCTGTCCTCGGCCCTCTTCTCTTCTGTATTTATATGCTTCCCCTTGGCCATATTATCTGTAGCTATGGACTGGGTTATCATTTTTATGCAGATGATACTCAGCTCTACTTCAATGTTAAAAGTGCAACTTCATCAGAGCTTTCTCAGCTCACAGCCTGCCTTAGTGAAATTAAAACCTGGATGGAGCAGAACTCTTTAAAATTAAATTGCAACAAAACTGAACTCCTGCAAATTGGGACTAAAATGCAACTTAATAAAATGAGCTCCTTCCCAGTCCATCTTGGCGGTGATCTCATCAGACCTGCCTCTACTGCAAAGAATCTTGTGTCATTTTTGATTCCTCCCTCTCTTATTCCGCCCACATAAATCACATTAAGAAACTTTCTTACTTCCACCTCCGTCACATATCCCGTGTTCGCTCCTTCCTCTCCTTTTCTAATGCTGAGAAACTTGTCCCTGCTTTTATCACATCCCACATTGATTATTATAACTCGCTGCTGGCAGGTGCCCTTTCTTATCTTATATCACAGCTTCAGCTTATTCAAAACTCTGCTGCAAGAGTCCTTACTCAAACCAGCAGCAGCGAGCACATCACACCCATCCTGCTCCGTCTTCACTGGCTCCCTGTGTCTTACAGAATCGAATATAAAATCCTACTAATAACCTACAAAGCCTTAAATAACCTCGCGCCAAACTACATCAGTGACCTTCTCCATCACTTTGTGCCTGTCCGCCCACTAAGGTTGTCTGATTCTGGTAATCTTGTTGTGCCCCACACTAATCTACACTCCATGGGTGACAGCAGGGCCTTCAGCTGTATAGCACCCAGACTCTGGAATGACCTACCAAAATGAATCAGGTCAGCTGACTCCATGAATTCTTTTAAAAAACAACTCAAAACTCATCTGTTCAGGAAGGCTTTTAGCTCTACTTGACTTTATTACCCTTCTCTCAGTTTACCTCTCTGTCAAGATGCTCATGTAACCTGTATGTGTGTGTGTGCTGGACCATCAATTATGTTTTCTGTTAGGCTTTCTCTGAATTTACTGTCATAATCTTCTTCAGTTATTTATTTGGTTTGTACAATGCTATATACTGTATACCCTGCCATTCTTTCTTATATTCTGTAAGTGCCTTGAGCATGGGAAAGGCGTTATATAAATAAAATGTATTATTATTATTATTATCAGTCCAATAAGATGGAAAAAATATGAAATCTTGAAAGAGATAAAAATAAGACTAGAACGAGATCTCACAAAACCTAACATGCTCTTCAAACCAAATTCTAAATTTTGATTCCTTTTCCCTCAGCTGTATCTCAAGTCTCCTTTTTGTCTTTAGCTATGTCTCCTAAGAAATTTTAGGAGAAACATCCGTGACAACATTCATTCTTAAATAAGACGTAAACGAGAATCTCTTTAAAGTCTCATGAGCCATCAAAGATCGACCTTTAAGCTGATCCTATTGCACATTTCAACACTGACATTTCCCCCCGTTCTCCTTCTTTGTTAAACTGCTCGAGCTTTGTCAGAAGTCATTGGAATTGTGAGTGAGCAGTCAATAATGGTTATCCATTGAAGACAGTGTGTTGTCCTACACTGTGGTCTTCTGAGGAATCAATGTGAGTTCGGACGATATATAAAGTATCAATATGGCCAGCTCCATCACAGGACTGACTCTGGATGCTCTGAAGGCTGCTGTGGAAAAGAGGATGATGGCATTCACTTCTGCTCACCCCCTCCAGGAGACGCATTCTTGGAGTACGTTTAGCCAGAAGCTCAATCCCAGACAGTGGAATGAGAAGAGTCTCTTTTCTGCCTGCTGCCATTAAGCAGTTCAAAACAACCTCCCATCCTTCACACCAGCCAGGAGCTTTAGGAAGTTGGTACAGGCTTCAATATACTACAGTTATTATAGCCTAATAATATCATTGTATTATATGTATTTATTCTATTGTCTTATATTGTATTTTCGAGATGGTGTACTGGAGTGGAAAATCTTCAGTATTTGAAATGCAGACTGTTTACATAAAAGTTTAATTGTTTCACTCAAACGAAACAAACCAGGATGTGCTGGATTTATAGGCCTTTAATTAAAAAAGAAAACATGTTTTTAATTAAAGTCCAGTCAATTAATTTTAATTAAAGTCCAGTCACCCAATTTCAATCCAATTGAGCAAGCCTGTCATGTGCTGAAGAGAAACCTTAACAGGGACAAGCCCCCCAAAACAAGCAGGAGCTGAAGATGGCTGCATTAGAGGCTTGGTAGATCATCACCAGAGAAGATCTTCACTACCTGCTGATGTCTATGAATCTCAGATTTCAGGCAGTCACATCCTTTCTTGCACATTCTTTCTGTGTTGTACCAGTCTGTGTTAATTGGTTTCCAACTTACTGGTGGAAAAAAATGAAGGCAATTGCAGAAGCGGTTCATTTAATATATAACCTGGGAGTGGATGAACACCTTAGGACTAGAAATAACAGAATTAGTTTACAGCTTGCAAAGGAAGCAGTAAGTAGTTATTGATCAGAGTCATTAGTCATCAGGACAAGATAGCCAATCAAATGTATTCAATGTCACATGCCCCAAAACCCCACATGAGCATTTTAACATAAACTAAGGGCTTTGCCCCCTGCTCGCTTCTCTCGCCAACCCCTTTACCCACCCACCAGTGCTATGTGCCATTGTGAAGAGGATGTCTGAAGGCAACCTAAGGAGACACGGCCGCTCCTCTGAAACCCCCTTTTAAATGGCGATACAATGGGAAACAAATACTGTTTTTGCTCGATCAGCTGCTGGCTTGCTGCGTGATCTGTGTTTCGTTTCTCTTTTCCCCCAGACATCCTCAAACACTATTTAATCTCTTTTCGCTGTTCTGTTATTTCACCGAGTAATATTTTTCAGATCACATCTCGTCGCAAGTTTTTTTTTTTATAATAGGGAGACATGGCTTGTCTAAGGGACTGAAATTGGACTAAGGAAGCTACCTCAGACATCGAGACATTTTTGATCATTTTATCTGGCAATGCAATCAATGAAAAACAGCAATCACTAAATCAAAAATCACCCAGGACATCATTCACTCTTGACATTTCTAATTTTCAGTAATCTTTTTAAAGACTGTTTATATTCAGACTTTGCTAACTACTATATTTTATTCTATTTGGTATTGTTATATACTAATTCCCATAGGAAATTTTTACTTCTCAAAGGCTGATATATGATGGCTCATGAGACGTCAGAGATATTCTCATTTAAGATTCACCCTTGCCATAGACGTTTCTCCTAAAATTCCACAGGAGAAACAACTTGAAACAAAAAGGACAGAAAACAAATATGAGAATTTGGTATATTTTGTGAGATCTCTTTCAAGACTTTAGATTATTTTTTTGATTATTGGACTGATGTCTTTATCTAAGGTGTCTTACAAGATTTACAGATATACAGACATGATTGGTTACATTCCTTTTGTTGTTCTAATTGACTCACAGACAGATAAAGTGCCTTTCTCCGGGTCACACAGTGGTGTCAGAAGTAGGATTTCTACCCAAAACCTCAGGATTTAAAATCCAAAGTCATAACTACCATGTCAAACTGTGTCACTATGATCTAAATGGAGCTCAGCAATATAAATTAGAGCAACTAATAGTATTATTCTGAATCAAGGACTACAGTTTTTTAATCATAGAATGTTTTATGACAACTGACCATACTGATCACACAATGCAAATACCTTCAAATTGCAAAAAAAAAAAAATGTTGACACAATTTAAAAGATCTGAGAAACATGAAACAAAAGACATTGTCTCCATTTCACTTCTTTCTAAACTCATTATTGTCGAAGGGAAACCAAAAAACATATTAAGGAGATGTTGTTTTTGATTTTTAATTCGTGTGGGTAAATACTTGCGTTTGTATTTTCTCTACTACAATTTCTTTGTGTTTTATCTAGATTGATTAAAATAATAAATGGGTACCAAATGTGCGTTAGATGGCTACTGCCTCATTCACAGGGTTTATCATGAGAACATATGAACAATCTAGACGAGAACAGGCCATTCAGTCCTACAAAGTCAGTCTCTCCTATCCACTTAATTCTTCTAAAACAACGTCAAGTCTATTCCGGTCACTCCTCAATTATTAAAACGACTGCGGTAAAAGTAAGATATTTATTTGGTAAACGGTATATAAATAAAAGGGTTGTGAGGGAGTGATGGCTTGGGCATGTATGACTGCCACAGGTCCCGGCATACTTCTCTTCATTGATTATGGAACTGCTGATGACAGTCCTGCAATGAATTCTGAGGTGTGTAGAAACATCTGATCTGCTCAACTTCAGTAAATGCCTGCAAACTCATTGGGCGGCACTTCATCCGACAATAAGGTAATGATCCAAACATACTGCTGAGGCACCACAGGAGTTTATCAAAGCTAAAAAATGGAAAATTCTTCAATGGCCAAACCAGTCACCTGATTTCCATCCAATTGTGCAGGCCTACCATAGGCTGAAGAGAAAACTTAAGGGGACAAGTCCCCCCGAATAAAGCAGGAGTTGAAGATGCTTGGCAGAGCATCAGCACCGCAGGGGACTGTTCTTTCTCTGGTCCTGTTCAGCCTATATACACCAGACTTCCAATATAACTCTGAGTCCTGTCACGTGCAAAAGTTCGCTGATGACATTGCTATCGTGGCCTGCATCAGGAGTGGGCAGGAGGAGGAGTATAGGAACCTAATCAAGGACTTGTTAAATGGTGCGACTCAAACCACTTACACCTGAACACCAAAAAAATCAAGGAGCTGGTGGGGGATTTTAGGAGACCCAGGCCCCTCATGGACCCCGTGATCATCAGAGGTGACTGTGTGGAGAGAGTGCAGACCTATAAATACCTGGGAGTGCAGCTGGATGATAAATTGGACTGGACTGCCAAAACTGATGCTCTGTGCAAGAGAGGACAAAGCTGACTATACTTCCTTAGAAGACTGGCATCCTACATCATCTGCAATAAGATGCTGCAGATGTTCTATCAGACGGTTGTGGTGAGCACCCTCTTCTACGTGGTGGTGTGCTGGGGAGGCAGCATAAAGAAGAGGGACGCCTCACGCCTGGACAAACTGGTGAGGAAGGCAGGCTCTATTGTAGGCATGGAGCTGGGCAGTTTGACATCCGTGGCAGAGCGACACGCGCTGAGCAGATTGACCATGTCAATCATGGAGAATCCACTGCATCCACTGAACAGGATCATCTCCAGACAGAGGAGCAGCTTCAGTGAGACTGCTGTCACCGTCCTGCTCCACTGACAGACTGAGGAGATCATTCCTCCGCCACACTATGTGACTCTTCAATTCCACCCGGGGGGGGTAAACGTTAACATTATACAAAGTTATTGTCTGTTTTACCTGCATTGTTATCACTCTTTAATTTATATTGTTTTTTATCAGTATACTGCTGCTGTAGTATGTGAATTTTCCCCTTGGGATTAATAAAGTATCTATCTATCTATCTATCTATCTATCTATCTATCTATCTATCTATCTATCTATCTATCTATCTATCTATCTATCTATCTATCTATCTACCTAACAGAGATGATCCTCAGCACCTAGTCTTCAAGCAGTCATTACATGCAAGAGATATGCGACTAAGAACTAAAACGACAGCTTTAATAGACCTTCCACTGCTGTGTCCCAAACATTATGGTGCCCTGAAATGGGGAGACCATTAGAAAAAGTGTTATAATTTCTACATGCTGTGACCAAAAAGTGTGTCTTCAATGTGCACTTTAATCACTTTTGAATTGTCTGAGTTGTAATTTTAAACTGTGGAGAAATCAAGGAAGAACTTGTCTCTGTCCTAAATACTATCAAGGGCACCGTATATTGAAAATGAACAAAATGATAAACTAATTAAAAAAGTCAATTTTTTTGGAAAAAAGCCCCACCCCAGATAGGAAGCTGGCTACACCCCCATAAGCAATTAACAAATCTAAAGCCTTAAAAGCAAATCAATTGAAATGGAGATGAGATAAGCAAGTTTCATGGGCAGCAGTAACAGGCTACTAACTTTACAAAACTTTCAGCCACTGCAGCCCTGCAGGATTGAGTTTGACACCCCTTTGAACAGATGAAAGGTATCAAAAATATCAATAATAGATTAATGGATTTACTGAATTGATATATTTATATGAAAAATTGTTTCAGAGGCGGAAAGCATGAATAAAATTTCTATTTCATTTGTTACATATGGCAAAGTAAATCAGAAAATGCAACAAAAGCAAGAATGCTACAAGCTTGATCGTGACGTCTTTTGTACAGTTTGTGACCCGATCCTATTGGTCATTTTATTTTTTTTAATGTGATTGTAAATGTTGCTGCACAGGGTAGAGAAGCACAATTTTAATCAAACACCAACAGAGTTTTAGCTCTCATCACACCCATTGCTCAATAGGTAGTAATGGAGAACCTTAAGTATTTTTTCTTTCAAATGGCAATTGAAAGGTTTATTATAAAAAAGTTATTCAAACCACATAAAATTATCTTTTGGGGCAGCTACATGAAAAGAACTAGATTTTTTTTCCTCTTCTACTAAACGTATTTGTCATGTACACAGTTATACACATACAACATTCATTAAAATGTAAATAGGGATCACCACTATGACCATGCAAAAAAGAGAGTAAAAGATAAGAAATTTAGAGAAATACAAACATCAAATATAAAGCTAAATAAAAAAAAACAAATTTAAATATAATAGTGTGTCACATGCATGCACATAGCAGTCAGCTGAAAGGCTCTCTCTGTGTACCAACATCTTTTTTTTCCCTCCCTCTGCAGACCGGGTGATTGATGGCTTTAACACCAATGACATCACCTGGACCCGCCTCTTCTTGCCAGAAGTCCTTAGTACTGGAAGATCCACCATATTAAAGCAGTCAATAGTTAGTCTCGTGTCTTTCAGGACAATTTCTTTTTGCAATGCATTTATGAAACCGTGTTTATTCCTCATGTAATGTGGGTGCCCCAGCATTTCAAGCTTTGTCTGTGATATTTCTTTGAATAGTTTTAAATATAAATAATCTCATATACAGTATATGATGAGCCACAACACCTGTCAAAGACAGGTAATAGAATAAATTAAAAAATATTTGATATCTGTTACCCTACATGTACCTTCAGTGCCTTTCCTCTGTATTACCAAGTGTCTAATCTCTTTACGGGCGCTCCTTCTCTTGTGCCTAAAGACAGAAGATCTGCCATCTTGGGCAGTCAACAATTAAACTTGCATCCTGGAAAGATGCTTTTCTAATGCCATTGGTACAAATAGTTTTATTTTTCATTCACTTATACAGGGTTTGCCTGTGGGTACCACAAACGTTTATGTGTTTCTGCCTTCTTTTCTTAGAAAGGCTGAATAGAAACGTTTTGAATTTAAATATGATCCATCCATTATCCAACCCGCTATATTCTAATACAGGAGGGTCTGCAGGAGCCAATCCTAGCCAACACAGGGCACAAGGCAGGAACAAATCCCGGGCAGGGTGCCAGCCCACCACAGATTTAATTATAAGCTAAACATTTCACAATATGCAAAGAATAACATGCAGTGGCAAAATGGCATATTATTTATAAAGGCTCCTCCCTTCACTTTCTACACACTGTATTGTGTTGTTGATTTAATTTTAAATATATACAGTATTTGGCACTTTTTTGCCCATCAATCTATATTCAATAACCTATAATGACAAAGTGAAACCATGTTTTCAGAAAGGTTTGCAAATTTATTAAGAACCAAAAACTGAAATCTCTCATTCTTATAAGTAAAGATTGTATATTACTCTATATTGTATATTATTGTATGTTACCTTATATACTGTGAAGGATACTGGGGGTGTCAGCAAGCCCCAAACCCCAACACGAACACACCTTCTCAGACCTGTGTTCAAGTAAAGGAAGGTTTTATTATAATTACCTCCAAAAGTAACACAAGCACACATACAAACACAGGCCTTCCTCTCCACAACACTTTCCTTCTTTCTACTGCACTGCCCTCCTCCACTCAAGCGTTGCTCCACTACCTCCCAGCTCCGACTCGCCTGAATAAGGGAGTGCTGTCCCTTTTATTACAGACCTTGAAGTAATTCCGGTGCCAGGGCGATCGCCCGATGGAAGCAGGTCTTGCAGGTCACATGAAAGTCCATTATAAAAGAGAGCTTGTTTCCCTGCAGCATGCCCTGCTGGCTTCCCATTGGGCATGGATATCCGGAGCTGCTGCCATCTAGTGTGCCCCCAGAGACATCTTTTCTTTTCAGTGGGCTATTCGTCCATCTCTTCTGGTCTTCCCTTCTGGGTCTTATCCCTTTCTCCTCCCTGGCCCGGGATGCCCATCTGCCTGTTAGAAACCTCCTGTTTGGGTAAGGAACCATCCCCTCTTCTGGGTAAGGATGCCCGTCCAGCCCCTGTGGCATCTACAATATGTTTTCACACACGTGTGTTTAGGAGGCAGTCAAAGTCCTCAAATAGGGTTGTTGACAAGCCAGACGGAGGACTGGTGGTGAGCACTAATGCCTCTTCTTCTCTTCCCACAGACCAACAGAAGGAAAAACCACCGGACTGCACCACTTCCACCTCCGTTACTGACCTTACTTCCAGCACCTACTGATGAAACTTTTATTTTCTCCCTGCACTGCAATATACAGAGTAGATCCCTACCTCTTTCTTGTGGCGATTGTCAGTCAGCCATTGTGCAACCCGCTATATTCTAACACAGGGTCACGGGGGTCCGCTGGAGACAATCCTAGGCAGGAACAAATCCCTGGCAGGGCACACACACACACACCAAGCACACACTTGGGACAGTTTAGGATTGCCAATGCACCTAACCGGCATGTCTTTGGACTGTGAAAGGAAACTGGAGGACTCAGAGGAAACTAACGCAGACACGGTGAGAACATGCAAAATCCACGCAGGGAGGACCCGGGAAGCGAACCTTCTCCTTACTCCTTACTGTCAGGCATGTGGTGACTGTGTCTTCTTACAATATTTACATTGAATATATGTTGTATATTACATTGTATATTGTAGTGACCTCCGCGTCAGGTTTGAAAAAGAAGAAAACAAACAGACGGACGAAGTAAAACACACAAAAGTTTACTTGAACAATAAAGAAGAAAAAAAAAACCACAGGGTTGTAACAGCAAAAAAAAAAAAAAAATGAATGTCTCCTATAATTCTCTCATATTTGTGGTCCTGAGAGACGCTAAAAAGCAAAAACAGAAAATATGTAGTAGAATCAACTATACAACCATGGGAAAAATAAAAGACATTATAAAGAATACCATAAAGTGTTCAGTGGCACAGGGCAGCATATATTTTACAGATAACATGTAATTTGTCAATTAAATTCTGCAAATCAACAGTGGCATCACTGTAGTATGCATGGGAGCATCCATTAATATTTGTATTTTCAATATAATAATATAATATGGCACAGTGGCGCAATGGTAGCACTGCTGCCTCGCAGTTAGGAGGCCTGGGTTCATTTCCCAGGTCCTCCCTGCGTGGAGTTTGCATCTTCTCCCCGTGTCTGCATGGGTTTCTCCCCACAGTCCAAAGGTTAGGTGTATTGGCGATCCTAAATTGTGCTTGGTGTGTGTGCCCTGCGCTGGGCTGGCACCCTGCCTAGGGTTTGTTTCCTGCCTTGTGCCCTGTGTTGGCTGGGATTGGCTCCAGCAGACCCCCGTGACCGTGTAGTTAGGATATAGCCAGTTGGATAATAGATGGATGGATATAATATAATATAATATTGTATATGAAACATGTGTATATCTGTACTAATAATAAAATAAATATAATTTTTAAATAAAAACTATTGCTTAGGCCAACAATTTTTGTTGTCGCAGGCAAGATATTTTTTGTGATGTGAAATTTGAAGATGTAATGATGATTAAGTGCAATAAAAAGAAAATCTATATGACTGAAAGAGCATTAATGTATCTGTAAAAATGACTCATTGTTGTATTTCATGGTTTGTGGCATCATATATCAGAAGAAAGCAAGGCAGCTTAGCTATTAACTAAACAAACAGGCTTGATGGACTGAATGGTTTGAGTCCTTCATCTGTCAGATTATTATTTTGTTTTTATCTTTTAATTGAATTCATTAAAGGTATATAACATTCCATACAATCAAGTCAAACTTAACAAAACTAAAATCAAAAATCAAATCAGCCCCCACCCATGGAAAGAGAGGAAGAGTAAAACTGTTAAGAGTAGTAAAGTGAGAAATGAGTCTTTTCCCTTAAAATAAATGCATATTCCAAAATGTTATTGATCAGGTCCTGCCAGGTTTTATAAAAAGTTTTGAACAGATCCTCTAAGATCATCACAGGTGGCACAGTGGTAGTGCTGGTGCTTTGCAGTAAGGAGACTGTGGAAGATTGTGGGTTTGGTTCCTCCCTGCGTAGATAGCACTTTGAGTACTGAGAAAAGTGCTATATAAATGTAATGAATTATTATTATTATTAAGTGAGAATTCGATTTTTTCCAGTTTCAAATAATACATAGCATCAGTTACCCACTGGCTTAAAAAAGGTGGGTTAGGATTCTTCCAGTTGAGCAAGATAAGTCTACATGCCAATAGTGAAGTAAAGGCAATTACAGTTTGTTTGTTCTTCTCCACTTTAAGTCCACCTTTGAGCCCACCAAACACAGCTGTTAGTGGGTTAGGAGGGATTGTGACACCAAGGCTATCTGATAGGCATTTAAAGATTTTCATCCAGAATGACGTTAATTTGGTGAAGGCCCAAAACATGTGTCCCAATGAGGGTGGCGCTCGATTGCACCGTTTGCAGGTTGGATCTCAATTTTAAACGAGAGATGTTCTCGATAAAAGATTTTAAGTTGAATAATTGAATGTTTTGCGCATATGGACCTAGAATGAATTTTGTACATGGCTGACTTCCACTCCGTTTCTGAAATGTTAAGTTAGAGATCCTTTTCCCAAAGTTCTCTGGGATATTTAAAAGGAAGGGGCTTTAAAATGCTTTTATATATTATAGAAATGCTGTCTAAGTCTTCAAGACAGATCAATATCTCTTCTGGAATAGAAATCGGTGGGAGGTGAGGAAGGCTGGGCAGATTTCATTTAGCAAAGTTTCTAATTTGGGGAGAGTGAAAAAACTGTGTTGATGGGAGATTAAATTTAGAGTGTAATTGTTCATAGGATGCAAAGATATTATTTATATACAAATCTCGAAATGATTTAATCCCATACGTTTTCCAAAAATTAAAACTGTGTAATCTCCCACAGGGACATGGGATGCCTCTAGTTACTAAAACCTTTTCTCTTCTTCCCTCTGCAGTGTGGAAGATTGTCCACTTTATCAACTTTGACATCACTTCTGGTGTTCGTCCACCTGGACCCTCCTTTTCCTGCCAGTAGATCCACCATGTTAAAGCAGTCAACTCATATCTGTCAGGACAATTTCTTTTTGTGATACATTTGTGAAACCACATTTTCTGTTCAGTTATATTGGGTCTACCTATGGGTGCCCCAATACTTCATGCCTTGTACGTGATCTTTCTTATGTCTAATCTTTTCACCAGCACTTCCTCTCTTGAGCACATTCCTATAAAGCCTGCTTAGAAGACTGTGTCATTCTGAGGCATTTTTCTCATCTCCTGTCTACTTTTATACTTCCTGTCATGCCCCCTATGCTGTTACTGCTCCTTGTTTGTCTCATACTCCCACTTCCCCGTTTGATCAAGTAAAATAAAAACTGACCTATCAGGTTGCTCTGAGGGACCAGACACACACACAGACCTTAGCATTTTATTATATAGTAGACTAGGGGGCTCTTCATCCTGCTTGCTTCGCTAGCCATCCCCCGGGCAAGCGCTATGCGCTAGCCACTTCACAGCTCTGCCGCTCGTGTATGGGGAAGCGGATGTACAGTTTAAACAGAGTGTTATTTTCATGGGAATTGTTACATATGCATAAGAGAACTAACTATTTTACATTGCAGCGAGTAATTAACCATAGTAAAAAAATAGTAAAACGTACTAAATTGAAAGAAAATTATGTTTCATGGTGCGTTAGAGGTATTCATTGCGTTATACGTTTTCGTTCTGTTTGGCTTTGAAATTAGCATGCAAATAATTTTTAATTTTACACTTTTACTGTAAAACTTCAGTAAAAACAATATTTGGAATTAAATTTTCATCAGTATCGCATTGAATTATGATTCCATGTTTGGACTTACATCATAACAATGCAACGTATAACTGCCTGTGAGTGAATATCGTTTCTTTCTCTCTAATAAATAAACTGACTTTTTCGAGTGTTTGTCCCTGTGTTTTGTTAATTGACTTTACAAAAGCTATACTAATGGGAAACTGTAAACGTTTTAATATGAATGGCATATCAAGATCTCCTTTGGTGTCTAATGTTATCTGCAGAAGATGTACTACATTAACTTTTTTGTCGCCTGTTAAAATTTTACATGTCAATACAACTGATCTTGTCCTTGGGCTGAATGGCCTGTTATCATCTACAGTGTTCTAATGTTCTAATCACTGGAACATTTTTTAGGAACGAGGATCTTTATAGAAACTCAAGAACATTTGTAACATTCCCTTAGCAGGAACTTGGGTCATTTGTAGTTCTTGGCAGGTAGCTAATGGTACTTATTACTTATGGTTATGTATATTTTGATTAGCCACTGTCTTTGACGGGCTAGGGTGATGAATTATGCTGATTGCTTGACCACAAGCACTGGAGCCATTTTACAAACCTGTAGTTTCGAATTTGGAGAGTTAATAGGTGAAGATGGTGTGCTGCGCCTTTCATCACATCAGAACAATAATCAGCACCATGAAGTTGTGATCCCTTCAAAGCATTAAGGTGAGAGGGAACTGTGTCAACTCCCGAGCATGCCGCACTTTGCTCCACATCTTTCAACATAGTCACCTTCGTGGTGCACCATACCACGCACTCAATCGAAACTATAAGGTCAGGGGCTTCCCACTGTGAGCCCCCAAACACATCTTCCTTTGCGCCACATCAGTTTCTTTTGTGTGGCGGGACCTCAAGTAACCCAGGGCCTCATTGTGGTTCCTTGAAAACAAAGTTACTGCGTTGAAAAAACGCATAATGTCTCCAAGTGCTGTAAAGATATAAAGCTTTAGTAATGATTTCCAATAGCTTTGGAAAAATAGTGAGGCAATTTTCAAACATTCAGTAACCTTACAATCTATTTAGATAAAAGCAAGTGAAAGAAAGAAATTAAAATCTGTACTTTTCAATTTTCATATGATGGCTGCATTCATTTTGAAATGTAGGTCTGTCAGGGCCACAGGGAATACTCCAAACATCTTTTTCAGTCACCACAGATAATTCCCACACTGAACGACTCAAATAATCTGACACTGTTCACAAGCAAGCTGATGATGGCAGCTAAACATTTATTTGAGAACGGTGCTATTTACTTTAATGCAGCACTTTATGTGAGTTTTATAACTCCTAAGTCAGAGTTTCCCCAGACGGAGGAAGCACTCAGTGATGTACTTAAAGCTGCATTTTACATCCTAAAATGACAGTTCTTCTAATCTTTATTACCACCCACAGTCTGGGTGAACACAAGAAGGAACTAATTCAAGATTACACACATAAATGAAACTTTTTATCTTAAAAATAGTAGAATGAAAACCATTGAAATATGGTCATAACATCTCCGCTTCACAAAAATGCTATTTATATAAAACACTCTACTCTATTTCACTCAGTGCCTCCAGTTATAAAGGCTTATAGCGTATTACATTTGGAAACTACATACAAGTGACTCCTTTTTCATTTTTAAATCAGTCTTCAGCTCACTATTTTAGTTTGATTAGATAGATAGATAGATAGATAGATAGATAGATAGATAGATAGATAGATAGATAGATAGATAGATAGATAGATAGATAGATAGATAGATAGATATGAAAGACACTATATAACATATAGATAGATAGATAGATAGATAGATAGATAGATAGATAGATAGATAGATAGATAGATAGATAGATAGATACTTTATTAATCCCAAGGGGAAATTCACATAATCCAGCAGCAGTATACTGATACAAAAAAAAATTGATTGGCGCCCATTAAAATATGAATGCATTTTGTTTTTAGATTATTGTAGCAACCTAATCAAGAAACGATGAAGAAAAACACAATAAAGGGAAATCCATAAAAATTGGCCTGGTTTCAAGGCCGTATAAAATTACATGACTTTTCCGGTGACTTTCATTCGTAGACTTCATTTACACATTCCTGTGCCTGCCATTCGTGTGGTCTGAAATATACAGCCACTCCGTTCATCCTTGTCTGCACACCAGAAAATTAAACAGGGGCTTGAATTTGTCTTAAGTCGCAGGGTTCTGTGTGTGTGTGTGCATGAGAACTGACAAGCTATGAACACTCATTTGGAACTACAATGCATGTAATTCAATGACAAGGAATAAATAATGAGGGTATTTTGAAACTCCCAAAACTGAAGAGAGGCTTGTCTCGCCAACGTCTCGTGTTTTATGTAATACAAACGGAAAAAAGAAGAGGACATAAATTGTAGCTGTAACGTGCCATACCTGTAAACCCTTTGCATGGGCAGCGGCTCCATCAGGCAGCGTGTTATTGGTTGTCAGAAAAGGGGCGAGCACATGATACGTTGGAAATGTCAAACAGTGCAAGAAATTCATCGCACCGTTGTGTATTTTGATATCCCCAGCGATTTCTAGTTAAGGTGATGAGTCAGGTGATGAGATAAGCAACTATAGATGTCAAGTTTGAAATCACCTCCGAGTAATTGTCATGTCATGTGTGTGTGTGTTGACTTTAGTGTTAATGTCATTAAGAGTTTATTAGCAATAAAATAATGATGTAAATATGCTGACTTCACTCCTACAATGTGTCAAATAAGTGGGCCCAGGGAGCAAGGCCAGATTAAGACCTCTACAGGCCCCAAAGTATCGATGGTCAAAAGTTCATCACACCACCGTCATTAGGCACAGACTTATACTCACAAACGAAGAGTGTCATTTACACCAATAATAAATCAGGACTAGGGATTAAAGTACACCAAAATGGCAAAGCTTACTACCGGCTCAACGTGACCTTATTTTTTTGGGTCATTTGTATATTACAATGAATGCAACAAAGCAATTGATGAGTGAAACATCCTGTATATTGGAAATGAAATTTCGCCTAAAAGCACAGTTAACGAATGTCAATTAAACATATTAAAAGGCTTATACTACTTTGTAGCAAATACAGTGGATCCAGAAAATGAATTAAAATATTTCATTTTTCATTTTTTTTTTCAGTTGTATCGCTAGAGAGGACGTCAGGTGCAATATCGATGAGAACTTGTGGCTGAACCCAGAGGAAAGGATAAATTAGAAAATTCTGAGTACAGTAATGTTACAATCGTGAACCAACTGTAAGTGTGTCTGTTTTGTTTCTGTCTGTAGTATTGCCAGTAAGTACTATTTATTACCACGCTTATTTTAAACTAAATAAAGAGAAAACTGAAATATTAGTAATTGGCAATAATGGATTCAATGAGGTTATCAGAAATAAACTTGATGCACTAGGATTTTAAGTTAAGACGGAAGTAAAAAACTTAGGGGTAACCGTTGACTGTAATCTGAATTTTAAATCGCATATTCATCAGACCACTAGGACAGCATTTTTTCACTTAAGAAACATAGCAAAAGTTAGACCTCTTATATCATTGAAAGATGCTGAGAAATTAATTCACGCTTTTGTTTTCAGTCGACTAGATTACTGTAACTGCACTCCTCTCAGGACTACCCAAAACAGACATAAATCATTTGCAACGAGTGCAGAATGCAGCTGCTAGAATCCTAACTAGGAAAAGAAAATCTGAACACATCTCTCCAGTTTTGATGTCACTACACTGGTTACCTGTGTCATTCAGGATTGACTTTAAAATACTGCTTATGGTTTATAAAGCCTTAAATAATCTCGCTCCATCTTATATATCGGAATGCCTGACACTTTATATTCCAAATCGTAACCTTAGATCCTCAAATGAGTGTCTCCTTAGAATTCCAAAAGCTAAACTTAAAAGAAGTGGTGAGGCGGCCTTCTGCTGTTATGCACCTAAAATCTGGAATAGCCTGCCAATAGGAATTCACCAGGCTAATACAGTAGAGCACTTTAAAACACTGCTGAAAACTCATTACTTTAACATGGCCTTCTCATAACTTCACTTTAACTTAATCCTGATACTCTGTATGTTCAATTCTTCATAATAACTATTCACAGTGGCTCTAAAATCCGTACTGACCCCAACTCTCTCTTCTGTTTCTTTTTCCAGTTTCTTTGTGGTGGCGGCCTGTGCCACCACCACCTACTCAGAGCATCATGATGCACCAACATTGATGGACTGAAAGCCAGAAGTCTATGTGACCATCATCATCAGGTACTTCCATGAAAACCCTAAATACAAAGAGGACTGTTTGACTTATGTTAGGTAGATTGCCCAGAGGGGACTGGGCGGTCTCTTGGTCTGGAACCTGTGGAAGACGAATGTTCTCTTCGTTCCCTTGTACTAATTCATGTCTGAGAAGTAAGCTTTACGAAACCATGTAACATCATGCTTTGTTTTAGCAAACAGAAAAATATTTGTGCAAAGGACTCAAGGTCTGAGCATTCCACACATGAGTCTGCCTCATCACGTTTTCCCTTAGCTTACATCTGAACGCCATAACAAAAGGGGCCAAGAAATCAAGTTGCACAAGGGGCGTTGAAGGGGCTCAAGGATTGTGTATAATAAAGTGTTGACTGTTACATTTTATAATGATATTAAATTACGCATTCTAGGGGTATAAAACTGGACCCCACCCAACAGACGGGGTTCAGAAGAGCCCTGACGCTGTCATGTATATTTGATTGTCTGCTTTTCTGAAACTCTTCTCACCGTGACTCTTAAAATAAAGCTGCTTTATAACTGCACCTGCTGTCGGGTTTGAGATTTCGTCCACAAACCCCTACAAATTTTATTTTTTTCTCCAGCCTTTGGAGTTTTTTTTTTTGTTTTTTCTGTCCACCCTGGCCGTCGGACCTTACTCTTATTCTATGTTAATTAATGTCGACTTATGTTTATTTTTTATTGTGTCTTCTATTTTTCTATTCATTTTGTAAAGCACTTTGAGCTACATTTTTTTGTATGAATATGTGCTATATAAATAAATGTTGATTGATTGATTAACTTCACCTGTTTGCTGTCTGGTACAAATCTTGTAATCGATATTTATCCCACTTCCTATTGTTCAAATGACTTGAAATTTTGCTCACTTACTCACTTCCGATGACAATACACGAATCAATAATCACTTTCACTAATTGATCAATTAATCCATGTGAATTAAGAAATTAAATTTTCATATGAAGAATAGTTAAAGATTTCACCAATAAATGGCGCTAGTAACGGATCGAAATATTAAAGGAAGTGTTAAAATTACAAAATCATACTAAAACAAACCCAAGACTAAAAAGTTGAAAACAATATACTGTATATATATATAAAATATTTTTTTAAAAACCACACATATTAAGTTAAAACGTGTACTAAAAAGTAAAAAATAAGTCTCTCATACATCACTTGTGAAATAAAAGCATGGGCACTTTTCATCAATCACCTTTTATTTTACGAGTGATGTATAAGAGACAATTTTTAATTTACTGTAATATAAGTGTGGTTTTTAAAAAGTATTTTTTATACATATATTAGTTTTCAAATGAATATTCTATTTTTACCCTACAGTATGAAAAATAAAATCTGTTGTGGCCGAAGGCTGGAACCCTTACCTGGTCAGGACTCCCTAAGTATTGAAGGACCAGGGGAGAGAGTATTTGCAAGACCATTTCTCCCCCGGACCAACAGAAGACAGTCCCTTTGGCTTACAGTGGGGCCACGGGTTGTGGTCATGGAAGCTCAGCCCTGCTGGGGCCCATGGA
This sequence comes from Polypterus senegalus, assembly GCF_016835505.1. Classification (NCBI taxonomy): domain Eukaryota; kingdom Metazoa; phylum Chordata; class Cladistia; order Polypteriformes; family Polypteridae; genus Polypterus; species Polypterus senegalus. The sequence goes on from NC_053158.1 coordinate 15,281,512, forward strand.
CTTTTACAGGGTGTGGTGGAAGTGCTGCCGGTAGAAGCTTGTTGGATACATGGAGTCCTTCTGGGTGTCCTATAAAAGGAACCAGTCAGCACCACTCAATGGCCTGAGTCGGGAGGAAGAGGACAAAGCCTGAGGGGGAGTGGAGGAGGAAGGACTGGCGGCAAAAGGGACTGTGTTGGGCTCTGTGATCCTTGTGTGTTGGTGCTTTACTCTGTGTGCTAGATTATTGTGCTGTGTGGCAAAGTCGTGTCCTGCCTGCCTGTGTCAGGAATAGGGCGGCTGTAAGTGCCCTGAGCGTCATGCTGGATTTACTCTAAAGACAATCCTTTAACAATGAACCATATTATATTTTATGTAATGCTGTCTGTTGTTAGTGTTTTGTAAGCTTTTCTTTCGTGTGTGATATAGTGTTCTTCCAGAAAGACATAAAGTGCTAATGTTTTGGTGCTGTGAGCCTATTTTGAGACATGGATTAACTGTTTTGGTGGCTGTAGTGCATTTTGGAGGGGAGTTTAACTGTTTGGCAAAGCTGTGTGTTGGTGATGCAGACTGTGTGTGAGTTTTGAGGCAGTGACTTCAATATTGCAGAATGTCTCTTAGCAATTGAAAAGAACTGAAAATGGATAAATTTGCCATTTTCGACGATCAGTCTACACTCCATAACCCATAATAACAAAGTTGTTGAAGTCTATTTTATTTAAATGAGAAATTGTTTTCAGAAAGTTTCTCAAATTTATTAAAAATCGAAAATTGAAATCTTTCATTCATATAAGTATTCAGACCTTTTGCTGTGGAACTCCAAATTGTGCATCTAGAACGTGATTGGAGTCCGCCTGTGTCAATTGAATTGATTGGACATTATTTAGAAAGACACACCCCTGTGCATCAAAAAAATCCCAAAATCTGCAATGCATATCAGGACAGAAGAACAAGCAGGGAAGTCGAATGAACAGTCAAATTGTGGTAAGGCATATGCTGCATTAAACTTACCTTGGAAGTCTGATTGATGTCGGAGATGGGAATCACGGCACACCCGAGTTGACTGCGTTCCAGAAAACCATTCAGAAGGACAATATGGATGCCTCCAGGAAAACTGAACAATGCACAATGAGATATTTTGTGCAAACACTGTAGCAACATGTCCACTGATATAAGGGATGTTCAAAAAGTTTCTGTTTATTAAGAATTTCAAAAACAAATGACATCACTTTTCTACATAGTCACCTTCAATTGCGATGCAATTTTCCCAGCCTTGTACTGACTTTTTAATGCACAATTACTACTCCTCCTGCCAGATCAGGGCAAGGGTATAAAAAATATTGTAAATCTTTTAGTGTTTCCAGTGGCACAGTGACGTCAATAATTGTAAAACGGAAAAAGATTGGATCTCTCCCTAGAGAGAGTACTCCCAGGCAGTACTTGGATGGGAGACCATCTAGGGAAAGCTTGGGCTGCTTGTTGAAGAGGTGTTGTTCAGACCAGCAGAGGGCACTTACCCTGTGCTGTGTGTGAGGATCCCAATGCCCCAATGCAGTGATGGGGACTCTGTACTGTAACTATGGCGCTGTCCTTGAGATGAAATACAAAACCAAGGTCCTGAATTTTTCTGGTCATTAAAGATCCCTGAACATCTTTTGAAAAAAAGTAGAGTTCTGGCTAAATTGACACTTAAGCCTCGTCCATTCTGGCCCCCTAATCATCCCCTGTTTCTAATTGGCAGTCTCTCACATACCTTCACCTCCTAACAGCTAATGTGTGGTGAGTTGATTAATACAATAATGGCTGCAATGGTGGGGGCTACACATTGGTGGTGGTTGAATTGGCTCTCTACTCACTATGTAAAGCTCTATATAAATGTAATTAATTATTATTATTAAACTGAGCAGCCAGGTGTTCTTTTGGCATTGTGTCTTAAACTTGATTGGAGTCCACCTGTGGCAAACTGAACTGATTATACATCATTTAGAAAGGCAAACGTGTACCTGGGTATATATAGTCCCAGAATTCATGCTGCATTTCAGGAAAACCAACCCATGATGTCCAGTGAACTCCCAGTAGACCTCCATGATCATGTTGTAGTGAGGCATAGATCAGGTCAAGGGGATAATACCATTTGTAAAACTTTAAGTGTTCCCAGGAGTGCAGTGTCCTCAATAATTTTCAAATTTAAAAGGTTAAGAACTACCAGGACTCTTCCTTGAGTTACCTGTTTGGCCAAACTTAGTCACTGGGCAAGAAGGGCCTTAGTCAAGGAGGTAACCAAGAACCAAGTTGTTACTCTAACAGAGTTCCAGACGTCCTCTGCTGAGATGGGAGAACCTGTTGGAAAAGCAACCGTTTCCATCCATCAGCCATTTATGACAGAATGACTAGATGGAAGACAATCCTGAGTTAAAGGAATATGGCAGCCTGCTTGGACTCTGAGAGCATGAGGGAGAAGATTCCTTGGTCTGATGAGACAAAATTGGCAGAACTCCAAGCACTCATGTATATCTTGTAATGGCGAGGCACTGCTCGTCACCTGCCAAACAGCATCTCTATGGTGAAGCATGGTAGTGACAACATCATCCTACGAGGGGCTTCTCAGCAACAGGGTGCCAGGAAGACTAGTCAAAATTGAGGGTAGGGCGAGTGCAACAAAATCCAGAGAGGTCCTTGAAGAAAACCTGCCGTAGAGTGTATGCAACCTCAGATGTAGAATATCTTTGGAGTGACCTGAAGATGGCTCTTTACAGACACTTGCCATCCAATCTAATTGAGCTTGAAAGGATATGCTAGGATAAATGGGATCGATGGCCCAAACCCAGGAAAGGTAATGCAAAGCTTGGAGAGACTTACCCAAGAGGCTGTAATTGCTTTTATAAAATACTTCATTAAGGGTCTGAATACTTCTCTTGAAACTTTCTAATGAAAGATTTTAGTTTTTCATTTTCAATAGATTTGCCAACGTTCCTAAAAACATGTTTTCACTTTGTCATTATGGGTTATGGAGTATATTTTGATGGGGGCAAATTTATCTATTTAAAATCATAACACAACAACAGAGTGTGTAGAAAGTGAACTTGTTTTCCAAATCTGCCATGCCAGCTTGGTTTTATTGACTTCTTTTTATTTTATTGTAGCTGATTGTTAACTTGGATTGCAGAATTTAAGCATTGTTATGCTGTAAATTCACATTTGTTTTATTCCTGCTTACATATTTTACATCTACTTACAAGTTTACATCTGCTTTTTAATTTAGTACCACTGATTTCTTAATACAAAAGGCACATATCAATACAGATATTAATCTAACTATACTGTCATCAACCTAGGGAACAAAAAAGAAATGTTGAGGCACCAACTGGGTTGCCCCCTTTAATAACTGAGGTAACCGGCAAACTAATCAGGAGCAAAAACACAAATAGGCCGAAGTGCCTCTGGAAATGAGGGGAGTCGAGCTGTGTAGAGTAGTCACATGTTTAGGTTGGTGCTCCGTTTGGTGGTCTGCTCCTCCTAAAGTGAGAAGCCTTTATCTGTGAGCGTCTCGACTTTATAGTCCCTGGACCATAACTGGCATCATTGGGCATCTTCTTAGAGCTGCGGGCGGAAAAAGAGACAATACCATCAGCGCACAGCACCCCTCATCTCCTGGAGTGGTGGTACTTACCTCTGATGAGTCCAGAAGGTGACCTTGTGACATGCATGTGTGAGGACCCTTAATGGTAATAAACTCACCAATGTCTGTTTCTCAGATTTGGAGACCATATTTGAGAAGGCAGACAAAAAAAGAAATGATGTTTACTGGCTAGTGATGCATTTTGGGAAAAAGCGAACACATGAGTTTAATGTATTGTTAAATGGCAGTTTTGTAATAGAAGAACTGAGTAGGTTAACTGGAATAGTCCTTGACTGGTCACAAACTCTGAGGCCATAACCCAGGGAAGCAGACTTGTCGACAGGAACTCAATATGGCAACAATAAGGACCAAAAATGCCGTCCAAAATGTATGATACTACGTACCATTTACTATCCACTTTTGGGGTGATGATTGACCTCCGAGGTTTTCCTATTTTTATTTTATTGTAGAATCAACTCTTGACAACAGCCAGCAGGGTGGCCGTGTGGCTCATGCGTATGGGCGCCGTTCTCATTCTCTACCACCTTTGCCATCACTTCCCGTACCTCTTCATATCTTAAATCATTCTTAAGGAAGATTGAAGACTTAAGTGCCAGCTTAAGTGAAAAATTAAAGAAAACGTACTAAGTAATTGCAACACAAACACTGACTTAAATCAGTTTTAACGCAAAAAGAAGAAGAAGCGGGCCGCTAGGATGGAGAAAAGAAGAGCTGCTCAGGTAGCAGCAAGCACATCAACCTCTGAGCAAACGAATGCTAAAAGTACAGAGGAAGAGAATGAAAACTGTAAATCAAGTGGATTCACTGCACATTGTCGTACAATGTGCCATTACTGGTACATTATGGTTTATGTTTTCTTTGTGTGGCGTAGTGGTTAAGGCATTGGACTTCAAACCCTGAAGGTTGTGAGTTCAAATCCCACTACTGACACCATGTGACCATGAGCAAATCACTTCCTCTGCCTGTGCTCCAATTGGGAAAACAAAAGAAATGTACCCAGTTGTATCTACCAAATGTAATTTGCTGTGGATAAATGCATCACCATAATAATAAAACAGCTATGTGCATTTAATGTGCAATGTTCTCATTTTTGAACCAATAATGGAAAAGCATTAGACTCTAGAAGTCTTTATTTCTGGATGAAACTATACAGCTTATTATGTTTTTTTTCTCTTTGATGTATTTGTATTAATGAACTCAGAGCCACTGTGTATGGTGTCTTGTGTGACACTAATTGCTCTCTAAATGCGCGGCTCAGCTAGAGACATATTCAAGTATTCTGCACAATGCCAGAGATGAAATCCAAACATTCCACTTGCCAAAAGCATGAAATGCATGCTAGGAAATGCTTTCATAATATTCTAATCATGTGCCAGTCCTTTCATATTTATTATGCATTCATGTTAAAAACCTTGTATTTCACTGGATGCACAATGCGAGACCTTGAATGACAGACCTGATAATGAGTAGTTCCTTCTGGGACTTTTTTTTTTTTTCAAATATAAATCAGCAGATGGCCTAATCCACGTTTGTGTGACCAAAGCATCACATTCATTGTTAATTAATGCACATCTTTTATTTTTCCCTGCTGATAGCTTATTCATTTTCGACTAGTAATAAACTGTAAGACTCTTACGTTCGTGACTTCAAATCTCTTCTGTAACTAAGTAGCGCAGGTGTGATTTCCCTTAGCAGCCATCTGGCACTGCACCATCACTGCTGGGACAAACAGCCTCCTTCTGTGCAACCTTAGCAGCATTAGACTAAAGAGGAGAATTAAGAAACAGCTTATTAAAACATATCTCATTTGGCATCTAATTGTCACTCTTCTAATGAAGACGATATATCTTGATGTGATCTCTTTAGTGCAGAATGATGCATGAAGGCCAGGAATACATAGTAATGAATATTCCCAATATTCACACTTTAATTATCTGATAAACATGGAAATGCTTGCTTTTATTCATTTTTATATAATATATATGTATATAATATTATTGTGGAGAAATAAATGGACAAAGAAACAAATTAAGGGTTGGGGGAATTCCCCGTATAATGTTCATGGGTCCAGGCAATCAATTGTGATTGATACTGCGGTCAACAGATGCAAAAATCATACAAGTGACACCCAAACCTATCTTCAATGAGCTTTTATGGATTAGTGGCAGAAAGAAAGGAAGGCTAAGGAAATGTGAAGAGTAAGCAATGGAGACAACGTCATTGTCGGGAGCCGTAAATAAGGTCATCAGAATAGGACCGGAGGTGAAGTCAGCAGTGCAGGGAGCGAAAGTGTCACCACGCAGGTGAGATCCGGAAGTGAAGTCTTCTACAGGCATAATGTTGGAGGACTTCTGAAAGGTTTGTTTTCTAATCCTCTGTTTTTCTGGTAAAGAAGGGAGAAAGGCATTAGTACTTTGTGCTATATCCCCATCTTTTGTTCTTTCGCACTCAGTCAGGCCCATTGGCTACCCCCTAATCATGCGTGTTTGACTATATATCCATCCATCCATTATCCAACCCGCTATATCCTAACTACAGGGTCAAAGGGTTTTCTGCTGGAGCCAATCTCAGCCAACACAATAATACAAAGTAATAATAATACATTTTATTTATATAGCACCTTTCCCATGCTGAAGGCACTTACAAAATATAAGAAAGAACGGCAGGGTATACAGTATATAGCTTTGTACAAACCAAATAAATAAATAAAGAAGATTATGACAGTGAATTCAGAGAAAGCCTAACAGACAACATAATTGGTGGTCCAGCACACACACACACACAGGTTACATGAGCATCTTGACAGAGAGGTAAACTGAGAGAAGGGTAATAAAGTCAAGTTGAGCTAAAAGCCTTCCTGAACAGATGAGTTTTGAGTTGTTTTTTTAAAAGAATTCATGGAGTCAGCTGACCTGATTCATTTTGGTAGGTCATTCCAGAGTCTGGGCACTCGTTATACAGCTGAAGGCCCTGCTGTCACCCATGGAGTGTAGATTAGTGTGGGGCACAACAATAATGCCAGAATCAGAGGACCTTAGTAGACGGGCAGGCACATAGTGATGGAGAAGGTCACTGATGTAGTTTGGCGTGAGGTTATTTAAGGCTTTGTGGGTTATTAGTAGGATTTTATATTCGATTCTGTAAGACACAGGGAGCCAGTGAAGATGGAGCAGCATGAGTGTTATGTGCTCGCTGCTGCTGGTTCAAGTAAGGACCCTTGTAGCCGGGTTTTGAATAAGCTGGAGCTGTGATATAAGATTAGAAGGGGCACCTGCCAGCAGTGAGTTACAATAATTGATGCGGGATGTCATAAAAGCAGGGACAAGTTTTTCAGCATTAAAAAAAGAGAGGAAAGAGCGAACACAGGATATGTGACGGAGGTGAAAGTAAGAAAGTTTCTTAATGTGATTTATGTGGGCGGAATAAGAGAGGGAGGAATCAAAAATGACACCAAGATTCTTTGCAGTAGAGGCAGGTCTGATGAGATCACCGTCAAGATGGACTGGGAAGGAGCTCATTTTATTAAGTTGCACTTTAGTCCCAATTTGCAGGAGTTCAGTTTTGTTGCAATTTAATTTTAAAGAGATCTGCTCCATCAAGGTTTTAATTTCACTAAGGCAGGTTGTGAGCTGAGAAAGCTCTAATGAAGTTCCACTTTTAACATTGAAGTAGAGCTGAGTATCATCTGCATAAAAATGATAACCCAGTCCATAGCTATGAATAATATGGCCAAGGGGAAGCATATAAATACAGAAGAGAAGAGGGCCGAGGACAGAGCCCTGAGGAACTCCTTGTGTGACTGGTGCCGAGCTGGATCTGTTGTTGCCAAGACTAACAAACTCTTGCCTATCAGTCAGATAGGACTTGAACCACTGGAGGGCAGTGCCAGAGATACCCAGCATGTTCTCCATTCTGGACAGTAGAATGTCATGTCTGACCAGAGTGTCAAATGCTGCACTGAGGTCTAATAGAATTAATATGCTGCTTTGTCCAGAGTCTGCTGCCATAAGAAAATCATTGGTTACTTCTAGCAGAGCAGTTTCATAGCTGTGCCGCGCCCTGAAACCAGATTAAAAGGGTTCCATCAAATTATTAGAGGTTAAGTAATTGGTGAGCTGGGAGGCTACAACACGCTCAAGAGCTTTTGACAGGAAAGGTAAGTGGGAAATAGTGTTGTTAACAAGGAGGAACGGCAGCAACCTACATGCACCAGTGTCAACTTACCTGCTAGGAGTCCACAACAGGGCGCAAGGCAGGAAACAAACCCTGGACAGGAAGCCAGCCCAACACAGGGAACGCACTCACACACACCCACAGACCAAGCACACACTAGGGACAATTTAGAATCACCAGTGCACCTAACCTGCACGTCTTTGGACTGTGGGAGGAAACCGGAACACCAGGGGAAACCCATGGAGACACGGGGAGAACATGCAAACTCCACGCAGGGAAACAAACCCGGGTCTCCTAACTGTGAGGCAGCGGCACTACCCTCTCTGCCACCGTGCCGCCCTTGACTATATATATATATATATATATATATATATATATATATATATATTGTGGTATATGGCTGGCTTGTCATCCCGGCCAATACCCCCAGGCCGCCAGTTGGAGCCCTCCCTGCAGTATGGTGGTGCCCCGAAGACCAGCAGGGAATCATGGACAATGGAGTTTTTATCCACAGCCCTGCTGGATACCACAGAGGCCGCAAGAGGGAGCAGCAGGGAGGGGCAAAGAGTCATATGTGCCCTATAACCCGGAAGTGCGTCATAGGAAGAGCGACGGCAGAAGTACTTCCGGGGTGAAGAAAAGGACTTTTGATCTGACCCAGAAGTGATAGTAGATCACATGGACTGGGGATTGGAACATTTCCAGGTCAGTGAGTATAAAAGGACTGTGGGAGCTCCCAGGCGGCGAGCTGAGCTGAGTGGAAGGGTGGCAACATGTCTGGGAGTGGTGGAGAGTTTATTTTTAGTGATTATTGGTTTATTTATGAGTATTGTGGAGGAGAAGGTGCTTTGTGCACTGTGCTGGAGAAATAAAGTCAACTATTGGACTTTTTCCTGGTGTCTGGAGTGTTGGACAGGGGTTCAAGGGAGCGATACAGCCTCTATCTGTCACAATATGCATATACAGTGAGTACGGAAAGTATTCAGACCCCCTTCAATTTTTCACTCTTTGTTATATTGCAGCCATTTGCTAAAATCTTTTAAATTAATTTTTTCCCTCATTAATGTACACACAGCACCCATCATTGACAGACAAAAAAAAATAATTTTTGAAATTGTTGCAGATTTACTAAAAAAGAAAAACTGAAATATCACATGGTCCTAAGTATCCAGACCTTTTGTTCAGTATTTAGTAGAAGCCCCCTTTTGAGCTAATACAGCCATGAGTCTTCTTGGGAAAGATGTAACAAGTTTTTCACATCTGGATTTGGGGATCCTCTGCCATTCATCCTTGCAGATCCTCTCCAGTTCTGTCAGGTTGGATGGTAAACGTTGGTGGACAGCCATTTTTAGGTCTCTCCAGAGATGCTCAATTGGGTTTAAGTCAGGGCTCTGGCTGGGCCATTCAAGAACAGTCACAGAGTTGTTGTGAAGCCACTCCTTCGTTATTTTAGCTGTGTGCTTAGGGTCATTGTCTTGTTGGAAGGTAAACCTTCGGCCCAGTCTGAGGTCCTTAGCACTCTGGAGAAGGTTTTTGTCCAGGATATCCCTGTACTTGGCCGCATTCATCTTGGACCCGCCCCTTCCTGTCCCTTAATTCAAATGCTTGGGAGCGGGTTGACCAGTCAGAGCCAAATCTCCACTCCCGACATGTTCTCTCCTGCTGGTCCGGGCTGATGCTATATCTCAGCAAACACCTTTGCTTTGTGTGTGACATCACATCACAAAAGAAAGAATACTTCTGATTTGGCAGGTCCTGCCCTAGTGAGGCGCTATACAGGTGTATTACTGTTGGCATAAAGGAGCCCTCGTCATGTTTCCTGACACAGTTCTGCTGAACAATTTGTTTGCTGAAAGTCCTCAGTGTTGATGTGCCAGAGAGAGGATGTGCAGCATTGATCATAATGGCACTCAGTTTTGTTTTAATTCTCTCAATTGCTACAAACTTCAGGGGGTGCAAAGTATGTTCCACTACTTTTTTTTACCGTGTCCTGTTCAGCTGTGAAGCAATCAGAATTGATGTCTGAATGCTGGTAACTAGCCTTACAGTTTTTCTCTCAGGTGGAGCGTTACAGCTTCTGCTGACGTCACGCCTGATACCAAAACTTTATTAGAAATATTTTCAGATGTTTTTAAGATTCGAACCGGACACGGAGACAAAAGGGAAAGAAAAAGAAGAGAGAAAAGGAGGAGATGGAGGTAATGGGGGAAGGGGGTTTGTATAGAATAAACAATAAATGAACCAGAATCCGCTTCTAGACCTGCAGAAAGAGAGGGAAGGGGGGGGGCTACCACAAGACAAAAACATTGCTGCATCAGCTACATGAAGATATATAAAAGTAAAAATGTTTGGTGACAATCACACAGTAATTATTACTAAGGCATTTAGGGCCAACCACAGCCTTAGGTCATGTGCTGAAGAAGTCCAAGTCATACTTATGAAAGCACCATGTGAGCACCTGTGTGCGTACGCACGCTTGTATGTGTAAGGTTTCTCTATAGGAGCGTCCAATAGTGAGTGTGAAGGGCCACAGACCTGCCCCCAAAAACGTGCGGAAGATGGAGGGAGTTCCAAGCCCAGAGATCCAGAGGTCACCCCAAAGCGCGGAGACCCCAGGGAGGCCGTCACCAGAGAAGCCCCAACCCCCCCTTGCAGAGTAGTATGTTCCACTACTGACCCTGCCCTTTTAATTAGCTTATTTATTTGGTGGGCCTCTCTTGAAGTGATATTACCAGTACAGACTAACACAGTGTAGAAAATCACACTGGCCATCACAGAGTTGTAGAAGATATGAGGGGTTTCACTACCAAGATTAAAGGAACTGATGCACAAGTTGGTTCACAAATGATTGGGCACAAATATTGGAAAGTACTTTCATACATAATGAATGGCAGGCTTGTGGCACCAATTACCTCAGACTTTGGATTGGATTGGATTAAAACCACAGGGAACAGTTATAATTTTGTGATATATGATATATTTTCTTTTTTTTTTTCATTTTATTCATTTATATGATTTTCAGTAAATACAAAAAATGGTACAGTCAGTATACTGCATTATGATTTTTAAACTTGTAACAGAAAATGCATGAAGGAATATATTCCTTGGATATTTGTTCATGTCCCTGTATTTTTGTTTCATAACTGAAAAGGATTACATCCACTGTGTCATTTCTATTGCAGAAATTGTTTTTACCCTGGCAGGAAGCTGACCTGTCATTGAACACTGTTCATTTAATCCATGGGAGAAATATTTTCATGCAACAGTGTGAAAGATCAGCAGGTATTGATAGCCTAATAGCCGACCTGCTGAGACTTGGACTTATTGTAGTGATTGAGTCAGACGGATTGCTCAGCATGACAAGTGAGGCCAAAATTATTAAGTCCATGTATACATTGTGTACACTCTTTATAATGTTTGCACCTCAACTTGTGTATTGCTTTGCATTTTGTGGTTACTGATTTGCACTGTGAACATTTTATGATGAAAGATGTAAACTGGTGAATTCACCTTTGAAGGAAATAGAAAATTTCTATCTATCTATCTGATGTAACAATGACAAAAAAATGTTGAGATAACACCCAGGAAATCTCCGTTTATCAGTGTAGTATTTTGTTAAAATAATGAGCCACTTAACTCATCTCATAAGCAGTGGAAGATGACTTGTGTTCCTTACTGTAGTTGCTGGTTGAATGACCACTTCCCATAGGCAGTCTCTCTTGTCTCACAATCACCATGAGGGGAAAGGTGTGAGGAGACCTGACAACAGTCTTTCGGCAGGACTGTTTTGATCTATCTATCTGTCTATCTATCTATCTGTTATATAGCGCCTTTATTCTATCTATCTATCTATCTAGGCGGGCGACTGGACGCCCTTTCTGCTTATGTTTGGGGGGAGCAGCCATGGGCTCCTCAGTACCTCCCTGGGGATGCTTGGAGGCAGCCTTCCTGGTTGACGATGGTGCCTCAGTTTCCCGCAGATTTCCATGGGAGATGGAGTTCTCCACAACCCTGTGGGGATCTGGGGTGGCCGCCAGGGGGTGCTGCATGGATCCTGGAGCCAGCTTGGACAACTCTACAGCTCCGCACAGAAGTGCAATCAGGAACAGGTGATCAAGCACCTGGAGCACTTCTGGGTGGGGTATAAAAAGGACCGGCAACAACCACTCAGGTCCAGAATCGGGAGGAAGAGGACGAGGTTGCCTGGGAGGAGTGGTGGTGCCAGAAGAAGGGTTGTTACTTGTGTTACTGTTCTTGGGACTGTGTTGTGGCTGGAGGGTTCACAGGGAAGACATGCCCTCCAGCTGAAGAAAAATAAAAGTCTGTGTTTTTGCTTCTGTGTGAATCTGTGCCGGGTCAGGTGCTATATAGCGCTTTTATTCACACTATCTATCTATCTATCTATCTATCTATCTATCATATAGTGCCTTTCTTATCTATCTATCTATCTATCTATCTATCTATCTATCTATCTATCATATAGTGCCTTTCTTATCTATCTATCTATCTATCTATCTATCGTAACAAAGTAAAAAATAATCCCCATAAATCCCCATTTATTAGAAGTGTAGTATTTTGTTATGAGCTGCTTAAAACATCTTGTAAGTAGAACAAGGTAATTAGTGGTCCTCAATTTCTCAATGTTGCTGCTAGTCAAATGAAGGAAGGAAGGAAGGAATCTTCACAAGATGGGAAGGGGTATGGGGGGACCAGAGATGACCATCCCTACATTACAGGAGAAGTAAAAACTAGGGAATCACCCAATCACCCATCTCATATGTTGCCCAACTGATGTCAATGTGGTCTCTCCAGTGAAATTTACATGAATTTTCTCTCTGTTACAAAAAGATTCTTTCCTAATACCCAAAGCAAATTCTTCTGTTTGGTGATGTTTACATCAAGACCATTGTGATTACCATCATAAAGCATACCTCTTTCCGCTTTACAAGTAGCTACCCATTTTATAATCAATAACTGTGATGCCGTAAACTGGATGCATTCTGCCTGATGATTAACAGATGTAAGAAAGAATTTCAATGTGCTCTGTTCTTTTAATAATCATGACCTATAAACCTATTCATGACAAGGCAATTCTATCAAAACTTTTTTAAAAACCAGGCAGGACCTAATCAATAAGATTTTAGAATAAGCAATGTTGGTGCTAGGGGTCACTGTTGACCCATAAACCCAAAAGACAGACACACAGGAAACAGGTTAAAAGCAACAAGAAGTAATCTTTTAATTCTCTTCTTCTTAAACAGTGGCTCCAAGCACCACAGCCACAATAAACAGGCAAGTAAATCAAACATCAATACACTATATTTCTTCTTTCTCTTTTCTTATCCACACCTCCCAGCAAGCTTCGTTCACCACCACCCAACTCTGGCTCCCCTGCTGGATGTTCCACAGTACTTTTTATATTCCCTGACCCAGAAGTGCTTCTGTTCTCCCTCCCACATGACTTGCCACACTTCTGGATCAGAAAGAGAATTCAAGTTCTTTAATCAGCCCAGAAGTACTTCGGGGCTTCCATCCCTGTGACCATCTAGCAATTCCGGGGTAGGCGAGAATCTTATCTCCCATCTTCGTTCCACAGCACCTTTCTGGCGGCACCCACGGAACCTAACAGGGCTGAGATACCGAACTTCAAATCCCAGAATGCCCTGTGCGACCGCTACACTCCAGGGGAGCTGTCATCTAGCGTCTTGGGGGAGGCCATGTCCTAAAAAGCTGCCTTCCCCCATCTTTCCATTTCAGGGGTGTCCTGGCCAGGTTGAGCTGCCGGCCATCTCTTACAGCATTTATACTGGGGAGAAAGGACTCCTTTCCCTCTTTACTACTCTCAGTTGTTTTACTCTGACTGTTGGCCTTCCTCTCTTGCTCATGGGTGGGGGTTGATTTGAATTTAGTTTTGTTAAGTTTTGACTTGATTGTATGGAATGTTACATGTTTTTAATAAATTCAATAAAAGATCAAAAGAAAGAAAGAAAGAACAAATGTCTATCCTGTCCAATTGTGGTGAATGTAATATCAATTGCCTTTGTGCTCCTGCTTGTAACAGCTGTGTGAGGACTCTAAAGCATATTCATATCTGCTAGCTTCTGCATTTACAGATAGTTTTATTACGTCTTTGGCTCAATGCAGAGTCCCTGTCTGTTTCAAAGAAGCTACAATCATCTCAGTACCTAAGAAGCAAAATCTTCACAGTCTAAATGATGTCAGGCCAATGGCGCTGACCTCGGTAATGATGAAGACGTCTGAACGTCTAATTCTTCAGTATCATAGATTATCTCCTTGACCCACGGCTGGCATTCTTTGAACTTATGGTATGTAATAATTCAAAAGTCTGACATTAAAACATACTTCAGTATTTGAAATGCCTTATGGGCAGTAGAATATGACTCTAGAAATGTTTCAGCTTACTTGACAGGTGTCTGCATTTTGTTGATGACAATTTACCTGCCACTTTACACAGTAGTGAGAGTCATTTGGACATCTGATTCTTCAGCATCTCAAATCTGTCACAAATTCTCTTCTTGACCCACTTCAGTTTGCTTACTGTGCCAAAAGGTCGGTTGAGGATACTGTGAACAAGGCTCTCCACTACATTTTGCACCATTTAGCCTCTCCAGATATTTATGCCAGGATCTTATTTGTCGATTTCATTTCTGCCTTTAATACAACTATATCAGAGCTTCTCCACAGCATACATCTCATTATGAAAGTAGACTGTGCCACATCTCTCTGGATCTCTAACTTTCTAAGGAACAGATGTCAGACATTGAAGATGGTTGGGTATCAGTGGGGGTCTGTCAGAGATGGCTGGGGAGGCGACCCGGCCGGGACACCCAGGAGGATTGGAGGTGGGCTTGCGCCTTCCCCAGACCATGTGGGGGTGACTGCCCTGGTTGCTTTGGGGACCACGGGTAGGGAGCATGGAAGCTGAACCCTGTAGGGGCCCGTGGTTACCGCCAGGGGGCACCCCAATGCCTTGGAGACCCTGGACCTCAGCAATTCTGCCTGGAAGCGTCACATGGTTAAAGTCTCCAGTGATTAGTACAAGCGCCTCGGGGTGCTGCGTTTGTAACTTAGCAACTGCGGAATAGATGACGTCACCCGCTATCTCCGCATTCGCCCGAGGAGGGATGTAAACAATAACAACAATGACATGTTCAAACTCTCTGGGCAAGTAATAGGGACGCAAACTTACTGTCCCTGCAGCAAGTGGAGATTTTAACGTTTACATGCCCTGAGTTGCACCACTTTGTATTGACATAGAGAGCGACTCCTCCTCCTCCTTTCTTCTTCCCGCTGGTATTTGCGTCTCTGTCCGTTCTAACTGTGCTAAACCCAGATAGCTCCACATTAGCATCTGGGATGGTAGTTGTTAGCCAAGTTTCACTAAAACACAGCAAGCTGCATTCTCTGTAGGTTCTGACATTTTTCACCACCACAGCCAGTTCGTCGATCTTATTTTGTAGTGAGTTCACATTTCCTAGGATCACAGAAGGCACTTAAGGGTTATAGCACCACTTTCTCGCAAGCCGCTTGGCTTTTATCTTAGCGCCGGCTCTGCTGCCCCGATACCGTCTTCTTACCTCGTCAGGTAAATAGGGAATCACACCTGCACAGGCATTTCTTCTCAGCGCTTGAAGTTGACAACTTGAATAGGCTAGTCTTGGCGTGTAAAAATCCATGTCAAGTAGTAAAAGTAGCAAAAAGTGTCCAGGGAGCGATTCCACATAAAAGAAAGTGGTAGAAGTGATCAGTGAAATAGAGAAAAATAGAGAAAAAAGGTCATATACGGAGCTGCTGGAATGGCTGCCACTCACGGAGGCACGGAGGCGCCGGATGTAGAATGTACATAGTTCAGAGAGGTCAGTTCCGCACTATATAGAGTCATCAGATTGAAATGTTAACAGTTCCCATGCACACCCAAGGACCGTCCTTCCTACATTTACGACATGTGTATAAGGTGTGACAGTCCTTGGGTGTGTGTGAGAACTGTTAACATTTGAGTCTGATGACTGTATATAGCGCGGAACTGACCTCTCTGTACTATAATGTCCTCTGCATCTCCTGGAGTTCAAAAGAAATACCAACAAGCAGCAACAAGATCAGAACAAAAAAACAAATGCGGTCACTAACTACATCCTTATGAAGGTATGCAAATGAATATAATGCTGCATTAGTGCAACAACGTTTTCCGAAATGTACAATACAGGTCATAAAATGAATTATTCCAAATGTCATATATGCCTAGGTGTCTCTTTTTTTGTCAGCGCAGCTTTGACATCATGGATCAGAAGGTGCATACTAATTCAGCGTGAGCAGGAACACTCAAGAATAAAACTGACTAAAAAAAATTCACACCCATAGTCATTCTCAGTCACGCACACCACTCACATCCACAGTTTTAGTGTTAAGTAAAAAATTAAAGAAAACATACTAAGTAATTGCAACACAAATTTTACTTAACACTAGAATTACCAGAGCCTTCGAGAAAGCTCGTAAATCCGGCCCACCTTAAATCCGTTCGCACCTCTCTGCCAGCGTCTTCTGTCCTGTAAATGTGCCGATAAAGACAAGCAGCAAGCAGCCTACTATTCCATCCCCCCATCGACTTAGAACGTGCATAAACTTCTCCCAGCTCATGCCTTGATTGATTATTTGGGAATTAAGTGCTGGAGTTTTAGAGTGGAAATAATAGATCGTTATTTGGAACACATGCATTTCATGTGTGTTCCATTTCTACAATAATCTGTTTAAACACATTTTTAAAACAGAAACGTTTTTCATATTTTAGTAGTAAATGACAAAATGTAGGCATAAACTATATAATGTGTGAAGCCTGTGTGAAGTCCAAAGATCAAATAAACACTTTCACAAAAGGTTCAAGGAAAAGACAAGAGCTTCCGTGGTGTAGTGGTAAGATTTGCTGACATGTAATCAAGCGTCCGGGTTCGATCCTGACTGCCTCCTATATTTGCCATTTTCAGTAGTGTACTGCTCTTATTGTTAATATTATACAGTACACACATATACTTGGTTTGCATCTGTAACACACGGTGTACATTTAAGGAACCTGTAAAAGTTACCGTTTTATTTTCACTTTTATTCTCTCAGTCACGATCACGATACATACTATCGCCCCCGACCCACACCACCCCCTACAAGCCCGGGATGTGATGCTGATAGTTTTTATTTGAAACTGGGAGTAACTGTATAGGGAGGTCCAGATCTGATTATGCAATTTCATTACGCTATACTTTTAAGTTTATTACATAGAAAATCACCCAAAAAATCCCGGACCATCGAGAAGTGTGCGAACTGACGACATGAAGAATTGTCTTCGCGCCGAACTGTATTCGTCCCCGCATAAATCAAAATCATCCAGACGATCTGGATCTGCATAATTAGATCTGGACCACCCAGTAGATTTGAGTGGTGTTTTGAGGTAATGGAACTGGACATTCTCTCATCTGAAGGGATAAAAGCTGACACACAAATGCTGGTGAATCAGCCTTCTTCGTATCTCACCGTCACTTGATTTTTTTTTTATTCAGTTTTATTGAGTGTTCCTGCTAACGCTGAATTAGTATTCGCCTTATGGTCTATGGTGTCAAAAAAAAAAAAACAAAAGAACAGAGACATAGGTATATATGATATTTGGAATAATTCGTTTTATGACCTGTATAGTACATTTCGGAAAACATTGTGGCACGGATGCAACATTACTCATATTATTCATATTCATTTGCATAACATCTTGTGATTTATAATCAGTGACTGTGTTTTTTTTTTTTCCCCGATTTTGCCAGTCCCCACATGTTGCTGTATTTTGTTTCTTTTGTACTCCAGGACATGAAGAGGAAAGGATAGTACATACAGGTTAGTTAAGTGCTATATGCAATCATCAAATTCAAATGCTCACAGTTCATACACACGCAAGGATTTATGACGTGTGTACCTGTTACAATGTACACACTTCTCTCTATGCTGTGATTTCTATTACACACCTGAAAGAAAGAGATGATATATGTGAAAACATCATCGCACTAATGAAATATTATTTGAAAACGAACAGTCAAGTGTATTCTGCGCTGTTACTGGTATATATATATTATTGAATATTCATCTGTCTTTGTGTGTATTTATATTTATCATTGTCAATATATCCATTTTTTGGTTTTACATATCTGTCTACTGTTTGATGGTTATTACGTCGTGAAACAGTATGGCTTGTTATTGTCTCGAGAGTCTTCAGACTAATCCTAGGAAATAGTCTTGGTAGTGTAGTGGCCGGTCTGGGTAAGGGTTTGGCCGTTACAATGCATCTGCTCACTCCAAACATAAATTACAGTATGTTATTTAAACAAGAGAAAAGATTGTAGGACTGAAATTGGACTCCATTAAAGTTTTGTACACATGACAGGTCAGGCAATAAGCTGGAAATGTAATCAACGGCTACACTCACCCAGCGCAACTTTCTGTTAATGCTTTGAGGTTTGGAAAGGGACAACAATGTCAAATAGAGAAAATAATACAATTATAATTACTTCAGACAGGAGACAACATGAGCATCACAAAAACGTAAAAGTGGAAAAAGAAAAGAAAGGAAATGAAATACTGTAGCAGGGTTCAACTCTATTTTTTTAAATTTAACAAAGAGAAGTGAGTGTGAATTTTCAAATAAGTAGCAAACCAACCTGTCATTGTACTTGTAGGAAAGGACAACCTCCACATCCTCTCAGTGACCGAACATAGAGGCTCTTTGGTGCAGCAAAAGTCAATAATCGGTTCCTTGGTTTTACTGATGTTAAGATGCAGACTGTGGTGGTCTGTCAGAAAGCAGACTGGCGTGTGTGGAGCATTGGGAGTTTTATATGTTTGAACCAAAAGGGAAACGGAAGTATTGGTTTAATGGTAGATTTTAATAAAGCAGTTAAGGATAATACACATGTAGTCACTATTTATAATATAACCCAGATAATTTGCACCATGAAACAAAGTTCTCCACTGGACCCCTCTGTCTCATCTTCTTTATCGATACAATGATCAATCATCAGACAATTTCTGCAAGTGACTTGAGAGAGAGGTTGAGAGCATGAACTGATTACAGCGGGTTGCCGCACCTACCACATGGCAAACCACCCCAGAATGAGATCCGAGTGCAGCCACGCAACGGGTGACCCCTCAGCACCCCACTGAACAGTGTGAGGATTTTTTTACGGTGGCTGGAGTGCCAATCCTACCACCAACCCCTGGATGCAGATTAACATCATACCCAGGATGGATTAATGTCATACCCAAGTGACCTGACCTGCTGTTATACTTTATTTATAGTCAAAGGTGTACTGAGTGAAGAGAAAAGCAGGCAGGCCTGTTCCTTGTGCTGCTCACACAGTCCTTGATTCTCACAAACTTTGGTCTCTCTGACAGATAGTCCATTATTTTTATTTATGTCTATTTCTTAGAATATAATAGTTTTTCTGTGATAATTAATTTTCTTTAAATATATTTTCTATGTACTGTAAATTAGAACAAAATAAAAAAAATTTGATGAGAACAGGCCATTCAGCCCAACCAGCTCACCTGCACTATATTCCTTGCTTGCCCAAAATAACCTTATATTGAGATCTCCACCACATTACTTGGCATTTTATTTCACGTGTCTATGATTCTTTGTGTGAAGTAAAACATTTCAACATTTGTGCGAAATTCACCCTTGATAATCATGTCCCTCTGCTCTTGTAGCAGAATTTACTGATATCCTCTGTACTAATTCCTTTCATAATTTTAAAAACTTCAGTCATGTCTCATGTGTCTTAATGTACGTTTGCTTAAACTGAGAAGGTTCAGCTCTTTCAGTCTCTCCTCACAGTTCATACCTCACAGTCTCTGAATCAGCCTGGACACACTCATCTGGACTTTCTCTTGTGCTGCTATGTCTTTTTTGTATATGGAGATCGACATTGAACACAATACTCCAGCATAGCCTCCCTTGGCTTGTGCTCTACACGTCATGCTGTGTAACTTCCTAACATTGTGTTAGCCTTATTAATCATTTCTGTAGGCTGTCTAGATGTAGATCGGTCCTTCTTATAAGGGGTACTTTCAAGTTTCAGTTTCATTCTGTGTTCAGTTTACTTCAGCCTTCCACTACTGCCATTCAGGTGGTGTATGGCTCCCTGGAACAACAATTGTCTTGGCCCTTAACCTCTTGTTAGTGATGTAGCATTAGAAACTGAACGACAGTAAGTCTACTCCAGAATCCTAAACCTCTTAGTTGCAATATGAGTCAGTAAAAGTCCTACTGTTACGGAATGTTATTAAATACCGATGAAAATTCTACACTAGATGTCTCACAAAAAATATAGTTTGAGATCATTAAGCGATTTGATACTCAAAAGTGTAACTCAGAATTATATTTTACTCCTCAATATTTATAAAATAAACATAATTTTGATTTTTTTTGTTAGTCTTACAATAAAATGTAAAATGACTTGAGAAACTATATAGAATAGATTAATATAAATATTTCTGAGAACAAAATAAAACATTATTGACAATGCAACTCAAGTAGAAGAAAGTGTCAAACTGTCATTTTGTGTTTATTTAATGAAAGATAGTTAATTATTTGTGTTTCGCTTTGTCATGCATTAGTCATTTAATTTGAATACTTGACTGACTACAAAATAGTGGTGGATCAGACAGGCAGATATTTTCTTTTGTGCCTGGCAAATACAGCTCTGTTATGTGAAATGAGTAATTTTACCCATACGCTTCATTTTTGTCTTTTCTTTTGAATAATATTTTGAAAATGGGTAATCAGTATGGTTAAACTTTCTTTTATATCTAATTGGATTATTGAATGCAATTATTAGTCATAATGTTAGCTCAGGCAGTGTGTATTGTGAGGGGGCCACAAATCAATGAATATTTGAATATGCCTTTGTAACTTCATTACAAGTTATCATTCTTTAAATACTGTGCAATGTCATATAACTTGTCACACACGGGTGCCTTGGGGACAACTTAAAATCTTTGGGTTGGTAATTCCTCACTGGTCTGCAAGGTAGAGCTTTTTACTAACATCTCTTCTCTTCCTCCCACTACAGATCGGATGATTGACAGCCCTAACACCTGTGACATCACTTATAGTGTCCGTCCCACTGAACCCGCCTCTTCCTGCCTGGCCTGTACTTAACTGGAAGCTCAAACATCTTGAAGTCTATAAAGACATCTTTTTGCCCTTATTAAATGCATTCATAACGCCCATCTATTTTACACGAGGACAAGACAAAACCTTTCATTCTGCTGGAATCCTGCCACTTCCAGGAAGGTGATGCAAGTGTATTGAGAAGAGTGGAGGCAACATTGAGAAATGACATGATCAGTCTTGTTAAGGTTCATTCCAATTTCTAATAAATCCCATTTTCTAACTTTAGCTTGACTCCCCCTCATATATTTTAATGTCAAGCACTTTGGCTACATCATTAAATGTTGTTTTAAATGTACTTTATACAGTCATATGAAACAGTTTGGGAACCCCTCTCAGCCTCTACTTTCAACAAATAAGATAACAGTGGTATGTCTTTTATTTCCTAGGAACATCTGAGTACTGGGGTGTTTTCCGAACAAAGATTTTTAGTGAAGCAGTATTTAGTTGTATGAAATTAAATCAAAAGTGAAAAACTGGCTGTGTACAAATGTGGGTCCCCTTGTCATTTTGCTGATTTGAATGCCTGTCACTGCTCAATGCTGATTACTTACAACACCAAATTGGTTGGATGAGCTCGATAAGCCTTGAACTTCATAGACAGGTGTGTCCAATCATGAGTGGTAAAAGGTATTTAAGGTGGTCAATTGCAAGTTGTGCTTCACTTTGACTCTCCTCTGAAGAGTGACAGACGGCATGGGATCCTCAAAGCAACCCACACAAGATCAGAAAACAAAGATTGTTGAGTCTCATGGTTTATGGGAAGGCTACAAAAAGCTATCTCAGAGGTTTAAACTGTCAGTTTCAACTGTAAGGAATGGAATCAGGAAATGGAAGGCCACAGGCACAGTTGCTGTTAAACCCAGCAGGTCTGGCAGGCCAAGAAAATACAGGAGCGGCATATGAGCAGGATTGTGAGAATGGTTACAGACAACCCACAGATCACCTCCAAAGACCTGCAAGAACATCTCGCTGCAGATGGTGTATCTGTACATCGTTCTACAATTCAGCGCAATTTGCACAAAGAACATCTGTATGGCAGGGTGATGCGAAAGAAGCCCTTTCTGCACTGACACCACAAACAGAGTCGCTTGTTGTATGCCAATGCTCATTTAGACAAGCCAGATTCATTTTGGAACAAAGTGCTTTGGGCTGATGAGACAAAAAATTGAGTTATTTGGTCATAACAAAAAGCGCTTTGCATGGCGGAAGAAGAACACCGCATTCCAAGAAAAACACCTGCTACCTGCTGTCAAATTTGGTGGAGGTTCCATCATGCTGTGGGGCTGTGTGGCTAATTCAGGGACTGGGGCCCTTGTTAAAGTTGAGGGTCGGATGAATTCAACCCAATATCAACAAATTCTTCAGGATAATGTTCAAGCATCAGTCACAAAGTTGAAGTTATGCAGAGGTTGGATATTCCAACAAGACAATGACCCAAAACACAGTTGGAAATCTACAAAGGCATCCATGCAGAGGGAGAAGTACAATGTTCTGGAATGGCCGTCACAGTCCCCTGACTTGAATATCATTGGAAATCTATGGGATGATAGGAAGCAGGCTGTCCATGCTCGGCAGCCATCATATTTAACTGACCTGGAGAGATTTTGTATGGAAGAATGTTCAACAATACCTCCATCCAGAATCCAGACACTCATCACAGGCTATAGGACAGCGTCTAGAGGCTGTTAGATTTACAAAAGGAGGCTCAACTAAGTATTGATGTAATATCTCTGTTGGGGTGCCCAAATTTTTGCACCTGTCTAAATTTGTTATGATGCATATTGCATATTTTCTATTAATCCAAATGTCACTACTGAAATACTACTGTTTCCATAAGGCATGTCATATATTAAAAGGAAGTTGCTACTTTGATAAACACCGATGTTTGATAAAAAAAAATCCAAAGAATTAAGAGGGATTCCCTTTTTTCATATGACTGTAAATAAATTGACACTGACAATGTTATTCATTGCAAAATGGATTGCATCAGAGTGAAGACCTCTGAAAACAACTGCAGGGACCAGGCTGAGAGATGTCAATCGGCAAGGTCTGACACTTCTTACACATTACCTTCACATGGGACAATTGTGTCAGGTATTGAAGCTTTCCATGAAAGGCACCAGTCTTCTCGTTTTCAGCAGCTAAGACGTTGTACAGCAGTGGCATTTACAGGGAACTAGTGGACATTGCTGAACTACTTGAGTTAAACACACGAGATCAAGTCAAGATAAGTCAAAGGACATTTTGTGACTGAGCTTAATTACATATTTAGGTAAAACTTTACTTTAGGCAGTTTAGACCTTAACAAATAGGTGTCTTCATAACACTTACAAAGCATCATTAAAGTGCTGATTCATTTCTGCAATGTGACCAACCAATAAAACGTCACTTTGGAGTGGTCTGAGGTGTCTTACCTGAGGCACATTCCTCTTGATATTCCATATTGAGTGTAAAACCTGTGAATCCTTCATATTAACAAGTCATTTTGCTATCATGTGAATACACCGCACTGCACATATATGAATATGGGTAACTAATCTGATGTTTTATATGAAGACTAAAAGAAGTCTTTGTTAAAGTCTTGTTACATAAGAATAAAATAACAATGAATGCATTTTCGAAGTACCTAAGCTAAAGTGTTACTCAAATTTGAATCACTTAACAGTCCTAGTTAAAACAAATCTGTGCCTTTAGATGTACTCAGAATGTAACTAGTAGATGGTAAAGTTTGTAATTGCATTTTTTTATTTTATTGATTTTATTAGAATCAAAAAACATTCCATATAAATAACTCCAGTTTTACAAAAATAGGTTTGAAACAAATTAACCCCCATGCCTGAGAAAGAGAGCTTGGCCAGCTGAGTAAAACTTTAAGCTAGTAAAAATATGTAAATAGATAAATTAATAAATGAATAAAGATAAATGGAGTAAAAGAGGGGACGGAACCTGCTTTCTCAATTTAAATGTTTATTCTAAAATGTGGGCGGCACAGTGGCGCAGTGGTAGCGCTGCTGCCTCGCAGTTAGGAGACCCGGGTTCGCTTCCCGGGTCCTCCCTGTGTGGAGTTTGCATGTTCTCCCAGTGTCTGCGTGGGTTTCCTCTGGGCACTCCGGTTTCCTCCCACAATCCAAAGACATGCAGGTTAGGTGGATTGGCGATTCTAAATTGGCCCTAGTGTGTGATTGTGTGTGTCCTGCGGTGGGTTGGCACCCTGCCCAGGATTGGTTCCTGCCTTGTGCCCTGTGTTGGCTGGGATTGGCTCCAGCAGACCCCTGTGACCCTGTATTCGGATTCAGCGGGTTAGAAAATGGATGGATGGATTCTAAAATGTTATTTATGAGATCCTGCCAGGTTTTGAAAACGTTTTGTACAGATTCTCTAAGTGCGAATTTGATTTTTTCCAATTTCAAATAGTATATAACATCAGCTACCCACTGGCTTCTAATAGGTGAGTTAGGATGCTTCCAGTTGAGCAAGATACAGTAAGTCTACATACTAAGAGTATAGTAAAGGCAATTACAGTTTGTTTGTCCTTCTCCACTTTAAGATACCACTGTGAGCCCACCAAACACAGTTGTTAATGGGTTAGAAGGAATCTCATTTTACCTGAGAACCTGTCACAATGTACACCACGGGTGTCGAACTCCAGTCCTGAAGGGCCACAGTGGCTGCAGGTTTTCATTCTAACCATCTTCTTCATTAGTGACCAGTTTTTTCTGCTGATTAAGTTCTTTGGCCTTAGGTTTAATTAACTTGACTCAGGCCCCTCCATGTTGTCTCTTTTTCCTTAATTAGCAGCCAAACAATAGTGAGACACAAAACAATGAGCAGCTCACCTGTGCTCATCACACAATATTTGAAAATAAAGAAAGGTAAAGGTCTTGGTAAGATTGATCTCTCCGGTCACCAAAACATGTTGACGGTGTTCTTAGAAAAAACAAAAACATCAACGGTTTTGAAAATGTCTTCTGTGACCGAATGAGAGCAGCAACAAGCCGTGCAATTAAATAACGGGTTTAATTAACAGCAAGAATCAGCTTCTCATTAAGAGATTGGTTGGAGTCTGAAATCCCAGTTTAGCTGGTCATCTGTTGGCTTGTTTCACATCTCATTTCTTTTTAGCTGCCATTTAATGAAGAAACAAATCAATGCAGAGGACTGAATCCTTTAAAACAAGGCTATTAAAATGAAGGGAAAAGGAGTTAATTAGCAGTGAAAACTGATTAGGAAGTCACTGTGCACTGGAGAGATTCCAAAGGACTGGAAAATGGCAAATATCATCCCATTATATAAAAAGGGTGACAGGGCAGATCCAAGCAACTATAGGCCAGTAAGCTTAACAAGCATCACAGGAAAATTAATGGAAGGAATTATTAAGGATAAGATTGAGCAACACATGACAAGGACAGGAGTTATTCTGAACAGTCAGCATGGGTTCAGAAGAGGGAGGTCGTGTTTTACTAACATGTTGGAATTCTATGAGGAGGCAACAAAAGGATACGATCAAAGTGGAGCTTATGATATTATTTATCTGGACTTTCAGAAAGCATTTGATAAGGTGCCACATGAGAGGTTGGGCATCAAGTTAAAAGAAGTGGGAATTCAGGGTGATGTTTTTAGATGGGTGCAGAATTGGCTCAGAGGGTGATGGTGCGAGGAACCTCATCAGAACTGGCCGATGTTAAGAGTGGTGTTCCACAGGGGTCAGTGCTAGGGCCGCTGCTATTTTTAATATATATAAATGATTTAGATAGGAATATAAGTAACAAGCTGGTTAAGTTTGCAGATGATACCAAGATAGGTGGATTAGCAAATAATTTGGAATCCGTTATATCATTACAGAAGGACTTGGATAGCATACAGGCTTGGGCAGATTTGTGGCAGATGAAATTTAATGTCAGTAAATGTAAAGTGTTACACATAGGAAGTAAAAATATTAGGTTTGAATACACAATGGGCGGTCGAAAACCGAGAGTACACCTTATGAGAAGGATTTAGGAGTCATAGTGGACTCCAAGCTATCAACTTCCAAACAGTGTTCAGAAGCCATTAAGAAGGCTAACAGAATGTTAGGTTATATAGCATGATCTGTGGAGTACAAGTCCAAGGAGGTTATGCTCAACCTCTATAATGCACTGGTGAGGCCTCATCTTGAGTACTGTGTGCAGTTTTGGTCTCCAGGCTACAAAAAGGACATAGCAGCACTAGAAAAGGTCCAGAGAAGAGCGACTAGGCTGATTCCAGGTCTACAGGGGTTGAATTATGAGGAAAGATTAAAAGAGCTGAGCCTTTACAGTTTAAGCAAAAGAAGATTAAGAGGTGACATGATTGAAGTGTTTAAAATTATGAAGGGAATTAGTACAGTGGATCGAGACTTGTATTTTAAAATGAGCTCATCAAGAACACGGGGACACAGTTGGAAACTTGTTAAGGGTAAATTTCGCACAAACATTAGGAAGTTTTTCTTTACACAAAGAACGATAGACACTTGGAATAAGTTACCAAGTAGTGTGGTAGACAGTAAGACGTTAGGGACTTTCAAAACTCGACTTGATGTTTTCTTGGAGGAAGCAAGTGGATAGGACTGGCGAGCTTTGTTGGGCTGAATGGCCTGTTCTCGTCTAGATTGTTCTAATTCTAATTCTAATTCTAATTAGGAAAAGGGTTAGAATGAAAACCTGCAGCCACTGCGGCCCTCCAGGCACGGAGTTCACCTCAGAGTGCTATACAAAAGTTAACAGAATTGAGCTGAATTGAATAAATGAACGTGTGGAAAGGCAAACTTTCTGCTGCCTTACTAAATGATCCCCAAATGTTGTTTCTCCGGCTCTATCTATATTTGCCTTTTTTCTCCCATAATCTAAGGATGTTGTACTGGTTAAATAAACACAATTACCCTGCCCTCATACGTGTGTTTCGGTCACAGTGACCTGTGAGAAGCTGGATTACTACGTTGAATACGGCGTTTCAGAATAAGTTCATGGATTGATGGATGGTTAATTGATAAACAAATGTAATCATTTTAAGATAGTACTGGATATATTTGCACAGCAAAATTTGGAACTAGAAATAAATTGCTCCATATATTTATAATGTAGTTAATTTCTGAAAATTGTACAAAAATCCAATTTTCTATACTTATCTTAATGGTCCAAGTGAATATTGCAAATTTCCTTTTTAATTTCAGTTGAGATTAAAAACAGGAAGCATACTGCTTGGTTTATGACATACATGTTCTGTATGAGCTCAGTTAGGTGGTACAAATTAGGAGAAGTGCTTGATGTTGGCAATCTGCTTCCGAAAGTGCATCCCCGAATGCAAGAATGTGAACAATCTGTCTTTAGGCACGCACTGCAGACGAGACGCTGAGATTGCTGCGCTCATTTCAGCTAGGACTGATAACCTGGTCTCAAGGTAGTGTCTACTCATTTAGCAGTTCTATAATAAAACCTGAAGAGCCATGAATCTTTTTCTTTTTTTTTTTTTTATTTTGCTCATGCCCAAAGTACAAAATTGCCAAATGAATCGCTTCAGAATAATTTGGAATGCCACTTGTCTTTATGACTCAATTTTTCTTTCCTCCATTTACAATTACTACGCTGTTGTCACAGTGTGCTATCTGTTGTTTAGATGGCTCAATTTGCACCATCAGGGTTGGATTAACCATTAAGTAAAATAAGCACGTGGCATCAAGGGAAGGGGGGTAGAGGGGAAGGGGGGGGGCACCACAGAAATTTTCCATTGTTAGATTTATTTACCAAAAGGTCATATGGTGCAAAATTGAGAATGGTGCTGCTGAACCAGATTCCATAAAAGGGGGGCACCCACATTAAATGAAAAATTTATATACATATATATGCAATAGTAAAAATAATAATAAATACGTATAATAGAGTTTAATGATATATTTATCTTGGGCATACAACAAAATCAGAATCTGGTAACTGTCCACTGTGGCTCACGTGATCATTTTTGTCTTGGTCATGTCGGCGGTCCCGTTCAATCGTTCAGTCCCACTGAACTTTATAAAGTGACCATACAAGACAAAATTGAATGTGACTTTCCAAATATAGGCATTTGTTTCCGTGCATTTTTAACATTATTGGTTACGAATTGCTCAGCTGGGTGTTCATTTACTCACTTGAAGTATATTAAAAATCCCAACAGAACAACTATACAATAAGGCAGGCTGGATGCCTTACCTCTGCTAAGTACAGAAGTAGAATTGTCACGTAAGATTAGCGTTGAGGATCTGATCACAAGAAATTGAAATTAGAAAAAGTAAGAGAAAACTTTTCAAGTATACTGTAAATAAAGTTACTGTAACAAATAAGTTTTGTTTCATTTTGAAAAATAAAATTATATTTTATGGTTTATTATTGTATACTAGCCGAATCCCGCCATGTAAGAATAGGAACAGAAAACGGTGAGAAAGGAATTCAGTATAACAAAGGCTTAGGAAACCACCGTGGCAGTTTAACGTAAATAGCAAGTAGCGAAACCAATGCCAATGGTCGAGGGAGAACCTTCCTGTAGCAGGCTACTGGAAAACATAGACATATATAGATAGACGCCGCACTCATTGTGTTGCCCAGTCGACATGATAAGTCAGTGCGTCTGCCCTATTGCGAGTGCTAAAAGTGCCATTTAAACTAATACAGGAAGACGTGGAAACCAGGTTTTCTGATGAAAAAACAATAACGTTTTAAACAGTATCATTTACATACAATAGATTTTGGCGAATCGTTTACATGCAATTATTTATATCCATTTAAACACTAATAATGGCAATTATTAAATAATAATAATATTATTATTATTAAATAATTCCTCCCATATAAGTAACATTTCTCGGACTGCTTTCTTCCATCTCTGAAACATTTGTAGACTTCATCCTGTTCTTACGCAACACAGTACTAAAGTATTGGTTAATGCCCGAGTCACCTCACATATAGATTACTGTAATGCTATTCTATCTGTCATCCCACAAAAAACGTATCCATCGGTTAAAATTTATTCAAAATTCTGCTTCCAGGATAATAACCTGCTGTTCTAAATCCACTGAACATATTACATCGATTCTCTCTCAGCTTCACTGGCTCCCTGTTAACTACTGAATACAATACTAAATACCGCTCTGAACATTTAAAGCTCTCCACAACCTCACTGATCTCCTACAGACTTGCACTCTCTCGCTCACTCTGATTCTCATCTGCAGCTGTACTTTCTGTGCCACACATCAAACTCTGTGCTATGGGAGCTCGAGCATCTCTCATAGTGCTCCTCAAGTCAGGAATTCTCTTCCCTCTCATATACATCAGCTTGATTCAATAACACATTTTAAAACTACTCTCAAAACTTATCTTTTCAAACTGGCATACCAATTGTGAATTTTGCACTGTTACTGCCAGTTATCTTTGTTTGTTTGCTTATTATTGCTGTTTGATCGAGAGCGACAGTGGATGTGGAAGTAGGATTAGAGATGGAGGGCGGGGCTCTGTCGTGCATTCCCCATGATGTGGGAGGAGGGTTAGAGTTGGTGGGCGTGGCTCTGTGAATTGGTGGGCGTGGCTCTCTGTCTTGAATGCGCTCTCTGTCTTGCTTGCCCTCACTGTCTTGTGTGCCCTTAGTGAATTATATATATATAGACATTTTGAATTAGATATATATAAGTGCACCAAAATTTTTTAAGTGCTTGGGGCCTCTAAAGGTCTTAATCTGGTCCTGTGCACCATTCTGTTACTAATGTTACGCTCACAACTTGGCATGTTATTTATCCATCCATCCATCCATTTTCTAACCCGCTGAATCCGAATAGGGTCACGGGGGTCTGCCGGAGCCAATCTCAGCCAACACAGGGCACAAGGCAGGAACCAATCCTGGGCAGGGTGCCAACCCACCGCAGGACCATGTTATTTATAGTTTAATAATGTTTACCCCAAAATATTTTGTTGTAATTTAGTAATTTTGAAGGATTGAAGGATTTCATAAAAGAAAACTAAGAGGAGACATGATTGAAATGTTTAAAATAATGAAGAAAATTAGGACCGTGGATCGAGACTATGACTTTCATATGAGCTCATCAAGAACACAGGGACACGGTTGGTGACTTGTTAAGGGAAAATTTTGCACAAACATTAGGAAGTTTTTCTTTACACCAGAGAGAACCGTAGACATTTGGATTTAGTGACCAAGCAGTGAGGTAGACAGAAGGAGTTTAGGGACTGTCAAAACATGATAGGATTTCATTTTGGAAAAATTAAGTGGCTAGGACTGGGGAGATTTGTTGAACTGAATGGCCTGTTCTCATCTAGATTGTTCTAATGTTCTAAGTTTGGATCAAACTAACCTTTGATTTGTGAATTTATTTATGGATTTCACTTAACTTTTCTTTTTTGTTTCCTCTTCTGATTAATAACTTTTAATTTTTGTTTATCATTTTCTGGTTTGTTTAAAAGATCACCTTTTTTTCTCTCTGATTTTGATATCTGTACATCATATTTTTGACTTTGCTACATCTCTTGACCTTGTTTTTTTTAATTCTTCCATGACTTCAGTGTTGACAGATCAAAAATAAGTGAAAATTAAACAAATCCGAAAGTCAAACATAAATTATATAAATGAAAAGTTAAAAATGAAAGTAATCTTAATCATCAAATAATGAAAATTCAACTTGATATCATTGTGGAAGAATGAAGTGGATTGGACTGGTGAGCTTTGTTGAGCTGAATGGCCTGTTCTTGTTGAGATTGTTCTAATGGTTTGAAACTTTGAATGAACACAGAGGTGCGTTTTTACACAGCAGTCCCTTAACGTGGTGAATTAGGAAATGACGGTGAATAACGGTGTTTAAAACCAATGCGGTTAGCTTCTGTCTTTTGTTTCTGAAGGTAATATTCTGAAGGTAGCATTCAGGTATTAAAAGACAAAGAAAAGTGTAAATTATTTTAAATATATTGATAATTAAAGGGATGCTGTACTGTTTGAAATAAAGCCACAAGATGAGGAAGACGATCAATAATAGAAATGTAGCCAGGAGGCTCATGAGGATCGATACCGGTAATTCAAACATATGTGCGATTAAACCTTTACAAGATGTCACACACGTGCGCATGGGAGGCAGCTAAAGGGCTTGAGTGAAGGCAGTTCGGAGGCATGCCAGGGTGTGGCAGAGTGCACTGACTCTTTTTCTCCCTTGCCTGTAGACCATCCCCGGGGGATTTCACCTGGCTCTCCTGACATCACTTCCGGGACTGAGCCAATGGAAGTTGGCCACACCAGCTCCAGTCCCTCTGATGTCATGTCCGGCTATGAACCAATGGTGGAAGACCACGTGCCAGATCCATATGACCTCACTTCCTGTCTCCCCCTTTAAAACCTGCCCCTTTTCCTTTGTTTCCTCAGTCTTGTTCTGGACTCAGTTGAATGCACTTCAGTGCTGATTGTTTGATAAAACAACCTTTTGCAGCCAGGATACCCCATTATACGGGTGGCTGCCCCAACTCTTTATCTGTCCATGTCTCGTTCTTGTGACAAAGAGAACCAACAATAGCAGTCAGAAAGTGAGCCACAAATTCAGTTAACAAAGAAAACTTTTGAGAAACCACAGGAATCAATGGTATTTGCTGAAATGTATAATAGAGATATGTATTAGCTGTACAACAACCTTTTATTTGGTCGACACAATGACATCACAAACAGAACATATCGAGATCATGACCAATAAAAAATGTACATAAACGGCAGAGGCTGTACATAATGAAAAAATGGTGAAAAAACAAAATAAAACTATCAAAAATTGCACTGAATAGTAAAAAAACAAACAAACAAAAATAATAAATCAGAACCTTAGGCTCAAAAACCCAGACAGGGTTAGAGAAAAACTATTAAAACTGCCCAGACTACACTAAAACAAACTAAACATTGTAACATTGGTGCAGCACAATTGTACAATATTTATCCTAGTAGCCTCACAATTGTGGAGACTTTAGCACTTACATTCAGATCTGTCACTTCAGGTATCAGGTCCAGCCCTAACCATTTAAGAACATGACAAATGACAGGAGACCATTCAGTCCATCAGGCTTGTTTGTTTAGCTAATAGCTAAGCTGTTCCAATATGTCATTCAGATACTTCTTGAAGGCTGTCAAGGTTTCTGCTTCAACTACATAGCTAAACAGATTGTTTACAAATTACCACAACTCTTTGGGTAACAAAGTGCTTTCTGGTTTCAGTCCTAAATGCACAATGTATATTATAATGCATTGTTACGCATGGGTGTCTTAGCATCACCTTCCAGGCTCTGATAACGTATGCAATTACCTTAATGGGAAAAGAGGGGGAACCAACGCTAAGCATATGATCTCTTTTCTCCTCCTTAGCTCTGAGAAGCCATCTAAGGAAGGTTCCCCAGTCACACCCCAACTCAATTAAGCCACGCTGCTCAGTGCAAGGGCTCCAGGAAGACTGCGGCTCAGTTGACATTCCTTTACGCTTTCTTCCTAACCCTCTTTGTCTTTCTTTCTTTCCTAGGACATGAAGCAGAAGCAGAAGTGGGCAGTGGCCAACTGTGAGATGCAGCTCATTGTGGAAGAACTCCAGGCTCTTGAGAACCAGAACCAGACATTCACACCTGAGAGCATTTAAGACTTGCCTGCTAAAGAAGACTCTCTCACTTGGCCAAGTGAGTTTTACCCCGATACCCATCCAAATCAACAACGAAAACAAGGATATCGGGCTTTTTCAACTATGCCGGCGGGAGCTCAAGGCTTGATCTCCTCCACTGGCTCAGGCTAGCACTGCCATCCAGAACTGCTTCGACTATCTCCACTCCCCCAATGTGCCTCCAGTCTCTGTGATGTATTTGTTATTGGGGATTCAATTGTTCGTAACCTTAATTTTTCTTGCCCTAAAAAGAAATCTTTTGTTTCTTGTTTTCCTAGTGCTCGTGTACAAGTTATTACGAGAAGAGTACCAACAGTCTACGAGAAACATAAGGACATGACTGTTGGGATCATCGTAGTACATTCTGGAGTAAACAACACACAATATCGACAGCCGGAGGTTCTTAAAGAAGATTTCACAGCGCTTATTCAAGCCACGAAGGAAAGCCCTCCTGTGGCGAGAATCTTCATTTCAGTTACTCTCCTTCTAGCTAGAAGATCAGATGAATACTATAGCCATCTGCTAGCATTAAACAACCATAATGCTTTGCTAGGATCTTTAGATGTGCACTATATTAACACTATAATAACAAACCATAGTTTAAGTAAAAAACCCAAACAAAAAACTACAAATAATTTAATTACTACTTTACATTTAGATGTGCACTGTATTAGAACCATAACCAGAGATTATAGTTTAAGTAAAAAATCCACACAAAGTGGCATTAACATGAATAACTTAATTACCGTTTCCAGCTGTCGTAAAACTCCAATTCAGCTCTGCTCTTCTGAGACCTTAAATATAGCCTTACTAAATGTTAGAGTGTTAACTAGCAAGACTTTTTATATTAACAACCTTATTAATGATAGGGAAATCGACTTTCTTAAATAAAATGAAACATAGTTTAGCTGTGATGGTATTGCAGTTTTAATTGTAGCTGCACCTCTGAATTAGGGCTTTACTCAAGCAGTTTGCCAAGGCAAGAAAGGTGGTGGTTTAGCAAATATTTACTCAAGCTGATTTAAGTGTAAAGATGTCAAGTTTGGTATGCTCGTGTCTTTTGAGTATCTTGTCATTGTTGGTGATTTTAACTTTCATGTCGATAATCAGTTTGACCTGAAAGCAAGATATTTCATGAACCTCCTGCACTTGTTTAATTTCATCCAGCAAGTCAACCAGCCCACACTTAAGGGAGGACACACAATGGATTTAGACATTGTAAAAGGATTAAAAATTGAAGTGAGGCAGGTCGTGGATATCGGTATATCAGACCACTTTTTCACTAATGAGAAGCGTGTTGATAAAAAACATTACTTTGATACATCTGCATCTTCAAAGTTTGCTAATATTCTAAACAATCAGTCCATTTGTAGTAATTATCACAACAACAGTAACAATGTTAATAGCAAGGTGGAAAATTTTTATGCTAAGGTAAGAGCTGCAACTGACATAGTCGCCCCTGAAAAGACAGTTAAGACATCCTCCAGTATTGTTATACCCTGGAAAACCTAAAGAGTGTTTAAAAACTAAATTGATAGTCCATTATGAAAAACTGATGGCTAAAATAACTGAATATAACAACATAGTCTGGCCTGAGATGCAGTCCTCTTTCTCTAAAATAAATTATAAATGGTAATGCTGGCAAATCCAGGAGTTTTATTCTCAACTATTGATCGTCTTCTAAACCCAGCTTCTAATAACTGCTAGCAAAACTTGTGAGGCTTTTGTTATATTTTTTAAACACAAAATTAATGACAATAGAAATAAATAGTATCTCGCCCCAAAGTTAATCCAACTGAATCCCATTATTCTATTTTAAGCAAGTTAAATTATTTCACCAGAATATATCTAACTGAACTTCATACAGTAATTTGCCAATTGAAACCCTTGACCCAATACCAACAGGCTTTTTCAATGATGTCTGTTGTGCTAATTGATAGTGTACTTGACATAGTGAACTCATCATTAGATATGGGGGGGTGTGCCGTTACACAGCTACATGATTACTTGAATAAACATTCTATTCTTGACAAGTTCCAGTCAGGTTTTAGAACAAATAACAGTACAGAAACTTCACATGGGTAACAGGTTAACTTGCAGGTTAATGCGGAGAGAGGCCGTATATCTGTTCTTGTTCTGTTCGACGTGAGTGCAGCATTTGACACCATTGATCACAGTATTTTTATAAATTGCCTTAGATGATGGGTGGGCCTCTTCTGCAATGTCTTAAATTGGTTTCAGTCTTACTTAACAGGTAGAAAATTCTTTCTTAATTGTGGTGATTATACTTCAGAGACCTATTAAATTTTGTATACCATACCACAAGGATCTATTCTTGGTCCACTGCTCTTTTCAATCTATATGCTTTCTTTATGTCAGATTGTCTCAAGGCACAAGGTAAGCTACCACAGATATGCACAGCTAGTATTTATCGATAGCACCTGATGACCCTGACATTCTTGGCTCTGTGATCCCGTGTCTTACTTGTATTTTCAATGAGCAGCAACTTACTTAAACTAAATAAGGAGAAAACAGAAATCTTACTGATTGGCAAAAATGGATATGGTGAAGGTATTAGAAATAAACTTGATGTCAGGTTTAAAAGTCAAATTGGAGGTAAAGAATTTAGGGGTAACTATTGACTCTGACCTAAAATTTAAATCACATATTAATCCGATTACTAGGACTGCATTTGTTCACTTAAGAAATATAGCTAAGGTTAGACCTCTTATAAATTTACAAGACGCTGAAAAATTAGTTCACACTTTTGTTTTCAATGAGCTAGATTACTGTAATGCATTCCTTAAAGGACTATCTATTAAGACATCAATCATCTTGCAGTGGATTCCTTCCCAGAAAATGTACAAGGAAAGAAAACCGCCAAAAGCCTAGTAAAGGAAGGGTCTAAAAAAAGACCGGGAAGACAAATCTGCCACCTTCAAAGAAGCCAAGACCATCAAGGCAAAACTGCACACAAGTGGCTGGACTAGCACCCATGTTATAAATGAAATTACCTATACCACCTGCTGACAAGGTCAGAACAGGTGGCCATCTTCAGGTCACAACAGCAAGAATTACCATTTGTACAAAAACTTTCAAATTGGTCAATCAGACAAGTGTCCATTCCAGCCAGCTAGCCAGACAGCATCATATCTGCTGCAAGAATGTCTATTGTACAATGCCCTGAGATGCCAGTTTGGGATGGAGCTTCTACTGCAGCCAGGAGAGCCTACAGTGGCATAAGCAGCATTCATCAGAGAGGCTCGCATTTTGAAGAAGAAATTAAATTTAGAGAGATATTTAAAAATGAAGTCTTGTACTCAATAGTACCTCTTACAGTCAAGAACCAGGCAGGAGAAGACTCTGTTCATGCATCTTTAGTATCAATTCATGAAGAGGGAGCATTCATCACAGCAGTCTGTTACAGAATGGAATGGTCAAAGAAATAAGGGCAGAGATCTATTTTATAAATGACTAAATTAACATAACAGAGCTGAGCAATCACCTGACATTTAGTCTGATTGCTAGCTTACACACCTAGATAACTTATTTAATAAAACTCTGTTTATTCATACTCTTGTTCTTCTTATATCTTTTAGGTTTAACCATCAACCATAAAATGTCTATGTATG
Organism: Polypterus senegalus; assembly: GCF_016835505.1. Classification (NCBI taxonomy): domain Eukaryota; kingdom Metazoa; phylum Chordata; class Cladistia; order Polypteriformes; family Polypteridae; genus Polypterus; species Polypterus senegalus. Next base: position 15,317,826 of record NC_053158.1, read on the forward strand.
TGACAACTGCCCAGTTTTGTTGTTGTCAGGACATCTGCTCATCTCTTGATCATCCCCTGGTACATTTTGTGTATGACATCAACCTTGCTCTGGTACATCCTTGTCTTTTGTATACTTCTAACATTTCTAACACAAATTCTTATATATTTTACTATTCAATGCAAACCGAAATACTTAACTACTGTTACCTCTAAATTATTCTCTCACAATCTCCTTTTGAGTGAACAACAAGAAGAACTACCTGAGTTTGCGGATATTAAAATAAAGCAACCTTTGGGCTTGTAATAGTTTTGCTTTTTGGTTCTGGACTTTTGCTTTTGAATTCCTTGCTACAATTCCTGGGTTTTGTTTTGTTTTTAGACAAACGATAGGACTGTTATTTTGACCTTCCGCCCATTTTACATTTACCCTTCTGGTGGTCCCCTTTAAACTCACAACTTTAAATTGTTCTTCATACATGCAATTGTATATAAAAATGGGGAAATGAATGTCACTCCAACCCTTTTCTTCCCTCCAAGTGCTTTTTTATTACTCATTGCCTGAAACGTCTAGCATCAATGCAGGTGTCTAAATATCTGCATTGACTTTGTATGCGAATGTCAGCCACAAGCAATTCCTCAATCACAGCACATAATCGGAAATTTCTTGGCAATTCCAATATACTCTTGTTACCACACTTACATAATAAAGAAATGAGAATGGAACAAAAGCCTATCAAAACACTAGTTATTAAGTTCAAGAGGCTTCATTTTATTTAACATCTGCAAAGATTCTAGTGGCTTTTAAATGTAAGTCTACAGATTTCATTTTTCATTTAAATTAGTTAAGCTCTTGACTTCATTGCTTTGAGCTTTTCCAAGGTAAAATTACTAATTTTTTTTTTGCTTTCAAGGTGTTTGATGTTTGTCCTTTAACTGACACCACATTATTAATACAGTTATAAGTTTTTTTTCCACCCTTTGGAGACTTGAGTGTAGTGTGCTGGGTTCTTTAAAACAATAGTGTTATACCAAAGCTAAATAAAAATACATAGGAGAACAACTTGTGATCAAGAAATCATAAGCTGAACAAATGTGATGATTTAACATGCATACCGGATTAATCCAAATGAGGGTCTTGAAGGAATGGAACCTATCGCAATCTTTGACATGGCATCAGCCCATCTTGCAGTCCAATCACAGACAAATCTACATTCTGGTGGGGTTTATTTAGAATTGACAATTACCAAAAATGGTCAATGTCACTTATAAACATCCGTTGTCCCTAATAATCTCCTAATTGATACATGCACAATTCATGTATAACTGACGATAATTAAATGTACACACATGATGGAAAAGTGAACAGCACAGTGATATTCCAGATATGGTGGGAACAAAGAAATTAATTCAGACATTTATTTACTACAGTCAGAGGCTGCTCAAATCATTCTATATGCAGCTTTTAATTCATTCAAAATGCTGTAGCAGCATATTCATTACAAGAACTATAAAGTACAACCACATAACACTATTTCTTAAGTTGTTAGTTTATTTATCGATAGCGCCTGATGACCATGATGCTCTTGGATCTCTGATCTAATCTCCTAGCAATATTTCTGAATGGATGAGTAGTAACTTTCTCGAACTAAATATGGAAAAAACAGAGGTCTTAATGACTGACAAATATGGGAATAGCAAGGGTAGTAGAAATAAACTTGGATCCCTTAGCTTTAAAAGTCAAGGCAAAGGTAAAGAATTTAGGGATTATCATTGATTCTGACCTAAGTTTTAAATCACACATTATCCAGACTACTAGGACTGCATTGTTTTACTTAAGAAATATTGCAAAAATTAGACCTCTTATAACATTACAAGTTGGTGAAAAATTAATTATACTGTTGTTTTTAGTCAGCTAGATTACTCTAATGCACACTTACCTAAGAAAGACATCAGTTTGTTGCAATTAGTGCAGAATGAAGCAGCAGGAATCTTAACTAGAAAAAGAAAATCTGAGCGTTATCACACCAGTCTTAGCGTCACTACATTGGTTACCTGTGCTGTTCAGAATTGACTTAAAATACCAATAATGGTATATAAAACCTTAAATAATCTTGCTTACTGCACTGCAAGTCATAATTTTACATTTTCCAATGGTGGTCTGCTTATATTTCTAAGAGTGAAGTGTTAAAGAAATGGTGAGGTGGCCTTTTGCTGTTATGCATCTAAAATCTAGAATACTTTACCAGGCTAATATTGTGGAACTACTAAAAACCCATTATTTTAATTTCACTTTTTTGTAGCTACATTTTAGTTGTACTCTTAATAGACTATATGGGAATGGAATTATCACGTTCTTCTATAGTGTTGACTTTTGTCACCACCACCTGACCAATGCACCATGCAGCCACCAGTGATGCTGGAATGAGGACCCACTGTATAGAATCCTCTCACATGATACCTGAAAACAATGAGGGATGATTTAAGGACATTTATGTTAAGTAGCATGCCAAGGGGGTCTGGGTGGTCTTTTGGCCTTTGAACCCCAGCAGATATTGTTTTATTTTTTCAAGCTTAACTGCAGTTTTTTTTTTTTGTCTGTTTTTTCTCTCCTCCCAGCCATCTGACCTTAGCACCAGAAACGTACATTATGATATTGTATATAAGATGCTACACTTCTACTAATTTTTTTCTTTGTAACGTATTCATTAATATTCTTACCTAAACTTATTTGTTTTTTTTCTTTTCCTGTAGCTTTCTTTTTGACATCTTTGAGCTACATTCTTTGTAAATGTGCTATATAAATAAATGTTGCTATTACATTGTCTTCCAATTAAGCCCAGGGCTGATTTCTAAAGCCACCTTATATGTATATCAAATAGCTTAGATAACTTATCACTACATACAGACCTGAACACATATTATGGTATCAAGATGTTGGTCTATTAAAGATTTCAAGGATTAATTAAACAACAGTGGGAAAGTGAATATTTAGGTACAGGAATTGAAAAGCTTTTGGAATGATATCGCTGTTTATATACTAGAGCCATCTTTGATTTCAGTTTTTAAATGCAGGTTGGAGACTCACTACTTTAGTAGTCCTGAATTAATTGTGCATATTGTGTCATCAGTCGAGGGTATGACGGGAGTCAAGAAGAAGTGTTGGGGTGTCAACCAGGCCACCCTGTTCACTCAAATAACAAAGTAAATGAAAGTAATAGGCATGTGATCACATGATAAGGAAGCAAAAGCAAAATTTAGCCATTGGCTGTGGTTTTAAAGGCTCTGGAGAGTGGTCAGGCTTCAGGGTCATAGCTCCAAAACGCAGTTGGCTCATCTTCTGAATGAGATGCCATGTTCTAGGAGTTCATTGCTTTTATGCAGTGGTCTGGCAAGGTCAGTTGACCTCAATGGGAGTCTTCTCTGAGCTGTGGGTGACAAAAGAGACAGGAGAGTCAGCGATCACACCCCCTGGATTCCCAGGGTGGTAGTGCCTACCTCTGATGAGCCCAGAAGGTGACCCTATGATCCGCATGCTTGACAATGGCTTCGCTGTTTGGTAGGCATTTGTACAAAAATATAAATAACATAATAATTATAAACCTTAACTGACCCTCTTTTATTCTGTTTCACTTCTTGGTGTCCTTCTTTGGCCCAGGGGGCCACTGCTCTATTTGTGAGCTGTTTTTCTGCCCATGGGAAGGACATCTGAGATACTGGGAGCCTTAGAGTTCAAGGATGGAAAGATTCTGTCGTTATATCAGATGGCCCACTTATACTGCAGAATTCCTAGGAGTAGGGGGGTGACCAGTTGGCCAAAGGCTGCAGGACTGTCACCCAGTCTGACTTTGTGTTTTAACTTTGCATTATAACTGACTGAGAGACCCAGAAGTTTATTCTCTCCAAGAATTCTGCTGAATGGAGTTTTTGTTTTCCTCTTCTCTGTTGTCATTTGGCCATAGATCTAAAATAATATTAATAGACAAATATTGTTAGGATCCATTTGCATTAATCGGCTAGAAATTGCTTTCTTCCTGTTATATTTCAGCCAGGATTGTTGCCCTGACCCAAATTTATTTTATGCTTGTTGGATGGTTTTGTTGTTTTTCAAATATTATTATTTCATTTTATGTTGTTAGTTCAATTTTTGGATTGGTTTGAATTGGTTTTGGCTTTTTCAAATTCATGTAATTTTTGTTTTTTGTTATGACTGTCAAAACAATATGTAATATTAATTTTATATGCACTGTACCATTATATGCCTGGCTGTGCAATCGCTATGTAAATAAGAAACATGACATACATGTATAGCATGCGGTGAAGCTATTGTGTTTGCTTTGTTTGCTTACAGTATGTCCACTACGTCCAGTTCTTCAGCTGGAATTTCTGAACTCTATTATAACCTTATGGGACCAGAGAGGTCAGACATTGCCAAAAGAGATGTTATGTGATGCATACTTATATATGTTTTAGATCAAAACTTTTAATTATGTGTCTTGTGTTCTGTGGGTGGAGTCTGAAGAGATGGGCCCTCCCCTGATGTCACTGCCAAAGGACTGCTCTCAGCATGCATACACACACACACACACATATATATATAGTGGAATAAACAGAGAGAGAATGATAAAGGTTTGGGGGTTCCACCCCGTATATTCTCATCAGCAATCAAAAAAATAAATAAATTTAAAAAAAAACAAGTTGAAACAAAGGATTAAGCCATAAACAATGACTGACTGTCATTGAGTGAAGTGCTTGGGTTTTATAGGTGCAAGGCATGAAGGGTAGGGATCTCAGGTGTAAATGACATCTGCAAGAGGACGTGATATAGCAGCAGAAGTGGATGGAGTTTTAGCTGGGCTTTCCTTCTGGTGGTCTGTGGAAGAGGCATTAGTACGTTTATTTGCCGTCACTGCCAAAAGAGATCCTACTCTGCTGGGCCCTTGAGCAAGAACCTTAACCTGTAATTGCTCCAGGGGCAGTGTACAATGGCTGACCCTGTGCTCTGACCCCAAGGAGTATTCGAAAACTAACAAATTCCTAATACAAGAAATTGTATAAGGCAAAAAAAAGAACAAAAAAAAAAAAAATACGTGCAGCTCAATCGAACCCGTGAAGCTTTGATTAACAGTCAACAGCTGATAAAGGTTGCACCACCAAAGCTGTTGTAGCAAATGCGTGTCAATGTCGCACCCTAACGCGGCTTCTTTTTCTTCAGTTATATTTTTGAATGGAAGCGCATTTGTTGAGTTATATTTGTACCTTTTGTGAAAGTGTTTCTTTGATATTTGGAATTCAGGCTTCACACATTATGCACTTAATGTCTACATTTTGTCAATTATTACTAAAACATGAAAAAAACGTTTCTGTTTTAACAATGTGTTTACATAGATCGTTGTAGACTTGGAACACACATGAAATGCAAGTGTTCCAAATAACGATATAGTATTTATAAAAGATGTCATTTTGCTTGACTTCTCACTCTATACAACTCTAAGGAACTGACACGTAGGTAAACAGACTTGAGCTGAGAAAACTGTGTGCCAGTGGGGGATGTGATAGCAGGCTGCTTGCTGTTTGCTGCTTATCAACATATTTAAAGGACAAAAGACGCTGATGGAGAGTTGCGAAGCGTTTTAAGGTGGGACGGATCTACGAGTTTTTTCATAGGCTCTGGTAATTCTAGTGTTAATTCAGCTCCTTATGTCATGTCTAATATAACACTCATTACTGGAGAATTTTCTTCAAAAACACATTTCCAGCATCACAAAGTATAACATTGCTTTGTAACAAGCTGACATTATCACAGTTATTCTTCTTATTTTACAGGATGAGGCAGAAGTTCGTCTATATGTTTCATTCTAAATGTTATCCAGCTAAATACTATGTAGTATTTGTTTTGTGGCTAGGCTCAGGAATGACAGGTTTCAAAAACAGAAGTTGGGAAGCTAACTAGGTCATCTCATTTAATCAACACCTCTTGGCACCTACACTTCTTAATCACACAGGCTTTAGCCGCAGGTTCAGGGTCCGTTCGTTCAGTAGCTCCATTCAGTGGGTTGCTCTGTCCAAAAAGATGCCTCCGTCCAGGCAGCCGGGGTTCTTATTGCTGGGGGACCAGAAGGGGTGGGGCTAAAAGTGCCCCCACTGGGTGGTTTCTCAGTGCTGTGGGTAGAGAAGGAGACAAGAATGTTAGCAAGAGCGCCCTCCTCTTGTCCCTGCAGGTTACCACATACCTCGATCAAGCCTATGACAGTTTGCTTACAGTTTATTTTTTAATTTAAATTTTTCCATGCATTATAATGCAGCATTTGATGGTGAATTGTGTTTTGCTCTAGATATATCTTTATCTTTGGAGATGTGTATTTTTGGATTTATTTTGATATTGGAAACAAACAGCGTATGTGCTTCCTTCTATTATATTATTGATGCTAAAATTCTCTTTATATATGAGAGCTTCATTTCATCTTTGAGTGTATTTTAAAGGGATCACATACACAACTGTCGTGCATGTTAGAAAACAGGAATAGCCACATATAAACACAGCATAAATATTTATGTACAAGTCAAATATGCTGAGATGGTTAAAATGTTTTCTGGGGCATGAAATACCTGTCATGCCAAATCATAATCACAATTGTGATCAACTAGAAAGAGTGAACATTTCTACCAGTGTCTTACAGAATTATTCAGTAATAGGTAGAAATTGTACGCAAACAGGTAAGGCTGAAAGCATTCTCCTTAAAAAAAGTTAGGTTATAAAACTTATTTAAAAATGACATGAAAAGCAGAGGACATAAACAGGATGGATAAAAACCTGAACTCGCTTTTCATTGATTGAGCTGAATGCTGTTAGTGTGTGATGGGTCTGCCACTCCAGGGAAATTCATTTGAGATACAAAACTCATGCTTGGCTTTTCTTTTTTAATGCTTGTAAATAAATACTAGTCCTAGTAAATGAAAGAGCACATATAAAGCTTTGAAAAACAAGGAAAATAAAAGCAAAAAAGTAAGAGAGTAACAATGGCAGCACCATGTTGTCTTTACTTTGTTTGCTCTGCAGAAATATTAAAGGTGACAAATTGGCATACATGGCAGCGTAACGCAAAACTTTACATAGTTCTAGATTTTTCGAGAGGGGGATGTAATAAAACGAGGAGAACCTTTTTCAATTGTATTTCATAATAGCCACTGAGTCCAGGGTGAGACATCATGTATATTAGCAATAACTAATTCTTAAAAATCTCTCTTATGTGTCACATGAGTATATTTTAAGGTAATGGTTATGATGTACTTTTTTTAGGTCAATTTAGAATGATCCTCAGGAAGGGGTTACCCTGAAAACATGCCAGACTAAAGGACAGGATATTGACACCCCAGTGGCCGAGCAACGTTTCAGCCGTGGAATGGCCAAATGGGGAGGCAGCTTGATGGATGAGGTCTCCAGGACTCTAAAAATATCCAAATCTTATTATGTAATATTATCTACTGTTAAATTCTGCTCTGTACTTCTAAAATTTTTATTATTATGCTGTATTAAGGATTTGTTCTGTTCTGTGTATTGTATTGTATTGACCCCCTTCTTTTGACACCCACCCTACTTGGAAAGGGGTCTCTCTTTGAACTGCCTTTCCCAAGGTTTCTTCCATTTTTCCCTACAAGGTTTTTTTTTGGGGGTTTCCTTGTCTACTCCGAGAGTCAAGACTGGGGGGCTGTCAAGAGGCAGGGCCTGTTAAAGCCCCCTGCGGCACTTCCTGTGTGAGTTTGGGCTATACAGAAATAAACTGTAAACTGTACTACTGGATTTTAGTACTAAAGACATAATGGCTTTAATGGACATTTTTGTTAATGCTTTGTCTTACCCCAATACTTGCTAAATTGTAATTATGGTAGGAGGTATAGTCAAGTTATCAAGAAATGGGAAGCTATTAGCACTCAGGTTAAAATTTTTCAATGTTTCAAGGTTAGCAAACCTATTACAAGTGTAATGTAGGCAGTCTTCTGTTTTCTTAATTTGTTGTTATGTTTCAGACGTCAATAAAGTCTCAGCAAAATGACTTATGCACACATTGCACTGTGAATGTCGCTGCTCAGAGTGCATTGATTCACTTTGTTTAATCATCAGTCATATTATTTGTATTCAAAGCAGACATGGTCTGACTAATCAGAAGCTCTGTCACTGTTTGTCACATTTACAATTCAGGACCCATAAGCTCTCATTGTACCCTGATATAAAACTGAGAAATAACAAAGATTTAATCATCTAAAGAGCATCCAAGTAAGTCAAATTACAATAGTCACCTCATGAACTAACAATGCATTTATAATTTGGGGTTAAAAGGTTACAAAGGATGTAACAATAAACAAAAATAGACATCAACAAGATTAAAACACACAGAATTATGTTAAATGAGAAAACTGAATAATTAGATGACTAATAAGAAAATTGTTATGATAGGTATAGTTTAATCTTTTCTGCCTTGTACAGGGTGTTTTTATTTACTTCTGTGCATTTGAAATGAGGACTTTGATTTTGACTCTTATTTTTTTGCTAATTTGTTACTGAAATAACTGTAGATTTTTTACTGTCGTATTGTGATGCCATGTTTGATCCTTGTGGTTAATGTCATTTTGCAAGTTTGCATCGGCCATTGCCTAGTATTTCCCTGGGAAGAGGTGCCACATGACATCATCAGAGTAACCAGTTGGAAGGTCAGCACAGAAGTTTCTTATTTATTTATTTATTTATTTTTTTTTTGAAATTTTATTAATTTTTTTGCAATCATTCCATACAAATCAATCAATTTTTACAAAAAGTAGGTTTGAGAACAAGTCGACCCCCACCCCTGAGAGAGAGAGCAAGGCAAACGGAGTAAAACTTAAGGCTTGTAAACACACCTAAATTGATACGTTTGATAGGCCAATAGAGATGAATGGAGAAGAAAAAGAAATACAGAAATAACTGCTTCCTCTGTGCTTTAAGAGCTTATTCTAAAATATTACTGATTAGATCCTGCCATGTTTTGAGAAAATTCTGTACAGATCCTCTGAGTATTTCATTTTTTCCAATTTCAAATAGTATAAAACATCGGTTTCCCACTGACTTAAAAGAGGAGAGTTAGGATTCTTCCAGTTTAGCAAAATAAGTCTGCGTGCCAAAAGTGTAGTGAATGCAATCACAGTTTGTTTGTCCTTCTCCATTTTAAACCCTTCTGGAAGAACACCAAACACAGCTGTTAATGGGTTAGGAGGGATTGTGACACCAAGGCTGTCTGAAAGGAAATTCAAAATTTTGGTCCAGAATGATGTTAATTTGGTGCAGGACCAAAACACGTGACCCAGTGAGGTGGGACTTGATTGCAGCTTTCGCAGGTTAGATCTTCCCCTGAAAACATTTTGGAGAAGTTTCAATGATCTGGAAATCTGAATACAGAATGGGAAGTCAAAAAATTGAAAGTACAGGGTGGGCCATTTATATGGATACACCTTAATAAAATGGGAATGGTTGGTGATATTAACTTCCTGTTTGTGGCACATTAGTATATGTGAGGGGGGAAACTTTTCAAGATGGGTGGTGGCCATTTGGAAGTCGGCCATTTTGGATCCAACTTTTGCTTTTTCAATAGGAAGAGGGTCATGTGACACATCAAACTTATTGGGAATTTCACAAGAAAAACAATGGTGTGCTTGGTTTTAATGTAACTTTATTCTTTCATGAGTTATTTACAAGTTTCTCTTTGTTTACAGCCATTGACATGTCGCAGAGGTTAACACATGAGGAGCGGATAGAAATTGTGTTGATGTCTGGTGAACGCAGTAACCGGGTCATTGCAGCAGATTTCAATGCAAGACATCCTACGAGACCACCCATCTCCCATGCTACAGTTAGCAAACTGCTTGCTAAGTTTCGTGAAACTGGTTCACCCATCTTGAAAAGTTTCCCCCCTCACATATACTAATGTGCCACAAACAGGAAAATAATATCACCAACCATTCCCATTTTATTAAGGTGTATCCATACAAATGGCCCACCCTGTACATCTTAAGGAGTCATAGTGGACTCAACACTATCAACTGCCAGACAAGGCTAACAGAATGTTAGTGCAAGTACAAATAGGTTCTGCTGAAGTTTTACAGTGTGCTAGTGAGACCTCATCTGGAGTACCATGTACAGTTTGTGTACAATCCTGCTCTCCAGACTAGGGGCTTGGGCTGATTTGTGGTACATACAACTTAAATGTAAATGTAAAGATTCACACATAAGAAATAAAAATGTTTGGTATATATACTGTACACATTGTAAGGTCTGAAACTTGAAAGCACCCTTAATTAGAAGGATCTAGAAGTCATAATGGACTCAGCACTACCTACATCTACACAGAAACCATTTTGAAGACTAACAGAATGTTAGGGTATAACGCACTGGTGAGGTCTCATCTGAAGTACTGTATGCAGTTTTGGTCACCGTATTACAAAAAAGACATAGCAGCACTAGAAAAAGTCCAGAGAAAAGCAACTAGGCTGATTCCAGGGGATGCGTTATGAGCAAAGATTAAAAGAACCGAGTCTTTTCAGTTTAAGAAAAAGGAGATTAAGAGGAGACGTGATTGAAGTGTTTAAAATTATGAAAAGAATTACTCCAGTGGATTGAGACTGTGACATTAAAATGAATTCAACAAGAACACAGGGACACAGTTAAAAACTTGTTAAGGGTAAATTTCGCACAAACATTAGGAAGTTTTTCTTTACACAAAGAACGATAGACACTTGGAATAAGCTACCAAGTAGTGTGGTAGACAGTAAGACGTTAGGGACTTTCGAAACTCAGCTTGATGTTATTTTGGAAAAATGAAATGGATAAGACTTTGCTGGGCTGAATAGGCTGCACTTGTCTAAAGTGTTCTAATGTTCCCATTTTGGATCAAATTAATATTTGAGATTTTCTATGTGTTTCCCTTTTTTGACTCCTCTTCTGATTGACTATTTTTTCTTTTTCTTTAACGTTTTCTTGTTTTAAAGATCATTTTTATTTCCCTCTGGTTTTCATCCTTGTATGCACTTCTTCTCTGAACCTTTTTTTTTTTCAATTCTTCTCTGACTTCTGTTGTGTCAGATCACAAGTAAGGGAAATTTAAACAAACAGGAAAATGAAAATTAAACAAATAAGAAAGTAAAATATAAATGATCAAAACGAAAAGTTAAAACTAAAAGTAATTAAGACATTAATCAAATAACGAAAATTAAACTTGTGAAACACACAATCTTACAATATATCTAATTACAAAACTCAAATTTAAAAAGCATAGGTAATTTAGTTAATGGTTACTGTCTCTCTCTCTTTAAAAGACTGAGACATTGGGAAAAACAAATATTCTAGACCAAACTCAACTTCAAGTTCAAAAGCCAAAGTAGGAAATGGCAAATTAAAAAGACAAAATGAAACCTTAATCTAAATACTAAATCATCAAGTCTAATTGTAAAATAAAACCCAAGAAATGGAGAATGTTATAAATGACAGAAATCCAGATGCTGAACTTGGGGTGCAAGCAGTAGTGCTTGGGCACCACACAGCTGAAGTTTTTACCTTTCTGTTGCCTCCATCTTAGATAGGTGAGCAATAACTGAATAACTGTGCAATCCACTGAACAGGATCATCTCCAGTTAGAGGAGCAGCTTCAGCAACAGACTGCTGTCACCATCCTGCTCCACTGACAGACTGAGGAGACCCCACACTATGCGATTCTTCAATTCCACCGGAGGGGGTGGGGGTAAATGTTAACATTATACAAAGTTATTGTCTGTTTTTACCTGCATTTGTATTACTCTTTAATTTTTTTTGTATCAGTATACTGCTGCTGGATTATGTGAATTTCCCCTTGGGATTAATAAAGTATCTATCTATCTATCTATCTATCTATCTATCTATCTATCACTGGACACAAAGATCATACTTTCAGAAAATATTTTCATGTATCTTAAGGTTTTTGGTCTTTTGATCAACAAACCATCATTACATTTTCTTATTATGTGCAGTTTTATTGTAGTCACCTATTTTCATGATTACCTCTTTTATTACAAGTATATGAACAGAGTACCACACCTACAAACAGGAACATCTGTGCTGATCTAAAAGTAATGGCACTGCTGCTAGGAATGCAGCTCAGATATCCCAAGAACTGCAAATGGGAAAGTGTCAGGCACTCGTGTCCTCAAAAGATAAAACTGGCAGACCCCAAGTCCTTGATAGAGGGACAGCGGTCAGTGGGACAGTAAGAGATGAAGACACAGAAGTGTAATTTGACATAAGGTGCAATTTATTATGCAATAAATGGTAAAACAGTCCCAAAAATTGTTCATAGCAAAAAGGCAAAGGAAAAAAAAATCCAATAGCTTATAGAAGGTACTAAAAATGCACAAAAAATATATATTTCTCAAGTAACAAAACAAAAATATTACTGTGAAAATTGCACCCATCCAACTGTTGTTCTATCAGGTTCCTTCATTCCCTACACATTTGTATTATTAACAGATTCCTGGTCTCAAGCAATCCCGGACGTCCAATCCCTCACCCAGCTTATCCTTTTTTCTCCCCTTGCTACTTTTCCAATAGGCTTTTATAAGTTCACCCTAGCAATCAGCTAACAAGGATTCTGGACACCCATTCCCCTTTCATGCATTTTGTCCCCCTTTAAGTTATCCACACGCTCTACTGTTCACTAGATGGCACTATTTCTTTTCAAGAACACATCCTGACACTTGCACAGGCCTTCCTCCACTGTGCCTCCTCAGCGAACAACAAAGTAGCAAAAAAAAAATCAGACACATCATCAATGACAAGTGGTTTGAAGATCTTCTAGTGGGCCTGGAGAAAATTGCAAGGAAGGCGTTCAAGGATGTTGCTGAGAATTTACATGGACACTATAGAGCACCAAACAACGTTTAGATGGTTGACAACATGCTTCAAACATACAAAACCATCAAATGTGACATGTCGCTAAAGATTAATTTTCTACATTCTCACTTGGATTTCCCCTCTGCTAATGTTGGTGCAGTTAGTGACGAACATGATGAATAGTTTCACCAGGATACTGGAAAAGCATTATCAGGGTAAGGGGTGTTTATCAATTAGTGTTGGACACCAAAACAAAAATCAGCAGCAAAACATTTTTAGCTTAATTGAACTAATGTAATGTAACATGTCAGCATCATTAAGCTAAATTACTACCTGATACAATAAATCTGAAATTATGTTTGTTTTCAGGTTGACAACGTCTATACTAATTGTCAAAGATTTTTCTGGAATTAAAACTTTTGAAAAAATGTGTTGTCCAGTATTGTCAGTAGAAATACCTGATAACAAACTTTAAACATGAGACAATAACCATGGGAAGAAACCACTTAAACTTTCATTTTTATTTTTGGAACTTGCTGGATGTGCTTGATGTATTGCTCCATGACTTGAATGGCTGTGCAGGGCCATTTTCCAGTTCTGTGCATATGTGTATGAGAACAGCATTAGTGCGAGTGAAATGTATAATTATGCATTCAAATATAATATTACAGTAGGGAATTTGAAATATGAAATAAAGAATCCCAATTGGACCAGCTCTCATTCCACCTTGTATTTTTTTCTGGGAGAATGTGGTTATACTGCTATTGAATGACTTTTAGGTGTATTAGGGCAGATTTCTTGACAGTCTGACAGGCCACGCCACCAATTTCTCAAATAGATTTAATAGCTATTCAGCAGAAATGTTATTAGGTATTGGAGGTAAAATGCCCCAAGCTGATGTTTTACACAGAAACACTCAAATGAGGGTCAACACAGTGGCAACGTGAAGACTAGCACCAAAGTTTGGTATTCCCTTGTGTTCATGCTTTGTCTCAAAAGCATACAAGTCGGATACAAATGCAGCTCAAATGGACCCAAGCCAAGGTGTTTATTGAGCGCTACGAGGAAGAGACACAGAGCTTTAGTCTAGCTGCTGCCATATACTCATCGATAAGAACGCTATTCTTGTTCTGTGGGAAAAGCTCAGAATTACTTACTGACAGAAATGACATCCAAGTGTACACTCACATAAACGCGCGTAAGATGAAACAGAGTCATGTGGTATACGTCTCTATGTCCTCGATGACTGAATTAACCAGGAAGATGTACTTTAGGATTGGCCTGGTGAAAAAGCCTGGCTATATAAAACTCATGGGTTTTCCACTTGACATCGTCTTTTGAACTTCATAGGAGAAGTAAGAAGTTTAGTGCATGCTTTTGCTCCTAGCATTATAAAGAGATTCACCTCAGTCTGATTGGGTTTTTATACAGTTAGTCTGTATTTTGGTGGGGTGCTTTTGACTCTTAATTTTAATTTCTTTTTCTATATGCCCTTCCTGACTGCATTTAATGGAGGAGAAAGAAGCTCCTTTTGTTTTCTTTTTCATTACCATTTGATCTGAAACCACTGTAAATAGTCACTTGCGCATTACTTTTTGCTTATTCCTATTTTCATTCATGTTCTTGTAGTGAACTGTATGAATAACTGCAGGACACTGTTTTTGCAAAAATATTTAGTATTACTCTAGTAAAATCAGAATCCCTGTTTTTACGAACAACATTTTGATCTCTTGTGTCAATCTCTCACCAACTGGTTAACTCCAGATGCCCAGAGTTTTCAGTCTGTGCAAGGGTGCCGTTGCACTGGGCATCTTTTGTTGTGTGCCCATTTAATTTTATTTCAGTTCCATCAGTAGTCCATATTTGTCATTATGTTTTCTGTTTTTATTTAAAGTTGTACTATTTAACCCATTAATAATAATAATAATTCTTTATGTTTATATAGCGCTTATCTCACTACTCATAGGACATTGGGATACACGCTACTCTTTACGAAGGATGCTCAGGGATCTTTAATGACCACAGAGAGTCAGGACCTCCATTTTACATCTCATCTGAAGGACAACATCATGTTTTCAGCACACTATCCCTGTCACTACACTGGGGCATTGAGATCCACACACAGAACACGCCACAGGGTGAGCGCCTCCAGCTGGGCTTATCAACACCGCTTCCAGCAGCACCCCCAGCTATTCCTAGATGGGTTCCCATCCAAGTACTGGCTGGGCCCAAACAGGATTAGCTTCAGGAGGAAGACCTCTTTTAAAGAACTTGAAGTATGGCTGATGAGTTTCTAGCTTTTTGATTTGTTTTGTCTTTTCCTCTACAAAGATGTTTGCTTTAGGAGTGCCAATGTCTTAATTCCTGTTTAATATAAGAACTTAAGAAATGTGACAAATGGGAGAAAACAATTCAGTCTCTCAAGCTCATTTGTTTATCTAACAGCTAAGCAGAAAGTGCGAATTGAAGAATTCTTTCTAGCTAACTCCTTAACTGTTTGTCATTTGGTGGGATATAAACTATAACTCCTGGTGATGTGCAAACATTGAACTTTTTACCGTAGTGTTATGATATAATCTACAGTGAGTTAGAATAAAATAGGTTCTTTGAGTGAGACCATCTGGGCTCTTCAGTGCTGAGAAGGACCCTTTGCATTCACATCATTTGATGGCAAGAAGCAGCAATTTTAAAAGGTTGATGTAATCTTGAGTTTCTCTGAGAGCCCTGCTCTGGGAATAATTGTTGATGATCTTTTCACTTAAAGGCAAGACCTAGTAAAATGCATTAGTGTGCATGGGAAATGGCCGCATAATTTTCAGTCACAATTAATTGAGATGCTGTTAAAAAGAAAAAGAAAAACAAAGATAAGTGTATCTTAATCTGGTCACAGATCCTTTCTAGCAATCAGTTTATCTTAATGCTACCCGAGATGCTGCAAAATTGTATTCTTCCACAAATACACATTCTCTTATTCTCAGACCCGCTTATTCCAATTCATAGGTGTATCCCTTCAGTAAAGGAACCAAACCTAACTTGAACCCTAAGACTAACCCCAACCCAAACCCGTTGTTCGCAAAATGATATGAAAAGTGAAGAGGTGAGTGGAGAGAAGCCTGATGTGAAAATAAATACTGGGTGGAGAGTGCAACCAGTCATCGAATGTAAGTGGGGACAAGTGGGTTATTTAAAGACTGAGTTCTATGGGACAGGTCGTTGTCCGCAGCTAAAAGTCCCTAACCCTTCCAATCCCAAAACCTAAAATGAAAAGGATGGACATCAAGAACAAAAAAGAACAAAATCACGGATTACTATATACTCTATTTGAATAAATACATTTCTGAGGAACTTAAACACAAGATGAGAAAGAGAGAAGGGACATAAAGGAATCCAATTATTACATAACAATTAAGGGAAAATGAAAGGGTAATGAAGGGTAGATTTAATTTAGGATTATTAAATCAATAGACACTTTAAACCTATAATGACATTAAAACAACAACAAAAACAGTTTATTTCTTGTATACCCTAAAGTCACAAAATGTTCTGGTCTGATGAAACTGTTTGGCCTCAATTTTAAGGCAAAAAAGATGAGGTAAGAGGCAAAAGGTGACCCAAAGAGATTCTTTCACTTTTATAATAGTAAAAGAACAGTCAAGGAGGAGGTGAAGGGGCATTTAAAAATACAGACAGTGAAATAGCAGAAGCTTTAAACTCACATTTTTCTGAGGTCTTCACATGTGAGGAAGTGGATAACCTCCCAGAGGTAAATGGGACTACTAAGGAGGTACTGAGGGATTTGGAAATTGTAGAGGGAGAAGTGCTGTGCAGATTAAATAGGCTGAAATCAAACAAATCACCAGGACCAGATAATATTTACCCTCGAGTTCTAAAAGAGGTTATCAAGTACAGGTAAAAACCCTTGACATATATTTTAGGAATTCAATGCACACTGGGGAAATTCAGAAGGAATGGAAAATGATCATGCATCAGAGGTAAATTAATGGAAGGAAAGATTAAGGGAAAGATTGAGCAGCACATGACAAGAACGGACGTTTTACGGAAAAGTCAGCATGGGTCCAGATAAAGAAGTCGGGTTTTAGCAACATCCTGGAATTCTATGAAGAAGTAACAAAAGGATATAATCAAAGTGGAGCAGATGATATTATTTTTCTGGACTTTCAGAAAGCATTTGATAAGGTGCCAAATGAGAGGTTAGGAATCAAACTAAAAGAAGTGGGAGTTCAGAGTGTGGTGTGTAGATGGGTGCAGAATTGGTTCAGACACAGGAAGCAGAAGGTGATAATGCGAGGAACTTATCAGAATTAGGTAATGTTAAGAATGGTGTCCCTAGAGGGGGTCCAGTGCTAGGGCTGCAGCTATTTTTAATGTATGTAAATGATTTGGATAGGAATATAAGTAACAAACTTCTTAAGTCTGCAGATGATACCAACAAAAGTGGATTGACAGATAATCTGGAATCCATTTATGCAATACTGAGGGACTTAGCATACAGGCTTGGGCAGGTTTGTGGAAAATTAAATTTAATGTCAGTAAATGTAAAGTATTACACGTTGGAAGTAAAAATGTTAGGTTTGAATACACAATGGGTGGTCGGAAAATCGAGAGTACACCTTATGTGAAGGATTTAGAAGTCATAGTGGACTCAGAACTATCAACCGCCAGACAGTGTTCAGAAGCCATTAGGAAAGCAAATAGAATTTTAGGTTATATAGCGCCTTGATGTGTGGAGTACAAGTCACAGGAGGTTCTGCTCAAGCTTTATAACACACTGGTGAGGTCTCATCTGGAGTACTGTGTGCAGTTTTGATCTTCAGGCTGCAAAAAGGACATAGCAGGGCAGAAAAACACAGAGAACTATAGACATTGAATAAGCTAAGTAGTGCGGTAGACAGTAGGACTTTAGAGACTTTTAAACTGTGACTTATATTTTTGGAAGATTTAAGTGGATAGGAGTAGTGAGCTTTGTTAGGTTGAATGGCCTGTTCTCAGATGGGACGGGGAGGCTAGTGAAGCTTGAGGGAAACTCAACAGAGCAAAGTATAGTGATATCTTTAATTAAAACCTGCTGCAGGATACTCTGGACCACGCACTAGACTGATGTTTCACCTTTGAACTGGTCGATGACCCTAAGCATGAAACAAAGACAGCACAGTAGTTTTTTTTAGGGACAACACTGTGAATGTCCTGGAAGTGGCCCAGGAAGAGTGTAGAGTTGAAACCAACAGAACATCTCTGGACAGTCTCTATTCAATCTGACAGAGCGTTAGAAAAGATTTGCAGAGAATAATAGCAGAAAATTCCCAAATCCAGGCATGTGAATCCTGTTGTGTCAAACCCCAGAAAACCCCAGGCTGGAATCGCTGCCAATGGGGCTTCAACAAAGTAATGAGTAAAGGGTCTGAAGATTTGTGTGAATATGCTATTTCAATTGTTCATTTTTAATAAACTTTCAAACATTTATAGAACTTTTACAATTTGTGTTGCCATTCTTGGGTATTAACTGTTGCTTGATGCAGGGAAAAATGAATTTAAATTACTTTGATACAAGTCTGTAAAATGTGTAAAAAGTGAAGGTGTCTGCATGCTCCCTGAAAGCAGAGCAAATTAAAAAATATAGGCATCTTGCAAAACGTTTCAAAACATTTCAAGCAACATTGCAACCACAACACAGTCTCAGAATGGCAATGTCAATGCCAATTTTTAAATGGATTTTCATTTCAGTCCTGAGATCAAACAAGGAATTCATGGATGACTTTGTCAAATGGTTTTATTGTCATGCCATCCATACACTCTATTGCGGCATACAGTATGGAAAAATTTTTATACTACCATTCATTTTCTTACTAGCCATTTACTTACTTGGCTGACACCTTTATCCAAACCAACTTATAACATTTATGTTACAGTTGGTTACATTTCATTTGGTTTTCCAGGTGGAGCACAGGCAGGTTATGTGACTTGCTTATGGTCACACAGTGTCAGTAGCGGGATTTGAACCCACAATCTTAGGGTTTGAAATCCAAAGCCTTAACCACAATACCACACTGTCAAACACTCTATTGAAGCATACAGTATAGAAAGATTTTTTTTCCATTCAAACACTCTGTAACAGCATACAGTATAGATTTTTTGCCATCCATACACCCTATTGCAGCATACAGTTTAGATTTTTTTTTAATAATTCATCCAGTCTATTACAAAATACATTATAGAAGGAATTTTTCTTTTTTAGCCATCCATACACTCGATTGCAGCATACAGTATACCAGAGAAAGATGTTTTTTCATTCATACACTTTATATAAGCATACACTGAAGAAAGATTTTTTTACCATTCACATGATCTATTACAGCATACAGTATAGAAAGATTTTTTTTACCATCCAAACACTCTATTGCAGCATATAGTATAGAAATATGTTTTTATAGTTTATACACTCTATAACACACAGAGTATAGAATTGTCTTTTGCCATGCATACACTCTATTGCAGCATACAGTATACAATAGAAAGGTTTTTTTTTCATTCATACACTCTACAGACGCATACTGTATAGAAAGATGTTTTTTTTATCATTCACACAATATATTGCAGCATTCAGTATAAAAAGACTTGTTTACCATTCATACACTATTGCAGCATAGAATATAGAGTTTAATTATAATTCATACACTCTATAACAGCATGCAGTATAGATTTTTTTGCCATCCATACACCCTATTGCAGCACACAGTACAGAAAGATTTTTTATCATTCATACACATTACTGCAGCATACAATATAGAAAGAAGATTTTTTTTAATCATTCATACAGTCTATTACAACATAAAGTATAGAACAATTTTTTCCTTCATCCCTCTTTCATTGTTTTTGGATCTTTGTACTTGTCCTATGTTGTTTTGTAGATCTGCAGTAATCGAAAAGCCTTGGGATGCTCTTTGGTGATGTAGGTACCACATCAATCTAATGCTACTTGTCACATGTTGGATTGTAACCTACGGTAGCTTCTTTCTGGCACTCGTATGTTACCCATTTTAATTTGATTAGACGTGCAAGTTAGGTGGATTGGCGATTCTAAATTGGCCCTAGTGTGTGGGTGTGTTTGCGTGTGTCCTGCGGTGGGTTGGCACCCTGCCTGGGATTGGTTCCTGCCTTGTGCCCTGTGTTGGCTGGGATTGGCTCCAGCAGACCCCCGTGACCCTGTGTTTGGATTCAGCGGGTTGGAAAATGGATGGATGGATGGATGGAGGTTCCCATCGGGCCCCAGTGGTATCGGAAGACAATGAGGGTTCAGAGACTTTTTCTCATCAAGGAAAGGTGTTTGTAGTACATCTTTGGTAGGTGTGTCAATTGATTATGTATCATTGCACCATATTGAAATGTGGACATAGAAGCCCAAACCAGCCCAATTTGCCCCAGTTCTTGCATTTACAGCTTCTGCTGGTTTGTGAGCTGCACTTGAAAAACTGAATTTTTCTCCATGGTGAACTCCCACTTCACTGTTCTTAGCAAAAGGATTGGACTTAAAAAAAAGGAAAAAACTTTTTGGGATAATGTACTTGTTACCATTGTGTCAAAAGCACTTTTAACACTGCACTCTCTGTTGATCTGCAGTTGACTAGTTCAAACATTTCACTGCATATGCTTTCTCCTTCACCCTGGAATATACCTACATATTTTATGATATTGACTACCGTGGTTCTGTCTTCTTTGTAAAGCAATTTATCCACAAATGAAACAGCATGTAATTTACATCTATTACCAGGTCTAAATGCTGCAGGCTACATTGACTTCCTGTCACAATTCCTATTTCCTCCAAGTTCTTTCTGCTTAAGCATGGATCTTTTTGATGAATCACTCCATTCAAGATAAAAGATATTTAAATTTTTAGATCTTTTTCTTTGACAAAAAATCATAGCCCCATCATTTTAAAGACCCTTTAACAGCTGGTGCATTTTTCCCTGTAAGTCTTCATTACATGCTTGCATTTTTGTATTTTGAAATTCTTTTCTGGAACTTCTTCTAATTTACTGTAACATGCTTAGATGCTGTCAAATGGCAATGTTTATTTATTAATTACTACCTATGTTACCCATCTACGACAGGCCCAAATCAAAGTAATCCATGCAGACTTCAGCGTGAATGTTGATCTTGCACCATGCAGTTTATACGCCTCTGTTATATGCCATTTGGTGTGAGACTTATAAAAGCAGTGTTAATGTTTGTGATGCGCCAGCTGTTGGAATGACAGAGACATAGAAACTGGGTGGACACACAGACAGACAAACAGACTCTTATCCTTTTACTATGAAGGACTAGTGAAATACATACACCCAAGGTCGTAAAATCACATGCAAGTTAAAAATAAGGAACTGTCATTTCTTCTTATTTATACTAAATAGTTACATCTTTTTTTTTACTTTAGGAATCTTAATGTTTTTTATTTCCTCGAGTGGCTCATCTAGAGCAAGCTGAACTTCGCTATTTTTGCAACACATTCTTTTATTTACAACAAAAATCCAGTTTAATATTGATCATAGTGCTGATGTCATTGTCATTTTCTAACCTGCTTAATCCAGACCAGAGTCAAATTAAGGGGGACATTGGGGGTGCTAGGCATAGTCTAATCTAGATAGCTTTGTGCGAAGGGCAGGAACAAACCCTTGACAGGGTGCCTGTCAATTGTAGGATGAACACACACACACACACACACATACACGCACACACCAACCACACACTAGGGAAATTCAGCATTGTCAATTCATCTAACCTGCATGTCTTTGGACTGTGTGAGAAAACAGGAGCACCCGGAAAAAACCCACGCAGACACGGGGAGAACATGCAAACTCCACACAAGGAGGACTAAGGACATTAACCCTGGTCTCCTTACTGTGAGGCAGCA
This sequence comes from Polypterus senegalus, assembly GCF_016835505.1. Classification (NCBI taxonomy): domain Eukaryota; kingdom Metazoa; phylum Chordata; class Cladistia; order Polypteriformes; family Polypteridae; genus Polypterus; species Polypterus senegalus. The sequence goes on from NC_053158.1 coordinate 15,339,616, forward strand.
GTGCTACCACTGCGCCTCTGTGCCACCCACATCGTTGATGTAACTTTGCTAAGTAGTGCTCTTCAAAGAAATATCAGTATAATGGTGTAAAAGCAGTGCTTTCATATGGTGGGATGTTTAGACTATCTGATGATCTTCCCAATTGTCACCATTCATTTCTGTCTCTGGGGTGTTTTTTGATTCACTGTCCTGGACTTTGTCTTGCATGCCTATGAGCCATTGTGTTTATCCTCTGCTCAATTGCTCTATATTCAGGATAAGACCTTAATTGTCAATGTAGTTCAGTTTCATGTCTTCTTGTTCTTTTTTGTGCTTCATTATTTAATCGTTTTCAGTGATTTGCTTGACTCTCAGCAGATGTTGCTGCTCTTCTTGATCTTTCTGCCATTATCGAGGTCATCACTTGGTTTTATGATCACTTTACTGTAAGCTCAAGATCACAGGTCACAACCACTAGTATGCTGCTCTCTAAAATTTTTATAACGTCCTAAACAGATCAGATCATAAGCTTTCAATTTAGACCAAGACCAAGGTTCTAGCCCCAGGGGTTCATTTGACACACTGACAGAGCTGTATTTTCATTTAATAAATAAACTTTCATGATGAACACAATAAGTAAACTTGATAATGAAGTCAGAACATGTATGTATCATGTATTGGGGGATGAGATCCCAGTTTGGCTCATTCATAACTGATAAAGGTGTCCTATGGTGTCCTAGATGATCAGCAGATGTCACTTCTCTTCTTTTTCTGTCATCCTTTGTGGAGGTTATCACTTAGTTTCTTGATCCCTTTGCTGTAAACACATGCCCAGAGGTTACTTTTGCTGTCCTTTAGAGGACATGAGGTTGCCAGTGCCTAGAATTTTATATTTAGGATTACATCTTACTTGTTTACATGTTTCGTCGTCTTGTCTTCTCATTCTTTCTTCTTGTTTGTCACTTAATCATCTTCTGCAAAGTACTTGATGCTACTGTAATTCTTTTACTTTCTGCCATTATGGTGGTTATTACTTGGTTGATCAATCACTATACCGTAAACATGTGACCACAGGTCATGGCCACCTGGATGTTGCTACCTAAACTTTTTAGAACTTCCAAAACAGATCTTGATTTACACCAAGATGACGGTTCTAGCCCCAGGAGTTTGAAAGTAAAAGAGTGACAGACTAATAGACCTTAACATTTTATATTTTATTAGATTATTTTTTCACTATGTATAGTATTATGGGGACCTGCACTGTATGTGTAAAGCACTTTATTATGCTCCATTTACGCTTCTTCCCTTGTTAATCAATTTTAAAGTGAAAAACTTTGAATTCTCTAGTTAATTCAAGCTAGTAGTAGTCTCCTAACATTCTACAAATTTCAGGTAATGCTGATGAATAATCTGAGACACTTCCAGGACCTTTTTAACCTTTTTATTAGCCACTACTAATCTGGGGTGAGAGTCAGGAGGAAGAAGACGCAGCTTATTATTAATAGACTAATAGACCATAACATTTTATATAGATTCATTTTTAAAGTGAAGAACTTTGAATTCTCTAGTTAATTCAAGTTAGTAGTAGTCTCCTAACATTCTAAAAATGTACATTTATATTTGCTTAGCAGATGCTTTTATCTAAAGTGACTTACCAAAGAGATCAACATATTTAAATACAAAATCAGTCTGGGGGACTGTTTTGAAGAAAGTGTTAGGGTGAAATAACAAAGTTGATTTTCAATAGTGACTACAAAATCCTTAACCTTAATCAAATTAATGGTTGTGATGGGCGGCCACGGTCGTTGTCTGGCCGGGACGCTAGCGGGATTGAAGGACCGGGGGAGAGTGTGAGATGTTACCTCCCCATGGATACTGGAGGACAGCTCTCCTGGACAGCTGTATCACCACGGGTTTCTCCAGTGCAGACTCGGAGTGAGACTTTCATGCAGCCCTGTTGGTTCCCATCGAGGCCACCAGGGGGAGTTGAAGAGTCTGGCAATGACTTTCCATCAGACCTGGGAGCAATTCCAATCAATGCTGATGAATCACCTGGGACACTTCCAGGACCTGTTTAAAGGGCGCTTGCCACTGTTAATCTGGGGTGAGAGTCGGAAAGGAAGACCACGACGATGACGACTACACAGACGCAATACTGGAGGAGGAGTAGGAGGAGGAGAAGAACAAGAAGAAAAAGACCTTGTGATGTTTGGTACCGTGTATTAGAACTGTGCTGTAAGATTAGGAATGGAGTGGACTGGTTCCCAATGAGAAGATTAATAAAACAAGGGTTGTGTGATAAAAGCCTGTGTCTCTGCCTGCCTGTGTCAGGTAAGGGCAGCTCTGCACTCCCTTGGTTTCCCCGGTGGTCCACAGGGTTTTCATAGCCGAATAACCGGGTTACTCGTGGAGAAATCTACATCTATTAACGTGGTTCCTTAGAGACCAATAACCCTGTTTCTCTAACCGGAACAAGTGTTTACATTTCAATTTTAGAAACCAGATTTCTGTGAATAATCAGGATATTAAAGTGTGTGTAAATGCACTCTTTGTCTTAACGGGTTATTGAGTGCAAATTGATTACAAAAAATGGCTAATTCTTGCATTTAAAATCAAACACAATAAAGTGTGCAGAAGGTAAAGGGGTCTAAATACTTTCTGAATCAACTATAGGTTGCATTTTTCAAAGTCAATGGAAGTGTCTTGAGAATTCCATTGCATTTTGAGCATTAGTTAAAAATATCCACCATTTTTGTGCATTTTCATCCATAATATTTATAAAGCACCTATTGCAGTAGCCCATGTCTGTCTGTCTGTCTGCATGAAACAACTTAACCCCCAGTGGGCCAAATTTGTTGAAGCGGGGCACAGATATTCTTTCGACACTTCTGTTTTTGTTGAGATATCTTGAACAGGTAGTGCTATACAGGTTTACATTTTCCATATCCTCCATTGAAAACTTTTGGCGAATTTGCATGCTCGTCTATCTTATAACAGAGAAACATTTCATGCAACTACAAATTAGTTTACTGTTTCAATTTTACCTTGGCCACGGCTACACCAGCTTGTATGTTTTGTATATTTTTCACCTTCTAATAGCTGCAGACTTTGTGTACTGTCACTGGCTGCTTGTGTGTGTGGGACGACAGTCCTCCACTGGCAAATTGTGATGGGCATACACGGGGAAACCTCTCCGTCAGCTAGTTGTCTCTGCCTTATGCAGTCTTCCTACTGGCTTGAGCTCAAATAGAAGAGAAGCAGTTCACCAGTGTCTTACTCCTCCAGATACTTTAAGTTGTACCAGGTTAGTTAAATGGTTTTCCTAACTGTACAAGTATAAAATGCATGCAAGGCTATCTAGATATGAATGAAGTACCCGGTGGCATGTAAGCCGCTGTCCACAGAGCAAATAATCATTTACTTAGTATTTACATTATAATAAACGAAACCTTACAGCTCCATTATCATGAAGTTTATAACGATTCGGTATTTTACTGTGGTGACTAGATGTGTTGGTGCCAGCGACAGTCCCGATTTCACGTTATGTATCCTAATAAATAACTGAAGAATATCAAAATGTCCTGGTTTTAACAGGCTGCTCCTCTAATTAAACATTGCTCTGCTGACACTAGCAACTTTACAAAATATTTAGAATATATTTATGAAACTCCAAGGGGCACAATTCCCCATAATTCCTTATGTGTAGTATAAAACTAATAAAATGGGCAAAACTGCAATGGGCAAGGCTTCGTTAAGAACTTGTGTTGCACCATCATCAAGAAGATGACTTAAGAAGCAAACAACAGCAGACAGCCCTGTGCCCTGATCCCTCTCTATTGACAAAGAGATAAAGCAGCCATTAAACAAATGAGGATGGGCTTTTTGTGTGGGCATACATACTACACAAGTGTCCTGGTTTGGGAATTTGAAAATCTGGTCATCCCATAATTTACCATCAGAGTGCCATATTCACCTGATATCCCTGATGGTCACTTACCATAATAAAGATTGCCTTTCACTTCTTTTATTCCTTAACATTTGTCACAACTGAACAGCTTTGCAAGTTCCTTTTTATGAAAATGACTGCAGCCAGACATGCTCAAGCACAGAATAAAATTCATCATCGATGGTTTTAGGTTTTTTTGTTGATTTAAGTTATGTTAATTGGCACTTGCAAGTTGTCACTGTGTGTGATTATTGTGTGTGTGATTATGAGTGATCCCTGTGATGGACCAGAGGTTCCTGCATGGGCCTGTTTTGTAGCACTTTGAGCTACATTGTTTTGTATGAAAATGTGCTATATAAATAAATGTTGTTGTTGTTTTCAGCCTTTTGGACCCCCACAACCCTGAAATGGATTGACAAAACTCTAGAACCAACCTACTGAACTCAGCCCACCGAGAGCTACAGTGCCAGCACAGTCCTCGAACGCACCTGAATGTTATGCTATGAGTATATTTTCTAACTGCTTTCTATGAATACTCATAACACAATGTATATTACTGTTAAATTGTTACATTTTATCTTTTGCTATGCCTCTTCTTGTTTTAAACACATTATTCCCACTTTTGACAACTTTGTCAATACCACAAATAAACAAAGTGTGTTTCCAAACGCCTTTTGTCGTATTCACAGATTTCACACTGTACAGTGAAAGACTGTTTATCACATTTTGAAAAGAGCCAAATGTACTTTATTTTCAGGTGTGACCAAAAACATTTAATAATATCATTCTGCTATGATTTGGCAAAGAGTTTTTTTCTAAATCATTTTTACCCTCAGCACTCAAGGAAAGTATAAGATATGCATGTGTATAAATAACTAAATGCACAAAGCTCAAACTAATTAGATTTGATAAGCAATAGGGCATCAACTCAAAAAACGGGATGGAAGTAGTCCTCACAGGCACTGGCACTGGCCTGCCAAGAGGCAAAGGCTTACTTCACTCTGCTGACCATATGTGACAATCTAGTAAACCTGAAGAATAACAGAGCTTTTGACATTACACAGCAAGAACTAAAATAGAAATACATAATCTGAACTTCTTAATGAAATTTTGAGCAATAATGAGATTTATGCTGTGTAGCTTGGGAGAAGGATGCTAGGGATGGAGCTGTCAGGTCAGAGGAAGAACTAAGAGGAGGTTTATGGATGTATTGACAGGTGGTGGATGTAACAGAGCAAGTGGACCGGAAGAGATGGAAACAGGTGATCCACTGTGGTAATCCTAACAGGAGCAGCCATCAATGAGATAGAATCTACCTTGGCAGCACTGGTCGCAGGTTGGGAATCAACACTAGCTCGAATGTCAGTGCCTTACAAGGTGCAGATGCATACAACCATCTCTGCTTACAATGGGATCGATTTAGCTTTGGGGTTGTTGTAGGAAAACCAGAGTACCTGAAGAAATACTGAGACACTGAGAAAACTTGAACATTTCACGATGATGATGAATAGGTGCGGCATTTGAATCCAACAACATTTATTTTTATAGCACATTCAGTTTCAATAGAGGATGTAGCTCACATTCCAGGATGATGGAATAGTGAGGCAGCAGCACCATAGTGCTGATCATTAAAGACGTAAAGATTCCTAAAAACGGAACCACAAATTGATGTAATGGCTGTAATCCTTCAAACACGTGTGTGTTTACTCAGTTAATGTCTGATAAATACAGTGGTGTTCTTCTATCAAAATTATATTTACTGTTTGCATAAAATAAAGTCAAAATACCAAGGAAAGTTGTATGAAACAGTAAGGTTGACCCTCCTTTGGAGTGTTCTTTAAGTATTGCAACCTTACTGACCACTATATATTGACAACTACAGTCATGACTCAGTTAGCAACATTCTGGCAATATTACTGTGCAGCTTTCATAGAGATTCAATAAATTAAATGAATTAGTGTTGACACGCCTTCATAAGTGGTCATATTAGAGTATTAATATTGATATAATTAATAAACACCTATAAAGATACAGATCTGATTAAAACTGACAAAGAAATAAAGTAGTATGAACCTATTTAACATTCATGAAACCCAGTTTATTACTTATTACTGTATTTACTTTGCTAGTGATAGGATATAAAGCTAACAGAGAAGAATACAAACCCTGAATAGAGACATTTATCCCCATAAATACAATACAAATTGAGCTTATATTCTTCCACAAGAGGACAATGTACTTGATCAATCTACAGTTCAGTCCTGCACCTCCTTGCCAGTCAAGCCCTTTTTCTTCAGATCTTTTTTTACTTTATCAATCCACCTCTGCTTTCTCTTTCCCTGTTTCCTTTTCCTTTGAGCGCTTTGAGTAGTGAGAAAAGCGCTATATAAATGCAAAGAGTTATTCTCATCACTCTTCTACCCACATATTCATTGTCTCTCCTGATCACATGTCCATCCCACTTCAATCTACTTTCCTGTACTTTTGTAGATATCTCTCCCATTTTTGTTGAACCTCTGATTGTCTCATTGCTTATTCTGTCCTTTTTTTGTAACTCCACATGTCCATCTCAACATTCTCATTTCTACCACAGGTAACTTCTTCTCCTGCGCTCCCTTTACTTCCCACGTCTCAGCTCCATACATCATTGTTAGTCTTACCACTGCCTTCACGAATAATTAAAATAATAATGATAATAATACATTTTATTTATACGGCACCTTTCCTATGCTCAAGGTGCTTATTTAAACTGCAGGGTATATGTAATATTGGGTACAAATATTTCTGCATAGAACACTAAACAGTTAAATAGATGAGATATAAAGCATTAAATAGAATAAAAGACAATAAAACAGAGTATAATACTAAATTCAGTACTCAAATAACATAATTTGTAATGTAACACCCACACCCACAAATTCTCCTGAGCATCTGGACAGAGAGGCAAACTGATAGAAGGGGCAGAATGTCAGGTTAAGTTAAACGCCTTCCTGAATAGATGAGTTTTCAGTTGTTCTTTTAAAGAATAAATGGAGTCAGCTGATCTCATTAATTTCAGGAAGTCATCCCAAAGTCTGGACGCTATACAACTGAAGGCCCTGCTGTCACCCATAGAGTGCAGGTTAGTGTGGGGCACAAGAAGATTGCCAGAATCAGACCTCAGCGGGAGAACAGGAGCCTTGTGATGGAGAAGGCCACTGATGTAGTTCGGTGCGAGGCCACTTAAAGCTTTGTAGGTTAATAATAGGATTTTATATTCAATCCTGTAATACACAGGGAGCCAATGGAGGCGAAGCAGGATGGGTGTGATGTGCTCGCTGTTGTTGGTTTGTGTTTGGACTCTTGAGGCAGAGTTTTGAATCCGTTGGAGCTGTGATATAAGATTAGAAGCAGCACCTGTCAGTAGGGAGACACAATAATCGATTTTGGATGTGATAAAAGCATGGACAAGTTTCTCAGCAGTAGAAAAGGAAAGGAATGAACATGGGCTATGTAACGGAGGTGAAAGTAAGAAAGTTTCTTAATGTGGTTTATATGGGCAGTATAAGTAAGGAAGGAACTCAAAATGACACCAAGATTCCTTGACTTAGAAGAAGGTCTGATGAGATCACCGTCAAGAGTGACTGAGAAGGAGCTCACTTGCTTAAGTTACACTTTGGTGCCAGTTTGCAGAAGTTCGGTTTTGTTGCAGTTTAATTTTAAAGAGGTCTGGTCCATCCAGGTTTTAATTTTACTGAAACAAGTTGTGAGCTGAGAAAGCCCTGATGAAGTCTTACTTTTAACATTGGAATAGAGTACAGTATCATCTGCATAAAAATGATAACCCAGTCCGTAGCTACTGTGGACGCTGAAGTCGAAAAACAAATGGGAGACAAAAACACCAATTTAAAATAAAAAGCAATTTCTTTATTCTTGGGGAGAGGAGACAGGCTGCAGACCCTGTCACGTTCCAGTGTACTACAAACCGTCAGCCTGCCAGCAGCCTAAGAGAGAATTCCTGAAAAACTCAACTTCATTGACAAGAATAAAAAAAAAAGCAGTTCATCTTAAGGTTTATTACACGGATTGCTGTAGCCCCTGTCCACATCCTGAATTTGTACATGCAGAAAAACACTGTTTTTTTACAGATAAAGAGTTGTCAGCATTTTCACAGTTTTAGGAAATACACTTCTGCTAGTTACAGCAAGTTTTTCCTAAGGCCGGAGTTATACTTCACGCGACGCGACGCGACGCATGCTGCAGTGGACGCTCCTGCTACGCAAGCGTTGTAGTGTTCATACTTGCGCACGTACTTTACGTAAATCTGGAGGAATCCACCAGGTGGCAGTGCGAGATATTATCGCAGTGAGAACATGTTCGGCTTCTCTGTGTTGTGAATTGCCTAGAACATTTATTAAATTCTGATGACACCTTACCGCAATATCTCTGAAAAGGATGTTTATTGATTAAATCCATCAATGGACTGGAAGCATTGGGCACGAGTGAGAAACAGTCCCTTGACGAGGCCTCAGCTCATCGCAAGGTGAATACAAGCACACACATACACTAGCGTCATTTTAGCGGCACCAAATGTCTTTGGAAGGAAACCGGAGCACAGTGTGGAATACAAGCAGGAAATACCAGCAACATAACTCCCTGCGAGACAGCAGTGCTATCGCTCCGCCACCGTGACACCCCCATGTGTGTAATTATTCCCCCATGTGTGTATTTATTAACAGTATTCTTTATTTAAACGAAATTATATGTAAAATGTAACATACACATTTTAATTCATTTCATCATGAAAGTGATATCAAGTATAAATCTAAAGATTCTAAATGTGCAGAGAGTTGGAATATCATACATTTAATTTGTTCTGTTTGGCGATCTATTGCTGCTTTCCGCTGCTGAAGCAAAATGCCGACATACAGATGCATTTGTGGTGCTTTTATATTCAAGCGTCGCATATTCCCGATCGTAATGACACGATATATTTTAAAAGTCTCACATACCATCTTTTGTGCCGTCTATTTTTTATTGTTTTACTTTACCTGCTGTCGGGTCCAAGAAGCTCGTAGCGATTAAAAACTGGGATGACGTTTACGACGGTCTGCTTTAATGATAAAGTAAACTACGAGGTTAAAGTGGACATTGAGATTAAAGCCGAAATTTCCACTTTAATCACAAAATACACGTTTTCACCGTGTCCTTTATTTTTTTTCTCAGTGGCTCAAATATAACGCTATACATTATTTTGCTGTTGTTAAGTTGCAAAAATTAAAAAATAAAAAAGACATATATAAATGACACAATACATTTTAAAAGTCTCACATACCATCTTTAGTGCCGTTTATTTATTTATTTATTTTTTGCAACTTCACATCGGCAACATAATGTATAGCGCTGTATTTGAGCCATTCATCAAACAGCAAAGTGCGCACATCGATCCCCGAAGGATCTCCATAGAGGCTTGCTGTCACATGTACTGTAGATAGTAAACAGAGACTCTGACGTCACGTTCCGACTTTTAGCACACTGCACCCCCCGACTTTTTGCTGGTACTGCAACTCGCGCACGCGGCGTGTTAATTTCTGAGGACCTGCTCAGAGGACGCGTGAAATGAATGCTGGGAACGCGTGGCAGCCATGATGCGGGCGCGTACGCATTCTGAGCGTAAAGTATAAATGAGTCCTAACGGTTATAGGGTGTATGCAACTCAGCGGTTTTAGACAATGCTCACTTCCCTATTCTTCTGCACCATCAAGGTTACAACACTTCAACGGCTATGTGGCGGTTTCAATTTAAGAACCTTATTATAGCTTACATTTCGCACATAATGATCATCACACATAATAATTGGTTATTCAATATCAAAAGCTACCTTAAAAAGTTAGTTTAGTACATTTGTCTTATAGGAATACACTCTTACAGCTTAGTGTCTGTATTAGATTACATTTGTTCAGTTAGCTTAATACATCCTTATTTATTAATACATAAGTGACATGTTTCTTATAGTTTTATTAGCACCATACTTTTATTATTTGGAAAGACTGAAGCACCTTAATTCTAAATATTTCTTCCTCACTACGAATGATATGGCCAAGGGGAAGCATACAGATACAGAAGAGCAGAGGGCTGAGGACAGAGCCCTGAGGAACCCCTTATGTGACTGGCACTGAGCTGGATCAGCTGCTGTCAAGACTAACAAACTCTTGCCTGTTAGTCAGATAGGACTTAAACAACTAGTGGGCAGTGCCAGAGATACCCTGCCTGTTCTCCATTCTGGACAGTAGAATAGCATGTCTGAACAAAAGATCTAACAAAATGAATATGCTGGCTTGTTCAGAGTCTGCTGCCATAAGCAAATCATTATTCACCCAAACAGGAGCAGTTTCACAGCTGTGCTGTGCCCTGGTGCCAGACTGAAAGGGTTCAATCAATTTATTAGAGGTTAAGTAATTGGTGAGCTGGGAGGCTATAACACACTCATGAACTTTTGACAGAGAAGATAAGTGAAAATTAGAATGAAAATTATTAAAAATTACATCAAGACCAGACTTTTTTTTAACAGTAGGGTTACAGAAGTGATTTTAAAAGTGGTTTCAAGGGATGTATGTATTATTTTCTTAACTGCTAGGATTATGAAATGAAGGCAGGATATAAGAAGTGCTGTGGGGATGGGGTCCAGTACACAGGTAGTGAGCCTCATCTTACAAAGCAGGTCATTAACAAATGCAGATGTGACTGGTGAAAATTTAGAAAAGGCATGGAGTGGGAAGACAAGGAAAGATATAAACAGATGATGGATATATGTTTGTTGAATTATTGAGATCTTTAATTTTATTACGGTAATTGGGCCAGATGTAGGTTAAACTAGTTTATTAACTACAGAGTACAACACCCTTGAGTTATCATGGCCACTTTCTATTCTTCTTCCACAATGCGCTGCAGTTAGTGCATCCCTGTAAGCCCTTTAATGGTCAGAGAAAGTCTGGATGAGCATGGTGAGGCCAGTCTTACGTGACATTTCCTCAAGGCGTTGGTCTGCTGCTTTCATAGACTGTAATTCTGAATTGTACTATGGAGATGAACACTCAAAAGGAATCTCCTTATATAAAGGATCTGTTTTATCTAGTGCTGAATGAAGGACATTGTTATAATGATCAACAAGACTATCTAGGGGAAGGCAGAAAAAGATCAGAAATAGATCCAGCAAGGATAGAGGGACAGATATTTTTAAGGTTCCTGTAAGAAATGTAACCTATACAGGTAAGAGTAGGGAGAGGTAATGAGATAGTGAAAAGTATGACTTTATGATCAGAGAGTCCCATATCACTGCCATAAGTGTTGCTGACAGATAAGGTCCAATATATGACCACCACGAACATCAACATGTTACACCAAGTGAAAACATTCTAGTAAGGATAGGAATTCATTTCTCAGCTTACATGTAATAATGTCAATATGGATGTTGAAAAAGGCAAAAAAAAATACTCTTTGGGAAAAGTGAACTTAAGTGGGTTAAAAGTTCAGCCATATCAGTTATGTATTTTGGGGGACGATAGACAAAAATAAGTAAGATAGGACCAGATTCTGTAATTAGTTTAAGAGCCAGGCACTCGCAAGACAGTGGACAGTCAATTGGGAATCTTTTGATGTTTAACTCCAAAATAGAAATTACTGCGACTCCTCCACCTCATCTTGAGCTATGAGCTTCTGAGAAGTACATGTATCCGGGTAGTGTTGCTTCTCTGAGAAGCTTCTATTAAGCATATTAAATCAAAGTTGCCAAGTTTCTATTAAGCATATTACATCAAAGTTGGAATTTTTAATGAATTCTAAAATCACCAATGTGTTACCATTAAGAGATCTTGAGATGAGCAATGCAATATTAGCTGATGGGGGTTCGTTGTGCACAGATTCATAGCCAGAGGTTATTTTAGCATACTGAGAATTTGGCACTCTGACACCTTATTTCCTGAACTTTTCATTCGGAGTCCGGTGGTCCTGACCTGCGATGTTAATATTTCTCCTGCTGTGCGATGTTAATATTTCAACTGCTGCACGATGACAGTGTCTTTTAGGAAATTCCAGCCTGACCACTTGCTCTGAACAAATGTTTAATGTTTATCGTGAGAATATTTCAGCATAGTTTAGAGTTATACATATCAGACAGTAGCAGAGAAGCAGCATGGCGCAGAGGGGAAGGTGGTGTGGCGCAGATGAGCGACAACAGCAAAGCAGCAAAAAAAAAAAAAATCAGTTCTTCAATCACATAATAATAATCCAGTTGCTCCATCCACAATATACTCTATGGGTTATCTCTGCATCTAATTTTCCATCGTGGGCCACCACTGATCCTAGATATTTATATGTATCCAATCTTTTCTATAGCTCCCCCTGCAATCCCGATCATCATTAAACCTCAGATATTCTGCTTTCTTCCTATTTATCTTCAGTCCTCTATCTTCAAAGGCCCATCTCCATTCTTCAATCCTCTTCTGCACTTCCTCTTTTCTAGTGCTACACAACACAATATCATCAGGCCATAGCCTGCACCGAGATGAGGGGGATTGGTCTTTTATCCTGTGACTTGACACATCCATAACCAGATCAAAGAGATAAGGACTTAAAGAAGATCCCTGGTGCAGACCTCCTCTAACTGGGATCTTGTCTGTTAGCCCAACACTGCTTTTAACCTGAGTCCCCACTCCCTCATTCTTATCCTGGACCATCCTCACAGACTTCTCCTGCATTGGTTTCTCCATTATGTACCTCCAGACCTCTTGACTTACTTGACATACTGACCCCAACTCTTTCTTCTGTTTCTTTTTCCGGTTTCTTTGTGGTGGCGGCCTGCGCCACCACCACCTACTCAAAGCATCATGATGCACCAACATTGATAGACTGAAAGCCAGAAGTCTACGTGACCATCATCATCAGGTCCTTCCATGAAAACCCTAAATACAAAGAGGACTGTTTCATTTATGTTAGGTAGATTGCCCAGAGGGGACTGGGCGGTCTTGTGGTCTGGAACCCCTACAGATTTTATTTTTTTTCTCCAGCTTTTGGAGTTTTTTTTTTGTTTTTTCTGTCCACCCTGGCCATCAGACCTTACTTATTCTATGTTAATTAATGTTGACTTATGTTTATTTTTTATTGTGTCTTCTATTTTTCTATTCATTTTGTAAAGCACTTTGAGCTACATTTTTTTGTATGAATATGTGCTATATAAATAAATGTTGATTGATTGATTGATTGACGTGGCACACTTTCATGTGCCCTCCTCAAGTTAGTAAACACTGCCACTTGTATTTGCCTGGTCTATAACTTCATCTCCCTTTACTCAATGTTCAACACCTTAAAATACTGTAAATATGAGACATTTCTCTTTCAGAATTTTTACACCTGGAGAATTACTTACGTAGTCCACATATTTTGCAGCAAACTAATTTGCAAAATTCAGTGACATGTTTTTACCAAGAGATGAATTTTGAATGTTGTTCTTTTTGCAGTAGGTGTAGGAAAAAGCTTTCAAACACTGTAAGAGTGTCAGTGAACATTTCAGAAATGCCTAGGAAAAAAACCTGTTGTAAAATATTTGCAAGTAACATGTCTAGTTTTACTGTATTGAAGCAGTACAGAAAATTCAGGATTCCTTTCCTCTGCTTTTACTGTTTTCAAATAAGCATCCACAGCATACATACTGTGTCCATTATTGAAGACCTATGGCCTAGGTGTCATTCTGAGGGCCAGATGTGACCCTGTCAGAATATCTAAAGTTGGTAATAAAAATATGTTGTGTATCCAAATCACACCAACACTTGCACGATTCAAAAACATCTTTACAAAAAAAAATAAGTAAGTGGAAAACATAGAAGGTAGAATTTGAAAGCTGAAACACCCCTTTCATTTAATAGATAATGGTCTGTCCGTCAAATTGTACACGACTGAATCGGGTCATTCAAGGATGCCATGGAGGTGGGCTGGGGACAGGTGTTGCTGTGATACAGCAATTCGACCATCTTTGAGGGAAGAAAGAAAAACACTGCAATCTGATATAGGGGTATGCAGTATGCCATTTTAATGTAAAAACACTGTACTTTAATGAAATAAATGAGAAAATGAATGATGGTGTGACAAATGTCCAGGGACCTTACCCCACTGGGATGCTGGACGTACAGACATACCGGAAGGAAGGCAGTGTTTTCCCTGGGCCATAAGGGGGCAGCGCCCCTGGGTTGTATGGGGGCCACTGAGATGGGGGATCCAACCCTATGCTCCACCGTGGCCACCGCCAAGAGGCACTGGGATAGCCCCAGGACTAGAATATGCAGCACTCCTCTGCCACATTTGGGAGTGCTGCTGGAAGGAGGACTGAATTCCCTTGCAGCACTTCTGACACACCCAGGGTCCACCTACAACACATGCGGGGACTGAATAAAAGGGGGCGCCTCACTTCCAATCAGAGAGCTGGGGTCAGGTGAGGAGAAGGACGGAGCTTGCCAGTGAGGAGTTGGAGGCGGCCGAAGAAACAGAGAGGAGTCATAAGAGACTGTTTAGTGATTATGCACTGTGGGTTGTCTTGGGGACTAAGGGCTGTAAATAAAGACGTGTGATTTAAGACTTTCTGTGTCTGCCAGTCGGTGTCCGGGTCCAACATGTCCACAATGGTTAATCATGAAATTCCTCCTCAAGCACTTGCATTGTCATTACTGGGTTAGGTGAAGGTTAATAGAGACAGGCAGTGGTGTCTTTACAGTTTATGAAAAAGGACTTCAAAGAGTCTGCAGATTTCTGGTAAAAAGGTCTTTTGGACAGTCAAGACAAAGATGAACCTGATCAGAGTGATGGCAAGAGCAAAGTGTGGAGATGAGAAGGAACTGCCCAAGATCCAAAGCAGACCACCTCATCTTTTAAACATGGAGGTGCTGGAGGTGTTATGTCTTGGGCATGTACGGCTGCCAAAGATCCTGGCACAATGAATTCTGAGGGTGTAGAAACATCTGATCTGTTCAAGTTCTAGTAAAGATCTCCAAACTCATTGGATGACACTTAATCCTACAACAAGATAATGACCCAAACACACTGCTGAGGCAACACAGGAGTTTTATAATGGAAAATTCTGGAATTGCCAAGCCAGAAATTCCTCCACAACCACTTGCATTGTCATCACTGAGTTAAGTGAAGGTTATTAGAGACGAACAGAGTGGTGTCTTTACTTGGTGCAGTTAGCCACAAAAACAGGATGGCCAGATTACAGTTTGAGAAAAATGACTTAAAAGAGTCTGCAGAATTCTGGGAAAAAGGTCTTGTGGACAGATGCGATAAAGATGAACCTGATCAAGAACAAAGTGTGGAGAACAAAAAGAACTGCCCAAGGTTCAAAGCAGACCACCTCATTTTTAAACATGGTGCTGGGGTGTTATGTCTTGGGCATGTATGGCTGCCACAGGTCCTGGCACACTTCACTCTATTGATGATGGAACTGCTGACGGCAGCAGCACAATGAATTCTGAGGTGTGTAGAAACATCTGATCTGCTCTAGTTCCTTTAAAGGCCTCCAAACGCATTGGACGACACTTAATCCTACAACAAGATAATAATCCAAACGTACTGCTAAGGCAGCACTGGAGTTTTATAATGGAAAATTCTGGAATTGCCAAGCCAGAAATTCCTCCACAAGCACTTGCATTGCCATCACTGGGTTAGATGAAGGTTAATAGAGACAGACAGAGTGGTGTCTTTACTTGGTCAAGTTGGAGGCAATGGAGAAGAAATAGATAACATATGTGGCTCCCTGCTATTTATCATCATTGTGAACAGGTTTACAAAACTTCCAGAAGTACTTTTAGATAGAAGATAAAAGCACTTTCTGGTTAGAGCTGGCGTGAGCGTGGAGTCTGAAGGCAGAAATGAAATGACAGAAGGACACCTGGCCAAAGTGCGGAGGGGAAGATAGGACTCAATAGAGGATCTATTGGTTCAGCTACCGAGTAGTCAGGGACAAAACCCTCTAGACAGGCCCAATATGTTTGTGAGGGTTTGGTGTTGTTATTTTTATCACTTTATTTCTGTACCATTCAATCCGCAAGACTCTGTAAAATATTAATTATGTTAATAGTTAAGTTGATGACTTTTCACTTGGACTGGGCTTAGAGATTTCTCAAGAACACACTCCCCATATGCAAACTACATGATAAAGGAGTTTTAGTCATTTTAGACCTGCATCTTAAAAAATACAGCACCTACCATAATATTTGGGGCAAAGACTACCTTTTCCTCGATTTCCCCCTCAGCTCCACAGTTTAAAATTAGAAATCAAACATTTCAGATGTGATTAAAGTGTGCAATGCAGATTTTCATTTAAGGGTATCTGCATACATTTGGGTGACTGAACGTAGAAATGAGAACACTTTTTCTACACTCTCCCTCCATTTCAGGACACCATAATGTTCGGGATAATTGAGCTGACAGGTGTTTGTGATTCCTCAGGTGTGTAAGATAAGATACCTCAATCTGCCCTTTGGAGTCTATAGCTGCCATTGTTCAACATTAGGACAAGAGCTGTGCCAATGAAAGTCAAAAAAGTCATTATGAGGTCGAAAAACAAGAATATAATCATAAGAGATGTCTGAGAAACCTTGGGATGATCAAAATAAACGGTCTGTAATATCATGAAGAAGAAAGAACACACTGGTGAGCTCAGTAATCACAAAGGGACTGGTAGGCCAAGGAAGACCTCCATTGCTTATGACAGAAGAATCCTCACTTTGGTAAAGAAAATGCCCCCAAACTCCTGTCTGACAGATCAGAAACAGTCTTCAGGGGGCTGATGTGTTTGTGTCAGAGACGACTATCAGCAGAAGACTTCATGAACAGAAGCACAGAGGCCACACTGCAAGATGCAAACCACTAGTTAGCCACAAAAACAGGATTACCAGATTACAGTTTATGAGAAAGGACTTCAGAGAGCTTGCCAAATTCTGGGAAAAGCTCTTGTGGACAGATAAGACAAAGATGAATCTCATCAGAGTGATGGGAAGAGCAAAGTGTGGAGATGTAAAGGAACTGCTCAAGATCCAAAGCAGACCACCTCATCTGTTAAACATGGTGTTATGGACTTGGGCATGTATGGCTGCCACAGGTCCTGGCACACTTCTTTTCATTGACGATTTCACTGCTGAAGGCAGTGGCACAATGTACAGAAACATCTGATCTGCTCAAGTTCCAGTATAGGCCTCCAAACTCATTGGATGACACCTAATCCTACAACGAGATAATGAAGCTAAATGTACTGCTAAGGCAGCACTGGAGTTTTATAATGGAAAATTCTGGAATTGCTAAGCCAGTCACCTGATTTCATTCCAACTGAGCAGGCCTTCCATATGCTGAACAGAAAAGGTAAGGGGATAAGGCCCCCAAAACAAGCAGGACCTGAAGATGTCTACATTAGAGAGTTGGAAGAGCATCACCAGAGAAAATCCTCAGCACCTGCTGATGTCTGTGAATCACAGTCTTCAGGCAGTCATTGCATGTGAGGGATATGCGACAAAGAACTAAATATGACAGCTTTAACAGACCTGCCATTACTGTGTCCCAAACATCGTGGTGCTCTGAAATGGGTGAACCATGAAGAAAAAGTGTTGTCATTTCTACATGCTGTGACCAAAATGTCTGCAAAGTGCCTTAAATGAAAGTCTGCAATGTGCACTTTAATCAGATCCGAAATGTTAAATTTGTCATTTTAAACTGTGGAACAGAGGAGTAAATCAAGGAAAAAATGTGTCTTTGTCCCAAGCATTATGGAGGGCAGTGTCGTGAAGCCCCCTTTATACAGCTCTTTATACTGTCTCAGTATTGTACAGTATTTCTTGTAAATGCCCTCAGCAATTCTACACCTTGCTTAGTTTTAACTTTTGCACTCGACTCTTCACTTACAATAAGCCAAAGATGTTTTAAATAAAATATTTTAGTTGTCAAGACCCTCCAACCATGTCAAGCGAGCTGATCAAAGGAGCTAAACTATAGCACATCAGAACATTTCAAAGAGACTTCCACTGGTTCACAAGTGTGTTTTAAGTTTTCCTGACTACTTCAGATATAAAATGTGCTTACTCTTCTAATTCAAAAATCTATGCCTAAATAAAAAAAAAAAAACAGTGAGACACAGCTTTGAAGCTGAGAGAAATAACTGATGCTAGCAATGTGGGATGTGCTTCTAGCATTTTAAAACATGGCAGAAATGGCTTTCAGGCACACAAGTGCTAAACAAACAGACAGGAAAATAGCAACAAGAAAAATTCAAGATATACAGGACGTGAAGAGTGAACCAGTATAGTGGTACATGTCTGTTTTCAAATTTACCTGTGATTCTACTTTTACAGTTTAACATCTATAAATAACTATAACACTGGGTGGCACAGTGGCGCAGTGTTAGTGCTGCTGCCTCGCAGTAAGGAGACCTGGGTTCGCTTCCTGGGTCCTCCCTGTGTTGAGTTTGCATGCTCTCCCCATGTCTGCGTGGGTTTTCTTCCACAGTCCAAAGACATGCAGATCAGGTGCATTGGCAATACTAAATTGTCCCTAGTGGGTGGGTGTGGGTGTGTGCGCCCTGCCCGGGGTTCGTTCCTGCCTTGTGCCTTGTGTTGGCTTGGATTGGCTCCATGCAGATCCCCGTGACCCAGTACTTAGGATATAGCGGGTTGGAAAATGACTGACTGACTGAATGACTATTAAACTAGAACTAGAGAGCAATGGAAGGATAAGCAAGTGGTACATACAGTATGTTGTCTTGCCATAGAGGAACAATCATATAAACACGCTTGCCTTGCTTACACAATCTACAGAGAAGCTTGTCAGCACTATGGAAGCTTGGAGTTGGGCGCCTGCCTGTAAAGACTAGCTCCACTGATTGTCTCAATCGCTTAGACGACCTACAACCAGCCCGCCATAACTCTCGACCCAACCGTTAAGAAAAACAGCTGTAGAGTACATGTTAAGAATTTACATGTGCCGTAGACTCCACCACCACTTCAGTGACAAGACTGGTTTCTGTAATAAACACTCAGAATGAGAAGTTTCTTCATTGATAGAGTTTGCCCCTATTACAGTATATTGTGGACAAGAGCAGACCTTGTAACATCCACTCTAAAAGGAACCCCAAAAATAAAACCCACATCCAACTAGCACTCCCATTCCACCTAACACTCTCTTTGGTGTCATTAAGTAACATTTCACAAATGTCCTTCCACAGGAGCCTTTTTCATTACCACTCCCTTGATTTCCTTCAATCAACCATGTAACATACACAAACTTCCTTTCCCTCAGCTTACTTCACAGAGGAAAGCCCGATTCCCCACCAGGCACTTTGAGCTTCAAGATGAGTCGCCATGTCTCTTATAAATGTATCACCAACAGCACCCTTGTATGTGGTCCTTCTGGTAAATTCAATATTAAACATCAAACATACAGTAAATATTAAATATTAATTAGACTGGGCCTCTTGCCAGTCTGAAATTCTTAATTAGGGCATTGTTTGTAGGAAGTGTTCAACCGTTCTACAGAGGAGAAACATGGAGAGGGCTAGTAGAACATTTCAGGAAGGATGTTGGAGCCATTAAAACCAAAGACCTTACAAAGCCTGTTGTAGATCACTTCACATTTCTTGATCATAGCCACAGCAATGACTCTGTTTGTGTTCTTCAACAGGGCATCAAAGACACTTTTCAAAGAAAAACAGAAGAAATTCTCAGCCTGGGATCGCATATTTCTCCAGGTCTTAATGACCAACTCAATTTTTAATCTCTCCATTCATCTTCTCTAATGGCAGCTTTTACTCACCAACTCTTAACTTTTTTTCTTTCATTTGACCTGACTTTGTTCCCACCTTCCCCTCCATTCCTGGGAGTGCAGCTGGATGATAAACTGGACTGGACTGCCAATACTGATGCTCTGTGCAAGAGAGGACAGAGCCGACTATACTTCCTTAGAAGACTGGCATCCTTCAACATCTGCAATAAGACGGTTGTGGCAAGTGCTCTCTTCTATGCGGTGGTGTGCTGGGGAGACAGAATAAAAAAGAGTGACGCCTCACGCCTGGACAAACTGGTGAGGAAGGCAGGCTCTATTGTGGGCACGGAGCTGGACAGTTTGACATCCGTGGCAGAGTGACGGGCACTGAGCAGGCTCCTGTCAATCATGGAGAATCCACTGCATCTACTGAACAGGATCATCTCCAGACAGAGGAGCAGCTTTAGCGACAGACTGCTGTCACCGTCCTGCTCCACTGACAGACTGAGGAGATCATTCCTCCCTCACACTATGCGACTCTTCAATTCCACCCGGGGAGGTAAACGTTAACATTATACAACGTTATTGTCTGTTATACCTGCATTGTTATCACTCTTTAATTTAATACTGTTTTTTATCAGTATACTGCTGCTGGAGTATGTGAATTTCCCCTTGGGATTAATAAAGTATCTATCTATCTATCTATTATATTTTATCTGCTTCTTCTTTTCAGTTGCACACATGATGAAGGATAGATAGATAGATAGATAGATAGATAGATAGATAGATAGATAGATAGATAGATAGATAGATAGATACTTTGGCCTGGTTTAGTGACTCTAGCCAAGTCAATTTGGGTTTTGCTTTCCGATGTGTGTGGCAACTTACATTTATATTCAGTCATCCATTACCCACCACTTGAAGTTATCGTTCATTAGCGCTACAGCTATGAACCTCATTCGTGTGGTCCAAGAAGTGCAAGA
Source organism: Polypterus senegalus (assembly GCF_016835505.1). Taxonomy (NCBI): domain Eukaryota; kingdom Metazoa; phylum Chordata; class Cladistia; order Polypteriformes; family Polypteridae; genus Polypterus; species Polypterus senegalus. Next base: position 15,360,295 of record NC_053158.1, read on the forward strand.
AAGCCGCTTTCATGCTGCTGTTGCTAACATATAATTTTGGACAACAGAGTAGGGTGATGAGGCCATTTTTTTGTTTTTAGAACCTTATTTGGTATTTTTATTATCATTTTTGATTTTTTGGCCCTTCTTCTGCATCTTCTGCCTATTTTTAGAAGTTTCTTCCTGACCCTAGCAACCAGACAGATGCACAGATACATAGACACACACAATGACAATACACTAACAGCAAAAATATGCTGGCCACTCCAGACTGGTAGAAAACATGAAAGAGTAGCCTGCATACAACAAACGATCTCACTCTCCACCGGAAATAGCAGGGACCGCAGGGTTACCAGATTTCCAAAGTAACACATCGGGACAGCCACCATTTCAAGCAATAAAAAAACTGTTAAGGAACTAAGGAAGGCAAAAAACAAATCATTTTAATTAAATTATAATTATTGATATTTAAATGTATAATATAAACATTTGAGTATATGTAAATAAGTACATATATAAAAGAGAACATATAAAATAGTCACAGAAGTACAGGTATGATTTATATAACTTGTAACATGTTTTATGTTTCATATAATATAATGCAATATATGTAAATAGAATGCAGACATGGCAGATACGACCCACCTTGTTAGTTGAAAAGTCTTTATCAGTATCACTTCATTTTCAAAACTAATTAAACATGAGCATGAACAGCCGTGACGAGCACAAGAAACGTACGACAATACAAACACATGACGACACACGAACATGCACGATTCAAACTCTTGGATTCAGCTGACAGTTATAAATTTTATTCATGAAATGTGGTACACCAGGCTGTCTACAAATATTTATCGAGCCTCTTTAACTCGCTATTCAATATAAAAATTGATTTAAACGTGAGATTTGTCTGTTGAACTTGGGTCAGGCCCACTCAAATCGGGAAGTCTGGCAACCCTGGGGGACTCTGACCCTTCTTGCATACAAATGGCCTCTGTCTTGGTACTCCACTCAAGCCTTTTGTTCAGAGCCACCTCAAGGTAACTTGTATGTATTCATAGGACAATGAACACATTTCATTTTGTGGCAGTACAGATTAAAAGATGGATAGGCAGATGGAATGGCTCCTTATTGATTTGAAAATGAATATGAAAAAATGGTTATAAATAAAGTAGACAAAAGATTTTAAGGGTTTGACAGGAAACTCTACAGATTGACTCTTGATATAGCTGCCTGTTTACAAAATTCTGCAGCCATTGAAAAGGTTCAAGCATTGAGTATGATGTGACTACCAATAAAAAAAAAAAGCCACAGTCCAAATGTCCTTGCTTTTAGTGAAATTCTTATTGCTTATGAAACATATGGCTTATTCAAACTTATTGATTATGGTTTGTCTGCTTAATAGTTAACACATCTTATTTATGTTTCTTTTAGCTACTGCATTCATTACTATTTATGCTTTATCATGCATGCATGTCTGTGGAACCCGAGACCAGCTCGATTGAAGTAAACAGTACCACTCCGGGGCAAGGGGGGGTGCTGTGGCTAACAGAATCCTGTCATTCTCCACAGCCAAGAGAAGACACCCATTGAATGCACTCCTGCCTGGCAGTAACATCCGGAGCAAGTCCCACCCCTTCCAACCGATCCACTATATAAAGCAACAGCATGGAAAGGTGGCATCTTCATGCTGACCTGGAGATGATTCTGCAAACAGCTTGTGACACTTACAAGAGAGAGCAGAGCATGAGAAAGCCATAGGGACTGACTTTGCATCGGCGTTTTGTAAGTTGTGCATTTAAGCACCCATTTTTGTTTCTTTATTATTTTGTTTGTTTTAACTGGTTACCAGGAAGGTACCCCAACACTTCTCCTTGCTTCTGACTGCTTCCTCATCACTGGACACATACATTTGGACATTCAATTTACTATGACACTTTCTAATCCACTTAACCAAGATCAGGGTCACGGGATTGATATTTGGGGGGTTTACAACTTATCCTATCCCAACTAGCACAGGGCACATGGCACATGGCAGGAACAAACTCTGGGCAGGGCGCCAGTCCATCACAGGATGAGCACCCTCACACACACTCGGGCCAATTAAGTATTGCCAATCCACTTAACCTGTATGTTTTTGGACAGTTTAAAGAAACCAGAGCACTTGGAGGAAATCCATGTAGACATGGGGAGAACATGCAAATTCCACACTAGAAGGAACCGAGATGTGAACCCTGGTATCCTTAATGCAAGGCAGCAGCACTACATTCACACTGCCCACATTCAATATGACATACAGTACAGGCCAAAAGTTTGGACACACCTCCTCATTCAATGTGTTTTCTTTATTTTCATGACTGAAGGCATCAACACTATGAATGAACACATGTGGAGTTATGTACTTAACAAAAAAAAGGTGAAATAACTGAAAACATGTTTTATATTCTAGTTTCTTCAAAATAGCCACCCTTTGCACACTCTTGGCATTCTCTTGATGAGCTTCAACAGGTAGTCACCTGAAATGGTTTTCACTTCACAGGTGTGCCTTATCAGGGTTATTTGGTGGAATTTCTTGCTTTATCGATGGGGTTTGGACCAGCAGTTGTGTTGTGCAGAAGTCAGGTTAGTTGGACGATCATTTATTTTTCAACAGGACAATGACCCCAAACACACCTCCAGGCTGTGTAAGGGCTATTTGACCAAGAAGGAGAGTGATGGAGTGCTGTAAATGGTCATGAAAATAAAGAAAACACATTGAATGAGGAGGTGTGTCCAAACTTTTGGCCTGTACTGTATTTATATATTATCGTATCCCCTCTACCTTATCATTTACAAGCGAAAAATGTAATCTGTCTAAATTAAACATCAGAATTTAAGCTAAGTGTCAAGAATGCTCCACTAACATGCTACTTTATAGGGGATAAATCAAAACCTTCCATTATCTATGTAGCTATGTAAGCTAACATTCCATTAGAGTTAAATACTTATGCAAATTTGGTATTAACATCGGCTCAACGCTTCCGATAACAGAAGAAAGGAAATGTGTGAATTAAATCTTCAGTTTTTTTTTTAAAAGATTCACTGTGAGATTTGTGACGGATGAGACTGAGAAATACATTTCATTAGCATTATTTGAAGGGAAGAGTTCTAATAGAGAACCAACTGTATATAAAAAAAAAAAGAAAATTTAATTTAATGGTTCAGGCAGTGACATCAATAAGGCATGAAATGAGGCTGGCGACTCTTCTGCTGCATCCCAGAGGAATTTCTACGTAAAGCTGGGCGCCATGCAAGGAACATGAAATAGTATAATAAAGGGATAGAGCAAAAGAAAAGATACCTTAAAGAACAAAGCAGAAAATATACAATAAAAGATTTGTGAGGGCTTGCACTTGTGAGAGGGATGTGAATTTAATGTTGTGAGCATATCAAGTAGCCATAAGGTGACATTGGAGAGAGTCCAGAGCAACAGTCTAACTTAAGTGTCTTTTGTAAAAGTGTGCTTATACTTCAAAAAAATCAGTAATAAATTCCAAAGTATGGTGTAACTAGGCATTAATATTATTATTATTATTATTATCAGGAAAGAAATCAATCAGTACAGAATGCAGTAAGCAGAATCTTAACCAGAAATAGAAAACCTAAGCACATCACGCCAGTCTTAGCATCGTTACACTGGTTACCCGTGTCATTTAGAATTGACCTTAAAATACTACTAATATATAATGTATACAGCCTTAGATAATCTTGTGCCTTCCTATACTTTGGAGTGCCTGTCCCCCTACACTCCCCATCATAACCTTAAATCTTTTAATGGTGGTCTGCTTATAATTCCAAAACCCAAGTTTGAAAGAAGTGTTGAGGTCGCCTTTTGCTATTAGGCAATATAAATCTGAAATACGTTACCAATAGAGATACGGCTGGCTACTACTGTGGAACATATTCAGAACCTCATAAAATCCCCCTGCTTCAATTTTCCTTTTTTGTATCTTTAATTTAGTTCTATTCTTAACACCCTAAATATGCATAGAATTATCTTTGTCTTCAGTGAATCTGCACGCTTTATTAATCTTTACTTTTCTATGTTTTGTTTTTGGGTTCTTTTGTGGTGGTGTACCTCATCAAAGTCCTGTGATGTCTGAATGAAAGCGAATATCCCACATTTTCACAACACTGACTGTGTCAAATTTCTAAGATGAAGTATAAAGAACCAACAAAGAACAACTTAAGAACATTTATGTTAGACAGATTGCCCAGTGGCATCTGGGTGGTCTTTTGGCCTGGAACCCCTGAAGATTTTGGATTTTTTTTTGTTTGCTTTGTTTTTGTTACTCCATCCTGACCATCTGACCTTATCATTGGACTGTCACTTAGAAACTTAATAAAAAACAATTCAGTATTCTATATATATTATTCTTAAGTAATTGTGCATTATTTATTTATATTCTCTCTATATATAAAATCCGATGTCTGTCTCTCTGTTTCTACGTCTGTCCCCTTTTCACAAGAGAATGACTTAACGGATTTATTTATTTATTTTTATTTATTAATTTTATTATAATCAATACATAGTAATCAAGTTTTACAAAAAAAGAATTATGCTAAGAACAGATCGATCCCCACCCTTGAGAGAGAGAGCAAGCCAAATGGTGTAAAATTTAAGGCTTGTAAAAAATACCTAAATCAACAAATTCTCTGTGCTTTATAAACTCATTTCAAAATATTACTGATTAGATCCTGCCATGTTTTGAAAAAAGTCTGCAAAGATCCTCTAACTGAGTATTTGATTTTTTCCAATTTCAAATAGTATAACACATCGGTTTCCCACTGACTTAAAGAGGAGAGTTTGGGTTCTTCCAGTTTATCAGAATAAGTCTGCGTGCCAACAGTGTAGTGAATGCAATCACAATTTGTTTGTCTTTCTCCACCTTAAGACCCTCTGGAAGAACCCCAAACACAGCTGTTAATGGGTTAGGAGGGATTGTGAGTCCAAGACTGTCTGAGAGGTAATTAAAATTTTTGTCCAGAATAATGTTAATTTGGTGCAGGCCCAGAACATGTGACCCAGTGAGGCTGGGGCTTGGTTGCAACGTTCGCAGGTTGGATCATGCCCTGGAAACATTTTGGAGAGTTTTAGTCGAGACAGATGTGCTCGATATATAATTTTGAGTTGTATAATTGTATGCTTTAGCATATGGAGCTTGAGTGAATTCTCTGCATTGCTACTTTCCACTCCTTTTCTGATATATTAATTGAGAGGTCATTTTCCCAGTGTCCTCTTGGATCTTTGAAAGGAAGGGATTGTAAAAGGATTCTATATATTGTAGAGATGGAGTCTAACTCCTTGAAATTGAGCAATACTTTTTCCAGCGTGGATGAGGGTGCAAGATGAGGAAAATCTGGAAGGTTCTGTTTAACAAAGTTCCTGATTTGAAGATAGTGAAAGAAATTTGTAGCTGGAATGTTAAATTTGGACTGTAATTGTTCATAGGATGCAAAGACGTTGTCTATATAAAGATCTCTTAACAAGTTAAGTCCAAATTTTTTCCAGATATTAAAAACTGCATATGTTTGTGAGGGTTGAAAGAGGTGGTTCTTTTGCAGGGGTGCCACAGAAAGAAGCTTCTCCGTCTTAAAATGCTTTCTACATTGGTTCCAGATTCTAAGTGAGTGGAGCACAATTAGGTTAAGGAGCTTAGGAAGAATATTCATCTTAACAGTGTTAATTCTTCCAGCTAGTGTGAGATGAAGGGTTGACCATCTATGCAAGTCTTGTTTAATTTTTTCCATGCAGACGACGAAATTTTGTTGATATAGAGCTTTATGTTTACTTGTGATGTTTACCCGAGGTATTTAAACTGTTCTGCAATGATAAAAGGAAGGGTGTCTAATCTAATATTATATGCTTGCGAATTCACCGGAAAGAGTACACTTTTATTCAGATTAATTCTGAGACCAGAGAGCTTTTGAAATTCTGTGAGTGCTGCTAAGACTGCAGGCACAGAATTTTCTGGGTCCGATATATACAGTACCATGTCATCTGCATATAATGAGATTTTCTGTTCCAGTCCTTCTCTGCTAATCCCCTTTATCTGATCAGTATTTCGACAATGTATTGCCAGTGGTTCAATGGCAATTGCAAACAGCAGTGGTGACAAAGGGCATCCTTGTCTTGTGCCACGTTCTAGTTTAAAGTAGTCTGAGCAAATGTTATTGATGCAAACTGAAGCTTCTGGGTTAGTATACAGTAATTTAATCCATGCACAAATGTTGGGGCTAAACCCAAACTTCTCCAAAATAGTAAAAGGTATTTCCATTCAATCATGTCGAATGCTTTTCTGCATCCAATGATAATAATATTTCTGGGGTGTTTGATTTAGTTGGTGAGTATATTACATTAAACAGGCGTCGAAGATTTGAAGATAAGTGTCGGCCCCTAATAAATCCAGTTTGGTCTTGTGATATTACGAGGGAGCACTTTCTCCATCCTTCTAGCTATGATTTTAGAGAGTATTTTAACGTCGTTATTCAGAAGTGAAATTGGTCTGTATGATGCACATTGTAATAAGTCCTTATTTTGTTTTGGAAAGACAGTGATTAGTGCTTGGCGAAAGGTTTGTGGAAGAGATTGGTTATCTCTGGCTTCTGTAAATGTTGCTAATAGGGGGGAGCTAGCTGAGCGGAGAATTTCTTGTAAAACTCTGCAGGGTAGCCGTCAGGGCCTGCTGCTTTTCCACCTTGGAGTGACTTTATAGCATCCAGTAATTCTGATAATGACAGAGGTTTATCGAGTTCCTCCACACTAAAAGCGTCAATTTGTGGTATCTGTAATTTATCCAGAAATGCATTAGATTGTATATTGTCTTCTTTAAACTCAGTAGTATATAGGGATTTATAGTAGTCTCTAAAAGTGTACATTATATTTTTGTGTTCGATGATTTTATCTCCATTCGTGTTAGTAATTACGAGATTGCGTTGCATACATCTTGCTTGTGAATTTGTTGCGCTAAAAGCTTATTAGCTTTCTCTCCATGTTCATAATAATGATGTCTGGATTTGTAAATTAGTTGTTCGGTTTCTTTAGTTGTCAAGAGGTTTAATTCTGAATGTAGAGCCTGCCTCCTCTTATGTAGAGTCTCGCTTGGTAGTCTGGCATGTTCTTCATCTATTTTAGTAATTTCGCTTTTATCTCTGCTACTTTCTTCGGATTTATTTCTGTGGGAAAGATATGAGATAATCTGTCCTCTTAAGAAGGCCTTAAGAGTTTCCCAGAGTATTCCTGCAGAGATCTCAGGGGATGTATTTGTCTCTAGAAAGAATTCAATTTGTTTGGATATAAATTCAGTACAATTCTCGTCAGCTAATAGAAGCGGATTGAGGCGCATCTGCGGGTGAGTGTATGGGGCTTAGTAATTTCAGCTCCAAGATCATCGGAGCATGGTCTGAAATAACAATAGCATCGTATTTACAAGATTTAATCTTAGGCAAGAAGTTATTATCTATAAAGAAGTAATCAATCCTTGAGTAGCAATGATGTACTGGTGAGTAGAAAGAATATGTTCTTGAATTTGGGTTTAAAACCTCCAGGGATCTGATAAGTTGTGATCAGTTATAAACTTTGTAATTATCTTTGCGGTGTTAGTTGCGTTCCCCTGTGGAGGAAGTCTTATCTAAAAGTGGATTTAGAACACAATTAAAGTCCCCAGCCATTATAAGTTTATGAGTGTTCAGATTGGGAATGGATGCAAATAAATTTTGTATAAATTCCTTATCATCAACATTAGGTGCATAAACATTTATCAAAATCATTTTACAGTTAGATAAGTCTCCCATGACCATCACATATCTCCCTTCAGGATCCAATACTACATCTGATGCTACAAATGGTACTGTTCTATGTATGAGAATTCCCACCCCTCTAGTTTTCTTTGTAAAACTAGAATGGAACATTTGGCCAGTCCAGTCTTTTGCAGCGGAACTGATCCTTACTTAGTAAGTGGGTTTCCTGTAAAAATACTATTTTAGCATTTAGACCTGTTAGGTGAGAAAGTACTTTCTTTCTCTTTAATTCGTGATTCAGGCCTTTAACATTCCAGCTTACGAAGTTAACTGTCCCATCATGGAGACACTGATTCTGAGTTTTTGATGTCATTTATAGTCTTAACTGGAAGTGAAATAGTTTAGGTCTTAATTTCCTATTCCCCAAGAGTTGTTGCCATGCAGCTTATTATTACGTTGATAGTTATAATTATAAAGATTGAGATGATAGATTAGATATAGATCAAGCCTGCTCTCTTTCTCTTCCCCTTAACCCCCACCCTCCCTTTTTGCCTCCCCAGGTGAGGCTAAAACCCACTTCATGCAGTCCCAGTCCTCTGACATACCCAGAGACAGAGCACGTCCAAAGCACATCAAGCCCCCATGCAGTGGCGCTTTAAGGTTAAAAGATAGAGATATCTGTTACCAATATAGTCTTTAAAAGAGGAAAAAGAAAAAAAGAAAAAGAATTTTGCACTTAATATATACATATATATATATATATATATATATATATATATATATATATATATATATACATATACATACACACATATATACACATACATACATACACATACACATACATATAATCTTCAGCAATTTTAGTGCATTAAGATGATATCCCCAGATAATAAACCCAGGTGATGGTGTTAAAGATGTGTCCAAAACAAGCATAACAAGTCTTAATGCAGTAATAGCAATAACAGTAAACCAAGGGTATGATATTGAACAGTCTCATTTAGGGTACACATGAAATAATATAACGGATTTAGATCGTGTTTTTTTCCATAATTTGCTTGAACATTCTGGTTGATGTTGTGACTTCTCTCATCACACTAAGTATCATAGTTCGCTTGCAGCAGTGATTTATTTGCGTGAATCCGAGACAGACACTGTGGGCCGAGGGGAGGGGGAAGCGTGATGTCAGGAGTGGGGAGAAGGGTAGAGTCCTCCTCACTCACGTGCCTGGCTCCGTTCGAGCCGCTCTAACTGTCACCACGTTTTGGAGCGTAACTTACCTCCATTTAGCTAGCTATAACTGTTTGTTTATTAGATTTTAAAGTTTGTCCTGTTTCACTATTAAGCGGGCGGAGCCGCGGGGAATAGCGAGTAACTTTATAAATTCAAAAGTCATTAAGACAATGATTAATCTCCATATATATAAAATCCAACATCTGTCTGTATGTCTGTCCACTTTTCATGAGAGAACTACTTAACAGATTTAGATTGTGTTTTTTTCCATAATTTGCTTGAACATTCTGGTTGATTGTGCGACTTCTCTCATTACCCTAACTATTATAGTTTGCTTACAGAAGTGATTTATTTGTGATAATCCAAAACAGAGGCTGCAGAACAAGGGGAGGTGGAAGTATGACGTCAGGAGTGGGGAGCCGGGTGGGGCCCTCCTCACTTATACGCCAGCCTCTATTCGATTTGGTCTACCTTTGGCCATGTTATGGAGTGTACCTTGCCTCTGCTCAGCTAGCGATACCTGTTTGTTTATGGATTTTTAAAATATGTCCTGTTTTACTACAAAGGATGACGTCAGGAGTGGGGAGCCGGGCGAGGCCCTCCTCACTCAAATGCCAGCCTCCGTTTGAGTCGGTCTACCTCTCGCAACGTGTTGGAGCGTACCTTACCTCCGCTTACCTAGCGATACCTGTTTGTTTATTGATTTATAACGTTTGTCCTGTTTCACTACTACGCGGGTGGACCCACAGCTAGTTTGTAATAAAGTTTGGCTTTCACTTCTGTTTTTCCCAAATATTTGTCACAACTCAATAGCTTCACAAATCCCATTTTGTAAAAATGACTACGGCCAGACATGTTCAAGCAAAAAAGGAATTAATTTTTTTTTTTTCATTTTTCGTTTATCCATCCATCCATCCATTATCCAACCCGCTATATCCTAACTACAGGGTCATGGGGGTCTGATGGAGCCAATCCCAGCCAACATAGGGCGCAAGGCAGGAAACAGACCCGGGCAGAGCACCAGCTGCAGATTGTCACTGTATGTGAATAAGGTGTGTGTTCGTGTGTATGTGTGTGAGTGAGAGTGGTCCCTGTGACCCTGTGTCTAGGCCTGTTTTCAGCCTTTTCCTGGTGAGATAACGTTTGGCCCCCACAACCCGGAAATGGACTGAGAAGGCGGTAGGACCCACCTGCTGATCTCAGTTCATTAAAGGCCACAGTGTCTGACAGCCCTCAAACACAACTGAATGTGACGCCATGCATAGGTTTTCTAACTATTTCTTCAAGATACTAAAGATGTGTTGACTGGACCCTATAAACTAGATGCGTGATTTTTGTAAATATGCCTTGTAATAAGCTGGCACCCCACCCAAGGCTACATTTTATTATGTGCCTGTTACAGATGGGATTGGTTTTGGCCTCCTGTGGCTGTGAATCAGAATAGCAGGTATGAAAATTGCAGGATGGGTGGAATTGTTTTAAAACAGTACACAGAAAAAGATTGTTATGAGTAATGTCACATATGCTGAACTGCAGGGTGGCAGTCTGTTCTTTTGCTGCAATGTGACAAAGCCATTATCAGTAAGGATACCCAGATGACATTAGGGGTGTACAGTACATCAGAGACTTCCATCTCCTCAGTCATCCCTCATTGTCATTCAGAGGTTCTGACAATAAAATTCCTGACAGGAATACAAAATTTAGCAGCTTTTCTCTGTTTTGCCTGAGCTGTTTACATAATGCCTGAAGGTAAATGCTAATGTATGGCTGTGTATGGGAGGCACAACACAAGCAAACAGAGAAATGTAGAAATGCAGGGTCATCTTTATTATCACCTTAGAAGTGAGTTAGAATCAGGAGATTTGGACTTGAGTGAGTTTGGCCTCATCCACCAAAGTTTGCAAAACTAGTGCACATAACATTCTCTTTCAATATGGAAACAATCTAATCATTTTATTCCAGCAATTAACGAAACTGACGTACAGTTACAGGGTAAAAAGAACCTGGGGTCATTTTCCCAGATGAGCCACTGTTTAGTTAGAGTCTGAATTTTATTTTCACACTTGGATGCTATTCTGGGTTTGAAAAATGAGTGTAAAAATTTGGCAAATCTGAACTGGCCTTGGATATGTGAATACGAGGGCCCGTTTTACACTCACGCCAGACACATTGGATGCGAACGCTGGTCTGTTTACATCGCGGTTTCACAATCCCCCAGCTTTTCCCTTTTTATCGTTGCCATTACATATTGGTCTCACAGATATTTCCACATCTGTATGCACAATTTTTGCCCAGGGTCTGGACTGAAATATATTTGCGGACATTTCACTTTTGCTGTATGCTTTTAATGTTAGATTGTGTAAGTACGGGTATCGACACTTCACACAACTGTTCCTCCAATGAGCACATGTTTTCTTGTCTAGTGCACTGGCAGTCGACACACATAAATAGGGTGATTACAAAATTCTGAAGTCGACACACATAGGGTGATTACAAAATTCTGAAGGTGCACAATCAATAACACGAGGGTATATGAAGCAAGGAAAAAATTTATGTTGGGGACCCTTGTGGCAATATGAAGTATAAACGGGCCTTGAGTATACAATACAATCCAGTACAATTTATTTTTGTAGAGCTCAAAATCACACAAGAAGTGCCGTAATGGGCTTTAACAGGCCTTGCCTCTTGACAGCCCTCTAGTCTTGACTCTCTAAGAAGACAAGGAAAAACTCCCAAAAAAAACCTTGTAGGGAAGAAACTTTGGGAAAGGCGGTTTAAAGAGAGACCCCTTTCCAAGTAGGGTGGGCGTCAAAAAGAAAAGGGGGTAAATACAATACAAGTATGAACTTGAGGATGAAGTCGCCATCGATTCGGCTGTATATATGGTGCCTACAGGATGTATTCAGGCTTCTTCACTTTCCGACATATTTTGTTATGTTGCCGCCTTGTGCTAAAATCATTTCAACTATTTTTTTTTTCACTCTTCAAATAACACTCAATGCCCCAGACTAATAAAGCAAAAACAGGTTTTTGACATTTTTTTGTAAATTTAATTAAAATAAAAAATTGAAATATCACATTGACACAAGTATTCAGACCCTATGCTCAGTGCTTAGTTGAAGCCCTCTTTGGCAGCTTGGGCTGCAGATTACAACAGATTACTTTTCCCAAAAGCAGTAGACGCAAGCCATGGACCAACCATGAGCAAGGAACTAGAGAAATGCTTACGAGAACAGGCCATTCGACCCAACAAAGCTCACCAGTCCTATCTACCTAATTTCTCCAAAATAACATCAAGTCGAACTTGAATGTCCCTGAAGTCCTACTCTCTCTACCACACTGATTGGTAATTTATTACACGTGTCTAAGGTTCTTTGTATGAAAAAAAAATTTGTGCAAAATTTACCCTGACAAGTATTTCGAAAGCGTAGAGATACAAATAGATAGAGGGTCACTCTGAGAGCGTACTGATTGGTTGTGCATTGTGGTCCCGACAATAAAGCTGCGCACCGCTCAGTTGTGCATTTGCATATTAGTGGGCGTGGAGGTTTTCAAGCAGTGCGTCACTCTCATTGTTATATTACTTAGAACTGACCTTTTATTTCCAATAATTCTGTGATTGTAAAAAGCAATATAAACGCATTTCAATATGCAAGTTGTTTACAAGATCATAAAAAGTACAGAGAAATGTCTGTAAAAGTTTTACTAATTTTCAGTGATATTAATGTTTTTATTAATTTTTTTTTCTTCGTTTTAACCCAAAACAACCACATCATCAATCAGTGCACAGTTCGCACCACCCACGCTACGGCTCTGACTGTCAACTTCTGCGTCAGTGGGAATGTAGAAGACGATAAGCCTGTGGTTGCCTGAAATAACACAAGGGGCATGTTGATTGTGTGGATTGGGCACTGGCATTCTACCCTATTATTTTGAAGTAACAGACTGGATCCACAGTACTAGTTCCCTTCATAATTTAAACTTCACCTCTTAATGTCCATTTGTTTGAACTGAAAAGGTTAATCTCCTTTCACCTTTCCTCATAACTCCTACCTCTCAGTCCTAGAATCAGCCTAGTCACTCTTCACTGGGTTTTTCTTTTTTGTAGCCCAAAACTGCACACAGTGCACGGATACGGCCTCACCAGTGTGTTATGAAGCTTAAACATAACTTCTTTGGGCTTGTACTCTACACATCTACAGTAATGTGCTGTATAACCTACAATTCTGTTAGTCTTCTTTATTGCTTCTAAACAAAGTCTGGATGTAGACAGTGATGACTCCATTAAGACTTCAATGTACCTCTTATGAGTAAAACCTAGAAGCTTCACATCCTACATTGTGTAATAATTAGAATAATTCTTCACATTTATATAGCACTCTACAAACTACTCAAAGCGCTCTCCACACAGGGAGGACCCAGGTTGCAAACCCTTGATCTCTTTACTGTGAGACAGCAACACATAATGCTTTATATTTGGTTACATTAAATTTTATCTGCCACAATCTACCCAAGTCTGTATGCTGTCCATGTTCCTCTCCAAGGTTTCGACTGATTTGAGATTATCTGTCAATCCTCCTACTTTGGTATCATCTGCAAACGTAACCAGCTTGTTGTTTATATTCCTATCCAGATCACATATTACAAATAGCAGCAGCCCTAGCCCTGTCCCTTGAGGGACACCACACTTATCATCACCCAAATCTAATAGGGTTCCTCACATCATAATCATTTGCTTCCTGCGTCCGAGTCAATTCTGCACCTCGCCTACACACTACACCACAAACTTCCTTTATCTTTCGGTTTGATCTACAACTTCTCATGTTGCACACAAAAGCCTTCTGAAAACCAAGATGAATAATATCATATGCAGCTCCCATCATATGCTTGGTTGTGTCCTCACAAAATTTCAGCATATTAGTAAAACACCGTCTGAAGCTATGTTGACCGTTAGGTAAAACTCCTGCTCTTGCCATGTGGTCACCTACCTTTTCCTTAATAATTTCTTCCATTAATTTATCTGTGATCAATGTTAAGATTACTGTCCAATAGTTACTTGGATTTACCTGTTCATTCTTTTTATATAAAATGATAATATTTGCTATTGTCCAGTCCCTAAGAATTTGCAGAGTGAGTTTCAAAAAATCTGAGTCACAAGTATATGCACTCGCTCACTCCTTAAGTACTCGAGGGTAAATCTTATCTGGTCCTGGTGATTTTTTTTGATTTCAGCCAATTTAATCTGAGCAGCACTTCTCCCTCTACAATTTCCAAATCCCTCAGCACCTCCTTACTAGTTTCTGTTAACGCTAGGAGGTTATCCACTACCTCACATGTGAAGACCACAAAAAATGTGAGTTTAGAGTATCTAATATTTCACTCCTTGAGCACTTGAGGGTTAAATGTTATCTGGGTCCTGGTGATTTGTCAGATTTCAGCCTATTAAATCCAAGCAGCTCTTCTCCCTCTACCATTTCCAAAGCTCTCAGTGTCATATCTCATCCAGGGTTCAAATTCCTATTTTGCGTCTTTGTTGTACATTTTTGATTTATTTGTATGTGTTACTACTATTCATTTTATTTATGCTTTGCAGTATACTTTACATATTATATGTCTGAGTCTTAGCCTGTGTTATGTTTCTGGTATTTTGTAGATGGTCCCAAAAGAAGCAGGGTCACCTGCCAAACACTTGCTAGGGACTTTCCATGTGCCTTATAAATCTTAGAGCGTCTCCCACACTTCTTGGCCGTTCATTTGGAATGTGCTTAGGAGTGGAGAGCTCTTGTGCTTTTGTGTATTTAATGTGCTTACAGATTTTCTAGATTTTTGACATTTTGTTGTGTTTTATGCCCATTCTTGGGATTTTGTATTGGGACTTTTGGTTGGTTGTATAGCATAACTTTATTAATTTGGGCAAACCCTATTGCCTTTTTGCTCCACTGAGCTTCATTATTATTAAAAAATATTTTTTTGTGAAAAATACATATTTTATTTTATAAAGATTCTGTGAGGCTCCTTTTGTGTATTGCCCAGGGTTTTTGACAGGATTTCTCCCTTTAGTGGGCATTTTTGCAAGTGCTTTTGGGCCTTACATTCTAGTTAATGACACGCAGTACCATCTTAATAGTGCCAGCTACTGCTTAGTATTTATCTATTTCTTCATATGTGAAAACATCAGACAAATACAAGTTTAGAGCTTCCATTACTATAGAGTCTGTATTTTATAGTTCCCAAATACCATTCCTTGAGGCACTTCACCTCCTCCTTGACTGTTCTTTTACTACTAAAATACTAGAATCTCTTTAGGTCATGTTTATTATTTGTTGCAATATTCTCTCCGACTGCCATTTACTGTAGTTTCACTAATATCTTTTTAAATGATAGTTGTCATTACGCTTTACAGTTTGTGCTTGAGTTATTACTCTTGTATGTATTATACTACACTATTTTTTCTTTCTTTTTTATCTTTTATCCATCTTGGAGTGCTTCCAAATTTTAGGATTAACTTGTTCCGCATTATACGTTAAATTTCATTAAACATGTTCCACTGATCCTGGACTGTCGCCACACTTAACACTAGAATCCCTGAAGTCAACGAAAAAACTCGTAATTACAGGCCACCTTAAATTCCTTTGCACCTCTCCTCATGAGTGTCTTTTGTTTTGCAAATGTGTCGAACAGCACAAGCAGTCTGCTATCCCATTCCCCACTGATGTAGCTCAGAGAGGGAGAGAGGGGTTGGGAGCATTCACTGATCACAGTGCATTACCCCACCCACCACATGGCAAACCTCCTGGTTTGAGATCAACTGTGCAATGAGTGACACCTCAGCATCACACTGAACAATTGGAGGTTTTTTGTAGTGGCTGGAGTGCCAATCCTGCCACCAACCCCAAAGATTTCCCTGCAAGTTGGAGGGCCTGCAATAACATCATACCCAAGACAGAGCAATTGCAGGTGAAGGGCCTTGCTCAGGAGCCCAATGGAGTAGAGTCACATCTGCCAATTATGGGATTCGAATTGGCAACCTTCTGATTGCTGGCACAGATCCATAGCCCCCTAGCCTCAGATCCACCACTCCGCCCAGCTCAGATCGGACAAAATGTTCTCCCAGCTCAAGTCTCTTTATCTGGGTGTGAGGTGCCTGGAGTTGTATAGGGCAAATAATATATCGTTATTTGTAATACATGCATTTCATGTGTGTTCCATGTCTACAATGATCTGGGTAAGTGTAGGATGACAGGAAATGTTACAAATGGCAGAAATGTTGAACATATAACTAAAACAGAAACTTTTTCATGTTATACAGGGTGGCCCACGAAAAAGTAGCCCGCCTCCCTGGCGAAAAAAGGCGCTCTTCCATAAAGAAAGAACTTGAAATGCAAAAATCTTTACTCACTCTTTGCAGAAAGTGCTGAAAACCTTCCACCTTTGTGGAATGGAATACGCCACTCAGCTCGTACTCACACGTTTGCACTACGTCTACACAGCTTTCGTGATGAAGGTAGTCAATCGGCGCGCCACTCTGGCACGTAGGCGGGCTACTTTTTCGTGGGCCACCCTGTAGTATTAATGACAAAATTTTGACATGAATTATATAATGTGTCAAGACTGAAGTTCAAATATCAAATAAACCAATGGTTCTGAACCTGTGGGGCGAGCCCCCTAGGGGGGTGCGAAGTAACAAAAAGGGGGGCGCGAAGATGTGAAAAAAAGAAAACAAGAATCAAAAATACAAAAAACATCTGTTGAAACCAAAACAAATTAACTTAAACTACATTCTGATAAAAGAACAATAAATATAGAGTTAGATAAATGTCGATAAAAGTTAAGTATGGATAATGAAATATGCATCTACATTTCAAAAAAATGTTATGGGGGGGCGCGAATTACACTGTTATGAAAATTCGCAAATACTTAAAGGCTGAGAAACGCTGAAATAAACACTTTCACAAAAGGTACACGTATACAAAAACCAGTGCGCTTTTACTCAAGAATATAACCGAAGAAAAGTAAATCAGGTTAGGGTGCGACATTGACACGACTGCTTGGGTGGTGCAGCGGTAAGAACTGCTGACTTATAATCAAGAGTTTGTTGGTTCGATTGCAGTGATTTCACAGAATTACTGTTTTGATTAGTGAGCTGCTCTTATTGTTACTATTGTAGAATAAAAGCATACCTTTGATTTTAATCTGTAACAGCCGTTGTAAATTTATGGCACTTATAAAGGGTTAGTGTTTCTTCTTTTATTCAGTTTTTTTCTCTCAGTCACGTTCACCATCCCCCTAATCTGACAGTGCTGTTTTCAAATAAAGACTTGCTATAACAGAGGTGAACTCAGATGTGGACGAGGGCTCTACATCGGAGAAAGAGAACAGAAACCCTCCCCACAAGTAACGTCCACTCACATATAAGAACAACACAGCTGCACCAGTCGTAAAGGTGAAACAGCAACAGGTTGGGTGTCATCCTGACAGTCAATCTGCAACACGTATGTCCTTCACGAAACAGCAGGGTCTACAGAGCTCGTGCAAAGTTCCATCTGTGATTATGTTATGTGATGGTCTTTATATGAAAAACATTTATATGTTACTTATATAAACTCCACATCAAATGTTGTTTACCTATTTACCTTTATTTATTTACTTTTCTTCCTACAGTGTAAAGTCAAAGTAGAGTGCAGAGCTTCCTGTGTTTGCTACATCTGCTCAAAAATTTCCTTGCTAAAGTTGAATTTAAAAATTTTAATGTTAACTTTTGCACTTCGCCAAAACACTGTGCAAGGACACAGGAGGAAAACTGGAGTACCCAGAAGGCACAGAGACAATGTGCAAACTCCATACAGGCAGTAAGTAGCCAAGCCAGGATACAAACCCAAAATCGTGGAGCTGTGACACAGCAGCACTAACCACTGGGACACTGTGCTCTCTCTAAATAACAGCCGATGTTTAAAATTAAGAATTAGAGTTTAACTTTCTCAATTTAGGAACAGTCATCACATGAGCGTCTTCAGTTAACTGCCGGCTGGAAATAGAATGATTTTGACAGCTTGTGAGAAGAGTATTGCAGGAGTCAATTCACTTTCAAACAAGTGCATGAACTAACATTTCTGCATAATCAGAAATTAGGACCACACGAGAAAAGTGACAGTTGTTAGGATTTGTGGACAATGAAAAATAATGCTGTTTGCTGGAAGCACAAGGACTTGCTGTCAAGTATTTTCAGAAATGTGACAGGGAGGTGAAGCAAGAAAACTGCCTGTGGTGTAAAACCATGTCAGCCTGTTTCCTTATTAGATGGCCAGCACAAACTTATATAATACTGCAGCATGCCCAGGAATTGGGGGATTGCATGTCGGCAGTTTGGAGGGGTTTGGTGGCCTTGGATTAGGTGGCCAGGTAGCTTTAGCCATCAGAATTATGACTGTAGCTGACTTTGAATGGGTGGACCCTGAGAGGTTTATTATTGCTTTCATGGCTGGAGGTTTTGCTCTCCTCTCCTTCATGTTCAACTGGCCAAATCACAATGCTAATACTAATGGACATTTTAGGATCCTTTCACATAAATCAGTTTGTTATACTATTTGTTTAAACTAATAGTATTATATTCATGCCTGAATTAGGCAATTTGTAAAGTTTGCAGTTGTATTTTATCCAAATATTTGCAAACTTTTTAGTAGAATTACCTACACTGCCAGGAATAGCACAGACTATTTGGAACTGAACAGATCAATGATCTACAAAATCAATACAGCCATAGTGAGGCTACATCCACACTAATACATCTTTGTTTAAAAGCCCTCAGGGCTTCTCTAAGGTTTGGGATCCCACCGCGGATTTCTGAGTGGGTGCTGTCGCTAATCATGTCCTGTTCCTACCACGGCAGCAAGAAGACAGCCAGTGAGGGCATCTGACTCCACCCCTTCCAATTTCCCACCTACAAATCACATTGTCCAAACAAGGAGGTGTCACTCTTTGAACAGCGCATGGTAGCAAATGGAGCTCCTGCACAATTGATTTAAATGAACTGCATCACAAAGCCTGACTGGGGCTCTTTTTTGTTTGATCTGTTTTGTTGCTGCATGTTGTGATGTGAAATTTTGCATACAAGTTGATAAATATTTTGCATGTCTTTATTTTTAACTTAGACAAAGCAATGAAATATTAGAGTTACATTATTATCAATAACAGCAATGGCTTGATGGTTTAAGAATCCCTTCCCCCTTTTAGAAATGAGTTTCTATGTCATTTTA
Organism: Polypterus senegalus; assembly: GCF_016835505.1. Classification (NCBI taxonomy): domain Eukaryota; kingdom Metazoa; phylum Chordata; class Cladistia; order Polypteriformes; family Polypteridae; genus Polypterus; species Polypterus senegalus. The sequence continues at coordinate 15,379,539 of NC_053158.1, forward strand.
CGACAGGGTTATGGGAAGAGCCTCAAACCAGTCAAGCAAGTGTTTCTCTGCTAAAGTCGCTCTCTCTACCCCCACACAAAGCCAGATTGCCTAACTGCCAGGCTTTACCTTAACACATGGTTTGGAGGGCAGGTGTGAAGGTATTCTGTCACACCCAGCCACCCCAACCACCATTGGTCTGAAGTATGGCTGTTTGGAACTGGCTTGAATCAGAAACCTTTAAGTACCACAACGTCCTATTGGCTCTAGGGGTTGGACAGAGGATCTATAAATTTGCTCACTCCCTCACTCTCTCTCTCTTAACAAACTGATGCATGAACTGAAAAGGACAACACAATGAAGAGCACAGCTCGGCAGCCATAGTGAGACAGGCATGTGGCCTGTTCTGAAGAAAGCTGACCATAAAATAAGGACTTAACTTAGAGACATTTTAAGTAACTAACAAGTCTGTGTGCCGCCTGAACCTACACATCATCATTTATCAGGTTGTATGTTTCCCAATATTCAAATGTACTTTGCATATTGTTATTATTTATGAATATTATCAATAATACATTGTTTAAATTGTAAATTAACTCCTGCTTGTCTTTTACTACACCTAATTGCCTGAGGTTATACATGTAGAAGGGAAGGTGGAGAGAAGTTATATACTATAATACCTTATAAACAGTGGTAAGTCTGTGAGGTTTGAGGCATTCTGACAAAGGCTAAATATTAATAATACAAAAGGGGAAAGTAGAGCAATATATTACTCTACAAAGACAAAACACCGCCTCACCATTGGACACTTTACTTTCGTTCTCATTTAAGAAATAAACAGAGACGATTGGGTTGGCGCCCCAACGTTTCTTTCCATAGGACTTGTTACTTCCTCACTCATCCACAGTCTCTATTTTTGCCTTTTGTCCACACTACCCTGGTGTTTTTAACTCCTGAAAACAGAGATCTTTGAAAATGCTCCCCAAAGCATTTCTTAAAAATGATATTGGCAAGCTGGAGCCTCTGAAGACTTCATAAGATGTAAGACATGAACCAGTTTTGGACAGAATATCAGCCATATACACCCCCACACATGGGAAAATTTAGAGTCACCAGTTAATGGTGTATTGTATATGTTTTCTTTTTTTTTTTTTTGTAGAGTAGCAGGAAAATAATGTACCTGGAGAAAACTCCTGTAAAAACAAACAGATCAGATTAGAATAGACTAGACAAGATTATAATAGATTAGATTTGATTAGATTAGAACTTTATTTGTCCTCAGCAGGAAATTTAGCTTTTTGCAGAAGTTTCTTAAATAAATACATTCATATATACATAAATAGATAAGTAAATATATTTAAAGTAAGTAATATATGTAATATATCTATATCTATATACTCTCTCTCTCTATCTACAGTGTATATACTAGGGGGCTGTGCCCCCTACTTGCTCACCCACCCCACAACCCCCACCCACGGGGTTGCGCTTCACGCTAGCCACTTCGTGTCTCTGCCACTCAAGTTGTGAAGGGGGGCGGGGGGGCTGAACGCACGCTAAGGAGATGCGGACGGATCAGCTGCTGGCTGTCTGCTAGCTGCTACCGTGCTGCATGATCTGCATGTCGTGCTGCGCGTCGATCATTTAAAATCCTGTACAGCAGTTGGTGCTGCCGAGCTGCGTGATCTGCATGTCGCACTGTGCATCAATCATTTAAAAGCCTGAACTCAGCTCTCATCTTGTCTCATGGGACGTTAAAGTGTCTCAGAGAAATTGTTTGTAAGTAGGTTACGTGCAAGAAGTCTCGCGGGACTTAAAAGTGTCTCCCAGAGATCACGTCTCGACCCAAAATTTTTTAATATAATAGATATCTAAACTAAGTAAATATAAGTAAATACACACACACTATGGTTTTATAACAAACCAGAATGACTGAAATGAAAAGAAAAAAAAATAAAAGAAAGAAAACTTCTGACTTAGTGGTTTCAGTGAGGTGTTATACAGACATATTGCTGTTGGTATAAAGGAGCCCCAGGTGTGTTTCTTGCTACACTTCTGCTGAATAATGTTTTGACTGAAAGTCCTCTGTGTTAGTGTGTGTGACAGAGGATGTGCAGCTTTTGTTCATAATGGCTCTCAGTTTTTGTATTAATTCTCTCCTCCACTATGACCTCCACAGGGTCCCTAGTGTGTCCTATAACTGAGCCTACCCATTTAATGAGCTTGTTGATTCAGTGGGCCTCTGTTATAGTGATGTTACCAGCCCAGCACACCACAGAGTAGAAAATCACACTGAGAGAGTTGTAGAAGATGTGAAGAATGCCACTACATATATTAAAGGAATGCAGTCTCCTAAGAAAAAAGAGTCTGCTCTGCCCTTTCTTCTATAGTTCCTTTGTGTTCTGAGAGCCAACCAGTCTGTCACTGATGTGGATCCTTAAGTACCTGTAGCAGAGCACCACCTCTACATCCATTTCTTCAACAGTGACCGGACATAAAGATTCTTTAGTGCTGTAAAAATCAGTAAGCAGTTTTTTGGTTTTGCTGATGTTAAGATACAGACAATTCTCTTTGCACCAAGAAACAAAGTCCTCCAGCTGACTCCTCTCCTCTGTCTCACAGCCCATAATTGCAGAATCATCTAAGAATTTCTGCCAGTGTCCTGACCTGCTGTTATACGTATAGTCTGAGGTGTACAGAGTGAAGACTGAAGCTGTCAGGCCTGTTCCTTGTGGTGCTCCAGTGTTGCTCACACAGTACTTAAGTCTCACAAACTGGGGTCTGCCTGACAGAGAGTCCATCATCCAGGCCACCATAGGCTCATCCACCTGCATATCTCTTGGCTTAGTGAATGTATGGAGAGCAAATCCATACCTGAAATTCAATCCTTGTAAATGTGAGACACCACTTCACCAGCTAGTAAATATTATGATGTGTTGTTGACTGTTGTAAATGCATTTTAAATGACCATTTTAGTGCTATCGTTGTCAGTCAGTTTTCAGTATTTCAACTGGACTTTATATTTTCTTAAAGATTTATATATAAAAAAAACAGACTACCAGTCTGTTATTACTGACTGTCAAAGATATGAAGAGCACATGGCATACGACTGAATTAAGCATTTAAATGTTCCTAAATATGGATTTTTTTGGCTACAGGCTTGGAAACTAAAAGTCCAAAGCTAATTATAAAGGCTAATGAAACTCGAGAGCTGTATGAGATTTCGTTTTCTCTCAACCCTTCATATCATCTGACTAAATGACTCCACTGGGAGTCTTTTACTGTGCTACTCATCTGCACTTGGGGCTTATTAACATTATACCACGATGATATATTTTTGTTTGTCCAAAAAACTGAAAAGTGTTGCCTAGCCATACTCAATAAAGTACACAAATCATTCAAATTTTAAGGCAAGTTTTATCTGTATATATATATAAATTATTCATTTTTTTCACAAAGTTTCAGGGCACTTAAATTTCTTCATTTTGATCCAAAATTCATTATTCGCACTAGAAATGTAGGAATGAAACATTTTATTCTGAAATCTAAAGGGTCGCACATACCTTGAAGGGAAAAAAAATTACAAAATAATTGTCTTGTGTCCTAACTGTAGAAGGGGGGAAAAGGACTGCTATATTTTTCTCTTTTTGATCATTGAGAGCTCTACCTGCTCCATTAGGAATTGACCAGTCGCATTGAACTATAAAGGCTATGAGGCAAGAAAGATAGTTGAGAATGTTTTGGGAGTTTATGTTGGGCAGAATTTATCAGAAGGAAAATTGAAGGTGACCTACAGGGACTACAATACATATAATCCATCCAGCCATGCATCCAGTTTTAAAGTTGCTTAATCTGGAGCCTGGATGGGACAGCAGTTCTTCATTGGTCATGTTCACATTTAAATGTTTGTAATTTGGGAGAAGAGCAAGTAACCATACTACACGTGTTTCAGAAGAGGTCATCCACCTGAAGCTAAACATGTTCAGGTCCAACCAGTACTTGGGTGGTTGACCATCCATAAAAAGCCTGGGTTGCTGCTGCAAGAGGTGTTGGTGAGGCCAGCAGGTGGTGCTTACCCGGTGGTCTGAATGTGAATCCCAATGCACCAGTACGGTGACAGTGACATTGTGGTGTAAACATAGTGGCATCCTTCAGATGAGACTTAAACCTGAGGTCCTGACTCTGTCAGCTGTCTTTGTCATCTACTCTTTGTCTTTTATTTCTGTCCCCAGGCGTGGTTAAATCTGTTGGCACAAAGTGTTGTCTCACAGGATGTGAGTTCTTGATATTGTTTAGTTTATACAGTAATTTAAAAACAGAATAAGAATCTAAAAATTTAAGAACATCACATTAAAGTTCAATTCTTCTTCTTCTTTCGGCTGCTCCCGTTAGGGGTTGCCACATCGGGAAGGGCTCCGAGCTGATCCCTGATGTAATCCCACCTCCAAGTTGAATGCATCCATCGCTCCTATCGCAGACCTCACTACTGTCACACATCCCTCGTACATATCCTGTACAATTGTTACATACTTCTCTGCCACTCCCGACTTCCTCATATGATACCACAACTCCTCTCAAGGCACCCTGTCATGCTCTCTCCATGTCCACAAAGATGCAATGCAACTCCTTCTGGCCTTCTCTAAACTTCTCATCCTCAGAGTAAACATTGCATCTGTGGTGCTCTTTCTTGGCATGAAACCATACTGCTGCTCACTAATCATCACCTCACTTCTTAACTGAGCTTCCACTACTCTTTCCCATAACTTCATGCTGTGGCTCATCAATTTCATCCCCCTGTAGTTACTATAGTCCTGCACATCCCCCTTATTCTTAAATATCGGCACCAGTACACTTCTTCTCCATTCCTCTGGCATCCTCTCACTTTCCAAGATTCCATTAAACAATCTGGTTAAAAACTCCACTGCCATCTCTCCTAGACACCTCAATGCTCCCAGAGGTATGTCATCTGGACCAACGGCTTTCCATTTTTCATCCTCTTCATAGCTGTCTTTACTTCCTCTTTGCTAATCCATTGCACTTCCTGATTCACTATCTCCAGATCATCCAACCTATTCTCTCTCTCGTTCTCTTCATTCATCAGCCTCTCAAAGTACTCTTTCAATCTACTCAACACCCTCTCCTTGCTTGTGAGTACGTTTCCATCTTTATCCTTTATCACCCTAACCTGCTGCAGATCTTTCCCAGCTCGGTACCTTTGTCTAGCCAATCGGTACAGGTCCTATTCTCCCTCCTTAGTGTCCAACCTCTAATACAACTCATTATACGCCTTTTCTTTAGCCTTCCCCACCTCTCTCTTCACCTTGCGCCTTATCTCTTTGTACTCTTGTCTACTTTCTGCATCTCTCTGACCATCTCTGACATTATTTATTACTTATATTTTGGACAAGGTTCTGGAGGTGGGAGGATTACACATGCTGCTACATGCTGTCACTATTTATTTCTTTGTGTTATCAACATGAAACTTTTCACAGGTACAGTTGACATTTCGGGGAACACCGAAAGGGTGAAAAAAATTCTCCTGGCATTGCTTGAACTTGAAATACACTGTACTTCATAACAAAAATTTGGAAAAATCACAGCGTCTACTCATATTTTTTGGCAATTTTGGCATCAGTTGTTGAGTAAAGGAATGTTTACATTTTCTTATTTGTTTAAACATAAATTCTGTCACATTTGAGAAGTCATATGTCAAGTTTTAGTGAAAAAATGACTGTCCTTCCTTTATTTATTGCACAATAAGGCTTTATGATGGTGTTCTCCCCTCTGGAGGAAATTGCTGAAAAATGCCCTCAGGATGTAAAGGGGTGTGGGTGTCAGTTTGGTTACTGTCACTAATTAGATCATATCCTTGCAAAATATCCCATTACTTTTATGTAACAGCACGATCATAAGCGCTAAACCTGGCAATATACTTTTTTTGTTGTTATGTTTTTTTGAGTACATTAATATGCAACAGCAGGTCGGCGCTTTTGTACATGGGTGGTCTTGCTAGATTTGTCCAATAATAGTGCCCATTAAAATAAATAAATATATATGGCCTACAGACGAGTTCATGCGTAATGTTTAACTCATAATACGTACTATAATGTGGATATTATTGTGATTCATGTCTTGATAAACGTAATTTATTATACCATGTCAGTCTTTTTCACTCTGTATATCTCTGTATATTCAGACTTTATATTTTCAGGAATTTGGACTTTGACATTATAAATTCAGATGCTGATTTCTGTATGTTCAGGGTTTCAATAATATTGCCTGTTGGGCACTGCATCAGGCATATATTACAAATTTATAAATAAAAGACCTGTGTGTGTGTAAAGAGCAGTATGCTCTGCTCATGCTCAACCACAGCCACTAAATGGTGGATGCATGTACTTTAAAATTTATTCGGTGCTTGCATGCAACTTACTTCTCACAACAAAAGACGTGTGTTTGTGTGTGTGTATGGAGCAGTGTGCTCTACTCACGTTCAAGCACAGCCACCAGAGTTGGTGTGAATTCTACGGAAGATGTAGAAGCTTATACAGGTGTGACTTGCATTTGGTGAGATGCACCTCACTGCTCATTCAACCCAAGCAGAGAAACGTAGCTTTGTGGTACATGCACGTTATACATTCACACAATGAGCTACCATATGTTTGTCTGAGACAGAGTCAGGCCTGTCCCACTCAATTTGTGCCACAGCTGCACTCGACTACACGTCCGTCTCGGACAGCATATGACCTGTCCTGGCTGCAGAGGAGAGTCCACGTCTTCTTCCCTGGATAATTATTAAGAGTTAGCTGACACCTCTACAACTTTGCCAATATAGTAGTACTGCTAGGGAATCTTTGGGTTGTTTCTTTTTCCTGAAGACCAAACTCAGCTACTGTACACACATATATATATATATATATATATATATATATATATATATATATATATATATATATATATATATATATATATATATATATATATAGGGTGATCACATATAAACAAGAATTTACGAGCTACACTTTATTTATTGAATAAAAACTATTTTTGTATGTAGTCTCCAGCCACTGCAATCCACTTGTTCCAGTGCTCAGGAAGCTTCTTAATCCCAGGAGAGTAGAAGTCTTTTGACTGCATGTTGACCCATTCTCGCACAGTGTCAGTAACCTCCTCAATCGACTTGAATTTCTTTCCTCCTAAAAATTCCTTAAGTGGACTAAAGAGATGATAGTCCCTCTCTGAATTACTTGCACCAGTCATACACTCTCGACTGAGACACTCATCCTCAAACTGATTTTTAAGTCTCTGATAAATCTGAGAGGGAATGACTCCTTCAATTGTTAAAAATTTTATAATAATTTGCTGCACAACACTATTGTGTACCTTCTGCTCTGACATGTTGATTACAACTGACAGGAAAGGGAGAAAGGGGAGCTACCACTACTAGCGACAAGTTCAAACATGCATGTGTTTGTCCAATGAGTCACATCTTCCTTGCACTCTTTAAAAGAAATGAGCCTGACAATTCCTGTTCATAATTGAACACCCCTCATATATATAGTCGTGAAATAAGAAATTTTCCACCGCAAACAAAGAGTTGGGGAATGACCCTGTATATTGTCCAGCAGACAAAGCAAATAAAATAGATGAAAACATGTTCAAAATACTTCAAAAAAGCAATTGACAAACAGAAACAAGGAAATGGTGTTTTTATGCAGAAAAGCTGGAGGAAATGATGTGGCAGGAGATGACATCATAATGGGTAGACGGAAGTAATGTTGTTTATTGGTGTGACGGAAGTGATGTCATCAGCGGGAGACCGGAAGTGACGTTTTCATCTGGAATTGAGTGTGGCAGTGACATTGGGCGGCCATCTTGGGAATCCGGAAGTTGGTGAGGTGAGTATATTAGATTATTTGTCTTCTTTTGGTCTGATGAAAAAGAGAGAGAGGCGTTAGTACCATAAATAGCTTCATCTTGCCATGTTTCACTCACCTCAGGGGTTGTTGACTGCCTCGTAAACACACATTTGACTATATATATATATACACACACACATCATCTTATCAAATACATTTAATACAGAAGAATACAACAGCATAATAGCGATTTGTGTGGTACTTCAGACCATTTCAATTAAGAAGCTGAGAGAGGGCTTACCATTGTAATATTTGCTTTAAGCAGAAGGTCATTAGGTCAGTTTTTCATTGAATTTTCATGTTAATAAATCTCATGTGTCCTTGCCAACAGAGTCTGCTTCACATCTAAAATAAAACGCAACAGACTTTGAAGATATGTGATATTTATTTGAGGAAGATGGCATTTTCAATATAATGGTTTGGAAAAAAAAAAATCTGTATTTATGCCATTGGAGCGAAGAAAATTAGCTTGGGGATTAAGGGAAAATGTATTTAGAGTAGTATATAAATTAGATACCTTGAGATAATATTAAGTATATATTTTTAGTTTTGGTAATTAAAGATAGCTATCTCTACTATCTGTTGAACTTTGAGTCAAGTAATTTACATACATCTAGAATATGTAAACAAAATGAAAAGGTACATTTGCAGCATATATATTTATCAGACGATATCAGATGATATTTTTTGGTTTACTAAGAAGTTCTGGTGAGTTTGTGAAATACCTGGTGGTAATCTTGGGTCCCGTTTGTGCTCCATTGTTGGCTAAACACTAAAATCTTACTATCAAATTAGTTATAGAGAATTCAATCAGATAGGATGTGCTTATCTTCAGCAGTTGAATTGCATGATACATGGGTATACAATCTGTAGACAAAAACCACACCACCTTGTACTTCTGTTTGTCATCACGCAGTAGATGATATCACAGCTACTTTCATGAGACATAAATAGATTTTATTTTGCACATGAAGGTAATTGCATGCCATGACAAAATTCTTTACTCTACCCCGGATCAGCGATGCTGATCTAGTCAGATAAGAGTAAGAGAGACAGAAGTGTGCCATTTAAAGGGTAAATCAGTTTTCCCTTCAACACGAACACTGTCAATATCGCAGTATCCACTATTACACTGTCCAGCAACAACTAAGAGGCTCCTATTCGTACGAGGTGTGATAAAAAATACAGCGATTTTTTAAATAAAAAATAAATTACAGTAAAAGACACATTGCCATAAATCCCCATCAAAATTCCCCCCTAGATTTAAACACACTTATCCCAACATCCATGCTACTTTCTGAAGCAGTTCTAGAAGTCCTCTTTTAGGAGTGTTGTGGCTGCCTCAACAATACAATACAATACAATACAATTTATTTTATTATAGCGCAAAATCACACAAGAAGTGCCACAATGGGCTTTAACAGGCCCTGCATCTTGACAGCCCCCCAAGCCTGAACTCTCTAAGAAGACAAGGAAAAACTCCCAAAAAACCCTTGGGGGGAAAAAAATGGAAGAAACCTTGGGAAAGGCAGTTCAAAGAGAGACCCCTTTTCAGGTAGGTTGGGCATGCTGTGGGTGTCAAAAAGAAGGAGGTCAATACAATACAATACAATACACAGAACAAAACAAATCCTCATAGAGTATAAAAAAAATATCACAAGTATGGAGTAGAAGTTAACAGTAGATGATATCACAAAATATGATTTGGATTTGTTTAGAGTCCTGGAGACCTCAGCTGAGACATCGCTGGCCCACCCAATCTGATGAACGGACCCCTCTGCCCGACGATTCCTGCGATCCTCCATCAGGGATGACTTTAACGTAGGCAGGCAAAACAACTTGGCAGGTGGGCCATGGCACCAAGTGCCACATTTGAGTACCGAGAAGAGAAACAGAATAGGTGAGGGATAATATCAAATTATAACTATCATGTTACTTATGTTTTAGTGCTAATGGCTAACAACAGAGATGAAGTCTGTACAGTTAATCAGCAGCTCTAGTCAGGGTATGCTAAACTGAAGTAGTGAGTCTTCAGCCGGGATTTGAAAGCTGAGACCGAAGGGGCATCTCTTATAGTAGTAGGCAGACCACTCCACAGTTTAGAGGTCCTGTAACTAAAAGCTCAACCTCCTGCTGTTAATTTATTAATCCTTGGAATCACAAGCAGACCGGCATGTTGAGATCTTAATGTGCGTTCTGGTTTGTAAATCATAATAAGTTCACATAAGTAAGCCGGACCTTGGCGATTTAAAGAATAAATAAATTACGCAAACCAGAAAATACAAACACATAACTCCTGTCCTTGAGACCTTGCAATGGGTCTCATTTAAGTTTAGAGCAGATTTTTAAATCCTCCTTTCAATTTATAAAGCATTAAATAGCCAAGCCCCTGCTTAATTATCTAAACTTATCATTACTTAACTACACATTAAGATCTCAATGTGCCAGGCTATTTAAAATTCAGAGGATTAATAAAATAAAAGTGGGAGGTCAAGCTTTTAGTTACAGGGCCCCAAAGCTGTGGAATGGTCTGCCTACTACTATATAGGAGGTGCCCCTTCAATCTCTGCTCTTTAAACCCAGGCAGAAAATTTAAGACTTTAGTCCGGCATACCCTGAGTAGAGTTGCGGATTAGCTATGCATACTGCATTTCTGTTTGCTTGACATTTTTACGGAAATATAAGTAATCCAATATTTTATTTTTTATTTTATTTATATATTTTATTAAAATCAAAAAGAATTCCATACATACAGCAACACCATTTATTTATATAGCACATTTTCATACAAACAGTAGCTCAAAGTGCTTTACATAATAAAGAATAGAAAAATAAAAGACACAAAAAGAAAACAAAATAAATCAACATTAATTAATAATTAAGTACAAGTCAAGTTTAACATAACTGTTTTGAAACAAATCGACCCCCACCCATGAGAAAGACAGCCAAGTCAGCAGAGCAGAACTTTAATAATAGTAAAATACTGTATGTAAGTAAATAAATAAATAGAAAAAGAGGGGAGAGAATCCACTTCCACAATTTAAATGCTTATTCTAAAATGTTATTAATCAGATCCTACCAGGTTTTGAAAAAGTTTTCCACAGATCTTATAAGTGAGAATTTTACTTTTTCCAATTTTAGATAATATATAACATCACTTCCCCACTGCCATAAAGAGGTGAGCTAGGATTCTTCCAGTTGAGCAAGATAAGTCTACGTGCCACTAGTGCAGTAAAGGCAATTACAGTTTGTTTGTCCTTCTCCACTTTAATCCCATATGAGAGCCCACCAAACACAGCTGTTATTGGGTTAGGAGGGATTGTGACACCAAGGATGTATGGTAGGCATTTAAAGATTTTGGTCCAGAATAATGTTCATTTGGCACAGGCCCAAAACATGTGGCCCAGTGAGGCTAGAGCTCGATTGCAACGTTTGCAGATTGGTTCTTGCCCCGGGAAACATTTTGGACAAATTTAAACGAGACAGATGTGCTCGATATATAATTTTAAGTTGAATAATTGTATGCTTTGCACATATGGAGCTCAAGTGAATTATGTGCTTTGCTACCTTCCACTCCTTTTTTGAGATGTTGAGGGAGAGATCCTTTTCCCACTGTACTCTGGGATGTCTGAAAGGGAGGGACTTTAAAATGTTTTTATATTTTACAGAAATGCTGTTTGTGTCCTCAAGACTGATCAGAATTTCTTCTGGTATAGAGGTAGGTGGGAGGTGAGAGAAATTGGATAGATTTTGTTTAACAAAATTTCGAATTTGAAGGTAATGAAAGTAATGTATTGCCGTAAAGTTACATTTGGAGTGTAATTGTTTGTAGAATGCGAAGACGTTGTCTATGTACAGGGGGGTATTTTCAGTACGTCGCTTATATCATCCGAGATCAGATGCCTCATCTTGGATGAGTTAATGCTGGTGAAACTCATCCGGGATAAGTTGGTTTTTCAAACGCAGCTGTGTAGTAGATTAGTCTAGCTGGATCTAATCACCCGAGATGAATGCGGGCGCCCGCACTGATTGAAAAGCCCATATATATTGAGTCTAGAAAACATGATCAGCAAGTCTTTGATAGGCTGCAACAAAATGACGAAAGAACAGGCACATTTTTTCACACAAGTGGAGCAGGACCTTTTACTTGAAGGATATGAAGAATTTCAAGATTTAATATGCACAAGGGGTAACACTGCAAAAGCAGCACAAACCAGAAAAGATGGCTGGCAAACAGTGGCCGACAAATTAAACGCGTAAGTAGTGTGCATTGTACTTAATGAATGCAGCATTTCATTTCCTATGTGTCAGATTACAACAACAACATTTATTTCTATAGCACATTTTCATACAAAAAGTAGCTCAAAGTGCTTTACATAATGAAGAAAAGAAAAATAAAAGACAAAATAAGAAATTAAAATACGACAATATTAGTTAACATAGAAAAGGAGTAAGGTCCGATGGCCAGGGTGGACAGAAAAACCAAAAGTAAAAACTCCAGACGGCTGGAAAAAAAAGTAAAATCTGCAGGGGTTCCAGGCCACGGGACCACTCAGTCCCCTCTGGGCATTCTACCTAACATAAATGAAATAGTCCTCTTTGTAGTTAGGGTAGATTAATTATTATTTAATATGTCCTAATTCCAGATCAAATGTCAGCACAAGGAGAACATGGGAACAGGTTAAAGTGAAGTACAAGAATATATAAACTGGTAAATATTGGTATATAACTATTTAAAGAATTGTTGACATAAAGAATCATAATATAAAAAACATTAATTTTAAAGCTAATAAGAAGGCAGACAAACAAAAAATAGGCGGAGGTCCACGCGATCCAGACTTAACCCCTGCAAAAGAGTTGGCTCTCCAGCAAAATGCCCATCGCCCTGTTTCTGAGGGCATTCCAGGGGGAAGCTCCTCCTCAGAACCAGTGGCAGGATGCAGTGGTCACTTCATTTCAGGTAAAGGATGGTCATTGCATATATTTGTCCTCACTGTGTGCCATAGGTATGTTCCATATAGCCCTCTTTTTTTTGGTTGGGTCAGTTGCAGGGAATGCGATATCCTTAGAACCTGTGTCTGACCAACGAGATATTGACGAAGGTCAAATATTTGATGAAGACACCATGTCTGATTATTCATCAGGAGGAGAGGTAAATTTTCCAAATAATGTTTGATCAAACTTCACTCTGATCAGTCTCATGTGCCCCAATCGCGTTTGGAAATCCTGGGTAATGAGAATGTAAGGCTGATTGTGAGATTCTTTATAGAACTATGGGTGTTTTTTCCTGGTTATTACCTACCTGCAATGGCATGAAATGCCTCTTTTATTGTCTGCACACGCAGGTGTCCAGGAAACACTATGAAAACCCAAAGGAAATATTTCAGTGCCAAACAGACTTTACGAATTCTCTGGAAAACTACTTTTAGATAGATTTTCTACATCGCCAACACTTTAAAAAAAAGTGCCACTTGCAAAAAACCTCAAAGCAACATATACTGTCTGTGTGCTTGTGAGAGCCCGACTTTGCCTAGTTTGACTTTGAATATAAGGTGCTAATACATCTTTGAGGTACAATATTCCCCCCCAGCTAAAGCGGTATTTTTCGAAAAGAATTTCCTCCTGGAGCAATAAAGGATTTTGCTGATCGTGCGCACCGATATCAATTGGTTGCTCATTCATGAACGACGAAGCCATGACAGAATGAATTCCATGCACGGTCACTGATTAAGTGTGTGAGCTAATCCTTGTTTACATAGAACAAAGCTGCTCCAAGCAGGTTTGAGGATTTGGATGTGCTGTTATGACAACACATCCAGCAAGAGTTTCGAAAAACTGACAGATCCAGGATCATGCGAAATCGTCAACAATTACATCCGGCTAAATGAGTAATTCATGTACAAAAAATACCCCCCAGGGGCCTCATGTATAAACGGTGCATATGCACAGAAATGTTGCGTAAGAACGTTTCCATGTTCAAATCGCGATGTATAAAATGTAAACTTGGCGTAAAGCAACACACATTTCCACGGTACCTCATACCTTGTCGTAAGTAAGTTCTCCGCTCGGTTTTGCAGACTGGCGGCACCCAGTGGCACCCTTTCTTTCTTAGATGCATATTCCTGATGTGGCTTTATAAGTACACTGAAACTAACTGCATAGTGTTTATTAGTTACTCTCACTGCACCTTCTTCTTCTTCTTCTTTCAGCTGCTCCCTTTAGGGGTTGCCACAGTGGATCATCTTTGTCCATATTACTCTCACTGCCCCACTCGGAGTATTTATATTACTGTATCTGAGTGGGGAATCACAGTTCTACAGCAGCTGACTAGAAAGAGAATTATTGGTGTACAGCATCAAGCATAGGCTGCCTCAGCCATGCTGTCTATTGAACTGCTCTCATATGGCAAATGCTTCAGAGCCTTGCGGTTCAGAAACAGTTTCATCCCAGGAACTATAAATGCACTCAGTCAGTCCATCAATTGCTCCTTGTCGAACGCTTTGTACTTATAACTACAATTACTAATTACTTCACTGTAAACTTGTGATACAGTTATAATATTGCACAACCTGAGCCACTTTATAAAGCGCGTCTTTACATATGATAACGATATCCTTTTTAAGATGAAATGCAGCAAAATGTGTTTATTATATTATACAAATAAAACTTTAACTTCATTTAAATAATCTATATTGCTAATAATTAAACATGTGAGGACACGGTGCCCCAGCGCTAGCAAGGAGCTGGCGCTCCGTTCACAGATTGTTCCTGCCTCGCGCTGTATGCTTGCTGGGGCTGGCGCGACAAAGGAAGGATAGATGGATGGAGTAATTAAGCATGTACTACGAAGATATTTCAGTGTTCCTTAAACGTTTTGAAGTTATAAGCTTACAGATAACTTAATATCTATTACAGAGCTGATTGTGTGGAGACTGGTTACTTGGAGAAAGAAAAGGAAGGACAGGAAATGGAGGTAAGCATGTTTAAAAGAGACAGTACTGTTGCAATAAATTATTTCATCAAAGGCTGCGCATGGCACAGCAAGCATCTTGCGTGAGGCAGGGACAATCACTGTGCCACCGTGTTCCCATCTTTAATAACATGCTTTAACTCCTATCATCATGAAAATAATATCAAGTATACATCTCAGTATTTTAATTATTCAGGGGGCTGTAATATCACAAATGTAATGGATTCTGTGTCCTGTCGGAGGAAGAGAGAGCTCATTTAAGAAGCATGTAGTTCACATAGAGCACATAGAAGATCAAATACAAAACAAAGCATTTAACGTGCTACTTTAGTTACAATGGGATTTGTGAAACTAGTAAATTAAACGATTTTAAGGTGAACTTTATGATGTTCTACTTTAATGATGAAATAAACTACATGATTAAAGTAGGAATTTCGAGATTAAAGTTGACATTTCGTGCTTTTTTCTCTGTATCCTAATAAGCTTTCATATGACACTCAGACGGTGGGCTACAACTCGCCTTTTCACGGCGACTTTGATATCTGACAACTTCTTTTTTATTTCGGGAACTGTGTGACTTTGTGAAATTGAGCTTTTGAGTTTCTCCGATACTCTATGTCACTCGATCAACTTCCTCCTGTTGTTTATACCACTGTTTAAACCAACAAATAGTACGTTTTTCTTTGCCTCCACTTAGTATTCGCTGAAATTCTTCTATTTCCCCCCATGCTTTTGCAATTGCCTTTTCACAGAACACCGAGCTTAAGGGCTATTTATATTGATTTGCATATTTAAAGAGGTATAATTCTGGGAGGAGATGGGGCGGGACAGCACATGCGTGCACGTGCGTTACTTTTCACGCTGACTGGGATTTATGTAGTGGAAGAACATGGAAGTTGGCGTTCGCACAGATTTATGCATCTGGATTTTTTTGTGCGTATGTACATTTCCGCTTTTGTCTGTACGACATGTCATAGTGTGAATTCTTCGCACGCCCTTATGCATGAGGCCCCAGGGTACGACACTCTGTCTGCCATACTTCCTCAGATGAGACTAATTAAAAGCCACCAGTTAACATTTATTTCTTTGTCCTGTGACAGGAAATTGTAGAATCTGTAGAAAAACCACAATGTCACTACTGGGCTTAATAGGTGACCCCAAAACCATTGCTTATTCACTGCACTTCAGGACTGCTGTGTGAGGTGAAGTGACGAGGCGATTTTATGTTATGTTTTTATTTCAAATTTTTTAATACCATAAAATAATCTCTCTATATAAAATCCGTTTGCCTGTTTGTCTGTCCGCTTTTCACGAGAGAACGACTCGATTTAAATCGTTTTTTCTATGATTTGCTGGAATATTCTGGTTGATTTCGTGTGTTCTCTCATCACTCTAAGTATCATAGTTGGCTTGCAGTACTGATTTATCTGTGCAAATCCGGGAGAGGTTTCAGCGGCCGAAGGGGAGGGTGGTGGGAACCCTCCTCACTCACATGCCAGCCTCGGGGCGTTCCTTATCGCCACTTAGCTAGCAAACAAGAGAACTACTTCACGGATTTAGATAGGGTTTTTTTCTAGAATCTGATTGAACATTCCGGTTGATTTTACGACTTCTCTCATCGCACTAAGAATCACTTGCAGGAGCGATATATTCTCACTATTCCGAGACAGAGGCTGTGCGCCGAGGGGAGGGAGAAGAGTGACGTAAGGAGTGGGGAGTCGGCCTACCTCTATGCTTTGGAGTGTAACTTGCCAACGCTTAGCTTGCGATAACTTTTTGTTTATTGATTTTTAAAGTTTGTTCTGTTTCACAATTACGTGGGCAAAGCAGCAGGGAACGGCTAGTAATTAATATAAATAATAATAAATGCAAAAGAAAACCAATGTGAGAACTCTATTTCTTTTAATTACATATCCTTTTTATAAAAGTGTACATTATTTATTTTTGTATACAATTTATGCATTATTTTTCTGATCTAATTTTAATTTATTTTTCTTTGTATGTAAATATTTCTTTGACATCTTTGATGCACTTTGAGCTACATCGTTTGTATGAAAATATGCCATCGGAATAAAAGTTAAGTTACGTCATTCTGGCCAGGCCAGTACTTGAATGAGAAATCATCTAGGAAAAACTTGGGTGGCAGATGGAACAAGTATTTATGAGGCCAGCCGGGGTGCTTAACCCGCAGTCAGTGATTGATTCTCAATTTCCCAGTACAGTAACAGGGACACAGTGCTGTAAAAATTGACACTGTCTTTTAGATGAGATGTAATACTGAAGTCCTGACTCTCTGTATTCACAAAAGGTCCCTGGGCATCTTCCAAAACGTGAAAGATGTATTCCCTATGTCTTAACTAAACTGCCCACTATACCTTGTCCATTCTGATCCCTCACCATCCCCTGTCTCTAATTGGCTAACTATTTCTCACCCCTTCACCACCTAACAGCTTATGCATGGTGAGTGTACTGGTGTAAAATGGCTGCTGTCACATCATCCAGGTGTATGCTGCACATTTGCGGCAGTTGAAGTGGTTTCACACTTTCTATGTAAAGCGCTTTGAGTAGTGAGAAAAGTACTCATTTACAGAATTATTATTATTATTGTTATTACTGTATTATTATTACTTTTTGCACTCTCTACTTGTCTTTTTGATCTCCCCTTAACACTACATCCTGCTCTACCATTTATCACCTTTGTAACATTTCAAGACTGCATCCCTCACTGTGCTACTCCCAGGCTGAGACACTAATTCATGCATTCGTCACATCAAGGCTAGAGTATTGTAGTTCTTCTAAATAAGCTGCAGTTATTTCAGAACTCTGCTGCATGCTTATTGAGCCAAACTAAAGCTCACAGTCATACATTGTTTAAATAAATGTCATTGTCTTCCAATTAACACTTTCAATAAGTGGTACGAGTTAAGTCGTACCTCACTGAGCCTATCAAGACATACGAGAAAAGCCATATCTCAGTGTACAGATACTATAGACACAGCAGCATCTCAGTTACCTACTATAGTGCTGCCACCTAGTAGATAGCCATGTCATTTTTTTTTAGATTTTGTGCAAAAGAGTGTTATAAATAGACATTCTATAGTTATGTTGTGTAACACTGCTGATGTTTTGACACAAGTAGATTTGTTGCAAGATGAATATTTTGAAGATAATGATCAAGATAGTGACCAACAACTGGATAATGTCCAAACTGTAGCCTTTGGTACTGACGTGGATAGCTGCCCCAAAGGCATTTCTCCATCACAAGGCATCCGACTAATCATGACTGTCAGGACAACACTACATGGAAATTCTGCCTCCCACCAAGCTCAAACAGTCACCAAGTATCAAATGTGTAGTGTGCAACAAGCGTGGACAGCACAAAGAAACGCTTTATATTTGCCATATGTGCTTCAAGGACTCTCATTCAAATGCAGACTTTTAGTCGTGTTGCTGGTCAATAAAGTGATTAACAGTTTCTTTTCATTTTTAACAGAGTTACTGTTGTCTTTGGCTTTTTGTGTACCATTCTCACTGTCCTGCCCATTCTGATGTCATTTTTCCTCTTGCAGCCACGTCCAGGGAGGTTGGCTACAGGCTCATGGATCTTAAACGTCTGAATAATATGTGTAGCTGCTGTCACAGGAACATGAAGCTGCTTGGAGGTTCGCTTAAAGTGTTTGTCTTTAACATGCTTGTCTCTGATATTCTTTCTATTTTGCTTTCTCTGGTCCATGTGCAGTGTGGGACACCAAACAGCAGACAAACGACTTTTCTCCATGTAAATCGGCTGAATGACTGATTGCATGATTGCAGACATGTGTGATACGAATTCAAGGGAAGTTTGAAAAATTATTTCTGATCTTTTCTAGAGATACCAGCAAATGTGTCCCGGCCATTTTAGAATCTCTTTGTAGAATAAGCAGTACTTGATCTCTTCTCACACTTGCTTTGCATTGCTCGATGACATATGAAAGGCATGAAGGTGTACAGGGGACAGATGCTTTTCATTTCGTCACTTTTCAGGAGACAGACTGTACTTTTTCAATGAGCTGTAAGGGGACCAACAAATATGTCCTCATCTGTGCATATTTGCTAAGATATCCGAGGAAAAAGCCCAATTCAGTCTACCGCGGTGCCACCTTGTTTATAATGCCACTGATTTAAAAAATAAAGACTTAAGTAAATACTTCTGGCCTCCTTTTAAATTGCTGGTATTACCCACATGTCTTTTTAAGAGCAGTTTCACCTTTTTATAAGCCTAACTAATTGCTGATTTCTGATATCCCTTAGCGTGAAATTTATTACACAGTTCTCTAGCATGCATTTAAAACTCATTTGTGGAAGTACAAATCTTTTTGATCCTTAACAAGAATGGTAAATTATACTTCAAAGAAGATGTATGATGACTTGTAACACTGAGTTTTTTTTTTTCTATCAACATTTCTTTTTTGCAAAGATAGAGAAAACTCAAGAAGGACCCTCACAGAATGGCAAAGTTTTCTCAAACAAAAAGTAACATAAAATACTGCAGTATAATCACAAAAAAAGAAAAATATCAGAATAACAATAAAAATATTATAAATATTGCTTCATGCAAAATGTCAGACAAATATTTATCATATAAAAATGTTTTTAAAAATCCCATTAAAAAAGTCTCAAAATTCTAGAATATTTAAATAACGCAATGTCTCCAGCAAATCACGGTATAGTATTATATTATATTATATTATATTATAAGGTTGGTTTCTTCGGTGTCTGCTTTTTGTTTCTTTCAAACTTAAGGGGCGTTGGGAATTGTGTCTGTGTGTTTTTTTTTTTTTATTATTATTTTTCAAACAACTTCTATTCTTCTAAGTTTGTTTTTAGCATTTTTTTAAAACCTTGTCTCTTTAATGACTCATGGCTTGAATTGCCTTATGGTTTTGTTTACTGCTTTCTACTGAATCTGACCCTGCCTGACTTCTCTTATGGATATCCCAAATAAAAGGAAAAAAGCCTTTTTCTCTCTCCTCCTACACTCTCTTTCCAAATAGCTCTTTTGTTGGGGTTTATAATGACTTTTCCTACATAAAGCTATTATTGCAAAATATTTATCGTCACAATATATTCATGTATACATTTTTCATATCTATACAGTGGAAAGAATTTAGGCCCCTTCATTGTCTGCACATTTCATTGTGTTGTAGATTTCATTTTAGATGGGTAAATCTTATATTTTGCCTGTCATTCTTCACATCATAATCCAGAACGACCAAGTAAAAACATGCTTTCAGAAAGGTTTGAAAATTTATTAACAATCAAAAACTGAAATCTCTCCTTCATGAAGATGCTCAGCCCCTTAATTCAGTACACTGGAGAAGTTCCATTGGCAGCAATTAGAGCTTCAGGTCTTCATAGGTGAGTCTCTACAAGATCTGCACACTTGGATTTGAGCAGTTCATCCCATTCCTCTCAGCAGATACATTAGATTAATAATAATAATTATTATAATTTATTTTATTTATAGGCGCTTTCAAGACACACAAGGACATCTTACAGAGCACATTAATAACAACAGTCACAACAACAACAACATTTATTTATATAGCACATTTTCAAGTCAAAGTCAAAGTGAACTTTATTGTCATCTCAACCATATACAAGTATACAGATAGACGAAATTGCGAAGCTCAGGGTCCACAGTGTAACAACATGATGTGCAAATAGTAAATAAAAATAGAATAAAAATTTAAAATTAAAACGCAGACAAGACATTGTGCAAAGATAGGACAAACAAGTAGCAGCAATATTGATGTGTAAGATATGTAATATAATAAATAAATGAATAATAAATAATAGATATAGATAATACAGAAATTATCAGTGTATGATAACAGTTGTTTAAGACGTGTGTAAACAATGACAGGTCAGAATGTTTCATAGCATAAGGATATCAAGAGTGTCAAAATCCTTAAAGAGGTCTGTATGAGATTTTCAGTTCTTTTCTACATGCACACTCATCTTAGCAGGACAGTGGTTTTCATATATAAAAGTTCTGTTTTTAGTGGTGGTTGAGGCCGTGTGGAAGGTCCCAGGGGGCAGCATGGTGTTAAGGAGTCTAACAGCTTGGGGGTAAAAACTCTCCTGCAGCCTCGCAGATTTGGCTTTGATGCTGCATTATCTTCTCTTGGATGGTAGAAGTGTGACAAGTTCATGTGAGGGGTGTAAGGGGTCCTGCTCAATGCTGCAGGCCTTGTGGACACTGCGTTTGTAAAATATGTCCTGTATTGAAGGGAGAGGCACCCCAATAATGTTCTCTGCTGTCTTCACTATCCTTTGCAGGTGCTTGCGGTCGGATATGTTGCAGTTGCCATACCAGACAGTGATGCAGCTGGTCAGGACACTCTCTAAGGTGCCTCTGTAGAACATGGTGAGGATGGAAGGGGGGAGACTGGCTCGCCTTCAGCTGCCTCAGGAAGTGTAGTCTCTGCTGGGCTTTCTTGATTAGTGATAAGGTGTTATGTGTCCACGTAAGTTCCTCAGTTAAGTGCACACCGAGGAACTTGGAACTACTAACAATCTCCACATCTAAACCGTTGATTCTAAACGGGATGTGGGCAGGACGTGATTTTCTGAAGTCCACGATTATCTCTTTTGTCTTGTCGACATTGAGAGATAGATTGTTGTCTTCACACCATGCGGACAGCCATTTCACCTCATCTCTGTATGCTCTTTCATCATCCCTGCTTATCAGTCCCAGCACCGTCGTATCATCCGCAAACTTGATGATGTGATTGGTGTTGTGCATGGCTGTGCAGTCGTGAGTCAGCAGGGTGAAGAGCAGTGGACTAAGCACACAGCCCTGCGGTGCTCCAGTGCTCAGTGTGATGATGCTGAAAGTGTTGCAGCCCATCCGAATTGACTGACATACACACAGTAGCTCAAAGTGCTTTACATTATAAAGAATAGAAAAATAAAAGACACAATAAGAAAACAAAATAAGTCAACATTAATTAACATCGAATAAGAGTAAGGTCCAATGGCTAGGGTGGACAGAAAAAACAAAAAAAAAACTACAGGCGGCTTGAGAAAAAAATAAAATCTGTAGGGATTCCAGACCATGAGACCGCCCAGTCCCCTCTGGGCATTCTACCTAACATAAATGAAACAGTCCTCTTTGGATTTAGGGTTCTCACGGAAGGACTTGATGATGATGGTCACATAGACTTCTGGCTTTTAATCCATCCATCATTGTTTAGCATCATGAAGCTTTGAGTAGGTGGAGGTGGTGCAGGCCACCACCACAAAGAAACCGGAAAAAGAAACAGAAGAGAGAGTAGGGGTCAGTACGGATTTTAGAGCCACCATGAATAGTTATTATGAAGAATTGAACATATAGAGTATCAGGATTAAGTTAAATTAAGTTATAAAAAGGCCATGTTAAAGTAATGTGTTTTCAGCAGTGTTTTAAAGTGCTCTACCGTATCAGCCTGGTGAATTCCTATTGGCAGGCTATTCCAGATTTTAGGTGCATAACAGCAGAAGGCCGCCCACCTCACCACTTCTTTTAAGTTTAGCTCTTGGAATTCTAAGCAGACACTCATTTGAGGATCTAAGGTTACGATTTGCAATATAAGGTGTCAGACACTCCAATATATAAGATGGAGCGAGATTATTTAAGGCTTTGTAAACCATAAGCAGTTTCTTAAGTGAAAAAATGCTGTCCTAGTGATCTTATTAATATGTGATTTAAAATCACAACATAAAATTAATAAAATATTACAGTACAATAAAACCAGAATTAATATATATTAAAAAATATAAATACAGTATATTAAAATTAAATTTATCAGCTAATATTATCAGACAGAATAAGCCAGCTTCAAAAGATAGGTAGGTAGGTAGGAAGAGAGTCGATATTACACATGTCTTGTGCGAGGGGCCACTCGACTGAAAGCTCTGAACCCCATGGTAGTCCAGCAAGCAGGATGGACAATAAGATGGATAGAGGAAGAAGATCTAAGGAGATGAGAAGGAATGGAGATGTGGAAAAGATCAGAAAGATAAGGAGGTGCCAGATTATGTAGGGTCTTGTAAGTAATAAGTCAAATCTTAAAATCAATATGATATTTATTTGGCAGCCAGTGAGCTGGTGAAGAAAAGTTGTGATGTGTTCTACGGAAGGAGTTCTGGTAATAATATGAGCTGCTGCATTCTCAACCAATTGGATTTTGTAAAGGAGTTTGTGAGGAAGACCAGAAAGGATAGAATTACAATAATCAATACGAGATGTAACCAGAGCATGAACAAGAATAGCAGTGCTCGTAGCTGAATCAGATGGATGTAAATGGCTGATGTTACGTAAATGGAAATATGTAGACCGAATAACATTATTAATATATGCCTCAAATTTTAAGGTACTATCAAGAATAACGCTTAAGCTCTTAACCTGGGAGGAAGAAGAGATTAGAGAATTATCAATAGTCAATGAAATATGATTACATTTAACTAAAACAGATTTAGTTCCTGCCAGAAGAACCTCTGTTTTATCTCTATTTAATTTAAGAAAATTAGCAGACAGCCATGATTTAACTTCCTGCAGACTGTCAGAGAGGGAAGAAGGTGGGAGAGTGGAATCAGGCTTAGTAGACAGATAGATCTAGGTGACAAAGACACTGTCTTGGATGTATTCTTCAGGTCATTGAAATTCTGAAAGCTGAACCATTGCCCCAGTCTCTGGTCATTTGCACTCTGGAGCCAGTTTTCGTCAAGGACCTCTCCACATTTGGCTGCATTCATCCCTCAGTTCTGACCAGTTCCCATTGACAAGGACCTCCATACCATGATGCTGCCAGTAACTTTCTCCACCATAGGGATGGTATTAGCAGGTGATGAGCAGTGCCTGGTCCACTTTAATCACAAAGTTTATTTTGTCATTAAAGTAGAACATCATAAACTTAATCTTAAAATCTTTTAATTTACTAGTTTCTCAATCCCATTGTAACTAAAGTAGCATGTTAAATGTTTTGGTTTGTATTTGATCTTCTATGTGCTCTATGTGTGTGAATCACTACATGCTTCCGGGCTTTCTCTTCCTCCGACGGGACACAGAATCCATTACATTCATAATATTACAGCTCTCTGAATAATTAAAATACTGAGATGTATACGTGATATCATTTTTATGATGATTGGAATGAAAGCATGTTATTAAACATGGGAACACGGTGGCGCAGTGATTGTTCATGTCTCACACAAGATGCTTGCTGCGCCGTGCGCGACCTTTGATGAAATACTTTATTGCAGCAGTACTGTCTCTTTCAAACATTCTAACCTCCAATTCCTGTCCTTACTTTTCTCCAAATACCCAATCGCCACACAATCAGCTCTGTTATAGACGTTATGGCCTGCTTCCTTATTTTGGACTCATATAAGACTCGAATGTGAGGTGAGTTACAGCCTATATTTTTTTCACAGGCTTTGATGATGCATTGAATATTGGCCTTAGCCTGAATATAAGTAGCACCAAACCAGACACTAATAGTGAGGGTGTGTGAAACAAACACTGCACCACCACCGCAAGTCCTGGGTTGCAACTAATACCTTCCCACAGGTTTAAGAACTCACACTAGGCCAACTGCTTCATCTTCCTTTCTTTCCATTCATCCAAATGAATGTTGTCCTCCATCTCCCAACTCGTACTCCCTGAATGGATGTGATGTGACTGCTTTTATCTAAGACCCAGGGAGTACCTCTGGTGCCAAGGCATAGCCCATGGGAAAAGCTTTCTTGGTCAGGCAGGAGCTCCCCAAAGTAGACTCTTAAAAATAAAGGTGCCAGTGTGATTCTTTAGAGTGATACTGACCCATCCACGTGAAGGTTTGAAAAAGAACCTTTACTTATTTAGATCCATGACAGACTCCATACAGTAAATAACCATATATAGATGACAACAGATATGTTAAATACCAATGGCTCTTGATTTTAAAAGCACTCTTGCAATAACATTGGCAAGTGCAGGTTTTCTTTATCCTGATTATACGATTTTATTTAACTTGACTCCTCTGTCTGTTTGTTTGTCTGGGTCAAGTCTTGCAACTGATTGTAAACTCACTTTTGGCAAAGCAAATTTCTTCAAATTTTGCATACGTGTTGGGGTGGACAGCCAGCTGCTTAACCTGTCCGAGACACCCAAAGAGGAGAAAGATGGGGGAACACAGCTACAGAGGGACACTGCTTCCCCCAAGATGCCAGATGGCGATGTCCCTGCAGCATAGCGCTACACTAGGTTCCTGCAGGACACCATGGAATTTGGAGTTTGGCTTCTTAGCCTTGCCTGATGCCATGGGTGCCGCCAGGAGATGTGGCAGGGGGACTTGGAGACTCGTATCTTTTCCATAGCCTAGAAATACTATTGAGTCACTCAACTTCTCCAGCTGACCTGGAAGTGCAGGAATGTCACGTGGAGGGAAGAACTGAAGCACTTCCAGGTCAAGGACTGTTGGAGATCCAGGAAACGAAGTTGGGAGGTAGTAGGACAGATCTTGCTAGGAGGTGTGGAGGAGAGATTTGTGCTGGTTGATGGTATTTATTATTATTGTATTGCCTGTTTATGGTGGCAGAGGTGCTTCAGGGCACTACAAGAAGAAAAAGAATTAAATACATTCTTGATCATTTTACCCTGTGTTCATTGTGTCTGTCTGTTGGGTTGAAAGGGGCAACAGCGACCCCCTAGCATCTTACAGTGTTCAGTATTGATGACAATACAATAATCTGTCAAAACCGATGCAATTACATAACAAATTTCGTCATAATCAATGGTTATGCAATTCTAATTAACGTGCACACAAAAGAGAATATAGAGAGATATAGGAGTATATAAGTGAGAGACGCATCGGAATGCCCCCTCTTGTTTCTTCCAGTGAGTGGAGTGGATAAATACACAGGCCGACTTTACTTGTTTATTCTTGTGAAGGAGTAGATTGATGATCACGGTAAGGAAGTATTGCCGTAAGCTTGCCATTCTGTCGTCGATATTTTGTTTCGCAGCGACCGAGCGCTAATCCCATAAGAGCTTGAACAGAAAAATAGAGACCAAAATATCATTAAGTATTCAAATAATTCTGTAACAAAGATATATTATGTAACACTTTTAAAGAAGTTTCCCGTTCACGAAAAATGATTAAAGAAAAATCATTTGCAAAATACTTAAAAACTAAAAAGTAAAAAATAAAATATATAAAAAATTTTTTTTAGGTAAAACAATTTTATTTACTTAAGCTTATTTAGTTATAAATGCACTAAAAAGCAAAAAATAATTTTTTTCTTTAACCACAATTTTCATCGTTATATGTGACTAATTAAAATCATGGGGTGTGCATAAATTAATAAATTCAATCAAATAATAGAATAGCTACTTTGATCATAAAATAAAAAAACAACAACATTGTAATTCCCAACCATGCTAAACAAAATTGTTTGAATTAATTAATGTATGTGCACCCCATGATTTTATTTAGTCACATATAACCACAAAAATTGGGATTAAAGAAATTTGTTTTGCTTTTTAGTGCATTTATAACTAAAGTAAATAACATTGTCTTACTTAAAAAATGTTTTTATTTATTTTATTCTTCATATTAGGAAGTGTTTCAAAGCACAAATAACCAGCTTCAGATGCAGTGAACTCTTCCCAGAATGAAATGGTGCTTAGTTAAACAATAGTTCTATGAGGAACCACACAACCCAGTAAACAACCATAAAGTGCCAATAAAGAACCAGCATTTTTAAGAGTGTAGAGAGAGCTGCCTCCGGCAGCACCCCCTGGTGGCATCCAGGATTATCAACATGGTTGCCCTTCAAGACTACAGGTCCCCTGATGCCTTGCAGGTGTCTGAATTGGGATCTGCCCGGAGAAGCGCTGCTGCTTCCCATGTTGGGAGTTTAACTGTCTCATTCCATCCACCGCACCCCAACTGCCCCGACTGGGATAGGAATTATTTGCTATCCTACTAGCTTTTGTCATAACCCTGTCCATCCTTTATGGCCTCCAGGACAGGTAAGATAGCACTCTCCAACCCAATCGGGCCACCATTCCTTCCATGTTACCATTCACAAAAGACACCACTAAGTTAACTAAGTTAAAATATATCTTAGGTCTCACAGATGTTTGTGGAAACCTCACCATAACATTTTAAAAGGACATGCACAGTTCTTCAATCCAATAAAGGCTGTAACAGCCGCAACAAAAGGCAAAAATATAAAGCTGGGATTGCAGTTCTCTTTTTTCCTTTTGGTTGATTTCTGACAACCTGACAAGAGTAATATGTACTGCTTTTACCAGTGAGAAAATAGAAAACCTTAAAAGTGCTCTCAAGAAATGTTGAAAATGTGAATGCAGCCCTAGTGTCTTGAAGCATGATTAAATCCAAAAGTAGCTCAACAAAGACTTCTGGGTTTCAGCTCTGAGTGATGCGTCCATTTGCCTGCAGTTAGGATATCCTCCAGGGTAAGTAAAAGTTAGTTTTCTGCTCAGTGAATGACTAACAGCACCTCCTGTAAGTGCCACAGTGTTATTTTGTACCTCAGAGATCTGCTGAACAGAAAATGTGACGTTATTCCTCATCATTAGTGCTCCTCTGCCACTTCAGCGTTGCACTTTACTTGAAATGGCCATTCCATGCTAAGAGGAGAAAATGAGAAAGTAAATGCAGTTAGGATTGAGGAAAAATCTTTCTTTAGAACTTAGAAATGAATAAGCAAGGGGAGTCATTTCAGTGTATTACAATGATTGACTTAGAACATAGATACATCTCATTCGGACATGTTTTTATAATTGCACGAGTCTCCTCTTCAAATTCACCACTTGATTACTTGTTTCATATTCTCACAAGCACTATCACTAGCAAACAGAATCTCTTTTATATTTATTCAATAAACCTGAAGTGAGGTGGCATACTGATTTGTGTGAGCTTATTCTTTAAAGTCTGCATCCCACATCACCCCAGAGGCGTTTACAATAATAATTGGATTGTCCTCTCGTAATTCTGTAACAGAACATGAATGACGATGTCGTGCAACAACAACAACAACAACATTTATTTCTATTGCATGTTTACATGCAAACAATGTAGCTCAAAGTGCTTTACAAGATGAAGAAAGAAAAAAATATAAAAATAAGATTAGGCAATATAAAGTAAGGTCTGATGGCCAGAAGAACAGAAAAAAAAGAAGAAAAAAAACTAAATCTGCAGGCTTTCAGAGGCCAAGAGACCACCCAGCTCCCACTGGGCATTCTACCTAACATAAATGATCTCAATCAGTCCTCATGGTTTTCAGGCTTCATGCGGAAGAATTAGATGATGATGGTCATGTGGACCTCTGGCCTTCAATCCATCAATGTAAGGACATCACGGTTTCCTGATCAGGTGGTGGTGGTGCAGATCGCCACCACAGAAAAACGGAAAAAGAACAGCAGAGAAAGTAGGGGATGGTATGGATTGCAGAGCCATGAAATTAATGATAAGTAAATGCATATACAGAATATCAGGGTTACAGTAAAATGAAGCTATAAAAAGTTCATGTTAAAATAATGGGTTTTTAGCAGTTTTATAAAGTGCTCCACTGTATTAGCCTTGAGAATTTATATCCATAAGCTATTCCAGATTTTAGGTGCATAACAGTAGAAGGGCGCCTCACCACTTCTTTTAAGTTTAGCTCTTGGAATTATAAGCAGGCACTCATTTGAAAATCTAAGGTTATGAATTGGAGTGTAAGGTGAAAGGCATTTTGAAATAAAGGATGGAGTGCGATTATTTAAGGCTTTGTAAATCATAACTAGTATTTTAAAGTCAATTCTAAATGGCACAAGTAACCAATGTAGTAACATCAAAACTGGGGTGATGTGCTCGGATTTTCTTTTCCTAGTTAATATTCTAGCAGCTGCATTCTACACTCGTCGCAGCGGATTGATTTCTTTTTTGGGTCGTCCTGAGAAGAGTGTGTTGCAGTAATCTAGTCGACTGAAAATAAAAGCGTCAACTAATTTTTCAGCATCTTAAGGGATCTAATTTTTGCTATATTTCTTAAGTGAAAGAATTAAGTCCTAGTAATCTGATTAATATGAGATTTAAAGTTTAGGTCAGAGTCAATAGTTACCCCCAAATTATTTACCTCTGTCTTGACTTTTAATCCTTAATGGATCAAGTTTATTTCTAATACCCTCATTACAGTATATCCATTTTTGCCAATCACTAAGATTTCTGTTTTCTCCTTATTTAGTTTTAGAAAATTATTATTCATCCATTCAGAAACACAAGGAAAACACTGTGTCAGTGAATCAAGAGAGTCGGGGTCATCAGGCGCTATTGATAAATACAGTTGTGTGTCATCGGCATAGTTATGCCCCAAGATAATCTGACCT
The DNA here is from genome assembly GCF_016835505.1 of Polypterus senegalus. NCBI lineage: Eukaryota > Metazoa > Chordata > Cladistia > Polypteriformes > Polypteridae > Polypterus > Polypterus senegalus. Next base: position 15,408,805 of record NC_053158.1, read on the forward strand.
AACGGAAGCATGTAAGTCGAAAAGAGCAGCAGACTCAGGATACAGCCTTGTAGAACACCATATAGAATATCATGGGTCTTGGAAGTATAATTACCAATAACTATCAAAGAATTTTTTACCTGCAAGGTAGGACTCAAACCAATTTAAGACACTGCCAGAGAGGCCCACCCACTGACTAAGGCGATTTCTAAGAATATTGTGATCAATGATATCAGATCTAAGAGGATGAGAACAGATAAATGGCCTCTGTCTGCATTTACCTGCAAGTCATTTACTACTTTAATGAGTGCAGTTTCTGTACTGTGATTTGTTCTGAAACCCGACTGAAACTTATCATAAATAGAATGTTTATTGAGGTGATCATTTAGCTGCATACTGACTACCTTCTCTAGGATTTGACTTAAGAAAGGCAGGTTAGAAATAGGTCTAAAATTGTCAAAAACAGAGGAGTCGAGATTATTTAACTTTGGCAGGGGTTTAACTACAGCAGTCCTAATCAACACGATCAATTAGCATGCCAGATGCCATTCAGGGTTCATTCTTGCCTTGTCTTGCACCACAACACAAATAACCCTGAGCTAAAATGAGTGCATTTGCAAAGCACAGTCAATTCAGAAATTATTCAGATGCCTTCACTTTCTGCACACTTCATTGTATTGTAGATATGTTGCGATCAATGTGTGAAATTAGGCATTGTGTAGAATGCATAGGAAATCTACAGAATACCACAAATGGGACATCAAACTATGAAACGATTAAAATTTCAAACATTTCCTAAGCATTCTATGCAATGCCAAATGGCAAACCAGCAAAGTATAAAATACTTCCGCTAGTGACCAATGTTTCCTCTAATAATTTTCATAGGTACACTGTATAATTATGCAACTTTGTAAAATATTTTTATGAGAAAATTAAATATTTTTGCAATTTCCATGTTCTATCAGTAGTTTATATTAATTCATCAGCTAAGTGAACAGGAAATAAAAATCAATGCACAATTTCATACAAAATAATGCGCGGCTGTACACCCGCCATTTGCACTTCTGTCTTCAGCAATGTAAGAGAGTAAGAAAGTACTGTACTTTATTTTGTACTAGCTGTTCCCTGTGGCTCTGCTCATGTAGTAGTGAAAAAGGACAAACTTTAAAATTCAATAAAAAAACAATGTAATTCTGGCCGAGTGGAAGGTAGGAAGGCTCCAATGACAAACACTGGCACTGCATCTGATGGGAGAGCGTCCCCCACATGGGGAGAAAAGCATGTGGCCATGATATCTCTGGCAATCAGCAGCTACCCTCTAAAACACACGTAGCTCTCTTCTGTCTCAAAAACTTCAAATGTTACTCCTTAACAATCTCTAGATGATAATGTCTGCTGAACAAACTGGTATCACTAGCTTGTAACGGCCGACCCCTTACCCAGCCGGCAGCTACACCTCCAAGACCTGTGGCCTGGATTAATTGCTGAGGTTAAATCTAATCAAGTCGTACCTTTAACAAATTAAACCTTTCCCCCACAATCGACGGTGTAAATAAGCAGAAAAGAAAAACAGATATGTAAACTTAAACTGATAAATTGTATTAAATGAAACAGAAAAGCTAAACAAATTATAAATATCCCTCCACCAAAGCAACACCGTGACAAATCCCTATATGAATATAACAACCCCTCCCTTGCCCTTGTAACATGTAACAAACAACACAAATACCAAAAAAGAATGAATGAAGCACGGAAATGAATGGTCGTGAACTTGAGTCCGAGTAACAATTGTCCTGAATGCAGATGACTGGTTAACCGATATTATGTAGTGTTTTGTAATTCCCGGAACAAAATGGAACAGCCTCACAGTGTATCCTCGGCGGTGGTGAAAAATGATCCGACCCCGGGGTCTCTCGTGATGAGGGTGTTGGAGTGAGTCCGGCGGAATGAAAAACAAACTGGATAGAATTGCGCGATGTGGAATACAGCAGGTACAGGTGGTTCGTGGTCGTATAATGAAAGTCTCCTTCTCTCTCTCCTCCTTTCTTCGTTGTCTCCTCTTGATTGTTTTTATAGTCCTGTGACGAATGTAATTGACTAATTGGAAACCGGTGTTTTCCAGGTTTGGGGCTGCGATCTCCTTCCATCATAAGGGGGACGGCATTCACTGACACACACAAACAGTAAACGGGACGATGGAAACAAGACGCACGTGGTACAAACACAAACAACACTATTACTACTATGTAGCCCCGCTACAAGCTAAGCGGAGGCAAGGTACACTCTAACACGTAGAACGACTCGAACGGAAGCTGGTGCATCAGTGAGAAGGGCCCTGCCCCTCATCCCCTCGGTCCGCAGCCTCTGTCTAGGATTCACGCAAATAATTTTTTTTTTTTTCTTTTAAAATTTTCATATGCGTCTTTTCAATAAAGGCCTTTTCATGACTCCCTTTTCATACTTTGCCTAAAAAGTATTTATTGTTCTGTTTAATATCTGGGTATTATATATAATGCCTAGGAAAAGTATATAGCATATTAAAGTAACACAGACATTTCATGCTTTGCATAAAAACATTAGAACAATCTGGATGAGATCAGGTCATTCAGCCCAACAAAGCTCGCCAGTCCTATCCACTTAATTCTTCTAAAAAACATCAAGTCGAGTTTTTAAAGTCCCTAAAGTCTTACTGTCTACCACACTACTTGGTAGCTTATTCCAAGTGTCTATCGTTCTCTGTGTAAAGAAAACATTCCTCAAAGTTATGCGAAGTTCACCCTTAACAAGTTTCCATTTGTGTCCCCGGGTTCTTGATGAACTCATTTTAAAGTCACAGTCTTGATACACTGTTCTAATTCCCTTCCTAATTTTAAACATTATACTGGAATCAGCCTAGTTGCTCTTCTCTGGCCATATTCCAGAGCTGCTATGTCCTTTTAGTGGCATGGAGACCAAAACTGCACACAGTATTCCAGTACTCACTAATGTGTTGTAAAGCTTCAGCATAACCTCCTTGAACTTGTACTCCACACATCAGGGCGCTATATAACTTAAGATTCTGTTAGGTTTATTAATGGACACTGTCTGGCAGTTGATAGTGACAAGTTCACTACGACTCCTAAATCCTTCTCATAAGGTGGACTCTCGATTTTCCGACTGCCCATTGTGTATTCAAACTTAACATTTTACTTCCTATGTGTAATACTTTACATTTACTGACATTAAATTTCATCTACCACAAATCTGCCCAAGTCCTTCTGTAATGATTTAAAGGATTCCAAATTATCTTCCAATCCACCTATCTTTGTATAATCTCTACTATCTTGGTCTATAGATTTCCTAGACATTCTATATAATTCCTGCTTTTCACACATTGCCGCTAACTTTCAAAAGGATTAACTTGGCATTTTTGCCCATCAATCTACACTCAATAATCCATAATGACAAAGTGAAACATGTTTTCAAAACATTTTGTAAATGTATTCAAAATCAAAAACTGAAATCTCCCATTTATAGAAGAATTATAGAAGTAAGTAGACCCTTAATTTAGTACTTTGAAGAAGCTCCTTGGGCAACAACTATAGGGCTTCAAGTCTTCTTGGGTAAGTCAGTCTCTACAAGCTTTACACACCTTGATACAGTTTATGTTGTTTTTACAGGAAGATCCTCTACAACTCTGTTACATTCTATGGGAAGCTTCTTTAAACTGCCATCTTCACAGATATTTTATGGGGTTTAACACTAGAATTACCAGAGCCTACTGAAAAACTCGTAATTCCGTCCCACCTTAAACTGCTTCTTAAATCCCTTCACACCTCTCCGCCAGCGTCCTTTGTTCTCTAAATGTGCTGATAAAAGAAGCTGAGCAGCCGGCTATTCCATCCCCCACCAATTTAGAGCGTGCACGAACTTCTCTCAGCTCATGCCTTGATTGAGTATCTGGGAGTGAAGTGGAGTTTTAGAGTGGAAATAATAGATCGTTGTTTGGAACACACGCATTTCATGTCTGTTCCGTTTCTACAGTAATCTGTGTCAACACATTGTTAAAACAGAAACTTTTTATATTCTAGTAGTAGATGACAAAATGTAGGCATAAACTATATAATGTATGAAGCCTGAAGTCCAAATAGCAAAGAAACATTTTCACAAGAATAACACAATTGCACTTTTATTCAAACATATAACTGCAGAAAGAAAAAGCCGCCTTAACATGCGACATTGACACCAGTTTACTATAACTGACTCCGTGGTTCAATAGATACAGTCCCCGCTTGGAATCAAGGGTCACGGGTTCGATCCTGCCCCTCCTTTTGAGAAGTAAACTGTTCTTAGTCTTACTGTTTTAGAAAAAAACATACATTTGATTTCAGTCTGTAACAGCCGGTGCAATTTATGATCTTTGTAAAGGTTAGCTTTTTTTTTTTTATTCACTTTTCACTCTCTCAGTCGCGTTCAGAATCAATCCATACAACCCCATCTGACACGGCTGTTTTCACTAAAGACGCTATAGCTCTGCAGTGTACCACGATGCATACTAACGCCCCCCCCGGTTCTGACACACAAGCGCTGGCGAAGCTGCCTTCTTCGTATCTCCCCGTCACTTGCTTTTCTTTTTATTCAGTTTTATTGAGTGTTCCTGCCAGTCCCGCATGTTGCTGTATGCTTTTTCTTTTGCACCCAGGACATGCAGAAGAAAGAATGGTAAAGACCAACTTCGGCGCTATATGCAATCATCAGACACTCCCCATCTGCCCGTGTCGTTCAAACACAGGAACATATATTGGTGTAAAAGTATAACAAAAGTGCACTTTTTCCATCGCCTTTTCCTGTAAGAAGCAGTGTACACACTTCTCTCTATGCTGTGGTTTCTATTACACACCTGAAAGAAAGAGACAATACATATGAACATATCCAGCATACAGCAACATGCGGGGACTGGCAGGAACACTCAATAAAACTGAATAAAAAGAAAATCAAGTGACGGTGAGATACGAAGAAGACAGCTTCGCCAGCGTCTGTGTGTCAGAACCGGTGGGGGTTAGTATGCATCGTGGTACAGCACAGAGCTATAGCGCGTCTGTATTCTGTTTCTTTTGTACTCCAGGGCACGCAGAGGAGAGAATAGTAAAGAGCAGTAAGTTCGGCGCTATATGCAATCATCAGACACTCTCCATCTGCCCGTTGTTTTGTTATACTTTTCAATACTTTTTATACTGCTCAAACGGGCATGCTCAAAAATACACGTGTAATGCCACGAAAAGTGCACGCAGACACTTCATTTCGCAAACAAAACAAGTGCACTTTTATTCAAAACTACCTGTATAACCGAAGAAAAAAGAAAGCAAGATACAGTAGGCGATTGATACGACATCTTGCATGGTGCAATGCTAAGAAGTGCAGATTTTCATTCCGTGCTATATAAAATCATCACATTCAAATATTAACAGTTCCCACACACCCAAGGACCGTCCTTCCTACATTTACGACACGTGTACTTGTTGCCGTGTACACACCTCTCTGTGCTATGGTTTCTATTACACTGAATGAGCACCTGACACTGTACTTTCTTCCCTGGGGAAGGTCCGCATCAGAGAATTTCCAGTTCCTGCATAAATTCACACCGATCTGGCGCTGTTCGTTTTCAAATAATATTGCATTAGTGCGATTATATTTTCACATATATTGTCTTTCTTTCAGGTGTGTAATAGAAACCACAGCATAGAGAGAAGTGTGTACACTGCTTCTTACAGGAAAAGGCGATGGAAAAAGTGCACTTGAATAAAAGTGCACTTTTGTTATACTTTTACACCAATATATGTTCCTGTGTTTGAGCGACACGGGCAGATGGGGAGTGTCTGATGATTGCATATAGCGCCGAAGTTACTGGTCTTTACCATTCTTTCTTCTGCATGTCCTGGGTGCAAAAGAAAAAGCATACAGCAACATGCGGGACTGGCAGGAACACTCAATAAAACTGAATAAAAGAAAAGCAAGTGACGGTGAGATACGAAGAAGGCAGCTTCGCCAGCGTTTGTGTGTCAGAACCGGGGGGGGGGGGGGCGTTAGTATGCATCGTGGTACACTGCAGAGCTATAGCGCGTCTTTAGTGAAAACAGCCGTGTCAGATGGGGTTGTATGGATTGATTCTGAACGCGACTGAGAGAGTGAAAAGTGAATAAAAAAAAAAGCTAACCTTTACAAAGATCATAAATTGCACCGGCTGTTACAGACTGAAATCAAATGTATGTTTTTCTTCTAAAACAGTAAGACTAAGAACAGTTTACTTCTCAAAAGGTAGAGGCGCAGGATCGAACCTGTGACCCTTGATTCCCAAGCGGGGCTGTATCTATTGAACCACGAGTCAGTTATAGTAAACTGGTGTCAATGTCGCATGTTAAGGCGGCTTTTTCTTTCTGCAGTTATATGTTTGAATAAAAGTGCAATTGTGTTATTCTTGTGAAAATGTTTCTTTGCTATTTGGACTTCAGGCTTCATACATTATATAGTTTATGCCTACATTTTGTCATCTACTACTAGAATATAAAAGTTTCTGTTTTAACAATGTGTTGACACAGATTACTGTAGAAACGGAACAGACATGAAATGCGTGTGTTCCAAACAACGATCTATTATTTCACTCTAAAACTCCACTTCACTCCCAGATACTCAATCAAGGCATGAGCTGAGAGAAGTTCGTGCACGTTCTAAATTGGTGGGGGATGGAATAGCCGGCTGCTCCAGCTTCTTTTATCAGCACATTTAGAGAACAAAGGACGCTGGCGGAGAGGTGTGAAGGGATTTAAGAAGCAGTTTAAGGTGGGACGGAATTACGAGTTTTTCGTAGGCTCTGGTAATTCTAGTGTTAAGTCTGGGCTTTGGATTGGCCTCTCTAGAACAGTTAGAGATTTGTCGCAAAGCTACTCCAACGTTGTCTTGGCTGTATGCTTTGTCGTGCTGAAAGGTGAACCGTCACCCCAGTCAGAGGTTGTGTGCATTCTGGAGCAGGTTTTCTTCAAGGACCTTTCTGTATTTTTTATTTTTGTATAATTGTATAATTAATTCATGCATTTATTTCTAGTAGGATTGACTACTGCACTGGCTGCTCAAGTCGTTCTTTATATAGCTTTTAGTTAATTCAAAATGCTGCTACAAGAATTATTACAAGAACAAGAAAATACGAACACATAACTCCTGTTCTCAAGTCCTTACACTGGCTCCTGGTTAAGTTTAGGGCCGATTTCAAAATCCTCCTGTTAAATTATAGTCCTAAATGGACAACGCCCTGCATACTTATCTGAGTTTATCATTACTTACAAACCTGAGTGCACATTAAGATCTCAAGATGCCGGCCTACTTAAGATTCCAAAGATTAATGAAATAACAGACCGAGGTTGAGCTTTTAGTTACTGGGTCCCGAAGCTGTGGAATGGTCTGCCTGCTACTATAAGAGATGCTTCTTAAAGTCTCAGCTTTTAAATCTCAGCAGAAGACTCACAACTTCAGTTTAGAATACCCTGACTAGAGCTGCTGATTAGTCATACATGCTGCATCGCTGTTGTTAGTCATTAGTACTTACAGATAAGTAATATGATATTTATAAACTGTTACTAACTCTCCCCTATTCTGGTTCTCTTCTCTGTATCCTCATGTAGCACTTGGTGCCACTATTCTACTGCCAAGTCATTTGCCTGCTTAATGAACAATCATCTCAGATAAAGGAGCACTGGTATCATTGGGTGGAAGACTCAATGACTCAGCTGTAGAATGGCCAATAGAGGGAAGACAGCTTGTTGGCCGAGGTCTCCAGGACTCTAACTGTGTCTGGTTTTTCCGACTCCTTTTGTACAGTCTGGTTGTGGTCCTACATTTAGTAGATAGACAGAAATTGTTTTTCATTGATGTTAAGTAGTTTCTACTGCTTTTGATGTATTTTAACACATTTATATCCATATATGTTATAGTATTTTGAACTGATAGACTGGCCATCCAGCTCTGTGAAGTGGATTACTTGAGTTCTGCATTGTGTGTTGTATATGTCCCATTTTTGACTCCCATTGCGTGCACAACCTACCTGGAATGGGGTGATTCTCTGAATTGCACATCCCAAGATCTCTTCTATTTGTTGTATTTGTTTTCAACAAGGTATTTTGGGAGTTTTTATCTTGTCTTCTTAGGGAGTCAAGGATGGGGGGCTATCAAAAAACATGGGCTGTTAAAGTTTATTGAGGCATACCTTATGAAATTTTGGGCTATACAAGAAATAAATTGTTGTTGTTATATTGGACTGTATTCATCCTTTCCTCAGTTTTAACCAGTTCCCTTGCCTGTGCATCTGAGAAGCACCCCCATAGCTTGATGCTATTCAGAGCCACAACAATAGGACAGGCTAAAGGACAGTGGGCTCAATGGAAGAAGACCTAGGAAGACTCCACTGTTGAAAGCAAAACACAAAAAGCCAGACTAGAATTTCCTAAAATGCATATTGAGAAGCCACAATGCTTCTTGGATAATGTCCTTTGGACAGATGAGATTAAGCTGGAGGTTTTGGACCAGTCACATCAGCTCTGTGTCCACAGATGCAAAAATGAAGCTTTCAAAGAAAATTAATGCCATACCTACTAAGAAACATGGAGGAGGCTCAATTATGTTTTGGGGGCTGCCTTGTTGCATCTACCAGGAGGTGCTTTGAGTCTGTGCAGTGAACAATGAATTCTCATTCTGGAGCGAAATGTACTGCTCATTGTCATAAACTGTCATAAAGCTCTGTCTTAGTTACAAGTCATGGATCCTTCAACAGGATAAGGAGCTAAAACACACAGCTAAAAAACACCCAAGAATGGATAAGAACAAAACATTGGGCTATTCTGAAGTGGCCTTCTGTGTGCCCTGATTTGAATCCTGAGGAACATCTATGAATAGAACTGGAACATGCAGTCTGGAGAAGACCCCCTTCAAATCTGACACAGCTGGAGCAGTTTGCTCAGGACGAGTGGGCCAAACAACCTGTGGACAGGTTCAGAAGTCTCATGGAGAGGTCCAGGAATCACTTGTGTGCAGTGACTGCAAACTCTAAAGGTAGGGCAAGAAAATATTAGGTTAAGGGTTCCATCATTTTTGTCCATGACATTTTAATTAGTGGTATTATTTGAAATATTCTGTTAAATCAAAACTCAAAGCAAAGTCTGATTTATGCTATATACAGAATAAACAATGATGGGTGCGGATTACTTTTGTCAGTTTCAAGTTGTTACAGAGGCAGTCGTGGCTTCCTCAAGTACATCAATCAATGATAACAAGGGTGTGTGAAACAGTGAGATTCTGGCACATTTTGAGACCGCATAGCACAATCAAGCAAATTTTTATTTTATTTTTTTTGTTTAAATATTATACCAAAGCATAAAACTATGTAAAGATTTATTTTTTTTTTTGTCCAATGCCTACTGATAATTGAAAAACACAATGCACTATGTAAATCATGCACTCTGTGGATTTATTCTTGTCCAAGGAGCTTTTTGCTGAACAGGCCCAGCGCTGTCATTAGAGAGGAGAAAGAAATGATTTAGCATTTACATGCATTCTAATTAAAATGTCTTTACTAGTTATTTTAAATTTACTGATGTATTATGTATTTAATCAGATGCTATCTTTTTCATGGCCTGGAGTACTGGTTATAGAGTAAAACAAATGAGCTTATGGATAGCTCAGTATGTCAGATCACTTTTTTGTTAGGACATTACTAAAATGTCTTGTATTTCAAAATGTGGAGTATTTCTTCAATATGTTAGCTTCTAAACATGAGTTAACACGTAGTAGGTGACATACAGAATGATGCCATCTTAAACTGTCATCGTGTCTGCAGGGCCAGATTTGAGCATAATAGTGAATAACACTTGTAAATAGAGAATGGTAAGATTCAGAAATAAGAATGAAAAATCAGTGCCATGTCACAAAACAGAATATTTTACATTTACAGTAGTTATTTTTTTTCTTATTAGCCATGTTTTTGATAACATTTATTTTTTGCATAAGTAACTTAAAAAATGTAGAACCACATCTCTGTGAATATCTCTTAACGATTAGGGTCTATCACCAAAGTTCAAATGGAAAATGTGTCATTCATTTGCAGCAATTTGCAGAAGATCTAACCCAGAGAAGGCCTGTAAAATACTTTAAACGATTTAAACTGGATGATGGTCTGGCGAAGATTATGTGTAAAGGAGAGGATACAGTATATAGGTAAGCTTTGACACAGACAAGGACATGTCCAAGACTGCAGTAGACTGTGCCCAGGTGAGAACAATCAGACGTATTTTGGAAGTGTAGGTGGACACAAGAAGTGTGGGTGAACGTGAAAGGATTATTGGTAATGGTAACAGATTCCATTTTTTTTTTGTTGTATCGGTTAATTTTGAAAGGGATTTTGGAAAATAAGTTTGCAAAGAAAATAAAGAGGTATACTGAGAAGTGGGGTTTTGCAGCAGCTTAGGAGACATGTAAATGCTTGTGGCTATTAGGGAATGGAGAATAATTTAGTCGACTAGATTTACCGTAATGCACTCCTCTCAGGACTACCCAAGAAAGACATCAATCGACTGCAATGAGTGCAGAATGCAGCTGTCAAAATCTTAACTAGGAAAAGAAAATCCGAGCACATCACCCCAGTTCTGATGTCACTACACTGGTTACCTGTGCCATTTAGAACTGACTTTAAAATACTGCTTATGGCTTAAAAAGCCTTAAATAATCTGCTGCACATCGTCGCCTAATTCTTCCATGTGAACCCTGAATACAATGAGGACTGATTGAGATCATTTATGTGAGGTAGAATGCCTAGTGGGGGCTGGCTGGTCTTGTGGCCTCAGAACCCCTGCAGATTTTATTTTTTTTCTCCAGCCGACTGGAGTTTTTTAAAATTTTCTTTAGCCATTGGACATTACTTTATTCTTTGTTACTAAGCATTGCCTAATCTTATTTTGAATTTTATCTTTTTTCTTTCCTTCATCTTGTAAAACACTTTGTGCTCCATCATTTTATTAAAATAAGCTATAGAAATATATGTTGTTATTGTTGTTATAATGGGAGTTTATTTTAAACGAAAACATATACTGTATGAGTAGTATGGATGTTCAGTGCTTTAGAGGGATGAGAGCTTCGGTCAGGAGATGGAAATGGAAAATTAATGTGTTTGTTATATGGTAAAATGGTACTGTTGTGGATTGTATTTTGTAATGTGTAAATAAAAATATATTTTAAAAAAAAAAAAAAATATATATATATATATGGACATGTCAGTAGGCATTGTGCCCTAGGAACCAAGTTACCTGAACTATTCTATAACGTTTCCGTAATTATTTAACACTTTGACACTCATCTTTTAATCAAAAAATAAGTCATTACAATAGCAATTAACGAATTACGGTATTTGAGGGTTCCTCTAGAAGGTCTCTTTCTCTTGCACGATTTGGCTCAAAAACTAATCAGCACATCGTCATCTCATAACAGGCTTAAGTTTTGAGTTTGGTATTTTTCCATCCAGCCGTTTTAGCTCTAGACCATCCTCAAGAAGAAACTGTGACGCACACCCATCATCAAGATATCGATGTTTTTGGTATCAGTGGATCTTTAAATATCAAGATGGGCCATGTCTTTTCAAACAACTGAAAATCGATGGGCATATCAAATTACGTGACTGTGGGATGACATTCGAGCACAGTTGTGCTCTCCATTTTGTCTGACAAGTAGTGGATAATAGCTGTTACTTTAAATTATGGTCAACAAGAACACAGGGACACAGCTGGAACCTTGTTAAGAGTAAATTTCCCGCAAACATTAGGACATTTTTCTTCACACAGAAAACCACATACACATAGAATAAATGACCAAGTAGTGTAGTAGGCAAGAAATATTTAAGGACCTTTCAAAACTCAGCTTGATGTTATTTTGGAAGAATTAAGTGGATAGGACTAGTGAGATTCATTGGACTAAATAGCCTGTTCTTTTTTAGATTGTTTTAATGTACTTATAATTCATTTCCTATTCCATAAATCTTCTCTTGCCTTTATGCTGTCCAAGTCCCTCTGTAACAACTAAGCTTGACATTATCTGGTCTTCCACCTAATTTAGTATCATCTTCAGACTTCACCAGCTTTTTAATCATATTCTTGTCCAAATCATTTATGTAAATTAAAAAGAGCAGCTGCCTCAAGACTGACCACTGAGGGACACCACTTTCAACCTCAGCTAATTCCGACAAGGTTCCTTGCACCAGTACTCTTTGTTTCTTGTGTCCAAGCCAAATTTGTACCCATCTAGATAATGCACTCTAAATTTCCATTTCTTTTACTTTCACGTGACACCTAATCAGAAGCCTTTTGAAAGTCAAGAACAAATAATATAATATTCACTTCTCTGATCATATTTTTTGTTACTTCCTCATAGAATTCTAGTATATAAGTGAAACGTGACCTACCCTGTCTGAATCCATGTTGAGTATTTGCTAAAACTCCTACTACTGGACACCTCCTTTTCCTTAATAATTGCTTTCATTAATTTACTTGTGACACATTAAGCTCATTGGCCTGTGGTTACTTAGATCTTTCCATTTAGCCTCCAGGAATTTCACCAATTTGCAGAGGTTTTCAAAAAAAAATCATGTCAAGGGTTTACATTTTTACTCACTGGCCTCCTTATCCAGTTAAGGAGAAATGTTTTCTGGTCCTGGTGATTTATTAGATTCCAGCCTATTTAATTCAAGCAGCACTTCTCTCTCTACTATTTGTAAATCGCTAAGGACCTCCTCTGTAGTTCTTAGTAGTTTTAGATGGTTATCGATGTTTTCACCCCTCTAAACTTAAGAAAAATGGAAATTTAACTTATTGATCAAGAAGGGGAAACTCAGATGTCTTGACTATGAGAGGATGTGAGAGAGTAGAGCCATTTTAAATAATAATGTATGGTATGCAAGACAAACAATGAAAGAATGAAAGAAGCAGCCTGAGGTGCCTTCCAGACACAGAGGAAGAGTGCAGGAGGATATGAGTCAGAAGATGGAGGTTAATTGCCAGACACAAGAGTAACTGGCAGACATTTGTTAAGCAGACCAAGGTTCTTCAAAGACCATAGGGTCATGGAGTTAGTTACTTAATGAATGTCAAAACATAATAATAATACATTTTATTTATTCCTAGGTGCCTTTCTAAACACTCAAGGACACCGAACAATGGATGAAACACACATTATAAACAAAACTAAAATATAAAATTTAAAATCAGACAGAGCAATTGTAGTCAAAGAGAAAAAGCAGTCTTAAACAAATGAGTTTTATGTTTGGATTTGAAAAGTGAGAATGATTCAATATTTCTAAGCTCAGATGGTAGTGAGTTCCATAGCTGGGGAGCAGAGTAACTGAATGCTGTGCTCCCCGTGGTGCTAAGACAGATGAAGGGGACAGTCAAGTGGATGGAGGAAGAGGATCTAAGGGTGCGGGAGGGAATGGCAACATGGAGGAGGTCAGACAAATATGGAGGGGCGAGGGTGTGGAGAGCCTTAAAAGTTAACAGAAGAATTTTGAATTGAATGTGTAACTTAACTGGAAGCCAGTGACGCTGCTGCAAGACGTGAGGGATATGGTGAGTAGAGGGGTTTCCAGTAATGATGAGGGCAGGCAGGTGAATTCTGGACCAGTTGAAGGTTATAAAGAGATTTGTGAGAAAGACCAAAAAAAAGGGAGTTACAATAATCCAGACAAGAAGTGACAAGGCCAGGAACAAGGATAGCAGTGGTGTGGGGAGTGAGGGACGGGGGGCGAATACGATTAATGCTACGCAGGTGGAAATAAACAGTCTGGGAGATGTTACTGATGTGGGACTGAAAAGAGAAAGTACCTTCAAGGATGACACCCAGACTCTTAACCTGTGGGGAAAAGGGAGACAGAGGAATTAACAATAACAAATGAAAAATGTTCAGTTTTGGATAATGTTGATTTTGTACCAATGAGGAGAACCTCAGTTTTGTCACTATTTCATTTAAGAAAATTTGAAGAAAACCAGGATTTGATTTCTGCTATGCAATCAATAAGTGAGGAGGGTGGAAAGGAAAAAGTAGGTTTGTTAGTGAGGTAGAGCTGGGTGTCATCAGCGTAATGGTGGGAGGTAATGTTATATTTACAAAAGATATTGCCAAGGGGAAGGAGGTAAATATTGAAAAGGACAGAGCCATGGGGCACACCTGAAGTAACAGTGGTGAGGTGGGATGTGAAAGTTTTAAGCTGAACAAATTGAGTGACAGATGCTGTATTTCAGAATATTCTAGAATTATTATTTAAAATTGTAGGGTTTTTGTTGCCTTACAATTTAAAAAAATAAAATAAATATGTATATTTACTAATCTGGTAATTTCATCCAAAGTAGCTTACAAAATGTGGTCATTATCACACACCCTGAAGCAATGTTACATCAAAGAATTTAGTGCTGCTTGTAGTACTTTCTTTGTGTTGTTTTCCTCTTGTCTCCATGTTTATGTAATTTCCGCACATAGTCCAAAGACATTCAGTCATGCAGGTTGATTGGCAATTCCAAACTGGCACTATGAGATTTAAACTGATTGTGAGTATGAGTGTGTCCTGTGGCAGACCTGGTTGTACTCGTCTTTGTGCTTCTAGTTGCAGGGATCCCTGATCTCCAAGCTCCATAGTGTCAACTCCCACTTGGACAAAACCGGCATCACAGTCAGGATCATGTTCTTTGAATCTTCTAGTGCCTTAAATACCACTCTGCCTCATCAATTAGGGAAAACACTCAAGATTTTGAATCTTGATGCCTCCACAATCTTCTGGATCATGGACTACCTGACCAACGGACAGCTGTTTGTGAGGCTGAGGTACTATGTGTCAGAAATGTTGGTGTGTAATTCTGGAGCACCTCAAGTTGAACTATCCTGTTTTCCTTCCTTGTCACTCTCTACAAAAATGACTTCCAGCACAATACAATGCACCATTAAAATAATAAAAATAATAATAATACAGCACAAAATAAAACAGTACAATACAGCTTGCCACCTACAGAAATTTTCAGATGACTCCTCCATCATAGGCTGCATTAATAATGGAGACCAGTGAGAGTACAGGAAAGTCGGGAGGATTTTGTGTTTTGGTGCAGGGAAAACAACCTGCACCTCAAAATCAGCAAGACAAAAGAGCTGTTGGTGGACTTCCAAAAAGCCTCTGAGACCAATCACCATCCAGGGGGAGGATGTGGATGTGGTGCAAAGCTGCAAGTACCTGGGGGTTCACATAAACAACAAACTGAACTGGTCTGATAACACAGTGCCACTGTACCAGTAGGGCCAGAGCAGACTGGACTTGCTAAAGAAATGCAGGATTTTTGATGTGTGCAACAAGATGCTGGAAATGTTCTACAAGACCATACAACAACATTTATTTCTATAGCATGTTTCCATACAAATGATGTAGCTCAAAGTGTTTTACAAGATGAAGAAAGAAAAAAAGAAAAATATAAGATTAAGATTAGGCAACAAAAGAATAAAGTAAGGTTCAATGGCTAGGAGTACAGAAACAAAACCAAAATCTGCAGGGGTTCCAAGGCCACGAGACCACCCAGCACCCACTGGGCATAAAGCAGTATAGTAGCCATAGCAGCCAGTGTGGTGTTTTATGCTGATGTCTCCTGGGGAGGCAACCTGAGCTCAAAAGCAGCCTATCAGGAAAGTCTGCTCCATCACAGGGCGAACCCTGGACACACTGGAAGCTGCTGTGAAAAGGAGGATGGTGGCAAAATTGGATGACATCATGAAAAATTCCCTCCATCCCCTCCAGGAGGCGCTCTCTCTGACCACTTTTAATCAGAGGCTCATTCCACTACTGTGTGCTAAAAAGTGCTTCTGGGGGACTTTTCTGCCTTCTGTTATCAGGAATTCCAAGGCTTCCTCCCTTATTTTGAAATATCTGCACAATATACCCTTGTGTTTATTTGTTGCATTTTTTTTGTTCATTGATTGGTTGATTGTATTATTTATCATGTGACTTTATTAATTTTTTGCTGTTGTTTGTGTTGCTGTATGCATCTAAATTTTCCCTTGAAAACTTCAGTGATCTGGGAGTTTCCAGCATGTTTCATGTAGAAGATGTTATGGTCTGAAACCAAACCTACAGCTTTGTCTGGCACATTCACCTACTGGCCGCACAATTTTAATTTTGGAATTTTCAAGGAAGAAATGCAGTGGTGAGGCTTAAATTCTGGAGGTTTGATGCTTTCACAGTTGTTTCCAGTTCTGGTTCAGAGCTGATTCCCTTGCTATTTGCAGTTGTTGTGAAGATTGTTCATTATTCCATGACCATGTTGGTATTCTCTAAGTACACTACTTTATTTTCCACTAAGGTGTGTGTTCAAACTGACTGTGACTTGTCAACTGTCCAGATGTGAGTTGGTTCTGAGATGAGCTGCTGTCTTTTCAGCGCTGCTTTCTCTCCATTTCTGTCTAGCAAGGCTCCTTCTCCATGAGGCCCTATAATAAGAAACATGAGTCCAAAAATAGATGAATGTTTTAAAGACAGGAGATTTAGCATTTCTCTTGACTGTCATCTGACAGCCCCCCCACATAGCCCCTCTGCACCACACATTGGCTCAAACTGTCCTTTAAAACAGTTTACTCAGAAGTTGTCACATTGATGTTACTTGGTTAATAAATAGAATGTGCAGCATAAAAGGAAATGTAAATTGCGTTGAGCAAAATCAAAGACATACAAGTTAAATATATCGATTTGCATAAACCAGCGTGACATTTGACTAATTATATCAGCTAATGGGAAGCTGGACAGCAGGACTGCATCATGCAATGCAAATTACTTTATTTATTAGAATAAATTCAAGGCTAAGCATAGACACCCTGTAACTTCCAGTCAGAGCACACAGGTTAAAAGAACTTTTAGTTAGGAGAGCCAGTCAGTCATGTTCAGTGCTGCTAGGATGTCATTCAGTTCACCCCATGAAATTCATTGAAAACAACTTTTTATTAAAACATAAAACACCAAACCATTTGACATTTCTAATGAATGTTATGTAGTACAATGAAAATTTAACTTTGGTATCTCCACAGGATAATGACTGTGAAATTATACCAACATAAAGACACATACAAACATACAATAAAAATACAGCATACATGTAATGCCACATATACTGTATATACACTGTGTGCACAATTATTAGGCAAGTTGTATTTTTAAGGATTAATTTTAATATGGAACAAACACAGTGCTATCAGTCAATCCAAAATGTTAATAAACCTGAAACCTGAATGTTTCACAACGGAAATGTGAGTGTGAACATCATCAGGGGAATACATATGTGCGCACAATTATTAGGCAACTATTAGTGTGCAGATTTATTATGCAACTAAAGGAAAAATGAAAAATTTTCCCATCTCACTTGTTTATTTTCATCTGTTATAGTGAGAATAATAAACAAACACCTCAAAATTTACAAATAAACATCTCTGACATTTCAAAAAAAATCAATCAATCAATCAATGACCAATATAGCCACCCTTCTTTCCAATAACAGTCATAAGCCTTTCCATTCATGGAGTCTGTCAGTTTCTTGATCTGTTGACGATCAGCTTTTTGTGGAGCAGTGACTACAGCCTCCCAGACACTCTTCAGAGAGGTGTATTGTTTTTCTCCCCCGTGAATCTAGCGTTTAAGAAGTGCCCACAAGTTCTCGACTGGGTTTAGGTCAGATGAGGAAGGGGGGCCATGTCATTCATCTTTAAGGCCACGCAGTGGAGAACTTCGATGCAAGTGATGGAGCATTGGCCTGCATAAAAATCATGGTCTTTTTCCTGTATCACTGTTTGAAGAAAGTGTCTTCGAAAAACTGGCAGTAGGTTTGGGAGTTGATTTTGAGTTCATCTTCAATGCAAAAAGGTCCAACTAGCTCATCTTTAAAAATACCAGCTCATACCAGTACCCCACCTCCACGTTGGAGTGGAGCTCTGTGTCCATTACTGATCCACAGGTCCATCCATCTGGTCCATCAAGAGTCACTCTCATCTCATCGGTCCATAAAACCTTTGAAAAAAATCTGTCTTCAGATATTTCTTGGCCCAGTTTTGACGTTTCAACTTATGTTTCTTGTTCAGTGGTGGTTGGGTTTCAGCCCTCCTTACCTTGGCCATGTCTTTGAGCACTGAACACCTTGTACTTCTGGGCACTCCAGGTAGGTTGCAGCTCTGGAATATGAAAGTACTGGAGGATAATGGGTTCCTGGTAGCTTCACCTTTGATTCTTCTCAAATCTTTGGCAGCTAATTTGCATCTTTTGTTCTCAACACGTTTCTTGCGACCCTGTTGACTATTTGCAACAAAATGTTTGATGGTTCTGTGATCACACACCAATATCTTAGCAATTCCAAAAGTGCTGCATCCCTCTGAAAGACTTTTTACAATTTTTGACTTTTCAGAGTCAGTTAAATCTCTTTTGGCCCGTTTTGCCCGAGGAAAACTAGCTGCCTAATAATTCTGCACACCTTGATATAGGGTGTTGATCTCCTTAGGCCACACCCTCCCTCATTACACAAATACACATCACCTGACGTGCTTAAATCCAATAACATACAGCTTGGAGTTGGAATATACGCATTAAAAATGATGATATGGTCAAAATACTCACTTGCCTAATAATTGTGCACACAGTGTATATATATATATATATATATATATATATATATATATATATATATATATATATATATATATATATATATATATATTTAAAAGAGTATAATGTGCGAAGACTGAAGTCCAAATATCAGATAAACACTTTCACAAATCATACAAGTATAACAAAACAAGTGCATGTTTAATTAAGAATATAACCTAAGAAAAAGAAATCGGGTTAGGGTATGATGATGACACGACTTCTTGGATGGTGCAGCGATAAGAACCACTGATTTGTAATCAAGAGGTCACAGTTTCGATCCTGGCCACTTCTTAGAATTAACATTTTAAGTAGTGAGCTGCTCTTATTGCTACTATTATATGATAAAAACATACATTAAATTTGAGTCTTTAACAGCTGGTGTAAATGTATGGTACTTGTAAGGTTAGGGTTTGTTATTCTTTTATTAGTTTTATTTTCTCACTCACGTTCACGCTCCCCCCGATCTGACACTGCTGTTTTCAAATAAAGACGTGCTATATCAGAGGTGAACTCAGATGAGGATGAGGGTTCTACATCGCAGAAAGACAACAGAAGCCTTCTCTGCAAGAAATGCTCACTAACGTATAAGAACAACGTACCTGCACCAGGCGTAAAGGTGAAAGATGGCACCGTTTGGATGCAGCAAGAGGTCCAACGTCATCCTGCCAGTCAGTCTGTCCCACACGCATGTCCTTCAATGAAACAGCAGGGCTTACAGAGCTCGCCAAGGTATCATGCAAAGTTCTGTTTGTGATTATTTTTCTTGATGGTCTTTATATGAAAAACATTTATATGTTACTTGTATAAAAGCCAGAACAAATGTTGTTTACCTACATTTATTTACTTATCTTCCTACAGCGTAAGGTCACAAGTATACTTCAGAGCTTCCTCCAAAAGTGTAGAAATGACACTTTATCTACATGGTCCACCCATTTCAGGGCACCATGATGTTTGAGACAATTGGCATCACAGCTGGTTGTGATTCCTCAGGTGAGTTTCATCACTTCGTAAGATACCTCGGCCTGCTTCTACCCTTTGGAGTCTGTAGTTGCCATTTTTCAACATGAGGACAAGAGCTGTGCCAATGAAGCCATCATGATGCTGAAAAACAAGAATAAACCTAATAAAGACATCAATAAAATCTTAGGATGACCAAAATCAACTGTCTGGAATATCGTGAAGAAGAAAGAACACAGTGGTGAGCTCAGTAATCACAAAGGGACTGGTAGGCCAAAGAAGACCTTCACTGCTGATGACAGAAAACTCCTCACTACGGTAAAGAAAAAGCCCCAAATGCCTGCCTGACAGATCAGAAACAATCTTCAGGGGATCGATGTATGTGTGTCAGAGACGACTATCAGCAGAAGACTGAAACACAGAGGCTACACAGCACGATGCCTACCACTAGTCAGCCTCAAAAACAGAATGGCCAGATTACAGTTTGTGAAAAAGGACTTCAAGGAGAATTCTGGGAAAAAGGTCTTGTGGAGAGATGAAACAAAGATGAGCCTGATCAGAGTGATGGCAAGAGCAAAGTGTGGAGAAGAAAAGGAACTGCCCAAAATTCACAGCATACCACCCCCACCTGTTAAACTTGGTGCTGGGGGCATTATAGCTTAGGCATGTATGTCTGTCACAGATCCTGGCACACTTCTCTTCATTGATGATGAGACTGCTGAAAGCAGTGGCACAATGAATTCTGA
This sequence comes from Polypterus senegalus, assembly GCF_016835505.1. Classification (NCBI taxonomy): domain Eukaryota; kingdom Metazoa; phylum Chordata; class Cladistia; order Polypteriformes; family Polypteridae; genus Polypterus; species Polypterus senegalus. The sequence continues at coordinate 15,429,202 of NC_053158.1, forward strand.
AGTTCACAGAAACATCTGATCTGCTCAAGTTCCAGTATATGTCTCCAAATTCATTAGACTGCACTTCATCTTGCAATAACATAATGAGCCAAACACACTGCTTAAGGTAACACAGGAGATTGTCAAAGGTAACAAGAAGATTCTTGAATGGCCAAGCCAATCACCTGTTTTAAATCCAATTGAGCAGGCCTTCCATATGCTGAAGAGACAACGCAAAAGAACCCCCTGAAACAAGCAGTAGCTGAAGATGGCTGCAATAGAGACTTGGCAGAACATCACCAGAGAAGACCCTCAGTACCTGTTGATGTCTATAAATTGCAGACTCCAAGCAGTCTTTTGCATTCAATTGATATGCGACAAAGAACTAAATATGACGGCTTTAATAGACCTGCCATTGCTGTGTCCCAAATGTTATGTTGCTCTGAAATGTGTAGGACCGTGTAGAAAAAGTGTTGTTATTTTTACAGAAATTTATGCAAATCCCCTTAAATGAAAGCCTGCAATGTGCAATTGAACTGAGGAGAAATCAAGAAAAACATGTCTTTGTCCAAAACATTATGTAGGATGCTGTATATATTTGTACATATATAAAGGTAATATAACGGAGCTTCAGATTGTGGCTTTTCTCACCATGCTTAACAGCACATTAGAAGGACCTGCATGACTAGAATATTCTATTGGACGGCAACTATCCAACACTGCAGATAACTTTTTACAAAATAACTGAAGCAGAAAATTTAGGCTGGCACCTGGGGTAAGCTTCTTCAAACGAGAGAGCTGGCTGGAGCCCTTCAAGGAGTTTTTGTGGAGGAGAGCCTTCAAAGGTAAAATGCTGGCAAAGAATATAAGGCCTTTGTTGCTGGAGGCATGTGGTTCACTTGTAGTCTGCTAAACCATCCCACTGTCTCTGAACCAGAGCTGCTCAAAAAGGGCACAGAACAACTTACAACATAAACTGAGCAAAGGGCATAGGAATTCACATTTTAGGTTACTTTAAGCAAAACAAAAATGATTTCTATATAAATTTCAATTACACCCAAGCTTTATTCTAAATTTGGTCTCCTAGCTCTTCATTCCCTTCACAGTTTTACATTCCTTTCTAGACATTAACAATAAAATGCATGAAATTTAATTATTCACTCAATAACACGTTTTGTTTATTTGCATCACAGAGATTTTAATGCAGACGCACCTTCTGTCTTACAATGCTTGGGCTTCATGGTATCTGATGGGCTTATGTTCTGGATGGAGATTCCATGCTCTCCTTGTGTTTGTGTTTCTTTTACCTGTCATCCAAAACAGTGCCATTCATTGGTTAGTACCTATAAACTGACCTTTCATAAGTCACTTCAGAAGAACAGCACTTGATGTTTCACCATTCATCTGACGGGAGCAGACTGTAACTGGAAAGGCATCACTCAGCGTCCCACTACTCTCCACTTCATGTCCTTACATGGAGTACATTTACATGCATTTTAATAACCAGGCTATTCACAGAAATTTGATTTCAAACATGCCATGGACAACCTTATTCTGCTTAGAGAAACTGGAAGACTGGTCTCTGAGACATCGGGATAACACAAGTAGATTTCTCTGCGAGTAATCTGGTTATGTAATCTTGTAAACCCTTAAATGGGTTACAGTTAAGGACTTTTCAGCCTCTACATTGTCATGACTACCGCTCTTTGATAAATCTATGTTGATGAGATGAATGTACGACGTGAGACATAAAAATAACCAGACTGGGCTTGGGGCTTTCCTAGAAAATCGTCTGGAGGTGAGCCGAACGTGAATTATAGAACTATATCCCCTCATACATGTCCTCTCAAACTGCCTACCGGCTAGGTATACCCTGTGAATAGCCCAGTCAGTATTCGCACAACAATCGCTACATGAGTTGCCGCTATAATGTCGGGTGAAAAAATCAAATAGCGAATTAACATCAAATGTCACGCGAAACTGAACAAAATGGCCACAGAAACTTATGAAATGATAAAAACAGTGTGATAACAGTTTGTCTCGCACAGAGGTTTTTGAGTGGCACAAACGTTTCAAGGAAAAACAAGAAAATGTGGAAGACATTCAACGCCCAGGTCATCTATACTCATCTTGGATGGATGAAAACATCAAAACGGTAAATCAGATTATTCAAAATGATGTTACTGCTTTTTCTGTAAAGTAGTTTTTGACTGACAAAAATATTCTTGTCCTCAATCATCCTCCCTATTCGCCCGCTTTAGCTCCTTGTGATTTTTACTTGTTCCTGAAAATCAAAAGTGACCTGAAGGGAACACATTTTTCTTCAGTGGATGGAGTGAAGACTGAAACAGCAAGCCTGTTGAAGAGCCTTTTAAGCAAGAAGGCTTCCAGCACAATTTCAATCAATGGAAGATACGTATGGAGTGATATAGAGAATGGGAGGGGGTGTATATAGAAGGTGACAATGTTTAGAATGCTGTAATTCAATCAATATATTTTTTTTACCAATCCGGTTATTTTTGTGTCTCACCTCGTACATTGCTTACCTCAGCCATACAGTCTCGGCAGTCGTATCTGGGGTAAAGCGTTAAAAGTGACGTGCATTACAAAGTCCAATTACTTTATAAAGTAAACAGTAAACTAATGCAATACTTATTGTATTAAAGTAAAAATACCTGCATCATTATTATCCCAGCAGCACTGGGTATACAGCAAGAAACACACGTACTGATACAATGCAGTCCCACAGCCAATCAAAAAACAATGTGCTGTGTGCAATCCATTAATAAAAACCTATCAATAAAGTGTCACTGTAGGTCTAATCCATTTTGCCAGGTGCAAGAATGACAGGTCACAGAAGGATTAGAATTGAGACACCAACAAGGCGTGATACTGTAAGTGGTCCCGTGCTGATCTTAAATAAATAATACTTCCCTCAGACGATGCTTTTGGGCGCATGTCTGATCGAGAAGACATGTGCGAGTGGGTTTGTCAGGCAGGGGCCTCATTAATTCCTCAGAGTGTGCAGCACATTTACAGCTGTGCCCCGTGAGGTGCATTAGTATAAGAGGATCCTGCGCAGGACAAAGGTAGAGGAAAATAACAAGACAGAGAGAGCCTTTAAAACAGCACTGTGGAGAGAGGGAGAATGAAACAGGCAGTGTGCGTGCGAGGCAGTGCAGTTGTAGGCCTGCGAAAAGCAAAGGATCAGCAATCTAGGGTCAGATTGTCGGTGGTGTACTACCCCAAGGATCCGAAGTATGCCAGGGGTGCTAGAAGGAAAACAGGAGGACAACCGACCCTGAGTGGTCTGGATGGCGTAGTTTGGAGGCAGCTAAGATTGGGATCAGGTGGTGAGGACCGCAGCTGATTATGTCTCCGCCGGCTTGATAGTTGAACAGGGGTGATGGAATTGGAGAGGTGCTGGACTTATCCAACAGAATATGAAGGCTTTTGGTTTTAGGGATTATTTATTTATTAAAGATTTTTGAACACTGTTTTGATTTTTAATTGTTTGAATAAAAGTACTCAAGCACTTTTGCACCAACCCTTTGCTTTATGTGTTGTGTCCTCATCTGCTGGCTCATCCTTTTTATCAATGGTGGTGGGTCCCAGAGGCTCCTGAAAGGAACAGGTAGCATGCAGTCGAACTGCAACATCATGCTGGATCGTCCCGTTTAATTAAAAAAAGACCAGAGAAAGAAACTCCTCTTGTTGTTATATGGCCAGCCTTTATGAGAAGTATAAACAAAAGCTATTTGAAGAAATATGGGAGAGGGTCGCTCTGAACAGGCCCGCACCTAGGGGGGAGACAACCATGACACTTGTCAGGGGCCTGAGCTAGATAGGGGCCCACCCTTTAAGTGGTGTTTTAAAATATACGCACATATTTGAAACACAAAAGGGGCCCGAACTCTGTCAGCTGCCTGGGGCCCAGAATTTCCTAGGTGTGGGCCTGCTCTGAATGTAAATGACAACTCCTTCATGGAGCCAAGTTTCTTATAGTAGACAAACCAGAAGAGGTGGGGCTAAGTGCCCTCACTGGGCTGTTACTCAGAGCTCCGGGGAGAGAAGGAGAAGAGAATGTTAGCAACAGCCTCTTCTCTCAGCCCACTTAATTATTACATACCATGATCGAGCCGTTGAAGAGATCCTCTAATGCACATGTGTGACACTAGCTGTTTGCTATTGATGCATTGAAACAGTGTGATCGGGTGATGCAGCAGCCAGTGTTCATAATGCAAATCTTCAGGAGCTCAGGTCTGGGATATAAAAAGGGAACAACAGTATTTGAAGGACTACATGTATTTATAAAATACATTGTCCGTGTTTGTGGTTAGTTTCAGAAATGTTTATATATGGCCTTAGGATTTAATAACACATTTTGACCACTCAAATGTGCATTTTTTTATACAAAAGAAGAAAAAGTACCACAAATGTAATGCTCCATTTGTAATGCATTTCATTTTAAAATAAGTAGCAATATAAGATACTGTATATAATTAGAACTACATAACTATATAGATTATATAGTTACTTTTTTGTATGTAATGAGAAACTATAACTAACTTACTTTTAAAAGTAGCACTCCATGGACTGCTCAGGAAACACGGACTCCATGATTTTTTAGGTTCATGGCGGACCAATGATAACATTTAACTGCTTTTTGCTCAGTGTGGAAGAAAAAGAGAACCACATTAGACAATTATCAGATAGGAGGTCTCTGCATGGATTGATTCATGGCCTTAAGTCTTGAATTACCTTGTGAGTTTTGGGATGTCAATACCAGGGATTTGTGTCCCCATTTCCATATCCATTCCTCTTATGTCATAAATGACTGTTTTTGAAATAATAATCAAATCAGAATACACAATATTTGTTGACCAGAGAAATGATGAATTAGTTCTGACCTAATACTGGATGTTAAAAGGGATTGCTTCATGTGGCTTCATTGCACGAGACCACAAACTGTGTTCTCCTGAATTACTTTGCTTATCTATACAATAATAAAGCCTGCCTGGTTGCTTTAAATTAAAATATAAATATGAATGGTTTAACCTTTCACCTCTAGCAGAGGCATAGCAGCGGACCTGCATTATAGCAGGAATCCAACATTTCAACAATGTAAAACAAAGATTATATACTGCAGACAGAATTACATGACCATAACGTACAATTCATAGAGGAGTAATATTGATAAGGACAATAGAAATTCTACATCAGTTTAATGGCGTCGGAACGTGTTGTCAAAGGAGAATTCCTTAACACTAGAATTACCAGAGCCTACGAAAAAACTCGTAATTCCGTCCCACCTTAAACTGCTTCTTAAATCCCTTCACACCTCTCCGCCAGCGCCCTTTGTCTTCTAATTGTGCTGATAAAGAGAAGCTTGGAGCAGCCGGCTATTCCATCCCCCCACCAATTTAGAACGTGCACGAACTTCTCTCAGCTCATGCCTTGATTGAGTATCTGGGAGTGAAGTGGAGTTTTAGAGTGGAAATAATAGATCGTTGTTTGGAACACACGCATTTCATGTCTGTTCCGTTTCTACAGTAATCTGTGTCAACACATTGTTAAAACAGAAACGTTTTTTATATTCTAGTAGTAGATGACAAAATGTAGGCATAAACTATATAATGTATGAAGCCTTAAGTCCAAATAGCAAAGAAACATTTTCACAAGAGTAACACAATTGCGCTTTTATTCAAAAATATAACTGCAGAAACAAAAAGCCGCCTTAACATGCGACATTGAAAGAAGTTTATTGTGACTGACTCTGTGGTTCAATAGAATCACTTCCCGCTTGGGAATCAAAAGGTCACTAGTTCGATCCTGCGCCACTCCGTTTTGAGAAGTAAACTACTCTCATTCTTACTGTTTTAGAATAAAAGCATACATTTGATTTCAGTCTGTAACAGCCGGTGCAATTTATGATCCTTGTAAAGGTTAGCTTTTTTTTTATTCACTTTTCATTCTCTCAGTCGCGTTCAGACATACAACCCCATCTGACACGGCTGTTTTCGCTAAAGACGCGCTATAGCTCTGCAGTGTACCACGATGCACACTAACGCCCCCATGGTTCTGACACACAGACGCTGGCGAAGCTGCCTTCTTCGTATCTCACCGTCACTTGATTTTCTTTTTATTCAGTTTTATTGAGTGTTCCTGCCAGTCCCCGCATGTTGCTGTATGCTGGATATGTTCACATGTATTGTCTCTTTCTTTCAGGTGTGTAATAGAAACCACAGCATAGAGAGAAGTGTGTACACTGCTTCTTACAGGAAAAGGCGATGGAAAAAGTGCACTTTTGTTATACTTTTACACCAATATATGTTCCTGTGTTTGAACGACACGAGCAGATGGGGAGTGTCTGATGATTGCATATAGCGCCAAAGTTACTGGTCTTTACCATTCTTTCCTCTGCATGTCCTGGAGTACAAAAGAAACAGCATACAGCAACATGCGGGGACTGGCAGGAACACTCAATAAAACTGAATAAAAAGAAAAGCAAGTGACGGTGAGATACGAAGAAGGCAGCTTCGCCAGCGTCTGTGTGTCAGAACCGGGTGGGGGGTGCGTTAGTATGCAGTGTGGTACAACGCAGAGCTATATCGTGTCTGTATTCTGTTTCTTTTGTACTCCAGGGCACGCAGAGGAGAGAATAGTAAAGAGCAGTAAGTTCGGTGCTATATGCAATCATCAGACACTCCCCATCTGCCCGTTGTTTTGTTATACTTTTCAATACTTTTTATACTGCTCAAACGGGCATGCTCAAAAATACACGTGTAATGCCACGAAAAGTGCACGCAGACACTTCATTTCGCAAACAAAACAAGTGCACTTTTATTCAAAACTACCTGTATAACCGAAGAAAAAAGAAAGCAAGTTACAGTAGGCGATTGATACGACAGCTTGCATGGTGCAATGCTAAGAAGTGCAGATTTTCATTCCGTGCTATATAAAATCATCACATTCAAATATTAACAGTTCCCACACACCCAAGGACCGTCCTTCCTACATTTACGACACGTGTACTTGTTGCCCTGTACACACCTCTCTGTGCTATGGTTTCTATTACACTGAATGAGCACCTGGCATTGTACTTTCTTCCCTGGTGGAAGGTCCGCATCAGAGAATTTCCAGTTCCTGCATAAATTCACACCCGATCTGACGCTGTTCGTTTTCAAATAATATTGCATTAGTGCGATTATATTTTCACATATATTGTCTCTTTCTTTCAGGTGTGTAATAGAAACCACAGCATAGAGAGAAGTGTGTACATTGCTTCTTACAGGAAAAGGCGATGGAAAAAGTGCACTTGAATAAAAGTGCACTTTTGTTATACTTTTACACCAATATATGTTCCTGTGTTTGAGCGACACGGGCAGATGGGGAGTGTCTGATGATTGCATATAGCGCCGAAGTTACTGGTCTTTACCATTCTTTCCTCTGCATGTCCTGGAGTACAAATGAAACAGCATACAGCAACATGCGGGACTGGCAGGAACACTCAATAAAACTGAATAAAAAGAAAAGCAAGTGACGGTGAGATACGAAGAAGGCAGCTTCGCCAGCGTTTGTGTGGAATCGGGGGGTTTGGCGTTAGTATGCATCGTGGTACACTGCAGAGCTATAGCGCGTCTTTTGTGAAAACAGCCGTGTCAGATGTGGTTGTATGGATTGATTCTGAACGACTGAGAGAATGAAAAGTGAATTAAAAAAAAAGCTAACCTTTACAAGGATCATAAATTGCACCGGCTGTTACAGACTGAAATCAAATGTATGCTTTTATTCTAAAACAGTAAGACTAAGAGCAGTTTACTTCTCAAAGGAGGGCACAGGATCGAACTCGTGACCTCTTGATTCCCAAGCGGGGACTGAGTCTATTGAACCACAGAGTCAGTCACAATAAACTGTTTTCAATGTCGCATGTTAAGGCGGCTTTTGTTTCTGCAGTTATATTTTGAATAAAAGCGCAATTGTGTTATTCTTGTGAAAATGTTTCTTTGCTATTTGGACTTAAGGCTTCATACATTATATAGTTTATGCCTACATTTTGTCATTTACTACTAGAATATAAAAAATGTTTCTGTTTTAACAATGTGTTGACACAGATTACTGTAGAAACGGAACAGACATGAAATGCGTGTGTTCCAAACAACGATCTATTATTTCCACTCTAAAACTCCACTTCACTCCCAGATACTCAATCAAGGCATGAGCTGAGAGAAGTTCGTGCACGTTCTAAATTGGTGGGGGGATGGAATAGTCGGCTGCTCCTAGCTTCTCTTTATCAGCACATTTAGAAGACAAAGGGCGCTGGCGGAGAGGTGTGAAGGGATTTAAGAAGCAGTTTAAGGTGGGACGGAATTACGAGTTTTTTCGTAGGCTCTGGTAATTCTAGTGTTAAGGGGACAAGTGCAGAAACATGGCTAAAGTTCAGTCAGTTCATTTTTTGTAGTGGACTCTCATCAAGTTCTCAACGCAACCCAAGAAGGATTAAAGCAAATGGGATGAACTCAACCACAATCTGGAGGGCCACAGCAGAGGGTCTGAATACTTATAGGAATGAGCGGTTTTAGTTTTTGGTTTTTTAATAAATTTGCAAACCTTTCTGAAAACATGCTTTAACTTTGTCATTATGGGTTATGGAGTGTAGATTGTTAGTCAAAAATGGCAAATTTATCAATTTAAAATTAAATCTTACAATACGATAAAGTGTGCAGAAAGTGAAGGGGTTTAAATACTTTCTGAATCCACTATACAGTAATACTTTGCAATTCGCAGGGTGAATGCTAAAATCGGCAAATACACTTTTGGCCTGTGATTCCTGCATATTAACTCTTTCAGTGCTGATGTCGACTTTTGCCAAAAGGAGGAGTTGACAATGGTAATCAACCGTAAACTTTGACAAAACCAACCATTCTGTTTTAGTTGGACTCTCGTTGCTAAAAGGAAAGTTAGATTCATTGGTTTGACTGAGATTTCCTGCTCTCGTGTGAGTAGCAAGGTGCAAACAATGGCAAAAATGGCACTGACATTTGGCAAGAGATCAAAGTGAACACTCCGTGGACAACATTTTGCCTGTTATCTCTGAACTGGACTATGACTTGTCGAACTTAGATTTTGATACAAGTGACTGAAAATGAATGTTAGGTTCCAACTTCAGCTGATTGGTCCCCAGCTAATCGTTGTACTGACAACGTTCGCCAGGGAGGACTTCCACTTAACAATGATAACAGGTAGAAACCAGATTGCAATGCACTGTGACTTTGACCCAGCCACGCAAAGAGAGCCTGGCAGCAAGCCTGACACATATTCTTGGCAAACTGGCTGCTACAGCATGCAGCAACAGATGTTTTAGATTGATTTCTGTGTGAAACCATTGCTTTTCAGAAACTGTTTTTTGGAAAAAATATTCAGCCCTCAAAGAGTTAAAAGTTTATTGCACTAAATAAGATGAAAAAAATTGTGAGAAATGTGGGATGGAATGATTATTACGCAATCAAATCCCATGTGTGAGGCTGACTGCCGAGACAAAGATGTGTGGCATCCCCCAAAGTGCTTAGTTCAGCAGTTCTTTAGTGAACTGTAACTTTTTACAAAATTTGACTTATTCTAATAAATCTGTTTGTATATTTATAGTAGTAAATGACAAAAATGATTAATATTTCAATTACAAAAGAAATCCAACAAATCACATAGCACAAAACGACTAAAGATAAGCACTCAAGACCCAGCCTGGCTTCATGGATGCAGTTCATGGTGGTGTAATTATGAAATGAAATCCCTTGTGAACAGCCTTCTGAATGTTATGTATTTTTTGTCCTACCATGACACTGATGTATGTGAAGATCTGTAGAAATCTTCCAACCCAGATGAATTCCCACAAAGAAGCTGGTACAAGAGCAGCCAGAGAAAACTGTAATCTGATGGGTGTAATTGTACTGTATATCCAGTTGTAAAGGGTTGAAACAAAAATACATCACCGACTGCCATCCTGCCAGCTTGTTTTGTCTCACTTTTAAAACCAATGCCCTCATCTTTCACCAAGTAGCTATCACAGCAACCACCGAAGCTGGCTAATGCCACACTACTCCCGAGGCTGCTGGGATTTGCAGTCCATTTAAGCAGCAAGGTTAGAGTGTTGTCTATGGTTTTCCACAATAAGTTGCAAAACACAGAAAATAATTTCCTGTAATTATTAATAACAATTCTGAGAATGGACAATCAGGAATCATAAACCTACGAATCACAAAGGCTAATTCGTATTTTTAACTTAGTTAAAACAAAGTCAAAATAAAAACTAGATAACAAAAAAATCTAGAATTAACAAAGAGAAAAGAACTAAAATGTAACCCTATTATAATAGTGTTAAACTTTAAGTGCACAGGAGTACAACAATCCATAATGAACCTAGTAAGTCACCCTTTGTGAGAAAAGACATTTCTTTTCCCAACAATTATTTTTTTTGGATAAGAAATATATATACATAATTTGTTTGACACAGGCCCTTTTTGTGAAGGAAAATAACATCTTACAATGAGCAGAAGGCACATGCTACTACATTTTAGAACAAACCCAAAGTGCTTTGAGCATAAAAAATACGCAATACAGCAATCAGACGCAACGTTAAAACCTACCTATTATTGTGTAGGTCCCCACCATACCACCAAAACAGCTCTGACCCATTGAGACATGGACTGGACAAGACCTTTGAAGGTGTCATGTGGTATCTGGCAGCAGATCCTTTAAGTCCTGTAAGCTGCGAGGATAGACCTTCATGGATTGGACTTGCTTTTCCAGCAGATCCCACAGCTGCTTCATCAGATTGAGATCTGAGGAATTAGTAGGCCAAGTCAACACATTGGATTCATTGCAGTGTTTCTCAAAATATTCCTGAACATTTTTTGCAGTGTGGTAGAGCACATTACCCTGCTGAAAGAAACCACTGCCATCAGGGAATACCACTGCCATAAAGAGGTGTATGCGGTCTGCAACAGTCTTCAGGTAGATGGAACAAAGTGTCAAAATATCATGCTCATGAATGTCAGGAGCCAAGCTTTCTCAGCAGAATACTGTATATCCCAGAGCATCACACTGCCTCTGTCGGCTTGTCTTCTTCCCATAGTGCATTCTTCTGCCATCTCTTCTCCAGGTAAATGATGCACACACATGATTCATCAGACCAGGCCACCTTCTTCCATTGCTCCATAGTCCAGTTCTTACACTTACATGCCCATTGTAGGTGGTGTACATGGGTCAGCATGGACAGTCTGACCAGTCTGCAGCCCCATACGCAGCAGTGTGTTCTGACATCTTTCTCTATTGGCCAGCGTTAACTTTTTCAGCAACCTGTGCAAGAGTTGCTCTTATCTGAGATCAGACCAGACAGGCTAGCCTTTATTACCCATACGCATCAATGAGTCTTGGAAGCCCATAGCCCTGTCACCAGTTCACCAGTTGTCTTTCCTTGGAACGCTTTTGGCAGGTACTAACCACAGCATACTGGGGACACTTTACAAGATCTGTCATTTTGGAGATGCTCTGGCCCAGCCGTCTATCCACCACAATTTGGCACTTGTCAAAGTCGCTCAGATCCTTACGCTTGCCCGTTTTTCCTGCTTCCAACACATCACCTTCAAGAACTGACTGTTCACTTACTGCCTAATATCTCCCACCCCTTGACAGGTGCTATTATGATAAGATCATCAATGTGATTCACTTCACCTGTCAGTGGCTTTAATGTTATGGTTGGTCGGTGTATTATTATTATTATTATTATTATTATTATTATTATTATTATTATTATTATTATTATTATTATCATTTAGAGTTATCATTTAATTTATTAGTATGTCTCCTGAGGGTGGAAATCAAGTTCTACAAAGAAGAGGCCCTGAAGAGACACATGTAGCATTGGATTGCTTTTATGCAAGAGTTTTCCCCAGGAGCAGAATGAGAGCATACATAAATGATTATAGCTGGCCAAGTAACAGATAGGAATTCCCCAAGAGATAAGGGAGACTGGGGATAAAAATGACTCCTGCTCAGCCTGTTATCACCTACTGTATCCAGGGAAAAAAGCAGTTTAGAAAGCGAGATGACATGAGACAATACCACCCTTAATCATGCTAATGACATGCTGCAAGTCAAGGGATTTCTTTTTCTCCACAAGTCATTTCTGATCTTGCTTGAAGCTTTCACTGGAGACATTGCACATTAAAACAAGTGCAATTGCCCTTTGTTTTATCAGTGCTCGTACTCACATCTGGAAAAGGAGATAAGATGCAATCAGCTCGTTCGCGTTCATTACAAAAAACTCTAGAAATATTCCCAATTTGTCTGCATTGGTTGGATTCCAGACTAAGAAGAAAAGTCTAATCCTTTTTATCGATAAGTCATTAATTATCAAAATGCATAGATGAACGCATTCCACTTCAAATGCACAATTTCTTTGTGTGAACTTTACCCGACTGAATAAAATGGAACATCATGCACAATTAGGTCTTCTCAACTCGATGACATTTTGGAACACATTAAGAAAATTAGCAAAAAATGAGTTGTGCTAGGATCTAGAGTTCCTCTTGTCAAAATCCTCTTTGCAGTCCAAAAACACTTAAAGGTCACCATGAACATAACCTAAAGAATGGATTTTTAAACTATTTAATCTGAGGGCCCAAATTAGAAAATGGCTACTGTACTGGGATCCAACAGAAGGATTATTATCATAGGGATTTCTAGAGCTGCAACATCATAAAGAAACAAACAATGAAGTGGAGTTTTAGAGTGGAAATAATAGATCATTATTTGGAATACACACATTTCACGTGTGTTCCGTTTCTACAGTCATCCGTGTAAACACATTTTTAAAATAGAAACGTTTTTCATATTGTAGTAGTAAATGACAAAATGTAGGCATAAACTATATAATGTATGAATCCTGAAGTCCAAATATCAAAGAAACACTTTCACAAAAGGTACAAATATAACAGAACAACCATGCTTTCATTCAAAAATATAACTGCAGAAAAAAAACGCCTTAGCATGCCACATTGACACATACTTATTGCAATTGCCACAGTAGTGTAATGGTATCAGCTGCTGACTAGTAATTAAAAGGACATGAGTTCAATCCCGCACGATTCAGTTTTGAGAAGTAAACTACTCTTATTCTTACTATTTTAGAATAGTACTTGTTCTGTTATATATGTACCTTTTGTGAAACTATTTCTTTCATATTTGGACTTCAGGCTTCATACATTATATAGTTTATGTCTATATTTTGTCATTTACTACTACAATATGAAAAACGTTTCTGTTTTAAAAATGTGTTTACACGGATTACTGTAGAAACGGAACACACGTGAAATGCGTGTATTCCAAATAATGATCTATTATTTCCACTCTAAAACTCCACTTCACTCCCAGATAATCAATCATGGCATGAGCTGGGAGAAGTTTGTGCACGTTCTAAGTCGGTGGGGGATGGAATAGCCAGCTACTTGCAACTTTTCTTTATTAACACATTTAGATTAACAAAAGATGCTGGAGGAGAGGTGAGAATGGCTTTAAGAAGCAATTTAAGGTGGGACGGATCTACGAGTTTTTTTCGTAGGCTCTAGTAATTCTAGTGTTAAAAGCAAAGACTATTTTGTTTCCTTTCAAGCATGTATCCTATCCTTGGAAGTAAGGCAGAAACAGGGGGTGCCAGTCCATCAGGGTGAACACACACACCAGTACCAGTTTTAAACTGGCAGTCCAACTAACCTGCAAGTCTTTGGATTGTTGGTGAAAACTGGAACACATGGGGAGAACATGGAAATTCCACACAAGGAGCACCTGGGGACAGCAGCTATCATTTATCACAGGAATTGATGCTGGAGTTATATCACTGCATAGTTTGTGAAGTTTCTGAACTATTTTAAACTGAACCCCCCCCCACCATGCCCCCATGGGACGATAAACCAAAGCACGATTGACGCGTCTGTGAAGGACTGCTTGTCTGTTGCTGAGGCAACCGCAGGTTTGCAGTGCAGCAAGCACCATAGTGCTGCAGAAACAACTACGAGCTGATTGAGATCACGCTATACATGCCTATCACCAATGGGTTATGCAGGGATCATTATAAATACAGGGAACAATATAACTTCAATCAATCAATCAATCAACATTTATTTATGTAGCACATATTCATACAAAAAAATGTAGCTCAAAGTGCTTTACAAAATGAATAGAAAAATAGAAGACACAATAAAAATAAACATAAGTCAACATTAATTAACATAGAATAAGAGTAAGGTCCGATGGCCAGGGTGGACAGAAAAAACAAAAAAAAACTCCAAAGGCTGGAGAAAAAATAAAATCTGTAGGGTTCCAGACCAAGAGACCGCCCAGTCCCCTCTGGGCAATCTACCTAACATAAGTCAAACAGTCCTCTTTGTATTTAGGGTTTTCATGGAAGGACCTGATGATGATAGTCACGTAGACTTCTGGCTTTCAGTCCATCAATGTCGGTGCATCATGATGCTTTGAGTAGGTGGTGGTGGCGCAGGCCGCCACCACAAAGAAACCGGAAAAAGAAACAGAAGAGAGAGTAGGGGTCAGTATGGATTTTGGAGCCACTGTGAATAGTTATTATGAAGAATTGAACATACAGAGTATCAGCATTAACTTGACCACTAACCTGGCCACGACTATGCCCATTTGCTGTGCCAGTGTATAAGAGAGCGGTAGATCCCACGACGATAAATACCCGTGCTGTTACTGATTCAGTTTGAATAAAGCTAAAGTACTGAGACTCAGCCTTGTGTTTTGGGGTACAAGATAGCAACTCACACGTCGCAAGTTTAACACATTCAATGCTGGACCATTTATTATCAGGGTGCTGCAGTGTAGGTCTTGGCATTTATGAGAAATAATGAACTCAATCAAAACTCATAAAAAATGTAAAGAATGTATTAGAAAGAAAAGGTTTTATTATGAGCAGCAATTCTGTCAAAAATGTAAAGATCCTGTTAATTATTTTGACCAGCAATATTACTAAAAGTGTCCATTTGAATGAGAGTCCTTAAAGAATGGCGGAGTGAAGGCTAACAGTATAACGCATTTCTTTTCATTGTCCATTCTTGTTGCACACAACACATTTGGTAGTTGGTGACTGTTTGCACTCGGTGGGGGGCAGAATGTTTATGTAGTTCTGTCCTAACTGCTGCAATGAGTTGGATGCCTTGTGACAAAGAAACGATCAGTACCATAGCCTACAGGTTCCATGGCATCCAATTGATTGTCACTATCTTGATTGATCACTGTCATTTTTATCAAAATACATATCTTGTAACATATCTCATTGTTCCAAAATATTGAATTGAAATAAATTGATATACTATATTAATACCTGAGGTGAAATTAACCTTAGGGGGTCAGAGTGCAGTGACAGCCATTCTACAGCACCCTTGAAACAATTCTCAGGTTAAGGGCCTTTCAGAAGAGCCCAACAGAAAACATTAACAGCTTTATACCCTTTTTATGATGACACAACTATGAACTGTTTATTTATTGATTTATTTTCTGTATGCTAATGCCACTAAATTAAAAAAAAATGGATGTCTAACCACTAGATGGCAGCACTATAGCAGATAGTTTGCTGCATCTGTAGCGGCTGTATACTGAGATTTGAGTTCTCTCGTATATTTCATTCTAAAGGGGTCAATGGCATACAAGTTAACTTGTACGTCACATTCAAAGTTATAAAGCTGAGAGAAAGAAATTTTTTAGGTTAAATTTTTGGATATGATGATTTTGTTATGAAGGGTGGTGGTGCAGTGGTAGTGTTGCTGCCTCATAATATGTTCCAGATCCTCCCTGCATGGAGTTTGCATGTCCTCCCTATGTCTGCGTGGCTTTTCTCTGGGTGCTCCAGTTTCCTCTCACAGTCCAAAGACATGCAGGTTAGGTGGATTGACAATCCTAAATTGGCTATAGTGTGTGGTTGGGGTTGTTGTGTGTGTGTCTGTGTTCACCCTGTGATGGACTGGCACCCTGTCCAGGGTTTGTTCCTGCCTTGTGTCTTGTGCTAGCAACAGCTCTCTTTGCAACCCGTTTCCACTTGGGATGAATAAAGTATCTATCTATCTATCTATCTATCTATCTATCTATCTATCTATCTATCTATCTATCTATCTATCTATCTGTCTGTCTGTCTGTCTGTCTGTCTGTCTGTCTGTCTATTCTGGACTAAGCAGGTTAGAGACTGACTGACTGATATTTTTATGAGGAAAAATATGAAAGGTCACCTAAAGTAGTCACTTGACTCATGGCACTAGTTAAGGAATGAAGTAGTTTAAAAATTAATTAGTAGATGCAGCTTATTTCACTGGTCTTAACACGCTGACTACCAACTGCAAGTGAAGAGAATGATCTGTTCCATGTGCCTAACTACAAGTTAATTTGAATTATAAAGAAAGTGCATTTAATTAGTATAATACTGGGTATCCATTTAACACTTTAATTATTTATATATATATATATATATATATATATATATATATATATATATATATATATATATATATATATATATATATATATATATATATATATATATATATATATCTTGTATAGAAACATCTACATGTGGACGTGTGTGTGTCTGTCTGTCCAGCCCGGAAGTGTGAGGCTACAGCATGAAGCTCAAAGAGCCAGCAAGGCAGCCCCAAGTTAACGAGTTAGAAGAAGAAAGAAAGACGAGGCTACAGCATGAAGCTGAAAGAAAGTGACTCTGTCGAGTCGAGGAAAGACAAACGAAAGAGAAACTTGCTTAGCTACTGATAGACAAGGGGGTTGAGCACATCATGCAAAATGAAACTGCTGACTTTGCATTTAAATTTTTTTTCTGATGATTTCAATAGTTTCTAGGAGCCCAGGCTTTTTACAGCACGGGCTTACACAGCTAGTATATACCAGTAACGGCGTACTGCACAATAACATGCAGTGAATGCACTTGACTTGACCATTCCTTTATTTCATTCTCTTTCTCTGTCTCTGTTTAGCATTTGTTTGCTCGGATGTTGATGAGCTTGTTGCTTCCTGAGCAGCTCTTCTTTTCTCCACCCTAGCCGCCCATTGCTTATCTTCTTTCATCGGCATCTTTTTGCGTTAAAACTGATTAAGTTAGTTTTTTGTGTTGCGATTACTTAGTACGTTTTCTTTAATTTTTCACTTAAGCTGGCACTTAAGTCTTCAATCTGCTTCGAGAATGATTAGCAAAGGTGGTAGGGAATGAGAACTGCGCCCATACACATGCGCTGCACAGCCGCCCTGCCCACAAACTGCTGTGAGTTGATTCTGCAATAAAATAAAATAAAAATAAAAAGAGTAATAAAAATCATCACCCAGAAAGCGGATAGTAGACATCATGTAGCATATGTGTACCGTATTTCAGGTCAATAGTTCAAACAGTTTGTGAGCTACAGGTGATTTAAAATCCTGGGCAGACAAACAAACGAACAGCCATGGTAGCGTATTATATATAAAGATATTATGCTTGGATAGCTGGAAGGTCAACTCGGCCGGCACGCCTAAAGAGTGGAAGGATGGGGGAAAGCAGCTACTTAGCGACACTGCCCCTCCCAGGACACTAGATAGTGATTTCCCTGCAGCATTGTGGGATATTGAGTTCCACTTCACAGCCCTGCTGGGTACCGTGGGTTATGCCAAGAGACGCTGCTGGGCGACAAGGGGATTTTTGCTTCCTTTATAGCCTGGAAGTACTCCCAAGTCACTGAGATGGAAGCCCCGAAGTACTTCCGGGCTCAAGAAAACTCAAGCCGGAAGTGCTGGCCAATCATGTGGGAGGAAGAATGGAAGCAGTTCTGGGTCGAGGTCTATATAAAGGACATTTGGGAACCCAGCAAGCGAGCTGGAGATGGGAGGTAGTTGACAGAGCTTACTGGGAGGTGTGGAGGAGAGAATTGTGTATTATTATTGTAGTTTACTATTATTACTTGCCTGTGTATGGTGGTTGGGGTGCTTAGAGACACTATTACAGAAAACGAAAAAATTAAATTACCTTTTTGTGCTTTTACCTGGTGTCCTGGGGCCTCATGAATAACGCCATGCATAGAACTCGCACTATAACATGGCGTAAGCACAAAAGCTGAAATGTGCTTACGCACAGAAAAATCCAGATGCAGGAATCTGTGCGTACTCCAACTTCCACGTTCTTCCGCTACATAAATCCCGATCAGCGTGAAAACTAACGCTCGTGCACGCGCATTATGTAACGCCCCAAATCCTCCCAGAATTACGCCTATTTGAATATGCAAATCAATATAAATCGCCCTTAAGCGCAGCCTTCTGTGAAAAGACAATGGGAAAAGCACAGGGAAAATATAAGAATTTCAGCGAATACCAAGTGGAGGCAAAGGAAAAACATACTATTTGTTCAAATAAACCGTGGTATAATCAACAAAAGGAAGTTGATCGAGTGACATAGCGTGTTGGAGAAACTTGAAAGCTCACATTCACAAATCGCACAGTGCCGGAAATAAAAAAGAAGTCACATATCAAAGTCACCGTGAAAAGCCGAGTTGTAAGCCCACTGTCTGAGTGTCATATGAAAGCTTATTAGGGTACAGAGAAAAAGGCACACAGTGGGGAAAAATCACGAAATGTCAACTTCAATCTCGACATTTCCACTTTAATCAGGTAGTTTATTTTGTCATTAAAGTAGAACATCATAAACTTCATCTTAAAATCGTTTAATTAACCAGTTTCTCAAATCACATCGTAATTAAAGTAGCACGTTAAATGCTTTGTTTTGTATTTGATCTTCTATGTACTCTATGTGTGTGAATCACTACTTGCTTTTAAACCGCTCTCTTCCTCCAACTGGACACAGAATCAATTACATTCGTAATATTACAGTTCTCTGAATAACTAAAATACTGAGATGTATACGTGATATCATTTTCATGATGATAGGAGTTAAAGCACGTTGTTAAACATGTGTTTCACTTTGATGAAATAATTTATTGCAGCAGTACAATCAGAGGCGGCTCTAGGCTTGTGGTGGCACTGGGCAGAGGAAGAATCGGTGGCTCCTTGCCCGCCCGTCAGTAAGGTAGCTTATGCACAGTGGATGGCTGCATAGCCGCCTCGTGCTCATGACACAAGCATTTAACTTTTGCCGAAATTTGTCGCTGTGTTTTTAGCTGTGTTGTTATTTTCTCTTTCTGTTTTATATTCAATATATATTGGCGTAGCCGTCACTGCAGTCAGTGCTTTTCTTTCCCCAAGTAACCGATCGCCATACAATCAGCTCTGTAATAGACGTTAAGCCATCTGTAAGCTTAGCTGATTCTTCAAAACGTTTAAAGAACATTGAATTGTCTTCGTAGTACATGTTTAATTATTCTATCCTTAACGACACTCCCAGTGAAGAATATAGATTATTTAAATGAAGTTAAAGTTTTATCTGTATAATTTAATAAACATATTTTGCTGAATTTCACCTTATAAATGATATCGTTTCTGTTTCTGAACCGCAAGGTCCGTACAGGAAAGGCTTTAAAACATTTTGCAGTGGCTGAGACAGCGTGTCCTTGAAGCTGTATACCGATAATTCCCTTTCCGATCAGCTGCTGCTGTGATTCACACTCAGATACAGTGATATAAATACTCTGAGTGGTGCAGTGAGAGAAATATTGAAAAAGATGATCCGCTGTGGCAACTCCTAACAAGAGGAGCTGAAAGAAGAAGAAGAAGAAGAAGTGAGAGTAACAACGCTAAAGCAGTTATGGTATTTGGAATACTATGGCTGTTCCATCTACCATTATATTGTTACAAGTTAATTACAATCAGATGCATTACACTAATAAACAATATGCGGTTAGTTTCGTGTATTTATAAAGCCGCGTCAGGAAAATAAGGTGTAACCACACAGGAACAGTAGCACTGCTTTGACGCTGGGTGCCGCCAGTCTGCAAAACCGAGCGGAGAACTTGCGTACGACAAGGTATGAGGTACCGTGGAAAAGTGTGTGGATTTATGCCAAGTGTAGGTTTTATACATCGCGATTTGAATGTGGAAAAGTTCTTACGCAACATTTCTGTGCGTACGCACCGTTTATACATGAGGCCCCTGGACATTTGTCTATCGGGTTTGAGAAGCAACAGCGCCCTCTAGTGTCACTATATATATATATATATATATATATATATATATATATATATATATAGTGGCGGGTGGCCGGGCCTCATGCCCCTTCTGCTTATGTTTCAGGAAAGCAGCCATGGACTCCTCAGTACCTCCGCCGGAACTCTTGGTGGCAGCCTCCCTGGTTGACGATGATGCCTCAGTTTCCCGCAGGGTTTCATGGGAGATGGAGTTCTCCCCAACCCTGTAGGGACCTGGGATGGCCACCAGGGGGCGTGGCAGAGATCATTGAGCCCAGCTGCTCTAATTATCGGCCCCACCCGGGAGTGCGATTGGGAACAGGAGGGCCAGAATCGGGAGGAAGAGGATGAGGTTACCTGGAAGGAGTGTTGGTGGTGCCAGAGAAGAGTGTGGTCGGTGACTTATTTGTGTTTGGGACTGTGTTGGGCCTGTGGGACACGGGGAAGGCATGCCCCCACGGCTGAAGAAGAATAAAAGGTTTCTGATACTTTGACATGTGCCTCTGTGTAAGTCTGCGGCGGGTCGGGCGCTATAAAGCCCAAATATCACTATCACTATATATATATACTAGCAAAATACCCGCGCTTCGCAGCGGCGAAGTACTGCCTTAAAATTTTAATTAAGAAGAAAATTAAACCTTTTTAAACTGAGGGAAAATATACCAATAATTATTTGTTAAGGATCTCTTTGTATATCACATTGTGAGTTTGGCCCTCCGGTTGTAATATGACCAAGCTGTGCGCTGAGCTTACTCTTAAGCATGCAACGTACAGTTGGCCATGTGAACAGTAATCTTGTTTCAAATCTCACAGCTTGGATTGCTGCTGTCATAATCGGTTTGAGCTTCATGGTTTGATTCAATTACGACAGTATTTGTAGGACTTGTGTTGAAGAGACATTCGGCATCTGTCAAGCGTTGTAAGTATACAACCGGTTTCATTGATAACTTCACATCCAGCTTTTGAGAGTTTAAACATTCATAAACATCAAAGTGTCCACTACTGAAATCGTCATCTGTGAGTCTAAGATGTTTAAGAGGCACTGGCGGTTGTCGAAAGGTGTAAAATATTTGGCCATTTTGGTACACTTGAAAGCAACAACCGAAAAATTCACCGGCAGCCATCAACTCACATGCAGATGCATAGGTGAAAGGCTTAAGCATTTCACTCTTCTATTGCTCCTGTGTAGTATAATTATCTCCTGTACCGTCATCAGTCCACACCTTGAACCTGTCCCTGTCATTCAATACATAAGACACAATGTTCCTCCGGATATCAAGAGTGAGCCTGATATGGCTGTGCAATATGTAACACAGAGAATGGAAAAGGCAGGTGCCATCTCCGGGCATGGAAACCACTCGGTAAGTGACAGTTCTTTGATCGATGGTGATCACCTCGATAGACATGTTAATGCGGGTATGGTGGAATGATAAAGGAAATGCGTACCTGAACAATGTAAAGTAAGTCTAAAATACCTACACAATAACTATAATCGTAATAAATGAACATTAAAACAGCGGAGAAGCTGTGGATTAAATAAAAAAGGCTGTAGTTATCAACAGGGAGACAGGAATCCCATGGCAAAGCAAGGAAGGGAATGTAGAGACTGGAGCGACAGACGGCCTTATATAGGCAGGCAGCCAACAATGTGGGAGGCGTTGGGATGGGGAACCCAACGCCGCCTCACACGGTGACCGAGCTGTAGGCTATGGACGTATATATGTACATAAGTAGTATTCAGTTAGCATTGGGAACCCGCATACCAAATATCTTGAAGATGGGCCCATAAGTAACAAAGACCGTTGAAAAGTTCAATATGGCGGCCGACAGTGGCATCATACCATCGAAATAAGTACCAAATTTCAGCCTTCTACCTACACGGGAAGTTGGAGAATTAGTGACGTTGGAAAGTTCAATATGGCAGCTGACAGTGGCGTCACACCACCGAAATAAGTACGTACATTGGTTTCGGTTAGCGCAGGGAAGCCGCCTACCAAATTTCGTGAAGATGGGGCCATGAATAAGAAACTTCAACATGGCGGACGTTGTTGACCGTTATGACCATTATGCGTAAAATTTCTAAATTAAACCTCCTTCACTTTTGTAAGTAAGCTGTAAGGAATGAGCTTGCCAAATTTCAGCCTTCTACCTACACGGGAAGTTGGAGAATTAGTGACATTGGAAACTTCAATATGGCGGCCGACAGTGGCATCATACCACTGAAATAAGTATGTAGATCGGTTTCGGTTAGCGCAGGGAAGCCCGCCTACCAAGTTTCATGAAGATGGGGCCATAAACAAGAAAGTTCAACATGGCGGACGTTGTCGACCATTATCGACCGTTATGACCGTTACGTGTAGAATTTCGAAATAAAACCTGCTTAACTTTTGTAAGTAAGCTGTAAGGAATAAGCCTGCCAAATTTCAGTCTTCTACCTACACGGGAAGTTGGAGAATTAGTGAAGAGTCAGTGAGTCAGTGAGTGAGTGAGTGAGTAAGTCAGTGAGGGCTTTGCCTTTTATTAGTATAGTATATATATATATATATATATATATATATATATATATATATATATATATATATATATATATATATATATATATATATATATATATATATATATATATAAAGACACCCATTATCTGTGACAAAGCTACATTTTTGAGCTTGAACTGTTATGGGGGCTCCTTCACAACCAGCAATGAGTTCTGGGTAACCCCTGTTATCTTCTTCAGTAGGGTTGTTCCTTAAGAGATCACCACAATTTTATTTAAAAACGTAACCACTATATTTCAGATTTTGGTTAAAATTGTTTTACTGGATTATGTCACATGTGAAAGTCACTGGAGAGAAAATAAAATTCCTGTGCCTTATACTTTTAGAGTTATGGTCAGATGAAAATTAGGAGAATGTTATCTACAGTACATGCTTGATGAATAATGAAATAAACCATAATGATAAGTAAAACTCCTGAAGAAGGTGAGGAACCCAAAACTGTTTCTGAAGAGCATTGGACTGGAGATGTGAAACAGACAGAAGACGATACTCTTCAAATAAAAGGTTGTCCACCTGAGATTATATCGAGCCCTACTGGTCAAGAAGGAACAGAAGAACCGTGAAGAACTCCTGGAAAGACACACAAATCAAACAGAAGAGAAAAAGAGAAAAACCCAGATGAACACTGAAATCCAAAATAAATGGGCAAAACAGTGCTGTGGTTATCCTGAATACGATACACAAGATGGGAAACAGCAAATACAGAAGCTCTGGACTTATATAAGCAGTACTTTGCTTGCACCAGCAACATCAAGAATAAAAAAAAATGGCACATGGAGGCCTCTTAGAGATCTGAAAAGCAAATAGAGTATTTGAGGATGAAACAAGGCAAAAAACATAGAGTCAATTTAAAACATTGTCAGCAAAGAAAAAGGGTATCATGGTAGAAGAATTGAGGACTACATTAGGTAGAGGAGTCGCTCTAATGGAGGTGGAAAAGTTCCAAGCCAATGAGTGGCAGAAGGAAACTGAGATAATCCATTAAGACTGGAAAATATTAAGATAAAGCACAAGAACAAGAAGCTGCACAGCATACTTAAAGCCAAAGATGACATGTGCATGAAAAAATTAAATTGGAGTTAGCATTCCAATTTATATCGACTAAAGAAAGGATTTAAAAAAAAAAGTTGTTTATGGGCTGGATGTGAAATTGGAAGAGGATTTTTTTCTCTCACAATGTCACAATCGAAGTGCGTTTGTCTGATCTGTCAATCTATCATTGCTATTCCAAAGAAGGAAAATGTGGAAAGGCACTTTCGAACTGTTCATAAACTACGAAACTGACTTCCTTCCGAAAAGCGATCTGAGAAAGAGAAAGGAGAGGGAACTAAAATCGCAGTTGAGATGCAATGGAAGGCATGTGCGCAACTTGACAGCATACGCTACAAAGCAGATTGAAATTGTCTGTCAGACTTTATCTAATGGAAAAAAGTAACGATTTGAGTATTGCCCAATGTAGCGGAGTAAGAGTAGCGTTTCTTCTTCACAAATGTACTCAAGTAAAAGTAAAAAGTATGGTGCAGTAAAACTACTCTTAGAAGTACAATTTTTTTAAAAGTTACTCAAGTAAATGTAACATACATAATATGGGGTGCCAAGCAGGCAATTACAATGATTTTCGGAGTAAATAAAGTCATTATTGGAATATATAAAGTCAGCGTTGGAATATATTAAGTCATTCCTGAATATATAAAGTCAGTTAGAATATATAGTCATTACCGAATATATAAAGTCAGCGTCGGAATATATAACCTCATTCCTGAATATATAAATTTAAAGTCAGATTATATTGATATTGATTGAAATGACTCAGGCGCATTTGTAGTAAACTCAATGAGTTCCTAATACAACGAAATTAAATAAGTTAACAAAAACATCTTCAGAAAAATATTAAAAAAAAAGAACACTGTTCAGTTAATTCATTCAAAATGATGTATGTGCCCGGCATTTTGAACACTATATTTATTTATTCTTTTTGTATGGGCGCATTTTTGGACGAACCTCACAAGCCCGATCGACTCTGAGTGGCTTCTGTCGAAGTTTACCTTTCACTAGTACGAGTGACGTGGCAAGCACAGAAATTTTATTTATTCGGGAATGATTTTATATATTCCAACGCTGGCTTTATATAATTAGGCTTTGACTTTATATATAATCGGGAATGATTTTATATATTCTGACGCTAACTTTGTATATTCAGGAATGACTTTATATATCTGCGGTGGGCTGGCGCCCTGCCCGGAGTTTGTTTCCTGCCTTGCATCTATGTTGGCTGGGATTGGCTCCAGCAGACCCCCGTGACCCTGTAGTTAGGATATAGCGGGTTGGATAATGGATGGATGGATGGACTTTATATATTCGGGAGTGACTTTATATATTCCGCCACTGACTTTATATAATCAGGTTTTGGTGTTATATATTCAGAACACTGACTTTGTAAATTCCAAAAATCTTTATTTACTGAATATCACATGGACTGGGGATTGAGAACACTTCCGGGTCAGAGATTATAAAAGGACTGTGGGAGCTCCCAGACGGCGAGCTAAGCTGGGTGGAAGGGTGGCAACGCGTCTGGGAGCTGGAGGATTGATTTATTGTGTATTATTGGTTATTTAATGAGTATTGTGGAGGAGAGTGTGCTTTGTACACTGTGGCGACAAAATAAAGTCAACTTGAGGACTTTTACCTGGTGTCTGGAGTCATGGACAGGGGTTCAAGGGAGCGAGAGCGCCCCCCTATCGTTCACAATATATATATATATATATATATATATATATATATATATATATATATACATATACATATACATATAGTCACGCATGAGCGCATGGGGAGCAGTTTAAGGACCTGGGCCGCATCGCGACAGGTCGTGCCGAGGGACAATGGTGGCGCACTAACCTTTCTTTTCTTGTTTTCTCAGCCAGAACGTGGAATTGCCGCCGTAACAATGCCCGGACAAGCCAAAAAAGCCGCCATACTTCAGGCTTCCTTTCTACCCTCCAGTTCCCTCTGATGATGTCAATCACCCATCCTGCATCACGATTTTCCCAGCATTCCACCTTCTAATTTCCGGTCCCCCTGTATAAATTGTCCCTCTTCCCTGCATAATATGTCTTATGTTGACCTTGTAAAAATACGTGGAGATGTTACCCTAATTTTGTTGCAGTATACATTATTTATATATATTATATATATAATTTTTAATGTAGGTAGATCATTTTGACCTGGTCATTTTAAAAGTAGTTCGCAAGCCGAAAAAGTGTGGGCACCCCTGACATAGATTGTTGTAGACTTGGAACACACATGAAATGCATGTGTTTCAAATAACAATATAATATTTATAAAGGTGTGATTTTGCTTGACTTCTCACTCTATACAACTCCAAGCAACTGACATGCAGGTAAACAGACTTGAGCTGAGAAAAGTGTGCGCCGGTGGGGGATGTGATAGCAAAGTGCTTGCTGTTTGCTGCTTATCAACACATTTAAAGGACAAAAGACGCTGACGAAGAGGTGAGAAGCGATTTAAGGTGGGACAGATCTATGAGTTTTTTCTTAGGCTCTGGTAATTCTAGTGTTAATGACATATCAAAGGGATGCAGGTATAGAGGGGATAATTATACACTTTTCAAGAGACATACAGTTTCAGTGAGTTGTAGGGGTACCAACACATTTGTTATTTGTTTGTTTAAGTTAATTATGGTGTTTGTTCCGACTATAAAGGGTGTGTCTATCTATCTATCTATCTATCTATCTATCTATATTATATAGTCATTCACATCTATCTTTTGTAATTTTTTGCTATTGACTGCATAAGAAAACACTAAAAAAACTGTAATCAGAGTAACTCTGAACATGGAAGAGATTTATGATGAATTCACAAAAGGTGAATCCAAATCAGAAAAAGTAAGAAAATCATAGAAACGAAGCTCCAGAGACATAACTGCCAAGCTGATGCCGGTGTTTCACTCACCTGACCTTCCCAACCCATTTTTCCGGCTCTCATTTATCATAAGCCTACTGGAGTCTAAAGGCTAAATGGTGTGCAATTTTTCCCATATGCCCTATAAACAGTAGAGTGAGTGCTCTGTTAAGTTAACGAAAGGTGAGGATTAAATTACAATTTTTAAGGCTGTGATTTTCATTCAAGTAGTGGAACGGAATATTTCTAAGCTGCTACCGTGCTGATACTGAAATATTCCTCCAAAATGAAGTACAGTGCCTCTAAAAGTATTCACGTCCTTGGAAGTTGTTACATTTTATTGTTAAATACCATTGAATCCCAGTGGATCCAATTTTGCTTTGTAGACATTGATCAGTAGAAAAAGACTTTTTAATGTCAAACTGAATAAATCTCTGTAAAGTTGTTTGAATAAATTCTAAATATAAAACATAAAATACTTGATCCCATAAATATTCACCCCCTTTAATACGACACCCCTAAATCATCACTGGTGCAGTCTGTTCGGCTTAGAAGTCCCAGTATTAGTTCAATGGACATCATCCTTCTGGGTATTCAATTGATTGTAGCCTAAATGCACTTGAATGTGGAAGGGCCAATTTGGGGTGACAAAAGAACACTTCAAAGAACTAAATGAGCTTGAAATGCACAAGTCAGGAGATGGAGACAAGAAAATATCTAAGTCACTAAATGTCCATTTAAATCAGTCATTAAGAAATGACTGCTGTAACAGCTGTAAATCTGAGTGATTGTGCAAGAAGAAGACATGTGAGTTAGCCCACCAGTGAGTACTCTAAAGGAAAACACAAACTTGGTTAGACTTTTCCAGAAGCCACATGAGAGACTCTGAAGTCATCTGGACAATGGTTCTATGATTTGATAAGTCCAAAATTGAGCTTTTTTGCCATTAGACTAAACGGCATGTTACATTGCACATTATCAAACACACAACATTCGATTGTGAAGTATGATGATGGAGATTCTTCACTGCAAAACGGATCTCTGCAAAGTGCTTTAAATTAATTACAAATATAAAACGTGATATCTGATGAGATAACAACAACAGCATTTATTTGTATACCACGTTTTCATGCAAATGACATAGCTCAAAGTGCTTTACAAGATGAAGAAAGATAAAAGATAAAAAAACATAAAAATAAAACTATTCTATTCTTTACCTCTGTCTTGACTTTTAATCCTAATGGATCCCCCCCACATTCTATCCATTTTTACCAATCACAAAAATTTTTGCTGTCTCCTTATTTAATTTGAGAAAAGTACTACTTATCCATTCAGAAACACAAGTAAGACATTGTGTCAGTGAATCAAGAGAGTCGGGGTCATCGGGCGCTATTGATAAATACAGTTGTGTGTCGTCAGCATAGCTGTGGGAGCTCACGTTATGCCCCGAGATAATCTGACCTCACGGAAGCATGTAAATCGAAAAGAGCAGCATACCCAGGATAGAGCCTTGTGGAACACCACATAGAATACCATGTGTCTTTGAAGTATAATTACCACAACTAACAAAGAATTTTCTACCTGCCAGGTAGGACATAAACCAATTTAAGATACTGCCAGAGAGGCCCACCCATTGACTAAGGCGATTTCTAAGAATATTGTGATCAATGGTATCAAATGTGGCACTCAGATCAAAGAGGATGAGAACAGATAAACGGCCTCTGTCTGCATTTACTCACAAGTCATTTACCACATTAACAAGTGCAGTTTCTGTGCTGTGATTTGTTTAGAAACCCGACTGAAACTTATCAAGAGTATCATGTTTATTGAGGTGAACATTTTTCTGCGTAATGACTGCCTCCTCTAGGATTTTACTTAAAAAAGGCAGGTTAGAAATAGGTCTACAATTTTCAAAACCAGAGGAGTTGAAATTATTTTTCTTGAGCAGGGGTTTAACTGCAGCAGTCTTAAGACAGTCTGGGAAGATCCCTGTATGTAATGACAAGTTTACTATGTCAAGAATACTCTCAGCAAATCAGATACTTCTTTGAAAAAACTTGTTGGTATTGGGTGAAGGACGCAGGTGGAGGGTCTCAGCTGAGAAATGAATTTATATATATCGGGGAAATGTATCCTGGTGAAATAACTTAATTCACTTAAAATGGAATACCAGGGTTTAAGAGGGTCAGTATTGGGGAGATGAACTATATTATTTCTAATATCATTAATTTTGTGATTAAAAATATAGCAAAAGCCTCACAAGTTTCACTGGAAGTTTTTCAGAGACATTCCATTGAGTGACCTGGATTTAGCAGACTTTCCATTGTAGAGAATAAAACTCTGGGATTATCAGCATTATCTCTCTATTATAAAATAAAATCCTGGAAAGGAAAAGCAGGGCGACGAGACGTGATCTTCTCGGAAGACACTTAAAAGACCCATGAGACACACAAAATAAAAAATAAGAGAGCACAGCCAGCAAAACACTTGTGCAAAGGCACGTAGCACCCACAGATCCTTTGCTCTCAGCAAATATAAAGCATATAAGGACAATACGTTCTAGATGAAACAACTAAGCAAAGAAGAAAGAGCAGCATGGAGAAAAGAGACCCAAAAGCGTTGGAGAGAAAAGGCAGATAAGAGATTATGAAAGCAGTGGAATTTGAAAGGCTCAAACAAACAATGGCGCAATATACATTTAGAGAAAGGTAAAGAATATGAAAGCAGTAAAATTCAAAAGTATTGTAGCGTCCCAGCCAGGTTGAAGCCTTTTTTGTTTTAAGTGACTGTTAGGTCTGATTGAGGTAGGGAGGAGTACAGCATAGAAGACTGATAGCGTGGGTATTGATTGATGTGGTAAGGGTGGAGGCAACACCCAGGGGGTGAGGGGTTGGAAAGGGTGCTAGAAAGTTGCGTTTGGGGTTACGAAGTAGGCAATTGTTCAAGTAAAACTTTTGTGACACTTTATTACGTCAGTCGCTACAGTATCAAAAAAAAGATAGTAAAGATCACATTAGCGCAAACAAAAGGAACTTAATCATCAGGACCAGGTGCAATTTAAAAAATAGCAGGACAAAGCGAGGTCAGAAATAAAAGGCAAAGAGCAAAAGTCTTTTCGCCTTTGCATCATTCAATGCACAAAAAAGTAGATTTACACAAT
This sequence comes from Polypterus senegalus, assembly GCF_016835505.1. NCBI lineage: Eukaryota > Metazoa > Chordata > Cladistia > Polypteriformes > Polypteridae > Polypterus > Polypterus senegalus. The sequence continues at coordinate 15,458,994 of NC_053158.1, forward strand.
AATGGACGATACACTATGAGAATCTGTGGTCCCGCAACAGTTTAATTTCAAAGAAAACACAATTCGGTCAGGTGTATATTTATGATCATGGAGAAGCGATCACAATGCGAGCAGCAGAGACACGACGTGACAAAATGAACAGCAGCTGCACAGGCTTTAAAATGATTGAGGCTGCCCCCCCACTCCCCCTTCACAATGCTAGCAGCGTTATACGTCCTGCGAGAAAGACATTTAACCACGCCCAGGGCCGGAAATAAAGGACAAGTATTATTTTTACAAAAGTTTTTAAAGTAAAAGTGAAAATAATGCATATGTAACAATTCCCATGAAAATAAAAATCTCTTTAAATTGTATATTCAGTAAACCAAACACGGGGGTGGCCGAGCAAAGCAAGCAGGGGATGTTACTTACTGTATAAATTTAGAGAAATAACACAGTCTCTCGAGATGGACTATGTTGTTGTAATTCTGTTATTTCAGCCTTCAATATCTCATAGTGGATAATCAGTTTACTTTTTCTCCAGTTATGCTCAGCTCTCTGGTATGTTCTCTTTACATCAGACACTCTTTGGGTCTTCCATGGTATAACAGTGCTAGAGAATGTTTTAAGTGTCTCTTCAGGAGCGACTATGTCAGAGGCAGCTCTCACTTCAGCATTAAAACTTTCAACTTTCCAATTTACATTATTATCACTATTGTAGTAAGCACTACAAATGGACTGGTTGCTTAAAATGTTTGTAAACTTTGAAACTGCAGATGAATCAAAGAAGTGTTTTTTAACATTATGCTTCTCATTAATTTTATCTATCAGTATTTATATATTAAATAGTAAGATAAAATGGTCTGATAAACCAAAATCCACAATCTGCCTCAAATCAACTTTTAATTCTTTAGTAATCACTAAATCCAGCATGTGTCCTCCTTTGTGTGCTGGCTCGGATCAAAGGAGTGCAGGAGGTTCCCTGCAGGCATTCATACATTCAGTTAAATAAATTATTAAGAAATGAAAAGAGTAGGACACAGCAGTAAGTCTGCCTGGAGCAGACCATCCACAAACACTCGAAAGAAGATATTTGAAGGGGGTCACCAAGAAAACTCTGAAGGAGTTACAAGCTACAGTGACTATGATTGACAAGGCTGTGCACACAACAGCTACTGTCCGGGTGTTGCAGGATGAGTGGGAAGGAGTATGGAACTGTTAGGTGATATATAATCTTTGCAAATTATGACATACTACCCAACCTGCGGTGTAGCATATGCTGCATATAATTATTTATTGATGAGTGAACACTTCCTGAAAGACACAGTTGTCCAAATGGGGAGGGTTTGAGGATACAACTGTCAGTGAATGAAAAGATGGAACTCTGGAGAGAGCAACAATTGTCCATGACTGAAAACAGGTTTTGGCAGATACAGTCATATTTTTTTGAAAGTTTGTCCTTGTGCCTTATTAATAGTCATTGCAAACAGCAATCTAACAGGAAATTATCTGCATGTAAAAGTAAAAGGCAAATTAGAATCTGATGGGATCAGGGAAATCCGGGGAATAAGGACAGTTTGTGAGGTAGCAGATGTGATAGTCTTACACTCCAGTACATTGAGGTGAATGCTGGTAGCAGAAAGTCAAGTGCCATTAAAGAGACCTTTTGCTGGCATGAACCAATTTTAATTTTGAGCTTATGCGGAGGCATGCCAGTGGGAGTAAGACTATTAAGAAATTCTTCGGGGAATGCAAGTTGATCTGCAGGATCGTTTATGATGATGGAGTCAACACTGATGAAAGTTACTTCGTCGTTAGGGATAAGTTTCAGCACCTGTTCATTAAGGTGTAAGAGAGTCTTCGTTGGTGACGCTTAATATAGCTCGCGTACTGTGTTGTTCCAGAGTGACAGTTGAGAAGTCGATGTCTCCATATAATTGCCTAGAGAGCGATGTTGGAAGCCTGCGAAGGGTGAGAGTTGGCGGGCGGGGCCTTGTCGTGCGTTCCCCAAGACGTGGGAGGAGGGTTAGAGTCGGCGTTCGTGGCTCTTTCGTGCGTAACCAATGGCGGGCGGGGCTCTGTGAGTTTCCGGTGCTGGCTCTCTGTCTTACGTGCGGTGAAAAGTCAACGTGGCTCAGAGGTGCATGTAGACTTTTGCACAGACGAAAGCGACTGAGGCTGTGTTTGGTGAGTTGTTGCGTGTGGGCACATGAGCAGGCAGTGCACATGCCTCGAGAGTGACACTGGATGCAGGAGGACGGTTACAGTTGGGGTTCGTGGCTCTGTCATGTGTATCCCATGACGCGGTAGGAGGGTTAGAGTTGGCGAGCGGGGCTCTGTCGAGCATATTCCATGGTCTTAGACTTGGCGGGCGGGGCTCTGTGAGTTGGCGTGCATGGCTCTCTGTCTTGCTTGTGCTTACTGTCTTGAGTGACCTTAGTGAATTATATATATAGATGAAGTTGTGGTAATGAATTCATTAAAACATCAGGAAAAGGACTGAAGGTAACTAAAGGGTTAATTGAATGGGGCTTAAAGCTTGAGCACTTCAGGCTTTTGTCTCATCTTAAAGAAGCCACCAAACTACCTGTAGATACCAAGATTAAAATTAAGTCAATGAGTAATTACCCCAATTATGAAACAGCGATTGATGGGAAAACCCTTAAGACACCCCTGTTAACAAAGAAATGTTAAGGAAAATGGAAGAATTGCCATGTATATGAAGTTACTGGTGGTTGTAGTTGATTGGTTAAGATGATTGAATTCTGTATATTAAGAGTCAGATGACATGATGTGTTAGATGAGGTAATGGTAGCAGAAAAACATAATTGTATTATTGATTGCTCACTCCATGGACCAAGATATTTGTGCAAATAAAGAATTGTTCTTCATTCTCATCTTACTCTTTGAAGACAGAGGAATTTCTTTCCACAGCAAGAGAAAAAACACACAGGACATCTTGGCTAGAGTCTGGCAGAAGGCCGCTCTGAAGAGACTTTCATGGTCTAAGAGCTCAAGTTCAGTCTTATCAGAGCCTTCTTCAAGCTGGCATCAAACCAACACTGAACATTATCAAAAACACACCATCCATACCATGAAGCATAATGGTAGCAGCATCAGGCTGTGGAGATGATTCTCTGCAGCAGGCCCTTAATGGGTTATATGTATAAAACGAAGGCTGAAAAACCCAGGAAAAAGCTGAAGGAAAGCCTGATGCAGTCTGCAACAAACCTGCACCTTGGGAGAAGATTTCTTAATACAACCCCAAGCATAAAGTTAAAAAGATAAAGCTACGCAGGAATGGTCTCAAAATAGCAAAGTTGTCCTTAAGTGGCCTAGTGACAATCCAGACCAGGGTCATCTTAATGCATGGGCACACTGGGCAGTTGCCCAGGGGCTCCACGTGCATAGGGTCCCCATGCTAATCTATGTATGTTGTGACTTGCTGAGTGGGCCCCAGTGCACTGCTTCACCCAGGAGCCTAATACTGTTATGCCAGCCCTGATCCAGACCTCAGATCAATAGAGAATTTGCAGATGGACTTGATAAAGGCTGTTCAATCACAATCACCATGACACCAGAAAGAGCTTCAGCAATTTTGCAAAGAAGATTAGGGGAAAATGGCAGAGTCCATATGTGCAAAGCTCATGGAGGCCATCTACTAAATACTAATTTGAATGGGATGAACACTTACGTGATCATTTACTTTGTGTTTGTAATGAATTTAAACCAGTTTGCAGAGTTCTGTTTTCACTTTGTATTAAATAACCTTATTTTGTTTATTGGTGTCAAAAAAAGCAAATTAAATCCGTGGTGACTAAATGTTGTAGAACAATAAAATGTGAAAATTTCCAAGGGAAATTGCACCTTTATAGGCACACTACATGAAGTAGCCTGTAAGAGAAATGACTTAAGTAGGCACCTTTTTAGCATTTTTATGACTTCATAATTTAGTTGCTGTATTACTGTCTCCAGATGTTATTGACAAACATAGCTGTAAATTCTTGGGCACATTTTGGAGACAAATGACATAATTTATTCTTTATTTCTGTTATATGGAAAGATAGATTTGGTAGATAAACACCATACAAATGTTCTGATTTCAAATGCCACTAAGATAATGAGCAGTAAAGATCATATCAATAAATCTGAATCTGATTGAATGTAGCAGATGTACCAGCCAGATAAATAGAACTGGGAACACATACTTAGCATTCTTGAATGATGGAGAAATTATGAAAACATCAAAATAAAATACAGATATTTATTCTGCTTCCTATACTTAAACTTTTTAAACACAAGCCCATCTTGATTAATTTGAAATGTGGAGGAGGACTTACATAAAACCTCAACGAAATGTGAAGAAATTGAAACGCCTGACAATTAGTCCCTGTGACAGTCTAGGTTGACTCCACAAGCCTTGGCCAGTTTTTGAACCTAGAACTGTCACATTCGCTGGCAGCAGTGGGAAGAGCCCATGGCAGAGGGAACAAAGATGGATGAGAGATAACAGCAAGAGGAATCGGTGATTGACTTATTGAAGAAGCCACAAACCCCAAAGTTCAAAGATGAATCTTAACTTTTAATGGAGAATTTGTGTATTGCTTGTGTTTTACTGGTATTTAAAAGTTCTTATTGCATAAATTACCTGTTTGTAAAAGGGTTTGGGTTTGTGTTAGTGTGGAGTTTGTTTTAGTGCTTTTATTGATTTGGTGGAAAGTTGTAGTGCAGTATGAGAACCATGCCACGGACCTTGGTCACCAGTTGCATTGGGTTGGTTGGAGTATGGAGCCTTCCTGTGTAACTGGAAGGAGGGAGGAATGTGGAATAGTGAGGTCTGTGGCAATGAGCAGGTCAGGTCAGGTTGGGGAGAATGCACTGGTCCTGGTGCAGACACCAGGCAGACACGCAGCCCAGTCCCACCCTCTGGAAATGACCTTCTATCTGCCGCAGCCAGGTGTTATGTGGACTTCCCCTTGGCCTGGTCCACCCACTCGGGTCCTCAACAATGTGGATCCCATGAGCCGGATCACCCTCTGGGAATCGTGCCACATGGTCGTAGTGCTGTAACTGACGCTTCCTCACAATTCAGGTAATGTGCTTCATTCGAGACTCCATGAGCAACCACTCATTGGACACAAAGTCAAACCTGCAGTACCCAAGGATTCTCCAAAGAAACTGTGATGAGCAGTTTTCAATAAATAAATAAAGCAGCACACAGGTTTTGGGGGTAACAGGTGCTCATGGTAATGTGGTGGGACACATGTACAGGCATTAATTATGATAATAATGTCACCATATGTTTGCATCACAGGTGTTTGTGATTCCTCAAGTGTGTTTCATTGCTTCATAAGATACCTCAGCCTGCTTCTACCGTTTGAAGTCAGTAGGTGCCATTGCTCAATATGAGGACAAGAGCTGTGCCAATGAAAGACAAAGAAGCCATTATAAGGCTACAAAACAAGAATAAAGCATTTAGAGACATCAGTAAAATGTTAGGATTACCTAAATCATCTGTCTGGAATATCATTAAGAAGAAAGAACACACTGGTGAGCTCAGTTATCATAAGGGACTGGTAGACCAAGGAAGACCTCCACTGCTGATGACAGAAGAATTCTCACTATAGAAAAAGCCAACATATTGTATATTATATAATTAAGAATAAGGGAGATGTGCAGGACTGCAGTAACTACAGGAAGATAAAATTTATGAGCCACAGCATGAAGTTATAGGAAAGAGTAGTGGAAGCTCAGTTAAGAAGTGAGGTGATGATTAGTGAGCAGCAGTATGGTTTCATGCCAGGAAAGAGCACCACAGATGTGATGTTTGCTCTGAGGGTGTAGATGGAGAAGTTTAGAGAAGGCCAGAAGGAGTTGCATTGTGTCTTTGTGGACCTGGAGAAAGCTTATGACAGGGTGCCTCGAGAGGAGCTGTGGTATTGTATGAGGAAGTCGGGAGTGGCAGAGAAGTACATAAGAATTGTACAGGATATGTACGAGGGAAGTGTGACAGTGGTGAGGTCTGCGGTAGGAGTGATGAATACATTCAAGGTGGAGGTAGGATTACGTCAAGGATTGGCTCTGAGCCCTTTCTTATTTGCAATGGTGATGGACAGGTTGACAGACGATATTAGACAGGAGTGGACTGCGATGTTTGCTGATGACATTGTGATCTGTAGCGAGAGTAGGGAGCAGGTTGAGGAGACCCTGGAGAGGTGGAGATATACTCTAGAGAGGAGAGGAATGAAGGTCAGTAGTAACAAGACAGAATTTATGTGTGTGAATGAGAGAGAGGTCAGTGGAATGGTGAGGATGCAGGGAGTAGAGTTGGTGAAGGTGGATGAGTTTAAATACTTGGGATCAATAGTACAGAGTAATGGGGATTGTGGAAGAGAGGTGAAAAGAGAGTGCAGGAAGGGTGGAATGGGTGGAGAAGAGTGTCAGGAGTAATTTGTGACAGACAGGTATCAGCAAGAGTGAAAGAGAAGGTCTACAGGACAGTAGTGAGACCAGCTATGTTATATGGGTTGGAGACGGTGGCACTGATCAAAAAGCAGGAGACAGAGCTGGAGGTGGCAGAGTTAAAGATGCTAAGATTTCAATTGGGTTTGATAAGGATGGATAAGACTAGAAATGAGTACATTAGAGGGTCAGCTCAAGTTGGATGGTTGGGAGACAAAGTCAGAGAGGCGGGATTGCGCTGGTTTGGACACGTGCAGAGGAGAGATGCTGAGTACATTGGGAGAAGGATGTTAAGGATAGAGCTGCCAGGTAAGTGGAAAAGAGGAAGACCTAAGAGGAGGTTTATGGATGTGGTGAGAAAGGACATGCATGTGACAGGTGTAACAGAACAAGATGATGAGGACAGGAAGTTATGGAAAAAGATTATCCGCTGTGGCAACCCCTAACGGGAGCTGCTGAAACAAGAAGAAGTAAAGAAAAATCCCTGAACGCCTGTCTGACAGTTCAGGAACAGTCTTCATAAGACAGATGTGTGTTTTTCAGATACAACTATCCACAGAAGACTTCATGAACAGAAGCACAGAGGCCACACTGCAAGATGCAAACCACTAGTTAGCCACAAAAACAGGAAGGACAGATCACAGTTTGAGAAAAAGGACTTAAAAGAGCCTGCAGAATTCTGGGAAAAAGCCCTTATAGACAGATTAGACAAAGATAAACCTGATTAGAGTGATGGCAAGAGCAAAGTATGGAGATGAAAAGGAGCTGCCCAAGATCCGAAGCAGACACTTCATCTGTTAAACATGGCAATGCTGGGAGTGTTATGGCTTGAGCATGTATGGCTGCCACAGGTCCTGGTACACTTCTCTTCATTGAAGATTGAACAGCTGACGTCAGTGCCACAATGAATTCTGAGATGTATAGAAACATCTGATCTGCTCAAGTTCCAGTAAAGGCCTCCAAACTCACTGGACAGCACTTCATCCTACAACAAGATAATGAGCCAAACACACTGCTATGGCAGCACAGAGATTTTTCAGAGCTAAAAAATGTACAATTCTTGAATGACCAAGCTAGTCACCTGATTTAAATCTAATTGAGCTTGCTGAAAGAAATCTTAGGAGGACAAGCCTCCAAAAGAAGCAGGAGTTGAAGAGGCTTGGCAGAGCAGCACCAGAGAACATCTTCAGCAATGTGTGACCAAATTCTAAATATGACGTCTTTAATATACCTGTCATGGCTGTGACCCAGACATTATGGTGCCCTGAAATTGGGGAGACCACGTAAAGAGACTGCTGTTATTTCTACAAGGTGTGACTGAAATGTGTGCAAATCCTCTTAGATGAAAGTCTGCAATGCGCATTCTAATCACGTCTGAATGGTTTGATTTGTAATATAAAACTGTAAAGAGTGAAATCTTTCATTTTATATTTATTCTATTATCTACATCAGCCCCATATAACTTTAGTTGCATGCTTTGTAATCTACTGGAGCTTCTTTAATTTTTGATTTGCTAGTCCACTAAAGCAGGCAATGATGCAAAAAGTGATAACAGATGAGATCACACAACGATTAGAGGGCAACATGAGTTCCTCGTCCCCTTTAAATAGCTTGGGTTTGAAGAAGAGTAATAAGAGCTGATTACATTTAGAGTATATATATATATTGTATTTATATTCCAGTTAAGATAGATGTGGCTGGAGGGAAGATTGACAGAAAAATGTTCACAGAGTCCCACATTCCAGGTACCTCTTTCACAAAGTTGAGAAATACATTCTCACAGATAGTTATGAGTGGATGGAGAAGGACATGGCACACAATGCTGAATGACAGTTGGGGACACTAAAAGAGTGGAATACCCTGTCTAGTTTAAGCGATTGTCATTTTTACAGGGCATTTCTCATGGCTTTAGGGAATTAGAACATTAGAACAATCTGGACAAAAACAGACCATTCAATCCAACAATGGTCGCCAGTCCTATCCACTTACTACTTTCTCAAATAACATCAAGTCTTGTTTAAAAGTCCCTAAAGCCCTACTGTCTACCACACTACTTGGTCACCTATTCCAAATGTCTGTGGTTCTCTGTGTGAAGAATGTCACTGTACAATCACGAGTCAGTAGAATGAACAGGAGTGGGCTGAGTATGCAACCCTGGGTGTCACCAAGGCTTAGATGGTGTTTCTGATGTAGTCTGTCCAGGGGGTCTCTCTATTAGGAGGGCCAGGATCCAGTTGAGTAAGAAAGTGTTATGGTCAAGTAGACTCAGCTTCCCTACGAGCTTTGGAGGGATGACAGTGTTAAAGGCTGAACTGAAGTCTATGAACAGCAGTCGAACATTAGTGTTTCTTTTGTCCAGATGGGACACAGCCAGATGAAGAGTAGATAATGTGGCAACCTGAGTGGAACAGTTCAAGCAATAGGTGGACCGGAAAGGGCCATGTGATTTTCAGGTGATCCAAGACCAACTTGAAGCACTTCATGATGAGGGCTATAGGGTGTGGTGGACGGCTGGGACCCTTGCCCGGCCGGGACATCCCTGTGAAGGAAGATCCGGGAGAGAAAACATATTCGAGGCAATACCTCGCTCGGAACACGAGAGGGCAACTCCCCTGGATTGCATCGCAGCCATGAGCTTGGAGCTTGGGAGCTCAACCCTGCTGGGACAGGTGGCGACTGGACTGCAGCACGTCTGCCACACTCGGAAGTGCTGCCAGAAGAGGATCCGGGTGTACTTCTGGGTGCCCATGCAGCACTTCTGGGTGTGGCCAGATGACCAAAGACCACCTGGAGAACTTCTGGGTCCGTTATAAAAGAGGCCACCTAACTCCATTCAAGAAGTCAGAATCAGGATGAAGAGGACAAAGCTTGTGGAGAGGAGTCTAGGCGGCCGAAGAAGTAAAGAGAAATAAAGAAAGAGAGAAGAAAAGTAAGAGAAAGGAAGAAGGGACTGAGCAATATTGGCTTGGTGATTTGTGCATTGTGCTGAGCGTCGTGAAAAGGAAAAGAAATAAAGCGTATGCTTTTGGACTTGTGTCACTGTGTCTGTCTGTGTCGGTGCTGACTCCCACAAGGGCTATAGTAATTATATCAAGAGACAGAGGACTTGTTAGGCATGGGCATGATGATGGTACCTTTGAGTCACTTGAGGAAACCATGGATAGAAATTTAATTTGTTCAGAAAATTAGAGGAAAAGAAGCAATTACAAAACAGAACATGAAATCCTTGAAATGTTGCATGAACAAAAAAGCCTTGAAAAATTCTTCCTGTAAGAAAAAATGTAGCTGATCACAATGAACTCGAAGGAAAGGAAAGACAATGATTTTAAACCGAAGAACTTGGCAAAGGATCGACTGTAAGAAAGACAAATGAGTTAATTTTAGATCAGATTACACCCAACTGCACACTAAAATTGCCTGTTGTGAAACTGATGCTTTTCACGTTATAAGAGAAGACACATTGCTGGAGTTCCACACGATGCTTCAAAAAGTGGAAGGTAAAAAAAGAAGCAGAATGTCAACGAAAGAAAAGATTGGAAGACGCTGAAGTGCAAGTACAGAAATTGAAAAATAATGTTACTTGCAGAAAAGTAATAGTTCACTGCTTCACTAAGTGGGGGTCTGGCATTGTCATGTTCCTGGAACTCCATAAGAGCTGTCACTGCTTTTACTTTAAAGTTAGCCCTGGACATCTGTGCATAAAAAAGGGACGGCAAAATGCCTGTTTAAAAATAAAATAAAAGATACTTCCTTCTTCATTAATAAATATATCAGCTTGGAGGAAAAAAAAGTCATAATTTTAAAGTTCCTAAGGCAAGGAATTTTTTAATATAATCTACTATATCAGTGGTTCCCAAACTCGGTCCTGGGGACCCCCTGTGGCTCCAGGTTTTTGTTCCAAGCAGATTCACAATCGGTGATAATAATCGATAACAACTGATATCATTTATTTAGCTGGTCTTTTTTACTCTTCTCTCATTCTGCATTCAGAAAAACACAACAGTATGGTTATTACATTTAGAAGACATTTAGAAATATTTCTATTTTTTGATAAAGCTATAAATACTTAACTCTCTTTTGTTGTTTTCCTGTTATTTTTCCCTTTTACTGTGTAGTTTGCTCCCTTCATTTAACTCTAATAGTGACAATTGACAACCAGCATAGTAGACACCCGGGATGATGAAAGCCACAACGACCCACTGATTACAATAAAAACATTTATTTGTATAGCACATTTTTATACAAATGACGTAGCTCAAAGTGCTTTACAAGATGATGAAAGACAAAAAAGACAAAATATAAAAATAAAATTAGGCAATACTAATTAACAGAATAAAAGTAAGGTTCTTTGGCCAAGGAAGACAGATAAAAAACAAAAAAAACTCCAGATGACTGGAGAAAAAAACAACAAAATCTGCAGGGGTTCCGAGGCCACGAGACCACCCAGCACTCTCTAGGCATTCTACCTAACATTAATGGTCTCAATCAGTCATGATGGTCATGTGGTTCTCTGGCCTTCAATCCATCAATGTGGGTTCTGCACGGTGCTTTGATCAGGTGGTGGTGGTGCAGATCACCACCACAGAGAACCAGAAAAAGAACATCAGAGAAATTAGGGGTTAGTGTGGATTTCGGAGCCACCATAATTGATAATGATAAAATAATGATTTGTTACCAGTTTTTTAAAGTGCTCCACCATATTAGCCTGGCGAATTTCTATCGGTAAGCTATTCCAGATTTTAGGTACATACAGTAACAGCAGGAGGCCGCCTCTAAACTTCTTTTAAGTTTAGCTCTTGGAATTCTAAGCAGACCCTCATTTGAAGATCTAAGGTTACGATTTGGAGTGTAAAGTGTAAGACATTACATGGATGGAGCAGATTATTGAAGGCTTTGTAAACCATAAGCAGTATTTTAAAGTCAATCCTAAATGACACAGGTAACCAATGTGGTGACATCAGAACTGGTGAGATGTGCTCAGATTTTCTTTTTCTAGTTAAGTTTCTAGCAGCTGCATTCTGCACTCATTGCAATCGATTGATGTCTTTTTTGGGTGGTCCTGAGAGGAGTGCGTTACAGTAATCTAGTCGACTGAAAACAAAAGGGTCAACTAATTTCTCATCATCTTGCAATGTTATAAGAGATCTAACATTTGCTATATTTCTTAAGTGAAAAAATGCTGTCCTAGTAATCTGATTAATGTGATTTAAAATTTAGGTCAGAGTCAATAGTTACCCCTAAATTCTTTACCTCTGTGTTGACTTTTAAGCCTAATGGATTGAGTTTATTTCTAATATCCACATTATATTAATTTTTGCCAATCACTAAAATTTCTGTTTTCTTCTTATTTAGTTTGAGAAAATTACTACTCATCCACTCAGAAACACTAATAAAATGTTGTGTCAGTAAATCAAGAGAGTCGGGGTCATCAGGCGCTATTGATAAAATTGATAATTAGTAAATAATTGCTTGAAGAACCACAACACCTGGAAAAGCAGAATGGAAATTAGGTTGAAAATACTGTTAACAACTTAAAAAAACTACATATTCCCCATATAATGGCTTATTACATACAAAAATCTACCAAACTTGTTTGTAATTTCTACATTGACTCCAAACACAGAAACTGGGAGTCCAATGAAAAACAGAAGTTGGTTGGAACAAAAACTTGCAGCCACAGGGGGTCTCAAGGACCGAGTTTGGAAACCACTGTAATATATTATTAAAGCATTTTAAAGTGGGTGTCTTCATGCATGTAATTCTTGCTTTTCGATGGGAGTGGGCAAACATTTTTTGGTGGTATACTGAATTGTCAGTAATAAAAAATAATAAATGATAATTATATTTCTATACCAAATTTCTCACTACTCAAAGCACATAGATAGAGGGAAACCACTTCAACCACCACGTGTGTAGCACACTACTAGGACAATGCAAAGACATTATTGCAACATTAGCTATTTGGAGGTGAAGGGGTGAGAGAGACAGCCAGTTAGCGACAGGGCATGATCAGGGGGCCAGAATCAATTCCTGCGTGGTGGGCAGTTTAGCCAGGACATAGGGATACACCCTTCACTTTAAGAAGGATGCCCATGGATCTTTAATGACCACAGAGAGTCAAGACCTCATTTGAAAGATGGTGCCATATTTACAGCAAAGAGTCGCCGTCACTGCTTTGGGATCGACATTCACACCATTGCTTTTAAAAACCCTGGAGGATGCAGGTATGGCAATCATGACTTGGCCACTAACAAAGGCTTAGGTCAATCGCACATCAATGCAGGTTGTGCCAGCTCCCACATTCTCCTCTGGTGCTGCTCCGCCACTGTGGAAGACGAATGTTCTCTTCGTTCCCTTGTACTAATTCATGTCTGAGAAGTAAGCTTTACGAAACCATGCTTTGTTTTAGCAAACAGAAAAATATTTGTGCAAAGGACTCAAGGTCTGAGCATTCCACACGTGAGTCTGCCTTATCACGTTTTCCCTTAGCTTACATCTGAACGCCATAACAAAAGGAGCCAAGAAATCAAGTTGCACAAGGGGCGTTGAAGGGGCTCAAGGATTGTGTATAATAAAGTGTTGACTGTTACATTTTATAATGATATTAAATTACGCATTCTAGGGGTATAAAACTGGACCCCACCCAACAGACGGGGTTCAGAAGAGCCCTGACGCTGTCATGTATATTTGATTGTCTGCTTTTCTGGAACTCTTCTCACCGTGACTCTGAAAAATAAAGCTGTTTTATAACCACACCTGCTGTCGGGTTTGAGTTTTCGTCCACACCACTCTACCTACACCCCATGCAAAAACTTGAGTGTGTTATTTATTTATTTATTTAACCTAAAATGCACATGCCCCAGACCCACTATACTGTATGACAGTGTGGCTTTTCTCGAACATCACTGGGAGGTTTCAATATTTGTTTAGTCTGATTTCTCCTGTAATATAACAGATTTCAATTTCACTTTGTTTTCAGTTACCATAATTTGACATAAACAGTAGTCCATAAAGAGGGTTATTTCTTCTTGTTATCACAACATGGAATAATCAGGTACCATAAACACTCCATTACTCGGCATAAAGTACAAGACATGCTAAAAGTTAGATTTAAAAAAACATAACAAATAACATGAATACATTTTTCCTCATGCATTTCAACTTTTGGACCACACTTCTTTATACCTCTTATTCTTTGTGTGTTTTTGTTGTTTGCTTTTTATAATATTTCTTGAGCTTCTGCAAAAGGCTAAATTTCCCTCTTGGTAGAAATAAAGAGCTGTGTACAGTGGAATTCAGAAAGCTTTTGGGCTCCTTCACTTTTTCACTTTTTATTACGTTGCAGCCTTGTGCTAAAATCATTTAAATGAATTTTTTCCACAACATCAAACAACACTCGATACCCCAGAACGACAAAACAAAAACAGGATTTTTGAAGTTTGTGCAAATTTATTAAAAATAAAAAATGGAAATATCACCTTGATACAAGTGTTCAGACCCTTTACTGAGTACTTATCTGAAGGAGCGACTGAGCCCTGGAGACTTCTTGGGTTTGCTGTGACATGTTTTGCATATCTGGATTTGCGGATTTTCTGCCATTCTTCTCTGCAGATCCTCTCAAGCTCTGTCAGTTATTTTCAGGTCTCTTTAGAGAAGTTTGGTTGGGTTCATGTCCGGGCTATGGCTGGGCATGTCAAGGACCTTCACAGAGTTGTCCATAAGGTGCCCCCGTGATGTCTTTGCTTTGTGTTGTGATAGACGGCTGGGACGCCCTGAGGATGGAAGGATGGGGAGAGGCAGCGGCTTTTGGACTCTGCCTCCCCCAAAATGCTAAATGGCAGCTCCTCTGGAATGTAATGGTGCCCTGGATTCCTGCAGGGCATCCTGGGACTTAGAGTGTGTTTTCTCAGCCCTGTTGGGTACCGTGGGTGTCACCCGTAGGAGCTGTAACAGGACCAAAGGAGTCATGCCTCACTCATAGCCCGGAAGTACTCACGAGTCATGAGGATGGGAGCTCTGATGTACTCTCGGGCTGAAGAAAAGCCAGTTCGCCACCTGACCCAGAAGTGCGAGCAAGTCACATGACACTTAGAACTGAGGACAATCAGTTCAGTCTTAGTTTCATTAGGCCAGAGAATCCTGTTTCACATACTCTGAAAATTTTTTGGTGCCTTTTTGCAACTCAAAGCAGGTTTTCACGTTATCTGGCCACTCTGCTATAAAGCCTAGATTAATGGAGTGTTGCAGTAGTGGTTGGCCTTCTAGAAGTTTCTCCCATCTCAGTACAGGTTTTCTGGAGCTCAATCAGAGTGAACATTGGTTTTTTGGTCACCTGTCTTACCATAGCTCTTCACCCTCAGTTGTTCAGCTTGACTGGGTAGCCATGGGAGAGCTAAGGGAGAGTCATGGTTGTTCCAAACCATTTAACAGATATGGAGATTATTGTGCACTTGGGAATGTACAATGTGCCTTGTGTGCATTTTCTAATCAGGACCAATTAATTGAATTGACCACAGGTGGACTCCAAACAAGTTGTAGAAACATCTCAGTGATGATGGTCAATAGAGATGCACCTGAGCCAGATTTCAGGTGTTATAACATAGGGTCTGAATACTTGTGTCAATGGGAAACTTCTGTTTTTATTATTAATAAAATTGCAACAAATCCTAAAATCCTGTTTTCACTGTCATTCTGGGGTATTGAGTGTTGTTTGAGGAGGGAAACATAAATTTAAATCATTTTAACATAAGGCTGCAAAATAACAAAATACGAAAAATGTGAAGGGGTTTGAATACTTTTAGAATATTATCTATCTATCTATCTATCTATCTATCTATCTATCTATCTATCTATCTATCTATCTATCTATCTATCTATCTATCTCTTGTGACAGATAGGGGATGCTATCGCTCCCTTGAACCCCTGTCCACGACTCCAGACACCAGGTAAAAGTCCAAATGATAATTTTATTAAATTGCCACAGTGCACAAAGCACCCTCTCCTCCACTATACTCATACAAATAACAATAATCACAATAATACAATCCTTCGACTCCCAGATGCGTTGCCACCCTTCCACCCAGCTCAGCTCCTCGTCTAGAGTTCCCAGAGTTCTTTTATATTCCCTGACCTGGAAGTGTTCCCAATCCCCAGTCCATGTGATCTTGTATCACTTCGGGTCAGGTAAAAAGTCCTTTTCTTCACTCCGGAAGCACGTCATTCCCCTTGTCCAAGTGACTTGGACGTACTTCCGGGGCGTAGGGTAAATAACCGTTGTTCCCCCCTGCAGCATCTGCTAGTGGCCCCCACATAATCCAGCAGGGCTGTGTATAAAAACTGTAATGTCCATGATGCCCTGCTGGACTTCGGGGAACCTCCATACTGCAGGGAGGGCTCCACCTGGTGGCTTGGGGGTATTGGCCGGGATAAATGGCCGACCATACACCATACTATCTATCTATCTATCTATCTATCTATCTATCTATCTATCTATCTATCTATCTATCTATCTACCAGTGGTACACTTTCTATAAAATTTGCTTTAACCTCCTGTTGGTAATCTTCTTTCATGTTATCTGTTTTTTAACCAAATTCTTTTTTTGAGCCGTCTGTAGCAAGGATCATCGAGTCACCTGCATCCAAAGTCTTTAAATGGCAAGAACTGGTGCATTAGGTCTGGACTTGGCTGGCTGGTAGCTGGTGTTGCTTTTGTGATCTTGATTCCCTGGATTCATTGATATATTTGAACAGTGGTGATGAACCAGAAAACTTCCAGGGAGTACTGCAAGATGACTGGAAATATTTACAACCCTGCTTTCAAAAAGTTTTTGTAATTGCATTAGCACCACTGAAACCTTTTATTTCCATTCACTTGGGTTACAATGTATTGGCATTCATAAAATGAGTTCTGGGACCAAAAATAGTCAAAATAAAGCAGCTTTCTCAAGAACCTTGCCTGTCTATTGATTGTATGCAGAATTAAGGTTATTCCATTTGTCTACCCAAGTGAACAGAATAACAGCTGTCAGCAGTGCTAATGCAATTCAAAGGTTTCTCTAATAACTATTTAGCATGTATGCATGACTAGTGAAGGATAAGCTAAGGGAGATTACCATTAGGGTGCTGAAGGAATGGCTGCTGAAAGCTGGACTTATGAGAATAAGAAATTCAAAATCAGTCATTTCAAGCATTAACAGTCATTAGAAACACTAGTAACGTCTTGCCTGTATTTCTAAATCAATTTTATGGTATCTAGATATCAATTTCTATTAAAAACATTTCAATTTCCTTCTGTGTCCAGACTTTTGACTTTTGTTTCAGTGCCACTTTTGTTTAGATACTGCAAAAATCCATCTATTACTCATTTACTGTTATGTAACGAGACCCTAGCAAATGCGTCTATGGTGTTAATGACACGTACAAAGCCAGAGTGAAGCAATTACTCATCTCTGTGTTGTGTGGCATCTGATATGCTGGTTAAGTTACTTATGAATAGGAAAGACACAATATCAAAAGAAATATGTCTCACTTAAGACACTTCTGACCATTCCAAAGTGACGTTATTTTAGTAGACCATATGCACAGCTGATGTTGTGGAAAAAACTTTCTTCTCTTTTCCAAGAAGTCATTCATGGAGATCAGATGAGCATGCAGACTGATTCTTTATTTGCACATGGATATGCATGAATGTCTCAGCCCATGGAGTGAGCAATCAATAATACAATTCATTCCCATTTATACTTTTCTATTACAACGTACCATTGACTCTTAACTCTTTTGGGGCTAATTTCAACTTTTGTCAACAGCAGGGCTCGAGGTTGGATGTTGACTTTAGTTAACATCCAGGGGTAGAGGGTAATAATCAACTGCAGACGTCGACAAAACTCGCCATTACGTTACGGTAGACCACCTTTGCTAGGAGGACAGTTAGACTCATTGACTTGACATCGAATCCCTGTGTGTGTGTGTGTGTGTATGAGGAGCGTAGAGTGAACAACATCTAGAATGGCATTGATGTCGAACAAAAAAGCAAAGCGATTGTGCAAAGCAAAATACTCTTTGGGAATTATTAATTTTTTTTTGCTTTATGCATATTATTGCTATGTCAGACGGACATCAAACTCCGATTTTGATGCAAGTGATCTGGAAATCAAAAACGAAAGGCAAGTAGCTGTTTCCTTTCTGGGTAGTGCCTTTCAGAATATAAATGGTTAGACAAACAGGTATGTAGTAAGTATGTAAGCCTTGTTACAGATGATCTTAGAAAGCTAATGTTTAATGTTAGTTAGTTTTGGGGAACAATATTCAGACCTGGGAGAAAAATGAAAAAAATAATTAGCCCTGAAAGAGTTAATATGCAGAATTTAGCCAATCAACTCTAGACACCAGTAACTTCATATACATGTCAATTCTTTCATTATTCTAAGCACCACTTCATTAATAGGTGGTCCTGTGGGTTTTCTCATTGATCCCATCACCGCTTCACAATAGGGGTGTTTGGGCTTTCTTACTAATTTGTCCTCATTTTTTAAGGGGGTGTTCATTACTCATTTACTTCATTTTAAGCTTGGTATCTACTCTGGTGGCTCCTCTAAGATGAGGTAGACCTCACGTGCTCAAACTTTAAGTCCGTTTAGTTAACCTTTTAGTTACCTTCAGTCTTTTCCCTTATGCTTTTAATAATGCATTGTTGCAACTTCATTCAAGTGTATTATTATTATTGAATTGTAAAAATGGTCATGTATTGATTAAAAACATCTGATTAAAATTCTATAATGAGTAACCACTTTACTGATGCTTTGTTAAGTGTCAAAGTGTTTAGTCCAAAAGAACCCTTTGTTAAAGTCTTGTTACCTAAAAGTAAATGTTTAATAGAAGAATTTATGCAGTACCTAAACCGAAGAGTTGCCTTTCTTTCTATTATATATCAATAATACAAATGTGACCTAAAAATGAATCCATTTTTATTTCTATGTCCTGTGACAGACTGGCCACCATCCAGGGTTGTTTGTCACCTTTCCCCCAGTTTATGTCATAAATAGCTCTGCTACCAACCCTGCAAAAGATATAGCAGGAGATGTTATTATATTTCATGAGATTATGAGAACAACTTTAGAAAAGCAGACATAATAACAATTTCTGCCTTGTATTCTGCTTTATGAAATTGGATTTTTCATAACATTTCTGAGGGTCAATATTTCATTTTATAGCATTCTGGGTGCAGACATCTGTTGGCATACAGTAGATTTTACAACCATCTGAATAAGCCAGATGTTTGATGCAATTCCATTAAAATTAATCTGTTGTTGGGGAATAATCATTCATCACCTTTACACTACAAATCTGAGGAGATTATGTGGCACATTGCTTGAAATACATTAACAGGTATTTCTGGATTTATTTTAATTTACTAAAATTCAGCTAATTTTTAATTTTCTTCCTGCATATTTATACAGTGTAAAACCTTTATTTGCTTGTTACTTACAGAAATTTCCAGACGACGCGTCCATCATAGGCTGCATTAATACTGGAGATGAGACAGAGTACAGGAAGGTTGTGAAGGACTTTGTCTTGCGGTGCAGAGACAACAACCTGTAGGTCAATATCAGCAAAACAAAAGAACTGGTGGTGGACTTCTGAGGTGTGAAGGAGACTCTGAGATAAGTCACCATTCAGGGAAGTGGTGCAGAGTTACACGTACCTGGGAGTTCACATAAATAGCAAACTGGACTGGTCTGACAACACTGTGGAGCTGGACAAGAAAGGCGAGAGCAGACTGGACTTCTTCAGTAGACTCCGGTCTTTTAACGAGGGCGACAAGGTGCTGGAAATGTTCTACCAGTGTGGCCCTCTACGCTGCCGTCTCCTAGTGAAGCAACCTGAGCCCTAAAGAAGCACAATGGCTGAACAAACTTATTAGGAAAGCCTGCCCCTTATACTGTAAGCCTGGTCTTTTCCATCCTCTGCAGTCAGGCAATTCAAAGCTTCCTCCCAATGTACCCATTTTGAAATTTCTACACAATGTTTATTTATTTATTATTTTGATTGATTGTATTATTTGTCCCATGACTCTGTTTCTTTGTTTTTTTTTTTTTTTTTATATTTCTGCTGTTGTATACATTTAAATTTCCACTTGGGATTAATAAAGTTTATCTAATCCAAACTAACCTACTCTGTTTAAGGTTAGTGATGATTGTGGTAGGTCATCTGGTTTGCAAGTAGTTGTTGTGGTAGAAGGGTACTGTAAGAGCCAAAGTTAGGAAGTTAATGCTTTAAGTTAAACTCATATTAGTGTTTGCTTAATCTGAATAGAAGACAATTTTCTCTCATAGCTATAGATTATGGTATAGCCTTTCACTCCCTGTAAGTTCATGAAACAGAATCTTCTCAGCTATATCTGTAATACAGTGTGTTACTTAAGTCAGTTTTTTAGAATTATCCTCATTGCTAGAAAGGACTGAAAGAGCCACTTGTGGTTTATAAGTAGGATAGGCATACAGTTTTTCTGACCATTTAGAAATGGTTCAACTGTAGTAGAAAACATAAAGAAACAAACAATATATAAGCTGTCACACGCGTGCTATCGGGAGATAGCTGAAGGGCCTAAATGATAGCAATTCGACGCCAGACCAGCGGGCGGTGGGGTGCACTGACTGTCTCTCTCAATCTCTTGCAGTCCATCCATGGGAAATACTGCAGGGTACAGACACCACTGATAATGTCACTTCCAGTTCCTGAACCAAGGATGACATCACTTCTGGCCCCAATGACATAATTTCCTTTCCTGGCCTTTAAAGCCGCCATCTTACCAGTTCTATTTTGGACTATCTCTGTTCAAATTAACTCATTTTTCCAGCCTTGAAACAATATATAGATGGCTGCCCCAAACCTTCATGATGTCTGTGACTCACTCATATGACAAAGCCTTAAACAGAACTTTTCTTAAAACCAGAACTTTTTTTTTGCTTTGCTATATCAGTTTTGCTCTATTTTAATGTAAACTGTTTTACCTAAGGCTTTTAAAAACAAAGATATTTTGTCTGAGGAATAATTTCAACATGTCAAGGTATTGCTAAAATCCCACAAAGCAAACTAAAGCTAAAGAACTTTGGTCATTTTGAGTAAAAGCATCTACAGGTACCATTAATGTGTCACAGGACAATAGAAGTGTGTGATATGAACTGCTTTGGAGAAAAGTACCCCACTATGGCAAGCAGAGTGGCCCACCAAGTATTAATGCATTTACTCAGGACCCCCTGGGGATACATGGTGAATTCAGAAAGTATTCAACCCCTTTCTCTCTCTTGACACTATATTGTGTTGTTTAAATGGAGAAATTTGTCATTTTTACCCAAACCTCTACGCTCGATAACCCAGAATGACAAAGTCGAAAGCACATTTCAGAAAGGTTTGCAAATGTATTAGTAATCAAAAAGTGAAATCTCTCTTTTGTAGTGGTATTCAGACCTTTTTCTGTTAGAGTAAAAAGGAAGGTCTACAGGACAGTAGTGAGACCAGCTACTGTAAGTTATATGGGCTGGAGACAGTGGCACTGACCAGAAAACAGGAGACAGAGCTGAAGGTAGAAGATGCTAAGATTTTCATTGGGTGTGATGAGGATGGTCAGGATTAGAAATGAGAACATTAGAGGGTCAGCTCAGGTTGGACAGTTGGGAGACAAAGCTAGAGAGGCGAGATTGCATTGTGTGAGATTGCCACTTGTTTGGCGCCGACCCAACACAGACTGACACACCAGAGGCATGGGAAAAATAAATAAGAAGAAGTATTTTTTCATCACCTGTGGGGAACATCTTCCCCGTGAACCCCACAGGCACAACACAGTCCCAAAATACAAAGAAAGGAAAATTACCCAAATCACACTCTTTGTCTTTGGCCTACTTCTGGCTGCACTTCCGGGCGTGGCTGCGGTCCCGCCCAGACGGGCTTGTTAAGCCGTGCGGCTCTATGCAGCTCCCCTGGTGGAGGCCATGGAGCACAACCAGGATGAGCTCCGGTGTTCCAGGAAAGTGGTCCTGACGTAACCCAGGGGGGCTGCCAACAAAGGTTCCGAGGGGCATAGTGTGGTTCCCATGGCTGTTTCCCCGGATCTAGTGACAAAGTGGGCCTGTTCTGATGAAAGCTGACCAAAAATGATGCCTTAACTAGAGACATTGTGCCGCCTGAAACAACACATTAGCATTTATCGGGTTGTATGGTTGCCAATATTCACTTGTAGTTTGCTTATTGTTATTATTTATAAATATTATCAATAATACATTATTTAAAGTGTAACTTAACTCCTACTTGTCTTTTGCTACACCTAATTGCCTGAGGTTATAAATGTAGAAGGGACGATGGGGAGAAGTTATATACTACAATATCTTATAAACAGTGGTAAGTCTAAGGGATTTGAGGCATTCTGACAAAGGCTACACATTATTAATACAAAAGGGGAAAGTGGAGTAACGCAGAACACTACTACACTACTAAGACTAAACAGAGTCCAACTGCAGAAAACTGAATTGACTTGACATCGTTTAGAAAGGCACACATGTACTTATGTATTTAAAGTCCCACAAAGCACACAGCATGTCAGCACAAAAACCACACCATGAAGCCCAAGAAACTCTCTGTAGACCACCAGAATGAAATTGCAGTGAGGCATCAATCAGGACAAGGGTATAAAACCATTTGTAAAGCTTTTACTGTTCCTAGCAGTACAGCAACCTCAACAATTTTGATAGGGAAAAAGTCTGGAACCACTAGGACTCTTCCTAGAACTGGAAATTCAGCTAAACTGAAGAACCAAGCATTGGTCAGGGAGATGACCAAAAACCTGATGGTCACTCTAACAAAGCTTCAGAAATTTTCTGCTGATATGCGAGAACCTGTTGGATTGGAAGGAAGCCATATCAACAGCACTCCATCATTGAGGGATTTACAATGGAGTGATTACATCTAAGTGACTCTTACCAAATGGCATTTAAATGACTCTTAAGAACATGAGAAAAAAGATTCTTCAGCCTGATGAGACAAAAATTGAACTATTTGGGCAGAACTCCAGGCATTATGTTTGGCAAAGACTTCCACCTGCTAAGTAATATTCATATGGTGAAGTATGGTGGCGGCAGCATCATGCTATTGGGTTTCAGGGACTGTGAGACTGAAATAAGGGAAAGTTCAATTCAGCCAAATACAGAGCTGTCCTTGAAGAAGACTTGCACCAGAGTGCATGGGAAATCAGACTGGGATGACGTTTCTCCTTTCAGCATGATGAAGAACTGAAGCATACAGCCACAATAACGCTGGAGTGACTTTGGGACAAGTCTGTGACAGTCCATGAGTGGACCAGCCAAAGCCCAGACTTAAACCCCATAGAAAATCTGCAGGGAGACCTGAAGATGGCACTTTACAGACACTTCCCATCCAATCTAATAGAACTTGAGAGGATCTGCCAGTGAGAATGGGATAAACTGTTCAAATCCAGATGAGCAAAGCTGGCAGAGATTTACCCAAGATGATCTGAGGCTGTAACTGCTGCCAAAGGGGCTTCTAAAAAGTACTGAATTAAGGTCTGAATACTGATATGAATGAGAGATTACAGTTTTTTTTATTTTTATTTTTAATACATTTGTAAACCTTTCTAAAAACATGTTTTCACTTTGTCACTTGGGGATTTGAGGGTAGATGGATGGCAAAATGACAAATTTATGCAATTAAAATGAAATATACGACATAATAAATTGTGCAGAAAGTGAAGGGGTCTGAATACTTTTTGAAGCCACTGCATCCTTAGAAAACAGGAGTCTTGGAAACAGATTCCTTTAGCCCACCAGATTCAGAAAGGTGTTTGCAGGTGATGGACATTCCGTCAATTGTAAAAGACAGCAGCAAATGGGCATTCGAAGAAGACATGATGGATTCTGGCACACTATTTTCGATAGCAGACAGTCCAAGGGCACTCCTGTGTGTATGGAATCTTTGTACTCTGACACTGGAATAGGCTCAAGCCTCTTGCTACTCTGATTTGATTTAGAAGGGTTTGAAAATCCTTAGGACCACTCCTGTATACTAATACTGGATATGACCTCTCTTTGCATGGACACCACAAGATGAGATTCTGGTCCATGTTGACATGATTACATCACAGGATTTCTGCAAATCCATGCTCTGAATCTCCATACTCCATGCTTTCTATTCTTGACTCATAGGAGTAGAACCCGGCATGGTTTTCTACTGTTGTAGTTCATCTGTCTCAAGTTTTGACAAGCTTTGCTTTTCTGCTTACCACAGTTGTACAGAGTGGTTATCTGAATTACCGTAGCCTTTCTGTACACTCAAACAAATCTGGCCACTCTCCCCTGACCTCTCTCATCAACAAGGTGTTTCCATCTGCAGAACTGTACCTCATTGGATGTCTTGTTTCTCTCACCATTCTAAGTAAACTATAGAGACTCTAGTTAGTGTTTTTGAAAATACCAAGAAGTTGCCAGAAATACTCAAACCTACCCATCTGGCAAAATCACATCGTCCCCCATGTTTTGTTTGAATATTAATGAAGATCCTGACCTGTATTACTATGACTTTATGCACTCTAATGCTGTCACAAGATTGGCTGATTATATAAATGCATGGATGGTGTTTCTAATAATTTGCTCAGTGAGTGTATGTTATGGTTTTAACATTCCAATATTAATTATATGATGGACCATTCAATGATTTTACTGGTAACCACATCCCAGTACTTCATGGGATACTTCATTATGATAGTCCCAGTGAGGCACTATACAGGCGAATTGCTCTTGGTATAAAGGAGGTCCCTGTACACCGGTACTGTGAATGCTGTGCAGAGTGGAGGCAGAACCTCTGCGTTTCTCCCAGTTGATTCTGGGGTTCGTCAGCGGTGTGTTCTGCTCCTACTCTGTTCAATGCTTGTATGGACTGGGTGTTGGGCAAGGTCATGGGGTCCAGCAGCTGTGTGGCATCTGTTGGTGAAGAAAGACTCACTGATCTTGACTTTGCCAATGCTGCAGTGATCTTCGTGGAGTCAATGGAGGCTCTGATCAGGGCTCTCGAGAGACTGAGTGATGAGTACAAGTGTCTGAGCTTGTGAGTGTCCAGAATAAAATCCAAGATCCAGGCCTTCAATGACTTCTTAGGCACAGCCATCAGCAGTGTGTCTGTCTGCGGAGCGAGTGTCAACCTTGTCGAGAGGTTTACTTACTTCAGCAGTGACATTCATGTCTCTGGTGTCTCTTCCTATAAATTCAGTAGATGAATTGGGAGAGGATGGGGGGGTCATGAGGTGACTGGAAAGGGGTGTGTGGTGCTCCCGATATCTATGCCAAAGGGACAAAGGTCCAAGTCTTTAGAGTCCTAGTGCTCCCTGTTTTGCTATATGGTTGCAAGACATGGAGGCTATCCAGTGACCTGAGACAAATACTAGACTCCTTTGGTGCTGTGTCTTTTCAGAATATCTTTGGGTACCGCTGGTTTGGCTTTGTCCCAAATGAGGCACGTTACCTACATTGTCAGATAGTGTCAGTTACAGAACTACGGCCATGTGGCGTGATCCGGCTTGCAGGAATCTTTGTTGAGACCCAAGCAGCTGCACCAGGCCAAGGGGATGGCCACATAACATCTGGCTGCGGGAGATAGATGTTCATTTCTGGAGGGTGGGACTGGACTGCATGTCTGCCTGAAGAGTTGCCAACCAGGATCCTAAGCTGTTTAGTCGTGTGGTGGGTGCAGAAACGCTCTGTACCAGTGCATGCTCCCTAACCTGAACCTTAACCTGAGGCGTTGCGTTTTCTCACACACTTCTGCTGAATAAATCGTTGCATGAATGTTTTCAGTGTTATTGTGTCAAAAAGCGGACATGCCATATTGTTCATAATGCTGTTTTCACACTCTCTTTTGCTGCAACTTCCAGGGTGTCCAGAATGTATCCCATAACTGAGGATATCTGTTTTTAATTAGCTTGCTAATTCGGTGGTCCTCTCTTGAAGTGATGTTACCAGCCCAGCACACCACAACATAGAAAATTGCACTGACCATCAAAGAGTTGTAGAAGATGTGAAGGATGTCACTTCCCACATTAAAGGAACACAGTCCCCTTTCTTATATACGTCCTCTGTGTTCTGACACCAGACCATCTTGTCAATAATGTGGACTCCCAAATCCTTGTAGGAGTGGACCACCTCTACATCCACTACTTGTATAGCGACTGGACAAAGAGGTTTTTTTGTGTGGTGAAAGTCAATAACCAGTGCCTTGGTTTTGCTGATGTTAAGTTGCAGACAATTCTTTCTGCACCAAGAAGAAAGGTTCTCCACCTGACTCCTCTCCTTTGTCTCATGCCTCTTATCAATACACCCCATAAGTGCAGAATCACCTGAAAATTTCTGTAAGTGACATGACTTGCTGCTATAGTTCTAGTTCTAGAGTTGTATAGAGTGACGAGAAAAGCAGACAGGCCTGTTCCTTGTGCTGCTCCAGTGTTGCTAACACAGTCATAGAGTCTCACAAACTGCAGTCCGCCTGACAGACAGTCCATTATCCAGGAGTCCATAGGCTCATCCGCCTGCCTATCTCCGAGTTTACTACTCAATAGGAATTGGCTGCATGGCATTGAAGGCACTGCAGAAATAAAAACATGTAATCCTCACAGTGCTGCCAGCTTTGTCCAGGTGAGACTAAGAGAAATAAAACATGATTATGGATGGACAGACTGATGCAAAATTGTTTTTATGAACAAGCCACTGTCAAGAGACTGATCAGTCCCATCACATGACAACTGACAATTTGTTGTCTGCATTCTCTTAAATGGGAATGCTTTATTGAGAAAATGCATGTTGTGTGCCATCGCAATATTGCTAGGCAACAAAGTGTGACAGGAGGTGAGAGAATGACACACACAATTAATTCACTTCAGGATAAGCGACCTTTCAGTTATTGAACTCTAATTTATTCTGCATACAGCAGCACGGCTCAGCTAGACTGCTGAACTACTAAAAAAACGATTCATCTCCACAACACAAAACTACTTTATTAACCTTTAGACTTCTCTAGCTTTAAGTTTATCAGTTGCAAGTTGGAAAGCGCTCTTGCATGGGGCAGCAGTCATTTCAGCATGATTTTACTTAAGGATGTTCGAGAGTCACTAGTCAACCACACCTAGTGGTTAAGGCTTTGGACTTGGGACCTCAAAACCTGAATGTCCAGGAAAACAGAAAACTAATTTCTTTAGTGTAACCGGGAGGTTCATGCAAAAGGCTAAACAAACAAATATAAAATTGAACAAGGTGATCAAATGCCAAGCGAGAGGCAAAAAGCACAAGGAAAATTCAGACAAGAAGTTGAAAACAACGTAAGACATGAAAATTAGTCACAAAGAGAATTATAATAAAGGGTTTGAAGGATTTATCTCCATATTAAATAAAGCTCTGTGCAAGCATTGACCTTCCATTCCTTCTGCTGATGAACTTGAGGTCACAACCCCAGAGACCACACCCCTAGAAACAAGGGATATGACCCTAACAACGGTACGCAAAATGGCTTCCACCATAGGAATAGGCTATAAAATCCCCAAATTCTGCCTTGATCGTGACAATGAGGTTGTGGGTTCAAATTCTGTTCCTTACACTGTCTGACTACTTCACCTGCCTGTGCTGCAATTACAAAAACAAAAGAAATGGGACCGATTGTATCTGAAATGCAGTAAGTCGTCTTGAATAAAGCAATCAGAAATATAAGAAATTAAAGGACAACTCCCTTTGTTTGTTTGTTCTTTAGGCCCACAAGTGTTTCTTACAAAACATCAGGATTTTTGCATATGACTGTCAGGGGCAACTCGGAGGCTGAGTGAGAGATGTGGTCCTGAAGTGTCCCTGGGTGGGGCAATATTGTCTCTGAGGTTACTGATTGCAATTTAAGGGTTACCAGAGACATCTTTCACCATTACACAATCATTGCAACATGCATGCCGCTGTTTCTCTGTCAAACTCAATGCTAAATTATTCCGATTTTTAAGATATAATTTTGAGGCTTGTCCCTCGGGACAGCAGGGGCTGCTTAGAGTGAAAAACTGTGATCACCAATTTACTCTACACAATTGCATTTTGATTTGATATACTTTGTTAATCCCCGAGGGGAGATTGCCTTTTTGCAAGACCTTTGGGGGGGTCAGAGCACAGGGTCAGCCACAGAGCCCCTGGAGCAATTTTCAGGTTAAATTCTTCATCAAGTACCCAACGGAGTAGGATCCCTTCTAGCAGTAGCGGGATTTGAACCAGCAACCTTCCAGATACAAGCGCAGATCCTTTTGTATCCCACTTTAAATTTTCAGAGAAATTTGAAAATAATATCTAGGCAAGAGCTACGAAACAGAATGTTGTGTTACAGCCAGGGATTCATCCCTGGCTTAAGTGTTCTTTCTTTATATTTTACTTTTATATTGTCTTTTAGATATTCTTTTCTATATTTTGTTATTAATTGTATCATTGTTCTTTTTTTATACAGTGGATTCAGAAAGAATTCAGACCCTTTCACTTCCTGCACTCATTATGTTATAGATTTAATCATCAATGGATAAATTTGCAATTTTTGCCCATCAGTCCACATTTAATAACCCATAATGATAAAGTGAACAAATGATAAACCCTCCCTCTGCAGCAGGTTTTCATTAAAGATATTAGAACATTAGCACATCAGAACAATCTGGACAAGAACAGGCCATTGAGCCCACTAAAGCTTGCCAGTCCTATCCACTTAAATCCTCCAAAATAACATCAAATTGAGTTTTGAAGGCTCCTAAAGTCCTCCTGTCTACCACACAGCTTGGTAGTTTATCCTCATGTCTGTGGTTCTCTGTGTAAAGAAAAATATACCAATGTTTGTGTGAAACTTACCCTTAACAAGTTTCCAACTGGGTCCCCTTGTTCTTGATGAACTCATTTTAAAGTCACAGTCTTGATCCGCTGGACTAATTCCTTTCATAATTTTAAACACTTCAGTCATGTCACCTCTTAATCTTGTTTTGCTTAAACTGTAAAGCCTCGGCTCTTTTAATTTTACCACATAACTCATCCCCTGTACCCCTGGATTCAGGCTGGTCGCTCTTCTCTGGACCTTTTCTAGTGCTGCTATGTCCTTTTTGTAGCCTGGAGACCAAAACTGCCCACAGGACTCCAGATGAGGCCTCACCAGAGTGTTATAAAGCTTGAGCAGAACCTCCTGTGACTTGTACTGCACACATCAAGGTGCTATATAGCATGACATTCTTTTAGCCTTCTTAATAGCCTTTGACCTCTGCCTGGCAGTTAATAGTGTTGTGTCTGCTGCGACTCCTAAATCCTTCTCATCAGGTGTACTTTTAATTTTCAGACATCCCATTGTGTATTTAAACCTAATATTTTCCTTCCTATGTGTAATACTTTACATTTACTGACATTAAATTTCATCTGCCACAAATCTGCTAGAGCCTGTCTGTTGTTCAGGTCCCTCTGTAATGATTTAATGAAATTAAGATTATCTGCCAATCCACCTATCTTGGTATCATCTGCAAATTTAACCAGCTTGTTACTTATATTCCTATCTAAATCATTTATATGTACTGTATTAAAAATAGCACTGACCTCTGCTGGACACCTCTCTTAACATCAGCCAGCTCAGATGAGGTTCTTCACACCATCACCCTCTGCTTCCTGTGTCTGAGCCAATTCTGCCCCCATCGACACACAACATCCTGAACTGCCACCTCTTTTAGTTTGATGCCCAACCTCTCGTGTGGCACTTTATTAACTGCTTTCTGAAAATCCAGATGAATAACATCATATGCTCCACTTTGATATCTTTTTGTTGCTTCCTGATAGAATTCCAGCATATTGGTAAAACACAACCTCCCTCGTCTGAACCCATGCTGACTGTACAGTAAAACTCCTGTACTTGCCATGTGTTGCTCAGTCTTTCCCTTAACAATTCCTTCCAGTAACTGACCTGTGATGGACATTTTGCTTACTGGCCTATAGTTGCTTGGCTCTGTCTGATTACTTGTTTTACATAACAGGATAATATCTGCCATTTTCAAGTCCATTGCGCAGTGACTCCCTAAAAATATGTGTCAGTGCTTTAAATATTTAAACACTAACCTCCTATCTCTGTACTTTGCTCTGTTCATCTTTCCTTTAACCCTGACTAGTCTCCCAGACCCAGCCACTGAAAAGTAACCCCATAGCATGATGCAGCCACCACCATTGAAATGACATTGCACAGGTGATTGGCGATGTCTGGTTTCCTCGAGGCATGATGCTTAGAACTGAGGCTAAATAGTTCAATTTTGGTTTCATCCGACCCTTTTAGGTCTTTTAGGTGCCTTTTTGCAAACTCCAAACAGGCTTTATTGTGTTATCTGGCCACTCTGCCATAAAGCTCAAAATAGTGGAGCATTACAGTAGTGGCTATCCTACTGGAAGTTTCTCCCATCTCCACACAGGTTCTCTGGAGTTCAGTCTGAGCAACATCAGGTTTTTGGTCACCTCTCTTTCCAAACCCTTCTGCACCAATTGCTCAGTTTGGACAGGCGGTCAGCTCTAGGAAGAGTTGTTGTTGGTCCAAAATTATTGTCTTTATTAATTATGGAAGCCATTGGGCTCTTGAGAACCTTCAATGCTTCATAATTATTTTGTAGCATTTCCCAGATCTGTGCTTCAACACAATCCTGTCTCTAGGTTCTGTACGAAGTTTGTTAGACCTCATGGCTTGGTTTTTGTTCAACTAGGGGGGTCTTCTACAAACAGGTGGGTGCTCTCTCAGTCATTTTCAGACAATTGAATTGACCACAGTTGGACTCCAAACAAGGAGTAGAAACATCTCAATGATGACAAATAGAATAAGTTAAATCTGAGACAGATTTCAGGTGCCATAGCAAAGGGGCTGAATTCTTCTGTCAAAGTGATATTTCAGGTTTTTACTTTCTTGTATATGACGTATAGGGAAAGTATTGTAATCATCCAAAAAATTTGATGTCGAGATTTTGATGAATCTCGATATTTTAGACCACCCTGACTTTCTCATATACAAACTATAGGGAAAGTATTGTAATCGTCTAAAAATTTGATGTTGAGATTTTGATGAATCTCGATGTTTTTGACCTGCCTGACTTTTTTTGTATAAGAAGCATAGGGAAAGTATTGGAATCCTCTAAAAATTCAATTTCAAGAATTTGATGAACCTCAATGTTTTGGAGTCCGAAAATACAATTTTTGGAATTATGTCTGTGTGTGTGTGTGTGTGTGTGTGTGTGTGTGTAAATAATATAACTTGAGTACACTTTCACTTAGGTCAACCAAATTTTGCATACAAGTATTAGGTACAAAACATAGATTTCTATCAACAATTTCCACTGACCGGAAGTGGTACTTTACCTTTCATTCATGCAGCTGCCGAGTTGGATTTATTCAACTTTATTTTTATAATAATTGTTTGATGTATTATTTGTCTGATTTGATTTGTTGTTGATGGTTCTTTAATATACATAATATAAATATATCATCATTGTCTTGCGGTTTACTCCTCAAATATCCATCCCCATATCTAAGTATACAAGAAAGTCTCGGGGAGACCACTCCTGATTTTATTTTTATTATTTACTGCAACATAACAAAATGTGTACAAAGTGAAAAAGTCTGAATACTTTCTGAAGGCACTGTGCTTCCCTAGTTCTCCAATATTTTCCTGATGCAAAGCATTTTTAATATTTTTACTGCCTTCCATAAATCATTGTTTAATCAATCAATTAGTCAATCAATAGAGCCTGAGAATAGGGGAGCACATCCTCACAAAGTGCTTTTATAAGGCAGACAACAATTCAACTCAAAAGAGAAGGAGCAAACAAAGTGCGTTTAAAAAGAGAAATGAAACCCATTTTTTGGATCTCATCTCTCCCTTAGAGTCAGTGTACTTTATCAAATACCAGCGAGACAGTCGGTTTGTTTCTTGACTTTTTTTTTTCATCCAAGCCAACGTTACCCAGTAACAGCACGCACCCACAATTACATTCTATAAAATGTGCAATTTTTTGACAGGAAAAGCATGACCAAGTCTGCTGCTCTTTTTATTTATGACAACAGCGCTTCCAAAAACCAAGCAATCTTGATTCCCACCTGACTGGCTCCTGTCAGTAGCTGCCCTACTTTAAATGGAGTCGATGTGACAATTGTTAGGCTTCTATCATTTCTCAAGATGAGTCTTCCCACAGCCTAAATAATTCATACAGCTTCTGAAGCTTTAGCGCAAGGCTGCATTGATGTGTCTATCTGGGCCAATGAATCTGAGGCTTAAGGAGGCATTTATCTAAGCCCAATCACATGTTCACTCAGTAAATGCAGTTCAGCCATACAAAATACAGCACAACGATGGTGGCATTGAGTGAGGGGATTCTAATGCTTTGTCAGTGGTCTTTTCTGTTAGAATCTATACTACGCTTAACATTTTATAAAACGCCTTAAATATCTGGGCCATTTATTTGGTTAGCTTAAGTTGCTTTTAGATTTTCTTGTCCTGTGTTTCCATTGTTATATTATGTTACACCCTAAAAATAATAGACATATGGCTCTTTAATTAAGTTTCCAGTCAGAAATACAATTTGTGGACCAGAATTCTCTTTCTGCCCTATGTCAGATAAGGCAAGTGGATTCGCTAGATATTCCCTTCACTTTCTGCACAGTTTATTGTGTCGCAGATTTTATTTTAAATGGATGGACTTGCCATTTTTGGCCATCAATCTACAATGGATATTTTCGCAGTGACAAAACTCTGCAAATGTATTCAACATCAAAAACTGAAAACTCATTCATTTCAGCATTCGGACCCCTAATTCAGTATTCATAATCATTTTTTAGTGTTTCCCAGATATGTGTCTCAGCACAATTCCTTTCTCTAGGTTCTGCAGGAAGTTCCTTAGGCCTCATGGCTTGGTTTTTAGAACATTAGACCACTCGAGATGAGAAAAGGCCATTCAGCCCAACAAAGCTCGCCAGTCCTCTCCACTTATTTCTTCTAAAAAACATCAAGTTGAGTTTTGAAAGTCCTTAAAGTCTTACTGTCTACAATACAATACAGTTTATTTTTGTACAGCCCAAAATCACACAGGAAGTGCCGCAATGGTCTTTCACACTACTTGGTTGGTAGCTTATTCCAAGTGTCTATCTGTAATCAGAATGTAAGTTTAATATGTCGCTGTCCTCTGTACAAATATATTTATAAATCTACTTTTCTTTTCTTTTTATTCACATGCACAGCTGATACAGACCTAGAATTAGTACAGGGGCTCATCATTTAGAACTGATAGGCAAGGCATACGATAAGATAGATAAAAACAGCTTTGGGAGCGTGCAGTCAGACTGACAACAGCTGTATACTATTTTTGTTTGTCAGAGTCAGCATTGTATCTGCCTAGCTTGCCAATAGGAATTTGCCAGGCTGATACGGTGGAGCACTTTAAAAAAACTGATGAAAACACATGACTTTAACATGGCTTTCTCATATTTTCATTTTAGTTTAATCCTGATGCTCTGTATATTCAATTAATTATCATTATTATTCATGGTGGCTCCATAATCCATACTAACCCCATTTCTCTCTCCTGTTCTTTATCCGGTTTTCTGTAGTGTTGATCTACGCCACCACCACCCGATCAAAGCACCATGATGTCCCTACATTGATGGATTAAAGGCCAGAAGTCCACGTGACCGTCATCATCAAGTTTTTCCATGAGAACCCTGAATACCATGAGGACTGATTGAGGTTATTGATGTTAGGTAGAATGCCTAGAGTGTGCTGGGTGGTCTCGTGGCCTGGAACCCTTGCAAATTTTATTTTTTTCTCCAGCTGTCTGGAGACTTTTTTTGTTTTTTCTGACCTCCCTGGCCATCGGACCTTACTTTTATTCTATATTAATTAGTGTTCCCTTATTTTAATTCTTATTTATTCTGTCTTTTTTCTCTTTTTTTATCATGTATAGCACTTTGAGCTACATTGTTTGTATGAAAATGTGCTATAGAAATAAATGTTCGATCGATGAGATGAGTGGAGCTCCTCTAGCAGTGGTGTTATTTTTCATATTATTTGCTTATTATCCTGATATATCTTGTATTTATTCAACCGAGAGGGACTGCTACAGTATATGTAAGCACATATAAACATGGCCAACAAGAAGCGGGGTTCGAAAGAATCGAAAACTAAAGCTACACCCAAGCTATGATCAACAAGCCCAAGTTCAAGATACGGCCTATCAGAGACAGACCTGGATCAGATGGCGAAAGTACAGACTCCTCTGGACCACGGTCCGCTACATCGTCGCCGGCTGACAGCAAAAAAGAGAGCGAAGGTGCGATCGTGCGTGCAGATCTGGACAGCTCGCCATTTGGAGAAGATTACCTGAAACTGCAAAAGGGCCGTGAAGTCCGCGGCTTCAATTACACAATTACGCGAGCCTGGAGCAGTGGGGACACCGGCTACAGCAAAGTCTGCTGCTTCATCTACGGTACAAGAAGGCACAATTGAACTATCTGAACTGAAGGTGTTGCTCGCTGAGCTCACACAAGATATAAAGAAAAGCGAGAAGGCTAATGAGAAAGCAATGGCAAAGGCACTTGAGAGACAGAAACAGGAATTGAAACAGGAGATGAAACAGACCAATGAATGGCTGCGTCAAGAGGTGCAATTTGAGCTTCGACAGGTGCTGGGTAAAATTGAAGAGCGCATTCAGGAAAACTTGGTTAAACTGAGCATGCTTACTGATCAATTGGAGGATTTCAAGGAAACATTCACGAATCGGATTGAAATGGCCGAACATTTAGCTGCCAGTGCAGAGGAAAGAGCAGTAAATGTCAGTTCCGAATGCAAAAAACTCGGAGAAAAACTTGGAGACAGACTGGATGCTTTAGAAGATGGGAGTAGAAGGTATAATGTCAGAATTGAAGGTCTGCCAGAGAATCGAGAAAGTTCAAACCCTGTGAAATTCGCAGCTGAACTTTTTTCTAAAATAATCAGGGACGACTTTAAAGTAGAATCTGAGATAGCAGCGGCTTACTGTGTACGCGGATCAAACACCGTCAGACCCCGACCAAGATCTTTTATAGTTCGTTTTGAACGATTATCATTTAAGCTAGAGGTGATGGCACTCCTCAGAAACAAGGAAGATATTATATATGAAAATAATCACATTCGTATCTTCCCTGACTTCTCTCCAGCAACAGCTACTAAACGCGCAGCCTTCTATAATATTAAACAGCGGCTACGGCAAGCCAGTGTCAAATACAGCCTCCTGTATCCGGCAAAACTGAAAGTGGAATCCATCCATCCATCCATCCTCTTCGGCTTATCCGAGGTCGGGTCGCGGGGGCAGCAGCTTAAGCAGAAAGGCCCAGATTTCCCTCTTCCCAGCCACTTCTTCCAGCTCTTTCGGGAGAATGGCAGGGTCAATTCTATGTCTTTGCTAGCAAGGAAGAAGCAGAAAGTGAATTAAGAAAGCTGATCCCGGGACTATTCTGATACATAATAGTGAGTCATGGCGGTAAATGATAAAGCTAGGATCAATATCTACTGTCTGATCTATTCATTTTAAAATACGGGTTTTAATTAGCATATATTCTCATATATTCTTATTATTACTTAGTATTACTAGGGCGCTATCTGTTTATGTTTTATTGTGCTTAATTATTTTTTCCTCCTTTTTTTTTCTTTTCTAATTACTTCATCTCTACCCTAAACGAGACTGTTCAATATCATACCCTTGGTTTACTGTTATTGCTATTACTGCATTAAGACTTGTTATGCTTATTTTGGACACATCTTTAACACCATCACCGGGTTTATTATCTGGGTGTATCATCTTAATGCACTAAAATTGCTGAAGACTATATATATATTTTAAGTGCAAAATTCTTTTTTTTTTTCTTTTTAAAGACTATATTGGTAACAGATATCTCTATCTTTTAACCCTAAAGCCCACTGCATGGGGCTTGTTGTGCTTTGGACGTGCTCTGTCTCTGGGTATGTCAGAGGACTGGGACTGTGTGAAGTGGGTTTTAGCCTCACTTGGGGAGGCAAAAAGGGAGGGTGGGGGTTAAGGGGAGAGAAAGAGAGCAGGCTTGATCTATACCTAATCTATCATCTCAATCTTTATAATTATAACTATCAACGTAATAATAAGCTGCATGGCAACAACTCTTGGGGAAATAGGAAATTAAGACCTAAACTATTTCACTTCCAGTTAAGACTATAAAATGACATCAAAAACTCAGAATCAGTGTCTCCATGATGGGACAGTTAACTTCGTAAGCTGGAATGTTAAAGGCCTGAATCACGAATTAAAGAGAAAGAAAGTACTTTCTCACCTAACAGGTCTAAATGCTAAAATAGTATTTTTACAGGAAACCCACTTACTAAGCAAGGATCAGTTCCGCTGCAAAAGACTGGACTGGCCAAATGTTCCATTCTAGTTTTACAAAGAAAACTAGAGGGTGGGAATTCTCATACATAGAACAGTACCATTTGTAGCATCAGATGTAGTATTGGATCCTGAAGGGAGATATGTAATGGTCATGGGAGACTTATCTAACTGTAAAATGATTTTGATAAATGTTTATGCACCTAATGTTGATGATAAGGAATTTATACAAAATTTATTTGCATCCATTCCCAATCTGAACACTCATAAAGTTATAATGGCTGGGGACTTTAATTGTGTTTTAAATCCACTTTTAGATAGACTTCCTCCACAGGGGAACGCATCTAACACTGCAAAGATAATTACAAAGTTTATAACTGATCACAACTTATCAGATCCCTGGAGGTTTTTAAACCCAAATTCAAGAACATATTCTTTCTACTCACCAGTACATCATTGCTACTCAAGGATTGATTACTTCTTTATAGACAATAACTTCTTGCCTAAGATTAAATCTTGTAAATACGATGCTATTGTTATTTCGGACCATGCACCTATGATCTTGGAGCTGAAATTACTAAGCCCCATACACTCACCCCGCAGATGGCCTCAACCGCTTCTATTAGCTGACGAGAATTGTACTGAATTTATATCCAAACAAATCAAATTCTTTCTAGAGACAAATACATCCCCTGAGATCTCTGCAGGAATACTCTGGGAAACTCTTAAGGCCTTCTTAAGAGGACAGATTATCTCATATCTTTCCCACAGAAATAAATCCGAAGCCAAGAAAGTAGCAGAGATAAAAAGCGAAATTACTAAAATAGATGAAGAACATGCCAGACTACCAAGCGAGACTCTACATAGAGGAGGCAGGCTCTACATTCAGAATTAAACCTCTTGACAACTAAAGAAACTGAACAACTAATTTACAAATCCAGACATCATTATTATGAACATGGAGAGAAAGCTAATAAGCTTTTAGCTCAACAAATTCACAAGCAAGAAGTGCAACGCAATCTCGTAATCACTAACACGAACGGAGATAAAATCATCGAACACAAAAATATAATGCACACTTTCAGAGACTACTATAAATCCCTATATACTACTGAGTTTAAAGAAGACAATATACAATCTAATGCATTTCTGGATACATTACAGATACCACAAATAGACGCTTTTAGTGTGGAGGAACTTGATAAACCTCTGGCATTATCAGAATTACTAGATGCTATAAAGTCACTCCAAGGTGGAAAAGCAGCAGGCCCTGATGGCTACCCTGCAGAGTTTTACAAGAAATTCTCCGCTCAGCTAGCTCCCTCCTATTAGCAACATTTACAGAAGCCAGAGATAACCAATCTCTTCCACAAACCTTTCGAAAAGCACTAATCACTGTCTTTCCAAAACAAAATAAGGACTTATTACAATGTGCATCATACAGACCAATTTCACTTCTGAATAACGACGTTAAACATACTCTCTAAAATCATAGCTAGAAGGATGGAGAAAGTGCTCCCTGGTAATATCACAAGACCAAACTGGATTTATTAGGGGCCGACACTTATCTTCAAATCTTCAACGCCTGTTTAATGTAATATACTCACCAACTAAATCAAACACCCCAGAAATATTATTATCATTGGATGCAGAAAAGCATTCGACATGATTGAATGGAAATACCTTTTACTACATTGGAGAAGTTTGGGTTTGGCCCGAACATTTGTGCATGGATTAAATTACTGTATACTAACCCAGAAGCTTCAGTTTGCATCAATAACATTTGCTCAGACTACTTTAAACTAGAGCGTGGCACAAGACAAGGATGCCCTTGTCACCGCTGTTGTTTGCATTGCCATTGAACCATTGGCAATACATTGTCGAAATACTGATCAGATAAAGGGGATTAGCAGAGAAGGACTGGAACAGAAAATCTCATTATATGCAGATGATATGGTACTGTATATATCGACCCAGAAAATTCTGTGCCTGCAGTCTTAGCAGCACTCACAGAATTTCAAAAGATCTCTGGTCTCAGAATTAATCTGAATAAAAGTGTACTCTTTCCAGTGAATTCTCAAGCATATAATATTAGATTAGACACCCTACCTTTTATCATTGCAGAACAGTTTAAATACCTCGGGTAAACATCACAAGTAAACATAAAGCTCTTTATCAACAAAATTTTGTCGTCTGCATGGAAAAAATTAAACAAGACTTGCATAGATGGTCAACCCTTCATCTCACACTAGCTGGAAGAATTAACACTGTTAAGATGAATATTCTTCCTAAGCTCCTTTTTTTATTTCAAAACATCCCAATATACATTAATAAATCATTCTTTAAGCAATTAGATTCAACAATAACCTCATTTATTTGGAATTCAAAACATCCACGCATCAAAAGAGCGACCCTACAAAGACAAAAGGCAGAAGGCGGCATGGCTCTACCTAACTTCCAGTTTTATTACTGGGCAGCAAATATACAGGCGATAAGAACCTGGACACAAATAGAAGAACATACACAGGCTTGGACCGCAATAGAAGTAAAATCCCTTTGTATTCCTTGCTCTGTGCTCCAATAAACACACTTTATCGGCAATACACTAATAACCCAATTGTGCTCCACTCACTTAGAATCTGGAACCAATGTAGAAAGCATTTTAAGACGGAGAAGCTTCTTTCTGTGGCACCTCTGCAAGAGAACCACCTCTTTCAACCTTCACAAACATATGCAGTTTTTAATATCTGGAAAAATTTGGAATTAACTTGCTTAGAGATCTTTATATAGACAACGTCTTTGCATCCTATGAACAATTACATTCCAAATTTAACATTCCAGCTACACATTTCTTTCACTATCTTCAAATCAGGAACTTTGTTAAACAGAACCTTCCAGATTTTCCTCATCTTGCACCCTCATCCATGCTGGAAAAAATCTTGCTCAATCTCAAGGACTCAGACACCTTTCAAAGATGCAAGAGGACACTGGGAAAAAGATC
This sequence comes from Polypterus senegalus, assembly GCF_016835505.1. Lineage (NCBI taxonomy): Eukaryota > Metazoa > Chordata > Cladistia > Polypteriformes > Polypteridae > Polypterus > Polypterus senegalus. Next base: position 15,497,885 of record NC_053158.1, read on the forward strand.
TCTCAATTAATATATCAGAAAAGGAGTGGAAAGTAGCAATGCAGAGAATTCACTCAAGCTCCATATGCCAAAGCATACAATTATACAACTCAAAATTATATATCGAGCACATCTGTCTCGACTAAAACTCTCCAAAATGTTTCCAGGGCATGATCCAACCTGCGAACGTTGCAACCAAGCCCCAGCCTCACTGGGTCACATGTTCTGGGCCTGCACCAAATTAACATTATTCTGGACAAAAATTTTTAATTACCTTTCAGACAGCCTTGGACTCACAATCCCTCCTAACCCATTAACAGCTGTGTTTGGGGTTCTTCCAGAGGGGCTTAAAGTGAAGAAAGACAAACAAATTGTGATTGCATTCACTACACTGTTGGCACGCAGACTCATTCTGATAAACTGGAAGAATCCAAACTCTCCTCTTTTAAGTCAGTGGGAAACCGATGTGTTATATTATTTGAAATTGGAAAAAATCAAATACTCAGTTAGAGGATCTGTACAGACTTTTTCAAAACATGGCAGGATCTAATCAGTAATATTTTAAAATAAGTTCATAAAGCACAGAGAATTTATTAATTTAGGTAGGTTTACAAGCCTTAAATCTTACGCCGTTTGGCTTGCTCTCTCTCTCAGGGGTGGGGATCGATCTGTTCTTAACTCAACTTTTCTTTTTGTAAAAACTTGATTGCTTTGTATGGATTGTAATAAAATTAATAAAATAAATAAATAAATAAATAAATGTTGTTGTTTGGAATTGTATTATTCACCTTAGTGGGGGCCTACATGTGGAGAAAACAGTATAAAAGCCTTGGAAAACAGCCAAGCACCTCGGAAGCCGACAGATGGATGGGATTTAACTTTATCCAATCCGGAAAAATCCTTCCAATTCAGCAACGAAAATGGTAGACTCTACACATTGGGACCCCACTCCCGAAGGTTCTTGCCATGGCTTTCTTCGTCTGTTATGCAGCTTAAACCCTCATTAAAGAAAGTTGTGATTTATTTCCGGCGTATCACCAACGGAGGTATCTCACATTTTTATATTATATCTATATAGTTTCAGGTTATGTAACATGCCAAAATTGCAAAAGAACTTATCGTTTTCAGTGTATAGAAAAACTTCCCAGTGTTTGTACGAAATCTACCCTGAACAAGTGTCCACCTGTGTCCCCGTGTCCTTGATGAACTTATTTTAAAGTTACAGTCCCGATCCACTGAACTAATTCCCTCTATAATTTTAAACACTTCGATCATGTCACCTCTTAAGCTACTTTCACTTAAACTGTAAAGGCTCAGCTCTTTTAATCTTTCCTCATAATTCAACCCCTGTAGCCCTTCAATCAGCCTAGTCACTCTTCTCTGGACCTTTTTGTACCCTGGAGACCAAAACTACATACAGTACTCCAGATGAAGCCAGGTGTTATAAAGCTTGAGCAGAACCTCCTGTGACGTGTACTTCACATATCAAGGTGCTATATAACCTAACATTCTGTACTTCACATATCAAGGTGCTATATAACCTAACATTCTGTAATAGCTTAGAGTCCACTAAGACTCCTAAATCCTTCTCATAAGGTCTACTTTGTAGAAGCCCCTTTAGCAACAATTCCAGTTTCGAGTCTTCTTAGATAAGTGGTTTTAGGCACTTTATCCCATTCTTCCCGGCTGTGCTGATCCTATCAAGCTCCATTAGTTTGGATGGGAAAGCTTGAAGAGTTATCAAAAATCAAAAACTCAAATCTTTTATTCATTTCAGCATTCAGACCCTTAATTTAGTACTTTGTAGAAGCCCCTTTAGCAACAATCCCAACTTTGAATCTTCTTAGATAAGTCTCCTGAAGCTTTGCAAACCTGGATTTGGGCACTTTATCCCATTCTTCCCAGCTGATCCTCTCAAGCTCCATTAGATTGGATGGGAAGGTTTGAAGAGTTATCAAATATCAAAAACTAAAATCTCTTATTCATTGCAGCATTCAGACCCTTAATTCAGTACTTTGTAGAAGCCCCTTTAGCAGCAATATCAACTTCAAGACTTGCTGGGTAAGTCTCCTTAAGCTTTGCAAACCTGGATTTGAGCACTTTATCCTATTCTTCCTGAGAGATCCTCTCAAGCTGTATTAGACTGGATGGGAAGCATCTGTCAACTGCCATCTACTCGTCTCTCCACTGATATTCTGTGAGTTTTTAGTCTGGACTACTAAAGAACAGTCGAAGAGTTGTCCTGAAGCAACTCCAGCATTGTCTTAGCTGTTCACTTCAGGTGATTGTGGTGCTGAAAGGTGAACTGTCGCTCCAGTCTTAGGTTGAGTGCATTCTGGTGCAGGTTTTCTTTAAGGACCTCTCTCTATTTGATTGCATTCATCCTTCTCTCATTTCTGACCAGTCTCCCGGTCTCTGCCTTTGAGAAGTAGCACCATACCATGATGCAGCTACCACCATGCTTCACCATAGGGATGGTATTGTGCAGGTGATGTGCAGAGTCTAGGTCAGGGGTCCCCAACTCCAGTCCTGGAGGGTCCCAGTGGATGCAGGTTTTCATTCTCACTCTTTTCTTAATTAATGACCTGTTTTTGGTACAAAGTAACTTCTGATGAATTATTTTTAACTAGCCAACCCGCGGCGTACCATACACCACATAATCAGGCCGGTTTTTTAATGATTTTTAAGCACAGGGAGAAAATTAACATTTGAAAAATCGGTAATGTAATAAATCAGCAAGAAATGCAACATTGTAACAATGCACGGAACGAACCAACACACAATCGTCCGTGACTGAAAACTGGCGGACCAATCTTGTTGATGTGAGCGAAGGAAATCTGTTCTGTTCTGACATATGCGTCGACGATGTATTGCTGGAAGATGCATTAGCATTATTGCTAATGAAGATCTCATGGCAAGCCTGAAAGCATAAAATTGGAGCTGTGTGACTCACGTTCTTTTCGCGGTTCGCTTTTACTCAACATGGGTAAATTGTATGAGCCAGCCTGGATCTCCGTAAGGGAATAGCAGTGGAAAAACAATGGGGTCACAGTTCATATTGAGAACAGAACTTGGAGGCATCTCCCCTTGGATATATGCAAATGTCGTGTTGTGCAGGAGGTTCCCCGTCTTCACCTACAAAGCAGCAACATAGTTTGACAGGACGGGGCGTTATACCTTCTCATATCCAGACCTGGATTTTCCATGAACACGATTCGTACAGCAGTAACAGAGTAACTGTGAGTGATAATGTCATGCATTGCATGTAAGACTTTGCAAAGGGATTAACCTGGCGTATCATGTTGTCTAGATGAAACAACAAAATGTCACTGCAAGCGCTGTTACATTCCTTTTGCAAACGTTGACTGGTAGCCTTAGCAGAATCGAAGATATATAGCTGACCGTATTGTGGTGACGTGTCAGGATTGTGATATAAAGGAGAGACCTGGTGATAAATTTGACCATGGATTCTGAAAGCATATGGTCCTTGTCCAGATGGTTGAGCGGTGTGTGCGCCCATTGACACGAAAACTAAAGTGGAGTTGTATTCCCTGATATGATCACAGTAATTTCGGGACAGCGGGTTCTTGCGAGTCAAGAGGTCTTCTAATAAAAGAGGGGGCTTGGAAAGCGGTGACACCTTGTCGGCATGACAACACTGGCCAATGAAGAGCATTGCAAGAAGCACATAGTGCGGTAGGTAGGCCAATGTTATGTTCTTGGACGTGAATGGACTTGAAAAGCTGCAGAAAAGTGAATGCGATATTTGTGCATGAACGATTTAGTGCTGTGTTGACACTGAAGGGAATTGGAATGAGTTGTGTCGAAGAATTGCTGGCAAAGTTCACATTGCATAATTCGTTCAGCGGAGTGTGTTTTTAAATGCATGTTGAGAAATCTCTGCACTCGGAACGTTTTGAACAAATCATGCATTCAAAGGTCTTTTTGGAATGCGTTCGTTCAGTGGAGTGGGTGTGTAAATGTGCTTTGAGATATTTCTGGCGTTTGAAGGTTTTGGAGCAGTGTTGACACAGAAAATAATTCATCAGGGAATGTGTTTTGAGATGGTTAGTAAGGTATCTGCATGTGTGAAAGTGTTTGTCGCAAATTTTTTATACAAATCTTTGCGTTGAATGGATCTGCATATGGTTGTGGAGATCCATCCCACCTGTGAAGTCCTCATTACAAAATGTGCAATTGAAGGTGAGAGTGGAATGAGTTTGTAAGTGTTTCTTCAGAGCGCGAGTTGATTCAAAGCATTGTTGGCAATGTTCACATTGCATCATTCGGTTAGTGCTGTGTTTTTTCAAATGTGCGTTCAGATATCTGTGCACTCTGAAGCTTTTTTGAAAGTCCTGTGTAGAATGCGTGTGTTCAGGGGAGGGTGTCTTTAAATGTTTTTCAGGAAGAGGAGAGTGGGCAGGTGACGTCACATTATTGTGGCGAACAAGTGGGTGTGCACGCTGTGTGCACATACCGACAGAGTCAAAAGATGTCACCAGAAGATAATCACGTAGGTATTTGAGAGGCATGAGAACCTCGTAATGCCCATGATCCAAAGGACCACTAAATAGCAGGGATATGAAGAGACGCTGGGCCAGATTGTAAACTCGAGGAGAGGCATGAGGACGATCTTGGAAGTAAATGCTGATAGTAGCCATGAAGGATTTGGGACATTGCCACAATTTCTGCCTCGCCACCATAGACTCCGGACGTATTCATGTAATCAGCGTATTGTTGAGCAGACACAGATGCCTCTGTGACTAAGAACAAAAGACACCATGTCACCGAAGTTATCCCAATGTTTCCAAACAAAGCTAACAGCCATGTTACGAAGTTTGAGAGCAACAGTTTCGTCAATGACATTTCTCCAAAAAAACCCGAGTGACAGAAACAAACAGTTACCTGAAGCAGGAATTTCTATAACATTGAAAGAAGTGTTGTTTCCATGAAATACATTTGAAGCGGCAGCCATGGAGGGCAAAAGAATAGTCAACGTGGCTCACAGCTGGATTTGGACTGCAGCACAGACCAAAGCGAGTGAGTATGTGTTTGATGAGCTGTTTGATTTGGCGGGCAGTGGTCTGAGGTGCGTTCCTGAGCACGTGAGAGGAGGGGTAGAGTTTCTGGGCGGGGCTTCGTTGTACCTTTCGCATGGCTTTTCATGGTGGACGCGGTCGGGTGTCGAAACCGAAAAGAATAATGAAAAGTCAACGTGGCTTAGACGTGCATGTGGACTCCTAGCACAGACGAAAGGGGCTAACTGGGTGGGCGGTGAGTTTTTGCATCCGGGCACATGGGCAGGCAGTGTGAATGCCTAGAGAGCGAGGGTAGAAGCAGCCGGTTAAAAAGGAGTGTTAGTGGGCAGGGAAACATCTTCCGTATTTCTGCAGTAGCATCTAAGAAGACGCATGTTTGTCGCAGAAGCGAATTGCTGTATGTAGCGTGTAAAACAGTTTGCTATGGTGCATGCGGTCGTGCGTCGTAAATGAAAACTCGGTTTTTAAAGACTGCTTACTTCATTGCATTTTAACCTCAGTTGTAAAGGATTGTTTTAAAGATCCCATGGGATACCCCTCGTAAACCATTTTACACGCTGCATATGGCGATTTACTTCCGTGAGAAACATGCCTCTAGGAACAGTCAATGTGGCTCGGAAGTGCATGTGGCCTCTATGATAGACGAATATAAATGACGCCGTTTCTTCTGTGTCGTCGCGTCCGAGTTGGTGGGCGTGGCTCTGCGAGTTATCGTCGTATCCAATGGTCTTGGAGTTGGTGGGTGTGGCTCGTTCCTGCGTGCGCCATGGGTGTCTTACTTGTCGGCGGCTCAGTGAATCCACGCCCCTTCCGGCATGCTTTCCATGGTTGTCTTGCCTTAGTGAATTATATATACACAGTAGATTGACTTGCTCTTGAAGGCTCAGACCCTTTTTTTTCCTTAATTAGCAACCAAACAATAATGAGAAATTAAATGAACCAAAACATGACCAGCAGACTGTGTCCATCATACAATATCTGAAAATAAAGAAATGTGAAGATCTCAGGAATGCTGATCTGCTCAGGTCCACAAAACATTTTATCTGTGCTCTTTGAAAAGAGAAAATCAACAATTTCTGAAATGTCTGCAGTTGCACAATGACAGCAGCAACAAGCCATGGAATTAAAGAAAGGGTTTAATTAACAACAAGAATCAGTGCCTAAATAAGTAACTGGTTGGAGTGAAATTAGTTGGAGATTGAGGCCCGGACTTAGTTGGCCTTCCATTGGCTCCCTCACTTCACATTTCATTTCTGTTTGGGTGCCGTTTAAGGAAAGAAATGAAGCAATTTAGAGGAACGATGAAGAAATTCAGTGGAACAAATCTTAAAAATTAAGTTAATTAAAAATAATTGAAAAGGAATGAATTAGCAGCAAAAACAGGACCCTATTTAAGAAAAGGGTTAGAATGAAAACCTGCAGACACTGCAGCCCTCCAGTACCAGAGCTGGGGACCCCTGGTCTAGATTATGCCAGACAGAAGTGCCCAGTTCTGCCCAGAGAGTTCAGGTTTGGCCTCATTAGACCAAAGAACCATTCTTCTCACACTATGAGTCTTTCAAAGCTGGAGTGGGCTGTCATATGCACCTGATTGATGAAGGGCGTCATCCCAGTTTTCCCAGGAGATTTTCTCAAACACTGTGACATTGGATGGGAAGGTATAGATATTTAACAAAAATCATACACTGAAATTTCTCATTCATATAATTATTCAGCCCCTTAATTCAGTACTTTGTAAAAGTTACTTTGGCAGCAATCCCAAAGCTCAGACAGAGTAAGCAGACGACTATGGTGCAAGGAACACTATCAGACTTGGCTGAGTGATGTCCAGCAGGGGTCAGTACTGGGGCTGCTGCTATTTTTAATATGTATTAATGATTGGCACAGGATTGTAAGTAACAAGCTGGTTGTGTTTGAAGATGATACCAAGCTAGTTGGACTGGCACCTAATCTAGAATCTGCTGGATCATTACAGAAGGACTTGGACAGCAAACAGGCTTGGGCAGATTTGTGGCATATGCAATTTAATGTCAGTAAATGTTAAAGTATTACATGTAGGAAGTTCAACGGTTAGGTTTGATTAGGTCTGAAAATCAGAAGTACACTTTATGACGAGGACTTAGGAGTTGTAATGGACTCTGCGCTATCAACTGCCAGATTGTGTTCCAAAGTCATTAAGAAGGCAAACAGAATGTCAGGTTATATCGCGCCCTGATGTGTAGAGTACAAACCCAAGGAGGTTATGCCCAGGCTTTATAACACACTGGTTAGGCCTCATGTAGAGTACTGCCCTTCTACAGTGTTACAGAGTCAGTGCTGGGCTTCCTCCCGATGATTTCAGTGCTCCTTTATCTGAGATGACTTGGCATCTTGGTAGTAGAACAGTGTAACCAGGGCCACATGAGGATACTGACAAGAGAAACAGAACAGGAGAGGGATAGTAACATGTTATAAATGATGTATTACTTACATATTAACACTAATGACTAACAACAGAGATACAGTCTGTACAGTTAATCAGCAGCTCTAGTCAGGGTGTGCTAAACTGAACTTATGAGTCTTCAGCCGGGATTTAAAAGCTGAGACTGGAGGGGCATATCTTATAGTAGCAGGCAGACTATTCCACCGTATCAGGGTTCTGTAACTAAAGCTCAAACTCCCAATGTTATTTTGTTAATCCTTGGAATTATAAACAGGCTGACATTTGGAGATCTCAATGTGTGCTCTGGCTTGTAAGTAATGATAATTTCAGATAAATAAACAGGGCCTTGGCTATTTAAGGCTTTATATGTTAACAGGCGGATACTGAAATCAGCCCTAAGCATAACTGGGATCCAGTGTAAGGACTTGTGAACTCGAGTTATGTGTTGATACCTTCTTGTTCTTGTAATAATTCTTGCAGCAATTCTTGTAGGTAAGGCAACTAGCAACAGGGTCAGGGTGAAAGTGATTTGCTAACCACCCCTTTTCGCTTCCCCTCAGAGCAAAGGACGAGTCACGTAAAGGTCACTTCCAGTATAACCCCAGAGGTCTTACCTCTTCTACCCTGTGAACCATTTAAAGAAAGTAGGCAGCACAGGTTGGCAGCCATTCAGAACCTGCCTGGTTAGTGTATGGAACTCAATGGCGAAGGAGTTTATTTCCAGATGGAAAGCATACAGGATGCAAGATGTCTGTTTTCTTTTGAATCTTTTCATTTTCTTATATTCTTTTGGATTAAATGAGGTACCCAGCTGCTTCCCAATGCCTTATTATTTTCTGCTCTCATTTATTGACAAAATTACATTGTAGTGTGGAAAACCAGGGTGTTTTGAGGATGTTAAAGATTATTAAAAAGTGGGATCAGTGATTGAGCCAACACTAAACCATGACAGTCTCTTTAACTCCACAACATAATCAATTACTTTTTTTAATTCCACACAACAAAGGATTATGATCCAAATGTTACACTGTAATAAAATTAGAATATGTATAGGAGGCCACAGTATGGCAGGAATTAGTTTTCACTGTCTTTCAGCGGGTGGGGGAGATCATGTCACCTTTTTTTTTTCATATGTCCTGAATCTCTAAATCTTTTATTACACAACACCTGTACTAAGATAACAACATGAATATTCATGTTCAGGGACGATGTCATAAATGTGAGCAGCTCTGTGCTGCTTCTACTGCAGCTCGTGCATCAAATCTCTGGGGTTACCACTACATCACATTATTTTTCAAGTGCAGCAGCATCTTTGGTTTTCTGATAACTTCTGTGATAATTCTGAATGGGATAAGAACATTTCAAATCCAATTTAGCCCAACAAAACCCCAAGGAGACATCTGAGACATTTGTAATAGCACTGGTTTAGCCAACAGGAGGAGGAATGGCAGTCATGAGGAATTGTGCAAACTCTTTTGATGTTTAGACAGTTTCAGAGTTGATTGGGGATTAAAGGCTGCCTGGATCAGAAATTACAGATATGCTTTTAGTTGTCAGTATTTTTTAAAAAAATATACATTTTAGAGAAGGTACAATATGAGGAAATACTGCAGCTGTTTTGGCGTCCAATCAAAGCTACCCTTTATCACTTTAAAATGGGTTCTATTTATAAAACATAAATATACAGCACTTGTAAAAACTATTCTCCCTCTTGGGAGTTTTGCACTTTTTATTATTGTACAACAATGAATCCCAGAGAATTTAATTTGTCTTTTTTTGACACTAAACAACAGGAAAAGACTCTTTAAGGTCAAAATGAAAGCAGATCTCTGCAAAGTGCACAGAATTAATTACACTTCTAAAGCAAAACTTAATTGAGCTCTAAAAGGCAGATGAAAACATAATGTAAGAACATGTAAAGTATGAGATGTAGGAAGCAAAATTGTTTTATGAGTTTTAAGTCTGGACTACTGAAGAACAGTCAAAAAGTTGTCCTGAAGCAACTCCAGCATTGTCTTAGCTGTATGCTTGAGGTCATTGCGGTGCTGAAAGGTTGGATGCACTCTGGTGGAAGTTTTCTTTAAGGACCTCTCTGTATTTGCTGATTTCATCCTCCTCTCAATTCTAGCCAGTCTCCCAATCCCTGACTTTGAGAAGCAACACCATAGCATGATGCTACCACTACCATGCTTCACCATAGGGATGGCATTATGCAGGTGATGTTTAGTGAAGGGAAGGCACGGGGGTGAAGAGGGTGGGGCTGCTGCCTTGCAGTAAGGAGACCTGGGTTCGCTTCCCGGGTTCTCCCTGCGTGGAGTTTGCATGTTCTCCCCGTGTCTGCATTGGTTTCTTCCCACAGTCCAAAGACATGCAGGTTAGGTGCATTGGTGATTCTAAATTGTCCCTAGTGTGTGCTTGGTGTGTGTGTGTGTGTACGTGCACTGCGGTGGGCTGGCACCCTGCCTGGGGTTTGTTTCCTGTCTTGCACCCTGTGTTGGCTGAGATTGGCTCCAGCAGACCCCCGTGACCCTGTAGTTGGAATATAGCATAATGGATGATTGGATGTTTAGTGAAGTTCTGCCCAGAGAGTTCAGTTTTAGCAGCAAAACTTAATTAAGCTCTAAGAGGCAGATGAAAATATGTAACGTAAGAATACGTAAATCATTATATGTAGGAAGCAAAAATGTTTTATGAGTTTTAAGTCTGGAATACTGAAGAACAGTCAAAGAGTTGTCCTGAAGGAACTCCAGCATTGTCTTAGCTGTACACTTGAGGTCATTGTGGTGCGGAAAGTTAAACCGTCGCTCAAATCTTAGGTTGAATGCATTCTGATGCAGGTTTTCTTTAAGGACCACTCTGTGCTGATTTCATCCTTCTCTCAATTCTAGCCAGTCTCCCAGTCCCTGACTTTGAGAAGCAATACCATAGTATGATGCTACAACCACCATGCTTCACCATAGGGATGGTATTATGCAGGTGATATTTAGTGAAGTTTAGCAGCAAAACTTAATTAACCACTAAAAGGCATTACATGTAGGAAGCAAATATGTGAGGTTTTAGTACACAATGGGAGGTCTGAACATCGAAAGTACACCTTAGGAGAAGGACTGAGGAGTTGCACACAGTGTTCAGTAGCCATTAAGAAGGCTAACAGGATGTTAGGTTTGTCACACATGCACGTCAGAGGATCATCTTTCGTGTTTATCTGAGATAAGTGATACCACCCTGTTGCGAGAAAGGGCAGTGCCGTTACCACTATGGTCTCTTTTTTTCACTCACAGTGGTGAGAAGACACTCAGTGGAGATAAATGACTCCGCCCCCTCCGTCCAGAGTCATATAAAAGACTGGATGCCCCAGAGTGAGGGGTCTCAGTCTGGACCCAAACTGAAATCCGAACAGAGCTCCTGAATAAGACCTGCTCTATCGAGCTGCTAACACTAGAGAGTCATGAACACGACTACTTATTTCTGTTTGTCTGCCTTTTTACGCCCTCGAGTGCCTGTTTTATATGTATTAATATTTTTGAGTTAGGATTAAACTGGGGGGACCTTGCTGGTATCCTTACATTCCTTTGGCATCCCTCCACCCTGTCCACATGTTATACAACACATGGTATATTTTCAAGGTTTATAACATAATGGTGAGGCCTCATCTGGAGTACTGTGTGCAGTTTGGGTCTCCAGGCTACAAAATCAGCCCCCAATCTAGGAGTTATCTTTGACTCTAGCATTTCATTTAAAGAGCATATTACAAAGGTGTCCAAATTATTTTTATTCCATCTTAAAAATGTTGGGAAATTAAGGTGTTTTCTAATTAAGCAGGATTCTGAGAAATTACTTCATGCATTTATTTCTAGTAGGATTGACTACTGCAATGTGGTGTTCACTGGATGTTCAAATGTTTTTTTATACAGCCTCCAGTTAATCCAAAATGCTGCTGCAAGATTATTACAAGAACAAGAAAATACGAACACATAACTCCAGTTCTTAAATCCTTACACTGGCTCCCGGTTAAGTTTAGGGCAGATTTCAAAATCCTCCTTTTAACATATAAAGCCTTAAATGGCCAAGGTCTGGCTTACTTGTCTGAACTTATCATGACTTACAAACCTGAGTGCACATTAAGATTTCAAGATGCCGGTCTGCTTATGATTCCAAGAATTAATAAAATAGCAGTGGGAGGTCGAGCTTTATTTACAAGGCCCCTAAACTGTGGGGTGCTCTGCCTGCTACTATAAGAGATGCCCCTTCGGTCTCAGATTTTAAATCCCGGCTGAAGACTCACTACTTCAGTTTAGCACACCCTGACTAGAGCTGCTGATTAACTGTACAGACTGCATCTCTGTTGTTAGTCATTAGCACTAAAACATAAGTAACACGATAGTTATAATTTGATACTAACCCTCACCTATTCTGTTTCTGTTCTCGCTACTCAAATGTGGCACTTGGTGTCACGGCCAACCTGCCAAGTTGTTTTGCCTGCCTAAGGTAAAGTCATCCCTGATGGAGGATCGCAGGAATTGTCGGGTAGAGGGTTCCTTTCATCGGATTGGCTGGCCCAGTGCTGTCTCAGCTGTGGAATGGCCAAATGGTGGAGGCTGTTTGATGGCTGAGGTCTCTAGGACACTAAACAAATTCAAATCATATTATGTGATATCATCTACTATTAAATTCTGCTCCATACTTGTACATTTTTTTATTTTTTACACTGTATGGAGAATTTGTTCTGTTATGTGTATTGTATTATATTGACCCCCTTCCTTTTGACACCCACTGCACGCCCAACCTACCTAGAAAGAGGTCTCTCTTTGAACTGCCTTTCCCAAGGTTTCTTCCATTTTTTCCCTACAAGGTTCTTTTTGGGAGTTTTTCCTTATTTTCTTAGAGAGTCAAGGCTGGGGGTCTGTCAAGAGGCAAGGCCTGTTAAAGCCCATTGCGGCACTTCCTGTGTGATTTTGGGCTTTACAAAAATAAATTGAATTGTATTGTATTGTAAAAGGACATAGCAGCGCTAGAAAAGGTCCAGAGAATAGAGACTAGGCTGATTCCAGTGCGACAGGGAATGAATGATGAGGAAAGATTAAAAGAGCTGAGCCTTTATAGTTTAAACAAAATGAGATTAAGAAGAAACATGAATGAAGTGTTTAAAATTAATTAAAGGAATTAGTCCAGTGGAAAGAGACTGTTATTTGAAAATGAGTTCACCCAGGACACGAGGACAAAGTTGGAAACTTGTTAAGGGTAAATTTCACACAAGCATTAGAATGTTTTTCTTCTCATAGAGAGCCATAGACGTAAAGAATAAGTGATCAAGTAGTATGGTAGACAGGAGGACTTTAGGATCCTTCAAAACTCAACCTGATGTTATTTTGGAGGACTGGTGAGCTTTGTTGGGTTGAATGGCTTATTCTCATTTAAATCTTTCTAATGTTCAAAGTATTTACTCCCTGCATGAAAGTTGTAAAAGGCGCTATATAGCACAGACCACGCAGAGACAACGTGTACAAAACACTCAGGCTTTATTATTTTTCTTCAGCTGTGTGACACGTCTTCCCCGTGCCACACAGCCCAAACACAGTCCCAAAAGCACAAAGCCACAAAACTCACTTCTCCACCTTCTCTTCCACCACTCCTCCGCAAGCTTAGTCCTCCTCCTCCCAACCCTGGCTTCCCGAGTGGTGGTGGCTGGGGCCTTTTATAGCCCACCCGGAAGCATTCCAGGTGATTAACCACCTGGTCCTAATTGAACTTCCGGGTGGGGCTGAAAGCTCGTCCAGCCGGGCTGTGGGAAGCAGGCAGCTCCCCCTATCGGCCATGCCGGGCCCCAACCAAGCTGTGGAGGACTCCATCTCCCATGGAGCCCTGCGGGTGGTTGGGGAATCACCGTCGGCCAGGGAGGCTGCCACCAAGCGTCCCAGGGGAGGTATTGGGACCCGGCTGTCCGTCACAAAGTATTCAACAGATGCACCTTTGACAGGACAGCCATAAGTGCCATAAGTCTTTGCACAAAGGTCCATGTCTTTATCAGCTTTGCATATCTGCACGCTGCCATTTTTGCCCATCTGAACAAAACTGCTCAAGCTCTGTCAGGTGTCATGGAGACTGTGAGTGAATGGCTTTTTTAAAATTTAGACAAACATTCCCAACTGCATTGAGATCTGGATTCTGACTTAAACATTTCATGACATTTACATTATTGTTGTTTTTAAGCCATTTCTGGGTGGCTTTATGCTTGTGGTTGTTGTCTTGCATGAAACTGAGTGTTCTCAAAGGCACAGGCTTATTGTAGCCTTTCCAACAGTGCTTCCTCGTATTTTGCTGCAATCATTTTCCCCAATCCCTCCTGGGCTGGATGCAGAGAAGCATCCCTACACCATGATGCTGCCACTGCTATTCCTCACAGTGAGAATAGTGTGTTTTTGATAACATGCCTTGTTACATATGAACATATGAAATTTGACAAACAAGAGAAATCCATTCAGTCCATCAAGCTTGCTTGTTTAGCTAATAGCTAAGCTGTCCCAATATTTCACTGAGATTCTTCTTAAAGGTTGTCAAGCTTTTTGCTTCAACTTCATGGTAGTTTGTTCCAGAGTCCCACAACTCTTTGCGTAACAAAGTACTTCCTGGCTTAAACCCTAAATGCACTTCCCCTTAATTTCCATTGATGTCCTCAAGTATATGACTCTTGAAAGAATTCTGCTGGATCTACTTTTTCAAAGCCTTTGCAGAGTTTGAAGATCTGAATGAGGTCCCCATGCTGTCTCCTCTGCTTGAGACTAAACAGGTTTAATTCCCTGATTCTGTCACAGTACGACATGTCCTTAAGTCCCATGATGTACCTGGTTGCTCTCCTCTGCACAGCTTCAAGTGCTGCTATGTCTTTTTTGTAGTGTGGTGACCAGAACTCCACACAATCCTTCAGATGTGATCCCACAAGTGCATTATATAGTATGAGCATAATGTCCCTTGATTTATATTCACACTGTGGTAAAGTTTCAAATTTGATCAGTCAGTTTCTGAAGTTTTCTATAAGAAAACATGGCTGCTCTGCTCACTGTTTGCACTGAAGAAGAACTATGAGCAGAGAACTGCTTCATATTGTCTGATGGAGTATGAGGGGCCAAAATCCTTGTCAGTTCATCAGAATCATGGTACAGACTTGCTCAATGGTGTCATCAGTAGTGGCTGTGGGTGGGTGACCCACTCTTTCTTTGTACTTTACAATTGTCCGACCACTTTTGAACTTCACTGTGGTCAAAAAGGGTAATTCAAGTCCCAGAGATACTATAAATGGTGGGGCACCAACCCAGCAGTTATCTCTGTTGTTTCCGCGGCACTCTGCTGCTGCTCAGCAATGGAGAAGCAGACCTCCACAGTCGAGCTTTCCCGTCAGGGTGGGGGGGTCCTTAATGTGTTCAGAAATCTCACAATATAAACAGGTGAAAATAGAGTATAGTCAGATGTTATTGATGTTTAGAAGGGTCAGTTGTTGAGTGGCAAGAGTTTAGAGTTCAGAATGGTGAAGGTGTTATGTAAGAAATCTGAAAATTAAAAGAGAATATCTAGCAAATTGCCAATAATGGTCAATTGACCTCAGCGACTGTTTCCCTTTCATAAACTTTCAGAGAGGTCCCTGGTGATAGTAAGTACCCATTAAACCAGGGGTTGGCGCTGTGTGCTAATGCCTTCTTCTTTCCTCCCTCTGCAGAACAGAAGGTTGACGGCTGTTCCACCACAGATGTCACTTCTATTTCCATGCCCTCCTGGCCCCATCCATTCCTGCATGGCAACGAAACACAGCTGCCCTTCAGAAACTCAGTCTTAAACAATGAGAAACAAACACACTCTTACTCCTCCCCTTTGCGGGATCAGCTGCAGACTTGCAGCAGACTTACCGCGCAACATGCTTCTCGCACAAGGTTTGGAACATTTAAAAGACCGAGCCTCAGCCAACCTAATGGCTCACTCTACTGTCCTATCTCCCTCAGACTGCGTCTGCTCCAGTTACTACCCCTGAGCTGTTGAACCCACTTGAGGAAGAGACCTTTGTGTTCTTTTGACCTGGAGAGGGGAGCCGGACCACCACATTTGACATCTTTGTGCTTTTCTGCTGTTAACAAACCCCTTCTAAATAAGGTCTTGTGTTTGTACCTGCCAGTTCACCAATCAAGATTTTTGTACTTTGGAAATGATGCCTTTTCCAGTCTCCTGTGTAACTTTGTGACCCAAGCTTGATATTAATATATACAAGAAGTCACTTGGGCAGTGTAAGCGTACTCAAAATGTTAACATGCTTATAGAAATTAAATTAATTCAACTATTTCTTACATACAGTATGTAGTCTTGCTGCAAGGAGCAGATGTGCTGATTATCATACTTCTCTGCCAAAGCTGACAGTTTAAGAGTGAGGTCGATTAGTATGCAACCAGCTACTGATGGCCCAGAAGCAAACATCGTGAATGTCTGATCTTTTGCTGATTTTCGTTATTAGCATGTAAAATGGGAAAAGGCTGTACTACAAGATATATGCTTTTTCTACAGCAGTGATTAAAAAGTTTTCTTGACCCCTTTACACTTATGGCACTGGCATTGTATGGGATTCCCTGCCATTCAAGACTATTCTCAACCCCTTGGTCCTTGTAGATTCTGCAATGGTGACACATGCAATCATTATAAACTTGGTGAAAAAACTTTTCTTTGACTTACAACACAATATCTTGAAACATTTTTCAGAGGCCACCATCCACTCTAATTAGCTTGTCTGGCGTGTTAACTGCTCCATTGGATTCAGATAGTTCTTCAGACCCCTTCACTTTCTGCACACTTTATTGTGTTGTAGATCTATTTTTTAAATGGAAAAATTTGCCATTTTTGTCCATCAATCTACACTCAATAATGACAAACTGAAAACATCTTACCAGAAAGGTTTACAAATTTTTTGAAAATTCAAAAACTGAACTCCCTCATTCCTATTACGTATTCAGATCCTTTGCTATGGCAGCCCAAATTATGGTCATGTTCATCCTGTTACTTTAATTCTTCTTGAAAGGTATCTAGGACTTGAATGACGTCCATCTCTGGAAAATTGAATTGATGGGGCATCATTTAGAAGGGCATATGTCTACCTGTGCATAGAAGGTCCCACAGGTAACATTGCATGCGAGGTCAAAAACCAAGCCATGGAACTCAATGTGGATAGATCTGCATGATTAAATTATGGTGAAGCATAGATCAGGGGACGGGGATTAATCCATGTGTTAATCTTTAAGGAGCAAAGAAGCCTCAATAATCGTGAAATGGAAGAAGTTTGGAATCACCAGGACTCTTCCAAGAGTTAGCTGACCAGCCAAATTAAGTAACTAAGCAATATGGGATTTTTCCAGGGAGGTGACAAAGACAAAGGGTAGAAAACATATCAATGATATACTGTAATGAATAGAATGGGATGAACTTTAGCCAGACTTCAAGTTTCTTAGCAAAGGATCGGAGGACTTGTGTCAATGTAATATGGTATATCAGATGTTTTTCCAACACTCACTATGGTGGAGAGATTTGTGTACCTCTGTGACCCTTTGAGCTATGTTGTGTGGCGCAGAAGCTCCTGGAAGGGCCTCCAAAGACAGAAAAGGCCCAGGTAATGGGTTTAGACAAAGAGTGATGTATAGCGCCTATAAAAGATTACCCACTTGGTATGGGTTTACCAGGGCCTCCGCCTGGAGCCAGGCCTGGACGGAGTGCCTGGTTCCCAGGTTTGCCATAGAGCTTGGTCGGACACAACAAAATCACAACAAGGGACTGCCCTGCTGTGGTCCCACCACCTGCAGTAAGACTAGGGGCCAGGTGTGAATTACAAACTGCGACATGTGACCTGGGTGGAGGCCAAGGGCAGAGACTATTTGGATGTGGAATATCACTTCTTTTGTAAGGTAGGAGATGGAACGCTACTAAAAATGTACAGTTAGGCTCATGTCCACCCACTCTAAAGAGGCCAGACTCTTGTTTAGTCTGGAGTTGCCTGGGGGTAAAGGTGTTGGGTGGGAGTAGACTTCTTATTGAACCCCTGCCTGGTCGATGATATGTTGAAGTTTGTCCTGGAGAATGAGAGAGCTGACTCTGTGAATATGAAGGTCACTGAAGGGAGGATTCTGTCTGTCATATGTGCTAATGCACCAAATGGCCAGGCCTCCTTGGAGTGCCTGGAGGAGATTCTGGAAAGGGTCACAGCTATAAACTCCATTATTCTGCTGGACAACTTCAACGCCCAAGTCGGTAAAGACGAAGAGGTATGATTGGGAATGACAGTCTGCCTAATTTAAGCACAAGTTGTGTTTTGCTATTTGACTTCTGCACTAGGCAGGGTTTGTTGATAACAAACCTCATGTTCCAACATAAAGAGGTTCATAAGTGTACTTGGTACCAGAGAACCTTAGGCCAAAGATCTCTGAACAATTTTATAATTGTATTGTTAAATTTGCAGCTCGGGTAAAGAGAGGGGCAGAGCTGTCAACTGATTACCATCTGGTGGTGAGTTGTGTCATTTGGTAGGGGAGGCACCTGGATATGCCTGAAAAAGCCCAAGAGAGTAGTAAGGGTGAACTGCAAACATCTGGGGAAAACCCTTGTCCAAAATACTTTCAAATCCCACCCCAAAAAGAGCTGTTCTTGTATACCGATTGAGGCGGGGGACACAGAGTCAAAACTGACCCTGTTCCAAGCCTCCATTGTGGAAGTGACTGCCAAAAGCTGTAGTATGAAGGCTATTGTTGCCCCTAGAGGAGGCAATCCAAAGAAAGTCAATGGTGAACACTGGAAGTGAGGGATGCCATCAGGCTGAAGAGGGAGGTCTTTTGTATATGGTTAGCACAAGAGATTCCCAAAGTAACTGCGGGGTACAGACAAGCCAAAAAGACTGTGGTCTTTGTAGTCTTGTGGTCATGGAAGCAAAAACCCAGATGTGGGAGGATTTCTGAGTGCCCCTGGAATGGCAGAAAAGGGTGGTGTTCATCTTTTTTAAAAAGGAGGACCAGAGGGTGACTTCCAACTATCAGGAGATTACACTCCTTAGCCTCCCTGGAACAATGTGTGCCAGGGCATTGGTAAAGAGACTCTGTCCAGTCATGGAACCTCAGACCTAGGATAAGCAATGTACATTGTGTCCAGGTCGTTGGAACAGTGGACCAGCAATTTACTCTCATGAAGATCCTGGAGTGGCCATGGGAGTACACCCAATTGGTCTGCACATGTTTTGTGGACTTAGAGAATTCAAAATGACCGCATTCCTTGAAAGATTCTGTGGGTGGTGCTGGGAGACTATGGAGTTCTGGGGACCCTTAATAAGTTGCAGTGTATAATTGCAGTGAGATCTGTGTCCACATACTTGCATCACTGTGCTTTGCAGATGACATGGTCCTGTTGGCTTCATAGGGCTGTGAACTCCAGTGCACAATGGGATGATTTGTGAAACAATAGGGATGAGGATCAGCACCTTCAAATGAAGAATTGCCATGGTCCTCAGTAGGATAAAGATCCACTCCAAATGGTAGATGAGTTGCTGCCAAAAGTGGAGGAGTTTAAGTATCCTGGGGTCTTGTTCATGAATGAGGGAAAAAGGGATTTGAGACTGACATATGGATTGATATCTGCTTCCACTGTACCAATCTGTAGTGTTGAAGAAGGAGCTGAACCAGAAAGCAACTCCCTCCATTTGCCAGTTGATCTGCGTCCCAACTTTCACCTATGGTCATGAGCTTTGGGTAACGACCAAAACAATGAGATTGTAGGGCTGAAATTAACTTTCTCCACAGGGTGGCTGGTCTCTCCTTTAAAGATAGGGTGAGAAGCACAGACATCAGGGAGAAGCTTGGAGTAGAGCTGCTGTTCCTCCACCTCAATAGAAGGCTATTGAAGTGGTCTGGGCATCTGATATCGATACCTGGACACCTCCCAGTGAAGGTTTAATGGGAATGGCCAGCTGGGACGTTACCCAAGTGAAAACCCAGGAAGGGTTGTACCTCCCAGATGGCCAAGGAATGCCTTGGGATGCCAAAATAAGATTTGGCAAGTGTGGCTGGGAAAACGGACAATATGGGCCTCACTGCTAAGACTATTGCCTTTAAAATAAGCAGAGGAAAATGAAGTGAAATTCCTAAAATCCAGTTTGAGTATTACTTGAAGAAGAAAAAAAATGATGTTAGCGCAAGTTTGCAACATAGCAAAATGTTGTTAACGTGAAGGGGCCTGAATATTTTCTGAGGTCACTGTAAACAGGTAAACAGGTGCCTGCCTATCAGAAATGCATCCTATACGTGCAACAAAAAGACTTTCAAAGATAAAAGAGCTCACAGAAGAAAGCATGTTTGCACTCTTAGACAAAACACACCGATAATAAAGAAAACACTCCAGCAGTCTGTTGTTCCGCAAAAACAGAAGTCTTGACAGCATATTTCTGGAAAACTTTTCTATTTGTTCGGCTAATAGACTTAATCACTCACTGTAATAATGCAAGTTGTGTCTAGCAAGTGGGGCCACCAGTGTAAACAGGTGTGATAGATAGATAGATAGATAGATAGATAGATAGATAGATAGATAGATAGATAGATAGATAGATAGATAGATAGATAGATAGATAGATAGATAGATAGATAGATAGATAGATACTTTTTAATCCCAAGGGGAAATTCACATACTCCAGCAGCAGCATACTGATAAAAAACAATATTAAATTAAATAGTGATAAAAATGCAGGTATATGTGCAACCAAAGCAGAATAAATAAAGCGATAGACTGTTTAGCAATTTGTGGAATCTGAAGGACATGAAGCAATTTTTTAAATAGTCTTGTATTCTACTCCTTTCTACTTACTATCATTGCTGTTTAAATTATGCACTGTGAAGAACACAAATAAACCTGCCAATGTGCTTGTCATGCAAATAACAAAACCTGCCAACATGCTTGCTACATAAATATGAAAATTTGATTTGAGTCTGAATTAAAAAGAATAGTCTCAGTCTACACTAGTAAAAGATATCAAGAAGGGAAGTGCAACAATTAGTTTTTATAATAACAGCAAGACTCTGCAAAACTCAGCAAACGAAGCTGCAGTAAATGAAAAACAACAGCTTTCTAAACACACCTCTATCTCCAATTGCATCAATCATTATTGTTTTCCATGAAACATTTGCCACAGTTCATTTTGGCTGTGGAATTGTTAAAAATCATCACTTGAGCATAAAACTATAGCAATGATGACTAAATGACAGCCTGAGATAAGCTGATTCATCACAGTCTCTGGCTGCCAACAAATCAACAGCACCAAAGGAAAAAAATAATACAAACACTGTGTCATTGCAAATATTAATTAGAAAATGTGGGCTAATTTGTGATTTATTTATATATTCTTAAATGTTTGCAGGTCACAAAGCAAGCTAAACAACAAGATGTTGCACCATTATGATTGTAGGAATAGCGGAGACAAAACAAGTAAGATATGCGTAAATCTGAGACAAAGAGCCAAGAATGCCAATGTTTAGATGAGTTTTCAAACTAAATTGTAACATTATTTTTGTTATTTATTTGATACCTTCACCCAAGGCAGTGTATATAATCAGGTTTAATTGCATCCTTTTTAGAGCAGGCAAGTTTAATGACAAGTTCAGGGTAATACAGAAATTCTAAAGCCAACATGTATCTTGGGACTTTAGCCACTACACTGTGTTACCTGACTACCGAGCATTCTTATCAATGATAGATAGATAGATAGATAGATAGATAGATAGATAGATAGATAGATAGATAGATAGATAGATAGATAGATAGATAGATAGATAGATCTATAAAACAACATTCAAAGCACAAAATATATAAATAGTGTGACCTGTAGGGAATGTATGTAAGCCCCAAACCCCAGACACGACCACACAGGCTCAGTGCCAGGTTCAAATGTCCATTTACTTTTAGAAACATACTTCACAGAGACTTCTTCTAATGCACATACCAATAAACTCCTGTTTCTTTTCCTGCCATTCAAGCTCCTTTTAAGCTGGACCCAAGAGTATTCCCAGTGCCAGGAGACTGCCCCCAGGAAGCACTTCCAGGCCAGGTGGAACTGCCATGTAACAAGGGTGTCCTCACCCAGCAGCACCTTGTGGTGGCACCCGGGGGATCCAACAGGACTGTTCTTCAGAACTGCACTTCCCATGCACCCCTGTGGATGCCTGAAACTGAGTAATGCCTGAGGAGCACATCCACCGTACTGGGAAAGCATCTGTCTCCACTAGTTCTTCCATTATATCTTTGACCCAACTTTGGAAAGGAATAGGAACTATCCTCCATCCTCTGTAATCCTACATTGATGGATTGAAGGCCAGAGGTCCACATGAATATCATTATCAGGTTCTTTCACGTGAAGCCTGAAAACCATGAGGACTGATTAAGGTCATTTATGTGAGGTAGAATGCCTAGAGGGGGGCTGGGTGGTCTCTTGGCCTTGGGACCCCTGCAGATTATATTTTTTTTCTCCAGCCCTCTGGAGTTTTTTTTTGTTTGTTTTTTCTGTCCTCCCTGGCCATCAGACCTTACTTTTTCTATCTTAATTAGTGTTTCCTAATTCTATTTTCTTATTTTGTCTTTTTTTTTTCTTTTTCTTCATCATGTAAAGCACTTTGAGTTACATCATCCATCCATCCATTATCCAACTCGCTACATCCCAACCACAGGGTCTGAGCCAATCCCAGCCAACACAGGGCAAAAGGCAGCAAACAAACCCAGCCCACCGCAGGAGCTACATCATTTGTATGAAAATGTGATAAAGAAATAAATATTGTTGTTGTTGACTTGAAATGTGCCAGGAACTGTGGAAGACCCTCCAGATTTATAGGGCAGAGGACAGTTTCTGGCGGTGATTGGGAGTAGGCCCTTCCTCTTCAGGGACCACCCACAAAACACATGGAACATAACACAGGCAAGCTCATAAACAAGATCAAAATTAAAGAATGATGCACATAATCGATAAAAGAAACATTAACATAAATAAAAGGCACAAAGATTAAATGAGACATGAAAGAAGACTGAGGAGGACACCAGTCTGAGGTGACCTGCACTGAGGAGCAGGTTTTCTTCAAGGACTTCTCTGTATTTGGCTGCATTCATCATTCCCTCCCCTCTGACCAGGCTTCCTTTTTCTGTCCTGGAGAAAACATCCCACAGCTTAATGCTGTCACCACCTTCCTTCACCAAAGGGATCGTATTAGGCAGGTGATGAGTAGGAGTAGTCTTTGGTCTTCATCAGACACAGTTCTTAGAGTTCTACCCATAGAGTTCAATTTTTGTTTCATCAGACCAGAGAATCGTTTTCCTCTTACTCTCTGGGTCCTTTAAACTGTCATATGCCTTTTAGACAAGGATGACCTCCGTCTAGTTGTTCTACCATAAACACCTGAATGATGGAGTGCTGCTGAGATGGCCATTAGGTTCTCGGTCACCTCCCCAAGTAAGGCCCTTCTTGTAGATTTACTCAGTTTGGAAAGATGGCCAACTCTAGGAAGAATCCCGGCGATTCCAAACTTCTTCCATTTCTCAGTTATTGAGGCCACAGTGTTCCTGGGGACACTCAAAGCTTTATAAATGATTTAATCCCCTTGCCCTGATCTATGACTCCCCACAACTTGATCATGGAGGTCTACACATAGTTCTTTAAACTTCATTGGTTGGTTTATGCCCCACCATACAGTGGGAATTGTGGACCTTCCACTCACAGGTTTGCCACAGGTGGACGCCAATCAAATTTTCAACACTTCAGAACAAATAGGATGCAACTTAACCATAATTTGAAGTGCAACAGCAAAAGGGTTTGAATATGTTTATAAATGAGAGAGCTCAGCCTTTGCTTTTTAATAAATGTACAAACGGGTGGCACGGTGGTGCAGTGGTAGTGCTGCTGCCTCACAGTTAGGAGACCTGGGTTCACTCCCAGGGTCCTCCCTGCATGGAGTTTGCATGTTCTCCCCATGTACGCATGGGTTTCCTTCCACACAGTCCAAAGACATGCATGTTAGGTGTATTGGTGATTCTAAATTGGCCGTGGTTGTGTGTGCCCTGCGGTGGGCTGGCCCCCCTTGCCGGGGATTTGTATCTGCCTTGCTGCCTGGGATTGGCTCCAGTAGACCCCTGTGACCCTATGTTAGGATATAACGGGTTGGACACAGACTGACTAAATGTGCAAACCTTTCTGACAACATGTTTCCATTTTGATGTTATGAGTGGTTGAGTGCAGATGGACAAACACGGCAAATGTGTCAATGTAAAATTAAACCAACAAGACATAGAAGTGTGCAGAAAGTGAAGGGGTGTGAAAACTTTCTGAATCCATTGTATTATTATTTTTATATCATCCTGGGCTAACATGAGACTTAGCACAGCTATCTGAACAACCTGGACTGACTGCTTGCAGTTCTACCCGAAGGGTTCAGTTCTTGTTTCTCTGGACCAGAAGATCTTTTTCATTCTCTCAGGTCCCTTGAAAGTGTCATAAGCCTTTAACTCAAGTGTGGCTACCCTCCGACCACTCTGCCATAAATGCCTGATTGATGGAATGCTATGGAGATGGCTGTTTTTCTGATAGGTTCTGTCATCTCTGCAGTGGACTTCTGAAGCTCTGTTAGAGTGACTATTGGTTTCATAGACACCTCCATGAACTAGGCCTCTGATACTCAGTTTGGCCAGACAGTCAACTATAGGAAGAGTCCTGGTGGTTCCAAACGTCTGCCATTTCATAAATGCTGAAGCCATGATGGTCATGGGAACACTCAAGAAATGGCTTCATCCCCTTGGCCCAATCTATACCTAGATAGATAGATAGATAGATAGATAGATAGATAGATAGATAGATAGATAGATAGATAGATAGATAGATAGATAGATAGATAGATAGATAGATAGATAGATACTTTATTAATCCCAAGGGGAAATTCACAAACCTCACCACCGTTTGATCATGGAGAGCTAGAGTTCCTTTGATTTCATGGTCTGGTTGTTGTCCTGAGCTGCAGTGTGAATTGTGAGACCTTCTATACATCTCAGGTAGACTCCAATCAAGTTGTAGGCAAAGGATCTCAGCATTTATATACATGGGAGATTTCAGTCTTTGATTTTTAATAAATTTGCAGACCTTTCTGAAAACATGCTTTCAATTTGACATCATGGGTTATTGAGTGTATATTGATGGGAACCTATCAGATTTATCCATTTTGTATGTCTTTATTTGTAATTTAGACAGAGCAATGTAATATTAGTGATATATCATTGATAAGAGCAGCAGCGGTTTGATGTTTAATATTTAGGACTGAGTCAGGAATTTTATGACTGGGGTTGAGGGGAAGTGCCTAAAACCAGTTTGGCAAGTGATTCTCTGCAGGACTCTCTCAATCAACTCCCATAAGAAGGTCAAATTGCCTAGCTGGCAAGCTTCAGCTCAACAAACGGTTTTAGGGGGCAGGTGTGAAAGGCATTGTGTGCCCCCATTGGTCTGAAGGTGGGCTGTTTGGGATTGGTTTGAATCAGAGGCCATTCTGTAGCACAGCACCCTTTTGGTGTAAGGATTTGGCCAAAGAATGTATACATTCAGTTACTTTACCCCTTCCTTCCTATCTCTTTCTCACACCGTAATGATGAAGGAGCATCTCAGAGACACACCATGAACTGAAATGAAGACCACACTGAGAAGCACAGCTCAGCAGCCATATTGGGACAGGCATGCGGCCTGTCCTGAAAAAAGACGTAAAATGATAACTGTAAGAGCCATTTTGATAGTTCTATAAAATGTATGAATATTTATTAGATGATAATGCATAAAATATGGGAGGTTCCTATAACCCCCGTGAATAGAGTTAAGTTGGTATTTTCCTGTCATTTCTTAACAGTTATGAGTTAACAATGTTCCCAGTTAGTGTTTAGCCTCGCCTTGTGTAAGGTACAGAGGCATACGGTTTTTTAACCGTGTTCTTGTTTGTGCTCGCGTTCGTGCTTGCGCACGCTACCGAGCCTGGTTACATGTCTATGTGCCAATGGCCCACGGCCCTTTTGAGTGTGAAGTAACACGTAAAATAAAAGATTTAAGTTTTGAACCATATGTTTAAGGCATACAGAAGAAGAAATTAAGAACTTTTAAGTATAGAAAGAAAGAACGTTTAAGTACAGAAATAACCAAACTTCTTAAGAAAAGCTAAGTTTATAGATACATTTTCCCTTTTTTTGCCTTATTTCTATGTGTGTAACTATTTTTCTTTTTATTCTTGTATGGATTATTTGCCTTTAACTTTCACTACACATTTTTAAAACGAACTTTTGGACTGAGAAATTTCTTTGACACGCGTCTTACCTGTGCCTGACTTCGCCTTATGCAACGGCGGCTACAATGACTTCACAGGAAACACTTTAAGTAAATAATAAGCCTGAGTGCCTCCTGAAACTACACATCAGCATTTATTAGGTGGTGTGGTTACCAATATTGAAATCTACTTTGCTTATTGTTGTTATTTTATGAATAACATCAATAATACATTATTTAACCCTTAAACTGCCACAACCAGCTATAGTCGGTTCCCAATGGAACTTGCCAGCACGCTGGAGCCGAGTATATTCAGTAACGTATATTCATTGAATGCTGCAACCGGCTATAGTCGGTTCTTAATGCAATTTGCCAGCACGCTGGAGGTGAGTATATTCAGTGACGTACAGTCGTTGACAATGCAACCGGCTATAGTCAGTTCCCAGTGCAATTTGCCAGCACGCTGGAGGTGAGTATATTCAGTGACGTACAGTCGTTGAACGCTGCAACCGGCTATAGTCAGTTCCCAGTGCAATTTGCCAGCACGCTGGAGCCGAGTATATTCAGTAACGTACATTCATTGAATGCTGCAACCGGCTATAGTCGGTTCTTAATGCAATTGCCAGCACGCGGAGCTGAGTATATTCAGTGACGTACAGTCGTTGAACGCTGCATCCGGCTCAAGTCGGTTCTTAGTGCAATTTGCCAGTATGCCAGAGCCGAGTATATTCGGTGCCATGCATTCGTTGAGCAGCCAGCTCATGACCACTGCCTCCCACTAGCAAATCAGCATCACTGTCCCTGGGATTCAGCCCCTGCACTAGACTCGCCTGACAGCATCAGCGTTGGCCTCTGTGTGCTCGCATGCAACCAGGTCAAACACAGGTGGTTTGGTGATTTACTGAATTCCATCAATAGTATCAGTTGAACTTTGGACATATAATAATAGATTGTTGCAGTCGTTTTTTTTTTAATGGTTTTTACAGTTCATTGTCAGGGTGTAAAATGATCAGTAATTGTGAAGCTCTATGCATGAAAAAAATATGAGTTCCATGAAAATTTCACTTTTTCTTGGTGAATTGTGATGTTTCCTTAAAAAGTGCAGCAAAAAAAGTATTTGCCGTCCGGGGGTGCATTAACCCCCCAAATATGTGGCGGTTTAAGGGTTTTGTTGTAACTTAACTCCTGCTTCTCTTTTACTCTTTGTAATTACCTGAGGTTATAGATGTGGAATTGAAGGTGGGGAGAAGTAGTAAAGTACAATACCTTATAAACAGTGGTAGGTCTTTGAGATTTGAGGCGTTCTGACAAAGGCTACTCATGAAAGAATACAAAAGGGTAACAGAGAACTCTACCAAGACAAAACAAATCCACAACCCAATAAAGGGTGCAGAAAGTGAAGGGGTCTGAATATTTTCAGAACCCACTGTAACTGCAAACCAATCTTCATGTAATTTCTTTATAAAGTAAGCAGCCAATGTAACAGCCACCACGACTTCTAGCCAGGGTATAATTATCATGCTGCAGTTAACCTTTCGCTCAGCTAATTATAATTTAGTAGAATATGATACCACCTGTGACCCGTTGGCATATCCACATTTGGCTGTCCACTTCATTCTGCCTAAATGTTGACTTTGACACCTGCAGCATCTTAGCAGGCAACAACATTTTTAATTCTCCTTACCTCATTTTGTCTTTTGTAACTGCTGGTCCTGGCAACGGTTGCCCTATCATCCTTCACCCTTCATTTTTTTTTTTTTATTTCTTTAACATTCACTTAAATAAAGTGATTTAATGTAAGTCTTATTTTGAATGTAAAATCGAATTGGCTTAGAGACATTGTTTTCATCAGTAAATTTTCATGTTGGCATAACATTCAATGCCATCTGAAAATGTTAATTTCAGCTTTTTAAAAAGAGTGCTGAGGCGTGACATTTACATTTCAAAAGCCCCTCCAAAGCTGGTATTTTTTTTTTTAGAATGCAGTTGGAGGAACAATAATCTGATACCATTTTAGCAGTGGGAGACTGCATTCAGGAAAAAGAAAGAGGGCATGCATTAATATGGGCAGCCTTTGAATGTGACAGGCAAATTGAACACCTTAAAAATAGACAAGGCTTTATGAGCGTGAATAATCATTTAGAATGCAAGAAATGTTATAAAAAATTAATTTAAAACTGTTAAAAAAAGGAAAACCAAAATGTATATAATAATGCATGCTAGCTACACTGGACTAGAACATTCTGGAAAGGTGCAATGATTTTTCTTGATATTTATTGCATTTGGCCATCTTGTTCAAACAGAGGTTTACACTGCTTTTGCTTCCTCCAGCGTTAGAAGTTACATTTCTTATTATGTTTTGGTAAAAGAATTCTGATTTCCTCCTTCACGTTTAAAACACGGTATTGCTAACCATTTTCTATAAGCATTGTCATAGATGGCCGGGGCCCTTGCCGAGCTGGGACACCTCTGCCTTGGAAGGACCAGGGGAGCAAGTATGAACAGAGAATCATCTCCCCCGGAATGCTAGATGGCAGCCCCCCTGGATGGCAGCAGTACCTCGCACTACTGCAGGGGTTCATGGGAATTGGAGTTTGTTACAGCCCAGTAGGGATCCAAGGGTGCCACTAGGGTGTGCTGCAACCATTCTTGATCCCGTGTGGGCGGTCCTTTTGCCACACCCAGAAGTGCTGCCAGAAGTAGGTCAACGAGCACCTGGAGCACTTTCGGGTGACCTATTTAAAGGACCAGCAGACATTATCCCGGGAGCCAGAGTTGGGTGGTAGTGGGCGAAGCTAACCGGAGAGGAGTGGTGGAGATACAGAAGGAAAAGAAGAACATTGTGCTTGTGCTTTGTGTTTTGGGGGACTGCATTCAGGAAAAAGAAAGAGGGCATGCATTAATATGGGCAGCCTTTGAATGTGACAGGCAAATTGAACACCTTAAAAATAGACAAGGCTTTATGAGCGTGAATAATCATTTAGAATGCAAGAAATGTTATAAAAAATTAATTTAAAACTATTAAAAAAAGGAAAACCAAAATGTATATAATAATGCATGCTAGCTACACTGGACTAGAACATTCTGGAAAGGTGCAACGATTTTTCTTGATATTTATTGCATTTGGCCATTTTGTTCAAACAGCATTGGGATTGTGTTGTGCCTGTGGGAAACGAGGAGGGCGTTTCCTACGAGGTGAAGAAAAATAAAAATAACTTGTGTTTTATCAGTGTTTTGGGTTGGGTGGCTGGCATGTCCCCTAGTGGTTCTGTCACAGCATACAGACATGAACAAGTTTGTTGGTCTCCTTACAGCTCATTGAAAATGTGCTGTGTGCCTCCTGAACATTAATAAAGTGAAAAGCCATTGTCTACTGTTTACTTTTGTGCCATTGATGTGTTTAACAAGAGATCAAGTATTGCTTATTCCACTAAGATCTTCTAAAATGGCCTGGACACATTTGTTGGTACCCCTGGAAAAAAATCATAAATAACCGATTCAAGTGATTTGTCAAGCTAACGGTTTGCATCATTCATATCACACACACATCTCCAATGGTGCAGTCAGTCATTCCGCCGATTTAAATGGAGAAAACATGTCACTCAGCTGTTTGGTGTCATCGTGTGTCCCACACTGAACATGGACCAGGGAAAGCAAAAGAGAGAGATGTCTGAGGAGATCAGAAAGAAAGTGATAGACATGCATGTTAAAGGCTGGATGAGCATCTTCAAGCTGCATCATGTTCCTGTGACAACAGTTTCAATAATGATTAAGAAGTTTCAAGTCCATGGGATAGTAGCGCACCTCCCTGGATGAAGCCAAAAATTGACCCAGAATGGGCATAAGGACAGTGAGAATAGCAGACAAAAAGCCAAGGACATCTTCCAAAGAGATACAAGCTGAACTCCAGGGTGAAGGCCCACCAGTGTCTGATCACATCATCCATTGTTTTTTGAGTGACAGCGGACTCTGTAGAAGAAGACCCAGGAGGACTTGAAAGAAAAACATAAAACATTGATACTGGAATTTGGTTTGCTAAAATGCATGTTGACAAGTTGCAATGCTTCTGGGAGAATGTCCTTTGGACAGAAGAGACAATACTGGAGCTTTATCACAAGTCACATCAGCTCTGTGTCCACAGACAAAATAGTGGAACTTTCAAAGAACAGAACACCATAGCTACTGTGAAACATGGAGGAGGCTCAGTTTTGTCTTGGGGCTGCTTTGCTGCATCTGGTATGGAGTGCCTTGAGTCTGTATAGGTAACAATGAAATCTCAAGACTATCAAGACATTCTGGAGTGAAATGTACTGCCCAGTGTCAAAAAGCTCTGTCTCAGTCACAGATCATGGATCCTCCAACAAGATAATGAGCCAAAACAAACAGCTAAAAGCACCCAAAAATGGCTAAGAACAAAACATTGGACTATTCTGAAGTGGCCCTCTATGAGTCTCGATTTGAATCTCATTGAATATCTATGGCAAGACCTGAAACATGCCGTCTGGAGAAGACCCTCTTCAAACCTGCCACAGCTGGAGCAATTTGCTCAGGACGAGTGGGCCAAACGACCTGTGGACAGGTGCAGAAGTCTCATGGAGAGCTCCAGGAATGGCTTGTTTACAGTGACTGATAGCCTCTAAAGGCTGT
Organism: Polypterus senegalus; assembly: GCF_016835505.1. Lineage (NCBI taxonomy): Eukaryota > Metazoa > Chordata > Cladistia > Polypteriformes > Polypteridae > Polypterus > Polypterus senegalus. The sequence goes on from NC_053158.1 coordinate 15,528,297, forward strand.
GCAACAAAATACCTGTATTAGGAGAAGGGACCCATCATTTTTGTCAACATTATTAGCATTTGTGTCATTATTGGAATTCTGCTGAAACTCTTAAAAGCAAAGTCTTATTTTTGTTAAATACGGAATGAACAATGATGGGTGCTGCTGAGATGTCAAGCCAGTTTGTCAGTCTGAAGTTATTTCAGACACAATTGTAGGTTTTTCCTTGTTGTCCACGTCTGTACAGACCCCTTAATGAAGGAGACACTCATTTAGCCAAGTGGGGCAGAATTACTCACATTAGGGACGTGGCTCAGGGAAAAACATTTGTATTTGTAGATTGACTGGAATTCTCTCCTCGGAATTTCTGAAATAAAATTGTTGGTGGATGACAATGATTTAGTTAGGTCGAGAGAGTAAAGGTTTGGAAGAAGTATTGATCATGCTGTATGCAATTCATTGTAAAAGATTTGTGAAATACAGAAAACAACAACAATGAGAGTGGCTTCATTGACTTCTGTCATGCCTTTAGCTTTCTTACTAACTTAGAACATTACAACACTCTAGACGAGAACAGGCCATTCAGCCCAACAAAGCTCGCCAGTCCAATCCACTTATTTCTTCCAAAAAAAATCAAGTCAAGTTTTGAAAGTTCCTAATGTCTTACTGTCTACCACACTACTTGGTAGCTTATTCCAAGTGTCTATTATTCTTTATGTAAAGAAAAACTTCCTAATGTTTGTGTGAAATTTTCCCTTAGTAAGTTTCCAACTTTGTCCCCATGTTCTTGATGAACTCATATTAAAATAACAGCCTTGATTTACTGTACTAATTCCCTTCATAATTTTAAACACTTCTATCATGTCATCTCTTAATCTTCTTTTGTTTAAACTGTAAAGGCTCAGCTCTTTTACTCTTTCCTCATAACTCATCCCCTGTAGTCCTGGAATCAGCCTAGTCGCTCTTCTCTGGACCTTTTCTTGTGCTACTATGTCCTTTTTGTAGCCTGGAGACCAAAACTGCACACAGGACTCCAGATGAGGCCTCACCAATGTGTTATGAAGGTTGAGCAGAACCTCCTGTGACTTGTACTCCACACATCAAGGCGCTATATAACCTAACATTCTGTTAGCCTTCTTAATGGCTTCTGAACACTGTTGGGAAGTCAATAGCTTAGAGGCCACTATGACTCCTAAATCCTTCTCATAAGGTGTACTCTCGATTTTCAGACCACCCATTGTGTATTCAGACTTAACATTTTTTCTTCCTATGTGTAATACTTTACATTTATTGACATTAAATTTCATCTGCCACAAATCTGTCTAATTCTGTTTGCTGTCCAAGTCCTCCTGTAATGATTTAATGGATTCCAAATTATCTGCTAATCCACCTATCTTTGTATTATCTGCAAACTTAACTAGCTTGTTACTTATATTCCTATCTAAATCATTTATATATATTAAAAATAGCAGCAGACCCAGCACTGACCCCTGCTGGACACACTCTTAACATTGGCCAGTTCTGATGAGGTTCCTCGCACCATCACCCTCTGCTTCCTGTGTCTGAGCCAATTCTGCACCCATCTAAAAACATCACCCTGAACTCACACTTCTTTTATTTTGATGCCCACCCTCTCATGTGGCACCTCATCAAAAGCTTTCTGAAAGTCCAGATAAATAATACCATCTGCTCTACTTTGATCGTATCCTTTTGTTACCTCCTCATAGAATTCCAACATGTTAGTAAAACACGACCTCCCTCTTCTGAACCCATGCTGACTGTTCAAAATAAATCCTGTCCTTGCCATGTGTTGCTCAACCTTATCCTTAATAATTCCTTCCATTAATTTTCCTGTGATGCTTGTTAAGCTTATTGTCCTATAGTTGCTTGGTTCTGCCCTGTCACCCTTTTTAAATAATGGGATGATATTTGCCATTTTCCAGTCCTTCGGAATCTCTCCAGTGCTCAGCGACTACCTAAAAACATGTGTCATGGGTTTATATCTGTACTCACTAGCCTCCTTAAGAACACGAGGATAAATATTACCTGGGCCTGGTGATTTGTTTGATTTCATCTTATTTAATCTGAGCAGCACTTCTCCCTCTACAATTTCCAAATCCCTCAGTACCTCCTTAGTAGTCGCGTTTACCTCTGGGAGGTTATCCACTTGCTCACTTGTAAACACCTCAGAAAAATGTAAGTTTAGGGCATCCGCTATTTCATTGTCTGTATATTTTAATTCCCCTTTACTATTCCTGATGCACTTGACCTCCTCCTTAACTGTTCTTTTACTACTAAAATACTGAAAGAATCTCTTGGGGTCTTCTTTCGCCTTATCTGCTATATTCCTCTCCAACTGTGTTTTAGCCTCCCTGATATCCTTCTTAATGGTTGCCCTCATGTTCTCATACGCGCTACGATTCTCTTTGCAGTCATTAGTCTTATATGCCTTATACAGCAGTTTTTTCCTTTGCAACTTCTTTTTTAAATCTTTATTAATCCACCGTGGAGTTTTTTTTAATTTCCTATTAATTCCAAATTTAGGTATGTATTTTAAGCAACGTTCTTACGTAAGTTTTATTTTTTACTGTTAGGAATCCATTGGCTTTATTTGTAGTAATTCTGTACATTTTTTTCAACTACTGTATTTTTCGCTCCATAAGACACATCTAGGTTTAGGGGAAGAAAACAAGAACATCTAGCAGCATTCATTCACTGTAGCCTAAAGTGCTTTGAATCATCTTTCATTCCTGTCTGCAGACAAATAGGGAACACCTTTATTCAGTTTCAAGCACTACTTTTCTCATAGCGATGGCAAGAACTTTCAGGAAGAACACAAGCTAAGTAGTCAACATATATGTCAGTTCAACATCAAACAATGGGAGAAACCAGTGACCTATTCGGCAATCCAGGTCTATGACTGGCGTACCGGTCCAGCATGTTGACATCAATCGTTACTCCTGAGTGACAGTGTGTCATCCCACTTGTTCCGATCTCTATCTGTACATGCCTACAACCATGCGGCTTGAGGGTCATCCATTACTGCTCCTATTGAAGAACAACTTATTAAGCAGTGCAGCCATTATGCTCTGATAACATTGTTTGCATCCTTTCTGTCCAGCATGACATAAGTAGCTGGAAAGGAATCATAGAATATGGTGACAGAACATGGGCTTTAAAGCTGTAATAAACATCTCATGTTTTGAAAAATCAATCATAATGCTGTACATGGCATCGAAATGCAGAATGCTTGACCCTTCCCCAACATGAAAGCCACGCAGAAGGACATCAATGACAGCTCAATCGGTACTTCACATTACTGCATCGACGTGGCACAATTCATATTACCACTTACCCCCGACAACTTAATGACCCAGGATAGGGACGAACAGCCTGGTTTATCATTAGCAGAATGGAAGCCTCGAGGCTAGGCCGTTGGTTGCCGCGTAGAGAGGTCGCCAGCTAACAACCCTCTAGCCTGCCATTACGGTGAGTAGATGACATTAAGTCATTTTATTGATTATTTTGCATCGTACCCATACTGTCGAACTACAAGTGACCTGGGTGATAATAATGTCACATGAGTTGTGTAATGACCAGATTAAGAAACGAGAGCTATGGCGTTTATACCTTCAGCATTAGGAAGGGCATGGTAAATCAAGCTAAACTAACATGTCATCTAAGAATTCAGGCGAAGAGAATTACTAGACTGCATCATCCAGTAAGCGCTAAGGAATTCAGTGGCTTTACAAAGCCATGGGACAAGCACAAAGTGGGTCCACATCCCTGAACTAAATGGCCTATTCACAAAATAGCTGAGCTCTCTTGGTATGCCCAGACTTAACACGTAGAACAACTGAATAGATCTTACAAATGCAAGGAGCAACCTTAGTATGTCCATGGACAACTCTAATCATGACCTGCAGCCGCTTTGGCAACTCTATGAATGAGGGCCCGATACGGGCGGTTCCATGGCGAGATGACGTTCTCAATAGGAAGCCTTATGCCCCCCAGGAGGCAACTCCAAAACTCTGGGCCATATCAGAAGTGACGAGATAGGAGTCATGAAGCCTTGTGTGCAACGGCCAGTACAGCGTCACCACTCAGCGCACCTGAGTTGAAGGAGTTGACCTTCGGAGTAGTGAAGCTGCAAGTTATAAGGTTTGCATATTTGTCTTTTATACAGTTGCCGTGTAATCAAGACGGTGCGCCACAGTGATTCAGGAAAGATAGATAGTTTCGGCTTGTTCATCCCCTAGAACGTCTGTAATGGACTAAGGGCCTCTTAGTTAAAGCATATTATAGTAAATATTAAACATCAGTTTATCATCCGCTCAAAGATGCAACTGGCTATCAATGTTTTATCTGCTTATCAGTACGATTTACGAGGCATGAAACTAGAATGAACTACTGTGGATACAGAATACTGCAAACTAAACAGTTTTATATTCTAGACTTATAATAGGAAATATCCTGAGTTTGCTTTGCCACCTTGGATTCCCTCGATAGAGTCACACAGGTAGTACGTGGAAAATCGATTCCAACAGTCTTGAAGGAACAGTCACAGTCCTGCTTATTAGAGGCAGTAGAAACACTCCATTGGGAATTAGGTCCGTGATGTGACAGGTATATGTCGCAACTCCATCATTATACCCTTCATCAGCTCATTCAAGCCTATGAATTAAGGAAGTGTTGTATTTCCGTTAAAAATAATCGAATCGATGAAGAGTATACCATGTAACTGCTGGTTGATACAAAGATTCCTAGATCCCATGGCACACCTATCCTTTTGTAACTCCAAATTAAGTTTTCCGATGAGAATGCCAGAGCACAGATGTGGTCTATTGGGTGACTAGTATCCGAACCATGGTTCGATTGCCAATATTATCAACCCAGTGTCATTCATAGGAGACCTTCAGTATCTAGGCAAATGGTAGAATAGCAACTAAGGTTTAAAACCTTATTGAGAGTCGTCCAACTTTTAAACCGTACTTGAGGTCATACTCCATACTAGGAGTCTCTAAAGCTCATCCATGTCCTGTAATGACCTCCACGTAGAGAAGAGGATTAATCTCTTGATGAAGTATTAGACCTACGTTTCAAAGAGTTTTCACTTGACATTGATATGGTCTTTTTTCAGTTGATTTCAGCCTTGAAACGCATCCACAATGCTTTTTTGCGCCACCCAGATAAATTATGCAAGGAGATCTAAAAGGGAAATTCATTTTGACACTGCAAAAGGCTCTATATCCAAGACTTCCTTTAGTTAGACTCAGATGGCCAAGATTGATCAGTGGAAGGAGGAAATCAATCTTAAATATTAATGCCTCATACAGATGGGCGGATAAGATTTAATCTGGCAGTAAAACAGATTTAAAGTATTACCATAGGAAGAGTACTAGTGTTGTCACCTTGATTATGTGTATATAGCTACAGCAAATTCCCTCTAATCGCTCAACAGAAGGCTATGCTCCTCTTAATTTTATCAGAGACCAACCCTAAAGGATTTGAAGTTGTGACGGTTGAAGGAATTGTACTCACCTGAATACTGAATATATGGGTTGAAGTGAGTATTAAGAAATTTGGAAATAAGCAGTCCATCAGTATTAAACATGTTTCGAGTTGTCTAGTCCAATCTTGTAACTTATCCAGCAAGGTTATAAGGTCTCACACTCGAGTCGGTAGTGAGTTTTAGCCTGTGCCAAACTTAATTTTGGTCCCGATTTGACACCGAACAGAGACAAGATCTCGAAAAGCTATCTTGTCTGTACCTGAGGTGGTGGACGAATTACCTGGACGTACTGCGTTGATTGCACATGATATTATTACGGACCCTGGAGTGATTGTCAGGGAGAGACCTTACAGACTCCCGGAGGCAAAGAAAGCGGAAGTGGAGTTAGAAATTAGGCGAATGCTGGATTTAGGGGTTATCGAAGAAAGCTATAGCCCTTGGTCTAGTCCAATTGTTCTAGTTTCTAAACCCGATGGGTCTTGGAGGTTCTGTAATGACTTCCGGCGACTCAATCAGGTCTCTAAATTTGATGCGTATCCGATGCCGCGAGTAGATGACCTGCTCGATCGGCTAGGAAACGCTCAATTCCTAACTACCCTTGACATGACAAAAGGGTATTGGCAAATTCCCTTAACGGATTCTGCAAAGAAAAACAGCGTTTAGCACTCCCAGTGGACATTGGCAGTATAGGGTCCTTCCATTTGGTTTGCACGGGGCGCCAGCTACTTTCCAGCGTCTGGTAGACACACTGCTACGGCCCCACAATTCCTTTTGTGCCGCCTACCTAGATGACGTTGTCATCTATTCCAGCACATGGAAGGATCATGTACAGCAGGTGAAAACGGTGCTTTCCACACTGGCAGCAGCAGGGCTGCGTATTAATCCAAGGAAATGTTTCTTTGGATTGAAAGAAGCCAAATATTTGGGCTACCTAGTGGGGGGAGGTGTCGTGAAGCCACAATGTCTTAAAATTGATGCCATCATTAATTGGCCCCGTCCGATAAATAAGCGGCAAGTACAAGCATTTTTGGGATTAGCTGGATACTATCGCGCTTTGTACCTCATTTCTCAGAAATTGCTACCCTTATCCAATTTGACAAAGAAGCGAGCACCTGTTAAAGTGGTATGGGATGATAAAGTAGATAAAGCATTTGGTGACTTAAAATTGGCCCTTACGTCAGCACCTGTATTAAAATCTCCTGATTTTTCTCTTCCTTTTGTTCTCCAGACCGATGCATCGGCCACAGGATTGGGTGCCGTGTTGAGCCAATGTATCGACGGTGCTGAACACCCCATTATGTATCTGAGCGGAAACTGCTGGACCGGAGATGAAGTATGCTGCGGTGGAGCGTGAGGCTCTGGCGATTAAGTGGGCTATTACATCATTAAGGTACTACCTATTGGGGCGAGTTCACTCTGATAACGGATCATGCCGCTTTACAGTGGATGTCCCTTCATCGGGAGTCGAATCCTCGTGTCACTAGGTGGTTTTTGGATCTTCAACCATACCGTTTTAGCGTTACTTATCGTAGGGGTTCCTTACAGGCCAACGCAGATGCTCTCTCCCGGGTCCACGACCTCTCGGTGCAGATCGCCCGACCGGATGGGTCTGGGCTGAGGGGGGGGTCATGTCACACACGTGCGAGTAGGAGGCAGTCAAAGAGCCTAAAGGTGAGTGAAATCTCGCGAGACAAGGGTTTATCACGTGGTACTTACCTGAATCTCTTTCTATCTACAGAAAACCGGAAGAAAAATAAAACACTTTCCAGTTCAAATCCAAAATGGCCGCGATGACGTCACTTCCGGTTCCAGTCTGATGACGTCATTTCCGGTTCCACACTCGATTATTCTGGTCTACTCTTGGTGACATTGGTTCCATGGTCCCGCCTCCAATCGTCACTTCCTGACAACCATTTCCTTTCCCATCATCCCATCTGTTATAAAAACGCCATCTTGTTGCAGTCATGTATTCACTTTGTACTGAAAAGTCATTTTGAATCAACTTTTTCATTCTCTGTCTGGACGACAATATATGGGGACAAACCCCAAACCTTTTCTAGTTTGAAAAGACTCTTGATTTATTACAATATTTAATAAAATCTAGCAGAATAATATTTCAACCATGTAAAGTCAACAGTGGTTTTAAGAACCATCATCACTGTCATTAACAAATGAGGAGAGACTTTAAGGTTCAAGCACTCTTCTAGTTTTCTGGAAACCCCAAGAACTCCTCATCGCTAGTGTCAGAATTTATGAAGTTCAGTTGCTCACAATCACTTTGCAGGAGCACATACCTATCATCACGTGGCATAACCAGTCCAAAGCTACCGGGAGACAAAGCATGTTTGGACCAATGCTCCCTGAGGTTATATCACCAGTCTAGTCCCATCTCTATCTGTAATGCCACAATGCCCTTTATCTCATCTTTTGTTATGGGTTTCCAATTTGAAAAATTAGAATGCGTTGCAAGCGCAGCCATTAATTCAAAATATTGCTCTGCATACCTGTTTGTCTCGGCTGACAGTAGCTGAAAGGCAGCCTCAGGAAAGAACAGCCTGAAGTAGTCCAGGGACTAGCAGTCTGTTGTGTCCAACATCAAGCCATGCTGTTTTGAAAAGTCCAGTAGCTAGTTTGGCTCCCACGGATCAATGTCTGGGTATTCCTCCCACACGAACCTTGCCGTAGGTGCATCGACTGCGCGAATGTGCTCAGCTTGGGGTGGCATCGGCTGGTGTTCCTCACTCTCTTGCTCGATCTCCTGATCACAGATCCCAAATCCACAGGCCCCTGGACCTAGCAAGAGATCAGGGTCCCCCACCCCTTTGCTCACACCTGCTGCCAGCTAAAACCAACCTAAAGACATGCTTTTTGTCCAAATCCTGATGATTATTTGTATTGATATCACCTTAAACATGATCCGGCAGCTTCATCATACCAGCTGAAGTGACAGTGCATACGACATAATTTACACAACAATGATTGTGAGCTTTACGTGAAAACCTAGAAACTGGGGGAAAAACACAATAGCCTTAAACATGGTAACATTCAGTAAGAAAAACAAATACAGTCAAACTCTGTAATAACACACTCAGGAATAGCACGAATTTGACTGCCTTTCTTTCCCTCAAGCCATCAGAAATGCCACAGTCATTGTTTCGCTCAACCTGAGGCTTTGCTCCCTAAAGCCGACAGAACAGTGAGGCACCATTCTTACTGCATTATTCACCAGACATTTACACCCTCTTGTGGATGCTCAACGACATTACACCCAGGTATAGACGGCAAACACCTGGGTTTTAATCATTAGGCCTATATAAATGAAAGACCTGTGTGTGTGGGTGGGTGTGTGTTTGTGTGTGCGTGTGTAGAGCAGTCCGCTCTGCTCACCCTCAACCACAGCCACTAGATGGCATGTGCACACTCTTTAATTTTTTTTTTGTGTTTGCATGCACCTCACTTTTCACTACAAGTGACCTGTGTGTAGCAAACGCTGCTGCGCAACAATGACGTTGTGCTAATGACACAGATGAAGAGACACAAGCAAAGTGCAAGTTAATCACCTCAGCAACGGAGGGCAAGGCTTGAAGTTTTCACTAAAAACATGTCTATCGGGAGGTATTATCTCAAGACAAAGATTACTAGGACTCATATACCAGTGTTAAAACTAAGGTATGGCATTGCAAGTGGCTTCTTACAAAAGCCAGTGGGGCACCAAGCACAAGTGGGTCCACATCCTCTGCACTGGGTAATTCTTGAGAGTTAGCTGACGTCTCTCCAAGTTCACAAATATAGTAAAACTGCTAGGGAGTCTTTGGGTTATTTTTTGTCCCGAAGACTACACACAGCTAGTATATACTGTGACGGATGGCCAGGGCCCATGCCCAGCCAGGACGCCACTTCTGTGTATGATCCAGGGGAGCAAGCATGGGCTGCACAGTACAGTACCTCCCCCAGACCACTTGGTGGCAGCCCCCCAGGTGACAGAGGTGCCTCAGATACCCACAGGGCTTCATGGGAGATGGAGTTCTCTGCAGCCCTGTTGGGATCCGGGGTGGCCACCAGGAGGCATTGCAGGGGTTACTGGGCCCGTCTGGGCCATAGTTCAGTCACACCCGGAGGTGCAATCGGAGGCAGGTGGTTAAGCACCTGAAGCACTTGTGGGTGAACTATAAAAGGGGCCAGCAGCCACCACCAGGAGCATGAGTTGGAAGGAGTTGGACAACACTTGCCAGGAGGAGTGGTGGTGCGAAGAGTAGTGTGAGTTGTGCTTTGGTTGGTGCTTTTGGGACTCTGTACTGCCTGTGGGACACATCGAAGACGTGTCCCACAGGTGAAGAAACATAAAAGTTTATTGGCTTTTATACATGCCTCTGGTGTCAGTCTGTATCGGGTTGGCGCCTATATAGCACCTTTGTTACAATACATATATATATATATATATATTTACATATCATTATATACAGTACAGGCCAAAAAATTGGACACACCTCCTCATTCAATGTGTTTTCTTTATTTTCATGACCATTTACATTGGTAGATTCTCACTGAAGGCATCAAAACTATGAATGAACACATGTGGAGTTATGTACTTAACAAAAAAAGGTGAAATAACTGAAAACATGTTTTATATTCTAGTTTCTTCAAAATAGCCACCCTTTGCTCTGATTACTGCTTTGCACACTCTTGGCATTCTTTCGATGAGCTTCAACAGGTAGTCACCTGAAATGGTTTTCCAACAGTCTTGAAGGAGTTCCCAGAGGTGTTTAGCACTTGTTGGCCCCTTTGCCTTCACTCTGCGGTCCAGCTCATCCCAAACCATCTCGATTGGGTTCAGGTCCGGTGACTGTGGAGGCCAGGTCATCTGTCGCAGCACTCCATCATTCTCCTTCTTGGTCAAATAGCCCTTACACAGCCTGGAGGTGTGTTTGGGGTCATTGTCCGGTTGAAAAATAAATGATCGTCCAACTAACCTGACTTCTGCACAACACAACTGCTGGTCCCAACCCCAGTGATAAAGCAAGAAATTCCACTAAATAAGCCTGATAAGGCACACCTGTGAAGTGAAAACCATTTCAGGTGACTACCTGTTGAAGCTCATCGAGAGAATGCCAAGAGTGTGTAAAGGGTGACTATTTTGAAGAAACTAAAATATAAAACATGTTTTCAGTTATTTCACCTTTTTTTATTAAGTACATAACTCCACATGTGTTCATTCATAGTTTTGATGCCTTCAGTGAGAATCTACCAATGGTCATGAAAATAAAGAAAACACATTCATTGAGGAGGTGTGTCCAAACTTTTGGCCTGTACTGTACATGCACATCTGAGGGACGCCTCAAAGACTCATCCACCGTTTGTTATACCCCACCAGAGCAGAAGGGGGTATGAATTTTATTTGTAATTAATTTAGACCACTTTGCAAAGATCTGTTTTCACTTTGACATTAATGGGTCTTTTTCTATTGATTCACTTAAAGAAACGCAAATCCACAATGGCTTTATGGGTCATAACAGTAAAATATGAAAACATCTAAGAGGGTAAATTCATTTTTGGACACTGTGTGCACATCTGTCTATCCATCTACTTAACCCTGTTAGTCAGTACTCCATCGTGTGGAACCAAAGCCATTGGAATCAGTGGCAAGGAGGAAATCAATCATTAAATCATTAAGTCATTACAGAGGGTCTTGGGCAGCATACAGGATTGGGCAGATTTGTGGCAGATGAAATTTAATGTCAGTAAATGTAAAGTATTACACATAGGAAGCTGTACTAGGGTGTTGTACCATGTTAGCCATTATGGTTGTAGTGATAAGTTAATGCAAATTACTCCTTTTATTGGCTAACTAGAAAGGCTCATGCCTCTTCTTCACGATTACACTCATAGAAGACCCATCCTGCCTGAAGAAGGGTCCTGAGTTGCCTTGAAAGCTTGAATTGTAATCGTTCTAGTTAGCCAATAAAAGGTGCCATTTTGCTTAACTTCTCACTACGTAGGAAGTAAAAAGGTTTGAATATACAATGGGAGGTCTGAAAATCGAGAGTACACCTTATGAGAAGGATTTAGGAGTTGTAATGGACTCTAAGCTATCGGCTTCCCGACAGTGTTCAGAAGCCATTAAGAAGGCTAACAGAATGTCATGTTATATAGCGCCTTGATGTGTTTAGGACAAGTCACAGGAGGTTCTGCTCAACCTTTATAACACACTGGTGAGGTCTCATCTGGAGTCCTGTGTGCAGTTTTGGTTACCTGGCTACAAAAAGGACATAGCAGCACTAGAGAAGGTCCAGAGAAGAGCGACTAGGCTGATTTCAGGGCTACAGGGGATGAGTTATAAGGAGAGATTAAAAGAGCTGAACCTTTATAGTTTAAACAAAAGAAGATTAAGAGATGACATGACTGAAGTGTTTAAAATTATGAAGGGAATTAGTCCAGTGGATCAAGACTGTGAGTTTGAAATGAGTTAGATAGATAGATAGATAGATAGATAGATAGATAGATAGATAGATAGATAGATAGATAGATAGATAGATACTTTATTAATCCCAAGGGGAAATTTCATCAAGAACACGGGGACACAGTTGGAAACTTATTTAGGGTAAATTTTGCATAAACATTAGAAAGTTTTCCTTTACACAGAGAACCACAGACATTTGGAATACGCAACCAAGTAGCCTGGTAGACAGTAAGACTTTAGGAACCTTCAAAACTCAACTTGATGTTATTTTAGAAGAAATAAGTGGATTGGATTGATGAGCTTTGTTGGGCTGAATGGCCTGTTCTCGTCTAGATTGCTCTATAGCTCTAATGTACAGTATTTTATTGTGAAAAATTTAAGTTTACTCCTGAAAATAATGGAACTGTTTTACAGTGCAGGGTTCAAATTCGACAATCACTGGTGGCCACCCACCATTTGGTGTACTAATCACTCCATGTTTTTTGGATAAAATGCAATATGTGAGTGTGTTTATTCTTCTTAGTTTACTTCTTTTTAAAAAGCCCAGTATCCTGTGTTCCTTTCCATTTAAGCACCAGTCACCTGTCAACTGCAATCACTAAGCAGACTTTTCAGATCACTGCATCAGTGATCAGCAAAAGTGAAAGTCAATAAAGAGCTGCAGTGCTGACTTTTGGAATGTAGTGATTTAAGACACCATATATTGATCACAGAGGAGTGTTAATAATGTAATCAAAGAAACCATCTGAGATTGCCTCTGTCTAAAAAAAAAAGAAAAAGCAAGAAGAAATATCAGGACAATGGCAGAGGGGTGTGGAGGTAACAGTGGCACAACAATGCAGCCGATTTCTTATTTTCTTTGGGGAGTTGAGTCTCTCACAAAAACAGGGTCAGAACTCCTTTGAAAAACTAAACTCACCACGTCTCCATCTTCAGCTCCCAGAGGAGATCCACACGACTCCTTTACTTTGATATAAAGTTATAAAACGGTTTCTGAATGCAAGACGTTTTTCGGTATGCTGCGAGGCCATATTGTAGGATGAAGCTTTCTGTATGGAGCAACATTTTATATTGTAATATCATGTATATGTCTTAAAGAAAAAAAAAAAACATAAGCAGAAACAATTTCCACTGATAATTTACCATCTTTAAAAAAATTAGCATACTGAGATTATTACTCATTATTGCTCTACCCCTACAGAAACACTAAAGCATTTACAGAACACAGGGAATATTTTAAAACACAATGCACTTTTTAAAATCAAATTTGTTACTTTAGAATTAATGACAAAAAAATATATTGAGCCATTGAAACAGAAGCATGTCCTCTTCTCATAAATTTATACATAATTTAGAATAAAAGCCAAAGAATACAAATAGAAGGTTAAACAGAAGAAAACAGAAATAAAAGAAAAAGTACACAACATATAATCTGGTTAAATTTCAGGAATCTTTTTGTTATATTTTTCAAATTGTCATTATTATTATTATTAAGGGTAAATTAAAAACTAAAAGCAATTTGTAAATGATGTGGTAACCATAGCAAATAGAAGCTAACACAATACAACACATTCACAATGCCTTATGGGTAATTTGAACACACACAGCACAGTGCAGAGCTATGCCATTAGTATCCAGCTGAAGCCGACGTCAAATGAACATCGACGCTAAGCTGCAAGATTTCACAATTGCTGAACAACCCAATGCAGTGCGGTTTCTTTGTGCAGAAAGAGTAAAAACTGCTAAAATTCATTGAAGGATGTTGGACCAGTACAGTATGACTCCACAAAAAGTCTATGCATGTTTAGAAAGGTTTTCAAAGGGGAAGAACAAGTGTAACCAATGAAGGTGGACATGAAGGACCATCAACATCTCATACACAAGCCCATATCGACATGGAGACAGGGAACCAGAGTGAGGAGGAGGAAGACAAAGCTTGCCTGGAGAAATGGAGGAGAGATGGAAAGAGAGAAGTCAGAGAGATGACAGTGTTGCTGAGAGTGATAGAATACAGATTTTGGTGTGGCAAACGATTACTCGAGTAAGAGTTTTGCACAATAAAAATTCTTTGTTCATAGCGAACTTGTGTTGGAGACTTTGTGTTGGGAGTTTGAGCAGATACAGCACCCCTTGGGAAAAACAATAGATAGATAGATAGATAGATAGATAGATAGATAGATAGATAGATAGATAGATAGATAGATAGATAGATAGATAGATAGATTCCAAACTGTACTTGTCCCCAAGGGGGAATTCGGCTTTTTACAGAAGCTCTTTTAATAAATAAATACATAAGTAGTTAAATAACTAACTAACTAAATATACAGTATACACACATTATTGTCTTAACACATATTTGAATAACTAAAAGCAACAAAAAAACTCCTCAGAGTTTTATGGAAATGCTTTATTTATGACTTAATATTTCATGAAATCAAGGCATACAGTAGAACAAATAAACAGTTAGATAGATAGTGTGACCTGTAGGCCCCAAATCCCAGACACAACTACACAGACTCAATCACAGGCTCAAATGTCCATTTAATTTTAGAAATATACTTCACACAGGGTTCTTCTAATGCACATACCAATAAACATCTATTTCTTTTCCTCCCATGTAAGCTCTGTCCATCTCCTTTTTACTCCCAGAGTAGGCTGAGGTGGCTCCTTTTAAGATGGACCCACTAGTATTTCCAGTGCCAGAACACTGCACCCAGGAGGCACTTCTGGGCCAAGTGAAAATGCCATAAAACAAGGAAGTCCTCTCCCAGCAGTACTTTTAATGGCACCGGGGACCCAACAGGACTGCACTTCAAAACTGCACTTCCCATGCACCCCTGTGGATGTCCAGATCCAAGCAATGGCTGAGGAGCACAGCCACCATACAGGGAAAACAGCTGTTCTTGGCAAACAGTTCACACTTGTTCATCAATTATATCTTTGCCTCAACTTTGAAAAGGAATAGGAACTATCCTGGCCAGGATGCACATCCATTATTGTTCTCTTTTCATAATCCTTTCAAAAGCACACATGCTTTTATTTTTTTCTTTGTCCACGTGGGAAACACCTTCTCCCATTTTCCACCTGTGCAGCACAGTTCCAGCACAGCACAAAAGCACAATTCCCTTATTTCTTTTTCCTTCTCTTCTTTTTTGCTCTTTGCCTCCAATCCTTCGTTCTCTTCCACCTGACTCTAGCTCTTGGAGTAGTGTCTGCTGGCTCCTTTTATACGGCACCCAGAAGTGCTCCAGTTGCTTGATGGCCTTCTTCCAGCAGCACTTCTGGGTGTGGTGAAAGTGCTGCAACCAACGGCTCAGAAATCATCCAGGTGCCCCCTGGCATTGTCCACGGGCCCCAGAAGGGTTGAGCTTACATACTCCAAACCTGTGCCCCCCGTTGCAAGCCAGGAGGGCTGCCCTCTGGCGTTCTGGCGTAGATAATGTCCTAGATAAGCTCTCTCTCCCCAGGTCCTCCCAGTTCAGAGGTGTTCTGGCTAGGAAAGGGCCCCGGCCATACACCACACCACACTAAAAAGAAAGAAATTTCTGGCATGGGCAATGTTAAAAAGAGCAGTCACGGTAACAGGGAGGCAGTATAAAGGCATAGTGCTGTTGGTATAATGCAAGCTTTAATTTTATTGTCTTGCTACTCTATCATAAAGTCCAGATTGATGGAGTGTTGCAGTGATGGTTGTCCTTCTGGAAGCTTCCCCCATGCCAGAGTAACCATTGGGCTCTTTTTCACCCCTTTCTACCTCAATTGCTTAGTTTGGCTGGGTGGCCACTCTTGGGAGAGTTGTGGTTGTCACAGACCTTTTCCATTTAAAAATTGTGGAGGCTGCTGTGCTCTTCGGAGCCATCACAGCTTTCCTCAGATCTGTGCCTCTGTAAATCTGTAGGCAATTCCTTCAACCTCATGGCTCGGTTTTTGCTCAGTTGTGGGACCTCCCATGGATAGGTGTGTGTGTCTTATCCTCTGGGCCGAATTAAGACCCTTAGATGCCTTAAGCACTAAGTAATTTTGGTGCTCCCTTACACTAGTAATTTAAAATATTAAAACAATAACAAACTAGAAAATAAAATTTTACTGTATTGTCAAAAATTCGAAATTAAACAAAACATTTTGACATGAAAACCGTAGATTTACCATTTTGATTATTTAATTTATTTATGGCTTTTGTGTCAAATTAGCAAATCTATTTACACATATTCTTGGTACAAGATTTGAAGAATAGTTTGTGAAAATTTTGTTAATAAATCTTTATTAGTAAAAAGTTATAAACAATTTTATCCAATAGTAATCAGCTGTATGATTTTCACTTTTATATAATGTAAATGAGTTTAAAAATATCCAAGAATAGAATTAAATAGACTTACCAGAATATTTTTTCCTCAAACTGTGATGTTGTTTTGTTTGTGCTTAAAACAGAAAATAACGCTTTCTACGTACTAGAAATTTATTTTAAGTTAAATAACAGATAATTCATGAAACACAGTTACGTGATAATAATTTTTAATCAACTATTAACTATTATTTAAAAATATAAAAACATATTGTTTTGAATCTAATTATTTTCACAATATTTTGACATAACATGGCGTTTAAGGGAATCACCATAAAATGGGAACTCTCCATCGTAGATGGCACCAGTATGCAGAATGCACTGTGTTAGGTGCCATCTACGAACAGAGACAGCATAGGGAGGTAAAGGGAGGCATTATTCATTTTTCATTAAATTTTGAAAATGGCTATAAATTTAATTAATTTAATAATTTATGTGATAAATTCGGCCATGAAAAATTTTTGTGGTGCCCCCTTTACTCTTGATGCCCTAAGCATGTGCTTACTTTGCTTATATGGTTAATCCAGCACTGCTTATCCTAAGCATGTTCAATCAGTTGAACTGATCTCAGGAGAACCCCAAACAAGGTGTGAAAACATCTCAGTGATGATCAATAGAATGGGATGGTCAGGAGTCAAATGAGTGAAAAACTTGCGTCAATGTGATATTTTAGTTTCATTTTTAATAAATCTGCAAATATTTCTAAAATCCTGTTTCTGTTTTCACATTCTATGGTATTAAGTGTTGTTTGATAAGAGGAAAATAAATGTAAATGATGTTAGTATAAGGCTTCAACATAGAAGAATGTGAAAAGAAGTGAAGGGGTCTGAATTCTTTATGAATTTAATGTACTTGTAGACAGCTACCCAGAAGTGCCTTGACCTCAGTCTAAAAAGCCATTAATTCTGGCCATTCTTAAGGAGAGCTTGTAGTGAGGAGGTAACTGCTGGATGAGGGCTCACCTGACAAGGGAAGGAATGGACAGAGGGTGCGAGAATAATTATTTTGAAGGTGAGCCAAATGGACAACTACTCCATGGCATTTGGTTGTTTAGGTAGTCCAGAAGGGTTATTTCTATGGCATATTTTCATACAACAGTGGAGCTCAAAGTGCTTTATAAGGCAACAAAGAGAAAGTTAAAAGGAATGAAAACAATTAAGACAAGGCAATGATACTAAAAAATCAGTAACAACCAAACAAGGTAAGGTCAGATGGCTTGTAAGACAGAAAACGAAGAAAAGAAAAACTCACATTAGGCTGGAGAAAAAAACAACAAAAAGGCAGTGGCACGAAGTGCCATATGTGAGTACCGAGAAGAGAACAAGAATATGTGAGGGTTAGTAACAAATTATAACTATCATATTACTTATGTTTTAGTGCTAATGACTGACAACAGAGATGCAATCTGTACAGCAGCTCTAGTCAGGGTGTGCTTAACTGAAGTAGTGAGTATTCAGCCGGGATTTGAAAGCTGAGACCGAAGGGGCATCTCCTATAGTAGCAAGCAGACCTTTCCTTGATCTTGTTGCTCCTTAAATTTATTAGCAAATTTGCCATTTAAGTTGTTACTTTGGTCTAATAATGGACTGGGTGAACATTTCTGGTGACTGACCAAATTGTTCATGATGACTAAATACACTGTGCCTGTTAACCCAGACAATCTATCTAGCATGTGCCTTACAATACAATACAATACAATTTATTTTTGTATAGCCCAAAATCACACAAGGAGTGCTGCAATGGACTTTAACATGCCCTGTTTTTTGACAGCCCCCCCAGCCTTGAATCTTTAAAAAGACATGAAAAACTCCCCCAAAAAAAGCCCTTGTAGGAAAAAGTTGAAGAAATCTCATTAAAAGCAATTCAATTTGACGCACTGAACAACATGCCACCGACGAAAGCGACACCTCTCATCACCGACCAGACCATCTCTCTGCCTGCAGCTGACGTGAGGAGAACTTTCTCCAAGATCAACCCACGTAAAGCTGCCGGTCCGGACAACATTCCAGGTTGAGTGCTGAGAGACTGCGCTGATCAGCTCGCCGAGGTGTTCACAGACATCTTTAACACTTCACTGAGCCAGATGATCGTCCCAACGTGCTTCAAGTCCACTACCATCATCCCAGTGCCAAAGAAATCTTCAGTTTCCTGCCTGAATGACGACCGGCCCATCGCACTGACCCCCATCATCATGAAGTGCCTTGAGAGGCTTGTCATGGCACGAGTGAAGAGCATCCTCCCCCACTCACTGGACCCTATGCAGTTCACAAACAGGTCAACTGAGGACGCCATATCCACTGCACTTCACCTTTCCCTCTCTCACCTGGACAATAAAGACTCTTATGTTAGATTGCTGTTCATAGACTTTAGTTCAGCGTTCAACACCATCATCCCCCATAGACTGTGTGTGAAACTGAGCAAGTTGGGACTAAGCACCTCACTCTGCAATTGGATACTTGATTTCCTGTCAGAGAGACCTCAGTCCGTCCGAATCGGTGACACTGTCTCCAGCACCATCAGGCTGAGTACCGGAGCTCCTCAGGGCTGCGTTCTCAGTCCACTTTTGTTTACACTCCTGACTCACGACTGCACTGCCCTGCACAGCTCAAACCACATCATCAAATTTGCCGACGACACGACCGTGGTGGGGCTCATCAAAAACAACGATGAATATGTATACAGAGATGAGGTGAAGCAGCTGGCTGCCTGGTGCAGTGACAACAACCTGTCGCTGAATGTGGACAAAACTAAAGAAATGGTCATCGACTTCAGGAAAGCTCGCTCCACCCACACACCACTTAGCATTCACGGTTCCACGGTTGAGACTGTAAAAAACACCAAGTTCCTGGGAGTTCACATCTCAGATGATCTCACCTGGACCACCAACACCACCTCCATCACCAAAAAGGCCCAGCAGCGTCTACACTTTCTGAGACGACTGAAGCGAGTCAACCTGCCCCCTCCCACCCTCACCATGTTCTACAGGGGCACTATAGAGAGCTGCATCTCCACCTGGTTCGGAAACAGTACTGTTGCTGATATCAGGCGGATTGAAAGGATCATCAAAGCAGCTGGAAACATCATTGGAACGTCTCTTCCGCCACTGCAGGACATCTTCCACAGACGCTGCATCAAAAGGGCCTCCTGCATCGTGCTCGACCCCTCTCATCCTTCACACGGACTTTTCACGCTCCTTCCTTCTGGCAGACGCTTCCGCAGCATCAGGTCTAGGTCTTCCAGGATGCGTGATAGCTTCTTCCCACAAGCCATAAGACTCATGAACTCACTCCCAGCCATCACACTTCCTCTTCCTACCTCTTCGTCTTTTTCTAGTTCTAACTTTATTTAAAAACTCTTAAACTTTATTTAAATGCATATTGCACATTCTCTAGTTTAAAATGTGTCACTTATTTATTGTCTATTTCATATGCCTATTTATTCTATATCCTCTGTTATGCTGTTCTATGTTTGTCTATACTGGAAACCTGGAGCCACGTCGTCTCGTCTCTCTATGTACCTGTACAGTGTATAGCAGAGATGACAATAAAGTTGACTTTGACTTTGACCCCTTGCAGTGCTTGCCAAAAAATGAGGAAAATACAACAGAATACACAGAACTGAACACAAGTAATCCTCAATACAGTACAATAGTGAAATAGTAATAGTACGAGTATAGAGCAAAATGCAAGAGTAAATGATTTCACATAATAGGATTTGGATTTGTTCAGAGTCCTGGTGACCTCGGGCATTAAGCTGACATAGCTGAGCCAGTGCTAGGCTGGCCAATCTGAAGAAAGGACCCCACTACCTGATGATTCCAGTGCTCCTCTATCAGAGATGGCTTTTTCTTCGGCAGGCAAGCAACTTGGCATTAGGGCAGTTGTGCCAAGTGCCATGTATGAGTACAGAGAAGAGAACCAGAATAGGTGAGAGTTAGTAACAAATTTTAACTATCATTATTACTTATGTTTTAGTGCTAATGGCTGACAACAGAGATGCAATCTGAACAGCAGCTCTAGTCAGGGTGTGCTAAACTGAAGTAGTGAGTCTTCAGCTGGGATTTGAAAGCTGAGACTGAAGGGACATCTCTTATAGTAGCAGGCAGACCTTTTCCTTGATCTTGTTGCTCCTTAAATGTATTAATACATTTGCCGTTTCGGTTGTTACTTTGGTCTAACAAGGGACTGGGTGAACATTTTTGGTGGCAGACCAAATTGTCAATGATGACTAAATACACTGTACCTGTTAATCCAGACAATCTAGCATGTGTCTTACAATACAATACAATACAATACAATACAATACAATTTATTTTTGTATAGCCCAAAATAACAGAATGCCTCATTGGGCTTTAACATGGCCCTGTTTTTTGACAACCCCCCAGCCTTGACTCTCTAAGAAGATAAAAAAAAGCCTTATAGGGAAAAAAATGGAAGAAACCTTGAGAAAGGCAATTCAAAGAGAGACCCCCTTCCAGGTAGATTGGGCGTGCAATGCATGTTATAAAATGGGGTGAATACAGCACCCAGAACAGAACACAAGTAATCCTCTTCACAGAGCTGGATGACTGATCTATCATGGCCACCTCAGGAATAAAACACAACAGTACAAACTACTGATCTTGCACAGCACGTCTCATCAAGTGCAAGCATAGAGTGCTGCGACCTGCGTGCAGATTAATGGTGTTACCAAATAATAACGCCATGCACACAAATCCTACTATGGCCAGTGCAATCTTTAGAAATCAAGCAAAGACACTTTGATAAACTTATTTTTTTATTTTTCTGTTGCTCTATGGTTCGAGTACTTCCAGTTGCAAGACGTCTGAAACATCGTCTATAGTAACAGCAATTGAAGATTGGTGTCATTTCATTTGCTTTTCCAATTGGAGCTCAGGCAGGTCAAGGGTCACACAGCGTCAGTAGCAGATTTGAACCCACAGCATCAGTGTTTGAAGTCCAAAATCGTAACTACCACACCACACTGCCTGCCTTATCTGTCTGACAGTTCCTAAAATTCTGAAGGCAAGGTTCAAACTCAGCAACTGGAGCGTCAACACTCCTGTCTGAGTGCGATTTCTAAATGTTAGGAAAATAAACAGGGGCTGCTTATTGCTGCTGACTCAGGTTGTTATAAAGTCTGAGGAATGGAGAAAAAGAACAAGTAACATGGGTGCACCAAAACTGAAATGAGTTTACCTGAAAGCTGTAGTCTTCTTTTATTCTAACTCGGCAGATTCTAACAGATTGCGTCAAGGTCCAGCTTGGATGTTGCAGCCAGTAACTGCTTCTCTCACCTAATATTCAGGCTGAAGTGTAAGAATTATCCATTTCGATCGATCCGCTACCAGAAAAAAAAAATGTATTCTATTATCTTTCTTTCACATTTGTAAATGGCACTTGTAATACTGATTCGTTCAGACCTGAAGTTCCAACGTCAGGAATGCCACTGATAAAATCACAACATGCAAACTTATAGCATTACAAATTTCAATGCGAGACAAAGGCAAGCAGGCATCTTAAAAAATACACATTTATCATCTACAGCGGGTTCAGAAAGTATTCAGAGCCCTTTGCTTTCTGTGCAAGTTGTTGGTTTGGGCTTAATTTAAAATGGATGAATTTGCCAATTTTGCCCATGAAACTACGCTCAATAACCCATAATTACAAAGTAAAAACATATTTCCAGAAAGATTTATGAATTTAATAAAAATCAAAAACTGAAATCTCTCCTTCATAGAAGTATTCAAATGTTAAATTCAGTACCTCATTGAAGCCCCTTTGTTAGCAATTACAGCTTTGAGTCTTCTTGGGTATGTCTCTACAAACTGAATTTGGGCAGTTTATCCTGTTCTTCCTGGCAGATCCTCTCAAACTCTGCTAAGAGGGATGGCAAGTGTTTGTAAACTGCCATCTTCAGGTCTTTCCCCAGATGTTGTATGAGTCCAAAGAGGCAGGACCTTGGTTGGGCCACTCAAGGACATCCAGAGACATGACCCAAAGCCACTCGGGCGTTGTCTTGGCTGTAGGTTTCAGGGCCTTTTCATGCTGAAAGGTGAACTGCCGTCCAAGTCTGAGGTGCAGTGCACTCTATAGCAGACTTTCTTCAAGGACCTTTCTGGATTTGGATTCATTCATCCTGTAGCTTTCTAAAATCAGAATGTAGAGAGTCTCCAACTGTTGCTCTTACTTTATTCATTTCTTAAACTTTTTCTGTTCATCTATTAACGTTACACCGTCACGAGCACCATGAAAACTATAAACAAAAGAAAATATAAGCACACTCTCAAAGTTTTTAACATTTTACACACACATTTCAAAGAGTACACATAAATGAATTAGCACATAATCAAGTTTGCATACCTCTCTCCGCTCACCAAACTGGGCAACAATTTTAAAGATTTGTCCATTTCACACATCAGCGTTTGCTTGCTGTTATCTCCTCACTTTCAGTCAATACAGCAAAGAACCCGAAACGACAAGTTAAGTAACTCGTATATCAAACTGAATGAAAACGAATGCACTACAGAAGTGAAAATGCAGACTTTACGGTACAATAACTTAATCAAACAAAAACAAAATGAGAAAAAGAAAGGAAAAGTTACTATCCATTCCTTCAAACTTCTAGCCCCCTTCATCATTATGTCTCCTATATTCAGATAATTTACACATCCTTCTCTCACTTCTAAACAGTCCCTCTGTCTCTGATGCTGCCACCACCTTGCTTCACCGTCAGGATGTTATTAGGCAGCTGATCACCAGTGTCTTAACTCACTGACTGCATTGGATGGAAAATAACTTTCTCAAACTTAATGCCAATAAAACTGAAGCATCCAACTTCTCCATTTCTGTTGATGGTACACACTTGTCAAACCTGCTCCTGTTGTCAGAAATCTTGGTGTTTTGTTTGATTCATCACTTAACTTTGAGCTACACATTAGGCCTCATTCCAAAATTTCATTCTGTTATCTCCTTAACATTGCCCACCTTTGTCCGTTTCTGTCCTTTATGATGCTCAAACTCTGGTTCATTGTTTCATAATGTCTCGTATTGATTACTGTAATTCTCTCTTCATTGACCTCCCTGAAAAACCTATACAGAGGGTACAATACATTCAGAATTCCGCAGCCAGAGTCCTCACCCACACAAAGCATTCTGCTCACGTCTCCCATGTTCTCTCCCAGCTTCACTGGCTACCGGTTCCATCAAGGATTAAGTTTGAAATTCTGCTTCTCACCTTCAAAGCCCTACATAACCTTACCCCACTCTATGTCACTAAGGTCCTAGCTCCTTACACTCCTTGTCTCAGGTCCTTACTGTCCCACACACCAGGCTCTCCACCCTGGGAGGCAGCTCCTTCAGTGTTATCGCCCCTCAACTCTGGAACTCTCTTCCTCAGTCTCTCTGAGATTGCTCCTCTTTCTCCACCTTTAAATCTCAACTGAAAACTTTACTCTTCGAAAAACTTTTGTCTTCTGTTTGTTT
The DNA here is from genome assembly GCF_016835505.1 of Polypterus senegalus. NCBI lineage: Eukaryota > Metazoa > Chordata > Cladistia > Polypteriformes > Polypteridae > Polypterus > Polypterus senegalus. The sequence continues at coordinate 15,552,071 of NC_053158.1, forward strand.
GTTTTTTTTACTCTGTATGTAAAGCGACCGTGGGTTTGAGAAAGGTGCTCTATAAATGCAATTTATTATTATTATTATTATTATAGTGTTTGAAGTTCAGAGCAGACTCTTTTTCCATACACTCTCAAAGTTCACTAATCTGTCATACGCCTTTTGCTCAAGAGTGGCTTCCATCTAGCCACTCTACTATAAACGCCTGACAGATTCTGTTGGAAGGAAAACCATCTCAGCAGCACTCCATCAGTCAGACACTCATGCTACAAGGGTGAGTCCAAAATGATCCACACTCTGGTTATATTAAAACTTCTGTTGGCAGCACTGTTTTATCAGCTCTTTCTGTATGAGGTCCCTGTCTCCCCAGTCACTCCTGTGTTACTTCAGATCATTTGTAACTGTGGCACAAGAAACAATGGCTGCCCCACTTGTGACCTGCATGAAAGAAAAGCAACGTGCAATGATTTGTTTTGTTGCGGTCTGAGGGGGTGCCTGGTGTCGCTATTTATTGAAGATTTTGTGCACAATACGGAGAAAGTGTTGTGTCGTGAAGAAGTGAGTATGAATAAATAGAGAAGTATAAGGAAGGATCAGCCATGAAGAAGGAACTGGATGCCCCATCCATGTCCACGACTGATGACAACATTGAGCGTGCATGTGAAATGATTCTGTGGAATAGACAAGTGACAGTAAATGATGTTGGAAAATCAGTTGCAAATCAGCCATGGCTCTGCCTGTGCAATAAACCACGACAAACTTGGGTTTCGAAAGAAGCCCTACAAGGACGAAGATTCACGTCTGATGAAGAGGTGAAGACAGTGGTGCATTTGTGGCTTGCAGCTCAGCCTAAAACATTTTTAATGAAGGAATAAGAAAGCTTGTTGACAGATGAATAAAGTGTATTGAAAAGCAGGGATATTATATTGAAAAAATTATGCATTTGTCTTTTCCGAAAGTTGATTAAAATAAATTCTACAGCTGATTGCGGAGAATTTTTGACTCATAGAATGTCTAGATGGGAGACTTCTGAAGCTCTTGTTAGAGTGACGATTAGGTTCTTAGTCTCCTCGATGTCCAAAGCCCTTTTTGTCTGTTTATTGTCTTTAGTTTGACCAGATTACCAACTCTGGGAGGAGTTCTGGTAGTCCCAGACTTTTTCCATTTCACAATTATTTAGGCTACTATGCTCATGGGCACATTCAAAGCCTTACAAATGAATTTTTACCCTTGCCCTAATCTATGCCTTACCACAATTTGATCTTGGAGGTCGAAAAAGATGCTTTGGACTTCATGGCTTGGTTTTCATCCTATCATGCACCATGAATGGTAGGACCATCTATCAACTATCTATCTATCTATCTATCTATCTATCTATCTATCTATCTATCTATCTATCTATCTATCTATCTATCTATCTATCTATCTATCTATCTATCTACTGTACATATGCATGGTGCAAATCTTTCACATGTTTAGTGTTCCTCTCAGACAGCACTCAACTTATCTCTTTCATTTTCACCGTATTAATTTTATTTAAAAACAAAATGATATCACACACAAATTCAAATGCAGTGTTTCTTTAAGTTTTTGACAGATTTACTGTTCACAATAAAACTGTTGCTTTCTTTTACATTTCTTTATATTTTTTATGAATTTTGATCGAGTTCATTATTTATAATATATGTATAGACGTGTTGTATAGTGCAGCAGCTTGGTAATAAATGGTTCAGTAGTCAATATGTTAAAGAATCCTTTAAAATTAGTTTCATATATGGATTGTAACTGTATATTGTTTAGCTGGATTACATTTACACCTGGGATTAAAATGCATCCTCATTGTCAGCATCCTGTTGAGACAGAGATCAGACACAGGTGGACTTCAGTCAAGTTCTCGACACTTCTCAAGGAGAATGAAAGCATCCAGGAGACACCTGACCACAATCTGGAGTGCCATATCAAAGGGTTTGAGCACTTACGAGGGATGTTCATTAAGTTTCTGCACTTTTATATTTTCTTTGGAAATGGTGAAGGTGGGAGGAGCAGTAATTGGTTTTGTCTGTGAGTGTCATGTGACTAGTTCTGTCTGGCAAGCCGGCTGCCCTTGCAGTTTAGTATAAGAGTTGTCACCCTGTGGTGAAGATGGCTGCAAAACTTATAAATTGCACCAAAGAGAAACAGCGTTCTGTCATCTTTTTGTGGATAGAAGGTGTGCCAGGAGCACAAATTCATCTTCGCATATGTGCTCAGTATAGGAATAAAGTTCTCTCTCATAGAATCATTTATGAGTGGATTAAAATGTTCGAAAATGGCCGTACTAGTGTGACGAGTGCAGAGCGTTCTGGATGTCCAGCCACAGTCACGACCATAAGGAATGATGTGAAAGCAGCAGTGCATCAGTGGCTACGCGCTCAACCAAAAACATTTTTTTGCTGATGGCATTAAAAAGTTGGTATGTCGCTGGGAAAGTTGCATTGCAAAGGAAGGTGACTATGAAAAGCAAAATCATTTGTTTTTGAAATCCTTAATAAATAGAGTTAAAAGAAAGTGCGGAAACTTTTTGAACGTCCCTTGTACATGAAGGAGAGATTTCAGCTTTTGATTTTTAATAAATTTTGCAAACCTTTCTGAAAAAATAAGTTATTAAGGGTAGATTGATGGCAAATTTATTCATTTCAAATTAAATCAACACAATAAAGCGTGCAGAAAATGAAGGGGCCTGAATAGTTTCTGAATCCACTGCATGTTGCTATGCCATGGACTCTATGGAGGAATATTTCGGACAAAATGAAATAAATAAATAAATGCGTAAATAAATAAAAGTACTGTGAAATGTGAGCATAAATAAATAAATGTGTCATGAAATGAGAGCATAAATAAATAAATGTGTCACGAAATATGTTTTTCGTTGCTTATTTATTTATTTCATTTTGTCCGTAACATTCCTGCAAACCGTCATGAAATACGGCTTGAAATAAAACTGTCACTTTCACTCGTCAAAGTTGAGAGGGTGGGCTCTAACACACCCTCTAGTTACTGATTGGTGAATCGATAACACCAGAATTAATTAGAAAAATGCTTACTACTGCCGATGAAATGGATTCTGCCAAAGATATTACGTATTTCAGAGAGAGAATTGAAGATTTATCGGAAGAAATTACAATGATGGCGGCCCTTTTAGACTCCGATATAGATGAAACTGTTTTTGAAATTATCGAAGAACAGGTGGAACGGACTCGACTACACTCCAGTTCAGGTGACACAGTTCCCTGCTCCGGACGTACATCCTTTGACATTCCAGCTGAGTCAATTGAACACCTTCTGTTATGCAGTTTAAAAGTACGACAGATTTCAGATCTATATGGTGTATCGGGGAAGACGATCACAAGACGAATGAGCCAGTTTGATATACAGTAAGCTGCAACGGCTGTATTAGTTTAGGTACTTTGACATGGAATGCCCAAAGCAGCGCCAACTAATATTTTGAACTGATCAACTTTACCACTGATCAGAGCTGTACAGTTGTTTGAAAAAGTAGCTGCGAATATGTAACTGACTTTATACTCGTAAAACAAGGGTCAAATACTCAGTTCTAAAAGGGCTGCCAGCATTGTAATTTCTTCTGATAAATCTTCAATTCTCTCTCTGAAATACGTAATATCTTCGGCAGAATCCAATTCATCGGCAGTAGTAAGCATTTTTCTAATTAATTCTTGTGCTATCGATTGACCAATCAGTAACTAGAGGGCGTGTTAGAGCCCACCCTCTCAACTTTGACGAGTGAAAGTGAGTTTTATTTCAAGCCGTATTTCATGACGGTTTGCAGGAATGTTACGGACAAAATTAAATAAATAAATAAGCAGCGAAAAACATATTTCGTGACACATTTATTTATTTATGCTCTCATTTCATGACACATTTATTTATTTCTGCTCACATTTCACAGTACTTTTATTTATTTACGCATTTATTTATTTATTTCATTTTGTCCGAAATATTCCTCCATAGGACTCTACCCCGTTAACCTTATTTAAGGGTTGGGTTATTTAATTCTTTTTCGGACAACATCACATGGAAACGTATACACTTATACCTGCCAAATCTAGCATTATCTGGTTAAGACCACCTAATAATATTAGATATTTCAATGAGTAGCCCAGGCTGCTTACACCCATGCCTTGGGCTGGCCACAGTTTGTTTATTTGTTTGTTTGTTTGTTTATTAAGCACTTTAAAAACAACATCAAGGCTGACCAAAGTGCTGCACAATAAAACCCAACATATCGGACACACAATAACTAAAGGGTAAAAGTCAACATATCATACTATCTTAAAGTCCAGGGAGTAAAAGTGTGTTTACCCAGCCCTGGTCTAAATGGTCATTTGGACTTGGTGTCAGTTCTCCAATACATCTTAGCAGCTCAAACCACATATGCATGAAAGGCAGGGACACAAACGATGCACTTGATAAGTTGAATGGAGAGATAGGTAACATTGAGTTATCTTTTTCCTGTCCAATGTTTACTGGCGTGTTTTTGAATATACCTTATCTAAAATCAACTTCAGTTAATTGATTCATTGCTTGATTGATTTCCTTGTTTCCCTGTCACTGTCCTGCACACCTATAGCTCATTATACTCCAGCCACTTTTCAGTCTCCACCTGTCTTTCATGTTTCCCGTTCTTTGTCCTGAAAGTGCCTTTCACCTTCTTGACACCATCTTGCAGCTGCCATCTACTTATCTCTTATATTTAATGAAGACCCTTTTATCTGCAGAGAGAATTTGCTTCTCCTCTGTTCACCTTGTGGATGTTTACATTCAACTGCAGGCAAAAACAGCCCCTGCTTTCCAGCAGCAACTTGAGAAAATGATGTAGTGAAGTAGAAAATGCTTATTAAATCTGTATTGTGTTCCATCTGTGCTAATCTTGAAGAAGGTTTTACCAGATACAAGCAGACAATAAGAGTCACGACAAGCAACAAAAGCACGATTTCTGCTCGGTGGTCCAGTCAGACGGCTAGGCAGGTCATAAAAAATATGGGATTCCAAGGGGTCTGAAAACCCCTAATTATAAGTTTAAACTTCCAGTATGCTTGAAAGCCTAAATTGTAGGGTCTTTGAAGATACATTTTAAAAGCATGTTTTGGTGTTACAAATCGCTCAGTGTCATTACTGGGTTTGCGAGAAGGTATTGTAGCAGAAGGTAAAAATCTCATCACAATGCAGGATGAGAAGACTGCTGCTTCACTGACTGAGTGGGACGAGATCCTTGCGTGACAACAGCCCACATGGTAGGGGAGGGAAGCTCATCCTTTGATAAAAAAAAAGGTAAATAGGAGCCCCGCACAGCCATTAATTTTTGCCTTGGTCTCACTGATGCTGGGGAATATGTCGGTGGACAGCAGAATGTTGTAACGAGCTTCTAGCTCCCACCAAAGATTATGTGCTTGACTTGATAAGCCAAACTCTTTATTACATTTCTGTCCCACTGCCTATTTCCCTACTTTGACCACCATACAAACAAACCCAACTGTGAAACTTAGTTCCCCACCCAAACAGTCACCCCTAGGCAGTACCGCAACATACAACACAACTGAGACGCGAGACAATTAGAATGGACGTACAGTGCTATCAGAAAGAATTAAGACCCTTTCAATTTTTACATTAGCAATAATACATTTTTCACCATGTATTTCTACTTTAGGACCTCTCTTCTCTACCTCTTATCATTCTCAAGTAATTCTCTATAAATTTTGTGTGTATTTGAGAGGAGTTGTGGATTATTTTGATGTAACACTACTCACGGTTCTATAAAAAACCTAAATTTCCCAAAGTTCTTTCTGTCTATCTATTGTAATAAATAATTTCGAGAAACTTCCCAAAGAGTTGGGGAATTGCCCCGTATAATGTCTTTCGGACGTGATGAAAATAAATTTGACTGAAAAATTGATCAAAAAACCAAAGCATTTGACAAAATACAGAGTTGACTTATATACAAAATGGGGAAAGGAAGTGATTTGTCAGGAAATGACGCCGATAGAGAGAGCCGGAATTGATGTCATTGTGTGGAACTGGAAGTGAGGTCATTAATACGGATTTGGTATGTCATCACTGTGGGACCGGAAAATGACATCATCGATATGAGCCGGAAGTGATGTCATCATTAGGGGCCAGAAGTGACGACCCTAACCCTTGTGTGACTGGCAGTGAGCTGGATCTACTGTTGTCAAGACTAACAAACTCTTGCATATCAGTCAGATAGGATTTGAACCACTGGAGGGCAGTGCCAGAGATACCCAGCATGTTCTCCATTCTGGACAGTAGAATGTCATGTCTGACAGTGTTAAATGCTGCACTGAGGTCCAGTGACCCTTCATCTCGTGGTAGGTCACTTACTTTAGGGATTGTTGGCTGCCTGCTAAGTGCATGTGTGTGACACTATCTATCCATCTATTGTGGAAGCTGGCCCAGACACAAACAGGCAGACTCGTTAATGTCACCCACAACAAATTCATTACGAAGTGCCTATTTACAAAAATGCCACACAAACACCAAAGTCCCCAAAAGTCCTGGCCACAACACAGTGCCTCACTTCTTCAGGCTGCCTTTTTCTCTTCTCCAGAGCTCCGACCATTCCACTCCCGACTCTTGCCATTGTACGAAGGTAGGCGGCCGCTTTTATACACACCTGGATGTGCTCCAGGTGCTTCCCGGCAATCTCCCACTGACACGCCCCAGTGTGGCAGAAGTGCCGGCTGCGTACCCAGAAGCACTCCGGGTGTCCCCAGTCTTCTCCCCCCGGCCCTTCTGGGTGCGGAAGTGCCGAGGTCCAGGGCTCCAAAGGCACGGTGGCGCCCCCTGGCGGTGACCACGGGCCCCTATAGGGTTGAGCTTCTAAGCCTTCTGGCCTACAAAGGAATCAGGGTGGTCGCCCCCACATGGTCTGGGGAAAGTGTAAGCCCTCCTCCGGTCTTTCTAGGCATCCCGGCCGGGTCGCCACCCCAGCCATCTCCGACAGTGCCCCACCGCCAGTGAAGACCCGTCGAGCGGAGCAGCACGTCCCGCGAGGGCAGCTCACCCCCGAAGTGGGTCCTACTCCTGAGACGCCGGGGTCCAATCCAGCACCCAGGGGTTTATTCCTTCTGCACCTCCTCCGAGGTTTTCATGCCCCTTTGGAAAGAGCCACTCGCACCTCCGTAGCCTCCGCCAGCTGTGGCAGCACCCCCTAGTCAGTGAAGAGTCCTGTTCCTAGACGTCCTGTCCAACGAGGGCAGGTCCCCAGGTCCTAGTACACGTCCAGGGTCCGGTCCTGCAACACACAGAAACAAGGGGGCAGAGCCGCTGCCTGGACACCCTTTCCTGGCGTCCCTTCGTGCCGCGCACTGGCAGCGCTCCCCCCTCCGACCAGCATCCCAGAACTTGCCTGTTCGGCACCCCCTCTGCGGGTTCCGTGTCCCTCCTGTTGACGCAACAGACAGGACTGCCTGCACACCTTTCCTCTCCGCTGATTTCCCGGGTTCCCTCTGCCCCTGCAGTGGGCGGCCAGCAACCAGACATGAGCCACCTGCCTCACGTCCTCCCATATCGGAGGAACAGGCATTCTACCCTTCCCTTTACTCTTGGACGCCATGACAGTCTGGGTCTGCGCATGGAAAACGCTAAGATCCAACCCCATCTGTGTCCATACAGAGCGATGGGAGACTGCCGCGGGCTCGGGGTGTAGGGTGCTAGGTCCCAGGGCACTCATCAGCCTTCATCCTGCCAGCCCCTGCGATCTTCCTCCCTTCACCTTGCGCACAGCACTCCTCGTCACATCCATTGTCGGAGAAGCCCCTACTTGGTTCCGGTCATTCGAATTACGGCCATTTTCGGTGGGCTCTCCTTTATGCTTTACAGGGTCGGCTGTACTCACTGTCCCTGCCATACCTCTCCGGCCAAAGGCTCCAGCGTCGCGCCGTTCTGCTGATGTATGCAGCGTCTGCACCGACACGACCGTTGTCCCCCTCAGCTTCTGCAACTCGGCATGGAGGGCACTCAGGACCTGTAACAACTGCTGCTCCACAGGCTGAAGGCAGGCCTCCAGCTCAGACAGAGCAGCCGGCAAGGACACACGCTGGCAACTTCCTGTGGGCCTCTTCCTCCGGCCCAATCAGGTCTTACCCCAGCACGTCATCGGCCGGCACGCAAGACACTCTGTCCAATCGCGAGACCTGTCATGGGGAGGGACTTCCGGTCTGCGGCCCCCTTGGCTGTCCTTCCCCTGGTACTGTGATGAGCCGGCTTTCTGAGTTGCAGTGTCTCCCTCTCCACAGCTCCTGCTGGTGATCCCACGTCAGTAAAGCTCCGCAGATCAGTGCGGGTTTGCCACCGAGATCTGGACAGCCCCTGCCTGCAAAACATAAAACACGCTTGGCCCCCCAGGGCCGGCAAGCAGGGAACTTACCTTCCAAGTCCTTGGCCTGGACTCTCTCGACACCTCGACCTTCCTGGGCGCCTTCAGCGGCAGAACGCTCATTGGAGACCGCTGCACTCCGGTAAGGTCTGTCGATGTTCCTCCGCACCAGGAGAGCACATTCCGACCGGGGTCCAGTAGCGGTCTGTTGGTCGACTCTCTTTCCCAGGGCTGTGGGCACGCCACACTCGCGGCACGTGTGTGGGCACACCTGTTGTGCCGGGCTGTCCACAAAATTAATTTTTAACGGGGCTCTCCTCCTTGGAACAGGTGGAGAGTCCCATCTGGGATGCCACTGTGAAAGCTGGCCCGGACACAGACAGGCAGACACATCAATGTCGCCCACAACACGTTTATAGTGGGTGTGGTGGAAGTGCTGAGGTCCAGGGCTCCAAAGGCATGGGGGCGCCCCCTGGCGGTGAACACGGCCCCCTACAGGGTTGAGCTTCTAAGCTCTGTACCTGTGGCCCCCAAAGAAACCAGGGCGGTCTCCCCCACATGGTCTGGGGAAGGCGTAAGCCCTCCTCCGGTCTTCCTAGGCATTCCGGCCGGGTTGCCACCCCAGCCATCTCCGACACTATCTATCTATCTATCTATCTATCTATCTATCTATCTATCTATCTATCTATCTATCTATCTATCTATCTATCTATCTATTGTGACCAGTAGGGGGTATAATTGCACCCCCAGACCCCAAACACAACCACTCAGACACAGTGCTGGGTTCAAACAAGAACATTTATTTTACAAACTACCTTTCACAGGTCTCTTATCTATAAAATACAGCATCGTACCACAATATAACTTTTGTCTTTTCTCTCTTCTCTTCTCCCCTTCTCCCTACTGAGTGTTGTCCATGTCCTTTCCTGACTCTGACTCCCCCAGATAAAGCAGAGCTGCTTCCTTTATCCAGGATTCGCGCATGTCAGAAGCATTCCCGGGTTAGGCAGATGCCCCATGAAGCAGGGACCCAACAGGGCTGCCTCATGGGCCAACAGTTCCCAACATGTTATTTTAGGTATACACAGAGGAACTGTAAACCATGGACACTGTTTTCTAGAGTGCTTTGATTAAGTATCTCATCCACACACAATGTGGTGATAACAGAACTCTCTAGTTCCTTTGAAAATTAACGAGTTCTGGGGACAGTAGTTTCTAATCAAGTACTTTTTAATAGCTGGACACAATACCATTGTTGAACCAAAGTAAATGTGTTTACACTATTTGTTCTAGAGGAGGAAATTGGCTTGCACCATTGTTTCACTGATTGCCATGTTGATCTATGCAGAAACTGAAGCATTTATATATTTCTTCTAAAAGGAGAATGAAGAAGTACAGAGAAGTGCGGTCTGAGACTCGGGACTGCTGCCTGTCTCTTTTATGCTTTTGACCATATTGCTGTGACTACACCCTATAGCAACAATGAATTGTACCTCACCCAGGTTCCCCTAGGCCTGAGGCAGGTAACATATGCATTCCAAATAATGAAACATCATTTACCCTCTACAACTCCAGAAACCTCACACCCAGATAAACACACTTGAGCTCTGAGAATTTTGTGATTGACCTCAGCTCTGTTGGAGGGGCAGTGGGATAGCAGGCTGCTTGCTGCTTGTGCTGATCGACACATTTACAATACATAAGATGCTGACAGAGAATTGTGAAGGGATTTAAGGTGGTCCGGGATTACAAGTTTTTCATAGGCTTCAGGGATAGTGTTAAGAAGACTCTGGATGAGAAATTGAGACAGCTTAGCTATTAACTAAACAAATGAGCCTAAAGGACTGAATGGTCTCCTCTCATTTGTCAAATGTCTTATGTTCTTCTGTCTATAAGGTAATCTTCTTAAGACAAAATCTCAAGCTGAATAGTTGTGATTTGTAATTAAGTCATGAGCAAATGTTACAGCTCATCTTCTGAGGGCTTCTTCTTACTGTGTTTCATAGAAGATCTGTTAAATTTATAAATGACTTTACGAAACAGACATGGAATAAAAACGAAAAAGGCAGATGTAAATTCTCCCACATGGTGCTTCTGCAATTTTTAATTGTGCTCACCCTGCTTTAAAATTAGTTTTAAAAAGTGCTCATTAAACACAAATAGTTCTATATCTCAGTAATAGCTGCTTAATAATGCATATCCAGTCAAGTGATTAAAATGTTTTATGGCTAACATCATCTGATAAAAATCATTTTTTTTCCCTCTCTCTATATGATCTCAATGGTATGTCAAGTTGTGCCTCAAATAATCCATGAAAATGACAGCTTTTTCAAGTCTATTTTTCCCAAATCAAAGTAGGACAAGTTTAATGCATTCAGTATTTTGTTGCTGCATGGCATTTTTATGGATTACGTAGGATGAAAACATTTTTTATGGTACAGATATACATTGCCTTCAGAAAGTATTCACTCCCCTTCACATTTTCCAGATTTTGTTATGTTGCAGCCATGTGCTAAAATCATTTAAATTCATTTCTTTCTCTCATCAAGCAACACTCAATACCCCAGAATGAGAAACTGAAAACAGAAATTTTTTGGCAAATTTATTAAAAATAGAAAATCTGAAATGGACACAAGCATTCAGCCCACTTTACTGTGCCACTTGCAGTTTGGCTCCAGTGCATCCCATTCTATTAATTATCATTCAGATGTTTCCACAGTTTGTCTGGAGTCCACCTGTGGTCAGTTTTATGATTGTACAGGATTAGGAAAGGCACACACCTGTCCATAGAAGGCCCCCCAGTTGACGACGTGTATCAGAGTGAAAGCCAAGTCTTGAGCTTGGAGACACAATCAAGATGACTAAGAACCTGATGGTTACGCTGGCTGGGCTCCAGAGAACCTGCGTGGAGATGGGAGCAGGGATGTCTTAAGAGCATTAAAGGCCCCCTGGGCAAAGCAGTGCACTGGGGCCCCCACCTACAAAACCACTCAGCAAATCACAACATACATAGATTAGCATGGGTTTCCCAAGCAACTTCCCAGCATGCCCATGCATTAAAATGACCCTGGATTGGGGGGTGACAGCCAGAAGGAGAACCATTTGGTGAAGCAAGTTAGGGATCTGTTAAGGTGCAGGAGTTTAGTATAAAAACAGTGTGCTCAGGCTTGGTGGGTGTGGGGACATGCGGTAGAGGAGCCTTGTGTAGGGCTTCATGGGGAAATTGTCTGGTCGTGTATTAAATTGCAGACAATTCTTTCTGCACCGAGAAAAAAAGTTCTCCACCTGACTCCTCTCCTCTGTCTCATCCTCCTTATCAATACATCCCTTAAGTCAGAATCATCTGAGACTTTCTGCAAGTCACATGACCTGCTGTTGTATTTGTAGTCATGAAGTGTATCAACTGAAGAAGAAAGGAGTCAGGCCTGTTCTTTGTGGTCTCACAAACTGCGGTGTCTCTGGCAGATTGTCCATTGTTGAGGTCACCACAGGCTCATTCACCTGCATATCTCTGAGCTGACCGCTTAACAGGTATGGCTGGATGGTACTGAACGCATATGTGGTCAGATTAGCAGTCACCTACTTTTCACAAAATACAATATTGAAAATAGAAATTAAAACTGAAGAATGGAAATTATGCTATCTCTCTATTATATAAAAAAATCCTGGGACAAGATGAGACTTTTTCAGAGAGATAATTTCATGTTGTGTGAGATGAGACTTTATGCCAAGAGATTTAACCACACCCAGGGCTGGAAATAAAACACAAAGAGTAGATGACAAAGTAGAACATTGTTAAAAGGTTCAAAAACGTTGGCGCGATACAAATGCAGAGCAAGTTAGAGATTATGAAAGTACTCAAATTTGAAAGTCTTAAAAAAATTATAGTAAAGATTGAAATTAGCGCAAGCAAACAGAAATTATTACTCAGTGAAATAACGGAACAGTGAACCCAGCCACAGGGGATGCAGAAACCAGTGTGTTTCTTCGTGCCGGTCCCAAGCCCAGATAAATGGGGAGGATTACGTCAGGAAGGGCATCCGGTGTAAAATGTTGGCAAATCAATATGTGAACAACAATGGAAATTTCGATACCGGATCAGTCGAGCCCCGGGTTAACGATGACTGCCACCAGTACTGTTAGTCAACAGGGTGCTGGCAGAAATTGGGCTACTGTTGGTCAAAGAAGAAGGAGAAGAAGAGGGGGGAGGCGTGTCCATGGGCAGGAGGAGAGGAGGAAGGTAAAAAGAGTGGAACTGAGGGTAGGAACTTTGAATGTTGGCAGTATGACTGGTAAGGGGAGAGAGTTAGCAGATATGATGATATATCGGAGGTGGATTCAAATTGTTCTATCATGGTGTGGATAGGAGAAATGGAGTAGGGGTTATTCTGAAAGAACAGTATGTCAAATGTCTTTTGGAGATGAAAAGAGTGTCAGACAGAGTAATGATTATGAATCTGGAAATTGGAGGTGTGATGATGAATATTGTTAGTGCATATGCCCCGCAAGTTGGGTGTGCAATGGAAGAGAAAGAAGATTTTTGGAGTGAGTTGGATGAAGTGATGAACAGTCGGGTTTCAGAACAAATCACAGTACAGAAACTGCTTTCGTTAAAGTAGTAAATGACTTACAGGTAAATGCAGACAGAGGCCATTTATCTGTTCTCATCCTCTTAGATCTGAGTGTCATTTGATACCATTGATCACAATATACTTAGAAATCGCCTTAGTCAGTGGGTGGGTCTCTCTGGCAGTGTCTTAAATTGGTTTGAATTGTCCTACCTGGCAGGTAGAAAATTCTTTGTTAGTTGTGGTAATTATGCTTCAAAGACACATGATATTCTATATGGTGTTCCACAAGGCCCTATCCTGTGTCCGCTGCTCTTTTCGATCTACATGCTTCCGTTAGGCCAGATTACTGTATCTCAGGACAAAACGTGAGTCACCACAGCTATGCTGATGACCCCGAATCTGTTGTTTCACTAACACAATGTCTTACTTGTGTTTCTGAGTGGATGAGTAATAATTTTCTCAAGATAAATAAAGAAAAAAATGAAATTTTAGTGATTGGCAATAATGGATATAATGAGGTTATTAGAAATAAACTTGATGCATTAGGATTAAAAGTCAAGACGGAGTTAAAGAATTTAGGGGTAACCGTTGACTGTGACCTGAATTTTAAATCGCATATTAATCAGATCAGCACTTTTTCACTTAAAAAATATAGCAAAAGTTAGACCTCTTATATCATTGAAAGATGCTGAGAAATTAGTTCACACTTTTGTTTTCAGTTGACCAGATTACTGTGATGCACTCCACTGAGGACTACCCAAAAAAGACATAAATCAACTGCAACAAGTGCAGAATGCAGATGCTAGAATCCTATCTAGGAAAAGAAAATCTGAGCACATCTCACCAGTTCTGATGTCACTACACTGGTTACCTGTGTCATTCAGAATTGATTTAAAAATACTGCTTATGGTTTACAAAGCCTTAAATAATCTTGCTCCATCTTATATAGTATATCGGAATGACTGACACCTTATATTCCAACCCGTAACCTTAGATCTTCAAATAAGTGTCTGCTTAGAATTCCATGAGCTAAACTTAACAGAAGTGGTGAGGCGGCCTTCTGCTGTTATGCACCAAAAATCTGGAATTGCCTGCCAATAGGAATTCGCCAGGCTGATAAGGTGAAGTACTTTAAAAAACTGCTAAAAACACATTTCTTTAACATGGCTTTCTCAAAACTTCATTTTAATTTAATCCTGATGCTCTGCATATTCAATTAATTATCATTATTCTGCATGGTGGCTCCAAAATCCGTAGTAACCCCTACTCTCTCTTCTGTTCTTTTTCCGGTTTTCTGTGGTGGCGATCTGTGCCACCACCAAATCAAAGCACCATGATGTCCCTACATTGATGAATTAAATGCCAGAAGTCCACATGACCATCATCATCAAGTCCTTCCATGAAAACCCTGAATACAATGAGGACTGATCTTTTATGTTAGGTAGAATTCCTAAAGGGGGCTGGGCGGTCTCATGGCCTGGAACCCTGCAGATTTTATTTTTTCTCCAACCGTCTGGAGTTTTTTTGTTTGTTCTGTCTTCCCTGGCCATCGGACCTTACTTTTATAATATGTTAATTAGTGCTCTCTGATTTTAATTCTTACTTTGTATTTTTTCTCTTTCTTCATCATGTAAAGCACTTTCAACTACATTATTTGTATGAAAATGTGCTATATAAATAAATGTTGTTGTTGTTGTGGACTCAAGGGACAGAGAGTGGTGATTTGAGCGGATTTCATTGGACATGTTGGTGAAGGGAACAAAGGAGACGAGGAGGTGATAGGTAGGTATAGTGTCAAGGAGAGGAATGAAGAAGATCAGAGTATAGTGGATTTTGCCAAAGGATGGACCTGGCTGTGGTGAATGCATATTTTAAGAAGAGGGAGGAACATAGGGTATGTACAACAGTGGAGGAAGATGCACACAGGTAGATTACATCCTATGTAGAAGAGTCAATCTGAGTACTTTGAGAGGCTGATGAATGAAGAGAATGAGAGAGAGAAGAGGTTGGATGATGTGGAGATAATGAATCAGGAAGTGCAATGGATTAGCAAGGAAGAATTGGAACTGTGGAGGCATGGAGGTGTTTAGGAGAGATGGCAGTGAAGTTTAGTGGAATCTTGGAAAGTGAGAAGATGCCTGAGAAGTGGAGAAGAAATGTACTAGTGCCGATATTTAAGAATAAGGGGGATATGCAGGACTGTAGTAACTACAGGGGGATAAAATCGATGAGCCACAGCATGAAGTAATGGGAAAGAGTAGTGGAAGCCAGTTAAGAAGTGAGGTGATGATTAGTGAGCAGCAGTATGGTTTCATGCCAGGAAAGAGCACCACAGATTAGATGTTTGCTCTGAGGGTGTTGATGGAGAAGTTTAGAGAAGGCCAGAAGGACTTGCATTGCGTCTTTGTGGACCTGGAGAAAGTGTATGACAGGGTGCCTCGAGAGGAGCTATGGTATTGTATGAGGAAGTTGGGAGTGGCAGAGAAGTATGTAAGAGTTGTACAGGATATGTACGAGGGAAGTGTGAGCGTGGTGAGGTCTGTGGTGGGATTGACAGATTCAAGGTGGAGGTGGGATTTCATCGGGGTCGGCTCTGAGCCCTTTCTTATTTTCAGTGTTGATGGACAGGTTGACAGATGAGATTAGACAGGAGTCCCTGAGGACTGTGATGTTTGCTGATGACATTGTGGTCTGTAGTGATAGTAAGGAGCAGGTTGAGGAGACCCTGGAGAGGTGGAGACGTGCTCTAGTGAGGAGGGGAATGAAGGTCAGTAGGAACAAGACAGAATATATGTGTGTAAATGACAGGGAGGTCAGTGGAATGGTAAGGATGCAGGGAGTAGAGTTGGTGAAGGTGGATGAGTTTAAATACTTGGGATCAACAGTACAGAGTAATGGGGATTGTGGAAGAGAGGTGAAAAGAGAGTGCAGGCAGGGTGGAATGGGCGGAGAAGAGTGTCAGGAGTAATTTGTGACAGACAGGTATCAGCAAGAGTGAAAGAGAAGGTCTACAGGACAGCAGTGAGGCCAGCTAAGTTATATGGGTTGGAGATGGTGGCACTGACCAGAAAGCAGGAGACAGAGCTGGTGGTAGCAGAGTTAAGGTTGCTAAGATTTGCATTGGGTGTGACGAGGATGGACAGGATTAGAAATGAGGACATATGATGTCTTTAGCAGACCTGCCATTGCTGTGCCCCAAACATTATGGTGCCCTGAAATGGGGGAACTATGTAGAAAAAGTGTTGTCATTTCTACATGGTGTGAGATAAATGTGTGGAAATCCCCTGAAATGAAAATCTGCAATGTGCACTTGAATCACGTCTGAATAGTTTTTTGTTTGTAATTTTGAACTTTGGTCCAGTGGGGAAAAATGAAGAAAAATTGTTGTTTGTCCTAAGCATTACAGAGGGAACTTGTCACTTTGTTAAAACATAATTTACAGTGCAGAGGTTTTTCAGAATCATTCCAAGTTTGATGCCATTTTCTCGGACTTAGTTTGCATATAGCCACCCTACAAATGTCTGATTAACTCCAATCACTCCCTTTTGTTGCACTTTAAATTTATCTTTAAATGTGTTTTATTTTAATGCAGCATTGGTCCCATATCTCCTCGTATGACTGCTCAAGTCACATCACAATCACTGAGATGTGGATTTTGGTCGCAGCTAAGCAGCAATAATGGCTTTGTTCAGAATGAATAGGTTTGTGGTTGTCTGAACTGAAGAGGTTGTCCGTGTTCTTTTGTCTACCTTAAAGGGAGGATGATAATGCACACATAGCACAATCGAGGCTATTAATGATGTGTGGTGTTGCTTAAATGGGCATATTGATATATGGCTTTCCATTGTTACATTTATGCATTCTCAGGAGACTGTGATTGCTGTATGATAGTAATCAATTGTCTCCAAAATGACTTTTAGACACTTGCATGTATTTTAGAAAATTTTCTTAGACTACAAATTAAATTACTCATGTGAAATCAGTCACTAGAAAATCCCTCAGAGATTTATTTTGCTGTGCTTTTCTTCATTGTCTAAATTTTTAAATTGCTATGGTTATAGTATTCAACACCACTCTTATCTGAATTGAAATAGTGCCTTTCTCAGCATATGTAAGGGTCCCGTATTGTTTTTAATGATTAGAAAATATGATTTGCTATGATGTCACAGAAGTTGGCACTGCCATTTTACACCCCAGCGTCCCATGTGGAAATGACTTCTCTTACTTACCAAAAATCAACTGATGACTCTAAAACAGCCGAGGCAGAACGAGTGAAGGCAGACAGTTGCCTTGGGGGACCCCAAGGACATCCATTTATGTACTATATGTACTCTGTGAAGAATAAAGAGCAATAAACAACAAAAGAAGAGTTGGCGGAATTCCCCGTATAATATCAGGAGTCCAAGACTGATTCAACAGTCAAAAATTGAAAAATACATTTAACAACCAAACGATTCTTTCACAGGCCTTTTATGGAATGTTGGCAGAAAGGAAATTAGGATCAGAAAGGAAACGGAAGTGGTCTTGAAGGAAGTGACGTCATCACTGTGAGTCAGAAATTCCGTCATCATGAGGAGGTGGAAGTGAAGTCATCAAAAGGGGACAAGAATTGACGTCATCAATGAGGGACTAGAAGTGGTGTCATCGTGAAATGAACCGGAAGTGGCATTATCGCAGGGAGCCGGAAGTGGGACTGAGGTGAGAAAATTTGATTAGTCTTCTGTTGGTCTGTCAGAATAGGAAAATGGCGTTAATACTCTGTTCCAAGCCCATATCTCTTGCTATTTCATGCTCATTTGGACCCTTTGACTGCCCCCTAAGGACGCATGTGTGACAACTCTTTGAAATGACAAGTCAGATGAACTCCCCTTGAAGCATACCACTGACACACTATCAAGATACAGTGCCTGAGAGAGTGTTTCTGGTGAGTATTGTTTTTTAAGTAACATAAAATAAAATCAGCACCACTTTAGTAAATTGTAAACAAAATATACGTGCCTGGAAGCAAAAATTGGACCGACTCGGTTTGTTCAGAAAACTCGATCGTTTCTTATTCGGCTTCATTTGAGTCTCTCCAGGGGCCTCATTTATAAAACCTTCATACGCACAAAAAGAGGCTCTAGGATTTATAAAAGAAAACTTGACGTGGAAATATGTGTATATTTACAGCAACTCTGACCCACGTGTACACAGCATTTCAGAGAAAGTTGAAAGTCCGACACTCTCGATCCAGTAGGGAAATGCTGCCAAAACAGTAAAATGAAATCTCACACGCATAGTAATTCATATCACTGAGTCGCTCTGTTTGTTGAAGTGACAAACATATTACACCTCAAAAGTGATGAATCTGATGTACACACTCTGTTTTAGTGGACCTTTAAACAGAGACAATGCTGTGTAATTGCTCTGAAGAACTTTTTTTGCTGTTAGTTTATATCGACTACCTGTTGTCCCTTCTAAGAGAACTTGCCGACAGGTCATGAATATGTCAAGTCAGATGCTTTGTGATGAAGACATGGCCTTTGGGTCAGCTATCCACATCAGCGGCACATCATCCAATTGATTATCATTATCTTGATTACTGTCATTATCATCAAAAGATTCATCTTGCAGTAAATCTAGTTGTTTCAAAACATCATCAGCTTTATACCTTTTTCACAACAACATAACTACAGACTGTTTTGTACACTATTTTCCCCAAACTGTTTCGTCTAAAAGAAGAAAAAAATTCTATGGCTATCCACTACAGACCAAGAGGTCTACCATCCACCACATCCTTGCACTGAGGATTTTCATGGAGCACAAATGCGAATATCGGCAGAGTTTCTTTGCAGCATTTGTTGATTTTCTTAAAGTGTTCGACTCAGTTGATCGAGCTGCCCTGTGGGACATCTTGAGACTTTGCAGGATCCCTTCCAGGTTGCTGGATGTCATGGCCGGCCTTTATGCTGGTACTGTGAGTGCTGTGCAGAGTGGAGGCAGAACCTCTGCATTTTTCCCAGTTAATTCTGGAGTTCACCAGGAGTGTGCTTGGATTGCCTTATTGTTTTAGGCAGCTGCTTTTTTCCTTTTGTTCTGCAACAGGGCGTCATTTTTGTTGAAGAGCATTTTTGAGAAAACAAAACATTTGTTTTATAAAGATCTTGTGTTTGCCCTTATGTCCAGCCATAACTTATTATTATTAGTATTATGTCCATCTGGAGTTTTCTTTTGTTTTTTGTCCTCCCTGGCCATCGGACCTTACTTTTATTCTATATTAATTAGTGTTTCCTAATTTTAATTCTTATTTATTTTGTCTTTTTTCTCTTTCTTCATCAAGTAAAGCACTTTGAGCTACATTATTAGCATGAAAATATGCTATAGAAATAAATGTTGCTGTTGTTGTTAACTGAAAATCATCACCCGTGAGCATTTTGGTACTGTTTTTGGAACTCTCTACATTTACTTATTTGGTTGACACCTTTATCCAAGGTGATTCCCAACATTTATGATGCAACTGCTAGCATTTCTTTGGTTTGACAATTGGAGTATAGGCAGGTCCAGTGACTTGCTCATGGTCACACAATGTCAGTGGTGGGATTTGAAAGTACAACCTGAAGGTTTAAAGTCGAAAGCCTTAACCACTCCACCACACCGCCTGCCTCTTTAGTGTTTCAGGATTCACAGTTCGTAACAGTCACAAAGGCTCTGCTGTAATCATCACAGCTCATTATTCAGCCTCGAACAGTGTTAGTCTTGAGCTCAGAACGTTTTACTGAATCAGATCTGACACACTGAAATGGGTAGTTTGCTGCCGCTCACCTTCCTATCTGTAAGGCGGCTGGTAAATGTATAGGCCAATAACACTTGCTGCAACACCCTGCCGTACGTCCCCTTTTGAAATGATCAGCCCTAACAGACAAATACATATCTCTCTATTATAAAAGGAAATCCGGAGAGGAGACTTTCGCAGAGATAATTTCAGCTCCCACGAGACAAGTCTTTTTGCCAAGAGATTTTGACAAGTCCCGCCCTCCTCTCAAAAATTTACAACCACGCCCACAATCCACTTACTTCTCATTCGTGTGAATGCTATTGTCAGACACACTTCCTGCGCTCTCAGCTAAGTGGGGTCGGAAAGAAAAGACAAAGAGTAGAAGGCAAAATAGAACGTCATAAAAAGGTTCAAAAACTTTTAGATTATGAAATTACAACGTACTAAAATTTGAAAGTCTCAAAAAACTGATAGTAAAGATCGCATTAGCGCTAACAAACGGAAATTATTACTGTGAAATAACAGCGAAAAGAGATTGAATATATGGACATAGATGATACGACAGAAGAATGTAGATATTGTTCGGATTTAAACTTTAAGTCAGAGACTTGTAGATCATCTAATTTGTGTTCCCATCAGGGAAAAGTAGTGTTTCTTCCCAATGAAGAGGCCTATCTGTGAGAATTAAAAGATTTGTTGTTTGGTGAAAGTGAAATCCACATACGCGAGTGGCAGAGACGTGAAAGTGGCTCACAGGGTTGGTGTGTGAAGCGAACAGGGATTAGAGCCCCCTAGTATACAGAATATGAAAAAAATCTAAAAGACAAATCAGTAAGCAGGGAGAAATATACCAAAATAGAAAGTCAAGAAGATGAAAAACAGCAACGATCACCCGAAACACACAATAACTCTTATACGTACAAATAAAAATATATATGATGGAAAAACGCACTCTTAGCCTCCTTCCAAAGTCCTCACACAAGTCCAAAGTTCCAGTTAACTGTTAACAACGGGTAAATGAATTGTAGAATGCCGGCTGACGCAAAAACATTGAGATCTTAAATGTAAAATGTTTCACTGTCAGTCTGCACCATTGTAAAAAAAAGGACTTCACGAGCTCACCCGAGTCCGCTACTTGTAGTGGAATGCAAGATTCACATTCCTAGAGAGAACCGCTGACTTCCACCTTTACAGACAGGTCTTCTGGAGCTGTAGAACCTTTTCCCATTGCCCTGGCAGAAGCAGATCAGTTTAGTGAGGTCTTTTCCATCTTTTTTCCCTTGATGGCTGTTTTTTATCTACTTTTGAAAATTGGATTTACGCAGATTCCAGCAGAAAAAGAAACCGGATGTCCCGCCTTCGGGGGTGCCACTGCCAATCGCAGGATGTATGGGCTCTCTTAGTAACTTTACAAGTAGACCAGAAAGAGAGCGGAAAACGCAAAACTTTTTTTTATGTGGCAACGCTACAATGTTAGGTATTCTTGTTAACGTCTCAAAGCTTCCCACGTCAGTTCATAGACTTAGCATGTTGGTTCTGCTGATATTTTGGTAGTTTTTGATTCTTGTTTCAAATCACTTATGTGTTATGTTTTTGATAGCAATACTTTTTCCCCAGTTCTTTTTAACTACTTATTTTTAGTTGCTCACAATTCTATTGTGCTAGCAGTCAATACGGAAAGGTTGAATTTGAAGGTTGAATTTAAAAATCAAGTTGAGGAAGTCTGTGCTGTGGGCCCACCAATCTGCACTTAGTAAATGCAACTGTCACAACACTCTTTTGTTTTATTTCTTCTGCCCATGATGATGAATGTGGTCGTTTTTATCAACATCTTAAACACTCACGGGTTGGGCATCAAACTAAAAGAAGTTGGAGTTCAGGGTATGGTGTGTAGATAGGTGCAGAATTGGCTAAGACACAAGAAACAGTAGATGATGGTGCGAGGAACCTCATCAGAATTTGGTGGCGTTAAGTGTGGCGTCCAGCATGGGTCAGTGCTGTGGCTGCTGTTATTTTTATTATATATACAGTAAATGATTTAGATAGGAATATAAATAGCAAGCTGGTTACGTTTGCATATGATACCAAGTGAGGTGGATTAGCAGATAATATGGAATCATTGAAACTTTACAGAGGAACTTGGACAGTATATGGGATTGGAAGATTTGTGGCAGATGAAATTTAATGTAAGTAAGTGTAAAGTATTACATGTAGGAAGTAAAAATGTTAGGTTTGAATACACATTGGGAGGTCTAAAAATAAAAAGTGTACATTATGAGAAGGATTTAGTTAACCCTTGTCACAGAAGACCAGGGACACTGACGCCTGGATAATCCCCGAGTTGGACAATACTTCTCCTCAGCCACGTGAGGGCAGCCGCCCGGGACTATTTGGGGGCCACAGGGACGGAGCTGGGATGCTCTGCATGAGAGGACGTGGCCATCGCCAGGGGGCGCCCAGACAAGTAGAGAAGCCTGGATGGCAGCACTTCCGCCACACCAGGTAGTGCTGCCGGAACTAATTACGAGGACACCCGGAGTGCTTCCAGGTGCTTTCCAGACACTTCCGCCACCCCAGGAAGTGACGTCAAGGGGAGCACCTGGGGCTCATCCGGGTCATGATAAAAGGGGAAGGCTCCCTCCAGTAGTTGGGAGGAAGGAGACGAAGCTTGTGAGGAGGACAGGAGGTCCAGGAAAGAGAAAGAGAAAGAAGAAGAAGAAGAAGTCAAAGGAAGAGAGTTGGTGCTTGCAGACATTGTGGTGCTCAAGAAGTTAATAAAGAAGTGTGTTTTGGACATCCTGGCGTCGGTCTGTCTGTGTCTGGGGGTACGCTTTCCACACCCTATTAGCTGCCAGCCAGTGTTCAGAAGCCATTAAGAAAGCTAACAGAATGTCAGGTTATATAGTGCCTTGATGTGTGGAGTACAAGTCACAGGGGGTTCTGCTCAAGCTTTATAACACACTGGTGAGGCCTCATCTGGAGTACTGTGTGCATTTGTGGTCTTCAGGCTACAAAAAGGACATAGCAGCACTAGAAAAGGTCCAGAGACAAGTGACCAGGATGATTCAGGGCTACAGGGGATGAGTTATGATGAAAGATTAAAAGAGCTGAGCCTTCACAGTTTAAACAAAAGGAAATTAAAAGGAGACCCGATTGAAGTGTTGAAAATTATGAAGGGAATTAGTCCAGTGGATCGAGACTGAGTGATTTTAAAATGAGTTCACCAAGAACACTGGGACCTGGTTGAAAACTTGTTAAGGGTAAATTTCATACCAATATTATGAAGTTTTTCTTCACACAGAGAACCACAGACACATGAAGCAAGCAACCAAGTAGTGTGGTAAACAGTCGGACTTTAATGACCTTCAGAACTCAACTTTGTTATTTCAGACGTAATTGGATAGGACTAGTGAGCTTTACTGGGCTGAATGGGCTGTTCTCATCTAGAGTGTTCTGATGTTCTAATGATAAGCAGAATGCTTATGGAAATGCAATAGAAATCTGCTTGGATCTATAGCTCAGAATGAACAAATAACCTGGCGAGAGGCTTATTTCATTTAAAGTTAATGAAATACAGTGCCAGAAAAAAGATTGAAAGTTTATTCAATTCTAAAATGTCTTAATAACTCAGATATTGTGCTTCTTTTTTTTTTTTTTTTAACTTGGAATTTTCTTTCACCTGTTTCCTCCTCCAGCTGGCTGACTACTGAACAGCTGCCTGTGGGTGTGTGGCTTTGGTTTGCGTTAAATTTAATGCTCAAGTTGGAAAATGTGTTGAAATAAAACAGCTCCTGGATTCCTGAAATTTTTTTTGATGTGCTTTTAAATTAATTTTTTTTTTTTGGTTTGGACTTTAAGCAGGGCGGAATGGTGGCACAGTGGCAGCACTGCTGCATTGCAGTAAAGAGACGTGGGTTCGCTTCCTGGGTCCTCCCTTCGTGGAGTTTGCATGTTCTCCACGTGTCTGTGTGGGTTTCCTCCACGTACTCCAGTTTCCTCCCACAGTCCATGACATGCAGGTTAGGTGCATTGGCGATCCTAAATTATCCCTAGTGTGTGCTTGGTGTGTGTGTGTGTGCCCTGCGGTGGGCTGGCGCCCTGTCTGGGGTATGTTCCTGCCTTGTGCCCTGTGCTGGATGGGATTGGCTCCAGCAGACCCCCGTGACCCTGTAGCTAGGATATAGCGGGCTGGAAAATGACTGACTGACTGACTTTAAGCAAAAAAGT
The DNA here is from genome assembly GCF_016835505.1 of Polypterus senegalus. Classification (NCBI taxonomy): domain Eukaryota; kingdom Metazoa; phylum Chordata; class Cladistia; order Polypteriformes; family Polypteridae; genus Polypterus; species Polypterus senegalus. The sequence continues at coordinate 15,576,006 of NC_053158.1, forward strand.
GGATTTTTATACAAAAATCAATTGTAGGGACTGTTAATGAAACTTTTCTACAATTGTACTGAAAGTGCACCTCTTTGAATAACATTATTGCATAGTGTCCTCAGTTAAGTGTTTATTTGCTTCTGAAAATATTATATAACACTGGATGAGTTACACAATATTGATAAAATAGAAAGTTAAAAAGTAAACTGTGTAGTAATAAACTATACTTGCCTTTGCATGGAAGATATTTTAAACTTTTTAGCTGACAGATGTCAGTTGATGGCCCCCAAACCTGAAAGTCTTGCCAAGCTGTACAGAAGTGCAGTGTATTCTGGGTAAGGTGAAAGGCAAAACTGGACTTACAGTTATTTTGCTTAGTTAGAAATAGGTGACCTGACTCAGCACAAAAACTGTTAACTAATTTCATGCTCTTCCCAGTGAACTCTCAAGCACACAACATTAGATTGGACACCTTCCCTTTCATCATCGTAGATCAGTTTAAATATCTAGGGGTAAACATCACAAGTAAATATAAAGCTCTTTATCCAAAAAAATCTTGCTGTCTGTATGGAAAAAATTAAGTAAGACTTGCATAGATGGTCTACCCTTCATCTCACTTTAGCTGGAAGAATTAACATTGTCGAGATCAATATTCTTCCTAAGCTTCTTTTTCTATTTCCAAAGGGCGACCCTACAAAGACTTAATGCGAAAGGTGGCATGGCTCTACCTAACTTTCAATTTTATTACTGAGCGGCAAATATACAAGCTATAAAAACCTGGACATGGACACAAATAGATGAACATACACAGGCTTGGTCTGCAATAGAAATTAAATCCTGCAATTCTTCTTTATATTCCTTGCTTTGCATAAATGCAAGTTATCATCAATATACTAACAACTCAATTGCACTTCACTCACTCAGAATATGGAACCAATGTAGGAGCATTTTAAGATATAGAGAAGCTTTTATCTGTGGCACCTCTGCATGAGAACCATCTTTTTCAACCCTCTCAAACATAAGCAGTTTTTAATGCCTGGAAAAAATTCGGGATTAAATCACTTAGAGATCTGTACATAGACAACGTCTTTGCATCCTACGAACAATTACACTCCAAATGTAACTTTCCAGCAACACATTTCTTTCACTATCTTCAAATTTGAAACTTTGTTAAACAGAACCTGCCCAATTTCCCCTCACCTCCCACCTACCTCTATGCCGGAAAAACTATTGATCAGTCTCGAGGAGTCAGACAGCATTTCTGTAATATATAAAACTATTTTACAGTCCCTCCCTTTTAAAGATCCCAGAGTAGAATGGGAAAAGGATCTCTCACTCATCTCTCTCAGAAAAGGAGTGGAAGGTAGCAATGCACAGAATTCACTCGAGCTCCATATGTGCAAAGCATACAATTATTCAACTTAAAATCTTTTATCGAGTACATCTCTCTCATTTAATACTGTTCAAAAAGTTTCCAGGGCGAGATCCAACCTGCGAACGCTGCAATCGAGTCCCAGCCTCACTGGGCCACATGTTTTGGGCCTGCACCAAATCAACATCATTCTGGACCAAAATCATTAAATGCCTTTCAGAGAGCCTTGGTGTCACAATCCCTCCTAATCCTCCGACAGCTGTGTTTGGTGGGCTCACAGAGGGGCTTAAAGTGAAGAAGGACAAACAAACTGGAATTACCTTCACTACACTATTGGCACGTAGGCTTATTTTGCTCAACTGGAAGAATTCTAACTCTCCTCTTTTAAGTCTGTGGGAAACTGATGTTATATGTTATCTGAAATGGAAAAAAATCAAATTTGCACTGGATCTGTTCAAACCTCTTTTAAAACCTAGCAAGATCTAATCAATAACATTTTACAGTAAGCATTTAAATAGAGGAAGCAGGTTCTCTCCCCTCTTTTACTCCATTTATCTTTATTCATTTATTAATTTATCTATTCACTTATTTTTACTAGCATGAAGTCTTACACTGCTGGCCTAGCTGTCTTTCTCAGCGGTGGGGGTTGATTTGTTTCAAACCTTTTTATTTTTTTTGTAAAACTTGAGTTATTTGTATGGAACATTATTTGATTTTAATAAAATCAAGAAAATTATACAAAAAAAAAACAGTTAAATAATTTCTTAAGCTTAACTGGGGAATGTGTGCAAAAGGCAAAACAAAACAAAAATAAAATAAAAGAAATTGACCAAATCCCAGACGAGAGGCTAAAATCACAGTTGTAGCCAAGAAGTTGAAAACCGAGCAAGACATGAATATGAATCACTAAGAGAATTACAATAGAGGTTTTGAAAGATTTATCTGCAGATCAGATCGGGCTCAGTGCAACTGCTGACCTTTGATGAACTCGAGGTCACGGCCCCAGAGACCACGCCCCTAGAAACGCAGAACGCAACCATAACAATGGTATGCAACAGGGCATCTACTATAGGAAAAAGCTAAGGTCCCATAATTCAGCACTGAGCACGACAATTTGTGTGCCTCTGTACATCTCCCAGCTGCTTCATTCATGCAGAAGGCCACTCCATCCAAGGGCCATGCCAGACCTCGTAGAATCAGAACAATCAACAAACTAAAACAGACAGGCACCATATTGGACGCAAGGTTAACTGTGCATTAATCACGTTGTATTGTTTTACTAACACTTATTTTACTCTTTTTGGGCACAATATAAAGTTAATCCAACAACACATGGAATACCCCAGAGTGACAAGGCAAAAAGAAGATTTTGTAAATGTATTAAAAATATTTTTTACCTAAATATTATTGGTTACCAGATGAAAAATATTTCCCATAAATAGTTTAATGTTTTGAGCACCAGTCGGGTCTCCCCTCTTTAATTAAAACAAAACTAAAACCGTGCAATGGCAAAAAAATCAGAAGAAATATGGCTACTGTCAGCTTTGCTATAACTAGTGCTGGCAAAAGAGTCGTAATTGGGTCAAACTCGGGTGCCACATTCCTAGGGTGGCACCAGAAGGGGACATCTCAGAGCCTTGTGGGTGTCTGTGGGCATTAAGAGAAGATACTGTTAGCATCAGCGCCCCCTCTCGTTCCAGGGTACTTCACCAGAGCCTAAAGGTGGTCCCCAGACACACATCAGTAAAAACTTTAACCTACACTCTATGTTGCCATGTTATGTCTGTCAGTGTGTTACCCACTGTAAAAAGGCGCTATATGCGCTCAACCCGACACTGGACATGGAGGCACACATATAAAATAAATAAACTTTTATTTTCTTCAGCTGGAGGGCACGTCCTCCCCGTGTCTCCCAGCCACAACACAGTCCCAAAAGACCGACACACAAAAGCAAACCACTCTTCCTCTGCACCACCACTACTCCTCGTCCTCCTCCACCTGACCTTGGCCACTGAGTGGTGGTTGCTGGCTCCTTTTATTGGGCATCCGGCTGCACTTCCGGGTGTTTTGCAAAACTAGTGCCCAGAAGGGTTCGGCAGATCCTGCTGCAGCACCACCTGGAGGTGCCTGCGGAACCCAACAGGACTGCACAAAATTCCCACTCCCCCATCAAACCCTGGGAGAGTCAGAGGCACCGCTGCAACCCAGGGAGGCTGCCGTCTAGTGTCCAGGGGGAGATGTTGTGTTTCCCATGCTTGCTCCCCTGGTACATATGCTGCAGGGGCACCCCGGCCATCGTCACACCACCTTATTCAAAATGGAAGGTGCTGCTGACTGTAAAAATGCAAGAATTTTCATTAAATTAAAATGGCAAAGCCTCAAAGTAGTAAAATTGCCATCAAAGAAATTCCTTATTGTACCTGTTGATTAGTAAAAGCAGAGAATAAAAATGGCTATTCATTCTGTTCTTTTCATAAAAGCATTTATTTAAACTGTAGGCAAAATAACTTTAAGAGGACATAAATGAGTAAATGTTACATTGGAGGTTTGAAAGGCTTACAATTAAAAGGACAAAAGGAAGGCTAACAAAGACTCACAGGAGCAGTAAAAAACACACAGTGTCCCTTTCTCTCTGTTATCCTCCCTTTGTATAAATGTAGAGCCAATTAAAATCAGTATAGACGGGTTACCCGGCCTAATGCATATTGGGATTCCAAAGCACCGATACTGATAGCAGTATGCCAGCTCAGAGGAATAACCAAAACTCTAGAAGAAAACTGAAGAGGATCAGGGAATGAGGGAGCTTTGCCAGTCACTGGGGGTCCATCAGTCAGGTGCCAGCAATAAGCTTCACTTCCATCTGTTATACCACATCACTAAGACTCATGAAGAAATTGCTGCAAGTAGGGTGCAATTAGATGCTCACTGACAGAAATGTTTTTTATTTTAAGGAGCATCGACTAGTGTATGCACACTTACAGAGCAAATTATTAGGATAAGCGTTATACCTGCTAATCCGTGTTTAACCAACTTCTGAATCACAGGTAACTGAACCCTCAGGTGTTGGCAAGGAACCCACTCTGAATGTGGCAGCCACCTATATGAGGAACACTCAAACATAAGAAACTTAAGAACATAAGAAATTTGACAAACAAGAAGAGACCATTCAGTCCATGAAGATCATTTGTTCAGCTGATAGCTAAGCTGTTCAAATATCTCATCCAGATCCTTCTAAAAGGAAGGCTGCCAAGGTTTCTGGTTGAATTCCAAGTCTTGGTAGTTTGCTTGAAATTCCCACATTTCTTTGCATTAGAACAGGGATGCCCAACTCCGGTCCTGGTGGGCCACAGTGGCTGCAGGTTTTCATTCTAATCCTTTTCCTAATCAGTGAATGGTTTTCACTGCTAACTCCTTTTCTCTTCATTTTCATAGCCCTGTTTTTAAGGATTCAATCCTTTGAATTGATTCGTTTCTTCTTTATCTCTTTGAGGAGTGAATTTTATTTCCAAAAAACATTGTTTCTGAAAAACAAAGGTTTCCCACAGAAATCAACATAAAACGTCTGTTGCTGTATGCTGTGGCAGCCAGTTTGCCAAGAATATGCGTCAGGCTTGCTGCCAGGCTGTTTTCGTGTGGCTGGGGCAGCAGCAGCAGCAGCAGTCACAGTAACAGTGCATTGCATTACAATTTGGTTTTTACCTCTTATCATTGTTAAGTGGCAGTCCTCCCTGGTGAACATTGCCGTAGGGGTGTCAGCTACATGAACCCGTTCAGCACCACGATTAGCTGGGGACCAATCAGCTGAAGCTGGAACCTCACATTTATTTTTCGATCACTTGAATCAAAATCAGTGTCCGACAAGTCATAGTCCAGTTAATTGGCAAAATGTTGTCCGCAGAGTATATTGCTTTAGATAGATAGATAGATAGATAGATAGATAGATAGATAGATAGATAGATAGATAGATAGATAGATAGATAGATAGATAGATAGATAGATAGATAGATAGATAGATAGATAGATACTTTATTAATCCCAAGGGGAAATTCACATATGCTTTAAGCATTCACTTTGATCTCTCACCAGATATCAGTGCTATTTTTGCCATTGCTTGCGTCTTGCTACTCACGCCAAGTGCAGGAAATCTCGGTCAAACCAGTGAGGCTAACTTTCCTTCTAGCAACAAGAGTCCAACTAAAACATAACGGTTGGTTTTGTCGCAGTTTACAGTTGATTACCATCGTCAACGCCTCCCTTTGACAAAAGTCGACATGAGCCCTGAAAGAGTTAAATGGCAGCCAAACAGAAATGAGATGTGAAACAAGCCAACGGATGAGCAGCTAAACTGGAATGTCAAACTCTGGACAATTTCACTCCAACCAGTTTCTTAATGAGAAGCCAATTCTTGCTGTTAATTAAAGCCATTATTGAATATCATGACTTGGTGTTGCTCTCATTCCACCACAGCAGACAGTTGATTTTCTGTTTTTCTAAGACCACTGTCAAGATGTTTTGGTGACCTGAGCAGACCAACATGACCGAGACCTTTCTTTATTTTCAGGTGAGCTGGTCATGTGGCGGCTTGTTTTGTGTCTCATTATTATTTGGCTGCTCATTAAGAAAAAAGAAACAGCTAAGGGGTCTGAGTCGTGTCAATTAAAACTAAGGCAAAACAAATTAACCAGCAGCAAAAACGGCTCACCAACTAAGAAGATGGTTAGAATGAAAACCCGCAGCCACTGTGGCCCACCAGGACCAGAGCTGGACACCCCTGCATTAGAATGTGCTTCCTGTCTCCAGTCCTAAATGCATTTCCACTTAATTTCAACTGGTGTCCTCAAGCACATGATTTACCGTTAAGATGGAAATTCTTCTGGCTCTAATTTATTGATGCCTTTCAGAATTTTGAAAACCCTGGATTAGATCCCTATTAGGTCCTGCTGCTGGGTTGATGCCTTTCTACAGCCCCATCTAGCTCTCCTTGCGTAACGGCCCATCTCCTGTTATCTCCTCCATGTTCTAGACTGCTGGGAGACTCAGCAGACCTTCTTGCAACAGCGTGAATGGATGTGCCATCCTGGAGGAGCTCAAGTACTTGTTCAATGTGAATCGGCTGCAGGTACCACCTCATGATGCTAGTAGTGACAAAGACAGTAGCAAAACTCAAAACTAGAGAAGAATCAGCCAGGAAGGATAAGGAGAGAGCAATTGTCTGAGGCCACCATTCCCTTTTTTGGGGGGTCTTGCTGTTGCTTCTCCAGTGCACTCCATTTGCACCAAAGCAGGTGAAGTTGATTCACAATCACTTATGCTGCCTTACTGGACAGATTGATATCCTTGGATCTTAATTGACTTGGTGTTATACTAGGATGGTTAACAACAACAACAATATTTATTTCTGTAGCACATTTTCATAAAAAAGATGTAGAAAAAAAAAAGAAAAAATATAAAAATTAGGAAATACTAATTAACAAAGACTAAAGTAAGGCCCGACGGCCAGGAAGGACAGAAAAAACAAAAAAACACTCCAGACAGCTGGAGAAAAAAAAAATCTGCAGGGGTTTCCGAGGCCATGAAACCACCCAGAACCCACTAGGCATTCTACCTAAAATAAATGTTGTCAATGATCTTCAGGCTTCACATGAAAGAATTAGACAATGATGGTCATGTGGACCTCTGGCCTTCAATCCATCAATGTAGGGAAATCACGGTGCCCTGATCAGATGGTGGTGGTGCAGATCACCGACAAAGAAAACCAGAAAAAGAAAAACAGAGAAAGTAGGGATTAGTACGGACTGTGGAGCCATGGAAAAAAGATAATTGGATGCATATACAGCATGGGTGCCCACACTTTTTCAGTTTGCGAGCTACTTTTAAAATGACAAGATCGAATGATCTACCTACATTGAAAATGCTATATATATAGAGTATACTTTATACCTAAAATAAATGTTGTTGTACCTTGCATAACTGAATAACCTTTATGGTCACTACAGTATTTGGATTCAATAATCTTCATGTGGGAAATGGCTGATTCACATAAATAAGTAGAGCCGAATAATGCAGTCAAGGAGGTTTGAATTCAGCCGAGTGAAAAAAAAAATGACGGCCATCTGATTAACTGCGATTTTAGTTCCCTCTCCTTTCTCTTTCTCAGATCACTTTTCGGAAAGGAAGTCAGTTTCGTAGTTTTTATTAACAGTTCGAAAGTGCCTTTCCACATTTTCCTTCTTTGGAATAGCAATGATAGATTGACAGATCAGACAAACGCACTTCGATTGTGACAGTGTGAGAAAAAAAAATCCTCTTCTAATTCCACATCCAGCCCATACCCTCCCCTAACAATTTTTTTTTTTAAATCCCTTCTTTAGTCGATATAAATTGGAAGGCTAACTAGATCACAGCCGGAGTGTTGCAGTAGCTCGCACGTTTGATCATGCGTGCGGGATGACCAGTGTCTTAGAAGAAAGGAGATCTCAGACTGGCTGCCCTGTATGTCAAGTGGCAAATGCCATGGGAGGATATATGATAGACTAACGGTTAAAAAAATGTTTTTGGAATGCAACGCGATCTCCCTGCACTACCTTTGCGATCTACCGGTCGATCGTGATCGACTCATTGGGCACTCCTGATATACAGAATATCAGGTTTAGGGTAGGGGATTCCCACCTTGCGGTGACTAGGTTTGCATGGGTACACTACTACAGACATATCCGTACATATTTTTTACGGACCCTCACTCCATCTATATATTTAAAGAGTGTTTTATCAATTAAACTGCCCTTAATTGACTCAAATCTATCCTATTAACAATTTTCAATCAAAACTTCCATAGAGGTTTAAGTGACACAATATCATTGTTTTTACAGATTGTTATTCCCATAAGCGGGTTTACAAAAAACAATCATCACTTTTCTAAATTTGTTATAATACTCCCTCCCAAGGTTTAAATCGAAATTATCATTAAGATATCCAAAGAATCACTATCAGCCTGTTATTAATCTCACTCCTATTTTTTTTTTTATATTTTAACCTACACTGTAAATTGCCCTATCCATCCCTATATGTCCCCTATTCCACCTATTATATTTCTTTAATGATGCCTATGTCTAAAAAACATCCTCACTCCCATCCATACCTCTTACCCTCACTCACCTCTCCCAATAACACTAAAAGAAAGAAAATAGAAAAATATCTCAAGTCCAAACCATCCACCTCTTATCTACCCAAGTTGCCGATCCTTCCGATCCTAATATCAGGGTTAATTATACTATTTTTAGTTTTAACTCCCCACACAATTTGGGGTTAGGATTAAAATTTGGCCAGATATAATTCTAAAAGAAGAAACCATTTTAAAACCAAAGCTCAAGGACAAACCTGTACACCTACTTCAATGTTATCGATGTCCACTATCTTAACATCAGGGCCCCAATACCATCTTAACATCAGGGCTTCTGATCCCACTGAGGTTAAGGTAAGTCCCTGGGCCAGGGGTAGTTCCTACTTAAGAAAAAGAAAAACAAAAATCGACACCCATCTATATACATATTTAAATCTAGATCCTGCCCATAATCATTCGATCTTTAACATAAGGGCTTCTAATCTAAAAGTCACCCGTCGCATCTGGCCTGCACATCGAGGGGACAACCATGACACTTGTCAGGGGCCCGAGCTAGATAGGGGCCCGCCCTTAAAGTGGCGTTTTAAAATATACACACATATTTGAAACACGAAAGGGGCCCAAACTCTGTCAGCTGCCTGGGGCCCAGAATTTCCTAAGTGCGGGCCTGGTCGCATGGCTGCATTTGGGTCCTAATCTGGCATCCTGAGTTGGTTTGTCATGTGGTGGGTGCAGCAATGAACTGTATCAGTGCCTGCTCCTAACCTCTCTCTCTCTTATCTAGTTTGAGAAAATGACTAATTATCCATTCAGAAACACAAGTAAGAAATTGGATCAGTGAATCAAGAGAGTCAGGGTCATCAGATCTTGAGCGCAAATTAAGATCTCAAGATGCCGGTCTGCTTAGGATTCCAAGGACTAATAAAATAACAGTGGGAGGTCGAGCTTTTAGTTACAGGGCCCCTAAACTGTGGAATGGTCTTCCTGCTTCCATAAGAGATGCCCCTTCAGTCTCAGCCTTTAAATCCCGGCTGAAGACTCACTACTTCAGTTTAGCATATCCTGACTAGAGCTGCTGATTAACTGTACATACTGCATCTCTGTTGTTAGTCATTAGCACTAAAACATAAGTAACATGATAATTATATTTGAATATTAACCCTCACCTATTCTGTTTCTTTTCTCGGTACCCAAATGTGGCAATTGGTGCCACGGCCCACCTGCCAAGTGGTTTGCCTGCCTATGGTAAAGTCATCCCTGATGGAGGATCACAGGAATCATGGGAAAGAGGGTCCTTTCATCGGAGCAACGTTTCAGCCGTGGCATGGCCAAATGGGGAGGCAGCTAGATGGATGAGGTCTCCAGGACTCTAAAAATATCCAAACCTAATTATGTCATATCATCTACTGTTAAACCGTACTTCTAAAATTTTTATTATTATGCTGTATTAAGGAATTGTTCTGTTCTGTGTATTGTATTGTATTGACCCCCTACTTTTGACACCCACTGCACGCCCAACCTACCTGGAAAGGGGTCTCTCTTTGAACTGCCTTTCTCGAGGTTTCTTCCATTTTTCCCTACAAGGTTTTTATTGGGAGTTTTTCCTTGTCTTCTCAGAGAGTCAAGGCTGGGCGGCTGTCAAAAGGCAGGGCCTGTTAAAGCCCATTGCGGCACTTCCTGTGTGATTTTGGGCTATACAAAAATAAATTGTATTGTATTGTATTGTATTGATAAATACAGTTGTGTGTCATCAGCATAGCTGGGGTAGCTCACGTTATGCCTTGAGATCATCTGACCTAACGTGTGTTCCCTTCATTTTTTGAGCTGTGTATATTTGCCTTTTTAATCGCTTTTCTGCTTTTCTTAAATGTTGTGTCAACAAAATCCTCTAAATCCTTTCTAGAGGTTGCTTCTTGTCTCCCATCTTGCATTTATAATTGCTGTAAACAGCATTTTCCAAGTGGTTGCCCAGTTCTCAAGCTTTTCCAAGTCTTCTTGGATTGTTTTCTGCATCCTTGCCATTCCTCTAATTTTAGCATCATCTGCGACTCTCGTAAGTTTACTAACTATACCGCAATAAATGTCATTAATATTAAATCAGAAAAATGAATGATCCCAGGACAGCCCTCTTTAGGGACTGCACTGATGGTCTCACTCCACATGGAGCATTCTTCGCTTATCAGTATTCCTTCTTGTTTGGATTTATTCAGCTGAGAGAAAAAAGCCAATTACAATTTAAATAATCCCCCTCATTGTTGAGCAGGTGGAGACCCCCAACTATGGGCTGCACTCCCCTTTAAAACAGAAGTGTTTTGTTAAAAATGAATGCTCTAGTTTATAATTAAAACCTTAGCTGATGCAGAACTTTTCATTTAACACTCAGCCTCAAACAATCACATGTAAGCCAATAAGGCCCACTGCCAGACACTTGAGATCTTCAGACTAAAATAAATAGAAAAATTGGAACTAATCAGTATGACAAATGCAGTATGGGCTCCCGCATCTACGGTGTAAGAGATACCCTCATTAATGCATCATCTGTATGAGACTGCCATATGTGAAATGTGGCAGGGAATTTTGGCCTTTATTAGATACGACTCGGAGAGATGGCATTTTTCACACATTTCTACTCAGGCGGTCCCTTTTATGAAATTTCTGAGGCCTTTTGGGGTAAAGCACACACCTCACACGTCTCAGAGAAAAATCAATGGCTATATCAGATACACAGTTTTGCAGGAGTATTTTATGCTCCAGTAAATGTTAGATTACCTATAAAAACAGCAGCAGGTTCACAGCGGAGCCCTTAAAGTATATAAAAGACTAATCAAAAAAAAAAGGTGCAAAATGGACAGCAAGGCAGTGTAATGATGGAGGTGTACTTAGTGGCAGTAGAGTCAGAAAAGAGCTACTTTTTTTTTTTTTTTAGGTCAGGCACATTCTGCCGAAAGCTAATAAGTCATAAAGTGCACAGGGATGACAGTTACAGGCGTTGATATTTTCTTCCTGCTCCATATCCTATAATACAAAAAAATGCCAGACATCACCATGCAGAAAGCCTGAAGGTATAATCACGCTCAAGGTCACAGTGCTATTACATAACTGACACCAGTTTTTTGTGTTGACAGTTCATTGGATTATTATTTTTTTTTTTCATTGGTACACACACTCTGCTCCACCTTCGTGTTTAAACGAACTCGATAGCTTTATTAAGAAACCAATTTTCAACTTTCGGACACACAATGATAAGACGGCGGTGTTTATGCTGCTTCTGTGTCTGTTTAAATAATCGAACGTCGCAATAAAACAGCCCTAATAATCTATTGATGCGACTCTTAACCATTTCCTGCTACTCTGTCTGGCCGATTCACCTGCCAAGCATCACAAACGGAGAAATAATAATGGCTGCTGACTTGTGTCTCAGCCTCTGCCTTGGATGTGTTTTTTTTTTTGTCCTTCAGTATTTATACTTCAGTCCCCATGGGACACTTTTTTCATCTTCTTGTCAGCTGTGTCAGGCCTTTTCAGCATAACACTTACTCCAGATGGTGGGAGTGCAGGCTGGGATTTAATTTGTACCATGTCACTTACAATGCTAGACTATATCACATTTCAGGAAACATACAGTAAAAATATAAAATACAGCAAAATGTTAGACAGGTAGAAACAGTTCCCTGTGTGCATTAAATAATACAGAATACAGTGTCCATACAGACTATGTCATGTTTTATTTTATTTATCATCAAACATGCAGCAGATTTCATTTGGCTTCCTTGAAAATGATGAGCAGAATCAATGTGAAAACATACAGTATCTCGGCAAAGCAGGCTAAATTAACTCCAAATATAAAATACAAAATAATTGATTGTCTAAGTATTCACCACTTTCAAGTCAGTATTTGGCAGCCATGACAGCCTTGAGCCTGTGTGCACAGGTCTCTCCCCCTCTCTCGCTCTGTCATCTGGACTCTGACACTTTCCTCATTCTTCTGTGCCAAACTGCTGAAGCTCTGTCAGGTGTCATGGGAGTAGTGTGTGAACAGCCTGTTTCAAGTCCAGCCACAAATTGTCAATTGGATGGAGACCTGTGCCCCCGAATGTATCAAGCATTTAGCTGAGGTGTCACCCATTGCACAGCTGCACTTGGATCTCAATCTTGGTGGTTCACCATGTGGTGGGTGCGGCAATGTGCTGTAATCAGTGCATGCTCCCAACCTCTCCCTCTCTCCTCTAGTTTAGGGGTCTACTCTTAACTTCACCAGGACTTAGGAGAACTCGTGAACAGTCCTAACTTGCTATCAATTTTCCTAATTTAAGTATTTACTCTTAACTTCTCTAGGATATAGCAGAACCCGTCAAGTGTCCTAACTTGCTATCAGTTTTCCAAATTTAAGTATCTGCTGCTAACTTCATTAGGATTTAAGAGAACTAATGAACAATCCTAACTAGCTAATACTTTTCCTGATTTAGGTAACTAGTCCTCACTTCGCCAGGATTTAGGAGAATTCACGAACTGTCATAACTCACTATGATTGTGAAGAAGGAATTAAAAAGGCAAATAAATGCTAGATTAATTAGCAAATTAATCTTGGATTATAATGTATAAATCGAGGGACTTCACTAAAATTTAGGAGAACTTGTGGATTTAAGAGAATTCATAAATGGTCCTAACTCACTATCAGTTGTTTAGAAGGAATTAAAAAGGCAAATAAATTTTAGATTATATTGTATAAATTAAGGGACTTTTCTAAGATTTAGGAGAACTTGTGAACTGTCCTAACTCGCTTTCAATTTTTCTTTTAGGTATATACTTCTAACTTCGCCAGGATATAGCAGAACTCATGAACTTTCCTAACTAGCTAATCATTTTCCTGATTTAGGTAACTATTCCTCACTTCACCATGATTTTGGAGAATTCACAAACTGTCCTAACTCACTATCAATTGTGTAGAAGGAATTAAAAAGGCAAATAAATGTTAGATTATATTGTATAAATTGTGGGACTTCACTAAGATTTAGGAGAATTTGTGAACTGTCCTAACTCGCTTTCAAATCCTAATTTAGGTGTCTGCTGCTAACTTCACTAGGAATTAGGAGAACTCACAAACTGTCCTATCCCAATATCAATTGTGCAGAAGGGATTATAATTGCTAGATTATATAATATAAACCAGGGGACGTTATGCTAAGACTAGGCTGGTGAATAGGCTGAGTTGCGCAGCTGAGTTGGGGTGCTCAGAGCTGAGAGTCACGTGTGCTTTGTGCTGACGTGTGCTTTGCAAACGCTAGAGTCTGTTGAGAGTTGTTGGTTTGTTCTGTGGTGTGAGATTTACATTAAAAATACATTTTGCTCTTAAAACTTGGGTTTTGGTTGCCTCTAAGGAACCGTGTGGGAATTTTTAAAGCTTTTCTCCCTTTAGAAGGGTTTTTTTTTGCCCGCACAAGAGCAAAAGTAGCTGGGTGTTTGGAAGTGCGCTTGGAAAAGTTATTTGTACTTGTTCTTTTTCTTGTTATCTGTATTTGAATTAGCATCGAGGCGGCAGGGTAGAAAGCAGCAGTAACTGATATCGGCATTTGTAAATAAATAACCGCGTCGTCGTAACAGCGATTCCTTAGTTTAAAGGAAAAGAAAAAAAGGCCGCGGCTGACTTCAAAGCAGTAAAAGGTGGAAACTCAGTAGTGCGCAGGTAAGCGGCCTGCGTTAAGACACCGATCAGGCACAAGGAGCAGTAGGAGCAAATAAGGTAGTAAAGTTTTATTTATTTGTTTATTTTAGATTAAACAGTCCTTAGCCGTCCAGAGGCAGAACAGTTAAGTGGGCGACAGCGTATTGGTTCATTAATACGGGGGAATACAAACAGTGCGAGTGAAGAGCTTATAAGTAAGAAGAGCGCAAAGCTAGAAGAGACAGAGAAAAGTAAAGTTAACCTCATAGAAAGGCAAACAGCAGGCAGCTGAGAGGGAGAACAGTACAGGAGCTTAAGGGGAAAAGGTGTAAAATATCTGTAGCAGATCTTAGTGTTACCATTTAAGTTAAGGAGCAGCTGAAAGAAGAAGAAATTTAATTTTAAGAAAGAAAAAAAAAATATATAGTTAAGGCAGCTTAGTAATCCCAAATCAAATTTTAATAATGAGGCCAGTGCAATGCAAGTCCTGTTGGATGTTGGACTTTTAGATGATGGTTTGGAAGAGCCAGTTGTCTATGAGGGCTACATCTGCAAGAGATGCCAGCTGATCCAGCACCTCGAGCTCAGGGTCGCTGAACTGGAGGAGGAGTTGGCTGACCTGCGTTGTAATAGAGAATTGGCGGACTTGGCCCAGGTGTCCTTTAGAGATAGTGTGCACCCCTAAGGTGGCGCGGAGGAGATTCCAGACCAGACAGGTAGGAATAGGTGGGTCACGGTCGCAAGGCGTAAGGTAAAGGGTGCACACTGTCCGGGGGCATCAACCCCAGAATTAGAAGTGTCTAACCGTTATCATGTCCTGGCGGAGCTGGACGGTGACTCTGATAATTCTGAGGTGGTAGGCAGGGTTGAGGAGCCCCAACGGGCCACCTCAAAACCAGTTCCCAAAAAGAGAGAGGTAGTGATAGTTGGGGACTCAATCATTAGGGGGATTGAAGCGCAGGTGTGCTCCAGAGAGAGAGAGTCTCGTACGGTGTGTTGCCTTCCGGGAGCACAGGTGGGAGACCTCCTGGAAGGGTGGATAGGCTCTTGGCCAGAGCGGGTGGATCCAGTTGTCATTGTCCACGTTGGAACAAATGACATACATAAGGGTAGTCTGTCAGTTCTGCGATCCAAATTCAAAGAGTTAGGTACCAAGCTGAGGAGCAGAACTGACAAGGTAGTCTTCTCCGAAGTTCTGCCTGTGCCACGCCAGTCCAGGTAAGATTGAGGAGATTAGAAGGCTTAACGCGTGGCTCAAATCTTGGTGCAGGGTAGAAGGGTATAGGTTTATGGGGCATTGGGACTCCTTTTGGAACAGATGGGACCTGTTCGCGTGACGGGTTACATCTGAACCGGAGGGGCACCAATGTATTGGGGAGGCGTATGTGTAGGCTAGTCGAGGATTGTTTAAACTAGGGAATGGGGGGCAGGGAGTTTAGGACAGGCCAGATTTAGATCTATACATGGAAGAACAAACAATGGTGTAGAAATAAAAATGCATAGTAATGTAAATTTTAAGCAAACACGTAAAGATAGAAGGATTAACACATTAAAAATAGCTTGCCTTAATGCTAGAAGTATCAAAAATAAGGTAAGTGAGTTGGAGTTGTATGTAGCAGAGCACAATTATGATATTATAGCAATAACGGAAACCTGGCTAAATAACAAAGATGGGGATGAGTGTAACATAGAGGGATACACATTTTTAGGAAGGATAGACAGAACAGAAAAGGAGGTGGGGTTGCTGTTTATGCCAAACAGGAATTAAATGTAAGTCATCTTCAGTTGGATGATGAGCCCCATCTTAGTGAGGACATGTGGCTTCGCCTGGAAAATATTAGGGAAAAGGTCTCATTTTAGGAGTGTGTTATAGACCACCCAATTCAGACAGTAATTTCAACACACATCTTTTAGTAATATCAAAAGGCAAGTTTACAGGGGATATTATAGTCATGGGGACTTTAATTATCCAAATATTAACTGGGATAACCTTACAGATGGAGGAGCACAAGAGCAGGAGTTTTAGAAGTAATCGCGACTGTTTTTAACACAGCATGTTAAAGCACCAACACTGGGTGAAGCCTATCTGGATTTAGTATTCTGTAATAATCAGGATAGAATTGAGGGTGTAGAGGTGATTGAACCACTAGGGTCAAGTGACCATAATGTAATACAATTCTCAGTATTTTGTAAGAGTACAGATGCAAAGACTAAAATTGTTAAGTTGAACTTTAGTAGGGCTAATTTTGAGCAGATGCGACAAAGTCTAAGTAGGATAGACTGGGATAAGCTTTTAAATGTGGAGACAGTCGAGGAGCAGTGGAACAGGTTTAAAATGTTTTACATGTAATGCAGGACAGATACATACCTAAATTTGGAAGTAATAGGAAACTAAAAAATCTCCACGATGGATTAATAAAGATTTAAAAAGAAGTTGCAAAGGAAAAACTGCTGTATAAGGCATATAAGACTAATGACTGCAAAGAGAACCGTAGCGTATGAGAAAATGAGGGCAACCATTAAGAAGGATATCAGAGAGGCTAAAAGACAGTTGGAGAGGAATATAGCAGATAAGGCGAAAGAAGACCCCAAGAGATTCTTTCAGTATTTTAGTAGTAAAAGAACAGTTAAGGAGGAGGTCAAGTTCATCAGGAATAGTAAAGGGAATTAAAAGATACAGACAATGAAATAGCAGATGCCCTAAACTTACATTTTTCTGAGGTGTTTACAAGTGAGCAAGTGGATAACCTGCCAGAGGTAAACAACTACTAAGGAGGTACTGAGGGATTTGGAAATTGTAGAGGGAGAAGTGCTGCTCAGATTAAATAAGATGAAATCAAACAAATCACCAGGCCCAGATAATATTTATCCTCGTGTTCTTAAGGAGGCTAGTGAGTACATATATAAACCCTTGACACATATTTTTAGGAAGTCACTGTGCACTGGAGAGATTCCAAAGGACTGGAAAATGGCAAATATCATCCCATTATATAAAAAGGGTGACAGGGCAGATCCAAGCAACTATAGGCCAGTAAGCTTAACAAGCATCACAGGAAAATTAATGGAAGGAATTATTAAGGATAAGATTGAGCAACACATGACAAGGACAGGAGTTATTCTGAACAGTCAGCATGGGTTCAGAAGGGGAGGTCGTGTTTTACTAACATGTTGGAATTCTATGAGGAGGCAACAAAAGGATACGATCAAAGTGGAGCTTATGATATTATTTATCTGGACTTTCAGAAAGCATTTGATAAGGTGCCACATGAGAGGTTGGGCATCAAGTTAAAAGAAGTGGGAATTCAGGGTGATGTTTTTAGATGGGTGCAGAATTGGCTCAGACACAGGAAGCAGAGGGTGATGGTGCGAGGAACCTCATCAGAACTGGCGATGTTAAGAGTGGTGTTCCACAGGGGTCAGTGCTAGGGCCGCTGCTATTTTTAATATATATAAATGATTTAGATAGGAATATAAGTAACAAGCTGGTTAAGTTTGCAGATGATACCAAGATAGGTGGATTAGCAGATAATTTGGAATCCGTTATATCATTACAGAAGGACTTGGATAGCATACAGGCTTGGGCAGATTTGTGGCAGATGAAATTTAATGTCAGTAAATGTAAAGTATTACACATAGGAAGTAAAAATATTAGGTTTGAATACACAATGGGCGGTCGAAAAATCGAGAGTACACCTTATGAGAAGGATTTAGGAGTCATAGTGGACTCCAAGCTATCAACTTCCAAACAGTGTTCAGAAGCCATTAAGAAGGCTAACAGAATGTTAGGTTATATAGCACGATCTGTGGAGTACAAGTCCAAGGAGGTTATGCTCAACCTTTATAATGCACTGGTGAGGCCTCATCTTGAGTACTGTGTGCAGTTTTGGTCTCCAGGCTACAAAAAGGACATAGCAGCACTAGAAAAGGTCCAGAGAAGAGCGACTAGGCTGATTCCAGGTCTACAGGGGTTGAATTATGAGGAAAGATTAAAAGAGCTGAGCCTTTACAGTTTAAGCAAAAGAAGATTAAGAGGTGACATGATTGAAGTGTTTAAAATTATGAAGGGAATTAGTACAGTGGATCGAGACTTGTATTTTAAAATGAGCTCATCAAGAACACGGGGACACAGTTGGAAACTTGTTAAGGGTAAATTTCGCACAAACATTAGGAAGTTTTTCTTTACACAAAGAACGATAGACACTTGGAATAAGTTACCAAGTAGTGTGGTAGACAGTAAGACGTTAGGGACTTTCAAAACTCGACTTGATGTTTTCTTGGAGGAAGCAAGTGGATAGGACTGGCGAGCTTTGTTGGGCTGAATGGCCTGTTCTCGTCTAGATTGTTCTAATTCTATAAAATGCACTAGTGAGTCCACATCTGGGGTATTGTGGGCAGTTCTGGTCACCATGCTGCAAAAAGACAGAGCAGAACTTGACGCTGTGCAGAGAACAGCAACCAAGTGCATTCCAGGACCTAAGGACTTGTCGTAGTCTGACAGACTCGGAGAATTAAATCTGTTCAGTGTCCAGGAGAGGAGACTGGGTGGGGACCTAATTCAGGTCTTCAGAATTCTCTGAAGCATCAATGAAGTAGGTCCAAATTCTCTTGACAAAATGAGGAATCACATATGCATTTACATCAGTGGAAGACTGAAGCCTTGGAAGCCATTTTTGTAATCAGAGTTTTGCAAATCTGGAACAAAGTACTGAGTCATATAGTTGAAGATGAAACCTTGACAACCTTTAATGAGATATAGGGACAACTTAGCTATTAGCTAAACAAATGAGCTTGATGGTTGAACCATCTTCTTATTTGCCAGATTTCTTGTGTTCTTATGTTTTGTACAATTGGCAAAAAGCTCAGTTTTGGTCTCATCAGACCACAGAACCTTTTTTTAGCTGACTTCAGAGTCTCTCATGTGTTTTCTAGCTAAGTGTTTTACCAGTGACTTTCTATGACCAATGACTTTCTTTTATCAGTGACTTTCTCTTTGCCAGTCTTTTATAATGCTGCAACTCGTGAAGTGCACAGGCAACAGTTGCTGTCTGTTAGAGTCTCTCGAGTCTGAGTCACTGTGTCTTGAAATCCTTCAGAGCTCTTAGAGGTGGCCTCCTTCACTCATCATCTTCTTCTTCTTCTTGCTTAATTACTCGTTTCTCGTGAATTGCCGGCTCTAAGTAAATTTATAGTTGTGCCATACTCCATTATTTCCATTTCTTAATGACTGATTTTACTCCAAGAGATATTCAATGACCTGGATATTTTCTTGTCTCCATTCCTTGACTTGTACTTTTCAGCCCCCCTTTCATGCCGTTGCTCAGAGTTTTCTTTTGTCCTCATTGTGTAGGTTAGGCCACCCTGCTGACTCACCACAAGTTGGACCTTTCACAAAAAAGTGCATTTATGCTGCAATCAACTGAAATCTCAAAACTAGTTGGCAGCCCCAGTGATGATTTACAGTAGGTATGCCATATTAAATGGGTGAGCACTTATGAGTGCAATTACTTTGTGTGCTTTATTTTTAGACCCCTTTGCAGATATATTTTTTCATTTTGACAATAAACAGTCCTTTTCTGTTGGTCAGTGTCATAAAAGCCAATTTATATGAATGATTCAATGTCATATACAGTAATAATAAAATATGAAAATATCCAAGGGAATAAATACTTTTTATAGGCACTGTATATGCAGATGTCACCAAAAATATGATTTATTTGGTCCCAACAAACTTCTACCAGTGCAAAAATCCTATTTGCCTCATTTCATGCAAAAAGAGCTCCGCCACCTACAGAGGTGAAACAGGCAGGCGACTCGCGGATCATGTCACGGAGCACATTCGAGTCTTTAAAGCAAAGACCTACAAAGCCTATTGTAGAACACTTCACATCCACTCATCATGGCCTCTGAGATCTCCCTCTGTCTCTTTGTGTTTGTGTTCTTTCTGAAGGCTTCACAGACATCTTTCAAAGAAAAACAGAAGAGGCTAAGCTCATTCTCTTGGTTGGATAACACATTTCTCCAGCTCTAAAAGAACATCTAATCTTTTAATCTCTACCATTGTCTTCTCTAATGGCTTCTTTTTGCGCCCTCTCTGGCCTTTTGGTCCTGTCATCTCCCTCAGCTTTGTTCCCTTCTTTATATGTAACCTGTTTTTATTGTTTCAGTTGTATACCTGAAGAAGGCTAAACATACAGTAAGGTCTCTAGCTTTACTTTCTGTATTTTCAGCATGTAAATAATCTTTATTTCTTTGATTCGTCTATCTCTCTCCCTCTCCTTTTACTGTATATAGTACCCTTCATAAATATCTGTCTATCTATTATAGTTCTGTATGTTGAACGTGGGGTATGCATCTTGATTCAGCGCAGGACAGGGGCTAACCTAAGCATCCTTTTATTTTCCTTTTATTTAGGAACCACAACATAATAACAAAATAGATCCCAATCAAGCAAATGAAAATAATTTAATGTCCCGGGCTGTGCCCGCTGGTGTGGCCCTAAAAATAACCTTTGGTTTCTTCAGAAATCCTTCCACCACAACACAATGTCTTCTGTGGCACCAGGCGCTGCCAGCTCTTCAACTCAGATTGTACACCCTTGCCACCTCACTTGTCTCACTCAGGGTCGGAGTCAACCCAACTGCCACTGTATTCTTCTGTTCTCTGAGCTGAGCCCAGGCTGGGGTCTGCATCTGAGAGTCACTGGTTGCCACACTTATGGGCTGAGATGTGGAATAAAGTGCTCTCTCACAGTGCTGTGTCTGCACCCTCACTCATGTTGTTCTCTATATTTAGCTTCTTCGGGTATCACAGACCCCTCTGATAGTTCATAAACTCCTGAAGTGTGTGCCCCACTCAGGTCCAGGTCCCAGGCACTACACTGCCTTCCTCTCAGAACCCTCACCTTCAAGGGCAACATTAGTTTAATCTGCCAGGTCACTCAAGGGGTGTGAGGTGACTTGGTCCACCCAGCCTGAAATGATCTGTTGTAAGCATTAGAGCTAAACAAGTCCTCTGTCTCTTGATCATTAGTCAGTTCTACTAAGGCCCAGAGGATAGGATTCAACCACCTAACACCAGACAGTTGGAGTGGCCCTTAAAAGGAACATTTGTTTCTTCAGCAATACTTCAGCAACACCATACCACAGGGTTTTTTGCAGCACCATGCACTCCTTGAGGCTTGACATCTGCACTGCCCACCTCTGCCCTCCTTAAGTCTCCCATTGTCAACTGCCAAACCATCCCTGGTTCCATAAGCCAACCCAAGACCAGGCTCCATATTCAAGGCCCCACTGTTCACGGTGCTGCTCATATATCTGTCTTGTGTGTGATAAGTGGTCCGTGGCACTGTGTTGATTTTAAATAAATAATCACACCCCATTAGATGCAGGCTCCGATCAGGTGCGGGTGTGAGCGAACGCACTTTGCTCCAGGAATGGTTGGGATGCCTGGTTGATTAAGTGTATACATGCTGTGAAAATGAACAGATTCAACACATTTAAAAAGGTTTGGGGCAGCCACCCGTATAATATTCCTGGATGCAAAAGGGTTTTGAATATCACAGAGATGTTCACAATACTGAGTCCAAAACAGAACTGGTTAGGGTTTGCAAAGATGGTGGCTTTAAGGGATCAGACCGGAAGTGATGTCTTGGAACTGGAGGTGATGTAGTGGTATCAGAAGTGATGTTCTTCCGACGTTAGTCTATGCACCGGAATTGACGTTCTTCTGGGCATTGGAACTGGAAGTGACGTCATGCTGAGTGCCAGAACCGGAAGTGACGTCATCAACTCTCAATCAGACAGGCTTTCTTGCGGCTGGTCTGTAGAAATAACAAGAGAAGGTTTAGTGCACCCTGCCACCCCCTGGCCTGGAGTGGAATTATCTTTGCTTGGTCCATGCAATGTCCTCCTACTCACATGTGTTTGACAGTGCGAATGAGAGCATCAGTCAGATGCCTCATTAGTGCCTCTGAGGGATCAATGCCTCACACCAGTGTTCAATTAGGAAGGCTGCATATAAGAGGAGCCTAAAGGAAAATGACCATAAGCACAAAGCACTGATAATACAAGATTGGCTTAGGGACAGCTCTGACAATGTCCTTGACTTGCACCATGTGGATGCTAGATGGAACTGTTGCCCCTTAAACCCAACAGACAGACACACAAGACACAGGGTAAAAGCAACAAGAAGATATTTTATTTCTTTTCTTCCTGTAACAGTGCCCTCAAATACCACAGCCACAGTAAACAGGCAAAATAAATAAACGCAATTCTCAATAATCACACACAATTCTCTCCTCCACACCTCCCAGCAAGCTCGATCCTACACCTTCTGACGCCGGCTTGCCAGCTGGGCCCTCCGAAGTCCCCTCTATATTTCTTGACACCAGAAGTGCTTCTGTTCGTCCTTCCAGCACTTCTGGGTCAGCTGGAGGATCCCAGTTCTTTAATACTATATTTACCAGTGCCAATGAAAAAACTTGTAAATTCGGCCCACCTTAAATCCCTTTGCACCTCTCCATCAGCCTCTTTTGTCTTCTAAATGTGTCGATAAGCCCAAGCAGCAAGCAGCCTTCTATAATATCCCCCCATCGCCTCAGAATGGGCAAGAAGTTCTCCCAATTCCTGCCTTGATTGATTATCTGGGAGTGAGCTACCCAGAATTGTAAGGGGAAATAATTTGACGTGTGTTCTGTGTCTACAACAATAACAATCTATGTAAACACATCATTAAAACAGAAACATTTTTCATGTTGTAGTAATAAATAAAAAAATGTAGACATGAACTGTATAATGTGTGAAGGCTGAGGCCAAATATCAAATAAATGCTTTCATAAAAGGTACACAGACAATACAGCACCACGCTGTGGTTAGAACTATTGACTTATAATCAAGAGGTTGTGAGTTCGAAACCAGTTCCCCCGCAAATTTACTGTTTTGAGTAGTGAGTTGCTCTTATTGTTAATATTATAATACAATAAAAACATACATTTGATTTGTGTCTGTAAAAGCAGGTGTAAATTTATGGCACTTGTAAAAGTTATTTTTATTCTCTCAGTCACGATCATGATACAACATATAAAACCCCTCTCCCCCAACAATCTGACACGGTTACTTCTTTAACTGTAAATGTGAGTCGTGTTTTGAGACAATGGAACTGGAAATTCTCTGATCTGGAGGGGTAAAAGCTGACACACAAACACTGCTGAATCTGCCTTATTCGTATCTCACCGTCACTTGAATTTTTTTTATTCAATTTTATTGAGTGTTCCTGCTCACTCTGAATTAATTTGCACCTTATGGTCTATGACGTCAAAGCCACATTGACAAAAAAATAGAGACATAGGTATATATGATATTTGGAATAACTCATTTTATGACCTGTATAGTACATTTTGGAAAACATTGTGGCACTGGCGCAACATTATTCATATTATTCATATTTCATTTGAATGGCTTCTTGCGCTTGTAATCAGTGACAGCGTTTTTTTTTTTTCTGTCGCTCTTGCCCATGCAGCCTCCACATGTTGGGGCATGGTGCTGTTTCTTTTGTACTCCAGGACATGCAAAGGAAAGAATAGTATAGAGAGGTCAGTTCCACGCTATATGCAATCAGCAAATTCAAATGTTATCAGTTCCCACACACCCAAGAACTGTCCTTCCTACATTTACGACAAGTGTACCTGTTGCAATGCACACACTTCTCTCTGTGCTGTGGTAACTATTACACTGAAGGGGCTTGGAAAATGGCGTTCTTGGAACAGAAGCTTGTCGATGTTGCATCTTCTTTTGCTTTATCCATCGCCTTTTCTAGTAAGAAGCGATGACGAAGCTCCTCTTGCAAGGTGAGCCATGAACACTCTTCTTTTCTCAGTGGCCCCAGTGCTAAAGTACATGTGCGCTGATCTCCGTCAAGTCAAGCATGTTATAGCGCACTGCAGCCGGCCACCTGCATACTCCTGCCGCACTGAATAAGCTCATGCCTTCTGATGCACGATGTCAACGCAGCACCGGGCAAAAAAGAAACAGAAAAATATAAGTGACATTTTGAAGAAATCATTTTATGACCTGAATAGTACCAATCAGAAATTATCTCTGCACAAATGCAATATTATTTGAAAATGAACAGCATCAGATCGAGTGTGTATTTATACTGGTGCTGTTAGTTAGAGTCAGATCAGAAGGGGGGAGGGGGCGAGGGAGAGCACGACTGAGAGAATAAAACTGATAAAAAGTTAACTTTTAGAAATGCCATACATTTACAGCTAATCTGATGCACCAGATCTGGGTGGGTGTTGTATTGTGATCATGACTGTAATAAAAAAAAAAGACGCTAACTTTTACAGGTGCTATAAATTTACACCGGCTTTTACAGACACAAATCAAATGTATATTTTTATTGTATAATATTTACAATCACAGCAGCTCACTACTCAAAACGGTAAACGGAGCTAGATTCAAACTCACGACCTCTGGATTATAAATCGACAGTTCTAACCACTGCACCAATGGAAGCTATCATATTGTCTGTGTACCTTTTATGAAAGTGTTTATTTGATATTTGGCCATCAGCTTTCACACATTTTACAGTTCATGTATACATTTTGTCATTTATTACTAAAATGTGAAAAACATTTCTGTTTTAGTGATGTGTTTACATAGATTGTTGTAGACAGAGAACACACATCAAATTATTTCCCCTTACAATTCTGGGTAGCTCACTCCCAGATAATCAATCAAGGCAGGACTTGGGAGAACTTCTTGCCCTTTCTGAGGTGGTGAGGTGATGGTATAGCAGGCTACTTTTTTGTTGGCTCTGGTAATTCTAGTGTTAATCAGCCCGGAAGCACTTCGGGGCATTTGTTGTCATAATTCATTAGTACTTCTGGGATAGGTGAGAATTTATTCTCCCACCATCTTCCTACAATGTCCCCTGGCAGCGCCCACGGTACCCAGCAGGGCTGTGTTGCCGAACTCCATGTCTTTCCGGGGCACCTCTGCAGTCCAGGGAAGCTGCCATCTACAATTTCGGGGGAGGCAGTGTCTTTTAATAAGCTACTTTCCCCTATCCTTCCACCTCAGGGGCGCCCCGGCGGGGTTGATCTGCCGGCCTTTTCTTACAACAGCCAGAGCCCAGACTTGAACCCAATCTAACATCTCTAAAGAGACCTGAAGATAGCTGTCAACCAACGGTCTCCATTCAAGCTTACAAAGTTTAAAAAGATCTGCAGAGAAGAATGGCAGAAAATTCACAAATTCAGGTGTATGAAGTTTGTCACGTCAAACCCAATAAGACTCCAGGCTGTAATCACTGCCAGTGGGGCTTCTGAGGAAAAGGTCTGAATACTTGTGTCAATGGGATATTCAGCTTTTTTATTTTTAATACATTTGCATTGTGAATAAAGCACAAAACACAGCATAAAGGGTTTGGGGTTTTGAGCCCCGTATACTGTAACAAAAAAGAGGTCTTTCCTTTAGATACAAATATCATGAAAACAAAAGACAAAATGAAGGATTTGGAGGGACAATATAAAGGGGCAGACCGGAAATTAGATGTGATGGATGCTGGGAAGGCGTGGTGGTGGATGGGAGTTTGACGTCATCACTGGGGGACCAGAGTGAAGAAACGAACCCGAAAGTGCAGTCCTTTGTTAATTCCGGGTTGGTTTATGGTGACGTCGCTTCATCTTTACTACAGAACAAGAAAGAGAGAGGTTAGTACGCTGCCTTCGTCCCCTGGACGGCTGTATCGCGGTGCGTGTCGGGTCCTTCAGCTGCTCCCGATGCGCTCGTGCGTGACAGCATTAATACACTTGTTTTGCTTTATCATTCTCAGCTATTGTGTGTTGTTTGCTGTAAGGAAAAAAAAAATTAATGATTTTAGCTCAAGACTGCAACATACCACAATGTGTAAAAAATGATGGGGTCCAAATACTTTCTAAATCCACTGTATGTGTGTGTGTGAATGAACCTTGCAATGGATTGTCACTTCCCAGGGCAGGTCCCTACCTTATAGCAGATAATTCTGGAATAGGCTCAGGTTGTCCATGTCACTGCAACTGCACAATCACTTAATGAATGGATGGCTGGAGGTACATAACTGTATTAAGTTTTCTGCACAGGAAACATCTATAAAAGATGTAATGATTTGTGGGTTCATTTCCAGTACTTTTATAACTTTTTATGATTTCTGCTTGTGAAGGAATTTGCATTCTCTCCAGAAGCATAATGTGATTTGGGCCAAAGATGTTTGCAGATCAATGTTTTTGTTACCATAGTGTATATGTGGTTTTGGTTCCTGCATATTAAGAAAGTTGGAATTATTAATAATTCATCGTGATGCCCCATTAGAGTACTATTTGCAATATCGAAACTTCTGTCTAAACATGTGGTCGAGTCTTGTCTTTGCTCAGCATTATGTTAGCTGCAATGAGTCATTAGGCCTTTGCTATTGACTAAAATACTCTGCTTATGTTTCTAAACGTTCAATATTTGCGCTAATATTTAACATTCATAACATTGCTCAAAAACAGGATTGTGATAGTTGTTTTAAGTATACTTTATAATGTTAAATCCAAATTGGAAGTCAGATTTCTTTTTTTCCATCAGGTTTTCTTGTGACACCAAATTCAATTTTTTTATTGTATTCAGTAGTGTCATCACGGGACAACAATTGTAATAAATATATACTGCTGGTCAAACGTTTTAGAACACCTCAGGTTTTCCAGCTTTTGCTCAAATTTAATCAGTTGAAATGCAAAGAATGACCTAAAATGGTCAAAAGGTGAGCAGTAAACTGCTAGTTTACGTTAACAAAAACTGATGAAAAAAAAGGAAATTTCAGAATATTACAAATGGAATATTGTAAATTTCAGAATATTACAAATTATAACATCTATCTAGCCTTCTTCAGGGAATAACTAATAGGTTAAAACCTACAGATGTTCTGCAGCAATTAAAATAAATGAAGCCTTGCAAGTTGGAGCAAACAATTCACACAGGTGTCCCAAACTTATGATGACTACTTAAAAACCCTCTGACTGTCTTAAAGCAGAGGCAGATTATGTTATTACACCCTTTATAGTACCTCTTGGATAATATTATACTGTAGAAAGTTGTAAGTTCCAGTGATAATGGCAATAAAATGGCAATAAAATGAAATGAGACACAGCATTTTTACATTTAGAAGTGTTAATCCTTTCATTTAGAAAAAATTGCAAAATATATATATATATATATATATATATCTCAAAGTGTCAGTGAGTCCATTGCTGACCTAAACAATCTAAAGCCAACTGGAATCTAGAAAACAGTTTAACAGAAAGAGATCTGGCAGAGCCAAAGTCACCACCCAATCAGATGACAAGTTTCTGAGGGCCACCAGCTTGCGTGATCAAAGGCGCCTCACAGAACAACAGCTCCAACCATAGGTTAACAGTGCAGGTCGACAAAAGCAAATGTCAGTTTGTACTGTGAAGAGGAGACTTTGTCCTGCAAGTTTGACATGGCAAGTGGCAGTCAGAAAGCCAGTCCTTAAAGGACAAAAGAGAGCCTTGAAATTACAGTTGTGGACTACTGCGGACTGGAAGAAATTCTTATTAGCCGATAACTCAAAATTTAAATCTTTGATTCATCACACAGGTTGAGTGTATGAAGTCGAGTTGGTGAAAGGATGGTCCCTCAGTGTGTGACACCAAGTGTTTATCATGGAGAAGGATGTGTGGTGGTCTGGGGTTCTTCTGCTGGAGGCAGATTTGGTGACTTGCACAGAGTGACTGGCATTCTGAATCAAAAGGGTTACCACAGCATGTTGCAGTACCATGCAATAAATTCTGGTCTGCATCTAGTAGGTCAGGGGCTTCATTCTGCAGCAAGACCAGAACGAAATTAGCAGAAAAGGACAAGAAGGAATACTTAAAAACACAGAATGACCAACACAGTCTCCAGCCTTAAACTCCACTCAGTTAGTTTGGGATGAACTACATAGAAGAGTGAAAGGAAGGTAACCTAACAAGTGCAACAGAGTTGTGGGATCTTTATGACCCATTTCTGATTTCCCTCATAGAAAGTATGCCACGTGTGTATTTGTCTGTTATATCAGCAAAAGGTTGCTACTTTGAAGAATCTAAAATTTGAATAAAATTTTGTACACTTAATGATCCCTTGACTTACTTGTTTTATTTGCCATTGTTTATTTGTTCTACTGTATGTCTTGAATTCATGAAACATTAAGTCATTAATAAGGCATTTCCAGTCATTCAAATATGTGTTCAGACAATAATGTATGTATACTGTGTATTTATTTAGTTATCTACCTATTTATGTATTTATTTATTGAAAGAGCTTCTGTAAAAAGCCAAATCCCCCCCTGGGGGCAAATACAGTTTTGAATCTACTCTTATCTATCTATCTATCTATCTATCTATCTATCTATCTATCTATCTATCTATCTATCTATCTATCTATCTATCTATCTATCTATCTATCTATCTATCTATCTATCTAGCTAGCTGCTAGCTAGCTAGCTATAGAAATATTTTTTGTAAATATAATTAGTCTTTAGCTATTAGTCTTTAATATAGTGTCTATAGCTCTTCTGAATTTATGACTGTGTTTCATTTCTTTTTCAGTACTCATGGCTAAATCCTTACAAATTGAGTGCATTTATGAGTCCAGAGGATTTGGCATTGCTAGTTTTCCTTCTTCTCCTTTTGGCTGCTCTCATTATGG
Source organism: Polypterus senegalus (assembly GCF_016835505.1). NCBI lineage: Eukaryota > Metazoa > Chordata > Cladistia > Polypteriformes > Polypteridae > Polypterus > Polypterus senegalus. The sequence goes on from NC_053158.1 coordinate 15,604,870, forward strand.
GGTCACCACAGTGGATCATCTGTTTCCATATCTTCTTGTCGTCTGCATCTTGTTCTGTCACACCCACCAAGTGCAGGTCCCCTCTGCTTAAGACAAGTTGAAGTCTAAGTAATCAACGTAGACCACAGCGTTAATGTTTGCAGTGCACCACACAGTGCATATGTCTCTGTTTGGTATGGGATTAGTAAACACAGTGCTAATGTTTGAGATGTGCCACCTGTTGGAATGACAAATGCAATGCATTTTGTTAATAAAAAGTTTGTGATGTGCCATCTTTTGGAAAGACAGAGACATAATAACCAGATAGGTACAGAGACAGACACACAGACACTTATCCTTTAATTAAAGTGGATGAGCACATTGATGGATCTATCTATCTATCTATCTATCTATCTATCTATCTATCTATCTATCTATCTATCTATCTATCTATCTATCTATCTATCTATATTTTAGTTTTTTTATATTTTAATAAATTTGCAAAAACACTAAAATCAAGTTTTTCTTTGTCATTCATGGGTATCAGGTGTTGCTTGATGAGGGGAAAATTAATTTAAACTATTTAAGCACATGGCTGCAACATAGCAAAATTTGAAAAAAGTAAAGGGGTCTGAATACTTTCTGAAGGCACTGTATAAGAGGGTCCTTTTTAAAAGACAGAAAGAAAGAAAACTATTTATCGTTTTCGAGTACCCACATTCTCCAGAGTAGTGAGGCTGGATTCTTTCCCAGCAGCATCAGTACAAGGCCAGAAAAAAAAAAAACCTTGGATGTTGTGCCAGTCCATCAAAGGACACAAAGAAGAAAGATTTGAATCCTAATTTGTCAGCCTGTGCCACATTGAAAACTCACAGTGGCCATTCGGTGACAAAGAGTAACAGACGTGTTAAATGAGGGGACAGGCTGAGTGGTCTGAATGCTTGTGAAATCCAGAAATGCACTTCTTTTTAACTAATTGAACATTTTGATCAGTTTTCAGGCTCTCTTTGCAAGTGCTTTTATTTTCAGTTCTCTTTTGTTTCGCACTTTTATTCCAACAAGAAAATAATGAGATTCCTAACAGGCACCTTTCTGAACAGTCCACCCTTTTTCATTTGTGTACAGTAGTTGCATAAAAATAAATAAATTAATGAAACTGCCTAAGGGTCTGCTGTGATTTATTCTAAGTCAACATGCTGTGCCGATGCAAAGTGAGTCATATTTTTTGGGGCAGTGAAATCCAGCCTGCAGGTAATCCCAAAAGACTTTCTCTGTAGTCAAGGACCTGTCAACCGTGATGCCCTGAAGACAAAATGGTGTGCTAAATTCATAAACGTATGTAAGGAGGACAAATCAAAACACAGCGAAACGAAGGTGTTTAGCCTTGTTTGAAGAAATGAATAAAAAGATATTTTTTTAATCAAAGCTTTAAGAGCCGTACACCTTCTTTATCGATGCAGACATACTGTATAGGCGGATCATTCAAATCTGAGGTACTTTCTTGTAAGGAATGGAATTAATGTAAGAATACATTTAATGTAATCTCTTTTTATTTTTGTCCAACCAGTGTGTCGACTGAAAAATGGTCAATTGATCATTCTGTAGGAAATCCTGGGCATTAAATAATACATATGTGTGACTTTATGTTTCACATTCTGTCTTCATTTCAAACTGTCAGGCTCCAGAGTCGGTGACAAGATTTGCCTTAAGGCATAGTTGGTAGCTCACCACTTCACATAATGACAGCCACCATCCTTTCTAATGTGGGCAAAATGCACAAGTAAACATAAAATATGATGTTTTTGGTACCAATAGACACATTCATTTCTTTCTATACTTAATGCATAAATCAAAAGAAGGGAGTTAACGAGATTTTAATAACAATGACGAGCGCTGCCGCCTCACAGCTCGAGGATAGCTAGGTTTCATGGCGGTGGGCATCTGCAGGGTGTGAGAGGCACAAATGTAACATCTTGACCTTAACACGGCTATGATTACCATGTCCAAGAGCCCAGTCACACTTGAGCGTTGGAAGTTTCCAGCGATGTTTGCCATTTTTCAAGTGTTTTTCAGGCATTTTATAAGTGTTTTTTGAGCCGTTTTTCAAGCGTTTTTAATGAAGCGTTTGGTAAAGAAAATATGATTGATATCATTTCCTTTTTCCATTTTGTGGGTTGTGTCTCCAGAATGTCTTCACTAACAACAATGCTTTTAATTGTCAGTGTTATAAATGTACAAATTGAGTTTGTCTGTTTTACAGCAAAGGGAGTCAAGAGGACAATTCAAGACACTCTATGATGAACTCAGGGAGCATCCAGAAAAATTCCAGGATTAGACACTGGAGGTGATAGGTAAGTAAGTACAGGGGTGTGTGATTGTGTCATTAGGATAATTATGGAAGCATATTTCCACCACTAAAAAAAAAAAAATCATTGTGTTAATTTAACAAAAAAAGTTACCTTCTGATGTTAGTGGGGGCACCAACGCTGATCCATTCTGTTGTGGTGCATCGTGTCAGTGACACATACTGATTAGCTTAGTATTACCAGGGTGAAGTGGCGATACTGGTCTGGCACACATCTGGCAGCCTGGTCTTGATCATGCCATTTTGGTAAATGACCGGGACTATGTGACTTGCCTTCTAAATCAAAAACAAAATCAAAATATATTAATAAAAATTAAATTTACAAGAGGCATCATGGCAAACGTTTGCCAACATGGTGCTGTCCACAGAAAAACACAATCAAAATATAATAATAAAAATGAACTATCTAAAATAAAATTAAAATGGGAAAACAATGGTGCAAGGGATTCTCTGTAATTCTAAAACATATACGCTCTGAAAAAAAAGTTTAAAAACTCAAAAAACTGTATAAAACCCAGAATCATAATACATGTCGGTATAATTGTGTACTTTGATAGCCTAGTGCCATAGCTGCAAATGATTACCAGGCTAGAATTTGCCTCACATAACACACCGATAATAAAGAAAACACTCCAGCAGTCTGTTGTTCCGCAAAAACAGAAGTCTTGACAGCATATTTCTGGAAAAGTCTTCTATTTGTTCGGCTAATAGACTTAATCACTCACTGTAATAATGCAAGTTGTGTCTAGCAAGTGGGGCCACCAGTGTAAACAGGTGTGATAGATAGATAGATAGATAGATAGATAGATATGCAATACACTGTATATAACAGATAGATAGATAGATAGATAGATAGATGAATTGCACTATATGATAGATAGATAGATAGATGTGAAAGGCAATATATGATAGATAGATCGATAGATCAATCACTGGTTGTCCTTCCTTGGACCACTTTTGGTTGGTTTCTAACCACTGCATACTGGAAACACTCTACCAGACCTGCCGTTTTGAAGATACTCTGACCCAGTCATCTGGCCATCACAATCTGTCCCTTGTCAAAGTCACTCAGATCCTTACGCTTGTCCATTGTTCCTGTTTCCAACACATCACCTTCAAGATCTGACCATTCACTTGGTGCCTAATATATCCCACCCCTTGACAGGTGACATTTTAAGGAGATAATCAGTGCCAGTCTCTTTTCCTATCCATAATTTTAATATTGTGGCTTATTGGTGTATATAGAGAAGAGACAAACAGAGAATAAAATATAAGTGTAGAGCCACTTAAAATAGAAAACAGAAAAATTGAGTAATTGCATATAATTTGAAAGTGACATCTGGTGGAACTTACAAAGAAGACAATGAGGAGACTTGAATCCACAAAGCTAAATGAGTGTTGGTCAAGAGCTGACAACAAGACTTTGTGTCTGATGATATTAGGTGGCTGGATGTTTAGTGCAAAATAAACATCAATAGCAGATTGTTTGGAGTGTTAGAATTATTAGCCCTGTAAGTCAATATTAGAGTTTTGAACATAATATAGTATCTTACATTAAGACAGGTGGATATACTATTTGCACTTGACTAGACAGAACTTTATTTTTCCCCCGAGGAAAACATGTCCTATTACAGAAGCTCTTTTAATAAATAAATACATAGAATAAATAGATGGAGTATATACTGTACATATATATAGAGAGGTATATGTATGTATATATAGTCACACACACAGGGATGAAGGGTTGATTATATGTTCTACTGCCCCCTTTTCTCCATCAACAGAATCAAAGAAGACAAATCATATGTTACTGTCAATACTTCCTGCCATCCAAAATGGCTTCCAATACAACAATCCTATCTACAAAATCTAACGATGATGTCATTTCCGGCTCTCCTGAGATGATGTCACTCCCGTCTCCCTCTTACAAAGCCACTTTCAGCCCGTCATAATGACGTCACTTCCGTTTCCCGAGATAATGTCACTTCCAGCCCTCCCTGGTGACATCATTTCCGTCTCTCTGCATTTAAAGTCATTTCCTGTATAGATTATCATATCCTGCCACCATTTTCTATAAAAACTCCCTGAATTCATTACTCCATTGTCAAATGCTCATTTTTGATCACCTTTTTGCAATTTTTTTCATTGTGTCTGACAGACATTATACAGAGTTATTCCCCTAACTCTTTTTGGAGATTTCCAGAGTCTTTATTTATTTATATATAGGTATAAACACACTTGAGGTACCTGTAAGGAGTGGACCACCTCTACATCCACTCCCTGAACAGTAACCAGACATAGAGCTCTTTGGTGTGGCGAAAGTCAATAAGCAGTTCCTTGGTTTTGCTGATGTTAGGATGCAGACCATTCTCTTTGCACTAAGAAACAAAGTCCTCCACCTGATTCCTTTCCTTTGTGGCATCCCCTTTATCCATACATGCCATAAGTGCAAAATCATCAGAGAATTTCTGCAAGTGACATGACCTGCTGTTATAGGTATAGTCTGAGGATCCCCACGTACTTGCAGCAGCATGGGAAAGGCGCTATATAAATAAAATGTATTATTATTATTATTATTACATGTATTCCCTGAATTGGGAGTGGACATAGAGGCTCTTTGGTGCGGCAAAATTCTTAGTAACCATTTCACACATTCATTTGAACTTTATAGTATTTGTGATAAATTTGGGGATATTTTGAGCAGAAGGCCTATTGAAAAGAGTTCTCTCTTAATTTGTTAAGTGGTTTATTATGTATAAAATGATCATGTAATGTTTTAAACCTGCCCATCTGAAATATTCTCTGCAATTATAAATCATCCCTTTTTTTGTAGGCAGTGCTTACTGAATTTGCTGGCATTTTGCTTTTCATGCCCACAGTTCACAAACCTGCTTTAGTTCCCAATCTCGGACAGCTGTTGTTACCCTAATACAGGAATTTCATGTTGTTTGAAATTAAATGGAAATCTGTGCTAGCAATTACATTATCTCAAGGGCACATCTGTACATCAGTGGAAGTTTCAAAGACATCTTTGCTGATTATTTGGCCTTGATGTTCACCTATCCTTTAATAAACAGATTTTTTTCAAAGAGTGCAACAGACTCTAATACAATACCCAAGTAACTACTCTGCAAAGGCAGAACCATAATAAGTGTGACCAGCACCTATCTGTCACAATCCTACTTTGCAATTACAGATGTCAGGGTCTCAAATCAAGTACAGGATTAGCACATTGACGGTGGTTAGATGAATAAACACACACACACAGGCCACCATGCATTTCATATTTGTTTGAAAACTGATTGGATCTGCTCTAACACTACAGGCAGGCAATGTGGTCAAGTAGGATAAGCAAATCCACTTACTTCATCTTTCACTCTGAGCAAATTATGCCAATTGCTTGTGTTGCCATTCAGAATAGAAAACAAATTATTCCTGTAATTCTTACATCTGTTCAAAGTATTAATGTAAAATTATTTTTGTTTTTCCAAGGTGTGCATGCTGATTCATTCGGTCGCTCATTCATTCACCATTTTCATTAATTCTCCAGGCCCCTTTATTTCAAAAACAGAATGAAGTTAAACTGTAGCCTATCCTAACAAGTAGAAAATATGAGATATATTTTATGTACATAATTTTTATTTTTTATAACAGCTATCTGTCTAAATAACATAACCAACTCAAGCTCACTTTATTAATTTTAAGGTCGTGGTGGGGATCTATCGTGGTAGCACTGCATCCGCTCACGCAGATACCGACACTCACATACGGTCAATTTGGAATTAACATCACACACGTCTTTGGGGACAGGAGAGGAAAAGCGGAGTATATGGTAGGGAGATGAGTGGAACCGTGACAGAATCTTCAATTAGCATTTGAAAAGAATTTGTTGACTGGGAGCATTGCAGATTTCTTGAGTTAATAGCTTTTATCAAGCATTTGGCTACAGCTGCCTAATGCAATTTAATATAAAGCTTTATGTTACAAATATTAATCATAGAGAACCCATGTGGACACAGGGAGAATATCAAAAGAAGTCACTTTAAGCCAATTATCCTTCTTACTGAATCCACTGTCATATTTTTCATTATCATCATCGTCATCCATCCATCCATTATCCAACCTGCTATATCCTAACTACAGGGTCACGGGGGTCTGCTGCAGCCAAATCATCATCATTATTATTATTATTATTATTATTATTATTTATCAAGCACCTTCCTCAAATGCAACTTTTAAAATTAAAAAGGGTATCACTGTGGAAAGTGTTGTATCAGTACACATCTACAAAACAAAACGCTAGAAAATGTGCACCTGGTGTAACATGCAGGTCTGTTTGGCGACTAATTTCACATTTTTTCGGTATTTCATCCAAGATTCATTTATCACATTTTGCTTAATAAATGTTTTTGTAACAATGAGTCATATATGACAAAAACTCAGTGATAAAGGAAAAAAGTTACATGCATTAGCAGATGACATTAAATATTTGGTTTGTAACAGCACTTTACAATGTCATGTAGTTAAAAATGACTAAATAGGGCTGTGCTGGCTTTCATACACAACAGACGCCAATTCATGTGATGTAAAAATGGTATTGTTTGATGCGTCTTAGTAATATGTAGTACTTTGAATTATTACATGAATCAGGAAACACAAAACTCCAGTTCTCAAGTCCTTATACTGGCTCCCACTTAGGTTTAGGATGGATTTCAAAATCCTCCTTTAACTTATCTGAACTTATCATTTCCTGCAAACCAAAGAGGGCGAGATCTCAAGATTCCAGTCTACTCAAGAGTCCAAGGATAAGTAAAATAATCCAAGCTTTTAGTTACAGGGATCCAAAGCTGTGGAATGGTCTGCCTGCTAATATAAGAAGTGCCCCTTCATTCTCAGCCCTTAAATCTGGCTGAAGAGTCAACGACTTTACTGTGGCATACCCTGACTAGAGCTGCTGATTAACTGTGCATACTGTATTTCTGTTTGTTAGTCATTTGAATGGAATATAAGTATCACAATACTCGAGTCCTGGGTCTGATGCTCCTTCTCTGCTCATAAGATATATTAGCTATGTACTACATCTAACATCCCATTACTCGGTTACTATAGCATAACTCTTTTTCATAATGCATCACCTTAAACATGTTATCCTATCAGCATAAGCCATGCCACTTTATTTTAATTTTAATTTAATGTTATGTCACTTTAGTATCTGTCATTTTATTATTATGTGCCACCTATAACTTTGGTAGCAATGTTATTTGCACAGTTCCCATTGCACTGGCATCATTGTATGCACCATCTATATTATCTGTATTGGACTGCAAGATTAGAACCCCAGTATACTTACTTAATGTTATTTGTATAACATGTACTTAAATGTTTGTATCTAACTTGGTATAATCCTTGGCTATTTCTACTTAAATTTCCCTTGGGGTCAATAAATTATCTATCTATCTATCAGTGTTCTAGCTATTCTCACCGGATCAGTGCCTCTTTGTTAGGTTAGGTTTAGGTTAGGTTAAGGTTTATTTTATTTGTCATATATGTTAACACAGGGTCACCAATTACAATGAAATGTGTATGACGAGAAAAGTAAGTCACTCGGCCTAGTTCCAATAAAGCTAAAAATAATTAAAAAAAATTACAAGTTAAAAATAGACTAGCAATATAAAATAAAATGTGTACGGTTTAAAAGAAGTTATACAGCAATATGAGTTGAATGAACAGCAAGTACAAATGACAGTTATTGCACAGATGATGTTTTATAAAGTACAGATGCATATTCCATTGTTGTTGCTGGATGGCGTTTTGTTCTGTCTGATTTGCCTTTGCAATTCTGGCACGTTTGACCACTGATTGCCATCTTTGATTAGCCTCTTCCTCAGTCTCATTTGATCTTGTGATTCTCTTTCGCTCAGTGTTGGCCTGTCTTTGTTGTATGGTCTGTTCTTTGCTCTCATTTACTCGAGCAATTCTCTTTCACTCTGTGTCAGCCTGTCATAAATGTTGAGTGTGCCCTTTATAGTTTTCCTCCTCTTTCTCTGTATATTTAGGATTCGTTTGCTCAGATGTTGATGCGCTTGCTGCTTCCTGAGCAGCTCTTCTTTTCTCCACCCTAGCGGCCTGCTTCTTCACTTCTTTCGTTGGCATCTTTTCGCATTAAAACTGATTAAGTCAGTGTTTGTGTTGCAATTACTTAATATATTTTCTTTAATTTTTCACTTAAGCTGGCACTTAAGTCTTCAATCTGACTCAAGAATGATTTAAGACATGACATGAAGAGGTAGGGGAAGTGACGGCGAAAGTGGTAGGGATGAGAATTGTGCCCGTACACATGTGCCTCACGGCCGCCCTGCGAGCAGCTGCTGACAGTTGATTCTACAATAAAATAAAATAAAAATACAGGGTCACGGGGGTCTGCTGGAGCCAATCCCAGCCAACACAGGGCAGGGTGCCAGCCCACTGCAGGGCACACGCACACCCACTCACCAAGCACACACTAGGGACAATTTTAGGATCGCTAGTGCACCTAACCTCCATGTCTTTGGACTTAGGAGAAAACTGGCTACCACTGCACCACCGTGCCGCCCTAAATAAAAATAGTAATAAATCCAAAATGTGCTTTTACTATAAAGTTGTAATGCAGAGTTTCAGCATAGTATATGTGTACCAAATTTATGGCTACAGGTTATTTGATTTTTGACTTTGACCTTTGACCTTAGAGGTCAATCATCAACCCAAAGGCAGATAGTAGATGTCATGTAGTATATGTGTACAAAATTTCAGGTCAGTAGGTTAAACAGTTTGCAAGCTACAGGTGATCTAAAATCCTGGACAGACAAACGAACAGCAACGGTAGCGTATTATATAAGAAGATCTATCTATCTATCTATCTATCTATCTATCTATCTGGGCTAAAGGATCAGGACTGGTAACTTGAAGGTTGCCTGTTCGAATCCCAGCAGTGACAGAAGAAATGCTAATCTGCTGAGCCCCTGGGGCAAGGCCCTTTAAAAAAAAACTCTCTGTAGAATAAGTTGTGGTATGTGAAAACTGACAAATTCCTAATAGAAGAAATTGAATATGGTGATTAAAGGACTAAAAATCACAAAACAAAAATCATATCAGTATGTTTAAGCTTCTATTAACCCTCCTCTATTATGTTTCTCATGGTGCCACTGCTCTACTGCCAGGCTGCTCTTCTGCATATGGAAAGGTCATCTAGGATTAAGGAGTGCTGGAATCATCAGATGGTAAGATTCTTCAGACTGGACTTCAAGCACAGACTCCACTATAGAAGACCCAAGAGCAGGTAGATGGCCATTTGGCCGAGGTTTGCAGAACTTTTACTTTATGTTTGATTTTCTTTTTAAGAATTTTAATCTCTACCCTTGTTGCTCTGAATCGAACACCAACTTGTATGTGAAAACCAATGTGGATTAAGACCAAGCCGTGGATGTCAAAGTTAAGTATTCAAGATTTGTCAAATTATAGAGAAGTCAATGGAGATTACATAAAAGCTTTAAGCGGGTTTGGTAGGTTTTAAACTGGCTTACAATTTGGTGCAGAGACAGGGACTGTGGATGATACTGAGTCTGATATGGTACTCCAGAGAAGATCATTATGATGTTAATCAAGCTGTATAAGAACACAGAAGCATGCATGAGATCTGAAAAACAGAGATCTCAGTCGTTTGGCATCAGGATAGGAGTAAGACAAGGATGTCTTTTGCCACCATGTTTGTTCAACTTGGCACTGGACCATGTACTGAGGGAGGTTGGTGAAATAGATAACAGTAACAGAATTGATATAGGTGTAGCACCGGTGAGAGATCTTGAATATGCTGACGATGCTGCTTTTCTGGCAGTTAGTGTAACAGCATTAATAGAACTGTGGAGAGTATATGGTGCAGAATCAGACAAGCTGTGATTAAATATGAGCACAGTCCAAGCAAAATGGATGAAGCTTATTGAACAAAAAGAAACAAACAGATTGGGATATAAAGGTCAAGAGATAGAAAGAGTAGAGATTCACTTATTTGAGAAGTTTTGAGATGGATGTGTGGCTAAGAGATTAGGCTTGGCAGAAGTAGTATTTGTTATGTTAGAAAGAGGACTATGGGGGCACAGAGACATCAAACTGTGATCAAAGAATTAAGAATCTATAATGCACTAGTAATACCGCTAGCCTTACATGAAAGTTGGAGATTTAGCCAGGCAATTACTCAGTGAAGAGTGCTATACAAAAATATTGTATTGTATTGTACCAGAGGGTCTGTGACTAACTGATGATTCATTTTCTTAAACATAACATTTTTGAAAATATACCCAAATAGAGAAATACCCAATAATCACCACAAGAAAAATAATTCTAGCTGATAATATTAGTTAAAACCAAACAATTTGTTAACGTTATATAATTAATTAAAAACTTGGAAAGGAAGTGATTTATTGTATAACAGGAATACCAAATAATGACAGGGTCCGTGTACTTTTTGGTATTTGAAATTTTGTTTCAGAAAATATCATTTAAAAAAGAAAGAGACACTTATTTGATTTTCAACTTAAAAGGAAAAAATTAAAAATGCAAAACAATTACTTTTTTCCTTTTGTTCTTTTGCACATCAGAAAAGAAAAATGTAAGAAACGAGAACGAGAAAATGCCCTTTATTTATTTTGCAGTAAGCACCAACAATAACATTCATAAAAAAACTGCTACATCAATGTAGCAAAGTTTGTAAAGCTTGTATTTTTACCTGAAAGATGCAACTCAGTTTTTCTGCAGTCATGTCCTCGTCCCAGAATGTCACTCTTTTACTGTTCCGAAAAATTGGGCAGAAGACAATGAAAATTTGTCTGTTTTTTGTTTTTGAGCTATTACACTTTTATTATTTGAATCACAAATAAATCCAGAAAAGTATGTGTAATTTTAAGTTTATGACTGCTATTTGTTACCATAGAATTAAAAAATACCTTATTTTCCCTCATTTTATTCTTTAATCAAAAATCAAAATGTGAAAATTCCTTTCATTTTCGTTTTTGCTTCTAAAATGAAATTTCAAATACCAAAAAGTACATGGACCAGCTTATTTATGCTGTAGCGCAGAATAATACTTGGGAACCAGCCAGGCAGCCCACCTAATTTGAGGAGCACAAAAAGGTTAGCCTATAGACTTGATAAACAAAACAGGGCCAATCCAGCATTCACAATTACAATACAACAACATATTAGCATCAGACAAACCAAGACCTCTGTCTGTTAGTGTTCTCTGGGTCCAAATGAGATGACCATCCTTGGGCACGACTCCTTTTATATTCTCTTGATCTTGGGGTTTTGTGGATGAGGTCACACGCCCTCTTTTGGAATTCTCCTCAAAACCTCAGGTGGGAGAGAAAGGACAGTTAGATGTTTGAGGTGGTATTGCTTACCTTACTTGAGCCCTGAAGGTGATGCCCAGATACACAAACGTGACAATACTTACATGACTGCTCTTCCCTTCCATTCATTTACAGATAAGTGACTTTGTTATTATTTTTGTACTTCTATGGTTAACTTACCTAAAACAACTGGAGATGGGTGCTGTTGTATAAGCAGCTTGTGTATGTGCACCCTCCCCTGCTTGCATTGGGAATCTGAGCGGCTGTCGGATGAGTAAAAAAGGAAAATCTACAAAATATATAAGTTAGCGTAACCATTGTCAAGGTAAAATTGAAACAGTAAACTAGCGTGCAGTTGAAGTCGAAGGAAAATGTATCTCTATTTTAAGACACATAAGTTTGTAGCTTCAATGCTTTTAAATGGGAGATTTGGAAATTTCAAAAAAATCTGCTTGAGATATTTCAATGAAAACTGAACTATCTCAACAAAATTCTTAAAAGAATTAACATGCCAAACTTCAACAAAATCAGTCCACAAGGACCAAGTTTTGTAATGTGGACAAACAGACAGACATGGCTACCGCAGTAGGTGCTCCTCACAGTATATGCAAACACACCTAATAAAAAGTAATGATAATTTCAAGGCAAAAATAAAAATCAGTACAGTAAATTAGAGACTAAGCACTTTGGCTGTATAGACTTTATCAAATGCTGTGCTTTTTACCTTCTCTTTTTTTTAGTATGGGGAATAATCTGGTTATCTTGCTTGCGACAACATGATTGGCAACCAAACAAGAAAAGAGCAAATGATAATGAAACCTAAGTCTGTATGTGAGAATCTGTCTTAATATTTCATCAAGCCCTAACAATAAAGTGGAATTGTACACTGAGAAAACTAAAGAAAGCTAAGTGTCATAACCAGAGTTATGAGTCTAAAATTCATTTTGTAGATAATTTCACAATTGTGAAATGCAAAATACACTGAAGAGGTTTTTAAGATTTTATAGGGGTTTTTATGGGCAGAAACAAAAATTCATGCTCCCCAATGCCTCACTCACACCTCTGTATTTGAATGTCTTCTTTTCTTTTCTGTAATCGCTTAAAGCATGTAATCCATATAAAACCAGTAAAAGCATTTATACTTATGCCTTTTGTTCACATCACTGTGGAGGAGTGCAGTACTTTTATTAAAAACCTGACACACTACATATTTTCCACAATAAAATTCCATCATGCACATCACTGTTTTCTGCACAGAAAACTCAGGAGTCAGAAAGTCACCTCTGCTTCTATCTAGGAGCCATCTTAATTGAGGATATGTACACTTCCAGTGATTTTTTTTTTATGTACTAAATGTCTTTATTTAAATGCTAAATGACAGGCAGATTCATGCAAAAATAATTTAAGAAAATGCTTCCCTACAGGAACAAAATTGCTTTCTTCTTGTGTGGCTAACACACATTTTACAGCAAATTCAATTTTGCATTAATCGTGTCACTCATCATTTGGTGCCAACCTTAAAAATTTTAAAAAATGTTTTGATATACTGTGTTATCATGATATTTCCCTCTACTTACCCTTTACCTAGAGGTATGTGTACTCATCAGATTCGTTACCGAGTTGGTCTACTGTTGCACCTTAAGACTAACACACACATACATAGATATAAACATACACACAGAAACTCAACAGTGCCCTATGAATGACTCACACACAGCTGGTTAACCTCTATCACTTCAAACCACACAAGCATCTTTGGAATAGCACAACTTGTCTTCTGGCACTTCAAGAGACTTTCTTATTATCGGCACAAACAACATACAATGTTTTAAATATATCTTAGACCTAAATATTACTTCGGTCTCTAAGAATACATTCAAACATACAAAGGCCCAACATCCTTGTCTATAGGCCATTTATCAGCCAAGAATGCCTTACTATACATACTGTTCTCTAGTATTGGGTGGAGCTCACACCCTCAGCCTTTAATAAACCACGCAGCACAGAGCTTATAGCAAACGTCTGACTGCTCCAGGTGCTCAATGAAATCTACCTTATTACTTCAATGACTCTAGACATAAAGACAAAGCATAGACAGTTAAAAGCAGGGTGGTATTTATTACATGGATAACAGTACCAAATAGAAAAAAGAATAATAGAAAATAAGATTAATAGCAAAGTCTGGCTATATATAGTCTTTAGAAAAAGCTGATGAAAAAGTAAAGATGTCAAGGATGAATGCCACAGGGCAGCATTGATCTAGCACTCGAAGGTATTCATGAGATGCTTTGCCGACGATCAGATGGAAACAGCCACACGTTGCTGGCACCCTCTTCTGACGTCGCTTTTCAGACGAGGCATATTTATTATATAATTCCAATGGAGGTTTTTGCAAAATGTGATTTCTCAGGCACCTGATTGGCTGGCTGTCAATATCAGTTTGAGCACATCCATTTTCCAAACAATAAAGTTTTTAATGTTGTTTAGTACCTACTGGCATGTCTACCTTTCCCAGGCTGTAAACCCATTTAGCAACTTGTCCCAGATGCCCATCCTTTTTCAGATTATAAAGTAATTGATAGCATGAGGCATTGCCATGTCTTTTTCTTTTTGTTTGAACAGCTGTTTAAAATTGAGGTACAATTCAGGAAGAGGATATGCTTTGATTTGTCCTGTATTTAAGTTCATTTAGTGTTGTGCTGAGCAAAATATAATGTAATATAAATCAGAAGATTTTGCACAACGCAACATATGCTTTAGCAGTCCCCAAGGGAAAATTGTCTTTTCGCATCTTATAGTTGTGTCTGTGACATCACGCATACCGTGTACAATTGTCCTGCTGAGAAACGGACAGGTGATTATTTACTGAGTTAAACCGGCAGAAGCGTGTGAGAAATGAAACTAAAATAAATAAAAGTGAACCTAACTAACAATTCCTAATGAGTAACAAGAATCTAATTTTGGAAAAACAAGCAAGAACTCATAACAAACTAAACTCACAAGAAGCACTATTACAAAAGATTTAAGTATTTTTTAGGATGTTTTTATCTGCAGATCGGGTAATGAAAGGAACATCCAGCTGACCTTTGATCCAGTTGTGCCGATTACCCAGGGTAAGACCCTGAAAGCTACACCCCTAGCAGCACAGAAAGTGGCACCAACAATGGCTCTCTGAAAGGCAGTGATAGAAGGACCTACAAAATAGCATTCAAGATGTTAAAAAATACCAATGCACCCTAATCATGACAATGACAGAAATAAGTGTCAAAATGACACAAAAATGTTACAACTATAAATCAAAAGATAGAAAGAAAAATGTACACTAGTGATTTTGGCCAAAATTTTTATAAAACTTTAAAAAATTTTTATGCATATTTAGGCTAAACCAATTATTTAATGGGACATTGAAAAGTTCACTTCTTATCCATGTTGGTGGACTCCAAACTGCTTTTTTCTTAATTTTTTTTTTGTTCAAATCAAATGCTTTTTCCAGAACATTTTCTCTGGTCTTGACTCATGCTATAGGGGACACAGAGGACTTCATTTGGTGGGCTAACTGCTCTCGAAATAAAGCAAGAAGCCATACCTATGGGTCCATGGAGAGATTACAGAGGAAATGTTTATTTTACATTATCGTAATTATAATAAGAAGAATTCTGTACATTTATATAGAACTTTTCTCACTACTCAAAGCACTTTACATAGTGAGTGGGGAGCCAATTCAGCCACCACTAATGTACACCATTCACCGGGATGATACGATGGCAGCCATTTTTGTGTCAGTATGCTCCCCACACATGAGCTATTAGGTGGTGAATGGGTGGGGGATAGTTAGCCAATTAGAGACAGAGGGTGACTAGGGGGGCAGAATGATGGCAATTTAGCCTGGATATCGAGATACACCCTTCTCTTTACGAAGGATGCTCAGGTATCTTTTACAACCACTGAGAGTCAGGACCTCAGCTTTACATCTCATCTGAAGGACGTCGCTATTTTTACAGCACGGTGTCCCCATCACTGCATCGGGACATTGAGATCCACATTCAGACCACAGGGTAAGCGCCCCCTGCTGGCCTCGCCAACACCTCCTCCAGTAGCAATCCAAGCTTTTCCTCAAATAATAATAATAGTAATAATACACTTCCATCCATGTACTGGCCGAGCCTGAACATGTTTAGCTTCAGGTGGGTGACCTCTTCTAAAGTGCATGTGGTGTGGCATGTTTATCTCTCACTCTCTATTGTATGAGTGTCTAATTTTAATATTAAAAAAAGATGGAAAAGAAAAATAAAAAATAAGAAAGAAAAATTATACTAGTATTAAGGTCTACATTTGTATAAGGCTCTGAGAAGCATATTTTGGCTAAACCATGACATTAAAAAATGCAAAACAGCACGTCCCAAAAAACAAAGTCCAGCAATTAAAAATATATTTAGCATGAATATAACTGAGTGCAGTCAGTACTTTAAAACCTGTTTTAAAACAAATTAGGTTACCACTGTAAAACTGTCAAGAGCAGACTGTGCATAAATATACGAGGAAACGATTTTACAAGAACAGGCCATTCAGCCTAACAAGCTCGACAATCCTGCACAGCTCATTTCTCCAAAATGACATCAAGTCGAGTTCTGAAGGTCCCTAAGGTCTTACTGTCTACTGCACTATGTTTTATACTGAAAGATGTGTGAATACACTAAAACAAAAACAGGTAATGTAATGCAAAACAACATGCTGAAGGCAACAAACAGTCACCATCAGAATAAGGAAACAGACAAGTGGCAATGCACTGAATGGCTTACTTTTGTCAAAAAGATTACTGCCTTTTTGAAAATTGCAAAAAGAAAATCAGAAAAGTAAAATGGTCGATGATAGGGCAATCGGTGGCACTATGATGGAGCCTTGAGTTAGTGATTGAAAAGAATTTGTGACCTGGGATAGTAATCATTATCAACTATTTGTCTGTTGCTGCTCAATTTGAGGCTCAAGGATGCTGATACAGATATGAGCAACTAAGGGACTAAAACTGAGCCTTTTCACCATCAGAATAAACGTCATGGTTGAACACTTCACCTTATTAAAAACACACCATCCATCTCCACTGTGAAGCATGATGTTGGCAGCTTCATGTTGTTGACATGCTTCTCTGCAGCAGGCATGAAAGGTTTATCGGGGTAGAGGGCAAAATAAAAGCAGCAAAGCTCCTGGATAAGAAACCTGCACCTGGGGAGAAGTTCTGCTTTTCAGTGAGTCAACGATCCCCAAGCATAAAACCAAAGTGATACAGGAATGGTATAAGGGTAATAACATTAATGTGTGTCTTGTGGTGCAGGAAGAACCGCCTGCAACTTAACATCAGCAAGACAAAAGAGCTGGTGGTGGGCTTCTGGCATGATAAGGAGTATCTGAAACCATTCATTATCTATGGGGAGGACTGTTCTGCCCACGCTTTGCTCCCCCAGTCCTCTCACTGAAGAGGTGACCCGGCCTGACATGGACCCTGGCCGTCTATGACTATATATATATATATATATATATATATATATATATATATATATATATATATATATATATATATATATATATATATATAATATTGTAGATGCCACACGGGCTGGACAGACATCCCGGCCAGAAGAGGAAGCTGACCTGGAAGGAAGAGATGGACAGACAGCACCTATAGAAGTAGAGAGATCACTAGGGAACTGTTATTCCCCCAGCACGCTAAATAGCAGCAGTCCCGGATATCCCCACCCAGTGGGAAGCCAGCAGGGCATGCCAGGAAATATAGTTGTCATGGAGTGCTACAAGAGGGCATTCCAGGGAAACAAGCTCCCTACTCTAATAATGGATTTCTATGTGACCCGGAAGTACTTCCATCGGACAATCACCCTGGCACCGGAAGTACTCCCAGGTCTTTAATAAAAGGGACCACACTCCCTTATTCAGGCGAGTCAGATCTGGGTGATCAAGAGGCAAGACTTGACTGGAGGAGGGATGCGTGGTGGTGAGAGAATTATTGTAGAAAGGGAGACACCAGTGTTTTGTGCATATGTTACACTTTTTTGGAGGTATTTAAAATAAAACCTTCGCTTATTTTGATAAAGGACTGTGTTTTTGTGATCGTGTTGAGGTTTGGGCAGGCTGATGCCTGAGTGCCCATCATAATATATATATATATATATATATATATATATATATATATATATATATATATATATATATATATATATACTGTATATATACATATATATATATAGAGAGAGAGAGGTATGTCATTTTTTCATTTAATGTGGAAGCCCATTTTTATGGAACCCGGTTCAGCTGCACCATTTGCAGTTTTGCACCATATGGTCCATGGTAAAGCTAACAGTGGAAAATTTCTGTTGTGCCCCCTTTTTCTTGTTGCCCTAAGCATGTGCTTATTTTGCTTAATGATGAATCCAGCCCTGTTCAGAACATTAAGAAGGTCAACATGAGAAGATCTTGCCTATGTAAAAGGTCAGCATAATGGAGTGTTTCTTATTACTTTAATCTGAAAACCACCAAATGATAAGCAGGTTAAAAACATGGCAGAGGCCTCTTAAAGAAAGGGTGAGTATTCCGTATTTAAAATGAATGTTATACAGTGTTGGTGCTCAGTTTTGTACTTCTGAGCTGCACTCACTTCAAAAAATTACATAAATCAAATAAAAAATGGCCATTTGTTTACATACCGAAGTATAGCTAACAATCTGCTACATTTGCCTCCACTTTTGTGATCAGAATCGTTTTTCCATCAGACATTCTTATGTATTTTTTGTGAAAATAGTAAATATGCATTTTTTGCATGAATTATGTAGATGATTTTTTTTTAGGCTGCAGGAATTGCTGCATTTAAAGTATTGTACAGCTTTGAATAGGTAACTAAAGGGATTGGCACAGTTTAAAGCCCAGTGCTTGGTACCGTACAATAGAGGATGGAATTTGTAAAAAAAAAACTTATTTATAAAAATAGACAAAAGCTTACCTCTGACTATTCAGCTCAGTACGGTTTGTATAATGCTATTCACAATAGGTTGGCTCAGAATGCTACAGATATTATCAGTTTACATAATATTCCTAATAATCATAATAGATCACACCATCATTCATTGTAAAAGTATCCTCTTTTCTCTGTATACATTTCCTGGTGAATCAAATAAAAGAACTGGTGTGCTTATTCTTAAATAAAACACACATAAGGGATGGTCACAAATGAGAGAAAAGAAAATACATCATCAACAAAAGAAAGGTCATTATCTGCTCGTCCACAGGGTCATCTTCTACTGGCCTGATCCTTGATCTGTCTAGTGAACTCCTTACAAAACATCAACCTAAAGAACTCTTTTTTTTCCATCTCCTATCACTCTCTTGCTTCTTCCAGACTTTTCCGCCATCAAGTTTTTGCTGCAACATTCATCTTGTTGCCACATTCAAAGAACCTTGGCCTAGCCATGTGGCTTTAAGCCCCTCAAGAAGTTACTTTTGAACTAAATATTTTAGGGTCAGTGGTCCCTGCCTCATCCACAAAATGCTGATCTCTGGACATTTCCTAGTGCTGTTATGTCCTTTTTGTAGACTGGAGTCCAAATTTGTACACAGGACTCCAGATGAGGCCTCACCAGTGTGTTATAAAGCTTCAGCATAACCTCCTGTGACCTCATATTCTATTAGCCTTCTTAATGGCTCCTGAACACTGTCTGGCAGTTGTTAATGTTGAGTCTACTATGACTCCTAAATCCTTCTCACTTTTGATTTTCATTGTGTATTCAAACCTAACATTTTTACTTCCTATGTGTAATACTTTACACTTAAATGTCATCTTCCACAAATCTGTCCAAGCCTGTATGCTGTCCAAGTCCCTCTATAATGATTAATTTGATTCCAGGTTATGTGCCAATCCACCAGCCTTGGTATCATCTGCAAACTTAACTAGTTTTTTATTTATATTCCTATCCAAATCATTTATCTATGTTAAAAATAACAGCACCCTAACATCACCTAATTCTAATTAGGTTCCTCACACCATCGCCCTCTGCTACCACTATGTAAGCCTATTCTGCCCCCATCAACACACCACACCCTGAACTCCCACATCTTTTAGTTTGATGCAAAACCTCTTATGTGGCATCTCATCAAATGCTTTCTGAAAGTCAAGATAAATAATATCATAAGCTCCACTTTGATCGTTGCTTCCTCATAGATTTCCAGCATGTTAGTAAAACATGACCTCCTCGTCTGAAATCATTCTGACAGACAGCTGCTTTCTTTATATATATAATATACTAGAATGACCAAAGGAGCAGACATCCACAGGACGCTGCCTCCCCCGGAGCGCTATTTGGCATCTTCTCTGGGTTGCAGTGGCACCTCGGATTCCCGCAGGGCTCCACGGTAGTTGTAGTTTGACACAGCACTGTTGGGTTCCGTGTGGGATTCTGCAGAGCCCTACTTTGGGATTCCACCACACCTGGGAGTACGTCCAGATAACGCTGATGAGCCACTTGAAGTGCTCCCAGGTGCAGCATAAAAGGAGCTGCCTCACTTAATTTAGAGCCAGAGTCGGGAGGGAGAGAGAGAGGGGAAAAGGAAGCCTGCCAGAGGAGGAGTGGTGGTGAAAGGAGAAAGAAAGTGTGAAGATGCAACTCCCTTCAACACAATGTAGGTATATAAAAAGGCCTTATCAGCTTCATGCAGGACAATTTCTAATTCCTCCCAGAGCTTTCCTAATGAGTATAATTAACTGTGCCTTCTCCATCCGCGGTATTATAAATTAAACTTTAAGAAATGGCACATACCTGAATCTTTTCTGGTGCTCATGAGGGGGTGTGGGACATTGCCGTTGTGATGTGTCTTGGAAGGATTTTAGATGGTATTGATGGCATCTCTCCTCGGCGGGCTTTCTGGGAGTTGAATCGGCAGCCGATTGTCTGTGTCCTCGGGAGGTGCTTTCTTGCAGCCGAGGGCTTCAAGGCAGCAAGACAGAGCACAGCAATGGGTCTTTGAAGGCTATATTTGTTTTTGGATGGTTTTTGTATTGTTGCTTTTGTTGTTCGCTGAGGAGGACCAGTGTGGGTGTCGGGAGTTGAGCGTGTGCACGTGGATAAGCTCCCAGGTGTAAAGATGCACAAGACGTGACAGGGGAAAGGTGTCCAGGTCCCTTGTCAGCTGATTGCTGGGAGAACTTATAAAAGCCTATTGGGGAAGTGGAAAGGGGAGGCTGCGTGAGCAGGAGGACGTATGGTGTTGCTTGAGAACAGGAATCGGTTAATAATATGAATCTGTATTTAAGAGATGGACCCTGAGGGAACAATTGTATGGGTGATATTTTTTTTTTATTTCTTTACTTTTTTGCAATGCACAACTTTTGTGAGTGTTTTTGCCATTTATTTTTCAAATTACATTTCTGTGTCAGCATCTCTAACTGTTCCACTGACCTCGGTCCCTCTATCAAGGACTTGTGGTCTGCCAGTTTTATCTGTTAAGGACCTGAGTACCTGACAGAAAGAAAGAAAGAAAGAAAGTGCCGGTTTACTGTGCTTTGGACTGTTATTGTACTGTGCTGCTGTGGGGAGCGAGGGAAAAGCACCTCTCCACCTGGAAATGAAATGTGTGTTGTAGAGCCTAGAGTCTGTCTGTGTCAGAGGTGGGCGGCTGGTGCACCCCCTGGTGGTCACGCTATGCTGAGTGTTCAGTCAAACTCCTGTTCTTGCCACGTGTTGCTCAATCTTATCCTTTATTATTCCTGCCATTAATTTACCTGTAATGCATGTTAAGCTTACTGGCTTATAGTTATTTGCTTCTGCTTGATCATATTTTTTATATATTTACAGTTATCTATCTGTTATGGGGTAAACTACATTACTGGCAATTTGATTTTAATTTTGAGTTTATATTTCTGCTCATTAAGCAGATTGAATTTCCTTGTTATAATTATTATTGGTTTGGTTGAGGGTTTCTGTTTCGGTTTATCTTTTTCACTTTCAACATCAGCACCAACATGGTCTTCAGTTGTTGTAGTCCATACGAGACAACATTGGAGAAGTGGTGCCATCTGAAATGACAATCTGTACTGTAAACCAATATTGAATTTGGATGTGACTCTTCTGGTTGATGTTCATCTGTTGAATTGATTGTGTGATTTTCAGCATTCTCTTTTGGCCCCTGTGATCCAGAAGCTGTTTTTATCCACAGGGTCAACTATCATTTGTAGTTTATTAATTTTTGCACCCTTCCTTCACAGTAAACCCTTGAAATGGTTGTGCATGAAATTTCCATGATGACAGCTGTTTGGGATATGCTGGAACCAACACACCTAGCACTACCTGTCATGCTAAGGTCAAAGTCATTAGGATCACTTGCTCTGCCCATTCCAATGATCAGTAAAACACTACTTGATCCTAGAAGTTCTGGTTTATTAGATTTTCACAACACACCACTAAATCATGTTGGGTGAAATGTTTGAATAATAATAATAATAATAATAATAATTCATTACATTAATATAGCGTTTGAATGTAGAATTTGTGTGGAAGTGAGAAGTGACCCTAAGAAACTGGAAATTGAGTGTAAGTCTCAATATTATTTTGGAAGCAATAGGACAATAAACTATGAGAGACTGGTACCCCATCTAAGGTTTTCTATTTTGTGACCAATTATTGCTATTTTTTGTTTTATTATAATTGTTATTATATTTGCTTATCACACTAATTTGCCAGCAGGTGTTGTGGTGTCCATGTCCCAAGTAGGGGCCTGGGGTTTTACAAAGCACTTTACGAAAAATGTTCTAATGAGTGCAATCCACAACAAATTTTTAGCTGTATGGTGTCTTGGCACCTCCAGCAGATTCTTTGCAAATTCTTTCTTGATGATACTTAGAGCCCTGGCCACCACAGACACAACTCTAGTCTTGGTCCTCCAGATCCTGCTGATCTCAGGCTCCAGATCTTTATACAGGGTGAGACAGAAAAACAGGAACTTTTGAAAAATCCAATTAAAAATAGAAGAAATCCAACAAAAAAAATTTATTGACAGCAATTGAACCACTACAACTTGCCTTTTAAGAGACAGTAATCCAAATTATCAACATCTGAAAATTACGTCCTGTAGATGGCATCCTTCTGTACGTATGCATTCTTCCAATCTGCTGTTGAGGTTCCCCATTGATCGCTGCAACATCTCAGCTGGGATACCACGAATTTCATCTTGAATTCTTTGTTTCAATTCATTCAGTGTCTTTGGTGAGTCGTGTAGACCTGACTCTTAAGGTAGCCCCACAAGAGAAAATCACAAACGGACAAATCCGGTGATCTTGAGGGCCAGGGAATGTCACCGAATCTTGAGATGACACGGTTACCGAACAATTCTCGCACAGCTGCCATTGATTGCCTTGCGATTGATTACTAAATTACTAAATGGCGAGATTGTTTACAGCTCAAGGTCCCTGCTCCGCAGTGCTGCCAACTGTACATGGCTGCCACTACGCATTTCAAAAGTTCCCGTTTTTCTGTGTCACCCTGTATTTGCTTTGCATTTAAGATGCTTTGAGTAAGATGTTATCATCATCTATATCAATCAGCAGGCATTGCTTCTCCCTGTTGAGATGGACCACTCTATCTTGAAGTAGTACGATAAATTTCTACTGCCATGTCCCACATGATTTTAGAATCTCTAATGTTGACAACAGGCCCCCAGCATATTCTAAGATCCATTTCTCATTTTTCCACCTAGTATACCACAGATTGACCAGTGTAGAAACCTGGAAACCTTGTTGTTCTGGTTTATGCATTCAGTAGAGCCCAGCATTGTACATACAATGATGTTTGAACATCTCCCCAGCCTTACTGCACATTCTGGACTTGATCACAACCTACTGCTTCAAGATGTTCCATTGGTGGTACCTGGTATTGAGTGCCTGGTCCTGAGCTCCAATCAGTAGGTTTCTGTCTTCCCTTCAGCCCAGAGCTGTTCAGCCATATCACACTTGCACTTTTGTCCAAAACTTGCCTGTCAAAGCTACAGTACTATTATCTGTACAGTGGATTTTTTCTGGGTTTTAATGATAATCTTGAATCTCTGCTTTGTTGCAGAATGGTCTATGGATTGCAGTGGCAAGTAATTGTTCTTGATTTCCTTTGCTATTTCTTTGAGGAAGTATTTTGCTCTGTTGACCTCATACGTCTTCACAAGATTTGTAAACTTATCTCTGACAAACTTGATGGTACCATTGTGTGCAGACATGAGTTTGATGAGTCTGCAGCCACTATTCCAACTCTTGATGCAAAGGAGCGTTTACCTGACAAGCCCCAATATATATATATATATATATATATATGTCATGCATGTGCGAGTAGGGGGCGCGTCGGACCTAAATGGTAGCGTAAAGTCGTATGCCAGAAGGGAATGGCGGGTACTAACCTTTCTCTCTTTATATTCTGCAGAAAGAAAGACGCACCACCGCCACTCACTAACCATGCATCGCCACTTCCGCCCTTCCTCTGTCAACTCCTGATGACGTCAGCAATCCCAACATCCATCTCGGCTCCTTCCCAGCATACCTCTCTCTCTACTTTCGGTCCCTCTTCATAAATATTCCCCACTCCGCCATTTTGACTGTCATCTGTATGGTGCAATTGTGTACTGTTTTGACACACGTTATTATTGCAAAAATCATTTTTCTACAGTATACGTGGCGGAAACCCCAAACCTCTATGATCGTCTTTATTTTCACTATATATATATATATATATATATATATATATATATATATATATATATATATATATATATATATATATATATATATATATGTATAGAATGTGCACTGCGAAGCAAAACATTTCGTGCAGAAAGTATGTTACCCTAAAATTATTCTCTCACATCTGTGATCCACTGATCTGCTGCTTATCCGTGATGAGGTGGACACATTGAAAATGCCACCTCTCTCAATATTTACACTTTATAAATAATAGCACGTCTGGTGTTAATTAAAGAACTAAAATGCTTGGAGCAGAAATGTGAGAAAAAGCAGACAAATGTCGGGCAAAATCATCACCTCCATGGGAACTGAAGAACGGGAGACTAGTTTGGCAGTCCATGAACGGTACACCTTCTTTTAAGTTAAAGGCTTGATTTCATTCTACTTGTAAACTGATTTGCATTCATTTGTCTGTTTTTATTACTTTATGTTTTCTTTTTGTCTCGTAAGACACAGGGGAGTATGGGATGATAAATGGAATAAACTCAGTGTCTTTTTCTTCTGCTATAAAAATGCTGGACACTATGGCTTCTTATATTGTAAATTATAATCAACAATTTCCTGACCGTGCTCTGTTTTATGGACTGTAAAATCAAAAATGTTTCCTAATTCTACCTTAGGTGTTTGTGGATTGGGTGGATAGAAAAAGACTTTTCCATTTTAAGGAGGAATGTCCCTATTCCATTTCCTTGAAAAGCTCTAATAAAATAACAGTAAAAAGCTTGTCAGCCTCTATTCTCATCAAACGTCTGTAATTCTAAATTGCTCCAGACAGGACAATTTTTTTTCTTGTATATTTCCATTTAACACATCAAGAACTTTATTGCACTTAATATCATAAAATGAAGTTTGCCTTCTACCGATATGTTGCCATTGCAATATTACCATAAAGTATTTAAAAAGAGGGTGCAGTCAGGATTCCCATCTGCAAAGCCACAGAAACTACCAAAAGCTTGTAGTGAGATTAACTGCAGACTTTAAATTGGACTGATGTGATAAATCGTGTGGATAAATTGGTGAGGACTGACGTCAGGATGGGTAACTGATCTAAAAAGTCTCCTCCACTCCACCCCAGATGAATAGCAAATCAAATGACTAAAGTCGAAAGTGACTTCACTTAAATCGAAATGGATATTTATTCCACTTTTGTGTTTTCCTACATGTTGGACTCACTGGAGGAAGTGGGAAGTGGTAGAAGAGAGGTCTCTCACAATGCTGCTGACTATCCTGGACAACGACAGCGACACTCATGCCTTGTGTGAGGTTTTGGCTAAACAGAGGAGTGCTTTCAGTAATTGAGTGAGAAAACTGTGCTGCTCTGTGAGGTCGTTTCTACCCTCAGCCACCGGGCTTTATAATGAGTCACCCCTTGGCCGAGGTGGCCTTGTTCCCTGTGTGCTGAATGGTAACAAGGTGGACAAGCAAAGATCTTAACAGACGATGACGCCATTTGCAATATACTGTGACGACAACTGACAACTGACTATGTAATTATTACTTTTAAGTATGTGAAATTCTAAACACTTTACATTTACAAAATATCTACACTTTGTTAATCTACTTTCGGACAGTTCATGTGAAATGTGTTTGTTATCAGTACCTTAATAGCATAGCTATGAATAGTATAATTTTTGTTATATGTAGATGTGGACAAATTAATTGATACACCATCACAAAAAAAGTTGTCTCTGAAATAACTTGAACCTGACAAAATTATCATTGTTTATTCCATATTTAACAAAAATATGGAATAAAAGAATATTTCAAATAACACAAAATGAAAATGGCATGGACAAAAATGATGAAACCCTTCACCTAATATTTTGCTTCACGCTTAGAGTTTGTAATCACTGCACACAAGTGATTTCTGGAGCTCCCCATGAGACTGCACCTGTCCACAGGTCGTTCGGACCACTCGTCCTGAGCAAACCGCTCCAGCTGTGTCAGGTTTGAAGGGGATCTTCTCCAGATAGCATTTTTCAGTTCTTTCCAGAGATGTTCAATGGAAATTCAAATCAGGGCTCACCTGTTGGAGGATCCATGACCTACAATTGAGATGGAGTTTTCTGACACTGGGCAGTATGGTTTGTTCCAGATTGTCTTGATAGTCTTGAGGTTTAATTGTTCCTTTCACAGACTCAAGGAATTCTGTGCCAGATGCAGCCAAGCAGCTCCAAAACATAAGCGAGCCTCCTGCATGTTTCACCATAGGTATGGTGTTCTTTTCTTTAAAAGCTTCACTTTTTTGTCTATGGACATAGAGCAGATGTGACTTAAGTTTTGTCTCATCTATCCAAATAAGCATTGTGGTTTGTCAATATGCATTTTAGAAAATTCCAGTCTGGCTTTTTTATGTTTCTCTCTCTCTCTCTCTCTCTCTCACGTGCCCTTGTTCAAGTCTTTCCCACCAGTGTCTTTCCTTTTACAGTACAGTACACTTTTTCAAAGAGCTGCCTGCCCACCTGAGTTCATCTGGCCTTAATCAGCCCTCATTAACAAGTTGTCTTTAACACATATGGCAATTTACATATCTAATTAAGGGTGTTAGCACATTTATTAGAATGGCAGCGTGTTAATAACTGTTTACCGTGAATTTAGGTATGAACTCCAAAGCAGTAGGTGTGGAAGACAGTGCAGATGAGGATCATTCGAGACAAGCCAATGAAGGCTGAACATCCTTCTTTAATTGTATTAATTTCTTGTGAATATGTAGAATCTGGCCAGTCTGTTTAGCTGGAATCAGACAGTGTCTTTTCTCTACAGTAGAGGAGTTTCTAGAGGTCTTAAAGATTTTTCTGCAATGTTCTAATTCAACTAAACAGCAGACGCTTGTTTATTTTAAACAACATTTTAATGCTTACAACTCTATTTTAATTCATGCAGGTCTAAACAAGGCTGAAAACTTCAAAAGTAATGCATACAATGTGGGCACGAACAGCCGCCAACACAGACAGGCAGACACAAGTTTGTCACACAAGTCAAGTGAAGTCAAGTTGAGGAGCAGGCACTGGTACAGCGCGTTGTTGAACCCACCACATGACAAAACAGCTCGGGATCCCAGTTGGCAACCCCCCAGGCAGACACGCGGTCCAATCCCACCCTCTAGAAATGACGTTACGTGGGCGACCCCTTGGCCTGGTCAAGCCACTTGGGTCCCCAACAATGAGGATCCTGTGAGTCGGATCTTCCTCAGGGAAAGGTATCACATGGTCGTAGTGCCGTAACTGATGCTCCCTCACAATGCAGGAAATGTGCCTCATTTGGGACTCCATGAACAACCTCTCATTCAACACAAAGTCAAACCAATGTTACCCAAGGATTTTCTGGAGAGACACAGTACCAAAGGAGTCCAGTCTTCATCTCAGGTCACTGGATAGCGTCCATGTCTCACAACCATATAGTAAGACAGGAAGCACCAGGACTCTAAAGACTTAGACCTTCGTCCTTTTGCAGAGATACAAGGAGAGTCACCAGAGACATGAATGCCAAGGTAAGTAAACATCTCGATGAGGTCGACACTCTCTCCGCAGACAGACACACTGCTGATGGCTGTGCCCAAGAGATCATTAAAGGCCTGGCTCTTTGTTTTTATCAGGAGACTCGCAAGCCCAGACACTCAGATTTCTCCTTCAGTCTCTCGAGCGCACCGATTAGAGCCTCCATTGACTCTGGGAAGATCACAGCATCGCCAGCAAAGTCAAGATCCATGAATCTTTCTTCACCAACACAGCCACTGGACCCCATGACCTTGCCCAACACCCAGTCCATACAAGCATTGAACAGGGTAGGAGCAGAACACACCCCTGACGAACCCTAGAATCAACTGGGAAAAACAACGATGTTCTGCCTCCATTCTGCTCAGCACTCACAGTACCAATGTACAGGATGTTCATGATACCCAGCAACCTCGAGGGGATCCTCCAAATCCTCAGGATGTCCCATAACACATGATTTATTTACAACCGAGAGGCCTTTCTTTCTGACCACTGTACAGTCCCAAAACACCACAACATAATAAAGCACAGTCCTTTAGACTCTTCCTTCTCTCTTTTCTCGTTTTTTTCTTCTGCCTCCACTCCTCTCCCGGGAAGCTTCTTCCACCTCCTCCCGACTCTGGCTTCCCGAATGGAGTGCGGCGGCTCCTTTTATTCAGGTCCTGGGAGTGTTCCAGATGTTTCATCAGTATTACCTGGAATCACTCCCAGGTGTGGTGGGAAGTCCTCTATAGGGTTCTGTAGGTCCCCCCTGGCAGCCTTCACGAAACCCAGCAGGTCTGCACCACACTTCAGCTCCCAGCATGCCCTGTGGGAATCCGTGGTGCCACAGCCGCCCAGGAGGGGTGACCTCTAGTGTCCCAAGGGAGTTACTGCCTCATTGATGCTCTCCCCGAAGGTCCTTCCATTCTGCTGGTGTCCCAGCCAGATCACCGTCACAACAAGTATACTAGTAGGCCTATGCCCATCACTGTTGTCATTGGCCCATCCTGTTTTACAGCCTGGCTTTCTTTTTTTTCTTTTTTACAAATGAAAGTTACTGAATAATGCATTTTTAAATATGTCTCACTTACTTAGAATATTGTAGCATTGGCCGGGAGGATGGACAGGTGATTGATGGCAGGGTGTTCACAGATATGCTGGGCTCTGTGCTCCCCCTTGAACTTTCTCATTACACCTTACAAGTCTGATTAAGTCAAAGAGGGCAGGTGGAGACTCCTAAGGCATTTATAAAATACAGCCTCACAGATGATAAAGGGAGGACAAAGAAAGGGGACACCACACTAGACACTGGATGACGATCAGGGAGCATTGTGAAAGTGGAACAGCCTGTGTAGTGAAACGATTGCCATTTTTACATAGTGTCTTATGTTGCTTTTATGGCTAAGAATGATTCTGCTAGAAGACTTCTGTGACTTATATGTTAAATCTGGGCTTAACTCCCATTTGGTGTGAGTCTCGGTTGTTCCATCTTGGCGCTCACTACAATATTAGTTTAGTATAACAATACTTAGCAAAATTTCCAATGTTACTTTATTGCTTTAAGAGTCAATTAAACTCTTTAAAAGTATTTGGAAACCATATATATAGGTGGTGAATTTACCATATACATCCACCTAAAAAGCTTTAGAAAATCACATTGACTTTTATTTTTTACCACTCACAACCATTAAAATACGTGACATTGACAGATGACTACCAGCTAGTAACCTACTGAATTTACTAGTTTTCTTGGTAGGAAAAATGAACAGCCACAACATTAATCCCAAAGGTAAAGTGAATCATATTGATGATCTCATTACAATGGCAACCGTCAAGAGGTGGGAGATATTAGTCAGCAAGTGAATGGTCAGTCCTTGAAAGTGATGTGTTCAAAGCAGGAAAAATGGGCAAAAGTAAGGATCTGAGAGACTTTGACAAGGGCCAAATTGTGATGGCCTGATGACTGAATCAGAGTGTCTTCAAAACAGCAGGTATTGTGGGGTGTTCCCAGTATGCAGCGGTTAGTGCCTACCCAAAGTGGTCCAAGAAACGACAACCAGCAAACCAGTGACATGACAGTGCACCCAAAGCTCATTGATGTGCTTGGGGAGAAAAGGCTAGCTCGTGCAGTAGAGCTACTGCTGCACAAATTGCCAAAATGCTGGCCATTAGAGAAAGGTGCGTATGGGACTATGTAGGCACAGGCTGGGTAGAGTCCCCATGTTTACTCCTGTCCACCTCCGAAATCCCTAAAATTGGCATGTGAGTGTCAGAACTGGACCGTGGAGCAATGGAAGATGGTGGCCTGGTGTGGTGAATCATGTTTTCTTTTAGACCATGTGGATGGCCAGGTGCATGTGAATTTTTAAAATGGGGAAAAGATGGCAAGAGGATGCACTGTAGGAAAAAGACAGTGTGGAGTTCTGGGCATTGTTCTGCTTAGGTTCTGCCATTCATGTAGATGTTACTTGACACATACCACCTACCTAAAGATTGTTGCAGACCACATACACCCCTTAATGGCAGTGGTATTGCCTGATGGCAGTGGTCTCTTTCAGCAAGGTAATACACCCTGCCACGCTGAAAAAATTGTTCAGGAATGGTTTGAGGAACATGACAAAGACCTCAAGGTGTTGATTTGGCTTCCAGATTCCCCAGATCTCAATCTGCTTGATCATCTGTGGGATAAGCTGGAAACACACAATTCCAAAGAACTCAATTTGCTGACATGGCTTCCAAATTCCCCAGATCTCAATCTTATCAATCATCTATGGGATATGCTGAAAAAATAAGTCTGACCCATAGAAGTCCCATCTCGCAATTTTTAGGACTTCTGTAATCTGCTGCTAAGTCTATGTGTCACATACCACAGGACACCTTTAGTTGTCTTGTGAAGTCTGTGCCTTGATGCATGTGGTTTTAATGTTGTGGCTGATCAGTCGGTGTAAACAATGCCTCAACAAAAAGCCATTGTAGATTTTATTAACAGAAGGAAAATAAACAGAACTTCACGACTGATTTTGGCACTGAAAATTTCAATGATACCCCAATGGCAAGTGAAAATGCAGACACTAGCTCTGCTAACTTTAGTGATTGTTTAGTGCCAACATGATTTGTGAGTGTGCTGGAATGTCTGTAACCACTCCAATGCCAAATACTGAAGGATCAGCCAAGGTTACAAATTTGTGTGATATTCATAAACCACCAATCCCAAAGTATCCAGCTTCTGTAATAGTCGTCAAATCTTGCAGATTTGTGATTGATTAATACAACAGATAACAGGACGTGACCGGAATGTGTCGTATCTTGCAAACTGATGCAGCCATTTTAGTGATAATTGAGGACAAATTCACTCATAGATTCAAAGACTAGAAACACACATTATCAGGCGAGCTTACAAAAATATAACACATACAGTATACGTCACAGAGCAGCACTTTGTAAATACACATAACCTTTCCCAGAAATGCTAATCAGTCTTTTTGCTGTGATTTAATGTTACAGTTCAAAATTCAAAGTCAAAAGTCAAGTCAAAGTGAACTTTATTGTCATCTCAACCATATACAGATAGACAAAATTGCGAAGCTCAGGGTCCACAATGTAACAACATGAAGTTTAAATAAAACATTAAAAATTAAAAATAAATTAAGATTAGAATTAATATAAAAAATGAAAATTAAAACACAAGCAAGACAAGACATTGTGCCAAGACAAAGAAGTAGCAGCAATATTGACATGCAGTAAGCGATATGAACATTGATGCAATGTATGGTATTATGCAATCTAGATACATAATATAGTAAATAAATATGTAATATAATAAATAAGTAATAAATAATAGATATAGATAATACAGCATAGTGTGAGGTAGTACAGAAATGGCAGCATGACTCAGTGTATGATAATAGTTGTTTAGGACATGTGTAAACAATGACAGGTCAGAATTATCACAGATTTTTGGCCATTTGTGCCTTGTGATAGGTTAATTTCTCATACGTATCATCAAAAGAAGTCAGCATTTTTAAGTGGATTTAAATTAGTGTTAGTAAAAACACATTCAATTAGATAAGCAAGAAAAAAACACATTTGCAAAACAAAAGACGCTGATGGAGTGGTGCAAAGGAATTTAAGGTGGCCTGGGATTACAAGTTTTTTCGTAGGCTTCAGGGATTCTAGTGTTAACAATATACATTCACTCAAATCAAAACTCAAAACTTTCCTGCTGAAAAGGACGCGTGATACCTAAAGATTGTTGCAGACCACATACACCCCATAATGGCAGCGGTATTGCCTGATGGCAGTGGTCTCTTTCAGCAAGGTAATACACCCTGCCACGCTGCAAAAATTGTTCGAGAATGGTTTGAGGAACATGACAAAGACCTCCAGGTGTTGATTTGGCCTCCAGATTCCCCAGATCTCAATCTGCTTGATCATCTGTGGGATAAGATGGAAAAACACAATTCCAAAGAACTCAATTTGCTGACATGGCTTCCAAATTCCCAAGATCTCAATCTTTTCCTCAAAACATTTATGTTGGTATGACTGGACTTGTTTATGTCATCTCACAGTCAGATCTAAACAGTAGCGTGGAGAGTGGCTCGCGTACTGATGCGTCTATAGCTGCAGGTGGACACTACCATCGCACTTTACGTAACTGATCTTTTCCTGAATATGGAGTCGCATTACACATGTACTTTGTCATCATGCCTATGCCGATCAAACACAGGAAGCTCAGCAGTCTACTTTGACTTTACACTGTAGGAAGATAAGTAAATAAATATAGGTATACAACATTCAATTTGGCTTTTATATAAGTAACATAGCAACTATTTTTTATATAAAGACCATCAAAAAACATAATCACAAACAGAACTTTGCACGATACCTTGGCAAGCTCTGTAATGCGCTGTTTCGTTGAAGGACATGCATGAGCAGATTGACTGGCAGGACCACACCCAACCTGTTGCTGCATCCAAACGGTGCCATCTTTCGCTTTTACGCCTGGTGCAGCTGCGTTGTTCTTATATGTGAGTGGACGTTTCTTAAAGGAAGGCTTCTGTTCTCTTTCTCCTACGTAAAACCCTCATCCTCATCTGAGTTCACCTTTGTTATAGCACGTCTTTGTTTGAAAACAGCAGTGTCAGATCGGGGTGAGCGTGAACGTGAGTGAGAGAATAAAACTGAATTTAACAAAAAATTGCTAACTTTTACAAGAACCATAAATTTACACTGGCTGTTACAGACTCAAATGAAATGGATATTTTTATTATATAATATTAACAATAAGAGCAGGTCACTACTCAAAATGGTAAATCTAGGAAGCACCTGGACCTGCAACCTCTCAATTATGAGTCAGCAGTTGCTGCTTGCATCAACCAAGTGATTGTATCAGTGACTTACCCTAATCTATCTATCTATCTATCTATCTATCTATCTATCTATCTCTCTCTATCTATCTATCTAATCTGATTTCTTTTTCTTCAGTTATATTCTTGAATAACAGTGCACTTGTTCTGTTATATTTGCACCTTTTGTGAAAGTATTTATTTGATATTTGGACTTCAGATCTTATACACTTCATGTCAAAATTTTTATTGTTAGTACTAAAACATGAAAGAAGCTTCTGTTTTACCTATGTGTTCAACATTTCTTGCCTAGCATCTCCTGCCATCTTACATTTACACAGATCGTTGTAGACATGGAACACACATGAAATGCATGTGTTCCAAATAACGATATATTATTTACCATATACAACTCCAGACGCCTCACACTCAGATAAACAGACTTGAGCTCTGTGAATTTTGTGACTGACCTCAGCTCCATTGGGCGGGGGAATGGGATAGCAGGCTGCTTGCTGCTTGTGCTGATTGACACATTTGCAAAACAAAAGATGCTGATGGAGTGGTGCAAAGGAATTTAAGGTGGCCTGGGATTACAAGTTTTTTCGTAGGCTTCAGGGATTCTAGTGTTAACAAAGTACATTCACTCAAATCAAAAATCAAAACTTTCCTGCTGAAAAGGACCCATGAAACAACTCTGAGTGGCCTGACTGACTTTCTTGGAGATGATAACATCCTTTACTTCAATGCAGCTACTTCCCACTATTATTCTGTACGATTGTAATGATTGTGTCCTCTCTTCTGACATTTCGTCGGACTCACGGTCCCTCACACCTCCAACATAACTCCTTCACAAAATGAGTCTCCTTTCTTTTTTTTTTTTAAATCAATCTTGACCTCCACCTCAAGTGCCATCTCCTGGAAACAGCAACCCCTTAATTTCATGTGAATGCTTGCACAAGCGGCATCTGATTTTTATCTAATGCAGGGGTTTCCAACCTGAAGTGCCCAAACCCCCAGGGTGTGTGAAGTGGCATTTCACAGGGTGTGACAAA
This sequence comes from Polypterus senegalus, assembly GCF_016835505.1. NCBI lineage: Eukaryota > Metazoa > Chordata > Cladistia > Polypteriformes > Polypteridae > Polypterus > Polypterus senegalus. Next base: position 15,639,242 of record NC_053158.1, read on the forward strand.
GAGGAAGGCTGCGTTGCAATTTGCCAAAATGAAGTGAGGTGCGTTGTCTGACTTTATCATGGTGCAATCTGTGTCTTGCAGTGTGCTGTCATTTGTAGGTAATTTATGTGTTTGTGCTCCTGTGCTATGTGCATTGTGTGCAGTTGTCACTTGTGAGTGAACCACACCAATACGCGATCTTGCAGTTTACTTGCTGTGGGCGGAGCGATCGTAATGGCGAAATGCGGGTGTGAACATAAATCAAACATATTGAGGGGTATGGGGCATTGGGAATATTGGGAACCACTGTCCCTTAATAACAAAGCAAAAACAGGATTTAATCGTGGTGCAATCAGTGTCTGGATGTGTGGCGTCATTTGTATGTCACTTATTAGTTTGTGCTCCTGTTCTATGAATTGAAAAGAATCAAGCATTGATTGTCACCTGTGAATGAGCAGCAGGTCTTCAGGATGGACAAGCTGGTTGGGCTTGGGAAACTGGTAGGACAGGACAGGACAGTTGGTGATTGCTTGCTATAAATAGAGCGTTCCCTGTATGCCATCTGGCTATCCCCGGTATGGATACCCACAGGGCAGCATGGGTGTTGTGCTCCCATGGTGCTGCCCTGTCAGGTTTGTAGGGGGCCACCAGGAGGAGCTGTCAGATGTTGACTGCACAAGGATTGGTGTGGTCTGGAAGTGCTTCCAGGAGGTGACTGATTGAGCACCAGAGTACTTCTATGTGGGGTGTTGAAAGAAAGCCCTCCACTTGGCCCAGGGAGTCAGATTTGGGAGAGGAGCTGGAAAAGAAATAAAAAAGACTGGAAAGACTGAATTGTGTACTACTGAGGAAAAGACGCCTTGCAGAAGTACTATTTGAAAATAAAAATAACCTTTGGTTGAACATGGGACTGTCCTTGTGTACTTGTGTCTGGAGTTTGAGACTCAGTGGCACCCCCCTACCACCCACAATATAGTTTCATTTTTAATATGCAGAAATATCAGAAAAAAAATTGTTTGTATTATTTAGTATGTTAGAAAACATTGTCAAGTGTAAGACTTTTAATTTCAGTGGATGTGTTATAATCACACTATTGCAACAATTTCCACTAATTCCCAACTGAGAGTTCACACTGTGTGTTACAGTCTTTCGAAACACAGTAAACACTTTTAATTGGGTCTCCTGGGAGTGCTAAGGAATTAGTGATAATAGCAGGTGAAGTTTCTATAAATATAATATAAATGCAGACATTTTATAATCAATATGAATCATTACTGTGGGTAACTATGGATAAAGGCCAAGCTCAAATAGTTTTCTAAGAATAAAGGCTGCTGCGTGACGCATACCAAAACAGTAAAACTGAAATGATTTGCGAAGAGCATATCAGCATCCTCAATTCCAGCTGAGAATTTAGAAAAGATTGTGTGTGTGCATATTATTAATGCTGCCTGTCATTAAAGTAACTTTTATGGTGTTTTTAAGTGAAGACACAGAAATATTTGCGTATACTGTACAACACAAGACAAATGATGTGAAGTGCACTCAAATTTAACACACTCTACACACGTCACTTTTTATTTGATAAGTTGGATACACTTAATTCCAAATTAAGTAAAACTTTCATAGGTCAGGTCAGGTTGGGGAGCATGCATTAGTACAGTGCATTGCTGCACCCACCATACAACAAAATAGCTCAGGATCTTGGTTGGCAACACTTCAGGCAGACATACGGTCCAGTCCCACCATCCGGAAATGACGTGGGAATCCCGTTGGCCTGGTCCAGCCACTTGGGTCCTCAACAATGAGGATCCTATAAGCTGATCACACTCGAGGAATCGCACCACATGGCCGTAGTGCCGTAACAGACACTCCCTCACAATGCAGGTAATGTGTCTCATTTGGGAATCCGTGAGCAATCCCTCATTCGACACAAAATCAAACCAACGGTACCCAAGGATTTTCTGGAGAGATACAGTACTGAAGGAGTCCAGTCTTCGTCTCAGGTCACTGGATAGTGTCAATGTCTCGCAACCATATAGGAAAACAGGAAACACCAGGACTCTAAAGGCTTGGACCTTCTTCTGTTTGCATATATATCGGGAGTGCCACACTCCTTTCCAGCGACCTCATGACCCCCATGCTCTCCAAATCCGTCTACTGATTTCATAGGAAGAGACACAGGAGACATGAATGTCATTGCCAAGGTAAGTAAACCTCTCAACAAGGTCAACACTCTCTTCACAAACAAAAACATTGCTGATTGCTACTCCAAGAGGTCATTAAAAGCCTTTAAAAATCAATAAAAAAAAATTTTAAATGTAATTATTTGTATTGAGAAGAATTTATATTATTAGCTTTTGTATCCGAGGGCCTCTTAATATACAATGTTTTTGGTTTTGCTATTGGGGAAAGAATATAGCTGTGAACTCTTTGCCAAAAATGTAAAAAGTTGTTAAGGTATCTCTGGCCAAGAAGAAGGTAGCTACGTTCCCATGTCAAACGTTGGCACTGTATCTGATTGTGTTCAGCTCTGGGACAGCATCCACCACGTGTGGAGAAAAGAGCACGTGGCCATGATATCTCTGGCAATCAGCAACTACCCTCTAAAACACACGTTATCTCTGACCTCTCTCTCAAAAACGTCAAGTGTTACTCCTTAACAATCTCTAGATGATAATGTTTGCTGAACAAACAGGTGTATATAGCTAAGCAGAGGTAAGATTCGCTCCAACATGTGGCAAGAGGTAGAGCAATTCAAACGGAGGCTGGCGTGTGAGTGAGGAGGGCCCCGCCCAGATCTCCGCTCCTGAGGTCCCACCTCCCCATTCTCTCGGCCCACAGCCTGTCTCTCGGATTTGTGCCAATATATCACTCCTGCAAGCAAACTCTGATACTTTGCACGATGAGTGGAGTCACAAAATCGACTGAAATGTTCAAGCAAATTATATCAAAAAAACAATCTAAATCCGTTAAGTAGTTCTCTTGTGTAAAGCAGACAGACAGACAGACGTCGGATTTTATGTACTGTTTATAGAGACGAGGGACTGGTAGCTTGAGATGAGAATTACAGAAGTCTCGAGGTAAGGTTGTTACACTCCCTGACATGTTGCATGTTGACTGGCACATGCAAGTAAATGTTTCACTGTACTCTGTCATGTGATAATGATGAACCAATGAAGCTTTGAGTTTTTCACAACAATAGCAGAATGACTGAAATTCATGTTTTTTATTTTTATTCTTATTTTATTTTACAGTAAGCAAAGCATTAAATGTGACTTCAACACAGCTGCTCTCTGTGCTTGGCATACAAGATTTAATTAGGATGGGAGCATTTTAAATTCACCATGGATAGTTTCAGGAGAGAGAGTTAATATGTTTATCAATTTATAAGGTCACTCACTGTACAATCCTTCTAAGACCTGTTAAAATCTAAATAATAAATGTAGACCTTAACCTATCCAGTGTTAAGAATTTGTAGTGCACCATCTATTGAAGTGTATTTTGTAATGCATGTACTAATAAAATGCATTGCATCTTTCATTCCAACAAATGGTGCATCACAAATATTTGTCATAATAAAATGAATTGCATTTTTCATTCCGGCAGATTCCACATTACAAACATTAGCATTGTTTTTACAACTGCCATACAAAATTGCACACAGCAACCGGAAGGACACACAAACACCTATTCTTTTATTACAAGGCCATTATTATCACGTGTACAACATGCTGATCAGCACTCCCCAGTGTCATGATTAGCAAATATACAGCATCCAGAAAGTTTTCACAGCGTATCACTTTTTCCACATTTTGTTATGTCACAGTCTTATTCCAAAATGGATTAAATTAATTTTTTTCTCAGAATTCTATACACAACACCCCATAATGACAACGTGAAAAAAGTTTACTTGAGGTTTTTGCAAATTTATTAAAAATAAAAAAAAACTGAGAAATCACATGTACATAAGTATTCACAGCCTTTGCTCAATACTTTGTCAATGCACCTTTGGCAGCAATTACAGCCTCTTTGAAGTCTTTTTGAATATGATGCCACAAGCTTGGCACACCTATCCTTGGCCAGTTTCGCCCATTCCTCTTTGCAGTACCTCTCAAGCTCTTTTTAAGATCTCTCCAGAGATGTTCAATCAGAGTCAAGTCTGGGCTCTCGCTGGGCCACTCAAGGACATTCACAGAGTTGTCCTGAAGACACTCCTTTGATATCTTGGCTGTGTGCTTTGGGTTGTTGTCCTGCTGAAAGATGAACCGTCACCCCAGTCTGAGGTCAAGAGCGCTCTGGAGCAGGTTTTCATCCAGGATGTCTCTGTACATTGCTGCAGTCGTCTTTCCTTTTATCCTAACTAGTCTCCCAGTTCCTGCCGCTGAAAAACATCCCCACAGCATGATGCTGCCACCACCATGCTTCACTGTAGGGATGGTATTGGCCTGGTGATGAGCGGTGCCTGGTTTCCTCCAAACGTGACGCCTGGCATTCACACCAAAGAGTTCAATCTTTGTCTCATCAGACCAGAGAATTTTGTTTTTCATGGTCTGAGAGTCCTTCAGGTGCCTTTTGGCAAACTCCAGGCGGGCTACCATGTGCCTTTTATTAAGGAGTGGCTTCCGTCTGGCCACTTTACGATACAGGCCTGATTGGTGAATTTGCTGCAGAGATGGTTGTCCTTCTGGAAGGTTCTCCTCTCTCCACAGAGGACCTCTGGAGCTCTGACAGAGTGACCATCGGGTTCTTGGTCACCTCCCTGACTAAGGCCCTTCTCCCCCGATCGCTCAGTTTAGATGGCGGCCAGCTCTAGGAAGAGTCCTGGTGGTTTCGAACTTCTTCCACTTACAGATGATGGAGACCACTGTGCTCATTGGTAACTTCAAAGCAGCAGAAATTTTTCTGTGCCCTTCCCCAGATTTGTGCCTCGAGACAATCCTGTCTCGGAGGTCTACAGACAATTCCTTTGACTTCATGCTTGGTTTGTGCTCTGACATGAACTGTCAACTGTGGGACCTTCTATAGACAGGTGTGTGCCTTTCCAAATCAGGTCCAATCAACTGAATTTACCACAAGTGGACTCCAATGAAGCTGCAGAAACATCTCAAGGATGATCAGGGGACACAGGATGCACCTGAGCTCAATTTGGAGATTCATGGCAAAGGCTGTGAATACTTATGTACATGTGATTTCTCTGTTTTTTTATTTGTAATAGATTTGCAGAAATCTCAAGTAAACTTTTTTCACGTTGTCATTATGGGGTGTTGTGTGTAGAATTCTGAGGAAAAAAATGAATTTAATCCATTTTGGAATAAGGCTGCAACATAACAAAATGTGGAAAATGTGATGCACTGTATCTTGGGGTAAAACATCTGTCTTCCTTACCTGAAAAATCTGAGAATATTTGTCACTGAATCTGGAATTTGCAACACATTTGACTAAAAAAGTGAGTGCGGGTAAAGAAGGGTCACCTGAATAGTAAAGTATAACCTTGAAATGTAAAGAATTCCCCAGAAATGTTAACTTCAAAATCATCACAGTGAGATAGGTCATAGAAGAACATTTCATTTATAATTCATAACTTTGGTGCTACTTTACAAAGACAAAAGATGATTATACCTTGATTCGGATTTCTCATCCTTTTAAGCATTGCAAACGTGTACAGTATGCATGCAATGAATTAGGGCAGTGCCTGGAATCTTTAACTTTCTGCACAGTTTATTGTGTTGTAGATTTAATGTATTTAAATATATTAAAAATACAAACAACTGAACTCTGTCATTGCTATACATATTCAGACATGTAACTCAGCACTTTGTAGAAGCTCTTGTGGCTGCAGTAACAGCTTCGAGTCTCTACAACAACGACAACATTTATTTATATAGCACATTTTCATACAAAAAAGTAGCTCAAAGTGCTTTACATAATAAAGAATAGAAAAAAGACACAATTATAAAACAAAATAAATCAACATTAATTAACATCGAATAAGAGTAAGGTTCAATGGCCAGGGGGGACAGAAAAAACAAAAAAACTCCAGACGGCTGGAGAAAAAATAAAATCTGTAGGGATTCCAGACCATGAGACCACCCAGTCCCCTCTGGGCATTCTACCTAACATAAGTGAAACAGTCCTCTTTGGATTTAGGATTTAGGGTTCTCACGGACTCTACAAGCTTTGAACACATGAGCAGTTTATCTCATTTTTCCTGGCAGATCCTCTCAAGCTCCATTAGGTCAAAATTGGAAACATCTCTAAAGCAGATATTAATGATTAGAAGAGGTAAAAAGCAATAAAGTAGTATAGTGAAGCACATGGCAAAGCCATAACACAAGAGCCATACATTCAAATAAATGTGCAAAGATTCAGTAATCAAACTTCCAATAACATTAACAAATGTGTTTACAAATGTCTGTCAATGTATGTATTCAGGAGGAGAAGTAAACACCTAAAATATTTTGTTTGCATTTATTCACACATCTGCATTTTTATAATTGAGTGCCATCCAGAGGACGTTGTGTAGAGTGAAGAAGAAGAGTGAAGGGTGACGATGGACACTGAGCTATAAAAGACACCTCATTCCAGAAACTGCTAAATCAGACCAATATTCACAAATGAGAGGATTTGATCTTCATGATAAACTTATTTATTGTCCAATCCAGAAAATCAGTCAGTCAGTCTCCAACCCGCAATATCCTAACTACAGGGTCACAGGGGTCTACTGGAGCCAATCTCAGCCAGCACAGGGCGCAAGGCAGGAACAAACCCCGGGCAGGGTACCAGCCCACCACAAATCCAGAAAGTGACCCATAAATATAAACCAACTCTGCAAACATCAAGCTTTCCTTTGCCCTGGAGCCCCCACACCCCCTCATGAAGAGCCAGCTTTTTATTTGAAATCCCTGCGTCCCATCTGTCAGCAATCCCAACTCAAATAGGGAGTTAATTAACAAGAAAGCGGTTCACATTGTGAGACAAGAACACCGAGTGCTCAATCACCAGTGTGCAGCTGTCACCATCACTCACTCTGCTATCTAACTTTAATTTCTCATAATTGAAGGGATCTAAGATCTAATTAATGACTCTTCATTAGTCACTTCTCTGATGTCAATAGTTATCAGGAGCATTGATGAATCCTAAGTATCTGATTCTGGAGATAATAAGACAATAAGATAATAAAAAAATGAAGCAAACTCGGTAAAATTACATTGAGTAGAATAAGTTAAATAATTGAACCAAAAACCTCACAAATAAAAGGCAAAATGAGCAGAAATGAAAAAGCAGAGTGACAAGCAAAGACCAGCAAATCCTTTTGTTATAAACTGGCCATCCAAATGCTTTCTACATACATTTACAAAGTATTCAGAGACCTTCCACTTTTAGCAATTTATTACGCTTTACATTTAGTGTAAAGTGTAAAGCTACAATCAGTAACCCATAATGATGAAGTGAACACATTTTCAGGTTTCCAAATTTAATGAAAATCAAAAACAAAAACCTCTCATTCTTATGAGAATCCATCCATTATCCATCCATCGATTATCCAACCCGCTATATCCTAACTACAGGGTCACGAGGATCTGCTGGAGCCAATCCCAGCCAGCACAGGGCGCAAGGCAGGAAAAAAACGCCTCATGTAAACAGAGGATAGTGGGTGTCTGAAATAAGAATGAAAAGTCAGCAAAACAGGACAGACTGATTTACTTCCAATTAATCTTTTCTTATTACTCATATTTTGGATAGCAGTTGTTTTTCACAAAATATCACGGGCATACATTAAAAAATTGTTTTGTTTATATCCTGTAATGTGTATATATTTTAGGGCCCTGAAACTGAAAATGAAACCCATTCATTCTTTATAAAGTAACATTTTTTAAATAACTTCAACCTGAGTTGACGTGGCTTCAACCATCTGAGAAGAAAAAAGCAAATGACAGTACAGCAGTCTGAGTTTCAGAGGACCTGCCAGGAGAAGTGGAATAAACGGCACCAATACAGGTGTGTAAAGCTTACAGGGATTTACCCAAGCTGTAACTGCTACCAAAGTATCTCCTACAAAGTGCTGAATTAAGGGTCTGAATACTCATAGGGAGGACAGCACGGTTGCGCAGTGGGTAGTGCTGCTGACTGGGTTCACTTCCCGAGTCCTCCCTGTGTGGAGTTTGTATGTTCTCCCCGTGTCTGCATTGGTTTCCTTCCGGTTGCTCTGGTTTCCTCCCACAATCCAAAGAGATGCAGGTTAGGTGCGTTGGCGATCGTAAATTGTCCCTAGTGTGTGTGTGTGTGCCCTGCGGTAGGCTGGCACCCAGCCCGTGGTTTGTTTCCTGCCTTGCGCCCTGTGTTGGCTTGGATTGGCTCCAGCAGACCCCCATGACCCTGCAGTTAAGATATAGAGGGTTGGATAATCAATGGATGGATGGCTTACCCCCTGCTCGCTTTGCTCGCCAAACCCTCTTGTCTGTGCTAAATGCCAGCCACTTTGCATCTCTGCCACTCATGTATGAAGAGGGGGGCTGAATGCACCCCAGGGTGCTCTGAAACCCTCTCTTAAATGGTGATACAATGGGAAACAAATAGTTTTTTTTTTTACCTCATCTTTGCTCGATCAGCTGCTGGATTTCTGCTGCTGCCGTGCCCCATGATCTGCATCTTGTGTGGTGCTTTGAACATTTAAAAGCCTGTACAGCAGCTGTCTTTGTCATCTACTCTTTGTCTTTTATTTACAGCCCTGGGCGTGGTTAAATCTCTTGGCGCAAAGTCTCATCTCGCGGGACGTGAGTTCTTGATATTTTAGTTTATAATTAAAAAATGGAACAAGAATCTGAAAATATAACAATATCACATAAAAGTTTGATAAATTCTGAAAAGAATGATACTAAACATATATATGCAGGTTTTAAAATAAGCCCGATTTAAAACGTGACAAAAATGTGACATAAAAATGTCAAATAAAATTGCTGCACAAACTTGTTGCACTTTTAGGCTTAGGATTTAATATACAGAGAGTACAGTGGGTACGGAAAGTATTCAGACCCCCTTCAATATTTCACTCTTTGTTATATTGCAGCCATTTTCTAAAATCTTTTAAATTAATTTTTTCCTTTATTAATGTACACACAGCACCCCATATTGACAGACAAAAAAAAGAATTTTTGAAATTGTTGCAGATTTATTAAAAAAGAAAAACTGAAATATCACGTGGTCCTAAGTATTCAGACCCTTTGCTCAGTATTTAGTAGAAGCCCCCTTTTGAGCTAATACAGCCTGAGTCTTCTTGGGAAAGATGCTACAAGTTTTTCACACCTGGATTTGGGGATCCTCTGCCATTCCTCCTTGCAGATCCTCTCCAGTTCTGTCAGGTTGGATGGTAAACGTTGGTGGACAGCCATTTTTAGGTCTCTCCAGAGATGCTCAATTGGGTTTAAGTCAGGGCTCTGGCTGGGCCATTCAAGAACAGTCACAGAGTTGTTGTGAAGCCACTCCTTCGTTATTTTAGCTGTGTGCTTAGGGTCATTGTCTTGTTGGAAGGTAAACCTTCGGCCCAGTCTGAGGTCCTTAGCACTCTGGAGAAGGTTTTTGTCCAGGATATCCCTGTACTTGGCCGCATTCATCTTTCCCTCGATTGCAACCAGTCGTCCTGTCCCTGCAGCTGAAAAACACCACCACAGCATGATGCTGCCACCGCCATGCTTCACTGTGGGGACTGTATTGGACAAGTGATGAGCAGTGCCTGGTTGTCTCCACACCTAAGGCCAATTAAGGCCAAAAAGTTCTGTCTTGGTCTCATCAGACCACAGAATCTTATTTCTCACCATCTCAGAGTCCTTCAGGTGTCTTTTAGCAAACTCCAAGATAGAACTTTTTGGCTTTAATTCTAAGTCTGCGGTGGGATGGTTCCCTGCTCTGGGTCTGTTTCCTGCCTTGCGCTTTGTGTTGGCTGGGATTGGCTCCAGCAGACCCCCGTGACCCTGTAGTTAGGATATAGCGGGTTGGATAATGGATGGTTGGATGGAGTAGATAAGTTGTTTGGGTGTAAACCAATGAACCAACCAGAGTAAAGGTATGCATTGATTGACACTGTATGTAAATTCAATACCTTATTAAAATGAACCTCTATTCTTTGTTTTTGTGATCATGCTGACCAGGCTGTAACTGACTGGTTTTGATAAATGCTTCCTTCCTCCAAGGCATTTTGCTGAGTAGTAATTAAAAGAACAGCTTTTCTCCTATCTGATTACTGATTTGTCCTGTTAGGGGATGTTTCTTTCTTTAATAAGGTGTTAAATTTTAACCACACCCCAAATCAGAAAAAGTTGGTTCGTTATGGAAAATGCAAATAAATACAAACAAAACAAACAAACAAAAATGTAGTGATTCTTAAATTTACTTGCAATTTTATTTGATCGCAGACAGTCTGAACCCAAGATATTTCATGTTTCGTCTGGTCAAATTCCTTTCATTTGTTAATATATTGTAAGGTTTCTAAACTCTTTTGGGACTCTCCACAATGGGACGACATGCCAAAGAGCATCCCGAAACGTGATTGCCATGCCTGTCGAAGACAGCTTATCCATTGCCGGGGCAACCGCAGGCTCCCAGCACTTTAGCAGCTCACCGCAAAAGCAAATTCAAAAAGATTGCGGTCATGCTATAAGCGCCTGCCATCAATGAGTGATGCAAAGAACATTACAACTGCAGGGAACAGTATAACTTGGCCACTAACCTGGCCATGACTGTACCTGATTGCTGTGTTTGTGTATCAGAGAATGGGAGATCTCGCTACAACAAATAATCCTGCTGTTCCTGTTTCAAGCTGAATGAAGGTCATTTTGCAAAAAGTACTGAGACTCAGCCCCATGTTTTGGGGTGCAAGATAAAGCATTCACAACTTTGTAATGTCGCCACTCTATCTCACAACACTTAAAAGATGTTTTGGCACTGTTGTGGTGTGCAAAATCTGTACATTTTGGTCTGTATTTTCATTCTATTTTGCTGAAGACCAAAACAAGAAGAAGTTAAACACAGGTCCCTTGCATGGGAAATTTAACATCAAGGCAATCTGTTTTCCTGAATTGTACCAATATCCATGACAGTACCATTTGTTTGAATTGAGCAGGAATTCAGGAGATGCCTCAGGCTGTATTGATGATCTCATCACCTGTGAAGGGAAGGGCATCAGGAATAAATTGGTTTACAGCTTTAGACAGGAGATTGTTAAAACATCCAAAACTTTATTGCTTGGGAAAATGGCTGTACTCAAAAAGATTAAAGAGTCTGAGTGAATTCATCCATCATATCGACAACCTGCCAATCGGAATATCTAACAATCACATGTTGCAAAACCCCCGCAAAACCGAGTTTTATAATAAATATGCCTCATCTGAAGAGCAATATCAGAAGAAGAGGAAACAGCAACGACAGAAGAGTGACGTCAGAAGAGGGCGCCAGCAACGTATAGTCATTTTCATCTGATTGTCAGCAAAGCATCTCATGAATAACTTTGAGTGCTAGATCACAAGCCGCCTGCGACATCTTTTCTTTTTCATAAGCTTTTCCTAAAGATTATATCTAGACTTTAGTATCAATCTTATTTCCTATTATTCCTTGTTCTATTTGGTAGTATTATTCATGTAATAAATACCACATTGCTTTTAACTTTCTATACCTTGTCTTCATATTTAGAGTGATTGAGGTAATAAGGTCATTTTTATTAAGAGCACCTGGAGCAGCCGGAAGTTTGCCATACGCTCTGATCTGCACATTTATTAAGGTTGAGGGTGTGAGCTCCACCCAATAGTAGGGGACAGTACATAAAGTAAGGCATTCTTGGTTGACAAATGGCCTAGACCCAAGGATGTCGAGCCTTTGTATGTTTAAATGTATTCCTAGAGACCAAAGTAATATTTATTTATGTTGTTCATGCCGATAATAAGAAAGTCTCTTGAAGTAGTAAGAGGGTGACAAGTTGTGTCTGAGGCACTTGTGTGGTTTGAAGTGCTAGAGATTAACCAACCATGTGTGTCACTCATAGGGCGCTGTTGAGTTTCTCTGTGTATGCATATATCTATGTATGTCTGTGTTAATCTTAAGGTGCGACAGTAAACCAACCTGGTAATGAACCTGATGAGTGCACTTATTCTTGAAGAAAATAAGTAAAGGGTAAGTAGAGTGAAATATCACGATAACACAGGCACTGATGATACCAACAATGAAGCGTTTTACATGTTATTTTGTCCAATTCTTCTTGTAGGCACGTCTTAAGATGTGTAACAGCACTGAGTCATCATTGCCACATTATTTGTTTCAAAGCCTATTGGAGACAGGTCAGGACTACGGGCAGGCCAGGCCAGTACCCGGACCCTCTTCTTCCATGGCCATGCCTTTGTCATGTGTGCACAATGTAGTTTTGCATTGTCTTGTTGAAAAATACATGGACAGCCCAGAACAAGATGTCATCTTGAAGGCAGCATATGTTGTACTTTTCTGAATTAATGTTGCCATCACAGAAGTGTAAATTACCTCTGCCAAGGGCACTGATAAAACCCCATACCATGACAGACCCTGCTGACTTGTAGACTTGTTGCTGATAACAGTCTGGATGGTATTTCTCATATTTGGTCTGGAGCACATGGTGTTAATTTTTTTCCAAAAAAGATGTGGAATACGGATTTGTCTGACCACAATAACACATTTGCACTGTGTGATGGTCCATCCCAGATGCAACAGAACTCAGAGAAGTCAACTCTGCTTCTGGACATGATTAACATAAGACTTCTTTTTTGCACAGTAAATTGCCATTTGTGAATGAAACTCTTTGTTGTAGTGCTGCACCCTTGGAATCCCATATGGGTATACCAGCTGTTGACGAGTGACGGTTCTTGATGGAGTGCCATCTGAAATATTTCCAGATTCCTTGAATCATTTAATGAGATGCAAATTCCTTCCAATCTTTCTTTGAGGAATATTGTTTTTTTTTATATTTCAATAATTTTCTCATGCGTTTGTTGACAAACTAGAGATCCTCTGGTCATCTTTGTTCTTCAAAGACTCAGCCTTTCATGGACACCAAATCATGATTAGAATCACCGGTTAACATTACCTGTTTGAAATCAGATCATTATTTCATTATTTTATCTCATTACTGGCCCTAATTTTCCCCCATCCCAACTTTCTTTGGAGTGTGTTGCAGGCCTGAAATGAAGGAATGGATATATTGTGAGGTTTTTGAGAACCTGAAACCCCCCCTTGCTGCACAGAGTGCTGAAACTCTATCAGTGTAGTCAAGGATCGTGTGTTCATTGCTTAGGCAACCTCAGGTTTGCAGCCTTGCCATGTAAGATGCCAGTTGGCCAGTGGTTGATGGGGGGAACAGTCTCACCCGGCCACTAACCTGGCACCATCACTGCTTGTTTGCTGTGTCTTTGGGTATTAAAATGGTAGCTCCTGTTTGAATAAAGACCTTAGCTGCACCAGTTCTGATGAATATAAAGATGGTTTTCCTGAAGCCTGAGGACTCTGCGTCTTCTCTCGAGTGCAAGACAGTAACTCAAATGTCACAATATATTAAGTTGACCAGACAAAACATGCAATATCTTGGGTTCATATTGTCTGAAATAAAATAAAAGTTCAAGTAAATTTTAGAATCACTGCACTTTTTTTCTTATTTGCATTTTCCACTCCATCCCAACTTTTTCTGATTGGGGTTGCAATTTAGTGAAAGCGGATGAGATTAAGAAGTGACGTAATTCTGGCGCTATCTCCACTGTTTTAGTGATAGGGTGATCCAAGGGTGTTACTGATTCTCTGAGCTTTGATCTTCATGCCTTTAACTTTTTAGATGCGTTTATCAGTAGAGTTACAGATAAACCCGACTCGGCGACTGCAGCCTGATACAAGATCATTTATGTCAGCAGTCAGATATGTTAAGGCTGGATGTCCTGTAACTTATTCTGATCTTGAAATATGTAACCCACCATACTTTTGACAGGAGTGTTTTTTTATTCATTTTTTTTTTATTTCTTTGAACTTGGAGAACAAACAACATCTGAAATATGCATTCTCCTAAGCCAATTCACTGAACTGAGAGAGAATGTCATTTTCATATGGTTTAGGCCAGGCGTAATAGGATTTTCTCTTAACTAAAAGATAAAGCAATGCTACAGCAAGGCTATTAAATCTTCATATGCTTAGAAAGAAAAAAAAAAAACAAACCATACATTCGCCTTTAGGGGTGCATGGAAAAAAAAACCCTTTGATCTAAAAAGTAAAACCATTTCTGTATATGCAGCTACTCATTTCTGTTAAATATAATCTTTTGTTAAAGTTATTTGCACACTTCATATTATTTATGACACTCTAGGGATCATTTCTCCCTTTGCTTTCCTTTTAAAGTAAGGCAAGTGAATTTGTTTAATTTATATTTCGTAGATTTGTTATGAATCCCATTCTGGATATTTAAAGCGTTTTGGAGTAGTCTGATGTAGAAATCAATTCTGTCATTAGCCCGAGATCAGTCAATCAATCCGTCTTAATTTTATACTGCACTTCTCACACTGTGAGTGCCTTCACAAGGCATTTCAAAAAGCACTGATAAAATACAATGCAAACATAATATGTCTGAATAAACAATAAATCACAGGAATATTAAATGAGATCATAAAACATTAAAGGGAAGGTTCCTGGCTGCCGATTAACAGTAAGAGATGATGGACACTGCCACATCAGTTCATCGTCTTCACACCCGCATCCTCACAAGTCAGTCCAAGACTCAATTGCAGCAGCCGTCTCATTTCATTATCTGCTCAATTCTTTGGGCTGTGTCTGCCATAATATTTTCTTTTCGATGAGCACAGGAGCTCCGCCTCACAATTTTTCACTGTGGGCTATAATCTTGATCACTTGTGGGGTGGCTTCCAATATTCCATCCATCCATCTATTATCCAACCCACTATATCCTAGCTACAAGGTCACGGGGGTCTGCTGGAGCCAATCCCAGCCAACACAGGGTGCAAGGCAGGTAACAAACCCTGGGCAGGACACCAGCCAACCGCAGGGCTTCCAATATTTCACTTTAAAAATGTAACCCCCTCAACATGGAAGAAGCTGAGATGTTTTAAACTGAGAATCCCTTAGAAATGCAAGTGTTACCCAAACCTGGCTCCATGAACATTGCATGCAATATTTATAGGTGAACAAACTAATTCTTGTAAAGCTAAAAAGCAGCATACTCTAGCAGTAGACTTAATTAAATGTAGGCTACATTTATCATGTTTTAAAATACACTGCCCTCCATACTGTTTGGGACAAAGACACAAGATTTCTTTGATTCCCCCTCTGCTCCACATTAAAATTACAAATCCAACAATTCAGACATTGTAATTAAAGTGAACATTGCAGACTTTCATATAAGGGAATTTTCACCAAAACTTTTTCTACATGGACCTCCACATTTCAGGGCACCATAATGATTGGGACACAGCAATGGCAGGTGAATTAAACCCGTCCTATTTAGTCATTTGTCGCATATTCGGGCGTTAGAAAATTAGTTGGTTACGGTCTGGTTACGTTTAGGGTTATGGTAGGGCTATCTGACTCAGATAATAACAATTGTCTTTTAAGTCACCTTCAGGAACTTGGAGCTCAAGTGTGGAGACTCCGGGCTGCAGAGATACCAAACTATACTATACCAAGTATACATCGCTGCTGCCTGAAACCTCCACCCTGGAGCTCCAAGTATATGGAGTTGACTTCAATGGGTGCAGTGCTGCAGTGCTGCAGTCGGTTACACTCTGGTTAAGTTTAGGGTTGTGGAAAGGTTATCTGACTCAAATAATGATAACTATCCATTAAAACAACTCCAGGTACTTGACACTCCAAGTTAGAAATATACTTAGTATAGTATAGTCTGGTACCACTGCAGCTTGGGGTGAGCTCCCTGTAGCTCCAAGTAGGTGGAGTTGAGCCCAATGGGGACCAATAGAGCCTAGCAGCAGGCCTCCAGGGCTCCGTCTGGTAACACTTTGGTTAAATTTAGGGTTGTAGAAGAATTTATCAGAGTCAAACAATGACGACTTTCCATTAAGTCAACCCCAGGTACTAGGCCCTGTAGGGTGGAGACCCCGGGCCGCAGAGATACCAGAATCAATTAATCAGAAAATTGTCATTAATTAAACAAATAATTATGTGGCTGTATTAATTCAACAAGCTTTTTACATGTATTTTAAATACATAAAATGTACATAATAAGAATATTTCAATGGCCTTAGAGACTGTGAATCATTAAAAATAAACTAGTGTCTGCTTTGGTAAGGAATTTCATGCCAATTCTAATCATAATAATGTGTGAGAATGTTCCTTTTTACATATACAGTAGTCGCATGTATGGCTTTCTTTGAAGACCAAAGCATTGCATAGGTTTCAATCATTAGTAGCCACTCAGATGGTAATCAGGAGCTGCAAACCTTGATCACAAAATTATATACGCTGAAAGTTTCTCCTTCGGGGGCATTATCAACCTTGTTTTAGTCTTTTATCTCTGCCCTTAGATGTGAATCCAAGTTTGACTTGCTTAGGCAATAGGAACATAAAAGAAATGTGCATTTTCTAGGTCACAGAGCAACACACAGTCATCAACAATCTCAAGCTCAAGTGATATTGACTAGTAATTACTGCTTTCCTTGAAAGCGAAAAGAAGAAGCATCATGGCACTGCCGTTTATGAAGAAATGACACGTCTTTGTTGGAATATGTGTAGTGCTTTATCATTTGACATTCTAATTGTCATTGTTATTTCATGCTTTTAAAATGAATTGCTGTTTACTTTATTCCTCAATAAAATGGCGCTAATGGTGTCATTTCATACCATGTAATAATATGTCGAAGGCTTCGTTTTTTCGTCCTCCTTCAGATATTAACCTTGTAATAGTCTGCCTGTTCCATTTTCCTAATGAGATGCCATACATGAACTTAAATGGAAAGCACTTGTGTATGAAAGGCAGTTGTTCATATTTAAAATATATATATATTAACGTTGTTCTGTGTCTGTCTGTCTATAACAGGAGTGGGCAGATCCAGTCCTGATGGGCCGCAGTGGCTGCAGGGTTTTGTTCGAACCCAATTGCTTAATAAGAAGCCCAAGTAACACTTCTGCTTCACTTTAGTTGTCTCACTCGTTAAGATTTTGCACCCTTATTGCTTATTTTCGTCTTAAACAGCTGTAGTCTTGGTTTTTAATTGCTCTTTATTAGTAATAAGATGCAATTGACAAAAGAAACCAGCATTTCTCCATTTAGCTTGCTTCAGTTTACACCTGTGTGTATTTATTATGCACTATTGGGTTTAATTAAATACTTGGAAGGAAAGTGAAGAGAAAAAAGTGAAGCACTGAGAATAACTCGTCTGTTTTTGACTTCAAATCATTTGGGTGATACCCTTGGAAAAGAAACAAAATCTAGGATATGAGAATGACTTCACATGGCAGAGTTAAAGCACTAGCAAGCCATGAAATTAAATAATTGACAAGCATTGCTTTTAATTAAGCAACTGGGTTCGAACAAAAACCTGCAATCACTACGGCCCTCCAGGACTGACTTTGCCCACCTGTGGTCTATAACATACAGTAGGACCAGAGACTGGAATGAGCTACGACAACCATAGCCTTCTTTGATCTCTTAGGAAGAAACCGACAAAATTTAGTTGATATAAGATCAGCAAATGGGAATGAACAGGAGAAGCCCTAAATGTATGGGGGACACTTGGGCCTTTTTAACTGACAGATTTCAGGTGGTAGGCCTTAGCCTCAAATTCTTGTTCAGTGCTGTCTTAGAGTGTAAAATATATCATGTTTCAAAATCACAGACTGCTTATATTAAGTTTTAATTTTGCTCAAAAGAACCAGGATGAGCAGAATTTACAGGACCTTGTAAGCAATTTATCTACGGGGCAATTCATATTGAACGTATTTCTCTCTTGTACAGTCATAGCCAAAAGTTTGGAGAATGACACAAGTATTGGTTTTCACAAAGTTTGCTGCTTCACTTGTTTTCGATCTTTTTGTCAGATGTTTCTAAGTTATCCTGTATAATTACAAGCATTTCGTAAGCTTCAAAGGCTTTTACTGACAATTACATGAAGTTTATGCAAAGAGTCAAGTCCATATTTGCAGTGTTGGCCCTTCTTTCTTTTACAAGACTTCTGTAATTCGCCCTAGCATGCTGTCAGTCATGTTCTGAGCCAAATCCTGACTGATGGCAGCCCATTCTTGCAGAATCAATGCTTGGAGTTTGTCCAAATTGGCAGGTTTTTGTTTGTCCATCCGCCTCTTGAGAACTGACCACAAACACTGCCATATAAACGTTAACACTGAGGCCTACATTGATTACTTAGATTTCAATCCATCTTACATGTGTAGCACAGCTAGTAGATATATAACTGCTTTGGACATTTCTTCCTATCCCCATTAAGAAAAGAAGCTAAGAGGCTATTTATATTAAATAGTGACACAACTGAGGTTCTCATAATTGGTACAAATTCAACATCATCCAAAACTGATAATTTTTCGTTTGTTATTGATAATTCCTCTGTCTCCCCTTCCCCACAGGTTAAGAGTCTGGGTGTCATCCTTGACAGTACTTTATCCATTCTGTCCCACATCAATAACATCTCCCGGTCTCCATATTTCCACTTACGTAACGTTAATTGTATTCGCCCCTCCCTCACTCCCCACACCACTGCTATCCTCGTTCATAGCCTTGTCACTTCTCATCTGGATTATTGCAATTCCCTTTTCTTTGGTCTTTCTCACAAATCTCTTTATAAGCTTCAACTGGTCCAGAATTCAGCTGCCCACCCACATCATTACTGGAACCCCCTCTATTCACCATATCACTCCCGTTTTGCAGCAGCTTCACTGGCTTCCAGTTAAGTTCCGCATTCAAATAAAAATTGTCCTGGTAACTTTTTAGGCTCTCCTCAACCTTGCCCCTCCATATGTGTCTGACCTCCTCCATGTTGCCATTCCCTCCTGCACCCTTAGATCCTCTTCCTCCATCCACTTGACTGTCTCCTTCGTCCGTCTTACCACTATGGGGAGCAGAGCATTCAGTTGCTGTGCTCCCCAGTTCTGGAAGTCACTACCATCTGAGCTTAGAAATATTGAACCGTTTTCACCTTTCTAATCTAAACTTAAAACGCATTTGTTTAAGACTGCTTTCTCTTTTTGGTTACAATTGCTCTGTCTGATTTTAAATTTTGTATTTTAGTTTTGTTTATAATCCATGTTTTATCTATTGTTTAGTGTCCTTGAGTGGTTAGAAAGGTGCCTACAAATAAATAAAATGTATTATTATTATTATTTATTATTTGGTGCCTTTCGTGTTAGGTGCATGTCATAGGTGATCTGCTGACACAATAAAACACTAAAACAATTTCAAAAGACTGAAATCATTGCATATGGATTTGACTCATTGACACATTAATAGTTCATTAACTTTGAACAGGTAATGTCAAACTTGGAGCTCCAAGGTGGAGGCTCGGAGCTACAGACATATCACACTAAACAATACCAAGTATCAGTAACCCTTTTGTGGATCGGATATATACAGGGTGGTCCAGATCTAATTATGCAGATCCAGATCATCTGGATGACTTTGATTTATGCAGGGATGATTCCAGTTTATGATTCTTCATGTTGTCAGTTCGTACACTTCTCGCTGGTCCAGGATTTTTCAGGTGATTTTCTATGTAATTAACTTAAGCTACAGCGTGATGAAAATTGCATAATTAGATCTGGACCACCTTATATAGTACCATATCATCTGTATATAATTTTCTGTTCAAGTCCTTCTCTGATAATTACCTTTATCTCATGATGTTTTTTTGGAAGAAATAAGTGGATAGGACTGGTGAGCTTTGTTGGGCTGAATGGCCTATTCTTGTCTAGAGTTTTCTAATGTTCAAATAAGCATTTCAAAAGTGAACTGCCTGTGGCTCAATGGTGATTGCAAAAAGCAATGGTGACAAGGGGCAACCTTGTCTAGTACCACTCTCTCATTTGAGTAGTCTGAAATACAAACTGAAACCTCTGGACTGGTATACAATAGTTTGATCTATGCATATATATATACAAACCCAAATTTCTCCAGTGTAGTAAACAGGTAGTTTCATTCAATCATATCGAATGCTTTTTCTACATCCAACGATAATACTATCTCCAGGTGAATATATTACATTAGACAGGTGTTTTCCTTTAATAAATCCTGGTTGGTCTTGTGATAGTATTGAAGGAAGCACTTTCTCAGTCCTTCTAGCTAGAACTTTGGAGTGTATCTTAACATCATTATTCAGAAGTGAGATTGGTCTGTATGATGCTCATTGTAATAAGTAGTTATTTTCCTTAGGAAAGACACCAATTATTGCTTGGTGAAAAGTTTGAGATAATATTTTATTGTCTCTAGCTTCTGTAAATGTTGCTAATAAAAGGGGAGCTAACTTAAGTGAGAATTTTGTATAGGGTAGTCATCAGAGCCAGCAGCTTTCCCACTCTGAAGTGAATTTATAGTGTCTAGTAATTCCAAATGTGCCAGAGGTTTCCCCAGTTCCTCTGCACTGAGGGTATCTAGTTGTGGCATCTGTAATGCATCCAAAAAAGCATTAGATTGTGTCTTGTCTTCTTTAAACTGATTAGAATATAAGGACTTATAGTAGTCTGTAAATGTATGCATTATATTTTTATGGTGCCCCATACTCCTGAAGCACCCCCTACAGGACATCCAGAGGGATGTGGTATGTGATTTTTTTTTTCCAACCCCACCAAACACATGTAGACTGGTTGGGCATACTCCCATGAATCCTCCAGACTCCTTGTGATGGTTAAAAACTGGTAGATTATTCCTTGATCGGAACAAAATCCATATTGCTCATCCTGAATCCAAGGCTCGACCAACATGCAGCTTCTCCTTTATAGAACACTAGCATCATCCTTTTTAAGGAGCCTTTCAACTCAGCTTCCTCTTTACCCCAAATGACTGGAAAAATGTCCACATGATTGTGAATGCTACTCCGATCCATCTGTTGATTTCCTGACTCGATTTTCCTTCACTTATAAATGAGACCCCAAGATACCTAAACGTCTACATTTGAGGCAGCACCTCATCCCCAACCTGGAGATGGCACTCTAGAACCACAACCACAGATGTTTTACAGTACTGAACATAAACAAAATTCTCTGCTACTGTACAGTTTTCAAAAAGCTGACTAAAAGCATTATAACAGCAGAGCTTTGCTTTGCAGAATGTACCCACATTGTGTGACACCATGGTTAAAACTAAAGGTTTTGATCATTTTTGCCTACTCATGAATATGTTTTTCTTCTTCCCTTTCATCTTTTCCCACTTCTATGTGGGGTCAAAGCACCTGATCAACCCCCTCCATACAGAGCATTTGTGCACCTCCTCCTCTGTCAAGCCCTTTTCCTTCAGATCTTCTTTTACTTTATCCATCCACCTCCTCCTCTCTTGCCTCCTTCACTTTCTCTTCCCTTGGACTTCCATTCCCATCACTCTTTTGCCCACATCTTCATTGGTTCTCCTCATCATATGTCCTTTCCTGTACATTCTTAGATATATCTCCTACTTTTGATATTCCTCTGATTGTCTCATTTCTGTCCTACTTTGTCCACATCCAATAGAGGGTATGATGTGAACACTCACCAGATCAGCATCTTGCACAAGAACATTAGAATATTAGAAAAAGTCCCCTGGACTTCCATTCCCTTTCACTCTTTTGCCCACATATTCATTGTCTCTCCTCATCACATGTCCATACCACTTCAAATGCTACTTTGCAGTACTTTCTTAGATATTTTATGAGAGCAGGCCATTCAGCCCAACAAAGCTCTCCAATGCTATCCACCTAATTCCTATAAAAACAACATCAAGTCAAGTTATGAATGTCCCTAAAGTCCTACTGTCCACTACATTACTCGGTAACTTGTTCCATGTCTATATGTGTACAGTCCTTAACCTTGCTTTACACTTTGGTACAATCCACCACAAAAACTGACTTTTTTGACTACACAATCATACTTGGATAATTTAGAGACTTGTATCAGCTTAGCTTGTGCATATTTGAAATATATGAGCAACGAAAAGAAAACACTCAAGGAATTAGGAGAATGTGCAGAAAGCACACAAGACATCGCCCAGGCTGAGTCTCCCGAGCTGTGTAGTCGCAGCATTACCATCACGATACCCATGACTCATTAATTAAAAATGTAATGGAAACAACAGATTTCTCAGCAGACGGCTTTAGTTGGTGATATTTGCATATTAAATGCCATTTTTCCTGAAATTGCATTTTTAGAGATGGTTTTGGCCCCCTTTATAGACACATCTAAGAAAATGCACATCTTTCATTTTTTTCTTCAGGCTGCAGTATTTCTCCCAGAAGGGCAAGTTGCTTTCTTCTTTTGCTTGCACTCCAAATGCTAACAAATTCCATTAATGTTTCACTAGACATTACACAAAATATCAATATTTCATACACAAGCTATTTTCTTCAAATATGTGAAATTCTAAATAAATTTCTGCCTTCTGTGAGTTTAGCTTTTTTTGTGGCACAATGTAATCTATTTACACACAATCATGCTATGATCATTACATGAATGTGACTAGCCTGCCTGAAGGGTGGCATGGTGGCACAGGGGTTAGTGCTGCTATCTTACAGCTACAGGAGAACACTGGGTTTGTATCTTGTCGGTGTCAGGTTTGCTTCGATTTGCAGGGTCTCCGTGGGTTTATTACTGGATATTTCAAATTTCCTCCTGTAAGTGCCATGGAGGACAGATGGGCATACTGGTCGGGATGGAGACTGAATTCTTGCCCAGCCAGGACACTATAATGGAAAGGCTGAAGAATAGAGACACAGCGTGACCAGAACACCCTACAATCTTCCTCATAGCTGGGATTGAACTGTAATGAATGAACTGAGTGAATGTAGATAGATAGATAGATAGATAGATAGATAGATAGATAGATAGATAGATAGATAGATAGATAGATAGATAGATAGATAGATAGATAGATAGATAGATAGATAGATAGAGTCGACTAAGCCCCGGACACAGACAGGCAGACATGTTGTAAAACACCACCACACGTTTTTTTACAAACTATTTAGAAAAGTCAACAAGTGCCACACAACCCACTTTACCCCAAGTCCAGGCCTCGCACACACTTTGCCTCAGTCTTCAGACCACCTTTACACTTTTCTGCTGCTTAGTCCTCTCCTCACCCGACTCCAGCCCTGAATGAAGGGAGGCGGCCCCTTTTATAATCACCCAGATGTGCTCCAGGTGGGCTCCGGCAACCTTCCACGGACATACCCCTGTTTGAAGGAAGTGCCAGCTGCATCCCCGGAAGCACTCCGGGTATCCCTGCTCCTCTTCCCCCCAGCACTTCCTGGTGTGGCGGAAGTGCTGAGGTCCAGGGCTCCAAAGGCATGGGGGCGCAACCAGGTCCCCATAGCAACCAGGGTGGCTGCCCCCACGTGGTCTGAGATGGACACATGCCCTCTTCTGGTCCTCCAAGGTGTCCCGACCAGGTTGTCGCCCCAGGCATCTACGACAATAGATAGATAGATAGATAGATAGATAGATAGATAGATAGATAGATAGATAGATAGATAGATAGATAGATAGATAGATAGATAGATAGATAGATAGATAGAAACTTTATTAATCCCAAGGGGAAATTCACAATATAATATATAATAGGAGCAGTTCATACCCCAACATGGAAAGTGGACGTCTTTCTTAAGGCTGATTCCAATCAGGACACCTACAGGGTTGCATGGGAATTGGAGTATGAAAGTACAGCCCTGTTGAAGTCTTTGGGCGCCAGAAGAGGGTGCTGCCAGGGGAGGACAATACTGATTTCCATGAAATATAGAGGTGCGCCTGACATGCAGTACAGTAACACCAGAAGCAGTCCCGGGTCTTAGCCCAACACCTCACATCAGGGAGTCAGAGTCAGGAGGCAGTGGGCAACACTCTTGGAGGAAGGAAGGAAGGAGAAAATCAATAAGATATTGTATTTTGCTATTCGTCTTTTGACGGGTGATGGTTGGAAATGTGTGGCTGACAAATAAATATCTTTTATTTGAACCCAGAATTGTGTTGAGCATAACTGCATCTGAGGTTTATGGCTCAGTGGTGCTCCCTTGTGGTTACAATCCCTCATTAAAAAGACATTCGATATTAGTTTACCTGGAGGTATATTTGTGAGTGGGTGTAGGGCGTATGAGAACATAAGGGCAACCAGGATATTAGGGAAGCTAAAAGGCAATAAGAGATGAAAATTGCAGATAAGGTGAAAAATGACTCCAAGAGATTCATCCAGTATTTTAGTAGTAAAAGAGCAGTCGAGGAGGACGTGAAGTCAGGAATAGTAAAGAGAAATTAAAAAATACAGACAACGTAATAGCAAAAGCTTTAAACCTGAGGTCTTCACAAGTGAGGAAGTCGATAACCTCCCATTGGTAAACAGGACTACTAAGGAGGTACTGAGTGATTTGGAAATTGTAGAGTGAGAAGTGCTGTGCAGATTAAATAGGCTGAAAAATCCCAAAAATTGCCAGGACAGGATAATATTTATCACAGAGTGCCTAAGATGGTCAGTGAGTACATATATAAAATCTTGGTGCATATTTTTGGGAAGTCACTGAGCACTGGGGAAATTCCAAAGGACTGGAAAAATAACACATACTATCCTGTTATATAAAAAGTGTGATCAGCCAGATACAAGCACATGTAGGCCAATACACCAAATGTGAATAACAGGTAAATTAATGGAAGGAACTATTAAGAAGAAGATTGAGCAACACATGGCATGAACAGAAGTTTTACTGAACACTCAGCATTACCTTATCAATCCACCTCCTCCTCTTTGGTCTCCTCCACTTTCTCCTCCCCTGAACTTCCATTCCCATCACCCTTTTCCCCACATCTTCATTGTCTTTCCTCATCACATATCCTTTCATGTACTTTCTTAGATATCTCTCCTACTTTTGTTATTCCTTTAGGTGGTCAATTTCTGTCCTATTTGTCCAAAATACAATAGAGGGTGTGATGTGAACACTCACCAGAGCAGCATCTGGCCCAAGAACATTAGAATATTAGAAAAGGTCCCCTGGACTTCCATTCCCATCACTCTTTTGCGCACAAATTCACTGTCTCCAGTGGTGTAGTGGTGTGTGAAGAAGTGGGTATACTCTAAATTTAGCCCCCATATTTTTTAGCGGCCTACACAGCAAAAGAAAAAACTGCCCCGTTATTAATAGTGATAGTCTTACATATTTAGTTCCCACTAGAAAGGGACAGTACTATTTACATCTGCTGCCTGACTTCATTCACTTCAAGGATCATTATGAGATCAACAAACCAGAGATGCAGATTTTGCAGATTTGTCTGGTTCATAAATTACAGAGTGATTCAAATGCATAATGCATACATTTTCTTTGTCCATGGGGAAAGTAGATTCTTTTGTAAACATTGTCTTAGAATATCTAATCTGCAACAGATAGTGAAGGCCAGCGAGTGACACAATTATACAGTAAATGGCCATTCATTATTGGTGTCTACAAAGAAAACATTAGTCATAAAATTATTGTGTGAAAATGGTACCAACACACTAACACAGCTTCAAGTTTAAAATCAGCATTTCTCAGGAAGAACAGCATACCTAGCTAGAAATGCTTTAATGTCTGGTGCTGTTTGGACACCGGCTAGTGCTCAGGGAAAACGGTGTAAGTGTAACGTTATAAATTCTCCCCAACACCTGTTAATCTGTCTATACTCAAAAATAAGCACGGATGTGAAAGTCAGGTTGAAATATCTGCGTTTTAAAATGCAACCAACTGGAATTTGTTGACAGCTAGCAGTTTTGATGCTAATGAAAGTCAGGGAAGCTAACTTAACACTAGCCACAGCATGAGCAAATTGGAACAACAAAAAATAAACAAAACTAAATGAAAAAGCTGCTAGTTAATGCTGTATTAACCTAATTTACAAATCTTGTTATTATAAAGTACTCACCATGGTTGACGTGTTCTTCCATTGAGTTTGCAACGTCGATCGGAAATTTAGCGCCTCCACCATCAGCACCCCCTCCGTTTGGGGCTGGGGACTGAGAGGCTGTGGATGTTGGGCTGTGGCTACCTGTCTGGCTGGACAGTAGCAATAATGGAGCTTCACAAGGTCGTTTGTTCTGAAAGCTAATTTTTGTCTGTATGGTTTGCTTCATTTTCACTATTAACTTGGTTATATTAACTTTTCACGTGAGGACATATTTTGGTGTGTAACAATGGACCGACAGGAAGGTGGTGGCAAAGGATATTTTTCCTGGTTTAGCAAAGGAACGGCATGTCCCGCCCTACTCTGCCTCTGATTGGCGTAATCCGTTTGCCCTAACCAATCGTTAGTTCTCCCAAAACGTAACCAAAACAGACAACAATGGCAGAAAAAAATTTACGTGCCTGCAGCACATAAATGCGCGTATCAGTGTGTCAGTGTGGACTGAAAAGCGCTGTATACCCGCGTATACCCTGTATTACACTGCAGCGTATACCCATAACAGGGGGATTTAGAAGTGGGTATACGCTGTGACGACCTAATAAGAAGTGGGTATACGCCGTACACCTGCGTATACCCTGGACTACACTACTGATTGTCTCTTCTCATCACATGCGCATACCACTTCAACCTACTTTCCTGTACTTTCTTAGATATCTCTCACTGTTGTTGTACCTCTAATTGTCTCATTTCTTATTTGGTCCTTTTTTGTAACCCCACACATCCATCTCAACATTCTCATTCCTGCCACATCTCACTTCTTCTTCTGTACTCCCTTTACTGCCCAAGTCCCAGCTCCATCCATCATTACTACTTACTACTGATGTCTTAAAAACCTGACCTTTAACCTTTGCCTTAATTCCTCAATCACGCAATACTTCAGATAACCAGTTTTTCCATCCTCACTGCACTTTGGTTACTGCGTTTCCTAAAGCTCATTGACGGACACTTGGCAGGCAGTCAGGTGGACTATGTCAGTCAGATGTTTTGTTCACTTATTGTGTTCAGAAGGTGTTGTGAGTCTAGAAGTTCATGAGTGTCCACCAAACTTTTTTTCTTTAAACTCAAATGTATTTGCAGAAAACCATTTAGACTAAAGTTTTACTAAACAGTCAGCATGGATTCAAACGAGGAAAGTCATATTTTACCAGTGTAATAAGTGTATAAATTTAATATGTCACTGTCCTCTGTGCAAATATATTTTATAAATCTGTCTTTTTCTACTCACGTGCACAGTTGACACAGAGCCAGGTTTAGCGCACAGGAGTTCACCATATAAGAACTGCTAGGCAAGCATTTTAAAGCAAGACAAGTTAGGGACAACTGTGAAATGGACAGTCAGACTGATGACCATTGTATACTATTTTTTTGTGTCAAAGGCAACATGAAATTGTATCCTGTTTGCCTTCTTTAGAATGGCATGATTCACCTAAGTGGAGGCTTGCACCTGAAGAAAGAGTATAAAGCCTTGGAACATCTTTGAAGCCGGCGGATGGATGGGAGATAACGTCATCCGATACTGAAAATCCTTCCAATGCAGCAATGAAAATGGCAGACTCTACACATCGGGCCCCCACTCACGATCTGGGTTCCTGCCATTGGCTTCTTTCATCTGTTATGCAGGGTAAGCTGTCATTAAAGAAAGCTAAGTTATTTCTCCTATGTGATGTCTTACCACCGTATCACTAAGGGAGGGATCTCCTTTTAATATCATATCTATATAGTTTCTGGTTATGTAGCACGCCGCAATTACAAAAGAAGTCATTCCAACAAGGGAGCTAACGCCCCCTGCTGGATACAACCAGCATGCTGGAATTCTATGAGGATGCAACATAATGATATGATCAAAGTGGTGCATTTAACACCGGTCTACAAAAAAATATTTTTTGTTTGCTACTGGGAACTTCAGACCAGCTCTTTATTGTGTTTTTAACACTGATTTCATATATGAAACCAGAATGAAGCTAGCACATCAGGTTTTTGAAATACACATCATTGACATTTTGACAATTTTGAATATCAATATAATATATCAACACAATATCTGGAGTTTGAACTATGTCCCACCAAAATTATTTTGATGTGTTTATTCTGAAAACAAACCAGAAGATGATACCAGAGACACATTAAAGCATATTTATGTGAATTTACCTCAATATAAAAGTGAGGTGCCCAAAATGTTGCACATGTACTGCACATCCGTCTGTCTTTGCAAGAACCAATAGTAGTCACCCATCATGCTCGGAGTGAATTTTTACCTGATATCAGTTTTCTATCACCTTTATATCTTGATGAAATCTTTCCCTATACCCATTGCTGACATCGCCCAGATTTGGTAGAAAAAAGTCGAGGGAAGAATGTAAAAAATGTGTATTCAGTGGCTCCCGTAAGCTGATATGCTTTCAGCAGGATCTCCACAAGCTCAGCATTATTCTCTGCTCTGTGACTGCCAAGAAAATTCTGGGTAACCCGTACGAATGCTTCCCATGCTGTTAATTCAGTGGGCTTCAGTTTCCTTTAGAACTCCTCGTCAAGCATCAGTTCACGAATTTCAGGAGCAACAAAAACACCTTCCTTAATTTTGGCTTCACTTTTCTTGAGACCAAACTTATTTCTTAAATGCTGAAAAGCATCGCCGTTTCTGTCCATCGCCTTGAAAAAATTTTCAAAGTAACGGTGAATCTAACGAACAAAATGTCCTGAAATTCAATGTTATGTTTGACAGTAATGCCTCGACCTACTGCACCGTCATGTCTGAGTTGTGTCGTTATGCTTTAGAGTCATATAAGACCTGGTAGTCAGTAACAAATCTTTTTTCTGCTAATTAAAAATGAATAATTTTTAAATAAAATTAATAAAGACAAGGTAAACAACTCACAGCTGTTAGTAATGTGTGGAGAATTCTTTTATCTCAGTGGCATCCTTAGTGGAATTACCAGTATTTATCAAAATGGATATCCGCCTTTACTGTCCAGTCACAATAGCTGTCCAAGACCTGGGACATCATAACTAAAAACGGGACGTGCTGGACGAAAACTGTTTTCAGATTTGGAGTCAGCAAGTGAAGCCTGTTAAAGTAAAGGTGAAAGACTCTCAGTAGCAAAATGCTTGTTGACCAGTGATATTTATCTTGACTTTGAAAAACCATTTGATAAGGTGCCACATGAGAGGCAGGGCATCAGACTAAAAGAAGTGGGAGTTCAGGGTGTAGATATAAGAAGCAGAGGGCAGTGCTGCAGGGAACCCAATCAGAACTGGGTGATGTTGAGAGTGGTGTCCCCCATTGGTCAGTGCTAGGGCCACTGCTGTTTTGCATATGCAAAAACTAGGCAAAAATCTTTAAATGGGCGTTGTTTTGCTTTAACAAAAAAGCAAAAAATCTGCCAATGGGGTAACGGCCACAGGTCCGTCACGCCCTCGACCCTCTGCAGTTCACATACCAGGAGAAGGTGGGAGCGGAGGATGCCATCATCTATATGCTTCATCGATCCCTCTCCCACCTGGACAGAGGCAGTGGTGCTGTAAGAATTATGTTTTGGACTTCTCTAGCGCCTTCAACACCATCCAACCTCTGCTCCTTAGGGATAAGCTGACTGAGATGGGAGTAGACTCACACCTGGTGGCATGGATCGTGGACTATCTTACAGACAGACCTCAATATGTGCGTCTTGGGAACTGCAGGTCTGACATCGTGTTCAGCAATACAGGGGCGCCGCAGGGGACTGTACTTTCTCCGGTCCTGTTCAATCTATATACATCAGACTTCCAATATGACTCGGAGTCCTGCCATGTGCAAAAGTTCGCTGATGACACTGCTATTGTGGGCTGCATCAGGTGTTGGCAGGAGGAGGAGTATAGAAAGTTACTCAAAGACTTTGTTAAATGGTGCGACTCAAACCACTTACACCTTAACACCAGCAAGACCAAGGAGCTGGTGGTGGATTTTAGGAGGCCCAGGCCCCTCATGGACCCTGTGATCATCAGAGGTGACTGTGTGCAGAGGGTGCAGACCTTTAAATATCTGGGAGTGCAGCTGGATGACAAATTGGACTGGACTGCCAATACTGATGCTCTATGTAAGAAAGGTCAAAGCAGACTATACTTTCTGAGAAGGTTGGCATCCTTCAACATCTGCAGTAAGATGCTGCAGATGTTCTACCAGACGGTTGTGGCGAGTGCCCTCTTCTACGCGGTGGTGTGCTGGGGTGGCAGCATAAAGATGAAAGACGCCTCACGCCTGGACAAACTTGTTAAGAAGGCAGGCTCTATTGTAGGATTAAAGTTGGACAGTTTAACATCTGTGGCAGAGCGACGGGCACTAAGCAAACTCCTGTCAATCATGAAGAATCCACTGCATCCACTGAACAGGATCATCTCCAGGCAGAGGAGTTGCTTCAGTGACAGACTTTTGTCACCGTCCTGCTCCACTGACAGACTGAGGAGATCGTTCCTCCCTCACACTATGCGACTCTTCAATTCCACCCGGGGGAGTAAATGCGAACATTAATTTTATTTTAATTCTTTTCATTTTTATTACTATTTAATTTAATATTGTTGTATGTGAATATGTGAATTTCCCCTTGGGATTAATAAAGTATCTATCTATCTATCTATCTACAAAATTTACTTGACAAGATTTCTTCAAGTGAGTTAAATAATTGTAAATACATTTTTTTGATTGCTCAATAATTCTTACAATAAGGAAAACAAGATTTAATGTCATGATAAAAATATTTTTCACTTGTTTAGATTTCATTTTTTGCAGTGCAGAAGAGGACCACTGCCATCTGTCGTATGGGGGTGGAACTGCTTCCGGCTTCTGGCTTCCGCTGGTCCATCAATTATCGTACTCCAGCCCGGCACAAAGTTATTTCCTCAGCTAGCTAGCAAGCATGTCTGTCCTTCCACTCTGGCATCCCGTCCTGGCTAGAAATTATCCTTCATCCTGGCTGGGATGCCCGTCTTTTCTTGCGGACATTTACAACAAACATGTTACAAGACACGGATAAAGACACGTTTGGGAGATAATTATAACTAAAAGCATCAGTAAAGTGCTGTGCAATGAGGCCTACGAAAGTAATGTCCCTCTATTAAGGTCAAAAGTGGCTTAAATGGGACAAATCCTTCATTTTCATAAGTAATTTCATAACTGTATCGTAAGTATTTAATATGCCATGCTGCACAGAGATGAATAGCCACTTAACAGATGCTTTATAAACATAATTAACACCAAAGAGGCCTTTTTTAAGGTTTTATTATGTAAGTGTAATTTAGTAATAGATGCGTTATTGCAGTACCTAAACTGAAGTGTTACCAAAGAGGTTCTAACGGTATTTCATTAAGGTCAGGGGAGCAGAGTGGTGAACAACGTCATTTATCATTTTTTCATGTTAACAGAAATATATTGAAAATAATGAGCCATTGTGCCAACCCCTAATGGGAGCAGCTGAAAGAATAGAAGAGAGAGGAGTGTTGGAAGCAGGCACTGATACAGTGCAGCTCACCACACAACGAACCACCTCACGATCCAAAATTAGGACCTGAGCGCAGCCATGTAATGGGTGACATGTCAGCGCCACAGTAGTTCGAAAGGAATGGAAGAGTTTTGAGTTTTATTTAATGGTGGCTGGAGTGCCAATCCTGCTACAAAGCCCCAAGTTTTACCTGCAAGTTGGAGGACCTGGAAGATTCAGGTTAATATCATACACAGGACAGAGCAATTGCAGGCTAAGGGTCTTACTCAAGGGCCCATCAGAGTAGAGACACTTCTGGCATTTATGGGAATTAAACCAGCAACCTTCTGATTACTGGCGCAGGTCTCTAATCTCAGAGCACCACTCCACCTATTTTAATAGAACAAAACTAATTTGTAAACTAAAAAATCGGGAATGGTCTCCCCTAGACTTTCTCGTATACTCATATATGAGGATGGATATTTGAGGAGCAAACTGCAAGATAATGATTATATTTTTATATTATGTACATTAAAGAACCATCAACAACAAATCAAATACAATTAATAATATATTGAATAATCATTATAAAAGTAAAGTTGAATAAATGGGACATTGCAGCTGCATGAAAAAAAACAGAAATACCCCAAAAGTTGATAGAAATCTATGTTTTGTATCTAATATTTGTATGAAAAATTTGGTTGACCTAAGTGAAAGCGTACTCAAGTTATCATGTTTACATACACCCCACACACAGACACACAAACAGACATACTAACATAATTCTAAAAATGGTATTTTCAGACTCAGGGAGGTCTAAAACATCGAAATTCATCAAAGTCTCGACGTCAAATCTTTGGACGATTACATATCTTTCCCTATACTTAGTATACGATTCAAGGAGGTGTAAAACATTGAGATTCATCAAAATCGCAACATCAAATCTTTGGACGATTACATATCTTTCCCTATACTTTGTATACGAGTCAAGGAGGTGTAAAACATTGAGATTCATCAAAATCGCAAAATTGAATCTTTGGAACATTACAATACTTTCCCTGTACTTTGTATATGAGAAGGTAAAAACAGAAAAAGTGAAAAAGCAGAATTTCTTTACTTAAGACATGATTTGCTTGGCTGCTTTTGCAAAGGCTCCTTCCTTTAGCCAAAGTGTGGAACCGAACTCCCAGCATGCAGCACGCTCACTCTAACCATGTTATCCAGAGACACGTCAAGTGCCATATGTGCATTACTAACAGGATGGATGGATGGATCTATAAGCTTACCATACTTCTAGCTGAATAACTCACATTTGGATTATTAGAATATTTAGTTCTGATAGTTAGCTGAAGGGAGTTTGTTTTATTTCCATTGCATAAAGTAAATCATAATTCACAAATCAGAGTGGTGTGTTTTACTTCCTTCACATAAATGACAAAATAATACAAAATTTTTGAATGCAGTGATAAAATATTCCCACTATTTTTCCATTTTTGCCACTGTGAATTTCAACAGATCCTCAACGCTCTGTCAAGGTGGCTGTGCTGTTTCCCTTAATTCTCCACTGCTTGTCTGTTTTGCCGTCCACCCGTTGTCTTATTTCTAACCTCCTGATGACCGATGCATTTGTCTCTGTACATATGGTGATTATCTATGAATTTTTCATTTACTTCAATTCCAGTATGTTACTGTTACGTAACATTTTTTTCTATGTGAGTATACTGTGATTTTCATTTCAAATGAGCTTAACACCCGACTGCTCATACTAAAGAGGCCTTATCAAAGAGCATTTCACGATGAGCACATTTTCAGTATTTATTTCTCTATAGCTTAATGTTTTGTTAATCTCTGCAGAATTACCAACAGAGTTCTGTAATATTTCAAATATTTAAAGCTTAGATGCAATTTCCACAGACTGCCACGCTGAGCTAAAAGCTGATTTAAAGCTTTTAAATAACTGAATACTCAATCAAAAATAGCACAGGGGTCTTTTGCATATCCATATACAGCTATTTATTTTTTAAGCAAAAAGCATATTTTATGAGGATTTATTTACAGCCCTGCATTAACTTATCCATTTTTACAAAATGAAAAGTTGCACAATGTGGCGAAAATGTTGCAAATTATTTTGTTTTAAAATGGTTACATCTCTGGGTGGATCGTGAGTGGAAAAGATACGAATTAAGTGTTAGGGATTAAGGGGGACACTCAGATGAACGTGGGATCGCAGCACACAGGGAAATGACTTGCCAAATCACCAAAACCAGCGTGAATATTTAAAATATTGGTAATGTAAAGTACAAACGCAAATTAAGTTGAATTGAACTGAACTAAAGATAAATGAGGATCTCAGACCTTCATATGACTTCTTCTTCATCTTTTCCGACTTGAGGTTCAAGTGTTTGATTGGCCTTCTCCAAACAGCTCGTCCTGCACCTCCTCCTCTGTCAGACCTGATCTTCTTTAACTTTATCCATCCACCTCATCCTCTTTGGCCTCCTCCACTTTCTCTACCCCTGGACTTTCATTCCCATCACTCTTTTGCCCACATATCCATTGTCTCTCCTCATCACATGTCCATACCACTTCAACCAACTTTGCAGTACTTTCTTAGATATCGCTCACATTGTTGTTGTACCTCTGATTGTCTCGTTTCTTCACACATTCATCTCAACATTCTCATTTCTGCCACATCTCACTACTACTTCTTCTTCTTCTTCTGAACTCCCTTTACTGCTCATGGCTCAGCCCCACCCATCATTGCTGGTCTCACCACTAATGTCTTAAAAACCTGACCTTTAACCTTTGCCCTAATTCTTCGATCACACAATACTCCAGATAACCTTCTTCCAGTTGTTTCATCCTCTCTGCACTCTGGTTACTGTGTTTGCTAAAACACATTGACAGACATTTGGGAGGAAGTCAGGTGGCCTATGCCAGTCAGATGTTGCGTTCACTTATTGTGTTCAGAAGGTGTTGTGAGTCTAGTCCAGAGGTTCCCAACTCCGATCCTGGAGGACCCCAGTAGCAGCAGGTTTTTTTTTAACCCGTTTCTTAATTGGTGACCTGTTTTTGCTCCTAATTAACTTCTTTTGAATTCATTTTAATTGACTTGCTCTTGAATACTCAATTGTTCCATTTTCCTTAATTAGCAACTAAACAATAATGAGATACAAAATGAAGTAAAATGTGACCAGCAAAACATCACCAACATTGTCAATCAAACAATATCTGAAAATAAAGAAAGGTGAAGGTCTCGGGAATGTTGATCTGCTCAGGATCACAAAACATTTTACCAGTGCTCTTAGAAAAGAGAAAATCAACAATTTTGGAAATGTATGCCATTACACAATGAGAGCAGCGACAAGCCATTGAATTAAAGAACGAGTTTAATTAACGACAAGAATCAGTGCCTCATTAAGCAGCTGGTTGGAGTGAAATTGGTTGGAGTTTGAGGCTCTGACTTAGTTGGTCTTCTGTTGGCTCACTCACTTCACATTTTATTTCTGTTTAAGGGAAAAAATGAAGCAATTCAGAGGAACGATGAAGAAATTCTGGGGAAGACTTCTTAAAAAGCAAGTCCATTAAAATTATTTCAAAAGAAGTTAATTAGCAGCAAAAAACAGGTCACTAATTAAGAAAAGGGTTAGAATGAAAATCTGCAGCCACTGCAGCCCTCCAGGACCAGAGTTTGGGACCCATGGTCTAGACTTTCATGAATGGCCATCAAACTTTTAAAGTCAAACGTGTTTGGAGAAAACCATTTAGATTAAATAGAGTAATCAAGATGTTTCTCAACAATTTTCCACCAATATCTGCACAGAAAAATGAAAATGGTGAAGATGAAATTTACACAGAATGTTTTTTTTTTTTTTTTTGCACACAGTATTTCTGTATGCTTTGGAAATGTGAAACAGCAGACCTCTGTGTATTTGAAAAGGTTTCTCTACCATATTAGAACATTCAAATGTTTTGGAAGTGAACAGGGTATTCGACCCAGCAAGTTTGTCCATCCTGTCCGCAGAAATTGTCCAAAATAACATGAAGTCAAGATGTCAAGGTCCCTAAAGCCCAACTCCATCACACTACTTTGTAATTTATTCCATGTGTCTATGATTGTTGCCTGAGGAAAAACTTTCTAACTGTAAGAGCCAATCTTAGAAAGTTGAAGCTTTAAGTTCAACTTATATTAGTGTTTGCTTAAGAAGAATAGAATACAATTTCCTTTCATAGCTATAGATTATGGTATAGCCTTTCACTCCCTGTAAGTTAATATGAGACAGGACTTTCTTAGCTATGTCTATGGTACAAGTGTGTTAATTAAGTCACTGTGTGTTTTTTGGAATTAGTCTCATTGCTAAGATGGACTGAAAGACCCATTTGCAATTTGTACAGTTTTTTGGCCATTTAGAAATACTTCAAACTGTACAAGTAAAGAATAAAACAAGATATAGAAGCTTTAAACAGATATTTCCTTAAACAAGAACTTTTATTCTTTGCTAGATCCATTTTTTTGTCTATTTTTGTGTGAACTGTTTTACCTTGAATTTTTGCTAAAGCTTATAAAAACAAAGATATTTTGTCTGTGGAATCATTTCAACGCGTCAAGCTATTGCCAGAATCCCATGAAGCAAACTAAAGCTGCAGAACATTGGTGATTTTGGGTAAACGCAGCTACACTCAAATTTGTGCGAAATCAGCACTTAACAAGCTTTCAATTTTGTCCCCGTGTTCTTGCTGCAGAGTTTATTTCAAAGTAAAAGCTGGGATCCACTGTACTAATTCCCTTCATAATTCTAAACATCAATCTTATCACCCGTTTAATTAAGCTGAAAAGGTTCAACTCCTTCAATCTCTCCTCATAGTTCATACCTCTTCCAGCAGAGCCCAGTCCCTCTCCTCTGGACTAATCTAGTGCTGCTCCATGTTTTCTGTATGCAGTAGTCCAAGTGAGGTCTCACTAGTGTATTACATAATTTAACTATTACCTCAATCAACTTGTACTCCACACATTGTGCAATGTAACCTAACATTTGTCTTATTTGTCTTCTTGATCACTTTTCCTAACCCCACACAGAAGGTGACAGTGTTCCTCAAGGCTGATCCCAATGAGGACACCCACAGGGTTGCATGAGAATTACAGTGTGGTAGTGCGGCCGTGTCAGGGTTCTTGGTTACAGCCAGAGGGCGCTGTCAGGGGGAAGACCATCCCGTATTCCAGAGGACCTGGAAGTACTCCTGACATGCAATGCAGTGACACCGGAAGTAGTCTCGGGTTTTAGCTTGAAAAGAAGTATGCTGCCTCTCGACTCCCTGATGTGATAGTCTCCGAGGAAAGAAGGAGGAAGAAATCGATAGAATTTTGTATTCATTAATAATTAAAATTTTAATACATGTTATTTATGTAGCACCTTTCCCATTCTCAAGGCTTGTTGATCTTTTGATGGGTGACAGTGGAAAAGGTGTGGCAGATAATTAAATATCTTTTATTTAAATTTAGAATTGTGTTGGGCATTACAGTGTCTATGGTTTGGGGCCCAGGAGTACCCCCTGATGGTTCAAAGATATAAAACAAAACCTAAAAAAATTCATATTTTATGAGAAATTTTATATTGATATGTTGGATATGCAGTTCTTAAAATTCTGTCATTAAAGAACATTGTCTTCTGGCTCCTGGACTTATCACACACATACAGCAGGGCGGGGGAAATGAGTATTGAACACATCAATGTTTTTCTCAGTAAAATATATATCTAATGTGGCTTTTGACATGAAATTTACACCAGATGTCGGTAACAACCCAATCCACACATATAAAGAAATCAAAACTAATACTTCCATAAATTAAATTAAATGTAATAAAGTGGAATGACACAGGGAAAAAGTCTTGAACACGCTTACTGAAACGTATTTAATACTTAGTAGAAAAGCCTTTGTTGGTAATGACAGCTGCAAGACACCTCCTGTATGGAGAAATGAGTGGCACGTATTGCTCAGGTGTGATTTTGACCCATTCTTCCACACAAATCTTGAACGTTCCTGGGGCCTCTTCTATGAACTCTAATCTTCTGTTGTTTCCATAGATTTTCATTCGGGTGATTGACTGGCCATTCTAGCAGCTTTATTTTCTTTCTCTAAAACCAATTGAGAGTTTCCTTGACTCTGTGTTTGGGATCCTCGTCTGGCTGAAATGTCCCCCCTCGTTTCATCTTCAGCATCCTGGTAAATGGCGGCAGATACTTATCAGGAATGTCCCGGTACATTTCTCCATTCATTCTTCCTTCAATTATACGAAGTTTGGCAGTACCATATGCTGAAAAACATCCCCACATCATGATGATCCCAACTCCAAACTTCACTGTTGGTGTGGTGTTTTTGGGGTGATGTGCAGTGCCATTTCTCCTCCAAACATGGTGTGTATGCAATAACATCTGGCCAGACTCTATTCTCCCAGCATTTTATTGGCTTGTCCAAATGTTATGCAGCAAACTTTGAACCACCTTCAACATGCTTTTTCTTCTGCAGTAGAGTCCTGCTCGGTGAGCGTGCATAGAGGCCATGGTGGTTAAGTGCATTACTTTTTGTTTTCTTTGAAACAACTGGACCTGC
Organism: Polypterus senegalus; assembly: GCF_016835505.1. Lineage (NCBI taxonomy): Eukaryota > Metazoa > Chordata > Cladistia > Polypteriformes > Polypteridae > Polypterus > Polypterus senegalus. The sequence goes on from NC_053158.1 coordinate 15,677,407, forward strand.
TAATTCCATCTCTTTTTGAAGTTCTTGGACAACTCTTCTGATTATTCTTTTGACTCCTCTGTCACAAATCATGTGAGAAGCACCTGGTCATGGCTGGTTTATGGTGAAATAATGTTCTTTCCACTTCCAGATTACGGCCCCAACAGTGCTCACTGGAACATTCAGAAGTTTAGAAATACGTCTGTGACCAATGCCATCAGTATGTTTGGCAACAATAAGGTTGTGAAGGTCTTGAGAGATCTCTTTGCTTTTACCCATCATGAGATGCTTCTTGTGTGACTCCTTGGTAAGAAGAAACCTTTTTATAGGCCATCAATTAGGACTAAACCAGCTGATGTTCATTTGCACAGATAGGGGGCTATCGGGATTGCTTTCTAAATACTGACAGATGGTTTCTTGGCATTCCGTGCCTTTTTGCACCTACCTTTCTTCATGTGTTCAATACTTTTTCCTGTGTCATTCCACTTTATTATGCATAACTTCATTTATGGACTTGTTTGTTTTGCTTTCTTTGTATGTGTGGATTACTTGGGCTGTTACTGACATCTGGTGAAACCTTCATGTCACTAGTCCCATTAGAAATATATTTACTGAGACAAAACATTGACGTGGTCAATACTTATTTTTCCCACTGTACAGTTTATGCATCTCTGTTAGATAAGTAAGAATTAACTTCCTGTGTAACAAGTTCATATCCCTGCAGTCCCACAAGAAGCAAGAAAAGACTGAATGCTTATGTTATCAGTGGTGAAGCAGATCTTTTGAAAAGAACATCATGCAGAAGAGACTTAGTGCCATGTCAGAGAGATCATTAAAATACCTTTTGATATACAAATTCTCTTCCTGGAAAAAAAAGCACATTTGGCAGTTTGTGAATAGTTTTAAGAGGCAAACCTGACTTAGAAATAATTGTAAATATCACTGAGTCCTTGTCTCTGTCTCTCAGGGTCAGTTTAATGGACATTTTCTAGGCCAGTTGGCCCTTCTATCATTTGGGAAGACACTCACTGATCTAATTCTTCGGACCACTATTCTACTACTGAGTAGATCCTCCTTTTCTCTCAAAACAGCCTCAGTTCTTCATGGCATGGCTTCCACAAGATGTGGGAAACATTCCAGTGAGATTCTGGTCGAGTTTGGCATGATTTCATCATGCAATTTCAGCAGATTTGTCAGATGAACATTCACAGAGTGAATCTCCTCTTCTACCACATCCCAAAGGTGTTCTGTTGGATTCAGATCTGGAGACCAGGCAGCCCACTGAAGGACTCTGGACCTGTTGTTATGTTCATGAAATCAGAGATGACTTTTGCTTTATAACATGGTGCATTTATCATGCCATGAGAAGGTGGGTAAATTATGGACATGAAGTGATGCACATGGACAGCAATAATACTCAAACAGGCCTTGACATTCAAGTAGTGATTGGTTGGTAGTAACGGGCCCAAAGTGTGCCAAGAAAACACCCCCACTCACCATTACACCATCACCACTGTGCTGGACTGTTGACACAAGGCAGGTTGGGCATATGGATTCATGCTGGTGACCCTACCATTTGTATGTCTCATGAGAAATCGAGCTTCATCAGACCAGGCTATGTTTCTCCCATTCTTCATTTATCCAGTTTTGGTGACCCAGTGCCCACAGCAGTTTTAGCTTTCTGTTCTTGTCTGACAAGAGTGAAACCTGAACTGGTCTTCTGCTGTCATGGCCCATCCGCCTCAATGTTCAATGTGTTGTGCATCCTGAGATGCTTTTCTGCTCACCACAGTTGTACAGATAGATAGATAGATAGATAGATAGATAGATAGATAGATAGATAGATAGATAGATAGATAGATAGATAGATAGATACTTTATTAATCCCAAAGGGAAATTCACATAATCCAGCAGCAGTATACTGATACAAAAAAAAAACAATATTAAATTAAAGAGTAATAAAAATGCATGTAAGAGCAGACAATAACTTTGAATAATTTTAACGTTTACAAAGAAAGTACAGTCCCCTGCGGAGCTTTTGTGTTGCTGACCACAATGTCAGACCTGCAGTTCCCGAGACGCACATACTGAGGTCTGTCTGTAAGATAGTTCACGATCCATGCCACCAGGTGTGAGTCTACTCCCATCTCTGTCAGCTTGTCTCTAAGGAGCAGAGGTTGGATGGTGTTGAAGGTGCTAGAGAAGTCCAGAAACATAATTCTTACAGCACCACAGCCTCTGTCCAGGTGGGAGAAGGATCGGTGTAGCAGATAGATGATGGCATCCTCTGCTCCCACCTTCTCCTGGTATGCAAACTGCAGAGGGTCGATTGCGTGGCAGACCTGTGGCCTCAGGTGGTGAAGCAGCAGCCACTCCATGGTCTTCAACATTTCAATCAATCAACATTTATTTATATAGCACATATTCATACAAAAAAAATGTAGCTCAAAGTGCTTTACAAAATGAATAGAGAAATAGAAGACACAATAAAAGATAAACATAAGTCAACATTAATTAACATAGAATAAGAGTAAGGTCCGATGGCCAGGGTGGACAGAAAAACAAAAAACTCCAAAGGCTGGAGAAAAAATAAAATCTGTAGGGGTTCCAGACCAAGAGACCGCCCAGTCCCCTCTGGGCATTCTACCTAACATAAATCATCATATTTTCATGGAAGGACCTGATGATGATGGTCACGTAGACTTCTGGCTTTCAGTCCATCAATGTTGGAGCATCATGATGCTTTGAGTAGGTGGTGGTGGCGCAGGCTGCCACCACAAAGAAACCGGAAAAGAAACAGAAGAGAGAGTTGGGGTCAGTACGGATTTTAGAGCCACCATGAATAGTTATTATGAAGAATTGAACATACAGAGTATCAGGATTAAGTTAAAGTGAAGTTATAAAAGGCCATGTTAAAGTAATGTGTTTTCAGCAGTGTTTTAAAGTGCTCTACTGTATTTGCCTGGCGAATTCCTATTGGCAGGCTATTCCAGATTTTAGGTGCATAACAGCAGAAGGCCGCCTCACCACTTCTTTTAAGTTTAGCTTTTGGAATTATAAGGAGACACTCATTTGAAGATCTAAGGTTACGATTTGGAATATAATGTGTCAGGCATTCCGATATATAAGATGGAGCGAGATTATTTAAGGCTTTATAAACCATAAGCAGTATTTTAAAGTCAATCCTGAATGACACAGGCAACCAGTGTAGTGACATCAAAACTGGAGAAATGTGTTCGGATTTTCTTTTCCCAGTTAGGATTCTAGCAGCTGCATTCTGCACTCGTTGCAAATGATTTATGTCTTTTTTGGGTAGTCCTGAGAGGAGTGCGTTACAGTAATCTAGTCTACTGAAAACAAAAGCGTGAATTAATTTCTCAGCATCTTTCAATGATATAAGAGGTCTAACTTTAGCTATGTTTCTTAAATGAAAAATGCTGTCCTAGTGGTCTGATGAATATGCGATTTAAAATTCAGATTACAGTCAACGGTTACCCTAAATTTTTACTTCCGTCTTAACTTTTAATCCTAGTGCATTAAGTTTATTTCTGATAACCTCGCTGAATCCATTATTGCCAATTACCAAAATTTCAGTTTTCTCTTTATTTAGTTTGAGAAAATTACTATTCATCCATTCAGAAATACCAGTAAGACATTGTGTTAGTGTATCGAAAGAGTCGGAGTCATCAGGTGCTATTGATAAGTACAGCTGTGTGTCATCAGCATAGCTGTGGTAGCTCACATTGTAACCTGAGATAATCTGACCTAACGGAAGCATGTAGATTGAGAATAACAGCGGACCCAGGATAGAGCCTTGTGGAACACCATATGGATATCATGTGTCTTTGAGATTTGATTACCACAACTCACAAAGAATTTTCTCCCTGCCAGGTAGGATTCAAACCAATTTAAGACACTGCCAGAGAGGCCCACCCATTGACTAAGGCGATTTCTAAGAATATTATGATCAATGGTGTCAAATGCAGCACTCAGATCTAAGAGGATGAGAACAGATAAATGGCCTCTGTCTGCATTTACCCGCAAGTCATTTACTACTTTAACAAGTGCAGTTTCTGTACTGTGATTTGTTCTGAAGCCTGACTGAAAAGTATCAAGAATAGCATGTTTATTTAGGTGGTCATTTAACTGCATAATGACTGCCTTCTCTAAATTTTACTTAAGAAGGGCAGGTTAGAAATGGGTCTAAAATTTTCAAAGGCAGAGGGTCAAGATTATGTTTCTTAAGAAGGGGTTTAACTACAGCAGTCTTAAGACAGTCTGGAAAGACCCCCGTATCTAATGATGAATTTACTATGTCCAGAATATTGTCAATTAGAACGCCTGATATTTCTTTGAAAAACCTGGTTGGTATTGGGTCAAGGACGCAGGTGGAGGGTTTCAGTTGAGAGATTATACTATGTAATTCAGGTAAATCTATCCTGGTGAAAGCATTTAATTTGTTTATAATGGAGTACCGGGCTTTGGAGGTTCTGCAGTGTTCGGGAGATATACTATGTTATCTCTAATATCATTAATTTTTTGAGTGAAAAATACAGCAATGTTCTCACAGGTTTCACTGGAAGTATTCTGGGGGCATTCCTTTGTGTTACCTGGGTTTAACAGACGGTCAATTGTTGAAAATAAGACTCTGGGATTACTAGCATTGTTATTTATAATATTAGAGAAATAGCAGCGCCTCTCAAGACGGACAGTGTTATTGTATTCTGTTATTTTAACTTTTAATATTTCATAGTGGATAGTTAGTTTAGTTTTCCTCCATTTACGCTCAGCTCTACGACATGTTCTTTTTAAATCAGACACTCTTTGGGTCTTCCATGGAATAACAGTACTAGAGGATTTTTTAACTGTCTTTTCAGGTGCAACTATGTCAACAGCAGTTCTTACTTTAGAGTTAAAGTTTTCCACTTTACTATTTACATTATCCTCGCTATTATAGCTGGCATTATAAACGGACTGATTGCTTAGAATAGTTGTAAGCTTTAAAGCTGCTGATGAGTCAAAGAAGCGTTTTTTAACAAAATGCTTCTCATGAGCGTTTTCTATCTTTATTTCTATATTAAATAGTAGAATATATTAGAATAGTAGACGTCACATCACATGTGACGTCAGAGCAACAGGCCGGAAGTCATTCAGCTCACTAGGACGTGATATCTTTGGGACTGGGGTGATACAAGATGTTTTCCAAAGCCTTGGGACTCTCCCCTGTTCCAGGCTCAGGTTGAAGATGCGCTGTAGAGGACTCCCCAGTTCCAGTGCACAGGCTTTCAACAGTCGTGGCGATACTTCATCTGGACCCGCTGATTTGCTGGCACGAAGTCTTCTCAGCTCTCTGCTCACATGGGCTGCTGTAATTGTGGGTGGGGATGTCTCTCCTATGCTGGTATCAGCAGAAGGATAGGTGGAGGGTGCAGTACTCTGAGGTGAGAGTGGGTTAGGGTGATCAAACCTATTAAAGAAGTTGTTCATTTGGTTTGCTCTCTCCACGTCTCTCTCGATGGTGGCACCCCACTTCAAGCTGTAGCCAGTGATGATCTTCATCCCATCCCACGCTTCCATCATGCTGTTATTCTGCAGCTTGTGCTCCAGCTTTCTCCTGTACTGCTCCTTCACCGCCCTTAGCTGGACTCGGAGTTCCTTCTGCAAGTGCTTGAGCTCATGCTGATCATCGCCTTTAAAAGCCTTTTTCTTCTGGTTCAAAAGGCCCTTGATGTCACTTGTAATCCATGGCTTGTTGTTAGCATAGCAGCGTACTGTTCTTACTGGAACTACAATGTCCAAACAGAGGTTGATGTAGTCAGTTGTGCATTCAACAGCCTCTTCAATGTTCTCACTATGTGACCCCTGCAGGATATCCCAGTCTGTAGTTCCAGTCTTTCAGAGCCTGCTCTGCCTCAGGGGACCACTTCCCTAATGAGCGTGTGGTTGTAGGTAGCGCCTTAACTCTTGGTTTGTAGTGAGGCTGAAGAAGAACCAGGTTATGATCTGCTTTCCCAAGCACAGGCAGCAGGGTGGTGCTGTATGCGTCTTTAACGTTTGCATACAGTAGGTCAATAGTCCTATTTCCCCAGGTGTTACAATCCACATACTGGGAGAAGGCAGGTAATGTTTTGTCCAGCGTCACATGGTTAAAGTCTCCAGCGATTAGCACAAGCGCCTCAGGGTGCTGCGTTTGTAACTTAGCAACTGCGGAATGGATGACATCACTCGCCCGAGGAGGGATGTAAACAATAACAGCAATCACGTGTCCAAACTCTCTTGGCAAGTAATAGGGACGCAGACTTACGGCCAACAGTTCGATGTCCTTGCAGCAAGTGGAGATTTTAACATTTACATGTCCAGAGTTGCACAACTTTCTATTGACATAGAGAGTGACTCCTCCTCCTTTCTTCTTCCCGCAGGTACTTGCGTCTCTGTCCGCTCTAACTGTGCTAAATCTGGGTAGCTCCACGTTAGCATCTGGGATGGTAGTTGTTAGCCAAGTTTCACTAAAACACAGCAAGCTGCATTCTCTGTAGGTTCTGACATTTTTCACCAGCACAGCCAGTGCACATCCTCGAGGAACACCACATGGCCGTAGTTCTGTAAATGACACTCCCTCACAATGCAGGTTCGGGACACAATGAGCAGCACAAAGTCAAACTAGTGGCACCCAAGGATTTACCGGAGAGACACAGTACCAAAGGAGTCCAGTCTTCACCTCAGATCAAGGATAGTGTCCAGGATAGCGTCCATGTCTCGTAACCATACAGCAAGACAAGAAGCACCATGGGCCTCATGTATAATGCTGTGCATAGAATTTGCACTATAAAATGACGTAAGCACTAAAGCGGAAATGTACTTACGCACAAAAAAATCCAGATGCATAAATCTGTGCATTCGCCAACTTCCACGTTCTTCCGCTACATAAATCCCGGTCGGTGTGGAAATTAACGCACGTGCAAGCGCCTGCTGCCCCACCCCAGCTCCTCTCAGAATTAAGCCTCTTTGAATATGCAAATCAATATAAATAGCCCTTAAGCTCAGTGTTCTGTGAAAAGGCAATGGCAAAAGTACAAAGAAGAATAGAAGCATTTCAGCGAATACCACGTGGAGGAAAAAAAAAACATACTATTTGTTGGTTTAAACAGTGGTATAAACAACAAAAGGAAATTGATCGAGTGACATAGTGTGTCAGAGAAACTCGAAAGCTCAAATTCACAAAGTCGCACAGTGCCCGAAATAAAAAAGTTGTCACATATCAAAGTCGCCGTGAAAAGGCGAGTCGTAGCCCACCGTCTGAGTGTCATATGAAAGCTTATTAGGGTACAGAGAAAAAAAAGGCACGCAGTGGGAAAAAAGCACGAAATGTCAAGTTTAGTCTCTAAATTTCCACTTTAATCATCATTAAACGTCATAAACTTCATCTTAAAATCGCTTAATTTTACTAGTTTCTCAAGTCCCATCGTAACTAAAGTAGCACGTTAATCGCTTTGTTTTGTATTTGATCTTCTATGTGCTCTATGTGTGTGAATCACTACGTGCTTTCGTTCTTTCTCTTCCTCCGACAGGACACAGAATCCATTACATTTGTGATATTACAGCTCTCTGAATAATTAAAATACTGAGAAGAATACGTGATATCATTTTCATGATGATAGGAATTTGAAGCATGTTATTAAACATGGGAACACGGTGGCACAGTGATTGTTCATGTCTTACGTAAGGTGCTTGCTGTGCCGTGCACAACCTTCGATGAAATACTTTATTACAGCAGTACTGTCTTTTTCAAACGTACCACCAATTCCTGTCCTTCCTTTTCTTTCTCCAAATACCCAATCGCCACACAATCAGCTCTGTAATAGACGTTAAGCCATCTGTAAGCTTAGAACACTGATTCTTCAATAATTTAAGGAACATTGAAATATCTTCATAATGTTTAATTATTCTATTCATCTATCCTTCCAGTGTCGTGCCAGCCACAGCAAGAATACAGCGCAAGGCAGGAACAATCCTTGATCCAAGTTCCAGCTCCTAGCTAGCGCTGCGGCACCATATAGTTAAAGTTAAAGTTTTATCTGTATAATATAATAAACATATTTTGCTGCATTTCATTTTAAAAATGATATGCAATGTTATAACTGTATCATAGGTACAATTACCTCACTGTAAACTTGCAAGTTCAAAGCGCTCTACAAGGAGCACTTGATGGACTGATTGAGTGCATGTATAGCTCTTGGAATGAAACTGTTTGTGAACCTCGAGGTCCAAACAAGAAAGGCTCTGAAGCGTTTGTCGGATGAGACCAGTTGAAATAACGAATGACTGAGGCAGCGTGTGCTTGATGCTGTATACCGATAATTCTCTTTCCGATCAGCTGCTGTACTCCTGTGATTTACATTCAGATGCAGTAGTATAAATACTCCGAGTGGTACAGTGAGAGTAATATGGAAAAAGATGATCCGCTGTGGCAATCCCTAACAGGAACAGCTGAAAGAAGAAGATGGTGCAGTGAGAATAACAACGCTAAAGCAGCTATTGCATTTAGAATAGTTTGACCATTCTGTGGACCATTATATTGATACGGGTTAATTACAATCAGATGCATTAAACTAATAAACAATATGCAGTTAATTTCAGTGCATTTATAAAGCCGCGTCAGGGATGTGGATCTGAAAAAGAAAGATAAACCACACAGGAACAGTAGCACTGCTTTGACGCTGGGTGCCGCCAGTCTACAAAACCAGGCGCAGAACTTGCGTACGACAAGGTATGAGCTACCGTGGAAATGTGTGTGTCTTTACGCCAAGTTTAGGTTTTATACATTATTTTATACATTTGAATGTGGAAACGTTCTTATGCAACATTTATACATGAGGCCCCAGGACTCCAAAGACTTGGACCTTCATCCTTTTGCAAAGATATAAGGAGTGCCACATACCTCTGTTCAGCGACCTCATGACAATGCTTTCCCAATCCGTCTACTGACTTCAAAGGAAGAGTCACCAGAGGCATGAATGTCACTGCTGAGGTAAGTAAACCTCTTGACGAGGTCGACTCTCTCTGCAGACAGACACACAGCTGAAGGCCATGCCTAAGAGGTCATTAAAGGCCTGGATGTTGGTTTTATCACAAGCCCAGACACTCAGACTCCTCACTCAGTCTCTTGAGAGCCCTGATCAGAGCCTCCATTGACTCCACAAAGATCTAAGCAGCATTGGCAAAGTCAAGATCAGTGAATCTTTCTTCATCCACATCTTTCTTCATCTGTCAGTGTCTGCCCAGTGAACAATCCTGCCACAGTCCAAATCACTGAAATCACATTTTTTTCCCATTCTGGTGTTTGATGTGAACATTTACTGATGGTCCTCACCTGTATCTGCATGGTTTGAAGCATTGCACTGCTGCCACATGATTGGCTGATTAGATAATTGCACATATGCAGAAGTCCAGGTGGTCCTAATAATTTGCCAAGTGAATGTGTGTTAAATACTGTAGGTCTTAGCCTTTTTATGCCTGATCTGTTGAAACAGCCTGCTTGATAATGCTACCAACTCCACACCCCATCCGAATTGACAAGCACAAAATAATTAATAATCTCAGTAAATCAAGTATAATTAGGGCTGGGCAAGTTAACGCGTTATTATCGCGTTAAAGCATTAATTAATTAATGCCGACAATTATTTTATCGCACATTAACACAGTTTTTGTTATTATTATTATTTTGAGAGCCTCAGTCTCACTATCGATCGATAGAGATTAGCGATCTTCTAGCTACAGTGCTTTTTGATACCCTTTTACTAGAAGGAACGTTAGCTTTGTTGAATTGACCTCACTTCCCTGCGCATGCATGAGTAGTGAAGAGTGAACAGCTTCTAAAATGGCATGTGGAGAGATACTAAATTGAATGCTTAAAGCAAAATAATCCGTGGATGACTTTTTCGTATTATCGCTGAATTAGACTCTGATTTGTTGGACTCCTATTTTGACACAAGTGATCTGGAGATGTAGACAAACGAAAGTGAGGAACTGGCATCGGCAGATTGGTCCCCAGCTGATCGTGCTGCTGAACACATTTGTGTAGCTGATACACCGATGGCAACGTTCGCCTGGAAGGACAGACACTTACGATGACAGGAGGTACAAACCATATTGCGACTGTAATTGCCACCCCGCATTCCTGTCTCACAAAGACAGCCAGGCAGCTAGCTCACCATGCACCATGCAAAAACTGCCAGCAAGTGCCAACAACAGGCAGCAACACACTTTTTATGTTGATTTATGTGTGAAAGCATTGCTTTGTGCGCTTTTCACAAAACAGAGTTTTTTGGAAAAAATATTAGCCCTCAAAGAGTTGCTACTGAACATCAACTGTTTATGCTGCTCCCTGATAAAAGAAAATGTTTCTGCTGGTATCTGTTCAGATAAAAAAGAAAATAGATTTAGAAATGTTAACTTGCTCGGAAGGTGCCTGTTATAATGTTGTGATCGTGGCCCTTGATGCTGAAGGTAACTTGTTTTTCTGTAACAAACTAGATAAAATGTTAATGCTCTCGCAGTGGCAAATAGCGTTGATTTTTATATTTGATTTGATTACATTAATGTTTAAAAATGAGATTTACAAGAAAAAATTTAACTGCTACTATGTAAAGGGAATACTGTTGTAAACTTAAAACAACACTTTATTTGTTTAAAGTGTTTGCAAACCAAACACAAGCAATACACTACTTTTGAGTTCATTATTGAATTTTGCACATAATGTGATTGTGATTAATCGTGATTAATCGTAGACAATCATGTGATTAATTGCAATTAAAATTTTAATCACTGCCCAGCACTAAGTATAGTATAAAATTGTTAAATGGTGCGACTCAAACCACCTACACCTGAGCACCAGCAAAACCAAGGAGTTGGTGGTGGATTTTAGGAGGCCCAGGCCCCTCATGGACCCCATGATCATCGAAGGTGACTGTGTGCAGAGGGTACAGACCTATAAATACCGGGGAGTGCAGGTGGATGATAAATTGGACTGGGCTGCCAATACTGATGCTCTGTGCAAGAAAGGACAGAGCCGACTATACTTCCTTAGAAGACTGGCGTCCTTCAACATCTGCAATAAGATGCTGCAGATGTTCTATCAGACGGTTGTGGCGAGCACCCACTTCTATGCGGTGGTGTGCTGAGGAGGCAGCATAAAGTAGAAGGACACCTCATGCCTGGACAAACTGGTGAGGAAGACAGGCTCTATTGTAGGCATGGAGCTGTACAGTTTGACATCCATGGCAAAGCGACGGGCGCTGTGCAGACTCCTGTCAATCATGGAGAATCCACTGCATCCACTGAACAGGATCATCTCCAGACAGAGGAGCAGCTTCAGCGACAGACTGTTGTCACCGTCCTGCTCCACTGACAGACTGAGGTGACCCCACACTATGCGACTCTTCAGTTCCACCCGGGGTTGGTAAACGTTAACATTATGCAAAGTTATTGTCTGTTATATCTGCATTTTTATCAATCTTTAATTTAATATTGTTTTTTTTTGTTTTTTTTTTTGTTTTTATCAGTATGCTGCTGCTGGAGTATGTGAATTTCCCCTTGGGGATTAATAAAGTATCTATCTATCTATCTATCTATCTATCTATCTATCTATCTATCTATCTATCTATCTATCTATTTAAAAGGTATGTATGCCTAAAGCTATAAAATAGTTTATCCATGCTTCAGAATTTTGCAGTGATCTTTGACTTTGAGAACCGTTTCTATATTTCGTTATTCATTATTTTGTACAAGCCGACTGACAGACATGGAAAGGTGAGTAGGTGAGACAAAATGAAGAGAAGTGCTGGGCTGAAAGAGAGAAGAAAGGAGAGGATGGAGGTAAAGCAGGGCGAGAGAGGCAGGATAGTGGATTGCTGTGGTAGAGCAGAGGAAGAGGTGCAGCACAGATGACCCACATTTGAGGATTTTTAAAAATCATACATCTTTAGATTTTTAAAAATCTTTTTATTGAACTATTTATTGCATTGTTTTTTAAACTTCACCATGGACACAGAGAATTACCTTTTGAATTATTTATTTATTGATTATGGGAAGATGTAACGTTTTGTTTGTTTTCTGTGAATTGTCCTTTTAAAAGCACTTATGGATTAAAAACTCTTGCAGTTCAACACCCATCCATTGTAGTTGTCATGTGTGCCCTCACTTGCCATGGGCCAGTACTCGGTTATGACTATCGATGGACGCGGGTTGAAGAGGCGCCCATTATGTTTATGAGAAAGTGGAGTTAACAAGGACTGTCACATAGATAGATAGATAGATAGATAGATAGATAGATAGATAGATAGATAGATAGATAGATAGATAGATAGATAGATAGATAGATACTTCATTAATCCCAAGGGGAAATTCACATAGCTGTGGTTAGCGTCAGTGTAACTTACTTTACAAGGCACTTCACCTGGCCATAACAGAGGGAAGGTGAGTCTTCAGTGAATCCTTCATTTTTAAATAAAGGCGAAACTTATCAGTCTTGAGTTTTATTCAATGTGAGGATCTCGGTCTTTCCAACTCCGTATTCATCATAGCATAATTCTTGACATTCTCGCAAATTGACAAAAATGGTCTGCAATTTAGTATACTTCCTTAATATGTTTCTTCTTCTTCTTCTTCTTCTTCTTCTTCTTCTTATTATTATTATTATTATTATTATTATTATTATTATTATTACTTTGATTCTTAAAATTATTATAATTACTGCATGTTTGTGGGGAAGCCTTAGTGTTACTATCGGAAAACCAGAAAGCATCATCATGAGTGTTCATTTGCAGCAAGGGATACTGTAAAATCACAACATGATTCATTCATTCTCCAGCATGGCCTCTTACTGCTTGCTGAGAGTTCGGTATTTCCTAACTACTTCTCATGTCCCACTCTGAGGAAGGGTGGATTCTTATTGTAGTTAGACTTTTAGTGCAGTTACTAGAAGTCATTTTGAGATACTTCATCAATACGGGTGCTGGACAAGCTGCAGTTTAATGTAGAAAAGAATCTTTTAGAGAATATCCAAATCCTGGACACTGAGCACTGTGTGCCGCCATCTTATATAGCAGCAAACAAAGACACAATTTGTCACTTGACCCTCTTATGTGAAGAGAATAGTGACCACTTAGAAAATGCAGTTTAAATGCTTGTGATAAGTGGTCCGTGGTGCAGTGCAGATTTTACAGTAAATAAATAATTGCATCCTGGGATGTGTAGGCTCCAATCAGGTGCGGGTGTATAGAAGTGTGCTTTGCTTTAGGGATAATTGGGGTGGTTGGCTGATCACTCATACACCTACAAACACGAGTGGTTCAGTCAGGTGCCTCATTCACATCCTCGGAGGGTCATACCTGCACCCAATCAAGCCAATATAACAGGAGCCAGCATGGCAGAGAGGGAGACAGAAACAGAGAAAGAAACCAAAATGAAAAAGAGAGTCAGAGGTTAAAGAAGCGGGAGAAAGAAGACAGGAATAGGAGAAGAGAGTTGATACGGAGTAGAGGAGGTAGGCAGCCAGGAGGATAGCCCTTAGGAAGAGCGCAAAGCTGACACTAAAGGGGGCTTATGAGGACCACTCCAACTGAGCATTTTTGTGGAGGAGCTGGAGTGACCCGATGCTCATAGGCGAATTTAACAGTTCATGTTGACACAACATCTAATCAATGTGAGAAGCAATTAGAAACACAAATAAAATATGCTATTGTAAAAACTATTGAAAATAATAAAAAAGGATGTCACTCTCAGATTATATAAAACAATAGTGAGACCCTCATTTGGAGTATTTTGTGCAGTTCTGGTCACCACACTGCAAGAAAGACATAGCAGCACTTGAGGCTGTCCAGACGAGACCAACCAGGTATTTTCCCAGGACTTAAGGACATGTCCTACTCTGGAATTATTTTCATATGAGATGTGTGAGGTTTGTGTTTTACCCCAAAAGGCCTCATGAGTGGAAATGTGTGAGAAATGCCATCTCTCCGAGTCTGTGTGCTCCAGACGTATCTAATAAAGGCCAAAATTCCCTGCCACATTTCACATATGGCAGTCTCATACAGATGATGCATTAATGAGGGTATCTCTTACACTGTAGATGCGGGAGCCCATACTGCATTTGTCATACTGATTAGTTCCAATTTTTCTATTTATTTTAGTCTGAAGATCTCAAGTGTCTGGCAGTGGGCCTTATTGGCTTACATGTGACTGTTTGAGGCTGAGTGTTAAATGAAAGGTTCTGCATCAGCTAAGGTTTTAATTATAAACTAGAACATTAATTTTTAACAAAACACTTCTGTTTTAAAGGGGTGTATAGCCCATAGTTGGGGGTCTGTACCTGCTCAACAATGAGGCTGGATTATTTAAATTGTAATTGGCTTCTTTTTTTTCAGCTGAATGAGTCCAAATAAGAAAGAGTACAGATATGAAGACCATCAGTGGAGTCCCTCAATGTTCTGTCCCGGGGTTTGTACATTTTTCTAATTTTATTTTAATGTATATATTAAAATTCATATTTACATTAATTATTCCAGTGTAGTTAGTAAACTTGTGAAATTTGCAGATGATACTAAAATTAGGGGAATGACAGACACTGACGAGGTATCAAAAACAGTTCAAGAAGACTTGTACAAGCATCTGAAGTCAAACAACCTCTTGGAAAATGCAGTTTAATGTAGAAAAATGCTACGCGTGTGCCAAAGGAACATCAATTATAAATACATGATGGGAGACAAGAAGCAACCTCTGGAAAAAGGATTTAGGGTATAAGTTCACACAACATTTTCATCATCTAAGTAATTAGCAGAAATGATTACAAAGACAAATAAAATGTTAGGTTATAGTATATCATAAAAATATTTGAATATAAATCAAGGGACATAATGCTCAGACTATATAACACACTAGTGAGACCACATCTGGAGTATTGTGTGCAATTCTGGTCAGCACTGTACAAGAAGGACATAGCATCACTTGAAGTCGTACAGAGGAGAGCAACCAAGTGCATCATGGGACTTCAGGACATGTTCTACTGTGACAGACTCAGAGCATTAAACCTGTGTGAACTTTAACCCGGACACAGACAGACATGGACACAGAATGTCGCAAAACACACACGTTTATTAACGTTTTGCACCACCACAATATACATAGTTCACCAAGCCCACAAATACTCCGTCCTTATCTCTTTTTCCTGTCCCTTTCTTCTGCTGCCTCCACTCCTCTCTCACAAACTCTTCTCCCCGGCTCCGGCTCCCCGTGTGGAGTGAGGCAACCTCTTTTATACTGCACCCAGAAGTGCTCCAGGTGCTCCTCGATCAATTTCGGGTGTGGTGGAAGTGCTGCAGACCATGGCTCCAGAACTGTCCAGGCACCCCTTAGTTGGCCACGATGTAAACCAAGGGGACTACCCTCTCGTGCTCCAGGGGATGTACTGCTGGTGATATGTCCGCTCCTCTAGTCCTCTCCTCAAAAGGAGGTCCCCGACTGTCTATCATACCTGCTTAGTCTTGAGCAGAGGAGACTGCGTTGGGATCTAATCCAGATCTAAAATATCCTCAAAGGCATTGCTAAAGTAGATTCAGCAGAATTCTTTCAGCTTAAGGATGAATCACATACTGGAGGACATCACTGGAAATGAAACAGAAGTGCATTTAGGACTGAAGCCAGGAAGCACTTCTTTACGCAAAGAGTTGTGGATTATGGAACAGACTATTGAGACGTGGAGATGAAGCTGAAACCTTTACAACTTATGAGAAGGATTGGGATGAGATATTAGGACAGCTAAGCTATTAGCTAAACAAACAAGCCAAATGGACTGAATGGTCTTCTCTCGTTTGTAAAGGCCTAACAATCATAAACCAAAAACAGAGCCATGTAATATCAAAAAGCTAGTAAAGCCAGGAACAAAGAACAAAACTCACAACTCCAAGAACCTTCAAAGTGCCATAACTGAGCTCGCCTTCTGCCCTGACCTAAATGTCCAGAGGGCGGTCTCAGGCATGGTGAAGTCTGTGTGGCCCCACCTTTTTTTATATGACACACAAAAAACAAGGGGCATAGGAGAATATAGATTTACAGATAATAAAAAAAATAATAATACATACATGGAATATTATACCCATGCAGAAAATAAACATATCAAAAATACTTTGAGAATACTACATGCAGACACATAACAGCCACCATTTTGAGCTTCTGTCATTAAGGTTGCTAGCGTTGTGTCCTCGGAGGTGGTGATGGTTTAAAGTTGCTTGAGAAGATGACTTCCTCATCCAAGTTGTAGATTGAGAACCCTTTTTAAATCACTCTTTCAAATCCTTTTGACTAAACAATATTTGCAAAAGACTTCTTTGCTCTGATTTTTTCACCAGAATTGTTGTCTCTCTAATCGGGTGCAGGAATGACAGGTCATAAAGCGGAAGAATAATTGGGATATCAATCAGGCCGTCCCGTTTAATAAGAGGAAGTCCAACAAAAATACACCTCTTGCTGCGTATAAAGCAGCCCATTTGGGCAAATAATTAAAAAAAAGATATTCGGCTCTTTGCTGTGGAAGTAAAGGTCAGTGATTGGAGTTCCATCCGGCGGTTCGCTGTGTTTGCAAAAGAAGCCTCGTTCTGAGTAGCCAAGCTTCTTTTATCACATGACCCGGAAGGGGCGGAGCTAAGTGCTCTCAATGTGCAGTTTTTTGGTGCTGAGGGGAGAGAAGGAGAAGAGAATGTTAACAACAGCGCCCTCTCGTGCCTCTCGGCGGGTTATCACATACCTCCATCGAGCCCACAAGGAGATCCTCTAGCGCAAATGTGTGACATTCTTTGGTTTGGTTTTGATGCTTGTACTTTTCATCTTCTTTGTAGGGGTTCATCTTTTCTTTTTGCTCATTCTCAAACCCAGTCATCTTGCAGACATTACGAAGACAAATTTTGTTTGATACTTAGTTGAGTTTCTAGACAAGAGATATATATTGTTTGACAAGGTTTTTTGGAAACCATTTTGATTGCTTGGCTCAATGTTTGTCATTTTGGTATTCTGATCAGGCAGCACGGTGGTATAGTGAACACAAGAACAAAAGAACATGAGAAATTTGGCAAATGAGAGGCGACCATTCAGTTCATCAGGCTCATTTGTTTAGCTGTTACCTAAGTTGTCCCAAAATCTCATCCAGACATCTTGGTAGTTTCTTCCAGATTCCCACCCACTTGATTTCTAGTGGTAGCCCTTCTGTTTTGTAAGCAGGAAACTGGGATTCATGTCATGAGTTATCCTAGTCTAGAGTTTGCATGCCACATGTGTCCACATGTGTTCCCTCCCACAGTCCAAAGACAAGCTGAAAAGTTTTATCGGCACTGTTAAATTGACATAACTGTGTATTCACCCTTTTGATGGACTGGCGCCCTATCCAGAGGTTGCTCCTACCTTGTGCCCCATGCTTGCTGGGATATTTTCAGCTTCCCCTCGACCCTGTTCCAAGTAAGTTGGTTAAGAAAACGGATAGTATGATGGATGGCCGGGATGCCCTTGACATGGAAGGACAGGGGGAGATAATATTCACGGGGCATTGTCTCCTCCGGACTGCTAGATGGTAGCCTTCCTGGGTGCCATGGTTTCCCACAGGACATCATGGGATTTGGAGTGTGTCAGCTCAGCCCTGTTGGGTTTCGTGGGTGCCGCCAGGGACTGGGGAGCCCTAAATTTGTCAGGATCTTATCTCACCCGGAAGTGTTTCTGAGCTGCACCTTTGGAACACTAGACGTGCTTCCAGGTGGAACATAAAAGGAGCTGCTTGCCTCCATTCGGGGAGCCAGAGTCGGGAGGAAAAAAGATGAAGCTTGTGAGGAGGATTGGAGGCAATGACCAGGACAGAGATAAAAGAAGACAGATTAGCAAACTACCATATTGTGAAGTATTACTGTACTTATCTGTACTTGAGGTTGTGGCATGGGAAACACTTAAAGGAAGAGTTTCCCACAAATAGAGACTCTTTGTACATTTATACCAGTGTCTGAGCAATTGAGTCAGGTATAAGGAGCTGGAGTGCCCCCAGGTGGCAGAGTAAATCAAAAAACATTTAAACTTTCACTCCTTTTATGCTCTTGTGAGGGGAATGGGATGTGTGGTCTGTTAGGGGACTGCTTTTCAAGAAGTATGTACAAATGTTGGATGGGTTACTATCCCATAAGACAACATATTATAAATATTAACATTCTGATCATAAGAGGGATTTGATATTTAAGGAATAAATAATTTTTTTTAAATAATTTTTTGTGTTGTGGATGCCCCTAAAATACGCCATCAATTACTGCAACCCTAAAGTAGGATTAACCACAGCATAACATTCTCAAATCCGCTCAATCCAATTGAGGGTCACAGGATTAGGCAGTTTTAGCAAATCAGTGAATTTTTGGTTGTGTGGGCACCATTATACTCTGATGTGGCTCATACACCAATCTGCCTTTAGCTGTTTATCGAATGGAGATTATCTTGAGAGTGTCCTTCCAAAAAGCCGCTCTCATGCTGATGCCCCTTAACAGAGACATTACAGCCAACATAAAAGAGGCAATTCAGCACTAAAGGAGGGTCAGACGGGCACCGGACGAGCTAAGTTTGAATGTAAAGTATGGGATGGAAAAATAAGACCTACTAATGAAAGGAGTGTTTACAAACAACTGTCTTTATTCGTTTATTTAGGGTTTTTATTGATAAATAAGGGTAGTCATGTGTAGGTTAGATTTAAGATGAATGAATTGAATGTAAATGTTTACATTTTTGCTTTGCAGTTAGAGAAACGCCAAGCAAAATGACCCCTTTTATTGGCAAACTAAAAAGATTACAATATTCAAGCTTTCGAGGCAACTCAGGCCCCTTCTTCAGGTGAGATGTAATACAGAAACTGAAGTTTCCTGTGTTTATACACACTAGGACAAGAAACAACATCGGTAAATCTTTAAATGAAAGATCTTAAATGTAAAAAACTAATAGGTTCACTCAGGCTAAGATTAATTTAACAAGAGAGAGAAGAACAATGTATGGTCAAGATCTTTGGATAAGATAACTGTCCAACAAAGTCCTTTGAAGTTTGTGATGAGTTTTTCAATATAATGTGGGTCTGTAGACAGGTTGTCTGTGTCAGTCTGAGAGATGCAAACAGTCCTCATATCTCGCCATAAAACTCTTGTCTTTATTCAAGCCATGTTGTAATGTGTTAAATTTTAACATGAGTTTAACTTCCTATTCTTTTCTCTCTTGCTGTGTTTTGAAGTTGCCCATAAGCACTGTGACTTTAAAGTCCCTCTCACAGTGTCCATGGCTGTTGAAGTGGGCCGCTACAGGAACATCTGTGTTGCCACGTTTAATGTGGAGGCTGTGTAAATTCATTCTCTGGTGGAGTGTTTGTCCAGTTTCTCCCACATAGAGTGCAGTGTCAGGACATTTTATGCAGAGAATTAGGTAGAGAACATTAGATTATAAAATGATCCCTTTATGTGATGTTCTAGTCGGCAGTTTGGTATAACTATACGGTCTGTATTGTAGATGTGGGCACACGTTTTACATCTTTTCTGTAGGCAGGGAGGTGTGCCATTTTCTGTCGGTTCATTTAGGGAGCTTCGGACAATTAGTTGCTGAAGGTTTGTCGGTTGTCTGTATGCCAGGAGGGGAGGTTCAGGAAATACATTTTTCAGTGTTTGGTCTTTGTTTAGCATTGGCTGAAGTTCTTTTATGATTTTTCAAAGTGTTTCAAGATGTGGGTTGTAGGTGACAACAAGGGGGATGCGGTTCTTGTCTTTGTTTTTATATTCCAGAAGGTTGTCTCTGGGTATGGCAGTAGCTCGTCTTATTTGAGTGTCTGTCATTTTGGGGGTATAACCTTGAATGATGAAATCTTGTCTGAGCTCCTGCAGTTGTTGATCCCGGTCTGTCGAGCTGCTTGCCTCCATTCGGGAGCCAGAGTCGGGAGGAAAAAGATGAAGCTTGTGAGGAGGATTGGAGGCAATGACCAGGACAGAGATAAAAGAAGACAGATTAGCAAACTACCATATTGTGAAGTATTACTGTACTTATCTGTACTTGAGGTTGTGGCATGGGAAACACTTAAAGGAAGAGTTTCCCACAAATAGAGACTCTTTGTACATTTATACCAGTGTCTGAGCAATTGAGTCAGGTATAAGGAGCTGGAGTGCCCCCAGGTGGCCGCAGAGTAAATCAAAAAACATTTAAACTTTCACTCCTTTTATGCTCTTGTGAGGGGAATGGGATGTGTGGTCTGTTAGGGGACTGCTTTTCAAGAAGTATGTACAAATGTTGGATGGGTTACTATCCCATAAGACAACATATTATAAATATTAACATTCTGATCATAAGAGGGATTTGATATTTAAGGAATAAATAATTTTTTTTAAATAATTTTTTGTGTTGTGGATGCCCCTAAAATACGCCATCAATTACTGCAACCCTAAAGTAGGATTAACCACAGCATAACATTCTCAAATCCGCTCAATCCAATTGAGGGTCACAGGATTAGGCAGTTTTAGCAAATCAGTGAATTTTTGGTTGTGTGGGCACCATTATACTCTGATGTGGCTCATACACCAATCTGCCTTTAGCTGTTTATCGAATGGAGATTATCTTGAGAGTGTCCTTCCAAAAGCCGCTCTCATGCTGATGCCCCTTAACAGAGACATTACAGCCAACATAAAAGAGGCAATTCAGCACTAAAGGAGGGTCAGACGGGCACCGGACGAGCTAAGTTTGAATGTAAAGTATGGGATGGAAAAATAAGACCTACTAATGAAAGGAGTGTTTACAAACAACTGTCTTTATTCGTTTATTTAGGGTTTTTATTGATAAATAAGGGTAGTCATGTGTAGGTTAGATTTAAGATGAATGAATTGAATGTAAATGTTTACATTTTTGCTTTGCAGTTAGAGAAACGCCAAGCAAAATGACCCCTTTATTGGCAAACTAAAAGATTACAATATTCAAGCTTTCGAGGCAACTCAGGCCCCTTCTTCAGGTGAGATGTAATACAGAAACTGAAGTTTCCTGTGTTTATACACACTAGGACAAGAAACAACATCGGTAAATCTTTAAATGAAAGATCTTAAATGTAAAAAACTAATAGGTTCACTCAGGCTAAGATTAATTTAACAAGAGAGAGAAGAACAATGTATGGTCAAGATCTTTGGATAAGATAACTGTCCAACAAAGTCCTTTGAAGTTTGTGATGAGTTTTTCAATATAATGTGGGTCTGTGGACAGGTTGTCTGTGTCAGTCTGAGAGATGCAAACAGTCCTCATATCTCGCCATAAAACTCTTGTCTTTATTCAAGCCATGTTGTAATGTGTTAAATTTTAACATGAGTTTAACTTCCTATTCTTTTCTCTCTTGCTGTGTTTTGAAGTTGCCCATAAGCACTGTGACTTTAAAGTCCCTCTCACAGTGTCCATGGCTGTTGAAGTGGGCCGCTACAGGAACATCTGTGTTGCCACGTTTAATGTGGAGGCTGTGTAAATTCATTCTCTGGTGGAGTGTTTGTCCAGTTTCTCCCACATAGAGTGCAGTGTCAGGACATTTTATGCAGAGAATTAGGTAGAGAACATTAGATTATAAAATGATCCCTTTATGTGATGTTCTAGTCGGCAGTTTGGTATAACTATACGGTCTGTATTGTAGATGTGGGCACACGTTTTACATCTTTTCTGTAGGCAGGGAGGTGTGCCATTTTCTGTCGGTTCATTTAGGGAGCTTCGGACAATTAGTTGCTGAAGGTTTGTCGGTTGTCTGTATGCCAGGAGGGGAGGTTCAGGAAATACATTTTTCAGTGTTTGGTCTTTGTTTAGCATTGGCTGAAGTTCTTTTATGATTTTTCAAAGTGTTTCAAGATGTGGGTTGTAGGTGACAACAAGGGGGATGCGGTTCTTGTTGTCTTTGTTTTTATATTCCAGAAGGTTGTCTCTGGGTATGGCAGTAGCTCGTCTTATTTGAGTGTCTGTCATTTTGGGGGTATAACCTTGAATGATGAAATCTTGTCTGAGCTCCTGCAGTTGTTGATCCCGGTCTGTCGAGTCTGAGCAAATACGATTTGTACCGTATTGCTTGGCTAAAAATAATGGAGCGCCTTATATGCTTGGGGTGGATGCTGTCACTTCTTAGGTAGGTCCGTCTGCCTGTTGGTTTGTGAAAAACAGAAGTTATAAGGGTGTTGTTTTTCAGTTGAACGGTGGTGTCAAGGAAGCTGACTTCTGTTTTTGAGTAATTCAGCTTCAGCTTTATGTTTATGCTTTGCAGTTAACAATGTTAATAATAAGTGCTGCAGTTTTTGGTGTATTGTTGTATATTGATATTGGAAATAATATGATACATGTCCCCAACATGATCCTCTTAAAGCCCGGCCCTCAATTTTAAACAAAGGATAGATTTACCTGATTTATATAAAATAATTTCTCAATTTAGACCCTCCACCTGCATCCTTTAGCCAATACCAACAAGTTTTTTCAAAGAAGTATCTGGCGTGCTAATTGATAGTATTCTTGGCATATTAAACTTGTCATTAGATACGGGGGTCTTCCAAGACTGTCTTAAGACTGCTGTAGTTAAACTCCTGCTCAAGTTAAATTATCTCGACTTCTCTGTTTTTGACAATTTTAGACCCATTTCTAACCTGCCTTTCTTAAGTAAAATACTAGAGAAGGAGGTCATTATGCAGTTAAATGACCACCTCAATAAACCTGCTATTCTTCATAAGTTTCAGTCAGCTTTCAGAACAAATCACAGCACAGAAACTGCACTCATTAAAGTAGTAAATGACCTGCAGATAAATGCAGACAAAGGCCGTGTATCTGTTCTCATCTTCTTAAATCTGAGTGCCGCATTTGATACCATTGATCAAGATTTTCTTAGAAATCACCTTAGTCCAGTGGTTCTCAAACAGTGGACCCCCCTAGGGGGGTGCGAAGTAACAAAAAGGGGAGCGCGGAGATGTGAAAAAAAGAAAACAAGAATCAAAAATATGAAAAATACATCTATTGAAGCCTAAACAAATTAACTTAAACTACATTCTGATACTAGAAAAATAAATATAGAGTTAGATAAATGTCAAAAAAGTTAAGTAGGTATAATAAAATATGCATCTATGATATGTCATTAATTAAAAAAGAATAAATTAGTATTAGTGGGCTCTTTTAAAAAAACGTTAGGGGGCGCGATTAAAACTGTTTTGAAAACTCGGGTCGCAAATACATAAAGGTTGAGAAACGCTGCCTTAGTCAATGGGTGGGCCTCTCTGGCAGTGTCTTAAAATTGCTGTTGAGTCTTACTTAACAGGTATAAAATTCTTTATTAGTTGTTACAATTATACTTTGAAGACTCCTGATATTCTATATGATGTTCCACAAGGATCTCTCCTGTTTCCGCTGCTCTTTTCGATCTCCATGCTTCCATGAGGTCAGATTATCTCAAGGCATAACGTGAACTACCAGAGCTATGCTGACAACACACAACTGTATTTATCAATAGCGCCTGATGACCCCGACTCTCTTGATTTACTTGATTACAATGTCTGACTTGTGTTTCTGAATGGATGAGTAGTAATTTTCTCAAACTAAATAAGGAGAAAATAGAAATTGTAGTGATTGGAAAAATGGATACAATGAGGGTATTAGAAATAAATGATGCATTAGGATTAAAGGTCAAGACGGAGGTAAAGAATTTAGGGGTAACAATTGACTCAGACCTGAATTTTAAATCACATATTAATTAGATTGCTAGGACAGCATTTTTTCACTTAAGAAATAGAGCAAAAGTTAGACCTCTTATAACTTTGCAAACGCTTTTGTTTTCATTTGACTAGATTACTGTAACACACTCCTCTCAGGACCACCCAAAAAAAGACAATCGATTACAATGAGTACAAAATGGAGCTGCTAGAATCTTAACTAGGAAAAGAAAATCCGAGCACATCACCCTAGTTCTGATGTCACTACACTGGTTACCTGTGTCATTTAGAATTGACTTTAAAATCCTGCTGATGGTTTACAAAGCCTTCAATAATCTGCTCCATCTTATATCTCAGAATGTCTTACACCTTACACTCCAAATCGTAACCTTAGATCTTCAAATGAGAGTCTGATTATAATTCCAAGAGCTAAACATAAAAGAAGTGGTGAGGCGGCCTTCTGCTGTTATGCACCTAAAATCTGGAATAGCTTACCGATAGAAATTCACCAGGCTAATATGGTGGAGTGGTTTAAGAAACTGATAAAAACCCATTACTTTAACATGGCTTTCTCATAGCTTCATTTTAGTGTAACCCTGATATTCTGTATATGCATTGAATTATCATGGCTCCACAATCCATACTAACCCCTACTTTCTCTGCTGTTCTCTTTCTGGTTCTCTGTGTCGGTGATCTGTGCCACCACCACCTGATCAGGGCCATGCTGTCCCTACATTGATGGATTGAAGGCCACATGACCAGCATCATCAAGTTCTTCCATGTGGACCCTGAATACTGTGAGGACTGATTAAGGTCATTGGTGTTAGGTAGAATGCCTAAAGGGGGCTGGGTGGTCTTGTGACCTCGAAACCCCTGTAGATTTTGTTTTTTTTTTTTTCTCCAACTGTTTGGAGTTTTTTTTTTTTTTGTTATTTCTGTCCTCCCTGGAAATCGGACCTTACTTTTATCCTATGTTAATTAATATTGCCTAATGTTATTTTGTCTTTTTTCCTCTGTCTTCATCTTGTAAAACACTTTGAGCGACATCATTTGTAGGAAATTGTGCTATAGAAATAAATGTTGTTGTTGTTGTTATAATTCCAGAGTGGAAATTGTCTCTTCACATAACATTTGGGGTGCAGGGTCAGAATATAAGGACTCTTGGAGTAATTTTCAGGTTAGGGGCCCAACAGAGTAGGATCCAGTCTGGCAATAATGAGATTTGAACTGGAAACCTCTCAGATACCAGTCAGTCAGTTCTTGCCTCCTTGAATGTGACTTGTTTTTATTTTTGCTTCAGTGAGATTCCCTTCATGCTGATTCACTGGTGATCTTTACTTGCATTTCTGCCTTGGCTTTTATATGTATGAGGGAGGTATGTTATCCTTTTTTTTACATTCTGTGGGTCACTTTGCTACCGCTGCTGAATTACACATTAAGGATAAATAGCAGCGCAGGAATCCGGCTCTCATAATACAAAAGGCATTCCTGAAGATTATTTTATCCCTCAGTACGGCCAGTTGAAAAGTAGATGGAGTCTCCTGCAGAGCAACTGACACATACATCATTTCAATCAGCTCCCATGGATACAGTAAGTAGCACCTTGTATTTTTTTTGCAGTTGTCATCTGCATTTCATGAAGTACAGATGTCTTAAACCAAACCTTCTCTGCAGCTTTGGTGCGACATTTGCACTTGCATATTATTACATAAGCGTCATGTACACAGGATTTAGGAAGTATTCAGACCCCTTCACTTTCTGTCCTGCAGACTGCATGCGAAATCATGGCATCCCCAGCATGAAGCGCAGTGCTGGCAGCATCGTGATGTGGGGATGCTTATCTGCAGCAGGCTCTGGAAGGCTTGTGAGGGTAGAAGGGGGAAAAATAAATTGAGCAAATTACAGAAACATCCTGGAGGAAAACCTGATGCAGTCTATAAGAGTAATAGCAATCATTCTTCACACAAAGCATTGCCGTGAGAGGGGAGCCACTTCAACTACTACTAATGTGTAGCACCCACCTTGGATGAGGCGATGGCAGCCATTTTGTTTTTTTGTGCACACCACACATTAGCTGTTAGGTGGTGAAGTGGTGAGGGAGAGAGACAATTAGAAAATTTGGTTGATGAAGGGGCCAAAATGACCAGGGCTGTAGTGGGCAATTTAGCCAGATCATCGGGATATCCCCTTGCTCTTTACAATGGATGCCCAGGAGTCATTTATGATGACAGAGAATCAGGATCTCGGTTGTACTTTACATTGTTGTAACACGGTGTCCCTCTCACTACACTGGGGCATTGGGATCCACATTCAGACCACAGGATTAGCGCCCCCTGCTTGCCTCACCAACACCTCTTCAAGCAGCAACCCAAGCTTTTCCTAGAAGGTCTCCCACCCAAGTTCTGATCGGGCCCTGACATGCTTAGTTTTAGCTGGGTGACATCTGCTGCACTTTGGGAGAAGTTATGTTTTTATTCATCAAGATGAAAGACCACAAGCATGAAGCCAAAGCAACAATGTTGATCTCCTGGAGTAGCCAAGGTCACAATTCGACTGAGAATTTGGGTTTGGACTGGATCTCCGTGCAGCCTGACCGAGCACAAGCAAAGAAGAATAAAAATGTCAGTGTGCAGGGAGTGCAAAGCTAATAGAGAGAGAGACTCACAACTGTCATTATGGACGAATATTTAAGGCAAAATTACATAAATAAATACACAAAGGAAAAAAGGTATTGTGAAAAGTAGCAATAAATAAATAACAACCTGAAATGTGAGTTTAACGTATTAAACATGTCACAAATATATATTTTTATTGCTTATTTTTTATGTATGTACCTAATTATTTTTGATCCTACCACATCTGCAGTTGAAATCGGCATGCATTTAGGACCGTTGGCAGCAAAGATTCATAATGATGTCAAAAACCGAGGTATCATCTTTGAGTCACCACTAGATAGATAGATAGATAGATAGATAGATAGATAGATAGATAGATAGATAGATAGATAGATAGATAGATAGATAGATAGATAGATAGATACTTTATTAATCTGAAGGGGAAATTCAAATACTCCAGCAGCAGCATACTGATAAAGAACAATATTAAATTAAAGAAAGTTAAAAATGCAGACCTGTAAATACCTGGGAGTACAGCTGGATGATAAATTGGACTGGACTGCCAATACTGATGCTCTGTGTAAGAAAGGTCAGAGCCGACTATACTTCTTTAGAAGGCTGGCGTCCTTCAACATCTACAATAAGATGCTGCAGATGTTCTATCAGACGGTTGTGGCGAGCGCCCTCTTCTATGCTCTGGTGTGCTGGGGAGGCAGCATAAAGATGAAGGATGTCTCACACCTGGACAAACTGGTGAGGAAGACAGGATCTATTGTAGGTACGGAGCTGGACAGTTTGACATCTGTGGCAGAGCGACGGGCGCTGAGCAGACTCCTGTCAATCATGGAGAATCCACTGCATCCACTGAACAGGATCATCTGCAGACAGAGGAGCAGCTTCAGCGACAGACAGACTGCTGTCACCGTCCTGCTCCACTGACAGACTGAGGAGACCCCACACTATGCGACTCTTCAAATCCACCCGGGGGGTGGGGGGGTTTGGCGTGGTTTGAAAAACAAATCTCCATCGTAGTAAAGTCCAGTTTTTACCAACTGAGACAAATTTCTAAACTAAAATCCCCTCTACCACAGAAGGACTTAGAAACAGTCATTCATGTCTTTATTACATCTCGCCTAGATTGTTGTAATTCCTTATATGTGGGTCTGCCAGAATCTACTCTGTCACGCCTTCAGCTGGTTCAGAACATGGCCGCGAGATTTTTGATTGGGTCGAAAAAAAAGGGATCACATCTCCCCCATTTTAGCCTCTGTCTCCACTGGCTACCGGTGAGGCATTGCATTAAGTTTAGAATTTTGTTGCTTGTTTTTAAAGCCTTGCACGGTCTCGCTGGCTCCAAAATATATCTGTGACCTCCTTCACCCCTATGTGCCACCAAGAGCACGGAGGTCATCTGGACGACTGCTCTTTGTAGTGCCGAGATCTCGGCTGAAGTCTCGAGGAGACAGAGCTCTCTCAGTTGTTGCTTCTCGGCTGTGGGATGACTTGCCTCTGCACATCAGGTCTTCATTCTCTATCGAGGTTTTAAAAAGTCGGCTTAAGACCTGCTTGTTTTCTTCTGTCTCTCACTGCGTATGATGCAATTGTGATGGATTGTTTGTACTGTGTTTATTTTAATGCTTTTTTGTACAGTACTTTGGTGTAACCTCTTTTGTTTTAAATATGCTTTTATGAATAAAATAATCTAAACTAATTATTTCTTCTTGTACTATCAAAATTGTCAGTCAGTCAGTCAGCCATTTTACATCCTAACAGGGTCACGGGGGTCTGCTGCAGCCAATCCCAGGCAGCACAGAGCACAATTAAGGAACAAATCCCAGGCAGGTTGCCAGCCCACCACAGGGCACACACACACGCATTCACTAGGGAAATTTCGAATCGCCAATGCACCTAACCTGCATGTCTTTGGACTGTGGGAGGAAACCGGAGCACCTGGAGGAAACCCACGCAGACACAGGGAAAACATACAAACTTCACATAGAGAGGTCCCAGGAAGCGAATCCAGGTCTCCTAACTGTGAGGCAGCTGTGCTACCCACTGCGCCACCATGCCACTACAAGCCCTGAAAAGAAAGCTGTCATACACAAAGGAAAAAAGGTATTATATAATATAACAACCTGAAACGTGAGTATAAATGATTAAATATGTCATAAATATATATTTTTATTGCTTATTTGTTATGTATATACTTACTTATTTCTTCATTTACTTATTTCAGTGACACTGCAAGCCCTGAAATAAAAGCTGTCACTTTCAGTCGTCAAAGCTGAGAGGGCGGGCTCTAGCAAGTACTGTTTTTTGATTGGTGAATCGTCCACAGAGTTGACGTATCTGCTTTTGTGTGGCTTTTTAATCCCATGGCTCCAAGTTGTGACTGAGTGTGTCTGAGCTAATTCTGCACCCACCTGCACACCACACGCTGAACTCCCACTTCTTTTAGTTTGATGCCCACCCTCTCATGTGGCACCTCATCAAATGGTTTCCGAAAGTAAAGATCAATAATATCATGAGCTCCACTTTGATCGTATCCTTTTGTTGCCTCCTCATAGAATTCCAGCATATTAATTAAACACGACCTCCCTCTTCTGAACCCATGTTGACTGGTCCTGTTGCTCAATCTTCTCCTTAATAATTCCTTCCATTAATTTTCCTGTAATACATGTTAAGCTCACATTACCTTCGGCTAAGCCTCCTTTCAGTATGAGACAAAGTTTTAGTGTTTGTGTTTTTAATATTGCAGAATGCTTATGATAATATGAATCTAATTTTACTTGTGGGCACTGCATTGCATTCATAAGAATTTCTTACTGCTTGAAATCACTTCAGTGTTTCTTGTTCCTGAGCCTCCTGACCCCCATATATGACATACCGTTCAATTCTCCTTGATGTTTAGTGTGGTGGATGTCCCTTTGACAATAAATCCAGGGGAACAGCCACAGGATCCATGCTACGTTCCCCAGAACACTTGGTGGGAGCCCCCCGGGTTTCACCAGAGCCACTATCCTGGGACACCGGAGCTCATCCCTGTTGGGCTCCATGACCACCGCCAAGGGGAGCTGCAAGGCTTCCTGAGCCCATGTGGGCTGTAACGCAGCCACACCCGGAAGTGCAATTAATTAATTATAGGTTAATTATCACCTGAAGCACTACCGGGTGGGCTTTAAAAGGAGCTGACACCCACCACTCAGGGGGCCAGAGTTGGGAGGAGGAGGAGGAGGACAAAGCTGCCAGGGAGGAGTGGAGGAAGAGGAGTCATTTTTGGGTTTTCTACTGTGTGTCTTTTTGGGGACTGTGCTGTGTCTGTGGCACAAAATGTTACACAAAATGTCAATTTTGAAAAAAAAAAACGTCATTTGTAGGCCATTTTTGGACCGTATTGCGTGCAGCCAATTACCCCCTTATCATAAAAAGTAAACTAATAGCAAAAATGATCAGAAGGACTTTGTTGTGCATCTCACATCAAGCAGCTCTAGGGGTTGACCCCCTAATGGGCTACGAGGGGGTCACAGTTACTCCTTTTGTCAAAACTTTGAGAAAATGGATATTGGTAATAAAGACATGTGGAGTGTCATTTAAGCTAATTTGAGGCTGTGGATCACGAATATGATTAAAGGCTTCTTTATGGGTGGTCCAAGCCCGGTAAGAACCCCTCCCAGAAGGCTGAAAAAGACAAAATTCAAACAGTATCATTTTCGACTAACTCAAGGTCGGTGATGATGAGTATGATGTTATTAGATTAGATAAACTTTATAAACCCCAAGGAGAAATTTTGATGTATACGACAGTAGAAACACAAAAAACAAGAACATGACACACAGGATGAATAATTCAGCCATTCAATCAATCAGTCAATCAATCAACCAGTCGATAAACAAATAAATGTAAGGTGTGCAGAAATTTCAAAATTAATTTAAAGAGTACGTCGGAGGAAGCATTGAATTGCCTGATAGCAGTGGGCAGAAAAGACCCCCAGAGGCGTTTCATGGTACACCATGGTGAAATGAGCCCTTGGCTAAAAGTCCTCCAAGAGAGCGCCTCCTTTGGGAGATTTTTCATGATGTTTTGCCACCACCATCCTCTTTTCCACAACAGCTTCCGGTGTATCCAGAGTTCACTCCGTGATGGAGCAGCCTTTCCTGATAAGTTTGTTCAGACATTTTGTGCTCAGGTTGCTTCCCCAGGAGACTGCAGTGAAGAACACCACACTGGCTACTATGTAGTTGAAGAACTCGATGAACAGATTCAGAAACTCCTGTCCCGACGGAGATACCTTAGAGGTCTGAAGGCCCGGCTGCTGGATAAACCGTCCTGCCATCTGTAACTGGCGAAACATCAACCCCGCGTTGTGCCGACCTCACCCCCGCGTCTCGTAGGAGCGACACCGCTGATGACCTCAGTGGATTTCAGCTATGCAGGTGGGGGTTCGAGGCCAAAGCACCTCCATTGGCACAGGCGAGCATCCTATCTCAGAACCGGTTTGACCCTCTCCGCCCCCATTTCGCCTTCAGCCCTGGTGATGTAATAGTGGTAGGTGATTCTATTGTTAGAAACCTTAATGTCGCATGCCCTAATGGAAAATCGTTTGTTTCTTGTTTTCCGGTGCTCGTGTCCGAGATGTAATGAGCGTCGCCAGCAGTCTACGAAACACAAGGAGAGGGCAGTTGGAGCAATCGTTTGCATGCCGGCGTAAACGATATAAGGCACCGACAATCAGAAATCCTGAAGGCTGACTTTGCAGCTTTGATTAAAGACACGAAGGAGAGGACCCCATCGAGAAAGATCTTCGTTTCGGGTCCACTACCTCTCGTCAGACGATCCAACGAGTACTACAGTCGTCTGCTAGGGTTGAACGACTGGCTACAGGGTTACTGCAAGAAGAAGGATGTCGGTTTCATCGACAATTGGAATCTCTTTTTGGAAAGGCCGCGTTTCTTCAAGCGTGATGGCCTGCATCCGAACAGTTTCGGGTCCTCTCCGAAAACATATCGAAGGTAATTCGTTTATCTTGACTATCTATCTCTGCTCTTAACCCCTTCCGAAACGATACTGTTGTGCCAGGACATGATAATGTTTAATAGAGTCTTCCGTTAAAGTGCACAACATTAATACTGTAATAAGCAATCTCAATGCACGTAGAAAACCTAGGAAATACGGCATAAACTCCAATAATCTAATTAAAATCACTATTTTAGAGGAACAATGTATTAAAACTATAAAACAGATCACAGATTAAACAAAAATACACACAGAGCGCTAATAAAATAATTTAGTTCCTATTCCAAATATCAATAACGCACATAGTACTCATCTCTGCACCTCCGAAACATTAAATATGGCACTATTGAATGTTAGAGCTTTAACTAACAAAACGTTTTATCAACGATCTTATTAGTGATAAAAATAGATTTTATTGCACTAAATGAAACATGGCTTAGTTCAGATAGGGCGGCTGTTTTAATCGAATCTGCGCCTCCGGATTACAGTTTTACTCGTGCAGACCGCCAGGGAAAAGGGGGGATTGGCTAACATTTACTCGAGCGATTAAAATGTAAAGATGTCAGTTTTGGTAAGTTCAAGTCCTTTGAGTATCTCGCCGTTGTTATTCATGGAGATTCTCAAGTTCTAGTACTATCCGTGTATAGACCTCCTAAATATAACGCGTCTTTTTTGAGGAATTCTCTGACTTAATGTCAATTTTAATTACTAACTATGACACACTCCTAATAGTTGGCTTTAATTTTCATATAGATAATCAGTGTGATCTAAAAGTAAAAGAATTTATGAACCTCCTGGATTCTTTTGATTTGAGACAACTCATAAATCAGCCTACACATAAAGCAGGTCATACGTTAGACTTAGTGATTACTAAAGGACTGAAAGTTGATATAAAACAGATCATTGATATTGGTCTATCAGACCATTTTCTTCTACTTTTAATATAGAAATAATGATAAAAACACTCATGAGAAGCATATTGTTAAAAACGCTTCTTTGACTCGCAGCAGCTTTAAAACTTACAAACATTTTAAGCAATCAGTCCGTTTATAGTGCCAGCTATAATAGCGAGGATAATGTAAATAGTAAGGTGGAAAGATTTAATACTAAAGTGAGAGCTGCTGTTGACATAGTTGCACCTGAAAAGACAGTGAAAAAATCTTCTAGCATTGTTATACCATGGAAGACCCAAAGAGTGTCTGATTTAAAGAGAACATGCCGTAGAGCTGAGCGTCAATGGAGGAAGACTAAACTTACTATCCACCACGAAATATTAAAAGTCAAAATAACAGAATACAATAACACTGTCCGTCTTGAGAGACGCTGCTATTTCTCAAGATTATAAATAACAATGCTAGTAATCCCAGAGTCTTATTTTCAACAATTGATCACCTACTAAACCCAGGTAGCTCAAAGGAATGCCTCCTAAGTGCTTCCAGTGAAACCTGTGAGGCTATCGCTGTATTTTCAATCAAAAATTAATGATATTAGAAATAACATAGTATATCTCCCCAACACTAAGGATCCTCCTAAACCCCAGCATCCTGTTATAAACAAATTAAACTCTTTCACTAGGATAGATTTACCTGATTTACAAAAATAATATCTCAATTAAAACCCTCCACCTCGTCCTTGACCCGATACCAACAAGGTTTTTCAAAGAAGTATCAGGCGTGCTAATTGATAATGTTCTTGACATAGTAAATTCGTCATTAGATACGGGGGTCTTCCCAGACTGTCTTAAGACTGCTGTAGTTAAACCCCTTCTTAAGAAACATAATCTTGACCCTCGCTCTTGAAAATTTTAGACCCATCTCTAACCTGCCTTCTTAAGTAAAGTTCTGAGAAGGCAGTCATTATGCAGTTAAATGACCACCTAAATAAACATGCTATTCTTGATAAATTTCAGTCGGGTTTTAGAACAAATCACAGCACAGAAACTGCACTCGTTAAAGTAGTAAATGATTTGCGGTGAATGCAGACAGAGGCCATTTATCTGTTCTCATCCTCTTAGATCTGAGTGCTGCATTTGACACCATTGATCACAACATTCTTAGAAATCGCCTTAGTCAATGGGTGGGCCTCTCTGGCAGTGTCTTAAATTGGTTTGAATCCTACCTGACAGGGAGAAAATTTTTGTTAGTTGTGGGAATTACAACTCAAGACACATGATATCCATATGGTGTTCCACAAGGCTCTATCCTGGGTCCGCTGTTATTCTCAATCTACATGCTTCCGTTAGGTCAGATTATCTCAGGGCACAACGTGAGCTACCACAGCTATGCTGATGACACACAGCTGTACTTATCAATAGCACCTGATGACCCTGATTCTATTGATTCACTAACACAATGTCTGACTTGTATCTCAGAATGGATGAATAGTAATTTTCTCAAGTTAAATAAAGAGAAAACTGAAATTTTAGTGATCAGCAATAATGGATACAATGAGGCTATTAGAAATAAACTGGATACATTAGGATTAAAAGTCAAGACGGAGGTAAAAAGCTTAGGGGTAATTGTTGACTGTAATCTGACTTTTAAATCACATATTAATCAGATCATTAGGACAGCATTTTTCACTTAAGAAACATAAGTAAAGTTAGACCTCTTATATCACTGAAAGATGCTGAGAAATTAGTTCACGCGTTTGTTTTCAGTCGACTAGATTACTGTAACGCACTCCTCTCAGGACTACCCAAAAAAGACATAAATCATTTGCAACTAGTGCAGAATGCAACTGCTAGAATCCTAACTAGGAAAAGAAAATCTGAACACATTTCTCCAATTTTGATGTCACTACACTGGTTACCTGTGTCATTCAGGATTGACTTTAAAATACTGCTTATGGTTTATAAAGCCTGAAAAAATCTCGCACCATCTTATATATCGGAATGTGTAGCCGCCTTTTTATAAGGCAAAGTCAGGCACGGGTACGACACGTGTCAAAGAAATCTCTCAGTCCAAAAGTTCGTTTTTTAAAAATATTTAGTGAAAGTTAAAGGCAAATAATCCATACAAGAATAAAAGAAAAATAGTTGCACACAAAGAATAAATGCAAAAAGGGAAAAACTTATCTTCTATAAACTTAGTTTTTTCTTATGAAGCTTTGGTTACTTCTGTACTTAAAGGTTATTTGTTTCTTCTTCTGTATGTTTTAAACATCCGGTTCAAAACTTAGATCTTTTAATTTATGAGTTACTTCACACTCAAAAGACCCTTAGGCCGTTGGCACTTAGATATGCGCCAGGCTCAGTGGCGTGCATATGCACGAACACGAGCATAAAAAGGAATTCATTCAAGGACAAGGTTAAAAAAACGTATGCCTCTATACCTTACACAAGGCAAGGCTAAGCACTTACTAAAGAACATTGTTTACTCAAAAACTGTTAAGAAATGACAGGAAAATACAACTCAATTCTATTCACAGGGGTTTTAGGGACCTCCCATATTTTATGCATTATCATCTAGTAAATATTCATACATTTTATAGAACTAGGAAAATGGCTCTTACAGAGTGTCTGACACCTTATATTCCAAATCGTAACCTCAGATCCTCAAATGAAGGTCTCCTTAGAATTCCAAGAACAAAACTTAAAAGAAGTGGTGAGGCGGCCTTCTGCTGCTATGCACCTAAAATCTGGAATAGCCTGCCGATAGGAATTCACCAGGCTGATACAGTAGAGCAGTTTAAAACACTGCTGAAAACACATTACTTTAACATGGCCTTCTCATAACTTCAATTTAACTTAATTTAACTTAATCCTGATACTCTGTATGTTCAGTTCTTCATAATTACTAATCATGGTGGCTCTAAAATCCGTACTGACCCCTACTCTCTCTTCTGGTTCCTGCGCCACCTCCACCTACTCAAAGCTTCATGATGCTGAACAATGATGGATGGATTAAAAGCCAGAAGTCTACGTGACCATCATCATCAAGTCCTTCTGTGAGAACCCTAAATCCAAAGATGACTGTTTCATTTATGTTAGGTAGAATGCCCAGAGGGAACTGGGTGGTCTCTTGGTCTGTCTGGAATCCCTACAGAT
The DNA here is from genome assembly GCF_016835505.1 of Polypterus senegalus. Classification (NCBI taxonomy): domain Eukaryota; kingdom Metazoa; phylum Chordata; class Cladistia; order Polypteriformes; family Polypteridae; genus Polypterus; species Polypterus senegalus. Next base: position 15,712,806 of record NC_053158.1, read on the forward strand.
TTTATTTTTTTTCTCCAGCCGTCTGGAGTTTTTTTTTTTTTTGTTTTTTCTGTTAATTAATGTTGACTTATTTTGTTTTCTTATTGTGTGTTTTATTTTTCTATTCTTTATTATGTAAAGCACTTTGAGCTACTGTTTGTATGAAAATGTGCTATATAAATAAATGTTGTTGTTGTTGACTGGTAGAACATTTCCAGCAGTTTTGCTGCACACATCAAACCGTAGAGTCTCTTGAGGATGTCCAGCGTGCTCTGGTCCTTCTTGTCCAGAGCCACTGTGTGGTCAGACCAGTCCAGATTGTTGTTTATGTGAACCCTCAGGTACTTGTAGCTCTGTATCACTTCCGCATTCTTCCCCTGCTCTGAGAAGGTCCATGGCACACCAGAAGTCCTCCACCAGTTCTTTTTCTTTTGCTAATGCTGAGTTGCAGGTTGTCATCCCTGCACCACAAGATGAAGTCATCCACAACCTTCCTGGACTCAGACTCATCTTCATTATTACTGCAGCCTATGATGGAGGAGTCATCTGAAGATTTCTGTAGATGGCAAGTGCTGGTATTGTGCTGGAAGTCTGTTGTGTGGATAGTAAACAGGAAGGGAGACAGCTCAGTTCAACCTGGGGTGCTCCACTATTACACTTCACCATTTCTGACTCACAGTCCCTCAGCCTCACAAACTGCCATCTGTTGGTTAAGGAAGTCCATGATCCAGGAGACTGTGAGAGCATCAAGGCTGAAAATCTTGAGTGTCTTTCTCTGTCATCTGGAGGAGTCATTTGAAAATTTCTGTAGATGGTAAGCACTGGTGTTGTACTGGGGGTTCGTTGTTTGGCGGGTAAGCAGAAAGGGAGACGGGACAATTCCTTGAGGTGTCATTCCAATCATTTTTGAACCTACTTAGTCCTGAACTGGGTCATGAGGGTCTGCTGGACCCTATCCCAGCTAGCATAAGGAGCAAGGCAAGACCAAACCCTGAACAGGCGCCAGTCTATCGCAGAGAGAACACAAACACTCATACATGCACACACACACACGCATGAATACACACACGCATATGCACACACACACTCATACATGCACACACACACACGCATGAATACACACACTCATACACACACACGCACACGCACTCTCATATGAACGCACGCACACACACACACGCACACGCATGAATACACACAAGCACACACGCACACACACACACCAAACACACTCTAGGGCCAATTTCACATTTCCAGTTCACCAAGCCTGCATGCCTTTGGACGGTGTGCTCCAGTATTACAGGATTTTTAATCCTTTACGTGGGATATAGCGACCTCTAAGGGCCACCCCCAGAAGCAATGTTGGGTATCATTTCAGACTATTTCAAGGTGGTCATTACAGTAAGAACATGATGTTATTTTTGAGTTTTAATTCTTCACTAGGGATCTAGGCCTCTATGGACCTCTACCTGACGGTGCAAAATTACATTTTTAATTGCAATTGACAAAATTTAGAATTGAACCATTTAAACTGAAGCACACACTTTAATAATTCACATTTTTGATGCAACTATTCTTGTTTATACTTCTACCTCATGAAATAAACCATCACGTTTCTTATGAACACCACGAATTAAGGTGGCTTATGCTAATTCAAACAATCCCATTCATTGCTTTATAAAGGGTCTTCCTGTGAAAGTAACAGTCCTGCATGAAACAATCAGTTTAAAACTGATTGAAGGCTCATGTCTGCCTCCAGTATGACTGTATTTTGATTTCTGAGTAATAAATAAAATATCTTATGCACTCACATGACTGCAGAAACTGTGCCACTTTTCAGCTATTAAAATTGCAAATGAGCTGGTGAGTCGCACGCCCTAATACAAGTCAAAGAAAACCTCAACAAAACTCTTAGATTAGAGTTAAGGTCCACCAACTTCAAAGATGTCTAATTATGCCAACTGTTTGCACGGCACTTTCAGCCGTGCAGGTCACAAGACTGAAGCCATCAGCCTCAGTTTATACCAGTTCAGAAGCTAAATGCTTCCATCTTGCATTTAATGTGTGTGCAACTTCAGCTGTCCATACCTGACACAAGGCTTATCAATAAGTAAAAAAAAGAAAAGAAAAGAAATCCTGGGGTGGTGAGGAGAGGACTCATTTGGAGGAGCCTCGCTCTTTCTACCTGTGTGCAAATTTTGAGGCAGAGTATTGTGCACCTTCTTGGACGCAAAAACCAAAGAAATATCTATCTATCTATCTATCTATCTATCTATCTATCTATCTATCTATCTATCTATCTATCTATCTATCTATCTATCTATCTACAGTGGTGTGAAAAACTATCTGCCCCCTTCCTGATTTCTTATTCTTTTGCATGTTTGTCACACAAAATGTTTCTGATCATCAAACACATTTAACCATTAGTCAAATATAACACAAGTAAACACAAAATGCAGTTTTTAAATGATGGTTTTTATTATTTAAGGAGAAAAAATCCAAACCTACAGGGCCCTGTGTGAAAAAGTAATTGCCCCTGAACCTAATAACTGGTTGGGCCACCCTTAGCAGCAATAACTGCAATCAAGCGTTTGCGATAACTTGCAATGAGTCTTTTACAGCGCTCTGGAGGAATTTTGGCCCACTCATCTTTGCAGAATTGTTGTAATTCAGCTTTATTTGAGGGTTTTCTAGCATGAACCGCCTTTTAAGGTCATGTCATAGCATCTCAATTGGATTCAGGTCAGGCCTTTGACTAGGCCACTCCAAAGTCTTCATTTTGTTTTCTTCAGCCATTCAGAGGTGGATTTGCTGGTTTGTTTTGGGTCATTGTCCTGTTGCAGCACCCAAGATCGCTTCAGCTTGAGTTGACGAACAGATGGCCGGACATTCTCCTTCAGTATTTTTTGGTAGACAGTAGAATTCATGGTTCCATCTATCACAGCAAGCCTTCCAGGTCCTGAAGCAGCAAAACAACCCCAGACCATCACACTACCACCACCATATTTTACTGTTGGTATGATGTTCTTTTTCTGAAATGCTGTGTTCCTTTTCGCCAGATGTAACGGGACATTTGCCTTCCAAACAGTTCAACTTTTGTCTCATCAGTCCACAAGGTATTTTTCCAAAAGTCTTGGCAATCATTGAGATGTTTCTTAGCAAAATTGAGATGAGCCCTAATGTTCTTTTTGCTTAACAGTGGTTTGCATCTTGGAAATCTGCCATGCAGGCCGTTTTTGCCCAGTCTCTTTCTTATGGTGGAGTTGTGAACACTGACCTTAATTGAGGCAAGTGAGGCCTGCAGTTCTTTAGACGTTGTCCTGGGGTCTTTTGTGACCTCTCGGATGAGTCGTCTCTGCGCTCTTGGGGTAATTTTGGTCGGCCGGCCACTCCTGGGAAGGTTCACCCCTGTTCCATGTTTTGCCATTTGTGGATAATGGCTCTCACTGTGGTTCGCTGGAGTCCCAAAGCTTTAAAAATGACTTTATAACCTTTACCAGACTGATAGATCTCAATTACTTCTGTTCTCATTTGTTCCTGAATTTCTTTGGATCTTGGCATGATGTCTAGCTTTTGAGGTGCTTTTGGTCTACTTCTCTGTGTCAGGCAGCTCCTATTTAAATGATTGAAACAGGTGTGGCAGTAATCAGGCCTGGGGGTGGCTACGGAAATTGAACTCAAGTGTGATACACCACAGGTAGGTTATTTTTGAACAAGGGGGCAATTACTTTTTCACACAGGGCCATGTAGGTTTGGATTTTTCTCCTAAATAATAAAACCCATCATTTAAAAACTGCATTTTGTGTTTACTTGTGTTATATTTGACTAATGGTTAAATGTGTTTGATGATCAGAAACATTTTGTGTGACAAACATGCAAAAGAATAAGAAATCAGGAAGGGGGCAAATAGTTTTTCACACCACTGTATCTATCTATCTATCTATCTATCATATAATGCCTTTCATATCAGTCTATCTATCTATTATATAGTGTCCTTATCTCTCTCTATTATATAGTGACTTTCATATCCATCTATCTATCTGTCTATTATATAGTGTCTTTCATGTCTATCTACAGTTAAGTCCATAAATATTTGGACAGAGACAAGTTTTTTTAATTTTGGTTCTGTACATTACCACAATCAATTTTAAATGAAACAACTCAGATGCAGTTGAAGTGCAGACTTTCAGCTTTAATTCAGTGGGTTGAACAAAAGATTGCATAAAAATGTGAGGCAACTAAAGCATTTTTTAACACAATCCCTTCATTTCAGGGGCTCAAAAGTAATTGGACAAATTAAATAACTGGAAATAAAATGTTCATTTCTAATACTTGGTTGAAACCCCTTTGCTGGCAATGACAGCCTGAAGTCTTGACCTCATGGACATCACCAGATGCTGGGTTTCCTCCTTTTTAATGCTCTGCCAGGCCTTTACTACAGCGGCTTTCAGTTGCTGTTTGTTTGTGGGCCTTTCTGTCCGAAGTTTAGTCTTCAACAAGTGAAATGCCTGCTCAATTGGGTTAAGATCAGGTGACTGACTTGGCCATTCAAGAGTTTTCCTCTTCTTTGCTTTAATAAACTCCTGGGTTGCTTTGGCTGTATGTTTTGGGTCATTGTCCATCTGTATCATGAAACGCCGCCCAATCAATTTGACTTCATTTAGCTGGATTTGAGCAGACAGTATGTCTCTGAACACCTCAGAATTCATTCGGCTGCTTCTGTCCTGTGTCACATCATCAATAAACACGAGTGTCCCAGTGCCACTGGCAGCCATGCACGCCCAAGACATCACACTGCCTGACTCCACTGTGTTTTACAGATGATGTGGTATGCTTTGGATAATGAGCTGTTCCACGCCTTCTGCATACTTTTTTCTTGCCATCATTCTGGTAGCGGTTGATCTTGGTTTCATCTGTCCAAAGAATGTTTTTCCAGAACTGTGCTGACTTTTTTAGATGTTCTTTAGCAAAGTCCAATCTAGCCTTTCTATTCTTGAGGCTTATGAGTGACTTGCACTTTGCAGAGCACCCTCTGTATTTACTTTCATGCAGTCTTCTCTTTATGGTAGACTTGGGTATCAATACACCGACCCCCAGAAGAGTGTTGGTCACTTGGTTGGCTGTTGTGAAGGGGTTTCTCTTCACCATGGAAATGATTCTGCGATCATCCACCACTGTTGTCTTCCATGGACTTCCAGGTCTTTTTGCATTGCTGAGTTCACCAGTGCTTGCTTTCCTTCTCAGGATGTACCAAACTGTAGATTTTGCCACTCGTAATATTGTAGCAATTTCTCGGATGGGTTTTTTCCGTTTTCGCAGCTTAAGGATGGCTTCTTTCTCCTGCATGGAGAGCTCCTATGACCGCATGTTGTCTGTTCACAGCAAAATCTTCCACATGCAAACACCACACCTCAAATCAACTCCAGGCCTTTTATCTGCTTAATTGATAAGACATAACGACGGACTTGAACACACCTGCCCATGAAATAGTCTTTGAGTCAATTGTCCAATTACTTTTGAGCCCCTGAAATTAAGGGATTGTGTTAAAAAAATGCTTTAGCTGCCTCACATTTGTATGCAATATTTTTGTTCAACCCACTGAATTAAAGCTGAAAGTCTCCACTTCAACTGCATCTGAGTTGTTTCATTTAAGATTCATTGTGGTAATGTACAGAACCAAAACTAGAAAAATGTTGTCTCTGTCCGAATATTTATGGACCTAACTCTATCTATCTATCTATCTATCTATCTATTGTGATGGAACCAGGGTGTCAGCGAGCCCCAAACCCTCAAACACGATCACACCGAGTCCCGAGTTCAAATAATGGAAGGTTTATTTACCAAAATCCTCCAAAAGTTACACAAGCACAAATACATAGGTTCTCTTTCTCTCACCACAATACCTTTCTTCTTCTCACCACACTGCCCTTCTCCAGTTGAGTGTTGCGCTTCTTCCTCCAAGCTCCAACTCACCTGGATAAGGGAGTGCAGCCCCTTTTATTAAGGACCCGGGAGTACTTCCATTGCCAGGGATCCTACCCGATGGAAGCAATTGCAGGTTATGCAGAAGTCTCATATTTTGGGGAGTTTATCTCTCTGGAGCACCCCCCTGTGGCACCCCCAGACCCCAGCAGGGCTGTGCTGCCGGACTACAACTCCCAAGCATTCGCTACTGGTTCCTGAATGGGCACTGATAGGGAGTGCTGCTGCCATTTAGCGCCTGGTAGTGGAGAAATGAACGTTGTCACTGGACATTCCTTCCTTGTCCCCTTCTTTCATGGCAAGGGAAGGTGTAAAGTCCAATCAGGGTGCCTTTATGTATCCTTCTGGGCCTTCTGTCCAGATAAGGGATCTTCCTGACTCCTGGCTGGAATGCTTGTCCCTCTTGTGTTCTATCTATCTATCTATCTATCTATCTATCTATCTATCTATCTATCTATCTATCTATCTATCTATCTATCTATCTATCTATCTATCTAATAATATCAATAAAAATAAGGATTTTACACTGGGACTGACACCTCGTTCCAGACTTGTTTCACAACTTGTCCATAGCCTTGCTGTGTTGGACACAGGCTCTCCACAACCCTGAACTGGATAAGCTGAAAACTGAAAAGAAAAAATAGATGTCTGAGTGACTCTGAGTATACCCTAACATGTCACAGTCAGTTGAGTTTAATGTACTTTTACAATACAATACAATACAATTTATTTTTGTATAGCCCAAAATCACACAAGAATTGCCGCAATGGGCTTTAACTGGCCCTGCCTTTTGACAGCCCCCCAGCCTTGACTGTCTAAGAAGACAAGAAAAAACTCGCAAAAAAACACTTGTAGGGAAAAAGTGGAAGAAACCTTGGGGAAGGCAGTTCAACGAGAGACCCCTTTCCAAGTAGCCTGGGCGTGCAGTGGGTGTCAAAGAATGGGCGTAAATACAACGCAATACCAAAAAACATAACACAAGTAATCCTCAATGCAATGCAATAGTACAATAGAAATATTACAAGCACAGAGCAGAATTCAACAGTAGATGATATCACATAATAGGATTTGGATTTGTTCAGAGTCCTGGAGACCACGGCCATCAAGTTGCCTCCCTCAGTTGGCCATTCCACAGCTGAGTAAGCTCTGAGCCAGCCAATCCAATGGCAGGACCCCTCTACCCGACGATTCCTGGGGTCCTCTATCAGAGATGACTTTACCATAGGCAGGCAGAACAACTTGTCAGGTGGGCCGTGGCACCAAGTGCCACATTTGAGTACCGAGAAGAGAAGGAAAATAGGTCAGGGTTAGTATCCAATTATAACTATCATGTTACTTATGTTTTAGCGCTAATGACCAACAACAGAGATGCAGTCTGTACAGTTAATCAGCAGCTCTAGTCAAGGTGTGCTAAACTGAAGTAGTGAGTCTTCAGCCGGGATTTAAAAGCTGAGACTGAAAGGGCATGTCTTATAGTAGCAGGCAGACCACCCCACAGTTTAGGGGCCTTGTAACTAAAAGCTCAACCTCCGACTGTTATTTTATTAATCCTTGGAATCATAAGCAGACCGGCATCCTGAGATCTTAATGATCCAAACACACTGCTGAGGCATTACATGAGTTCATCAAGGCTAAAAAACGGAACCTTCTTGAATGGCCAAGCCAGTCACCTGATTTAAATTCAATTGAACAGGCCTTCCATATGACAAGGAGAAAACTTAAGGTGACAAGCCCATGAAACAAGCAGGAGCTGAAGATGGCTGCATTAGAGGCTTCACGGAGCATCACCAGAGAAGACTCTCAGCAACTGGTGGTGTCTATGAATCACAGGCTTCAAGAAGTCATTGCACGTGAGGGATATGAGACAAAGAACTAAATATGACGGCTTTAATAGACCTGCCTACCAGCACGCCCACTGAGCCTGTGATGGTGTCAGCGTTATATACTTGCAGTCTGTGCTTGATTTGTGCCGCTGGTAACTCCCTATATGAACTTTGGAGTATCACTAGTTAATGTATGCATTACGGTGCCTGTCAGCACAGCACACAAGAACCTGCATGGAGGATTCCCCACAAACTCTCCCAATCAGCAAAGACATTTTATGCAATTTATAAAATGCATCATGAGGAAGAAGAAGAATCCAACACTACAGAGAGCACCACCAGTTAGCCACAAAAACAGGATGGCCAGATTACAGTTTGTGAAAAAGAACTTCAAAGAGCCTGCAGAATTCTGGGAGAAGGTCTTGTGGACAGACGAGACAAAGATGAACCTGGTCAGATTGATGGTAAGAGCAAAGTGTGGAGACGCAAAGGAACTGACCAGGACCCAAAGTAGACCACCTCATCTGTTAAACATGCAGCTGGGGTGTTATGGCTTGGGCATGTATGGCTGCCACAGGTCCTGGCACACATCTTTTCATTGATGATAGAACTGCTGACAGCGGTGGCACAATAAACTCTGAGGTGTGTATGAACATCTGATCTGCTCAAGTTCCAGTAAAGGCCTCCAAACTCACTGGATGACATTTCATCCTACAACAAGATAATGAGCCAAACACACTGCTGAGGCAACACAGGAGTTTGTCTAAACTAAAACATCGAAAATTCTTGAATGGCCAAGTCAGCCACCCAATTTAAATCCAATTGAGGAGGCCTTCTATATACCGACGAGAAAACTTAAGGGAACAAGCCCCCCTAAACAAGAGGAGCAGAAGATGGCTGCATTAGAGGCTTGGCAGAGAGTCACCAGAGAAGATCCTCAGCACATGAGGAATCACAGACTTCAAGCAGTCATTGCATGTGAGGGATATGCGACAAAGAACTAAATATGACGACTTTAATAGACCTACCATTGCGGTGTCCCAAACATCATGGTGTGTTCAAATGGGGGGGAGGTCTTATAGAAAAAGTGTGTAATTGAGATGTCTTTAAATCCCCTTAAACGGAATTCTGTGATGTGCACTTTAATCACGTCGTCCAAATTGTTTTAATCCAAGGAGAAATCAAACATCATGGTGGGCCCTGTACTTGCTCCTGCACAGACTCTCAAAGAGTGAGGGAGTCTACCTTATTCTCTTTCTCCAAAGGATGATTTGAAAAAAATAGAGTGACTGCTGCATGTTTAGTAAGAATAATTTAGTAATCCGTTCACAAAAACGGAACGTTCTGCATCGGCACTGTCAAAGAATGACTCTGTCAAGTGATTAGTCGTTTTCTTTTTTTTTCCTTAATAAAAACCTGGAGGCAGGATGTTCTAATAATTAAAGCAGAGAAATAAGGTCTGGAATTGAATTTGTTTCTTTGTCACTGACTTGCTGCACAACCACAAGAAAATTACATTTGGCTTTAAAATACAGAACGAGAAAAGACTACCAAGGAAATAACAACGTAGCCACTTAAGTGTTTTTAGGAGTAAAATACTGTAATTGGTTCTGTAGGAAGAAAGTGCAGTTTTTATGCACAATGCACTTTTGCCTGTGATTTTTCATACTTTGTAGGAGTTGACATTTGCTGATATCTAAAAGTAATAGAAAATTATTATAACCATTTAAAGAGAAATGCGTAAGAAGCTTTCTTCCAGGGACGTTCCACCTCTCGTGTTTTTGCAGCTGTTAATCATTCAGCTTTACCAGAAAGAAACACAACTCTAAACCCTCCCTCTAAACAAGCACCAGATCTACAAGTGGAAGGGTCTTTGATCGGGTCACCAGAGGTTGAACCTTCTTGCAGAACTGGATGTGTTCGGCTCCTCTGTGTGAGTCAACTTTCTTTGGGGACCTGAAAGCTGATGAGCTGCTCTCTCTGCTTGGGGGTAGCTGAGAGCTGATGATCTCTGATGGAGGAGCACTGGAACCGTCGAGTAGAAGGGGTCCTTTTATCAGATTGGCCAGCCCAGCACTGACTCAGCTGTGGAATGGCCAGTAGTTGGGTTTTTGGGTATATTGATGGCCGAGGCCTCCAGGATTCTAAATAAATCTGAATCCTATTATGTTGTCACACGCATGCGAATGGGAGGAAGGTAGAAGGACAAAAAGAAGGCAATTCCACACCAGGCCAGGGGGTAGTGGAGTGCAGTAAAACTTTCCATTTTATCCCCGCAGAACAGACACAGGAAATTCTGCCTGGTCCTGGTGATATCACTTCCTGTTCCAGCCTAGGTGATGCCACTTGGGTTGGAAATCATTGTGTTGTTCTGTAGTTTTCTGATACTGATGCTAAGGCTTCACCACAAATATAATAATGACAATAACAACACCGTAAATCTCACGTATAAGTCGGGTCTTGAAACCCAAAAAATCGATCTTAAAATCAGACCCTGACTTATACGCCTGTTCAAAAATGCAAATTAATTTTTTTTTTTTTTGTTACATCTTCTTGCCTCCTCCAATTTTTTTTTTTTTTGTTGAATTTTGTTGCAGCAGTGTAGTTACCAGTTTCTTTCGCCACTTCAACGACATTTAATTTAAAACTAGCTTCATGGTTTCTTCTGATCGAATGCTCCATCGTAGATAAGGGGTGCTCTTACAATAAAGGTGTATGAGGGTGTGAGATACAAAAAACACAAATCAGTGCAAATGTTATTTTGGAATAGTTTGGGTATTACCGTGTGGTCACGCAGGCAGAATACAGAGAGAGAGACGTCAGGAGCACACGCTGATACAGCACATTGCCGCACCCACATAGAAAGAAAAGGCAGTGTGCTCCATGGTTACTCTCTCAGGTGGGCGTAAGCATATCATAATCTCTTGGACCAATAGCGTGAGTTTTCCGCTTTCGACTTATACGACCAACATTATAAAATACCAGAAATTATACGGTAAAATCATGTCCTGACTTATGCGTGGGAGAACTTATCTGTGAGTATATACGGTAATAATATTCAAAGGTTTATGTGATCACATTCAAATAAAAGCTTTATGCCACTCTCACGAAGATCTTCACAACAATAACATTAGATTGGCAGTGTGGGTCCTACTTGAAGTGTCAATTGTTCGGATTTAATAACATTAGATTGGAGGGCAATGGTGGGTCTCAATTAATGTTTCAAGCTTCAAGATTTACCAAAAACAGATCAGATGTGCGGGTCTTCAGGTGTCAATCGTCCACATTTAACACCATTGGATGTGCAGGTCCTACTTCAAGTGTCCATTGACCGGATTTAATAATATTAGACACAACGTAACTCCTGGCTGCGAGAGATAGAGGGTCATTTCCAGGGTGTAGGACTGTACCAAGTGTCTGCCTGGGGGACGTTGCCAACCAGGATCCCGAGCTGTTTCATCGTAGGGTGGGTGCAGCAACGTGCTGTACCAGTGCCTGCTCCCCAACCTGACCTGACCTGACTTAATTGGAGAATAGTTGTGGATTCCAATCGGTGTCTCAAACTTCAAGATGTACTAACAGTAAATCAAAGGCATGAATTCTCCTTCAAGTGTTGACCGTTCACCTTTAATACCATTAGATCAGAGAGTATCAAGGGGTCCCCTGTGGTGTTTTGAGCTGCAATATTTATCAACGACAGATCAGTGGTGTAGGTCCTACTTCAAGTGTCAATCATCCACAGTTAATACCATCAGATTGGAGTGCTGGGTGGGGTCCCCTTTGGTGTTTCAAGCATCAAGAATGTTCATATTTTCTAGAAAACATAACCTGGGAATTCGCTAATTTTAGTGGAGTGGGAAAAATATTCTAATGGACTGACAGAGGGCTGTGGACCAGCGATTGGGAAACACTAATTAAGACCACTTTCACTCTGACAATGAGGAGTCTTTTCCTGTTGACCAGTGTCAAAAAAGACAAACTCAATCCCCTGTGATTTAATGTTGTGTAACAAATGAAATGTAGAAATACTTTTTTATCGGCACTGTATGTTTCTTCTCTAGTTACTTTTACCCCTTTTTTTTTGATATTTTGACCTTTTTGCTAATCTGAGTGCCCCCCTATAAGTCACAAGTGGAAAAACCAGATACATGTCAAGAGGGTGTGGGCATTGAATAGGCAGCAGACACTTCACATGGAGTTCAATCCCACAATTACAAATCTGAAGTGCCATAACACCACCCAAACCTCCCTCGTTTGGTTCCATACGTGAATGAATCTTTACACATAGTCCCTGAGAACTTTAATTCTTCACTTTGAGGTTTGCGGTGGGTACATTTCTCAGCATTACGACAAAGGAAACCATGGCAGGAAGTAAAAGACTTCTGTCAGCATTCTGACGCTCGATGGCTTTAATGATTTATTCAAATAGCTTAAGCATCCAAACTGAAAGATGTTGACACAGTTCGAAGAAGAAACAACGCTGATGGAAGAACAGAGAGAAGAATTGATTTGTGTATTGTGGCTACAAGTAGGAAGAAAACAGTTGATTCAGCAAGAGTGCTGCCAGACTGAAAAAAAGACTGCAGATCATCAATAAAAACAGAAGCGCTACTGTCAATAGCTAATAGGAAAGGTAAATTAGGTTACAAGCATATCCATCCATTTTCAGAACCCTCTTTTTCCTTGACAGAGTTATGAGGAGCTGGAGTCTATGCTGAAAGAGTGTACCCATAGTTGGGAACCAACACTTTACTGGATGCCAGCCCTTCAAATGGCAAACTAACTAACTAAATCACTCACTCACTCACTCACTCACTCACTTGTACAAGGCCATATTTTTAGAGTCACCAATCCACCAACAGTACATTTGTTGGAGAAAGTTGGTATACCTGGAGAAAAATGGAAGTGATTAAGGTGATATCTTTCCTTATCTGGAATTAAAAGTCAAGGGATGCACTAGACTGTGGTTAGTTTGTGGATGAAAAGGTCTATTTAATGCAGTGAGAATGATGAAGCTGCCTACAAGAGGAAGGGAAAAGACCTGAGGTTGGTGCCACAACAACAACATCTCCCTGAATGTCGACAAAACAAAGGAGATCGTTGTTGACTTCAGAAAGATTAAAGGCAGTCATGCTCCACTCCATATCAATGGCTCCCCTGTGCAATCAGTTACCAGCTTTAGGCTCCTGAGTGTCCACACCGCCAACTGCCTTTCATGGCCCGCCAACACCACTTACATACTAAAGAAGGCACAGCAAAGTCTTTTCTTCCTGAGGAGGTTAACACTAATGGAAGTATCCTGACCAGATGCATCACGGTGTGGTTTGATGACCTGACTTGGCGGAATCGCAAACTCCTCCAACTGACTCTCCATGGAGCTTCAAAAATCATTGGGGATGACCTTCCACAGCTTTATACCATCTACTTAAGCAGATGTCTGAGGAGAGTTTGAATCCATCATCTTATCCACCAAGCCCAACCCCTGTTTTTTACTTCTACCTTCTGGAAAGCACAAATGGAGCCTAACCTCTTGCTACACCTGCTCCAGGGACATCTTCTTTACTCAGGCCATAAAGTCACTGGGCTCTCAGTAACCTGATCAAAACTTTGTTATGTACACACCTGTTGGTTTATGTGGAATTTAACTGTGTTACTTTTGTTTCTCCACTCTAATTTACTGTTTATTTATTACTAGTGGGTTCCCCCATGCTCACTTTGCTTGCCAACCCCCATGGCCTGCACTACGCGTCAGACATTTTGTGTTGTGAAGAGGGGGGGCTGAACGCACCCCAAGGAGACGTGGTTACTCCTCCAAAACCTCCTCTTAAATGGTGATACAATGGGAAACAAATACAGTTTTTCTTTTTACCTCCTCTTTGCTCGATCTGTTGCTGCTGCTGCCATGCCATGCCACGTGATCTGCATCTCGCGCAGCGCTTCGAACATTTAAAAGCCTGTACAGCAGCTGTCTCTCTTTGCCTTTTATTTCTGGGCCCGGGCGTGGTTAAATCTTTTGGCACAAAGTCTCGTCTCACAAGACGTGAGTTCCTGATATTTTTTAATTTAGAATTTAAAATAATTGGTCTGTCATGGTGAAAAAAGAGCTGAGCCATAAGGCAAAGCTCCCAATTTACCAGTCGATCTACGTTCCTATCCTCACCTATGGTCATGAGCTATGGGTAGTGACGAGATTGCGAATACAAGCGGCTGAAATGAGTTTCCTCCGCAGGGTGTCTGGGCTTCCCCTTAAAGATAGGGTGAGAAGCTCAGTCATCCGGGAGGGGCTCAGAGTAGAGCCGCTGCTCCTCCGCATCGAGAGGAGTCAGATGAGGTGGCTCAGGCATCTGATCAGGATGCCTCCTGGACGCCTCCCTGGTGAGGTGTTACGGGCACATCCAACCGGGAGGAGGCCCAGGGGAAGACCCAGGACACGCTGGAGGGACTATGTCACCTGGCTGGCCTGGGAACGCCTTGGGATTCTCCCGGAAGAGCTGGAAGAAGTGGCCGGGGAGAGGGAAGTCTGGGCCTCTCTGCTTAAGCTGCTGCCCCCGCGACCCGACTCCGAATAAGTAGAAGAGGATGGATGGATGGATATAATTTAAAAACGGAATAAGAATCTGAAAATCTAATAACATCACATTAAAGTTGAATAAATTCTGAAAAGAATGATACCAAACATATATATGTAGGTTTTAAAATAAGTCACAAAAAATGTGACATTAACAACGTCACTTCCGTTGCACTTTTAGGCTTAAGATGTTATATACTGTATATAAAGTAGATATGTATAAATGAATATTTTTAAATGTATTTATTTGTTAATTTATCTTCTGAATTTATTTATTTATCTGTCTTCTTCTACTTTTATTTATTTACTGCATTTCTTTATACATTACTGTAACAGTGGCATAAGAATTTCACTATTCTTTTGAAGTGTATGTGACAATAAAGATCTCTAATCTAATCTAATCTATTTTACATACAGAAAATGCAACTTTATTATTTGTATTTTATTGTTTATGCACCTAACAGCAGTTTATACTATTTAGGCATTTTTTGTTTTTGCCTGTCACAAGTGCTCAAAGCGGCTCAGCTTGACTGCTGTGCAGACTCGTTCCATCTCCTTTTTAATTTCTATTAACTTCTTTTCATATTTTCTGCTGGCACAGAGAATTCTGTGCAACCCCCAAGAAGTTGTTAAAAAAAAGGACCAGGAGATGGAATTAAAACAAAAACATTTTTCTACAATACCAAATTTTGGCTATCAAAAACAAAATCCAGAGGACTAAACCAAAAGAGAAATTAAAAGGCAAATTTTTCAGGAATATCACCAGAACCAAAATGCTAAATCTGCAAGTCAAATTGAGATATGGGAAACCATGAGTTGTTATGACCTATGAGGAGTGCAAGGCTTACAGAGACTTACCTAAGAAGACCTAGGGCTGTAATTGCTACCAAGGGGCTTCTATAAAGTACTGAATTAAGGGTCTGAATAATTACAGTATATGAATGTGAGTTTTTCGCTTTTGCAAATCTTTCTGAAAACAAGTGGTCAGTGAGTGTAGTTTCCTATGTCATCAAAAGGAACTTGGAAACTCTGACAGAAACAGGCCTAGCGGTAAGAGCGGTGTTTGGGGATGGTAAGTGAGGCGACCGCCCCAGGCCCTGCACATAAGGAGGCCCCGCTTTTGAGATCCGCTTGTCCCGTTCGAGCAGATTTGTCAAGTTATATTCTTCAGTATATATATATATATATATATATATATATATACGAGGTGTGATCCAAAAGTTCCCGGAATACATTTATTTAAAAGTATACACATCATATAACAATGAATGGTGAGCAGTTCCTTCAAAATAGTCACCCGCTGAGTTGATACACCAATCCCAGAGAGATTTCAACCTTTCAAAGCACCTCTGGAAGTCGTTTTTTATCAGTGTGTTCAAGACGTCGGTTGTTACTGCTTGGATCTCCTCCACCGTCTCAAATCTGCGGTCCCTTGAGCCTCATCTTCATCTTAGAAAATAAAAAAAAAATCAGACGGCACTAAATCAGGGGAGTACGGAAGGTGGGGAATGGCCGTGAACTTTGTAGAAGCCAAAAATTCACGCACAATCAGAGATGTGTGAGCTGGTGCATTGTCGTGATGCAAAAGAAATGACTTGTCAGCCCACATCTGAGGACGTGTTCGGCGAATTCGATTTCGCAAATGCTTTAGAACATCCCTGTAGAATGCTCCATTCACCGTCTATCCTTGTGGCACAAATTCCTTTTGGATGAAACCCTTCACATCAAAGAAGCAAATGAGCATTGACTTGGTGTTGCTGTGAACTTGTCAAGCTTTTTTGGGTCTTTCAAATCACTCATTTTCACAAACAACCCTTCACAGACACGACCGAAGTTTAAACGTGAACTGCAACTTGAAAAACAACTGTGCTGACGTTATAACGTGTGATAACAGCTCTCAAGGACAACTTGAACTACTATCTAGCGGTGATTGATATAACCAAACCCTTCTAGCTGCAGAATAGATTTATTCCGGGAACTTTTGGATTGCACCTCATATATATATTTGAGATGCTTTTAAAATCCATCTTCAAGGTTACATTCTGTACAAGTACATCTTTGAAAACATTCCATTGTCGACATTCATCGCCCGAAAAGGGTCACCAGTATAATCCCTTCCTAAAATACTGTAGGTATAGCCCATTAATCACTGGGTTGGCTTCTCCTATCTATACAAAAAGACATTGCATTCAGATTAGGCTGCGAAGATGACATCAACGACTTTTTTAATTGGAAGGCAGGAAAAGTTTATTTTCATCTCTGAACCTGGAAACTGGTAAGAGATTTCATGATGATACCGCTACATTCATTCAACTTCTTATCAAAAACACTGAAACTCACATTTTATTTGTAGGCCATAAACATGTCCAAAATATTAATGCACAAATACACGATAACCGGCTGACATAACATCAACGTGAGTCATGACTATAAATAACATCCTGCATATCGAGACTCAGAGTATACTTGCAGTTTGGGTCCTTTTCTAGAAGAGGGCCTGCTAATTTCCACGTGTCACCTCATCACATTTCGCACTATTGTGGCATTGTCATGAATTATGAACTGCACTTTTTTAATAGATTATATCGTTATATTTTGATAAAGTCTGCATGATATTTTGCAAAAATATAGCTGAATACTGTAATGAGAAAATCCGGTGTATGTTAACATTATTTTTAATACATTCCCATGCAAGTTTTTACAGTCCACACACAGCGTTTGATGTAACCGGCCCCGCGTGGGATTGGTCAGCCCTAGGCCCCTCCCTCACACACCCCTACAGCCACATCTGCCTGACAGACCACAACAGAATCAGAAGACAAGTCAGCTGCTTGCATGATGGACGTCTCACATGACAACAGCTTCAAGCATTGTGTGTCTCTTCTGGGCTTTAATTTGAGAACACTTTGAGAATGGCAGTGGTTCCTGGCCAAGACAAACATTGTATTTATCATTTTACAGTTTTAGCATTTCCTTTTATTCTGTCATTCAGCTTGTCACACCTACACCTCAAAATCTTCTCTTCACAGCAGAAAGTGTCACTTGCTTTCCTGAAACAGTTTAGCTGTACTTGAAACTGTTATCCTGTGAAGTGCCTACCATGTAAGCTGCAATATCTCTTTATTATAAAAAAAAATCTTGGGACGAGACAAGAGTTTTTTCCTTCGACAAGACGTGATCTTTGGAAGAGAGACAGACACGGGACGGTCAAGTCACATCATACTTACAACCTTTGGAAGCAAGTCCCGTGATACACATGCAGAGCAGTTTAAAGATAATGGAAGTTCGAAAATTCAAAAGTCTCAAAAAAATGATAGCAAAGATCTCATTAGCGCAAACAAATGGAAAATATTACTCGGTGAAATGACGGAACAGTAAAAACAGATCAAATAGTGTTTGAGGATGTCTGGGAGAGAAGAGAGACAAGGCAGAGCATGTCAGGAGAGCATGGAGCCCTGATAGGTTGTCTCCCCCTGTTCTTCCATCGGCCTCTGAAGGGCTGGCCTCCCAATCAGGTAAGGAACTTTGCCCCATACTGGCCACAATGCCTGCCCATGCAGGGTGTCCATTACTATATACATATACCTGTATATGAAGAAAAATTGTTGGGGACTGTCCCTGTATAATGTCCAATGGACAATAAATGCAAAAAGTCAAAATTTGTGATCAAAATACTTTACAGTAGTTGATAATGGTACATGACAAAGATGGCGTTTTATACAGTAGAAAAATGGCTAACGGAAATGAATTGGCAGGAGATGATGTTTTAGCTGTCAGACAGAAGTGATGTCATAATTAAAAGTCAGAAGTGAGGTACTGCCATAATTGACGTCATCTAGGTGGAGCCGGAAGTGACGTCATGTCCAAGGCACCAAACGTAACGTCATGGCGAATGCACCGGAAGTGACGTCATCATCAGGAGTCAGAAGCTGAAGTGATGATTGGAAGCCATCATGGGAACCCGGAAGTATGGAAGGTGAATTATATTTCTTCTTTTTTGTCTGGTGAAAGAGAGAGGCATTAGTACCTTATGTCAACCCCTTGTCTCACGATATTTCACTCACCTCAGGGTTTGTTGACTGCCTCTAAAACGCACGTGTGTGTATATATACAGTACAGGCCAAAAGTTTGGACACACCTCCTCATTCAATGTGTTTTCTTTATTTTCATGACTATTTACATTGGTAGATTCTCACTGAAGGCATCGAAACTATGAATGAACACATGTGGATTTATGTACTTAACAAAAAAAGGTGAAATAACTGAAAACATGTTTTATATTCTAGTTTCTTCAAAATAGCCACCCTTTCCTCTGATTACTGCTTTGCACACTCTTGGCATTCTCTCGATGAGCTTCAACAGGTAGTCACCTGAAATGGTTTGCAGACAAATGGATGCTCCATCATGACAACGGCCCATGTCACACTGCCCTCTCCATAACAGAATTTTTGACCTCAAAAGGCATTCCTGTGGTTCCCAGCCCCCTTATTCACCTGACCTCAATCCGTGTGACTTTTCCTTTTCCTAAACTGAAAATGTCCTCAAAGGACGTCATTTCGGGACTTTAGAAAACATCCAAAAGAGTGTAACGGACATGCTGAAGACCATACCGGTTGAAGACCTCCAGCGCTGCTACCAACAGTGGGAACAACGTCTCCATCGGTGTGTAGCTGCCCAAGGGAACTACTTTGAAGGGGATAACATTGATGTTTGAAAAAAATAAAAACTTTGGTAAATAAAAAATCAGTCTCATTACTTTTCTGCACCTTGTATGTATGTATATGTATGTATATATATATGTTGATATGTGCATATGTGTATATACAGTATACGTATGTAGATGTGTATATGTATATACAGTATATATAGATATGTGTATGTGTAGATATGTGTATATGTATATATGTTTATATGTGTGTGTGTCTGTGTGTGTGTATATGTATACAACTAGTAAAAGGCAAAGCCTTCACTGACTGACTGACTCACTGACACATCACTAATTCTCCAACTTCCCGTGTAGGTAGAAGGCTGAAATTTGGCAGGCTTATTCCTTACAGCTTACTTACAAAAGTTAAGCAGGTTTCATTTCGAAATTCTACACGTAACGGCCTTAACGGTCGATAATGGTCGACAACGTCCACCATGTTGAACTTTCTTATTTATGGCCCCATCTTCACGAAATTTGGTAGATGGCTTCCCTGCGCTAACCGAAACCGATGTACGTACTTATTTTGGTGGTATGACGCCACTGTCGGCCGCCATATTGAACTTTCCAACGTCACTAATTTTCCAACTTCCCGTGTAGGTAGAAGGCTGACCCCATCTTCACGAAATTTGGTAGGTGGCTTCCCTGCGCTAACCAAAAGCGATGTATGTACTTATTTCGGTGGTATGATGCCACTGTCGGCCGCCATATTGAATTTTCCAAACTTCACTAATTCTCCAACTTCCCGTGTAGGTAGAAGGCTGAAATTTCACAGGCTCATTCCTTACAGCTTACTTACAAAAGTTAAGCAGATTTCATTTCGAAATTCTACGCATAACAGTCAACAATGTCTGCCATGTTGAACTTTCTTATTCATGGCCCCATCTTCACGAAATTTGGTAGGCGGCTTCCCTGCGCTAACCGAAACCAATGTACATACTTATTTCGGTGGTATGACGCCACTGTCAGCCGCCATATTGAACTTTCCAATGTCACTAATTCTCCAACTTCCCGTGTAGGTAGAAGGCTGAAGTTTGGAAGGCTCATTCCTTACGGCTTACTTACAAAAGTTAAGCAGGTTTAATTTTGCAATTCTAGGCATAACGGTCATAACAGTCAACAACGTCCGCCATATTGAACTTTCTTATTTCTGGCCCCATCTTCACGAAATTTGGTAGGCAGCTTCCCTGCGCTGACCAAAACTAATGTACGTACTTATTTCGGTGGTATGACGTTACTGTCAGCCGCCATATTGAATTTTCCAACGTCACTAATTCTCCAACTTTCCGTGTAGGTAGAAGGCTGAAGTTTGGTACTTATTTCAATGGTATTATGCCACTGTCAGCCACCATATTGAACTTTTCAACAATCTTTGTTACTTATGGGCCCATCTTCAAGGAATTTAGTACGCGGGTTCCCAACGCTAACTGAATCCTACTTACGTACATATATATGTCCATAGCCTGCAGCTCAGTCACCGTGTGAGGCGGCGTTGGGTCCCCCATCCCAACGCCTCCCACGTTGTTGGCTGCCTGCCTATATAAGGCCGTCCGTCACTCCAGTCTCTTCATTCCCTTCCTTGCTTCTCCACTGGATTCATGTCTCCCTGCTGATAACTACAGCCTTTTTATTTAATCCACAGCTTCTCCGCTGTTTTATTGTTCATTTATTACGATTATAGTTATGGTGTAGGTATTTTAGACTTACTTTACATTGTTCAGGTACCCATTTCCTTTATCATTCCAACCGTACCCCCATTAACATGTCTATCGAGGTGATCACCATCGATCAAAGAACTGTCACTTACCGAGTGGTTTCCATGCCCGGAGATGGCACCTACCTTTTCCATTCTCTTTGTTACATATTGCATGGCCATATCAGGCTCACTCTTGATATCTGGAGGAACATTGTGTCTTATGTATTGAATGACTGGGACAGGTTCAAGGTGTGGACTGATGACGCTACAGGAGATAATTATACTACACAGGAGCACTAGATGAGTGAAATGCTTAAGCCCTTCACCTATGGTTCTGCATGTGAGTTGATGGCTGCCTCTGAATTGTTCGGTTGTCACTTTCAAGTGTACCGAAATGGTCAAATATTTTACACCTTTGGACAACCGCCAATGCCTCTTAAACATCTTAGATTCACAGGTGACGATTTCAATAGTGGACACTTTGATGTTTATGAATGTTTAAACTCTCAAAAGCTGGATGTGAAGTTATCGATGAAACTGGTTGTATACTTACAACGCTTGACAGATGCCGATTGTCACTTCAACACAAGTCCCTACACTTAAGAACACTTTTATAATAATAAGAAGAACACAAATAAGAAGACAAATAATACAAATAAATAATACAATAATTAATAAATGAATCATAATACAAGAATAAACTCCATTTTTTGGCATACTCACAACTGTAAATCTATTTTGCCCACCCCTGTATATATATATTGTAAGGTTTCTAAACTCTCTTCGGTCACCCCACAACGGAAGACATGCCGAAGAGCATTCTGAAGTTTGATCGCCATGTCTGTAGAAGACAGCTTATAAGTCGCCAATGCAACCTCAGGCTCTCAGTGCTGCAGTGGCTCACTGCAAAGCAAATCCGAGCCGACTGCAGTCGTGCTATAAGCGCCTGTCTTCGATGGATGATGTAAAGAACATTCTAAATGCAGGAAGAGGATTACTTGGCCACAACTCTTCCTGATTTCTGTGTCTGTGTACAGGAGAGTGGTAGCTCCTGCTATAATAAAATAAATAAATTACCATGCTGTTTCTGTTTCAAGCTGAATAAAGCTGGTTTTGTTAAAGTACTGAGACTCAGTTTTTGGGGTGCAAGACAGGGACTCATACATCACAATATGTATTTATATTTATATATGAGAATGTCATGTGGGTGGATGTCTGCTAATGTATGCAGTGTTCTGAGTCTGCCCATGGGAAGTGAACTATATAAAATAAAATGCTCTGAACGGTAAATAGTTCACTTTTTGAAGGTGAAATCTCACACACTTTTTGAACTTTGGTTTGTTTTCATTGTCCATAAAACCGTCTAATTTATGGCTGCTTTAAATAGATTTCAGGTTGTTTTCTCTATAACATTATCCATAAAGCAAAGTAATTTGTTCAATTTGTTCAGATGCTGCTCAAGGTAAAAGCCCTGGTTGAGAAGATAATGGAATCTGTCCTTGCTTTGCTTTTATTCATTTATTTTTTTCTTTTGTTTATGTGGCCGACTTTGTCTCCTTATTTTTGAATTGATTGTTAATAATGACAGTAATACCCATGCTGTTCTATCCTGGATAAAATATCAGCAGGAGTGCAGTGCTTCCCACAAATATAAAAGATTTTATTTAAGTCAATTGCAATGCGGCGTGGTGGACAGATAGAGAAAAATAAACTGATTTCTTGACCTTGTTATTAAAGTGGTGGGTGGAAATCACTTTTTATAAACCTTTATATTAACACGTCTGTTTGTTTTGGAGGAACATTATTCAATGCACGATTTCTATCCATAAGCCCCCTGAGTCCAACATTTGATATAAATGATCAGATTCAATACGCATACATCTGATTCCTACAAATTAATATAAATGAAGAGGCACTGCAACGGGATAATTCCCTGCTGAGATGTGGGCGCTTATGAGAAAAAAAAGAAAAAGGCTTTATGGTGAAACTGCATAGCATGAGAAACAAACACACCATTAAATTGTTATGCTATACAACTGTTAGAAGTAGCAATAGATTTCAATCCATAAAGTTTTTTTGTTTTATGGAAGAAGATCATTATTTCATTTTATTTCTTAAACACTGTGAAAATGAACAGACTCGACACACTTAAAAAGGTTTAGGGCAGACACCCGTATATTCCTGGCTGCAAAAGAGTTTTGAATATCATAGAGATGTTCTCAGTATGGAGTCCAAAACAGAATTGCTGAGGGTTTGAAAAGATGGCGGCTTTAAGGGATCAGACCAGAAGTGATGTAAGGGAGCCGGAAGTGATGTTCTTCCGATGTCAGTCTGTGCGCCGGAAGTGGCATTCTTGTTAACATCAGAACCGGACGTGACGTCATCAGCTCTGAATCAGATAGGTTTTTCCATGGCTGGTCTGTAGAGATAACAGGAGAAGGTTTAGTGCACCCTGCCACCCCCTGGCCTGGCATGGAATTACCTTTGCTTGGTCCATACAACATCCTCCTACTCCCATGTGTGTGACAACACATATATAGTATATGACTAAAAGTATATGGACACCCCACCGAAGTGATTGAGTTCAGGTGTTTCAGATGTTAAAAGGTCCATAAAAATAGGAAAAACAGCCATGCAATCTCCACTGGACAGAAGAAATTGGGTCATACTGAAGAGCACAGGGACTTCAAATGTGGCATTCTCAGAGGATGGCACCTTTACTCCAAGTTGGTGCCTGAAATGTCTGCTCTGCTAGATCTACCCAGTCAACTATAAGTGCTATTATTGTGAAATGGAAGCGTTAAGAAGCAACAACAGTTCAGCCACATAACGGTAGACCACCCCAACTCACAGAACAGGGCGACCGAGTGTTGTAGTGTGTAAACATCATCTCTTCTCTGTAGGATCGTTCACAACAGAGTCCCTCTGGAAGGGATGTCAGCACAAGAACTGTGCATCACGAGCTTCAGGAGATGCTTTACCATGGACAAGCTGCTGCATGCGAGCCTAAGATGTGAGAGAATAATTTGGCAGTAACAATAGTTCAGTAGCTTGGTTTGTAGTGCATGTTGAAATATATCAACATTTGTTTTGGAAATGTCATAAAGAGAATTACTGAAATAGTTAAGTAAATAAAAGACAAGAGTGTACTAGGAGAATGGCTGATGTCATACACAAAATGTAATATGAAGTGATTAAGAGAACAGCAGAATGGACAGTCGTCACATAACCAGAGATTTCAAGGGTAACAGCTGAACAGCTATATAAATATATTGTGATCGCTGCTGCAGACGGACGCAGTGGCCTTTCAGAAACCCCCTCTTAAACAGATTTTCAATGGGAAACAAACTGACTCTTACAGCTCCTCTTTGCGGGATCAAACCACGAGACGTGATCCTCAGACAGGGCTACGAACATTTAAAAGACTGAGCCACGACCACCCTGAGGTCTCACTCTCCTGTCTCTCTTCCCTCAGACTCCCTCTGCTCCAGCCACTGCTACCGGCCCATTGAACCCCATTTTTTTGAGCAGGAGTCGGGGCCAAGGCATCAAGTCTGACAGCTGTTACTTATGAGGTTGAATCGTCTGTGTAAGAGACTTGTGCTTGTATCTGGCAGAACAACAATAAAGTTTGTACTCCTTGGAAAACCTGCTGAAGTCTCCTATAAAACTTTGTGATCCAAGCTTGACAAGATATAAAATCCTCTGTCTGTCTGTCTGACCATCCAGTTTTCACGAGAGAACTACTTAACAGATATAAATTGGGCTCTTTCTATAATTTGCTTGAACATTCTGGTTGATTTTGCGACTTCTGTCATCGCACTAAGTATCATAGTTCTCTTGCAGGAGCAATTTATTTGCAAATCCGAGGGAGAGGCAGAAACATGACGTCTGAAGTGGAGAGCCGGGTGGGACCCTCCTCATTCATATGCCAGCCTCTGTTCAAGTCACTCTACCTCTCACCATGTGTTGGAGTGTACCTTGCCTCCGCTTAGCTAGCGATACCTGTTTGTTCAGAAGACATTAGGCAGAGTGGTGGCTCTGAGGCTACAGATATGCACTGGCAATCGGAAGGTTGCAGTTTGAATTCCGTAAATGCCAAAAGGGACTCTGCTCTGTTGGGCCCTTGTGCAAGGCCCTTAACCTGCAATTGCTGAGCGCTTTGCATAGTGAGAAAAGCACTATATAAATGCAAAGAGTTATTAATTATTACATTATCATCTAGAGATTGTCAAGGAGTAATGTTTCACATTTTTGAGAGAGAGATCAGAGCTACGTGTGTTTTAGAGTGTACCTGCTCATTGGCAGATATATCATGACCACATTTTTTTCTCCCAATGCGGGAGACGCTCTCTTGTCAGCGCTGAATACAGTCAGATACAGTGCCAACGTTTAACGTTGGAGTGTTCTTACCTTCTGCTTGGCCAGAATTTCATGTTTTTAAAATTTTTTTATTGAAAGTTTTTTATTTAAAGTTTCTCCAGTTTCACTACTACATGAGAGGAGCAGTCGGGGCGAGCTAGTAAGAGATATTAGAAGAACAAGAGTGTAACAGAATACTTTTATTTGGATAAGCTATTTGGATTTAAACCAACGAACATATCGGAGTAAATGTCAGGATTAATTCAGGACTGTTATGTAAATTCAATTGTTTTTAAAAATGGACCTCTACTGTATATTTTTGATCATTCTGTAACAGACTTCTGCAATAAATGCTCCCACTTTAGCATTTCCTGAAGAGATAATTAAAGACATGATGAGCAGGTTTCCTCCTGTCTGATTTCTGACTCAAAGAGGTTTTTTTTTTTTATCAAACTCGTCCTAGTAGAGGATAGGTTTCTTTCTTTAATTCTTTAAACTCTATGTGCAATACCAAATGTGAGCTGGAGTGGTAGGAAGCTCCCGGCCATTGGACTTTGGTGAAATGGAAACGTGTTCTCTGGAGGGATAACTCACACTTCCCTATCTGCCAGTCTAAAGGACAATTCTGGGTTTGGCAGATGCCAGGAGAATGCTACCTTCTGACTACACAATGCCTATTGTGACATTTGGTGGGGGAATGATAATGGTCTGGGGCTGCTTTTCAAGGTTTGACCTAGGCCCATTGGTGACACTGGAGGGTACGGTTAGTGCTACAACATACAAGAACATTTTAGGCAATTGTACTCTTCCAACTTGTGGAAACATTTTGGGGAAGGTCCTTTTCTCTTCCAGCATGGCTGTGCACCTGTGTGCAAAGCCAGGTCAATAAAGACATGGAGGAACTAGAGTGGTCTGCACAGAGCCCTGACCATTCACCCTACTGAATAGTTTGGTGTGAATTGGAACAATAATTCTGAGCCAGAACTTCACACCCAACATCAGTACCGGACTTCACAAATACTCTGTGGGTTGACTGGGTACAAATGTCCCCAGACACACTTCAAAACCCTGTGGAAAGCCTTCCCAGAAAACTTTGTCATCTTGGGTGCTTCATCAGTGCATCCTCCAGAAGATTCCCTGTATCATTTAGAATGATCATCGCAATAATTCTAGATTTCTGACTGAAGTATGATGAGCATTGTTTTCAGGATGTGGTGTGTAGATGAGTACAGAACTGGCTCAGGCACAGGAAACAAAGGGTGATGGTGCAAGGAACCTCATCAGAATTGGCTGATGTTAAGAGTGGTGTCCAGTAGGGGTCAGTGCTGGGGCTGCTGCTGTTTTTAATAGATATTCACGATTTGAATAGGAATATAAGTAACACGCTGATTAAGTTTGCAGATGATGCCATGATCGGCAGATTAACTGATAATCCTTGAATCATCACAGAAAGACTTGGAAAGCATACAGGCTTGGGAAAATTCATGGCAGATGAAATTTAATGGAAGTAAATGTAAAGTGTTACACATATGAAATAAAAATGGGAGGTCTGAAAATTCAAACTACATCATATGAGAAGGATTTAGGAGTCATAGAGGACTCAACACTATCAACTGCCAGACAGTGTTCAGAAGAGATCAAGGAGGCTAAAAAGATTTTTGATTTGTAAACATTCAACGTAACCGAGATTATCCACCCTACTACCTAGTCTGGTACATATCTGCAAACTTAAACAGCTTATTGATTATACTTTTTATCAAATTGTTAAGTATAATAAAAGACCCGCACTTTTAGGATCACCTAATTCTTAAAAAGTTCCTGTTGTGATATGAGATTTTGCATACAAGTTGATAAATATTTTGTATGTCTTTATTTGTAACTTAGGCAAAGCAATGTAATTAGTGTTTCATTAGTGAGAAACATTTATGTTTACAACCCCACCACCAGGACTGTGCCTCAAACCAGTCTGGCAAGTGTTTCTCTGCTAAAGTCTCTCAACCCTCCACACAAACACTGGCTGCCTAACTGCCAAGATTTACCTTAACACATGGTCTGGAGGGCAGGTGTGAAGATGTTCTATTCCCCCATTGGTCTGAAGTATGGCCGTTTTGAACTGGCTTGTATCAGAAGCTTTTAAGTACCATGATGTCCTATTGGCTCTAGGGGTTGGTTGGACAGAAAATCTATAAATTTGCTCACTCTCTCACTCTTACCGAACTGAAAAGGACAACACAATGAAGAGCACAGCTCGGCAGCCATATTGAGACAGGCATGTGACCTGTACTGAAGAAAGCTGACCACAAGTGATGCCTTAACTAGAGACATTTTAAATAACAAACACGTCTGTGTGCCGCCTGAAATGACACAACTCCATTTATCAGGTTGTATGGTTGCCAATATTCAAATGTACTTTGCATATTGTTATTATTTATGAATATTATCAATAATATATTGTTTATATTGTAATTTAACTCCTGCTTGTCTTTTACTACACCTAATTGCCTGAGGTTATAGATGTTGAAGGGAAGGTGGGGAGAAGTTATAAAGTACAATACCTTATAAACAGTGGTAAGTCTGGGAGATTTGAGGCATTCTGACAAAGTCTACACATTATTAATACAAATATATTACTCTACCACAACAAAACAGTTCCCCATCCTATTATCTTTTGCTTCCTGTGTTGGAGACAATGTTGTACCCACCTACATACACATCATGCCCTGAATTCCCACTTCTTTTAGTTTGACCATTAACTTTTTATCAAAACCCTTCTAAAAATTAACCTAAATAAAGTCATCTGCACCTCTGTTGCTTTTCCTCATGTCACCCTTCTCTTTCTCTCCATTAGTCATTTTAAACATTGCCCAAATGAAAATAAAACCAGCTAAAACTGTTAATACGCAAAAATTTGCAAATTTCTGGCAGCTCTTGGAGACCAAGCTTTCTATCAGTGTTATTAGCAGATAAAAAAAAATACAATGGTCTCACTGATAGTCATGTAAATGTGCTGGTTTAAAGGAAAGGCAGTGCAGATTAAAATCAGACATGTTCACAGTTTGAGCATAAGAAGGCTGTAGAGACAACATCAGCTGAGATATCATAAGTAACATTTCAGTTACACGTACACTCCATCACGATAAGCAATATGAAGATAGGAAATGTGCAAACTAACTGCAAGAACATAAAAATTAGCACAGGCCATTCAGCCCAAACATTATTTTATTGTTTTATTTCATCTAATGTTTCCAAACTATTGTTAGGAAATTATTTGAAGATTCTCAAGGGTCCTGCTTTCAACTACACTACTATATCCATTGTCATACACATGGGCTTAGAAGGCAGCCAACAAGCCCTAAGGTGAGTGATCTATCGTAAGATGAAGGGTTGATATCAAGTACTCTCTCCATCTCTTTCACCAGACCGGAAGAAAAGTAGCAATCCCGTGTACTTACCTCCACCATTTCCAGGTCCTCAAAATGGCTGTCCAACATCATTTACATGTCTAACTCCAGAAGATAACGTCACTTCTGGCTCCTTGTGATGACGTCTCTTCCGGTTTCTCCACGATGACATAACTTCCGGTTCCTCCACGATGATGTCACTTCCAAACTATTGACGTCATTTCCTGCCATATAACATCTGGTCGCTATTTTGTATTTATATCTCAATTTCATTACTGTTTTTTGTGAAATGTTTTGTTTTTTTGATCTATTTTTCTCTCATTTTTTATCAAGTCCACTGGACACTGTTTGAGTCGATTCTTTCCTATTACACCATGAATCAACAAGCTAATTAAAATGGCAGGCGCAGTTATGGGACACATTTTGCCTTTCTTATCTATCTATCTATCTATCTATCTATCTATCTATCTATCTATCTATCATATAGTGCCATTTCTTTCTATCTATCTATCTATTATATAGTGCCATTTCTATCTATCTATCTATCTATCTATCATATAGTGCCATTTCTATCTATCTATCTATCTATCATATAGTGCCATTTCTATCTATCTATCTATCTATCTATCTATCTATCTATCTATCTATCTATCTATCTATCTATCATATAGTGCCATTTCTATCTATCTATCTATCTATCTATCTATCTATCTATCTATTATATAGTGCCATTTTATCTATCTATCTATCTATCTATCTATTATAGTGCCATTTTTATCTATCTATCTATCTATCTATCTATCTATCTATTATAGTGCCATTTCTATCTATCTATCTATCTATAACCTGTTTTTTCCACAAACATTTTGAACTGTTGACTCGCCACACCATACAACACGATTCCACTTCACAATTTTCCATCTCAAATGAGGCCGAGCCCAGAGAGGCTGGTGGCGCTTCAGGACACTGATGTTGATGTATGACTTCTGCTTTGCAGAGTGCTATAGGGGTGTTGAATAATTTGACTCAACCTGTGACCTCACTGATTCTTTCAGATCTTTATAACAAGCACAATCGCCACAGGTTGTCTAGTAAGAACAGTCAGAAAGGGGAGATGTCCAAATAATTTATTAAAATACAAATCCATGGCACTCATGTCTTCAAAAGTTGTTTGCACCAGGGTTTGATAATGATGATTATGTAGATGACATACTGTATATTTGTGAATGTGTATGTGGTTTTCCTTTAACATAACAGAGTGAGAGAGATAGAAAAAGGAAATATCCATTTAAAACTAATATAATAAATGTAAATACTTACTAAGAACATGACTTATTTTAATACTGTATGATAATAATATAGAATACACTCTGCAACACTATGATACAGTAAAGGATAATAATGAATAAAATGCTATTTGGGACTTAAAACGTTAGGCACGCGGCACTGTCACTAAACAAGCTTGAAAGCAACAACACAGTTTAAACAACATTATGAGAAGCGTTATTCATGAACTGCAATATTTAAGTATAAACATTATTGGTTACAAATAACTATATGTATAAAACAACAACTGTCTAAACAACATATTGTAAATAAAAATGAAATAACAGTCAAATTTCTTAGCAGTTATGATATACAGTATATACAGACATTAATTTTACATATATTATACGGACATACGAGAGACGGTTTCCGCATTTCTATATTTTTGTTGGAAACTGTGAAGGCGGGAGGAGTACTCATTGGTCCTGTCATGTGACTGGGAAAATTACATTGCAAAGGAAGGTGACTATGTAGAAAAGTGATGCAATTTATTTTTGAAATTCTTAATAAATAGATTTTTTAAAAAGTACGGAAATTTTTTGAGCGTCTCTTTGTAATACACACTTCTTATGGACGCACTCTGGTGTGCTGGACGTCTGCTGTATAGAGAGTAAACAGGAAGAGAGACAGGACAGTTCAACATGAGGTGCTCCAGTATTACACCCCACCATTTCTGACACACAGTCCCTAAGCCTCACAAACTGCCATCTGTTGTTTAAGGAAGTCCATGATACAGGAGACTATTGGGGCATCAATGAGGCAAAGTGGGGTAATGTCACTGGGAAAATCAAAGAACTTGACTGTGACTTTGGTGCCATCTTTGAACAAGTGGGAGTAGACTCTATGGAGCATGGAGATGAGAGCATCCTCCACACCTACAGTACTGTGCTTGAAAGTTTGTGAACCTTTTAGAATTTTCTATATTTCTGCATAAATATGACCTAAAACATCATCACTCAAGTCCTAAAACTACATAAAGAGAAACCAGTTTAACAAATGAGACAAAAATATTATACTTGGTCATTTATTTATTAAGGAAAATGATCGAATATTACAAATTTGTGAGTGGCAAAAGTATGTGAACCTTTGCTTTCAGTATCTGGTGTGACCCCCCTTTGCAGCAATAACTGCAACTAAATGTTTCCGGTAACTTCTGATCATTCCAACACACCGGCTTGGAGGAATTTTAGCCCATACCTCCGTACAGAACAGCTTCAACTCTGGGATGTTGGTGGGTTCCCTCACATTAACTGCTCGCTTCAGGTCCTTCCACAACATTTCAATTGGATTGAGGTCAGGACTTTGACTTGGCCATTCCAGAACATTAACTTTATTCTTCTTTAACCATTCTTTGGTAGAATGACTTGTGTGCTTAGGGTCTTTGTCTTGCTGCATGACCCACCTTCTCTTGAGATTCGGTTCATGGACAGATGTCCTGACATTTTCCTTTAGAATTCTCTGATATAATTCAGAATTCATTGTTCTATCAATGAAGGCAAGCCGTCCTGGCCCAGATGCAGCAAAACAGGCCCAAACCATGATACTACCACCACCATGTTTCACAGATGGGATAAGGTTCTTATGCTGGAATGCAGTGTTTTCCTTTCTCCAAACATAACACTTTTCATTTAAACCATAAAGTTCTATTTTGGTCTTATCCGTCCACAAAACTTCCAATAGCCTTCTGGTTTGTCCACGTGATCTTTAGCAAACTGCAGACGAGCAGCAATGTTTTTTTTTTGGAGAGCAGTGGCTTTCTCCTTGCAACCCTGCCATGCACACCATTGTTGTTCAGTGTTCTCTTGACGGTGGACTCATGAACATGAACATTAGCCAATGTGAGAGAGGCCTTCAGTTGCTTAGAAATTACCCTGGGATCCTTTGTGACCTCGCTGACTATTACACGCCTTGCTCTTGGAGTGATCTTTGTTGGTCGACCACTCCTGGGGAGGGTAACAATGGTCTTGAATTTCCTCCATTTGTACACAATCTGTCTGACTGTGGATTGGTGGAGTCCAAACTCTTTAGAGATGGTTTTGTAACCTTTCCCAGCCGGATGAGCATCAGCAACTCTTTTTCTGAGGTCCTCTGAAATCTTCTTTGTTCATGCCATGATACACTTCCACAAACATGTGTTGTGAAGAGCAGACTTTGATAGATCCTGTTCTTTAAATAACACAGGGTGCCCACTCACACCTGATTGTCATCCCATTGATTGAAAACACCTGACTCGAATTTCACCTTCAAACTAACTGCGAATCCTGGAGGTTCACATACTTTTGCCACTCACAAATATGTAATATTCGATGATTTTCCTCAATACATAAATGACCAAGTATAATATTTTTGTCTCATTTGTTTCACTGGTTTCTCTTTATCTACTTTTAGGACTTGAGTGAAAATCTGATGATGTTTTAGGTTACTATTTATGCAGAAATATAGAAAATTCTAAAGGGTTCACAAACTTTCAAGCACAACTGTATGTATGTGTGTCTTACAGGGAAACTGCAGGGGATCCAGATGTTCTGAAACCAGACGTCTGATTTTGGTTTTAAAGTGCAGAATAATTCCCTTTGGCACCCTTTGGTATTCCAGCTCTTTTGTTTTGCCGATATTGAGTTGCATGTCGTCGTCCCTACACCACAAGATGAAGACCTCCACAAGCCTTCTGAACTCTGACTCATCTCTATTATTAATGCAGCCTATGATGGTTGAGACATTCAAGAATTTCTGAAGATGGCAAGTGCTGGTGTTGTACTGGACGTCTGATGTGTGGAGAGTAGACAGGACAGTTCAAACTAAGGTGCTCCGATATTACACCCCACCATTTCTGACACACAGTCCCTCAGCCTCACAAACTGCTGTCCATTGTTAAGGTAGTCCATGATCAAGGAGGTTCAAAGCCTTGAGCTATGCCCTCCAGTATCTTTTCATACGACAGCACAAAAGGAATGCGTTTTCAAAAGAAACTCACATAAAAACATTTAAAGGAACAGATGGCCTGCACAAGTATTCTACAGAAGATATTATTAGTACAATAAAAAAATGAGATTTGTATTATTAGACAACTTCAAGTGGATAAAACAGGCAGGCGTCCGGCCCGTATGATGGAGCCAAAGCTCAGTCACGAGTCTCGTCTTATTGGCTCACTCCAATTTGAACTTTTTCTCAGCGCTTAACCAAGAGTTCAGCTATTTCTAAGCCTTTACAAAGATTAAGTATGGTAAAATAAAATAAAATAAAAAAATAATAATAATAAAAAGCTGCGCAACTTAACCAAACGACTTGAATTGACAAGGTAACAGAACATGAGATGTGAATGCTGATTGGTTCAACAGCATACGGCAATTAGTTTGTAAGTACATCCTGCAGATTCACTTGGAACTAAATTAGATAGCATTCTAATTTACATTTTGGCTAAAAAGTCTTTGTAAAATGAAATGCTCCCAGACAGCTCATTCAATGGCACTGGCATAAAAGGAAGCTGTTAAGCTCTTGGAGCGATATGTTGCAGCTGCAGACTTCATTGAAAAAAGGCAAAAAAAAAAGCATTCATTTGCAACAGACAGACTTTGAAAAGCTTAAAACACAAAACGAAAAAGAAAATTGCAAACTCTCTAAGAAGGATGGAATTAACACTAGACTCATTAAACTCTTCCAAGGCTTAGTCTGCCCTCAAGCATGATTTGTGACTCTTTTGTGAGGAGTAAGAAGGAGAGGAAATGTTCCTTTATAGTGCGATGTCCTGATCACCACGGCACTTCTCTAAAGAAGGATATGTCGGGTATTAAAATGAACGCAGTATGAATAATTCACAAACAATATATGGCGAAAAAAAAAAGGAATACATTTCGAGTGAGCTTTCGGAGTGGGCCTATTAGTATATGAAGCATTTGCAAAGGTACATATTTGGATTTTCAGGAGCAGGATTCATCTCTAGCCGTAACACATCACATCTCTGAGCGCATCGTCATCCGTGCCTTTAAATGCCTGTGCAATCGGGTCTCATTACAATAATCAAACACTTCATGATGGTGCATCCAAACTGAAAATGAAAGTGATAATGACAGGCTGCTAAAACAAAACCACTTCTTCTCCCAAGAGGGGCAAAACAAAAAATCCCACCTGCTTGGTTTCGGTCCATCTTTTTGACTGCATTCCAGCTCAAGAGGCAAGAAATGAATTAGGAACTTAACACAATTAGATAAGAAGTATTGGTTGCATTTAGAACCCCTGCATAAGACTAGCGTCCGACATTAGTCAAATAGTAATACATTAATGTCAAATTGGAGAGAGTGCCTGCCAGTCGCTTATGGTTAGTGATGAGCAAAGACAATTTTACAAAATTAAAAATCATTTCACGGTTGATTATACTGTACAATTGCTATACTCATTTTTAAAAAAGTTTTTGGGAGGCTCTAAGGGTTTTTTTGTTGGGGGGTGGAGTCTTTGGATAAATGGAGGCCATCTTTTTAAGATAGCAGATGGTATTGTGGGGAAAAAAAAAATTCCTTCCATCTTCAAAGAAGGCAGCCATGGAGCCCAGATGAGAATGCAGAACATTTCTTCATTTGTTACGCGCAAATGGCTCAGTCCATGAAGTGAGAAATCAACTGAAAAATTCATCTGCTTTCATAACTTTTCTAATTACCATCGCCTGATCTAATACATCACATCATCTGACTCTTAATATGCAGAACTTTATTACCTCCTCCAATCAACTCTTGTCATCAGTAATTTCTTGACTACTGTTGATTCTCCCATTATTCTGAACACCACTTCGTTAAGAGGGGTGTTTAGCAGATTGTCCCATTGATCTTA
Organism: Polypterus senegalus; assembly: GCF_016835505.1. NCBI lineage: Eukaryota > Metazoa > Chordata > Cladistia > Polypteriformes > Polypteridae > Polypterus > Polypterus senegalus. The sequence goes on from NC_053158.1 coordinate 15,747,469, forward strand.
GCATCACTTCATAGGAGGAGTGTATGGATTTTCACATCAGTTTATCTCCACTTTCTGGAGGGGTGTTTGTTACTCATTTACCTTTTTTTAACCCTGGGAAATTACGTAGGTAGTTTCTATAAGACACGGCAGAGACCTCTTGTGCTTTCAGCTTTAAGTTGCGTTTAGTTAAACCTTGAGTTACACTCTGTGGAATAGTGGGTCTGTGACTAAGCAGCAGAGGTTTGTTTTTAAATAAATAAATAGCCAACTCAGTCTCCGTAAGTGGGCATGTTCATGCGTTTGCGGGAGGTTGGTGGGGTGATTGAGGCGGAGTGCACCTGCACAGGAGGGTGAGGTCTGTCTTGATTGCTCCAATGGCTTTCCACTGGTCGCAATTGAGGCACTGTGCCCATGGAGGCATATAAGAGGGAGCCTGCAGGGCAGAAGGAGAAAGGCAAAGAAAATGAAAGGGAAGAAAGAACAGAGAGGTTAAAAGACAGGAGAGAAGAAGACAGCAATGCAGGACAGCTGGTGTGACAGGGAGAGAGAGAGAGACAGAAAGTGAGAAAAGGAAGGAAGCTTGGAGGAAAGCCCTTGGGAGAGCGTGTGGCCAATGCTCCCACTGACTCTCTCTCACTGAGTATATTGGTGGAGTTGGGAGTGACATGTGGCTCGCTTTCGTGCAAGTCTGGCAAGGCAGCAGGAATCGGGGAGGTTCAGATGGTGAGCCCTGTCAGGGCCATGGATGGCCACAGGGACCCAAGCCTTTGTAAGAAGAGATTTGGATGGGGCGCCATGGAGCAGTACAGACCCGAACTAAGAAAAGGATGGCTGTGTCTGTTGGCAGGCATTCCTTCATTTTGTAAGGTCCAATCAGGATAAGGGGAGAAGATGCCAGGAGTTCAAGAGATGCACCGTGGATGTGATTTTAAAAGACAGTTCCCTGCCTTAAGATTTTAGCCTCATTTTTAATGGATTATATGTGGGATTGCTTTTAAGCTCCATATGTTAACTGACTTTTATGGATTTATTTATTGAAGATTTTGCACTGCACTATTTATTCAGATCACTGTTGGTTTAAAATTGTTTTTAATAAAAAACTGAACACCTTTTTATATCTACCCCTTGCTGTAAATTTGTATCCTCATTTGCCCGGCTCAACCCTTGGTTATGTTACATGTGATGCGGGTTCAAGTGGCACCCAAACAGGAGTGGGAGTATGGAGCTGGCTGACCCGCACCGTCACACACTCAATCCTTTTCCTTGTGTTTAATTATTTCTTCTGTTATAACTTCATAAACACATATCTTGAAACAGTGTGATCATTGAACATTTTGTAATTAGATGTAATTAGAATTACTAACGGTCACGGAAGTCCAATGATCCCCAGTAAGAGCCACAAAGTCCGCTTTCTGTAATGCATTTAATTTTGCTTGCTTTTCAGTGTGCACAAAACCATGCTTTTATCAAGGCTTCCGTCGGGTAGTCTTTTGAAATGAAAATTTCCTCTGATCAGTCGTAGGAACGCGCTTTATTCCGACTCTAACATTTTTGTAGCTCTGATGTGTGCATCAATGTAATCGATGTACCAGGAAATCATCCATCCATCCATCCATTTTCTATCCCGCTGAATCCGAATACAGGGTCACGGGGGTCTGCTGGAGCCAATCCCAGCCAACACAGGGCACAAGGCAGGAACCAATCCTGGGCAGGGTGCCAACCCACCGCAGGACACACACAAACACACCCACACACCAAGCACACACTAGGGCCAATTTAGAATCGCCAATCCACCTAACCTGCATGTCTTTGGATTGTGGGAGGAAACCGGAGCCAGGAAATCATGTATTGACAAAAGTTCCCCTTTGCTTGGAATTGAAACTGTGATTAAATGCGTTATTTTTTAACGCGTTATGGAGTACATGCATCGAAGCTTCTCAGCTGTGCTTGTGCTAAGAAAATGAAACATTTTAAAAATAACGTAACATGAATGTAATAGTTTTGTGACTGTTATGAGTGTTGCTGTCATCAAGGATTTGATTATAATTTCTTTCAATCAGGTTCGTATTTGGATAGTTTGCGCAAAACCACGCTTTTATCAAGGCTTCCGTCGGGTAGTCTTTTGAAATGAAATTTGCCTCCTATCAGTCTTAGGAACGCGCTTTGTATCTATTATTCATAAAGCTTCAATTGGTGATCTGTCTTTCTGCGTTAACCGCATATTTTTTCATACGTCTCAAACCAAGGGGATGTGAGGGTAAAATGAATCGGGAAACGCTGATATATATATATGTATATCTTGGGAATCAAACCTCGGCACTAGAGGCGAAGTCTCTACCATTGCGCCATGGCATGTGGCTTGTCAATTTGAGAGTATGTAGATCAGGGTATATGTATATATATATATATATATATATATATATATATATATATATATATATATATATATATATATATATATATATATATACCCGCGTATCGCAGCGGAGAAGTAGTGTGTTAAAGAAGTTATGAAAAAGAAAAGGGAACATTTTAAAAATAACTTAACATGATTGTCAATATACAGTAATTGTTTTGTGAGTGTTATGAGTGTTTTGCTGTCATCAAGGATTTGATTATCATTATTTCTTTCAATCAGGTTCGTATTTGTAGGATGTTTGTGTTCAAGTTACAATCCGTGTTTGTCAATCGTTGTAAAGATAACAGGTTTCATTCATCGATTCGTTTCTTACTGCAGCAATAAACAGCTCGTCTTCCTCTTTATCTGAGACGTGACACACTGCATGCACGGGTTTTATTTTTTTTTACACTGTCTTCCTTTAGCGGGACATTGACTTTTTCCACCGTGTGCTTTGTTTCCACAGTAGCTGCACTTATGAAAATGCTTGTATGTGTCAGACGCTTCATATTTTTTTGCTGCCTTCTCAATTCTGTAATTCGGTTTTTGTGCGATGTCCACGGCTATATTTAATGTTAGCTAAGACCCGGCACTTAAAAGTTTCTCTCGCAGTTTTGCTGAGTTTGTGCCAAACACCACCCTGACCATCTCATCTTCCTCTGCATAAGCACAGTCCTTCACCTGTGAATATTTAGTGTTTCTATTGGATTGCCGCTGACGGACGGCCTTATATGGGCAAGCACTAAATTACATGGGAGGCGTAACTCCGCCTCCCACGGGCATCGAGCAGAAGTCTATTATAGTATATGGATGAAAAAATAGGTTCCAGTTATGACCGTTACACGTAGAATTTCGAAATGAAACTTTTGTAAGTAAGCTGTAAGGAATGAGCCTGGCAAATTTCAACCTTCTACCTACACGGGAAGTTAGAGAATTAGTGATGAGTCAGTGAGTGAGTGAGGGCTTTGCCTTTTATATATATATATATATATATATATATATATATATATATATATATATATATATATATATATATATATATATATATATATATATATATATATATATATATATATACATATATACACTGTATATATTCATATTTCTAAAGTATGAACTTGACCTATTTTCCACGGATATATTTTTTGATACTAACTTAAGATTAGGTGTTAGGGCTGTAGTTGTTGCCCATGTCAGCGACATTAAGTTTAGAATTTTTGATAGGGATTGGTTATTATTTAATATTATATTTCATATTTCTAAAGTATGAACTTGACCTAATTTCCACGGATATATATATATATATATATATAATATACACACACGCAAACTGTATAATCTGATGCTATTCAAAAGTTTTTCCCTTGCATTAGGCTGTTTGTTTCTAAAACGTGTAATGTGCTCTCTGCACACACAATACCCATTTTTTTAGGCCTAATAGAGTTTTTTAAGAGATTTTTTGGCACAAGAGGGGTCATCGTAAACAGAAGTTTGCTCTCTGTAAGACCAGTTTAACGAGAGCACCTCTGATCTTTGCATTTTAAAGTCCCAGCCACTACTTTGAGCGCTGCCTTCATGAGGCATTGGATTGGTTTAGAAATGCGACACTCAGCGAGTTGTCTAATTGTTCCCATCGACTTTTTCTGACTGACAATTCACGTATATGTTATCTGTCTGCCTTCAGCGAGACTAATAAAAAAGTAATACAGAATAACAGGTCAAATAATACAGCCAGTAAACAAATAGACAAATAAATGTATATTGTGGAGAAATAACAAACTTAAAAGAGTATCAGCATTTAGTTTAGTACTGTAGCGTAGACACCGCACTCACTACAATGGACTGGTAGAACATTTCCAGCATCTTAGTGCACAAATCAAAGGACCAGAGTCCCCTTAGGAAGTCCAGTCCCATAGTGTTGTCCGAACAGTCCAGTTTGTTGTTTTGTATGAACCTCCAGGTACCTGTATTTCTGTAATACTTCCACGTCTTCCCCTGAATGGTGATTGGTCAAAGAGGTGATTTGGAAGTCGACCACCAGCTCTTTTGTCTTGATCATGTTGAGATGCAGGTTGTTGTCCCTGCCTCACAAGATGACGTCCTCCACAAGCCTCCTGGACTCAGACTCAGCTCCATTACTAATGCAGCCTATGATGGACAAGTCATTCAAGAATTGCTGTAGATGGCAAGTGCTGGTGTTGTACTGGAAGTCTGATGTTTGGAGAGTAGACAGGACAGTTCAACCTGAGGTGCGCCAGTATCACACCCCACCATTTCTGACACACAGTCCCTCAGCCTCACAAACCGACGTCTGCTGGTCAGGAGACTGTGGAGGCATCATTAGAGCATCGATGAAAGCATTAACGTCTTCCATTTAGAAGGCACTATGTCAGCTTTTTGTAGCACTTTTATTTGTATTAAGCCTTTCAAGCTGAATACCGGCTATGCATCGATGGCATGCCTCACCTCTCTTTTTTAATGAGTGACTTACTCAGGGACCCCCCAGAGAGCCAGAGGTGAGGTCTGCCTTTGTGACCACTTATCTACACAGATGTGCTGCCCCAGGGCCGCCACTTTGAAACTCGGAGTCACGCTTAACATGCAGACAGCGTATCTCCGCAAACACCTGAAATACCCATATGTTTTTATACATCACAGAAGGCTTATTATTTCAGGCAACAAAATGGTTTTAGAAGAATAAAATGAATTGTGCTCTCCAAAGAATTTTATAATAAAACTATATGAATTAAGGCTAATTCAATCTTGACAGAAATGACAGTGGTTTTACCAGAAAGTTCTGCAGCACAGTGCACTCTGTACATTTTAAAATACTTTGCTTTAAAACCTTATTTCAGAGCTGAATTTTGATTTTACGTTGACAGAAGTATATATCACACTGTGTTAAAAGGGGGCTATAATTTTACAAAAGTTTTAAAGTTATATATACACTGCCGACAAAAAGTACTCACCTCTTGGAAATGTGCAGAGTTTATTCTCCTACAAAAGTGAATCCCAGAGGATTGACACTTGTCAACAGAGAAATAATCTAATATCAAATTGAAAAGAAGTTAATTACAAATTCAAAACACAAAATTATTGATTGCATTATTCACCCCCTTCAAGCCAGTGTTTAGTAGATGCACCTTTAACAGCCATGACAGACTCGAGTCCGTATTCACAGTGCTATTTTCCTGTAATATGACTCCCTTAATATACAGCGCCCTCCTCATTTGGGACAAAGCCACTTTTTTCCTTGATTTAACCCACTAGACCAGTAAAAGGCAACCTTTTTCGAGTTGCAGCGCACTAAGTCCAAAAACTTTCTTTCGCGACGCACCTGAGGGACTAAATAAAGTCGTGACGACACAATCTATGGACAATCGGCAATAAAAACAGTTAATTGTACAAGTTTAAAAGACATTTTATTAATAAAGGAATCAAAGAATAAATCTTAAATTTAATTAATGTGAACGTTGAGATTGTTTTTCAGCACATATGAGATTGATGCGAGGATCAATTTTCGAAAGACAGACACGCATTTCCTTGTTGATCACGTTTCTTAGATTTCATTTCCGTAAGTGTTCCGTTATCTGTTTTTCCAACATAAAATATCTTTTTTAAATATTATCTTTTTAATCAACCAAAAGTTAAAAAAACACAAAGTTTTGCGGCGCACCGGTTGCCCGACAATGCACTAGGCAGTTAAGAATTACAAATCAAGCAATTCAGACATTGTGATTAAAGTGCACATTGCAGACTTTCATTTAGGGGATTTGCACACATTTCACTGCCGCCATGTACAAATGACAACACTTTTAGTATGTGCTGCCATTTCAGGGCACCATAATGTTTGTGATTCCTCAGGTGGGTTTCATTTCTTCATAAGATACCTCGACTTGCTTCTAGCCTTTGTAATCTGGAGTTGCCATTGTTCAACATGAGGACAAGAGCTGTGCCAATGAAAGTCAACGAAGACGTTATGAGGCTGAAAAACAAGAATAAAACCATCAGACACATCAGTGAAACCTTAGGATGACCAAAATCAACTGTCTGGAATATCATGAAGAAGAAAGAACTCACTGGAGAGCTCGGTAATCTCAAAGGGACTGGTAGGCCAAGGAAGACCTCCACTGCTGATGACAGAAGAATCCTCACTATGGTAAAGAAAAAAGCACCAAACGCCTGTCGGACACAACAGAATAAGTCTTCCAAAGGCCGATGTGTGTGTGTGTGTGTGTGTGTGAGAGTTAGAGATGACTATCAGATGAAGACTTCGTGAACAGAAACACAGAGGCCACACTACAAGATGCAAACCACAAAAACAGGACGGCCAGATTACAGTTTGTGAAAAAGGACTTCAAAGGGCCTGCAGGATTCTGGGAAAAGGTCTTGTGGACAAAAGACAAAGATGAACCGGATCAGAGTGATGGCAAGAGTTAAGTGTAGAGACCAACAGAAAACGCCCAAGATCCAAAGCAGACCACCTCATCTGTTAAACATGGTGCTTGGGGGTGTTATGGCTTTGGCATGAATGGCTGGCACAGGTCCTGTCAAACTTTCTGAATTCTGAAGTTTAGGGAAACATCTGATCTGCTCAAGTTCCAGTCAAGGCTTCCCAACACATCATATGGAGCTTCATCCTATAAGATAATGAACCAAACACACTGCTGAGACAGCAGAGGAGTTTTTCAAAATTAAAAAATTGAAAATTCAAGAATGACCAAGCCATTCACCCGATTTGAATCCAATTGAGCAGGCCTTCCATATGCTAAAGAGAAAATTTAAGGGGACAAGCCCCCAAAACCAGTAGGAGCTGAAGATGGCTGCATTAGAGGCTTGGCAGAGCGTCACCAGAGAAGATCCTCCGCACCTGCTGATGTCTCTGAATCGCAGACTTCAAGCAGTCATTGCATGTGAGGGATAAGCGATAAAGAACTAAATATGACGTCTTTAACAGACCTGCCATTGCTGTGTCCTAAACATTATGGTGCCCTGATTTGGAGGCACCATGTGGAAAAAGTGATCTGGCCAAAATGTATGCAAAACCGCTTAAATGAAAGTCTGCATTGTGCACTGCAATCATGATGTCTAAATTGTATGATTTATAATTTTAAACTGTGGAGTTGATCGAGCTGCCCTGTGGGACATCCTTAAGGTTCACAGGAACCCCTCGAGGTTGCTGGATATCATGGCCGGCCTGTACTTTGGTACTGTGAGTGTTGTGCAGAGTGGAGGCAGGACCTCTGCATTTTTCCCAGTTGATTGTGGGGATTGTCAGCGGTCTTTTCTGCTCCTACTCTGTTCAATGCTTGTATGGACTGGGTGTTGGGCAAGGGCATGGAATCCAGTGGCTGTGGGGCATCTGTTGGTGAAGAAAGATTCACGGATCTTGACTTTGCTGATGATGCTGTGATCTTCACGGAGTCAATGGAGGCTCTGATCGGGGTGCTCGAGAGACTGAGTGAGGTGTCTGAGTGTCTGGGCTTGTGATAAAAACCAAAGAGCCAGGCCTTTAATGACCTCTTGGGCACAGCCATCAGCAGTGTGTCTGTCTGCGGAGAGAGTGTCGACCTCATCGAGAGGTTTACTTACCTTGGCAGTGACATTCATGTCTCTGGTGACTCTTCCTATGAAGTCAGTAGACGGATTGGGAGACAATGGGGGGTCATGAGGTCACTGGAAAGCGGTGTGTATGGAGCTCCCAATATCTATGCAAAATGTCGAAGGTCCAAGTCTTTAGAGTCCTGGTGCTTCCTGTCTTACTATATGGTTGCGAGACATGGACGCTATCCAGTGACCTGAAATGAAGACTGGACTCCTTCGGTACTCTTTCTCTCTCTGGAAAATCCTTGGGTACCGTTGGTTTAACTTTGTGTTGAATGAGTGATTGCTGATGGAGTCCCAAATGAGGCACATCACCTGCTTTATGAGGGAGCGTCAGTTACGGCACTACGGCCATGTGGAGCGTTTCCCTGAGGGTGATCCAGCTCATAAGATCCTCGAGTGACTGGATCAGGCCAAAGGGTCACCCACGTAACACCTGCCTGCAGCAGATAGAGGATCATTTCCTGAGGGTGTGATTGGACCGCGTGTCTGCCTGGGGGATTGCAAACCAGGATCCCAAGCTGTTTCATTGTATGGTGAGTGTGGCAACGTGCTGTACCAGTGCATGCTAACCAACTTGACTTGACTTGTAGAAGGGGAAAATCAAAGAAAAATGTGTCTTTGTCCTAAACATGATGGAGGGGGATGTGTACTTTTATGTTCATAATTAATTATAATTTATTAAATATAAATAACTGATCACTTACAGTGGTGTGAAAAACTATTTGCCCCCTTCCTGATTTCTTATTCTTTTGCATGTTTGTCACACAAAATGTTTCTGATCATCAAACACATTTAACCATTAGTCAAATATAACACAAGTAAACACAAAATGCAGTTTTTAAATGATGGTTTTTATTATTTAGGGAGAAAAAAAAATCCAAACCTGCATGGCCCTGTGTGAAATAGCAATTGCCCCCTGGTTAAAAAATAACCTACCTGTGGTGTATCACACCTGAGTTCAATTTCCGTAGCCACCCCAGGCCTGATTACTGCCACACCTGTTTCAATCAAGAAATCCCTTCAATAGGAGCTGCCTGACACAGAGAAGTAGACCAAAAGCACCTCAAAAGCTAGACATCATGCCAAGATCCAAAGAAATTCAGGAACAAATGAGAACAGAAGTAATTGAGATCTATCAGTCTGGTAAAGGTTATAAAGCCATTTCTAAAGCTTTGGGACTCCAGCGAACCACAGTGAGAGCCATTATCCACAAATGGCAAAAACATGGAACAGTGGTGAACCTTCCCAGGAGTGGCTGGCCGACCAAAATTACCCCAAGAGCGCAGAGACGACTCATCCGAGAGGTCACAAAAGACCCCAGGACAACATCTAAAGAACTGCAGGCCTCACTTGCCTCAATTAAGGTCAGTGTTCACGACTCCACCATAAGAAAGAGACTGGGCAAAACGGCCTGCGTGGCAGATTTCCAAGACGCAAAACCACTGTTAAGCAAAAGAACATTAGGGCTCGTCTCAATTTTGCTAAGAAACATCTCAATGATTGCCAAGACTTTTGGGAAAATACCTTGTGGACTGATGAGACAAAAGTTGAACTTTTTGGAAGGCAAATGTCCCGTTACATCTGGCGTAAAAGGAACTCAGCATTTCAGAAAAGAACATCATACCAACAGTAAAATATGGTGGTGGTAGTGTGATGGTCTGGGGTTGTTTTGCTGCTTCAGGACCTGGAAGGCTTGCTGTGATAGATGGAACCATGAATTCTACTGTCTACCAAAAATCCTCAAGGAGAATGTCCGGCCATCTGTTCGTCAGCTCAAGCTGAAGCGATCTTGGGTGCTGCAACAGGACAATGACCCAAAACACACCAGCAAATCCACCTCTGAATGGCTGAAGAAAAACAAAATGAAGACTTTGGAGTGGCCTAGTCAAAGTCCTGACCTGAATCCAATTGAGATGCTATGGCATGACCTTAAAAAGGCGGTTCATGCTAGAAAACCCTCAAATAAAGCTGAATTACAACAATTCTGCAAAGATGAGTGGGCCAAAATTCCTCCAGAGCGCTGTAAAAGACTCATTGCAAGTTATCGCAAACGCTTGATTGCAGTTATTGCTGCTAAGGGTGGCCCAACGAGTTATTAGGTTCAGGGGGCAATTACGTTTCACACAGGGCCATGTAGGTTTGGATTTTTTTTCTCCCTAAATAATAAAAGCCATCATTTAAAAACTGCATTTTGTGTTTACTTGTGTTATATTTGACTAATGGTTAAATGTGTTTGATGATCAGAAACATTTTGTGTGACAAACATGAAAAAGAATAAGAAATCAGGAAGGGGGCAAATAGTTTTTCACACCACTGTAAGTATTCATCCCCTTTACTCTGACACCCCTGTATTATCATGAAGTTTGTGAGACTTACTAGGAACGTTTACTGGGTTCATCTACTCCCATACACACACACACTTAAACACGGGGATCCTATACAGACAAAGTCTCAAACGGGGCAACTGCAAGTCACACCACATAGGAATCGCTACACAGGGTCCCACTATCACCAGCGCTAATAAACAGACAGACAGACAGAAAAACAGATAAATCTTTTATTTGTCCCCCAGGGGGAAATTTGGCTTTTTACAGGAGCTCTTTAGAAATATGCGAGTGTTCTCGCACGACACATTAAAACACAGCTGTTTTGGATTTATTAGCAGCAAAAACAGGTCACTAGTTAAGAGAAGGGTTAGAATGAAAACCTGCAGCCACTGCGGCCCTCCAGGACTGGAGTTGGCACCCCTGACCTAGACTCTAAACTGTACATTAACCTGACGGGAAACTGTCACAAAAATGTAGGAGATTGTTACTGAAGCAGAAATGAGAACTGCTGTGGATCAAAAATCAAGAGGCATTAACCCCCAAGGACTCACGCTGAAGTCGTTTAACTGTTAGATTCAGAGTGACCCCAATGCCACACCAGACACATATCGTCTTCAGGGAGGCCGCCTCTTGTGACAGGGCAAAGCAACACAGCAATGCAGTCACAAAATAGTAAATCTAACAAAAGCAACAAACTGAAGCACTCAAAGGAAAGGATGAGGAGGAGGAGGAGGAGGAGGAGGAGGAGGAGAGAGCACTCCCAGCTACAACAAAATGTTATTTCATTCTGTGGACTGATCGGAAACGGAAGTGAACGCTGGTGTTTCTGTCTGCCGCTGCTCTGTTTGTGTACTTTAACTAGTTGTTTTTTACCTTTTGCATCGGATCTTCCTTCACCTTTGCTTTGGTTTAAAAACTGATAACACGCTTTTGCATCCCTTGCCTCCTTCGGCCTTAACACGAGCCCTCGTAGAACTGTTCTTTGCTGGCTGCAACCGGTGTGGGTAAGTGGAAACTTTCTCACTGATTCTGGGCCGAGTTAGGTACACAAGGGGTACATTGCTTTGCTTCCAATCTGGAATTTGCTTGGGCGATTTCTGGAAATCTACTATGATAAACCTCAATTGGTTGTCATGGATTATTATGTTTACTTTGCTATCTAATGCAGTCACATCTTTAAAACTAAAATACTCACCAGATGAATTGTATCGACTTCGAACAAACTACAAATTGCCTGCTGATCTCCTGCTGCACTGCGGTATTCTCCGACGACCAAAGTACGTTCACCGGGGCTCTCATTGTCGTCTTTGCCTCAGCAGGAGTAGCAGCAGGTCTATTCCTTCACTTTGGTCTGAAGGACGCACTTGTCCACGTATTTTTGAGTGATGTGCTAATCATAAGGTGTTGATTCCTTTGGTAAAATCACCGGAATATACGTCCATAGACGATTATTTAATACTCGATCTATCTCTAACAAAGCTCTTCTGATTGGTGAGGTTATCAGAGACACTAAGATGGACTGTTTATGTCTTACGGAGACTTGGCAGCAACCGGGGGATTATTTTCAACTAAATCAAGCGCTGCCTCCAGAGTTCGTCTGCATCTCCAAATCTCGTTCTTTGGGGAGGGGAGGCAGTCTCTTAATAAAACATCGTAAGGACTTAAAACCGTCACCGATACCTCTTCCAGCGTATCCATCCTTTGAACTGTTAGCTGGCAAACTCTGCGGACCTTCACCTATTATAATTGCTGTGTTATACAGACCTCCTAAACTATCAAGTGTTTTTATTACAGAACTTTTTACTGTTTTAACAACTTTGTGTGCAATGTCTACTAATGTCATCCTCATGGGTGACTTTAACATACACGTTGACGTGCCAACTGATGCACTGACAAATGATTTTAATGAAATCCTTGACTGTTTTAATTTAATTCAATATGCCAACTTTTCGACTCATAACAAGGGTCATATTTTAGATTTAGTTTGCTGCTCTGGTATCACAACTCACAATGTAATTCCTACTAAATTACCTTTCGCAGATCACAGAATGATCACATTTGCTGTTAGCTTACCTCTCAGTAAATCAAAGGTTCAGCGTGTAATTTCATTTCGTAATGTCAAGCATGTAAACCCAGAGACCCTTATACATTTATTGCAATCCCAGCCGATTTCTCCTTCCGCTACCACACCATCAGAATTAGTAGACCATTACAATGCTGCTCTGTCCTCTGCCTTTGATACACTAGCTCCTTTAAAAACACGGACTGTTTCATTTATTCGCACTGCTCCCTGGTTTACATCTGAACTCTGTCAGCTCAAAGCCCTGAGCCGACAGTTGGAGCGCTTAGCTAAAAAGACGGGTCTCGTTGTACACAAGGAAATGTACTCAGATCACATGTTGAAATACGAAAATGCTCTCTCTGCTGCCAAAACTCTATATTATTCTAACATTATCAATACAGGAGGGAATAATACTAGAGCTCTTTTTACTACTATGAAAAGGCTAATTACACCATCAGAAACTAAGTGTCGCTCACCATAACCTCTCTGTTAAATAATACTGCACTTTTTTGGATTTCTTCAACCCAAAAATTGAAAATATCCACCAGTAACTTGCTTCTTCTATTTCTGCATATAATGGCATCCTCTCCACTATCACCCATATTCCCCTACCAAGCACCCTATTCTAAGATTTCAGTTTACCACCTGAAAATAATATCTTGGAGCTTGTCACAAAATGTAATTCTTCCGCATGCCAATTAGATCCAGTACCTACAAGCTTTGTTAAGTCTTGTCTGTCACATACTTCCCCCATGATAACTACTATAATTAACTCTTCCCTTACTACAGGTACGGTCCCCCTCTCACTAAAAACAGCCTCAATTACTCCAATTCTAAAAAAACCTGGTTTAGTCCCAAATATCCTTAACAATTATCGGCCTATTTCAAATGTGTCATTTATATCTAAAGTTCAATATTTTTCAATCTTTAGGGTTTCGCCCTAAACACAGCACAGAAACTGCCCTGGTCAAAATCACAAATGATCTTCTCCGGGCAGCTGACATGGGACTTTTATCAATTCTTGTGCTTCTTGACCTCAGCTCTGGAATTTGACACCATATCCCATCAGATACTTTTGAAATGTCTAGCTGGTGGAGTCTGTGGCCTTGTCCTCCAGTGGTTTTCTTCCTACCTCACTGATAGGAAGCAACATGTTCAAATAAAGGGCTTTAAATCTGAGAAAGCAGTAGTTACTCAGGGTGTTCCTCAGGGTTCTGTTTTGGGGTCTCTTCTTTTTCTCATTTACATCTTCCCAATAGGTAATATCTTCTGGCACCATAGTTACGCTGATGACACACAGCTATATCTATCCACTAAATCCACTTCTGTTTTCTCTACAGATGCTCTTATGGCATGTCTCTAACACATAAAGACATGGATGACTCACAATTTTCTCCAACTAAACAGCAATAAAACTGAGGTGCTCTTCATTGGCTCTAAATCTAAACTTGCTAAGGTTAACCATTCTTCTATTTTAATTAACAGTATTAACACAAACATCTCTTCCCAAGTTAAGAGCCTGGGAGTTATTCTTGATAGTACTCTCTCTTTTTCTTCCCATATAAGTAATGTTTCTCGGACTGCCTTCTTCAATCTCTGAAACATTTCTAGACTTTGTCCTGTTCTTACACAACACAGTACTAAAGCATTGGTTAATGCCCGAGTCACCTCACGTATAGATTACTGTAATGCTATTCTATCTGGCATCCTACAAAAACGTACAGTGCATCTGGAAAGTATTCACAGCGCATCACTTTTTCCACATTTTATTATGGTGCAGCCTTATTCCAAAATGGATTAAATTCATTTTTTTCCTTAGAATTCTACACACAACACCACATAATGACAATGTGAAAAAAGTTTACTTGAGGTTTTTGCAAATTTATTAAAAATAAAAAAAATGGAGAAAGCACGTGTACATAAGTATTCACAGCCTTTGCCATGAAGCTCCAAATTGAGCTCAGGTGCATCCTGTTTCTCCTGATCATCCCTGAGATGTTTCTGCAGCTTAATTGGAGTCCACCTGTGGTAAATTCAGTTGATGTGACATGATTTGGAAAGGCACACACCTGTCTATATGAGGTCCCACAGTTGACAGTTCATGTCAGAGCACAAACCAAGCATGAAGTCAAAGGAATTGTCTGTAGACCTCCGAGACAGGATTGTCTCGAGGCACAACTCTGGGGAAGGTTACAGAAAAAGTTCTACTGCTTTGAAGGTCCCAATGAGCACAGTGGTCTCCATCATCTGTAAGTGGAAGAAGTTCGAATCCACCAGGACTCTTCCTAGAGCTGGCCGGCCATCTAAACTGAGCGATCGGGGGGAGAAGGGCCTTAGTCAGGGAGGTGACCAAAAACCCAATGGTCACTCTGTCAGAGCTCCAAAGGTCCTCTGTGGAGAGAGGAGCATCTTCCAGAAGGAGAACCATCTCTGCAGCAATCCACCAATTAGGTATGTATGGTAGAGTGGCCAGACGGAAGCCACTCCTTAGTAAAAGGCACATGGCAGCCCGCCTGGAGTTTGCTAAAAGGCACCTGAAGGACTCTCAGACCATGAGAAACAAAATTCTCTGGTCTGATGAGACAAAGATTGAACTCTTTGGTGTGAATGCCAGGCGTCACGTTTGGAGGAAACCAGGCACCGCTCATCACCAGGCCAATACCATCCCTACAGTGAAGCATGGTGGTGGCACCATCATGCTGTTGGGATGTTTTTCAGTGGCAGGAACTGGGAGACTAGTCAGGATAAAGGGAAAGATGACTGCAGCAATGTACAGAGACATCCTGGATGAAAACCTGCTCCAGAGCGCTCTTGACCTCAGACTGGGGCGATGGTTCATCTTTCAGCAGGACAACGACCCTAAGTACACAGCCAAGATATCAAAGGAGTGGCTTCAGGACAACTCTGTGAATGTCCTTGAGTGGCCCAGCCAGAGCCCAGACTTGAATCCGATTGAACATCTCTGGAGAGATCTTAAAATGGCTGAGCACCGACGCTTCCCATCCAACCTGATGGAGCTTGAGAGGTGCTGCAAAGAGGAATGGGCGAAACTGGCCAAGGATAGGTGTGCCAAGCTTGTGGCATCATATTCAAAAAGACTTGAGGCTGTAATTGCTGCCAAAGGTGCATCAACAAAGTATTGAGCAAAGGCTGTGAATACTTATGTACATGTGATTTCTCAATTTTTTTATTTTTAATAAATTTGCAAAACCTCAAGTAAACTTTTTCATGTTGTCATTATGGGGTGTTGCGTGTAGAATTCTGAGGAAAAAAATGAATTTAATCCATTTTGGAATAAGGCTGTAACATAACAAAATGTGGAAAAAGTGATGCGCTGTGAATACTTTTTGGATGCACTGTATCCATCGTTTACAACTTATTCAAAATTCTGCTGCCAGGATAATAACCTGCTGTTGTAAATCCACTGAACATATCACACCGATTCTCTCTCAACTTCACTGGCTCACTGTTCACTACTGAATACAATACTAAATCCCGCTCTGAACATTTAAAGCTCTCCACAACCTCACTGATCTCCTCCAGATTTGCACTCCTCTCGCTCACTCAGATCTTCATCTGCAGCTCGACTTTCTATACCACACATCAAACTCTGTGCTATGGGAGTTCGATCGTCTCTCATAGTGCTCCTCAACTCGGGAATTCTCTTCTATATGTCAGCTCGATTCAATAACACATTTTAAAACTGCCCTCAAAACGTATCTTTTCAAGCTGGCATACCGATTGTGAATTCTACACTGTGACTGCCAGTTATCTATGTTTGTTTGCTAATTATTGCTTTGTGATTTATCATTCTCTTGTTTTTTATGTTACTAATGTTGTTTAATTTTATTGTAAGGTGACCTTGAGTGCTAAGAAAGGTGCCTATTAAATAAAATGTATTATTATTTTTATTAAAAATTAAATAACACAATATTTTCTTCTAGGTTAAAAACTACATTACAAATACAAATAATTAAGACATTAAAATTCCCTGAGATTAAAGCTTTGCAGAGACCAAAACACAATCTACCAGAATCCTTTCAATTAAGTAATGAATCACATACAGTGGATTTTGGAAATGTTCAGACACCTTCACTGTGTTGTAGATTTCATTTTGAACGGCTAAATTCACAATTTTGCCCATCAATCCATAACCCATAATGACAAAGTGAAAGCATGTCTTCAGAAAGCTCAGCTTTGAGAGTTCTCAAGATCACAATGGTTTCAATAACTGTGAAGTGGCAGACATTTGGAGCCGCCAGCACTCTCCACAGAGTTGGCCATTTGGCCAAATTTATTAAGCTGGCAAGAAGGGCCTTAGTCAGGGAGGTAATCAAGAGCCCAATGGTCACTCTAAATGGGCTTCAGAAATCCTCTGTTGAGACGAGAGAACCTGTCAGAGGGATTGGCCATCTCATCAGCTGTCTATGGTAGAGTGGCTAACTCCCTGCTCATCACCAGTCAAATACAATCCTTAATGTGAAGCATGATGGTGTAGTATCTTGCCATTGGAAAGCTTCTTAGCAGAAGGGACAGTGAGAATTTTCAGAACGGAAGCAAGGACGAATGCAGTCAAATACAGAGGACCTTAAAGAAAACTCCAAAGTGCACAAGATCTCAGCCTGGGGCGATGGTTCAACTCATAGCCTGAAAATGATCTAAAACATAAAGCCAAGCCAACTCTGGACTGGCTTCAGCACATGTCCTCAAGTGGTTCAGCCAAAGACCAGACCTAAACTCCTATAGAGCATTTGAAGTGAAACCTGACAATGTCAGTTTACAGCTAACAGAGACGGAGAAGATCTGTCAGGAATAATGGGACAAACTGTCTAAACATAAGTGTGCAAAGCTTGTCGAGACCTCCACACCAGACAACTAAAACCTGTAACAAGATTTTTAATACATTTGGCAAATGTTTCAGAAAACGTTTTCCTTTTTTTTTTTTTTTTAAGAACATTAGAACAATCTGGTCGAGAACAGGCCATTCAGCCCAACAAAGCTCACCCTGAAGTTTCCAGCTGTGCCCCCTTGTTCTTACTGAACTCATTTTAAAGTCACCGTCTCGATCCACTGGACTAATTACCTTTATAATTTTTAAACACTTCAGTCAAGTCTCCTCTTAATCTTCTTTTACTTAAACTGTAAAGGCTCAGCTCTTTTAATCTTTCCTCATAACTCATCCCCTGTAGCCCTGAATCAGCCTAGTCGCTCATCTCTGGACCTTCTCTTGTGCTGCTATGTCTTTATGGAGACCCAAACTGCACCCAGTACTCCAGATGAGGCCTTACCAGTGTGTTATAATGCTTGAGCAGAACCTCTTTGGACTTGCACTATACACATTAGGGCACTAACTATCTAACCCAACATTTTATATCCCCTACACAACTGTATCAGAAGGCAAAGCCCTTCTCTGTCACTATGGGTTACTGAGTTCAGAATGACTGGCAAAAATGGGAAATTTATTCATTTAAAATTAAATCTAAAATGTAATAATAAAGTCTGCAGGAAGCTGAAGGGGGCTGAATATTTTCTGAATCAAATGTACATGACCTTCATGGACTAGTCCTCACTTGTTTTCCTCTCATTAAGTTGTTAGCAGGAAAATGTCAGATTAATCCTGGACTGCAAAACCAAGACATACTCCCCCCTTTCCTCTCTTATCCACTCTTAAATACCACATCAATTTACTAATCAGTTGATGTGTGAGCCTCGTGCTGCTCTTTTTCAATTAGGGATGATCACTGGCAATTATAAAACAAAGCCAATATATACAAAATAAAATGGTTAATTAAGGCACTGCTACAGACTAACAAGGCTCATTAATTTCCTGCCTTGTGTCTGTTGCAGATGGCATAGGTATCAACACTTTGTGTGGCCCTGAGCTGCAATAAATGGGCACAGAAAACATAGAAATTGATATTTTTCTTTTAACTTTTTTTTTTTTATATATAATCCAAAACAATCAGGTAAACCTAAAGAATGAATTCTGTAACATAATCCTTATACCTGCATTGTAGACTGGCTGGATAAAGAAATGACCTCATACTAGTGAGTCGGGCTCTGTAATGCACCATGAAAGCCACTCCTATGAAGGCTGACAAAAATCTGAAATGCAAAAGTGCTACCAGTTTGTAAGTACAACACATTTGTCATTTTTACTTAATTACTCTACAACATTTTAGCTTGTAATTTAAATGGAATGTGCTACTAAAAAAACCTCCATGTAAATAATTACAAGCACTTTCATTGCTTTAGAAAATGTGAAAGAATACAAACAATTATGTGGGTTGTTTATCAAGCCAGTTACCAATTCATTTATAAATTATGCTTCATTGTTCTTATTTTTTATCAGTTTATTCAGGTTGAAAAGTGAAAAATATTCAAAAAGTCACAGGACGACACCTTATTGGGGAAAAAAACAAAGCATGAATGCTAAACAATATTCTAAGCACTGCATACTTTGCAACATTTAGGTCAAAAACGGCCCATGCAGAAGATACTGGGCCTGTAAGCTATCAATAACTATTACTGCCAATGAAGAGGGGTGAAACCACCACCATGGGCACCACACTGTTAGACTTTACTGTTCTGAAACTGCCATTAAGTTAACATTGGGATTTATTGTTACAACATATAATGTGTGCAGGGACTTACTGAAGCTAAAATGGGCAATATTTTATTATATACAGTGATCTCCCGCTATTTCGTGGTTCAGCTATTGTGCTCCCGCTATATCGTGGATTTTTCTGTGGAACATATCTAATTTTCCATCCATCCATCCATTTTCTAACCCGCTGAATCCAAATACAGGGTCACGGGGGTCTGCTGGAGCCAATCCCAGCCAACACAGGGCACAAGGCAGGAACCAATCCTGGGCAGGGTGCCAACCCACCGCAGAACACACACAAACACACCCACACACTAGGGCCAATTTAGAATCGCCAATCCACCTAACCTGCATGTCTTTGGATTGTGGGAGGAAACCGAGCCCGGAGGAAACCCACGCAGACACGGGAGAACATGCAAACTCCACGCAGGGAGGACCCGGGAAGCGAACCCGGGTCTCCTAACTGCAAGGCAGCAGCGCTACCACTGCGCCACCGTGCCGCCCCATATCTAATTTTCTATCACGGAAATCTGCGGTTTTATAGTGATAATTATAAAAGGGTTTTTGACAACTTTTTACGTTGAAATAACCATTTTTCTATGCTAAACTATTAATAACAATGTATTACTGTAATTGTAACATACAGTCATATGAAAAGTTTTGGGAACCCCTCTTAAATTTTTGTTTTTCATTGGCTGAGCTTTCAAAGTAGCACCTTCATTTTAATATCTGACATGCCTTATGGAAACTAGTATTTCAGCAGTGACATTAAGTTTAATGGATTAACAGAAAATATGCAATATGCATCATAACAAAATTAGACAGGTGCATAAATTTGGGCACCCCAACAGAGACATAACATCAATACTTGGTTGAGCCTCCTTTTGCAAATCTAACAGCCTCTAGATGCCTCCTATAGCCTGTGATGAGTGCATGGATTCTGGATGGAGGTATTTTTGAGTATTCTTCCATACAAAAATCTCTCCAGTTCAGTTCAGTTTGATGGCTGCCGAGCATGGACAGCCTGCTTTAAATCATCCCATAGATTTTCCATGATATTCAAGTCAGGGGACTGTGACGGCCACTCTAGAACATTGTACTTCTCCCTCTGCATGAATGCCTTTGTAGATTTCAAACTATATTTTGGGTCATTGTCTTGTTGGAATATCCACCCCCTGCGTAACTTCAACTTTGTGACTGATGCTTAAACATTATCCTGACGAATTTGTTGATATTGGGTTGAGTTCAGCCGACCCTCAACTTTAACAAGGGCCCCAGTCCCTGAACTAGCCACACAGCCCCACAGCATGATGGAACCTCCACCACATTTGACAGGAGGTAGCAGGTGTTTTTCTTGGAATGCGGTTTTCTTCTTCCACCATGCAAAGCACTTTTTGTTATGACCAAATAACTCCATTTGAGTCTCATCAGTCCAAAGCACTTTGTTCCAAAATGAATCTGGCTTGTCTAAATGAGCATTTGCATACAACAAGCGACTCTGTTTGTGGCGCGAGTGCAGAAAGGGCTTCTTTCTTATCACCCTGCCATACAGATGTTCTTTGTGCAAATTGCGCTGAATTGTAGAACGATGTACAGATACACCATCTGCAGCGAGATGTTCTTGCAAGTCTTTGGAGGTGATCAGTGGGTTGTCTGTAACCATTCCCACAATCCTGCCTCTGCATATGCTGCTCCTGGATTTTTCTTGGCCTGCCAGACCTGCTGGGTTTAACAGCAACTGTGCCTGTGGCCTTCCATTTCCTGATTTCATTCCTTACAGTTGAAACTGACAGTTTAAACTTCTGAGATAGGTTTTTGTAACCTTCCCCTAAACCATGAGACTGGACAATCTTTGTGATCTTTTGAGAGTTGCTTTGTGGATCCCATGCTGTACTTTTCAGAGGAGAGTCAAAGGGAAGCACAACTTGCAATTGACCACCTTAAATACCTTTTCTCATGATTGGACACCCCTGTATATGATGAAGTTCAAGGCTTAACAAGCTAATCCAACCAATTTGGTGTTGCAAGTAATCAGCATTGAGCAGTGACAGGCATTCAAATCAGCAAAATTACAAGGGGGCCACATTTTTGCACAGCTAGTTTTTCACATTTGATTTAATTTCATACAACTAAACACCGCTTCACTAAAAATATTTGTTCGGAAAACACCCCAGTACTCAGATGTTCCTAGGAAATGAAAGACATACCACTGTTATCTTTTTTGTTGAAAGTAAATTGTTATGCAAGCTGAGAGGGGTTCCCAAACTTTTTCATATGACTATATATATACCTGTACTATATATATATATATATATATATATATATATATATATATATATATATATATATATATATATAATATATACCTAGCAAAATACCAGCGCTCAGCTGTGAGAAGTAGTGTGTTAAAGAAGTTATGAAAATGAAAAGCAAACATTTTAAAAATAATGTAAGATGATTGTTAATGTAATTGTTTTGTCATTGATATTGAGTGTTGTTGTCATATCTATATATATATATATATATATATATATATATATATATATATATATATATATATATATATATATATATATATATATATATATATATATATATATATATATATATATCTATATATATATCTGTATATATATATCTGTATATATATATATATATATATATATATATATATATATATATATATATATATATATATATATATATAGCAAAATACCTATGATTGGCAGCGAGAAGTAAAAAGAAAAGGAAACATTTTAATAATAACGTAACATGATTGACAATGTAATTGTTTTGTCATTGTCATGAGTGTTGCTGGCATATATATATATATATATATATATATATATATATACATATACACACATACATATATATACATACTGTATATATACATACTGTATATATACATACTGTATATACACATATACATATCTACATATATACTGTATATACACATTTATATATACAAATCTACATATATATATCCACATATATATATATATTAGGGGTGGGACTCGATTAAAAAAAATTAATCCAATTAATTAGAGGCTGTGTAAGAATTAATCTTGATTAATCGTATGTAATCGACACGTAAATTTGCCCCAAATCGCAAATGTTTTTTTTTAATTTAAAAGTGTTTTAGTGGGCTTACAGAATCAAATAATAGACATGTACATGAATATTGTAAACTGAAGCTGTTTTAATTTCTGAAAAAAAGCCTTTAAACTGCATTTGAATTCAAAACAGAAACAAAAATATCATCCCTGGTTAAAATTGGGCAGACTTAAAAATAAAGTGGTAGTTTAAGTACTTTAAGTAGATTTTCAGAATAGTATTGTCTTTAAATAATAATAACCAAAATTTCAACATAAAGTGCAGTTTTTCTTCTTAAAAAATAAGTCAGAAACATAAAAGGTAATTTGACCAACTTAATCTTTAAACTCTGAGTAACCTTAGCCAAAATTATTTTGTACATTAGGCTAAAACAGTGTGATCATTGAACATTTTGTAATTAGATGTAATTAGAATTACTAACGGTCACGGAAGTCCAATGATCCCCAGTAAGAGCCACAAAGTCCGCTTTCTGTAATGCATCTAATTTTGCTTGCTTTTCAGTGTGCACAAAACCATGCTTTTATCAAGGCTTCGCTCGGAAGTCGAAATGATCAGTCGAGGAACGCGCTTTATTCCGACTCTAACATTTTTGTAGCTGTGATGTGTGCATCAGTGTAATGGATGTACCAGGAAATGATGCATTGACAAAAGTTCCCGCTTGCTTGGAATTGAAAGTGTGATTAAATGCGCTATTTTTAACGCTTATGGAGTACATGCATCAAGCTTCTCAGCTGTGCTTGTGCTAATAAAGGGAAACATTTTAAAAATAACGTAACATGATTCTGCTAACCTAATATTTTTTCATACGCCCCAAACCAAGGAGATGCGAAGGTAAAATGAATCAGTAGCGCGTACATACTCAGTGCATCCCTCTCGAATCGAACCTCGAATGTCGGCATTAGAGGCTTAAGACTCTACAATTGAGCCACAGCATGTGGCTTGTCTATGCTGAGTATGTACTGTAGATAGGGGTATATATATACATTTAAATATATACCCGCGTATCGCAGTGGAGAAGTAGAAGTTATGAAAAAGAAAAGGGAACATTTTAAAAATAACGTAACATGATTGTCAATATACAGTAATTGTTTTGTGAGTGTTATTGAATGTTGCTGTCATCAAGGATTTGATTATCATTATTTCTTTCAATCAGGGTCGATTTGTATGATGTGTTGTGTTCAAGTTACATTCCGTGTTTGTCAATCGCTGTAAAGATGACAGGTTTCATTCATCGATTAGTTTCTTACTGCATCAATAAACAGCTCGCCTTCTTCTTTATCTGAGACCTGACACACTGCATGCACGGGTTTTTTACACTGTCTTCCTTTAGCGGACATTGACTTTTTCCACCGTGTGCTTTGTTTCCACAGTAGCTGCATTTATGAATATGCTTATCAGACGCTTCATATTTTTGCTGCCTTTTCAACTGTGTAATTCGGTTTTGTTCAGCTTTTGGAACTGTTGCTTTTATCTGTGCACTGCGCCAGTTCACGTGAGCCACTCGGTGTACTTGCATCGAAGGTTCCCAGCTGTGCTGGTGCCATCTCGCTATGTCCATAGCTTTATTTAATGTTACCTTAGTCCTGGCACTTAAAACTTTCTCTCGCAGTTTCGCTGAGTTTGTGTCAAACACCACCCTGACCATCTCATCTTCCTCTCCATAAGCACAGTCCTTCACCCGTGAATATTTACCCATGGCAGTTTGCTATTGGATTGCCGCTGACGGACGGCCTTCTATGGGCAGGCACTAAATTACAAACGCCAGCGGCAGCCTGTCTATGAACTTAATTTAAAGTGTAGGTTTACATCGTGCTTTGTTTCCAAGTAGCAGAACTCGCTTCTTATTGTTTCGCTGCCTTCTCAATTATATAATGCATGTTTTCTTGAGCGCATTTTTGAGGTCTTCCTGGTTTTCTATGTACTGCGTGATTACGGGAGGCGTGATGATGTCACACGAAACTCCCCCCCGGCGTTGAAGCTCATCTCCATTACAGTAAATGGAGAAAACTGCTTCCAGTTATGACCATTACGCGTAGAATTTCGATATAAAACCTGCCCAACTTTTGTAAGGAAGCTGTAAGGAATCAACCTGCCAAATTTCAGCCTTCCACCCACACGGGAAGTTGGAGAATTAGTGATGAGTCAGTGAGTGAGTGAGTGAGTGAGTGAGTAAGTCAGTGAGTGAGGGCTTTGCCTTTTATTAGTATAGATATATATATATATATATATATATATATATATATAAAAATTAAATAAGTACATCCTACCTCTTGTGTACTTTGCAGCCAATTCATAACAAAGCATACACTTTTCATTTGTCACTAAGCATACTAGACAAGAGTTCATTAGGAACAATACGTATTATAATTTCTAATAAGTATAACTGTAAATACTGACTAAAATGTAGTAAAATGTCAATATGTATATAAAATAATGAACATTAAGCAATACAGTACAGTAAATCATTAAATATACGTACATTGTACACTACGGTAGACAGAATTTCGCATTACAGTACCCAGATGATTTATTACAAGGCCTGTTATTGGCTGAAAGAGGAGACTCAACCAATCAGAACGGGATTTTCATTCTCTTGGGCTCTGATAGGCTGTGGCTAACATGGTGTAATCGCGCAAGAACAGTGAGTGTGGGTCCCTGATGCATCTCAGTTCTCTGTGTATCGCATATCTTGCTTGTGGTCCGATTGTTGTGAGCAAACTTTTTGTGAACTCATCATTTTGTTTTAACAATGGCTTCCAAGTCTTCTAAGCCTTCTGGTAGTAGTGAGCCTAAGCGCCAGAGGAAGGCCTTGACCATTCAGAAGGTGGTAAAACTCCTGGATATGCTTTGGGAAGGAAAGTGTTAAGCGGACGTCGCTTGCCATTACAAGTTTACATGTGTTTAAAGCGTGTGGGAGGGGTATTTTAAGGCTTAAACTATAAAAAAGAAATGTTTATTTATATGGTCTTTCTATATCGCAGATTTTCACCTATCGCTGATGGGTGCACTGCTGCTCTTATCTATAGTACTTGCAAGATTTACAAAAGTCAAAGAAATATGCCTGGATAACTAGAGCCAATTTCTGTGTCTCAGACACCATAAGCTCATAGAATATTGCCCCTTGGAAAACAGGATGTCATTCTGCACGGGACTGTGAATAAGCTCAAGACGAATGACTGAAAAGATTAACCTCTGAATATGTGATCCGTTTATCAAGGGTTGCAGTTTGCCCATTCCATTCTCCTTTTGAAAGAATCTGGCATAGGAGTTGTAACCTGGACAATTGAAGTAAATTTCGAAGGAATTAAGAATTCTTAAGTAATAAGAGTTGAATCAAATAAGAAAAAAGAAACACAAGTTTTAGTTTTTAATTAAAAAAATATGTAATTTTTTTTTGCTTCAAGCATGCTTTAGTTAGTTCCATAATAACACCAACTGAACTGCAACTGTTTAACGATATATCTGACATAACCAAGTTTTCAAATTTTTCAATGACTGTGAAACAAAATGAATGCTTACTGTTGCTTATCAGTGTGCTTACGTTTCAACCTGCTCAACATTTAAATTTGTCATTACAAGCCTCGTAAATGGTGACATTCATAAATAAGACAAGGAAACTAAGAAATAGTGTGCTTCATAAAGGACCCCAGAATGCTATATTGCTGAAAAACAGAAAAATACACATACAACTTCATCATGGATGTGTTTTTAAAAACAGACACATGATCACAAACATACACAACAGCCCAGAACATTCCCTCAAATAACGTCACTATGCCCGTAATCAATGGTGAAGATTTCTTCATTGCGTTTCAGCTATTATAAGAAACATCAGAGCTGATAACTTCAGATGATTACGTATATCAAGAATGTCACATTGGACAATCCAATTTACCTACAATGAAAATAAAATGAATAATTACATGTTTCTTACTCTACACAATAAAGCTATTTGAATTTTCCTGGCACTCAATGAGGGTAACAAAATAATTTTAAATAGAATATACTAGTGCTTTTATGACTAAAAGTATTGTTAAAGTTTTTCAGAAACTGACAAATAAGAAAACTTGTTAATAATTCATGAGCATTTATCATTACAAGTGTGGAGGACATCTTGTGAGCACACAAACCATTTCTATTGTAACAGCAGTAAAATTAAAGGCATTTTATAACAAAGTGGAAACTTAGAAGGTGTATCTTATAGAACTGCTTATTAGGTTAACTGCCAGTGAACAAACAGATACCAATGGAAACAGGGTAAAAATTTTATAAGATAGGAGCTCCTCAAATAGTATTTACATACTGTATACAGATTAACTTAAAAGCTTAAAACAAGGCAGCAAAAAAATTCAGAGTGCTGCAATGAAGTACATACATTTGTATACATTTACAGTAAATTACTCTGATGTTTTCACTTCTATTCTGCTTTAGAAAGCCAAAATCTTCACACTGGCAAAGCTGTATAAAACACCTGTTGTGGAATTTTTACAACTTAATTCTAGTTAAGGGTGGATTCAAATATACCCCTTAAATGGAAATAAAAATATGCAAGGAAACACCAGTCAGTTTGCTAATCAGATTTCTTTTCTATAGAATCCTTTTCTTCATACTCTAGCTCTTCCTCACTATGGTCAGGTATATTTTCTGTCTGGTGTTCATTGCTGCCATTGTCTAACTCATCTTCACTGCCCTCATCCGTCAGTTCCAAATTCCTCGAGTCTTTCTTCAAGAGTTCAGCATCTTCAGAACTGTCATCGGATTCGGCAGTGCAAATTCCGTAACACATGATGCTGATGACACCCAGAGGCAGGCCGAAAAGAAAGCATCCAAGAATTGGAGAGCTTTTGAAGACAGACTAAAGAGAAATAAAAAGCTGCTTTTATTAAAATGAATATTAACGTTATCACCTCGCAAATAATGAGGTTTTTATTAAAATGAATATTACAGTTATCACCTCACAAATATGAATCTGAATTCAAATAGCGATTACCTCTCTATTTCAAATAAATGTCCAATTCATAACAGCACATCGTATTAGTAGTTTACAAATAGTGTTTACTTACAACCACTGTTGATTTAGCATCATAAAGAACTCGTTTGATGCGCTGAAAAAATCCATCTCCACCTTGTGCCTAAAGGAA
The DNA here is from genome assembly GCF_016835505.1 of Polypterus senegalus. Taxonomy (NCBI): domain Eukaryota; kingdom Metazoa; phylum Chordata; class Cladistia; order Polypteriformes; family Polypteridae; genus Polypterus; species Polypterus senegalus. The sequence goes on from NC_053158.1 coordinate 15,774,710, forward strand.
AGAGATAATAAACCCATAAACAAAAGTAAGACAAACGTATTAATCCATGAAGATCAATCCTATTAAAACTGAAATTATGGTCAAACTTCCTTTAAACTATTCTCAGCGTATGCATGTGTGAAAATTACATTTCGTAACAGGAGATGTACAATAGATCAAAATGACTCAAAATACCATTATTTCAGCTACAAAAAAAAGACTTAAAAACATAATATTGAGTAGGTGATGCAGAACCACTAACTCATATGTAGAGTCCAGCTACAAAAGCAGAAGCAATGGTTTTTAGGGCTAAAATGAGCTCAGTATGGATTTATTCTAGAGTAAGATTTCAGTCTCATCAAATACATTGTAACAGTTAACTATATTTTACTTAAATAATCTATACAATTTAGATAGTTTTTTTTTCTTAAGCATTTGTGATCGCCAGAAAAACAAAAGCACACAAGCACTACTTCTATACACGAGGACCGTTCAAAAAGTTTCCGCACTTTTATAGGGAGAAGTAGTAATAGATCGTATCTGTGTGTTATGTGAATGGGAAAATTGCATTACAAACAAAGGTGACTATGTATAAAAGTGATATGATTTGTTTTCGTAACTCTTAAGAAATAGACAAATAAAAAAAAAGTGGAAACTTTTTGAACTTCCCTCCAGAATATTGTTAAAAGATTAAGATAGAGCAGTACCTCAGCTGTTCCATCGAGAACATTATTTATAAACTGAACCAGGTCCTCAATATTTTCAACTGGCTTGCTAGAAAGAAAGTATTGCTGGTTTGATGTATTGAGCACAACAACTGTAGGGACATCCAATTCACTGAAATAAATACAAATGTTTGGAATCGGTTATATTATAGAAAGCTCATCCATCCATTATCCAATCTGCTATATCCTAGCACAGGGTCATGGGGGTCTGCTGGAGCCAATCCCAGCCAACACAGGGCGCAAGGCAGGAACAAACCCCGGACAGGGCACCAGCCACCCACAATAGAAAGCTCAATGTTTTGGAAATAACCAGAGTTACTAAGACATTACTATCTTTAATGATGTGCCATGTATATAATATATGAGTAGTATGCCGCCCTATGCTCTGGCACCAGTCTTAGTATATTCTTCCTTCACTTTTCTCATTTGTATCATAATCAAAAAAAAAGTATCAATAGGTTTGGGTATACCATTTGTGTGGTTCCCCTAATGTTTCTGCTGTCCTCTACATCCTAAAATGTAATAACCATTTTTGCCTGACAAACTGCTACAATGCACCATTTCCTGAAATCATTCATCATCAACATGTACAACTCATTTCAGCCACTTTCTACTCCTATAGCTTTTTATCCTACTGACACTAATCCTTTCTCAAAATTCTGAACTTAATCATCTCGCAACACTATACACATCCATTTGAAATTTCTTGCTAAGTGCCCTTTTGAACAAATACCTTGTATACATACATCCAAAAATGTACCACAGCTTGTATGAATTTTTTACTTTACTTCGCTCTCAGAATGAGGAATTCTGTGAATACAAATATCACATTCACAGAAGATATCCAGGTCTACTGAACAAGCCACCTAAACAGAATTCCTTTACATTCTTCCAAGTATCTATTAAGAATATCTAAGTTAAACTCTTCGAGGGCTAAACATTTTTTTAGGTGGCAGGCAGGAATGCACAGCAGAGCAGCTGTTGGCTGTTGGAGCTAAAGGCCGATCTGCCGAGACAGCAAAATGAAAGCGCAAAAAATAAAAAACCCCATAGACAAAGTTTCAGGTGTTATTGCTGAACTGTACACAGACTTATCACAAGTAATCTGTGGCCTCATGTATAAATGGTGTGCATGCACAAAAATGTTGCGTACGCCTGTTTCCCTGCTCACATCTCGATTTATAAAAGCTAAACTTTGTATAAAGCCACACATATTGTCAGGCCAGCTCAATCCCTTGCGTACGCAAGTTCTCCTCTCAGTTTTGCAAACTGGCGGCACCCATCATCAAAGCAGTGCTACTGTTCCAGAGTGGTTACACTGAAATTAACCGTATATTGTTTATTAGTTTAAGGCACATGCTGCTCAGTCATGTACAGTCAATTTTAACTTCTCACATTCGGCAAAACCTTCAGAGCCTTCCCTGTGCAGACCTCGCGGTTCAGAAACAGTTTCATCCCAAGAGCTCTAAACGCACTCAATCAGTCCATCAAGTTCTCCTTGTAGAGCTGTTTGTACTTATAAGTACAATTGCTTCACTGTAAACTTGCATTACAGTTGTAATATTGCACAACCTGAGCCACTTATGCTTTCATATTGTATATTTTAACTGTTTTTATCCTATTATTATTATTGTTATTTTACCATTTTATAAGAAAATAATTTTACGGAGGATTTGCATATTGAAACTCATTGTACCATAAAATAACAATAAAGAAATTCAATAGAAGAGACGTATTTACAGAGTTTCAGGCACTTCATCTTTTTGGAGCTCTTGAGATAAAATGCAGTATATATATATCACATTATACAGATACATTTTTTACTTCATTTAAATAATGTATATTGTTAATGATTAAAATATGCAAGGACTCAGTGGCGCAGCGGTAGTGATGAGCTGGCACCTGTTCAGGGATTGCTCCTGCCTCGCACTGTATGCTTGCTGGAACTGGCACGACCCTGGAAGGATAAATGGCTGGAATAATTAAACATATACTACAAAGATATTTCAATGTTACTTAAAATTTTGAAGAATCGGCGTTCTAAGATTACAGATGGCTTGATATTTATTAAAGATCTGATTGTGTGATGATTGGTTATTTGGAGAAAGAAAAAGGACAGGAATTGGGGGTTAGTATGTTAGTATGTTTGAAAGAGACAGAACTGCTGCAATAAATTATTTTATTGAGGTTCATGCACGGGGCAGCAAGCATCTTGCGGGAGGCAGGAACAATCTATGGAGGGGGCGCCAACTCAACGCTACCACTGCACCACTGTGCCTCAATGTTTTATATATGCTTTAATTTCTATCATTATGAAAATAATATCAAGTGTAATTCTTAATATTTAAATTGTTCAGAAAGGTGTAACATCACGAATGTAATGTATTCTGTGTCCTGTTGGCATAAGGGAAAGCCCATTTAAGAGGCACGTAGCGATTCACACACATAAGAGTACATAGAAGAACACATGGAATACGAAGCATTTAACATGCTACTTTAGTTACGATGGGATTTGAGAAACTATTAAACGATTTTAAGATGAAGTTTATGATGTTCTACCTTAGTGACAAAATAAACTACGTGATTAAAGTGGAAATTTCAACCTTTTTTTCCAAACTGTGTTCCAGATTTTTTTTCTTTTCTCTGTACCCTAATACGTTTCCATATGGCAATCAAACGGTGGGCAACAACTTGCCTTTTCACGGCGGCTCTGATATCTGACCACTTCTTATTTATTTCAGGCACTGTGCGACTTTCTGAACTTGAACTTTAGAGTTTCTCTGTCACTCAATCAACTTTCTTTAGTTGTTTATATCGCTGCTTAAACCAACAAAGAGTATACACTTTTCCTTGCCTCTACTTGGTATTCGCTGAAATTCTTCTTTTTTCCCCCCATGCTTTTGCCATTGTCTTTTCACGGAATGCAAAACATAATGGGCTAGTTATATTGATTTGCATATTCAAAGAGTCGTAATTCTGGGAGGAGTCGGGGTGTGTGCCCGAGTGTTACTTTTCACGCTGACCAGGATTTATGGAGCGGAACAACCTGGAAGTTGGCATGCCCATGGATTCATGCAACTGGATTTTTTTGTGTGTATGCACATTTCTGCTTTTGTCCGTACGCCATGTTTTAGTGTGAATTCTACACACGGTGTTTGTTATACATGAGGCCCCTGGAGACTGAAAACAAAAGTGATGTACCAGCATCAGCTGATCAAATCCCAGCAATCACAGTGTTGAATATTTTTGTGTAGCGGCTGGCAGCTGCGTGAAAACAATACTAAATGTCATTATAAGTCAACATCCGCCTCAAAAGAGTTAAAACTGACTATATCAGGACCCCCTTCACTCTGTTATATGTCTCTTCTACCTTTACCTGTACTAATCTAGTTTGTCTTACCTACACCAACTTTCATGTCTTTTACTTCCATAACAAAATTACATTTCAGTATCTTCAGTTCTGTTTTTCCATTCACTAATAGCAGAAGATCAATAGCATACAAGACGTCTGAAGGTAGTTCTACTTTTCAATTCTTCACTTTTATTCTTACCATTTATATCAATAAGCTTGAAGCACATGCTTAGAGAAACCATAAACTGACCTGAAAAAATTTACTTTTGGAGTTATTATTAAAATCACCAAATATGCTAACTATTTATCCTCACTGCATCAATGCACGTCTCACTAATTCTTAAAACACCTTCTAAACGTAGGAAATTCCTTTTACTAGTGAACAATATCTGAATCTCTTACTTTGCTGTATTTGTTTTATAGCATTGGCTTCACAATGATGATCATAATCATAGTTCCTTGATCTCAAATATTTTCACTGAATAAGATGCATTCTTTAAAATCTTCTCTCTAAAGTGAATTGACTATCTTTCTTTGGTTCCTTTCATTATCCATAAGGTGCCTCAAAAGACTGACTTTGTTACAGCTTGTTTCACCAGGTGATTCTTGGAGCTATTTTGCAAGAACAATTTTGCTAATTCCACACTATATTCATATTCCAACTAGTTTGATGTCATCTGCTTAGACACATTCTTATCAAGCTCATTTACATAAACAAAACTGCTTTGTGGCCTGTGACACTTTTCCAGCCATCTACATAGTGTGCCTTTAATGCAGTACACTATCAAAAGGTTTTTAAAAATAAACAAATATAACTTTAGAAACTAACTTAATCAAATGTTTTTCTTATTTCATACTTTGTGAAACATGATCTCCTCATCCAAGACCGTGCTGGCTGTGTCACTAATACACTAATACATAACAGATGCTGCTCAACTTTTCTGATAATTGCTTCCACACATGTTAAGCTTCCTTACTTATAGTAACTAGGATTGCCATGGTCACCTTATTTACAGTATATAACTGGACAACATTAGGCAGTTTCCAAATATTCCTTCCCAATACATCACTAACCCTTTAGCTGAGATGTAACTGGTGCTGGTGGTACAATCATCATCAGAACGCAAAGGTCCTGAAAACAGGCACCTCAGACTCTGGAGTGAATGCCAATAGACAATATGCACAGTTACATTTGACAGTGACCCACCTTTTTTCTACATCTCTAGGATGGGTTCCACACCACTTTAGAAATGCATACTCTCTCTACAGGACACGTTGACAAGGTCTTCTAATTCTCTATAACAATGCAGCCCACTTGTAGCTACCTCCAACTCAAGTTTGGTCACCCTGTGCTCATAGGTGCTGGATTAGAAGGCATTTCTCACAGATGCCAACATCCCGGATGCAAAAGTCCTAACATCACACAAAACCTGCATAATGTAAAGTCTTGGGAGTTTACAAGATAATTTGCAATAAGCTTTGCAATGTCAAACCTTACCTCTCTTCTCGCATGCCAATTAATTTGAAGCCTTAAAACAGAACAACCAATCTTAAGTTTAATTTCTAAAAATGAAATCTAATACATTTCTCTTAGACTCAATCCCAAGAAAACTAGTGAAAATCTGCAGTGCCGTTTGGGCAGAGTCATTCTTAATACAATTAACAGCTTTGAATGCTCTATACTAATGCTCAGTTTTGAGCTCTATACTAAAAAGTGCCAGTTATCAGAATATTTTTGGGTGGGAATCAGAGCTTAATAATTAGAAAAATGTTTCATATTTACAACTTTTAATTTGTATTCTAGTCTACCTGAACAAATAGGTTGGTCTTACTTTACACAACTTACTTGAGAAGGGTCAGGCTGGCTTTTACACCAATCACAAAAAACACAGTAACTTCTGCTGTAAATTATATTTTCAAATCATCCAACAGAGTAAATTATACATTTCTTATGGTATTAGACTTAAGGTGGTGGCAATGTCTCTGGATTGGTTCACTTTTTTACAAAAATGGGGTACAAGAGTAGGTGTCCTAATTACTGAGGGATGACGCTTCTCTGGGGAAAGCCTATGCCTCAGTGTTTAAATGCAGGCTATGTCAGTTAGATAAACATCAGACTTAGGAGAAACAATGTGGACTCTGTCCTGGTTGATTTGACAATATTGGATTCTAAAAGTAAGTGTCATATTCACTTATTTGCTCATTATTAAGAAACGTTTTTAATAGAACAGGCAAGTGAAATTGGCAGTGAAGCCACTGCTCCACTTTAACATTCAACATGATTTGTGCCCTTTCCACATGCTCATTAGTAATTGTCAGCATTTGGATATAATTACAGGAGCAAATGTTACAGAAAAGTATTAAAAAAAACAAAGAAACGTAAGCATTAAAAGATATAGTAAAGTATATACATTTTTATGAATTTCTCTTGTAGGCCAGATAAATACGTAGTAAGATCAATTAAAAGTAAGAGAAATGAACAGATTGAGAAATTTGTAGGAGTAAAAGCATGCAGCCATTTGGGTTTTTCCAGGATTGATGCTGGGAAACACTACTGTAAACTCTTCAAGATTCTACAAGCCTTTTTTAATCACCCAGTTCACTGCCTACTAGATGACAGTTGATGAAGGTTCTGGTCAAATGGTAGACAGGAGGAAAACCGATTCACTCTTTACATTTGCAAACACTTAAATAATGCATTAGACCCTCGAACAATGTACTTGAGGCAGATAAGTTAGAAGTGGAGTTGTTTAGTCATAATGCACAACTTCAAGTGCATATTAAGCTAGTGCACAACAAAATCATTCTAATAAATAAAAAATGTATGTAATGCTCCAATTACAGTAAAGTTTGTGTTTATAAAAATTATTTTATTTTCAATTGTGTAAAGCTTTACATTATCTACCTGTAAATAAATTTTGCCAACATCTTTCCTAAACTGTCTGGAAATTCATCCAATTTACAGTCATAATGTAACACTGGAAGTTTGTTTTAAAAACAAAACTCCATCACCAATCACTATGAGTGTCACTTAGAATTAATAGTTGTATAAATAAATAATAAGTTGTTTTAATCAGCATTGGGATAACAACAATTTTGGAGAATTAGAGTGGTTTTGTGGGAGTATGAAAGTCACTAGAGTGTAATGCTGTGGATATTTGTATAGCAATGAATGTATTCTCTTATAATGAAAATTAGTTTTTCACAAATTTTTCTTTTGAAATATCAGTTACTAAAGCTTCTTATTCACAGTGTCACAATACTTAAAATAAATAAATAAATAAATAAAAATTGGAATTTACACTTAACAAAGTCTTATACCATATTTAAAAGAATACTCACTCCATTATTAGGCTGTTTATGTATTCACTTCCATCCATGTGACCAAACTGGAAATCTCTGAAATTTAAAAAGAAAAATAATGCCTTTACCTTGTATTATGCTTAGTTTTTTAAGTATTTTAATCAAAACGTATATTAAATATTGTAAATTGTACTGTAACTTAGAAGTATTTATAACTTATTTAAGCACCACAGGAATTCAAAGATCACTGCAACAAAATAAATTTAAACATATGAGCACACTTGGACCCTTATAGCAAACTGAGGTCCACCTCTCTAGTCTGTCAAAACAGAGATAACATTAAATATATTATTCTTAATATTATGATGGAAATCTGGAATGTATGATGTGTAATCTTACATCTGTAAACCCACATATTGAATAAGGGTTATGGAAAGCCAAAGCCTAATCCTGACAGGAATATGAGAAAGAGCCCTGAAAATGGCAAGAATCCACTGCAAGGCTCACTCGGAAACATAACTGCACCCACACAGGAACCAAATAATCTAAACAGCATGTCTTTGGGGGAATGGGAGGAAAACCAGAGTACCTGGAGGAGGCAGGAGATAAGAAAAATAAACCTTTCTTTGCACAACTGCCTTCTTAATGTACTGCTTAAATATACAAATACCTGCTTGCTTGCGGAAAGAATTTTATCAAAATATTCTGTTTAAAACTAACTCGTTATATAAATGTCACAACAGAAAATATTTACATTTACTTCTTTCTAAACTTTTGCAAGGATTTTAAAACAAGGCAGTACACCTTCGTCTTGGCTCCTAAAGCCAAGCCCTTAAAATTAAAATATTTAAATCTGAATTAAATCATTTATAGCTGTGAAGACCTTAGAAAGAAGAGATATATCAAATTAGGAATGAATACACACATTTCATAATTGGTCTCTTTTATTAAGCAATTGTTACATAAATAAGGATGGACAATTTGATAAATGAGACTTAACTTTTATATGAATTCTGCAAAGGTGTGTATTGTGAGTGAGGTGTTGAAAACAGTAACAGGAAGATGACAAAGGACAGGTAAGCTTTAAATGACAGCAATGGAATGCAAACATGCAGTTACAGTAAAACTAGTTAAAATGCAAACAAAATATAGGTTATTAAGTGAGCAGTTTAGTTATGTAGATATGGTTCTGAAGCTCTGAAGTTAAATATTTACAAACAATAAATAATATCACAAAACTTATGTTGAAAATCAGTTAAATTCTTCTGCAATATTTGTAATAAAAGTTCTTTTGATTACAATGGAATCCTTAGAATTCAAGTCACAGACAACCTTTCTTACCTGCTGAACTGGCTCCTATAGTCTTTTGATACAGTCTGAATGAGAGATTTCAATCTGTAAGAAAAATGAAACTTTCATCGCACAGGAAATTAATTTAGATGTAAGAAATTCATAATTAAAACCTGACTCACTAACATCTTAGGCATAAATGCATTAAATAATGCAAGTTATGGAAGAATACCTTACTGATATTGGCAAAAGCATAGTTCATCAAGACAAAGGTGATATACAAGATGTAGGCACTTACCTAATATTTTCCTCTGCGGGTTTTTTGTCATCCACAACAGCAATGGCCACTAGCTTTCCTGTAATTTTGTGAAATTCAGAATATTGATACTGAAGTACTTTAGAGGTACAAGTTGAAAAAGTAAAGTTTACATACAAATCAAGTAAACAAATACTGTGCAAAATACTGAACTAAAAATATTGCAACTATGAAAACCAGAGGACAATAGGATACAGTTTTTCATTTTTAATTCTGATTTAAATTTTATGAACTATTACCGACTTTCCTTGCACACTTCTCTGTTCCTTTTTAACCAATGTACATAATTCTGAATGCTATACAACATTTTCATATAAAAACCATTTCTTTCAATAATAACTCTTATTATCCTTAAGGTAAACAAAGGTTTCCAAGTAAAAATGCAACATAAAACGATAGCACTGACAAATATTAAAGAAGCAATGTGGCCACTCTTTAATTAAGAACAAAATTAGAAATCACTGCCTTAAAGCTCTTGTATGATTTCATTTATAGGGTGATCATTTCACCTGTTTCTCCAAGTTCATACAAAGTATAACCATCAATGTGCAGGTATCCTTGGAATCTTTCCTTATTGATCCAGGTAGAGAGATCCCCATCTTCATATTCTACAAATTAAAAAAAAAAAAAAGTTTCCTTACATGTCAGTAAAAACAAAGTCAGTCAGACTGGAATAACAGTAATATTGCCTACCTGAACTACCTAAGAAACATCCAAAAAAAAACAATTTTGAAACGATACATAGGATACACTGACTGGCTGCATACCATAACAGGTGAAATAAGACATTTTACCTGAGATTGCTTTAACAACAATGCTTTAAAACAGATACATTATTTCCATTTTCAAAAGAAAGCTAGTGCTGATATCTAATTTGACAATACCAGGTATAAAGTAACAACCTATGCAATTCAAGTAAAAATTGTGTATTCAGGAAAGAACACACTTATCAGTTCAACATTACTTTGTGTAGGGATTCTTATACTTTTTAATCAGAGGACCCAAATAAGAAAATTAATAGCATACTGGGGCTCAAGAAGAGGATTATCACTATTATGACATCACAGCCATTAATAGACAAATAACAACAGCCATATAATAAAAAGTTAATTGTTTCCTTTTCCATTGAACAATATTTCTTACATGATTACGACTAAAAGAGAAAAGCAAAAAGGAAATGTATTGTTAATAAAATAATGATCATTCAAAATAGGGAATAGATTTCTAAGGTATATCTATCAGTGTAAATGTTTAGTGCAGGCTTTAGTAAAGCTCAGAGAAATATATTTTCAGGATGTGTCGCAAGGATAAGAGAATTTTTGAAAGGAGAGTAGGTATGATCACTCAAGTTAGTTACTTGATGCATGGCACCAGATGAGGAATAAATTAGTCAAAAAAATAAAAAGGAACTCTCTTCAAATAAGCAACACCATTAACAATAAATGTTCCCAAGTGGTTCACAAATAGTTCAGCATATCCCATTCTTAATTTAACAATTCAGTAAACGAAGTTTAAAAAAAAAACAAAAAACTTCTCACTTATTCCTAAAAAAATAATGCATTGCTTACATTTTATCTGGTGACAGGATAAATCTTGATAAACAATATGGTGATCTGACCCATTTTGCCGATGATGCTGTGTTCACTTACCACAGCAGTGGCATTCATTTCTCTGGTGACCCTTCCTATGAAGTCAGTAGATGGACTGGGGTGCCAGCCCACCGCAGGGCACACACACGCACACACCAAGCACACAGTAGGGACAATTTAGGATCGCCAATGCACCTAACCTGCATGTCTTTGGACTGTGGGAGGAAACCCACGCAGACACGGGGAGAACCTGCAAACACCATGCAGAGAGGACCCAGGAAGCGAACCCTGGTCACCTAACTGCGAGGCAGCAGCACTACCACTGCACTGCCCATCACATACTCCTAGTTCCAAAATATTTAACAAAAGGTTGCATTTTCAAATGTCACCTCTATTTTCTCTCTTTTATAACATGATATCTAAATATGAATTCTCTTTGTTCTTGGGTTTTCCCCATCGTTCTTACTAATCCTGCTGTTGGACTTTGCTCAGCAAAACTTCTCATTTATTCGAGCACTCATTTTTAATCTTGTTTCAGCTGCCTACATTTTACAATAAAAATGTCTTTGTTTAACTGATTAAAGCCTTGCTACTCGTTTCTCTCCATTTTCTTTCATGATTAAAAGAATCCTTATGGATTTATGTTTTTACTTCAGTGTCCAAGTCTCTGACCCACATAATGCTACATTCTAAAGCATCATCTAAAAAGACCGTCTTCACAACACTCTGCTCTTATGTTTAGCTAACAGCTATGACAACCTACACAAATATCCAAATAAACATTTCAAATTCCGTTAGGCATCATTATCAGCAAACAAAGAAAATAGGCAATTTCTGCAAATGAATGAATAAATCATTTAATCAAACAAACATATATACCAGCACAAACATGAAGCAAATAGAATGAAAATGGTCTTTCTCCACATTCAAAGCAGCTTAGGTTAATAACTAACAGTTGCTTCTCTAAGGAAATTAACATTTACATCATATACATATATTATACTGTATACTTAACAGTGTATCCGGAAAGTATTCACAGCGCATCACTTTTTCCACATTTTGTTATGTTACAGCCTTATTCCAAAATGGATTAAATTCATTTTTTTCCTCAGAATTCTACACACAACACCCCATAATGACAAGCGTGAAAAAGTTTACTTGAGGTTTTTGCAAATTTATTAAAAATAAAAAAATTAAGAAATCACATGTACATAAGTACTAGAGCTGGCCGGCCTTCTAAACTGAGAAATCGGGGGTGACCAAGAACCCAATGGTGACTCAGTCAGGGCTCCAGAGGTCCTCTGTGGGGAAAGGAGAACCTTCCAGAAGGACAACCATCTCTGCAGCAATCCACCAATCAGGCCTGTATGGTAGAGTGGCCAGACAGAAGCCACTCCTTAGTAAAAGGCACATGGCAGCCCGCCAGGAGTTTGTCAAAAGGCGACTGAAGGACTTTCAGACCATGAGAAACAAAATTCTCTGGTCTGATGAGACAAAGATTGGACTCTTTGGTGTGAATGCCAGGCGTCATGTTTGGAGGAAACCAGGCAGCACTCATCACCAGGCCAATACCATTCCTACAGTGAAGCATGGTGGTGGCAGCATCATGCTGTGGGGATGTTTTTCAGCGGCAGGAACTGGGAGACTAGTCAGGATAAAGGGAAAGATGACTGCAGCAATGTACAGAGACATCCTGGATGAAAACCTGCTCCAGCGCGCTCTTGACCTCAGACTGGGGCGACGGTTCATCTTTCAACAGGGACAACGACCCTAAGCACACAGCCAAGATATCAAAGGAGTGGCTTCAGGACAATTCTGTGAATGTCCTTGAGTGGCCCAGCCAGAGCCCAGACTTGAATCTGATTGAACATCTCTGGAGAGATCTTAAAATGGCTGAGCACCGACGCTTCCCATTCAACCTGATGGAGCTTGAGAGGTGCTGCAAAGAGGAATGGGCGAAACTGGCCAAGGATAGGTGTGCCAAGCTTGTGGCATCATATTCAAAAAGACTTGAGGCTGCAATTGCTGCCAAAGGTGCATCGACAAAGTATTGAGCAAAGGCTGTGAATACTTATGTACATGTGATTTCTAAGTTTTTTTATTTTTAATAAATTTGCAAAAACCTCAAGTAAACTTTTTTCACGTTGTCATTATGGGGTGTTGTGTGCAGAATTCAGAGGAAAAAAAATTAATTCAATCCATTTTGGAATAAGGCTGTAACATAACAAAATGTGGAAAAAGTGATGTGCTGTGAATACTTTCCGGATGCACTGTATATATTACATTCAATGTTCTTTTCAGTTTATCTCAACAAGTGGCTGATTAGCATCTCATCATTTCTAGGGATACTGATGAAAAGGCAACACAATGCTTCTTACAATGAAATATCTATATTATTTAAAGTTTTAGTGAACATTAATATTTAGTATACTTTTCAAATTAAAATTTGTAACAAGTCTTTGGAAGAAAAACTATTGGTACTCTATTAACCTTGCTATATAATTGAACACTGAACAAAATCTATAAAAAAAAAAAAAAAAAAAGAAAAGAAAATCGGTCTTAGGGACACATCCATCACATGTTAAGATACCATGAAGTCATCAATTTAGTGGCAGAAAGTTTAATTAAAGTTCTAAAACAAAGTTCCAATGAAGGGGCACTAGTCATATATTTGAAGTTTAAACAGTCAAAACATGGAGGGGCCATGGCATTCTATTCACAACAGAGCACACTAGAATACCGAAAATAACTCTCACTTCCAATTCTCTCTTTTTCAGCTTCATTTTTTTCAAATCTGTTATTCTTTTTTGTATAAATGAACTAACACAAAAAGTAATTTCTTTTGGTTATTTTCCTAGGGTGATGCTTATGTTTGCATTTCGTCCTTGTGGATCTAGGGCTGGACTTAACTCCTAGCCCAATCAATTTCTGTTTTTAGTTTTAATATTATGAGTGCTTCTATAAATATAAGTGCTGAATATAAGGTTGGAAATATTCTCATGCTCAATTAATCCAATTTTTAAGTCATGTATAACCAGAGTTTACCACAGCAGAAGAAAATACATAGCAAAGGACATCATTAAGTAAACTGCCTGTCCACTGCAAAATCCACAGATGTATAAACCATTCAGTCATACAAGAGCCTTTGCGGAATCGCAATCAGACCTTCATGTCTTAAGAGGATGAAGGAAGAAAACCAGAGTTGCCACTGGGAAACTCACCCGGAGGGAATGAACATGTAAACTCCAAGCACGGAATATAATATTCGTTGTGTCACTCTGACCCCCACACACACAAATACATGGTTAAGCTGCACGGTATATTAATGCATCATAAGTAAAATTAATACATGAATACTTAGTTTTTCTTAAAAAGTCTTTAATACTGTCAATCCCCTTAACTACATACTCAGTTTTAGCAATCTGACAAGCAACAAGCAATGTATTTCGACACTTAAAAACAAAAAGCACATATAACTATTCAGCAATTAAACTCATTAACAGCAGAGTTGCTTGAACATGAAATGTTAATCCTAAACTAGAGCATATTTAATGTGCAGTTGGCCATCCGTATCTATTGGTCAGTTGAATCCAAGGATGCTGAACCTGAGATCAAAAATAAAAACAGAAAGGTCTAAAAGGCAAAACTTAAATTTTCCATGCATCAAACACTATAATGAATCCACGTGAATGAAGTGATCTGTGGGCATACCCTTAAGTAGCCTCTCTGTCACAGCAGTTGAATAAAATGGTTCATAAGAGTATACAGGAGGCTATATGGCAGCCAAATGTTGAACCACCACTCTGCCCAGAAGAAACACACTTGCTATACTAGGCACACCAATCAACGACCCTGTTCTCCAGCAATCGCCACCTTCATAAAAGGGAAGCTCTTTCTCACTCACCTCATATCATACCTCGGTTTCTAAGCGATACTATTCGCCAAGGTGGGAAATGGTTTCCATGCTCTTAAACGAAACACTAAAGACATACAGATATTCAGGAAAATAAAGACAAATTAAACAAAGAAAATTAAACACTAACCAAAACAGTACACTGAACCTGGACTTTTTTAAACCTTTGTCCTCCCCAAGCCATTCAAAGTGAGTCCTTCTAACAGTCTGCAGACACCTGATGTGGGCACCAGCTTTAAAATTAGGTAATGCGTTGTTGGCAAAGAAGTGTGCAGGCTAGAAACTGCTTGGATACACACAGACTGTCTGTAGATAAACAGTAAACTGTAAATTATGTACTGAAGTTTCAACCGCTGAAGTTTCAACAGCTGAAACCATTATTGACTGGGACAAACATGTGCAGAATAAAAACCGTTGCCTCATGTTTATTTAAACAAACAGCCATTCTGTCAGCAATTCTGACAGTAAAGTGCTGTGTGGCCTGTGACATCAAATTTTGTGCACCCTTTGTTACTGTGAAAAACTGGTTCCTAAAAACTAGTTAAACGGTCAAAGATGTCCCTCAAAGGCTAAGAGGAAGCATAAAGTTCTATATTTTGATGAGAAAATAAAAATATGATCTGGCTTGAAATTATCATTGGCATATCACATTACACAGAGATGGACCATCACATTAAGGAAACAAGCAGCAGTCACTAAAAACCTGTGAGGAGAATTGGGGTTGTGTTCAAAATCAGTGTTACAGAGCCGCTTTTGCAACATATGCTATGGGATCAAGTTCACTGGCTTGAAGCAGAAAAGGGAGGACTGAAAACTTTCCCTGCCCCTTTTTCTGACTGCCACAATCAGCAAAAGAACAATCAGCATAACATGGCACCTTCTGAGGATTGCTGTTTGTGACATAGACATACCCAAATGAACTGATTCTTAAAACTTCCCCAAGGCTGAATTAATTCATGTGAACTCATGATTCTCCTAGAATGCTGGAAGAAGGGATAAGCACCCAATCTGCCCCTCTCTGCTAATGTTTAATTGTTCATGCAGAATGGACTCAACTGCTCTGTAACTAATCTGTGTAGGGTCTACTATCTCATGTACTGTCATTATTCAACTCTCTTTTAGTATTCATGCAGCCATGGCAACATTTTCTATTGTTAGTGTCAAAACAAGAAAACATTAGATCATCTTTGAAAGATGTTTTTGCCATTTTAGAATTGTGCAGTATATTTACTGACTTCAGTATATGATGGAGAGTAGTAGACAATGTATATTAATTAGGCGCAAGTGTATTTAAGAAAGATTTCTGGTTTCTAATGTTTGAAATTTAGCATAATTGATTGTGTAGTTGACTTGGTACTAAAATAAAACAGACAGGCAGATAGACAAGATATATATTGTACATACACTACTGGTCAAATGTTTTAGAACAGTTCATTTAACCCCGTTTGTCTTCAAATTTAATCAGCTGAAATGCAATAAATGTCCTAAAATGGTGAAAAGATGACCCAACATCTGCTGATTACTTGAAAACCCTCTGCCTATCTTAAAGCAGAGTTGGAACGGACTGTGTTAGCATAAACTCCACGCCACAGAAAACTTGTAAATTGCAGTAATAATAGCAAGAAAACAGCAATTAACAAATGAAATGAGACAAAGCATTATTACCCTTAGAAGTGTAGGCCTTTTATTTCAAGAAACTGCAAAAAAAAAGTCTCATGGACCAATGTATCAAATTTTGAAATCTTCAGTTCATCACGCAGTGTGCTTATACACCGTCAAGCTGGTGAAAGGATGGTTCCTCAATGTGCGACACCAACTGTCAAACATGTAGGAGGATGTGTCATGGTCTGGAGTTCTTTTGCTAGAGGCAGAGTTGACTGGCATTCTGAATCAAAATGGTTACCACACTTTTTTTGAAAAGTATAAATAAAAATATAAATGCAATTTTGTATACTTAATGATTCCTTGACTAATTTTTTTTATATGCCATTGTTTATTTATTCTATGCCAGTGTAATATGTGCAAGTAGAAATTCAGAGGGTGTAAAAACACAGTAATCTTCTTTAAGACAGACGGAGTTTTAAAGTAATCAGCAGAAGTTGGGGCACCCTTGCAAAATGTTTGCTTTAACTTGCAAGGCTTCAGCTACTTTAAGTGCAGAACATCTGTAGGTTGTAACCAATTAGTTGTTCCCTGAAAAAAAAAATTGTAATATTCTGAAATGTTATTTTTTTCAGAGTTTGCCTACCTACACTTTAAATTTAAATCTCTGGCAGTTTACTGCTTTCCTTTTCACCATTTTAGGTCATTCACTACATTTCAACTGATTAAATGTAAAGAAAAACAGTCATTTTAAAACTTTTAACCAGTAGTGTACATACACAAACACACAGTGTCTTACAAAAGCGTTCAGTCCCTTAATCATGTCTCTATAACTTTACTGAACAATTACTAAACTGAAAATGTATTCTGTGTCATAAAAAAGCTCATTAACACTAGAATTGCCAAAGCCTATGAAAAAAACTCAAAGCCAGGCCCACCTTAAATCCG
Source organism: Polypterus senegalus (assembly GCF_016835505.1). Lineage (NCBI taxonomy): Eukaryota > Metazoa > Chordata > Cladistia > Polypteriformes > Polypteridae > Polypterus > Polypterus senegalus. The sequence goes on from NC_053158.1 coordinate 15,791,727, forward strand.
TTCGCACCTCTCCATCAGCGTCTTTTGTGTTGTAAATATGTCGATTAGCACAAGCAGCCTACTATCCCATCCTCCCACCGCCGAAACAGCAAAAAGCTCTCCCAGCTCAAGCCTTGTTTATCTTGGAGTGAGGTACTGGGAACTGTATAGTGTAAATAATATATTATTATTTGGAACACACGCATTTCATGTGTGTTCTGTGACTACAAAGATCTATGAAAGTGTAGGATGACAGGAAATGCAAGAAATGGTGAGCACATACCTTTTTGACATGAAGTGTATAATGTGTGAAGCCTGAAGTCCAAATACCAAATAAGCACTTTCACAAAAGGTACAAATATAACAGAACAAGTGCGCTTTTATTCAAGATATAACCGGAGAAAAAGAATTCGGGGTAGTGTGGCTTGTTGCGACTTTTCTGGTAGTACAGTGGTAAGAACTGCTGTCTCCTATTCAAAAGTTTGCTGGTTCGAGCCTTCACGTGTCCCAAAATATACATTTTGAGCAGTGAATCTCTTTTATTGTTACTATTATACAATAAAAACATACATTTCATTTGAGTCTGCAACAGATACTGTAAATGTAATGTACTTGTAAAGGTTTGTGTTTTTTTTGTTTTTTTTTTAATAATTCAGTTTTATTCTCTCAGTCGCGTTCATTCTCACCACGATCTGACACTGTTGGTTTTCAAATAAAGGCGTGCTATAACAGAGGTGAACTCAGATGAGGATTCTGCATTGGAAAAAGAGAACAGAAGCCCTCCCAGCTAGAAACATCCACTCACATATAAGAACAACGAAGCTGCACTAGGTGTAAAGGCAAAAGATGGCACTGTTTGGATGCAGCAAGAGAGGTCTGGTGTCATCCTGCCCCACACCTGTCCTTTAAAGAAAAAGCACGGCTTACAGAGCTCGCCAAGGTATCATGCAGAGCCCAGTTTGTGACTATATTTTGTGATAGTCTTTATATAAAACCATTTATATGTTACTTATATAAAAGCCAGATCGAATGTTATTTACCTTGATTTATTTACGCAGCTTCATACAGCGTAAAGTCACAAGTAGATAGCAGAGTTTCCTCTGTTTGATCGACACGGGCACGCTGACAAACTACATGTGTACTGAAGTGACTTCAGCTGCAGGTGGACAGACTCGAATTAAATCTATGTTTTTATTGTATAATAGTAACAATAAGAGCAGCTCACTACTAAAAAAATTTATTTTGTGATACACCAAGGCTCGAAACTGTGACCTGTTGCTTATGAGTTATGCAATGCATGTGTTCCAAATAACAATATATTATTTACACTACACAGCTTCCGGTACCTCATTCCCAGGTAAACCAAGCTTGAGCTGGGAGAGCTGCGGGGAGGATGGGATAGCAGGTTGCTTGTGCTTATCAACACATTTACAAAACAAAAGACGCTGACGGAGAGGTGCGAAACGGATTTAAGGTGGGCCGGGTTTACATGTTTTTTCGTAGGCTTTGGTAATTCTAGTGTTAATGGGACTTTGTTTTCTGTTACAAAAACTTGTAAATATTGGTGAACAAAGGCAGAGACATTCAGGCTTTTGGAAGACATCTATGGAGGTAAAGTCTTTAGCTGGAACACAAATTGAAATTTTACACATATTATAAATCTACGAGGTGTGGCAGAAAAGTAATGAGACTGATTTTTTATTTACCAAAGTTTTTATTTTTTTCAAACATCAATGTTATCCCCTTCAAAGTAGTTCCCTTGGGCAGCTACACACCGATGGAGACGTTGTTCCCACTGTTGGTTGCAGCGCTGGAAGTCTTCAACCAGTATGGTCTTCAGCATGTCCGTTACACTCTTTTGGATGTTTTCTAAAGTCCCGAATTGACGTCCTTTGAGGACATTTTTCAGTTTAGGAAAAAGGAAAAAGTCACACGGACTGAGGTCAGGTGAATAAGGGGGCTGGGGAACCACAGGAATGCCTTTTGAGGTCAAAAATTCTGTTATGGAGAGGGCAGAGGGCAGTGTGACATGGGGCGTTGTCATGATGGAGCATCCATTTGTCTGCAATGTCTGGTCTCACGCGAATGACCCTTTTTCTGAGCCTTTCAAGGACGTCTTTATAAAAACTTGGTTGACAGTTTGTCCTGGAGGAACAAATTCTTTGTGGACGATTCCCCTTTTGTCAAAAAAACAAATCAGCTTTGATTTGATCTTCGATTTGCTCATTCGAGCTTTCTTTGGTCGAGGAGAGTTTGCAGTGTGCCACTCCTGACTTTGCCTCTTGGTCTCAGGATCGTATTCAAAAATCCATGATTCATCACCTGTGATCACACGACTAAAGAAATCTTGCTCATTAGCGATTCTGTCAAGAAGATCAAGACACTTGTTTTTTCGATTGTCCTGCTCAATTGTGAGGTTTTTTGGCACCATTTTGGCACAGACCTTTCGCATGTGCAAATGTTCAGTCAAAATTTGATGAACGGTAAATCTGTTCAAATTTAATTGTTCACTCAACATTCTTAATGTTAAACGATGGTCTGATCTCACAAGAGTGTTCACACGTTCAATGTTTTTATTGGTTTTCGAAGTTGAAGGCCTCCCTGAACGGTGTTCATCTTCAACGTGTTTTCTGCCTTCCAAAAATGATTTGTGCCAGCGAAAAACTTGAGCTCGGGATAAAGAATGTTCACCATAGGCCTGTTTTAACTTTTCAAACGTCACACTTGCCGATTCTCCAAGCTTAACACAAAATTTAATGGCACAACGTTGCTCCAAATTCCGCTGTTCCATTTTGCGTGATGCACAACCAAAAACACAACTTCGCTAATAGCAGTCACAAAAATCACGTAGTTAACGGAAGGAGTTGAAACTCGCACTGAGCTATGGGAGGGTACTGATACACGTGCTCTATCAAGGACAACAGCGCAGCGCTGCCAGATCGCTTGCAGTGTTGCCAGTCTCATTACTTTTCTGCCATACCTCGTACATTATACTGAACAAATCCTTAATCTGTCAAAAAATTTAGGACTATAGCCAACATCTGTTGTGCCAACTTACGTTGACAGTGATGGGCAGTCCAAGAAAATGAAAGCTTCTGACCCTCTCCACTGTGTTTTCCCTGATGCACAATAGACTGGAGTGTGATCTGCCACCTGCCCCTTGATACCTATGACCAGCCCTGCTTTGCTTTTGATGCTATTACGGCAGATTGTAGTGCTGGTCCCAATGTATCAGAAGAAAAATATCTTCTCTATAAGCAATTTGATTATTGCTTGCAACTAGGGCAACAATGGTGGTGTGATACAACAGATGGAGTGGGAGATGTGTTTGGCCATACAGGCATAGGTTAATAAAAAAGTACAACAGGGGTTTACCACACCACCATGTGGTGTGCCTGTGTTGAGTACAAGTACAGAGAATTTAACGCTGCCAATTCACATATTCAGGGGTTTGCCAGTTACTACATCCAGAATTCAGTTCTAGAAGGTGTAATATGTTTCAAAGTCTGGAAGTTTGGTGGCCACTTTGGATGGTACTTCAGTGTTCAGTACTAAGCTGTTGCAAATAAACAGTACTTTGGTATGGCAGTTGTTATACAGATTTGCCATGATGGTATAAAGTGAAAGGAATATGGCAACACCTGAGAACCTTCTATGATGATATGCAAATTAATTTCAAATTTCAAACTATCTGGAACGCTACACTTGAGGTATCCTAACAGCAGTTTCTCAAACCGTTTCATCACTGTGCAAGGGAATGCCACTAATCCATAATCATCTTGGCATACTGATAATTGTTTTTGCATCCTGAAATTCGATTCAGATCAAATGTTTCATGGATGAAGACTAATTTGAAAATCTGAATTCATTCACAGAAACACAAAACGATAACTCATGTGGTGCTGTAGGCAACATTTAAGACAGTTTGTTATTTTAATCAAAATGACAGTGGATAGCATTAGGCTTTACTTTACAATCCATACCATCTGCAAGCTGACACATTTTATGTGAGTCACCACTGCTGCTATGCTCAATCTACTACACCTTATCTCCATGGTAAAGTTTGGAAGCTTTAAATGCTTTATGTGTCTGTAGTATATTTCCATATTTCCAACTAGAAACTCAGTGCTGCAAGCTTTTAAGTAGATTTCAGCTGCCTCAGGTTTCTAATCAGGAAATATGTGATTTATTATTTTTGTAGATACAGAGTCATCTACACATTTTTGATGAATCCTGCAATTCTTCTCTCCGCATCTTTAGTCCTACATTGAATCACATTTCTTAATCATCATACCTTATCACGCCACTGCCGTAACCACGTAAGAGCGGTGTCATTAGAATCCTTAAGATATTCATCGGTACATGTAGGGCCTCGGGAACATTCATGGAGAATGTGGTCCATTGTTTGGGTGGGCTCACCACATTTCTTAATAAACTCCTGTTGTTTCAGATTCAACTTGTAAGATGGAGAAGTGAGGAGTAAGTACTAAGAGGTGATCTGCCTGACCAAGAAGAGGACTGCATAGTGAGCGGTAAGAAACTTATTTAAAGTCAATGTTGGAGCAAACCTCCTTATCCATCCATATAAATACCCGTTTTTTTTTTTTTGCAAGGTTGTAGACAGCAGAACCCAATCCAAGAAAACTCTACACAATAAGTCTACTTGTTTAACCACTCCACATAGTAAAGAATCAAATTAGAGAGGATAATTAAAATGAAAGAAAGTCTTTGGAATATACAGAGAGCACTGTGAGAGTACAATTTCAAGCAGGACTGCAAACAACATGCAAATTTAAAACACAAATTGACAGGAATTGAACAAAAGCTAAATTACTGCAAGATAAAAAGCTACTCGCTACACCATCATGACAGATAAAGCAAACCATAAAATGAAGCTGTCACAGATGAAGGAACCTAGCAGAAAAATCTGCATTCCCTATTTAGCTGATGCCTTGGCCCTGTCACAGCAATAATTTCATTAAGATTTAATTTCCAAACTATTGACAGAATTCAACATTAAAGTCTCCCCCACATAGAAACATTGGAATGTGATTTCCTTATTAGACAACCATCAACTTTGCATCATTTAAAACATTAGTACGAGACTGAAGCAAAATTATTTTTTGGGGAAATTCACAAGGGTATGGACCAGACGTTTTTTCAGTAGAGCCAATTATGTCGGTTATTATTTTTTAATTGTACAAAGTTAATAGCAGAAAAAAAAGGAACACAATGTTACATTAAAATTAGAGAGAATTATAAAAAAAATGGTATTTAGAAACAATACATTGCTTTCCACCTACAATCTTTAAAGTTTATGGCAAAGGTTGACAAAATAACAATTTACAAATTATACGGTATTAGAGTAAAAGGATATATTATTTTTAACAAAGCATACAGCTCATCATTCATATGTAATTTTAAATATATATTTAAAATGCTTACTTAAAGATGATAGACAACAATGTATTTTACATAGATTACTGTTACCATTTATCACTTGACTTTTTTTTTTTTTAAATAAAGGAAAGCCTTACACATTGTAGGCAAATGCAAATCCACAGCTGCTCTGTTAACAATATCTCTACAGATTATATGGCAGGAGAACTTGTGACAGAGCATAACATTTTCCTCAAAGAAATTGAAACTTGTAACACCAGCCTGGTGCCTAAAAAGTTCATCATGTAAAAGGTAAGGAGCACTTCATATGAGTTAATTTTCTAGTTACACTCAAATACTTTTAATCTTACAAAGGACATACTGTCTATAATAAATGCTCAAATTGTAAAGTGTTGAGCATTTCCAAAGTCACACAGATCTAGAAATGTACTTTAATGTAATGCCTGTTTTAACATATTTTAATAAACTGTAATGTATACCATATACACAACTGCAAAAATATTATTCATGCCATTATAATAGGTTTGCATATAAAGAATTCTAAAAGTAACATTTCAAAACACTTGTTTGTTATATCATATATTCTGTTGCAAATGAACACTAGTTACAGCAATACAAATTGTACTGTTGCATTTTTAATAAAAAAATCTCTCATACAGCTAATTATTGCTAAAATTGCGGAGTTTATGGTGAATACTACAGTATATTTTAATTACTGTGAATATTCAATGTATTTTTCTGCTGTAAGAGTTATGGTTTGCTTTGTTCAAACAACATATGATGGGGTCTTTCTTAGCAGATCATTTAGTAAATCTTTCAGATTCTTTTTGTTTACATTTTCATTTGCTAATCTTTCCATTTCATTCAGTTTCACATTTTTCCAGTTTCAGGAATATTTGAATTCAGAATGATGGCATTTAATTTTTAAATGCACTACTTTTGCTTTAAATTGACCATACAGTACAGCACAGCTAACATGAATTTATTTGTACACTTAAAAATCGAAGATCATTTCCAAATGGAAGACTATGTGTGGCGTGACAACAAAGAAGAATGCCATTCTAGCAATATGAATTGTGAGTTTTGAGCAAAGGTTTTGATCGGTTCCAACAACTGAGAAAGATTTTCTCTTTATAAGTGAAAATATCCTCCTTTAGTTTGCTGTTTCAAATATGTTTATTTCTTTATCTATATAATTTAACTGGGCAACAGCCAAGATTACAATTTCTATGGATTTTGAAAACTTTGGGATTTTTTTTTTCAAAGTCTTCAGCTGGAACACAGATTGGAATTTTACAATTATTATACATCCACATTATACTGATCAACTCCTTAATTTGTCGAATATTTGTTAAATATTTATAAACTTCTCCAGTCTCACAACTGTATAAAATCAATTTCAAGTAGAAGGTTAGTTTTTTCTTCCTCTTTGTTAGATCATTATTTTTTCCAAATTTGCTTACTGAGTTAGTCAGAAGAGACTATCAGAGCAGCATCAGATTTAGGGCAGCACCTAATCCTGAATGGGCAAATACATTCACACTCACTTAAGAGTCTTGTCTTATCAAAAATTACAGATACTGCAAAAAAAAAAAAAAAAATGTGACAAGCTGAAGTACCCACGCAAATCCTTTTTCAGGGTTTAAAGCAAGAACACTGATAAGGCTACAATGTTGTCTCCTCTAGTCTGCATTATAATTCTGCAAACTGATATTTATTATACTCTGTAACATTCTTTTGTTCAACATTTTGGAAAATACATCCAGACAGAAACTAGACAGATGAAGAGCTTATTTAAGTTTAATAACGGTCAATAAATCTGGCATACAATCTTACGTAAAAACCTGGATAATCTTTGCCACTATCTGACAAAGTTTTACCTTTAGTAGTTAGGCGCCGCCGTGAGTGGCAGCCTTTTCAGCAGCTCTGTGTATGACTATATCTTTCTTTATCTCTGTCTTTCTGATCATTTCTACCACTTTCTTTTATGTGGACTAATTTTCCTGGACACTTCTTACTACTTGGACATGGAAATTTATACACCGAGACTCGTCTATTCAGGTAATCAACTTCTAGCGCTGAGAACAAAGGCCCGTGCCGGTGTGGTTCCCTATTTACCTGATGAGGTAAGAAGGCGGTATCGTGGCAGCAGAGCTGGCGGTAAGCGGCTACCAAGGAAGTGATGATACAAGCCTTCGTTGCCTTCTGTGATCCTGGGAAATGAGAACTCACTACCAAGTAAGATTGACGAACTGGCTGCGCTGGTTAAAAATGTCAGGACCTACAGAGAATGCAGCTTGTTGTGTTTTTGTGAAACGTGGCTAACAACTAGCATCCCAGATGCTAATGTGGAGCTACCCAGGTTTAGCACAGTTAGAGCGGACAGAAATGCAAATACCTGCGGGAAGTGGAAAGGAGGAGGACTCGCTCTCTATGTGAACACAAGGTGGTGCAACCCTGGACATGTAAACGTCTAAATCTCCACTTGCTGCAGAGACATTAAACTGTTGGCCGTAAGTCTGCATCCCTACTACTTTCCCAGAGAGTTTGGACACGTCATTGTTTTTATTGTTTACAAGAGGCACTTGTGTTAATCTCTGGAGATTTTAACCATGTGACGCTGGACAAAGCATTACCTGCCTTTTCCCAGTATGTGTAATGTAACACCCGGGGAAATAGAACTATTGACCTACTGTATGCAAACGTTAAAGATGCATACAGCGCCACCCCGCTGCCTGCGCTTGGGAAAGCAGATCAAAACCCGGTCCTGCTTCAGCCTCACTACAAACCATGAGTGAGGAAGCTACCTACAACCACACGCTCATTCAGGAAGTGGTCCCCTGAGGCAGAGCAGGCTCTGAGAGACTGCCTTGGAACTACAGACTGGGATATCCTACAGGGGTCACATAATGAGAACATTGAGGAGGTTGCTGACCGCACTACTTACTACATCAACTTCTGTATGGACATTGTAGTTCCAGTAAGAACAGTACGCCACTATGCTAACAACAAGCCATGGATTACAATTGACATCAAGAGCCTTTTGAACCAGAAGAAAAATGCTTTTAAATGTATATATGAGCATGAGCTCAAGCATGTACAGAAGGAACTCAGAGTCCAGCCCAGGGCACGAAAGAGCAGTACAGGAAAAAACTGGACTAAAAGTTGCAGAATAACAGCATGAAGGAAGTGTGGGATGGGATGAAGATCATCACTGGCTGCAGCTTGAAACGGGGTGCCACCATCAAAAGAGACGTGGAAGAGAGCAAACCTGATGAACTTCTAGGTTAGACCAGGTTTGACCACCCTAACCCACTCTCACCTCAGAGTACTGCATCCTCCACCCATCCTTCTGCTGATATCAGCATAGGAGAGAGTTTCCCCCCACCCACAATTACAGCAGTCTAGGTAAGCAGAGAGCTGAGGAGACTTTGTGCCAGCAAAGCAGTAGTTCCACCACGACCGTTGAAGGCCTGTGCGTTGGAGCTGGGAGTCCTCTACAGAGCATCTTCAACCTGAGCCTGGAAAAGGGGAGAGTCCGGAGGCTTTGCATCACCCCAGTCCCAAAGGTATCACGTACTGGTGAGCTGAATGACTTCAGGCCTGTCGCCCTGGCGTCACATGTGAAGACGACCATGGAGCGACTGCTGCTTCACCACCTGAGGCCACAGGTCCGCCACGCCCTCGACCCTCTGCAGTTCGCATACCAGGAAAAAGTGGAAGCGGAGGATGCCATCATCTATATGCTACACCGATCCCTCTCCTACTTGGACAGAGGCAGTGGTGCTGTAAGAATTATGTTTCTGGACTCTAGTGCCTTCAACACCATTCAACCTCTGCTACTTAGTGACAAGCTGACAGAGATGGGAGTAGGTTCATACCTGGTGGCATGGATTGTGGACTCTCTTACAGACAGACCTCAATATGTGCACCTTGGGAACTGCAGGTCTGACATTGTGGTCAGCAGCACAGGAGCGCCGCAGGGGACTGTGCTGTCTCCGGGCCTGTTCAGCATATATACATTGGACTTTCAATACAACTCTGACTCCTGCCACATGCAAAAGTTCGCTGACAACACTGCTATCGTGGGCTGCATCAGGAGTGGGCAGGAGGAGGAGTACAGAAACCTAATTAAGCACTTTGTTAAATCGTGCAACTCAAGGCGCCTACAACTGAACACCAGCAAAACCAAGGAGCTGGTGGTGGATTTTAGGAGTCCCCGGCCCCTCATGGACACCGTGATCATCAGCGGTGACTGTGGGCAGAGGGTGCAGACCTATAAATACCTGGGAGTGCAGCTGGATTATAAATTGGACTGGACTGCCAATACTGATGCTCTGTGCAAGACAGGACAGAACTGACTATACTTCCTTAGAAGGCTGGCGTCCTTCAACATCTGGAATAAGATGCTGCAGATGTTCTATCAGACGGTTGTGGCGAGCGCCTCCTTCTACGCGGTGGTGTGCTGGGGAGGCAGCATAAAGAAGAGGGACGCCTCATTCCTGGACAAACTGGTGAGAAAGGCAGGCTCTATTGAAGGCACGGAGCTGAACAATTTGATAACTGTGGCGGTGCGACAGGCGCTGAGCAGGCTCCTGTCAATCATGGAGAATCCACTGCATCCACTGAACAGGATCATCTCCAGACAGAGGAGCAGCTTCAGCGAGAGACTGCTGTCACCGTCCTGCTCCAATGACAGACTGAGGAGATCATTCCTCCCCCACACTACTGCGACTTTTCAATTCCACCCGAGGGGGTAAACGTTAACATTATACAATGATATTGTCTGTTATACCTGCATTTTTTAACTTGCACTGCATTTTTAGCACTATTTAATTAATATTGTTTTTATCAGTATGCTGCTGCTGGAGTATGTGAATTTCCCCGTGGGATTAATAAAGCATCTATCTTGTAAGTACGATTGTGTCTTTGGGGTTCTCAAGGCTCCTTCAGAAAATTTTACATACAATGGGCAATAATTGAAGAAAATGATAGATAAACGGTAATATACTAAATAGACAGTGATAAACGAAACAGTGACTAGATTCCACTCAAAAAGAAAACTGAAAACTTTAGCACATTCTTCAACTGACTTCTCATTCAAGAACAGTACTGCATTGAACACACCATTGCTTCTTCCGCAACTATGTACTGCAAATATCAAATTAAGAAAACTGGGGAGGTGATTGTTTATTTTCATGCATCACTGGAACATGCTATAATGTTTTATTTTCTCTTAATTGAGTTATGCACTATTATGTTTTTTTCTGTTTTAATACAATAAAATAAAATAAGACAGTGAAAGAACAATTTAAGATGTAACAGACCTTTTCAAAGAAGTCTGTCCAAAGTAAACAGAAAAAAAAATATTACTTATGCATGAATGGACTAAGCAGTCTCTTCAGAAAAGAAATAAGTGTAATGGAGGGCTGCCAAAATGTCATAAAATGCCAAGATTAATACGGCTTTCAAGTGTAAAGAGGATGGCAGTATGGAGGCTCACTGAAGGCTCTGGAAACACAAAGAACTGACAGATTCACCCCGATGTTATAGCCAGCTCAGTACAGAGAAGGTACTGTTTCCACAATTAAGTGTTCTGGCTTACTGGTGGAAGAAAGGTGCCAGGGGAGACAGAGAGATGGGGAACTTAGGGGGGGCTTGTTGTGGAACAACAACAAATTAATAAAAATCCACCCCACATCACATATTTTGCACCTTTGTAACTGCCTGTGGTCATCCATGAATCCACGAAATCTAGATTAGAAAGGCTCTCAGAAGCAGGTCCTTCTGTGCTGTGAGCAATAACAACTTGTATGCTCGAGCACACAGCGACCACCTGTAAGCACTACAAGCTGAGCGCTTCCTGGTGATGTCAGTTGAGTTCTTTCTCACACTCAGCTACCACTGCACCATCAACAACAATGTATCTTGTATACCCCAAAATCTCACAAGGAATGCCACAATGGACTTTAACATGATCTTTCTTTTGACAGCACCCTAGCCTTCATACCATACATACAGACAGACATAGGCACCCCTGAAGAAATGTCATCGGGAAGGCAGCATATGTTGCTCCAAAATCTGTATATACTTTATGGTATTAATGGTGCCTTCACAGAAGTGCAAGGTACCCTCACCCAGGGTACTGACCTAATTCCAACAGAGACACTGGCTTCTGGATTTGTAGCTGCTAGTGGTCTGAATTGTCCTTTTCTTCTTGGGATCAGAGATCTCAAAGTGAATATATTCCAAGAAAAAACCTGAAATATTAATTTGCACCACCACATTGCAAGTTTACAATGTGTGATGGGCCATCCTAAATGTTGCCGAGCCTAGAGCAGTCCGTACAGCTGTAAATGGCATTTATGGATGTAACTACATATTGCGATACTTGATAAAGTTTTTTGCCAAAGTACTTCTGAGCTCATGTGCTTACTGTACATCACTTATTGATATTGATGAACGGCGATTCTTAACGCAGTGCTGTCTGAGGGATCGGAGACCACCGACAGTCAACCTAGGCTTGCAATGGAGATTTGCCGGATTCCTTGAATCTTTTAATTATTTAATGCATTGTTGAGGGTTTAAGATAAACAAAATCCCTTCTGATCTGTCTTTGAGAACAAATGTTTACATTTTCAAATGATTCTTTCATACATTTTTGGGAAAATTGGCAATCCTCAACCAGTCTTTGATCCTTAAGGACTAAGCCTTTCCATTAATACCAAAGCATACAATCACTGGTTGAAAATGATCTATTTCAACTCATATTCTTTTCTTTTTCTAACTCTTTTTTTATTACCGTATATACTTGCATATAAGTTGGGCCTTGAAACCCGAAAAATCGATCATAAAATCAGACCCTGACTTATACGCCTGTTCAAAAATGCGACACTTTATTTGAAAGCTAAATATTTTTTCCAAAAAACTCACACATAAATCAAGACTGTTGTTGGCACCTGTTTGGCAACCCTGGCAGCAGTGGCTGTGCAGGGGCAGCTCGATGGCCAGCAGGAATGAATAGCGGGCCGGCTAACTCTTTATCTTTGCACAGCAGGTGGGTGATGGTGGCAATCGCGGTGTGAAGCAATATGGTTTGTACTTCTTGTTATCATAAGTGATGGTCCTCCTAGGCGAACGCTGCTGTAGCGGTATTAGCAACACGAACATGTTTAGCACCACAATCAGCTGGGGACTGATTGGCTGATACTGGTACCTCATTTTCGTTTTTGATATCCATCTCCAGATCACTTGCATCAAACTCAAAGTCTGAAAAGTCAGAGTCCGATTCAGCAATAATATGTAAAATGTCCATGGAGTATTTTGCTTTGCACATTTGCTTTAGTCTCACCATTTTAGAGACTGTTTGCTCTTCATTACTCATGCATGCCCAGGGAATCAAGGTCAAATCAACAAAGCCATGTAACTTTCCTTCAACCAAAGAGAGTCGATCTAAAATGTAAGGGCATGTTTTGGCGCAATTTACAGCCCATTATTGTCTTAAACCCCTGAATTTTGACAAAAGTCAACATCAGCCTTGAAAGAGTTCGATTTATGTTTTTTTTTTGTACATCTTGCTTCCTCAAATCTCGCACCAGTTTCTCAGACACATTGAATTTTGTTGCAGCAGCACAGTTACCAATTTCTTTTGCTACTTCAACGACGTTTAATTTAAAAACAACTTCATATTTTCTTCTGATTGAATGCTCCATCGTACATAAGGGATGCTCTTACGATAAAGGTGTATGAGGGTGTGAGATACAAAAAACACATATCAGTGCAAACGTTGCTTTGGAATAGTTTGGGTATTCGTGTGTGGCCAGGTAGGCACCATGGTTACTCTCTCAGGTGGGAATTAGCATATCATAATCTCTTGGACCAATAGCGTGAGTTTTCATAGATTTATACCACCGACATTATAAAATACCAGAAATTATACAATAGAATCAAGTCCCGCGGAAGAACTTAACTGCAAGTATATACAGTAACTCTAAATTGCCCCCATCTTAACTTTTGTTAGAATGTGTTGCAGGCCCTCGATACTAAAGAATGGGTGTTAATTTAAAAAGAGAGAAAGTCAATCAAGTTAAACATTACATATCTTGTTTTATATTGCTTGTGATGAGTTAACAAGTCAAAGTGAATTTTGAAATGACTACTTTCTGTATTTATTTGCATTTTTCATACTGCCCCTACTTTTTCCAAATAGGGGTTGTAGTAGAACATCATTTCATCTATTAACTAACAAGTTTCTACTTTGAGTGACACTTTTTTTACAATGACTATACAGTATAATTGCAGCTAAAAATAAGCATTAACCTTTCAACTTACAAGAAAAATACTTGTTTTTGCTTTTCAGCTATAAACAACAGACGGAAGTACATCAAATGGCTTTTCCTGAAGATCTTGATGTTTTATCAATCAGTGTCTTGGAAGAGGATTCCTTGAGTTCCGTGTTCATTATTCAAGTAAAATGTCAAAATCCCTTTCTGCTCCAATACTGGAAAACAAGAACTTTCTTTGACAACGGTCAAGTGCAGCAGATTGACACTATATTCTCAGCCTCAACAGCCAGTTTACATTTTGTACTGAGAGTGTCAGATCGCTTAATGACAATGTCAAACAGTGATTACTGGAGCCCTTTTGTAATTAGCATTGTGCTTGATGCTTTAAAATTTAACTACAGACTGCCACCAGAATTAGAACTGAATGGAAACATCATACAAATAATGAAAAATAGCACTTTGTTAATGATTAAAAGAAGCAATTAAAGTCCAAACAATGGCTGCAGAAGGGCATAATTATGTACACTGAATGGAAAATCTCTGCCTCCACTTATTACACTATTATTATTCTGTTAGGCTACCTTAAAGCTCATTTGCTGAAAGGAAGAACTTAAATTTTTAAGATTTTTATCCACTTCACAGGGAGAGTTACTATGATGAAGAGGGCAAAGAAACATTGTGCTAGGAGGCTAGACATCTCTACTAATAGGACCAGACCTCAACAATTTGCAGTAACCATGCTGGATTAGAACCGCTTCTGGGCAAGGTCAAAGACACAAAACTATCACAGAAATTTCAGTCCGAGGGTCTGTACTGTAATGATCAAATCCGATTGGCACGAACTGGAGAAAGAAAAAAATGATTTGCTGTTTACCAATCCTCTTTGCCAAGCATACCAACATGAGTCGAGTCGATACAGACCCAAATACCAAATCTGGCAGGTGATAATTTCCCCATTGATTTGATGGATGCTCATATCACATAAATCACAGAGGAATTTATCAAAAGCTTTGGAAAAAATATTTGACAATACTGTTAAGTCAAGAATCAGAATTTTGGTTAGCAGCCTTGGCTAGATGTGGTTTTAAAGCAGGGATTCACCAACATGGCATCCTCCTTTGAAGCCTTTACAATTTCTTACCCATTAAAAATTAAATAAAAAAAAAATGTTTTTATAAAGTAAAACAATTTTATTTACTTTAGTTATAAATATACTAAAAAGCAAAAAATAAATTATTTAACCACAATTGATTATATGTGTCTAAATAAAATTGTGGGGCACACATAAATTAATTGATTCAAACAATTTTTTAAACTTGTTTAGCATAGTGAGGGAATTACAATGTTGTCGTTTTTTTATATTTTATGATGAAAGTAGCTATTCTATTAATTGACTGAATTAATTTATGTACACCCCACGACTTTAATTAGTCACATATAACCATGAAAATTGTGGTGGAAAATTAATTCTTTGCTTTTTAGTGCATTTATAAGTAAATACAATCATTTCACTTAAAAAAAAAAAAATTATATATTTTATTTTTTACTTTTTAGTTTGAGTATTTTGCAAATGATTTTTCTTCAATCATTTTTCATGAATAGGAAGCTTCTTTAACAGTATTACATAATATATCCTATTTGCAGAATTATTTTAATGCTAAAAAGAATTATATTTTGGTCCCTATTTTTTGTTCAAGCTCTTATGGGAGTAGCACTCGGTCACTGCGGAAACAAAATATCCAAGATAGAAGGGCAAGCTTAAGCCAATACTTCCACATGGAGATCATCAAGGCTACTCCCTCGCAAGAGTAAACAAGTCGTCACACATATTTAAATACTCCACTCACTGGAAGAGACAAGTGGGGGCAATCCGATGCATCTCTCACTTGCATGCTCCGATATCTCACTATATTCTCGCTCTGTCATTGCTGTGTGTGTGTGTTAATGGGAATCACATTACCATTGATTATGGAGAAACTTGTTACGTAATTGCATCCGTTTTGATGGATTAATGTATTGTCGATACTGAACACATATGCAAAAATCTGCTTTGCCAAAAGTGGGTTTAAAATCAGTTGCAAGATTTAATCCAGGCAAACAGACAGAGGAGTCAATTTAAATAAAACCGTTTAAAAATGTAAACAAGAAGCCACAATTTTCCATGCATGTAGACCACGTCATAAAAAAGGCAAACACAAACAAGCAAAAGTCACTATAATCCAGATGCCTGATAATAGCACTAAGCTGTAGTCATGTTACCACTATAGTTACCTGGCAGTGCTTTGTAGTGAGTATTGATCATTAAACGGTACCTCAATTTTTCCAATACTGAAATGTTTTTGTTTGCAAAAGCCATTATTGACAAATAATAAAAAATACAGTGTAAAAAAGGAAGCAAGAGACAAAAAAGGTTAATAAATTACTCCTAAAGGCCATAGTTAGAAATCTATCAGCAAGACCATAAAGAATGTTTCACTGCAAGTGATCAGTTGATAAGGGTTTCTTCAGGTTTCAATGGCTACAGCACTGCAAAATCTGTCACAGATTATATTTTAATCATGAACTTTCACTGTTAAGTTTCTAATATTATTTTAGTAGTTCGGCTAGTGTTTTCTTAAGGTATATTTACCAAAAAAATCTAAAACACACCTCAAAACAAACTTCTATGTATAAACGTTTCATTTTACTTTTCTACAGAGCCAACAAAATGTAAATACCAAATCATATTTAATGATCTTACTGCATGCCCTCAGACTGTACACAATAAGACTAACATGTTTAAAATACTGCGGTGGGTTGGCACCCTGCCCAGGATTGGTTCGTGCCCTGTGTTGGCTGGGATTGGCTCCAGCAGACCCCCGTGACCCTGTGTTCGGATTCAGCGGGTTGGACAATGGATGGATGGATGTTTAAAATATCATAGTTATGCTATAATGTTTTTATATAAACGACCTGAGATGTAAAGTGGGACAACACCTGAGCTGAAATGTTAAAAGTACAAACCTGATGAATGAAACTGAAGAGTTAGTTTAATGAAAACACTGTTAAAATGATAATCTGCTGCAAAAACCACAAGTTCCAACAAGAATTACACTTGATACATTTCAGAAGAATTGAGCATCACTCTTTCATCTAAACAGTGAAACTAGCATTTTTAGCAAATTTTATATAACCAAATAAGGCAAAAAAACTTTTGTGAAGGCTAATGGTTACATATATAAAAAAACCTCATCACTGATCCTACAAAGCCTATTGGGACTTTAACAGAAGCACAGACAAACATGCTACTTAAAACACTGCACAGAATTATAGCCCAAACAACACAAACTACGCTTTTTGCAATTTCGAGATGTGAAAGTCAAGTAACATACCATCATAGACAAAATATGTCCCATCCTTTAAGACAACCACAGCAGGCAACTCTTGCAATGTGATGTACTGCAATCAGAAGGGCTGCATTAGGATCTGTCCAATATTTATTACACAAGCAAAAATATAAGGCAGCACAATTTTCTTAAGGTATACTAAATGGTCTGTATCCACAACAGATAAAATTAAACAAATGTATGACAATGGCTACAAGGTAACAAAAAGCAAGAATTTAATAAACAATAATAAAAACAAGATTGTAGGACAGTCCACTGAAGCCAATCTATTCTTTGAAGGAGATCACATGGTAAAGAATGTTCATTTTAGCAAAAAATTGTAATTGATCAGAAAAAAATCAACAATTCTTAACAAACGTACCTCAGGCATAACTTCCTCAACGGCAGAAAAGAAATATGTATAGACAATCAGCTCTGATGCCACTTCAATGTACTTCTCCTACAAAAGCAGCAATATATTTATAAAACAATAAAATAAAAAATGTGAAAAATAAAAATCTCTCTGTATATAACAAACACCAGATAACCTTTTTGCATTAACAGACTGCACTGAATTAGGTACTTCTGAATGTGTGAAGTTTAATTATTAATGCATCTTCCATGCTCGAGATAAAAGTGTAAATATGCATCCGTTACCAAACTAATTTTAATTAGCTATTAATAGCATGCCTGCTGTAACAATTAAGAGCCATATGTGCGTTTAAAACATATAAATAAATTAAATATCCAAACCTTCAAAGGTGATTCTCCACCGATGTACACGAAAAGCACATTATGTCTCTTTTGCACATGTTCAAACATCTGTTGACTAGGAAGAGTGCGAACAAGAGGTCTACAAAAAAAAATAAAAAAATTTAATCAACATCATTATTAAAATGCATTGTTACATTAAATTTTCACAGTATAAATAACTAGAAGCTTCTTGATTACACATCATTCATTAGTATTCTCCAAAACTACTATTTGAAAATGCAGAGGAATTAGCTGGTTTACCATAAAATTATTCATTCTTCACTGTGAAAGTATATTTACTGCATGGCGTTTTACAAGTTTCTCCACAGAGCTAACAAGATCGTATCAGAAAAGAAACGCTGATAAATGTACAAAAAAAAAAAAGCCCAAATAAATAAAAAGACGCTAAGTTTGCTCACACCAAAGTTTGACCCTTTTCTACAACCATTTCAATCTGTATTTTCACTATTGTGTGCGTGTGACAGATGTCCCAGGAACCAGTGCTTTGGTACCAAGTTGATAAAAGATCCGAAAACGTAATGGTACCACCCCTTTTGAGAGTATTAGTACAACCAAATAAAAGTCAGTACTGCAAGTAGACAAATTACTGCGAATGGCAGAATAACAACATGAGAAAAACACAAGACTAAAGATAGCTATTTATTCAGCAGAGCTGAGGTTGATGCTAAAACACAGCATCAACACATGTCAAAAAGAAAAGCATTTCTGGATATTCGTTGTGTTTAAGGTGGAAGAATCCCAGCGTATTATTGAAGGAATCAAGCTTATTATTTCTCTCTATTATAATAAAAAAATCTTGGGAAGAGAGACGAGACGAGACTTTCTCAGAGAGACACTTTCACTTTCCGCGAGACAAGATTTTGTGCCAAGAGATTTAACCACTCCTGGGGCCGGAAATAAAAGAAAGAGTAGATGACAAAGTAGAACGTCGTAAAAAATTCAAAAATGCTGGCGCGATACACATGTAGAGCAGGTTAGAGATAATGGAAGTACGAAAACTCAAGAGTCTCAAAAAATTATACTTAAGATCGCATTAGCACAAACAAACAGAAATTACTTGGTGAAATAACAGAACAGCGAAAAGAGATTGAATATATTGCTTGGATTTAAACTTTAAGTCAGAGACTTGTAGATCATCTAATTTGTGCTGCCATCAGGGAAAAGTAGTGCGTTTTCCAAAAGAGGCATATCCGCGAGAATTAAAAGATTTGTTGTTTAGTGAAAGTTAAATGCATCATGCATTATGCAAAGAGATTTGGAAAAGTCCTGACAACATCTAAAACATTTACAACCACACACACGGGTCTATCATTTCTCATCTGTGTGAATGCTATTGTCAGACACAGTTTGTGTAGAGAGAAAGAAATGATATTCACTCACGGGCAGTTACACGTTGCGTTGTCACGATGTAATTCCAAACACAGAATTAAAATTCAATACGATATTGATGAAAAGGTAAAAGCAAAAAGAGATTGAATACATGGACATAGGTGATGTCAGAAGTATGTAGATATTGTTTGGCTTTAAACTTTAAGTCGGAGACTTGTAGACCGTCTAATTCATGTTGCCATCAGGGAAAAGTAGTGTTTCTTCCCAATGAAGAGGACTATCCATAAGAAGTTGCTAGCATGTAGTGCAGGCAGGGGGGTTTGGCAAGAGAAACCCACTAGTATTAAAAAAAGGGCCAAAGCACACAAACACAGGCTTTCATTATTGACACATTTACCCCTTTACGGAGTTAGTTTCTGCATATGCTTTGAGTGCTATGATGTAAGCGATCAGATGTATGTTTTAATCTTTCAGCTTGCTTTATCACAAAGTAGTAAGAGGCGACAACATGGTGGTGAGATGAACAGCTCTTTAATATTGTGTCGTTCTGTCCCAAAAAAAGGGTGAGAGATTTTGTATTCACACTCTCTGATTGCATCAAGCACATCAGCAGATTTCTGTTTACGCATCCATCTGTTTTCTAACTGGCTTATACAGTTCATGGTCGTGGAGGACTGTGGACACTGTCAGGGCTAATAATTGTAGCAGAGAAACATGAGTCAAGTTTCGGACAAAAAAGCTATTTGGTGGGTCTACAACTGGTGATCAAATGCGCTGCTCCATGTGTTAATGCCAAAATAAAATGTACTTAATGCTTCAAAGCAGAAAGTACTGTGAATCAACCCATCAGCAGGACAGGCAAAATGGCTTATTTCATTGCTAAATATGCTAAATTTGTGTCATGTGTTAGGTTTTTGAGGCCAAAATAATGTTGTGTGTATATCTCTAAAATGTGATGAATGTAGTGAAAGCACATATGACATTTATTTAAAAGGTATGTTCGTGAATGTAATACATGCAATGAGTCACACTGCAGGTCCAGTTAATATTCATTAATATTCATTTGTGCATAGGCTAAGCAATAGCAAAGCATTATTAGTCATAAGTTACTTTGAAAACAACACAACAAAGGGTGTTTCACTGTAGTTTTGAAATGATGGATTATTGCAAAATAAAATCAAAGTTTGATTTCACACAGGAAATAAAAGTTTGGACAAATGTTTAAAAAAGAGAGGGAAAAACAGATGCATCAAATTAAATATCTTGACATTTGAAGACTCAATCAATTTGACATGTTTCTTTATTATTACTCTACGTTTTTTCAGCCACCTAATGATGCAAATATAAATCTTCCAATAATTGTTACAGATCTAACATAAATCTGACAAGCCAAAATTTAAAAGAATGTTAGAAAAACTGCTTTGAAAGTTTGTTTAAATTACATATCCTGAATTATCTTGGAATGCACCGATTCAACAGTAACAATATCATCACATTCGAATTTTTATTTTTAGTATTGATTTTAACTTTAAGTATTTTTTATTTTCTGGAGAGAACACATCAAAGAATAAATATAGAATGTGCGCCTGGTAAGTTAAATCAGATTATGATATCATCCTTTATAAACCCTATACTGAAGATTAAAGAATTCCTCCCATTGATTGTTAAGCTGGGCGAGTCTCCATGTCTACCACACATTAAAATTCAGGTCCTGCATTGTATTTTGATATTTAATACTAGTTTATTTGTATGATAGCTGGCTAACATTTTACACTTGTAAGCCTGTTAAGTTTGTTAGCCTTGCATCTTCTTGATAAATATCTTATGAACATTTAATACACTTGAAGCTTTGTTAAAGAGTTGTACTGTGTTTATTATTTTGTGGATGTCGTATAGTATATGTTTTGGTAGGAAACGAGTACAGGTAGTCAGCGACTTACGACCACGATCTGTTCTGACGAACTTGACGCAAGTCGATCTGAACGCAAGATGGACCAGTATATGTATTCAAACCTGTCCTTACGTATAGTATAGTACTGTACAATAAGTCTCTTAACTCATATTACTTGTTTTATATCCCTTTTTTGTCATCATTCTTAGCACATTGTGTACATTTTTATATCAATTTCTTGTAAATTATTTTGCTTCATTATTACTGATGTTCACATGGGTGCCAAACCTTTAACAGCTTCATGAATCCTTTCTTTGTCTGTGTTATGTTACATCATCGGTGTGAGTCTCACTCCCAGTGTTCATTGTGTTAACTGTGAGAGGAGGAGGTGTACTGGCAGAGTTTGAGTACTCTTATGTTTTCTGTTTTAACACTTCAGCCTGTTAATAATAAATATTAACAGATAAAAGAGTTCAGTGTGGTTTCATTATGCCTTTGTGGCAGTTTGTATGACACAGCACAGTGGGTCACAACACAGAAGCTTCGGAGGTTAATCAGATTTAAAGCCAAAGCAAAGCAGTACAGCACAAGGTACAACTTAAAGTCACATGCGATCGCATTTGCTTTCATTCCTCCCTCATACTGCTTGATCACCTTCATTTGTGTCGAGATAAATTGTCTTTTTTCCTGTAATTGTAAGACAAATGTAACTGAACGTAGTCGAAACTCCTGCAGGTAATAAATTGGGAACGAGACAAATGAGTCAAAGCATATGGAGCTGGCATGGCGGAAACTTTTGTTTGCCCGTGAGACATGGTAGCAGTTGTATGTCGAACGGAAGACAGACGTATAGGTCGTAAGTCGACGAGTACTTATACTGCATTATTTAGAATTACACCTTAAAAATTACGAAGCTATAGCTGGTACACTGCAATAAAATAACACTTGTATAAATATAGTAGATTTTTAAGGAAAAAATGCATTGGCTAATCCACTAACATGAAATCGGTATTGGCCTTAAAGAAACCTCATCAGAGAAAACCTAATAAACATCTAAGTAACTATGTCATTTCTAGAAGGGATATACAGTACATGCTACAGTTTATGTGCAAGTAATACAGAAAAGGCAATTAAACTAATAGCTATACAAAAAAGAACTGTAAAGTACAAAATTAAGACAAATGTCCAATATCTAGGAAAAGGGAACGAAAAGGAGCTTGAAAACTAATATAGGTGCTAAAATTCTTAAAACAGGTGAAACAGAACATTTATTAGAGACTCCATTAGATTTTCTACAGCTAAACAGTCAAAGTCATACTTCAGAACTCCCATGGTTCTTCTCCAAAAGCACTAAAAATGAGAACCAGGCTTATTATAATTTCACTGTGGCTTTGACACAGTAGATTAAAATGTACTCTAACAAAAAATGATTACCCAATATAAAAGTAAAAACCCATTGTTTTCTAATTATCTAAACAGTTATGCACAGCTAAAGGAGGAAGTCTACAAAAGATGCTATAATGCAGGGGTCTCCAACTCCAGTCCTGTAGAGCTACTGTGGCTGCTAGTTTTCATTCCAACTCTTTGCTTAATTAGTGACCAGTTTATGCTGCTAATTAACTATTTACCTTTATTTGAATTGACTTTTCTTGAGGCTCTGACTGCTGAATTGATTCTTTTTTGCTTAAATGGCAAAAAAACCAAAAAACAGATGACCAACTGAGTTGGGGCCTCAAACTCCAACCAACTTCACTTCATTCAGTTCCTTAATTTGAAGCCAATTCTCGTTGCTAATTAAACACGTTATTTAATTGCATGGCATTCATTCTGCCATGGCAGACATTTTCAAAACTGTTGATTCTCTTTTTTAAGAGCACTGTCAAAATGTTTTGTGGACCTGGGCAGATCGATATTACTGAGGCCTTCACCTTTCTTCATTTTCAGTTATTGTGTGATAGACGCAGGTTGTTGTTTATGTGTTGGTTCATTTTGTGTCTTAATATTGTTTGTTTGCTAATTAAGGAAAAAAGAAATAAGGGGCCCGAGTCCTAAATTGTGCATCAATTCAAATTAAGGCAAAGAGTTAATTAGCAGCAAAATCTGGTCTCTAAGAAATGGGTTAGAATAAAATCCTGCAGCCACAGTAGCTCTCCAGGACTGGAGTTGTAAACTCCTGTTATAATGCTATGGACGTAAAAGTAAAATATCAGCTAAAAAGAATTCAATGCCAACTATAGACAGAGGAAGAAGCTGGAACCATATTTTTCCACCAATAATTGTTTCTTTGTCTGGAGAAATCTACAAATAACTGGCTACAAATGATTACATAATTTGTTGTGTGAAGCTGCAATGGCCTCACACCCACTAATCCCTCTGCTTAATCAGATGAACAGTTTTAATGGCAGATTTGACAGGCAACCCTCTCCACCTGCTTTCTCTTAACTCTCAAATTCTTCCTTGACCCTTAGCATTACTTAATGTATGGGGTATGTATGTTTGCTTGTCCATAAAACAGGACTTTTATAAAGTAGGTCATTTAGGGCAATCCCACTACCTTCACAATAAGATAGCATGTTGATAAATTCGAGCTAACAGATAGTTTTAAAAAGGATTTGGTTCAATGCAGAGTTCCTGCCTGTTTCTAAGTATCCACTGGTGCCCCAAAAGCAAAACATTTCATACCCTAATGATAACGGACCAGTGCAATGGACTTCGACAATAATAAAAGCATCTGAATGTCTAATTCGTCAGCCTGGTTTTCACAGATTCTCTTCTTGGCCCAGTACATCTGGCAGCTTTAAAACTTTTCAAGTACTTCTGTCTGGATGCTATAATTACAACGCTTCTACATTAACAGGCCTCTCAATATAACCTTGGACTATGCCCTATGTCCCTGGACCTATGACTTTTTCAGAAAAAAAAGATATCACGGAAACTTGGCAAATATCACTTAGTAACTATGAACCTGAATAGGAGGTGCTCCGAGGGATGTGTTCGGTGTCTTCTCCTTGTATACCCGAGAACACCTTTGTTAACCTATCTGCAAAACTGCTTACATTTGCCAATGATACCACATTGATTTGTCTGACCACAGAAAGGCAGTAGCTGAGACATCTGATGGTGATGGATCAGTTGGCCATCTGGTGTGCCTTCTACAATCTGGGCAGCTGAAATGCTCATTGATTTTAACAGGTACTTCTCCTACTGCATCCTTTAATAAATGGCGTTACCATCAGAACAGTAGACTCATTAAATTACCTGGCACCACAATTACTCACAGTCTGTATTGGGATTAAAACAATGTCTCTTAAGGAAAAAAAAAAAATCTTAGAAGTGTTTTTTTTCCCACTAGAAATTTAATAAGATTAATCTGTCATCAGTGTTAGTCAAGTTTTATGGAGCAGTCACTGAAAACAACCTCTTTTTCTTCATAGTGGTCTGGATTATCAGTGCACCTGCTCATTCTAGACATAAACTACAGCATATTGCTTATATAAGTGCATAGACTATAGACCTGAATCTGCACAGGCCTTACTTCTTTGGTCAGAAATCAATTAGGGAATACAAACTAATAATCTATCCAATGTAACGTGTTTACTTTTAATGATTTGTATGAGGCACAAGTATAATTTTCTACAATGTTCTAATGTTTTGTGTATTTGTTTACTATATTATCATGGACTACTGCTGAAAATAATATTGTGATGCTATACTGTATACAGAGAATTGTACTGGAAGTTTTAGATCTATGGTTGTAATAACAAGATGAATTTCTGGAAAATAGGTTGCCTAGCAATAAAGTTCAATTAAATTCAGTTCTAAAAGCATGACAGATTGAACAGGTAAAAAAAAGTGATGAAGTACAGTTTTTTAGGTGCTCTCCAACTCTTGTGCTTGGCATTAGTTCTTTTTGAAATATTTTACTGTAAAATGAGCAATGTCCAGTAGTATTACCATTTTAATCTATCTCGTCTTCAAAACTAATTCATTTCTTAAACATTTGTGATATTTTATATAAATTAAATTTGGTGGCTGCATTCCTGCATATTTCCAGTTTTTTGTTTTTTTGAAGAGTTTTCATTGACTAAAAAGGCTCCTGAAAGAGAGACCTTTTGTTTTCTTTGTATTTTTAAAAACTCTGTTCTCGTTTTCAACCACATCTATGCATTATGCAAAGTTTTATGTCAAAAGAGGTATCACTCTTCAGACAGAGAGGAAACAAAACCAACTTATAAGAAATATAAACATTCATCCATCCATGCATCCATTATCCAACCCGCTATAGCCTAACACAGGGTCACAGGGGTCTGCTGGAGTCAATCCCAGCCAACGCAGGGCACAAGGCAGCAAACAAGCCCCGGGCAGGACGCCAGCCCACCGCAATATAAACATTCAGGGAAAGCAAACATTTTTTTTTTTAAATAAATACAAAAAATAATCAGTCTTCATCCATTTCTTTTTCTTCTCCATTGATCTTTATCCACTTACTAAACTCAATTAATTTATTTTTACTAGCTTTAAGTTTTACTCCATTGGCCAAGCTCTCTTTCTCAGGGGTGGGGGTTGATTTGTTTTCAGTCCTATTTTATGTAAAAATTGATCTATTTGTATGGAATGATTACAGTAAAATAATTTTAAAAAATGCAGTAAATATTGTAAAAATACTGTAAATAAATGAACAAATACAAAAAATAAAAACAGCATCTCTGAATACACCAGAACATGGTTTCAAATGAAAACAGATAATAATCTAAGAATAAATGAAACTTATTCAGAAACCTTGAATTTTTTTTTAGTACTACCAACATTTTATGAAGCTACAAATTTAATCACATAACTACATACTTAATTACTTAATTAGATAACCACCCAGGCAACATTTAATCAAATCAATTTTTCAAGTTTCGTTCTTTATTCATGTGGCAAAAAGCATGTAGTCTAAAACTCCTGCTTGTGTAGGCTGTCATGATTCATATTCTCATTGTCAAGGACTGGTAAATGAGGTTATAGCAACTTCATTCTGTTCTGAAATTTCAAATAAATAAAAAATAAATAAATGTGTCCTTGCAGCTGTAAGAAAGCATATCAGAATTGGAATACTATATTCCCAAAAAAGAAACCAGACAAAAAAGTTAAAATGATTTCTTAGAATTATCTGAAAAAAATGTACATCTATCTTCTAAGAAAACAATTTAACGGGTATGTAATGTACTGTGTAATGTTGTGTGCAGGGCTGTGGAGTTGGAGTCAAGGATTCAGAGATAATTTTGGGTACCTGGAGTCAGGGTCGGCAAAAATGTACCAACTCTGACTTCTAATAAATTTAAATTGTAATAAAAAAATACAGAAAGTTCAAATGTTTCATTTCACAAACAATAGTTGTGTTACTACTAGTGTGAAGTTCAGCTGAGCTATTATACAACCTGACATTCACATATCGTAATCTGGATTATGGTACATTACAAAAAGTGTTTAATTTTATTTCAGATATAATTTGTTTAACAAGTTAATTTGAGTGTAAACAAGTGTAATGATGTAGGTGGAGGTGTGTGCTATGGCCTGATGTGTGTTCAGGGGTTCTTGTCTTTTTTTTAAACTGGCCAATAAGATAGAGGATCAGCTTCCTAGCCAGTAGTTCTGTGGTTAAATGATGTATATGTTGCCTTCCTTCAATCAACATGGAAAATAGATTAGCATATTAAATCCAGAGGAGTCGGATTCGGAGTCAGAGTTGAAGGATTTATCTACCGACTCCACAACCCTGGCTGTATGCACACTATTTTTTTTCTAAAATATGGTTCGTTACAACACTTTTTAAAGACTTTATTTACATTGTAAAGATTGATAGATTTTACCTTTAAAACTCTAATCATGAAGTCATGTAAGTTTTTGGTTTATATGATGTAAAATATACAGCTCTATAGACTCTTCTAGTAAAACAGTTTGTGATGATGTTACAAGGTATTCCATAAAACAATTACTTTAATATTGTCCATTAGCAACAGAATGATTTAGAAAATATGCACTTCAGCGTTCATTTATTGTTAAGTCCAAAACTGTAACTAATGTATGGTTAATTGCAAAATTTTAAAGCATTCCTATTATATTAGGTATCATTTAGTGACTATTTTGAAACAGATTTATTAACAGTAGAGAATCGGTTATAATTTGAGTGTTCATTATTTATACATAGTGCCCCCTATGTACAGTCGTACTAATTACTGGAATTCAATCACAATGAGCAAGTTCTTTTTTGAGACCTGTATGATGCACACAGGATTCAGAAACATGTAAAGCTGCACAAGTAATGAAAACAAATGAAATTGTTAGTGCGAAGTCTCAATTAATATCCATTTTATTAGGTAGGCAAAGGACAAACTAAATAACAAGGTAAAAAGTTTACAATGCAGAAGCAATAACTAGTCAGGTTGCAGAAATGATAGTTTTCAATAAATACAGGGAAAGCATAAATCATCCATACTGGTCAGAAAATGTGCCTCTCACATTTTCATACTGATTATACTGTAAAGTACTTAGAATTTTCACAATCTAAAATATCACTCAATTTTAGAAGCACTTGTAGGTTTGCTCATATCAAGAAATTGCCATAGATACACATTGATGGCTTTATTTCAAATCTGCATTGCTTACGTATACAACAAAATATGTGTCATCCAGTTCCTGAGAATTTATCTACTTGACAGTGAGGTTACTGCAATGCAAAATGAAGCTACACTGCTTCTGTAATGCAGTTACAAATTTTTACTGCATTGTTCAAACAATAAATTTTTAGAGATTGTTTTATTCTTGCATTCATTTCTTGCTGCGTATTTCAATATAATTCATAACACCACTTGAAATTAAATTCTAAGCAATGGTAAAAAAAAACAAACAAAAATCCAATTCTGTTATGCACTCTTTTAATCCTTTAAAACAGGCTAAGTGTACCACATAACTACTACACTTCAGTAAATCTCTCCTAAATGTTCACATTTATTTACAATGTAAGTTTCAGTTTGCTGTGATTAAATTTCTTCTCAAGGAACCACACAGTCTGACACACTACATTGCTCAGAGCCAGTCATTTGCAAATAGTGTTGTTGCTATGCCCAAAAATGCAAACTGTGACATACTAGCACCTCACTGTGGCTAAACTCTGTCAATGCGTCATTTTTGCTTTTCTAATTTAAGTCACAAGTATTGTTGCTTTTTTAAGTGACAATTATGAAAAACACGTAACGGAAGGCTAATCATAAATTCAATAGACCCTTTACTCTTAAATTTTAATATACAGCTTTCCTGTTATATAAATATATATAAACAAAATACTAAATATGAAGAGATGTATATTACAATTAAAATCAATACCTCCTTCCCTACCAACTAATCCTGGGTGAAAAAAATCTGTTGTACAAAACCAAATGACTTTTAAAACAAGGTGATCTTAATGAGGCACATGTAGCATAGAGGGATTTTAAACACAAATTAAAAGAGGTTACAGTTGAGTACATGGACGTAACTGAGTAGAAATCATCTACACATAATCAATCCGAGCCCTGCCTGGTTAGGTATTAAAACTTTGTCATTCCAGTCATTAAATAAAAGAAAAAAAAAAATTAAATAACTTTTTCTGAAGTTTAGATTATAACTAATGGGTTTAATGAATTCCCCTTAAGATTTACACGGTTTAATTTAACTAAGTAAAGATAATGCTTGAAGCAGAGGATTTCTGAAACAGCAGAGCTGTCTTTTGATCAAAGGGTAGCACAGAACATCCTCAGTAAATTTAAAACAGAGAAAAGTTACAAGCCAGAAATGTGATATATTTTGTGCATGACAGGCTCGGTCATATTTTTCTCTTACGTTTAGTTTGTCGTTAGAACATTAGAAAGTTTTAAAGCTGTAAAAAAAGACTGGTAATAAAATCACTTGAACAACTTATAATGAGAAAGCTGTCCGAGAAGACTCAGGGTTTATTAGATTCATTACAGACTGCATTTCCCTGTGCACTATTCCTTGTGACTGCCCTGCTTTGCTGATGAGATGGGAGTTGGGATCCCATGACTTCAAATTGGATAAATCATATTTGAGAATGGTATGCTCTACCATCTATCTACTAGTTACTTAATTAAAAAAAATATCCTTTAAAACACAAGACTTCAGCATGGATACAGGTAAGTAATTTACACTTGTACAGTTACCAGATAACATATTCAGAATGTACTTACTTACCCTGACACCCTATTAGCAAATTCAATTATGTCTTCTTTGGTTCTTGGACCCCTATAATTGTATGCTAGGTCTCCCTTTAACCTAAAATATTAAAGAGATATCTTTAATTCAGAATAATCACACAGATAATATTGTTATAATAACTAAGTATCTAAATACAAAAGATCAGACACATTTACTTATTTCTAATTCACAAAATAAATGCATTATTTTTTTAAAGATACTAAAAAGCTGAAGAGGAGATTTAAACAGAGTGCTGTACATTGTTTGAAACCAATATAACACAATCAAGAGACAAAATGTTTGTTGTATAAGGCTGTAGCGGTAAAATTCAAAGATCTCCTTACTCCTAGGTCGGCAGCAGAGATTTAACACTAGAATTACCAGAGCCAATGAAAAAACTTGTAAATCCGGCCCACCTTAAATCCCTTCGCACCACTCCGTCAGCGTCTTTTGTCTTCTAAATGTGTCAAAAAACCCAAGCAGCCTGCTATACCATCCACCCATCGCCTCAGAATGGGCAAAAAGTTCTCCCAGTTCCTGCCTTGATTGATTATCTGGGAGTGAGCCACCCAGAATTGTAAGGGGAAATAATTGGATGTGTGTTTTGTGTCTACAATAATCTGTGTAAACACATCGTTAAAACAGAAATGTTTTTCACGTTTTAGTAATAAATGACAAAATGTAGACATGAACTGTATAATGTGTGAAGGCTGATGGCCAAATATCAGATAAACACTTTCACAAAAGGTGCAAGTACAATTTGACAGCTTCCGTGGTGCAGCTGTTAGAACTCCCAAGTTATAATCCAGAGGTTGTGAGTTCAAAACCATCTCCCCCTCAAATTTACCGTTTTGAGTACTGAGCTGCTCTTATTGTTAGTATTATACAATAAAAACATACATTTAATTTGTGCCTGTAAATTTATAGTACTTGTAAAAGTTAGCTTTTTTTCACTTTTATTCTCTCAGTTACATTCACGATACAACAAACACCCCCTCCCCTCTGAAGCAGATACTTTTTATCTGAAACTGGGAATAACTGTAGATGTGAGTGGTGCTTTGGGAAAATGGAACTGGAAATTTTCTGATCTGGAGGGATTAAAGCTGACATACAAATGCTGGTGAATCTGCCTGCTTCGTATCTCACCGTCACTTGAAATTTTTTTTATTCAGTTTTATTGAGTGTTCCTGCTCACAATGAATTAGTATGCACCTTATGGTCTATGATGTCAAAGTCACACTGACAAAAAACAGAAACATAGGTATACATGATATTTGGAATTATACATTTTATGACCTGTACAGTACATTTTAGAAAACACTGCGGCACGAATGCAACATTATTTATATTCATTCACATACCATTTGGAGCTTGTAATCAGTGACCGCGTATCATATATACCTATGTCTCTGTTTTTGTCAGTGCGGCTTTGATGGGATTTAAGGTGGGCCAGATATACAAGTTTTTTCGTTGGCTCTGGTAATTCTAGTGTTAAATTTGTGTTGAAATGTCTTCCTAAATAATAATGTCTGAATTAATGTATTCAAACACGCCTTCAAAAATGCATGCTCAAAAGCACTGGTGTGAGAAAAGTGTGTTAATACAAGCTGGCAATTTTAGTGAAAAGGAAACCAACTGCAAAATTTGGCAACATCTATTGCCTACTGTGCACAAGGGATCCATAAATTCTAATTAATATTTAAATTTGTTCCAAAAATGTGTCACAAAAGTGTTACTATGACAAACATGAGTATCAGTGAAACAAAATTATGAAATGTAGAAGTCCTTTCAATCAGAATTACTTTGAACTCCATATAACATATAAACAATTAAGATTTTATATAAAACATAAAAGTGTGATTAGAAAATACCTGCCACCTTTGTAATACAGGATAACCCCAACATAGGCTTCTTTGCAATTTGCCTTCCAAAATGAACTTTTTCATTGTTTTGAACATGGCTTGTAAAAGCACACTCTTGCACTTAACTATCATTCATTGCAAGAGTGTGCATGGTTACAAGGCTGTTAGCACCAAGAACCTGAAATTGAGCTGGGCTTGGCACTGATATACTTTTAGGAACCCAACGCTAGTGAAATGCAGCACTTTTACAAACACAGCCGAGTTTTAACCTCTTTGACTAGTTCTGGCAGCCTTCACAGAGAACTGAACATTGACAAGTGAGACATGTATGAAAAACAACTTCAGAGTAATATCTTCCAGACATGTTGAGTAACAGCCAAGAAAGCTACTAATTTTCTTGGCTTGCCTTCTATTGTTACATTTTGCGCAGTGTACGGCTGGGCTTTAATTTTGTTAAATTCCATAAACCATGAAACTAAGGAAGCAGCATTAGGTCACCAGACATCCAGAAAATGTTCTTGTGAACTAGAATGGAATAAGAAGTGATTCATTTTATGATATTTTGGTAAAAATACAAGTGTTTGAGATGGATGGTTTCATGTGTGGATTATGGACGTTTTGGTATTGTTTTCTGTTGTCCAATGTTAAGTCTTTCCATGCTGCATAATATCATGAAATTAAAAATCTCTATTGGCCATCAGTACAAACTACAAGGTGTAAGTAATATTTAAAATACATCAATTTTGACAGTGCGATTAAACTGCACAGAGATATTTAAAAAAAAAAGGGACTTTATGCAGACAAGACAGCCAACTGTAACTAAAAGATGCACTAAAGGGTATTCTCTAATTTGTAAAATGTCTTTTGCATTTTCTATTATATATAGTATACTATATTTACTTTTTAATTAACACAACACAAATAGATAAAACAAACAAACCATTGATAAATCCCTTTATACAACTACAAGTGGTTAAAATTACATTTGAAACACACAGTAACACTTTCACTTATAGTATAGCCTGGAATTGTTTTATAGTGACAATCAAAATTTTGCTTACAATTTTATTGTTGGATAACCACGTACTCCAAATTCTGAGGCAATACCTAAACAAAAGAGAACGAAATTGTTGGTATGCATTTGCTATAAGAATATACAGCAATTACTGAAAAAGAAAATAATCCAACAGTAAAGGAAACAAGTGCTTTTTGTTGTTTAAATTTTTTTTTTTTAAATACACAAAAACATTACGATAAAGAATGACAGAAAATTTGTTCAATAAGTCTCCTTTCACTGTATTACAGCAGATTTTTCAGGGCAAAACATGAAATATGCTGTAGTAACACTAAGTAAGAGATTGTGAGAGAAAAAATAAGGGAAGTTTGCACTTCTTTCATTTGTGTGGAATAAAGAGTAGTTAATGCAATCTTAAGACCAAAAAAAATAGCTATGCCATTGAAAAATCTAAACATTGAATGGGTAATAATCAACACCACCAATGTATTTCTTCTATAGCCCAAATTCAGACGAGGAATGCCTCAATGGGCTTTCCCAGACACACAGAAACCTTATGTCCTCTATTAAAGTGTATTTTTATTATTAAACTATATAACAAGGGTGTTATCTGTTCATTTGTTAACAAAATTAAATTATGTATGCTCATTGTTCAGAGATCATATAAACACTGAAATAAGTAAAATTTCCTTTAACTACTTTTGTACTATGTACAAAAATATTAGTTTTTTGCAGAGTCCTACAACTCTTTGTGTATAGAAGTACTTCCTGACTTAATTTTAAATACATTTCTCCTTAGTTTCCACTGATGATGTTCAAAAGAACAAGATTCACAAGATGAAAAAATGTTGTTGGATCTACTTTATAAATGCCTTTGAGGATTTTAAATACCTGGATTAGATCCCCACTGAATCTTCTCTACTCGAGACTAAACAGGTTTAATTCTCCAAATCTGTCAGAGTAAGACATGTCCTTGAGTCTTGGGATACACTCGGTTGCTCTCGTCTGCACAGCTTTTAGTGCTGCTATGTCTTTCTTATACCATGGTGACCAGAATTGCACACATCATTCCAGATGTAGCCTTACTGGGTGCATTATGCAGTTTGAACATAACATCCCTTGACAACAAGAGTTTTTATGATACAAACCCAATTCCAAGTTGGGACATTGTGTAAAATGTAAATAAAAACAGAATACAATGATTTGCAAATCCTTTTCCACCTATATTCAATTGAATACACTACGAAGACAAGATATCTAATGTTTAAACTGATAAACTTTATTGTTGTTTTGCAAATTTTCTCTCATTTTGAATTTGATGCCTGTAACACGTTCCAAAAAAGCTGGGACAGGGGCAGCAAAAGACTGGGAAAGTTGAGGAATGTTCAAAAAACACCTGTTTTGAACATTCCACAGGTGAACAGGTTAATTGGAAACAGGTGTTTGTCATGATTGGGTATAAAAGGAGCATCCCAAAAAGGCTTAGTCGTTCACAAGCAAGGATGGGGCGAGGTTCACCACTTTGTGAACAACTGCGTGGGCAAATAGTCCAGCAGTTTAAGAACAACGTTTCTCAATGTACAATTGCAAGGAATCTAGGGATTTCATCATCTACTGTCCATAATATCATCAAAAGATTCAGAGAATCTGGAGAAATCAATGCATGTAAGCGGCAAGGCTGAATACCAACACTGGGTGCCCGTGACCTTCGATCCCTCAGGCGGCACTGCATTAAAAACTGACATTATTCTGTAAAGGAAATTACCACATGGGCTCAGGAATACTTCAGAAAACCATTGTCAGTTAACACAGTTCGTCGCTATATTTACAAGTGCAAGTTAAAACTCTACCATGCAAAGCGAAAGCCATATATCAACACCACCCAGAAACGCCACCAGCTTTTCTGGGCCCAAGCTCATCTGAGATGGACTGACGCAAAGTGGAGAAGTGTGCTGTGGTCTGACGAGTCCACATTTCAAATTGTTTTTGGAAATCATGGACGTCGTGTCCTCCAGGCCAAAGAGGAAAAGGACCATCCGGATTGTTATCAGCGCAAAGTTCAAAAGCCAGCATCTGTGATGGTATGGGGGGTGTTGTTAGTGCCCATGGCATGGGTAACTTGCACATCTGTGAAGGTACCATTAATGGTGAAAGGTACATACAGGTTTTGGAGCAACATATGCTGCCATCCCAGCGACGTCTTTTTCAGGGACGACCTTGCTTATTTCAGCAGGACAAAGCAAAGCTACATTCTGCATGTGTTACAACAGCGTGGCTTTGCAGTAAAAGAGTGCGGGTACTAGACTGGCCTGCCTGCAGTCCAGACCTGTCTCCCATTGAAAATGTGTGGCGCATTATGAAGCGCAAAATACGACAACGGAGACGCCGGACTGTTAAGCAACTGAAATTGTACATCAAGCAAGAATGGGAAAGAGTTCCACCTACACAGCTTCAACAATTAGTGTCCTCAGTTCCCAAATGCTTATTGAGTGTTGTTAAAAGGAAAGGTGATATAACACAGTGGTAAACATGCCCCGTCCCAACTTTTTTGGAACGTGTTGCAGGCATCAAATTCAAAATGAGTGAAGATTTGCAAAACAACAATAAAGTTTATCAGTTTGAACATTCCATATCTTGTCTTTGTAGTGTATTCAATTGAATATGAGTTGAAAAGGATTTGCAAATCATGGTATTGTGCTTTTATTTATATTTTACACAACGTCCCAACTTCATTGGAATTGGGGTTGTATAATCTAATTTGATTTGCTTTTTTAATTGCTTAGTCGAAGAAAATTTTGCATTAACATATACCCCTGAACTGGTTTCTTCCTGTATGACAGTGTCTCCCATCATTTAAATGATGTTCCTTTAGTGCACGTGTAGCACTTTACACTTCTCTACCTTAAACTGCAATTTCCACATGTTCACTCAGGACTGAAGGTTGTCCAGGTCATTTTGAATTCTTTTTGCTGCCTTCTCAGTGTCTGCCAACCTGCCAATGTTAGTGTTGTCTGTGAATTTGACAAGTTTACTAACTATTCCAGAATAAATGTTATTAATATAAATCAGAAAAAGTAATGACCCAAGGACAGAGCCCTGAGAGACTCCACTGATGACCTTGCTCCATGTTTAGTATTTTATCTGTAACTGTAGATCCAGTTATGTAGGTTATTTCTCATGCCTACAACATCTATTTTCAGAATTAATCTTTGGTGTGAGACTGAACAAAATGCTTTTTGAAAGTCAAGGTAAATTATGTTATATGCTTTGTTTTTGTCAGCTATTCCAGTTTCTTTTTCAAAAAAAAATAAAAAATCTATTAGACTGGTTTGGCAGGACCTTCCTCTCATAAACCCATATTAGCTGTTATTTAGAATTTTCTATTTTATTTTTTATTATAGTTTCCATAGTTTTGCATAGTACAGAAGACTAATTGGTCTATAATTACTAGGATCTTTTTTGACTACTTTCTTGAAGACTGGCGGTTACATTTGCAACTTTCCACTCTTCCGGCACTTCTGCTTTCAGAAATGACTGCTGATATA
The DNA here is from genome assembly GCF_016835505.1 of Polypterus senegalus. Taxonomy (NCBI): domain Eukaryota; kingdom Metazoa; phylum Chordata; class Cladistia; order Polypteriformes; family Polypteridae; genus Polypterus; species Polypterus senegalus. Next base: position 15,827,407 of record NC_053158.1, read on the forward strand.
TGCCTAATGACGGTTTATTGATGACATCTTTCATTTCTTTTAATATAATTGTTAAAATCCTACCAGGCCCAGGGGTTTTGTTAGTCTTCAACATATTAAGGGCTTAAAGCACATCTGACTATTTTAAAATCTATAAACTCAGAGTCTGTTTTTACTTCAGCATGAGCCAATCTACTTGTTTCTTCATTTAAATACTTGGTTGAAATATTTGTTCAGTTTGCAATTTGTTTCTCATTTTCAATGATTTTTCCATTGGTGTCCATTGGGTTTCTTCAATTCTACTATCTTATAGTATAACTAAAAAAAATGCTTGCTGTTCATTTTGGATTCTCTCTTTTATTTTTCTGCAGCTTCCGGTATTCCTCAATGTTAAAATCATCTGGCATTTTAAGATTTTTTGAACAGTGATCTTTTCAGTTTTACTTTTTCAATAATGCTCCTATTTAGGCATCTTGGCCGATTATTTATTCTTTTGGATTTAATGCTTTTCAGAATAAACTTAGAACATTGGAAAAATCTAGACGAGAACAGGCCATTCAGCCCAAAAAAAAGTTTGCTAGTCCTATTCACTTATTTCTTAAAAAAAAAAAAAATCGAGTTTTGAAAGTCCCTAAAAACTTACTGTCTACCACACTTTTTGGTAGCTTATTCCAAGTGTCTATCGCTCTTTATGTAAAGAAACACTTCCTAATGTTTGTACAAAATTTATGCTTAACAAGTTTCCAACTGTGTCCACGTATTCTTGATGAACTAATTTTAAAACAACAGTCTCAATCCACTGGACTAATTCCCTTCATAATTTTAAAAACTTCAATCATGTTACCTCTTAATCTTCTTTTGCTTAAACTATAAAGGCTCAGCTCTTTTAATCTTTCCTCATAACTCATCCCCTGTAGCCCTGAAATCAGCCTAGTCGCTCTTCTCTGGACCTTTTCTTGTGCTGCTATGTCCTTTTTGTAGCCTGGAGACCAAAATTGCACACAGGACTGCAGATGAGGCCTCACCAGTGCATTATAAAGCTTCAGCATAACCTCCTGTGACTTGTACTCCACACATCAAGGCGCTACCTACAACCTGACATTGTGTGCTTTCTTAATGCCTTCTAAACACTGTCTGAAAGTCGATAGTTTAGAATCCACGACGACTCCTAAATCCTTCTCATAAGGTGTACTCTCGATTTTCAGACCTCCCATTGTGTATTCAGACCTAACATTTTTACTTCCTATGTGTAATACTTTACATTTACTGACATTAAATTTCATCTGCCACAAATCTGCCCAAGCCTGTATGCTATCCAATTCCTTTTGTAATGATATAACAGATTCCAAATTATCTGCTAATCCACCTAACTTGGTATCATCTGCAAACTTAACCAACTTGTTACCTAACTTTACTTATTACTTATGTTACTTATTTTGAGCCTGGACCAGAAGATCTCTGAAATGACACCTACTGTCATTATAGTTGCTGAGTTTTTACTTTCCCATTTGATGTTTTGTAGATACTTCTCATCCCCATAAAGTCTGATTTACTCAGGTTATATGTCTTCATTTTGGTGTACATTTGTGTGTTTTCAAAGATTATCTCAAATTTTACCAGGCGATGAAACTGTTTAAAGTATCAGTAACTTCTGGTTTTGTTATTCTGTCTTTATTGTTTGAAAAGATAAGATCTAGCCATGTGTCACCACGTGTTGGGTTATAGACAAACCGGTTGAAAAAACAGCCATCTGTACCACACCAGTTTCCTCTTTTGTATGAGACAGACAGACACTTTATTAATCCCAAAGAATGATAAAAATGCTGATATAACAGACAATTTTGTATAATGTTAACATTTACCCCCAACCCACGGTGGAATTAGAGAGTCACATAGTATAGGGGAGGAACAATCTCCTCAGTCTGTCAGTGGAGCAGGACGGTGACAGCAGTCCGTCGCTGAAGTTGCTCCTCTGACTGGAGATGACCCTGTTCAGTGAATGCAGTGGATTCTCCATGATTGACAGGAGCCTGATCAGCGCCCGACGCTCTGCCATGGATGTCAAACTGTCCAGCTCCGTGCCTACAATAGAGCCTGCCTTCCTTACCAGTTTGTCCAGGCGTGAGGTGTCCTTCTTTATGCTGCCTCCCCAGCACACCACCACGGAGAAGAGGATGCTCATCACAACTGTCTAATAGAACATCTGCAGCATCTTACTGCAGATGTTGAAGGACGCCAACCTTCTAAGTATAGTCGGCTCTGACCTTTCTTACACAGAGCATCAGTATTGGAAGACCAGTCCAATTTGTCATCCAGCTGCACTCCCAGGTATTTATACCCTGTACCCTCTGCACACAGTCTCCTCTGATGATCACGGGGTCCATGAGGGGCCTGGGCCTCCTAAAATCTGCAGCATCTTACTGCAGATGTTGAAAGACGCCAGCCTTCTAAGGAAGTATAGTCGGCTTTGTAGGGACTTCCCAATCAAAGTTTGGAAAGATAAAATCACCCATGAACATGAAGTCATCTTTTTTGCACATATACAGTATCTTACTTGATTAAATGTTATTATCTAACATAACAATTTGTCGGCCTGTAGGAAACACCAATAACCAGATATCTGCCTTTCTTCCTTCCTTAAGCCACAGTGACTATTATGTTTCCTTCTTACATCCTTCTTTCATCTTAAAAATGTGAACCTGTATATTATTATTTCAACTACAGTACCACAGCCCCCTTCCTTCCTTCCTTGTCCGTCTCTCCTGAAGCACGACCCTACCATCCAAATGTCGCAGTAGAAATCAAGACACATCAGAACAGGCAATACTTTTTTAATCTTCTATTGTCCAATTCTGGTGAGCTCATGCAAACTGTAGCCTTAGTTAACAGTTCTTAGCTGACAGGAGTGGCACAGGTGTGGTTTCCTGCTGATGTAGCTCATCTGCTTCAAGGTTTGACGTTATGCGTTCAGAGATGCTCTTCTGCATACCTCAATTTTAACAAGTGGTTACTTGATTTACTTTTGCCTTTCTATCAGCTAACACGTCTGGCCATTCTCCTCTTAACCCTAACATCAACAACGCATTTTCGCCAGGAGAACTGCCACTCACTGGATATTTCCCCTTTTTCAGAGCATTCTCTGTAAACTTGATAGATAGTTGTGCATGAAAATCCCAGTAGATCAGCAGTGTGTCAAATACTTAGACCAGCCTGTCTAGCACCAATAACCAGGCCACATTCAAAGTCACTTAAATCACCTTTCTCCCCAATTCTGATGCTCAACTTCAGCACGATGCCTTGACAGCGTCTACATGCCTAAATGCATTGAGTTGCTGCCACATGATTGGCTGATTAGATATTTGCTTTAACTCTTTCAGGGCGGAAGTCGACTTCTGTCAGCAGGAGGGTTAGATAGCAGTAAGCAACGGTGACAAAACTCGCCGTTACGTTTTACTTCGACTCTCTTTGCTAGAAGGAAAGTTAGCTCCATTGACTTTACCAAGATATCCTGCACTTGTGGGAGTAGTGAAGGGCAAACAACAACAAAAATGGCATTGACAAAGTGAACGTACAAAGCAAAATACTCCATGGATGATGTTTATGTACAGTATATCATCAATGAATTGGACTCTTGACTGGTCAGACTCTGATTCTGATGCAAGTGATCTGGAGATCGATGTCGAAAATGACAAGTGAGGTACCAGCTTCAGCCAATTGATCTCCAGCTAATCAGGATGCCGAACACGTTTGTGTAGATGAAGACCGCCACTCATAATGACAAGAGGTATAAACCAGATTGTGCTGCACTGTGACCATGACTGCTGCTGCTGCTGTTTTTGCCCCTTGTCATGCAGACAGCCTGGCGGCCACCATGCCACCCATGAGCAGCTCAAGCCATAAGAGACTGTGAACTGGTGGCCACAGCACCCAACAACTGATATTTGATGTTGATTTATATATTTGCTTTTCAGAAAACTGCATTTTTTGGAAAAAATATTCAGCCCTCAAAGAGTTAAGAAGTAGTTGAACAGGTGTACCTAATAAAGTGGCCAGTGAGTGTATATCTTTGTTTAATGCTAGACTTTAACAGGCCAATATTAAGCGATATTAGTATTCAAAAACTTCATTTGGGCTCTAATTTACATTAGTAGATATTTTAGCAAACGTTTCTTCCAAATGTATGGGAGGTACTTTTAGAACACCACACTCCACCTGCATACAGTATGTGGCTATGGCGGATGTATGTACAGTATGTACAGTAAACCTCATTTGTGTGGATGGGTACATTTTGAAAAATGAAATGAGGATCACTTTTAAATAAAGGGATGCACATTTCTATTATCTTACTCAATATGTAAACAAGAAATGCTGGTAAGAGATTCTGTAATTTTAAACTTATTGCAGTATTCTGGGGTGTACTCCAAGAGTACTGGTTACAAGGCTCGTTGTTATGAGCCATTCAGTCCCTGTGCAGGAGGAGCAGGAGCTTGGTCCGCATTGCCGGCAATAAGTCAGACTTGTTTCCTGTTGAGGTTGGACTCCGCCAGGGCTGACCTTTGTCACCGATTCTGTTCATAAGTTATATGGACAGAATTTCTAGGCGCAGCCTAGGGGTCTGGTTCGGTGACCTCTGAATCTCGTCTCTACTATTTGCAGATGACGCGGTTCTGTTGGCTTCATCGGACAGTGTCCTCCACCTCTCACTGGAGCGGTTCGCACATTACTGCTTTAAGTGGAGGAGTTGAAGTATCTTGGGGTCTTGTTCACAAGTGAGGGAATAATGGAGCGGGTGGTTGACAGACGGATCGGTGCGGCATCCGCAGTAATGCGGGCTCTACCGTGGTCCGTCGTGGTGAAGAGAGATCTGAGCCAAAAGGCGAGGTTGTCAATTTACCAGTCGATCTACGATCCTACCCTCACCTATGGCCACGAGCTTTGGGTAGTGACCAAAAGAGCAATATCGCGGATACAAGTGGCCGAAATGAGTTTTCTCCGTGGGGTGGCTGGACTTTCTCTTTGAGATAGGGTGAGGAGTTCAGTTATCTGGGAAAGACTTGGAGTAGAGTTGCTGCTCCTCCGCATTGAGAGGAGTCAGCTGAGGTGGTTCGGGCATTTGGTTAGGATGTAACCTGGACACCTCCCTGGGGGGTGTTCCGAGCATGCCCCATTGGGAGAAGGCCATGGGGCAGACCCAGGACACGCTGGAGGGATTATATCTCCCGGCTGGCCTGGGAAGGCCTTGGGGTCCTCCCAGAGGAGTTGGAGGAGGTGGCGGGGAGCTTTGGGCTTCCCTGTTTAGGCAGCAGCCCCCACGACCTGACCTCGGATAAGCGGTTGATAATGGATCGATGAATAGATTGATGGCAGCATTCTACATTGGTCAGGCTCGGTTACCTGCTGTCAACCCAGTAAATATTGTAAAAGTGAGTTCAACAGTCATTTTTAAATTTTTGAATTAATCTAATCTGGATTAGGCGCCCTTCTTTGGTTTTGGGTTTTAACATGGTGAATTATAAACTCAGCACATTTACTTCATTCTTGGTCCTTGCAATTAAGTTTATTGCCCAGGTGGGTGTCTACTTTCCAAATGGGAAAGTCAATTTTCAAGATCATAAATTATTTGATAGGATTAACAAGCCAAGTCAGAAACCTCACAAAAGAAACCTTTAAAGAAACCGAAATAAAGCAGCACTCAGGATCTGAGAGGGATGATGAAAGCAGAGTGGTGCTAGTAACTGCAGGTGCTATACAGCAAGAAACGAAAATGTAATCTTCGCGAGATTAAGAAATAAACCTGGAAAATGTTTATCAATCCATTATTTGTTCATAACACTTGGCTCCACAGCTTTTTTTCTTATATAACAGATTTTAATCTGGTCTTTCTATTTTAGAGACTAGTGAGAGTTTTGTACCTTGAAGTGTTGCTTTTATAAACCTGTCGTCTCTCAAAGAATTCTGTGAACAGGAGACTGCCTATACCTTCACACTTAACACACTGGAAAAAGTCTTCAACTTCAGTGAAAGCTACTTTAGAGTGTTTCCTGACTTTAATAAATGTTTTTCTTTCACGGAAATTCAAAATGTGAGTTTGGGTATACAGTGGTGTGAAAAACTATTTGCCCCCTTCCTGATTTCTTATTGTTTTGCATGTTTGTCACACAAAATGTTTCTGATCATCAAACACATTTAACCATTAGTCAAATATAACACAAGTAAACACAAAATGCAGTTATTAAATGATGTTTTTTATTATTTAGGGAGAAAAAAAAATCCAAACCTACATGGCCCTGTGTGAAAAAGTAATTGCCCCCTGAACCTAATAACTGGTTGGGCCACCCTTAGCAGCAATAACTGCAATCAAGCGTTTGCGATAACTTGCAATGAGTCTTTTACAGCGCTCTGGAGGAATTTTGGCCCACTCATCTTTGCAGAATTGTTGTAATTCAGCATTATTTGAGGGTTTTCTAGCATGAACTGCCTTTTTAAGGTCATGCCATAGCATCTCAATTGGATTCAGGTCAGGACTTTGACTAGGCCACTCCAAAGTCTTCATTTTGTTTTTCTTCAGCCATTCAGAGGTGGATTTGCTGGTGTGTTTTGGGTCATTGTCCTGTTGCAGCACCCAAGATCGCTTCAGCTTGAGTTGACGAACAGATGGCCGGACATTCTCCTTCAGGATTTTTGGTAGACAATAGAATTCATGGTTCCATCTATCACAGCAAGCCTTCCAGGTCCTGAAGCAGCAAAACAACCCCAGACCATCACACTACCACCACCATATTTTACTGTTGGTATGATGTTCTTTTCTGAAATGCTGTGTTCCTTTTACGCCAGATGTAATGGGACATTTGCCTTCCAAAAAGTTCAACTTTTGTCTCATCAGTCCACAAGGTATTTTCCCAAAAGTCTTGGCAATCACTGAGATGTTTCTTAGCAAAATTGAGACGAGCCCTAATGTTCTTTTGACTTAACAGTGGTTTGCGTCTTGGAAATCTGCCATGCAGGCCGTTTTTGCCCAGTCTCTTTCTTATGGTGGAGTCGTGAACACTGACCTTAATTGAGGCAAGTGAGGCCTGCAGTTCTTTAGACATTGTCCTGGGGTCTTTGTGACCTCTCGGATGAGTCGTCTCTGCGCTCTTGGGGTAATTTTGGTCGGCCGGCCACTCCTGGGAAGGTTCACCACTGTTCCATGTTTTTGCCATTTGTGGATAATGGCTCTCACTGTGGTTCGCTGGAGTCCCAAAGCTTTAGAAATGGCTTTATAACCTTTACCAGACTGATAGATCTCAATTACTTCTGTTCTCATTTGTTCCTGAATTTCTTTGGATCTTGGCATGATGTCTAGCTTTTGAAGTGCTTTTGGTCTACTTCTCTGTGTCAGGCAGCTCCTATTTAAGTGATTTCTTGATTGAAACAGGTGTGGCAGTAATCAGGCCTGGGGGTGGCTACGGAAATTGAACTCAGGTGTGATACACCACAGTTAGGTTAATTTTTAACAAGGGGGCAATTACTTTCTCACACAGGGCCATGTAGGTTTGGATTTTTTTCTCCCTAAATAATAAAAACCATCATTTAAAAACTGCATTTTGTGTTTACTTGTTTTATATTTGACTAATGGTTAAATGTGTTTGATGATCAGAAACATTTTGTGTGACAAACATGCAAAAGAATAAGAAATCAGGAAGGGGGCAAATAGTTTTTCACACCACTGTCAATGTCCTCCAAGCCAAACAACAACTGGCTTAGCAAAGGATGACTCTGACAGTGTTTTATTCACAGCTCTTTTCCGTGAGCGCATCCAATAAAACAGTAAACAAATGAGCAATAATAAAAATTTGAATTATTTAAACGCTTACAGGGAAGGATTCAGCACAAAATGCTGTTTTGCAAAATATTTAAGCATACTTTAAAATAATCACATCAAAAGCAAAAAGAAAAACAAAACAGCAAAAAAGCAATGTACACACATGCATGACTATTTCTAGCATTAGACAATAAATGAGAAATAAGCTGATAGAAGGGTAAACACTATATATTAAATGAGGAGGGCTGTGTACACCATATAGCTTCAAAGCTTAAAATGTCCTCATAATTTCCACACTTCTTTTTTTTAATATGTGAAAATTACATAAAATTAGTTCAAGTAAACTAGGTAGGATCTTATGGTTATGCTAAAAATGAAAAGAAAAAAAAAAAAAACTATAACAAATGGGAAAAATTGCAGCAACGTTCCCGACATCCTATATTATCTACTTGTAAAAAATAACATGGAGTGGCAGAGCAGATTTTCTTTTATTTTCGAGCAGAGCAGTCTTTTAATTTGGTTCATAAAAAGCAACACATATTTAATGTCTACTACTTTTTGTAACTGCTGATACACTTACAAAATGTACTCATTACATCTACATCTTCACCTGCAGTACTGGCAATGCAAAAAAAAAATGAATAGCTAGAAAAATGGGAAACCATGCAAGTTTACATGTGTAAGTGCCATTCCAGTTGAGGACCAAGGCTTCCAATGTAGAAATCAAAATTATTCTATGCTACTGCTTTTAAATTTAATTGATACAGAAACTAAGTTGTACAATTTGTAATGAATAATTTGTCAGCTCTATCATCCCGTTACCTTTCACAGTATTTTTAAAAGAAAGCTTTTCTGAAGACAGTGGTTTTGCTAAGGAACATGAAGAAAGTGCAGGTCATGTATAGGCTGATAGCACATGAAAGGATGTGAGACTAGAATAAATTTACAATCTCTGTACACCCTAAACAAAGCTGTTAAGATACTGTATCTTCACACAGATCAAAAATAAACACCACAGGCAATTACAACAATTCTAAAAATAGAAATAAGTTGAGAAATAAATAAAATGGATACTATTACAGTTAAGTTGTGCTGAACAATTATACTTCATTACACAAAAGCTACAGCATTCTAATCTGAAACACCTTTTAGTCCAACTCTCATGAACTTAAACACTAACAGGCAGTATGGGGGTAACACAAATGATTGTTAATGGCACAAGGCAGCAATGTTATTTAGAATAAAGCAGATCTCTGGACTGAAGTGTATTACAAGCTACGAAAGTATTTTTGTCACAGAGCAATGGGTTGGGTCTTTTAATTAAAAGGTGATAAACACCCATGGGCATTGCAACATTTTGCATTATTACATAGTTTATACATAAGACTTAAATCTTTTCTTTCAAAACCGCAACAAAAAATATTTGAGCAAATTATTAACAACGTTCGAGTGTAACATGAAATGTACAGTATAATATTAAAACTGAAGCCCATTGTCTGAGGAGAAAAAGAAAATGATATTGACAATCAACATAAGATGAAAATTAAAGAAAAAGTAATTGTCAATAAAAGCCTTTTTGAACAGAGACAAGAGTTTTATGGCCAGATATGAGGATTGTTTGCATCTCTCAGACTGACACAGACAACCTGACAACAGATCCACATACAGTACAGTCTCAATTTTTTTATTCTTAATAAACTTGCAAAAACCTCAAGTAAACTTTTTTCACGTTGTCATTATGGGGTGTTGTGTGTAGAATTCTGAGGAAAAAAATGAATTTAATCCATTTTGGAATAAGGCTGTAACATAACAAAATGTGGAAAAAGTGATGCGCTGTGAATACTTCCCAGATGCACTGTTTGTATGGAAAAACTCATCAGAAACGTCAAAAGACTGTTGCACAGTTATCTTATCCAAAGATCTTGACCATACATTGTTCTTCTCTCTTGTTAAATGAACCCTAGCCTGAAGGAGTCTATTCATTTTTTACATTTAACATTTCTCACTTAAAGATTTACCAATGTTGTTTTTTGTCCTAGTGTGTATATAAACACAGGGGACTCCGGTTTCTGTATTACATCTCGCCTGAAGAAGGGGCCGGAGTTGCCGCAAAAACTTGCATATTGTAATCTTTTTAGTTGGCCAATAAAAAGGGTCATTTTGCTTGACTTTTCACTACATTCATAATAGCTAACAAAGTACAACACCCTAGTACTTTGAAACTTCTGAAATACTTGCGATTATACTGCAGTACACCATTGAAACATCTGACGAAAAGATTTAAAAACACTGAAGCAGCAAACTTTGTGAAAACCAATACTTGTGATATTCTCAAAACATTTGGCCAAGACTGTACATTCTTAACCAGAATAAAAACCATAATATACAGTGGGGGAAATAAGTATTGAACGTGTAAGTAAACATATTTCCAATGAGACTATTCTCATCAGACAAATCCATAAATATAAAGAATTCCCAACATTAAATGTCATAAATTAAGGTACATGAAATAGAGTGGAATGACACTTATTGAAACATATTGAACACACTAATTTAATACTTAGTGGAGAAGCCTTTGCTTCAATTTGTTTCTGCGTTTTTTGACTTAATTCTTTCAGTGTTCAAAGACAATAACCGAATAATTAAGCAAGCTCAATATCACCTGAGAATCCATTTTTTACACCACTTTATTATACTTTACAAGGACATGTTCCAAAATCAACTGGTTGCAGAAGAACTGAGCAATGAAAAAAGTTCCAATGCAATTTCTGTGGTATCTTCTTTAAAAAGTACTGTACAGAGCAGTTTTACATTTCAAACAACATTTTAAATTGTCTTTAGTTTTGCATATTCCTTTACAGCTCTGCAAAAGTGCTACAACTAATATCATTTTCATCTCTTCCCCTTTGCCTGTGCAGTATACTAAAGAAGTTCATGCAAGACCAATTTTACTACAGCTGAATTTGAAAGTGAAAATTAATCCCCGTGTCTCATATTTGATGCTGGAATTTAATAAAATGTCATTGATGTTATGCAAGTGTAGAAACTACTCAGAACTAAAATAATGCACTGGGATTTAGAACAGGTTTTATGTTTATAGATTATATAACCTATTTGCATAAACATATACTATTGCAAAGTTAAGAGTGTTCAACAATTCAAAAGCTCAGTTTCTGTATTAGCTTTTTCAGCTAAACTTTAATTCAAGAATTTTGAAAGCATCCTGCTGTTTATATTACAGAAAAAAAAACAGCAAAGCTCCTATACGCACAGCAAAGCAGTGTTATTAAAGTAAAATAAAAAACAAACTGAAAGAAACAAGAATAGCAAATAAAACTGCCCAGTGGGCCTCATTTTCAGATTACATTTTGCAATGTCATGCCAACAAGAAAACAATGTTAATTTACTACCTCAGGAAGTAAAAAAAAAAAAAACTTAACTGCTAAGAAGCACTGTATGTTTAACAGGAACCCATTACAATGTCACACTTTTCTTTTTCCATGCCAAGGAGGATCACGCAGCGTTTCACTGTAGTCTACCCTATGTCTTGGTACTTCTTTCATAAAAACTGGAATTCATGAGACTATTTTCCCAATCGCTAACAGGATTGCCATATTAAAATTAATGATGCTCCAAACGATCGTCCACCAATCAGCCGATTTCCACTCCAAAGGACTATCAAGAGATTGGCAAATCGACCAATCCCAAAAACAGGCAGACATTAAAGCAGAGAGAAGACCCAATATTGGATTTTACAATAAATAATGCACAGTATTAAACTGAGAAAAAAAAAATCTGTGGAGTCATCTTGTGTATGGTGAAGAACGCCAGCCATATATTTTATCCAGGTGATCAAGTGGAAGAAAAGATAGGTGAATCTTCTGCAGATATTAAAGCAGGTATTGTTTTAATGAATTCAGGTCTGATCATTTTGTCCTATAATTAAAACGGACACTACTTGTCTCGAGTATGGATGGTAAGCAAGCTTGTGAATTGTAGAGCAGTTAACGTTTTGAATTAGAACAGGAACAGATAAAGAAGAATTTGCTCTTAACGTGTGCCCACATTTATAATACCGACCGTATAGTTATACACTGCCAACTAGAACATCACATGAAATGTCCTGACACTGCGCTCTATGTGGGAGAAACTGGACAAACACTCCACCAGAGAATGAATTTACACAGGTTCCACATTAAACGTGGCAACACAGATGTTCCTGTAGCGGCCCACTTCAACAGCCATGGACACTGTGAGAGGGACTTTAAAGTCACAGTGCTTATGGGCAACTTCAAAACACAGCAAGAGAGAAAAGAATGGGAAGTTAAACTCATGCTAAAATTTAACACATTGCAACATGGTTTGAATAAAGACAAGTTTTATGGCCAGGTATGAGAATTGTTTGCATCTCTCAGACTGACACAGACAAGCTGACTACAGATCCACATTATATTGAAAAACTCATTAGAAACTTCAATAGTTTATTTGAATTGTGGCTAGTAATTATGGGAAGTATTTTATTTAATGCCATACATACTGTATTAAAGATAAATATTTTGTGCTTATGTTTTACTAGCGTCCCCGGTGACTCCGCCCACAACATAATAGTGAAACAGGACAGTGAGGAGGGCCCCGCCCTGCTCCCTACTCCTGATGTCGCACTTCCTCCTTCCTCGGCCCACAGCCTCTGTCTCGGATTAGTGCGAATATATCACTTCTGCAAGCAAACTATGATTCTTAGTAGGGATGCACCGATACTGGTATCGGCCTCGATACCACATTTTCTAAAGTACTTGTACTCGTTAAAAGTCCCCCGAAACCGGGGACCGATACCACGGTCTGAGAAATGTCTATGTTTGAGCGGCGTGTAAGGGGTTAATCACAGACGGGGAGAAGGCGAGGCGAGACATGTCAGCCGTGTGGAACTATTTCAAAATGAATGAAGACGACAAAACAAAGGCGGACTGCAAATTGTGCTCAGCGAAATTGTCAAGAGGAAGCTCAAAAGGTAGAGCATTTAACACAAGTAATTTAATCAAGCACCTAAAATCTCAACACGACAACGAGTACAAAGAGTTTATCCACGCTTCTAAACCAACACAACCCACACTGCAGCAAACTCTTGCAAGACGAGAGAAAATGTCCAGAGACAATCCACGTGCTGCGAAAATAACACAGGCAATTATCGAGTACATTGCATTGAGTGACCAACCACTCTCAGAGGTAGAAAATGTGGGATTCCTGCGTCTCCTCCATGTTCTGGAGCCCAGATATGATGTCCCAAGCCGCCGCTACATGACTGACACGGAGCTGCCTAAACTACACAACTCCGTGAAAAAACATATCCACAGCCTACTGCAAGCCTCCTCTGCGTTTAGTTTCACCACGCATATTTGGACAAGCAGTGTTAGCCCCGTGTCGCTAATTAGCCTAACCTCCCAGTGGACAGACGAGAGTTTCACGCCGCAACGAGCCATATTACATGTGAAACAATTCCGCGGCTCGCACACCAGCCAGACTATAGCGCATGTGTTTGAGGAAATGCTCCAGACATGGGGTATACCTAAAACATCAGTACATGTTGTGCTTCGTGACAATGCCAAAAACATGACGCAGGGCTCCCAAGTCTGCCGTGTGTCGCGCACACGCTCCAACTGGCTGTTCACGAGGGCTTATTAGCACAGAGGAGCATAGCTGATGCTATAGCAGTGGGGTGGAAAATAGTTGGGAATTTTAAACATTCCGCCTTAGCCTACTCCAGCCTCGAGGACATTCAGGGACAGCTCAACCAGCCAATAAAGAAACTGCAGCAGGACGTACAGACGCGCTGGAACAGCACGTATTACATGCTCCAGTCCCTCATTGAGCAAAAGCGAGTGCTGGGGGTGTATGTGTCCGAGCATGAACTCCCTGACTATCTCACCGCTCACCAATGGGCTCTTATGGAGAAGACTGTTGCCATCCTCTCCCCCTTTGAGGAACTAACTAAAAAAGTGAGCAGCTACGACACACTAGCCTCTGATGTCATCCCAGCTGTGACTGTGCTAGTGAGACTTCTAAACAGAGAAACAGACGAGGACCACGACGTCAAGACAATGAAAGCAACCTTACTGGCAGCTGTCAAGAAGCGCTTCAGTGACGTCGACACCAACCCACTGTACTTCATCTCCACCATACTTGACCCAAGGTAAAGTCTGTATGCTATAGGTATTCAATGATAAACCACAGTACTAAATGTAAGATTAATTTCCATCTAAAATATTATATTATATTTTTGCAACTAAAATACACAAATACAAATGTATGCAATATATAATATGAAATATATTTCCCTTATTACTACCAGAAAGCCAAATGGCTGGCATTTGTGACAGTGGTTTAGGGGAAACTGAAAACAGTCCTATTTATCCACATATTAATACATTCATGAATTTTGTTCAGGTATAAAGATCACTTCTTCTCCAACAACACTGCTCTGGAGGCCAAGCTGCACCTGAAGCAGGAGCTGCAGATGATGTCCAGAGCTGAGGCAGAGGGGAGTTGGGCAGAAGCTGCAGAACCTCCTGCTAAACTGTTCCTCAAGGCCCAGGCCAGCACTAGCAGCAGTCTGGACACTGTATTTGAAGAAATCGCTAAGGAGCAGCCGCTGGCAGCAGGTGCTGCCATTGAGCTCGACACATACCTCGGAGAGGCCCCAAGCCCTCGTGAAGACAGTCCTCTGAAGTACTGGGGTGTCAACAAAATCAGGTTCCCCACTTTGGCTAAAATGGCCCAGAAATACCTCTCAGCCCCATGTAGCAGTTTGGAAAGTGAAAGGCTTTTTAGCTCAGTGTCACACATTATAGATGAAAACAGAAACAGGCTGACTGCTGATAATGCAGAAAAGCTACTTTTCTTAAAAAAAACCTGCCACTCACTTTTTCTAAATAGGCTCCATTAAGTGGGTCGTCTTAGACTTGATGTTAATACCTACCTCAGTTGCACTGACTGCCACAGTTCTATGTTGGTGGATGTTGTTAGTTTATTCAAATATTGTGCACTAAATAGCAAAGACGTTTATTAACGCCCCTTGTGTTGTCCAACGCGGCAGAGTTTACAACAAACTGAAAAAAATACTTGAGTTGCACTGTCACTGTTTAAATTTTTTTTTATAATTATTTATTCTGTAATATGTTGCATACAACATGCTTTTCATTTTAAATAAATGTTCTTAAATCCAAACTAGTCCCTTGTTTTTTTTTGTTAAATCATATGACTAAAGCTGTTACCTGTAAATTTAAATCATGTTTTTATTAAGTACTCTGTATCGGCGAGTACTGAAATGCAAGTACTCGTACTCGTTTTCCAAAAAAGTGGTATCGGTGCATCCCTAATTCTTAGTGCAATAAGAGAAGTCGCAAAATCAACCAGAATGTTCAAGCAAATTATAGAATAAAAAAAAAGATCCAACTCCGTTAAGTAGATCTCTTGTTTGCTAAGTGGAGTTAAGGTTACGCCCCGAGGCAGATGTGTGAGTTAAGAGGTCCCCACCCTTCTACGGCATGTCTTTCAGATTCGCGCAAATAATTTGGTACTGCAAGCGAACTATGATACATAGTGGAATGAGAGAAGTCGCAAAATCAACCGGAATGTTCAAGCAAATTTTAGAAGTAAATTTTTGAAGAAAACCCTGACCTAAATCCATTAAGTAGTTCTCTCATGAAAATATTTTATATATATATATATATATAAAAATATTTTCATTCATATATATATATATATATATATATATATATATATATGAAGACATTTGTGAGGTCCTATGCTCCTTCTAGACTACTCCGGTCTACTGAAGAACAGCATGTGCTGATTGGATTAAGTTGACACCATGCAGAGGTGCAGACTCTTTTGTTTCCTGTGTAGCTCCTAGCTGGTGGAACAAGCTGCCAAACTCCACTAAAAATGCTGACTTCCTCAATGGGTTTAAGAAATGTTTGAAGACTCTCTTGATTGATGAAATGTTCAAAATCAGCTGTTAGGTTTTGTTACCAGCTTGTATTTTGTTCTCTGAGTTGTTGTGATCAATTTTGTAGCCTTGACCAGTAACACATGCAGTACCCTAGATGATTTACTCCATCATGTTGAACAATTTGTAAGTCGCTTTGGATAAAAGTGTGCGCTAAGCCAATAAATGTAAATATACCAAGTTGACTGTATGGAAGAGATATCAAACATTGTCAGTGCTGTAATAGTGATAGGAACATTGAAGCTATGTTTAGCCAGTTTAACACAGAAACAAGAACACCACTTAGTTGTTTAACAGGCTGCAAATACTGATCACACTTAAACCAGTTAACGTAGGACACAGATGTATATACTGTATTTTGAGCATACTGTATTCAAAAAACCCTGTGACTCAAGATCACACAGTAGTTTTTTTTTTGCAAATTCTTTCTCACCATCCATTGTGAGGACCACTCACAATCACTTGGAACCAATAATTAACCTAACATGCACTTCACTAGGGTTGTATATTTAAAAAAAAAAAAAGAGAGAGACAGAACATACAAAACCTATACATACTGTAAGTGGTGTCATCAAGTACAGTGGGATAAGCAGTGCCTGTGTAATTGTGATTTGTCTCTTGTTCTTCCAAATTAAACGTATGCATAGGCCAAGGTCTACATTCTAAATGGTACCAAACACTTCCAGAATTTCAGGAAAAGCTTCTTCACAAACCGGCATAAAATTATATTCTAGAAGAGACAGTAGTTGCCTCACCTAATGATGTATGCCTTTTTTATTGTTACAGTGTGTATTTGGTGAAAAGCAATAAAATCTTAAAGCGATTAGTAGCTTTTTGTTTTAGCCACAAAGGAAAAAAAAATATAGCTAATCATTAACTAATTTAGTGTGCTTCAAGCAGTAAGCCAACACCAACCTTGACTATGTTCCAAACCATCAACTTAAAATTTATTTATATAGAATCATTTGGAATGAACATCAAGTGGCAATTCAGAAAATTCCGAAAAAAAACGAATGCTCCTTTTTTCAAAGAAAAATTAATAAACAAGTCAATGCTGGCTCGCTGCTAACATCTACTGGCAGAAAAATGTTTTGCAGTTTGTAAATATTGACACAGCTGCTGTCGGCCTTACTATGAACCCATATGCATTTATAAGTAACAAAAAATCTTCTTCCAACTGTCTGCCTGTTTAACTGGGACATTCTGACATTAGAAAATTAAGATCACTTCATACTTTGTTCTTTGCTGACAGTTTAACTATAAAAAGTCTCATTTCTTTTAACCAAGGAACCACCCATGACTCTTAATATGCTAAACTAATTTGGGACTTTACATAATGCTTCATGACATAAGGGGCATTTCTGGAGTATTTGCATGCAGACTGGGGAAAATTAAAATATACTCAAATGTGTTATATATATACACATAAAAGAACAAGACAGCACTCTGTTAGTTTTCTTCGGTCTGCCATGTTGCATTAAACTTAAGCAACTGGGTAGTTCACCAGCAGGTATAAATAAAGGATGTCCATGTTTGAATTCATATGTAATGATGGCTCAAGACTTTTCTTTATCTACAAAGTATTTCCTGCAACATTATATAATGAAGTTAATAACCTACATTCACTACTAAAAATAGTCATTCTGAAACCGCCTAAGTTTCAAGCAATAATGCATCATTTAAGGATCTCAAAAATGGTTACAGAATCTAATTTTACACAAGTTAATTTTTACTTCTCTTAAACTGCATAAATAATTATTTTGTACTCACTGGAATAAGCAGTGGCATCCATCTTGCCCACTCGCACAGGTGACCCAGAGTTTCGCATCTCAGCAGCGACCTCAAACCATACAGGTTCCAGTTTTTTGCAGTGCCCACACCATGGTGCATAAAACTACAAAGTTGAAACATCAAAACAGAATTAGAAGGCAAGAAGAACAAAAAACAAAACAAACAATTTAATAAGTTGTGTATATACAGGTAAAGGCAGATGCATTAACAACACAGGCTTGGCAATTAATGATTTTCAAATTTATTTAGTTTTTTTTTTTTTAGTATTCAGAGTTTTGCACTATCCCATCTATAATTTTTTTTGCTGTTTTGCAAAAACTAAATATATCATTCAGGGCATAACAACTGGACGAAACGAAGCTCCTATTTTACAGCAATTTTGAATTTTAGATGGAACTTTGTCTCATGTGTTAAATTTGGCAATGCTAATAAAATAAGACTGTGCCAACTACATGTGCAAGGATGTAAATGTACATAAACTTTATTTACTGGACAGAGGGTATGTAGAGTAGACATCAGAAATCTACTTAAGGATGATCAGATTTCAGCTTTTTCAAACACAAACAATTCACCTTGTTTATGTAAAAGCTTTTATCAACCTTTATAAGCTCATGTATCTAGCAATATTTAAATGAAAAATAACCAATTCCGATGAAGAAATAGTTAAAAATAAAAAACTCAAGCATACAGTCTCACTGCACTTGTTTTTGTCAAGCCAGCAATGAAGTTAAGGTGTAGCAGCAATGCTTTGATAATAGTGCATTAGAACACTTTCTACCTGCATAAAAAGCGAAAGAAGAATTGCATGCTACACCAGTACAACCAATATACAAAAGCTACCTACTCAATGTGACTGAGGAGGGGTTTTTTGTTAGGGAAGGAAATCAATATAACAGGCAGTTTTTCTGGTTTCGTTCTTTGGTTTTTTTTTGTGTCAAATGTAAAAAATGATAAAAAATATAAATAAATAAATTAAAAAAAATTTATTTATAAGCTTCAACTGGTCCAGAATTCGGCTGCCCTCCCACATCATTACTAGAACCCCCTCTATTAACCATGTCACCCCTGTCTTGCAGCAGCTTCACTGGCTTCCAGTTAACTTCCGTATTCAATTCAAAATTCTTCTGTTAACTTTTAAGGCTCTCCACAACATTGCCCTTCCATGTGTCTGACGACCTCCATACTGCCATTCCCTCCCGCACCCTCAGATCCTCTTTATCCATCCACTTGACTGCCCCCTTCGTCTGTCTTACTACCATTGGCAGCAGAGCATTCAGTTACACTGCTCTCCAGCTCTGGAACTCACTACAATCTGAGCTTAGAATTATTGATTCATTTTCACTTTTCAAATCTAAACTTAAAACTCATTTGTTTAAGACTGCTTTTTTCTCTTTGATTACAATTGCTCCGTTTGATTTTTGTATTTTAGTTTTGCTTATAATGTGTGTTGTATCTATTGTTCGGTGTCCTTGAGTGTTTGGAAAGGTGCCTACGGATAAATAAAATGTATTATTATAAAAAATTGGAATTGCATAAAAATCTCTGCAAAAGATGTTAAAATAATTAACTGATCATCACTTGGATGAAGACGCAGACTGTCACATATGCAAATTTCATTCTGAAATGAACATGTTTAGATGTCTTTTTCAAAGCCATTACATGGAGTTAAGTGTTGAATATTCATATTAAAAAAAACCCTTCAAACTATAAGAACTATAAGCCAACTCATAGTGGAGAGTGTTTTTTTTTTTTTTTTTAAGGGGAGGGCACTAAATGACTTAATATCTCATGTCATCTCATTTTTTACTTTATTGTATAAAAAGTATAGGGAAAGTACTGGAAGATTCAATGTCGAGATTTTGATGAATCTTGATGTTTTAGACCTCCCCGAGTCCAAAAATACCATTTTTGGAATTATGTCTGTCTGTGTGTGTTCATATATATATAAATAAATAAACAAACATGATAACTCCAGTACGCTTTCACTTAGGTCAAGCACATTTTGCATACAAGTATTTGGTACAAAACGAAGATTTCTATTAACTTTTAGGCTATTTCTGTTAAGTGCAAGTCTTTATCTTTTATTCATGCAGTTGCACAGTTCGATTTATTTAACTTTACTTTTATAATAATTGTTCAATATATTATTCATTTGATTTTATGTTGATGGTTCTTTAATATACATAATATAAAAATATAATTGTTACCGGCAACGTATGAAAAGCAGGCATTGTATAGAATGCCTAGGCAATATAAAGAATGCCGAAAATTGGACGTCAAAGTATGAAACGATTAATATTTCACACATTTTCTAGGCATTCTATGCAATACCAAAAGACAAACCGGCAAAGTATAAAATACTCCCGCTAATGACGTTTCTAATGTCACGTGACTTGCAACGCTCGCCTCAGACAGAGAATTTCCCTTTGGCATTTCAGTCTTTGTTCGGAAGTGACAAAATACGCTACTTTCAATTTGTTCAGCAAAGATTCTAGCCCATACTGTGCTGTATGAAAATGGAAGAGCAAGGTGTAGTGTCTGAGAAGGAATCATGTCATGTTGACATGAAACGACGATTCTACGATGAACTGTCTAAAGTGTGAGCCAATGCTGCAAACATCAGTGTTTTCTGAACTAAAACTACTTACCAGAAGTTAGTTAGCAATTTTAAAAAGGCCAAGATGACTACTAAGAAGGAACCACGGGCCTATTGGTTGCTGAATCGCTATGATGTGATGTTAGTGGAAAACAAAAGTAAACTGATTTATCCTGTTAAAAAAGACGTTACTGCTATCCAGTTCTACATCATGGACTCTGAGTGATTTAACGTACTTAATGACGTTCATTTTGCCATTGAGGACGTGACAGAATGTTGAAAGAACTTTCACCCAAATACAAGAACGTTACTCGTCATGATAATTACTTGCAATTTAAAAGAAATTTTTTTCCTTCCTTGCTGCAACAAGTAGGTTCATATTTTATTTTCTCCTGTTTTGCTCAATAAGAAAGTCCAATATTTTATTTTGTATTTCTTTCTTTTTCTTTAGTACTAGGTTGTTGTACCGTGTTAGCCATTACGAATGTAGAGAAAAGCCAAGCAAAATGACACCTTTTATTGGCTAACTAAAAAGATTACAATATGCAAGCTTTCGAGGCAACTCAGGCCCCTTCTTCAGGCAAGATGTACTGAGTTGCCTCGAAAGCTTGCATATTGTAATCTTTTTAGTTAGCCAATAAAAGGTGTCATTTGGCTTGGCTTTTCTCTTTCTTTTTCTTATTGTCTTTTCAATAAAAGCCTTTTTGTGACTCTCTTGCCTAAATAGCATTTGTCATTCTATATAATGCCTAGGTATTACATACAATGCCTAGGGAAAGTATATATAATATTAAAATAATTCGGATATCTCATACTTTGCCCAGAAATGTCAGGAATTCTATATATTGCCAAGGCATTCTAAACAATGTCTGCTTTCCATACATTGCCAGTAAAATAATTATTGTCTTACAGTTTACTCCTCAAATATCCATCCCCATATCTAAGTATTGTTACAAGAAAGTCTAGAGGAGACCACTCCCGATTTTTACACAAGGGGGTTGGAGGCAAGGGCTCTGTGGGGTAAAGTATGACCACATTTTAAAAGGACTGCGGCGTCTAGAAATATATTTTACTTATTCTTAGTGCAAGATAAAGTTTGATCAGAAAAGCAAACTTTGATGCTATACCTTCATTTAATAGTTATATTAAGCTAAAAAATAATGTGCAAAAATGGCACCAGCACGGATGACAATGTTTGCTAAGATAGCATAAATTAGAATCTAGTATAGAAACTTTGAAGATTTACATTTAGTACACAGGTGGGTGGAAGCCAAGATCTACTTGTACCTGAGTGTGAAAACTCACAAATGGAACAAAAACAAAACTGACAGGCACCCATTTGTCTACTTGGATTCCAGTATCTAGTGGTCAGAACAGGAATAGGTATAATTTTAGGTATAATTTGCAATTGGAATCAACAAACTCAGTGTATCTTCAAACAATTATATTAAAAAGATTTATTTGAAGATACTTTAAAACTTAAAATCAAAAATTAGTATTGTCACAAAATTTAGAAGGGACAAAATGTGTTTAATAGGGAACAATCTGAGTACAACCACTAAATTTATTAGTTAAAAATATTGTGACCACTGTCATAACCAATACCCAGAAGAACTAAAATACATTCATAATAACCAGACAGAAACATTGGTACAGGTGTCACTGTGACAACATAACCTTTAAGATAACTAGGTGCTCATATTTTTAAGAACCCTCAAAAGAACAGGAAGCTCTCCCTGGACTTCATTATGAATAAGATAATGAACTTACCAACCTTTAGTACGTTAATTAGACTTCTGACATTTCTAGAAATAAATACTGCACAATTAGTCTTCTAGTAGCACAAAGCAGTGCTTTCCACAATTACATAAATACAAGTTTAGACGAATTTGTTTCTTCAGATTCAACTGCGTATGTAAAATAACTCCAAATATCTATTGTATTCATTTCTAAATAAACAAGGTCACAATACTATTTATTTTTCATCACAATTCTCATTTTGTTCTGAACATTTTGTTCAGTAGCACAAGCAGTGTCTATCCTCTTTACTTTTTTTTGCAAATGTAATTCTTATAAAAACCTCCTAAAGCAATCTGTGAAATTAGAGTGGTTTCTAATATCTTTCTGTTTCTGTTGTAAGCAGACATGAACAAACACAGATGTGAAAAATGAGTAATTCAAAATGGAACACCAATTGGTAAGAATGCACCAAACATGTGCTTTTATCACTCTTTACTCTTCCATCAGCTTTGAAATGTAACACAATGAAAAATATAACATGACATCCCTAATGTGCGGCAAATGAAAAGCTCCTGGAAAAAAACACATTACAGCTTTATAGCTTGCACACTTACACCTCGGCCACATACACAGTATGAACAACTGCTAAACAAATCCAGAAGACAGCGAGGCAAGTTTCATTTCAAAGTAAAACATGACAAAGTCAGTTTTCTGGTGGCCATTCTGTAAAATACATAGAGGTGCACAGTAGCCCTTATGGTATTAACTAACAGATAACTGAAGTGGTCTGCCATTCTATGGTACAGTGATGCATGAAGGAAGAGAAATTATAAAAGGAATGGCACAGTCCTGCAAAGCTTCTGCAGTGTCACAAAATACGTTTCGTATTGCAGCAAAAAATCTTTAGTTTTAAAAAAGGAATGGTTTGGTATGTTGATACAAAAATAGTTATAGCTGCACAAAATCAGCCATATGAAAATCAATAAACTGGGTAAGAAGCTGTAATAAAGATTTGTTAGCAGAAACAATTTGCTATGCCGGCGGGATGTGCACATTTGTATGTACCTTAGGAAGAAGGTAGTAGTAGGGTGTTGTCCCGTGTTAGCCATTATGAATGTAATGAGAAGTTAAGCAAAATGTATTTTACTGGGTAACTGAAAAGATTACAATATGTAAGCTTTTGAGGCATCTTCTGGCAAAATGTAATTAGGAAGTAATTAGGAAGAAGGTAAAATACTGATATATTAAAGGACATGTTGAAAAGAAATCCAGAAGGTTTATCAATCAATCACTCCTTTGGGATGGGCATCATGTGTCAAAGACTTAAATAGGGACCTGTGGAGCAGGGTCTTTTTAAAAAGTTCATCACACCATGGGGTTGGCACGGTGGCGCAGTGGGTAGCGCTGCTGCTTCGCAGTTAGGAGACCCGTGTTCGCTTCCCAGATCCTCCCGGAGTGGAGTTTGCATGTTCTCCCCGTGTCTGCGTGGGTTTCCTCCGGGTACTCCGGTTTTCTCCCAAAGTCCAAAGACATGCAGGTTAGGTGCATTGGCGATTCTAAATTGTCCCTAGTGTGTGTGTGTATGTGTATGCGCGCCCTGCGGTGGGCTGGCGCCCTGCCCAGGGTTTGTTTCCTGCCTTGCGCCCTGTGTTGGCTGGGATTGGCTCCAGCAGACCTTCGTGACCCTGTACTTAGGATATAGCGGGTTGGATAATGGATGGGTTCAGTTATGTATTTAGTAGTATTCATTAGGACAATAGCATCACCTTTTTCAAATAATGTCTAATAATTGTCTAATAATTGTCTAATAGAAATAAAGGAGTCAAAGTGGGAATTTTTTATGGCCATTTTTGATAGTGCTTGCCATTGTCTAGCGTTGGTGACCATACACGTCTGTTCTATCAAATACTTTGTTATCTCTATTCTGTGTGAAAACTTGAGATTAAACACTCTAAGCCATTACTAAAAACTTCATGGGATAAGTAACATATCTAAAAAAAAGTACTCCTTTAAATGTATAAAGAGTGTGCTACACAATAAGGGATATCATGAAAATGGACCTTTTGCTTATTTAGGTCAATGAGTTCAATTAAGTAGCAACCAGGCTACAAAAGATATCAATGTTAGGGTGAAAAGGACCCGATGGATTAAAAGCAGATAAGTTTGGTATTTTACAAGTTAAAAGTTACTTCTTTGCAATCAGAGTATATATTGTATTAATCTGGCAAATGAAATTGTGTTCTTAAGAGAAACAGTTTTTATAAATTAAAAAAAAAAAAAAAATTGAATGTAAATGACACCAGGGTCCAACGTTAAAACAAAAGCAGCAAAACTTACTAAAACAATTGATTTTGAAGCAGCAAAGTTTTAGATTTAAGAAAGATTGCCTTCCATGTTTCTAAGGCATGTTTATAACAACAAAAGTTAACAGGAAGCAACACATTTTATCAGATTCTAGGTATTGTTTTCTTGAGGTAAGGATAACTTATTTGTTTACTTGCTCGCTTACTGCATGGGTGAAGCTTTGATATTTACCCCAAGCACACCCCCTAATGCTGATACACTTACTCAGTCACATGGATATTTTTGCTCAAATATATTGCGTTATTTTGCAAAGAACTGCACTCGAGTGTTTCAGTAGTCTAGTGACAGACAGAGAGAGAGAGAGGTAGGCTGAACATGTGTGATACTGCATACTCAAGTAACAAGAACTGACAGATGCTGCAGGAAAATGCAGTAGATGTTTTACCAAAGGCAGAGTGCTACTGTAGAGTTGCCATTTTTGCCTTCCAATGCCAGGGTCTACATAGAGTTTGCACACTGTTCCCATTTATTTATAGATTGACAAGTATTAGTTAGTATGGTTAACCACAAATGGTTTTAATTCAGAAAATTGGAAATATTTTAATAATACTTGTGAATGACCAAAAAAAAGTTTAGTCCTTCATGTGTTGTGAAATAATTTACATTCATCTCCTATTTCCTGGGTATATAGCTTTCTATGTACAAGGCTGTCACAGAGAAAGAGAAGTAGTAAGTTGAAGCACACAGCTAGTTTTAAAATGGTTGAATCTCAGAAAGTTGTTTTTGTTTTCTTCTCCTTCCTAAAATGACACTGACATGCTGTTTTCCAATATGTGTATAATCTCAAACATTCACATTCATACTCAATAACACTCTTGAAACATGGACATATATGGAAAGTTCAAAGGCTTTTTTCTTCATGCAACTTTGTAAAGTGCAAAAGCAGGCATGGTAGTTTTAAAATTTATAAAAATATGCTTCACTTTAGAACATATGTGGCAAATATATAGCACTAGCCAACCCCCGCAGCTTTGCCCACGTATTAGTGACGCAGGACAGTGAGGAGGGCCCGGCCATGCTCTCTACTCCTGACGTCACTCATTCCCTTCTCCTCGGCCCACAGGCTCTCTCTGAGTAGCGCGAAGATATCACTCCTGCAAGTGAGCTATGATTCTTAGCGCAATGAGATAAGTCGCAAAATCAACCAGGATGTTCAACCAATTTATAGAAAAAAGAAATTCTAAATCTGGTAAGTAGATCTCTCGTTCGCTAACTAAGCAGAGTTAAGGTTACACCCCGAGGCAGACACGCGAGTGAGGAGGGCCCCGTCCCCCTCCCTGCAGCCCGACGAGCCTCTCGGATTCGCACTAATAAATCGGTAATGCAAGTGAACTAACATAGTTAGCGTGATGAGAATGTCGCAAAATCAACCGGAATGTTCATGCAAATTATAGAAAAAACCCCATCTAAATCAGTTAAGTAGTTCTCTCGTGAAAAGTGGACAGACATACAAACAGGTCTAAAAAACTATAAGAAATGTCATGCTTGGACCACAAAATTTTTCAAACTGTTTAAGTTGTCATGGTTCGGGAGATTTCATGATGAGTGAGCCAGTGGTATTTGGCTTTTACATATATATATATATATATATTTTTACATATATATATATATATATATTATTATGTAGAAATCACTTTGAACTGGAAAATATCAAAAACGTACTCTTTAAAGACACGGAGCACATAAGCAGATCTTACGAAATATGGTAAACAGCTCAATACATGTCAAAAATGGGCAGTATTTAGAAGTTGGTACAAAACAATGAGCCTTACATAAAACAGAACAATTCAGATGCAACCCCACTTTTTTTTTTTTTTTTAGGTATAGTGTGGAGTAAAGGAGAGCAAATGGGATCTACCTGACCTACTCATACGCTGATTTTTAATAAAGAAATAATATAAAAAAAAAATCAACAGACGTGAATCAGAAGAGAAATGTGATGAGCCAGTGGTGGAAAGTGATAATTGGGTAGTTAGCTGGCTAGTGTTGGGAGGCTGTAGAAGGAATTCTGGACCAGAACAATTAAGTGTAATTGCATGAAGTGCCCAAGTCTAATCCTTATGGCGATTTATTACTTGGGAAAAAAACTTTGTCTTCTTTACTCTTGGTATTTTTAGTAAACAAAAAAAATTCTCATATTTCTAACTGGTCACAGTAGGTGTGTTTAGGACTATGCTGGTGTTAATGATCTTGCTACAAACACAGCTTTCATAGTAAAGCGAGTGGCACCCTTTCGCTTGCCAGAATAGGTGAGTAATAGCTCCCCTTGAAGTGTGTTTAGAACTTGCCAGATTTACTGTGTGGACTATAAAGCCAATCAATTGCCATCTTGTAAATTTACAAATGATGCCACATTCACTGGATAATGCTCATTATCAAGTTTTGTTAAACTCTTCTTATAACTGGACTGTAACTCTGTATGTCTGTTATAAAAGTGCAAACATACCTTTTTACATGCAGAAAATCGGTGTTTCCCTGATGTAAACACAAGCATCTACAGTATGACATGCTCTGTAAATGCATGTGTTTTTTTAACTGTGTCACAGTTACTGAATTCATCCAAAAATGTGTTTTAAACATTTTGAAACCTTCAATGTGAAAACTGCAGATAGGATGTGACCTGCAATTAACTAGCAAACTCAATTGTCAACATTGGTCCAAAAAATATATTTTATGTAATCACTACTTAAGGTAGGCAGAACCCACCCATAAAGAGATGATGAACATTATGCATTCATTCGTTCCTTCATTCGAATACTTCATTAAATGTTGCATGTTAAGGTAAGTATAACAAAGCTAAGCAAGATAGCTTTTTATACATCACTTGTGTAGTCAACTCGCTATTTATGAAGTGGTTTCTTCTACAGACAAACTGGTATTTATATTCTTGTTAGCCTTGCATTAACTGTCAAACAGTTCAATTTCATATGAAGTATGTTATAACAATGTTATTCAAGTGAACAGATGAAATTTGTTTATTTTACTATGTTGGAAGAGTGAGTGCCAACTTTTACTTTAAAAATGTATTTTCCGCAAGAACACAGGCACAAAGGCAGAAACACTAATGAGTTCATTAAACCCTATTTATTCAGGTAAAATCTGATTAAAAAAAGAAAATGAAGATCAGTGTTCGGCCGAGTAGACTACTACCATCAAAACCTTGTGACATTTAAGATCTTATCTTATTCAATGAATTGTGTTAACAGCCACACAACAGTTTCATTATGTTAACCAGAAAACTAACTACCATATATACTCGCGAAAAAATAAAATCAGATCCCAACTTATACACCCATTCAAAAATACAACTTAATTTCCAATCTCGCACCAGTTTCTCACACATTGAATTTTGTTGCAGCAGCGCAGTTACCAACTTCTTTTGTCACTTTAACGAAGTTTAATTTAAAAACAGCTTCATATTTTCTTTTGATCGAACGCTCCATCGTAGATAAGGGATGCTCTTACGTTAAAGGTGTATGAGGGTGCGAGATACAAAAAACATGAATCAGAGCAAACGTCGTTTCGGAATAGTTTGGGAATTACCGTGTGGTCACGTAGGCACAATACATAGAAAAAGAAAAAGGCAGTGTGCTCCGTGATTACTCTCTCAGGTGGGCGTTAGCATATCATAAATCTTTTGGACCAATAGCATGAGTTTTCTGCATTCGACTTAAACAACCAACATTATAAAATACTGGAAATGATTCGGTAAAATCAAGCCCCAACTTATCCGTGGGAGAACTTAAACACGAGTATATACGGTACCTCCCACTAATTTTGACCTTAATTAGAGCTTTCAATGCTGAAATGCAGTTACAAAGTTCTCATCACTCAAGCAATATTTCACATTTTTTTTTGTATTCAGTAAAACAAAAAATTCAAATACTTGTTTAACAACATATGTTTGGGTTAACAGAAGTTTCATTACTGACTACAGAAACACAAGATATAGGAATTTTGATAATTTGCTAGTATCTAGGTATTGGACTGATGGAAATGCATATTACATTAGATCTGGCAAGAAAGAGGACATCCTTCAGTTTGCCAGCCTTGAGTGGTTTGCAAACAATAGAACTGTCCCAATATTTAATCCAGTTATCTTTTTTAAAAGCATGCGATGGTATTCACTCCAACTATATAACTCGATAGTTTGTTCCAAATTTCAATTACTCTTTCTATAAAGTTGTTAATATACATGGACACCAGATCAAAACGTATCTAATCCGTCTTGATTTCCTTAACTTCCTTCTGTGTCTCTTGGTGATTTACAGCTAAAGAGAAATGTGTTGGATCATCTGTATGGATGCCAATTAATATTTTGAAAGCATGAATTAGGTTCTCATGGTGTCTTCTCTGCTCAAGACAATCAAGCCTGCCACTGAAGTGAATCAATACCTCATTAGTGAAGAGTTGCACTTGAAACAGATTGTTTAGTGCTCATCCAAAACTTGGGATCATAAATTGGCTCTTGCGGATTAAACACATGAATGAATATCCTAACCTGCTGATGTACTTCTAAAATTTCTTTTTCCTTTCTCCCTTTTTGAAATTAAAAACCAGTCAAATTAAGGTTTGATTTTTAAATTCTTTTTTGTTTGATTTGTGAAACCAGGATTTTAAATTGAACTCCTCTTTTCAAGAACTCAAATAGAACTGAAAACAAATCCATCCATTTCCTATAATAGCTGAATACAAATACATTGTTGTGGGGAGCTTTATGACTCTCGCAACATCTGGCACAATCTCACCTTTGACTATGTGCCAGTCACAACATACCAAGATTACACTGGGATAATTGAGAGTTGCTATAATTAAAACCAACTAAATGAAATGCATAAAATTGCAAACAATTGAATTTCAATTAATACTGTGTACACTGTTGCTCTAAACTTGCCATTGTGTGCTTCTATCTCATAAGGTTTCTTTCTATACGTATGTTTTACTTTAAACTTCATTACGAACTCACCACATGTTTTCTTTTGTGGATATAATTGCCATACCACCTTATTTAAAAATAATCAGTAGGTTAAATTAACTCCAGTGTACTAGATGTTAGTATAATTGTTACTTTATTTGTTATGCTATTAGATTTAAACACATACCTTTGGCACTATTGACCCTTCAACTATCACGTTATACTGACCTGAACTTTTTATTGATGCCTTAGACACAGTTCCTGAAGGGTTTACTTCATATTTATCACACGGAATTCATTCTGTACAGAATGTGTGTGTGGTATAGCGGGTCCACAGCTCATGTCAAAGGCCATTTTTTAAAATAAATAATTGCCGCCCTCGCAGCTTAGTGAGGGGCCGTGGTAGTGTGGTGGAAGCAGTTCCCAGGGGAATTCGTGATGCGGACGAATCTTTAAAGTGCACAGGTGAGGAGTCGTCCACATCCGTAATTGTTCTCGGGAGCTGCTGATTGCCACAGCTGACCCACGTCCCCGTGATATATAGAAGCGCAGAGGCGGCTAGTAGAGGCAGGAAAAAAGGAAGTAAAAGGTTGAGAAGACAAACGGAGGTTTCTGCAGAAGGAAGCAGAGAGAGGAAAGCTGGTGAGAGAGCAAACGAGCACAGGCTCACAGGCAGCTGGACAGTGAGCCTCAGCGGGGTGTTTGGCCGATACCTAAGGCAGTTGGTAGTGCTTCCGCTGAGCATTGTGAGGAGCGGGAGTGAGCCGGAAGGAGGATGGCTGGCTGCGTAAGGCCAAGAAGGCAGCGGGAGTCGGGAGGCTTGGAAGGTGGATTCCCCAGTGTGAGCATCCTGACCGTTGGGGGAAACCAAGTCTCGGTCTGGAGATCGCTGAACCGAAGCCAGGGATCGGGAAGCACCCAGATCAGAAGGCAGAAGGAAGGTCAGCTGCAGGTAGGGCGACTCCCCTGTTGCGGAGCCCGATGGTAGCAGCAGGGGAGCCGCCAGGTAAAAAGAAGGCACCAGGCTTTGTTTTTAAAGAGACTGTTTCAAGCCATTGTTTAACTTAATTGTTGTTTTTAAAATAAATTTTTTCTATTGGATTTTAACCTCCACTACTTCCCTCATTTTATGGATTATTTATTTATTGAAGATTTAAAGCACTGTACTATTTGGACACTTTCTTGTTGTTTGTTGATTTAAATAAAAGTACTTTGCACTTTTTGCACCTTCCCTTGCTTCGTTGTGCCTCAATGCCTAGCTCATCAGTGACATTACCAACGGTGTCGGGTTCAAGGGCTCCCAGAATCAAGATGGGAGCATGGAGCGAACCCGCATCGTCACAGTGTGATTAAAGGATTCAGTAATTACATTGAAAAATTAAATACGACATCCCTGAGAACTGACTATGGAGACTATTGCCGTTTTCACATAATACCAGGAAATACTAAGAAAACAAGCACATTTTATTCAGCTTCTGTGTTTCATTAACATCATCATTATTATTATTTTCATTCTCCTTATGCTCATGAGAAGTGCACTAGCAGCAGGATGACCTGAGCTAACAAGGCCTACTCTCTTCTCAGCATCTACCGTCTACACGATTTGTGGGGAATTTTCAAATGCTCCCAACTAAAAGGTAATTCCTCAGTTTGTCCAGGGTCTACCTTGGTTTTGCTCCAAGGGAACTGTACCTTAAACATCCACCAGCGGCTCTGGGCTTTTAATTAGCTTGTCCCAACAATCACAAATGGCTTTGTTAAATGCAGTGAAACAAAAGTTCTACTTTGAGGCCGTTCTATTTTGAAGTTTCTCACCCTGTCGAGGGGACTAAACCCAGACACTCTGCTCAGGAACCTTTCCGCTGCTGGTATGAATTGTTTCAGTTACAACTCTGAAATGAGGAGCACTGGTAAGGATAGGGCGGTCCACTGATTGGTAAATCAGAAAAAATTCCTCTGAACATCATGTCCAGTTCAGTGTATTAGTAACTGCTACAGTTACACCAAAATGGTGCTCAGTCACATGATGGCCTTCTCCCTCACTTGTGAATAAGATACCAAGAATTTTACAACTTGAGACAGCTACATCCTCATTGCCTGAAGAAGGCATCACACATTTTACAGAAAGTGGACCATAACCTCATATTTACAACTTTTTTTGTAGTTGGTGTCAATTCTCACCCCACTAGCATCACACTCTGCTGCAAACCACTCCAAATGGCATCTGAGATCAATGTCTGATGAAACATCACATGAAAACAGCAGAGATGCAATTTTTAGAATGAAAACTGAACTAACACTTTTTAAAAAAAAAAAAAATAGGTTACTGTTAGTGGATTGCACGCAGCACATTCTTTTCTGCTTGGCTATACGCTTGAGCCTTGTAATGGACCAGCAGATGTGCCTTGCCTTATAGCCAGTGCTGCAGGGATAATAATAAGGCAGGTAATTTTACTTTAATAAAATAGGTACTGTGTTAGGATACATATTACTTTAAAAAGTACTCAAACTGTGTAACCCATGTTACTTTTAAAATGTTACCTCCAACACTTCTCCCAAGATTGTGCTGCTGAGATCAGCAATATATAAATTTAGCAATTTCTGAAATATCGAGACACATTACTTGAACAAGCAAGAAGAATAATGTGATTGCCTGAGTATTTGCCTCAGGAAACTTACCCTGATGACGCTTCTACCCATGGCTGTAGGCGAACAAAGACACGGGCAGACTACAAAGTCCTAAAAGGAGCCCTGTTAAGGGTTTACATAGCCAAACAACCAGGTTACTCGCCAAGAAATCTATGTGTGTTAACCCAGTTTCTCTAACTGGACTAAGGGTTTACATGGCATTTTACAAACCAGGATTCTGTGAAAAGCCAGGTTATAAAAGCACTGGTAAACACATTCAATGAACCCTTGGCTAAGCAGAAGACCCACACTGACTCACAGCTTGTACAAGGAACAGAGAATTCTTGTAGTTGGCATTCAACATATTAGCATTAAAGTCAAATTTAAGCTGCTACACAAAAAGGCAAATAAAATTGAATACTTGCTTTATTTTCTAATACTACTAAAGAAACAGAACTACAAAAGACAAATAAAAAAAAAAATAATTTAGAAATAGTGCGTGATATAAATGCAATTCTAGAAATAAGTACAAGTGCTCCATATAACAACATACAGAGCCATTCAATATGATCTCCGCAGTACATGAAAAGTGGCCCTTAACTCGTACTTACGAGTTTAGAGGCAGGCCGCCATGGCCACCGTTCATGGTATGAAATTATATAAATAATGAAAATCCATAACCATTTCTTAACGCATTTTGATATTTATGTCATGTAAATTTCACAGAGAGAAGGCTATTCTTCATTTAATTAATTTGTTAGAGCTTTTGTATAGCAATACTTCAAAGGTAATGGTCAATGGGTGCTTTGTGTGTTTTAGTAGTCCACATAAAATCAATTTAATAACATAAGCTAATTTAATGCATCGATTATTTATATGTTGTCTTGTGCACTGTAAGATTACAAGGCTGCAAGAACTTGGGAATCCCCTGAACTGATAAAACTGTCAAGCTATTTGCTAAAAATTGTGCAGACCCTTCAAAAAAGTGATTTGGTCAGCTGATTATCACACATATCTTTAGCTCAAGTAGGGAATATTGAAGTTTCCAAACACAGGCTTCATATATCCACTGCATCTGGTATTTTCCAAACAAGCACAACACATTACAGGATTGTGGCTGCACAAGCATCGATAAGGTAGCCCAACAACATAGATATACTTTCAGTAACGGCTTTTTTTACATTTTTATATTGAAATGTTGAACCTATTTAAAGAATTTAAACATATGTATGAACATAAAAATGTAATTGTAAGCACTAAAATATAACAGAAATGATTGTGTCACCAAGACAGAGCCATAGCTAAATCAGATTTCTGTGGGAAACATTGTAATAACACACGGCACGGTGGCGCATTAAGGAGGCCTGGGTTCACTGCCCAGGTCCTCCTTGCATGGAGTTTGCATGTTCTCCCCGTGTCTGCATGGGTTTCCTCCCAAAGTCCAAAGGTATGCAGGTTAGGTGTATTGGCGATCCTAAATTGTCCCTAGTGTGTGCTTGGTGTGTGTGTGTACATGTGTCCTGCGGTGGGTTGGTGCCCTGCCTGGGGTTTGTTCCTGCCTTGTGCCCTGTGCTGGCTGGGATTGGCTCCAACAGACCCCCGTGACCAAGTGTTAGGATATAGTGGGTTGGAAAAAGCCTGACTGACATTGTAATAACTTGTTTTATAAACTAAAATTAATCCCAACGTGGATGTTAAAGTCTAACGCACACATACTTAGGACAGTAGGGAAATTTAAAAAAAAAAAAAGGAAGCATCTTGAAGTGAGGAATCATTTAAACAAAACTTTTGGGAAGCCTGGTCAGATTTTATCATTTTACTGCAAAGTACAGAATATGACAGATTTCTGAACATTTTAATGCACCATACTATTTTTTGCTGGTAAATGTAAAAGAAAGTTAGAAATAAAACAGTGGCATGTACAAACGTTTAAGGACCCTTTCAGTTAACAACCACTCCGGATGTTGTTGTACCTTTTCTCAACAACTGTGGGCTCCTTTAGGCAGCTGACAGGGGAATTGAAAATAAAGTTAATTGACCCTTACAAGCACAGGAATGCTATAAAAAGGATATCTAAATGCGTCTAGCTTCGAAATTACACTACATTATTAACAAATGGAATTTAAAGAGAGCTGCTGAAGTCAAGGCAAGATGTGGAATACCCAGAAGAGAATCTCTTACTGAACAGAAAGCAAACTAGTCAAATATGCAAAGTACTACTAGTGTATCACGTCAAATAAGCGGCATGCACTAAAATGCACATGAAAAAATCATCTGCACGGAACAATACGCTAATGTCAATTTATCTCGTTCAGTAGTACAGCTTTAAAGTACACAATCGCAGGGGGTTAAAGCATACATTAGTATGTTTTTTTTTTTGTTTTGTTTTTAATAAAAACAACAATGGCATCACCAGGACTAAAGCCAGACCTGGAATGAACTGCAAGTCTGATGAAAAAATCAAAATGTCACAAACGGCACAATATACATTAATATTATCATTGTGCATGCTATGCTACAGAATTACCACTAAATATATACACATACATATATATCGTATTTACGCGTGTACCACGCGCACATTTTGTCCCGAAAAATAGCATTAGAAAATCAGGTGCGCGTCATACATGAGGAAATGTAATTCTGTAATGTTTACTTCTTCTGCTTGGGCTCGCTCGCGCTAGATAGATATAGATATATAAATATAATACGCTACCGTGGCTGTTCGTTTGTCTGTCCAGGATTTTAAATCACCTGTAGCCCGCAAACCGTTTGACCTACTAAACTGAAATTTGGTACACATATACTACGTGAGGTCTACTGTTCGCTTTCGGGGTGATGATTGACCTCCAAGATCATTTCTCTTTTAATTTTATTTTATTGTAGGATCAACTCTCTGCAGTGGCCAGCAGAGCGGCCGTGCAGCGCATTCGTACGGGCACCATTCTCATTCTCTACCACCTCTGCCGTCACTTCCCCTACCTCGTCATATCTTAAATCATTCTTGAGGCAGAGTGAAGACTTAAGTGCCAACTAAAGTGAAAAATTATGGAAAACGTACTAAGTAACTGCAACACAAACGCTGACTTAATCAGTTTTAACACAAAAAGATGCCAACGAAAGAAGAGAAGAAGCGAGCCGCTAGGCTGGAGAAAAGAAGAGCTGCTCAGGAAGCAGCAACACATCAATCTCTGAGCAAACGAATGAAAAATGTACAGAGAAAGAGGATGAAAACTAGGAAGGCTCAAATCAAGTGTATTCACTGTACGTTATCGTGCAGTGCGCCGTTACTGCTATATATATATAAGTATATAATAATTATATCATAAAATAATATAAATAAAAACTATTACACATTTAGGTTTCCCAATTTCTGCATGGAACTACATTAGCAAATCTCCACAAAGGAGTGCCCATTGCTCTCCAATAACCAGCATTCTTCATTTTTACCACAACTTCACATACTGATCTGCTGTAACAGCACTGCAATTTTTATATTTTCATTCATTATTTACTTATTTATTGCAAAGTGCAAGTAGAAATGGCTGATAAAATACTTTAAAATAGTGGGCTGTGAGGTCAAGCCAAAGGTAGAACAACAAAAATTATTCCAAAATACTCAATTCACCCATCTCCTAATAATAAAACGCTAGCGCAGGGGTGCCAAACTCCAGTCCTGGGGGGCCGCAGTGGCTGCAGGTTTTCATTCTAAACATTTTCTTAATTAGTGATCTGTTTTTGCTGCTAATTAACTTCTTTTGCATTCATTTTAATTGACTTGGTTTTTAAGAAATGTTTCCCTGAATTTCTCCATCGTTCCTCTGAATTGCTTCATTTCTTTCCTTAAATGGCACCCAATTAGAAGTGAAATGTGAAGTGTGTGAGCCAACAGAAGACCTACTAAGTCAAGGCCTCAAACTCCAACCAATTTCACTCCAACAAGTTGCTTAATGAGGTGCTGAGTCTTGTCATTAATTAAACCCCTTCTTTAATTCCATGACTTGCTGCTGCTCTCATTGTGCAATAGCAGATATTTCCGAAATTGTGGATTTTCTCTTTTCTAAGAGCAGATCAGCATTCCTGAGACCTTTAACTTTCTTTATTTTCAGATATTGTATGATGGTCACAGTTTTCTGGTCATGTTTTGGCTCTTTTTGTATCTCATTATTGTTTGGCTGCTAATTAAAGAAAAAGAAACAATTGAGGGGTCTAGGTCTTCAAGAGTAAGTCAAATAAAATTAATTCAAAATAAGTTAATTAGCAGCAAAAACAGGTCACTCATTAAGGGTTAGAAAACCTGCAGCCACTGTGGCCCTCCAGAACTAGAGTTGGGCACCCCTGCACTAGAGTGTCCTAATTAATCACTAGTAAGCAATAATTATTATTCTGTTAATCTTCCAACCCTCCAAGAAAAACTAAACAACATACTGTGATATTTATAAACTGTTACATGCCTAAGAAATCATAACTGTGTACTAAAATGTGCTGAAGTATGTCTGGCTTAATTGATTAACCTGCTAAGATTGTGTTAACTGGTTTTCTTAGAAAGTAAATAAAAAATACATTGGTGAAGATCTTACCTGGTCTCACAACATCATTCAATAGGTAAATAAATCTCAACTGTGTTTATACTTCCTGAGAGGGCTAAAGAAATTTGGCATGCCAGCCAGAATCCTTGGTAGCTTTTCTTAGGGTACTATTGAGAACATTCTTACCAATGCTGTCATAGTCTGGTTTGATAACTGCTCTGCACAGGACCACAAAACCCAAGAGTGGGTGGTCTAGACTACCCTAATCATTTCAGGAACAGCTCTTCCATCTTTGACCTGACTTTTAAAAATCACATATTAATCAGATTACCAGGACAGCATTTTTTCACTTAAGAAATATAGCAAAAGACAGACCTTTTATAACATTGCACGAAATTAGTTCACAGTTTTGTTTTCAGGCGACTAGATTACTGTAACGCACTCCTCTCAGGAGTACCCAAAAAAAGACATCAATCGATTGCAACAAGTGCAGAATGCAGCTGCTAGAATCTTAGTTAGGAAAAGAAAATCTGAGCACATCTCTCCAGTTTTGATGTCACTGTATTGGTTACCTGTGTCATTTAGAATTGACCTTAAATAATCTCGCTCCATCTTGGGAGTTTTGTTTGGTTTTTTTTTCTGTCCACACTGGCCATCGGACCTTACTCTTATTCTATGTTAATTAATGTTGACTTATTTTATTTTTCTATTCTTCGTTATGTAAAGCACTTTGAGCTACGTCTTGTATGAAAATGTGCTATATAAATAAATGTTGTTGTTGGTTGACATTTATTATGCCAGAGTCATCAGCAGAGTTATTCACACTCCTCCCATTAAGCAGAGGACATAGGAGTGTGAAATCAAGAACTATGAGAAGACTTTTTAAGCTGCAGACAATTAGACATCTGAATGGATCCCATATATAACCTCTTCCACTCACAATATATGACTTTGCTGGCACATAGGTACAGCCTGAAATTTGCCTATTTTATTAATTCTTTGAATTGTGTAACATTTTTTCTGGATTACATGTTTTAATGTCACTAGCCGATTTCTATGCTTACGAAATACTCACTGTATTTTCACTGTACAAGGAAGGCCAAAGAAATTCCCTGGAATCAGCCAATACGATAGGACTAGTGTATAAGTCTTGAATATGCCAGTAAGCATTGTGTGCCTAATCATTCCACTGAGTGGCATCTTACAGTTGATCGAGTGCGTCTTTCTGCTGTCGTACGGGTGACTTCATTTTTTCTTTTTCCCCCACTCCAAGCCACCATGGCAGATCTTCAAGAGACAACTGTGATCACATTTTTTTTGACATTGACAAACTTGTTCCTAAAGAATTTGTCCTACTTGAACTGACTGTTAATCAGACACATTACACTAAAGTACAGAAGCATCTGCAGGAACGCACCTGATTTCATTCCCTGTGACTTCTTTCTCTTCCCAAAAAAAAAAAAATAATTGAGACTGAAGGGAAGATGATTAACTTCTAGTGAAGAGGTTTAGAAGAAACGCTGGAGGCTCTAGGCACAGTAATAAAAAACAAGAACAGGAAACGTACCGTGGAACTGGCAGAGAAGCACCGGGACAAATGCATTGCATTGTGAACTCACAAGGGGACTATTTGAAGGCGAGTAGAAGGGAATTGCTACAAGCTTTACAACAGTTTTTTTTTTGTTTTGTTTTTAACAATTTGTGTCCCCAATTCCATACCCGATACTCTTACACTGCTGTATGGTCTGAGGAAAATTGTCTATTATTAGCACTTTACTTTATGACCGGAATGGCATGCAAAGTAAGATATTTTCACTGTACAGTGTTTAATGACATTAAATTTCACTAGAATCCTAATACTACTACTAACATGACGAGGGTGGCTAAACCTTTACATTAAAATGTGTAAATTGACACCAGACACTTCAATGAGCAATTTAAGCAAGTAAAATCTGATTAAAGAGCAATCTAAATTTTCATATCCATGGGTTTCAATAACGTAAGAAGTGTTATTTAAGAGTAATACATCAAGATACTTACATCTACTAGCCAAACGTCATCTACTCTGGAATCTTTAAACCTGAAAGAAATGAAACCACAAAAAAATTACACCAATTGTACTTTCAATAATATATTCACCTTTGATGCTCTCAAACTGTTGAGCTATGCCGCAGTATAAAATAAACCCTAGCAGTAATTATAATTAATTGACAACGTCAAATCACGTCAGTCGAAAATGTAATAACAGAATTAAACATGCAGTTATGCCAGTTGTACACACCAGACTGAATAAAAAAAAAAATCAAACCTTGTTTTTACAGATTTTTTTCCCTTTATACGAAATATGTTAAGTTGACAAATAGAAAAAAAAACATTAAAACTTTCCACATTTTAATGAATCTCTTAAATACTTACGAATCGTCCAGCTCTTCCACATAAGCCGACACCAGTGCAATAAACAAAACAGCAACTAAAATGAATTAAAAGAATGCATGTGTTCATTTAAAAATATTTTTAAATATAACGGCGAGATAAAAGGCAAACGAAGAAAGCTAGTCTTGGCAAAACATGCAAAGTTGCATCAACCACAACATCATGCCATATGCAAACAGAACTACGTTTATACATATTTCTATAGTTATGTTTCACTCAATATCGTTACCAGAATAAAACAAAATGATCTTTCTTCCTGCCATTTTTCTCACGGAGGAAACGCCGGCTTCTGCTGGCCAGGAAATACAAAGCAAAAACCCACCTCCGTTCTGAAACACGCATGCGCAAACCAACGGAAGCCCCAAAGTTGATTGACACGACGTCTCATTTCGAGGAAGTCAGGCACTGCGGTCCTGCGCAGACTTTGTGCTGCGCGAACGTCTTTTGTCTGTGCTTGCTTGTGAACTGGCATTGCTGCGCAACTTTAGTCAGATCTGTCACTATGTATGCTTAGCACGGACTCGCTGGACGGTATGACGTTTCACCCAGCGCTTACTACACGAACGCGTCTTTGAAGCCTTAATTAACTTCATGTGCCGCGTCCAGAATGAGCGCAGGGTGTTTTTGAATTGATAAAAAAAAAGAAAAGACTCGAAACCAAATAATCGTGAGTTACAGTTATTTGAAGATTATCAGCTACCTTGTTTTGTCCACCCTAAAAGCAATTTGTCGTCATAGAATATAAAGTTGTACTCTATACACATGACAATACTGTGCTTCTAACAGTGACAAATACAGACCTTTCTGTGGTTACTGGCTCATAAGGGGGAGAAGGGGCAATTTAAGAAACATGCTTTCTTACATTTTAAAATTTCAGTAGTGCATTATTTCAGAAGATTATACAATTATGACAAAATGATTCTTCCACAGGGAAAAATCTACTATCAGGGCACGTTCTGCCATTTTTCCACAATAATCCTCTCAAAATTCAACATTCCAATAACCCCAAACCCCAGCTCAATGAAAAAGGTGGAAGAATATCAGCAGGCCAGAATGACCAAGTGGGACACCACCAGACATGATGACACAAATGAACATTTGCAAATCAAAATGACCTGGGGAGATCCCCCATCCCCCAAAGAAATGATTAAGTATGTGAGCATCGAAATTATCAATATTGATCCCCACCTACCACTCGATGAATCAATAGATTATCTGTGAGTTGAACTGAGTGTCATGCCAAAATCAAGTGTGAGAAATACCACTCTGCATTGAATGACTCAGTGTCCGTGCACTGCATTTTTAAAAATATGATCAATTGTCTGTTAAGGAGCTAAGTCACTATAGGGCCATTAATCCATCCTTGTTCTTCCATTAATATTTATTATAATAAATAGGCTGCGGTGGGCTGGTGCCCTGCCTGGGATTTGTTTCCTACCTTTGTGCCCTGTGTTGGCTGGGATTGGCTCCAGCAGACCCCTATGACCCTGTGTTAGGATATAGCTGGTTGGATAATGGATGGATGGATAATAAATAGGTCTACAACTTTGTTCATGTCCAATTCATGAGTGTGTGTGTGGGTGTGTAATATAGTGGCTCTGTGGCATATGCATTTTAAATAAATGAAGGAATAAATAACACACACACATTTTCAGGTGGGCATAGATAGCATGCCGGAGTGGCTCCAGGGACAGATGAGCGGGTGGGTGATCCCGCATTCACATGCAAACGTGCGGAATTGACCTGCTCCCTCATTAGCACCAGAGTCGCAATTGCCGCACAAGAGGAAAAATGATAAAGAATGATAATGAAAAGATGGCACCAAAGCATTTACTACTTCAAGAGGTTGGGAGGTACATAAGAGAGAAAGGAGAACCAGAGAAGTATGCGAGGATCATTCAGGATATGTAAGAGGGAGTGAGAATTCGGGTTAAAAGCAGTCTTGGGGTAACAGACAAGATCACAGATACAAGAGTTCTCTACCAGGGATCTTCTTGAATTCCTTTGATCTGGCTATGGATGTGGTGGTGCAGTGGTAGTGCTGCTGCCTCGCAGTTAGGAGACCTGAGTTCGCTTCCCGGGTCCTCACTGTGTGGAGTTTGCATGTTCTCCGCGTGGGTTTCTTCTGGGTACTCTGGTTTCCTCCCACAATCCAGACATGCACGTTAGGTGGATTGACGATTCTAAATTGTTCCTTGTGTGTGTGTGTCCTGCGGTGGGTTCCTGTGTTGGCTGGGATTTGCTCCAGCAGACCCCTGTGTTTGAATTCAACGGGTTGGAAAATGGATGGATGGTTATGGATGTGATGGATCCTGGGATTAAAGACCAATCCCCTTGGTGCAGGCATTTTACTGATGACATTGTGTTGTGTAGCCTCAGAGAAAAGAGAACATTTAGAAGAAGGGCCTTGGAAGATAGAGGATTGAAGACAAATAGGAAGAAGATGGAATATATGAGGTTTAATGATGATTAGGATAAAGATGTTAGCCTAAACGGAAAGCTATTGAAAACAATAGATACATTTATATATCTAGGATCAATGGTAGCCATATATTTAAATATCTAGGATCAAAGGTAGCCCAAGATGGAAAATTAGATGCAGAGATAACCACCGAGTGCAGTGTGAATGGAACAATTTGAAGAAGGTATCAGGGGTATTGTGTGATCAAAGAATTAAGGCGAAAGTTAATGGTGAGGTTTTTAAAATAGCGGTAAGACCAGAAATGACGTAAGGAGTTGAGACATGGCCAGTAAAGGGAATGCAGGAGAAGAAGTTAGATGTGGCAGAAATGAGAATGTTGAGGTGGATGGGTGGAGTTATAAGGACCAAATCAGAAATGAGAAAAGCAGAGGTTCAACAAAAGTGGAAGAGCTATCTAAGAAAGTACAGGAAAGTAGGGTACAATGATATGGACATATGATGAGGAGAGACAATGAATATGAGGGCAAAAGTGTGATGGGAATGGAAGTACAGGGGAAGAGAAAACAAGGAATGCCAAAGAGGAGGTGGAGGGATAAAGTAAAAGAAGATCTGAAATAAAAGCTTTTCACTATGGAGGACGTGTGGGGTCGAGCTGTATGGAGATGGTTGATCGATCACATCAAGGTTCAAGGTTTCTTTATTTGCCATTTGTACATAAAACCAACAGTCTAGGCACATTGGAATTCTTGTGCAGAGCTGTTTTAGAGTCATCATAGTAAACATTTAAACAATAAAACAATATAATAAATAATATGAATTATACCAACACTATACAAAAAGGTGATAATATCTACACAAAAAATACAATTATATTGCAGATATTGCACAGGAAGAAGCTATTGAAAAACCTTGTTCTGTGAGTGATGATGCTGTCCGCTCTGTTGTGTCTCAGATTGTACGTACATTTTTTGTGTCTGAGCAGAGAGTGAGCTGGATGGAATGAGTCCCTGATAATTCCCTCTGCTCTTTTCCAGAAACGATGTGCGTACATAGAATCCATGGAAGGAAGTTTTGTCCCTATGATCCTCTCCACAGTCTTTATGACTCTTTGCAAAGCCTTTCTCTCTGCCTGTGTGCTGTTCCCATACCAGACAGTGATGCCTGCGGTAACAATACTCTCTATCAATCCTCTGTAGGCCTGGGTGAGAGGGCGATGGTTCAGGCCAGCTTTCCTGATGGCTGTGGTGTTAAGAGTCCAGCTCAGGTCTGATGTAACCTGCAGTCCCAAGAATCTGTGGCTGTCAGCCCTCTCCACCTCAGTCCCTTTGATGACAAGAGGCTGTAGAGGGTGAGGATTCTTCCTGGAGTCCAGTATTAGATCTTTGGTCTTGTCTGTGTTGAGGATTAGGTCATTCTCCTCTCCATAGACAAAAATGTTGTTTACCAGGGTCCTGTACCCTGACTCATTCCCAATGAGCCCCAGGATGGTGGTGTCATCAGTGTATTTAATGACGATGGTATTGCCCTGGGTGGAGACACAGTCATAAGTATACAAGGTGAAGAGTTTGGGGCTGAGGCAACAGCCCTGTGGGGATCCTGTGCTGACTGTGAGCTCAGCAGACACCCGTCCTCCCATTCTCACCAACTGTGGTCTATCTGTCAGAAAATCCAGGATCCAGTTACAGGTGGGAGTTCTATCTAAAATAGAAGTTAGAAAAAGTGATGAAAAGGAAGAGCACTTGAGCTCATAAAAGGCTTCCTTTATCAGAAAAAACAACTTTTGATACCTTATCACAGTTTTTACAGAGATGAATCCCTTTTGATATTTTGTTTTGTGAATGCCATTTATTAATTCTCGATGACTGTTTCACTTTTCACTGGAGAGATGAAACTTCCTAACTCTGCTACATTTTCATTTAAAAACAGTCCATCCACACCAGCGTTTTCACATTGTTTAGGAAAGTATTTCTGGCCACAATAAAAAGACTGAAAACGCATACTATATGACATAGCCATTTGCCTACACAGGATATGCACATATCAGTGGAAACAAGAAAAGAAATGATCC
The DNA here is from genome assembly GCF_016835505.1 of Polypterus senegalus. Taxonomy (NCBI): domain Eukaryota; kingdom Metazoa; phylum Chordata; class Cladistia; order Polypteriformes; family Polypteridae; genus Polypterus; species Polypterus senegalus. The sequence continues at coordinate 15,870,681 of NC_053158.1, forward strand.
CACATGCCAGACATTTATTTGCAGCTTGCCTTTTACACTTAGAGAAAAGCAATGGCAAACACAAAAACAAATAAACAGATCAAGTTTTTTGAACTGACAATGAGTTAGAATTGTCATTGAGAGTAATGCATCAGCAAAGCAGCTGAGAAAATGCACCATGCCATTCTCTTCCGCTTATCCGAGGTCGGGTCGCGGGGGCAGCAGCTTAAGCAGAGAGGCCCAGACTTCCCTCTCCCCAGCCACTTCTTCCAGCTCTTCCGGGAGAATCCCAAAGGCGTTCCCAGGCCAGCCGGGAGACATAGTCCCTCCAGCGTGTCCTGGGTCTTCCCCGGGGCCTCCTCCCGGTTGGACGTGCCCGGAACACCTCACCAGGGAGGCGTCCAGGAGGCATCCTGATCAGATGCCCGAGCCACCTCATCTGACTCCTCTCGATGCGGAGGAGCAGCGGCTCTACTCTGAGCCCCTCCCGGATGACTGAGCTTCTCACCCTATCTTTAAGGGAAAGCCCAGACACCCTGCGGAGGAAACTCATTTCAGCCGCTTGTATTCGCGATCTCGTTCTTTCGGTCACTACCCATAGCTCATGACCATAGGTGAGGGTAGGAGCGTAGATCGACTGGTAAATTGAGAGCTTTGCCTTACGGCTCAGCTCCTTTTTCACCACGACAGACCGATGCAGAGCCCGCATCACTGCGGATGCCGCACCGATCCGCCTGTCGATCTCACGCTCCATTCTTCCCTCACTCGTGAACAAGACCCCGAGATACTTGAACTCCTCCACTTGGGGCAGGATCTCTCCCCCAACCCTGAGAGGGCACTCCACCCTTTTCCGGCTGAGGACCATGCTCTCGGATTTGGAGGTGCTGATTCTCATCCCAGCCGCTTCACACTCAGCTGCGAACCGATCCAGAGAGAGCTGAAGATCACGGCCTGATGAAGCAAACAGGACAACATCATCTGCAAAAAGCAGTGACCCAATCCTGAGTCCACCAAACCGGACCCCTTCAACACCCTGGCTGCGCCTAGAAATTCTGTCCATAAAAGTTATGAACAGAATCGGTGACAAAGGGCAGCCCTGGCGGAGTCCAACTCTCACTGGAAACGGGCTCGACTTACTGCCGGCAATGCGGACCAAGCTCTGACACCGGTTGTACAGAGACCGAACAGCTCTTATCAGGGGTCCGTACCCCATACTCCCGAGCACCCCCACAGGATTCCCGAGGGACACGGTCAATGCCTTTTCCAAGTCCACAAAACACATGTAGACCGGTCGGGCAAACTCCCATGCACCCTCCAGGACTCTGCTAAGGGTGAAGAGCTGGTCCACTGTTCCGCGACCAGGACGAAAACCACACTGTTCCTCCTGAATCCGAGGTTTGACTATCCGACGGACCCTCCTCTCCAGAACCCCGAATAGACTTTTCCAGGGAGGCTGAGGAGTGTGATCCCTCTATCGTTGGAACACACCCTCCGGTCCCCCTTTTTAAAGAGGGGGACCACCACCCCGGTCTGCCAATCCAGAGGCACTGTCCCGATGTCCATGCGATGTTGCAGAGACGTGTCAACCAAGACAGTCCTACAACATCCAGAGCCTTAAGGAACTCCGGCGATCTCATCCACCCCGGGGCCCTGCCACCAAGGAGTTTTTTGACCACCTCGGTGACTTCAGTCCCAGAGATGGGAGAGCCCACCTCAGAGTCCCCAGGCTCTGCTTCCTCATTGGAAGGCATGTTAGTGGGATTGAGGAGGTCTTTGAAGTACTCCTCCCACCGACCCACAACGCCCGAAGTCGAGGTCAGCAGCGCACCATCCCCACTATATACGGTGTTGACACTGCACTGCTTCCCTCCTGAGACGCCGGACGGTGGACCAGAATCTCCTCGAAGCCGTCCAAAGTCGCTCTCCATGGCCTCTCAAACTCCTCCCATGCCCGAAGTTTTGCCTCAGCAACAACCGAAGCCGCTTCCGCTTGGCCTGCCGGTACCTATCAGCTGCCTCCAGAGACCCACAGGACAAAAAAGTCCTATAGGACTCCTTCTTCAGCTTGACGGCATCCCTCACGCGGTGTCCACCAACGGGTTCGGGATTGCCGCCACGACAGGCACCGACCACCTTGCGGCCACAGCTCCGTCAGCCGCCTCAACAATAGAGGCACGGAACATGGCCCATTCGACTCAATGTCCCCACCTCCCTCGGGGCGTGGTTGAAGTTCTGCCGGAGGTGGGAGTTGAAGCTACTTCTGACAGGGGACTCTGCCAGCCGTTCCCAGCAGACCCTCACAACACGCTTGGGCCTACCAGGTCTGACCGGCATCTTCCCCCACCATCGAAGCCAACTCACCACCAGGTGGTGATCAGTTGACAGCTCCGCCCCTCTCTTCACCCGAGTGTCCAAGACATATGGCCGCAAGTCCGACGACACGACCACAAAGTCGATCATCGACCTGAGGCCTAGGGTGTCCTGGTGCCAAGTGCACATATGAACACCCTTATGCTTGAACATGGTGTTCGTTATGGACAATCCGTGGCGAGCACAGAAGTCCAATAACAAAACACCGCTCGGGTTCAGATCGGGGCCATTCCTCCCAATCACCCTTCCAGGTCTCACTGTCATTGCCCACGTGAGCATTGAAGTCTCCCAGCAAAACGAGGGAATCCCCAGAAGGTATGCCCTCTAGCAACCCCTCCAGAGACTCCAAAAAGGGTGGATACTCCAAACTGCTGTTGGCGCATATGCACAAACAACAGTCAGGACCCTTCCTGCCACCCGAAGGCGGAGGGAGGCCACCCTCTCGTCCACCGGGGTAAACCCCAATGCACAGGCTCCGAGTCGGGGCAATAAGTATGCCCACACCTGCTCGGCGCCTCTCACCGGGGGCAACTCCAGAGTGGTAGAGAGTCCAGCCCCTCTCAAGGAGATTGGTTCCAGAGTCCAAGCTGTGCGTCGAGGTGAGTCCGACTATATCTAGCCGGAACTTCTCGACCTCGCGCACTAGCTCAGTCTCCTTCCCCTTCAGAGAGGTGACATTCCACGTCCCAAGAGCCAGTTTCTGTAGCCGAGGATCAGACCGCCAAGGTCCCCGCCTTCGGCCACCACCCAACTCACATTGCACCATCAGCAATGAGCAGAATCCAATCAGAGAAAAGCCACACAGCATAATAGACACAAACCAATCACGGAACAGTTAAGGGGCGGTTTATACTTCACGCTCAGAACACATACACTCACGCATCATGGCTGCCAGCGTTCTTTTGATGCATCTTATGAGTACGATGTCTAAAATTCATGCGACGCACGCACAAGTTGCAATACCAACAAAAATATGGGTGGTGTTGGTGCTCAAGTTTTGGTACATGATGTCAGCATTGTTGTTTACTATCAATATGTGATGGCAAGTCACCATGCTTCTCCAATATGATCAACATGCATGCTTCAATGTTTGATGAATGGTTCGATGCGGGGAGGCAAATCATCAAACTTAAATATTGAAATGTGAATGTATTCATGGTGCTTTTCTTTATCCATTTCTTGGATAGGCAATACAAGTGTTGCATATTCCCCATGTTAATGACATCACATAACATCTTCTGTGTCATTGTTGTTGTCTTTTTTTTGCACCTTTGCAACAGCATCAAAATGGAAAGAATTGTTATCTTTAACCTCTTTCCTCCCTCAACTCACAACACAGTGAAAACGGACGTTGTTTTCCCACAGTGATGATTTCTCACACTGCCACCTGGTGGAATCCTCCAGATTTACTTAAAGTACACGCTGTCATTTGAATAAACAAAAGACATCAAAAAGGTTTGGGGCAGCCATTCGAATATTGTTCCCTGGCTGCAAAGTGGGTTTGGTTCATGAGTTGTGTTCAGGTTCAACTTCAAAACAGAACTGATTTTAAGGCTGTAAAGATGGAGGCTTTAAAGTCCGAGACAGGAAGCGACGTCATCGGGACCTGCACCGGAAGGGATGTCGTCTGGAATGAAAGTGACGTCGTCAGTTGCACTGGAACTGTCGTCATCAATGGCGCCAGAAGCAGAAGTGACCTCATTAATGGCGCTGGAACCATGCGGGATTTCCTGTGGATGGTCTGCAGAGAATTGAGAGAGAAAGTTATTCCACCTAGCCACCCCCTGGTCTGGCGTGGAACTACTATTATTCAGGCCTTTTAGTTGCCTCCCAATCTCACATGTGTGGCAACGCACAAATATAAAAAACATACTGCTTACATAGCAGCAGCGTCCTCATGCACATGCGTTGCATAGTGTTAAGCATATTGCCTGCCTAAGAGTTTGCATTTTCAGAATTCTACGCTTTCACCCATCCATCCTGCAATGCTGAGATGGAGTTTTTAGGAGAACGTTTTTAAGTCTCCACTTTCAAGGGTTAAAAACAACAGGGACGTGTGAACGTAAAGAGAAAATGAAGGTTAATCTCTGCCTTTGTAAACAAAGGAGAGTTAGGAGCAAGTGTATCACAGCATGTGAGAATGCACAGGCAAGATGGTTACGCTGAATGATTATGGTGATTACATACTAATGTGAATGCACGGTGTTGACAGCGAGTGGTAGCATAATTGGTGAAAAGACAATCGCAAGCCGACTGAGAGTGATTATCTTTTCTCCACTAGTGTATGTAAAGCGCGTAACACATGAGACAGAGATGAAAGTGTTCAAGCTGGTGAGTAGTCCGGTAGTCTCTCGTAAGGGTGTTTTTGTTGTTGCTTACTTGTATTTCCACAGATTGTACTCCAAACTGCTGACTACCAGGAAAACAGAACAGAGAGGAGAGGAGAGGAGAGGAGGTCATAAGCTGGCAAGGAACGGATGGTTTATGTGTGATCTGAGGGAATGGTTAGTGATGGGCTGACAAAGCCCCATGAAGCTTCTGAAATGTCTTTCTGATCGGCCCAAGAAAAGAAACTATGAAAACAGTGACATCTGGTGGGTTACTGGAACCAGAGCAGCCATGAGTTCGACCCAGCCACTGTACCTGTCGCCATTGCTGACTGCATCGTGTCAATCGGACAGATGCACTGAAACACTAAAAGCCCACGATCACTCTGTGTGTTCTTTCTGATCTTATGATAATCGTGTTGTCATTAGTCCTAAAAATGTCATTTGTTGTCATTATGAATGTTATAGCACAGCACCTGTGATCACTTATGCTGAGTGTCAATGGACTCTGTCTTTACATCGCCTGTTTGGGTGTCTCGATATCCTTTAAAAGACAGCTTGTTCCTGCTGCACCAAGTGGAATTAATTTGAGACTTTGGCAGGCTTGCCGTTTTTTTTTTTTGGTTCCCCTAAAGCTAGCACTAAAGCTGCTCATTTGTGTGATGGAATACCAGCAAATACTGCTTGCTACTTATCCCCCAGGCTGATGTAACTCGTCAGCGTCATTACACAAGCTATGTAAACAACAAAAATCCAACAAAGCTACCACTGATTCATAATTATGTAATGTGACAACTTTTTCAATTAGGGGGGATTTTTGCTGTGAGGTAATGGTAAAGATTGGTGAATAAGAGAATCATAACAGGATTTAAGGAGTGTGCTTGCGGAATTGGGTAAATGTGCCTACAGTAGGCTAGCGTATTAAAGATATTTGTAATACGCTCCACTTCATAAGAATGGTACAGTAATTTATTAACTTTATTGTTGCATAACTCATCAGCATCATTACGACAGCGATGTAAACAACAAAATGGATTCTAATTACGTGAAAACTTTTGCACATAATTATGACAGCAAATATAACACAATATATCAATGTGAAAGATTCATATTTTTCCATCAATGTTTGGGGAATGCTTGCCCTTGGGGTGAAAGAGAATCTGAACAAAGTTTAGGGAATTTGCTTGTGGAACTGGTCACACATAAAAAGAATAGAAAATGTGCCTGCAGTAAGCTAGAATATTAATGGCACATTATTAGTTCCAGTATAGAAGAAAAGCACATGATATTTACTTTATTGCCCCATAACAGGTTTCACATTTCTGAACTCCAAATTTAAGTCAATATGTTCTCTGTATAAGATACGAGCAGCAGTTTCAAATCTCTTTTCAGAACATATGGGACTGTGCAAAGCTTCAAAGCAGTCAGAGTGCTACCGGTGCTTCGGTGATATTTGAAGCCTTGGATGTCATCGGGCAAAAGTTTGGAAAGCTTTGCTACAAAGTACAATACACTTCTTCAAAACTGTTTGCTTCTTTAAGCTGATACAAGCTTCAGAGCCTTGTCAAACATCCCATTCCTAGAAATGGAGGGGGCAACAAGAACACGAATGAGGGAACAATTGTGGATGGGAAGAAGCGAATGCACAGGATTTCTAGACTTGGGCCCCTGAGGACAATAAAGGGGAAGAAGTATGCTGGAATGTCATTCCCTGTTCCAATTGTTCAGAGGGATTGGATGTAACATCTTCTTTTTACATTCTCATATACGAAATATAGAGAAAGTATAGTAATCATGAAACAACTCGACCTCGAGATTTTGATGAATCTCGACATTTTAGACCTCCCTGAGTCTGACAATACCATTTTTTGGAATTATGTCTGTGTGTGTGTGTAAACACGGTAACTCAAAAACGACAAGATATATGGATGGAATTTGGCATGTAGTTAATTGTAGATCTGTATTAACTTTTGGGCCAAATCAATCAACCAGAAGTGGTACTTTACCTCAGCACATACTCGATTTTTTATTATTCAGGCAGCTGCAGAGTCTGATTTATTCAACTTTACTTTTATAACTTTTAATTGTTCAATATATTATTCATTTGATTTGATTTATTGTTGTTGGTACATAATATAAAAATATAATCATTGTCTTGCGGTTTACTTCTCAAATATCCATTCCCATATCTGAGTATATGAGAAAGTCTAGGTGAGACCAAACTTAGACAGGGGTGTTCAATGAATTAATTTTTTTGTTTTCTTTTTAAATGTTTTTCTTCAATTGCTGGAGTGGACTGTTTATATTTGAAAGTTAGAACTGATTTTCCTTTAAATTTCCAGCAGGTGGCACACTAAACACACTAAATATCTGTATGTTTATTAAAAAAAAAACCCTGAATATCCATTCCTTTTAAGGTTTACCTTAACTATTTTCGTGACATTGACAGATTACAAAGAGTCAGTATAAACTGGCAGCTATCAAAGTCAATTAGTGCTGAAATTTTTAAAACTTGCAACATAGCACTACATATATTAGACTGCCTGCTTACAAGAATGTGATCACTTATAGTTTTCAAACATTCTTTTTTATGATCCTTTATATTTAAAAAATACATTATTCAGTGAGCATACTGTATATTGATTGAGGTATTCAATCAATTGCTATAATACATGTTTTTAAATGACTGTATCATTTGAAGACACTTATATTATACTAGCCATCTCCCGCGGCTTCTCCAGTGTAGTAGTAAAACAGGACAATGAGGAGGGCCTAGCCCAGCTCTCTACTCCTGACGTTACTCCTCCCCCTCCCCTTGGCCCGCAGCCTCTGTCTCAGATTACCGCGAATATATCGCTCCTGCAAGCTAACTATGATTCTTAGTGCAATGCGAGAAGTCGCAAAATCAACTGGAATGTTCAAGCAAATTATATAAAAATAAAGATCTAAATCCATTTAGTAGGGCGGCACGGTGCTGCCTCGCAGTTAGGAGATCCGGGTTCGCTTCCCGGGTCCTCCCTGCGTGGAGTTTGCATGTTCTCCCGTGTCGCGGGTTTCCTCCGGGCGCTCCGGTTTCCTCCCACAATCCAAAGACATGCAGGTTAGGTGGATTGGCGGTTTTAAATTGGCCCTGGTGTGTGGGTGTGTTTGTGTGTGTCCTGTGGTGGGTTGGCACCCTGCCCAGGATTGGTTCCTGCCTTGTGCCCTATATTGGCTGGGATTGGCTCCAGCAGACCCCCGTGACCCTGTATTCGGATTCAGCGGGTTAGAAAATGGATGGATGGATAAATCCATTTAGTATTTCTCTCATTTGCTAACTAAGCAGAGTTAAGGTTATGCCCCGAGGCAGACACGTGAGTGAGGAGGGCCCCGCCCCCCTCCCCACAGCCCGATGAGTCTCTCAGGGATTTGCGCTAATAAATCGGTACCACAAGCGAACTATGATACTTAGCGCAATGAGAAAGTTGCAAAATCACCAGAATGTTCAAGCAAATTATAGAAAAAAACTCAATCTAAATCCGTTAAGTAGTTCTCTTGTGAAAAGCGGACCGACATACAAATGGGTCTGAAATACTATAAGACTATTTCGCACTTGGACCACAAAATTTTTTAAACCATTTCTTAGCGAGCACCTATGGGCCAAGGGTAACTTGCATTCCATATTTCAAGTCTCAAGTCCTCATGGTTCGGGAGATTTCGTGATGTGTGAGTCAGTGGTATTTGGCTTTTGTATATATACTAGCTGAAATACCCAGCGTTGCCAGGGAGGAAAATAAAGTTTTTTTTTTTTAATTGTTTGAGAAAAATTAAAAATAAATTAACAAACAATGAAGACTCACTAATGTGCTTGTCTTCCGGTCTTGTATGTATGTATGTTATCATCTAGTTGACGCTTGGAACCAGCCAACTCTTAAACGCTTAAACATAAAGAATGTTGACAGTCACCTCCAGTTCGCCCTCTGGTGGTCATTCCGAGTGTCAACTGGATGATGACATGCATACAAGACCGCCCCCCACCCTACCCAGAAGGGGGTGGTTTAGGGTTGATTTCACCCTACTGTATTTTTAGTCAACCAATGAGAAACATGTGTACCAAGTTTCATGAAAATCCCTCCAGCCGTTTGAAAGTGATGGTGGAACATACATATATGCATACGCACATACATTGACTTTTATATATATAGATGTCATTTCACTGTCTAACCCACTTAATCCAGACCAGGATCACTGGTGGGACTGGAGCTTATCCCAGCTAGCATAGTGCACAAGACAGACACAAACCCTAGAAAGGGCGCCAAGTCTATCGCAGGGTGAACACACACAAGCAATTTAGTGTTGCCAAGTCACCCAGCCTGAAGGTCTTTGGACAATGGGAGGAAACCATAGCACCCGGCGAAAACACATGCAGACACGAAGAGAACATGCAAATGCCACATTGGGAGGACACGGGATGTGAACCCTGGTCTACTTACTGCGAGGCAGCAGCACTACCACTGTGCCACCCTTAATATATATTACATAAAATAATCATTTGTGTCTGTGTCACAAAATAAGTAAATACGGTGGTATGAAAAAGCATCTGCTCCATCTGCCTCTACTATTGCAAACTTTTAAAACTGAATGTTAGAATGTTAATGTCAGGTCCTCCGTCAAAATCTAATAATAGAGGAGGGGCACCTGAGTCAACAAATAATACTTTTTTAACTACAACTCCAGGACAGGACAGGACTTAACATAAATTTCCCCTTGGGATTAATAAAGTATCTATCTATCTATCTATCTATCTATCTATCTATCTATCTATCTATCTATCTATCTATCTATCTATCTATCTAAAACACAAAAGCAGTGATTTGTAAATGTTCTTTAATCCAGTACAAAGTACAAAGGCAAAATATATAACCATATCAGCAGCCATACCACAGGCACTTCAGAAGAGGTCACCCACCTGAAGCTAAGCACATTCAGGCCTGGCCAGTACTTGGATGGGAGACCCACCACGAAAAAGCTTGGGTTGCTGCTGGAAGAGGTTTTGGTGAGGCCAGCAGTTGTAAACCTTTCTGAAAACATGTTTGCAGTTCCTCAAAGTTTAGGCTGATGGGAAAAAAGGCAGATGTACCCATTTACAATTAAATCTACAACACAATAAAGTGTTCAGAGAGTGGAGGGGAATGAATACTTTCTGAATCCACTGTATATGTTAATAATTACTGTACGTGGAGACTCTGAAGGAGAGGGGAGATTATTCATTTTGACAGGATAAAGTAAGGTGAAGGGACAACTGTTTATTAACAACTTGTTTAATGTTATCAAAAGTATGTTTAAAGAGATTATATAATATTTCACAGATATTTGAACTGTTCTGATTCAGTCAGTGGAAACTGATGCCAACATCCATTCTCCCTTTTGTCTCTCAATGTAACCCCACAGGGTGCCTTTACGTTTGCTAATATTTAATGAAGTGCCACTCCCACCAGTAGATGGCAGCAACACATTCCTAACCCTTAATTGCACTTGGACAGTTAAAAAGTGATAACAGACACTATGGAAAGCAGCTCTCTGTGATTCTGCATGGAAAAAAGCAGATTAAAAACATAGTTGGAATAAGATGGAAAAGCAACATAAAATGTCGTGCCAACCCAAATTCAGCATAATTGTGTCTGCTTGTATCTGGACTAGTCTCCTTCTCAAGCATCCTGGACTACAATAAGTCCTTTTCAGCTTTGGGGTCCATGACCACTGGATTTTATTTTACATGGGGAAGTCCTTGACCCTGGATGTAACTCTAAATTTGGCCATTAAGAAAATTCCCTTAAAAAGTACTAAATCACTATCCCCCCTACCAGTGAGCATTGACCTTAGAATCTGGAGCTGGAGGATAATGGCTCACTGGCAGTGAGAAAGGGAGGTCAGAGATGAAGGCCACACTAAAAATGAGGAAAAGACAGGAAGGATAATTTATGAAGGGTTAAGAGAATAAGGAAATCAGAGTGGAACGCCATCCAGATGCCACCTCTTTTAGGTAAGCATGAGACATCTTCTTAGGTAGGCATCACTTTTGTTACACATGCTGTATTTGTTAAATAAATAGCCAGCATTGACTTAAAGGGATGTGGTGAGAAGGAATTTGCTAATCTGATTGATGCAGTAAGTCTCCTATACCCCATTGTATATAATTGGATTAAATGGGTTTAGGAATTTAATGAATGGACATTTAACACTAGAATCCACGAAGACTACGAAAAATACCTTGTGTATGTCCTGAAACTGTAGAAACAGTTGCATTTTATGCAACTGTCATTTGCGTACTGAAGTAGCATTGCACGTGTACTTTGTCAATCAAACACAGGAAGCTCTGCAGTGTACTTGTGACTTTACGCTGTTGGAAGACAAGTAAATAAATCAAGGTAAATAACATTCGATGTGGCTTTTATATAAGTAATATATAAATGTTTTTCATTTAATGACTACCATAAAACATAATTACAAACAGAACTTTTCACGATACCTTGGTTAGCTCGACATGCCCTGCTGTTTTGTTGAAGATGACTCGGACCTGTTGCTGTATCCAAACAGTGCCATCTTTCGCCTTTATGCCTGTTGCACCTGCGTTGTTCTTATATATGAATGGATGTGTCTCACAGGGAGGGTTTCTGTTCTCTTTCTCTGATGTAGAACCCTTGTCCTCATCTGAGTTCACCTCTGTTATAGCTCGTCTTTATTTGAAAACAGCAGTGTCAGATCGGGGGGAACATGAATATGACTGAGAGAATAAAACTGATTAAGAAAAACATGCTAACCTTTACAAGTACCATACATTTACACCAGCTATTACAGACTCAAATCAAATGTATGTTTTTATTGTATAATAGTAACAATAAGAGCAGCTCACTACTCCAAATGATAATTCTAGGAAGCATCCAGGATCGAACCCACAATCTCTTGGCTATGAGTCAGCAGTTCTTACTTCTGCACCACCCAAGCAGTCATATCAGATTTGTACACTAACCCGATTTCTTTTTCTTCAGTTATATTCTTGAATTAAAGTGCACTTGTTTTGTTATACGTGTACCTTTTGTGAAAATGTTTATTTGATATTTGAACTTTAGTCTTCACACATGATACGCTTCATGTCTACATTTTGCCAATTATTATTAAGATATGAAAAATGTTTCTTTTTTAGTTATGTGTTCAACAATTCCTGCCTCGCATTTCATTCTACACTTACCCAGATCTTTGTAGACACGGAACACACATGAAATGCATCTATTCCAAATAACGATATACTGTACTGTGTTATTTGCCCTATACAACTTCAGGCATCTCACACACAGATAAGGAGCCTTGGCTTGGCCTGGGAGAGCTTTTTGCCCGAGTTGAGCTCCATCAAGGGGGTGGATGGGACAGCAGTCTGCTTGCTGCTTGTGCTGATCAACACATTTACAAAACAAAAGTTGCTGACAGAGAGGTGCGAAGGAATTTGAGATGGGCTAGGATTACGAGTTTTTTTGTAGGCTTCAGGGATTCTAGTGTTAATCGGTGCAAAGAAGTGGACCTCTAACTTGCAGACCCAGAGTCCTGGTTTCAAATTTCAGCCTGCTCACATTAGTTTTCTAAAGGTGTTTCAGGTCCTCCCAGATGAAAAAACATTAGTTGATGTCACATTACGTGACCTTTTGTTGTGATGTATATCAACTGATCTCACCGCTGCACCATGTCAGTTTTTTACGGTTGAAAATCAGAGCCCATGTCACATTTACAGACCAAGCGCTGATCTTCCAATGCAGTCATGCTAGCCCCTTTATCTGACAGCCAATAGCATGCTGTCTGATGGAGTCAGTGCTGTTAGAAGGGTTAAAGCTGCTGCCAGTTCCTCAGCAATCTCTGCCCTTTATTTCTTTTTCCCATTCTGTTATGGTTTGTAAAATGCAACAACAACAAAATTGTATTTATATAGCACATGTTCATACAAAGTGTTTTACAAGATGAAGAAAGAAAAAATAAAAAATATCAAAATAAGATTAGGCAATAATAAGTAACAAAGTATAAAGTAAGGTCCAATGGCCAGGAGAAAGAGGAGATTAGGAGCATGCGCTGATATAGCGCATTGCTGCACCCACAATATGACAAACCAACTCAGGATCCAGATTAGGATCCGAATATAGCCATGCAACGGGTGGCACTTCAGCACCACACTACTTCAGATAGAATGGAACAGTGTGAGGTTTTTATGGTGGCTGAAGTGCCATTTCTGCCACCAACCCCCCAAGTTTTTCTCTGCAGTTTGGAGGGCCTACTGTACATGCAGGGCTGGAAGCAGATGAATGTCATGCCCAGGATGGACCAATTGTACAATGGCCAGGAAGACACAAAAAAAAACTCCAGAGGGCTGAAGAAGAAGAAAATCTGCAGGGGTTCCGAGGCCATGATACCACCCAGAACCCACTAGGCATTTTACCTAACATAAATGATCTCAATCAGTCCTCATGGTTTTCAGGCTTCACATAGAAGAATTTAGACAATGATGGTCATGTGGACATCTGGCCTTCAATCCATCAAAGTAGGGACTGCACGGTGCCCTGATCAGGTGGTGGTGGCACAGATCACCACCACAGAAAACTGGAAAAAGAACAGCAGATGATAAAAACAATTATGAAATGCATATACAGAAGGGTTACACTAAAATGGAGCTATGAGAAAGTCATGTTAAAGTAATGGGCTTTTAGCAATTTTTTTAAAGTGCTCCACTGTATCACCTTGGTGAATTTCTATCGGTGAGCTATTCCAGATTTTAGGTGCATAACAGCAGATGGCTGTCTCACCACTTCTTTTAAGTTTAGCACTTGGAGTAATAAGCAGAAACACATTTGAAGATCTAAGGTTACGATTTGGAGTGTAAGGTGAAAGACATTCTGAAATATAGGATGGAGCGAGATTATTGAAGGCTTTGTAAACCATAAGCAGTATTTTAACATCAATTCTAAATGGCACAGGTAACCAATGTAGTGACATCAGAACTGGTGAGATGTGCTTGGATTTTCTTTTCCTAGTTAAGATTCTAGCAACTGCATTCTGCACTCTTTGCAATCGATTGATGTATTTCTTGGGTAGTCCTGAGAGAAGTGCGTTACAGTAATCTAGTAATCTAGTAGTCTAAAAACAAAAGTGTGAAAATGAGTCTGACAAGCCTGACGCAGTTAGAGTCCTGGAGACCGCGGCCAACAAGCCACCTCCCCACTATTCTACAGCTGAGTCAGTACTTGGCCGGCCATTCAAAAGAAAGGATCCTTCTATCCAATGATTCCAGAGCTTCTTTATCTGAGATGAGTTTTCCATAGGCAGGCAAAGAACTTGGAAGTAGAGCAGTGGCAGAAAGTGCTACATAAGCATACTGTGTAGTAGAAATGTAACATCTCATTAAAGAAAGAGTCATCCTCTAACAGGACAAATCAGTTATCTGGGAGGAGAAAAGCTGTTCATTGTATCTTTTAATTACACCTCGGTAAAATGCCTCAGAGGGAGCATTCTTCAAAAGCAGTCTGTTACAGCCTGGTCAGAAAGAAGAGAGGTTCATTTTATAAGCTATTGAATTTACATGCAGTGTCACTCAATGTATACATTTACTCTGGTGAGTTTGTTGGTTTACACCCAAATTACTTATATAAAATAAAAGTCTATTATATTCTGGTCCTTCTTATAACTTTGAGTTGAGCCACCTCCTTTGAAATTTCTGTGCATATAACAACTGTCCATTCTAGTTCTAGTCTACTGATTTCTTAGTCATCTCTTAGTCATCTTTCAGTACATTTTGTTGTTCACTTGACCTTTATCTGGTTTCCTTCTATGCCTGCAAAGGTTTCTGACATTTACTAACCCTTTATGCTATTTCTTTAAGATGAAAGCTATGTTACCCTAAAATTATACTTCCACAAATGACAAAAGAAATAGAATAGGAGAGGGATAGTAACAGGTTGTAAATATTGTATCACTTATAGTTTAATACTAATGACTAACAACAGAGATGCAGCTTGCACAGCTAATCAGCAGCTCTAGTCAGGGTATACTAAACTGAAGTAGTATTACTTTGGCTTTTAATAAATATGCACTTTGCACGTTGTGCAGTATAATGTGTTGTTGTCTCCTCACTTGTGGTCCATCTTTGGTTCATAAACTACAAAATGGTCCAGAAAACAGGTGGTTCCAAAGACTTCAAGCACTGGAGCATCACAAACTCCCATTCCCAGCACAGAGGAAGTTTAACGTGAAAACACCTGACATCAAGTCCACTTACACCTGACTTCATCTTTTACACTGCCTCTGAAATTAAAGAACATGTTATCAGGAAGTTCATGTAGTCATTTCGGATGGGATGGGGTGGGGTGGGTGGATGCTGGTGGGGCAGTGTTTTTTGCTTATTCTTATATAGCTCAAAAGTCAGTTATTATTGTTGGTTTTCTTTTTTCATTTTATCAATGAAAATTTCATCACAAAAAGAGGAAGCTGATGATAGTTGGTCAAGAGCAGCGCTGAAGGGCACAGCTCCTGAAGAGTTGCAATAATTTGGGACAAAAGGCTACTGCCTTACTTCAACTTAATTTTCCTGCAATTAAAATGAGATTTTCCCAGTAGGTACCACAACATGTATTCATGTTTTTTTTTTTGAGTGTGTGTGTTTCAATCTACAGTTCGCTTACTTACAGACATGTCAAAAGTACGTACACTGCATGAAAATTGTTGATATTTTGGATTCAACATAATTGAACAGGCAAACAGTAGGTCTTCATGTGCCAACAGGTAAAAGTGATATACTTGAATAAATGCACAAAGAAAATTTGCCTTATGCCTTGATTTATTCAACAGAATTATAAATAGATGTAACAGTCTACTGGAGAAAGGTAAGACCACCCTTGGTCTCAGAAGATGTTATTGCTCCCTTTATCAGAAAAGACTTTTTTTTGCGAAACTGCCCACTGAGCTCTGACACTCCACCATGTAAAATTCCTTCAGCTGCAAGATGCTTGCATTTATTGCCCATTTTAAATCCCCCCATAACATTTCAGTGGAATTCAAATGAGACAAGGCTAATCCAAAACGCTCCATTCCTGCGTGAATTTGCCGGTGTGCTTCAGATTATTTTCGTGTTGAAGGGTCCATTTCCAGTTCAACTTCAACTTTCAGACAGATGGCCTCACATTCTCCTCAAGCACACTTTAATATGATGAAGAATTCATAGTTGACTTAATGTCTGCTAGCTGTTCAGGCTCTGTGGAAGAGTTGCTGCATTTCAGCTACAGACTATACAGTAATTGTTGTATCCTTCTGAGCATCAGCCGTGGATGGAGTTTGCACAACGTTTTTTTGATCACATTGAAAACCTCAGATTTGGAAAAACTGCGCTGCTGTGCCAGGTGAATAAATTTGATATGTCGGACATACCGGACTTTTATAAGAGTCTTTTTAGAGCCTGGCAGATGGTGACAATTAAAGGGGATGAGGATAGCCTGTCATTGTTCTGGGTTTTGGAAGTGCCCATTGTAAACAATTTGAAGTTCATTAATCAGTAGATCACACTTTTATTAATCATCTTAAAAATGGAGGGTGCACGAAACTAAAACATGTTATTGACTGTGAGAACTTCTGCTGGAAGAATGCAAAAGAAATTGCATAACAGATTGGAGTGCGGTCAGTGAGAGTGGTGCAGACCTTTTTAACGCAAGTAAAGGCTTCACTGTCAGCTGAGAGCTCGGCACTCCTGAGAGACATGTTCAATGAACGGACTCATCCCCCTGAGGATCCTGATTTTCCAACACTTTTGGTATCTCCTGTGGGTGACTGGACAACGGCGGAGCAGAGCAAATTTCTTTCAGTGGAGAGGCTGATGGACCTGCCTTTGCCAATGGCTACAGGGAAACAAATATACTGGATGTGCGTAAAAGTGAGACATCGAGACTCCCTGAGGACGATAACAGACACTCCATGGAGGAGAAAGATCAGATGCACAGAATTCTCAGAGCCAGCCTGGAGGTCGCTATACAAACCATCATTGAGTAGTAGGGTGGGTGATTTACAGTGGAGGGTCTTACATGGGATCTTAGCTGTGAACTCCTTCTTGTCAATTATTATGCAGGGGTGTCTGACAGTTGTTGCTTCTGTGGGGAAAGAGAGACCGTGTTTCACTGTTTTATGTTTTGTCTAAGGCTTGAGCCTTTGTTTAATTTAATAGAGAGGCTTGTTGGAGGATTGGAATTGGTGTACACTAGGGTGGGCTTTCTGTTTGGTTTTAAAAAAACTGAAAGAAACGTAGACAATGTAAATTTGGCAAACTTTATTATGGGGCAAAGTAAATTAGCTATTTGGAAAACCAGAAAGTATAAAATTGTAGGGAGTGGTTTGCAAGATCCAATTGTATTTTTTAAAATACTGTGCATTAGTCGCATTTTGATAGATTTAAATTTTTACAAATCCACAAAGTTTAAAACAATATGGTGTGTGAATAGTATATTATTTCAATTCATCATAATAACTATTCACAGTGGCTCCAAAATCCATACTGACCCCTACTCTCTCTTCTGTTTCTTTTTCCAGTTTCTTTGTGGTGGCGGCCTGTGCCACCTCCACCTACTCAAAGCATCATGATGCTCCAACATTGATGGACTGAAAGCCAGAAGTCTACGTGACCATCATCATCAAGTCCTTCCATGAAAACCCTAAATACAAAGAGGACTGTTTGATTTATGTTAGGTAGAATGCCCAGAGGGGACTGGGTGGTCTCGTGGTCTGGAACCCCTACAGATTTTATTTTTTTCTCCAGCTTTTGGAGTTTTTTTTTTGTTTTTTCTGTCCAACCTGGCCATCGGACCTTACTTATTCTATGTTAATTAATGTTGACTTATGTTTATTTTTTATTGTGTCTTCTATTTTTCTATTCATTTTGTAAAGCACTTTGAGCTACATTTTTTTGTATGAATATGTGCTATATAAATAAATGTTGATTGATTGATTGATTATGTGACTGTATTAATGAGGAACTGCGGTTTGTTTTTTAGGGGTTTTGTTGGTTCAATTGTGTTTTTCCAAAAAAATTTAACATGAAAATGTATTTATAATAATATAATAATATAATTTGTAAGTTGTTGTATATTTGACTGATGTTTTTGTCAATAAAGTTTGTTTTTAAAAATGAAAAAAATCTATCTATCTATCATATATAGTGTATTGACTATCTATCTATCTATCTATCTATCTATCTATCTATCTATCTATCTATCTATCTATCTATTGTGGAACCTGGCCTGGACACAGACAGACGGACATCATTTAAAGTCACCCAATACATGCTTATTTACAATATTTACAATAATAGGTGCACAACCCAGTGCCTCAGCACCAATCATCCCAAATGTCCAGGCCTCTTCCTTATTGCCTTGTCCTTTCTTCAGGCCACCTCGTGCCTCTCCTCGCGAGCTCTGTACATTTTCACCCAACTCCAGCCTCCAGCGGCCCCTTTTATATCCACCCAGATGTGCTCCAGGTGTCCTCCAGTAATCTTCGCCGGCACTCCCCTGTGTGGCGGAAGTACCGGCTGTGTACCCAGAAGCACTCCGGGTGTCCCCGATGCTCTTCCCCCCAGCACTTCCGGGTGTGGCGGAAGTGCTGAGGTCCAGGGCTCTCCAGGCATTGGGGTGCCCCCTGGTGGTGACCATGAACCCCTACAGGGTTAAGCTTCAGAGCTCTGCACCCGTGGTCCTCAACACAACCAGGGCGGTCACCCCCTCGTGGTCTGGAGGAGACGTGAGCCCTCCTCCGGTCCTCCTGGGTGTCCCGGCTAGGTACCACCCTGTGTTGCGTGCCACAATATCTATCTATCTATGATATAGTGCCTTATCTATCTATCTAT
Source organism: Polypterus senegalus (assembly GCF_016835505.1). Classification (NCBI taxonomy): domain Eukaryota; kingdom Metazoa; phylum Chordata; class Cladistia; order Polypteriformes; family Polypteridae; genus Polypterus; species Polypterus senegalus. The sequence goes on from NC_053158.1 coordinate 15,889,254, forward strand.
GTTTCATAATTATAATATTAGAATAAATCACAAAATTAAGCTAGTACAATAAAACAGTGCTAAGATCTGAAAAATCAAAGGTGACTTTTGAGATCAGCAATCCAAAATCCATTAGATAAACCTAAAAGTGCTCAGGGAGAAAAATCTTTGTTGCCCATGCTGCAAAAAATTAAATCTAAGCAGGTGGAAAAGTTTTTATTGGAAGAATTATTGACTTGTCATTTATGTGTATTTATGATTATTTAGCTTATTTTAACAAATCTTGTCAAGTAAATTTTGCTTACTCCATTGGCAGGTACTTTTGCTAAATCAAAGCAAAGCAACACCCATTTATTTATTTATTTTTTGTCTAGTTTTTTCATATGTGTCTTTGCAATGCAGTGTTATTCTTAAAAAAGGTTAAGAACCCTAGCAGGCATCAATGGAGGCCCACTAAATCTAACTAGACAATTCTATTAGCAGCCTTACTTGAGGAGATTGTGTGGATGTTGAGAATCCAGAGCACCTGAACCCCTTTATCTTGTATTAGACTCCGACTTTATGCTAAATTAGGAATTTGTGTTTTTTTCTGACTGTGGTGGGTTGGCACCCTGCCTGGGATTGGTTCCTGCCTTGTGCCCTGTGTTGGCTGGGTTTGGCTCCAGCAGACCCCCGTGACCCTGTGTTCGGGTTCAGCGGGTTGGAAAATGGATGGATGTTTTTTCTGAACCTTGTTTTTGTATTTGGCTCTGACTTCATGCTAAATTGAAGATTTCTTTTTTTTTTCCTTTTTATAGTTTAACTCTGTATTCCATAATAACATTTCAAAAATTGATTTGATAAACTGGCCCACCATATCTCACCGACAAGAATTTATATTGGAATGTACACCATTGTAGCTGTATGTATCAGACACCCAATACTGCTGATCTGATTTATTTCAAATGATTTATGGCTCCTTTCACAAATAGATGGATTCATGGTGTCATGCATCTTATTACAAGGTTTTCTGCTCAGAATGCTTAAAATGTTTTTTGTGCCTTGGCATCACGCATGTGCCCCTTGGCACGCTGAGATGATAGATTTGTTGTGCTTTGTCTTCTTTTGCCTTTAATGACTTTAATACTGTCAACAGATAAACTGATTTTTTTCTGCTATAATGTGCTTTTTTAATTGAACAATTGAGGACTGAGTAGCTTAGACTTTCACACGCATTCAAAAAAAATTTAAAAAGAAATGCCATCCTTCCAATTGTCCATTTTTCCAACAGGTATCCAGTTGTAGGGTGTGGGTAGGCTTTGCCAGACTCAGTAGCCTAGGAAGGTATGGTGGGAAACAACTCCAGATGGTACACCACTCTGTTTCAGGCACCACTTATATAGCCCCACACTGGGCAGGGTAGCATGTATGTGTGGAATTGGGGAGAAAACCCACAGAAACCTCACCTACATAATAACCCGGCATGGGATTTGAACCCACAACTCTAGAGCTGTGGAGCAGCCTTGCTAAACACGTCTCCACTTAGACTGCCAACACGTCACTTCACTCACCTTTGGTATGAAAAAATGTTGTTTATTATACTTCTTTTACAGTATTTATTAATATTGACAGTAGCTTAACTTCAAAGTTGTATAAATAATGGACATCAATCATGGTGCAGAAGGGTCATCTCGTAGAAGCTGTGTGGCACTCACATACTGATTCATATTGACCTGTAACGGTGCTTTGTTATTTTATTTCAGGACCCCAGCAATGTACCCAGCCTTGACTTGACTTGTACACCCACACACAGAAACAAGTAATACAACCATTCAAATAAGCTGATAATGAAGGCAAAAACAAAAAAAATAACACGCATGCAGATGCTTCCCCCCTGAATAACCCCAATGGTGAGGATTAATTAACGCAGATACAGAAGAAACCCAACAAAACACTGGGCACAACACAGTCCAGCTTCAGAAATGAAGATGACGGTGAAGAATGAAATGAAATCCCAAATGGCAGGCTCGGTTATAGGACCAACTCAGGAGGTCATAGCGAAGGAAATCCATCCATTATCCAGCCTGCTACATCCTAACTACAGGGTCACAGGGAGCCAGTCCCAGCCAACACAGGGCACAAGGCAGGAAACAAACCCCAGGCAGGGCATCAACCCACTGCAGGGCACACACACACACACCAGGGACAATTTAGAATCGCCAATCCACCTAACCTGCATGTCTTTGGACTGTGGGAGGAAACTCCATGCAGGGAGGACCTGGGAAGCGAACCTAGGTCTCCTAACTGCAAGGCAGCAGCGCTACCACTGCGCCGCCCGCGAAGAAAATAATGAAAACAAAACTGAGTGCCATTATGAACAATTCTACACAACCCATCTTTGACACACCAACACTGAGGACTTTCAGCCAACTAATTAGTCAGCAGAAGTGTGTCAAGAGATGTGACTGGGGGCTTTTTTACACCAACAGCAATATGCCTGTACAGAGCCACAGTCGGATTGGGCCTGCCAAGTCAGAAGTTATGAACCCACATATACGAGGGGGTACATAAAAATAACTGGAATCTGTACCTAGTGCAATCTGGGCTTAGCTGCGAATTTCCTTGCTTAGGTGTAGCACACTTACAGTACAATATTCTGTGTCAGTCTGCCAAGTGGCACTGCTCTGTCTTGTTTGTACGCCATTCCGCCTCATTTTTCCTTGGTGCTTATTAAACATGTTCTGCGATTTTTGTGATGGAAGATCATAAAGAACAGCGAGTCTGCGTTAAATTTGGTTTTCTCAGGGAAAACAGCTGCTGAAACTGTAGTGATGCTTGAGACTGCTTTTAAAGAGGAAGCTTTAAGTAAAACACAGGTCTACGAGTGCTTTTCACGTTTCAAATGAGAGGAAATGTCACTTGAAAAGCAACCAAGATCAGGCCAAGCTTCCACAGTTAGGAATAATGAAAATCTTGAAAAAGTCCGCAATGCTATTTACGAAGATCGTCGTTGGACTGTTGAAGAGATTTCTGAATTGACTTGTGTGTGTTGGAGGTCTTGCTACCTTCCCTACTTGCCTGATCTTTGCTCTGTGCGACTCTTTCTTGTTCCTGCACATGAAAAAAGAACTCAAAGGAAAGTGTTTTTGTACCGTGGAGGAAGTCCAAGAAAAATCGCTGCAGGTCTTGGACATCGTTCCTCTTCAGCAATTCCAAAGATGTTTCCACCAGTGGGAAAACCGTTGGGACGAGTGCATTCATTCACATGGAGAGTACTTTGAAGGAGTCTAAAGTTTCAGTAAAGAAAAATTATTAAAAGAATTTTTTTTCAATTCTGGTTAATTTTGGATACCCTCTTGTACAGTACAGCATGCCTTGAATTCTTTTAATTTGATCATTAACCTTTCAGAAGTTACCTTATCAAAATCCATCCATCCATTTTCTAACCCGCTGAATCCGAATACAGGGTCACGGGGGTCTGCTGGAGCCAATCCCAGCCAACACAGGGCACAAGGCAGGAACCAATCCTGGGCAGGGTGCCAACCTACCACAGGACACACACAAACACACCCACACACCAAGCGCACACTAGGGCCAATTTAGAATCGCCATTCCACCTAACCTGCATGTCTTTGGATTGTGGGAGGAAACCGGAGCGCCCGGAGGAAACCCACGCAGACACGGGAGAACATGCAAACTCCACGCAGGGAGGACCCGGGAAGCGAACCCGGGTCTCCTAACTGCGAGACACCACCGTGCCGCCCCTTATCAAAATAATTCTGAAAATCAACCAAAATAAAGTCAAATGCACCTCTCTTATCCTATGCCTTTGCTGCTTCCTCATGTTATCCTTCTCTCTCCATTGTTCATTGGTAACATTTTCTAAATAATAATAAAATATCAAAAATATAATTTTTTTTGGTGCACTATTAAATTCCAAGGGGAAACCATCTTTTTGTATGACCTTTGGAGGACAGAGTGCAGGATCGGCCATTGTCACAGCACCCCGAAGCAGCTTTCAGGTTAAAGGTCTTGTTCCAGGGCCCAGCGGAGTAGGATCCCTTCTGGCATTAACAGGATTTGAACCAGCAAACTTCCAGATATCAACGCAGATCCTTAGCCTCGGAGCTACCACTCCACCTATATGTAAAAATGTACAACTTTTTGGCTGCTCCAGGAGACCAAGCTTTCCATCACTGCTGTTAACAGATTAAAAAATAAAATAAACATGTACAGTAAATGTCCTGGTTTAAGGGAATGATTCACATCAGATGTGTTCACATTTTGATCATAACAAGACTGCGTACAAAATCACAACTGAGATGTTCAACATCATAAATAATATTTCAGTTACGTGTATGCGCTATCACGATACGCAATATAAAAATATGAACGATGTAACAGCTAATTAACCAGAAGGACTTTTAAAAGGAGTACAGGCCATTCAGCCCAGACATGAGTTCCTTGTTTTATTTTCTCCTGTTTCCAAACTAATATTAAGTAATGATCTGAAGGTCTCCATGGGCCATGGATTCTACAACATTGTCTTCCATGTATCAGTCTTACGAGGCCCAAACGTGATTCTCAAATATGAATACAAATCTAGGGAGAGAGAGGCCATTAAAAACTGTGTAGTGAACAGCGGCAAAATCCTACGTCACAAAGTCTACACACACGGAAATTTCTTCCTAAAACATCCATCCTAATTCCTTCAGTCTGGGGGATGGAAGGCCATCTTGAGACCATTTCATTGGTCTCAACTGATCTTCATACTGATCTATATATATAAAAGTCAATGTGTGTGTGTATGTATGTTCCAGCATCACGTCCGCGATTTTCATGGTACACACTTGGTACACATAAAAATACTGTAGGGTGAAATCAGCCATAACCCACCCTCTTCTGGGTACAGTGGGGGGTGATCTTGTGGTCTTGTATGCATGTTATCATCCAGTTGACACTCGGAACGACCACCGGAGGGCGAACTGAAGGTGACTGCCAGCAATCTTTATGTTCGAGCGCCACCGCACCCCTGTTGCATTTGAAGTGAGACGTAGAGTCGAGGTGAGGGCTCCAGCTCCGAGGATACACAACCGAGGCCAGAACACCGGCAAAAGGAAACCTCCAAAGAAAGACAGTCGCTTAGCTGCTAATACACAAGGTGATGCAAGCACGTCGGCAACACAAATCCTCATAGCAGAGAGATGCCAGGAGTAGTTCTGACGATGTTTAATACTTTCTAGGATCCCACTGGCTTACACAGCTAGTATATACCAGGCGACTGCCAGTATTCTTTATTTTTGAGCAGCACCGTGCCCCTCTTGCTTTTCAAATTAAATAGAGTTGGCCAGTTCCGAGAGTCAACTAGATGATAACATACATACAAGACCGCAAGACAAGGACATTAGTGAGTCTTTGTTAATTCATTTATTTTTAACGTTGTGTTTTTTTAATTATGTGTTTCTCAAACAATTAAAAAAAACACAAGGATGAACTGGAGGTGACTGCTTGCATACGTTATGTTTGAGCACCACCGCGCCCCTGTTGCCTTTCAAATTAAATACAGTTGGTCAGTTCCGAGCGTCAACTAGATGATAACATACAGTACATACAACACCGCAAGACAAGCACATTAGTGAGTCTTTATCCATCCATCCATTTTCCAACCCGCTATATCCTAACTACAGGGTCACGGGGGTCTGCTGGAGCCAATCCCAGCCAACACAGGGCACAAGGCAGGAAACAAACCCCGGGCAGGGCGCCAACCCACAGCAGAAAACCCAAGCAGACACGGACAGAACAGAACAGAACAGAACACGGAAGCGAACCCGGGTTGTTAATTTATTTTTATTTTTTAAGTTTTATTTTTTTAATTATGTCTTTCTCAAACAATTAAAAAAAAATTTATTTTCCTCCTGGGTAACGCTGGGTATTTCAGCTAGTATGACAATAAAGTTCAAGTTGGTGTTGATGAGGATACTGAAGCTTAATAATAATAACCTGCATGTTGTAATGGGGGCTGCAGTAGTGGAGACAGACAGACAGACAGACACACACACATAGACTACCGCAGCTACTGAGCTCCACACGTCTGAGAAGTGCCTCTGTCTGTTATGATATGTTTCTGTCATTTTAATTATTGTATCACTATAACAACAGCAAACAGAGCTTAAATAAGCATTGTGGTCTATGGATATACATGTTAAAACTCTGCAGCTATTTTGTCACGGCATGTTTGCATTTCCAGTTAGACAATAAAGTTACATTTCTGTAGCTATTGGTTTAGACGTACAGTCAGATAGTAGATGTTGTGCAGCCTTCTGCCTGATTTTACTGGTGTTGTTAGGCAGAATTGTTGATTCGGATGTGTTGAGTACAAAATCTGCATCACCTGTGGCTCTTTGTTATCATCTCACTTAACGTCAATTGTTTTGATGATGTGTAACACACCATTTACTTCAAATGCATATTTTGTAGTTCACATTTTCATAAGCATAGTTGCCAGTTCTTTCAAACTCTGTAAAAAGAATAGACTCAACACACTTAAAAAGGTTTGGGTTTGGGGCAGCCACCTGTATATTATTCCTGGCTGCAAAAGGTTTTTTTAAATGGTACAGAGATTTTCTCAGTACAGAGTCCAAAACAGAACTGTTGAGGGTATGCAAAGATGGTGGCTTTAAGGGATCAGACAGGAAGTGACGTAAAGGAAACGGAAGAGATGTTCTTCGCATGTCAGATTGGGTGCCGGAAGTGATATTCTTCTGGGCGTCGGAACCGGAAGTGACTCTGCTCTGACTCTGAATCAGACAGGTTTTCCCGCGGCTGGTCTGTAGAGATAACATGAGAAGGTTTAGTACACACAGCCACCCCCTGGCCTGGCATGGAATTACCTTTGCTTGATCCATACAACGTCCTCCTAGTCACATGTGTGTGACAACTCCTACGCTATTGTCGTAATGCTGAGCAACAGAGAGCACACACAGCACCGACAGTAACGTATTGTTCACATTTCCATTTGTCCAATGATGCTATTGAATGCCAATGTATAATCTGATGTTACAGAAAGGATTTCCTTTGCATCAGGTTATGTTTCTTTTTAAAACATGTAATTTGCTCTCTAAACACATGACATACGGTTATAGGTCTAGGGTTTTAGGAGACTTTTGACTGTAGACAATTTATTGTAATCAGAAGCTTGCTGTCTGTAGTTCCAGATTAATGTGAGCACCTCTGATCTTTTCAGTTCAAAATCATCGATCCCCACATACATGAAGAATTGGATTGGTTTAGAAATGTGACATCTATCTATCTATCTATCTATCTATCTATCTATCTATCTATCTATCTATCTATCTATCTATCTATCTATCTATCTATAGGGTGGTCCAGATCTGATTATGCAATTTTCATTATGCTATAACTTAATATGTAATGTAAAGTTTATTACATAAAAAATCATCTGAAAAATCCAGGACCATCGAGAAGTGTGCGAACTGAAGACATGAAGAATCGTCTTTGCACCAAACTGGAATCGTCCCTGCATAAATCAAAGTCATCCAGACGATCTGGATCTGTATAATTAGATCTGGACCACCCTGTATCTATCTATCTATCTATTATATAGGACTTTTCATAGATATATATTATACTGTACCTTCTCGAGATTGTGCTGGTTTGGACATGTGCAGAGGAGAGATGCTGGGTATATTGAGAGAAGGATGCTAAGGATAGAGCTGCCAGGGAAGAGGAAAAGAGGAAGGTCAAAGAGAAGGTTTATGGATGTGGTGAGAGAGGACATGCAGGTGATGGGTTAACAAAATAAGAAGCAGAGGACAGAAAGACATGGAAGAAGATGATCCGTTGTGGCGACCCCTAACGGGAACAGCCAAAAGAAGAATAAGAAGATTATACAGTGCCATCTAAGGGTGTCTCATTTTATTTATTAATTGCTGTTTTCTTGCCATCACTGCTGGAATTTACAACTTTATAGGGTGCAGAGGGTGTAGTAACACTGTAGTCTGTTCCAGCTCTTCTTAAAGACAGTCAGAGAGTTTTTAAGTAATCAACAGAAGTTGGGACACCTGTACAAATTGTTCATTTCAGCTTGTAAGGCTTCATTTACTTTAAATACCACAGAACATCTGTAGGTTGTAACCTATTACTTGTTCCCTGAAAAAGGCCCATTGGTAATATTTTGAAATTTTCTTTTTTCAGTTTTTGCTAACCAAACTATAAATTTAAACCTCTGGCCATTTACTGCTTACCTTTTCACCATTTTAGGTCATTCATTGCATTTCATCTGATTACATCTGAACAAAAATTGAAAAAACCGAGGTCTTCTAAAACTTTTGTCCAGTAGTGTATCTATCTATTATATAGATATAATTTTAATTTCAATATAATTTAATTTTTATATAATATAATTTCAATTCTATCTATCTATCAAGCTCAAGATTAACGTTCCCCCTGGGAACAAACAATGTTCTGTCTATCTGTAATAATAATAACAATAATAATAAAAATAATTTGTAGTAACGGTCAAGATCCCAGTTTGAGTAGGTCTGCACGAGGGATCTTCTTTAAGACCTGACCTCTTTGTTCTGGTTATGAATGGGTTGATAAAAGACCAATCTTCCTTCTGCAGGCTTTTTGCTGATGACATTGTGTTGTGTAGTGTGAAAAAAGAGAAAGTGGAGAGGAAGTTGAAAGAATGGAGAAGAGATTTGGAAGATAGAGGATTGAAGACAAATAGAAAGAAGACCAAATATTTGAGATTTATCGATGATCAGGATTCAGAAGTTAGCCTGCAGCAAGAGCAACTGAAAAGAGTGGATACATTCAAATGTCTAGGATCATTGGTAGCAAAACCTGATGCAGAGAAAACCCATAAAGTGAAGTGTGGATGTAACAATTTTAAGAAGGTATCAGGTGTATCGTGTGAATGAAAAATTAAAGTGGAGGTTAAGGCCTTGTTCACACGGGCATTAAAATCAAGCATTTTTTTTGCGTTCGTAGCGTCCGGTGAGCGATCAAGCGCCGAGTGTTTTCTACACGTAGGAGTCAATGAGAGTGTTCACACGGGCTTTGGTGACGGGCGTTTGTCCGGCTGCGCGTTTATACAGCATCAAAAAAACATTGCATGCAGCTTTTTCTTGGCGTTCAAAACCCAACGAACGCAAGGAAACCGCTTTTAGTTCGTTTTCTGCGAGTTTATTTTACGCTTCGGAGGAGCGGGGAGGGGGCATTTCAATGCATAACACCGGTGTAAGCGCACACTCGACTAATGTTTCCTTACCTCAAAGTGACAAGTAGTCTCTCTTCGGGGCTAACACCAAGTCGCATATTGGTTGATCGGCGTGCAATGTGGCATTTCACCAGCTGCAGCAGACAATCAGAAGTGGAAACCGACATCCGACAGTAATTAAAAAACTTGTGCGGAAATTTTCGCATTTCTTCATAAAGCACAAAAAAACTTCCTTTAACACGATGTTGTGCAGTCAGAGGATGAACCCAGTAGCGGCGATTTTTTCTCTCCCTACGCCCAGATTAGTATTTTTAAAACAAGAAGATTAATATCTAACATAGCAAAATGGTCCATATTGAAAGGAGGCACCTCAAATAAAACGAGAAGGGCTTTCATATCCAGTTCCCGACACTGCCTCCACAGGTTAACACACAAACTACAATTTGGGCTGCAGGCTGGCGTTAGACAGAGACAAACGAACGCCTGTGTAGAAGTCAATCGATCGCCACCACAAAATGCAACATAAACGTCTAGGACGTTCAGAGCAAGTTCGTTTATCCAAAAACTTAATGCCCGTGTGAACAAGGCCTAAAGGTCAGGTTTTCAAGACAGTGGTAAGACCAGCAATGATGTATGGATCTGAGACATGGGCAGTCAAGGGGAGCACAGGAGAAGATGTGAGATGTAAACAGAATAATAAATGAGACAATCAGAGGTATAACAAAACTGGGAGAGATATCTAAGATAGTAAAGAAAAGTGGGTTGAAGTGGTATAGACATATGATGAGGAGAGACAATGAACATGTGGGCAAAAGAGCGATAGGAATGGATGTACAGGGGAAGAGAAAGCAAGGGAGGCCATTGCAGAGATTGATGGATTAAGTAAAAGAAGATCTGAAGGAAAAGGGTCTGACTGTGGAGAAGGTGTAGGACCAAGCTGTATGGAGAAGGTTGATCAAACACATCGACCCCCACCTAGAAGTGGGAAAAGATGAAAAGGAAGAAAAAGAAGAAGTGACATAACTGTCAGGTGACTTGCTAGAAAGCAAACGTGCCTTCTATCAGTATTACACGTGGTGTTTACTACGAAGGTGTAAATCATAATTTGAGTCTATTAATTAAAATGAATTAATATAATATTTTACTGGATTAATAGTATTTATAGTATATGAAGGCTGCAATTGTTTTAGAATACGAAAGACAAAAATATGAAATAGGCAAAAGCATCTGCAACGTCAGGTTTAATTTTTCTTGAAAACAAGATTATATGGAGCATTTATAAAGGTTGTCCAACATGTAGTTCCAGTTTTAAATAAAAGATGGATGATGATAATACCCACACCATTTGGACAATCAATGGTCCAGCACATGAAAGAGTCGAGTTACAGACACCATTGCACTGTTAACAAGTCTAACCAACGTGTGTTTCATATAACCATGATGGGAATGGGAATTTTAACGTCCCAATTTTGTGTTTGTGACAAGAGTTTCTCTTTCTGCTCTTCTCTGCAACTCATTTACATGCCCTCCCATCCCGACATCATTGGAGTTTATGATGTGCACAACTAAGTTTCAGGCTTTCAACAGCCTTTATGGGCTCTCAGGCAGCACAGTTAATAAAGTTTACTTTTAAGATTTTCACATTGAAATCTCATTTCTCTACAAGTGTTTATTGTTTTTTGATTACTTTCCTTGCAAACTGCGTGCATGGCCACAGCACCATGTCTAGATCCAGATTAATGTTGTCAGCAATGTCCCCTGGGAAGCCATTAAATAGAGTCAACAATAATCAGATATAGTTAGCTTACTCTGGGCTCCTTTATCTTCTTCATATTTACATTTATATGTGGATAATATAAACCTTAAGCTTACAGAACACAAATTTCATGTACGAAAGATTATCTTTTACGTTCAGGAGTGTATAACTGCCTCTTTGCATAGCGAAATAAGCCTACTTCTACCCCCGTGTAATGCATCTGTAGGACCCAGCTTATTTTACTTCTTATCTTAAATTGATTTTATCTCCTTTTAAAAAAAGACATTCAAGATGTTAAATTTAAAATCTATTACTGCCTAGCTACTAAGATTTTAAACATGATAATATTCCCTAAGACAGGGGTCTTCAACCCCAGTCCTGAAGAACTGGCATAGCTACAGGTTTTCATTCAAATCCTTTTTGTAATTATCTTTTTTTTTTTGGAGCTAATAAGGTTCTTTTCCATTTATTTTAATGAACTTGTTTTTGAAGATCCAGCCCTCTGAATTGCTTCATTTTTTTTCCCATAAATGGCACCTAAACAGAAAAGAAACGTGAAGTGAGTGAGTCAACGGGTGACCAGTTCCTCTAACCATTTTCACTCCAACCAGTTTCTTAATTAGAAGCCAATTCTTGTTGTTAATTAATTATATTCTGTAACTTGTTGGTGCTCTTATTACACCACAGCAGACGTTTCCAAAACTGAATTTCTTCTTTCTAATAACAGCATCAGAATGTTTTGTAAGACCTGAGAAGTTCAGCATTACTGAGACCTTCACCTTTCTTTACTTTTCAGGTACTGTATGATGGGCACAGGTTAGCTGCTCATGTGTTGGCTCGTTTTGTTTCTCATTATTGTTTGGCTGCTAATTAAAGAAAAGGGAAATAAGGGGTCTGAGTCTTAAATAGCAAGTCAATTAAAATTAAGGCAAAAGAGTTCATTAATACATGACCACTTCATGATCAAAGTCCTTTTTTTTTTTTTACAATTTTATTGATTTTATTGAAATCATTCCATACACGCAGATCCATTTTTACAAAAATTGGATTGAAAACAAATCAACCCCACCCCTTAGAAAGAGAGCATGGCCAACAGAGTAAAACTTAAAGCTAATAAAAATAAGTAAATCAATGAATTAATAAGTGAATAAAGATAAATGGAGAAGAAAAAGAAATGGGGAGAGAATCTGCTTCCTCAGTGCTTTAAGAGCTTAATCTGAAATGTTATCGATGAGATCCGCCAGGTTTCGAAAACGTTTTGCACAGATCCTCTAAGTAAGAATTAGATTTTTTCCAGTTTCAAATAGTATATAACATCAGTTGCCCACTGACTTAAAAGAGGAGAGTTAGGATTCTTCCAGTTGAGCAAAATAAATCTACGTGCTAATAGTGTAGTAAAGGCCATTACAGTTTGTTTATCCTTCTCCACTTTAAGCCCCTCTGTGAGCCCACCAAACACAGCTGTTAGTGGATTAGGAGGGATTGTGACTCCAAGGCTGTCTGAAACTTGAAAATGTGCACTTAAAAAATTTTGGTCCAGTATGATGTTAATTTGGTGCACATCGAGAACATGTGGCCCAGTGAGGCTGGAGCTCGATTGCAACGTTCGCAGTTTGGATCTTGTCCTGGAAACATTTTGGACAATTTTAAACAAGACAGATGTGCTTGATATATAATTTTGAGTTGAATAATTCTATGCTTTGCACATTTGGAGCTCGAGTGAATTCTTTGCATTGCTACCTCCCACTCCTTTTCTGAGATGTTGAGTGAGAGATCCTTTTCCCACTGTCCTCTTGAATCTTTGTAAGGGAGGGACTGTAAAATAGCTATATATTACAGAAATGCTGTCTGAGTCCTCTAGACTGATATCTTTTCCAGCATAGAGGTAGGTGGGAGGTGAGGAAAATTGGGCAGGTTCTGTTTAACAAAGTTTCTAATTTAAAGATAGTGAAAGAAATGTGCTGCTGGCAAGTTAAATTAAGAATATAATTGTTCATAGGATACAAAGATTTGTCTATGTACAGATCTCTAAGTGATTTAATCCCAAATGTTTTCCAGATATTAAAAACTGCATGTGCTGGCAAAGGTTGAAAAAGGTGGTTCTCTTGCAGAGGTGCCACCGATAAAAGCTTCTCTATCTTAAAATGGTTCCTACATTGGTTCCATATTCTGAGTGAGTGAAGCACTATTGGGTTATTAGTATATTGGTGATAACTTGCATTTATTGGGGCACAAAGCAAGAAATATAAAGAACTACTGCAAGATTTTATTTCTATTGCGGACCAAGCCGGTGTTTGTTCGTCTATTTGTGTCCAGGTTTTTATAGTTTGCATATTTTGTCACCCATTAATAAAATTGAAAGTTAGGTAGAGCCATGCCACCTTCTGCCTTAGGTCTTTGTAGGGTCGCTCTTTGGATAAGTCAATGTTTTGAATTCCAAATAAATGAGGTTATGGTTGAATCTAATTTCTTAAAAAAAATGATATATTGATGTACTGTATATTGGAATGTTTTGGAATAAAAAGAGAAGCTTCGGAAGGATATTCATCTTAACAGTGTTAATTCTTCCAGCTAAAGTGAAATGAAGGGTTGACCCTCTATGTAAGTCTTGCTTAATTTTTTCCATCCATGATCAAAGTCCTGTGCAGCCGCCTGTGCTGTCTGAATGAAAGCAGATTACCCCCCAAACTGTGTTGAATCCTCTAAGATGAAGCTAAAAAAGAACCAATAAGAAGCGACTTATGATTTTTTATGTTAGGTAAATATCCAGTGGGGGTTTGGTGGTCTTTTAGCCTGTTTTTTTCTCTTTTTTTTCTGTCCAACCTAGTCATCTGACCTTATCATCAGGCACCGTCATTTGGAAACTTAATAAAAAACAATTATATATTCTGTATTTTAAGGGCTCCATTCCTCTTAATTGTACAACTTTCTTATGTACAGTAAATGAGCATTATTTATTTATCTTTTGTATACTATTTATTCATTATTATTGTAAATTAATTTTGTTGTTCTTCTTTTTTGTTTTCTACATGTAACAACTTCTTTGACATATTATAAAGGACTCTGAGCAACATCCTGTATATGAAAATGTTTTTAAAGAAATAAATGTTGTTAATTAGCAGCAAAAACTGCTTACTGATTAAGACAAGGGTTAGAATGAAAACCTGCAGCCACTGTAGTACTTCAGGACCAGAGTTAAAGACCCCTGAACTAAGTGGTGTTGTTTAAGTGGGCTGACAGGGTAAAACATGATAGCAAAGCCTATGCAAGGAAAGGAACAAGTCCTTCACATGGCAGGTAACACAAGAAAGAGGGCAAAGCACAACAAGAACAGGAGGAAGAGGGATGATGGTCTTTTTAAAGGTGATGTTTGGGTTGCTGTCGGGAGTTCAGTCAATAGCACCACCAACAACAAGACTTATTTCTATAGCATGTTTTCATACAAATAATGTAGCTCAAAGTGCTTTACAACATGTAATAAAAGGAAGCTAATATAAAATAAAACAAACAAGATTAGACAATAATATCATACAGTATGTAACAAAAAAAAGGTAAAGTCGAATGGCCAGGAGGACAGAAAAAACAAAAAAAAAAACAAAAAAAAAAATCTGCAGGGGCTTCAAGGCCAAAAGACCACAAGCCCCCACTGGGTATTCTACCTAACACAGATGGTCTAAATTAGTCTTCATGGTTTACAGACTTCACATGGAAGAATCTGATGATGATGGTCATGTGGACATCTGGGACACCCACCATTCAATCCATAAACACAGGGGGCAGCATGGTACCTTAATCAGGTGGTGGTGGCAAAGAGAATAGTAGAGATTAGTAGGGAATTGCTGAACCCACAGGAAAATGATAATTCAATAATAATAATTCTTTGCATTTTTAAAGCGTTTTCTCACTACTCAAAGCACTCAGCAATTGCAGGTTAAAGGTCTTGCTCAAGGGCCCAACAGAGCTGAATCCCTTTTTTGGCATTTACGGGATTCGAACCGGCAACCTTCCGATTGCAAGTGTAGCTCCCTAGCCTCAGAGCCACCATTCAATGCCCATAAAGACTAACAGGGACACAACTAAAATGTAGCTACGAAAAAAGCCATTAATGGGGTTTTAGCAGTTTTTTTAAATTGTTCCATTGTATTAGCTTAGCAAATTTCTATTAGTAAAGTATTCCAAAGTTTAGGTGTATAACTGTAAAAAAGCAGCCTCATAACTTCTTTTAAGCTCGACTCTGGGAATTATACTGTAACACTAGAATTACCAAAGCCTACGAAAAAACACGTAAATCTGTCCTACCTTAAATCCCTTCACACCTCTCCATCAGTGTCTTTTGTCTTGTAAATGTGTCGATAAGCCCAAGCAGCAAGCAGCCTGCTGTCACATCCTCCCACCACTGCAAAGTTTTCTCAACTCAAGTCTGTTTACCTGCATGCCAGTTGCTTAGAGTTGTATAGAGTAAATACTGTATCATTATTTGAAACACATGCATCTGTGTAAACACATCGTTAAAACAGAAATATTTTTCATCTTTTAGTAATAATTGACAAAATGTAGACATGAAGCATATAATGTGTGAAGCCTGAAGTCCAAATATCAAGTAAACACTTTCACAAAAGGTACATGTATAACAAAACAAGTACGCTTCTATTTAAGACTATAACTGTTGAAAAAGAATCCACGTTAGGGTGTGACATTGACACGCCTTTGATACGACTGCTTTGGTGGTGCAACAGTAAGATCTGTTGATTCGTAATCAAAAGTTTATGGGTTCGACCCCAGACGACTCTGTTTTGAGAAGTGAGCTGCTCTTATTCTTACTATTTTAGAATAAAAACATACATTTGATTTGAGTCTGTAACAGCCGCTGTAAACTTACTTGTACAACGTACTTGTACTTACTTGGTACTTGTAAAGGTTAGCGTTGTGCAGAGCTTCCCATTGACACATTGCACTTTTGCTGTTGCTTTGTATATGTATGCGGGAAGCTCAGCAGTCTACTTGTGACTTTATGCTTTAGGAAGATAAGTAAATAAATCAAGGTAATTAGGTAAATAACATTCGATCTGGCTTTTATATACAAAGTACAGCGATGACAGCTTCCACCTGCAGCTATAGACTCTGCAGTACGCGAGCGACTCTCCACTCTAGTGTTTAGATCTGGACGGTGTATGTGCCCAAAAAGAAGTCCAAATGGATTCCCATACCATTGCTTGTGAACTGAAGTGTCAGAAGGCATAAGTCAATTTTAAATGACACAGGTAACCAATGTAATGATGCTAAAATTGGTGTGCTTTGCTCAGATTTTGTTTTTTCTACTTAAGACTCTTGCTGCTGCATTCTTCACTATTACCGATTGATGTATTTCTTAGGTAGTCCTGTTAGGAGTACAGCAGTACCATTTAGATAGCAGCAAACAGTCTCTCCCTGGAGGGGCTGGCACTATGTTTTGCTTTTAAGGAAGGCATTCTAGAAGGTTCCTGAAACTCCAAACCATTGAAGGGCTCTTTAGGGCTCTGGGAGAAAATACAGTGCCCACTATAATGTTTGGGACAAAGACACATTTTTGCTTGATTTGCCCCTCTGCTCCACAGTTTAAAATTACAAATCAAACAGTTCAGATGTGATTAAAGTGCACATTGCAGACATTCATTTATATATATTTACATACATTTGGGTCACACAATTTTTTTAATGTGGTCCACCCCAATTTTTGGGCACCATATTATTAGGAACACAGCAATGGCAGGTCTATTAAAGCCATCGTATTTAATGTTGCATATCCCTCACATGCAATGACTGCTTGGAGTCTGTGATTCATAGACATCAGCAGGTGCTGAAGATCTTCTGTGGTGATGCTCTGTCAAGCCTCTAATGCAGCCATCTTCAGCTCCTGATGTTTAATGATGATTACCAAAACAACAAAGTGAAATGTAAAAAATAATCAGGACTGGCTTGATTGAGTGTAGCTTTTGCTAATGGAAATGCATTTCTGAGGCAAGCACTCCATTACCTTCAGTCTCAGGTCTGTAAATGAACACTGACTTCCGGTCCGTCTGCTTTTTATATACAGTAGCTGGCGGGGCAGAATTGTCAGGGCTTCTGTGTCAGTAGCGGAAGTGATGTCAGAGCTCTTCCTTGAATTTGTCCTTTGCTCTATGTGTAGAAGGAAACGGTGTCACTGACTGCCATACTATCCTCTCCATTACCCTGGTCCTTGCCTGATTAGAGCTTCGAACATGCTCCCTTGATGCTCAGGTCTGGCATGATATTTTCATTTAATCAGCGTGTTTAAATGCAATTTAATAGCGCAGCTACTCACAGGAACCCAGTGTCTAAGATGCCATATAAACCCTTATTCTGGGCTGAGAAACTGGGTTAGGTTGGCGGAGTGGTAGCGCTGCTGCTTCACAGAAGGAAGACCTGGGTTCGCTTTCTGGGTCCTCCCTGCGTGGAGTTTGCATGTTCTCCCCATGTCTGCATGGGTTTCCTCCAGGTGCTCCGGTTTCCTCCCTCAGTCCAAAGACATGCAGGTTAGGTGCATTGGCGATCCTAAATTGTCCCTTGTGTGTGCTTGGTGTGTGTGTGTGTGTGTCCTACGGTGGGCTGGCGCCCTGCCCGGGTTTTGTTCCTACCTTGTTCCTTGTGTTGGCTGGGATTGGCTCAAGCAGACCCCCATGACCCTGTGTTAGGATATAGCGG
Organism: Polypterus senegalus; assembly: GCF_016835505.1. NCBI lineage: Eukaryota > Metazoa > Chordata > Cladistia > Polypteriformes > Polypteridae > Polypterus > Polypterus senegalus. The sequence continues at coordinate 15,906,914 of NC_053158.1, forward strand.
GTTGGATAATGGATGGATGGATGGAAACTGGGTTATTGGTCACTAAGAAATATACTTAACAGATGTAGATTTCTCTGCAAGTAACCCAGTTAATTGGCCATGTAAACTCTTAACCAGGTTACAGGTTAAGAATTTTATAGTCTGTGTATGTCTGTGCAGTAATATACAAAAGTTATTATTTCCCTCGCGATCATAATAAGTTGGAGGTGACTGTCCAGATTCTGTCATGACCTTCTGGTCTGCTCATGTCCGTTGCACCAAGCTCATCACATTTCTCAAATTACTTCATAATTTTACAAATGCACTTTGTGACATCTCAAAGTTTTCCCCCCATTCATTGATGGTGATCTCTTTTAAACCAGCTCTCTCTCCCACCAGCCTTTGCTTCACAGGTAGAAAACAGTGGAAGTGTCCTCAAAGGTACATTTCTTAATGCAAAGCTCTCACTTTACCAGTCGATTTATGTCACACTCACTTATAGTCATGAGCTTTGATTAATGACTAAAAGGACAAGATTATGGTTACACAAGTGGTCAAAATTAGCCTTTTCTTAGACTTAGGATGAGAAACGTGGACATCCAGGAGAGCTCTTAATAAAGCTTCTGACCCACCGCATCGAGAGGAGCAAATTGAGGTGGCTCCCTGTGGAGGTTTCACAAGCATGAGCAGCTAGGAGGACTCGGAGCACACAGGGAGGATTATATCTCCCAGGTGGTCGGGAAACGTCTTGAGATCCCACAACATGAGCTGGCAAGCGTGATTGGGGAAAGGGACGTATGGACCTTAATGCAAAGACTGTTATCCATAAGACCTGGTCCCAGGTAAGTGGTGGAAAGTGAATAAATGAATGACTTCTCCTAATTGAAATACTCTGTCTCAATATTTCAGAAATCAACATATTAATGTCAATGAGCGAAATGTATATTGCAGCACAATCCCTGGAGACAAAGGCTTTATTGACGTCAGAGAGTTTCGCCAATGGTGAACTCCATAGGTGGGCTCATGCATTTAAATGTTTTTTCTTTAAGAAACTAGATTTCTGCCTTAACTGGGTTACTCATCTTATTCTGGTTTTGTGTGGACATGTAATGGCACTGATTGTTCTGGGGAGCCAAAGCCTAACCTGGAAGCAAAAACGCAGGAGGTGGGAATCAACTCTGGATGACTGCAGACAACCAAAGTACCGCAAGGAAAACCACAAAGACACAGGCAGAGGAAGTAAACAGAGGCAATGGCCGGGCCCAGGATTCTATTGCGGCCCAAGGGTTAGTGGTACATTGCCCGTCCTTGCTGTCCCACCCTTGTGTTAAAAAGAAATCTTTCATTTTTTTATACTGTAGCCTGTGCTGACATTATTTTTGAAGAAGAGCAGCTTAAAGACGGGCCCCTAGTGGGTTCTACTGCAACAAACTGCCTTGCTTTCTTTTCTAATGCTACAATTTTGGGAAGAAATTCACAAACAAAGAAAGGAATTTATTTTTGTGAAGACTTTATTTTTTCTTGCAGTAATATACAAAAGCTATTATTTCTCTCCCGATCATAATAATCTGGAGGTGATTGGCCGAACTCTATCATCATCAGCTGATCTCAGACGACCATCCCTATGTACTTATTCTACCTCTGGGCCTTTTCCTTCTGCTGCTTGCTGTAACTTATGCATGCACTTGATTTTTTTTTTCTTGATAAAATAGTCCCAATAGTCCAAAACTATATTTTTAGAAAGGTAATTGGAACATGTAATTTTGGCTTTGCCTGCAGGTAAGAAAAAGTAAATTGCATAGAAATGACTTCTCAAGGTACAAACTAATAGAAAAAAATTTAAACTCAGAAAAACAAAAAGCAATTTATTTCTTCAACCAACCTTTATTAGGGTCTTCTTCAGAAATGAAAATGCATATTTAGATTTGCTTATTATGTTTTGCTGTTCAGATTCTGTGCCCTTAGGTCTTGTCTGTCTTCATTCTGTTACCCTTTAGTGGCTCCAATGGAAAAAGAAGAAAAGAAATTTAACACAATGCAATGTGAGTCTGCTGTGTTTTGATCAAACTGCCTTGGTTGCTCTGCGTGTATCTGTTGTGCCGCTCTAAAGCACAACCACCACCTACTCAAAGCATCATGATGATCCAACATTGATGGACTGAAAGCCAGAAGTCTACACGACCATCATCATTAAGTCCTTCCGTGAGAACCCTAAATCCAAAGAGGACTGTTTCATTTATGTTCGGTAGAATGTCCAGAGGGAACTGGGCAGTCTCATGGTCTGGAATCCCTACAGATTAAATTTTTTTCTCCAGCCGTCTGCAGTTTTTTATTGTTTTTTCTGTCCACCCTGGCCATTGGACCTTACTCTTATTCTATGTTAATTAATATTCTTCATTATGTAAAGCACTTTGAGCTACTTTTTGTATGAAAATGTGCTATATAAATAAATGTTGTTGTTGTTGTAAACGTGGTTGTGTTGAGGGTGTGACGATTCATATGTGTCTAATACTGGGCATGCACTGTGTGATTTTTAGAAATTGAGGTCAAGCAACTATTCACATTGCATTGTAGAGTTGCCAGTCATACACAGTGTGTGCTGAAACTGAACAAGCACTTTCGGTCTTATTGACGTGCCATGATGCGGGTGCTCAGGCTATACGTGTACAGTACACATCCTTAGACAGTATTACACATTCAAGAAAACAATATGGGCATAGACGTCTCAAAATGTCAACAAAGAAAGGAGCCATGCTGCTGGCTCTTGTGGTAGTGTACTCTGTAACTACAAAGCAAAGGAAAAGGTGTAACTGGATTCTCGGATGGTTGGGAAGACACAGGCAGTTTGTGAAATTTACCATTATGTGTGTCTGTATCAAGTACTTCTCAGTCTTGTCCTTAATAATTCCTTCCATTAATTTACCTGTGATACACATTACACTTACTGGCCTATACTGCTTGGATCTACCCAATCACATATACAGTTATCCCTCCTCGATCGCGGGGGTTGCGTTCCAGACCCCCCCGCGATAGGTGAAAATCCGCGAAGTAGAAACCATATGTTTCTATGGTTATTTTCATATATTTTAAGCCCTTATAAACTTTCCCACACTGTTTATAAATATTCCCCGCAGAGTTATACAGCATAATCCCTTTGTATTCTCTTAGATATTAGGTAAGATTCATTGAAATTATGTATATAAACACACTGTTTATATACAGTAAAACCTAAATATTATTTTAAAGATATTGAGTGTCTCCGATATCACATGTTACAGCCATTACGATAGACATGCCACCAGCAATAAATACGTACAATGCAACAAAAATAGTATACAGTAAATGTGTGTGTACAGTGACACTAAACGTAAGTACGTGTACTAAGTACTGTAAGTAGAAAATTAATTATGGTTACTCACCAACAATGACACGATGACTTGTCCGATAACAATGAGTTTAGTTTTACTGCACAACAAAGGAGAGCGTTACAGCTCTTCTAAAGGAGCCACTTCAGGCGATTGTGTAGCACTGCCGTTGTTCATCTTCTGGCAGTCTTCAATCCAAATCCCTAAAGCAGATTCCATCCAGACTACTGCCTTATTACATCCACTTACAACTTGTTTTGCACCCTGGTTAAAAGGACACTGCGGCCGTAGATCTTATATTCCTTTCCTACTTTTTAAATAAAAGAATCGTAGCCTTTCACAAATCCAAAACGTTTACCTTTTCGGCAATCGTTAACATCTTCCGTTTGCACTTAGGCACAACCCCTGAAGCAGTAGCAGATCGTTTTGGAGCCATAATGAAGGGCTTGACTATGCACAAAGATAAACACAAAAGAGCACAACTCTTTACACAGCGAAACACGTTGATGCTGAATGAGCGAGACGAGACTTCCTGGTTAACACTGCATTCAGCAAGCAGGAACTTAACTGCATGCTCTGATTGGTTAGCTTCTCAGTCAGGAGGACTTAACTGCGTGCTCTGATTGGTTAGCTTCTCAGTCATCCGCCAATAGCGTCCCTTGTATGAAATCAACTGGGCAAACCAACTGAGGAAGCATGTACAGGAAGTAAAAAGACACATTGTCCGCAGAACCCGCGAAGCAGCGAAAAATCTGCGTTATATATTTAGTTATGCTTTCATATAAAATCCGCGATAGAGCAAAACCGCGAAAGTCAAAGCGCGATATAGCGAGGGATTACTGTACTTGCCATTTTCCAGTCTACAGTCCAGTCTACTTCCTAAAAATATTCATCAAGGGTTTATATATGTACGCACTAACCTCTTTAAGAACTCAAGGATAAATATTAGCTGGAGCCTCGTGATTTGTTTGATTTCAGCCTATTTAATCAGCACAGCACTTCTCTCTCTACAATTTCCAAATCACTAAATACCTCCTTAGTGGTTCCTGTTACCGCTGGGATGTTATCTACTTCCTCACATGAGAACACTTCAGAAAAATACAAGATTAGATCATCTGCTATTTCATTGTCTTTATTTTTAATTCCCTTTTACTGTTCCTGAAACACTTCACCACTTCCTTGACTGTTCTTTTACTACTAAAACACTAAGGAGGCCACAAGATATCCTTCATTGCCATTCATACGAGTATTATCTATTTACATAACAGGAAGGAAGGCGATTGTGGCTGTCAGCAGTGCACTGGTACTTAATCCACAAATTCTGTGGTACCTCTGGATTGGTACTCCAGTCCTTTATGTGCTTTTCAGCTGCTAATTAACCAAGAAAATCAGTGTGATATCGAAAACGTGAGCAGCATCATCAAAGACAGCATATTAAATGAGGAGTCAGTGATCCGTATCTCCAGTTTTATTCCACAAGTAGAACAATTTAGATAAGAATAAGGAAGAATATGGAAAACATTTTTTTTTCCTATTGTCCCATGTTTGATACTACTTTATACACCATACCCCATATTCCTTTACATTCCACTTGGCCTTTTGCTTCTAAAATATATACAGTGTTCAGCTGGCAAGTGGCTGATTTAAAACTGGCAGTATTTCAAGCAAAGCTTTTGCACCAGATAATTTATTTCCAATAGATGGATGAGTCATCAGTCCCTGGTGAGTTCAAGTACCAACTGACTTAATGTAAAATAAATAAATAATAAATGTACGCTTGGTAATGACAGATGGTAAAGAGTAGCAAGTTAATATTTGTTTTTTTCTTTTTTCCTTTATTTTACAGAAGAGCCAGGTGATTTATAGATAACACACTTACAAAATCAGTAACCTAAAAAAAAAAATAATGTCACAGCTATACTTTAAAGAGATGTGTTTTTTTCCTTTGGCTCCTTCAAACAATCAGGCAGCTTCAAAAATTGTCCTTAAACCTTATTCACATAAGAACTTAAAATTCCATATTACATTGCGTTCAGAAAGTATTCAGACCCCTTCGCTTTGTGCAGTCTTCTTTGTATTGTAGAGTTAAATTTTAAATAGTGTAGATGCCATAAAGAATGGACAGGCATCTCGTCTGGGATGAGGGACAGCAAATTACCCAGCCAGGATAATGGATGAACTGAGGGTGACCCGGGTGAAAGGTGGCAGTGCTAGTCTTGTTTGGTCCCAGATTGGACTCCCACAGGATTCTATGGGGCATGTAGTTCAGAACAGCAACCTTGTTTTGGTCCCTGGGTGCCACCAGGGGTTGCTACCAGTAAAAGGTCTTCCTACTTTGGAGAGATTGACCTAGAAGTGCTTCCATCATACTATGTTGTGACATTGGATGTACTCCCAGATCCAAAAAAAGGAGTAATTTTTTTCTCACTGAGGTGAGTCAGAGTCAAGAGGAAGAGGACAAAACTTACTGTGGAGGTGGAAGGAGACAGAAATTAGTTGGAGTTATTGATTTATATTGTACTAGCTGTCCCTCGTGGATCTGCCTGCGTAGTAGTGAAACAGGGCAAACTTTACAAATCAATAAACAAACAGGTATCACTAGGTAAGCAGAAGCCAGGTATGTTCCAAAACGTGGCCAGAGGTAGACTGATTCGAAGAGAGGCTGGCATGTGAGTGAGGAGTGCCCTGCCCAGCTCCCCACTCCTGACGCCACACTTGCCCTCTCCCCTCGTCCCACAGCCTCTGTCTCTGTCTCTCACATTGGAGCGAATAAGTCGCACCTGCAAGCGAAAGCAGATCATAACCTGGTTCTGCTTCAGCCTCAATACAAACCAAGAGTGAGGGCGCTACCTACAACCACACGCTCATTCAGGAAGTGGTCCCCTGAGGCAGAGCAGGCTCTGAGAGACTGCTTTGGAACTACAGACTGGGATATCCTGCGGGGTCACATAGTGAGAACATTGAAGATGCTGTTGACTGCACAACTGATTACATCAACTTCTGTATGGACATTGTAGTTCCAGTAAGAACAGTACGCCGCTATGCTAACAACAAACCATGGATTACAAGTGACACCAATGGCCTTTTGAACCAGAAGAAAAGGGCTTTTAAAGACGATGATCAGCATGACTTTAAGTGTGTGAAGAAGGAACTCCAAGTCCAGCTCAAGGCAGAGAAGGAGCAATACAGGAGAAAACTGGAGCAGAAGTTGCAGAACAACAACATGAAGGAAGTGTAGGATGGGATGAAGATTATCACTGGCTGCAGCTTGAAGCGGGGTGCCACCATCAAGACAGACGTGGAGAGAGCAAACCAAATGAATAACTTCTTTAATAGGTTTGATCACCCTAACCCATTCTCACCTCGGAGTACTGCATCCTCCAACCATCCTTCTGCTGATACCAGCATAGGTGAGACATCCCCACCCACAATTACAGCAGCCCATGTGAGCAGAGAGCTGAGAAGACTTCGTGCCAGCAAAGCAGCGGGTCCAGATGGTGTATCGCCACGACTGCTGAAGGCCTGTGCATTGGAACTGGGGAGTCCTCTACAGCGCATCTTCAACCTGAGCCTGGAACAGGGGAGAGTCCCAAGGCTTTGGAAAACATCTTGTATCACTCCCAGTCCCAAAGATATCATGTCCTAGTGAGCTGAATGACTTCCAGCCTGTTGCTCTGACGTCACATCTGATGAAGACCATGGAGCGGCTGCTACTTCACCACCTGAGGTCACAGGTCCGCCATGCCCTCGACCTTCTGCAGTTCGCATACCAGGAGAAGGTGGGAGCGGAGGATGCCATCATCTATATGCTACACCGATCCCTCTCCCACTTGGACAGAGGCAGTGGTGCTGTAAGAATTATGTTTTTGGACTTCTCTAGCGCCTTCAACACCATCCAACCTCTGCTCCTTAGGGATAAGCTGACTGAGATGGGAGTAGATTCACACCTTGTGGCATGGATTGTGAACTATCTTACAGACAGACCTCAATATGTGCATCTTGGGAACTGCAGGTCTGACATTGTGTTCAGCAACACTGGGGCGCCGCAGGGGACTGTACTTTCTCTGGTCCTGTTCAATCTATATATCAGACTTCCAATATGACTCGGAGTCCTGCCACGTGCAAAAGTTCGCTGATGACACTGCTATTGTGGGCTGCATCAGGAGTGGGCAGGAGGAGGAGTACAGGAAGCTAATCAAAGACTTTGTTAAATGGTGCAACTCAAACCACATCTTAACACCAGCAAGACCAAGGAGCTGGTGGTGGATTTTAGAAGGCCCAGGCCCCTCATGGACCCTGTGATCATCAGAGGTGACTGTGTGCAGAGGGTGCAGACCTTTAAATATCTGGGAGTGCAGCTGGATGACAAATTGGACTGGACTGCCAATACTGATGCTCTATGTAAGAAAGGTCAGAGCAGACTATACTTTCTTAGAAGGTTGGCGTCCTTCAACATCTGCAATAATATTCTGCAGATGTTCTACCAGATGGTTATTGCAAGTGCCCTCTTCTACGCGGTGATGTGCTGGGGAGGCAGCATAAAGATGAAAGAAGCCTCACGCCTGGACAAACTTGTTAAGAAGGCAGGCTCTATTGTAGGAGTAAAGTTGGACAGTTTAACATCTGTGACAGAGCGACGGGCATTAAGCAAACTCCTGTCAGTCATGAAGAATCCATTGCATCCACTGAACAGTGTCATCTTCAGGCAGAGGAGTAGCTTCAGTGACAGACTTTTGTCACTGTCCTGTTCCACTGACAGACTGAGGAGATCGTTCCTCCCCCACACTATGCGACTCTTCAATTCCATCCGGGGGAGTAAATGCTAACATTACTCAAAGTTATTGTCTGCTTTTACATGCATTTTTATTACTATTTAATTTAATATTGTTTTTTGTATCAGTATACTGCTGCTGGATTATGTGAATTTCCCTTGGGATTAATAAAGTATCTATCTATCTATCTATCTATCTATCTATCTATCTATCTATCTATCTATCTATCTATCTATCTATCTATCTATCTATCGAACTTTGATAGCACGATGAGAGAAGCTGCAAAATCAACTAAAATGTTCAAGCAAATTACAGAAAAAAAACAATCTAAATCCGTTAAGTAGTTCTCTCGTGAAAGGTATCAAGGTGTTCTTATGAAAATAAATAACTTTGTTTTAACGTGGAACCGTGTCTGTGGTAGATGTGTCGTGTGTTCTGGGCTCACTGGTGTCCCCTGAAATCAACAATGGATAAATCTGCAGGCAGGTCTGAAGTAAAAATATCATATAGGTTATGATTTTTTTCTTTGCCAAGTGTCCCATATTGGTCGCAATATATAAATTAATGGGGGTCATAGGATTTGCTTGCCAGCCCAAGAAGGAGTTCCTTCATGGTGGAATATGATGGTCTAGCCAGGGTGATGCAAAGCCTGTAATTGGGGCAATTATCACTAAGAATTTTACAAAATATTTTTAGCACCCCTCTTACATGTCTCATTGTTGTGACTTTCATTAACGATGGGTGCTTAATACTCTCATAATATCAGTATACAGTGAAGTCATCAATCTACACTCGATAACCCAGAAAATCGAAATCAAAAAACTGAAATCTCTCCTTCATAGAAGTATGCAGACTGTTAATTCAATACTGTGTAGGAACCTCTTTGTCAGCTTTGATTCTTCTTGATTATCATATTCTTTCTAGCAGATCTTCTTAATCTCTGTTAAATTGGCTGGGTATAATCTAAAATGGCTATTTTCAGGTCACTCCACAGATGTTCTATGGGTTTTATATCAAGGACAGTCCTTGTTGTATGCTTCGGGTCATTGTTTTGCTACTCCATCCAGCAGAGGGCTTATGCAACCTGGGAATATGATCATTAGAGATTGCAGCTTTTACTAAATCAAAGGTCTATACACTAATCTAGACACCAGGGGCCAAAACAGTCCAACTTGGTGCCAATCCCAAGCCCAGATAAATAGAGATGGTTAGTGTCAGGAAGGACATCCAGCTGTAAAACCTTAAATGATAGAATCAGTCTAATCGGCTTCATAAAATGCAAGGGCGTACCCCATAGATGACACACTATGGCCTTGAGAAACACAGAAAGGTTTGCATATGGTGTTTATTGATTTGGAGAAGGCTTATGATAGATTGCCGCCTCAAGAGGTCTGGTGGTACATGAGAGAGAAAGGAGGACCAGAGGGGTATGTGAGGATTGTCCAGGATATGTATGAGGGAGTTAATAAGCAGTGTTGGGGTAACAGACAAGATCCCAGTCAGAGGAGGTCTGCACCAGGGATCTTCTTGAAGATGATGAGCAGTCATCACCTGACATAGTGATTGGAGTTCTGCTCAAAGAGTTCAATTTTTGCCTCATCAGACCAGAGACCCTTTTTCTTCAAGCCCTCACAGTCCTTTACATGCCATTTGAAAAACTACAAGTGGGCTGTCATATGTGCCTTATTTATGAAGTGCTACAGAGATTATTATCCTTCTGACAGGTTTCTTACATCTCAGTAGAGGACATCTGAAACTGTGCTTGGAGTTCTACAAAACAATTTCAAATTTTGCCTCATGAGACCAGTAAATCTGTTCCCTCAAGCTCTCAGAGTTCTTTAAAATGTCATTTGCCTTTACCTCAAGAGTAATTTCTGTCCAGCCACTTTGCGTACCATAAACACCTGATCTGATTGATGGTGTGCTTCGGAGATGATCATTTTTCTGACAGGTTCTCCCACCTCAGCAGAGAACACTGAAGCTCTATTAGAGTGAATGTTGTGTTCTGGTCACCTGCCTGACCAAGGCTGTTCTTGCCTGGTTACTCAGTTTCGTTGGATGGCCAACTCTAGGAAGATTTCTGATGGTTCCATGCTTCTTCCAGTTCTCAGCTATTGGAACCACTGTTCTCCTGACAAGACTCAAAGCTTTAAAAATGTTTTATACATTTGTCCTGATTTGATTGCGGAAAGTCCCTTTGTTACGAGACTCAGTTACACACATCCCCATACTCACTTATAATGAGCTATTTTATAACACCTATGAACCAAACATGGACATCTTTGGGATGTTAGAGGAACTGTGCTGTTTTATTGTGTTTTCAGATCCCCTAGCATGAAAGGTACCAACTAATCTCTTAGATTCTATCCTTCATCAAGGATAGGAGGAAATGTCAGAACAAGCTGTGTAACTGTTAACTGTAATCCTTTACCTGTCTCATTGTCCACATTACACTATGTGTGTTCAAGCCAAGTGACCGCTAATGGTGGCTGCTACACTGACTGTGACTGTCACTCCATTCACTCCATTATTTCATCAGTTTACCACCAATGGATGACTTCACAGACTGTTCTCTTCTGCCTTTAAGGGACTGCAGTCAGTCCATGTATGACAATCTAAACTTCTCAGTGAACTAGTAACAGTCGGAATCAAAGCTTTTAAGCTTATACTTGGAAATTAGATTAGTCTGAGACTCAAAGCTAACTAAGAAATGAAAGTCTAGATTCCTGCTTAGAAAGATTGCTTAGGGGAAGTTTGTGTTTTTACAGAAGCTCTTTAACTCTTTTAGGGCTAATTATATTTTTTCCTAGATCTGAATATTTTTCCAAAACACAAAAGCACACCATGTAATAGTTTCACACAAAAATAAACATAAAATACTTATTCCTTACAAATGTCAACTTTGTTTTATGTCCCATGAGCTCCTACAGTATGAAAATTCACATGCTTATTACATACCTTTTTGTCTCACCGCTCATAAGCTGAACTGCACTTTCTGGAAAAGAAAAAAAGCTAAAAGTCGAGTGGCTGGTAATCCGTAGTGTCCACTAGCTTATCGTTTGATGAAATTCAGTTGCCAGCTTACACTCCAATGGATATCAATGTCTGTGCAGTCCTACCAGGGCGAATGGTGCTGTAGGCTCGTCAGCTACACGAGTGTGTTCAGCACCATGATAAGCTGGGATCTGTCTTTTGTTTCTGATTTCCAGATCATTTGCATCAAAATTGGAGTCTGATAAGTGTCTGTGTAGTCCTCCCAGGCGAATGTTGCCATTGGCACGTCAGCTGTACTGACGTCAGCAGCTGGGACTGTTCAGCTGATTCAGGTACCCGACTTTCGTTATGAATTTCCAGATCACTTGCAACAAAACTGGAGTTTGATAAGTCAGAGTCTGGTTCAGCAATAATACAAAATAAATAAATAAATAAGCACATAGTATTTTGCTTTGTGCATTTGCTTAGCTCACTCGCTCAATGTCGATGCCATTCTAGACGTTGTTTACTCTACGATACTCACCCACACGTGACATCAGTTGAAGAAGTCTAACAGTTCTCCTATCAAAAAGGGGGTCTACCTATAATATAATGGTGAGTTTTATTGATGTTTACAGCTTTCTTCGCCCTCTGCCCCTGAGCGTTGACTTTAGTTGACATCAGCCCTCAACTCCTTGTGTCGACAAAAGTCGACATCTGTCCTAAAAGAGCTAAATAATTACATACAGTACATGCATGAATACATACATACATAAATAAATTAATACACACTTTGGTCTGAACACACACCAGAATGACTATAAAACAACAAAATTATAAAGAAACGTTCTGACATAGCTGCCCCAGTCCCAGTGAGGTGCTATACAGGCATATTGCTGTTGGTGTAAAGCCAACCCAGCCATACTTCTTGACTCACTTCTGCTGAATAATTTGTTGACTAAAAGTCCTCAATGTTGGTGTGTCAGAGAGAGGATGTACAGGTTTGGTCATAATGGCACTCAGTTTTGTTTTCATTCTCTCTTTTGCTAGGACCTCCAGGGGGTCCACATAACTGAGTCTGCCCTTTTAATTATCTTGTGGATTCTGTGGGCCTCTGCTGAAGTGATGTTACCAGCCCAGCACACCACAGCGTAGAAAATCACACCACCCATCACAGAGCTCTAGAAGATGTGAAGGATGTCACTTACTACGTTAAAGGAACACAGTCTCCAAAGAAAAAAGAGCGTGCTCTGCCCTTTCTTATATAATTTCTCAGTGTTTTGAGACCAGTCCAGCCTGTCATTGATGTGGACCCCCAAGTACTTGTAGGAGTGGACCACCTCTCTACATCTTTTCCTTGAATATTTACCGGACATAGTGGGTCTTTGGTGCGGCGAAAGTTAATTACCAGCTCTTAATTTTTGCTGATGTTAATTTGCAGATATTTCTCTTTGCACCAAGAGGCAAAGTTCTCCCAACTCCTCTCCTCTGTCTCATTCCCCCTTTATCAATACACCCCATAAGTGTAGAATCATCTGAGAATTTCTGTAAGTGACATGACCTGCTGTTATATTTATAGTCTGAGGTGTACAGTGTAAAGAGAAAAGTGAACAGAACTGTTCCAACTTTCCCAGCACAGACTGCACCCATGTTCAGCTTGAGTTCAGACTTGGAGCTTAAAGTATCTCCTGTACACATGTGAAGAATAAGACAGACATCAGGCTTGAACTCTAAAATAAAAAGTCCCAGCATTCAAAACTAACTTCTTTGAACAGTAATACATTTAATGCAGTTAATGACTTTCTAAACCAGTGAATCCACACTTCCTCTTATCCCATAGACATCTGTTGGCATACTGCCAGAGTGCCTGCAGAAATCCAACAAAGAAAGAGGGAAAATTAACAGCCTGGGACTTGCAGCCCTGTGGTCTCATTTATAAAACTTGGCATGGATTTGAATGTGAAAATATGTGTACGCGTGAAAAACAGGAGAATGCATAATGATTTATAAAACATGGTCTACACTCATTACTTCACAATTAATCATTTATAAATCACAATCACCCTGTAAATATGCATACATAAACACGCCTCCAATGCTGCTCATGGAGTATGCTAATTAACCTCATACATATGCATCCACAAAGCTCTTGAACACCACTGGCTGGTACAACACCTCCCTCCTGATGCATCGAGTCCACTCCAACTGCATTCAAAGGCTGTTCTCCACAGCTGAGAGAGCAAGATCATCCGTGGAATTATAACACTTCTCCTCAGCATTCTGGGGGTCCAGGAAAGGCATAAGGTGACAGTGTCTAAGCAGGTAGCTGGCACATGTAATGATGTGATTGCTGTTTAAATGAATAGTGCAGGCAACATGAAAAGCTGAAGGTTCAGCCAGCTACCTTACCAACCAGCCAGACTCTATGTACAGCCCTATCATGTCTATCAAAACTACTTTGCCTAAAAATAACTGAATGACAGGTTAATCCACGCCAACGAGACAGGGTGTATTTCAGCCACATCCTGGATGACTTGTCCATTAATCGGATGTAACTATTTATGGTAAATAAAAGCAGCTTCATTCTTGTTAGATGCCTTCATTACAACATGAGTGCCCTGATTACATTAGGAGAACTGGACACTGGTGCAAATTGACTTGTTACATTGGCAAAAATCTGTTACATTTTATTTATGTGCACCCACACCATAAGAAAACTGGATGAAGTGCCTTGCCAGTCAGTCAGTGGCTTCCAGTACAGCAGGCCTGATGGAGTGAAGCTTGACTGAGATATTCCTGACCTGACAGCCAGTGTCCCGAGAAGTGACAACAAGCTATATACAAGATATAAACTACTGAAAAACCAAAAAAGTTCTTTAGTGCAAATGCGTATCATTGGTCCTCTTAAAATGGAGCTAAAATAAAGTATGTACATCATATGTATCACTTTTGAGGTGTGATATGTAAGTCATGTCAATGCACATTATAGTAACAGCTCAGTGGTATGAATTATAATGCATGCGAGTCATCGTTTAGCTGGTTTGACTGCATTTCCCTGCTTGATCAAGGGTGTCACTACTTTTTCTGAAATGTTACCTATGCATAGGTCAGATATGCCGTAAAAATACACACGTCCCTCCATCAAATTTTCTTTTATAAGTCCTGTCATTTGCGTGGGAAGTTGCATACATATTTTAAGCTTTAGACCTGTGAGGCAACAATACTACCCACTGCACTACCATTTGATGTTGACAAAAAACTATCCTTCTGTTACAATTAACCCTAATAATTAATTATAGCCTGTCTTCAAGGTGCTCCTCATTTTAATAGATATTGGTCTCATGTAGTACCTTTTTATTGTCATTATTATTGACTGTTTGACTGATGCCTTTATCCCAATGACTACCAAGATCAAGACACAGTAAGTTTATTTGCTAACATGTTTTTCAACTGGATCCAAGTGGGTCAAGAGCTGTATGGAGGATGAAAATAAATCGGCAGTCTAAAATTTTAATGTTGTAGTGGTTGCAGAGACACTAAGATTCACACCATCCAAAGACGGGTTTTGTTTATTGTATTGCAGGGACCTCAGGGACACAAACAGCCTTGACCGTACAGTCACACACAGAACCTTTAATAAAGGTAATAAAGTATATATTCATGATGAGAAAAAATCAATATTACATAAAAGCACAATTCCCTGCTGTCGATAATTATTTACATGTAATAACCAAACGAAACAACAGACACTACTTAGTAAACAATTAACACTCGCAATAAAGTCCAACATAGTCCAGTACAGCAGCAGCGAATAATGATGGAGTGTAGCATGAAAGCCCCCTGTGAACAGCCCTCTGAATGAAATGTAAAGTTTTGTCCTACCAGGTTCCAGTTGTAGCATGTAGATTTGGCATGATAGGAAGCGCTGCCCAGACAAAGACATATCAAACCAAGACAAAATCACATGGACAGTCAGGCACAGGACAGAAGATACATTCACAACGAAACTGTAATCCAAACTACTTGTGGTTGTAATCCAAAGGTGTGTGTGATGAATAAAAACAAACAATTGTGATTTTCTCTACATCTGTTTGGATCCTTTTTAAAAAGCCCACTTTATTAATCTTCTTCTAAGCACCTCCTGCATCCTCCAAATCTGTCCAATAACATTATACTGCCAGGGCTGCTGGGAGATGTAGGCAATTTTAAGTAGCACTGCTGCAATATTTTATATAGTATAACTCCTGTTTGTCTTTTACAACATCACTGTGATGATTAGTATTCTATAATCAGAGCCAAATTAAACTTCCTGCATTGGCCAGTTGTTGTCAATGAATAAAAATATGTTCTCTCACCCACATAATTGTTATGAAGCTCAATTGATAATAAAATTGGGTGTCGTTAGTAGTGTTAGGGAATAACACTTTTAAAAGTTAACTTTGAAAGAGAGCTGCTGCTGGATTATGTGAATTTCCCTTTGGGATGAATAAAGTATCTATCTATCTATCTATCTATCTATCTATCTATCTATCTAAAAAAAAAACAGAAAACTGGCCTAGTCTCGACTAGTCATGACTAGACATATTTATTTTATTTAAAAATGTATTTCTTTCTTTCTTTCTTTCTTTCTTTTCCAATCAACTATATGGGGTTTGCCATTGGGTGCGGCAACACTTCACGCTCTTCTTGTGATTTTTCTTATACCGTAAAAAAATCTGATGGCTGCCTATAATTTTAATATCTGAGAATGTAAGAGACTATGAGGAAAGTAAAATGGGATATATTAACTATTCCCATCTCCACCTGGTGGCACTGCTATCACCACCTAAAGAGTTCCTTTATTACTTTTAAAAGCGTAAAAGGGTGAAGATCCAGAGCCAAGTTTGGTTGAAAAGATTCAGACCTGCACTGACTCCATATAATGACAAATGTTCAATTGCTTATATATAAGTTGTTTGAACTGTTATATTTCATGCTGAGTTATGGCAACCTCATATACAGTAATATTTTGGATTCTGCGGAGAACTAGGTTAAAACTGGTATTTCAGACGTTTGTTTTTTTTTTTTTTATATTTTTTATTTACATATATGTTTGGGTAATATATATAAAACACAGTCTAGTAGTCTTACAATCTATACCAATCTACAAATTCAAATAGAATTGACTGTGTTCAGCTATAGTCTGATACAGTCTTTCGCTCTTCAACACCTTATTTACATATACAAGGGTAATTTGTATATAAAAAACACATCTTTACAATCTTACACATCATATTAAGTGTTTTGTTAATTTTCTGTTACATTCAATACAGCGTTCCACATTCTATTACTATTTACAAGTTAATGCAGTCTCGACTTGGTTTCCGTCTCTGAGGCTTGTTCTTTAAAGAAGGGGCTTTGCCGAAGGTGGTTACATTAATGAACCTCTTGGAGAGAGAGGTGGTCTTGCATATCCTCAGTTCTTCAAGGAGTCCAGGATAGAATAGTCTCTGAGGAGGCTGCGGATGTATCTGCTGTTTTAATGCAGGTTGGGTTTCATCAAACTGAGTGAAAAAAGCAGGAGGGTATCTGGAGATTTATACTAATGAGCAATGGTGATAAACAGAGTAGAGTACAATTAAAACTAAATTTGTGATCCAGACATTGAAATGTGGACTGAATTTGATCACGTTACTGCCCAGGGAGATTAGTTACTTCACCGTGGCTGACTCAGTAACAGAAATGATTCACATTTTACTAATATCTCAATGATGACTCATTCTGAATTCCAATGGGTTCAAACAAGGAAACAAACGTCTATCGGGTTTCCATTCATGAACACTGCTCTATCTAAATGTTAATGACTTTAAATGTAAACCTGTGGCACAATCTGAGCAGGTCCGTCCTCATCTTACTGCCACGTACAGGCTTATTATTGACAGCAGCAGCAGCAGCTCTCTGTTAAGTAAGACTGAAGTTCTTATGTGTGTTTGAGGAGGTTGTTGTATATACTGTATAAATACAGCAGAACCCTTATTATTCACGCCTCAATTCACATTCAAGGTTCCACATTGTCCGAGGTGAACCTGTCAGTGCAATACACTACTTTTCTTATAATTCATTAAATTGTTACCGTGAATACTGTACCGAGCTTGTGAATTCTACATTTTTAACCTCGTTTATATCAAGAGAACGGTCAAAGAGCCAGTGAGAGTGGGAATATGGCTGTGACTCACGCCTTTCAAACAGCACACCTCAGCTATTGTCAGTGTGTTGCCAGCATTAACTGTGTACACATGGTCTACTTTTTTGGTTGACTTAGAATTTTTGCGTTTATTTGATGATGAGGACTGTACAGAAAATCCACACAAGATTTCTCATACAGATACAGCACTTTTGTATATTGAACAGCAGGAAGACACTACACCTGACAACGTTTTAACCCTGAGGCGACTGTGGAACATTCCAGTAAAGAAATGAGGAGCATTAAAATCACTAAGAGGCATATTAATGTCCAAAATCCTTTATAGCTGTAATTGTTAACCCAAAATGGCCACATCCATCTGTTTCGTCTGAGTTGTCAAGTTATCTGAGGTGCTGTAGCATCGGTCCACATTACCTTGGATAATCAGGCTTCTACTGTATGTGTATTTTTTTTAAACTTCTGTAAAATTTTAACATTTGCCTGGGATCAAATAACAATGTAATCTAATTTAATCTAACCTATCTAACTTACCTTCCTGTACTTTCATAGATAATTTCAGAAACATATTGTATGCATACTCTTACTGATTACCAGAAGGACAATAGCACAGACATTTGCGAAATAATGCAATAATTGAGTTTTTTTTTTTTGAGTGGCAGGAATAAACAACAGTACAATAGTCCAAACTGATGGGTATTACATTACAAACACATTGATTTGCATTTTTTTTTTCCTCATTAGAGGTCCAGGTCTGTTTTTATCTTCTCTATTTTCACTTTGATGGTTTGTAATGAATTTATGTATATCCATAAATTTAACATAATCCCTCCCAAAAGACTGGGACATTTTATATTAATGTGATTAATGACAACTCTGATCACAAGACACATCTTTCAAACTTTCAAAATTATGCAGTGGAAATTGCTTATACATGTTTAATTTCAGAGAGTCAAATACAAAATTTGGATTCTTCAACAACAAATCTTTTCTCAGAGTCAAAATAATAATTATTAAACAAAATAAACAAGCTAATGAATACAAAGTTTTAAAGAACCTCATTAAAATTTGAACAATTTTGTCATAAAAGATATCTCACCATCACTCCATTAAATTTCGGAAACCATTTTGTTCATATCAGGGTGTCAGGGACCTAGCATTAGGAAGGAACCATACCTGAGATTTGATGCTAGTTTATCACAGGTCATACTCACACTCACTCGTTCCAGAGATTGTTCATGCCTCACGCAAGATGCTTGCTGCGCCGTGTGCTACCTTTGATGAAATACTTTATTGTAGCAGTACTGTCTCTTTTAAATGTACTAACCTCCAATTTCCGTCCTTACTTTTCTTTCTCCAAATACCCAATTGCCACACAATAAACTCTGTAATAGACATTAAGCCATCTGTAAGCTTAGAACGACGATTCTTCAAAAGTTTTAAGGAATATTGAAATATCTTCATAGTACATGTTTAATTATTATGTCCATTTATCCTTACAGTGTCGCGCCAGTCTGAGCAAGTATACAGCGCGATTCAGGAACAATCTCTGAAGGGGTCGACAGCTCGTCTCTAGTGCTGCGCCACCGTCTCCTCACATGTTTAATTATTAACAATATAGATTTAACATTTTATCCATACAATGTAATAAACATGTTTTGCTGCATTTCATCTTAAAAATGATATCATCATCATATGTAAATACGCGCTGTATAAAGTGGCTCAGGTTGTGCAATATTATAACTGTATCGCAAGTTTACAGTGAGATAATTGTACGTATAAGTACAAACAGTTCTACCAGGAGCACTTGATAGACTGATTGAGTGCGTTTATACTTCTTGTGATGAAACTGTTTCTGAATCGCGAGGTCCGTACAGGAAAGGGTCTGAAGCATTCGTCGTATGGAAGCAGTTCAAATAGACAGCATGGCTGATGCAGTGTGTGCTTGATGCTGTATACCAATAATTCTCTGTCCGATCAGCTGCTGTAGAGCTGTGCTTCCACACTCAGATACAGTGGAATAAATACTTGAGAGTAACAACATTAAAGCAGCTATTGTATTCAGAATAGTTTGACCATTCTGTGGACCATTATATTGTTACAGGTTAATTACAATCAGATGCCTTAAACTAATAAACAATATGCTGTTAATTTCAGTGTATTTGATAAAGCCGCGTCAGGGATGTGGATCTAAAAAAGAAATGGAAACCAAACTGGAACTGGGTGCTGCCAGTTTGCAAAACCGAGCGGAGAACTTGCGTACAGCAAGGATTGAGCTAGTGTGAAAATGGTGTAGTGGTGGCTCTGAGGCAAAGGATCTCTGCTGGTTTCCAGAAGGTTGCCGGTTCGAATCCCTGTCACTGCCAAAAGAGATCCTACTCTGCTGGGCCCTTGAGCAAGACCCTTAACCTGTAATTGCTCCAGAGGTGCTGTACAATGGCTGATCCTGTGCTCTGACCCCAAGGGATATGTGAAAACTAACAAATTACTAATACAAGAAATTGTATAAGGCAAAATAAAGAACAAAAAAAAAAAATGTTCGTGACTTTACGCCAAGTTTAGTTTTTATACATTGCGATGTGAGCATGGAAACAGGAGTATGCACCATTTTTGTGCATACGCACCGTTTATACATGAGGCCCCTGGAGAGGGTGAACAAACACCACACACCCATTCCGCTGCCCTCATAAGAGTAGCAGTAAGTATGACTTGCAGTGTGGACAAATTTGTTGGTGCCCCTCAACAAAAATTGTCTCTGAAATAACTTGAAACTGACAAAAGTAATTGCCATCCTCCATTGTTTATTCAGTATTTCACAAAAATCAGACTTTGCCTAAGAGTTCTGATTAAAAAGGATATTTCAAATAATAACACAAATGAAAACGGCTTGGACAAAAGTGATGGGACCCTTAACCTTATATTTTGTTGCACAACCTTTAAAGTTTGCCATCACTGCAAACAAGCGATTCCTGGAGCTCTCCAGAGACTTCTGCACCTGTCCGCGGGTCGTTTGGCCCACTCGTCCTGAGCAAATAGATCCAGCTATGTCCAGTTTGAAGGGGTCTTCTCCAGACTGCACGTTTCAGTTCTTTCCATGGATGTCCGATGGGATTCAAATCAGGGCTCACAGAAGGCCACTTCAGAACAGTCCAATGTTTTGTTCTTAGCCTTTCTTGGGTGCTTTTAGATGTGTGTTTTGGCTCCTTATCCTGTTGGAGGATCCATGACCTGCGACTGAGACAGAGCTTTCTGACTCCGGGCAGTAAGTTTCACATGACAATGTCTTGAGATAGTCTTGAGATTTTATTGTTTCCTGCACAGACTCAGGGCACCCCATGCCAGACGCAGAAAAGCACCCCCAAGACATAACTGACCCTCCTTCATGTTTCACCGCAGATATGAGGTTCTTTTCTCTGAAAGCTTCATTTTTTTGAAAATAGAGCTGATGTGACTTGTCTCAAAACTCTGGTTATGACTCATCTGTCCAAACAACATTCTCTCAGAAGCATTGTGGCTTGTCAATATGCATTTTAACAAATTCCATTTTGGCTTTTTTATGTTTCCTTTCAACAGTGGAGTCCTCCTAGGTCTTCTTCCATTGAGCCCACTGTTACTGAAAAAGTTATTGATGGTGTGATCAGACACTGATAGACCTTGACCGTGGAGTTCTGCTTGTATCACTTTGAAGTTCTATCCTTCTGCTCATTCTGGGATCAATTCCCCCCTTGTGGCCACATCCAGGGATGTTTCAATGCACCTTAAAACTTCACGATGATTAGAGATGGTCTTCTAGCCTTTATCTTTAACGTGATTGTCTAAAAAATTTTTTTCTGATCTCCTCAGTCAACTCTCTCCTTTGGTTTATCTGGTCCATGTTCAGTGTGGGTCACTTGATGATAGCAAACTGCAGAGTGATGACTTTTCTCCATTTAAATCGGCAGAATGACTGATTGCACAATTGGAGACATGTGTGATGTGAATTAAAGAAAACAGCCATTTAGAAACATCAATGAAATTCAATTGTATATGATCTTTTCTAGAGGTCCCAACAAATTAGTCCTGGCCATTTTTGAAGTTCTTTGCGGAATAAGCAATACTTGATTTCTTGTCACCTTTGCTTTGCTCAATGACATATCAGAGGCATGCAGGGGACAGTTGCTTTTCATTTCTTCACTTTTCAGGAGGGCACACTGCACTATTTAAATGAGATGTTAGGGTACCAATACATTTGTTCATGTCTGTAAGTAAACATTGAAAGAAGAACTTAGAACAGTCAAACATTTGCGATTTATTCTAACTTCTGAAGAAGCAAATAAAAAAATGTCCCTCCCATTGCACCATGCATAGGATCACTCCTTTCAGCTTCATGCGTATTCTGGGGTACAAAATCTGTACATTTTGGTTTATATTACCATTTTATTTTGTTCAAGACAAGACAATAGATTGAACTACATTCAGGACAAATCAAAGAATATCTTCTTCCCAGTTATATCTCCCTTTTAAAACAGCTGTTTCAACAAAGAACAGTTTGTTTGTTCAATTACTTTATAACCTGAGAAAGGATGGATATCTAATTATTTTACAGCTTGGAAAAGGAAGACATAGCGACACCTCAGGCAGCATCAAAAAAAGTTTTATTGTTTGGGAAAACAAACAGTGAATTCATTCATCATATTGACAGCCAGCCAATCAGAACATCTAACAATCACATTTTGCAAAATTTCCCGGTAGAATTTTAGAATAAATATGCCTCGTCTGAGGAGCGATAGAGGAAGGAGGGAGGATGAAGAAGGGACAAAGACGTCAGAGGAGGACAGAGCGATGTCAATGTGAAGCTTTTTCCATCTGATCATCAGAAAAGCATCTTGAACAACTACGAGTGCTAGATCACAAGACGCCTGCGACATTTGTCCTTGTCATCTTTAACTTTTAGTAAGCTTTTTCTAAAGACTATATATAACCAGACTTTACTATCAGCCCTATTTTCTATTATTCTTTGTTCCACTGGTATTATTATTATTCCTGCAATAAAATCCATGCTGCTTTTAACTTTCTATACTTTGTCTTCATGTCTAGAGTGATTGAAGTAATAAGATAGATTTTTTGAGCACCTGGTGCAGCCGGAGATTTGCCATTACCTCCGTGCTGTGAGGTTTATTAAGGCTGAGGGTGAGCGCTCCACCCAATAATAGGGAACAGTACGTAAAGTAAGGCATTCTTGGCTGATAAATGGCCAATAGTCAAGAGTGCTGAGCTTTTGTATGTTTAAATGCATCCTTGTAGACCAAAAGTAATATTTAGGTCTGAGACATCTTTAACAAATTGTATGTTGTTCATATCGACAATAAGTAAGTCTCTTGAAGTGCTCAGAGAGTGACAGGCTGTGTTATTCCTATAACACTTGCATGGTTTAAAGTGCCAGAGGTTAATCAGCTGTGTGTGTGTCATTCATAGGCCACTCTTGTGCTTTAGGTCTGTGTGTATGTGAGTTTCATGAAGTCCTAGGATAGTGAAAAGTTGTGTTATTCCTAAGGCACTTGTGTGGTTTAAAGTGCTAGAGATTAACCATCTGTGTTTGACATTCATGGGGCACTGTTGAGTTTCTGTGTGTATGCGTATAGCTATGTACTGTATGTGTGTGTTAAAGTGCAACAGTAGACCAACCCGGTAATGAACTTAAAGAGTACACTTACCCTTGAAGTAAACAGGTAAAGGGTAAGTAGAGAGAAATACTACGATAATATAATGCATTTATACTTGCTGAGTCTTGGTTAGGCATAATAAAAAAGTTAAGTTGGTTACTTGGAAGAATTCTTAGACTTATTCTTAAAAGAGCAGACAATATCACTGTATTATGACACCTTGAGTATCAAAGATTATTGTGAGGAGAAAAGACCAGGGGCCTCATGCATAAACACACATTTGCCATGGAAATTGGCTTAAGATACAGAAAACTTTGACCATCTGTAAGTCATATGTATGCATACTTTCTTGGCATTGGTATTTTAGTGACTCCAGGTGGCAGGACAACGAAGTGAACAATTTCATCGCGTTTTTCAATGATGAGTCAGTCACCTTCTGATGTCTGTCCATTTTCTAAATGGTTATAAGCCCATAAAATTTGCAAATAAACAGAATTTGTCTTTCCAGACATGAGTCCCTGTATTAGACTGCTATCTTCAGGCAGTGGTAGCTTTTATAAGTGATCTGCCCCGGAAGGGGAGGTGCTTGGTGCAGATGTGTGGGCGTGTCTTCATTTGTTCTCAACTCTTGGATCCTCTGATATGCAGATAAAGAAGGAGAATATGTGAATAACAGCACTCTCTCACGGGTGGCATTACAAACAATTTACAAGCCCTGAGCCTGCACACTACTCACACATGTGTGAGATGGATATTTCTTTTTACTTTATGGTGTAAGAAAAATTTTAGTATGAAATCTAAGCAAGGATGTATGCATGAAGCCCCAGAACATGATTAGAATTTGAATAAGTATAGTCCAAAAAGAGAAAGCAAGGTCAAAAATACCAGGAGGCAAAACAAAACCAGGCAACAATTTTAGAGCAGCACAATGTTTGGGGCATAACAATGGCAGGTCTGTTAAAGCCGCCATATTTAGTTCTTTGTCACCTATCCCTCTACATGCAATGACTGCTGAAGGTTGCGATTCATAGACATCAGCAGGTGCTGAGGATCTTCTCTGCTAGGCCTCACATGTGGCCATCTTCAGCTCCTGCTTGTTTCCGGGACTCAGCAATATGTTTCACTCATTATCTTGTTGTAGGATGAAATGCTGTCCAATGAGTTTGGAGACTTTTACTGGAACATGAACAGATCAGATGTTTCTACACACCTCATAATTCATTGTGCTGCTGCTGTCAGCAGTTTCATCATCAATGAAGAGAAGTGTGCCTGGACCTGTGGCAGCCATAGATAGATAGATAGATAGATAGATAGATACTTTATTAATCCCAAGGGGAAATTCGCATACTCCAGCAGCAACATACTGATAAAAATTAACAATATTAAATTAAAAAATGATAAAAACGCAGGTAAAACAGACAATAACTTGTATAATGTTAACATTTACTCCCCAGGGTGGAATTAAAGAGTAGCTTTGTATGAGGGAGGAATGATCTCCTCAGTCTGTCAGTGGAGCAGGACGGTGACAGCAGTCTGTCGCTGAAGCTGCTCCTATGGCTGGAGATGATCCTGTTCAATGGATGCAGTGGATTCTCCATTATTGACAGGAGCCTGCTCAGTGCCCGTCACTCTGACACTGATGTCAAACTGTCCAGCTTCATTCCTACAATAGAGCCTGTCTTCCTCACCAGTTTGTCCAGGCGTGAGGTGTCCTTCTTCTTTATGCTGCCTCCTCAGCACACCACCGCATAGATGAGGGCGCTCACCACAACCGTCTGATAGAACATCTGCAGCATCTTATTGCAGATGTTGAAAGACGCCAGCCTTCTAAGGAAGTATAGTTGGCTCTGTCCTCTCTTGCACAGAGCATCAGTATTGGCAGTCCAGTCCAATTTATCATTCAGTTGCACTCCCAGATATTTATATGTCTGCACCCACTGCACACAGTCACCTCTGATAATCATGGGGTCCAGGAGGAATTCACCACCAGCTCCTTGGTTTTGCTGGCGTTCAGGTATAAGTGGTTTGAGTCGCACCATCAAAGTCCTCGATTAAGTTCCTATGACTATGCTTAGTGCATGACTAAGCTATAACACCCCCACCACCATGTTTGACAGATGAGTTGGTCTGCTTTGGATCTTGGGCAGTTCCTTGTCATCTCGCCATCACTCTGATCTGGTTCATCTTTGTGTCGTTTGTCCACAAGACCTTTTCCCAGAATTCTGCAGGCTCTTTTTCATAATCTGTAATCTGGCCATTCTGTTTTTGTGGCTAACTAGTGGTAGGCATCTTGCTGTGTGGCCTCTGTGTTTCTGTTCATGAGGTCTTCTGCTGATAGTCGTCTATGACACACACACATCTGCCCACTGAAGACTGTTTCTGATCTGTCAGACGGGCATTTGTGGCTTTTTCTTTACCACAGTGAGGATTCTTCTGTCATCAGCAGTAGAGGTCTTTCTTGGCCCACCAGTCCCTTTGTGATTACTGAGCTCAACAGTGTCTTCTTTCTTCTTCATGATATTCCAGACAGTTGATTTCAATCATCCTAAGATTTTACTGATGTCTCGAATGATTTTATTCTTGTTTTTCATTCTTGTTATGGCTTCTTTGAATAACAGCTATTGTCCTCGTGTTGGACAATGGCAACTACAGACTCCCAAAGGCCAGAAGGTGAGGTATTTTATGAAGCAATTTAACTCTCCTGTGGAATCACAGACATCTGTGACACTGATTGTCCCAAACATTATGGTGCCCTGAAGGCGTAGACCATGTAGAATAAGTGTCATTTCTGTGACTGAAATGTGTGCAATGTGCTCTTTAAACACAAGTCTGAGTTGTTTGATTTGTAATTTTAAACTGTGGAGCAGAGGGTTAAATGAAGAAGAAATGTGCCTTTGACCCAAACATTCTGGAGGGCACTGTATTTATCCATTTACCGATTTTGCTTATACAATTTTAGCATTGCAGGAGTGAGGGCCTCTTAGGCAAATCCTGAATGTAAAGTAGGTGCCAGTCCATAATGGGTGTTTATTGTTCATTGTGTGTATCAAAAAGGTACAAAATAAACTGATTAATGCTTCAAATGTATTTGTTGAACAGATTATAAAATAGAATTAATTGGAACAAATAAGGAAAACTCCAGAACAAACACTGGACATAATTAAATAGTGAAAGTCAGAAAGGGAGTTTCATTATTGTTGAAAAGTGTGGAAAACAGAACAGAAAATTAAAAATCAATCTGAGGTTTCTCTTGACACGCCGTTTCTTCTGTACCTCAAGACTGTTATTAATGTGTTGAAAGGTCAATCATTCTACTTAGTATTCACATTTACTTGGCACTCATACAGAACACCTGCAGAGCTTTTTAGCCAATTATTTGAGGGAATAATTAAAAAAGAAAAACTGTGTGTCCATTAACTTGGAGTCCTGAGAGGAGAGTGAAAATGAGGGTAATTTCTTTCAGTTTTCCAATTTGGCAATGTATTCATCAAATGATTTTTGAAAATAATTGTACATAGCATTGAGGACTGGAAAGTTGTGACTCCAGTTTTCCAGAAGGGAGATAAAATGGTTTGGTAATTACCCACCAATAAGTCTTACTTTTGTACTTCTGACACTATAATGAGAAAAAAGAGAAAAGTAGCTATATGAAAAAAAATACTAAATAACAGCCAGCATGGGTTTATGAGAGGAAGATCCTGCCAAAACAACCTTTATTTTTGAACAGGTAACTGGAATAGTTGATAAAAGCAAGGCTTACGACAGAATTTAGAATTTCAAAATGCCTTTGACTCAGAAGATTCAGTTGAAAACTAAAAGCTGTAGGCCTCAGACGTAGCTTAGAATTCCGATTCTTCAAAAACTTTTAAGGAACATTGAAATATCTTCGTAGTACATGTTTAATTATTCTATCCATCTATCCTTCCTGTATCGTGCTTGCCCCAGCAAGAATACAGCACGAGGCAGGAACAATCCGTGAACGGAGCGCCAGCTCATTGTTAGTGCTGTGACACCGTGTCCTCACTTGTTTAATTATTAAAAATCTAGATTATTTAAATTATATTAACATTTTATCTGTATAAAGTAGTAAACATATTTTGCTGCATTTCATCTTAATAATGATATTGTCATCATATGTAAATGCACGCTTTATAAAGTGGCTCTGGTTGTGCAATATTATAACTGTAGTGCAAGTTTACAGTGAGGTGATTGTACTTATAAGTACAGTTCTACCAGGAGCACTTGTTGGACTGATTGCGTGCGTTTAGAGTTCTTTGGATGAAACTGTTTCTGAACCGCGAGGTCCGTACAGGAAAGGCTCTGAAGCATTTGCCATATGAGAGCAGTTCAAATAGACAGCATGGCTGATGCAGCATTTGCTTGATGCTGTATACCAATAATTCTCTTTCTGATCAGCTGCTGTAGAGCTGTGATTCCACACTCAGATATAGTGATATAAATACTCTGAGTGGTGCATTGAGAGTAACAATGCTAAAGCAGCTATGGTATTTGGAATAGTTTGGCCATTCCGTGGACCATTATATTGTTACAGGTTAATTACAATCAGATCCCTAAAACTAATAAGGATTATGTGGTTAACTTCCACTGCTTTGATGCTGGGTGCCACCAGTTTGCAAAACCGAGCAGGGAACTTGTGTACACCAAGCATTTAGCTGGCATGAAAATGTGTGTGGCTTTACGCCAAGTTTAGGTTTTATACATCGCGATTTGAGCGGTGAATGCTTACGCAACATTTTTGTGCATACACACCATTTATACGTGAGGCTCCAGATCACCATACTATTCAAAAAGACATAGCAGCACTTGAAGCTGCACAGAGGAGAGCAACCAAGTGAATCCCAGGACTTAAGAACATGTCCTACTCGAACAGACTCAGTTAATAATACATTTTATTTATATGGTGCATTTCATGCTCAAGGCACTTATTTTAGACCTACAGTATGTAGTCTCGAGCTGAGTAGATTGCATGGAGTTCTTATCCAGGTCTTCAAGAAAGATCTAGCATAATTCTTTCAGTTTAATGATGAATCACATGTTTGACAATACCAGTGGAAATTATAGTCCAAGTGCATTTAGAATTGAGGCCTGAAAGCCTTTCTTTACGCAAAGAGTTGTGGGAATCTGGAGCGAACTACCAAGTCATGAAGTTGAAGCAGAAACTTTGACAACCTTTATGAAGAATCTATTATAGATACTGGGACAGCTTAGCTATAAGCTTGATGGGCTGAATGGTCTCCTTTAATTTGACAAATGTCTTATGTTCTCAATGCTGGGCATTTGATTCAGTCCCACGCTGAAGATTCATTCTGAAACTAGAAGCTGCAGGCATCAGACGTAGCCCAGGACACTGGGTCTCAAGTTGGTACCAGCAGGAGGACAAAGAGTATAGACAGGTGGAGAATGTGGTCATTAGTGTAGTCCCTCAGGGGTCTGTCCTTGGACTGTTACTTTTTCTGGTTTATATTAATGACTTTAATTCTGGTATAGTTAATAAATTTGTCAAATTCGAAGATGATACTAACATTGGAGGAATGGCAGACACTGAGGAGGCTTGTAAAAACAAGTCAAGAAGACTTGGATAAGCTTCAGGACTTGGGGTGACACCTGAAAAATGCAGTTTAATGTAGAAAATTGCTACACATGGGCAAAATACAAGATGGGAGACACTGAGTTACAAAAAGCAACCTCAGAAAAGGATTTAAGGGTTTATGTAATGAAAAAGGAAAATAATATGTTAAGTTATAATGTACAAATTTAAATTGAGGGGTGTTATGCTTAAACTATATAATACACTAGCGAGGTGACATCTGAAGTACTATGTACAATTCAGGTCACCGCACTATACAAAAAGACATAACAACACTTGAAGCTGTGCAGAGGATAGCAACCAAGTGAATCCCAGGACTTACGAGCATGTTCTATTGTGACATACTAGGAAGAGTTAAACCTGTTTAGTTTTTTAGTAGAGGAGACTACGTGTGGACCTAATCCAAGCCATTAAAGAATATCCAGCAGAATTCTTTCTTGCTCGAGGACATCACTGGAAATTTTGGGCAAATGCATTTAAGACTAAAGCTACGAAGCACTTCTTTACAGAGTTCTGAGAATCTAAAACAAAGCATAGAGTCATGTAGTTGAATCAGAAACTTTGACAACCTGTAAGAAGTATCTGGATGAGATATTGGGCTAGCTTAACTAAACAAACAAGCTCAGTGGACTGGATGGTCTCCTCACATTAATCAGATGTCGTGTGCTCTTATCAACGCCAAGCTTATTCTGTATCAATGGAACACAATCCATTCATCCAGTATTTGTAGCTGTCTTTTCCATTTCAGGGTCTTAGGACCTGGAACCTTCTCTGGCAGCATTGAGTAGAAAGCAGGAACCATCCTGTACCTGAAAACTTGTAGAGGTGAAGCGTCAACAGTAGAAGAGCAGTATGCACAAACAATTGCAAGCTATTGACTGAGTATTCAGAAACTCCAGTGGAGATTCACAGATCAGTGAAAGCCCACTGAGGATTTCTGTTGGAGCAAACAGACGACTTAAAGAAACAGTCCACCTAAAAATGATATTTTTTAAATGTTAATTATCCCATGTAGTCTGTAGTAATGGTGGAAAAACTTTTAATCTTATTTTTTTCATGCAGTAAGGAAAAATTATATAATACAAGTCAATGGTGACAGATGTTGGACAGTAGTAACATTTCCATGAAATAAATCTCACATTACTCTTGTTTTTTTAATATTCCATGTCAAGTCATCTCGTTGTATTGTCACGCATGTGCACCTAGGCATTGTAGTGGAAAAAAACTTTCCTCTGTTGTCAAAGAAGTCCTTCTCGGAGACCAAATGAAAATGAAGAACAATTCTGTATTTGTACATAGATATTGTGATGTGTCTTGCAACTACATGGGCTGTAGAGAGTGGAAGCTATGTTATGGTGGAATCTTGGAGGTACACACTCTGTAAAGGCTCAGGGCACCTCCCTAGAGAGAGAGCTGAGTGACAGGGATCAGGGTTAATTAATGGTGCCTGGAGAAAAGGGAAGAGTGTAGTTGGAAGTAATAGCTGTTGCTGGAGCGAGAGGAACACAGCGTCAGGTGAGAAGGAAGCAAAGAGTTAAAGAGCAGGCAAGAGGTAGATAGGATGAAGGCAAATTATTTTTATTATTTTTGGGGTGTCCATGTGATCCAGACAACGGGCGGCGGTAGGGCACTGTTTATATCACGGCATATCAAATAAAAAGCCAGTCCCACGGACAAGTGGCTCCTGAGTGTGTTTTATTCAATGGGACGTCACAATATGCTCAGATGTCTCAGTCCTTAGAGTTAGCAATCAATAAACAATTTATCTGCTTTTATGTTATTCTGTTATATTACCTCATCTAATAAATCACGTCATCTGACTCTTAATTTGCATCTTCTTCTTCCGGTTGTTCCCGTTAGGGGTTGCCACAGCGGATCATCTTTTTCCATATCGTCCTGTCTTCTGCATCTTGCTCTGTTAAACTGACTCTTAATTTGCATAATATGCATAATATGCAGAGTTTCATCCAATCAACGAGTGCCACCAGTGTTTTCTAACTTCTTTTGACTCTCCCATTAATCTGAATATTACCTTGTAAATAGAGGTGATTTGCGGACTCTTTTATTGATTTTAGCACCGCTTCAAAGGAGGGGTGTTTGGGCTTTCCCATTAGTTTAGTTCAGTGCTTCTCAATTATTTTCTGTCATGCCCCCCCTAGGAAGAAGAAAACATCTCGCGCCCCCCGCGACTATAAATAGTATCATTTGTCTATAAAATTGTTATAAGTACAAGTACAAGTATAAAAAAGCATGTTCCCCGAGGTCAAACGCGCCCCCCTTGACGGAGGGGGGGCGCGCCCCACTATTTCAGAAGCACTGGTTTAGTTCCACTTTCTAAAGGGAGGTGTTTGCTACTCATCTGCTTCACTTTAACCTTAGCAGCTATCTTGGTGGCTCCTCTAAGATGAGGCAACAGCCTCATGTGCCTAGGCTTAAAACAACTTTTAGCTAACCCTTTAGTTACATTTAATTCCCTATGTTTAACAGTTCATTATTATAACTTCATATAAGTATACACTTGTAATAAGTTATAAAATATTATCATGTGTTGATTAAAAATATTTGATTGAAGTCCCCTGACAATTTCGACCGAGGTAAGCTATGCCACTCCCAGGAGAGAGGGGGTGCTGTCAGTAACAGTATTCTCTTCTTTCTCCGGAGCCCGGAGAAGACATCCAATGAGGGCACACACAACTGGCTGTGATGTCATTAACGAGTCCCGCCCCTCCTGCTTGCTCCACTGTACATAACAATGAGCCAGAAAGGTGCTGACTGTAACCTAATCAAGAGCAGAGCATGGCTAATGTGGCTTCAGCCTCTTTTGAATTCAACGTTAATTCTTATTAAGTAATTGAAATTACTTATTTTCGTTGGAGTTTTGTTTTGATTAAATTTGGTAACCAGGATGGTACCCAAACTCTTCTCTGCCTCCTTGCTACCAGTCACAGTATACTCACTATATCCAAACTAAATGTATCTTTACTAGGGCTGCTGATCAATCCCTGTTAGCGCATGCGATTAATGCACTGAAAGTTTCTGCAATTCATTTATTTAACACTACATCTAAAAGCGTTAATTTAATCCGGGTAATTTGACCGTGCTTCACGTATTCGTTGTTAATGAAGCAGTGCCAAACAAATGCAGGTCTGTTAATAGTAGTTGTGGTGTAGAACTGTCACATAAATATACTGTGCAAGGATCTGTCTTATGTCTGCTACTTGGCCCTGCCAGGGCTTCCACACTTTTAATGTATTGCAGCTTTCTTCATTCCTGGACTAAGAGTAGGAAGGCAGTCATTACCAGAGTAGGATTTCAAATTAGAGGTCAGGCCGATAGATAACAAAAAGAGAAGGATAAAACCCTTTGTAAGACGTGTGATTCTTTTAAGTAGAAAAAAGGAAAGGATTTAATAAAAAATTGTGAATGTCCATCCATCCGTCCATTTTCTTTTGCTCATCCGGGTCTGGATCATGGAAGGCATCAGTCTAAGCAAAGATACCCAGCTGTCCCTATTCTCCACCACCTCCTCCAACTCTTCATGGCTAAGGTGTTTCAAGACCAGCTGGGTATGGTATAGCTCAGACAAAAAGGGCCATTTTAATAAATAGATAATAAATTGACTGGTTCACTCTCTGTGGGTGTGCATGCTCATGTAACTGCAGGGGGTCGGTGGAGTAAATGGGGCCAGGCGCCCCTGCACGTGAGGGTGCTGTCTGTTTCAATTGCTTCACTGGCTTCCTGCGTCAAGTTATTGAGACACTGGGTTCAAGAGCCGGCATGAGAATCGAGAGGTGAAAAGGGGAAAAAAGAAAGAAAAGAGGAAAGGAGACGGAGAGAGAAGGCAGGAGCAAGAGAGAGCTGGTGTAAATGAACGAGAGAGAGAAGGCAGGCAGCTGGGAAGAAGTCCCTGGAGGGAGTGTGCGGCCAACACTGATGGTCACTCCAGCTAAGTGAAATGGAAGCTGGAGTGACTTAAGCGCTTCTCAGTTTGAGCGACTCTCTGCATAAGACCAGAGAGGGGCACTGCGACTGCAGGGGAAGGAGAGGCTCAGTGAGGCGCTTTGCGGGTGGTGCCATGGACCCCAGGAATGTAAGCCTGGCAGCGGGATTTGAGGCTTGGTGTGGTGCCAGAGACAGCTACTGGGGCACAAGCCTAGGAGCAGCACAGAAGGTTGGCTGAACCGCTGGTTAGGCGCCTCCTTGGCTGCAAGAGCCTGTATAGGGTAAGCTAAGGAGACATCCATTTAAAAGGAGTGCATCAGGGCTCATGTTTTTTATGGACAGCTCTTGCACTGAGTTTTTAACCTTGTTTTAATGGATATTTTATTTGTTTGTTTTTAACCTTCATAAGCACTTTAGGTTATTCATTAATTGAATATTTAGAGCACTGCACTTTTGGACATGTTGATTTGAATTATTTTAATAAAACCACTTGGCAACTTTATGCACCTACCCCTTGCTTTGTGTTGTGTCCTCTTCTGCTGGCTCATCCTTCAGGTACATAGATTTGACAAACTGGACACCTAACTGCGTCTCTGCCAGAGCCTACAGGTTCTACATCATCCAGTTGATTGTCTCAATCTCAATCACTGTCATTATCATCAAAATATTCATCTTGTAATAAATCTAGTTGTTTCAAAACATCAGTAGCTATATAGCTTTCGTGGACTGACATAGCTATGTACTGTTTATTTATATATAACACTATCCAAAAGGGATCATACTCTGTTAGGACCTTGAGCAAGGCCCTTCAACTGAAAATTGCTCCAGAGATACTGTACAATGGCTGACCCTGCTCTCTGACCCTCAAAGGTCATGTGTAAAGACTACTTCCCCTCAGGGATTAATAAAGTCTATCAAATCAAAAAAAAAAAATTCTGCAAGCTGTTGCCAGGAAAAGATAAATAAAACTCTATGGCTATCTACTGGATGGCAGCACTATGGTAGGTAACAGCGATGCGGCAGCAAAGCTCATCAGAATGCTATGTGCGTCTATAGTGGCTCTATACTGAGATACTGTATGAGTTATATTGAACTAGCTGTCCCCCACGGCTCTGCCCACATAGTAGTGAAACTGGGCAAACTTTAAAAATCAATACAAACATAAAAAAAATGTCATTCTGGCCAAGCGGAAGGTAGATATGCTCCAACGCCAAACACTGGCACTGTATCTGATCGTGTTCAGCTTTGACGGGAGAGCGTCCCCCGCATGGGGAGAAAAGCACATGGCCGTGATATCTCTGGCAATCAGCAGCTACCCTTTAAAACATGTGTAGCTCTGGTCTCTCTCTCTAAAACGTCAAACGTTTCTCCTTAACAATCTCTAGATGATAATGTCTGCTGAACAAACAGGTACTGCTAGCTAAGCGGAGGTAAGGTACACTCCAATATGTGGTGAGAGGTAGACCGACTCGAACGAAGGCTGGTGTGTGAGTGAGGAGGGCCTCGGCCCACAGCTTCTCTCTCAGATTTGCGCAAATAAATCGGTACCGCAAGCGAGCTATGATACTTAGTGCAATGAGAGAAGTGACAAAATCAACTGGAGTGTTCAAGCAAATTACAGAAAAAAAAACTCAATCTAAAACCGTTAAGTTGTTTTCTCATGAAAAGCAGACAGACAGACAAACGTTGGATTTTATATATATACAGAGTGAGTCAAAACTATATTAACACTAATGGATTATTTTTATCTCGACCACACCTTTCCAGGTCAATGATTTGACACCCTGTGATTTCTGGTTATGGAGTATGGTGAAGGAGCGTGTGTTTAGCAGGAAACTTTGTGATATCAATGACCTGAAGGACAGAAAACAGACTGTGGTATCATCTATTCCCTGAGAAATGTGTGTCTGGGCTTTAAATGGTACTGTTGCTCGTTGTTTTTCGTGTGTTGAGCCTGATGAGACATTCCTGTAAATCATCTTGCACATATGAAGTATGTTTTGTGAATAAATTCTTTCCGCTATTCAAATTTTAACATAATTTTGACTAACTATACATATAATACCCCCCCTCCTGATCACACTGACTTAGCCCCCCAAGGCCCCCCGCCTACCCTCCCACCTCCACGTCATTTTTGCTATATATTGCCTTTAATTCTTGTAAGTCTAAGCATTATCCTCTGATGAAGGCTCATGGCAGGGGCTGAAAGCTCAGGAATAAAAACTGCTTTATGATATGTGATTCATTTTCTCCCTTTGTGGATCTCCAGCTGCGAATATGCAAACCATATCGCAGACCTTCTCTTCCATATATTAAAATATACATATATTTATATATATATATATATATATATATATATATATATATATATATATATATATATATATATATATATATAAAGACTCAAAGAGATATGACTTAACTGGAACCACTCGTCAGAAAATCAATAATGTCTTATTTTTTCTCTTCATACCATTTTAAAGACAGCCTTCTTGACAGAGTCAATCAAAGTGCTACACTAATTTTCATTGTGATGTGGCTCAAAATAAAAAAAATGTGCTTTGCACTGTTGGCTGATCAGCGTTTCACTTTTTTTTTTTGTTACACAGAACTTTTCAATACACTAACAGGAATAAGTTAATATGCCATGGCAAGTGGTTATTAAAATGGTATTGCATAGGCATAGGCGTAGGTTCTTAAACTATGTGCCATTTGTTGTCTGCTTTTCGGTGAATCACAGTTGTACTGAATGGGAAATCTGCGAATGCATTGTGTGATGTCTTGAGATGGAATGCCACGGGCAGATAAAGCAAACATCATTGTTCAGCTACAATCCCACCTTTTTATCCTCCTGGGAAAGCCATGGCTAGTGATTCTCCAAGGGGGCCTGCCTCCCAAGTCGCAAACGTTTTTGACCTGCTGCTGTACTGTATTACAAAGTATTCACTGAGTTATTTCTGCTTTATAGAAAAACATTGTAATGCATGAAGGAAAATTTTCCATTAATACATGGTGCAATTCAACAAAAAAATGTAATTGTGTGATTAATTGAGGTTACATTTTTTTAATTGAACAGTAGCCCTAATTTTTACTAAAATATTGTTAAATAAACTACTACCAGAACATGTTCTCGTGAAGTAAATGAAACATACTCAAACCCAAATGAGCATTTGAACTGTAGAGCCGCCTCCTATCGTTACATTAATATTCACATCCACAACTAGACAACCTCAGGATTATTTAGTGCCAGTCTGTGAAACTGTGCGAGTGAACTGTCCTTCTGCCGCTAGTTGAAGCTTTTCAGATGCGCTATGACTTTAAAGCAGTAAACTCAGACTCTAAAAGTTTGATAATGAAAAGGACCGAAGTAAAGATGTCGTCTTTGACCACAACAATTGAAAGGTTGAGATTAGTTCTTTGTTACTTTCTCATTTTCATCGTGTGTTTTGTAAATTAAATTAAAGTAAATCTCCTTTTATTCTTTACAGCAAGAGTCAGTGTGGTTTAGTTTTGCTGTCCAGAAAAGAATTTTACAAGATTTTTATGCACTAAAGCTTAGGAAAATATCAGTTGGACCCCTTACCAAGATCACATAAAGGGCATGAGGCCTTTAGCAGATTGTGGTCCCTTCATTGCTGTTGTGCAAATAAAAGCATAGCCTTGTTAATGATCAGGATGATGTTTTGGAAGGAGATAGTTTTTTTTAAGGAAGACAAAGTTCATTTGAATTACAACAGAAACAATTTATTTTTGTATAGCCCAAAATCATGCAAGGAGTGCCGCAATGGGCTTTAAAAGGCCTTTATTTTTGACAGCCCCCCAGCCTTGATTCCCTAAGAAAACAAGAAAAACTCTCAAAAAATCCTTGAAGGGAAAAAAAAAGAAGAAACATTGGGACAGGCAATTCAGAGATGGACCCCTTTCCAGGTGGGTGTCAAAACATGGGGTAAATACAACACACAAAAAAAGAAGACAAGTAATCCTCTTCACAGAACTTGATAACCAATCTATCATGGCCACCTCAGGAATACAGTACAATAGTACATTAGTACAAACTACAAAACAAAATACAAGAATAGATGATATCACTCAATAGATGCAGAACTATCAAAATATGAGGATACTTTTCCATAGGCAGGCAAACAACTCAGCAGTAGAGCAGTGGCACCAAGTGTGAGTACCGAACAGAATAGGCAAGCATGAGTAACCATTCATAAATATCATATTGTTGTTATTTTAATACTAATAACTAACAGCAGAGATGAAGTATGCACAGATAATTGGCAGCTCTAGTCAGGGTATGCTAAACTGAAGTAGTGAGTCTTCAGCCTGGAATTTAAAATCTGAAACCGAAGGGGCATCTCTTATAGTAGCAGGCAGGCCATTCCACAGTTTAGGGGCCCTGTAACTAAAAGCTCGACCTCCCACTGTTATTTTATTAATCCTTGGAATCATAAGCAGACCAGCATCTTGAGATCTTAATCTGCACTCTGGTTTGTAAGTCATGATAAGTTCAGACAAGTAAGCAGGACATCAGTCATTTAAGGCTTTATATGTTAAAAGGAGGATATTGAATTAGAGGGGATCTTATACTTTATCCCAAAATATGGCAGCTACATTGCTTGGTTGACTAATCAGAGCACCATTCAGAGTGCAGCCTTGTGATCGCAAACCACATGCTGTCTTTTAACCCACCTGTTATTCTTCTGTAGCTGCTACCCAAAATCCCTGTTGTGGGACATCTCATAAGTTAAATCATGTATCAAAAATCTGAATCAATTAATAACCAAAAAAGAAAGAGCATAATATGACTTAGGATTAAACCGAGTTCTCCACCATCGATGCCTGTATTGATAACTTAATAAATAATACAAAGCTGGCAGTTTAAAATGCACTCCTCAAAATATTTTCTCACTTGTAAATAAAGCTGCTTTATTGAATAAAGTTATGCAAAACACAAAATCTGATCTGGTCTATTCACAGTTCAGTAAATCTGACACAAAACAGAAGGGTTTTGCCTTATTTCATAAATCAAGTGCCACACCACATGCATATCAGAAGAGGCCATCCACCTGAAGCTATGCATGTTGAGGCCAGCCAGTACTTGGATGGGAGACGTGGCAGGAAAAGCTTAGGTTGGTGCTGGAAGAACTACTCAAAGAGCTTTACGTATTGAGTAGGGAGTCACTTCAACCACCACCAATGCACAGCATCCAACTGGATGATGCAACGCAGCCATTTTTGTGCAACTACACACACCACACATGAGCTATTAGATGAAGTGGTGAGAGATAGGTAACCAGTTAGAGACAGGGGATGATTAGGGCGCCAGAATAACTAAGTCATGGTAGGCAACTTAGCCAGGACATTGGCATACACCCTACTCTTTACGAAAGATGCCTAAGGATCTTTTATGACCACAGAGAGTCAGGACCTCAGTTTTATGTCTCACCTGAAGGACGCCACTATTTTTACAGCACAGCGTCACCATCACTGCACTATTGAGATTCCCATTCAGACCAATCAGGGCAAGTGCCCCCTGCTGGCCTCTCCAACACCTCTTCCAGCAGCAACCCAAGCTTATTCTAGATGGTCACCCATCCAAGTACTAGCCGGGCCTGGACATGCTTAGCTTCAGATGGAGGACATCTTCTGAAGTGCATGTGGTATGACTGCTCTTTGAAAATCACTCTTGTTAAATACATTAACCCAAAACAACAGATTGAAATCAGGTTTTCAGAAAGGTTTGCAAATGCATTAAAAATCAAAGCCTGAATTCTCTTATTCATGTAAGTATTCAGACCCTTCATTCAGGACTTTGTAGACACCCCTGCTCTGAGGCTACATTATGTTCACATTACAAGCCTCACTGCTCATTTCTGTTTTTTTTGCTCAGATTGGATTTGCTGATCTTGACAGTTCACATTTCTAAGTACGCGTGACCTGCAATATCTAACTGTACTGTGAACGTATCTATCCTCTGAAACGACACACATGTGCACATTGATACGTCTGTGCACAAGTCATCTGCATCACCAAGAACAAAAAATGACATATTTGTGAGACGACTCGTGGTATTAATTTGACAAAATGGACATGCTAGTAGCTAGTGTATGCAATGCATTTCACTCTAAAGATGATAGATAGTTCGTCAGCTGTGCATGATTAGGTTAAGAAGGTGAAATGAAGCCAGACGACTACCTTTTGCTGTTTACGTAGCTACTGGTGGCACTGCTAGACTAAGGGATGTGTGGGTATCAGACAGGAGCCAGCAATGGTGGGACCGTGAGTGTTGTCACAGTTGTAGCTTTCCTCCATTGTGTTTTACTGTGCTGCTGGTGTTGGCCAATAATGACAGCATTCAAACCTTTCATATAAGCCAAAAAACACGTAAATTACAATCTGACCGTTCTTATGTCAAATGGTCAAGAATCACATACATATCCTATCTAGGACCACTTATGATATATCATCGTCGAAAAAGCCAAATTAAACCCACTGGGATTCAATATTGTATAACAATAAAACGTAAAAACTTCCAATGGAGCACTGTAAATATGAACACTACCCACTTTTTTATGATCATCATCCTTGCAGAGTACCTTGAACGGAGTTTAAGTCCAGTTTAGGAATCATAATTTGCTTACAACTGATTAGCTTATCCAAGTGTCATCTTCATCACTCTCGATGGTAATGCCATGTGCACTTCTTCGAGCTCTCCACCTATTTACTAACCCTGCTTTTAGAACCATCTCTAAGATTTTAATCAAAGTTATAGGTGTGGAGAGAAAGTGGAGAAGAGGGCCAGCGTCACTGTCCTCGTACATTTCTGGCTCTGATAGACAATAAATCTGACATATGTAGCTACGTGACTGCACATTTCTAATATTCTTCCTTTTTAAAATTCTTTTGATGGTATTTTAATGTATGACACTATTTAAATTAGAACAGAATGAAGTGATTAAGAAATATTTTATTAAACTGCCTAACCTCCGTC
This sequence comes from Polypterus senegalus, assembly GCF_016835505.1. NCBI lineage: Eukaryota > Metazoa > Chordata > Cladistia > Polypteriformes > Polypteridae > Polypterus > Polypterus senegalus. Next base: position 15,946,373 of record NC_053158.1, read on the forward strand.
GGCAGACTCTCATGCATGAAAACTGGCAGAGATGTTCAAGTGTGGCTACTGAGCTCTCTGCCAGACCTTCTGCATATGACTCAGGGCTGCTGAGCTTGGGAGCAGCAGATGGCATTCTTTGTGGGATTGTGTGCTCTATTAGGAAGGACATCAATCACTTGTTGACAGGGACGGCTTGTTGCCATGCTTTAGGTAACCGAGCTGAGTCATCACAAGCAAATCACAAACTATATTTAGCGTTAGTTGAAAAACTTGACCAATGTAAATGGCATCTTTTAGCAGAATGAAGTTACTGGCGCTTGACAATATGCTTAATGGGAATGGCGTTCTTATCTTGTTCTTTCTGGGTGATGAGCATCAAACTGTGATTATATGATTTTATCTGCAATTTTGCCTACTTTATGAAATTGAGATTAGGAAATCGTCATAATAATTCAATTTAAACAAAGGAATTAGTTTAAAGCGCAGCACAGCTAGTCAGACTGTAAGATGGGAAATAATAAAAACATGTTATTTGTGTAAAATCTTTCCTGTGCCCACATTTATCAAACATCTCAGAGTAGAAAAAACTACTCCTAACTGGGTCAAAAATCTCAGAATGTTACAGATTTGCTCCTGCTCTTAGGTGAGGTTAGATGTAGTGGAGTACAAGTAACAGCATTTTATCGATTTTCAAAATTTAGGAATTTGTTAAATTCATCAGGATTCAGGAGAGCTCATGATCTGCCCTAACTTGCTAGGAAGCAGCCAGAAGATGGTGTTCAGGCAGCGCACTTCCCAGAAAGGATGGAATATAACTTAAACACCATAGAACAATGAACTCATTAAAAGATGTTGATTTGTCAGATATAGAATAATGTTTCTTGAAAGAAGGGGTGCACATAGTTTTAAAGCAAGGCTCTAAGTTCTTCTGATTGGAATAAAGTCACTTCCAGTTACAAAATTAGTGTCTTCTAATCGGTGAGTTCTACTGTCCATCCTAGTTGTTATCCCTTGAATTATAGGTCTTTGCCCTTGCTTGAGTCCATTTCTGCCTTCTGGCTTAAGTAGTACACAGTAGGGCCTTACACCTTTGTTATCAGATGAAATCCAAGCAGATACTGGTTCAAGCAGGAGATCAGTCACTTAGCTTGGAATGCAACTGGGGGAGGCACAGCTGGATTCCTACATCCCTAATTTTCCTAACTTCATCAGGATGTAGGAGAACTCATAAGCTGTCCCAACTCACTTGGAGCTGCTAGAAGATGGTGTCCAGGCAGAGCACATCCCAGAAATGGCAGAATATTACTTAAACACTGGACAACAATGAACTCATTGAAAGATGTTGATTTGTCAGAGATAGAATAAGGTTCATAACAAATCTTGTACCTTAACACTAGAATCCCTGAAGTCTACGAGAAAAGTCATAATCCCAGCCCACCTTAAATCCATTCGCACATCTTCATCAGCTTCTTTGTTTTCCAAATGTGTTGATCAGCACTGGCAGCAGGCAGCCTGCTATCCCATTCCTCCACAGATGCAGTTGAAGTTTTCCCAGCTCAAGTCTGTTTGTCTCGGTGTGAGGTGCCTGGAATTGTAGAGTGCAAATAATATATTGTTATTTTGAATACATAACATTTCATGTGTATTCCGTGTCTAAAACCATTCGTGTAAATGTAGGATGACAGGAAATACGGGGCAACAACGCATAACTAAAACAGAAACTTTTATCATGCTATACAAAGTAGTAATAATTGACAAAATGCTCAAGTGAAGTGTATAATGTGTGAAGACTGAAGTCCAAATATAAAATAAACAATTTCACAAAAGGTAAAAAAACCAAATGCGCATATTACCAAAGAAAAGGAAATCATTCAGTTTACATGTTGCTGTCAATGAGTGTAAAGCTAAGCCCAAATATCAATCGACAGAGACCCAACATGTCTGCTTAGGTGGAGTAGAGGTAAGAACTGTTGCCTTGTAATCAAGAGTTTGCGTGTTCGAGCCCCGGTTCTCCCCGTTTTGAGTAGTGAACTGCTAGAAGGTGCGAAGAAGTACAAAGGATAGAGGTGTGAAGGAATTTAAGGTGGCCTGGCATTGCGACTTTTTTGCGTAGGCTCCAGGGATTCTAGTGTTAAGTGACCACTCCATCGACTCTACATCTGTGCTGTGGAATTTTTATGATTAATAATCAATAAGACATCTACCTAGGAGGATGATGTAATAATGTGGGATTTGGAATAGAATTTTTTAACTTAATTAAAATGATCAGTTTTGCCATTCTATATACCGGTAATTAATCCAATAACTCGGTAAGGCTCCTTCTTAATTTACCTTACCTTTATCCATTGTAAGAGGTGGTATTCAGCCTTTAGACTTATATCAAGGTAACTGAGGCACACTCGCTTTAAGAAACAGAATAATAACATATTTTGAGAAACACAAGGATTAATGATGTATGATAAATGCATACATATGTTAACATATAAGACTGGACACATACAGACTCAAAATTGTGGATGGACTATTCAATAAGAATGCATGACAAAGTAAAGGTAGGCCAAAAAGTGCTCCGTGTTTTTCTCTACATCAGCGTTTCTCAACCTTTAAGTATTTGCGACCCTGTTCATAACAGTTTTAATCGTGCACCCCTAACATTTTTTTGAAATGTAGATGCAAATTTTATTATACCTACTTAACTTTTATCGACATTTATCTAACTCTATATTTATTGTTCTAGTATCAGAATGTAGTTTAAGTTAATTTGTTTTGGTTTCAACAAATGTTTTTTCATATTTTTGATTCTTGTTTTCTTTTTTTCACATCTTCTCGCCCCCCTTTTTGTTACTTCACGCCCCCCTAGCAGGGCCCACCCCACAGGTTGAGAACCACTGCTTTACATCAATGTTCAAAAATAAACTTCAGTGTTTCCTCAACTAAATAAATAAATAAATCGTCTCAATTAAAATAAGTGTTCTACAGAAGATAAAAACCAACAATAAATATGTTTAAACCTAAGACTAGAACTAGGCAGACACTGGGTTTCCTTTCCATTCCTGACAGCCCAGAGCAGCTTTTCTTTCACTCTCCCCCAAGGTTACCGGTCGAGTCTTTGTTTCTCTGGCTCTCGTCCTGATCACCACCATTCCTGGATGGTTAGAGCTAGATCTCAGTTTTCTCTACGCCCCCCTTGGTGTCTACAGGATCTCTAGGAGTCCACCCAATTGATACTTGTTCATCCATGGATCTCAACATGGGACAATCTCCCTCTGGAGTGCCATTCCTATCCTTTCCTCATCAGGCCGCTGACCACCTGCCTCTTCACCACCATGCTGACTCACACTCCCAAATCTGCCCCTTATTTTCTTTTTGATCTCTCCTGATCATGTGGGCAGTTGTTTCTAACCTTTTCTATGCCCCACAGCCCTAGAGAATGTTTGATTTAGGTTCTCACCCCCTTCAAAAGTTATATACCCAAAAGACCGGTTTACCAGCCTGCCCATCTACTGTTATTACCTGGCAGGCCACTATACCGGCCAGTTCTATACAACTGTCTATATCACACACACCACTGATGCTGCTTGGTTTTGTCATTCCAAAAATAGAATTGCTTTTATTTTTGTGTGTGGTTTTATAAGGCGAAAGTGAAAATGTTTTATCGGTAAATTCAATGTGGTTTTGATTGCTTTATCATGCCAAAACGTAAAAATCAGTCAAGCAAAGCAAAAAAAGCAGTAGGTAGTACTGCAGCGGGTGGAAAGAAGCAGCAAACTGAGCAGTCGGCTGCTCCAAAACCTGGTTGTAGTAAAACACATCCCAGAGACAAAAAGGCAGTGATTTACAGCTGAACGAGGCGAACTGTTGCTGTTAGAATCTAACTCAGAGGATATTTTAGCTAGTGACTACGCTGCCGATTTTGAAAGTGAAATCAGTGATATGGATTCAGATAACGACTTGCCTGCTTGGCACAACGCTCCTGACAAGGTCTTGCCAAAGTATAGTAAAACAATGTACTGGTGCAAATTGTGCACGGTGTTTCTGTGCATTGGTTCTGGCAACAAAAATAGTTTTTGCGGCATATCAAAGGTTCAGTTCTGGTGATAGGTCATCAAAATGTAACTGCATTGACGGTGCTTGTGATAAAAACGGTGCACCTTTATCTTACAGATAGCGCACTGATGACATTATCTACTCTTCCTCTTCTTTCAGCTGCTACCGTTAGGGGTTGCCACAGCGGATCATCTTTCTGTCCTCTGCATCTTGTTCTGTTACACCCATCACCTGCATGTCCTCTCTCACCACATCCATAAACCTTCTCTTAGGCCTTCCTCTTTTCCTCTTCCCTGGCAGCTCTATGCTTAACATCCTTCTCCCAATATATCCAGCATCTCTCCTCTTCACATGTCCAAACCAATGCAATCTCGCCTCTCTGACTTTGTCTCCCAACCGTCCAACTTGAGCTGACCCTCTAATGTCTTAATTTCTGATCCTATCCATCCTCATCACACCCAATGCAAATCTTAGCATCTTTAACTCTGTCACCTCCAGCTCTGTCTCCTGCTTTCTGGTCAGTACCACCGTCTCCAGCCCATATAACATAGCTGGTCTCACTACCGTCCTGTAGACCTTCCCTTTCACTCTTGCTGATACCCGTCTGTCACAAATCACTCCTGACACTCTTCTCCACCCATTCCACCCTGCCTGCACTCTCTTTTTCACCTCTCTTCTACACTCCCCATTACTCTGTACTGTTGATCCCAAGTATTTAAACTCCTCCACCTTCACCAACTTTACTCCCTGCATCCTCACCATTCCACTGACCTAAAATCCTAAACCTAAAAGTGCAACGATTTTATTGATGTTTTTATGTGATGTTTTTTGTCACGCTTTAAATCGGGCTTATTTTAAAACCTATATATATATTGTCACACACGTGCGAGTTGGAGGCAGTCAAAGAGCCTAAAGGTGAGTGAAATCTTGCGAGACAAGGGTTTATCACGTGGTGCTTACCTGACTCTCTTTCTATCTACAGAAAACCGGAAGACAAGTAAAACAGTCTCAAAATCACAAATCCAAAATGGCCACGATGATGTCACTTCCGGTTTCCATCTGATGACGTCACTTCCGGTTCCCACTGGATTACTTCAGTCTGCTCCTGGTGACGTTGGTTCCGTGGTCCCGCCTCCAAACGTCACTTCCTGCCAACCACTTCCTCCCATCATCCCATCCTCTATATAAACGCCATTTTGTTACAGCATTTCATTCATTTGTGTACTGGAAAAAAGTCATATTTGGATCATTCTTTTCATTTTGTCTGGACGACAATATACGGGGATAAAACCCCAAAACTTTTTCTATTTTGATGACTCGTTATTTATTACAATATATAAGTTTGGTATCATTCTTTTCAGAATTTATCGAACTTTAATATGATGTTAGATTTTTAGATTCTTATTCAATTTTTAAATTATAAACTAAAAAATATCAAGAACTCACGTCCCGCGAGACAGGACTTTGTGCCAAGAAATTTAACCACACTTGGGGCTGGAAATAAAAGACAAAGCGTAGGACAGCTGCTGCACAGGCTTTTAAATGTTTGAAACACCGTGCGAGATGCAGATCACGCAGCAGAGCAGCAGCAAGCCAGCACCTGGTCGAGCAAAGAGGAGGTTAAAAAAAAAACTGTATTTGTTTCCCATTGTATCACCGTTTAAGAGGGGGTTTCGGAGGAGCAACCGTGTCTCCTTGGGATGCGTTCAGCCCCCCTCTTCACAACACGAGTGGCAGAGACACTAAGTGGCAGACCGGGGGGGGTTGGCGAGTGAAGCGAGCAGGGGGCAAACCCCCTAGTAACAGTGTAAAATGAAACTTTGTAGTAAAGTTTTACTTTTCAAGTTCAAAATATGACGTTTCAAAATTCATTGAAAATTGTTGGGGAGCCGAGGGTTATGGGCAGGAAAGGGTGGGGAGGTCAGGGTTCAAAGGGTTAAAGATGAAGAAGTCAAATTTCTCATTTTTGAACCACAAATTGAACCACATACAGTACTGCAGATAAACAAATGGAGCTGGCCGATAAGCTTTTAACTCAGTACATAACATTGAAACATAAATTGAGCAATTTAAACCTTTTTAAATCTTAGTAATCTTGTAAATGTGTCATGTGTGAAGCTTAGACACTAGACTTATCAGTTGAGGTATCACGCAAAGAAGTAACACACAATCAGCGATTGATGGGTTTGGGGGATTGGAGGCCCCCTTGAAACAAAAGGTGCCAGTGCGTCACTAAGCTTTTTCACCCTGATAACACTTGTATTGCAGTTCAAAACCAGATGTGCTGCACAGTTAAAATTGCTGCACTACAGCCAGGACTGCCAGCAGTAAAGATGGGGTCCATTTAAGTAGCAGGTGTTGCACCCAATTCATTCCCCCTTGTTCCCCCTTAGCAAAAATGACAATCAAACCTCTAAAACAGTGACGTTTCAGGATCAGGCCATCAACACTAGACCTCGCCCTTCTCTACGAATCACTGCACAGTCCAAATTCCATACTGAGAACAAGGAACCCGCAAGAATAAGTGTTTCTTCACAGCTAACAATGGCACATTCAATGCTCGATTCTTTTCATAGAACAGGAGCACAAACTAATAAAAGACCTTGAAGTAATGGCACACTGCAAGTCACTGATTGCACCACGATAAAGTCAGACAATACACCTCACTCTGTTTTTGGCAAATTACAATGCAGCCTTTGTCTTTGCCATGAAATGCCATTTTGCACCCTAGTTTGTTAACCTCTATTTTAGGGCATGGTGGGACATGGTGTCCTAATTATGACCAGAACCAATTGCACATTCACGTGAGCACAATTAGCGTGAAACTTCCCATTAAAGCTCCTGATGCTGCCTGACCACGGACAGAGCCAGTGCTGCACTGTTTTGATCTACAAACTCCAATGCCACAAATCTCTTCACCAAGGATTGTTTATTATTATAACGTAGATGAAGATCAGATTATTTTAAGACAAACCTGTACATTAATTAGTTATTTTCCAAAAGGTTCACATACTTTATCTTGTCACTTTATGTACCCAAGTGGGTTCTGTGATGCAATTGCCATCCAACAACCCTGAACTGGATTAAGCCAGTGTGAAGATTTTAGGATATTTTATCCCGTTGTCCAGTTTGTTATTTTTACTTTTAATAAACAAAATCAACCAATTACGCTAGCTCTCAAGAGGTACAATTTAATTGTAACACTGTGAATAGGTTCTGTCAATTTTAAATACCTATTGATGTGTGCCATGAAAGCCTAGACTGTGATGGATCTATTTTTTTCAATTTTGCTAAACTAGACTTTAAATTTAAACCTCTGGTAGTTTCTTGGTGACATTTTCACCATTTCAGGTCAATCGTTGCATTTCAACTGATTAAATCTGAGTGTCTTATCTATCTATCTATCTATCTATCTATCTATCTATCTATCTATCTATCTATCTATCTATCTATCTATCTATCTATCTATCTATCTATCTATTATCTATCTACCTATTATAAAGTGCCTATCTATCTATCTATCTATCTATCTATCTATCTATCTATCTATCTATCTATCTATCTATCTACTGGAGAATGTTACCTGTATGTGTATATTTAAGGAGGAAAAAAAAGATGTTAAACTTCACCATAAAAGAGTCTTTAGCACAATAGCTGCCGGTCTTGGTTTAAGCATTTGCGAGAAGACCTTTCCCCTTTAAGAGTGACATCATTTACCATTAGCAGCTGCTTACCAGCTCATGTCAAACAGCTGCCTTGGGTTTAGAATGTAATATTTGTATAACATTACAATAGTTGTGGAGCGGCAGAAGATTATAAATTGCTGACAGCAGTGCAAACACAGATGATCTATCATACTAAGTTTGAATTTACATTAGAAATCATTTAATATATATGCAAACACCTAGCGGGGGTTCCAGGAAGTCAAAAAGGAGCTATCCGTGCTGAGCCTTAATAAAGCCTATCTCTAAATAAATAAGCATAAACTGAAGCAAGCCTTACAATAAAATGCTGACGGAAGTGACAAATTCTAATGCCACCTCAATCTCAAGCAAACATCACTCTGTCTCTTCTGTATTAAAGCGGAGTCTGGACACGGGCTTGTCTGCAAAACTCTGGAAATTCTAAAGAGACTTTTAAAGGGACTTAATGATGTAAACAAAATGGTACCAAATGTTTAAGTACAGAATCCTTTCCTCAGAGTCAAGGGGAGTCTCATGCATATGGATGAGGTGGCTAAACCAACATTCCTTTTGGGGTCTTTTCTTTGCATAAATGCCATGCAACCATTTACAGTACAAACAGCGCCTGTCAGCAAAATGTCAATACTGGACACAGAGTTGCTAATATTTTTTCCCTGTTTGTTTCATGGGCCAAAGTAAAAAGCCTTTTAACAGGAAGCTGAAAATGTCAACCTGGTGACAATCAATGCAATGACAGCACTTTACACATAAGAGCGTAGCGTATTAAACGGTAGGGACACTGTAGAAGTTAATTTTGTTTAAAACAGAAAATGTTATGTGGAAAGCATATGTGGTTTCTTTTGCTTGATGGACTGCTTACAAGCACTTCTATGTCTTGCACTTTGGAGTACTGCGAGATTTCTTGAATCCCCGCAGTGTTTAAAGTGAACTTGTACTCACCAAGGACCCCATTTATAAAGCTTGGGTACACACAAATGAGCCACACAAACGTTAGGATTTGTAAAAAAGAAATCAACACTTATGAAGGAGCGTATATTTACGGCATCTCTGACCCTTGCGTACACCACATTTCAGAGAAAATGTAATGTTCATTTGCCCTTGTTCTGACTTCTTTCTTATTTTCCATTTTTTTGTTATACTAGGGAGCTTTGCCCCCTGCTTGCTTCGCTCACCAACCCCAATCCCCCCACCCGCCAAGCACTATGTGCCGTTGTGAAGAGGGGGGCTGAATGCACCCCAAGGAGACGCCGCCGCTCCTCCGAAGCCCCCTCTTAAACGGTGGTACAATGGGAATCAAATACAGTTTTTTTTTTACCTCCTCTTTGCTTGATCAGCTGCTGGCTTGCTGCTGCTCCTGTGAGGCATGATCTGCACTTTGTGCGGCGTTTCGAACGTTTTAAAGTCACTGCCTTGTCACTCTTCTCCCCCAGACATCCTCAAACACTATTCTCGCTGTTCTGTTATTTCACCGAGTAATATTTTCCATTTGTTTGCACTAATGCGATCTTTACTGTACGGCTACACGCCGTTGTGAAGGGGGGGGATGAACACACCCCAAGGAGACGCTTTCACTCCTCTGAAACCCCTCTTAAATGGTGATACAATGGGAAACAAATAACAGTTGTTTTATTTACCTCCTTTTTGCTGCTGGCTTGCTGCTGCTCCTGTGTGGCGTCAAACATTTTAAAGTCACTGCCTTGTCTCTCTTCTCCCCCAGACATCCTCAAACACTATTCAATCTATTTTTTTACTCTCATGTTTTTGAGACTTTCGAATTTTCCTAGTTCCAATATCTCTAACCTGCTCTGCATGTGTATCACAGGACTTGCTTCCAAAGGTTGTAAGTATGACGTGACTTGACTGTCTCACGGGAAGTGAAAGTGTCTATCTGTCTCTCTTCAAAAGATCATGTCTCGTCCCAAGTTTTTTTTTTATAATAGAGAGAACTGTTTAATTTATTAAGATTTCCGTTAGAATTATTTTCCCAAATTTTTTAACTTTTTTTCCTCTTTGTTGGACATCCTTACATATTTTGAGAGCTTTATGGCATTTTGGAACTTTTTAATCCATCTCCATATTTTTGAGCTCTGAGTAGGCCGAAGCCTGTAGGTAGTAGTTGGGGACTGTGTCTGCTTTGTAGCTGATTTAGGAGGCCTCACTCTCTTTTCACCATGTCTGTGTTTTCATACTGTGATGTGTGAGTCCCTGTCTTGCACCCCAAAACACAAAGTTGAGTCTTAGCATTTTAGCAAAACCAGCTTTATTCAGCTTGAAACAGGAACAGCATGGTTATTTATTGTATACACCTAAGAAGTCTACCATCGACCCCATCCAGGCACTGAGGGTTCGCATGGAGCGCAAACGTGAATATCGGCAGAGTTTCTTTGCAGCCTTTTGTCGATTTTCACAAAGCATTTGACTCAGTTGATCGAGCTGCCCTGTGGGAGATCCTGAGACTTCACGGGATCCCCTCAAGGTTGCTGGATATCATGGCCAGCCTGTACACTGGTAGTGTGAGTGCTGTGCAGAGTGGAGGCAGGACCTCTGTGTTTTTCCCTGTGATTCTGGGGTTCGTCAGGTGTGTGTTCTGCTCCTACTCTGTTCGATGCTTGTATGGACTGGGTGTTGGGCAAGGTCGTGGGCTCCAGCGGCTGTTTGGCATCTGTTGGTGAAGAGAGATTAATTGATCTTGACTTTGCTGACTGTGCTGTGATCTTCACGTAGTCAATGGAGGCTTTGATCGGGACGCTCAAGAGACTGAGTGAGGAGTCTGAGTGTCTTGGCTTGAGAGTGTCCTGGATAAAAACCAAGATCCAGGCCTTAATGACCTCTTGGGCACGGCCATCAGCAGTGTGTCTGTTTGTGGAGAGTGTGTTGACCTCGTCAAGAGGTTTACTTACCTCGGCAGTGACGTTCATGTCTCTGGTCACTCTTCCTATGAAGTCAGTAGACGGACTGGGAGAGCATTGGGGGTCATGAGGTCGCTGGAAAGAAGTGTGTGGCGCTCCCGATAGTTCTGCAAAAGGACGAAGGTCCAAGTCTTTAGAGTCCTGGTGCTTCCTGTCTTGCTATATGGTTGTGAGACATGGACGCTATCCAGTGACCTGAGACGAAGACTGGACTCCTTTGGTACTGTGTCTCTCCGGAAAATCCTTGGGTACCGTTGGTTTGACTTTATGTCGAAAGAGCAGTTGCTCATGGAGTCCCAAATGAGGTGCATTACCTGCATTGTGAGGGAGCGTCAGTCACGGCACTACGGCCATGTGGCGCGTTTCCCCGAGGGTTACCTGGCTCGTAAGATCCTCATTGTTGGGGACCCGAGAGGCTGAACCAGGCCAAGAGGTTGCCCATGTAACACCTGGCTGTGGCAGATAGAGGGTAATTTCCAGAGGGTGGGACAGGACCACGTGTCTGCCTGGGGGGTTGCCAACCAGGATCCCGAGTTGTTTCGTTGTGTAGTGGGTGTGGCTACATACTGTACCAGTGCATGCTCCCCTACTTGACTTGACTTGACTTGATCTACCACTCTTCAATACACAGACACAGCATTCAGGCAGAGTCATGGCCAGGTAATGCTGTTCTCTGCATTTATAATGTTCCTTGTATCACCCATCAATGGCAGGTGCTTATACTGTGACCGCACGAGCCGCTTACACATTGGAAGCCCTGACAACTAATAAACTTTTATCGTAGATGCGGCAATTACACTTCGGGATGCTCTTCAGTGTGTCGTCCCAAACGAGTTTAGAAACCTTACAATACAATTATATTAAACAACAACAATTATTTCGATAGCACAGTTTCACACAACAATGTAGCTCAAAGTGCTTTACAGGATGTCAAAGAACAAGTAACAAGAAAAGAGAAACACATAAGATTAGGCAATAATATTAAAGAATAAGTAACAACAAAACAAGTTAAGGTCAAATGGCCGGGAGGACAGAAAAAAACTCAGTTTAGGCTGGAGAACAAAAAATCAAATCTGCAGGGTTTCCAAGGCCAAAAGACTACCCAGTCTGCACTGGGCATTCCATTTAACATAAAAGTTTCTAAATCAGTCCTCTTTGTTCTCATGTTTCACATGATGAAATGTTGGTCTTGTGGACAGCTGAGACACCCACCTTCATTCCATCATTTCAGGAGGCTTCATGGTGCCTTGATCAGGTGGTGCAGGTGCAGATCCCCACCAAAGAAGAACTGGAAAAGACAGCAGAGAACAGTAGAGGTTAGTATAGAAGAATATGATAATTCTATACCTATAAATGGAATACAACTGAAATGTAGCTACGAAAAAGGCAAATTAAGATGAACAGTTTTTAGCAGTTTTATTTAATGTTCCACAGTGTTAGACTGGGGAATTTCTATAGGAAAATGTTGTCCGATTTTAGGTTCATAACAGCAAAAGGCCACCTCCCCACCTCTTTTAAGCTAGGCTCTTGGAATTATAAGCAGACCACCATTAGAAGATCTAAGGTTATGACTTGGAGTGCAGGGGGACAGGCATTCTTAAATATGGGACAGAGCAGATTATTTAAGTCTTATAAACCATAAGCAGTATTTTAAAGTCAATTCTTAATGACTCAGGTCATGAATGTAACAACACTAAAATTGATGAGTTGTGCACAGATTTTCTTTTTCTAGTTGAGATTCTGGCTGCTGCATTCGCACTAACTGTGTCTCACTGCTGTCTTTTGTAGTTAGTCGTGTAAGGAGTTCATTACAATAATCTAGTTGACTGAAAACAAAAGCGTGAACTGATTTTTCAACGTCTTGTAAAGTTATTAGAGGTCTAACATTTGCTGTGTTCTTGAAGTGAAAAAATGCAGTCTTACTAATCTTGTTAATATGTGATTTAAAGTTTAGGTCAGAGTTGATGATTACCCCTAAATTCCATACCTTCTGCTTGATTTTTAAACCTAATTGATCAAGTTTATTTCTAATTCTATAGCCCTTGCTATATTCAGGTTTGCCAATCACCAAGATTTCTGTTTTCTTCTTATTTAATTTGAGAAAGTTTCTATCCATCCAAATAGAAATACTGCTAAGACTTTAGATTAGAGAGCCAAGAGCATCAGGATCATCAGGTGTGATAGATAGATAGATAGATAGATAGATAGATAGATAGATAGATAGATAGATAGATAGATAGATAGATAGATAGATAGATAGATAGATAGATAGATATGAAAGGCACTATATAATAGATAGATATATGATAGATAGATAGATACTATATAATAGATAGATAGATAGATAGATGAAAGGCACACTATATAATAGATATAGATAGATAGATAGAGCACTATATGATAGATAGATAGATAGATATGAAAGGCACTATATAATAGATAGATAGATAAAAATGAAAGGCACTATATGATAGATAGATAGATAGATAGTTCTTTCTTTGTCTAACAGCAGTCCATTAACAGCACTAGGGGATGCCATTGTGGACTCCTCTTCTGATGGATGGACAGGGTCCTTTCTCAGCTGCAATGGACCAGGAGAGGAGATGTACATAGGGCATTGCCTCCCCTGAGGCACTAGGTGGTGGAACCCCTGCAGCGGCACCTCAGATCCCCACCAGGCTCCATGGGAGTTGGAGTCTGGCACAGCCCTGTTGGGTTCTGTGGGAGCCACCAGGGGGAGCAGCAGAGCCCTGCTTTGTTGGGGTCTCACCACACCTGGGAGTGATTCCAGACCTCGCTAACAAGATACATGGAGTAGACAACTCCCAGCTGCAGCATAAAAGGAGCCTCCATTTGGGGAGCCAGAGTTGGGAGGAGGAGGAGGAGGAAGACAAAGCTTGCCAGAGCAGGAGTGGAGGCAGGAGGATTGACAGAGAGAGAGAGGAAAAGAAAGTACTGTGCTTGGTGCTCTAGGGGGAATGAAGGGAAAGTGTCCTCCCCTTGTAAATAAAGCCTAGTATGTTGCTGAACGTGTGCCTGGTGTCTGTCTGGGTTGGCTTTTGGGGAGCTGATGCGCCCCCTGGTAGCCTCATTTCATTTGGTGGTGAACTGAGTTGAAGTAAAGGTTTGAAACTAAAGACAAGCCCAGTCAGTGAGCAGCCTGCTATACTGTAGATGTCCTAATGGTGAAACATACAGTATGGGGTGCAGTATGGGCAGCGAGATAGGAAAGAGGTTACAGGCAACACTTGTATAGATGGTTTTAACATTTCTTCCTATCCTCCATTAAGAAAAGAACCTAAGAGGCTAGTTGGAACCTTTCACATTAGGTGCTTTGGATAGGTGATCTGACAATATTATAAAACCACAGGTGATTTAAACTGGCACTATGCTTTCTGGCACTTTTATAAAGAAAGACCTTCTGAAGGAGAACCTGCAGTAGGTTAAAAAGAGACATCATCATCACCTGTGGCCCAGCATCTGCGTGATAGCCCAGACAAACCACCACCCGTGGGCATCTTGTAGTTCATGACTGAGGATAAGCTGGGTTAAGCGAGAAACACACACAGACAGAAATTTAAAAGTGACATTTCATTTATTAGAAAGGAATGATATCAAAATATCAAAATTTGTGCAAGTCCATTAAATCAGTTTCCTTACTATATAAGTTAAAAAAAATACAATAAGACACAAAAACTACAAGGAAAAACAGCATTAGTGAAAATTCTTTCTCTTCTTCTCTCAAGAGGGTATTGAAGAAAACTAAAGGATTTCCAAAACAAAAAACTCAGTTGAACATAAACAGAGTAATGTCTGGATCACCAGATTATTCCCTACTCTCTCACACTAAGGAATTATTATCAGATATTGTGTACTCCCCTTCTCTCTAACACATTGCACAGAAGAACTCCGAGGCATCATCCTGTGACCACAGGCTCACAGCAAAAAGATGAAGATGAAGTCAATTTTCCCATTTTATAAAACCAGGGGACCTTGACCTCCAAACCCCACTGCCACCTCTCCAGCCCCCTCCAATTACATCAGGCGCCTCCATGTAATTTACGTGACACACACGAATGTTGACCAGCAGCCAGACTTCAACCCACTCTGGTAAGTGTAGCAGGCCCTCTTTCACTCTAACTAATGGCGTCCTTAACCTTTTCCATCTACTTCTCAACTTCTTACCCAACACACCCATTTATTTGAACCTGGGACTGTCTTGATGTATTTGTGTTGGGGTTTGGAGCTCACTGGCACCCCCTTGCCTTCTATCTATCTACCTATCTATCTATCTATCTCGTATCATATAGTGTCTTTCATATCTATCTGTTATATAGCGCCTTTCATATCTATCTATCTATCTGTTATATAGCGCCTTTCATTTCTATCTATCTATAATGTAGTGCCTTTCATATCTATCTATCTGTTATATAGTGCCATTGCATTGTGATTTATCTATTGATAGCAGCAGGTTCTTTGTTTCGATTGATAAGGGAGGAACCCATCATGAAATAAATAGCACCGACATTAAAAGGCCCATTCGTAAATGTGATGTTCAGAAAAACATTATTAAATAAAAACACTTTTTAAAAATAAGGCCATTTTGAAATAAAACTTATAATATTTAAATGAAAGGTATGTACATAATTTAGCCAAAATAAACTAATGAGATTGTATTTTGTAATAATTAAGTTGATCTTATTTATGTAATTTTTTTCACAGTTTAATGACTCATTTATACATATCACTGTTATTTTTTATGTGATTATTTATTTCATTATTACCTTTTTATTTATTTCCGTTTGGCACAAATGGTATTCCAGATTTTTGGGTTAAGGTATTTCCATGAAGGAACAGACACTTTTATTCTTTGTTTTCTGTTTTTTACTGAATATTATTAAGTGTTTTATTTTAACTGTATTATATAACAGCTGCAAATGGGAAGTAAGTAATATTAAAATAAATTGAAATGTAATAATTGCTTAATGAGGATAATGTCAAAGTCAGTTTTTGCCATGAGTGACGAAGCAGTATATTATTGTGTGTGTCTAATCATGAAATTATCATAATATTATTGCAGTTCTGTCTGAAAGCAGCTATCATCAGATGGTCTTAGGAGTCTGACATGTAATTCAAATTGTGAAATATGTATGGTAGCCTGCAAGAGTGAAATCGATTATACTACTGATAGTAGAATAGTTAGGATGCCAGCTTCAATATGTGGAAGATTTGTGATTGATTGTCAGTTGCAGTTTATGAAAACCTTGTTGAAGATTTATTGTCCTTCAGAGCAAACATGAAGGCAATGCTTTAACTTTCAGAAGAAAGTCATCTGTAGCTATTTATGCCTCTGTAAATGATCTCTCCCAGAGAGCAATATTCTGTTATAAATTATATTTGAAATTTCATTATAAAAATGCCTGTCTGTTGAAGGCTCATCCAATAAGCTCTAACATTATTATTCTACACTTACATTCAAGATTCACTTAATTATCAAAACACAGAATTTGTAAAAAAAAAAAAAAATCTGATGTGTCCAGCACATAACTTATTCTTCAAAAAGTTGTGATTTTACCAGTAATAGGTTTGCAGGCTAACATTGTTGAGTATTGTGTTTTTAAAATATATATTTTTTCTTTGTCTAATTGTGCTGCACTTGTGATATTTGACAGAGCTGATAACTCTGCTAACTTTCATTCCAACTGAGTGACGCCTGTTTGAGTCTGTAGACTCACATTATGACTCCTACACACACAGACAGATGTCACTCCAAAAGGATGCCTAAATGCTTAAATTATTTAAAATCTGAAGGGTGAAATTTTGAAACCCACAA
Organism: Polypterus senegalus; assembly: GCF_016835505.1. Classification (NCBI taxonomy): domain Eukaryota; kingdom Metazoa; phylum Chordata; class Cladistia; order Polypteriformes; family Polypteridae; genus Polypterus; species Polypterus senegalus. Next base: position 15,962,848 of record NC_053158.1, read on the forward strand.
AATTCTTTTGATAAATTCACCTGCGGTAATGTGAAACCTCTGGAGCTCTGACATTCATTTCCTTCACTTTCTGCACACTGTGATAGCCAGGAGGACAATATACCAGAAGGGATACCAGCAGGGCTTCACGGGAGTTGGAGTTCAGGTCAGCACTGTTGGGTACCGTGGGGGCCACAATGGGGAGCTGCAGAACCCTTAATTGGGCTTTCACCACACTTGGGAGAGATTCAAGGTCTGGCTAACGAGCCACCTGGAACACTCCCAGGAGTACTTCATTCACTCCGAGAGCCAGAGTCGGGAGGTGTGTCCAGCAGGGGGCAGTGGCTACCTTGTTGGAATGAGTTCTTTTTTAATTGCGGTATGTTACATAACCCGAAACTATACAGATATAATATAAGGCGGCGATACCCCTCCCTTAGTGATACGGCGGTAAGAAATCACATAGGAGAAATAACTTAGCTTTCTTTAATGATGGTTTACGCCGAATAACAGATGAAGGAAGCCGTGACAAAACCCAGTCCGGGAGTGGGGGCCCGATGTGTAGAGTCTGCCATTTTTGTCACTACATTGGAAGGAGTTTCCGGATCGGATGACGTTATCTCCCACCCGTCCTTCGGCGAGCTGCAGAACCCTTAATTGGGCTTCCATCACACCTGGCAAAGATTCAATGTCTGGCTAATGAGCCACCTGGAGCACTCCCAGGAGCACTCCATTCACTCCGAGAGCCAAAGTGAAGAGGTGTATCCAGCAGGGGGCGCTAGCTCCCTTGTTGGAATGAGTTATTTTATAATTGCGGCGTGTTACATAACCCGAAACCATGTAGAAATAATATAAAAAGGTGATATCACAGAAGAAAGAAATCACATAGGAGAAATAACTTAGCTTTCTTTAATGACGGTTTATGTGGCATAACAGATGAGGAGGCCATGACAAGACCTTCGGGTAGTGTGTATAGAGACTGCCATTTTCGCTGCTGCGTTAGAAGCATTTTCCGGATCGGATGGCGTTCTCTCCAATTCGTCCGTCGGCTTCAAAGGTGTGCCGGGCAATGTTCCAAGGCTTTATACTTTTTCTTTATGTGCAGGCCCCCACTTTGGTGAATCATGCCATTCCAAACAAGGCAAAGAGGAGACTTTGACACACAAAAATAGCATACAATGCCCATTTCGCAGTTGTCCCTGTCTTGTCTTCTAATGCTTGCCTAGCAGTTCTAAATGATGAGCCCCTGTGTGCTAAGTCTATGTCTGCTGTTCATGTGAGTAGAAAGAAAAGTAGATTTATAAAATACTTTTTGTACAGAGAACAGTGACATATTAAACTTATGTTACCTGAGGAAGAGGGATAAAGTTTGCCAGATGAGCAGTGGAGGCTGTTGAAGCAGACCGGCACCCTTAGCCCCAATGAAGGCACTTGGAGACTCAGGACAGGCAGCAGAATTAAGCTTTATTGTATGGCGCACATACAGACTCAACTCGGATGGCTTGAGTCATGAGCCATAGGCATCTCTTACTTTTATTACAATTCTTACAAGCCATTATTCATCTTCATCTGACTCCTATCATTTCACTGCTCAAATCTTGCCCCTAATTAATTCTACTAATATTTCTTAACTGAGTGGGTGTCAAACCCCATCTCTGTCCATTATTTATGTTTGACAAGGCTTATCCTTACTCTCTTTTACTGGCACTTGCCACCTTTATTTACAGCCAAAGAGTTCACATTTCCTCTCTAAGTGAGGGGCTCGTCTTTCTCCAGCTCTCCTGCACGTCTAACATTAGTCTTAATGAACTATTGTTGGTTTCTAGCTCATACAGAATAATAAAAAATATGTAGGCATAAGCCTTTTTAATCCTCTTACACATTAATGCTTACTAAAATATAGTGTCTATTTTTCGCATGTCTCTCTATTATAAAAAAAAATCTTGGGAGGGAGACTAGGGAGATGAGACATGATCTTCTTGGAAGACAATTTGATGTCCCGCAATAGACACTTTAATGTCACGCGAGACAACATTTAAAACAATTTCACGGACATCTAACCTAGAAGTTGTTGAATGCTTTTGGCAGACACAGTTCATATGCTCCCAGCTCTTAAAATAACGAAAAGCGACCAGCAGGACACGCAGCTCGCCAGCAGCAGCAACAAGCCAGCAGATGATCAGAACGCTTCTCCTTAGCATGCGTTCATATTCACAACGCGAGCGGCAGAGACACGAAGTGACAAAAGGACAGCTGCTGTACAGGCTTTTAAATGATCAACGCACAGCGTGACAAACAGATCACATAGCTCACCAGCAGCAGAAAGGCAGCAGCTGATCCGTTGGCATCTCCTTAGCGTGCATTCACAACACGAGCAGCGTTAGACATTCTGCGAGAAAGAGATTTAACCACACCTGGGGCAGGAAATAAAGGACAAATATTGTTTTTACAAAAGTTTTAAATTAAAAGTGAAAATAATGCATTTTTAACAATTCCCATGAAAATAACAATCTCTTTAAATTGTATATCCGGTAAACCAAAAACAGGGGTGGGCGAGCAAAGTGAGCAGGGAGCATGGAGCGTGTGAAGGGGGAATCTGAGGGAGAAAAGGGAATCAGACGAGGAATTGTACAACAGACCAAAGTGGAGAATGCCAAAATAGCCAATCCACGTGAACATGGGAAAGGCTGAAGAGGAAGAAGAAGAAGAAGAACAACAACAAGACAAATTTAAGGTTGAAAATTAAATATTTCTAAATGTTCAGGTAATGAAATGTATTTAAAAGAAACAAGTATCCATCCATTATCTAACCCGCTATATCCTAACTAAAGGGTCACGGGGGTCTGCTGGAGCCAATCCCAGCCAGCACAGGGTGCAAGGCAGGAAACAAACCCCGGGCAGGGCGCTAGCCCACCACAGGGCACACACACACACACACACACACAAGGGACAATCTAGAATCGCCAATTCACCTAACCTGCATGACTTTGGACTGTTGGAGGAAACCCACGTGGACACGGGGAGAACATGCAAACTCCACGGAGGGAGGACCTGGGAAGCGAACTCGGGTTTCTTAACTGCGAGGCAGCAGCAATACCACTGCGCCATTGTGCTGCCCAAAACAAGTATACATAAAGAGAAATTAAAAGGATGGTTTTGGGCTCCTTTAACACTCACATCTGATCGACACCAACCTACACTGCACCTGATATAAACTGACAGCAATGAGCCCAGTGTTGAATGAATATTGACAAAACTTCATTGTAGCTGTGTGCAGTTCACACTTATCAGTACATTGTGATGACAGCTTTCTTTTTAAGAAAAAAAGTTACATTTATTGATTCTTTTTCATAATTTTGTTTACCAATGTAACATATTCTTTGCTACAGTAGCTCTCTATTTTATACAGTACATACTGTACATTATACTGATTAATCATAATTTAGCTTGGTGTAATCAGTCTTTTTTATTTTCTGTAAGACAGTTAACTGTCTCATTGCACAGCTATGCATGGCATGAAGCTGAAAGGAGGCCACAACTTATTGGCAGCCTTGCTTCACGGTTTTGCATTAGCACTTTCTTCATGAATATATATTAAGCATTTGAAAAGTTGCTGATTTACATAATGCATTTTAGATATTTAATTTTGTCTCATCTTTAGGCACTAGGGCTATGGGCAAATATTGTAAATCAGCACTGAAAACTGATTCACAAACAAGTCAAATTGAAATCGTACCCCGTTGCAAAAGTTTTGTATGTGCTAGGAACAGCTTTTGTACATATTTGTACATGTACAATTTGCTGTCAGTAGACAGTATTTCGGTTCAGAGGGTAGCTTAATGGAGACAGCATCCTGGGTTTCAATCCCATGCCTTGCCTTTGTTGTCTTGAGTTTGCATCTTCTCAGCGTGTCGGCATGGGTTTTTCTCCTGATTGGTATAATTCTGTTATGTGTTTAGCTTATTATAATTTCTACTTTGGATATTCTGACCAGGGTTACCAGTGCTGGATTTTTAAATGCATATCTGAATTCCTCAATCCCTGTATGGGTTAGTAAGTTTTACTATTTAAAAAACAGAGCTGTTGGTTAATTGCCATTAACACTTGTGATTCCATTTTTTAACAAAACCCCTAAATGCGTTAATTTAACCTGGTTACTTTGACTGTGTTTCACATGTCACTATTGTTAGTTGCAGGTGTTAGTTTGCAGTAAGGTAACTACAAGAAGATGCACTTCTGGAATGAAAATTCTTGTGGGGACACGGAGACCTGGGGATCCATATTGAGAAGACATGCAGAGAGTGTGTAAGTGAATGAGTGAGACAGAGAGACAAAGAAGCATCTCAACAGCATGATGCGACCACCACCTTACTTGAGGATGGTGTGTTTTTCATGATGTACAGTTATGGTTTTAAATCAATCATGGCTTTTAGTCTAAGGGCCAAACAGTTCATTTCTGGTCTCATCAGACCATAGAACATTCTTCTAGCTATAAGTCATGTGCTTTCTGGCAAACTCTAGATAGATAGATAGGCAATACACTATATACAATAGATAGATAGATAGATAGATAGATAGATAGATAGATAGATAGATAGATAGATAGATAGATAGATAGATAGGAATACATATATAATAGATAGATAGATAGATAGATAGATAGATACATATATACATAGATAGATAGATAGATAGATAGATAGATAGATAGATAGATAGAATACATATATATAATAGATAGATAGATAGATAGATAGATAGATAGATATATAGATATTTTATTTTTAAAAGCAAACTTTATTAAATAAACACAGGAATAAATACAAAAAAAACACAGTAAAACTCAAAATCTTAAGTCTTACAAAAACACGTACACACTTTCCTAATGATGAATATTCATTTTAAACCATTACATATTCATATTGTTCTTGGAGTATATATTTATCTAATCCCCCATTGTTTCCACCCTCCAATCCCACTTATTCTCAATTTATCCACCCAATTTATAAAGGAATGAAACACCAAAGTCAAAGCACAAATTGCAAATTATCTTCATCACATACACAAAGCACATTATTCACACACCACATTTCCTTAAACTTTGCTAAATTATTTGTGGACTTATAAAAATTAAAATCCACTAATATCCTACTTTCACATACTTTTCTAAAAATACAACAACATTTTCATTTCCACTCCCAGTAATCTTGTTTTTACGGGTCTTCCATATTGACAGTTTTGCTTGCCCGATAATAAAATTAATTAAGTTCATATTTTCTCTGGTGTGTTTTGTAATTCTAACCCCAAACACAAACACCGTGCCATTATACGGGACCCCAGCCCTTCTACTATTCTTTCAATTTCACTAAAAAGGTCTGGAGCCTCTCACAATACATAAATGCATGAAAGACACTTTCCCTCAGACCACAAAAGGGCAGCAATCTGAGACCCCGGACATATAATCGATAAGAAGGAGTTCACCGCTAGTATCCCATGTACCAACCTCCACTGCAGGTCTCCCACCCTACTGGCCAATGGCGGCTTGTACAACGACCTCCATGCGGGTTCAGTCCTGAGGGGCTCCAAGCTTGTCTCTCCATGGTGTGTCGTGTCTTCGTGTCCTCAGCTGCTCCAGGTTGTTCACCTTCACACAAATCCTGTACAGCTGTTTCCCCGGCACTGTAGGTAGAGATAACGCCTCTAGAGAACTTAAGGCTAAAACATTAGTCTCACCATCCCTCAGTTCAACAGCCGGAGACACAGTAAGCGTTGGAAAAGGTGTTTCGTCAGTTGGCTTCAATTGTGATGAGAAAATTCCGTGCAGGAGTGTCATGGATTCCCTGTCCATTGATGATTGTACCTGCCACAGAAACTTCTCCATTAGGCGGCCTGAGTGTCCCCTGTCCTCCACTGCTACCACTTGTGCACTTTTCCAAGTGTAATTTTCCCAGTCAATTATGTCCTTTATTGTGGTTATTCCATGTATTATGAAATGATTAATACAATTTTCAGAAAGTCCTGTAGCAGTGCCAACAGCAGGATTGTAGAACAGTGGTTCATGAAGGACCCAAAATGTGGAGAGGTCATCACAGTCCTTTTTTATCAACAGCAGTTGCCACGCTGCTAGAAGGCTTTTATAAAACCTGGCACCTGTAAAGTCTTGATCTTATCTAAGTGGCACAGCAGTAAACTTTTCCCAAGTCCCATATGCCTGGCTTGTTTAAAGAAGAGTACGGCTAAGTTCATCCACTGGCTCTGCTCGACCGGATACAGCAGTTTTGAATGGTCTGAAGGCGGAAAGCAGCAATCCTGCTGGTAATGTCAATAAGTCCTTGTCCGCCTTCATCCAATGGTAAAATAGAACGCCCTTCTGTATCCAATGGGTACCAGTCCAAAAAAAATCCATGATCGCCTTCTGTATCTGCTGAACAAGCAAAGGTGGAGGTTGTAGACAAATACACTTATGCCACAGGCTGGAGGTCACCAGGTTATTAATGACCAGCATCCGTCCTCTATAGGATAACTGAGGGAGTATCCACTTCCACTTGGCAAGCCGAGCTGTAACCTTGTCCAACAGACCCTCCCAGTTCTTTTGGATGTAGTGGTCATCTCCAGATGGACTCCCAGGTACAGGAAGCCTCCAGTTGTCCACTGCAGACCCCTTCAGTCGAGGAGGACTACATCCTTCCAGTTCCCAACCAACACTGCACTACTTTTGTTCCAATTCACTTTAGCCGAAGATGCTTTGCTGTAATTCCTCAGACAATCAGTTAATTTGTCCAAATCCTTCTGGCTTGTGATGACCACAGCAAGATCATCTGCATAAGCAGTGACTTTCACAGGGTCCATGTTGCAGTTGGGGATGGAGAGACCAGTCAGCACCTTCCTCAGGTGCACCAGGAAAGGCTCCAGCGCCAGAGCATATAACATGCCGGACAAAGAACATCCCTGTCTGACTCCTCTTCTGACACTGAAAGGTGCACACAAGCCACCATTGACCTTTATGATACCAGAAATGTCACTATAAAGTAAACGAATATGTTTAATAAAAGACCCCCCAAACCCAAACGCCTTCATGGCATTCCATAAAATGAGTGACTGACCCTGTCAAAAGCTTTTCCTGGTCAAGAAAAATAAGACCAGTCTGAAAACCAAACAGTTCTGCAGCAGCCAAAATGTCCCGAATTAAAAAAATGTTATTAAAGATGGACCTGCCAGCCACGCAGTAATTCTGATCAGGATGCACCACTCTCCCTAAAACTTGGACCATCCTGTTGGCTAAGGCTTTAGAGAGAACTTTATAATCAGCGCATAAGAGAGACACAGGCCGCCAGTTCTTAATGAGACACAAGTCTCCCTTCTTCGGCAGCAGCGTGATCACGGCTCTACGGCAGCTCTGGGTAACAAGCCAGTTTAAAACTCCACGGAACACTTCCAATAAGTCCAGGCCGATGACATCCCAGAACTCTTTATAAAACTCCACTGGTATTCCATCGATTCCGGGACCTTCCCTGTTTTCAGCTGTCCCAGGGCTGTGGTGAGTTCTGCAAAGGTCACCTCTCTATTTAGCTGTGCCACATCTGCATTGGGCAGCTGCGGTAAGTCCTGCAAAAAGGCCTGTTGGTCTTCACTGCCACCATCTCCATCTGCAGCAAACAGAAGTTCATAAAATTCGCGGACCACCTGCCTTATTTCACTGGGCTCTTGTGTCTCACTGCCATCGGGTGTTCTTATGCAATGTAAGATTTTACTCTGCGAGTTTTTTTTCTCTAAACCAAAAATATTGAGTTGGTGCATCCATCTCAGTCAGTCGTTGAAACGGGCCCTCACTAAAGCCCCCTGAGCTCTGGTCTCAAGCAGGTGAGCCAACCCCAGTTTAGCAGAAGTCAGGCTCGCCTGAAGCTGCTCATTTGGACCCTTCTCTAGAAGCTGTTGAAATTCAGCTATTTTAATTTCTAAAGCTGCCATTTCTGACCGCAATACTTGGGTGACATTTCTGGTATACTCCTGACACAAGGCCCGGATGTGACTCTTCCCAACCTCCCACCACTGTTGTAAGCTGGTGAACTCCTTCTTCATAGCCTTCCAGCCTCCCCAGAAATGAACAAATAACTCTTTAAAGTTCTGATCTTTAAGGAGGAGTGTGTTAAAATGCCAGTATGGACTACGGGTCTGTAAGTGTTACAAATAAGTGTACAACACACCAAACTGTGATCAGAGAATCCAGTAGGCACAATAGAGCACACCTTAAATAAACCTAACAGGTGCTTAAAACTATAAAAATGATCGAGTCTCGCCATTGAGATCGTATTTCCACTCGTCCGCCCCAGGTGTATTGCCGACAGGCCCCATTTTTAGCCCTCCATACATCTTCCAGCCCAATGTCCTTAATTATTTTACCTAAAGCTCGTGCTGAGCGAGGGTGCGGTTCCAGCCCATTATTTCTGTCTATTCTGGTATCAAGTGTACAATTAAAATCCCCTCCTAACACCACCACTTCCTCAGGGTCACACTTGGATAAAAGATCTCCTAACTTGTTAAAGAAGTGGAGCCTCTCCTCACCCTCATTCGGGGCGTACACATTAATGAAAGTGACGACACTGCCTTGAAGTTTCACCGTCACTTTCAGGAGTCCCTTTCACCAGCTCATCAGTGCTGCAAACTTCTACTTGAAGTCCTCCAAGAAATAAAATGGCCACTCCAGCACTAACATTTGTCCCATTACTAAATAAAATGTCCCCCTTCCAATCTCTGCTCCACTCCCACTGATTTTGCTCATCAATGTGGGTTTCTTGTAGAAAGGTGACATTCAAGTCTTTTGTCTGATAAAATCAAACAATGCGACCCTCTTATCTGGACTTCTCCCACCGTTAATATTTAGGGTTCCTATGTGTACACTTGCCATGGTAACAGAATAGATAGATGAACACACAATGAAACACAGGGACCACCACAAAGACTGTGGAGTAGATTTAACAGGGGGCTTAGCCATTAGGTGGTGTTTAGATTGGACTGTTTTCTCAGTTTACTTGTTAAATTCTTTAGCCTCACGAGCTCTTTAACATCAAACATTGCGGAGACTGCTTTGTCTCGTCGCAACCCGCGGACAGACGATAGAAAGAGGTCAATGTCAGGGAAAAATTCGGCCACATCCACCCCCTTTTTTCCGGCGGTATTCACCAAAAACTCTTTCACACTTTGAGCGCTGTAACCCCCCCTGGCTTTTAACTCTGGGGGCTCCGAGGCAGCAGACCCATCGGAGATATTACCGTCGTCGTTTCTTCCCCGACACTCCCGCATTTGAGACGTTATCGGCCGTCTCCGCGAAGACGGGAAAATCCTCCTGACAAGGACCATAGGCGGGATCCTCTCCAACGACCCCCGAGCCCTGACTTAAAACAATTTTCTTTCGTGCCCGATCTTCTCTTTCTCCTTGCCTTTTTGAGCAGGACGTTTAAATTCACTTTTTTCCTCTGTCTCGTTGCTGCCTCCCTCATCCATATCAATTTCTCCCCACACACTTTCTGCTGCAGTCGCTGTTTGATCTACCGTTTCACTACCGCCTTCATTCGGCTCATCTCTGGGCGGCACTTGATTCTCCTGCCCTTCAGCTCTAGTAGCATTTTATTCTTATCACCTTGCGCCTCTGCGCCATCAGCCACAATTTCGTGATCTTCCACTTTCTGCCCCTCTATTTCTGTATTTGTACGGCTAGTTTTCTTGTTCCCTGGTGTTTCTCAGGACACTGTTTAATTAAATGTGCTTCACTCCCGCACCCAAAACATTTCATTTCGTTAGAAGTGACGAAAATCACATAATCGAAACCGTCCACTCTAAACTTCATTGCCACATTTAATTCGTCATCCATTCTATTTAAAACCATAAAACTTGTCTCCTAAATGACAAGACATGTTTTAAATCAGGCGATTTACAACCTAAAGGAATGTGCCGAATTTTCGATACCAGACGCCCATGCCGCTCCAACTCTTTCGCTATAGTTTCATTTTTGAGAAAAGGCGGCGCATTTGAAATTGTTACTCTACGGGACGGACGGCTAAAGGGGAAACCTGTACAAAGGAGCCATTAATAACCACCCCTTCTCAACCACTGTCGGAACTAAATCCACAGAGCTCAAAAAAACCACGATATTCCCGCTCATTCGTGAAGCTGACTTAATATTGTCACATCCGACCACTTCGCCTACCGCCAAAACCCCCGCCTCTAAAGGAACAAACTCCTCCGATATAAGTTTAATCCCATGGCGGCGGCTCAACGCTCAAGATTAGCAGCCATTGCGGCTGCCGTGGCCTAAGCCACTCAGTACAAAAACAAGTGTAGCTGTTTTCACCAAAGAAAAGATAGAAATAAGAAACTAGAAAATTAGAAGAAAAAGAATCACCACACTCACCTCAGCGTCCACCACCAGTTCCACTCGCTCACACTCAAGACAACCACCCAGCATGCACAGCGACAGCAAGAACAGGAAGGAGATAGATAGATAGATAGATAGGCAATACACTATATACAATAGATAGATAGATAGATAGATAGATAGATAGATAGATAGATAGATAGATAGATAGATAGATAGATAGGCAATACACTATATACAATAGATAGATAGATAGATAGATAGATAGATAGATAGATAGATAGATAGATAGATAGATAGATAGATAGATAGATAGATAGATAGATAGATAGATAGATAGATAGATAGATAGATAGATTCTTTTAGCTTCTTTAAAGTTCTCATAGGTCTCTTGATGGCCTCCCTTACTAGTCTTCTTGCACAATTACTCCTGCACTAAGCTGTGCTGTACTCTTTCCATTTGTTGCTGATTGCTATAACTTGACTCCAGAGGATATTCAGTGACCTGGACATATTAGTTTGTCTCCATTCATTTACGTTGTGCTTTTCAATCACCCTTTTCAAGGAGTTGTTTGGGGTGGATTGTTCTTTTGTCTTTATTGTGTATTTAAGTCTGCCATAATGACTTACCACAATCTGGCCCTTCCACATTCCGGTGCATTTACACTACAATCAACTCAGGTGATCTCCATCAAGCTCATTCTGTGACATACAAATGGCTGCACCAGTGAGGATTTAGGTATGCCATATTACAGGGAGGCCTGGATGCTTATTCGAATGTTTTTGCATAGTAATGCAAATAGGTAGGTATGTACATACATAGTTTGTCAGATACACTTTATTTGTGACCAGGGGGAAATTATAATGCAACACAAAATGTCCTGAAGAAAAAAAACTCAATTTCCCAGTGTACTCTGCACTTGCTCCTTTAATACTGTCTGAATCAGAAGAGCTCACAATAAAGTATGAGCTTTAATTGAACCCATCCATGCTTTATTAAAAAAAAAACCCAACTTTTTCTTTCAATAGTAAACATGTGTGCATTTCATATTTCTTTTTAATGTAGACCACTTTGCAGAGATCTATTTTCATTTTGACATTAAAGAGCCATTTTCTGTTGATCAGTGTCAGAAAAACCAAATGAAATCCTCTGCAATTCAATGTTGTATAACAATAAAATGTGACAACTTCCAAGAGGGTGACTACTTTTGTACTTCTTGACGTTTTCTTTACTGCTTATTTACATAAAAACAATAGAGCTAATTGTTTTGACTGAAAAAAATGAGGAGGAAAAGAAAAATATTATAACAAATACCAGGAGATGAGAGAGAAAAGCAGCTCTTTCGATAAGTAAGGGTCAAAATCAAGAAAAACAGTGAATGCCAAAGAGCAAAAAATACACAAAACAAAGATCAACGTTGAAAAATGTGTTCATTTTAACCACACAAAAGACTGTTTCTTTGAATCCATCAGTTGGATACTATCACATCTGGTGTATTGTATGAAGATGTATCTCTGGACTTGAGGACACGTAGTAATGTGAGAGGTTCAGAGAATTACACCTGTCTAATCTTGAGCAAAGGAAACTGTATGAGGACCAAATGTAGATTCAGAAGAATTCTTTCAGCTTAACCGTGAATGAAAGCCTTCCCCATTATGCGGTAAGGCTGCAAACTTGTAGTTTCCCTGGTAGTGTGACAAACCTGCCATTACCTTGCAGGAGGACAAACAACCCTCGACAGAAGCGTCACCCACGTTTTGACACTGGTATCTCACGATATATATATATATATATATACTGTATATAGTGAAAGGATTCAAACGAACACAGAAAGAGGTTCGTGGGCAGCCGCCCATATATTTGAAATTGGCTGCTAAAAGTGAAGGTTGTGGTTCAAAGTTTACAGACTTCAGTCCACAACAAGAACAAACAGATATGGAAACATGGCAGCTTTAAAGTCAGGCAGGAGAAGTGATGTGATCAAGGCAGGAACTGGAAGAGATGTCATCAGGGCCAGAACAGGAAGTGATGTCATTGGACCCAAGCGAAATTTCTCATGGTCCGTCTGCCAATGAAAAAGAGTAATGATCAGTGCACTCTACCATCCCCTGGTCTGGCATGGAATTACCAATCTTTGAGCCTTTTAGCTGCCTTCCATGTGCACATGTGTGACAATATTTATATATTTATATATATATATGTGTGTGTGTGTGTGTTGTGGGTGTATATCTCGTATATTTATATATAAACGCAAAATGTTAGTAATGACAACTGAAAATCAAATGCAAAATGGCAGTGCATGAATGTAAATAAATATGCTATAAGAGAAAGTGTTCTTGAAATGGCCTGCTTGTTTAATTAGGACATCTTGACTTCATTTGTACATGCCATGTCATTTAACTTTACAGTTTACATATAAGAAGTCTTATTGTTTTAACCAGATATTTACCCCTGATTCTTAATAATTAACCATTTTGGAACTTTTCCTAATACTCAATGGCAGAGAGGTGTTTCTAGAATATACCATTTATCTGTATGCCGATTGATGTTTTTGAAATGCTTGTTGGACATTTTATGTAAATGAACTAAGCTGATTGAGGGAAGCGATTCTATTTCTTCAGTCTGTCATGTTTAATTAACAAGAGCATATTGTATTCCATCAACTGGTGCAAATGAAGGACATCCGTGTTGGAGTTCATTTGAAAAGACGTATTTTCCACAATACAAGCCATAGAAATTCAGCACGAAATTCTAAATAAAATCACAAAATAATAATCACCACATTTACATACAACGCCACGCTATTTTCCAAGCCCACTAAATCCTGAGCCGGGTCACGGGAGGATGAAGCCTATCCCAACAAGCATAGGGCAAAAGGCAGGATCAATTCCTGGACAGGGTGCCAGTTCAGCACATTTCAAAACCTTCAAATCATTAGACTAATCTTTAATTGTTTTTTTGTGTGCAGACTTTATGGTTCTCCAAAAAACTCTGATAGGAAATGTGTTTGAACAACAGGACGTGTGAAGATGTTCATACACACTCATGAACCCTGCATAAACGTACAAGTGTCTAAGTTCCTGTACTATTAATGCAGACTGTCTATCTCTTTTTGGTCATTCTTGAAACCCGCTCTTTTGTTTTCAATAAGCTTTTCTGCAATTGACATTTGTTAAAAGAAAATTTTATTAGCACAAGAGGTTCCTATTCAAAACCCTGATTTCCATCCACTGCATTCACTGTATAATATAAAGTTACTTTTATATAACATTTACAAAAAGAAGAAAGAGACAGATAGTGAGGTCGGGACCACCATGTGGTTGATGTGTATAAACTACTGACCTGAGTTAGTGGAGTCAAGAAGCAGCAGAAGGACCAGAGGTCAGTGCCTCCTAATACTTTAAAGACAAAATCAAAGATTCAATTTCCAATCAATGACTCAAGAAATTTTCTTCACTTGATTTTACACCACTTGTTTTGATCCTTTATTTTTTTAACCACAAAATAAGCATTATCCATCCATCCATCCATCCATCCATTATCCAACCTGCTATATCCTAACTACGGGGTCACGGGGGTCTGCTGGAGCCAGTCCCAGCCAACAAAGGACGCAAGGCAGGAAACAAACCCTGGGCAGGGCACCAGCCTACCGTAGGGCACAAAATAAGCATTATTTCTTGACAAATATTTAAGTACAACAGGTAGATCTAAATTATAGGAGAGAGAGGTTGGGAGCATGCATTGATAGAGCGCTGCTGCACCCACCACACAACAGACAACCTCGATTGGGACCCGAGTGTAGAGGGTGTGACGGATGTTCCAGGGGAGCAAGCATGGGAAAGGCAATATCTCCCCCTGGACACCTCCCTGGGATGCAGCAGTGCCTCTGACTCCCACAGGGCTTCATGGGAGTTGGAGTTTGGTGCGGCCCTGTTGGGTTCTGCAGGCAGTGCTGCAGCAGGAGCTGCTGGCCCCTTTTGGGCACTGGTTTCACCACACCCGGAAGTGCAGTCGGATGTCGGCAATCAAACACCTGGAGCTCTTCCGGGTATCCAATAAAAGGAGCCAGCGACCACCATTTAGCGGCCAGAGTCGGTGGAAGGTGGATGAAGCTAGGAGGAGTGGTGGTAAAGAAGAAGAAAGTGTGTGGTTGTTTGGTGGTGCTTTGGGGACTGTGTTGTGGCTGGGGGACACAGGGAAGACGTGCCCTCCAGCTGAAGAAAAATAGTTTATTTATTTTACATGTGCCTCCGTGTCCGGTTAGGCATCTATATAGCACCTTTGTTACAAGGGTGACACCTCAGCACCGTACTGGAGCAGTGGGAGGAATTTTTTATGGTGACTGGAGTGCCAATCCTTCCACCAACCCCCAAGTTTTCCCTGTAAAGTGGAGGACCTGCTTGCAGGGCTGGATGCAGATTAATGTCCTAGCCAGGATTAAGAAATTTCAAGTTAAGGGCCCAACATATCTGGGTCACTTCTGGTGTTTAGGGGATTCGAACCGCCAACCTTCTGATCGCTGGTGCAGATCTCTAGCCTCAGAGCCACCAGTTATATATATTAAGCATATACAAATATTTCTTACCCTTATTAAATTTCTTTGGTGGACTTTTACTGTAAATACTCAAGGGATTTATCATCAAGTCAGATGTCATACTGGACAATATAAAGCTTTGCCCACGACTGGAAAATCCCATTAAATTTTTAGGTGAACTGTAAACTTTGTGGCTTAAACTGTAGGCGAGGAAGGTCAGTGAACAGCAGAAGGAGCAAAGAGAAATAACAGCAGGGCCATCAGGAAAATCCCAATGTGGTAGAAAGGATTATTTCTATGCCAAGGGGAGCAGGGCCAGAAGCAACTACAATATGTTTTTCAGGAAAATCTTAGAATGATAGTGGGCCGGTTTAGGAAGTAAATGTTCGGGTTTGTTTTGGGTTGGTTTGTTCCTATAGGACTAATTTACTGCAAAATAAAGACATACTATGATTTATTAAAGTAAGAAATATAATATGATCTAAGGATACAACTACAGTCATATATAATACTGCAATGTACAGATGTGAAAAGCTTACAGTTTGTCCTTTAACTGTCATAAAGATATCTGCTTATCTGACTAATATCATAAATATACTGCATATACAGTAGGAAATAGACAAAAAAAAATAAAACCATGCATTAAGGCAAAAAAAACAAAACTTTTAAAAAAACATTCATCAAGATAGAGTCAAAAGTTAATTAAATTAAAATCGGGAGTGGTCTCCCCTAAACTCTCATATACTTAGATATGGGGATGGATATTTGAGTAGTAAACCACAAGACAATGATTATATGTTTACATTATGAACATTAAAGAACCATCAACAACAAATCAAATCCAATATTGAACAATTATTATAAAAGTAAAGTTGAATAAATCGGATGCTGCAACAGCATGAATAAAAAAGTACCACTTCCAGTTAGCGGAAATATCTCAAATGTCGATAGAAATCTACGTTTTGTACTTAATACTTGTATGCACAATTTGGTTGACCTAAGTGAAAGTGCACTGAAGTTATCGTATTTACACACACAGACATAATTCCAAAAATGGTATTTTCGGACTCAGGTAGGCCTAAAATGTCGAGATTCATCAAAATCTCATAATCGAATTTTTGGATGATTACAATATTTTCCGTACGAGAAAGTAAATCAGACTCAAGGAGGTCTAAAATGTCGAGATTCATAAAAATCTTGAGGTCGAATGTTAGAATGATTACACTTCATATACAGGAAAGTAAAAAAGGTGAGTTTTTAGTCTACATTTAAAATAGAAGGCACATCACCAGCAACGTCACCTCAAGAGAAGCCCACCAAATTAACAAGTTAATTAAAAGTGCAGGCTCAGTTATGGGATGTACTCTGGACCCCGAAGGTTGTATCAATGGAGAGAATAATGACAAAACTGAGTGCCATTATGACCAATGCTGCACATCATCTCTCTGACACACCAACACTGAGGACTATTCACCAGAAGTGTGTCTAAAAATGCTAAAGGGGCTCTATTATACCCACAGTAATATGTTTGTATAATGCCTAACTGGGATTGTGGATTTCCCTGTATTTTGCTGCATTCATTTTATCCTCACAAACCTTCCAGGGTCTACTGCAGAGAAACATCCCCACAGCACAATGATTTACATGTGTATTTTTTCACTTGGGAGACACTTTTATCCAAAGCGACTTACAAAAGAGGTAAACATAATCGAGTAACATTAGGCTAGGGCCTGTTTGCTCAGAAGGTTTAATAGGACGGGTAACAAAAGTTGATTGCCGCAAGTGAAAAGAGGTAATAACTAGTAATTTACAATCATGGATTACAATCAAAAAACCAATTAAACGTTAATAACCAAGAATATAAAGTATAAAGTAGAGCAATTTTTTTCTTCTTCTTTATCAATTTGACAGATGTTCACAGAACAGTGCCCAGTGTGTTCAATTTCTTCTTAAATACAATGAGGGAGTCAGCAGTACAGATAGAGGTGGGCAGTCTGTTCCACTAACTCGAAAGTACACAGGAAAAGAGTCAGAATTGAGAGTTGATGCCACGTAGAGGTGGCATCACAAGACGTTGTTCCCAGGCAGACCTCAGTGGGTGAAAAGGAGCAAAGCGCCTCAGCAGTTTCTCCATATACTCAGATGTTGACCCATTGACTACTCTGTAGGCAATCATCACAGACTTGAACCTAATGTGTTCTGCTACAGGAAGCCAATATAGTGAACTGAAGAGAGGAGTGACATATGCCCATCTAGGCTGGTTAAATTCTGGATCATCTGCAGCGGCTTGATAGTACATGCGGGTACTCCAGCCAGAAGTGCGCTGCAGTAGTCCAGACACAACAAGACCAAGACATGGACTAGATGTTGTGCTGCATACTCTGTTAGGTAAGGTCTGATCTTGCAAATGTTGTACAGTGCCATGATTCATGGTGGGGATGGTGTGTTTTTGATAATCCGTGGTGTTCAAACATGGCACTTGATACTTGTATGACTGAAAAAACTGAAGTTTGGTCACTTCTGACCATAGAACAATCAGACACTCCCATGTGCCTTCTGGCAAACTTTAGCCGTGATGTCCAGTGATTTTTGTAATCGGTGGCTTTCCCTTTGCCACTCTCATATAAAGCTACATCTGGTGATGGACCCAGGCACAGTTGTGGTGTCCACAGTCTCTCCAGTCACAGCTGCTGTAGCTTGTAACTCCTTCATAGCTGTCTTGGTGGCCTTCCCCACTAGTTGTCTTCTTCCACAATCACTCTTTTTTGTGGATTGCCTGATCTGGGCACATTTACAGCTGTGCCATATTCTTTCCATTTATTAATAACTGATTTAACTGGATATTCAGTGACTTGGGTGTTTTTTTGTCTTCATCCTCCGACTTGTGATTTTCAGTCACCTTTTCCTGATGCTTCTTGATGTGTTCCTTTATCTTCATTGAGTCAGTTACGCCACCATACTGAGCCAACACAAGCAGGAACTTGCAGATACAGCCGTATTTAGACTAAAAATCAATGGAAATCCATGAACTAATCATGTGACTTCTAAAACCAATAGGCTGCATTGGTGGTGCCATATTAAAGGGGGTGAATACTCATGAGAACAGTTATTTTGTGTTATGCAATTGTAATTAATTTAGACCACTTTTCAGAGATCTGTTTTCACTTCACATCAAAGAGATTTTTTATGTTGATTGGTGTTGTCACACATATGCGCTTAGAAGGCAGTCAACAAGCCAAAAGGTGAGTGATCTATTGTGAGATGAAGGGTTGATTTCGGGTTCTAACGCCTCACCCTCTCTCTTTCATCAGACCAAAAGAAGAAAAATAACAATCTCATTCACTTAGCTCCACCATTTTTGGGTTCTCAAAATGGCCATTCAATATCATTTCCGCTTCCAACTACAGAAGATGACGTCACTTCTAGGGTCTCATGTATACTCAGCAAAAAAAGAAACGTCCTCTGACTTTCAACTGTTTTTACTTTCAGTAAACTTAATGTGTAAATATTTGTATGAACACTAAAAGAGTCAACACCATAAGACATAAACTAAAAATGTTTCACAATGTGTCCCTGAATAAAGGGAGGCTCAAAATCAAAAGTACCAGTCAGTATCTGGTGTGGCCACCAGCTGCTTGAAGTACTGCAGTGCATCTCCTCCTCATGGACTGGACCAGATTTGTCAGTTCTTGCTGTGAGATGTTACCCCACTCTTCCACCAAGGCACCTGCAAGTTCCTGGACATTTCTGGGGGGAATGGCCCTAGCCCTCACCCTGCGATCCAACAGGTCCCAGACGTGCTCAATTCCTTTGACGATAAACACGAATCCGTCCATCACCCCTGGTGAGACAAAACCGTGAGTCATCAGTGAAGAGCACTTTTTGCCACTCTTGTCTGGTAGGTGGGTTTGTGCCCATAGGCAGCGTTGTTGCTGGTGATGTCTGGTAAGGACCTGCCTTACAACAGGCCTACAATCCCTCAGTCCAGCCTCTCTCAGCCTATTGTGGACAGTCTGAGCACTGATGGAGGGATTGTGTGTTCCTGGTGTGACTCGGGCAGTTGTTGTGGCCATCCTGTACCTGTCACGCAGGTGTGATATTCGGATGTACCGATCCTGTGCAGGTGTTGTTACACGTGGTCTTCCACTGCGAGGATGATCAGCTGTCCTTCCTGTCTCCCTGTAGCGCTGTCTTAGGCGTCTCACAGTGCGGACATGGCAATTTATTGCCCTAGCCACATCGGCAGTCCTCATGCCTAATGCACGTTCACGCAGATGAGCAGGGACCCTGGGCATCTTTCTTTGGGTGTTTTTCACAGTCGGTAGATAAGTCTCTTTAGTGTCCTGCGTTTTTAGAACTGTGACCTTAAATGCCTACTTTCTGTAAGCTGTTAAGGTCTTAACGACCATTCCACAGGTGCATGTTAATTAATTGATTATGGTTAATTGAACATGTATGGAAAACATTGTTTAAACCCTTTACAATGAAGATCTGTAAAGTTATTTGGATTTTTAAAACATTATTGTTGAAATACACAGTCCTGAAAAAGGGACGTTTCTTTTTTTGCTGAGTATATAAACGATGTGTACGCACAAAAATGTTGCGTAAGAACATTTCCACGTTCAAATCGCGATGTATAAAACCTACACTTGGCGTAAAGCCATGCACATTTCCACGGTAGCTCATACCCTGTCGTATGCAAGTTCTCCGCTCGGTTTTGGTGGCACCCAGCGTCAAAGTAGTGCTACTGTTCCTCTGTGGTTATCCTTACTTTTTCTGATCCACATCCCTGACGCAGCTTTATAAATACACTGAAATTAACCTCATATTGTTTATTAGTTTAATGCATCTGATTGTAATTAACCTGTAACAATATAATGGTCCACAGAATGGTCAAACTATTCCAAATACCATAACTGCTTTAGCATTGTTACTCTCACTACACCTCGGATCCCATATTGGATCATCTTTTTCCATATTACTCTCACTGCACCACTCAGAGTATTTATATCACTGTATCTGAGTGTGAATCACAACTGTACAGCAGCTGATCAGAAAGAGAATTATCGGTATACAGTACAGCTTCAAGCACACACTGCCTCAGCCATGCTGTTTATTTGAACTACTCTCATACGGCAAATGTTTCAGAGCCTTTTCTGTATGGACCTCACGGCTCAGAAACATTCATCCCAAGAACTATAAACACACTCATTCAGTCCATCAGTGCTCCTTGTAGAACAGTTAGTACTTCTTAGTACAATCACCTCACTATAAACTTGCACTACAGTTATAATATTGCACAACCTGAGCCACTTTATGAAGTGCGTATTTACATATGATGACGATATCATTTTTAAGATGAAATGCAGCAAAATATGTTTATTATATTATACTATATATATATTGATTTGTATATTCAAAGAGGCGTAATTCTGGGAGGAGTTGGGGAGTAGTGGCAGCAGATGCATGCACGTGCATTACTTTTCACGCTGACCGGGATTTATGTAGCGGAAGAACGTGGAAGTTGGCATACGCACAGATTTATGCATCTGGATTTTTTTGTGCATAAGCACATTTCAGCTTTTGTCCGTACGCCATGTTATAGTGTGAATTCTATGTACGGCGTTATACATGAGGCCCCTGGTCCCCACACTGATGACGTCACTTCTGGCCCCTTCATGATGACATCACTTCCGGTTCCGCCATTTTGATGTCACTTCCATCCTACAGGTTAGACGTACTTTCCTGCCAAATCACATCCTGTCACTATTTTGTATAAATATCTCCATTTCAGTCCTGTATTTTGTCAAATGCTTTGGTTTTTTGATTAAATTCTCAATTACTTTTCATCAATCCACTAGACATTATACAGCACAATTACCCAACTCTCTTTTATTTTGTTTGAGTCAATTCTTTCTTATTACAGTGTCAAAAAATTAAGCCTGCTATGATTCAATGTTGTATAACATTAAAAAAACATTATAGACATTGTAAATACATATACGATTTGACTTCATTTTGCCAACTTGTTACAATAAAAGACATTGGGCTGCCCAGTTTAATACTGAAATAGTTCTGATTAAATATTTTGTCAAAATAGTGCAGGCTGAGTTTACTCTGTGGTGTTTGACTCTGTGCTGGTTTGTATCAGTTATGTAGCAGCAAGAGTGGAAGAGATAAGTTCAGAGGTGGAACTTGGTGCCATTAGGTGTCTTCTGATTGGTGGAAGTTTTCATGTGTGAGGACAGAGAAAAAGAACAGTTTAGACTTTGCTGTTGCTCTTAAATCCTTTCCCTGTGCATCATTCACAAGGGACCTCTGGAGAGAGAAACTAATCTTGCGTGACAGTATATTGTATATAGTACCAGCTCTGCCCTGTAGCTCCGCCCACATAGTAGTGAAAGAGGACAAACTTTAAAAAAACAATAAAAAAATTTAAAAAAATGTCATTCTGGTAATTAGTAGCTACCAGTAGCAATCAGTAGCTACCTTCTAAAACACACATAGTTCTGATCTCTCTCAAAAAGTCAAACGTTACTCCTTAACAATCTCTAGATGATAATGTCTGCTGAACAAACAGGTATCGCTAGCTAAGCAGAGGCAATGTACACTCCAACACGTGGTGAGAGGTAGACCAACTCGAACGGAGGCTGGCACATGAGTGAGGAGGACCCTGCCCGTTGGCCCACATCTTCTCTCTTGGATTCACGGAAATAAGTCACTACTGCAAGCGAACTGTGATACTTAGCGTGATGAGAGAAGTCGCAAAATCAACCGGAATGTTCAAGCAAATTATAGTAAAAGCCTGATCTAAATCTGTTCTCTTGTGACTATGGATTTTATATATATGTATATACTGTATATAGATATAGTTATAGTGTATACTGTACAGTATATAGTGTAGAGCTTTATCAGTAAAGGAAAACAATGGTGAAAGGTTTAACCATGCTGAAAAAAAAGAAAGTAAAAGACACATCAGGTATTGTGTTGAGGATCACTTGTGTCCTGTGTATTGTATTGCATTTACCCCCCTTTTTTGACAACCACTGCATGCCCAACCTAACCGTGGAAAGGGGTCTCTCTTCAAATTGCCTTTCCCAAGGTTTCTTTCATCTTTTCTTCCCATTCAAGGGTTTTTCTTTTCTCTGGGAGTTTTTCCTTCTCTTCTTAGAGAGTCAAGGCTGGGGGGGCTGTCAAAAGACAAGGCTCGTTAAAGCCCATTGTGGCACTCCTTGTGTGATTTTGGGATATGCAAAGATAAATTGTATTGTATTGTATTGTATCGGGTGTGCAATGAAAAAGCAAAGCAGTCAACATATATAGGAGGGGAAGGGTGAAACAAGGCCAGGGCAGATGAAGGGAGAAGGAGAGTAGATGAGAAAAGCTGTCATTAGCAAACACGAAGGGAGACAGTAAGACCTGGAGAAATATGTGACCCCAGGCTGAGAATGAGCTGAGCTTCTTTAGTTTTTTCTTGAAAAGTGTCTTTGAAGTCCTGTGAAAGGAACACGAACAGAAAGATCAGTGTGGCTATGATCAAGGGATGTGAAATGTTCTATAATCAGTTTTGTGGGGGTTTTGATTTGACTGGGCTGTGCTTCATGAAGCAGTCTGCTAACCTTCTCTATGGTTCACCTATGTAGATTGATGGACAGTTCCTCCATGAAATGCATGAAAAGATGTCTATTGCTTCATTTTGAATTTACCATGGGGAACGATATACAAAGGTATTGTTGGTGACATGTTTGTAAGTGACACAGTGTCTCCTGCTACAGCTTAAAGTGCCTGATGGGAAAAGTGGCTCTCCTCTGTGAAGTGGGCTATGTGTGACAACTAGATTAGGTGGTCAATGGAAGAAGATCAAGGTAAGGTTCAGAAAAAAAGGATCCTGTTGAATGTTCAGTCTGCAAAATGGGAACATTAAGTTTAATGACCTGTGAGGTAGAATAGAGTGCTGTGGCGGGATGGGAGGACCAGTGTAATGCAGGTGCCATTATTGGGGTTCATCTTAGAGTGGATGTTATGAGGGCTACATTTGGCTTAATTAAGGACCCTGTTCACAATATGAGAGGGACCATTTCTGTCAATGAAGAAATTCCTCATTCTGAGACCTTCTTTATAGAATCATCCTCATCACTGCATTGGCAGAAGAGTGTAAGGGACTGTGCTGAACATGGAAGAAGCTAGGGAGAAGGTAACCATGTGAGTCAGTTAGCTTGTAATAGACAGATGTAGACCCTACACTGAACATGAAATCAATGAGACACACAGAAAACACGAAATGCACATAAAAGTCCAGAAGATTAAATGGAAAAAGGATAATGTTTGTGAACCTGGTTCAGCTGGAAAAAGTGTCCTACAGCAATTATATGTGGATGAAAATTGTGGCTTGCTCCTCTCCCCAAACAACAAGAAACAGTCTCACCGTGTTTATTCTTGGTACATCGGCGTAGTCTAGAACCCCGGGGTTTTGCGGTGCAAAGGTGAAGTTGTCAGGTGTTGAAAGTGGCAGGTTGAAAAAGGTGTAAGTGATTTGGATCGGTGCTTTCTCCTGGCTCTACAATGAATTGGCAGTCTAGTAGAACGGGATTTTTTTCTTTCTTTTTTTTTTACTTCTTATTAACCTCCTGTTTAAATAGTGAAAGACCCGAATGCAGGTGATGGGACTGACAGGACAAATTATCATGAGGGACCACGGTTCTACAGTGTTATCCTTCCCCCTTTGTATCCAGGGGAGCATATTTACATAGACACACAAACCATGTAAATTGGACAATCCTACGAAAGATGGGGCTCAGCACAGAATACATTTTTGACAACATTAGTCATGTAGCACCGCTACATTGGTACATTTAAAATCTGCGTGGTCGATTGTCAGTCAAATAGAAGTATAACCTTTATGTCCCTTCATTTCCTCTCTTTGTCCTATTCAGGACAACCAGAGGAAATGAAGGGACATTAAGGTTATACTTCTACACTGTGATTTTTCACTTAATTTATTTGGATTTTTTTTTTTTTTGATTATTTGCACACCAAAGACACTTTAATGGTTTTAAGGCACAATAATATTTATTGAATTGTTTATTTGAATACACTGTTCTACACTCATGTTAAAAAAAAAAAAAACTTCCAGTGTTGTGAGTTCTTTCCTCAGTTTGCTGTCCCACACTACAAAAAATGCATATACAAAAACTAGACGAAAAAAAATGTTTTGCTTTTATTTAGCAAAGGTGTCTGCCAACGGAGTAAGAAAGATTTATTATGGCATCATAAATACAATTTTTTTGATAAATCAGTTCTTACAATAAGGAAAACAAGATTTAATGTCACAATATAAAAACTTTTCACTTGCTTAGATTTCATTTTTTGCAGTGCAGAATAAGGAGATGCTGTGGCTGTGAGTCCAGGACATAACAATATGAAGAAAATCAACACTCTTCTATCCTGCCGACAGAGATGTTGTTTTAGCTGGGTCCCGTTCTAGTGCCCTTTGCAATGCCACTGACCTGGAGCCTCATGTATAACGCCGTGCGTAGATCTCGCACTATAACATGGCGTTAGCACAAAAGCCGAAATGTGCTTACGCACAGAAAAATCCAGATGCAGGAATCTGTGCGTACTCCAACTTCCACGTTCTTCCGCTACATAAATCTTGATCAGCGTGAAAAGTAACGCTCGTGCACGTGTTTTATGTAACGCCCCAACTCCTCCCAGAATTACGCCTCCTTGAATATGCAAATGAATATAAATCGCCCTTAAGCTCAGCCTTCTGTGAAAAGGCAATGGGAAAAGCACAGGGAAAATATAAGAATTTCAGCGAATACCAAGTGGAGGCAAAGGAAAAACATACTATTTGTCTAATTAAACCGTGGTATAATCAACAAAAGGAAGTTGATCGAGTGACATAGCGTGTTGGAGAAACTTGAAAGCTCACATCCACAAAATCGCACAGTGCCTGAAATAAAAAAGAAGTCACATATCAAAGTCGCCGTGAAAAGGCGAGTAGTAGCCCACTGTCTGGGGGTACAGAGAAAAAAAGGCACACAGTGGGGAAATAGCATGAAATGTCAACTTCAATCTCGAAATTTCCACTTTATTCACGTAGTTTATTTTGTCATTAAAACAGAACATCATAAACTTCATCTTAAAATCGTTTAATTAACCAGTTTCTCAAATCACATCGTAATTAAAGTAGCACGTTAAATGCTTTGTTTTGTATGTGATCTTCTATGTGCTTTATGTGTGTGAATCACTACATGCGTCTTAAACCTGCTCTCTTCCTCCGACAGGACACAGAATCCATTACATTCGTGATATTACAGCTCTCTGAATAACTAAAATACTGAGATGTATACGTGATATCATTTTCATGATGATAGTTAAAGCACGTTATTAAACATGGGTTTAACGGCACACTGATTGTGTGCGACCTTCGATGAAATTATTTATTGCAGCAGCATTCATGGGCGGCTCTATGTCCAATAGAGAAAGTCCAATGTCAATATGTAATCTTATGCATGGTGGATCGCCACACAATCAGCTCTGTAATAGCCATCTGTAATCTTAGAGCGCCGATTCTTCAAAACGTTTAAGGAACACATTTAAATATCTTCGTAGTACATGTTTAATTATTCTATCCTTCACACCAGTACCAGTGAAGGATATAGATTATTTAAATGAAGTTAAAGTTTTATCTGTATAACGTAATAAACATATTTTGCTGCATTTCATCTTAAAAATGATACCGTCATCATATGTAAATACGCACTTTATAAAGTGGCGCTGGCTGTGTAATATTATAACTGTAGTGCAAGTTTACAGTGAGGTCATTGTACTTATAAGTACAAACAGTTCTGCAAGGAGCACTTGATTGAGTGCGCTTAAAGTTCTTATGATGAAACTGTTTCTGAACCATGAGGTCCGTACAGGAAAAGCTTTGAAACGTTTTGCCGTGGCTGAGACGTGTTCTTGAAGCTGTATACCGATAATTCTCTTTCCGATCAGCTGCTGCTGTGATTCATACTCAGATACAGTGATAAAAATACTCTGAGTGGTGCAGTGAGAGTAATATGGAAAAAGATGATCCGCTGTGGCAACTCCAAACGGGAGCAGCTGAAAGAAGAAGGTGGTGCAGTTAGAGTAACAACGCTAAAGCAGTTATGATATTGGGAATACTATGGAGATTCCCTGGACCATTATATTGTTACAAGTTAATTACAATCAGATGCATTACACTAATAAACAATATGAGGTTAGTTTCAGTGTATTTATAAAGCCGCGTCAGGAAAATAAGGAATAACCACACAGGAACAGTAGCACTGCATTGACGCTGGGTGCCACCAGTTTTCAAAACCGAGCGGAGAACTTGCGTACGACAAGGTATGAGGTACCGTGGAAAAGTGCGTGGCTTTACGCCAAGTGTAGGTTTCATACATCGCGATTTGAACATGGAAAAGTTCTTACGCAACATTCTGTGCGTACGCACCGTTTATACATGAGGCCCCAGGTGAAAAAAAATAGAAGGCATTAATGGTAAGAACAAGTTCTGCCAGTTTGATGAGGGTGTTCATGGGAATGGATATGTTGAATGCCTGTCTGAGGGCGATGAGACCATCATCATGAAAGATGACTGTGTACTGAGACAATAACGTCCTTGGTATTATTTTTTATTGTTGTATATATTGTATGATGTTCTTCTGCTTTTGTTTCAACATTATCCTTTATGGCTTGCTTTGTACTTCTTTTTTTTTCATACCGTATTTGTAATTTTTAGATAGCACTCTTGGGTCATAAGTAGAAGAGAGCACTTAATAAGAATAAATTGAATTCAATTGAAGTGAATATTAAATGTGCTGAAAGACCCAAGTGAGACCAGAGTAATTACGTGTTTTTGAGCTGCTAAGCAGCCATAGTGCCTACTCTCATCATTTCTTTTTCTGTTAGTTTTTTTTCCTGCCCGGCCAGACTGTGCTGAATGTTTTTGTATGCAGCCTCCAGTACGGCCTGTTTATGAATTCTCCCTGAGGCTTTGTTAGTTTCTAAAGATTTAAAGCTGCCTGCTGAGAGTATTCTTTTTAGTCCACAGAGAAAGCTCCCCAAGATGAGTGCTAGTAAAACAGCTTATTTACAAGATGGTGCCGTTCTACTGATTGATCCAATTGCCAAAACTTCCCATTACATCAATCTGTATTGCACTGATTTATCAAATAAGACATCTTTTTTTGGGGAAAAAAATCCATCTCCATAAAGAAGAAAACGTATATTTCTTGTGCTATATGTGAATATGGGAAGAACAACAGCTGAACATTTTTTGGGAAAAATGAAACATCATTTAAGGTTCATCATTTCCAGTGAGTGCCTTAATGATCTGCCAATGGAAATAAATGAAAGCTAACCGATCCTTTTTACAAAGGTGAAAATGATATAATTTCAGACAGGAGTCCAAGATAGAACTGATTTAAAATGGCTGAACGTCCGGTCTTATGGTCCAGGCAGGAAGGGATGGGTTTAGCAGGGCAGACAACAAAAGTGACGTCAGTGGTGCAACAGTCATCAACTTTCTCTTCTGGAGAGGAAAAAAGAGAGAAGGCATTAGAACACAGCGCCAGCCCCTGGTTTGGTGGGTACTTACCATGAGCAGAGCCCTTAAACTGCCGCCCAAGTTCACTCGCATGAGTCTGTGGACAGTGAACTGAGAATTGATAAGCGATAGACTGAGGTCAGTAGCGGAGGGGATGAGCCGCGCCAGCCGTCCCCACTACGAATGAAGCTCAGACTACTGATGTGACTGTAGAAACAATAGCTTATAATGACGGGTGCCTGACTGAGCACACCAAGACAGAAGGACAGAGGAGTGAGAAACCAATGTGGCGCAAATATGCAGAGGGACAGTGCAAGAATGGGGGTGTCTAATGAGGAATTTAAAGTTTGCACTAGAAAACGGAAGGAGAAATCTGATGCTATGCAATCTCCAAAAAAAGTCATATGGCATGTAAGCCTACACGAGAGTAATAGCCTTTTTAAAAGTCAAAGTGATCGTGACAGTGACCCGAGTGATCATGAGCATGAAGGCGGTGACACTGACGCCTCAGTGAGGAGTACGACTTCTTCACAATACAAACTCAGTGGCGGACATAGCACTAATAGCATTAGGAGGTTTTTAGACTTTGTTGAAGGCAAGAGAAGAAGATTAAAATTGAAGAGTACTTCCATCATTTGTAGTGTCCTAAAGGGTAATACGCAACGTGGTGCTTCTGGGAAACAAATAGGCTTACAAATGTTATTAGTAAGGTTTGCAAGTCCATTTGTCAGAAGTGATGGATTTATTTCTGCATCTACTTTATTCTGGATTGTCGTGTGCATTATTGTTGACTCCCTTTTGTGTTTCACCAATGCAGTCTCCACACATAGGGAGTTTAAGGGTGTACTCACACTAGTGATGTGTTCTGTGTTTGTCCACATGTAACCCCCCACATGTCTACTTTGTTTGACTAGTGTGATCGCTGTGTGCCAGGCCAATTGTACCGTGCCCTGGCTTCTTTGGAAGAGGTGGGCCCTGGCACGGTTCAGTAGGATTCAGGAACAGTGCAATCACTAAACGTGCCCAAACACGGGACACAGACATGAAGTCAATGATTCAGCGTCATTTCATTCGATACCATCTGAGTTAAAAACAGGTTTTTATTCTTACCTTATATAAATTGTAGTTGGCAAAAAGAACTGCAAATTCCTCCCTTTGTCCACAAAAATAGATTCTCATATGTGCAGATAGATTCTCATACAATCTGGTATTTATTAGCACTTACACTCCAATGAATGGAGGAGAGGGAATTTGTTTTTTTAATGCTCTGAGGAAGGTGCTGGAGACCTTTGTTAATGGGGAGATACTATTAATAGGAGGAGATTTCGATCGTATTGAGAATGAATGCGCCACATCCATTGCCTGACTTGAGTTTTACGTACCTTATTAGACTAGTCAGACCTTCTGGAATTCCGGCGAGGTAAACTGCTTGATATTCTGTCAAAAGTTGTGGCTTTCAGACTCCAAGTTCTGCAGATGCTTTTCTGTTTCTTACTCACTGGGTTGGAAGGATTTGACGTTGAGTTTTTTCTTCGTGTGGACCCCTCTGTGTTTCCTAAATTTTACAGGGGAGTCCTATTAACTTGGCACTTGGTGTTTAAGAGCAATTTTAATATGTCTGGGTGTTTACAAGATGAACCTTTAATTTTTAACTCTGTCTTTTCATGTCCTCTTTTGTACAAAAACAGCTATATTTAAGTTCTAATTAAGCATTGGGTACTGAAACCATCAAAGATTTATGACAACAAAAGAAAAGTCGTTTATTGATGCTGAAGATTTAGCTTAATGTCCAGAAGTTAAGTCAGTTAGTACTTTCTTTACTCCATGACTAAAGATTACCACATGCTAAACGACTCTCTAAGCTCAACTGCTAATAAGTTTAATGTTTGCCTGGCTGTAGTCATTGCGTCCCAATCACTCAATTATTAAGTTTAGTACAGGAAAAGTGGTGGGGTTTGATTGTCTGTCGAATTGGACTTTATCCGAACGGTGTCAAGGTCATTCACTTCTCTGCATCAGTGTCTATTCTGGGCACACCATGGAGGGAGAATCTGGGAGTAGAAGCGTGGAGCTGCTGAATAAAAAAAGAACTGTAGACCTGCAGTGGAGAATTGGACATGGAAATGCTGCCAACTATTAACTATTTATAAAAATAATTAAAGAGACAGAAGATGATAACTGTTGTCAAAGATGAAACAAGAGCCACAAAAAAGAATTGGGGCAGCCCCCCATATACTGTTTCCTGGCTGCAAATTTTTAGTACAGATGTGTTCAGGTTCGAGTCCAAAACAGAACTAACTGGTGAGGTTGAGATTGTGGGTTTTTTATAGTGCGACAGAGGAAGTGAGGTCATTATGACCAGACCTGGAAGTGACATCATCAGGCTCGCGACCGGAAGGGGCATCTTCTGGACCAGAAATGATGTCATGGGGCTCCCAACCGGAAGTGACGTCATGGAGGCCAGGCGGAATTTCCCGTAATGGGTCTGCAGCAGTGCACCTCGCCACCCCCTGGTCTTTTGTGGAATTACCTCCCTTTGAGCCCTTTAGCTGCCTCCCATGCACACGTGTGTGACCCTGCATTGTTTTGGAAAAAAAAAACAATTTTTCATTTGTTTTTGTATTGAACTAGACCGGGAATATTCTTCAGCTTCTTTGGAGACTTCTGTACAAAATTGATTAGAAATTTTAATGAAGTAATGTTCATTTTTGGTACAAAATAAAGTGAGAAAACAAGACGTAGGATAAAACTGTTAAACTTTCTTTTGGGCGAAGAAAAGCTGAAATAATAAGAAATGTGGATTAGAACCAACTGATGTTTTCTTTTGATTTTTATGTTGAACGTTTATTCAAGAATAAGAATGGATGAATACGATGACTACGATGGAGGTGTTACAAAATGTGTGTTTTTAAAGAGATGCTGTGCTCTGTTGATAATGGCAGGCAGTGTGGTGTAGTAATTAAGGCTTTGGCCATCAAACCCCGGAGTTGTGGGTTCACATCCCACTACTGACACCACCGTGTGACTGTGAGCAAGTCACTTAACCTGCCTGTGCTCCAATTGGAAAAACCAAAAGAAATACAACATTTAGGTTGTAAGTCACCTTGGATAAAGGCATCGGCCAAATCAGTAAATGTAAATGATGAAGGGGAGCTGAAAATTAATTTGTGATTCACTGGTTAGAGCCTTGAACTTAAGGGAGTAGTGGAAGGCATCAGACAGGCCTGAAATTTTTTTTCCTTCCCCAACTCTTTAATGTTTTTTGATCTGGGGATCAAAAATATGATTGTTTTATGGATGTTGAAGTTTTTTTGCTTAATATAGCTGATGCCATTATAGTTGAAATGTGAATTTTGGATTCAATAAAGATTGTATTAAAAATAAAATTATTGTAAAGACTAATTAGTCCAAAGTCATATTCAATTATTTACACTAAAATAAATATGCAGAAATAATGAAAAGTACAAAATAAAAAGAAGTACACAAAGCCTACTACCTCACTGGGCCTTCTATTTCCAGTTTGCAACCATCCCTCGATTAGGCTGGCTCACGAGTCCCCCACGGCTTACTAATGAACTCCCTTTTGCCTTCTAACTCCTGAATCACCATCTGTGATTTGACCTTTTCAAAAACAGGAGTGTATTGCCGATTATGGTATTCAGAAGTGCTATACCGATGGCACTGTTATCCTGTTTAAAAGTGTTGGCCATTTTTAATATCTTCCAACAGAATGGACATTGTCAAATACAAACAAAATTCATCAGCAAGTAGGGGACAGATTCTTGAAAGTTAAGATAAAAAAATAAGTTAATTCTGACCTCGAACTATAAATGTTTGGAATTTTTCCCTAATTTTGTGTGTAAGTTGGATTAATGGAGAATTTTATAAATTATTATTGGTTCCTGGTGGACAAAAGATTTTAATGTGAACTCACTGTTTACTTCAGTAATTTTAAATTTTAAATATTTTTAATGAATTAAATAGCATTACTCTAAGCTGCAATTAAACTGCAAAGCTAGCACTTCATAAAACTAATAAATATGTACACTTATAATATGCAAGTATACTGTGTATTGTGATCAGGTCAGGAACAGATCTTCCATCAGGACGTTCTGGGTGTGCATGCTGTTGCCTGTGACAGTAAGGTGTATTTTAGCAATACACCCCCAAATGCCCTTGAATGGTCCAGTCAGAACCTGGACTTAAACCAAATCAAACATCACTGGAGAGACCTGAAAATACATGTCCACCAACGGTGTCAAACTAATCTGGTAGAGATAGAGAGGATCTGCAGCAAAGAATGGCAGAATATCCCTAAATCCAGACATGTTAAGATTGTTATATCAGACCCAAGAAGACTCCAGGCTGTAGTCATCACCAAAGGAGCTTCAACAAAGTACTCAATAAATGGTCTCAACACTTGTGTCGAAGGAATATTTTAGTTTTTATATCTCAATAGATTTTCAAAAATGAAGAAACCTCATCAAAGTGGCCAGAACCAGAAATGATGTCATCAGGGTCAGAAACGGAAGTGACATCATTAGGGTCAGGCAGGATTTCCCGTAACTGATCTGTAGAGAACTGAGAAAAAGACTCAGTACACTCCACCACCTACCAGTCTGGCTCAGAATTACTCTCATTCAAGCCCTTTAGCTGCCTCCCATGCACATGTGTGTCACAATATATACATATGCACATATACATACACAGCATGTACATACATACATATATGTATGTATGTATTGTGAGTGCCATGAAGGATAGACGTGCACTCTGAATGAATGACTGCATGGCCTCCTGCCTACTTGGAAGGTGAAAGGAGATGGATGAGCAGAAGCTAAAGGCCAGGAGCAATACCATACATCATACATTAAAAGGCAGTGGTCCACTGGAGGCATCCCAGCTTGGACACCTGCAGGGATTCATTGAAACTAAAGTCTAGAAGTGAAACCCTGTCAGGGTCCCTGCATACTGCAAAAGGGTGCTGTTGGTGGAGGACTACCCTGGTTATAAACAATCCTAAAGTGCACCCCATAAGTCAAGAACGGTCCCTGGGACCTGTTCCGAGTCCAGTATAAAAGGAGACAACTGCCTTACCTTGCTCAGTCACAGTAGAGAGGCAGCAGGCAACACTCAACTGAACGAGGAAGGAGAAGAGTTTCATTGATTTTTGTATGGTAATTGGCTGTGCTTCATTGGACAGGGTGCTTGGAAGATTAAAAATTCATTATGTGAATCTGTGACTGTGTTGGGTATTATTGGGAATGGGTTTTGGGACTATATATATATATATATATATATATATATATATACACGCACATACACACAGAGGTGGCATGAGTGGGAACATGCAAGGAGGATCCGCAATGCAAACCCTGGTCTCCTTACTGTCAAGCAGCTACACTGCTGCTGCACCGTGCTGCCCACGTATATTGTGGCTGATCGATAGCCACAATATTAAAACCATCTGCCTAAAATTTCGTAGAACCCCCTTGTGCTGCCTAAACAGCACTGACCAAATAGTGCATGGACTCCACAAGACCTCTGAAGGTCTCCTGTGGTATCTGGCACCAACACCTTAGCAGCAGATCCTTTAAGTTCAATAACTTGCGAAGTGGGGCCTACATGGATTGGACTTGTTTTTCCAGCACATCTCACAGATTTTCAATTGGATTGAGATCTGGGAGGGTTTAAGGCCAAGTTGATACATTGAACAGCTTGTCATGTTTCTCAAACTATTCATGAACAACGTCTGTAGTGTGGCAGGGTGCATTACCCTGCTGAAAGAGGCTACTTCCATTAGGGAAAACTGTTGCCATGAAGAGGTGTATGTGGTCTGCAACAATCAGATAGGTGGTATGTGTCAAAGTAATATCCACATGAATATCAGAACCCAAGTTTTCCCAGCAGAACATTGCCCAGTGTGTCACACTTCTTCTCATAGTGCATCTTGCTGCCATCTCTTCCCAAAATAAACTATACGCATGCACCACATGAGCTAAAAGAGCTATGTCGCTCAAGTATCTCAGGACAGAAATGTTTTATCTTATCTGCTTCTTTTTTGGGTCCTGTCATTTGCAGGAATGGGGCACGCCTTGGAATGAACAACTGAGAAAAGCTTTTTCCAGGGTTGGAGATCTATGAGTTGCCAATACCTGCTGCACCCCTTTGTCACCATGAATTGCCTGTTCTCAGTATTTTTGTTAAAAGTTAATTCATTAGCTTAACACAAACTGTGAAATAACATACGTTTCATTTCATTGTTTCTTATCCAGTAAATAGGACACAAGTTTATCACAAAAAAACTGAAGAGAATTCATTCACTGAAATGCAAGTAATCATCTTGACATTCCAAGGCAATTCTGCTCACTGTTGGATTCATTAGCACTCTCATCAATCACCTCTGTAGCATCCTGTGTGCCTTCTGAAAGAAATGGTTTATCTTGGAAAGCCTCATTTTTCATGGAGCCAACACATAACCTTTATAAACAGAAATCCACTTGTTTTTTTTTTTTGTCTTTATGACCAACTCGAGTGAATCTGCAGAGTGCAATGTCAGAAAAATCCCCCAATCCAAGTGTGCAAAGCTTGCTGTGTCATACCTAACAAGAGTCCAGGCTGGAGCCACCACGAAAGGGCCAAGTACTTACAGTAATTCATTGTGGTTCTTCATGTTGTTTTTTTTTTAATATATTTGCAAAAATACTTTTCTCACTTTGTCATTTTGGGGGTATTGACAATTGTCTGAAAAAATGAATTTAAACAATTTAGCACAAGGATACAATATAATAAAATGTGAAAAAATGAAAGGTCTAAACACTTCCTGAATGTGCTTGGTTAAGCCTTCCCCACACAGTTTGTCTCTCACACTGCTTGGCAAAGGTAACTACTTCAATTTATTTGAAAAAGCTGCTGTGCTTACCTCAAGATTAAGTTACTTAGTGTAATAAAACTAATGGCTGTGTGCTTTCTCTTACTTTAGAATGCTTTGTTTTTGATTAGCAGTTTTATTTGTGTTTATTTCTTTATTACATTTTCACTTTCAAATACAAAGTAATATCTATTCCCAAAATGATCAAAAACTCATTAGAATCCACACCAAAGTAATTCTACAGACAGTTCAGTGTTTAGGTAAATTCCTTAGTATTTTTTTTTCTCCTAATGCTGTACCTCGTATAGCTTATAGCAAAACACCACAGTTTTGGATTTCAACAAACAAAGACTCTCCAGAGGTAAGAAGACTGCACTTTTAAAATAACAACAAAAACTTAATGAAGGCAGCAACATCAATGGAGAAATTGGAACCCCTACAGATAAGGATCATCACAATATCGATCTGCAGGAAAGGATGATCTGACATTTCAATGATGAAAAACAATACGAACAAATTAAGTTCAGAGAAGGAAAAATGGACCACAACTCATGGTGCCTTTGGGCAATTTATAGATTTTTTTTCTTTTTCTCATGAAAGAATCTAGTAACAAATGAAGAGAGTTCAGAAAATTAAATATCAGATATCAAAAATCAAAATATACAAGAATTGTAGGTACAGGTAATCTAGGTTTCAGGCTTTCATAGCAACAGCTGGGCCTGGAGGGCAAGCTTAGGGGTAAGAGACATGGAGGCAACAGTAACCTTAGGGCTTTTAAGGTTTGGTTATTGATTGAAGGCCATCATCTCAAAAGTCCTGAATTTAACATCCCTAACCCTGCGTAACTCTTCAATGAAATCCACAAAGGTGACTTTTCCAACATTTTTCAGTCGTAGCCTTCAGTAAAGTAATCTTAGCAAGTTGGAGGTGCACTCCCCAGAAGCCACGAAGAACGCTAACAAAATGTTAGTATATATAGCGCTATGTTGTGTAGAGTACAAGTCCAAGAAGGTTATGGTGAAGCTTTATAACACACTGGCGAGGCCACATCTGGAGTCCTATGTGTAGTTTTGGTCTCCAGGATACAAAAAGACATTGAAGCACAAGAAAAGGGCCAGAGAAGAGCAACTTGGCTGTGACTTCCTATAATATGCATAGGTTTAGGTTAATATCCCTAGAAAGCAATATGACTGTGGCTAATAGTCACTTTTTTGTAGGTAACCTCAGAGTTTAAGCTCTGCTTAACTAATTAATGATTTATAATAAAACGGTAAGGGTTAAGTAACTTTCTTAGGGTGTGTTAAATAAATAATATTTCATATGTAACCTCAGAGACTAAACACAATTTCTTAGTGTGGGTTTCAGAATAACACCTCAGAGCTAGATGTGGGTTACATTTAATGAAAAACCTAACTATCAAATGATACTCATCAAATAGGAATATTCAGACTACATACTTCAGCGGGTAAGTTTCAGTGTGTGTCTACACAAAAAGGGGTGATCGGTTTTCAGTATTCATTACAATGAGAGCAGGCAAATAATCAGTTTCAAAACGGACAATTCTTTATTGGCAATCCTATATGCAGTAACAAAAAGAATAAAGTTATAAGAATGGGGAAATTAAGTATAACCAAAATGCCCAGACATGCAATCCAGAGGAAAGACTTCATCTTTCCCTTCTACATTCAAACTTACCCTTTTTATGCATTGAGAACACCCAGAGTTAGTCAGAGATCAAAACTGACCCAAATGAGACAATTTGTGCTATAAAATCTTTAAAAGATTTAACGTCCATTCCATTTGCTTCCGAGAAATGCAAAGAAGGACGACACAGGTTGGCATGTTGTATGTCATATAATCCAAAGCTTTCCCCTTGAGAAAGCATACCTTGGGCCTGCTTCTTTAATACACATAATTATAGAAAGGTTTTTCAGCGATACAACAAACACACACCTTTCTGAAAGAATTAGCATTCATTTAAGACTAAATACAAATACTAATAATTAATACTACACCCACAAATTTGGAATTAGGCTTAAACATAAAACTTAAAGTAACTTAAAAATAATTTAAATCTTAAATCTAACTCTAAATACAGAAAAAAATCCTGATCCTAATCCTAAATACAAAAATTAAAAGCCTAAACCCAACCCCAAATACACAACAAATGCCTAACATTAAACACAAAATTTTAAAACCTGAACCTAACCCTGAATATTTAAACAATATCCTAAGCCTAACCTTAAAATAAAAAAATTAAAAGCCTAAACCTAACCTAAACACACAACAAATATCCTAACCGTAATCTTAAATAAAAAATAAATGCCTAAACCTAATAGGAAAAATATATTAACCCTAATCTTAAATTCAAAAATTAAACCCCTAAACCTAACCCTAAATACAAAGCAAACAGTCTAACCTAAAAAATGTAAATACAAAAATTTAAAGCCTAAAATAATCCTAAATACAGAACAGATATCCTAATCCTAATCTTAAATACAAGAAACAGACTTAAAAAGTAATAATAAAAAGCCTAAACTTAATCCTAAAATACTGAAATTAAAGTGTAATTGCAATGAAATAATTAACAATTAAAAGCCTAAACTTAGCTTTGAACATGCAAATTAAAAATCTACCCTAATTTTTAAACATAAAAAAATACAAAAATTTAAAAACCTAAATGTCATCTTTTAACATAGGAAATGAAAGCCTAATTCTAATCTAAAATACCAAAATTCAAGACCTAAACCTTAATTTTAAGATGGTATTTAAGAACACAATTATTCATAATATGAGTATATATATGCAAAAGACAGCTAGTGATCAGTCTCCAACAAGACAGCAAGGATAGAGGACGTATATTGTAAATTGATTAGAAGGTATCAGTAATACAGAGAAATAGATACAGAAAGGAGTGGAAACAAAGAAACAGTGAATGGAGAAGGAGAAAAATAAAATAAGAAAGATAAATAAAAAGTATAGGTTAAGAGGAAGGTGAAAAAAAAGAAGTACGGAGTGGTGAGAGCATTCACTTGGCAAAGTTCAAATGGGATAACAGAAAAAGCTGTCTTTTTCAAAGTTAGATATTACACATGCCATAAAATCCTTAAATTAATTTCAATGATTTATGAAGACTTAAAACTGGTTGACTGTCCATTTGTCTGAGTGATGGTAGACTTTCAACAGCTGTGTTCTTGGGGAAAAGAACTCCTCTTCTCCCGGAGTGAAACTTTTTTTTTTTCCTGGAGACAATCGGCAGTTTATTGGTGATGTAATTTCCTATTGCCCCATGCTCCAAATTCTTACAAAAGACATATCAACAACCAAAGGTAGTGTTTTATAAATGTATACAGTAGACTGGTAATCTGCTTGATGACCCAGACTGAAAAGACACTTCACTTCGCTGCCATCTCATCAATAAACAGCTATGAAGCTTATCATTGCCATTCAGCAGCTCATTCATTCTGTTTTTAAATAGATGTACCAGTTACCAACAATAGAGTAGGAGTGCGGACCATTAATCTGACTCCAAATGATTGCTTTTAGTCTAAAAGACTGTCTTTGTTAAATGCATTAGTTATGCATTATGTAATATTTCATTTTTTGTTACTATTGTTTGCAAAGCTTTAGTTTAAATACATCCAGAAAGAAATATGATTATGGCTAATAGTCACTTTTTTGTATGTAACCTCAAAGTTTAAGTTTTGTTTAATCATTTGAATTAAAGCTGAAAGTCTACACTTCAGTCACATCTTGATTGCTTTGTTTCAAATCCGTTGTGGTAGAATACAGAGCCAAAATTATGAAAATTGTGACACTGTCCAAATACTTAAGGACCTGACTGTACATACTATTTCTGTATGACAAATGTAACACATTCAGTCATTGTTCTGCCACTGTGGATTGTGGCTTCTTAAAATGAAAACTTTAGGAATGCACGTTTTTTAAGTGTTAATGTTTTTGGGAAATGATTAAGGTTAACTATTTGAATAAATGTACATAACACAGAATAATGTCAGATACATTAAGATAGGCAGATAAAGTGTTGAGGTCCCTGAGTATGAACTGTTTAATGTCTTGAAAGTCCAGAAACAAAAAAAAAGCATTAAATCAGTGCAGGGCAACAGTTACAAAAATGAGGCTTGAATCAGGTAGGAGCTCCATCCTCTGTGCAAGCTAATGCGAGACTGAATGCCGACTTCAAGTTGTTATTGTTATGGACTAGGAGTCCAAAAACACAAAATAGAAATGAAGCTCCTTAGAGGACAAAAGGCAAAATGGAGTTTTCTAAAACAAACGGCAATTGAGATTAAGAAGGACCAAATGCCGAGATCCAGGAACAAGGTCAAAAATTCAGTAAATGACAAAAAGGTACAATGCACAGCAAAGTCACAAATAAACTTACTGACCTGCTAATATTTGACATGAACCACCAGGAACTGTGGGAGAACCTCCTATTCTATAAAGCAGAGGGTGCT
Organism: Polypterus senegalus; assembly: GCF_016835505.1. NCBI lineage: Eukaryota > Metazoa > Chordata > Cladistia > Polypteriformes > Polypteridae > Polypterus > Polypterus senegalus. The sequence goes on from NC_053158.1 coordinate 16,001,663, forward strand.
TCCTGATGGTGATTGGTAGGTGACCTGCCTCTTGGGGAACCACCCACAAAACACACAGAATATAACATAAAGGTGGCATAGAAAGAAGCAAAAATAAAGAATGATGCCCATAAAAAGCATAAAGTAACAAAAATGACATAAAATATGAATTTGACCCTCAGTCGGGGAGAAAGCCTGGTGCAGACATGATAGTTGTGGAGTTACATGTGTTTACATATTTTATTACTATATACCACATACTAATTCAAACATATGTGTGTAATTGTGTTCTGTCTCTTTAAAAGGTCAGTTATTCTTTGTCCATTGTGAGTGGAGCCCTAGGAGGTGGGGCCACCTTGATGTTACCACTCCTGAGCCCTAACTCTGACTATACAAGTAAGCTGAATATTCTCAGGAGTAGGAGATCATTCATTTGTTGGAGTGTTCTGTGTGTATTATTGTTTGGTGAATTTTGTATTTTTTGTGATTTCTTGGTTCGATTTTTTTTTTAAATTATGCATTCTGGACTATGGATTTGGCCTGGTCCTTTGTGCCTTGTTTTACTTCCTTGTATTTTCTTTTAATTTTTCAGTTAGTAAATAATTAACCCTAATCATTAAGAGTCTTCCTTTTCCCTTTTAATACAAGCTGAGGGTTTATGGTGATTCTTCCTCTTGTAGGGCTAATGTTATATTTTATATATTTATAGTGTTAACATAGTTTCTATTATTATTGTTATTATTTTGAAAGTCTCAGTCTCACTAGCAATCGGTAGAGATTACTGATCTTCTTGTTACAGCTCTTTTTGATACACTTTTGTTAGCTTTGTTGATTTGATCTCGATTCCCCGCTCATGCATGAGTAGCGAAAGAGCAAACAGCTTCTAAAATGACATGTGGAGAGATACCAAAGTGAATGTTCAAAGCAAAATAATTTGTGGATGACTTTTTCCGAATTATCGCTGAATCGGACTCTGATTTGGATGCAAGTGTTCTGGAGCTATAGATTGAAAACGAAACTGAGGTACCAGCATCAGCTGATCGATCCCCAGCTGATCGTGGTGCTGAATGCGTTCGTGTAGCTGATGTACCTATGGCAATGTTCGCCGGGGAGGGCAGACACGATGACAGGAGGTACAAACCATATTGCATCTCACTGCGGTTGGCTCCTGCGTGCACATGTCTCACAAAGACAGCCAGCCCACCGAACATTGCTGCTAGGTGTTGAGCTGCCCCCCGCACAGCCGCTGCTGCCGCAAACTGCCAACAGGTGCCGACAGCAGGCAGCAACAGACGCTTTATGTTGATTTATGTGTGAAGCCATTGCTTTGTGCGCTTTTCAGAAAACCAACTTTTTTGGAAAAAAATATTAGCCCTTAAAGATTTGCTACTGAACATCAACTGTTTATGCTGCTCCCTGATAAAAGTACAATGTTTCTGCTGGTATCTGTTCAGATAAAAAAGAAAAACAGATTTAGAAATGTTAACTTGCTGTTGCTCAGAAGGTGCCTGTTATAATGTTGTGATTGTGGCTCTGGACTCTGAAGGTAATTTGTTTTTCTGTTGCAAACTAAATAAAACATTAATGCTCTGGCAATGGCAAATAGCTTTAGTTTTATATTTGGTTTAATTACATTAATGTTTAAATTGAGATATACAAGAAACATTTTAACTGCTGTTATGTAAAGGGAATACTGCTGTTAAAAAGCACCTTATTTGTTTAAAGTGTTTGCAAACCAAATACACGCAATACACTACTTTTGAGTTATTGAATTTTGCAAATAATGTGATAAATCGCAGACAATCTTGTGATTAATCGCAATTAAAATTTTTAATCACTGACGAGCACTAATTTATAGTTGTTTTGCCATCTCCCAATTTTTAGGTCTTACTGTGAACCTCTGCTGCGATGACCAGTTAGGATTCTGCTTTGTATCCTTGCTTTTTATGGAGGCCTCATACTCATTTTGCCATTGTGGAAACTCAATGTCATAGCATCAGTGAGGCATCAGACTTTATACCAGAAGGAGTGGAGTTTGGAGTGTTGTGGAAGAAGTGACTTAATTCATCTTCTGGTGATTTCTCACTCATTCTAAGTAACGAAACTGACATGTGCTTTGAGGCTGTGTAGCACCCTTAATCTTCCCCCTATCCATAGTGTCCAGTACCCATGAGACACTCGTGAAACTTGCATGTGTCACAAGGCAGGTCCTTGTTTCCATTCTGTTCTTGGCTCTAAATTCCCCTTGGAGTGGTGGCCAATGCCTGTTTGCAGTTTGGCCTAGGAATACCCCCAGTGCCATATCTGCACATTTGGGAAGCAATTCTAAGTCAGTTGGAAGTTCATAAAATTATGAAAATTGTCTCATTGATTTTTGTTGCTTTCTCAGATGGATTATCTACCAAAACTACAAATCCCAGGCGATCTCGTGGGAGGCTGGAACTTGCCAGCATTAGTCTGCTGCCATCTGCTAAACTGCTGGACCATCAGCTACTTTAATTCCATTCTCCCGCCTTCCTTTCTTATGACATCCCACATTGGAAGTACTCTTGACCACATCTCACTGGGAATGACTAAAACATTTGAATAGCCCAAATTGGCCTGTTGTCCTCAGAGGACAGAGTATATAACTCTTCTAGTACAATCTGCACATAATACAGTAGATCCAGCAAATACACCCTAGATGTGCCTCCCTCTTCTGGTCTTTCTTCAGTTATAAGAGATATGATCCATGTGTCTTGAGGCTCTCCACTGGGGATTTTCCTCTTACATACCATGCAGGTGAATGGTAGATATATTTAAGGTGCTTACGTGGCCCCAGAAGCCTCATGTATAACGGCGTGCATAGAATTTGCACTATAACATGACATAAGCACAAAAGCCGAAATGTGCTTACGCACAGAAATCCAGATGCAGGAATTTGTGCGTACTCCAACTTCCACGTTTTTCCACTACATAAATCCCGGTCAGCGTAAAAAGTAACGCTCGTGCATGCGCATTCTGTCCCGCCCCAACTCCTCCCAGAATTATGCATCTTTGAATATGCAAATCAATATAAATCGCCCTTAAGTTCAGCCTCCTATGAAAAGACAATGGGAAAAGCACGGGGGAAAATATAAGAATTTCAGCGAATACCAAGTGGAGGCAAAGGAAAAACATACTATTTGTTTATTTAAATTGTGTTATAATCAACAAAAGGAAGTTGATCGAGTGACATAGCGTGTTGGAGAAACTTGAAAGCTCACGTTCACAAAGTCGCACAGTGCCTGAAATAAAAAAGAAGTTGTCAGATATCAAAGTCGCCATGAAAAGGCGAGTCGTAGCCCACCGTCTGAGTGTCATATGAAAGCTTATTAGGGTACAGAGAAAAAAAGGCACACAGTGGTAAAAAGCACGAAATGTCAACTTCAATCTCGAAATTTCCACTTTAATCATGTAGTTTATTTTGTCATTAAAGTAGAACATCATAAACGTCATCTTAAAATCATTTAATTAACCAGTTTCTCAAATCACATCTTAATTAAAGTAGCACGTTAAATGCTTTGTTTTGTATTTGATATTCTATGTGCTGTGTGTGTGTGAATACAATACAATTCAATACAATGCAGTTTATTATTGTATTGCCCTAAATCACACAAGAAGTGCCGCAATGGGCTTTAACAGGCCCTGCCTCTTGACAGCCCCCCAGCCTTGACTCTCTAAGAAGACAAGGAAAAACTCCCAAAAAAAACTTGCAGGGAAAAATGGAAGAAACCTTGGGAAAGGCACTTCAAAGAGAGACCCCTTTCCAGGTAGGTTGGGCGTGCAGTGGGTGTCAAAAAGAAGGGGGTCAATACAATATACAGAAAAGAACAAATCCCCAATCACTGCTTGCTTCTTAAACCGGCTCTCTTCCTCCAACTGGACACAGAATCCATTACATTCGTGATATTACAGCTCTCTGAATAACTAAAATACTGAGATGTGTACGTGATATCATTTTCATGGTGATAGGAGTTAAAGCACGTTATTAAACATGGGTTTCACGGTGCAGTGATTGTGCGTGACCTTTGATGAAATTATTTATTGCAGTAGTATTCAGGGGCGGCTCTAGTCTTGTGGCGGCCCTGGGCAGAGAAAGAATCGGTGGCCCCTTCACCCACCAATGTCAATATGGTATCTTATGCACGGTGGATGGCCACGTCCGTTGCAGACACTGCATAGCCGCCTCGTTCTCATTACACAAGCGTTTAACTTTTGTCGAAATTTGCCGCTGCGTTTTTAGCTGTGTCGTTATTTTCTGTTTCTGTTTTATATTCAATATATATTGGCATGGCCGCTCCTGCAGTCCTTGCTTTTCTTTCTCCAAGTAACCGATTACCACACAATCAGTTCTGTAATAGACGTTAAGCCATCTGTAAGCTTAGAGCGGCGATTCTTCAAAACGTTTCAGGAACGTTGAAATATCTTCGTTGTACATGTTTAATTATTCTATCCTTTACGCCAGTCCTAGTGAAGAATATAGATTATTTAAATGAAGTTAAAGTTTTATCTGTATAATATAATAAACATATTTTGCTGCATTTCATCCTAAAAATGATATCGTCATCATATGTAAATACGCACTTTATAAAGCGGTGTAATATTATAACTGTAGTGCAAGTTTGCAGTGAGGTAATTCTACTTATAAGTACAGATAGTTCTACAAGGAGCAATTGATTGAGTGTGTTTAAAGTTCTTGGGATGAAACTGTTTCTGAACCGTGAGGTCCGTACAGGAAAGGCTTTGAAACATTTTGCCGTGGCTGAGGCAGCGTGTGCTTGATGCTGTATACCGATAATTCTCTTTCCGATCAGCTGCTGCTGTGCTTCACACTCGGATACAGTGATATAAATACTCCGAGTGGTGCAGTGAGAGTAATATGGAGAAAGATGATCAACTGTGGCAACTCCTAACGGGAGGAGCTGAAAGAAGATGCTGCAATGACAGTAACAACGCTAAAGCAGTTATGGTATTTGGAATACTATGGCTATTCCCTGGACCATTATATTGTTACAAGTTAAATACAATCTGATGCATTACACTAATAGACAATATGCGGTTAGTTTCAGTGTATTTATAAAGCTGTGTCAGGAAAATAAAGAGTAACCACACAGGAACAGTATCACTGCTTTGACGCTGGGTGCCGCCAGTCTGCAAAACCGAGCGGAGAACTTGCGTACGATAAGGTATGAGGTACTGTGGAAAAGTGCGTGGCTTTACGCCAAGTGTTGGTTTTATACATCGTGATTTGAACGTGGAAACTTTCTTATGCAACATTTCTGTGCGTACGCACCGTTGATACATGAGGCCCCAGGTGAGTGTGGGCATTTGTGTAAGTGAGATAGATTTCTACCTGACTGACAGTAGACCTGGATTGGGATGAAGCAGACCTAAGAATTTCATGTTATAGTCCCTTCACATTTGTCTACTAGGTGTCAGTGCCAAATCAGCATTTAAACTCGGCTCCATTTTCACGCCTTTCCACTCAACATCAAGGTCGAGACCCTGTGTCAGTCTCCTACAGTATCTGTGCACTCTGCAGTCTTTAGGGCGTTATTTACTAAGTGCATTTTTGGATTTTTATCTCCGCTTAGTCCATATCAGCAATATGCAATATACATATAATTTTTTCTCCATCTCCCTGTTTCTGCCCAAGGCAGTTTTCCGACTGAGAGCACAGTGAATCTTCCTATCCTTTCCTAAACCTTCCATGGGTCACAGTAACTTAAGCATTCTGTAATAAATGCAATTTACATTTCTGGTAACAAGTGAATTGATGTTGCTTGAATGAAATGTAAGCTTTAAACCCAGTGGCAATAAGAATGATAGAATGTGTTTTTGTTTTGCTCCCCAATGCACATTATTATCATTGCTTGGTTTGCCTTTTTGTATTATAAGACAATCCTAATTTATTAACATGTCCTCATTTTGTATTTCAGCACATTCATGCCCCATTAATACCCTTAATTGCTTTCAAGTAGAACAGCCAGTCAAGTATTACAAAACAAAGATTTCTCTAAAATGTTTACATTATCCAAATGTGTCCACCATTTGAAGTGATTGATTAATATCTTTTGTCTTAAGTCTTATTCAGAACTGATTCGTTTTATACCAGGATATGAGGTAAAATCAGTGATGGAAGTGGGCTGGTATGCACCGGCATTTCCCCATTCTTGCCTTATGAGTACTGGCAGTTCATGTATGCGAACCATCACTTTGGACCACATTAGTAACCCACATTTATAACAATATGTCCGATCGTACCTCCAAAAAGGTCCCCTCTTCCCTTGTCATAAATAGTACATATTAGTGTGCCTTTGGACCTCTGAGGGGATACCCCACACCGCCATTATTTAGCACGTGTTACACCTTTCCGAGTCTGGTAAAGTAAGAATAATAACAGAAACCCTGACTTGTGGCTCATTCCACAGAAGCTTTATCAGGAATCAAATAATATATACTCTCAGAAAATAGCTGAGTCAGAGACTTCAAAAAGAGTTGGGGAATGGTCCTCTTATGAAGTCCATTGGACATAGAACAGAAAATGGTGGGAATGGGGTCAAAAAACATTCAAAAAGCAGTTGACAAACAATGAAAATAACAGCTTGGTTTTATATGATGGCGACAGAAAGGAAGTAATGGTAGAAGAGGAAATGACGTCATAACGGGAAGGACAGAAGTGACGTCATCAGGGTTGGATCAGAGGTGATGTTATCAAGGAAGGACAAGAAGTAACATAATAACTGTCAGACAAATGTGATGTTATCAACGATGGACCCGCAGTGATGTCATAACGGGGCAGACGAAAGTGACGTCATCAAGATTGGATTGGAAGTGATGTCATCTTTGGGAGGTAAGTGAGACAAAATGGAATTATTCTTCTGTGGGTCTGTTGAAAGGAGAGAGGCATTAATGCTTTTTCCAACCCCTTGTCTCACGATATTTCACTCACCCCTGAACCTGTTGGTTGCCTCCTAAGCGCGCATTTGTGACTATACACACACATACGAATATTTAATATTAAAAATAGTAATGCCATAAAATAACCATTCAATTTTCTTAAAACTAACATTAATATAAATTTACACTTTGTATTCCTTACTGTCTCCCATTATTCATTAATGCTAAACAGTAATCCCTCGCTGTATCGCACTTCGACTTTCGCGGCTTCACTCTATCACAGGTTTTAAATGTAAGCATATCTAAATATATATCACAGATTTTTCGCTGCTTTGCAGATTTTTGCGGACAATGGATCTTTTAATTTATGGTACATACTTCCTCAGTTTGTTTGCCCAGTTGATTTCATACAAGGGACGCTATTGGCGGATGGCTTAGAAGCTACCCAATCAGAGCATGTATTACGTATTAACTAAAACTCCTCAATGATATACGATATGCTTCCCGCACGGTGCTTGATTGTTTGCTTTTCTCTCTCTCTCTCTCTCTCTGACGTTCTCTGCGCCTGACGGAGGGGGTGTGAGCAGAGGGGCTGTTTGCACAGAGGCTGTTTGCCTAGAGGATACAGACGCTCCTCTACAAAATGCCGCTTTATCGTGGTGCTTCGGCATACTTAAAAGCACGTATTGATTTTTTGATTGTTTGCTTTTCTCGGTCTCTCTCACCTTCTCTGACATTCTCTGCGCCTGACGGAGGGGCTGTGAGCAGAGGGGCTGTTTGCACAGAGGCTGTTTGCTTAGAAGATACGGACGCTCCTCTAAAAAATGCCGCTTTATCGCGGTGCTTCGGCATACTTAAAAGCCCAAAAGCACGTATTGATTTTTTGATTGTTTGCTTTTCTTTGCCAGCGCTCTCTCTCTGTCTCTCTCTGACATTCTCCACTCCTGACACGCTTCCTTTGAAAAGAAGATATGTTTGCATTCTTTTAATTGTGAGGAAGAACTGTCATTGCTGTCTTGTCATGGAGCACAGTTTAAACTTTTGACTAAAGGGTGTTATTTCATGTCTAGATATGTCTAATAATGTTAACAGTGTGGGAGAGTTTATAAGGGCTTAAAATATATAAAAATAAACATACAAACATATGGTTTCTACTTCGCAAATCTTCATCTATCGCGGGGGGTTCTGGAACGTAAACCCCGCGATCGAGGAGGGATTACTGTACCTTGCCCAATAAATCACATTTCTCAAAGTTAAGCCAATTACAGATTCAATTACAGACAACTCATCTGCATTAAATATATCTATTAGTATATCTAATCTTACTACACTACTGCATCATTTCACTGCACAGATTATTTCAGCACTTATCACTTTAACCCGATTGAAATAATATAACAGAAATGTAGTATTTACATTTTTATTTACTTTTGGTAATTTATACTGGCAAAACTAACCAATAAATACTAAAGAATTAAAATGAAATTGAAAGAGCAACATAAAAATGCTAATGAACAGACATTATACCATGTGTGTAATGCTTGCTTTTAGAGAGTGCGTGTAGCATTTGTCTCGTTATTACACTATTAATTCAATATTTCAAAAGATATGTTGAAACTTTCTAAATATTTCCCAAAATATGTACAATATACTATAAACATTTTTATGTTTATTTAATTACAATGTTAACTATTTACATACCTGGAAAAGGAAAAATAATAACAGAAACCCTGACTCAGCATATAAGCTGCAATATTCCTGAACTGAAACATCTCCATTTTCCAGGTATATTTCAACAAATTGATTATAAATAATAATTGTTAGAATTAGAAATGAGGACATTAGAGGGTCAGATTAAGTTGGACGGTTGGCAGACAAAGTCAGAGAGGTGAGATTGCGTTGGTTTGGACATGTGCAGAGGAGAGACGCTGGGTATATCGGGAGAAGGATGTTAAGGATAGAGCTGCCAGGGAAGAGGAAAAGAGGAAGGCCTAAGAGAAGGTTTATGGATGTGGTGAGAGAGGACATGCAGGTGATGGGTGTAACAGAACAAGATGGAGAGGACAGAAAGATATGGAAGGAGATGATCCACTGTGGCAACCCCTAATGAGAGCAGCCGAAAGAAGAATTATAAATAATAAGGATAAAATATTTAAACCATGTTAATCGTGAGGTACAGCACACAGCTACTGAAATAAAAATATGTATGCTTGCACTGAACAAAATATATCCATCACACACGCATAACAAGGAGTACTGGCCGTTTTTTCCCATTTTAGGCATTGGTTAAAGTAATTATTAACCTGAGAATCTCTGCAATTTAGCCCCGTCTGAATTGCTCAAATGACAGAATTTTACTAACATGTACAATATAGTAAAAGGACCAGTTTAACCGGTGATTATTTTTTTATAGACTTGTTAAAGAAGGTTAAAGATTTTGTGATAGTTACTGAGACGAGAACACACAGTCCATAAAAAGTTATTTACCGTATATACTTGCGTATAATTCGGGTCTTGAAAGCCGAAAAATCGATCATAAAATCAAGAGCCCCACTTATACGCCCGTTCGAATATACAACAGTTTTTTTTTTTCTTTTCATCTTCTTGCTTTCTCCAATCTCATACCAGTTTCTCAGACACATCGAATTTTGCTGCAGCAGCGCATTTACCAATTTCATTCGCCACTTCGAGTTTTAATTTAAAACCAGCTTCATATTGTAGCGTTCTGTTCTTTATTGTAGAGTTCTGTTTTGCAGTTTGTGTTCTGTGATTTGCATCCCTCAGTTATTTATTCTGTTGTCCCTGTTATTTCTCATGTAATAGAGTGGAAGGTAAAGGAGGTTCCGGAGGGATGGGGGGGTGGAGCCCTAGCGCTGGGTTGTAACGAGGAGGGTGGAGACAGGAGGGAAGTTCGGTCATGTCGCTCTCGCTGTGAGATTGTTTTTTTGAGTTCTGTTTGTTCGGCGTGGTTGCGGCCAACAGCAACCATTTTTTATTTAATAACTAGCAGAATACCCGCGCTTCGCAGCGGAGAAGTAGTGTGTTAAAGAAGGAAAGAGAAAGAAAAGGAAACATTTTGAAAATAACGTAACATGATTGTCAATGTAATTGTTTTGTGTATTTGGTGGCAGCGTCACAAAGTTATTTTCGTCTAGCTGCATCAGAAAATGTACCACGACGTCTGACATGCCTCCTTTTTACTGTTTTATCACAGCTTGGATTGTTGCTGTCATATATATATATATATATATATATACACACACACACACATACATACACACATACATACATATATATATATATACACACACATACATACATACACACACACAAATTATATATATATGTGTGTATGTATGTATGTGTGTGTATATATATATATATATATATATATATATATATAATCTAGATAGGGGTGTGTGTGTGTATATATATATATATATATACACATACATACATATATATACACATATATATACTTGTGTGTATGTTTGTATGTGTCTATATGTGTGTGTATAGCTTTGGTCACTGATTGCAAGGGAAAAATAATAAAATGTAGTCTATAAGTTATTAAACAGTAAAACATTAATGTTTTAAGAACTACAGGTACATTGAGCACTACTGGAGTGGTTGCGGGTAAACTACATTTTAAAGACTGTGTAACACAACAGGTAAGTAACTAACAGCAGCTAAAATGTATATGGATCATCTCTCGGTAGTAGATCCCTTTTGAAAGGCGCTACACGACGGCTGTGGTATAGAAATTACATTTTCTATGTGAACTTTCAAATTTGTGCCTCTGGTAATGTGCCTTACCGGCAATTAAAGAAAATTATTTTTGTGTCCTTTGCAATGTTAAGAGAAAGGCTTTGGTTTGGGATAAAAGGAAAAAGGTGTAAAGAAAGGAAAGTTGCCTTTCCTTTTATATAGTATAGAGATGTGTTCGCTGACGATATGAGCATCTTCTGGGGACAGTCGCGGTGTGTCTTGTGTAGACTGGTGAGACGTCCCGCCATTAATCGGCTGTGATGGCACTGTCAGTCTTCCACTCCTGTGCGTATCTTCATAATCCGAGCTGAGGACCTCATAATCGTATACGTGCAAAAGAAAGTGTGAATCGCCTTAATATTATTTTGCCGTGGTGTAGAAAAGGGGTCCCGTGTTTGCACTTGTCTGGGCTATAGCGCAGGGGGAGGAAGAAAAAAATTAAAAGTGCTCACTTTGACTTAAGGCAGAAGCGCAGTCAGCGTCTCAAAGGCCGGCACAGCTATGCACGTGCTGGCTGCTCGACTTTTGCTGGGCAGGAGACCCCTTTGTACACACGTTCATGATATCAAAAGTCTCAGCGTTCTTTGGAGGTAATTCATATATTATATATATAGCAAAATACCCGCCTCGCAGCGGAGAAGTAGTGTGTTAAAGAAGTAATGAAAAAGAAAAGGAAACCTTTTAATAATAACGTAACATGATTGACATTGTCATGAGTGTTGCTGTCATATAAATGCCTGCCTAAATAAGTCACCCTCGCTTTGCTCTTACTTTTTTACCGTTCATTTAATCATGGCTAGTGGCGGAAAAATTATAAAATGGAAGGAGGATGGCTTTACCAAAACAATTATTGTTGGCGAATCGATTATTCATAAAGCTTGAATTGGTGATCTGTTTTTCTGTGTTAACCTCATATTTTTTCATACTTCTTCTCAAACTAAGGTGGTGCGAGGGTAAAATGAATCGGGATACGGTGATCAATGTAATCGGTGTACCAGGAAATCATGCATTGACAAAAGCTCCCTTTGCTTGTAATGCAAAGTGTGATTAAATGCATTATTTTTTAACGCGTTAAGGAGCACATGCATCGAAGCTTCTCAGCTGTGCTTGTGCTAAGAACGAAATGAGATGAATGGGAGGGGTGATGATGACGTGACTCCCGCCCGCCTTAACTGTCAATCCCCCACAAACACAGTCTCTCGGAATTTGCATAAGCACACCCCTTCACCTACAATTTTAACTTAGTTACAAAGTGATCAAAACTCTCGTTTATATCCTGCGTCCTCTCATTAAACTTGTATCCCGCATTCCGTGGGCATGTGAAACGCCAGCGTAGCCTGTCTATGAACTTAATTTAAAGTTTAGGTTTGCACCTTGCTTTCTTTCCGAGGTAGCAGGACTCATGAATATGGTAGTATATGTCACTCGCTCGCTTCTTATTGTTTTTCGCTGCCTTCTCAATTATATAATGCAAGTTTTCTTAAGCGCTTTTTGGAGGTCTTCCTGATTTTCTACGCACTGCGTTGACAGTCAGTTCACGTGATTACGTGGGAGGCGTGATGATGTCACACGAAACTCCGCCCCCCACGTCTTTCCAGCTAAACTCTATTACAGTTAATGGAGAAAAATACCTTCCAGTTATGACCATTAGGCGTAGAATTTCGAAATGAAACCTGCCCAACTTTTGTAAGTAAGCTGTAAGGAATGAGCCTGCCAAATTTCAGCCTTCTACCTACACGGGAAGTTGGAGAATTAGTGATGAGTGAGTGAGTGAGTGAGTGAGTGAGTGAGTGAGGGCTTTGCCTTTTATTAGTATAGAAGAAAGGACTAACCAAGTGACCGTCTCGGATCGTCATTACGTCTGGGAAGACGCTACACTGGTGTCAGAAGTAAACACCGGCGGATTGTGCTCGGCTTTCAGGTGTGCTATCTAGCAGCTTCCAGCTAACCCTGCTATCACCGTGAGCAGCATGGCCGCACAGCGGGACAACGCAGGCGCTCGACCAAAAGTCAAGGAGTAGGTGGAGTACGGTGATAACGCTGATACACCGGGACGTAGGATAGACGCTCTCTGTGATACGGAGCACGTAGCTCGCCTGAGGCAGACGGCCAGGAAGCTAGCTGCTGTCGCCGGATTCAGTGCGGGGTTGGCGGGGGACGGCGCTGGCGCGCAAATACTCACCAGGAAGGAGGGGAAGCCGAACGGAAACAGAAATGGCGGCCCCTATGTGTCCAGCCGCAGATGAAAACGCCAAATATTCTGGTAAGACTGACTGGGAGGCCTTTTATGCCCAATTTGAACTGCTGGCGAAGGCTGCGGGCTGGTCCGAAGACATCAAAGCACTTCAGCTGGCTCTGTGCCTCACGGATGATGCCTCGCGCTGTCTGCTGTTACTTAGCCCAGAAGAACGGGGTGACTATGAGGCCTTAGTTGGGGCCTTGCAGCGGTTTGGACAATTTAATCAGCCCGCTGTCCTGCGCTCTGAACTATAATAGACAGAGACTGACAGGGAGCTTTTAGCTGCAGAGATTGAAACACTGGCTTACTGTGCCAGCCGTGGTGCAGAGCGAGCTTGCAAGGGACCAATTCATCCGGGCTCTGTCCCGAGGGATCTGCAGACGCAGCTGGCCCACCCTCGCGCTGCAGAACGCTTTAGAGATAGCTGGAGAGGGAGCTGGTGGGAGCTACGGTTGAGACTGATGCCTTCACCTGTAGCCCTGTTGCAAGGGCCGTGGGTAGCGAAATTCAAGGACCAGAGAGGCCGGCGTGGGTCAGCGAGCTGACAGAGATGATTCGAGCTGTGTCACTCCAGCCCCGCAGAGCGCCGACCTAGATCTTGTCTGCTGGGTGTGCGGCCAGGGCGGCCACATCAGCGTCGTGCCCAAAGCGTGCTGACCGACAGGAAACGCCCAGGGTCTGCGTAGAAGGGACGGCGCAGACCCCTACTCATCCGTCCCACTCCGACCCACTTGCAAAGCCGGAAAGTATGGCTCAGCTTTCCCCAGAAGCAGACGACGGCGGAATGGATCAGGGTCCGGCTGGACTCATGTTGGGGACTTCTGCCATGTCCCTATCACCCTGAAGGGGCTGTGTAGCTCTAATAGATACTCCACTGCCACTCCTCAGACCCGACATGGTTCCAGCAGGGACGCAGTTGGAAGCCACATCCGTCAAGCTTGAACTGTGACAGGCTGGGGCGGGGCTGGTGAACATCCGGTAGGTGGCCTAGTAGTGGACTTTAAGGTGTGGGTTGCAGCTGTACAGGATGAGTGCATATTAGGCCTAGACTTTCTAAGGGCAGCTCGGTGTGTACTGGACTTGGGGAAAAACACACTACAGTTCCCGGGGGGTCCCATGGTGCAGATGGTCCGACCTGCGCAGTCCCAAAGCTCACCTCCAGCGGCATCGAAAGCAGCGGGGACCCATCAGATGGAGGACCCCCTGCAGGTGGACCCGCCTGTCCCGTGCACCCTGTCATCCACACCAGGGGAGATGTACAGCCACAGTCCTTGGTCCAACAGCCGGTGTCGGGGGAGGCTGACAGGTTGACGGCGTGAAAGGAGATCTGGAGGCGCAGCTGTGATGGCCTGCACCCCGAGCAACAAGAGCAGCTGTGGCAGGTGTTGTGGGAATTCAAGGACATCTTCGCACTCTCAGAAGAGACCGGCCTGACACACCTGGTCCACCATGAGATCGACACAGGGGCCGATCAAGACACGCCCCCGCCGCCTCCCCCTGGCACATCAGGAGGCCGCTGACACGGCGATTGAGGAAATGCTCAACGCAGGGATCATTGAGCCGTCCAATAGCCCGTGGGCTTCGGGGGTTGTGATGGTCCACAAAAAGAAGAGTCAGAAAATGAGGTTCTGCGTAGACTACAGGCCTCTGAACAGTGTGACTAAAAAAGACTCGTACCGCTACCCCGCATAGATGAGTCCTTGGATCTGGTGTCGGGTCATCGTGGTTCTCCTCATTAGACCTACAGCGGTTATTGGCAGGTCCCACTCAGCCCAGAGGCCCGTCCAAGACCGCTTTCTGCACCGGGCGGGGGTTGTGGCAGTTCAAGGTCCTCAGCTTTGGCCTTTGTAACGCCCCAGCCACATTTGAGCGGCTAATGGAAAGGGTCCTGGATGCCATCCCCCGCCAAGAATGCTTGGTTTATTTGGACGATATTCTTGTGCATGGGGGCTCCTTCGAGGTGGGTTCGCTGAGGAGAGTCCTACAGAGGATAGCAGCAGCAGGACTGAAGCTGCACCCAGAAAAGTGCTGCTTCATGAGGAAGGAACTGGAATTTTGGGACACAGGATCGGGGTGAGGGAATCAGCACTTTGGAGGACAAGGTCCGATCGGTAAGGACTGGTCGACCCTACCAGCATCAAGGACTTGAAGAGCTTCCTTGGGCTGGCCTCCTATTACAGGCGGTTCGTCAGGGGGTTCTCCTGTATAGCTGCACCCCTGTTCCGCCTGCAGGGAAAGGGCTGTGACTTTGTGTGGACACCAGAGTGCGAGCAGGCCTTCAGCTCCTTGAAGATGGCACTGACAACGCTCCGATCCTCACCCCCGACCCCAGTCGGCCGTTCATCCTTGACACGGATGTCAGTGGTGTTGGGATGGGGCGGTGCTGAGCCAAGTAGGGGAGGAAGGGGAAAAGTAGTGGCCTATTTTAGCAGGACTTTCAACAAAGCTGATATTGCGTGACCGCAGGGAGCTCCTTGCAGTTGTTAAGGCCATAGGACATTTCAGGTACTACCTGTGCGGCCTCCCTTTCACCGTCCGTTCCGACCACTCTGCCCTACAGTGGCTGATGTCCTTTAAAGAACCAGAGGGCCAGATAGCCCGCTGGCTTGAGGAGCTGGCATCGTATTCCTTCACAGTGGAGCACAGGGCGGAACCCGGCACACTAATGCTGACGCCATGTCCCGGCCTTGTGTGCATGCGGGCTGCAAGTACTGTGAGAAGAGAGAGGCCAGGGAGGCCGAGATCAAGGGGGAGGAGGAGCAAGATGCTACATGTGAGGGGGGTGGACCGGTTTGCAGATTGACTCAAATGTTGGACCAAACAGAGTGGAGAGCTCAACAAGGGCTAGACGCTGATCTACAGCCGGTGCTACGCTGGGTGGAGGCAGGCCGCAAACCACAGTGGGAGGAGGTGGCAGGGTGTTCTCCTGCCTCCAAAGGACTATTTGAGAAATTTGATGCCCTTAGGGTAGAGAACGGGTACTGCAGAGGGCCTGGAAGGAGCCGGCCACTGGAGAGGAGAGGTGGCAGGTGGTGGTTCCCGGCCCTGAGGGACTATATCCTCCAGGCATGCCATGGTGCCACAGGGACTGGTCACTTTGGGGTGGCAAAGACTCTCCGTCGCATCAGGCAAGGGTTTTACTGGGGTCAGGTCAGGAGGGACGTGGAAGACTTCTGCCGTGCTGTGACCTCTGCACAGCGCACAAGGGTCCCCTCATCAGTCCCATGCGAACTTCAGCAGATGGCAGTGGGAGCCCGATGGAGAGAGTCGCGGTGGACATAGTGGGCCCGTTCCCCTGTACAGATAAGGGGAACCGTTATATCCTTGTTGCAATGGACTACTTTACCAAGTGGCCAGAGGCGTATGCCATTCCAGACCAGGAGGCAGAGACCGTGGCTGATGCCCTGGTGGAGGGCATGTTTGCAAGGTTTGGAGCCGCAGAGACCATCCACAGTGACCAGGGAAGGAACTTTGAGTCGGCTGTGTTTTCAGCCATGTGCGTACGCCTGGGCATGCGGAAGACCCGGACCACACCATTGCACCCCCAGAGCGACGGCTTGGTTGAACGCTTCAATCGAACCCTGGTGAAACAGTTAGCCATCCTCACGGCAGAGCACCAGCGGGACTGGGACACTCACCTCCCCCTCGTCTTATTGGCCTACAGGTCTGCGGTACAGGACTCCACCCTATGCACACCAGCCCTGCTCATGTTGGGACGAGAACTGCGCACACCACCGGAGATGACCTTTGGGAGACCCCCTGACGTGCCCGCTGTTCCGCCAGGGCCGGAATATGCTAGCAAGCTCCAGCACAGAATGGATTCAGCTCATGCCTTTGCCCGTGACCAGCTACAAAAAGCGGGCATAAGACAGAAGAGGTGTTATGACATGCGGGCTAAAGGTCATGACTTCCAGGCCGGGGATCTGGTCTGGGTCTATAGCCCGAAAAAAAAGAAGGGTCTCTGTCCTAAGTTGGACTGCCACTGGGTGGGCCCTTGTAGAGTGCTTGAAAGACTGGGGGAGGTGGTTTATAGAGTCCAGCTCCCTCCTAGGGGAAGGCGGGTGGCCCTCCACAGGGACAGGTTGGCACCCTACAGGGGCACTGGTCAGCCTCAACAGAGCCCTAGGCGGCCCATGCCCTCTCAAAGGGACCGGGTGGCCACCATCCCCTTCCCAGCTGCTATTCCATCCGTTGACCCTTTGACTTCCCCCCCGCGCTGCACCCTCCTGCTGCGGGACCACAGGCACAGCCACCTGCGTTCACACCCCGCAGGCCTCGGAGACTGAGAAGACCCCCCGGGCACCTCAGGGACTTTTTGTGGGACCCTCGGGACGAGGGTCTTAGTGGGGAGGGAGCAGTGTAGCGTTCTGTTCTTTATTGTAGAGTTCTGTTTTGCAGTTTGTGTTCTGTGATTTGCATCCCTCAGTTATTTATTCTGTTGTCCCTGTTATTTCTCATGTAATAGAGTGGAAGGTAAAGGAGGTTCCGGAGGGATGGGGGGGTGGAGCCCTAGCGCTGGGTTGTAACGAGGAGGGTGGAGACAGGAGGGAAGTTCGGTCATGTCGCTCTCGCTGTGAGATTGTTTTTTTGAGTTCTGTTTGTTCGGCGTGGTTGCGGCCAACAGCAACCGTTTTTTATTTAATAAAGAAAGGACTAACCAAGTGACCGTCTCGGATCGTCATTACGTCTGGGAAGACGCTACAATATTTTCTTCTGAACAAATGATTTATCTTAGATAAGAGATGCTCTTAAAATAAAAGTGTATGAGGGTGTGTGATACAAAAAACATTGCAAACGTTACTTCGGAATAGTTTGGGTATTACCATGTGGTTACGTAGGCACAATATATAGAAAAAAAAGGCTGTGTGCTCCATGATTTTTCTCTGGTGGATGTTATATCATAATCTCTTGGACTAGTAGTGTGACTTTTCAGCTTTCGGCTTATACGACCGACAGTATAAAATACCGGAAATTATACGGTAAGCCCCAACTTATTCGTGGGAGAACTTAAAACACGTGTATATACGGTACATTAGCGATTTGGACAGGACTAAAAGATTAGAGGTCTTCCAGTAACTTTTCTGTTACTTTACATCACCTACTGGTATAAAGATTAAATAGGGCTTTAGACTAATACTGCTTTTGTAAACTATTCTATCATTTTGACTTTGTCAGAAATATTCTATCTGAGATATAAGAGTACTACACCACTCTACTTCATTATGGTATTGGTCAGGCCCAGAAACACAATCAAGAGTTGCATCAGAACTGTAATAAAAATGTATGTATAGAGGAAACATTCATCAGGAGGTGAAAAAGTCTCTAAGTTTGGTCATTTTAGTAATTTTTCTTGCTCTGTCATGCATGAAATATCTACACACCATACTGGACAGTAGATTTTGTAACAAACAGATCTCTATCTCTTAGAACAGCAACTCGCACCTCTAGCACATGAAGGATAACTACTGGGATTCTGCAGTCTAAATTGAAATTGGAGGGTTTACAGAACTAAGGATTCTAATTGTTACATTAGTTATTGCATATAAAGCTGTATTTCAGACTTGAACCTTTTTATCATTTTCATGTGCAACAATCACTGGAGTTTACTCACAACGGTGTGAAAAACAATAAACATCCAGTGAGTGGCAGTTCTGCAGACGGAAACACTATCTTGATGAGAGGAGTCAGAGGAGAATGGGAAGACCTGCTCAAGTTGATGGAAAGGTTACAGTAACCTAGATAGCCATTCTGTACAACTATGGTGAGCAAAAAAACATCTCGGAATGCACAACATGTCGAACCTTGAGGCAAATGGGCTAGAACATGTTAGCTTCTATTCCTGTCAGTCACGAAAAGAGAGCTGAAGCTGTTCACTAAAACTAGATGGATGAAGACTAGAAAACGTAGTGTGTCCTGATGAATCTCGATTTCTACTGAGACATACAGATGGTCAACAGCATGACAGTCAAAGGCATGAGCCCATGTACCCAACATGTCTTGAGTCAACATCCAGGCTGGTGGTTGTGTTGTGGTGTGAGGTAATAATTTCTTGCCACATCAATCAATCATTGCTTGCATACCACGGCCTATTCGAGTATTGTTGCTCACCATGTACGTCCCTTCATGTCCACAGTTTATCCATTCTAATAGCAACTTCTAGCAAAATAATGCACCATGTCACAAAGCAAAAGCCATCTCAAACTGGTTTCATGAACATGACAATGAGCTTGTGATCTTCAATGGCCTTCCCAGAATCAAACAGAACACCTTTGGAATTTGCTTGAATGGAAGATTCACAGCATGAATGTCCAGCTGATAACTTTTCAGAAATTGTGTGAACAATTTCACAGGGAACATCACAGGGATGTTTCCAGCATCTAGTAGAGTCCATGCCCTGGAAAATCAAGAAAGCAAAAAGAGGCCCTAATCAGTGTTCTTAATAATATGTTTAGTGAATGGAGATGTATATTGTGAGGTTTCTGAACTCTTTTTGGACCACCACACCCCCCCAAAACGGAATGACACGCTAAAGTGCGTTCCGAAAAGCAATTGTCGCGTCTGTGGAAAATTGCTTGTCCATTGCCAGGGCAGCTGCAGCGGACTGCGGTTGTGCTATAAGTGCGTCATCAATGGTTGATGCAAGGAACATTATAACTGCAGGGAACAGGATTACTTGGCCAAGACCCTGCTTGATTGCTATGTCTGTGTATAGGAGAGTGGTAGATCCCGCTACAATAAATAACTGTGCTGTTCCTGTTTCAAGCGGAATAAAAGCTGGTTTTGCTAAAGTACTGAGACTCAGCCCATGTTTTGGGGTGTAAGACAGGGACTCACATATCACTTTATATATATATATCCTTCTATATAAAAGCGGTCGGGATTGTCCTTCCGTCCTGTGAGTGCTACGCAGGCGCCGAGTGTCACACACGCCCTGTCCAATTTGCAATGCACGATGGGATTTGTAGTTTCGTTTTTCCAGGTAAAAGATGATTTTCTACTCCAGATTGTGCGATATCTTCTTCTTCTTTCTTACTATATAAAAGCGGTCAGGATTGTCCTTCTGTCCCGTGAGTGGAAAGCGTAGCGGTATTCCGCTTATCACAGACTTACTACTTGCAGCTTGCGGTACGAAGTGACATGATGTGAGCAGAGTTCTGGAGCTCCCATTGTTCCCTTGCTTTTGTGCGCGATGCGCTGGAAAAATAGACAAAATTATGTCTCTGGAAATAATTAATGTTGATGGAGTACAAATGTCTCACCGCGTAGTAAATATCAGGGGGGTTCAAAAGGGCGACCTCAATACAGAAAAAGAGTTTAAATTTCATCACAAAAATAACAGAAACTACGAGTATTAAAGTAATACCGCTCAAATGCAATATAACCAAATTAATGAGTTTGTATAAAATACCAAATTGATCTACATATTGAATTGCCTTAAGAAGTGGTCAACTTAAAAGTTGGGTCAGCCTAGTATATATATATATATATATATATAAACTGCTCAAAAAAATTAAAGGAACACTTTGAAAACACATCAGATCTCAATGGGGAAAAGAAATCCTCCTGGATATCTATACTGATATAGACTGGGTAATGTGTTAGGAACGAAAGGATGCCACATCGTTTGATGGAAATGAAAATGATCAACCTACAGAGCCCTGAATTCAAAGACGCCCCAAAAATCAGAGTGAAAAAATTATGTGGCAGGCTAGTCCATTTTGCCAAAATTTAATTGCAGCAACTCAAAATTGTACGCGGCACTTTGTATGGCCCCTGTGTTCTTGTATACATGTCTGACAACATCGGTGCATGCTTCTAATGAGATGACAGATGGTGTTGTGGGGGAACTCCTCCCAGATCTGGACCAGGGCATCACTGAGCTCCTGGACAGTCTGAGGTGCAACCTGGTGGCATTGGATGGACCAAAACATAATGTCCCAGAGGTGTTCTATTGGATTTAGGTCAGGAAAGTGTGGTGGCCAGTCAATGGTATCAATTCCTTCATCCTCCAGGAACTGCCTGCATACTCTCACCACATGAGGCCAGGAATTGTCGTGCACCAGGAGCCACTGTACCAGCATAGGGTCTGACAATGGGTCCAAAGATTTCATCCTGATACCTAATGGCAGCCAAGGTGCCTTTGTCAAGCCTGTAGCGGCCTGTGTGACCCTCCATGGATATGCCTCCCCAGACAATCATTAACCCACCACCAAACTGCTCATGCTGAATGATGTTACAGGCAACATAATGTTCTCCATGGCTTCTTCAGACCCTTTCACTTCTGTCACGTGCTCAGCACCCCAAATGTTTAGCTTTGTGTTTTGATTTATTACAATAGATAAGCAGATAGACAAATAAATATTTCATTTCCTTTGTTGTAAAATAATCGTGGTTTATCAAAGTATTTTATATTTTTTCTGTATAAATTCCTAAAAAAAAACTGTATAAGTTACAATGCAGGATTGTGTTGGGTCATATAAATATTGCACTTTCAGTCATTTTACAAATATGTTAGTTGTCAGTTCATAAAATATCTCCTCTGTTACATTTTACAACTGCAGGATAGTGTTACACTTTTTAACTTAAAAATTCCAAAGGCATTTGAGTGGAAAACACTTAAACTTATTATGGAATAACAATTTCATGGCCGATAAACTCTGGTAGGAGCAGCAGCTGAGGAGTATTATTGGTTATGACACAGGCATTAAGTAAGACCAAGTAGAACAGAAATAACATAAATGGATGCCCTTTAATAGCTTATACCCCAACTCATTTCCTGTATTAGTTACTTTTATAGGAAAGGACAAAAAGGCCCCTAAACCATTTCTGTTTTACAGCTTCTTGTAAATCATACGTGTGATACTGGAATCCCTGGGGAAGTTCAGCACCATTGCTGCATTGTTCCACTAATGTCCTCATAGCAAGGTCAAGGAGTATACTGAATACACTGGATTCTGAATGCTATTCCTAACTGTAAACTTCCATGGATCTGACGAAATTTGAAATTCCCAGCTGCTAATGTTAACATAACATAAGGCAACGGAAAGTCTGATGATAAAGTCAAAATGTGAAACTAGTAAGTTATAAAAATGAAATTAAATTATGGATAATTATGACATGCTTTTCCAGGGCAGTAGACCGGGTCTTGGGCTCAGTTAGTAGTTGTAGATGTCTTTAGGAGTAGCGCCAGTATTTGGGCTTGGTAGGCTCACCCATTTTCCACCTTGGCTAAGTTTTTAGCTTGTTTTTTTTTTTTCTTCAAATGAAAATTAGCCTATACAGAATACATGCATTTAATACACATCTTCCTTGATTAAAATATCAGTTGATTATAAGCTTACCCAGCAGAATCTCTAGTTTAACTTTATCACTGCAAAAGTTCATGCAGCTCTTAAAAAGGATTTGGAAAGTGCATATATGGATGTTGAATATACGGTCTACATCTGTATAACAAGGTTTAGAAAATAAGACTGGCGTGAAATGTTGTTAATCCCACCTACTCAAAATATGTGACATCAACAGGAGGTTATCAACCAGTAACTTATTAAAGTTTCTTTAGTACTCCTGTTGAGTCTCACTGAACTGATTTGTATGGCTCATTGAAAAGTCGTTCAAATAAGAATGAATTTCCCATCAGTAGTTACACTTGGTGTAGGTCTTGTTGTAGGGAAATGTGAACAATGTCTTGACAAACCGCCGTTTCGGGTTTTATTAGTGATAGGAAACAAACAGAAGTGCCAAACGTGCCAGAATCTGATGTCGGCAATGAAAATATCTTTAATGCCCCGATGGCGAGTGTTCACTTGAGCAATGGGTGTGCTACCAATGCTATTACTGAGTGTGCTGGAAAATGTACAACCACTCAGACACCAAATGAGAACATTAGAACAACCTAGACGAGAACAGATAATTCAGCCCAACAAAACCGTCCAGTCCTATTCACTTAATTCTTCAAAAATAACATCAAGTCGAGTTTTGAAAGCCCCTAAAGTCCAACTGTTGACCACACTATTTGGTAGCTTATTCCAAGTGTCTGTGGTTCTCTGTGTAAAGAAAAACAATGTTTGTGTGAAATTCACTCGTATTCTTGATAAACTCATTTTAAATTCGCAGTCTCGATCCACTGGACTAATTCCCTTCATAATTTTAAACACTTCAGTCATGTCTCCTCTTAATCTTCGTTTTGTTAAACTGTAAAGGCTCAACTCTTTTAATCTTTCCTCATAATACAACCCCTGTAGCTCTGAAATCAGCCTAGTCGCTCTTCTCTGGACCTTTTCTTGAGCTGCTATGTCCTTTTTGTAATCGGGAGACCCAAACTGCACACAGAACTCCAGATGAGGCCTCACCAGTGTGTTATAAAGCTTAAGCATAACCTTCTTGGACTTGTACTCCACACATCAGGGTGCTATATAACCTGACATTTTGTTTGCCTAATTCATGGCCTCTGGAGAATGTGCCTCCAACATTCAAAAATTATGTTAATGAAGGCTACGACTGAGAAACGTTGCAAAAGTCACCTTTGGGAATTTCACTGAAGAGTTCAGAGGGTTGGAATGTTAAATACAGGACCTGCAACTGGTAGCCAAACTTGCTAAAGTCTTCACATCAGGTAGTAGGACCAGAGATCTGGAATTGCAGGGTTAACCTTAAGACCCTAAGGTCACCATTGTCTCCATGTCTCTCACCTCTTAGTGAGGGGTATAAATTTAAACACTTAAACAACACGTGGTAATTATATAAAAAAAAAAATAATAGTAATCATAGCACAAAGGAGCAGCATAGCAACATATGGAGTTGGAATTTTTCCGAAGACACTGTATATTACACTAAATAGTATGGCAGCCTGTGATAAGAGGTCTATGGCAAAATGCAATTTTAAATAAATAATCTGGGAGCGTTCAAGCTTCAAGCAGGTGCGTGTGCACAAGTGAGATTGATTGGTGGGGCTTGGCTGATCACTCATAAGGTCAGTCAGGTGCTTCATTCACACCTCGGAGCAGAGGGTGGACAGCATCTGCACCCAGTCAGGGCTATATAGGGAGCCTGCATGGCAGGGTGGTGAGATCAAAAAAGAAAAGGAGAAGAGGCAGATTGAAAGATTGGAGGTTAAGGAAGAAGAGGCAGGATGATGAAGAGCCCACGTGGTAAAGAATGGAGTCAGGTGGTCAGGAGATACGCCGACAAGGAAACCGGCGACAAGCCAGCGTTTGACTGTGGGACTGGAGAAGGGGCACACCTTAGAGCAGGGGTCGCCAACTCTGGTCCTGGAGGATCACCGTGGGTGCAGGTTTTCATTATAACCCTCTTTATTAATGAGCGACCTGTTTTTGCTGCTAATTAACTTCTTTTGAATTCATTTTATTTGACTTACTCCTGAAGACTCAGACCCAATAATTGTTTCTTTTTCCTTCTTAAGTTAATCCCAAGATTGGGTTCCTACTTCTAGATTTGTTGGGGCACTGGGGCTCATGTCTGTTGTAACAGTAAAAACCTGCCTGGGATTTTAACCTCGTTTTTAGTGGATCATGTCTTTGTATTTTTACTTGCACATGGCACCTTTATTTTAATGGATGATTTATTTATTGCAAACCATTTCTGAAGCAATTTACTTTTGGACACTTGGTCTTTTTTGTAATAAAAACACTCTGCAGATTTGCACCACCCCTTTGCTGACTGTGTGTGTCTTCATTTGCTCGGCTCATCCTCAGATATGTTATTGGCAGTTCCAGGTTCAAGTGGCAACTAGGGAGTGTGGAGCTAACCCAGATAAAATGTGCTAAGTGTAAATGTAAATCATGGAAAAATTCAATAACAAGAGGAGAAGTATTCTCCTCTGTGTGTTTTCTTAATTGAAGAATTGATTCTATTTGTTAGCCAAATCATATTCTTCTGCAGTGCTGATACAAAAGGCTAACAAGCAGCTGCTATTTTCAAGTGCTTCAGTCTTGGGCACCTTAAATAATTTTTTTCAGTAGTCATGTTTGCAATTTAATGTTGCTGCGTTCCATGTTTTTTTGAAAACGTGTTCACGTCTGCGGTTATTGATTTCAGAGCAAAGCGAAAAGGGCTTACTATTACGTATCAGATACTTGATGAGATAACAAACTGTCATCTGATAAAAGGTGCAGACAGATTGTGAATAAAGTCCTGATGTCTGCTACAGTCACACTGACACAATGAGAGATCTTCTGCAGTGGCAAAAACTAAGACAACATCACCATCATCATCATCACCATGTGAAGTAATCTCTTTGGAAATTAACTCAGTCTACATTTAAACTGGAGAAATATATAAAAGTAATTTTAGGTACAATATTTTCATTATCCTAGCATTATAATTTTGGCTATTTTAATTATGAATAATTTCAAGCATTAATTGTAACCAATGCATATTTCTGTAAAATAATCTCAAACCAAAATTCCCATCTGCTTTTCCATGGCAGGGTTCAATGTTGACCCTATTTTTTCTTTCACACGGTTTTATTACATAAACCTCAACAGAATAGCCCAAATTCTGTCTATAATTTTATATGTTTATTCTTACCAGCTGACCACTGTCAGGGCTGATGGCCACCCTTAGTTCAGTACTTTCTGGGGCAATTAGATAGAGTACTAGAACAGACAGTAGAGATTGTTATTCTTTCATGGCATAACTTAAGATTTTCAGCTGTGCCCAAAATGTAAGCAGAGCTACCAGGTGGCTCTCTGTTTTAATATGTTGATTAGTCTCTGATTGGCATGGCCAGGGATAGAATGCCAGAAACACAGCATGGACCTTCTATTGATGTGATGGCAGAGACAATGATCTTAAATTAGATTAGATAAAATATTAATCCTATGGGGAAATTCAAATGCAACAGAAACATAAAAACAATAATACCAACTCACAAGATAAATAATACAGTCTATCAATCTATTAGTCAATTGATAAATAAGTAAATAAATATAAACTTAACAAGTACATTAGGTGGAAGCATTGAATTGCCAGATAGCAGGTAAAAAAGACCTCCAGATGCGCTTCTTGGCACACCGTGGTGGAATGAGCCTTTGCCAAAAGTGCTCCAAGAGAGCGTCACACTATTCTCTTTTCTACTCAACAGCTTCCAGTGTGTCCACGGATCACCCTGTAATGGAGCAGGCCTTCCTGATAAGTTTGTTAAGACATTGTGCTTCTTTTGAACTCGGGTTGCTTCCCCAGGAGACTGCAGCGTAGAGCACCACACTGGCTACTATGGACTGATAGGACATTTCCAGCAGCTTGCTGCACACATCAAAAGGCCAGAGTCTCCTTAGCAAGTCCACCCTGCTCTGGCCATTCTTCTACTGCACAACTGTGTTGTCAGACCAGTCCAGTTTGTTGTTTATTTGCACCCATAGTTACTTGTAGTTCTGTACCACTTCCATGTCATCCCCCTGAATGGTGACTGATCTTACAGGCTCTTTGTAACTGTGGAAGTCAACCACCAGCTGTTCTTCTTGCTGATGTTGAATTGCAGGTTCTTGTCTCCGAACCGCAAGATGAAGTCCTCCATAGTCTTCCTGTACTTTGACACATCTCCATCATTAATGCAGCCTATGATGGAGGAGTAATTTCTGACACACAGTCCCTCAGCCTCACAAACTGTTGTCTGCTGGTCAGGTAGTCCATAGACCAGGAGATTATTGTGGGGGTATCAAGATTCAAAGCCTTGAGCTTTTTCCCCAGTCGATGAGGCAGATTGGTGTTAAAGGCACTGGAAGACTCAAAGAACCTGATCCAGACTGTGGTGCTGGATTTGTTAGTCTTAAGTTTATGCTAAGTACCACCTGGACCAATAGGATGTTGTACATTTCCCAAAGACACAGCTAATGGAAAGGCTTGTCCCTATTCCATCCCTGGCTAGAAATGTACCTGTTTCTCCTTTCATCTTGGCCACCTATATTTCCCACTGTCTTCTTGAAAAAGGGTCCCGAGTTGCCCCAAAATCTTGCATATTCTAATCTTTCTAGCCAATAAAAGTTGTCATTTTGCTTAACTTCTCACCACATCCAGTGTCTTCCTGGAAGGGGAAGGGCTGCTCTTGCTTCTAAAACGTGTTCTGCTTCCAGAGTCTCACAAACTATACTTTTTTATGTCACAGAGAGGTTGTTGAAGCAGCAGCTGCTCTCAGGCTGAACTTAAAGGAATTGGTGACCTGGCCTGGGCAAGTTGGCAGTTCTTTGAAATCCTGTGCAATTGTAGATGGTCTTACGGAGAGTGCAATGGATTATTTCCAATTGTATGGAGATCTTTTGAAATCCCTTCCCAGGCATCTATAACCCTTTTTCTGAAGCTCATTCGATCTCAGCATGATAATAACACACACATCAAAGACAATGAGCAAGCCAAACTAAATCTCTGAGGTTTAAATCAGACAGGATCAGGCGAGATCTTCTCACCACTGAGGTTCAAATCATTTGCACCTGATCTGGTGCACCTAATTCTAATTTGAGGTATCTGAGGTAGTCATAAATATAGGACGGACTTTGTCCACATGTGAAATTTGCATTTGTGTTTATTTAAATTGTACAAAGGACTACAAAAGGTAAATGTAGCAAATCTAGATATATCCATATGTGATAAAAAAGAAAAACAGTTTTTGGAGTGTATTTAGTTTCTCACATGGTACCATTTGGTGACTAAAGAGATTCTGATTCTGATTCTTTCACAATGTGATACACAATGGACTTGTCACTATCAACTACCAGACAGTGTTCAGAAGTCATTAAGAAGGCTACTGTGGAATTTTTAATTAATATGTAATCTTTACAAATTATTCCAAGTATATACTTATGTGAAGGTGTGATAATGAATTAATTAAAACATAAGGAAAAGGACTGAAGGTAACTAAAGGGTTAGCTAAACAGGACTTAAAGATTTAGCACGTGAGGCTTTTTCCTAATCTTTAGGGAGCCACTAAAGTAGTAACTAAGATTAAAATTAAGTAAATGGGTTATGAACACCCCCTTAAAAAGTGAGGACAAACCAGTGAGAAAGCCCAAACACCCCTATTGTGAAGCGGTGATGAGATCAGTCCCATAAGATAAGAAACCCATAAGACAAAGCAATATTTAAAATAATGGAAGAATCGACATGTATATGAAATTACTGGTGGCTGTAGTTGATCAGTTAAGATGACAGAATACTGCATAGTAAGAGTCACATGAGATGATGTATTAGATAAGGTAATCGTAATGGAAAATTATAAAAGGGAATGAATTGTTTAATTAATGGCTCGCACCATGGACCATATCTATATGCAAATAAATAATTGTTCTGCATTCTTATCTGACTCCATGACTGACTTCTTTAAAAACAGAGGAAAGATTTTTCCACAACATAATTTGGCATACCAGGTAGGGGAAAAAAGAGGCACAAGTCTCAGTATCACTTTAGATTAGGTGTCCCTAATTATGCTGTACTTACCATGTAATTAACTGTATAATTACAGAGTAACTAGGTGTTATTACCTTGTACTTACTGTGTAATACAGTGTAGCACTATAATTAATTACTCAATTGTTATTCTACACGTTATGTTCATACTTACTTTTAAAAACTGTGAAATAACAATTACTATTGAGTAATTAATTATAGTGTATAGTGTAATCAGCTACCTCAGAATAGGGGAATAGGGAATATCATAAAAAAAAAAAATTAAAAAACCAGTAATGGTAAAATCAGGAAGATGTTATTGACACATTGTTATGCGATTGACCAATGGGATACTTAAACCAAACTAAATGCGCTGAGATTAAGAAAAGCATAAGCGAGGGACTGAGAGCTGTGAATAAGAAAGATCAAGAGGACGCATGAAAGAAATGAAAAGTGAAAAATGCTGCTTTAGCTATTATATAAGATGACATGCTGAGAGAAAATGTAACCAGTGATTAGAACATTCTGAAAGAATACTCCGTGTTTGAAATTGCTGTTCTATGCCTAAGAAATGATGTGTGAATGGGACTCCTTTGTCTGAAATGTACTGTGAACAGAATGTTCAAAGTGTTTGCTGAAAATATATTGTGCACACAAACTTTGAAAAATTTGATATAAATTTCCAGAGCTGTGTGTACATTTAGGTTAAAATATAAATCTTGAATACTATACGTGTGATAGTTAGTAAACTGACTTTGTCTATGAAAATGTTTACAAACAAGCAAAACATCTTTCCTTCAAACCCTGATCAAGTCTTAAGGAAACATTTCCTTTTGATAAAGGAGACAATTTCTTTCAAGAATAAAATGTTGCTTGTATGTGTATGTCAATACACCTTTAAATGTCACCTTTCTGCTGTAAAACATGTAAAACCCTAAAAGTACAAAGTCAGAAGTATAGAAAGTATAATAATGATACAAATAATAATAATAACAATAATAGTAATATGAACAGCACACTGCATGTGTGTGAGTAACATGAACACCATTTTCTGATTCACCAGAATCGTTTTCGGTTTCACTGTCTGAAGACAGTCACTATGCCATTACTGCCGTTTCTTACGAGACGTCATTATGAGGCTATGAGCAGATGTGTCTACACCGTTGCCCAGGTAACACTTGGGCCTGATGCTTCCTCAAGACACACCTCTACCGTTGTCCGAGTAACGCTCGGCACTAACACTGTTGGCACATTTACAGCCCGAGTAATCCTCAGGTCTTATGTGAGGAGCGTCTATACAGTTGCACTCAAAACTATCCCATTTAGCACAAATTTTACAGAACGAGTGATGCTCGGGTCTAACATATAGGAGGTTAAATGGGTTAAAGCCAGTTTAAGTGACTTTTGAGTATGTTGTGTAGTACATGAAAGAGATCTCTGTGAACGAAGTATATTTGAAGGAATTTAAGTGAGTTTGGGAATATGTTTGGTGTGAAGATATGGGGTGTTGTTTGCAATGCTGAGGCAATTGGTAAAGGTGTGCAAAAATATATGTTTTAAATTCAAACTTAAATGAATATGATTAGGTTCAATAAAAGGTTTCCAGATTTAGTATAAATGTGAATGCCCATAGAAGAAAGTTATTTTAGTAATTCTGAATTAAATTTAAAGTAAAAAGGAGACATATTCTCTAGCAAGGAGGCTGGTGATGAGCACTGACTTCTAGTCTAGGTAGTGTTCTATATTAAGATATGCTGTACATGAGGGGCTTAACTAACAAAAGAGGTAGGCTGCTTTTTTTCTACAGAATCAACACTCTGGAAAAGATGGAAGAAACATCTCTGAGGATTTTAATGAAAAAAACATGCATCAACAACTAGCCTTAACAGGCAGTTCTAGGTAAAAGAAATCAGTATTATTAAGCAAGCTAAGTTTTCTATATCGGAATATTTTGTTTAAAGTACTGTATGCAACAGTGTGGTGCAGTAACTATCCTGAAGCATTTTAAATACAAACAATTTTAAATTATAAGGCTTTCAGTACATTGTGAGATGTTGACTTATTTTCCCATCATTCCTTTTTCATAACTAATTTGAATATTTTAAATGTGAAACAGAATGATGATGTTTGAATGACTACATACCTGATAGCAGGGATAGTTTTATTTCCTATAAATTCTAAAGAAACATTCCGGACATTTGTTAAATTCTAAATCCAAGGTAGAAATGTAAGTGTTAATTTCATTAGTAGTAAAATAATAGCTTAAAGAAATATAGCTGGAATACGTATAAACAGACTAAGTTTTAAGACAACGTGTTAAAAAGATATTAATCGATGTGTTTCAATATAATTTCTACTGATCTATGTAACTATTGAAATAATTCAATAAGGAAATTAATGTAGGAAATGATAAGATAGATATATTTTATATGAATTATCTTTTAGCCTTAGACATTGTGAAATATACATTTCTTTTGTAAATTATTTAAATTCTAAGACTGCATATACTTGAATAATATTCTGTAATTAGAAACATTGTAGGGAATGCAGAGCTGAACGTTTGTAGTTTATTTTGACCTTATTTCTAAAAAGGTCCAGAGGGTGGAATTCTGTCTTGATTTCTGACTGCAATGCTGACTGAGAGATGTTCCCTGGAGGACACTGGTGGTCTATCGCCACCCATGTAAGGGAAGGGTACAGTGAACGCTAGGACACTAAGTGTATGACATTGAATGTTAGAATGAAACATACTAAATTAGATACAGGATATAGTAATGTACAAACCTTTCAAAATTAGTGAAACAAGGTATAAGTGAAATGAAGTGTGTGGGATAGTGCTAACAGTGTTTTTAGGAACTGGGGTACTCAGGGTCATAATGAGAGAAATAGTTGGTGGCAATACAGGACAAATAAGCAATAATGTGGCTTCTTGGGCCTAAATAATATAGAAGATAGCAAATCAAAGTAATAATTTAGCACCACAACAATGGACTATCTTATGCACACCTAGGATCCCAGCTTGTGGAAAAGGATTTGAACATCAATAAGAAGCTTGGGTAAAACCTTTGAAATTTAAATTTGACCTTGACATGAGCCACTGGCTTGCATTAATGAGAGTAGTGCTGACGTCTTCCAAAGGGAGGGCTGACACCTACTTTCAGCAACATAACTTTTGCTTTATGCAGCAAATGTGATCACCTAATTTAAGACCACAGTTGGATGTAAACAGGGGGCAACTTTGTAGATGAGAGTATAAGGATGTAAGCATAGTTGTTTGTATAAGGCTCTCTGGTTATTGTTGTACACTTTATTGGCACTCTAAACTAGAGATATTTGAAGCTATTCAGGTAAATACTTGTTCTGTCTGTGTCGCCAACAACAATAATATTTTCAATTAATGGCTAATTCCATGGAACGAGAAATTTGTGCATATCTGTGTGCAAATAAAGAATTGTTGTGCATTCTCAGCTGATTCTTTGACTGTTTTTTTCACAGCATTACCAGAATTAAAGCCCCCTGATGTGTAGAGTACAAGTCCAAGGAGGTTATGCTCAAGCTTTTAAACACACTAGTTAAGCCTCATCTGGAATATTGTGTACAGTTTTGGTCTCCGGACAACTAAAAAGACATAGCAGCGTTAGAAAAAGTCCAAAGAAGAGCGACTAGGATGATTCTAGTGCTACAGGAGATGAGTTATGAGGAAAGATTAAAAGAGCTGAACCTTTTCAATTTATGCAAAGACGTTTAAGTGGAGACATGATTGAAGTGTTTAAAATTATGAAAGGCATTAGTCCAGTAGATCGAGACTGTTATTTTAAAACGAGTTAATGAAGGACACGAGGAGGCAGTGAGAAACTTATAAAAGGTATATTTTGCTCACACATTATGAAGTTTTTCTTTACACAGAGAACCACAGGAACATAGAATAAGTTACCAAGTACGGTGACAGACAGTAGCACTTTAGGGACCTTCCAAACTCAACTTTATGTATTTTTGGAAGACTTAAGTGGATAACACTGGTGAGGTTTGTTGTGTTCAATGGCCTGTTCTCGTCTAGATTATTCAAATGTTCTAATGTTCACTAATTGGCTGGAAAAATTCCCCAGGATCAAATTTGTCAGTGCCTTTGTTAAAATACCATTTATCTCTACCATTGTAGTGGTTGCTGTTTTCACCAAGGGGCAGATCAATTGTTGCATTCCAAGGCAATCACCTATTTTAGCCAAAACTTTGAAAATTGTACAATACACATTGAGGGACTGGGTGACCAGCTGGCTAGTGTCTGATAGACTTTGACTTGCTGTCCTTTAGGTGAGATGTAAAACCGAGGTCCTGACTGTCTGTGGTCAATAAAGATCAGTGGTCATCTTTCAAAAAGTGTAGGGTTTATCCCAATGTAATGGCTAATTTGCCCATCACAGCCTCATTCATTCTGGCCTCCTAATCATCCCCTGTCTCTAACTGGATATCTCTCTCACTCTTACCACCTAGCAGCTAATGTGTGGTGAGCGCACTGGCACAGTAATGGCTGCTGTCACAACATCCAGGTGGGTGGTTCCCCTCCATCTAGGTAAAGCTGTACAAAAGTATTCAATCCCCTTGAGAGTTATACTAATTTTCTGCATGACAAAAGATTTGCACACATATTTATCCATTCAGTATTTTAGTGTGAACTCTTTTGTTCCAACAATGCATTTCCAAACTCAAAATAAACCATTTTCTGTAGATATTTTAAATGAAAAAGAAAAACTCCTAAGTTAGTGTTTGCCTAAGTATTTAAACTTCTGTGCTTTGGAAGCTCCAGGTTTACACAAATGACAAATTAATTACAAATGAGGGATTTGAATACTTTTACACGCCATCATAAATGTATTTAATTATTATTATTAATTAAACTTTTACTCAGAACATCAAGCGTCTGAGGTTTACGGTATTTTCAAAAGTTTTTGTTGTTTCTTCTCTTCTTTTTCTGGCTGACTTTAGCCCAATATATTTTATCATTTACATCTCACTTCTCTGGCAAGTTAGACTGGTGACATTAGGAAATGAAACTCTAAAGACATGATGATGGATTGGAGACAATATTAGAATTTCACAGATTCATAACCATTTTATTGTAAATGTCTCCAGCCTGATGTTATAAACAACTAAATAATGCACATTATGAACATACATACTGTCAGTAAAAGTGATAGGCAGCACAATGAAAAGTTACTTTCTATGGGTTTTTTTGTAAATAATTTAATACAAATTTTTGCAGGTTACATGTCCTGTGAACTCTTCTCTCACAATTAGATCAAGAAATGCAGAATGAGTTATCTTGCTAACTGTTGATTAATGGCTTTGATAGCCTAACTTAGTTTAACCACATCATTGTCAGAGGCTGCCAAATATAATATAGTAATCTGTAGAAAAGTGCTTACAGGGGAAGATAAATTAATAAAGCTATTGATCCAATCAGTGATGATTTTATTAAAGCTTAGCTGATGCACAGCATTTATTTAGGTACTTAAAACTGACTATTAATCATCATTATTACTGTTGTGTGGAAATGTGGGTGGCATATTAAATGGCAGGGGAAACCTTTTTTTTTGCTCACATCAGAACTTTCTTAAAAACACTTGCTGATTTGTTTATTCCAAGATAAAAGGTAAATATGAACTATATATAGCAATATGTATTCATGTATTGCACGTGTATATACAAGGTTCACATATATACAATATATGCAATGTATTTAATATATATATATATATATATATATATATATATATATATATATATATATATATATATATATATACTGTATATATTGTCACAAAACTCACAATGAGACATAGCAAGGTTTGGGGCAGCCACACATATAATTTGGTATTCTGGCTGCAAATCGTCTTTTAAATGATAGCACCGCTGTGCACAAAACCGAGTCCAATACAGAACTGAGGGAATAGGGAAAAGGTGGAAGCCTTTAAAGGGGAAGACAGGAAGTGAAGTCAAAGGGGTTGGGCTCATGTAGGTATTCTGTATTGGTGCAAGCCGGACGTGACATCACAGGGGCGGAGCCGGCAAGGTCTCCTTCCATTGGCTCGGTCCCGGAAGTGACGTCAAGAGAACCAGGTGGAATCTCCCATGAATGGTCTGCAGGCAAGGGAGAAAAAGAGTCAGTGCACTCTGCCACATCCCGGTATGTCTCGGAACTGTCCTTACTCAGGCCCTTTAGCAGCCTTCCATGCGCACGTGTGTGACAATATATATATATAGAGAGAGAGTATATAAATATATATATATATATATAGAGTATAGACAGAGATATATATATATATATATATATATATATATATATATATATATATATATATATATATATATATATATATATATATATATATAAAATGTCACACATTTGCCACCTCAAGAACTTGAGGTGCAAGGTTTTTAATACCGTGTCGGAGTAAAAGGATGCGCTGTCGCTAACAGGCGTGTCTATTTTCTTTTCCTGAGCATCGAGACGACACTCCCTGAGAGCATCTGACCACACCCCTTCCAGCAAGAACACTTTTAAATGGAGACACCCTCGAATGTCAGCGTCTAATTTGGATCCGATTGCTAGAGAAGACGGAGCTCCCTGATTCTCATTCTCTTACAAGTCAAGTCAAGTTGGGGAGCATGCACTGGTATAGTGTGTTGCCGCACACACTACATGACGAAACAACTCAGGATCCTGGTTTGCAACCCCCCAGGCAGACATGCGGTCCAGTCCCACCCTCCGGAAATGACCCTCTATCTGCTGCAGCCAGTTGTTACATGGGCGACCCCTTGCCCTGGTCCAACCACTCGGGTCCCCAACAATGAGGATCTTACGAGCTGGATCACCCTCTGGGAAACGTGCCACATGGCCGTAGTGCCGTAACTGACGCTCCCTCACAATGCAGGTAAATGTGCCTCATTTAGGACTCTGTGAGCAACCACTCATTCGACACAAAGTCAAACCAACGCATACCCAAGGATTTTCTGGAGAGACACAGTACCAAAGGAGTCCAGTCTTTGTCTCAGGTTACTGAATAGCGTCTATGTCTCGCAACCATATAGCAAGACAGGAAGCAACAGGACTCTAAAAGCTTGGACCTTCGTCCATTTACATAGATATTGTGAGCGCCAAACAGCCCTTTCCAGCAACCTCATGACCCCCCATGCTCTCCCAGTCTGTCTACTGACTTCATTGGAAGAGTCACCAGAGACATAAATGTCACTGCCAAGGTAAGTAAACCTCTCAACAAGGTCGACACTCTCTCTGCAGACAGACCCACTGCTGACGGCCGTGCCCAAGAGGTCATTAAAGGCCTGGATCTTGGTTTTTATCCAGGACACTCGCAAGCCCAGACACTCAGACTCCTCGCTCAGTCTTTCGATCTGTGAACCTTTCTTCACCAACAGATGCCCCACAGCCACTGGACCCCACGACCTTGCCCAATACCCAGTCCATATAAGCATTGAACAGAGTAGGAGCAAGAACACTCCACTGACGGACTCCAGAATCAACTGGGAAAAACACAGAAGTTCAGCCTCCACTCTGCACAGCACTCACAGTACCAGTGTACAGGCCGGCCATGATATCCAGCAACCTCGAGGGGATCCTGCGAACCTTCAGGATGTCCCACAGGGCAGCTCGATCAATTGAGTCGAATGCTTTGCGAAAATCCACAAATACAGCAAAGAAACTCTGACGATATTTGCGTTTGCATTCCATGACAACCCTCAATGCCAGGATGCGGTCAATGGTAGACTTCTTAGGTGTAAAACCAGACAGCTCTAGTCGCTGGTAGGTGAGCAAGTGATCAAGGATCCTATTGATGACAACCCTAGCAAGGACCTAACGCAGCACTGAGAGCAGTGTTATCCCTCTGTAGTTGCTGCAATCCAGGCGATCACCCTTCCCTTTTTCAGATAGTGACGACTAGCCCTGTTTTCCAGTCAGTTGGGATGATGCCAGTCTCCCAAACGGAAGATTGCTTGCAATGCCAGGAGGACAGCCTTACCATCAGCCTGGAGAAGTTCACCCCAGATACTACAGATCCCTGCAGCCATTCTTTCCTTCAGCTAGTTCACCACCTATGCAATCTCAGCGAGATTGGGTGGTTCACAGCTAATTGGAGGATCAGCCTCAAGGACCGTGGACCCAGAGATATCCAACGTCCTAGCCGGAGGATCAGCTTTGAACAACTGTTCAAAGTAGCCAACCCAGCAGGTAACAACTGCAGTGTCATCTGTAAGGAATGTTGCATCAGCTGCCCTGACTGCGACACTCCGAGGAACAGATTTAGGTGTGAATTATGCTTTGATTCCTCTGTAAGCAGGATGTGGGTCGCTAGACCACAGATGGTGTGTCACTTGCTCACAGATTCCTCGAACAAACGCTTCTTTATCTGTCCTCAGAGCCCTCGCAGCCATCCTTCTCAGTTCCTGGTACAGACCAGAGTTGCCATTGAGCCGTGTGCTGCGACTCCTCTCGATGATATCCTGGGTGCCCTGCGAGATGAAACACCTCCTTCTGGGAACACCGGTAACACCAACACAACCCTCAGCAACCTTCAGGGTCTTGTCACGGAAGGACTCCCACATCACATTAGGATTGGCAGTCGTACCCAAATCTCCAAGTTTCTCACACAAACTGCGTGCAAACTCATTAGAAACAGCCTGGTCTTGGAGTCTGGTCAAGTCCAGGCTCATTTTCCTCACTTACAAGGGCAATATTGAATTCATCAGTAATTGAGGCAATCTGTGTTTATTACTGCTTCATCAAGCGCCTGTTTACTTTGCTTACCAAACATTTAAAGGGGGTGACCACCTGACTGCCACTCCAAAACTTTATACAAGTGTTCTGTCCACCCGTCCACAATAGTGACCTGTAGAGGGCACCACAGAGCCTGAAACCTCAGACACACCCTTCACAAACACAATCCCTGTCATCAAACAAGAAATTATTATAACAAGATACCTCAGCAAAGGCTTCTCTGCAAAGTTTCTAGAAGCACAACCCAGACTCCTTTTATATAAGAATACTTCCTGTGCCAAGATGCTGCACATAAATATGTGGGGTCTAATTGTGTGAGGAATGTTTCAACTGGTTTCATGAACATGAAAATGAGATCTGAATTCAGCAGATTACGTTTCACACATGGAACAGGAGATTCACAGCATGAATGAGCAGCTGACAAACCTGCAGAAATTGCGTTATGCAGTCATGTCAACATGGGCCAGAATCTCACAGGAATGTTTCCAAAACCTTTCCATGAAGAATTGAAGAAGTTTAAAGGGGAAAAGTAGACCTGATTGATTAGCATAGTAGTCCAAAGGATTTGCTTAGTGAGTGTAAATATTTTTACTTACTAGGGGGCTCTGTCCCCTGCTCACTTCGCTCGCCAACTCCCAGGCAGGCTCTATGCACCAGCCACTTCACATCTCTGCCACGTATGTGGATTTCACTTTCACCAAACAACAAATCTTTTAATTCTCATGGATATGATAAGAAACACTACCTTTTCCTGATGGCAACATGAATTAGACGATACATAAGTCTCTGACTTAGAAGTATGTAGATATTGTTTGGCTTTAAACTTTGTCACCTATGTCCATATATTCTTCTTTTCGCTGTTCGGTTATTTCACAGTGTAATAATTTCGATTTGTTAGCGCTAATGCAATTTTTACTATCAGTTTTTTGAGACTTTCGAATTTTAGTACTTTCATTATCTCTAACCTGCTCTGCCTGTGTATCACGCTAACATTTTTGAACCTCTTTACAACATTCTACTTTGTCTTCTACTCTTTGTCCTTTATTTCCAACCCCACTTGGAGCTGAGTGTGCAGGAACTGTCTGACAATAG
This sequence comes from Polypterus senegalus, assembly GCF_016835505.1. Taxonomy (NCBI): domain Eukaryota; kingdom Metazoa; phylum Chordata; class Cladistia; order Polypteriformes; family Polypteridae; genus Polypterus; species Polypterus senegalus. Next base: position 16,039,848 of record NC_053158.1, read on the forward strand.
CATTCACACGAATAAGAAGAGATCGGACCGTGGGCGTAGTTGTAAATGTTTGAGAGGAGGGCGGGTCAAAATCTCTTGGCAAAAAGTCTTGTCTTGCGGGACTTGAAATTATCTCTGAGAAATTCTCGTCCCAGGAATTCCTTTTATAATATATAGAGAGAGAGATATGTATACTTGTATGTAACATGACTACTTACACTGTAGTGGCAAATGTTTGTGAACACCTGATAATCACACCTCTGTGAGCTTGTTGGACATCTCATTCCAAATCCATGGGCATTGATATAGAGTCGCCCACCCCTTTGTGACAATAACAGTTGCCACTCTTCTGAGAAGGGTTTGCACAACATTTTGGAGTGTGTCCCATTCCAAAATCACAGGCATTAAGATGCAGCAATCCCCAATGACTTTGACAGCCTCCAATCTTCTTGGAGTGTCAGGGTGTCAGAGGTCAGGGTTCTTAATTTTCTTCTTTAATTTCCTCCATGTCTTTATGGGCCTGGATTTGTGCAAAAAGACACAGTCATGCTGGAACAGAAAAGGACCTTCCTTAAATTTTTCTCACAAAGTGTCTAAAATATCTTTATGCTGTAGCATTAACAGTGTCCTTCACTGGAATCAAGGGGCCTGGCTCAAAACCTGAAAAACAGCCCAAGGTTGTTGTATCTCCTCAACCACCAAACTTTACAGTGGGCACTGCAGTGTAGAAGGTAGCATTCTTCTGACATTTGCCAAACCCATGTTTGTCCATCAGAATTGCCAGATAGGGAAGCGTGATCCATTGGTCCTGAGAACACGTGTTCAGTGTTATAGAAACTGATGGCGGTGTGTTTGACACCACTAGGGCTGATACTTGACATTGGGTATGGTGAACTTAGCCTTGTGGGCAGCTGCTTGGTCATGGAAACCCATTTCATGAAGCTACTGAGGCACAGTTCTTGTGCTAATGTTGTTTTCAGAGGTAGTTTGGAGCTCTTTTGTGAGGGATGCCACAGAGGGTAGATGGTTTTTTCACAGTAGGTGCTTCAGCACACTGAGGCCCTGCTCTTTAAGTATGCCTGGTGTACAGCTTCTTAGCGGAGCTCTTGTTGCTCCTAAGCACTTCCACTTCATAATAATGGTACTTAGAGTTGACCATGGCAAATCTAGCAGAGCAGGAATCTCACATATTGGATTGAGGTAAAGGTTAGGGTTCCAATGGATGGCAGTGCCACATTTAATAATAATAATAATAATACATTGTATTTATATAGAGTCACTGAACTCTTCAGTGTGACCCAGTCTACAGCCAATGCTTGTCAATGGAGATTGCATGGCTTTGTGCTGATTTTATGCACCTGTTAACAATGGTGGCAGCTGAAACACCTGAGGGGTGTCCACATACATTTGGCCATACAGTGTACACAGACACTACCATACAGACATTCTTTTGAGTAATCTTACTTTTAAAAAACAGTATTTTATGTGCCATGTGCCACATGTTATAACACAGCACATTTTTCATAAGAAAAACTTGGTTTCCATTCCCTTTCTGTTTCCATGGAGCTTATTGCACAGACAGACACTACAAGTTAAACAGAATTTATTTAACTCGGTATGCAGATTTATTCTTCTCTCTGAATGCTTCATCAATCATCATGACAAGCTCTGCAGATGAAGTATTTTGTGTGTTTGTGCTACTCTCTTTTTTCATCTAATTTCGTAAATATGTTCCTGGTCGTCAAAATGAATTTCAAATGACTACAATTATTTTTCATACGTGACAATTTTAAGTCCTATTACCATAGTTAACCAATATTTATTTAGGCATTTATTTAGTCAGGTTTTTCTAAAATAGTGAACTGTAACAAAGAAAGTGGCTCCTGACTGAAACTTTCAGATTTTGTCCCTGCTGAACAAGCTTTAATCTTCTATCTTCAGACCTTATCAATGAGACACCATAAGACTGGAAATAATTGTGCTTGATTTTTTGGTTATTCTTACAGTAGTAAAACATTCCAGACATAATAACTTTGGACCTTTCCACGTTTCTTTTTATAATGCCACACTTCTCTAAATACAGTAAATCCTTGCTATTTGCAGATTGTCTTTCCACAGGTTCGCTTATCATCTATTATAAAAGTGGAACCCATTTCATGATACCCACACTTTAGTTACAACCGTGCACAGAAAAAAAAAAAGATCAGAGTAACCTGAACATTTTCATAATTCAAATATATATATATATAATATATATATATTGTGGAAAGCATACCCCCAAACACAGACAGACCGACACCAGAATGTCCAAAACACACTTCTTTATTTATATTTTTCGCACCACAATGCCTTCAAACCAACTCTCTTCACTGTCATCTTCTTCTTTCTCTTTCTCTCTTTTGACCTCCTCTCTCCTCCTCACAAGCTTCGTCTCCTTCCTCCCAACTCTGGCTCGTCTACTGGAAGGACGTGGCCCCTTTTATTATGACCCGGATGAGCCCCAGGTGCTCCCCCTGACGTCACTTCCTGGTGTGGCGGAAGTGTCAGGAAAGCACCTGGAAGCACTCTGGGTCTTCTTGGAATTACTTCCGGCAGCACTTCCTGGTGTGGCGGAAGTGCTGCCATCCAGGATTCCCTAATTGTCCGGGCGCCCCCTGACGGTGGCCACGTCCTCTCATGAGTGTCCCAGCTCCTTCCTTGTGGCTCCCAAATAGACCCGGGCAGCTGCCCTCTCGTGGCCAAGGAGAAGTATTGTCCAACTCAGGGACTGTCCAGGCATCCTGGCCGGGCAAGTTCCCCACTCATCTGTGACTATATATATATATATATATATATATATACAGATATACAGTGGTGTGAAAACTATTTGCCCCTTCCTGATTTCTTATTCTTTTGCATGTTTGTCACACACAATGTTTCTGATCATCAAACACATTTAACCATTAGTCAAATATAACACAAGTAAACACAAAATGAAGTTTTTAAATGATGGTTTTATTATTTAGGGAGAAAAAATCCAAACCTACATGGCCCTGTGTGAAAAAGTAATTGCCCCCTGAACCTAATAACTGGTTGGGCCACCCTTAGCAGCAATACCTGCAATCAAGCGTTTGCGATAACTTGCAATGAGTCTTTTACAGCTCTGGAGGAATTTTGGCCCACTCATCTTTGCAGAATTGTTGTAATTGAGCTTTATTTGAGGGTTTTCTAGCATTAACCGCCTTTTTAAGGTCATGCCATAGCATCTCAATTGGATTCAGGTCAGGACTTTGACTAGGCCACTCCAAAGTCTTCATTTTGTTTTTCTTCAGCCATTCAGAGGTGGATTTGCTGGTGTGTTTTGGGTCATTGTCCTGTTGCAGCACCCAAGATCACTTCAACTTGAGTTGACGAACAGATGGCGGACATTCTCCTTCAGGATTTTTGGTAGACAGTAGAATTCATGGTTCCATCTATCACAGCAAGCCTTCCAGGTCCTGAAGCAGCAAAACAACCCCAGACCATCACACTACCACCACCATATTTTACTGTTGGTATGATGTTCTTTTCTGAAATGCTGTGTTCCTTTTACGCCAGATGTAACGGGACATTTGCCTTCCATAAAGTTCAACTTTTGTCTCATCAGTCCACAAGGTATTTTCCCAAAAGTCTTGGCAATCATTGAGATGTTTCTTAGCAAAATTGAGACGAGCCCTAATGTTCTTTTTGCTTAACAGTGGTTTGCGTCTTGGAAATCTGCCATGCAGGCCGTTTTTGCCGTCTCTTTCTTATGGTGGAGTCGTGAACACTGACCTTAATTGAGGCAAGTGAGGCCTGCAGTTCTTTAGACGTTGTCCTGGGGTCTTTGTGACCTCTCAGATGAGTCGTCTCTGCGCTCTTGGGGTAATTTTGGTCGGCCGGCCACTCCTGGGAAGGTTCACCACTGTTCCATGTTTTTGCCATTTGTGGATAATGGCTCTCATTGTGGTTTGCTGGAGTCCCAAAGCTTTAGAAATGGCTTTATAACCTTTACCAGACTGATAGATCTCAATTACTTCTGTTCTCATTTGTTCCTGAATTTCTTTGGATCTTGGCATGATGTCTAGCTTTTGAAGTGCTTTTGGTCTACTTCTCAGTGTCAGGCAGCTCCTATTGAAGTGATTTCTTGATTGAAACAGGTGTGGCAGTAATCAGGCCTGGGGGTGGCTATGGAAATTGAACTCAGGTGTGATACACCACAGGTAGGTTATTTTTGAACAAGGGGGCAATTACTTTTTCACACAGGGCCATGTAGGTTTGGATTTTTTTTCTCCCTAAATAATAAAAACCATCATTTAAAAACTGCATTTTGTGTTTACTTGTGTTATATTTGACTAATGGTTAAATGTGTTTGATGATCAGAAACATTTTGTGTGACAAACATACAAACATGCAAAAGAATAAGAAATCAGGAAGGGGGCAAATAGTTTTTCACACCACTGTATATGTATATATATATATATATATATATATATATATATATATATGTGAACTTGACCCCGGACACAGGCAGACCGACATTGTTATTTCACCACACACTTATTTATTTACACTATTTTACAAGCAGTCCTGTGCTCAACTCCCCAGTGCCTCTTGCACCGTTCTACCAATTCCAGGCCTTACAATGCCTCTTTCAGTCCTCAGGCCTTACAATGCCTCTTTCTCTCTTCTCTGGCGCCTCCAGTTCTCCCGCTAGCTCCGTCCTCTTCCACCCGACTTCCGCTCCAGACTGAAGGGAGGCGCTTTATATAGTGCTCCCGGATGAGCACCAGGTGTTTCCGGCATCCACTCTTTGGCCACGCCCCAGCGTGGCGGAAGTGCCGGCTGTCCTCCCGGCAGCTCTCCGTCGCCACAATAAGTCTTCCCCCCAGCACTTCCTGGTGTGGCGGAAGTGCTGGCCTCCAGGGTTCCTCAGGCTCCAGGGCGCCGCCTGGCGGTGGCCACGGGCCCCTACAGGATTGGGCTTCCAAGCCCTCTACCCGTGGCCCCCTATCCAACCAGGGCGATCGCCCCCTTGCGATCTGGAGGAGGCACAAGCCCTCCTCTGGTCTTCCTGGCGTCCCGGCCGGGCTCCATCCCGGCCCGAACCACACGGATAAACCGCATCGGGCGCCGCCTGGCGGTGACCTCGGGTCCCTACAGGGTTGGGCTTCTAAGCCCTGTACCGAGGCCCCCACATAACCAGGACGGACGCCCTCGCGGTCTGGAGGAGGCACAAGCCCTCCTCTGGTCCTCCTGCCCCGGCCGGGACCACATATATATATATATATATATATATAAAATTTAAAGACAAAACATTCAAAATGCAATATATATATATATATATGTATATCTAATAATAATATTTAAGGACAAAAAAAAAACTCATGGCGAAAACATTACAATTAGGACCATTTATTAACTTTTTAAAGTAGTATTAAATGGTGAGAACCAATTTTACATATTAATTTTAAACAGGGCTACAGAAAAATGTCATTTTCTATACACGAGCAGCTGGCCATCAAAATGTCATTGACATTTTATGACTGTTATTGAGCTTCTAATGGAAGAGAATGAATCAGGGACAAATATTAGCAGGAGTTTAAAATATTTTCATGTAGTCAATGCTGTTGATTAATGCAGTTAGTTAGTTAGTTGTTGGGCTTTATTAATTCTGGGTTTTGAAGGACGTTGAGAGGAACTCATTGACATACCTTCCCTAGTCTGGTCAACTACAGCAGTTACTCTGGCGTTCCTCCAATGTGTTGATAAACTTGTAAAGATTGAAGGTTAACAACTATTATTATTATTATTATTATTATTATTATTATTATTACCACCATTCTCTCAGTTCACTAAGATTAGCTGGTGTGTTCACCAGAGGTTAACCAGACCTCTCAGGCTTTGAACTCAGCTTACTGTTCAGCTGAAGACTCGTCTAAGAATGTGGACTGTGTTGAGGTGAGGAGTGAGATCTACTGGATCTCTTTTGCACTGACACAACATGGGAGTTTGTCCAGTTGCTCTTGTAACCCAGTCTTGATGGTTCCCAGTGTGCCTACAACTATGGAAGCCACTCCACATGTTTCTGACTTCGGTTTCAAGGTCTTTATACTTGAAAATCTTCTCAGCCTTCTTACACAGGACATTGTTTTCATCCAGAATCATCACATCGATGAATGCGCATGACTTGCTCTTCTTCTTCATGGAATATCACCTGTTGGCAATAATGGTACGGTCTGTGGGAACCACACCACTATTATTACTATTATAATCAATTCTGTGTTTTAAAATGATGAAGTTATTTGGCCTTTTTTAAAAGAAGCTAGCAAAATCGGTCTACATTTGTTACGTTAAAGTCCTTACATAGACGGCAAAATTTGTAATGAAACACTGCCCTAAGGAGTTATAAAATGTTTTCTGTAATCAGACTGTTGTTGTTGACAGGATGCCCATATACTTAACAGAAGTTAACTGGTATACATTGGATTCAGAAAGTATTCAGATCCCTTCACTTTTTTCACATTTTGTTATGTTGCAGCCTTGTGCTAAAATTGTTAAAATTCATTTTTGCCTCACAACAAGCAATACTCAATACACCACAATGACAAAGTAAAAAACAAAATTTTAGGACCTTTTCCAAATTTATTAAAAATAATATATAGATATATAAAATCCGATGTCTGCCTGTCTGTATGTCTGTCCGCTTTTCACAAGAGAGCTACGTAACGGATTTAGATCTGGTTTTTTTCTATAATTTGCTTGAACATTCCAGTTGATTTTGCGACTTCTCTCATCGTGCTAAGTATCATAGTTTGGTTGCGGCACCGATTTATTCGCACAAATCCAAGTGGTAGGCTGCGGGCTGAGGGGAGGAGGAGGTGGGACCTCAGGAGTAGGGAGCCAGGCGGGCCCATCCTCACTCGTGCGCCAACCTCCTTTCGAGTTGCTCTACCTCTCGCCATGTGTTGGCGTGTACCTTGCCAATGTTTAACATTGGAGCATACCTACCTTCTGCTTGGCCAGAGATACCTTGCCAACTTTTTACATTTTTGGCAAAGAGATCACAGCTACATTACAATACAATAGAATTTATTGTGTTGTATGTGTGTGTGTGTGAGAATGTCATTTTCTTTTCATCTATTTTAAAGTGTTTCTGCATGTCTCATGGAATACTTTTATGAAGTGTCTTCATTACCAAACTGAAATTGTAATCATTTAGAGATTGCCCCAAAATGTTTCTTGAAATTCTCTTAAATTTCGTCAGTGTGATTAGAAAAAAATGTACAGTATTTGCTCATTTAAAATAACATTTGTTCTAAACTATTAGCTACGGTCATCCATTTTTTTTTACTCCATCCCTCTTCACAGAGTCGTGGGGGATTTTCGGGTTCATCATGACACCATTGAGCACAAGGCAGGAGACAGCAGTAGCTTGAGGGCCAGTCTAAGACACATTTCTGCAATATGGATTTGTGTGCGAATGTACCCCATTATGGACTGGCACCGTACAGAAAGTTGGTTCCTGCATTCTGCCCGATGCTGCTAGTCTACGGCCACTAGCAGCCCAGACTTAAATGTTTTGAAAGTAGGATGGATTGATGAGAAAGATAAATAACAAGCAAGTTTTTGAGAAAAATAATGACCATCGTTTTAAAACAATATAGCCAACTTGTCCTAAAGTTCATCCATGTTTATTGCTTCTTAAAACTCAATTCATGCTGGACTTCAAACTCTTATAACATATGCAAACTCAAATTGCTTTTTACGCAACCCTATCTTAATGTCATAATCATCCTAAAACCAAATGATGGAAGTGTTCACTAATTAGATTTGAGACCCCCAATGTATATCACGTAGAGCAGGCACTTTATTGGCTCTGCGGGGAACTTACAACATTCACTCTCTAGCCCTGCTGTGCAAGGTGGTTTATTCTAAAGGAGACATTAAACGAAGGTCATGTCTGCTGTCTGTGAACTTAAATATCCTGTGGCAATATTTGAAGAAGAGCTGAGTTATTAACCTCAGTGCCCCATCTAATATTCATCATTCCTGCACAGCAATAAAAATCTGAAAGTAAAATATGAAGGTTGCATGTAAATGTGGCTAATGGAACAATAATTGTGAAATCTACATTGAGCTCCCAGCATTGTTTAGTGGTCTTACTGTCTTGCTGCTTACTGGAACTGCCATACCTGGTAAAGGTTAGCGAAGGATAAAACACCAGTTTTAGTTTATGTTATATTTATTCGTCATTCCACAATAAAGTGTATATAATTAGGGTTAGGGTTTGATAGGGTTGGTTACTTGCATGGATCGTGGACTATCTTACAGACAGACCTCAGTATGTGCGTCTCGGGAACTGCAGGTCTGACATTGTGGTCAACAGCACAGGAGCGCCGCAGGGGACTGTACTTTCTCTGGTCCTGTTCAGCCTATATACATCAGACTTCCAATACGACTCAGAGTCCTGCCACGTGCAAAAGTTCACTGACAACACTGCTATCGTGGGCTGCATCAGGAGTGGGCAGGAGGAGGAGTACAGGAAGCTAATCAAAGACTTTGATAAATGGTGTGACTCAAACCACTTATACCTGAACACCAGCAAAACCAAGGAGCTGGTGGTGGATTTTAGGAGGACCAGGCCCCTCATGGACCATGGATCATCAGAGGAGACAGGGTACAGACCTATAAATACCTGGGAGAGCAGCTGGATGATAAACTGGACTGGACTGCCAATACTGATGCTCTGTGCAAGAGAGGACAGAGCCGACTATACTTCCTTAGAAGCCTGGCGTCCTTCAACATCTGCAATAAAATTCTGCAGATGGTCTATCAGACGGTGGTGGCAAGCGCCCTCTTCTACGCGGTGGTGTGCTGGGGAGGCAGCATGAAGAAGAGGGACGCCTTATGCCTGGACAAACTGGTGAGGAAGGCAGGCTCTATTGTAGGCATGGAGCTGGACAGTTTGACATTTGTGGCACAGCAACGGGCACCGAGCAGACTCCTGTCAATAATGGAGAATCCACTGCATCCACTGAACAGGATCATCTCCAGACAGAGGAGCAGCTTCAGTGACAAACTGAGGAAATGGTTCCTCCCTCACACTATGCGACTCTTCAATTCCACCTGGGGGGTAAACGTTAACATTGTACAAATGTTATTGTCTGTCTGTTATAGCTTCATTTTTATCACTCTTTAATTTAATATTGTTCTTTATCTGTATGCTGCTCCTGGAGTATGTGAATTTCCCCTTAGGATTAATAAAGTATCTATCTATCTATCTATCTATCTATCTATCTATCTATCTATCTATCTATCTATCTATCTATCTATCTATCTAATCAGACCTTAGCGTGGACTATTTACACAGAATATACACTAATCAGGCATGACATTAAAACTACCTGCCTAATATTTTGTAAGTTTCCCCTAATGCTGCCAAAACAGCTCCGACACACTGAGGCATGGACGTCACAAGACCTCTGAAAGTGTGCTGTGGTATCTGGCAGCAAGACTTTAGCGGCAGATCCTTTAAGTCCTGTAAGTTGAGAGGTGGTACCTTCGTGGATCACACTTATTTTTCCAGTACATCCAACAGATGTTCAATCGGATGGAGATGTGAAGAATTTGAAGTCCAAGTCAACTCCTTGAATTCTTTGTCATGTTCCTTAAACCATTTGTGAAGAATTTTTGCAGTGTGGCGAGGAGCATTATCCTGCTGAAAGAGGCCATTACCATCAGAGAATACCACCTCTATGAACAGGTTTACATAGTCTGCAACAATCTTTAGGTAGGTGGTATGTGTTGAAGTAACATCCACATGTATGGCAACACCCAAATTTTACCAGCAGCACACTAACTCCGCCAGCTTGCCTTCTTCCCAAAGTGCATTTTGCTTCCAGGACCTCTTCCCAGTGCCCAGCCATCCAGGAGTTTTGTGTTTTCACGACCCACAGTCACTGCAGATCATCATCCTGGGGTGGATTGGGAGTTTCATAGTCATTCCTCCCCATTGGAGAATCAAGACTGTATTACATCCCAGAGAGGGGGTGATTCCTTGGAGAATCACCGCTGATTATCATCTGGCAAGGGGTGGGGTTCCCCTTTGGAAAATCACAAATTCAGGTTGTAGCAGAGCAATGACATTTGCTTCAGCTGTCCGCTGTGCCCCATCACAAGGCTTTCTGCTAACAATTTATGATACTTAACCATGCAGTACTATTGTGATTCATCTAAAATGGGCCACAGCTCATCGTTTAAAAATCTATGGTCCACATGTTCTAAAAGAAAACATGATTCATCAGACCAGGCCACCTTATTCCATTGTTCCATAGTCCAGTTCTGACACTCATAAGTCCATTGTAGGCGCTTTCCATGGTGGACAGGGGTCATCTTGGGCACTCTGACCAGTCTGCAGCTATATGGACCCATATGCAGCACTCTGCAATACATTCTCTCTTCTGACACTTTCGTCTCATGACCAGCATTAACTTTTTCAACAATATGTGCTACAGTAGCTCTACTGTGGGATTGATGAAGGTGGCCCATCCTTCACTCAATGAATCTTGGGCACCCATCACCAGCTGACCTTGCTTGGACCACTTTTGGCAGGTGCTGTCCACTATATTCTAGGAACACCCCAAAAGACATACCGTTTTGGAGATAAGCTGGCTCAGTCGTCTAGCCATTACAATTTAGCCCTTGTCAAAGTTGCTCAGATACCTATGCTTGCCCATTCTTGCCAAGAACTGACTGTTCATTTCTGTCTAATATATCCTACCCCTTGATAGATGCCACTGTAACGAAATAATCAATGTTATAGACTTTATGTTGTGGCACATCAATGTACTTTATACTTCCTTTCATCTGTGTTTTAACCTCTTTAGGATTAGACCCGAGCATCACTCAGGCTGTGAAAACACTGCTAAAAGCATTAGTCGCAACTGTCACTCAGGCAATGGTATGGACACATCGTGGGTAAAACCCAAGGTTTACTCAGGCTGTAAAAATGGCAACAGTGGTAGTACAGAGCGTTACTCTGACTACGGTATAGGTGTATCTTGTGTAAGCATCAGGCCTGAGCGTTACCTGGACAACGTGTAGATACATCTTCTCCTAGCCTCATAATGGCGCCTCGTAAGAAACATCTCACATCAACAGTAATGATGAGGTGAATCTGTCTTCAGGCAGTGAAATTGGAAAGAAAGTGAAAGTGATTCTGGGAATCTAAAAGTGACACTTGCGTCACTTGCACATGTGCTGTGTGCTGTTCATATTATTGTTATTATTTGTATCATTATTATACTCTCTACACTTCTGACTTTGAACTTTTAGTGTTTTGCACGTTTTCATTTTTCAAGTCAAATAATGCATCACTTTTTATATGTTTATTTGAGAAAAACGGCAAGGAGGTTGAGGAAGCTAGCCTAATGTCCCATTTACAGTGCTAGTACAGGGTGTGGAACTATGAAAGACAAATAGGATTACTAAATTTATCAAATTTCATGTTTTGTGATTTTACGCTTTGTCTTCAGGACTGCAACCAGGATATGTTGGTTCAAACAAGGCTTTGTATTACATAGTTGAGACAGGATCTCTACAAAGTTTTTATTTACACAAAGAATGATAGACACTTGGAATAAGCTACCAAGTAGTGTGGTAGACAGTAGGACTTTAGGGACTTTCAAAACTCGACTTGATATTTTTTTGCAAGAAATAAGTGGATGGGACTGGTGAGCTTTGTTGGGCTGAATGGTCTGTTCTCAATTACTTCTCTAATTAACAAATCCACCAATAATTGTGGAGTGAGTAGGAAATAATATGTGCATCCTAAATTTTTATTGTTTCGCAGTGCCAATTTGTAAGCATGTATGATGATTAGCGGGTTATGGATATAGATATGGGTGAGCTTTAGAACCTTTAAAAATGATAATCAAAGCATAGAAGATAATCAAGTCATTGATAAGAGTTTGAATCCGTCAATGTTAATAAAACCTCCTATTTTATTAAGTAATTAGACATGGCAGATCAAGACAGGTAACAGAATAATTCAAAAATATTTGCTATGTCTTGCCCTACATGTACCTCCAGCGTCTTTCCTCTGTATTTCTGTGTGTGAACCTCTCTTCACCGCCTCTCCGTCTCTTGAGCACAAGTCTTTTTCTAGGTTCCTTTCTCACCGACTGCTTTTATAATTCCCATCTCAGTGTGCCTCATACTCCTTTACTCCCCCTCGTGCATTTCGCACTTCCTCTTTCTTTGCATCATCAAAGCCAAACTGACCAATCTGATTGCTCAGTGGGACTGGACACACAGACCTTAGTGTTTTATTATATAGTAGATTAAATAGTGCGACTCATTTTTCCTCCACAAAATATGAAGTTATTTTTGATTTTTGATCCTTCAATAGGGATTTCGCCTTCAATTGGCCTTCATCAGAGGGAAAAAAAAATGACAAATTTCTATTAAAATAGGGAATATTTAGACAAAAAACATTTCAATTGAAGCATACATTTTAATATTTGGAATATTTATTGCAACTGTTCTTGTTTATGAGGTACTACATTATATTTCCTCTGAACACCACATATTAGGGCAGCTTACAATAATTTAGAGTTTTTAAATTGCTATTCTAGTTTTGTTGCTTTAAGCTCCGATACTAAATATTAAATGAGGTCCTCCCGGGTGGAATCCAATGAGCTGCAAAACCCGTGGATTTGTGCTAAGTTTAAGTTTTATGCCTTAAAATGTCTTTTTCTGCAGGAACCTTAAAGAAGAACATAGGAAAAACAGTCTGATGTTTGTCACACGCATGCACATAGGGGACAGCTGAAAGTGTCTAGAGACTGTAATTCTGCCGCAGCTCCATGGGTCGGCACTGTGTCCTAATGCCTTTCTCTCCTTCTTCCTCTGCAGACCAAATGACTCACACCATTAACCCCTCTGAAGTCAGTTCTGGTGTCCAACCACCTGGATACCCCCCCTTCTTGCCCTCAGTTTTATTCCCATAGCTGAAGAACAGTTACCAAATCCTGTTGCTCCATCACCCTAGCAACAAATCCTGCTGACTATGCCAATGTAAGTGAAATGGATGACAATAATTGAAAGTTGGAGTACCAGCCTGGTCACCCTGTATAATTGGTTTTGAAAAAATTAACAAAATTCATGCAGTTAATGCGGAGTTGTCTTTGTAGACACAAGTTCAGAACTATCACAACATGGCAGAGCTCCCTGGTTCTGAGGCAAGTCCAGGGGAACAGACACCAAAAGTGACATTACAAGTGTCAGTCATCCGATCTGCAGACGAAGGAAGACAGAAAAGCATTAAGTCACGGCACCAACTCCTGGAGCGGTGGTAGAATTAGAGACACTAGAGGCCTTTAGGGGTCCTGACAAGTTTTATCCTCTGTCCTTTATTTATTCTTTTTGTGATTTATCTTGAACTCATTATTACATGCTGCCATTAATATAAGACGGTGAGATATTTCAACTGTTTTAAATAAATAGCTTTTGCAATTTTCTATACCTGGTGCCTGTGTCCTTCTCTTCCACCATAGTTTATCCTCAGTTTCATGAACTACAAGAGGCTTGAGTACCACAGGCCTGCAGCCCAGAGTCTCACCATTTTATTTGTAATTAGTTTGGATCCCTGTGCAGAGATCTGTTTTCACTTTGACATTAAAGACTCTTTTATAGTTGATGATTGTCAAATTACATTGACAAATTACATCAGCTATGATTCAAAATTGTACAACAATAAAATATGAGAAAGGGGGTGAATATTTTTTATACATTTCATAGGCCTAATCTAGTGTAGCTCTCTAAATCAACATATCTAAATATAAAAAAACAGCATTATCATGTATTCTCCTATTTTTCCTTTGCTTTTTTCCTTCAGCCATTTATTTAGCAGCTCAATCACAACAATTCCCTATCTGACAATACGAAATGTTTTCCATTCTTATCATTTCTATTTTAAAAACAGCAATTATTTTATTCCCTTTAGTTCTGAAAATAGACAATAAGTATTCTGCATGTGGAAGCAAAGATTGCCGTTTTGCGACACATTTTTTTGAATTCTGTAAGCATAAATGTAAATTTGCATTTTAAATACTTTTTTCCCCCCAAGTGACTAAAATTGTCACAAAACTTTTTGTGTGCGTTTGATATGAATGTTGTGTCAAAAATGTGCATGACAGAAGTTTTCTTTTTTGTTTCTGCTTTGCGTTGATTTAATTTGCATGTTCAGTCCTTCACAGTAGTTCTGTGGCAGTTCGGAATTCTTGAAGTAAACCTCCAATGTTTACAAGAAGTGTCATCTGGTGACATCAAAGACTCACTTTTATCAGACTCCTCGTACAACTCCTGGGAGAAGCGAGTGGGTTGTGTGCTGATTACATTGAGTAAGGACAAGCGTCGCTGCCCCACCATCTTTAAGGTGCGAGCAAAGAACTGGCCTTAAGTGGGCACCTTGATCAACCTTCAGTTTATCTCTTAGGTCCATCTTTGTATGTGTTCTACTTATACAAATCCATGTAAAGTAAGAGAAAAAACATTAGAATGTGCATTTCAATAAACTTAACAAAAGAAAAACATGCCATTAGTGATGTTATGGCAGAATAAATGATCAGATAATAAAGAAAAAAGTTATTACCAAACACAGAAGGAAGAGTAGCATTTCACTTTAAGTTTCTCTACCTACAGCGTACTTACTCAGTGACATGGAGATCGGAGATGGAATGTGAATAATAATGTGCTCTGTGTTTCCTAAATTTTATGATTGTCATGTAATAACTAGCCACATAATACAATAATTATAAAAGTATGTAGATACATATGAAAGGCACTGTATAACAGATAGATAGATCTGAAAGGCACTGTATAACATAGTGTGACAGATTAAGGGCTTGCTCGCACCCTTGTACCCTCAGACCACACGTCAGACACCAGATAAAAGTCCAATTATTATTTATTATAATAATTATGTGCACAAAGCACGCTCCTCTCCACAATTCTCTAATAAACCAACAATTCTCAAATAAACCAATCCTCCAAACTCCCAGACGCTTAGCCACCCTGCCTCCCAACTCAGCTCGTTGTCTGGGAGTTCCCATAGTCCTTTTATACTCCCTGACCCGGAGGTGTTTCTGCCCAACAGTCCACAAGTCTTTATTCCTTCCGGGTCAGGGTAAATAGTCCTTTTCTTCAACCCGGAAGTCCGTCGCTCTTCCTATGACAAACCTCCGGGTCAAAGGGCACTAAGAAGCCCTCGGTCCTCCCTGCAGCTCCCTCCTGTGGCCCCCATGGCATCCAGCAGGGCTGTGCATAAAAACCACATTGTCCATGATGCCAATGGGGGTATTGGCTGGGATGAATGGCCGGCCATATCTTACAATAGATAGATAGATAGATAATGAGCAGCCACTAAGTTAGAACAAATTGCAAAAAAAAAATAATTGACAGCACTATTGACAATAACAATGGAACTTAAAAATATTAATAGCAGCTGGACGGAAGTGTTTTCAGTTATGCAAAAGATGTCCCTTTCAGTATTTTAGTAATAAAAAAAACAATATATGAGAAAGTGACATGAATTAACAATAGCCTTTTGTATTCTGCCAGGGAAAATATTCTATAAACAAAGAAGAGCCATAAGCCGCCGCTACAAATGACTCCAACAATGAATGTCTTTATTATGACAAGCTGGAAGGAACTGACTTTGTGCACTCTGTCAGTTCACTGTAGCCAACTGACTGAAATGACAAAACTGGAGTTTAAAAAACAGTAAATTCATTTACATGTCATATTCAAATCATTTTCATTTTTAACAATCAGTCCACAGATAAATGGAATATCCTAATGTCTTATCTACGCATTTAATATAATATCATATAATCTAAAGGTCTCAAAATAGTTTACATGTTAAAAGTCTCCGACACACACATTCATCTCTAAAGAGAAGTATCTCATTTATAAATTCTTAAAAATAAAATATTTTCCATTGTAAATCAATCTCATTGTTCCCTTGGTTACTTGATCAGAACACGAAAGGTGCAGACATCTTGATTTCACGGACCAGAACACTCATAAATTCACAGAAAAATGATAAAAGACACAAGTATACAGCTTTGATTTTTTCTGCTACATACACTTAGAAGAGACAACAGAAGATATTCTTGATTCATGTTTCTTCTGAAATTATTACCATGGTGCAGATCAATATAAATGCCAGTAGTTACAGGTAATATGTGATTATGGATGTCACACGATCCAAATACTTTGGTAGCAAGTTCATAACAAAATTCAGAAAATATACCACCAAGTGAAAGTTGGTAAGCAGAGGATTTGCTTGGGAATGCACACCAACATATGTGAAAAAATGAAGGAAAACTACATACGAACATGGCTGACAGTAATGATGCAACAGCTACAGCACTACGAAACATGATTACGGAGATTACTGCATGACTTTGCAGTTTAACACATAACCCCAGCACTTCAATTTAGTAATGTTATAAAATGGTTAAACATTACCGAAAGCTGCATTCAAGTTACCATTGATTACAAATGTGCATTGCAGCAAAGCCTAAAATCTGAGCTACCCTGACCCTGTGATGTCTCGCATGGGCCTGTGGCTGGAGGTCTGAAGTGGAGTCTTGGCACAACACAATGTGTGCATGTAAAGGCAGATTTGGATGCTGGGCAAAGATAAATAAATAAATGTAGCTGCATTTCACGAAAAAGGTCTAATATAAATTAATGAGTGCATGATTTCTAAAACAAACATTAATTTATTATTTCTACATTTGTATCATAGTGGAAATCTCCTTAAAACTAGTTACATTGCAAGTGTGTTTAACCAGCTAATATCTAATAATACAATATCATTCACAGGTTTGGTTACCCGTTGCAGGCCGTTGTCTCACAGAGTTGTGTTTAACATTCTTAACCCCGCTCATCCCTTCAAAGAAACCCCAAAGGCAACACCCCCAACATCTGAACAAATGAGACCAGAAAAAAATATAAAAATCTAGGAGAAATTGATATTAAAATCAATGTGTGCCAAGACTCCACCTCAGACCTCCAGCCACAGGCCCATGCGTGACATCACAGGGTCAGCGTAGCTCAGATTTTAGGCTTTGCTGCAATGCATATTTGTGAATGTAAACATTTCAGTTGGTCTCGTCCGTTACGGGAGATGGACGTCCGAAGCGGGGCTCCGTTAGCAGTGGTGTTATTTTTTCTATTATTTCTTTATTATCCCGAGGTATCCTGTATTTATCCAACCCGAGGGTTCTACAGCAGTATATGCAAGCATATATAAACATGGTCGGCAAGAAAGGGGCTCAAAAAGAAGCAGAAAAGAAAACTAAAACTACATCCAAGCCTAGACCGACATGTCCAAGTTCAAGCTCAAGGTACGACCTGTCAGAGACTGGCCTGGAGCAGACGGGCGAAAGACCAGACTCCTCGGGACCACAGTCCGCTGCATCGTCTCCAGTTGAGAGCGAAATAGGGAGCGAATGTGCAAGTGACGCAGGTCACGATAGCTGGCCGATTCGAGAAGATCATTTGAAAAACTTTTAGAGTATTTATTAAGAAGAATAAAATACAAAATTAAAAAGAATAAATGCAAAATATAAGTAATAAAAAGTGATACTCCTACAGCACTTTAACAGTGATGAAACAGATTCAGAGCATCCTCTCTGTCTTCAAGATGACCTCTGCCTTATTAGAAATCAAATTCTGTTTATATAAGAAATATTTTATGCGGTCATGCCCAGATCTTTGAATGTATTTTCTTGTCCCACCTTGGACTTTCTTTTCTGCAGTGGTGTACCACTTCCCTTCAAAAGATCAGCTTCCTGTTCTCTACCCTTCTCACAAACATCTATTCAAATGGTCAGTTCTCTGTGCCATAGTTCAAGGTTGTGTTTTTTTTAACTGACATTAAAACCCTCATTTTCAAAGAATGAATTATTTCATTTAAGTTTTTCAAATGGACAGCCTGATCATCACAAGCCACTTTTATTTATTCATTTATTTATCCGACTCTCTGTCCTGGAAGGTAAATTCTTCAATTTTTCAACTGCAGACTGTTTACAAGGTGTGGCAGAAATGTAATGAGACTGGCAACACTGCAAGCGATCTGGCAACGCTGCGCTGTTGTCCTTGATAGAGCCCGTGTATCAGTCCCCTCCCATAGCTCAGTGCGAGTTTCAAATCCTTCCGTTAACTACGTGATTTTTGTGACTGCTATTAGCGAAGTCGTGTTTTGGGTTGTGCGTCACGCAAAATGGAACAGCGGAATTTGGAGCAACGTTGTACCATTAAACGGCAAGTGTGACGTTTGAAAAGTTAAAACAGGCCTATGGGGAACATTCTTTATCCCGAGCTCAAGTTTTTCGCTGGCACAAATCATTTTTGGAAGGCAGAAAACATGTTGAAGATGAACACCGTTCAGGGAGGACTTCAACTTCGAAAACCAATGAAGACATCGAATGTGTGAACACTCTTGTGAGATCAGACCGTCGTTTAACATTAAGAATGTTGAGTAAACAATTAAATTTGAACAGATTTACCATTCATCAAATTTTGACTGAACATTTGCACATGCGAAAGATCTGTGCCAAAATGGTGCAGAAAAACTGCCCTCTCCATAACAGAATTTTTGACCTCAAAAGGCATTCCTGTGGTTCCCCAGCCCCCTTATTCACCTGACCTCAGTCCGTGTGACTTTTTCCTAAACTGAAAAATGTCCTAAAAGGAAGTCATTTCGGGACTTTAGAAAACATCCAAAAGAGTGTAACGGACATGCTGAAGACCATACCGGTTGAAGACTTCCAGCGCTGCTACCAACAGTGGGAACAATGTCTCCATCGGTGTGTAGCTGCCTAAGGGAACTACTTTGAAGGGGATAACATTGATGTTTGAAAAAAATAAAAACTTTGGTAAATAAAAAATCAGTCTCATTACTTTTCTGCCACACCTCGTATATGACATTTTAATTATTTTTCTCAAACAAATCGGGACGATCTGATTTACAGGACTTTAATTAGCATCCTTTCTTGTAAATTCATCCTGTATTGTAGCAGTAAGTTATGCATCTGTTCCACTCACTTTCTTTTCCTTTCAATTAGTTTATGACTTGAGAATGGGAAATAAGTTAATATGCCATTAAACCTGTTTTAATTCAGTTATAACCTGGGAATGGATGGATGCCATAGGACTAAAATTATAGAATTAATTTACAGCTTGAGAAAGGAAACAGGCAGAGTGATGGCTCTGAGGCTAGGGAGTTGCACTGGAAATCAGAAAGTTGCCGATTCGAATCCGGTAAATGCCAAAAGTGACTCTATTTAATTGGGCCCTTAGCAAGGTCCTTAACCTGCAATTGCTCAGTCCTGGGTATGACGTTAATCTGCACCTAGCCTTGCATGTAGGCCCTCCAACCTGCAGGGAAAAACCTGGGTGTTGGTGGCAGAATTGGCACTCCAGCCACCACAAAAAACCCTTACACTTTTCCATTCCATTTGTACTAGTGTGGTGCTGAGGTGTCACCCATTCATGGCTGCACTCAGGTCCTAATCTGGGATCGTCATGTGGTGGGTGCGGCTATGCGCTGTATCAGCGTGTACTCCTAACCTCTTGAGAAAGGAAGGAGTAATAGGTAATTACAAGCTCAAACACTTCAGAGTCATTCGTCATCAAAACAAGTTAGCCAATCAAATGTGTGCTATGTTACATGTCCTAAAACCCAGTGTGTGCATTTTAATATAAAATAGCTTTTCTGAGGGACCAAACAAAAGACAGAAAATGACAAAAGGGCAACAGAGGAAGTGACATGAGAGATCAATCTGACCATTGTCGGAGATGGCTGGGGTGGCAACCCGGCTGGGACGCTTAGGAAGACCGGAGGAGGGCTTACGCCTTCCCCAGACCATGTGGGGCAACCGCCCTGGTTCCTTTGGGAGCCACGGGTACAAAGCTTAGAAGCTCAACCCTGTAGGGGCCATGGTCACCACCAGGGGGTGCCCCCCGTGCCTTTGGAGCCCTGGACCTCGGCACTCCCGCCACACCTTGAAGGGCCGGGGGGAAGAAGAATGGGGACACCCGGAGTGCTTCCGGATACGCAGCTGGCACGTCTGCCACACTGGGGCGTGTCTGTAGGAGGTTGCTGGAACACATCCGGGTGCTTATAAAAGGGGCTGCCTCCCTTCAGACAATGGCTGGAGTCGGGAGGAGAAGACAAGGTCTTGGAGGAGAGGCAAGGAGGTGGCCTGAAGTGAAAGGCACTGTGAATTGAGTGGCCAGGACTTTGGGGGACTTTTGGGGTTTTGAGCACTTTTGTAAATATGGACTATGTTAATAAGCGTGTGTGGGATGAGTTTAACATGTCCGCCTGTCTGTGTCCGGGCCGGTCTCCACACCATCTGATTTGGACATCAGAACACGTAACCTATGAATGACACCATTCGCTAATCCAAAAGCCACCCTGGACAGCATCTACCCCGTGATTTTCAGTAAGCTTTTCTACCTATTTTATTTTCTAATGTATGTTCTCCTATTTGCTACTGTTATTGTAAGAGCTGAATTTGAATCCTAGTCCAATGTGCACCTAGCGTGTGTCTGAGCCTCATATCCTTCTGAGCTTATGCTTAAAAGCTGATGCTGTTATTTTATTATGTACTATGATAAAATACATTTTTATATATTTTAAATAACGCCTGAAGAGAAAATGTTATATTTTATGGCATAATCATTTTTCTATGTTTTCGCTTAGTAATAAGTTCTCTGTTTTTGTACCCAGCGCAACCATAAAAAATTTGACCATTGTTCTATAAACCATGAGAAACAGGATAAACATGGAAAAACTCACACATCTCCTAAAATAAGAATAAAAATAATACATTTAAAAAGTCACGTACATCCTAAGCTAACAGGACTATCAATCAAATTGTGGTCATTTAAGGTATCAATGTTTGGCATGTCCCGTTAGCAACTAGGTGTAACCAATCATGTTAAACGTTTTCTGATTACTGTATATACTCACATATAAGTCGGGTCTTCAAACCCGAAAAAACAATCATAAATTCAGACCCTGACTTATACGCCCGTTCAAAAATGCGACACTTAATTTTTTTTTTTTTTTTACATCTTCTTGCCTCCTCCAATCTTGCATCAGTTTCTCAGCAGCTTTGAATTTTGTTGCAGCAGCGCACTTACCAATTTCTTTCGCTACTTCAATGACATTTAATTTAAAACTAGCTTCATATTTACTTCTGATCGAACGCTCCATTGTAGATAAGAAATGCTCTTATGATAAAGGTATATGAGGGTGTGAGATACCAAAAACACAAATCAGTGCAAACGTTGTTTCGGAATATTTCGGGTATTACTGTATGGTCACGTAGGCACAATAGAGAGAGAAAGGTTAGGAGCACACGCTGATACAGCACATTGCCGCACCCACATAGAAAAAAAAGACAGTGTGCTCTCTCAGATGGGCGTTAGCATATCATAGTCTCTTGGACCAATACCGTGAATTTTCCACAATCGATTTATACAACCGATATTATAAAATACCAGAAATTATACAGTAAAATCAAGTCCCAACTTACGTGCAGGAGAATTTATCCGTGAGTATATACAGTATATAATGAATTCCTTTTTTGAGTAGTGACCTAATCAATGATTTGTATAAATATAGCGCAGAGGACACTTTTTCTTTGCAAAAACACTAATATGACAAGTTTTTGCCTCTTGCAAGATTTAGATAAAGAATAATGATTGACTCTTTCTCCTGTCAGTGTTTTATTCCTTAACACTAGAATTACCAGAGCCTACGAGAAAACTCGTAAATCCAGCCCACCTTAAATCCGTTCGCACCAGTTCGTCAGCGTCTTTTGTCCTGTAAATGTGCCGATTAAGACAAGCAGCCTGCTATTCCATCCCCCACTGTCGCAGAACGTTCACTAAGTTCTCCCAGCTCATGCCTTGTTTGATTATCTGGGAGTGAACTGCTGGAGTTTTAAAGTGGAAATAATAGATCGTCATTTCATGCGTGTTCCCTTTCTACAGTAATCTGTGTAAACACATTGTTAAAACAGAAACTTTTTCATATTTTAGTAATAAATGTTACAAAATGTAGGCATAAACTATAGAATGTATGAAGCCTGAAGTCCAAAGATCAAATAAACACTTTCACAAAAGGTTCAAGGATGATACAACAGCTTCTGTGGTGTAGCGGTAAGATTTGCGGACGTTTAATCAAGAGTCCCCGGTTCGATCCTGACTGTCACCTATATTTACTGTTTTCAGTAGTGAGCTGCTCTTATTGTTAATATTATGCAGTACACACATACATTTGGTTTGCCTCTGTAACAGACCGTGTACATTTATACTACTGTACTTGTAAAAGTTACCTTTTTTTTTCACTTTTCTTCCCTCACTCACGATCATGATACATACTACCACCCTAGGGATCTGATGCTGTTAGTTTTTATTTGAAAAAAATAAAAGCTGACATACAAACACTGGTGAATCTGCCTTCTTTGTATCTCACTGTCACTTTATTTTTTTTTATTCAGTTTTATTGAGTGTTCCTGCTCACGCAGAATTAGTATGCACCTCATGGTGTATGATGTCAAAAAAAAAAAAACCAAAACACAGACGTAGGTATATGTGACATTTTGAAGAAATCATTTTATGACCTGAATACTACTAATCAGAAAACATCATCGCACTAATGCAATATTCTTTGAAAACGAACAGCGTCACATCGGGTGTGAATTTACGCTGCCGCTGTTACTTAGAGTCAGATCAGGAGAGGCCTTGGGGGCGGATTGTTAGAGCGTGATTGCCATTGAGAGAATAAAACTGAAAAAAGCTAACTTTTACAAGTACCATAAATTTATACCCAATATCCCATATATTTGTCTGTTTCTTTTTTTTGTGTGCTGCGTCGACATCGTGCACCAGAAGGTGTGAGAGCTTATTCAGTGCAGCAGGATCAACACACATGTACATTCCGATAGATGTTCGTCTGACTTTGCTTGGTGACTTTAAATTAGTCCCGTAACAAGCGAGGTGTGGTGTTCATTACTATATGGCTTGAGACAGGTAGCTACTTTGCCTGTTTTAGATTGAATGCCCAGTGGGTGCTGAGTGGTCGTTTGGCCTTTGAACCCCTGCAGATTTTTTTTTTCTCCAGCCTAATTAGAGTTTTTTGTTTTTTCCTGTCCTCCTGACCATATGACCTTACCTTTTTCTTTGCTACATCTGCTCTCTCTAAATAAAATCCTAAGCCTAAAAGTGCAACGATTTCATGTCACTTTTTTGTCACACTTTAAATTGGGCTTATTTTAAAACCTACTTATATATGTTCAGTATCATTCTTTTTAGAATTTATCGAACTTTAATGTGATATTGTTAGATTTTCAGATTCTTATTCTGTTTTTAAATTATAAACTAAAATATTAAGAAAGTTGTAGTTTTTAATATCAAGAAAGTTGTGGTTTTTATTTTTGACCGAGTAAACAGGAACACACTATTTAAAAAATGATCTATTCATAACACCAATGTTTGTATTTAGGTGATTTAGTTAGCTGATGGTCCAGTTACACTACAACTGGGGGTTGGGCGCCAAAGGGGCCTTCCCCCCCAGTACTCTACAGGGTGGTCCAGATCTAATTATGCAGATCCAGATCGTCTGGATGACTTTGATTTATGCGGGGAGAATTCCAGTTCGGCGCAAATATGATTCTTCTCGATGGTCAGGCATTTTTCGGGTGATTTTCTATGTAATAAACTTAATAAGTTATAGTGTAATGAAAAACGCATAATTAGATCTGGACCACCCTATATAATACTATTGCCTAATCTTATTTTATATATTAATTTCCTTTTTTTTATCGTGTAAAGCACTTTGAGCTACACTGTTTGTATGAAAATACGCTAATAAATGTTGTTGTTGATTTTGATGTTAGCCAGATTGGTTATGACTCTCCTCCTTCACCATGTAATGGAATAACCAGCTTCAGAAAGCAAATGCACAGGTGGACATTATCAGTAATTGCAAGTATCATTTCAAATTTATTACTCACCTACCTGTAGATGATTCTGCTTTTACAGTAATTCCATCACCAAGTATCAATGCCATTTGTCTTGTCTCTAAAAACCATGCCACAGCTACAGAAGACAGAATTTATAACTTCCATTTTGTTTCTTATACCCACTCCCATAATTCATTCTTTGGTAACACATTACACCTATTCATTAATGCATAAACTTTTTCTTAATGAGTTATACTTGCTGAAGGTTTGCAGAAAATGTATGATGTATTCACTGACCCTTTTAAGGCCTAGCATGCATGACCTACTTCACAGAGTTCTGCATTGAATGTTTCCAGAAATATCAGCACCGACGACTTCAAATGCTATTGTTGCATAGTAACGATACGTGGCTGGTAGCCTCATCTCTACAGAGAGAGCTCAATTTCATGCGGTGCTGAGTTCTAAGTCAAGATGCAATTTATCACATACATTTAAAAAAGTGTGTCTGTCATAATAAAAATTATGTAAAATGTGTTCTCATTCAAATGCAGAATGCATACACCACGCTTGTAATTGGCTCTGCACTTCCCTGCTCAGCAAACATATTTCTTTTATAATATTTTGACTGATAGCAAAACTTATTTTTTTTCTTTCTCTCTTCTTCAAACTATTAGCTATGTTAGAGGCAAACAACATCCATTGCAGAGTGTACTTGATAATTTAGGTGATGAATGACACACTAAAAAGCTGTAGAAGTTCACTCACTCGTTACATTATTTTTCTCCCAATGGCCTCACTGTAGTGACCTCACCTTGAGATCTGTTATTCTAAATGATTATATCTAGTGGAACACTTTACTGCAAATAGAGAACTCAAAAGTTTGAGGCGTAAAAAATTGTATTTTAGTAGGAAGCTCAAAGGCGTTCCATCAGCAAACACGTTTGAAATTGATGGATTCAAATTCCACTGAAAATGATCCTGCATTTATCTTAATAAGGCTGACACCGAGTAAACACCACGATAATCTCTAGTTATGCTGCAGTGAGGCAGATAAATGTAACACATGTCGAGAGAATTAGTGGAGAGCATTATGAAGCTATCTTCTTAAATTATATATCAGGTAAGGAAGACAGCCATTTCAATGTTGATTCATGGAAAATGGTGTGCATGTTTGTATTGCATGTTGAATGGATAATATCGAGAAAAACAAAAATTAACGCTAGAATTACTGAAGCCTACAAAAAAAGTCGGAATCCTGGGCCACCTTAAATTTACATAAAAATGATGCATACTCATTCAAATGCAGAATGCGTACACCATGCTTATAACTGGCTCTGCACTTCCCTGCTCAGCAAACATATTTCTTTTAGAATATTTTGACTGAGTGCAAAACTTGTTTGTTTTTTTTTTTTCTCTTCATCAAACTGGGCCACCTTAAATTCTTTCGCACCTCTTAATCAGCTTCTTTGTTTGGCAAATGTGTCGATCAGCACAAGCAGCGAGCAGCCTGCTAACCCATCCCTAACTGAGGCAATTGAAGTCAAGTCAGATGCAAAAATTCTCAGAGTTCAAGTCTCTTTATCTGGGCATGAGGTGTTGCTGCTGACGAGGTGCGAAGGAATTTAAGGTGGCCCAGCATTACAACTTTTTTCATTGGCTTCAGAGATTCTAGTGTTAAGTGTTGGGACACCATAGTGATCCTTGTATAATTGGCAGTTCGTAAGTTAAATACAAAATCAAAATATTAGTTGTTGTTAAGACATGAGGTGCTCTTCATTCAGCTCCAAGATGGTGTTTTTACTTGTGACAGGGCTGTGGAGTCGGAGTCGGAGACAATTTTGGGTACCTGGAGTCGGAGTCGGAAAAAGTTAACCGACTCCTACTCCTACTAAATTTAAATGGGAATTAAAAAAGTAAGTTGAAATGTCCCAATTCACAAACAGTCATAATGAACTACTTCTCTGCTGTAAGAATAAAGCCCAATGCATGCAGTGCATAATGTTACCACAAAACGAACATGTCAAGTAACCATGATTGCACAGGTAAGGTGCGGCACCGCTTTCCATTGTATCATGTTCCACTGTTACAGGGAACTGTGAACCTAGCCTAAAGCCCCCCCATACATTTACAGATGCACTGCCGTTCGGCCGTTCAACCAGTCATCACGCGTCAAACGCCTGAAAAATCATCTGGTGTGTTCTCAGCTCCGTCGGCTCCCCTTCGCTATGCGCTAGTGAAGGGGCCGAAGGAGCCGAGAACACAGATCTCCGGCTCGTTCTGCTGATCAGCTGGCCGGTGAGTGACACAATGCACTAAACTTCCGGCTGGCTGACAGAGGAGACAGCCACTGCAGCAGACAGAGGCATCACATTACTTTGGATGGGGGCGGTGGTCGAGATTTTCGGCAAGCTGGATCTGCCCGTCCATGTGGACACCCGCAATCTCGCCGCCAATCAATTG
Organism: Polypterus senegalus; assembly: GCF_016835505.1. Lineage (NCBI taxonomy): Eukaryota > Metazoa > Chordata > Cladistia > Polypteriformes > Polypteridae > Polypterus > Polypterus senegalus. The sequence goes on from NC_053158.1 coordinate 16,066,340, forward strand.
TGTTTGTCTTTAATCTGGCATTATAGTAGAGTGTTGGCTTCCTAGCCAGTAGTTCTGTGGTGAAATGACATGTATGTTGCCTTTCTTTCTTTCAATGGATGTAGAAAATACATTAGCATAGTATATACATACAGAGGAGTCGGAGTCGGGGAGTCGGAGTCGGAGCATTTATCTACCGACTCCACAGCCCCTCTCACAAGGACTGGAAGAGGCGGGTTCACCTGGTTGAGAACAGGAAGTGACATCACTCAGAATGCGACCATCAGTCACTGCTTCTGCAGAGGGACGAAGAGAAAGTGGGAGTTGGGAGTGTAAATACATTTATGTAAGCCTTTAAGTTGTCTCCCAAACACATGTGTGTGATGATAGATAGATAAATAGATAGATACATAGATAGATAGATAGAAATCTATCTATGTCTTTGTCCCCAGGGGGGAAATTTGGGTTTTTACAAAAGCATTTTAAATAAATAAATATATAAATAGTTAGATAAATAATTAAGTAAATACAAAAAATGTTAAATATACACACACACACACTTTAGTCTGAACAAACACCATAATAACTATAAAGCAAGAAAACATTTGATTTGCCAGTCCCAGTCATAGTAAGGCAATATGTAGGTATTTTTCAGTTGGTATAAAGTGAGTACTCATAGCGTAGTGTTGGCTGAAAGTCTTCAGTGTTGGTGCGTCAGAGATGATGTGCAGCATTGTTCATAATGGCTTTCAGTTTTGTTTTAATTCTCTCCTTTGCTATGACATCCAGGGGGTCCAGAGTGTGTCCTGTAACTAAGCCTGCCCTTTTAATTAGCTTGTTGATTTGCTGGGCCTCTCTTCAAGTGATGTTATCAGCCCAGCACACCACATTGTAGAAAAATCACATTGGCCATCACAGAGTTGTAGAAGATGTGCAGGATGTCACTTAACACATTAAAGTAACGCAGTCTCCTAAGGAAAAAGACTCTGCTCTGCCCTTTCTTATATTGATCCTCTGTGTTACAAGATCAGTCCAACCTGTCATTAATGTGGACCCCCAGCTACTTTAAGGAGTGGACCACATCTCCATCCACTCCTTGAAAAGTGATCGGACATAGAGGCTCTTTGGTGCAATGACATTCATTAAGCAGATCATTGGTTTTCCTGATGTTAGCCTGCAGACTATTCTCTTTGCACCAAGAAACAAAGTTCTCCCCCTGAATCCTCTCTGTCTCATCATCCTTATCAATACATCCCATAAGTGCAGAATCTTTTGAGAATTTCTGCAGGTGACATGCAAATAAGAACATTAGAACAATCTAGACGAGAACAGGCCATTCAGCCCAACAAAGCTTGCCAGTCCTATCCACTTATTTCTTCCAAAAAAACATCATGTCAAATTCTGAAAGTCCCTAAAGTCCTACTGTCTACCACACTACTTGGTAGCTTATTCCAAGTGCCTATCATTCTTTGTGTAAAGAAATACTTCCTAATGTTTGTATGAAATTTACCCTTAACAAGTTTCCCGTGTTCTTGATGAGCTCATTTTAAAATAAGAGCTTTGATCCACTGTACTAATTCCCTTCATAATTTTAAACACTTCAGTCATGTCACCTGTTAAGCTTCTTTTGCTTTAACTGTAAAGGCTCAGCTCTTTTAATCTTTCCTCATAATTCATCCCCTGTAGCACCGTAATCAGCCTAGTCGCTCTTCTTTGGACCTTTTCTACTGCTGCAATTTCCTATTTGTAGCCTGGAGACCAAAACTGCACACAGGACTCCAGATGAGGCCTCACCAGTGCATTATAAAGATTGAGCAGAACCTCCTTGGACTTTGCTCCACACATCAAGGTGCTATATAACCTGACATTCTGTTTGGCTTCTGAACACTGTCTGGCAGTAGATAGTGTCGAGTCCACTACAATTCCTAAATCCTTCTCGTAAGGTGTACTTTCAATTTTCCAACCACCCATTGTGTATTCAACCCTAATGTTTTCACTCCCTATGTGTAATACTTTACATTTACTTACATTACATTTATTGACATTAAATTTCTTACGCCACAAATCTGCTCAAGCCTGTCTGTCCAAGTCCTTCTGTAATCTTTCAATGGATTCCAGATTACCTAAAAGTCCACCTATCTTGGTATCATCTGTAAACTTAACCAGCTTGTTATTTATTTTCCTACCCAAATTATTTATATACAGTGGTGTGAAAAACTATTTGCCTCCTTCCTGATTTCTTATTCTTTGGCATGTTTGTCACACAAAATGTTTCTGATCATCAAATACATTTAACCATTAGTCAAATATAACACAAGTAAACACAAAATGCAGTTTTTAAATGATGGTTTTTATTATTTAGAGAGAAAAAAAAATCCAAACCTGCATGGCCCTGTGTGAAAAAGTAATTGCCCCCTGAACCTAATAACTCGTTGGGCCACCCCTAGCAGCAATAACTGCAATCAAGCGTTTGCGATAACTTGCAATGAGTCTTTTACAGCGCTCTGGAGGAATTTTGGCCCACTCATCTTTGCAGAATTGTTGTAATTCAGCTTTATTTGAGTGTTTTCTAGCATGAACCGCCTTTTTAAGGTCATGCCATAGCATCTCAATTGGATTCAGGTCAGGACTTTGACTAGGCCACTCCAAAGTCTTCATTTTGTTTTTCTTCAGCCATTCAGAGGTGGATTTGCTGGTGTGTTTTGGGTCATTGTCCTGTTGCAGCACCCAAGATCGCTTCAGCTTGAGTTGACGAACAGATGGCGGACATTCTCCTTTAGGATGTTTTGGTAGACAGTAGAATTCATGGTTCCATCTATCACAGCAAGCCTTCCAGGTCCTGAAGCAGCAAAACAACCCCAGACCATCACACTACCACCACCATATTTTACTGTTGGTATGATGTTCTTTTTCTGAAATGCTGTGTTCCTTTTACGCCAGATGTAACGGGACATTTGCCTTCCAAAAGTTCAACTTTTGTCTCATCAGTCCACAAGGTATTTTCCCAAAAGTCTTGGCAATCATTGAGATGTTTCTTAGCAAAATTGAGACGAGCCCTAATGTTCTTTTTGCTTAACAGTGGTTTGCGTCTTGGAAATCTGCCATGCAGGCCATTTTTGCCCAGTCTCTTTCTTATGGTGGAGTCGTGAACACTGACCTTAATTGAGGCAAGTGAGGCCTGCAGATCTTTAGACGTTGTCCTGGGGTCTTTTGTGACCTCTCGGATGAGTCGTCTCTGCGCTCTTGGGGTAATTTTGGTCGGCCGGCCACTCCTGGGAAGGTTCACCACTGTTCCATGTTTTTGCCATTTGTGGATAATGGCTCTCACTGTGGTTCGCTGGAGTCCCAAAGCTCTAGAAATGGCTTTATAACCTTTACCAGACTGATAGATCTCAATTACTTCTGTTCTCATTTGTTCCTGAATTTCTTTGGATCTTGGCATGATGTCTAGCTTTTGAGGTGCTTTTGGTCTACTTCTCTGTGTCAGGCAGCTCCTATTGAAGTGATTTCTTGATTGAAACAGGTGTGGCAGTAATCAGGCCTGGGGGGTGGCTACGGAAATTGAACTCAGGTGTGATACACCACAGTTAGGTGATTTTTTAACAAGGGGGCAATTACTTTTTCACACAGGGCCATGTAGGTTTGGATTTTTATTCTCCCTAAATAATAAAAACCATCATTTAAAAACTGCATTTTGTGTTTACTTGTGTTATATTTGACTAATGGTTAAATGTGTTTGATGATCAGAAACATTTTGTGTGACAAACATGCAAAAGGATAAGAAATCTGGAAGGGGGCAAATAGTTTTTCACACCACTGTATATTAAAAATAGCATTGGCCTTAGCAGTGACCATTGAGGGACACCACTCTTTACATCATCCATTTTTGATAAGTTTCTCATACCATCCCCTTCTGCTTCCTGTGCCTGAGCCAGGCACCCACCTGCAAACATCACCCTGAACTGCCACTTCTTTTAGTTTGATACCAGCCTCTCATGTGGCACCTTATTAAATGCTTTCTGAAAGTCAAGATAAATAATATAATTTGCTCCACTTTGATTCTGTGCTCTTGTTGCTTTCTCATAGAATTCCAGAATGTCGATAAAACATGACCTCCCTCATCTGAACCCATGCTGACTATTCTGTAAAACTCCTGTACTTGCCATGTGTAAGCTCAACATTTCCTTTAATAATTCCTTTCATTAATTTACCTGTGATACACGTTAAGCTTGTTGGTCTATAGTTGCTTGGATCTTCCCTTTTCATTTAACAAGTTAATATTTGCCATTTTCCACTCCTTTGGAATTTCACTGTGCAGTGACTTCAAGAGTTTACATATGTCCTCACTAACCTCCATAGGAACTCAAGGATAAATTTTATCTGGTCCTGCAGATTTGTTTAAATTTTGCCTATTTAATCTGCACAACACTTCTCGCTCTACAATTTCCAAATCAATCAGTACCTTCTTAGTAGTCCCGTTTACCTCTGGGAGGTGATCCACTTCCTCACATGTAAATACCTCAGAAAAATATGAGTTTAAAACTTCTTCTATTTCATTGTCTGTATTTTTAAATTCCCCTTTACTATTCCTCATGCACTTGGCATCCTCCCTGACTGTTCTTTTACTACTAAAATACTGAAAGAATCTCTTTGGTTCTTCTTTTGCCTTATCTGCTATATTCCACTTTAACTGCCTTTTAGCTTCTATAATATCCTTAATGGTTTCCTTCATGATCTCATATGTCCTACGATTCACTTTGGAGTTATTAGTCTTGTTCGCCTTGTTCTTCTGTTTTTTCCTTTGCAGCTTCTTTTCAAATCTTTATTAACTCACTGCAAAGGTTTTTTTTTAATTTGGTACATGTCCTGCATTTTATGTAAAATGTTTTTAAACCTTAATTTTAGTTTGAATTGAGAGCCTGTAGCCAGAGTGGATGATATTATAACATTCTATTGAAAATATATTTTATACACCATTCTAATACTTGCTTTTCAGATAAATTTAAAGTAAGAATGATGGAGTATTGTGAAATTGATTGAACTAAAAACCTGCAGCCAAGGGTTCCCAAGAACTGGAGTTGGAAACATCTGGTCGAAATCAGGGGTCTGCAAAGGGGGTCACAGAGAGAAACAAAATTGCTTGATTAGAAAACGCTACAGTAGCAGGTTCTATTTTATGTTACAGCTCGTTCTTGTTTTCATTCTGCCGTCTTGTATTGTAGAATGTTTTCTTTCCAAGGATATCATCCAAATGATTTGTAGCTTGAAGCAGATGAGAAATTCTCAGTCCTTCACTTTTTACTCTCCAGTTTCCTCTCCATTATTTTATTAAACCAGACAGTTCACGATGAAAACACACAGGTATAAATGGAAACAAGTTAGATGGGAAACTGCTGATTCCTTTATCATTTAAACATTTGAAAAACTATGATGACAACAGGTTATTCAGCCCAACAACCTCATCAATCCTATTCACCTTGATTGTCCAAAATAAGATCAAGTCAAGATTTGAAGGTTTGATCTCCATCACACTATTTAGTAACTTACTCCACATGTCTATGGTTCTTTGAATAAAGAAACACAACTTAACATTTGTGTGAAATCTGCCCTTAACAAGTTTCCAACCATGTCGTCCTGTTATAGTTGCAGAATTTAGTATAAAGTAACAGCTGGGATCCGCTGTACTAATTCCTTTCATGATTTCAAACACTCTGATCGTGTCACCTCTTAATCAATGATTGCTCCTTCAGTCTCTCCTCATAATTGTTACCTCTTAGTGCTGGAATCAGCCTAGTCGTTCTTCTCCAGACTTTCTCTGTTGCTGTCATGTCCTTTTTGTAGTGTATAATATTTTTGTAACATAATTGGCATCTTATTGCCAATAAGGTGCAATTATAAAACAGGGAATGCAACTGTTTAGGACAAAAGTAAGAAATTAACAAGCAAGACAACAAAGATGAAGCATGAAAATGTTGCTTGAGCAATGAGTACTTTAACAGCCACAATTGTAATCCGCTAAGAAATGGGATTGGAACAAAAGCCTGTAGGCACTACTGTCCTTCAGGACTACCCTTGCAGACCTCTAGGGTAGATGTTAAAATAGCAATGTAACAAAAGCATGGTTTGTTTGATAGGAGCAAATGGTATACCTTTGCAATCACATGAAAACAAAATCGGTATTTGACAGAAATCACTGAAAGTCTGTCAGAAAACCTACAAATAAAAGTACTGTGCCCTGACAGCTGTCCTTCCTCTGTCCTCTGCTTGTATATACAGTATAAACCTATTTGCCTGTAAGGCTTCAAAAACATTTCCACCATGTCTTAAAGTTCTTACACATTTTTTCACTGTAAATTCAGAAATATATTTTTTCATAACTCCTTCATATATAGTTCTTGAGTTTAACTGACTAGCATAATTAAAGGGATTAGTGGTACAATTCTTGACTTTGCTGCAGATGCTGTGATTGTTGCAGAGTCAATGGAGCTCTGATCGGGGCACTCGAGAGACTCAGCGAGGAGTCTGAGTGTCTGGGCTGCGAGTGTCCTGATAAAAACCAAAATCCAGGCCTTTAATGACCTCTTGGACACAGCCATCAGCAGTGTGTCTGTCTGCAGAAAGAGTGTCGACCTGTTGAGAAGTTTACTTACCTCTGTAGTGACATTTATATCTCTGGTGACTCTTCCTATGAAGTCAGTAGGTGGATTAGGAGAATTTGGGTTGGGTCATGAGTCCTGGGGCCTCATGTATAAACGGTATGTACGCACAGAAATGTTGCGTAAGAACGTTCCCACATTCAAATCGTGATGTATAAAACCTAAACTTGGCGTAAAGCCACGCACGTTTCCACGGTACCTCATACCCTGTCGTACGCAAGTTCTCCTCTTGGTTTTGCAGACTGGCGGCACCCAGCGTCAAAGCAGTGCTACTGTTCCTGTGTGGTTATCCTTTCTTTCTTAGATCCATGATGTGGCTTTATAAATACACTAAAACTAACTACATATTGTTCATTAGTGTAATGCATGTGATTGTAATTAACCTGTAACAATATAATGGTCCAGGGAATAGCCATAGTATTCCAAATACCAGTGCTTTAGCGTTGTTACTCTAACTGCACTTTCTTTTTCTTCTTTCAGCTGCTCCCATTAGAAGATGCCACAGCAGATCATCTTTTTCCATATTACTCTCTCTGCACCACTCGGAGTATTTTTATCACTGTATCTGAGTGGGGAATCACAGCAGTAGCTGATCGGAATTATCGGTATACAGAATCAAGCACACGCTGCCTCAGCCACGGCAAAACGTTTCAAAGCCTTTCCTGTACAGACCTCTCGGTTCAGAAACAGTTTCATCCCAAGAACTATAAACGCACTCAATCAAGTGATCCTTGTAGAACTGTTTGTACTTATAAGTACAATTACCACACTGTAAACTTGCACTACAGTTAAAATATTGCACAACCAGCGCCACTTTATAAAGCGCATATTTACAGTACATACTGTATGACGATATCATTTTTAAGATGAAATGCAGCAAAATATGTTGATTATATTATACAGATAAAACTTTAACTTCATTTAAATAATCTGTATTGTTAATAATTAAACATGTGAGGACACGGTGCCGCAGCGCTAGCAAGTTCACGTATTGTTCCTGCCTTGCGCTGTATATTTGCTGAGGCTGGCGCGACACTGGAAGGATAGATGGATAGAATAATTAAACATGTACTATGAAGATATTTCAATGCTCCTTAAAAGTTTTGAAGAATCGTCGTTGTAAGCTGACAGATGGCTTAACATCTATTACAGAGCTGATTGTGTGGCGATTGGGTATTTGGAGAAGGAGAAGTAAGGACAGGAATTGGAGGTTAGTACGTTTGAAAGAGACAGTACTACTACAATAAATTATTTCATCGAAAATTGCCCATGGTGCAGCAGCATCTTGTGTGAGAAATGAACAGTCATTGCGCCACCGTGTTCCAATGTTTAATAACATGCTTTAACTCCTATCATCATGAAAATGATATCACGTATACATCTCAGTATTTTAATTATTCAGAGAGTTGTAATATCACGAATGTAATGGATTCTGTGTCCTGTCAGAGGAAGAGAGCCGGTTTAAGAAGAAGGGAGTGATTCACACACATAAAGCACATAGAAGATCAAATACAAAACAAAGCATTTAACGTGCTACTTTAATTACGATGTGATTTGAGAAACTAGTAAATTACAGTAAATGATTCTAAAATGAAGTTTATGATGTTCTACTTTAATGACAAAATAAACTATGTGATTAAAATGGAAATTTCGAGATTAAAGTTGACATTTTGTGCTTTTTTCCCCACTGTGTTCCTATTTTTTTTGTCTGTACCCTAATAAGCTTTCATATGGCACTCAGACGGTGGGCTACAACTCGCCTTTTCACGGAAAGTTTGATATGTGTCTTCTTTTTTATTTCGGGCACTGTGCGACTTTGTGAACTTGAGCTTTCAAGTTTCTCCAACACGCTATGTCACTCGATCAACTTCCTTTTGCTGATTATACCACGGTTTAAATCAACAAATAGTATGTTTTTCCTTTGCCTCCACTTGGTATTCACTGAAATTCTAATATTTCCCGCGTGCTTTTCCCATTGTCTTTTCACAGAATGCTGAACTTAAGGGCTACTTATATTGATTTGCATATTCAAAAGGCGTAATTCTGGGAGGAATTGGGGCGGGACAAAAGGCGCGTGCATGTGCTTTACTTTTCACGCTGACCGGGATTTATGTAGCGGAAAAACGTGGAAGTTGGAGTACGCATAGATTCCTGCATCTGGATTTTTCTGTGCGTAAGCACATTTCGGCTTTTGTGCTTACGTCATGTTATAGTGCGAGTTTTACGCACGGCATTATACATGAGGCCCCTGGTGTTTCCCATCTTGCTGTATGGTTGCGATACATGACACTATTCAGTGACCTGAGATGAAGACTGGACTCCTTTGGTACTGTTTCTCTCCAGAAAATCCTTGGGTGCTGTTGGTTTGACTTTTTGTCGAATGAGCGGTTGGTCATGGAGTCCCAAATGAGGCACATTACCTGAATTGTGAGGGAGCATCGGTTACGACACTGCGGCCATGTGGAACGATTCCCAGAGGGTGATCCGGCTCACATGATCCTCATTTTTGAGGACCTGGTGGCTGGACCAGGCCAAGGGGATGCCCATGTAACACCTGGCTGTGGCAGATAGAGGGTTATTTCTGGAAGGTGGGACTGGACCGTGTGTCTGCCTGGGGGCGTTGCCAACCAGGATCTTGAGCTGTTTTGTGGTGGGTACGGCAACGCGCTGTAAAAGTGCATGCTCCCCAACCTGACCTGACCTGAATGGTACAAAGGAGAGTCTGTCTGCTTCGATTGTGATGTGCATTTACGAACCTTTGTTTACTGGATATGCCTTACATTGCGCTTTCTTTGTGCATGTTTTTGCCTTTTTTGTTAGTATATTGTATTCCTTATATTCCTCTTTCTTCCCATTTATGAAAGTTACAGTGCATGCGTTTAGGACACCAAGGTGGACCGCGTCCCATAGTGGACATTAAAGTATTATAATAACATCTGTGGTATGTACACAAATTTGTGTTTCTGAATCTGAGTGTGCTATGGACACCAAGGGGGACAAACCTGGGTTGTCAAACTCTTAAGATGCTGAGTGGGCACCGTTACTCACTGAGCACCATCACACACTCTGTACACCAAGGGTTGCGTGTTCCTTAACATCTGCAGTATGTGCACAAGGGAGTGCCGTTTCTGCTAGTGAAGGGGCACACGTTCAGGACAGTGAATCCCGTGTACAACTCCAAATGGGCTATGACAAGCACTACACTTACGTAGGGAGCGTGATTTACTATCTTTCACTGGCCACTTCTATTTGTTCATCAGATATTACACCCAGCAAATGGCACAGACACGTGACAGACGGGTGTCATCACTTTATATATACAGAGATAAAAGCTTCACTGTACAGTACATAAAGTTGTGCTCTACATGTATGCATACAATTTTAAGTCATTGAAGAAATAATTACAAATCTTGACACTAAGTTGTTGCTCGGTACAATGATATTTTTTAATTTGGCACATTTGTCCAAAGCAACTTAGAAATTACAATGATGTAGTACACTTTTTGCATCTCCTTACAGGTTGAGTTCTGAAAGCTTAAACGACTCTGTCAATGTCACACAATGATTCAGTAGTGTGGAATAAAGCAGCAGCATTGTGATTTACAGCCTAATGCCACACTGCAGTTAAACAGCTTAATTAAACACAATGAAATATTATCTACAAGATTTTCATGATTTTTTTTTTGTTGTTGTTATTGTTGCCAAGAAGTAAAACAACACTTTTAGAAAAGCAAGAACCCATTTATAGGGTTGCAATAGCAAAGTATTCCAGGATTGCATGATATACAGTATGTACTATAGTGTCATGTTCCAACCAAATTCTGTTCATTGATTAATTTTTACTTGCCTTTTTTGAGCCTTCTTTGTGTATTTTAAGTTATTATTGTTGAAATTATGCATTTTTGTTAATATTGTTCTGTGTATTATTTATTATATGTGCACTGTGTCTCTATGTTCACTTGAGCTCCTTGCATTTTGTGGGTGGAACCGCTAAGAGGTGGGGCCTCACTGATGTCACCTGCTAAAGGACCGCCCATAGCCTATATATGTGAGGATGGGAAGCAGGTCTTTTAGTGGTTTACTGATTGTTATTGGAGTGTGTAAGTGTTATTTTACTTTGTTAATTTTGGTTTCTAGATTTCATGCTTCCATTTTTGGGATTGCTGTTTACTGGGTTGCTGAATCGATTATTTTGTATTGCTTTTTTAGGTAAAAGATGTTTCCCGTTATTTTGCCTTTCTTGCCATTTTGTGCCATTTTAAATGCTGTAAATATCTTACTAACATTCTGCTTTGGCCACGTCCTTCCAAGCCAAAGGTTGTTTACGGTTTCTTTCCCTTGACAGGCATTTATGATATATTTTGGGACTTTAATAGAAAAAAGAATTTTAAAAGCCTCTTCACTATTTTTGGAATATAGATATGCCTGCAGCCAGCCAGTGCATCTGGGAGTCTCAGCTTCCTTGGTGTGGGCCTCTTCTAATATTTTATTTGTCCTAAGCAGAAAATCTGTCTTTTTCCAGAAGTTCAAGAAACATTATATAACAAACAACAACAATATCCTCAAATACACAAGATAAGGAGCAATCACAGTTAAGCACTCTAAAGGCATATTGTTGTTGGTATAAAGGAGCCACTGCAGCATTTCTTGACACACATCTGCTGAATAATTTGCTTGCTGAAAGTCCCCCTGGATTGCTTGAGTCCAGTAATTATGCCCAGTCCATTCCAGACATCCTTCATGTTATTCTGAGTGAGTTGGTTTTCTATTTTAACTTTGTAAGCTTCTTTTCCTTTATGTAGCCTTCTTTTTAGCACTCTTTGTGTGTCCTCCATAGTCTCCTTCTCACTGGATTTGACTGCTCTCTTTTTATCATTCAGGAGACTTTTTAGCTCCTTGGTAATCCAGGGACTGTTGTTTGGAAAGCAATGCACTGTCTTTGAGAGTATTACAACACAAAAGTTAATATGCTCTGTGATAGAGTGACAATATCGGAGTCCCTCATATCATCCCCATGTGACTTGCACATTATATTCCAGGTGGTCATTTGGAAGCAGTCATTCAGAACCATTTCAGCCTCCAGGCTCCACTTCCTCACTATTCTGGTGGTAACAGGTTGTCATCTAATAACTGACTGATAGCTGGGAATAACATGAATCAGGATGTGGTCAGATTTACCTAAAGGTGGCAACGGTTTACACTTAATTACACCTTTAACATTTGAATACAGCAGGTCTGGCTTGTTATTTCCTCAAGTGGAACATGTCACAAACTGATGGAAATTTGTCATAGTGTCTTCCAAAGTCACATGGTTGAATTTGCCACATATTACAACTTATCTCCCTGGACAAATTCCGACAGGCACAGGTCTCTTATACAAGCCAGAGGTTCTTATGTGTATTTTGTGGTTGTTGTTTGATGGTTATTATGATATATATATATATATATATATATATATATATATATATATATATATAAAACCATCAAATATATATATATATAAGAATGAGTCACTGATGTCATAAAGGTTTGAGGCAGCCACCTGTATATTGTTTCCTGGCTGCAAAGTGTTGATTTGAAATAAGCATGATGTGCAAGGAACAGTGTCCGTGATAGAACTGGCAGTTTTAAGCAAGAGTAGGGGAAATTACATCACTGACGCCGGAACCAGAAGTCTTCGTGACCGGAAGTGACATCATCGTTGGCCCCGGAACCAAGCGGAATTTCCCGGGAATTGTCTGCAAGAGACTGAGAGAGACAGTTAGCACACTCTGCCATCACCTGGTCTGGCGTAGAATTACTATTATTTAGGCTCTTTAGCTGTTTAGCTCTTTATCGCATGTGTGTGACAATATATATATACAGTCATCCTTCACCTATCGCAGGGGTTACGTTGTAGAGCCGGCTGCAATAGGTGAAAATCCGCGAAGTAGCGACCTATGTTTATTTTATTATTTATATATATTTTAAGGCTTCATAAACCCTTCCCATACTCTTATTAACCTTTCCCACACTCTTATAAACACTTCCTATGCTCTTAAACAATTTCTATACTCTTAAACCTACGTAATTTTAACAACATATAAAATTCTATATGGGTACTCACCAGTGAAGTATACTACAACTTGATAGAGCGAACCGAAGATTCGTTGATCCCGTAATGGTGGCCTACAGCCGTGTAGCTTTTACCTTCCTTTAACATGTCAAGAAGTTCCACCTTTTCTTTGATGGTAATCATCTTCCTCTGGCGCTTGGGTTCACTGCCAGAAGTTTTAGAAAATACTACATTTTTGGGTGGCGTCGTAGGGCTTGAAATAAATTCAATCTTTTACGAAAATGTCACAAAAGCACCACTGAGCAACACTACGTGCAGCGATCAGACGTTGATGTGAAATGGACAAGGCGAGATGCTGAACGCATGGCCACAGCACAGGAGAGCAAACAGACTGATGCTACGGTCACTGAGCCAATCAGCGCCCAGGATACAGAACACAGTGCTCTGGTTGGTTGCCGCCCATCCGTCAGCCAATAGCAGAATCCTGCAATATAGAGAAAAATTTGTGATACAAAATGAGTACACATTCTAGAGTCCTTTTTTAAAACTGCATTTTGTGTTTACTTGTGTTATATTTGACTAATGGTTAAATGTGTTTGATGATCAGAAACATTTTGTGTGACAAACATGCAAAAGAATAAGAAAGCAGGATGGGGGCAAATAGTTTTTCACACCACTGTATATATATATATATATTTATAACCATGGATCCAAAATAAATAAAAATCCAGAAGGTTCCAAAAATAAAAAATTGAATTTGCAGTGCATCGAGAACTACACTGAATCCAAAGCGAATGAAGTGATGTGTAGGCATACCCTGCTTCAGCCTCCTAGCATTTCACAGAACTTCAGTCTCTCTCTACCTCTCATTGGTTGAACATTGTTTGCCTCGTGTCTTGTTCTTGTACTTGTGTTGCGTGTGTGATTGTGGCTGGTTAATTTAATGTGCAAGCATTAGGGGATGTTGGCTGTTTGGATGTTTTTTATTATGAATCCTAGCTCTTCCTCGCTGGAAAAAAATGCGAAACAATGATTATATTTTTCTTTTGTGTACATTAAAGAACCATCAATAACAAATCAAATCCAATTAATAATATATTGAACAATTATTACTAGGGTGTTGTACTGTGTTAGCCATTATGAATGCAGTGAGAAGTCAAGCAAAATGACACATTTTATTGGCTAACTAAAAAGATTACAATAAGCAATTCTAAAAGTAAAGCAGAATAAATCAGACTCTGCAGCTGCATGAATAAAAAATTTGCCATGTAGTTTTATTTGGGTGAACAATTCAGGTAAATTACAACTTTCAGTAAGCAGAAGTGGGATCAAACACTGCAAGAGACTTTAGTAATGTGTGTAATGTAATACTAGAACACAAAATTTTGTTTACGTAAAGCAAAAACTTTTTCAGCTATGTTTGTTTTACCATTTGAACATCAAACCGAAAATTGCGATTATCTCAAAAACCAGTCGTTTTACGAAAAAAAGCAAAGAGACAAAAAATGCTTAGAATGTGGTGCTTTACCATAATATGATGGGAAAGTATCCAATTTTTTATATTTTTGGGCAAATGTTTGAGGTAAAGTACCTGTTCCAGTTAGCAGAAATAGCTCAAAAGCTGATAGAAATCTATATTTTGTAACTAATACATGTATGCAAAATTTGGTTGACCTAGCTGAAAGTGTACTCAAGTTATCATGTTTACATATATGCACACACACACGCACACAGACAGACACACATACATACAGTGGTGCTTGAAAGTTTGTGAACCTTTTAGAATTTTCTATATTTCTGCATAAATATGACCTAAAACATCATCAGATTTTCACTCAAGTCCTAAAAGTAGATAAAGAGAAATCAGTTAAACAAATGAGACAAAAATATTATACTTGGTCATTTATTTATTAAGGAAAATGATTGAATATTACATATTTGTGAGTGGCAAAAGTATGTGAACCTCCAGGATTTGCAGTTAGTTTGAAGGTGAAATTCGAGTCAGGTCTTTCCAATCAATGGGATGCCAATCAGGTGTGAGTGGGCACCCTCTGTTATTTAAAGACCAGGATCTATCAAAGTTTGCTCTTCACAACACATGTTTGTGGAAGTGTATCATGACATGAACAAAGGAGATTTCTGAGGACATCACAAAAAGAGTTGTTGATGCTCATCAGGCTAGAAAAGGTTACAAAAACATCTCTAAAGAGTTTGGACTCCACCAATCCACAGTCAGACAGATTGTGTACAAAAGGAGGAAATTCAAGACCATTGTTACCCTCCCCAGGAGTGGTCGACCAACAAAGATCACTCCAAGAGCAAAGCGTGTAATAGTCAGCGAGGTCACAAAGGATCCCAGGGTAACTTCTAAGCCACTGAAGGCCTCTCTCACATTGGCTAATGTTCATGTTCATGAGTCCACCATCAGGAGAACACTGAACAACAATGGTGTGCATGGCAGGGTTGCAAGGAGAAAGCAACTGCTCTCCAAAAAAAAAAACATTGCTGCTCGTCTGCAGTTTGCTAAAGATCACGTGGACAAACCAAAAGGCTGTTGGAAGAATGTTTTGTGGACGGATGAGACCAAAATAGAACTTTTTGGTTTAAATGAAAAGTGTTATGTTTGGGGAAAGGAAAACACTGCATTCCAGCATAAGAACCTTATCCCATCTGTGAAACATGGTGGTGGTAGTATCATGGTTTGGGCCTGTTTTGCTGCATCTGGGCCAGGACGGCTTGCCTTCATTGATAGAACAATGAATTCTGCATTATATCAGAGAATTAATTCTAAAGGAAAATGTCGGGACATCTGTCCATGAACCGAATCTCAAGAGAAGTTGGGTCATGCAGCAAGACAACGACCCTAAGCACACAAGTCATTCTACCAAAGAATGGTTAAAGAAGAATAAAGTTAATGTTTTGGAATGGCCAAGTCAAAGTCCTGACCTCAATCCAATTGAAATGTTGTGGAAGGACCTGAAGTGAGCAGTTCATGTGAGGAAACCCACCAACATCCCAGAGTTGAAGCTGTTCTGTATGGAGGAATGGGCTAAACTTCCTCCAAGACGGTGTGCAGGAATGATCAAAAGTTACCGGAAACATTTAGTTGCAGTTATTGGGGGGTCACACCAGATACTGAAAGCAAAGGTTCACATACTTTTGCCACTCACAAATATGTAATATTCAATAATTTTCCTTAATAAATAAATGACCAAGTATAATATTTTTGTCTTATTTGTTTAACCGATTTCTCTTTGTCTACTTTTAGGACTTGAGTGAAAATCTGATGATGTTTTAGGTCATATTTATGCAGAAATATAGAAAATTCTAAAGGGTTCACAAACTTTCAAGCACCACTGTTATTCGATGTTATCAGGCTCAGGGAGGACTAAAATGTTGAGATTCATCAAAATCTCGAAATCAAATTTTTGGACAATTCCAATATTTTCCCTATACTTATAAAACCTGGTGATATAACAGCATCCTTCTCTCTTCTTTGTAGTGCCCTGCTGGAACGTTTGCCTGGTTTCTAACTGTTCTGTCTGAACTTTCCCACTGGGCTACCTAACACAATATGTAATGTTTAATATGTATACTGTATATGTACAGGACTGATAAATGGATTAATCAAATGTTTTTAAAACAGAACACTGAAAATGGTAATTATTAAAACACTAAAGCTGTTCTGGTCAGACAGATTCTTACAGAGCATTATCTTGTTCTTAAATTGCTTTTATTCTCACACCACCATTTTTCTCTGGCAGCTCAAAATAAACACACAGTAATGTTTCAGTGCTGACAAGACTCTATTTTAAGTAGATATTAGCATATATGCTAAAAGTAAATCATGTATTTGGGTGTTTCAGTGCATCTCAATTCCCTTGCCGCTTAATCTTTGATTGATTTGCACCAGTTTCTTGACCCATTTCTAGAGAAGAAATAATAGCTTACTTTTATTGTCAAACTCAAGGTTTAGATTTTGCAGTGTGATAAAACTGGCTGCTTCCAGAGAGAAGAGTTTGTAACAGCAAGGTTTTGCTTATCATTGGAAGGTTATTTGTGATTAAAATCTTCAAATGTTTCAGATAAACAGACCCAACACAATAATTAGTCCCTAGGGGGCATACAAGTTTTTCTGTTATTGCAAACAAAACACAAGGACACTAAAAGGATAAGTTAAAGGAAAGTAGAATGTAAAAAGTGTATTTTCTGTAGATAATTATAAAAAGAAAATATATTGTAACCACCGGGGTGAGTATAGCGGCCCTAACCCGACACAGACTGGCAGAGACATGAGTTTGCCACACAACACACACTTTATTCACAGCTGGGAAGTGCTTTTCCTCGCTGCCAACAGCACAATACAGTCCAAAGCACTGATACCAAAAGACAGTCCCTTTCCTTTTCTCCTCCTCCTTCTTCTTTTTCCTTTTCCTCTTCCACCTCCACCTACCCTAACCTAACCCTCCTCTCCTCTCCTCTCCTCTCCTCTCCCATCCCATCCCATCCCATCCCATCCCATCCCATCCCATCCCATCAGCTTTGTTCACCTCCTCCTGACTCTGGTACCCCGAATGGAGTGAAGCAGCTCCTTTTATTCTGCTCCTGGGAGTGCTCCAGGTGGTTCATCAGGATTACCTGGAATCACTCGCAGGTGTTGTAGAAATCCATTGAATGGCTCTGCAGCTCCCCCTGGCGGCCGCCACGGAACCCAACAGGGCTGTACCAAACTCCAGCTCCCAGTGTGCACTGCGGGAATCTGTGGTGCCACAGCCACCCAGGAGGGCTGCCCTCTAGTGTCCCAGAGGAGATATTGCCTCAGCAATGCTCTCTCCCCCGGTCCTTCCATTCCATTGGCATCCCGGCCATGTAATGGATAAGGCCACCCATCAGATATGATACCAGAACAAGTAAAGAATAGTCAGGAAAACGTGAAGTTCTCAGAGAAATACAACTATACTGTATGATGCACACAGGCTGGGAACCATATGCATTGTCTTTGTATATTAGAATTGAATTGGAAGGTCATATGTTATCTATATATTAACACAAGAGTGAAGCTGACTAACCATATTTAAAGTGCCATTGTCATGTCATGTTATTTTTTAAACAGCTTAATCCAGGACGGGTTGGGGCTGCAGCCTATCCCAGCTAGCATAGGACACAAAGCAGGAAAAAAACCCTGAAGATGGCACCAGACCATCTCAGAAGTGTCGCTGTACAGATTTAAAATGATTGTGTTTTTGGTCATAGCTTACTACAGAAGTAATTAAATGTATACATGGCATAACATTCAGTTGCGTTTGGCGATTTGGTTAGCTGGTTTGAAAGTTGGCATATTTAAAAAAAATTTTTAATCACAATTTGTTACACATTTTTGTAACAGTGAGTCATGTTCACAAATTACAGTGATAACTGATTATAAGTAGTACATAAAATACGTTTTTAATACCTTTTGTCAGGCATGTGCGTCTGGGGAATCACCTTCAGGGCTTAAGCAAGGTAAGCAATACAATATGCTGGTAAGGAAAAAGTGTCTCAAAACATCAGGAAATGCTCCACGGGAAATAAGAATCACATCACTTTATTTGAGTTTTTTTTTTTTAAACTGAACCTCTATGTTTACTTCAAGTAAAAGATACAAACAAATAAAATAATAATATTTAATAAAACAGATGTTCCAATCAGCAATGTTTGGTCAAAATCGTTCAGGTTTCTAGCTTCTCAGAATTCTATTAAAAGCAACCGTGCATTAAGTTCTGTGTGTCACAGACACACAAAGTGAGCACTGACACACACATGCAGGGCCTGAATAATGGTGATTCCACGCCAGACCAAGGGGTGGCGAGGTGCACTGACTTTCTTTCTCAATCCCTTGCAGACCATCCGCAGGAATTCCCACACGGTTCTGGGCACCTCTAATGATGTCACTTCCGGTTTTGGCGGCTCTGATGCCATTACTTCTGGTTCCGGGCCCTCTGATGACGTAATAAGGACAAATAAAGACGCCATCGTTGACAACCTGCCTCAGTTCTGTTTTGGACTCAAACCTGTAAACAACTCTTAAGAATTACCCATTTGCAGCCAGGGAATATTATTTGGGTGGCTGCCCCAAACCTTTCTTGATGTCTTTGGCTTGTTCTTGTAACAGCACACATACAATATATTCTCTGTAACACTTCAAGACAAGACAAAACGACAAGTTCATGTACCTCCATGGTGAAACCTTATTTAACTAAACGAAAAACAAAGAGGATTAGTGACAGCAGACGGCCTCAGCCACTTGACGCACAACATCAGCTTCATGTAGTGCATGGAATAGGATCTCCATCTCCTGTCCTCTCTGGTCCAAGGATGACCAACCTCTTGTGATTGGTCAGTTTATATATTGCATTTCCCGGAAGAGGCGGGACTTGCAGGAAATGTGAGGGAAATGACTTAATCAGCTTCAGAACTGCCAAGGTAAGCGGAGCAGGCACTAGCAACTCTGTGACCTCTTAGATTCGATTTAATCAGATAAACTTTCTTAATCCAATGGGTGAAATTTAGAGGTCCTCTCTGCACTTCCTCTTAGCGTGGAGTGGCATTGCTTACCTTGTCAGAGCCAGATGTGCAGTTTTCACCCCAGGTTGGGCTATTTTTGAAAGTTTTGTGCAGGGAAAATATTTTGATTTGGCATTGTCTGTTTTTTTATGCTGTTTTCACACAGAATGTGCAACTGCCCAGATGGCAAAACTCCAAGAGGGAAAAGAGATGTCAACAGCGGCAAAACTAAATTGGTGTCCCACTCCGGTCGTCTAGAGCACCAAAACTCCCCCTGGTCATTCGTCAACCGCATCATTCGTTGGACTGGTCCAAATCACCATTGTTTGCAGTTGTCATTGGCCTGGGATTATTTCCGGGACCTGGCAACCCTAATTTAAGATGTTCAGTAAACACTCGTGTCTGACACACAAAAATGGACAGCACCTGTGGTGATGCCTATGGTGAGTAAATTTTTTGAAAACGTGTCAGTTTTAGTGGTTTCTTCCATACCACATTCTTTGAAATTAAAAATCATAGTTTAGACAATGTGTAAACTTCTCTGTAAAAGCAGGGGTGGCCAAAAGTAGCTTTACAGTTTAGGATTATGACAGTAGCTTTAGTACTAGGGTGTTGTACTGTGTTAGCCATTATGAATGTAGTGAGAAGTCAAGTAAAATTACACCTTTTATTGGCTAATTAAAAAGATTACAATACGCAATCTTTTTTAGTTAGCCAATAAAAGGTGTCATTTTACTTGACTTCTAACACCATTATTGCAATAGTTTTACTAACTTTAAGAAGACAAATAATACAAATAAATAATGCAGTAATTAATAATAATACAAGAATAAACTCTGTTTCACGTATTCACAACTAGCCGTCCCCCGTGGCTTCGCCCACTCAGAAGTGAAACAGGACAGTGAGGAGTGCCCTGCCCGGCTCCCCACTACTGATGTCACACTTCCCCCTCCCCTCGGCCCACAGCCTCTGTCTCAGATTAGTGTGAATATATTGCTCCTACAACCGAACTATGATTCTTAGTGAGATGAGAGAAGTCGCTAAATCAACCGGAATGTTCAAGCAAATTCTAGAAGAAAACACAATCTAAATCCGTTAAGTAGTTCTCTCGTACGCTAGCTACTGTAGCTTGGATGTAAGATACGCCGTGAGACTGGCGCATGAGTAAAGAGGACCCCAACCCCCTCCCCTCAGCCCGCCGTATCTCTCCCGGATTCGCGCAAATAAATCGGTACCACAAGTGAACTATGATACATAGCGCGTTGAGAGAAGTCGTAAAATCAACCGGAATGTTCAAGCAAATTATGGAAAAAAACCCAATCTAAGTAGTTCTCTCATGAAAAGTGGACAGACATACAGACAAACAGATGTTGGATTTTATATATAGAGAGAGATTGTAAACCTACTTTTGCACACCTCTGTATAATGTCATATACAGTTATTATGTATTCCACTTTAAATTTGTTGTTATATTATGATTACTAACATACTTTTATTTCTTTACATTCATATAGCGCTTTTCTCACTACTCAAAGTACTTTGCATAGACAGTGGGGAGCCAATTCAACCACCACTAATGTGTAGCATCCACCTCGATGATGTGACGTCAGCCATTTTAGCCCCAGTGCGCTCACCACACATGAGCTATTAACTGATGAAGAGGTGAAAGATATCTAGCCAGTTAGAGGCAGGGGATGATTAGGGGGCCAGAATCACTAAGCTGAGGTGGGCAATTTAGCCTGGACATCAGGATTATGAAGGATGCCCAGGGAGCTTTAATGGCCACAGAGAGTCAGGACCTCAATTTTAGGCCTCATTTTTTAGAGCTCAATGTCCCTGTTGCTGCATTGAAACATTGGGATCAACATTCAGACGACAGGGTAAATGCCTCCTGCTGGCCTCACCAACACCTTTTCCAGCAGCAACCCTAGCCTTTCATATTGTCTCCCATAGATAAAAATTTCAGTTTTCACTACTTACCATTATAGAAATTCAGCCCCGACACAGACAGGCACAGTGACACTCAAGTCCCAAACACTCACGTTTTATTTGCTTTTCTTTCCTTTACACAGCACCAAATGCCCACAATTACTACTTGCTCCCTGTATCTCTCTTCTTTCTCTTTCTTAATTTTCTGTTTCTTCTGCCGCCTTCACTCCTCCACACAATCTCTGTCCTCCACCACCCGACTCCGGCTCCCTTTTATATTGCACCTGGAACTGCTCTATGGGCTCCCGGCAGTACTCCAGGTAACCCCGGATCACACTCAGATGTGCTGCCATCCAGGGCTCCAGCAGGGTTGAGCTTCCAATCCCGTAGCCCCGAAGCAAAACAGGTGGGCTGTCCTCTCGTGTTCTGGGGACGTATTGTCTCTGTCCCGGTCCTTCCATTTTCAAAGTGTCTGCCACTCTATATGCAGAAAAATGAAATGTTTTCATATGATCCTTTCATTACTCAAAAAAACACACAAAAAGTACACACTGACATCCCATGAATCTCTTCTTGTATACTTTTTTTGAGTTAAAATAAAGCAAATAGGTTTCATCTTATTTTAGATTACTGAAAACAAAACACAGTCACCAGATTGATTAATTACCGAATCCAGAAGAATACAATTACCAAAGCTGAATACCTTCGTAATAAAAATTAATGGGGTATAGTTCATTATTCTTAAGCTGACACGCACACACTTTATTTTTCAATAAAATTCTTGCTGTAGGAGTTTCCTTTTAATTATGTTCTCTGTTTTCATATATCCAGCATCATATCTAATTTTAAGAACATGTCATTTAATTAAAACTACTTGCCTTTTTCCAACTAACTTTGCTGAAGATGTTCAAGTGTAGATGGAGAAACTCTGACTCTCAGATACAAAGAAAACAGAATGAAAGATTAATAGAATAAATGCAAAGTTAGTAAAACTTAAACTGTTTTAGAATGATTCTATATAATTTTTTAAAGCTTAAATTACACCTGTATTAAGACTTTGACTGCTGGAGCATTTATTATTAGGATGCTGCACTATCGGCCTATATATTTATGATAAATAAAGAACACTGTCAAAACTCATAATAAATGTAGAAGATTTCCGTATTGGAAAGCAATGGTTTTATTATGAGGAGTAACTCAGTCAAAAATGTAAAGAAACCTTCAATTACTTTCTTTTGACCAGCAACACAACTAGAAGTCTCGAACTGAATGAGAGTTCTTGAAGGTTGGCACCATGCAGAGTGCAGGCTTAGTAGTACGACGCGTTTGTTTGCGCTGTCCAAGCTGGTTGCACACAACATAGTGTGGGCAGCAGAATGTCCATGTAGTGATGTCAGAGTCTACAGGTTTAATGTCATCCAGATGATTGTCGCTATCTTGATCACTGTCATTATCATCTAAATATTCATCTTGCAACAAATCTAGTTGTTTCAAAAGATCAGCAACTTTATACCCTTTTTGCAATGACATCATTACAGACTGTCTATTTATAACATTACACTCCGCAAGCTGTTGCTTGTAAAACAGCTCCAAATTCCTGGGTGTCCAAATCTCTGAGGACCTTTCTTGCACAATAAACTCATACAGTCAGGTTAAGTAAATAACACATGACTTTACTTTCTAAGGAGGCTAAAGAAAGTCTGCCTGTCTCCTCCGATTCTGTTGAACGTTTACCGCAGCACTGTTGAGAGCATATTGACAAACTGCATTGTACGGCGTGGTATGGCAACTGCTCCATAGCTGACAGGAAGGCCATGCAACGGGTGCTGAAAACTGTGCAGCACACCATTGGCATCCCACTGCTGACAGTCTCACAGAATCATCAAGGATGCCTCACACCGTAGCCGTGGACTGTTTACCCTCCTCACATCAGGAAGGCGCTACAGAAGTGTTCGTTCCCGTATCAGCAGCCTCAGGAGCAGTTTCCTTCATAACAAAATCACAATTCTGAACTCTCAATCCTTGCCACTCAGATTTCTAAACAACAATAACTTCTGACTGTATTTTGTGTACTGTGGTGGGCTGGCGCCCTGCCTGGGGTTTGTTTCCTGTTTTGCGCCCTGTGTTGACTGGGATTGGCTCCAGCAGACCCCCCGTGACCCTGTAGTTAGGATATAGCGGGTTGGATAATGAATAGATGGATGTACTCGGTGTATATTTTCACCTGTTTACATATATCTATTGTCCATCCATCCATCCATTTTCTAACCCGCAGAATCCGAATACAGGGTCACGGGGGTCTGCTGGAGCCAATCCCAGCCAACACAGGGCACAAGGCAGGAACCAATCCTGGGCAGGGTGCCAACCCACCGCAGGACACACACAAACACACCCACACACCAAGCACACACTAGGGCCAATTTAGAAATGCCAATCCACCTAACCTGCATGTCTTTGGATTGTGGGAGGAAACCGGAGCGCCCGGAAGAAACCCACGCAGACACGGGGTATATCTATTGTGTAATAAATATTTCATATATCTATATTTATTCTTACCATGTATCTGTACTGCTAATCAGTATTCACAGCTATATACTCTTCCTTATATTTACTACTACTACTACTGTAAATTCAAATATTGCACATATTCTTATTTCTACGCTGCCTTATTGCACCTTACTGTTTATTGCGCTTAAATGTACTATTTGCACCCACTGCCTGCTGCACCTTACTCTACTGCTTGTACTTTCTGGTTAGATGCTAAACTACATTTTGTTGTACCTATACCTGCTGTACCTATCAACAAAGTTTAATCTAATCTAATCTAAAAAGAATAATTTTATGGCTATCCACTAGATGGCAGCATTATGGTAAGTAACTGGAATGCAACAGCAAAGCTTGACAGCAGTCTGGCTACGTCTATCGTGGCGGTATACTGAGATACGAGTTATATCGTATGTTGCGCCAAGACAGGCTTAATGAGATACAACTTACCTTGTACCTCTTGTTCAAAGTGTTAATAAGCATTACTTTCATTTTATGAAGACACTACAAATAAATGCCTTCACAAATAACAATTAAAAATTCAATAAGTACAGGATTAGATCCCCTTATAGTTAATACTGAAGTAACAGCATTTTCAGAATAATGAATCCTTTTTGTGGGCCCGGACAAACACTCATAGAACATCATGTTAAACAAATCTCGTCTTAACAAAATGTAAATCTCCTGTCTGCCAGATCATTTCTTCATCTGACCCTGTTGTTCTTTGGCAGATAGTACAAAACACATTGTCAATGTGAAGCCTGGTTTTGTTCATGGATATTGATTTTAGTTGAGAGCAGGTCTGTCTCAGCTGGGAGGCTGATCAAGCATTGGAAACTCCAAATTGAAGTTGTTTGTGTTTTTGACCTTGATATGCTTCTAAGGCAGAAAGCACAGCAACCATTATTAGTGCTGGCTGCCTCACAACTCCTACACATCTGGTCCATCTGTTGTCTACACGGAGCTGCACGCTTTCCCTGTGCCTGTGTTTTTTTTTTCATCAAAGATACTCTAGCTCTCCTACAATCTAAAGACATTCAGGCTACATTAACTGGTTAGTCTAAGCTGGTCTGGTGTAAATGAGACTCGATATGTGTGAATGACACACACAAGATCAGACTTATCTATTGTGATTGTTGGCAGGGTAAACCTCATTTGCTTACCTGGCTGGGAAGTAATGTAGATGACAGATGAGATACTTGAATTTCAGCCAGAAAAGACAACATTAAAATATATATGCAGTATTGCCCCCGGAATCCGAACAGCTCAAAACTTGAACAACTTGGAATCCAAACAAAAAAATGGAGCAAATTTTGCCCCAGAATTTGAACACTGGTTTGTAATCCGAACAGCGAGCACATTGTTCGTGTGTGTTTGTGCGTACGTTTCTCTAGCGATCGGGCCACCCATACGCTTTGTCATTCAGTTCCTTTATGGAAGCTGTAGTAAAAGGATCTCGCGTGATTTTAACTGCTATTTTCGCTGCTAATTTTATGCTTTCATGCCTGTTTTGTGTAATTTTTTTATATAATAACAACTCAGTGTATTCACCATGGGTCCTAAAAAGTGCAGTGAGGAAAATAAGAGTAAGAGGAAACCTGTTAGAGCTACAATTCAAGTTAAGAAAGATCTCATTGCTTTTTAAGGTAAATACAGGGTTTTATATTTTTAATTTTATTAATTTACATTTTTATTCAAATATTATTATGTGTTAATATTTTACCTTAAAATCCAGTATATTTACTGTTAAAATCATTTTGAAAATTTGAGTTTGTGGGACCCAGTAACGGATTAATCCAGTTTCTATTATTTTAAAAGGGAAAAACGATTTGGAACTTGAAAGCGGTTCTGGAACAGATTCAGTTCGGATTCCAAGGTATCACTGTATTTATTGTGAATGCTGGCCCTGGCACAGACAGACGGACATCATATTGTCACCACACACCATTTATTATGTACACTATTTACAAAGTTTTCTCACGTGCACCCCCAGTGCCTTCTTGCACCGATTTCCCCAAGTCCAGGCCACACAGTCCTTTTGCCTTCCTGGCCGCCTCCCGTCCTCTCTCTCCAGTTCAGTCTACTTCCTCCCGACTTCCACCACCGACTGGAGGGAGGCGGCCCCTTAAATAACGCTCCCGAATGAGCCCCAGGTGTTCCCGGCGTTCCCTCCTTAGCCACGCCCCAGTGTGGCGGAAGTGTCGGCTGTCTTCCTGGTAGCTCTCCGGGCGCCAAATAAAGTCTTCCCCCCGGCACTTCCTAGTGTGGCGGATGTGCCGGGCTCCCGGAATAATTAGGCACTGGGGCGTCGCCTGGCGGTGGCCACGGGTCCCTACAGGGCTGGGCTTCCAAGCCCTGTACCCGAGGCCCCCTGCATAACCAGGACGGACGCCCCCACTCGGTCTGGAGGAGGCACTCGCCCTCCTCTGGTCCTCCAAGGCATCCCGGCCGAGGACCGTACGGGATAAACCGGCATCGGGGCGCCGCCTGGCGGTGACCACGGGCCCCAACAGGGCTGGGCTTCCAAGCCCTCCACCCGTGGCTCCCCAACAGAACCAGGACGGACGCCCCCTCGCGGTCTGGAGGAGGCACAAGCCCTCCTCTCGTCCTCCTGGGCCTTATATATATATATTGTGGCGTTTGGCTGGGGTCCATGACCGGCCGGGACGCCCCCTTCGTTATAAGCTCAGGGAGAGCATCTATGGATGGTGCAATACCTCCCCCTGGACGCTAGATGGCCGACCCCTCTGGGTTGGAGTGGTGCCTTGGTTTCCCACAGTGCTCCATGGGAATTGGAGTTGGGGGCAGCCCTGTTGGGTCCCGCAGGTGCCGCCAGGGGTGCTGCAGCTGGAACTCCTGAGTCCTTGTCGGCAGTGTTTTTAACACACCCAGAAGTGCAGCCGGAACTCGGCAATCAAGCATCTGGAGCACTTCTGGGTGAACTATAAAAGGAGCCAGAATTGGGAGAAGGAGTACGAGGTTACCAGGGAGGTGGAGAAAGGAGAAGAAAAAGTGCTTTATTGTGTGTTTGTGCTTGGGACTGTGTACTGCCTGTGGGATACGGGGAAGGCGTGCGCCCACAGGTGAAAAAAAAAAATATTTGTTTATTTTACGTGTGCCTCTGTGTCCAGTCTGTGTTGGGTCGGGCGCCTATATAGCACCTTTTTCGATATATATATATATATATATATATATATATATATATATATATATATATATATATACACACACAGTCATATGAAAAAGTTTGGAAACCCCTCTCAGCCTGCATAAACTTTCAACAAAAAAGATTTCTCATTTGTAAAATTTCTTTTGTTCGTATTGACAACAAAAATAATAACTACGTTTATTTCCATATTCCATACTCAGAGTGTACTTCAAAGTGTTTTACAGGATGACTAAGAAATAGATAAAAGCAAAGAAAAAGTAAGTAAATTTAGAAAAGAATAGTATCAGTCATATTCCAACCCGCTATATCCTAACTACAGGGTCACAGGGATCTGCTGGAGCCTGTCCCAGCCAGCACAGGGCGCAAGGCAGGAACAAATCTCCAGTCAGGGTGCCAGCCCACCGCAGGGCACACACGCACACATACACTAGGGACAATTTAGGATCGCCAATGCACCTAACCTGCATGTCTTTGGACTGTGGGAGGAAACCCATGCAGACACGGGGAGAACATGCAAACTCCACGCAGGGAGGACACGGGAAGCGAACCCAGCTCTCCTAACTACAAGGCAGCAGCGCTAACACTGTGCCCCCGTGCCGCCCTAGATAAGAATAGTAATGCATAAATAACACAAATAAATAAATATTCCACACTTACATAAGATAGATATATAATTATTAGAGAAGAAGAGTCCTTATATATATAATTGTTTTTTAAGTCTCTAAAGATGGGCCCAATGAAGAGGTCAGATGGTTGGGAAGCACAAAGACAAAAAAATCTGCAGGGGTTCCAAGGCCGAAAGGCAATGTGTCACTCAGTGGGCATTCTACCTGACATAAATATCAAGTCATCCCTTACTGTGTTTTAGGCTTCGTCCCTTAGGAATTGGTACAGTGTATCTGGTGGGAAGTTGGGGTATCCGCTTTTATTCCAATGACACAGGACTTTGACCAGGAGGTGGTGCAGAATGTTACCTCAGAAAAGAAAGCAGAGAAAAGCAAAGATCAATAATGTTTGCAAATTCAATGAAGAACTTGATAATTCAATGCATATCTAGTTTATTAAATGCAGAACTAAAACACAGCTATGAAAAAAGGCAAATTAAAAAAGTGTGTTTTTAGGAGTTCTTTTTTTTTTAGCGTTGATAGTATATCTATTACAATACAATACAATTTATTTTTGTATAACCCCAAATCACACAAGGAGTTCCACAATGGGCTTTAACAGGCCCTACCTTTTGGCAGACCCCCCAGCCTCAACTCTCTAAGAAGACAAGGAACAACTCCCAAAAAAACCTGTGTAAGGATTAAACAAAATGGAAGAAACCTCGGGAAAGGCAGTTCAAAAAGAGACCCCTTTTCAGGTAGGTTGGGCGTGCAGTGAGTGTCAAGAAAGGGGATAAATACCACACAATACACAGAACAGGACACAAGTAATCCTCAATACAGTATAATAGTACAGTAGTACAGAGCAGAATTCAACAGTAGATGATATCCACATAATAAAATTTTGGATTTGCTCAGAGTAAACTATTTGTAAAGTATTCAAATATTTGGGTGCATAACAGTAAAAGGCCTCCTCACCACCTCTTTTATACTTGGCTCTTTGAATGATAAGCAGACCACCATTAGAAGATCTAAGGTTACAACTTGGAACATAGGGGGTCAGGCACTCCAAAATATAGGAAGGCACAAGTAGTATTTTCAAGTGAGTTCTAAAGGACACGGGTAACCAGTGTTATGAAGCCAAAACAGGCGAGATGTGCTCAGTTTTTTTCTTTTCTGGTTAGGATTCATGAATAAACGACAACTAACGGATGTCTTACGTAACCCCTTTCTGTGCTTCCTTTAACTTCCTTCACCTCAATGCCTTTAAGCTTACATCCACAAAAATACTAAAAAGTGTAAAAGTAAATTCTTGTTTTTTCTAGTTAACTTCTTCTCTTTCCCTTAATATTCATGTTTTCCCTTCATTTCCGAGTTATTACATTATTCTTCATTTGTCTGAGATGTTTTATCACAAATCTGTTTGCTCCAGTAGACTCATTTCAAAACTCAATCAAAAACGTATTTGGTCAAAAATATGCAGCCTAGCAGAAAATTCATCAAATGTTCTTACATATATTTAATATTTCTGATGTCTTATTAAATACCCTTTACAGCATCCTAGACAGGATCAAATTTACTCTAATAAGAGAAAGTAGACATTTAAAGCTGCATAATTATACTTTGAAAAGCAGTTTATTCCCCCCAAATATCCATAATTAACTAATTTGACTTTGTTCCTAATAGCAAAATTGAGCATAGTAATTAAATTAGAATAGCATGGGGTTTCAGTGAAACATATATCAAATAATTTCATCCACAAACCCCGCGGGGGTCAATTTAAATGCAAATATGTAATTAGGAAAAAAATGTCATCAGACATGGAGAGGCTGCTATTCTCATATAACCCAGAAATGTATTCATATTAACTCGTTGGAAAGCACAGCTGAATAAAATATTCTGTTTCTCCACAAAGATATAAAAATTTAAACAGCCTTGCATGTGACTACATTAGTAACCTCCTTCGTCAGTGTGCTGTTGTTTGCCCACTAATGTCCACCAGTTCTGGGTATCTGGAAGATCGCCAGTTCAGATCCCATTACTGCCTGAAGGGATCCTACTCTGTTGGGCTCTTGAGCAAGACCCTTAACCCGAAAACTGCTCCAAGGCGCTGTACAATGGCTGACCCTTTGCTCAAACATCCACAGGTCATGCAAAGAGACCATTTCTCCCTTGGCAATTAGCGAAGTATATTAAATAAAAACAAACTTGTTGTGCCCAAACTAACCTGAGCTCTATAAGTGACAGAGCCTTCAGCTCCATAGCGTCCAGACTTTGGAATGACCTCCGGAAATGAACAGGATCAGCCGACTCAGTTCATTCTTTTTACAAAACAATTTAAAGCTCTTTTGTTCAGGAAGGCGTTTAACTAACCCGGACATTCTGACCCTTCTTTCAGTTTACCATTCTGTCCAGATGCTTAGGAAGATTTGTGTTTGTATCACAAATTACATTGTTTGTTCTGACTTTTATTATAGTACAAGGGGGCAAAGCCCCCCACGCGCATCGGTCATTTAAAAGCCTGTACAGCAGCTGTCCTTTTGTCTCACTTCCTTGTCTCGCGAGACTTCAAAGTGTCTCTTCGGGATGATTACACCTCAACCCAAGATTTTTTTTATTATAATATAGATATTGTATTTTATTCTGGTCTATTCTCTTTTATTTTGTTTTAATGCTCTGTATGTCTTGTATTTATCTGTATTTAGTGTTTTATGTAGATATTATTTGTATTCAAATTTATATATGCCCTGTTGTTGTTTCTGAATTTCTGTGAAGAGCTTTGAGCATGGCAAAGGTGCCATACAAAGAAAATCTATTATTATTATTACTATTATACTACCTGTCGAGGACATAACAGAATATTTTAAAAAGATTTGATATCTCTTGCTTTACATGTGCCTACTGTGCCTCTACTCAGTATATGCATGTGTCTGATGGTTTCTTCACTGGCACTCCCTGTCTCACGAGTGTTCCCGGAAAGCCCGCATCTCAGACTCTGTCATTATTTTCAAGGCACCTTTCTCACCTCCTGTCCGATTTTACACTTTCTGTGTTAAACTCTAAATTGTAGCCTTAGATCTTCAAATGAGTGTTTGCTTATCATTCCAAGAGCTAAACTTTAAAAGAAGTGGTGAGGCGGCCTTTTGCTGTTATGCACCTAAAATCTGGAATAGCTGACCGATAGAAATTCACCAGGCTAATACAGTAGAGCACTTTGAGAAAGTGCTATAACCTTATTACTTTAACATGGCTTTCTCATAGCTTCTTTTTAGTGTAACCCTGATATTCTGTATATGCATTTAATTATTGTTTCATCATGGCTCCGTACTAATTCCTACTTTCTCTGCTGTTCTTTTTCAGTTTTTCTTTGGTGGTGGTCTGCGCCACCACCAGCTGATCAAAGCACCGTACAGTCCGCATGACCATCATCATCAAATGCTTCTTTGTGAAGTCTGTAAACCATGAGGACTGATTGAGATCATTTATGTTAGGTAGAATGCCTAGTGTGGGCTGGGTCCTCACGGCCTCAGAACTCCTGCAGATTTTGCTTTCTTCTCCAGCCCTCTGGAGTTTTTTTTTTTTTTCTGTCCTCCTTGGCCAACGGAACTCACTTTATTCTTTGTTAATTAGTATTGCCTAATTTTATTTTTATATTTTGTCTTTTTCTTTCTTCATCTTGTAAAGCACTTTGAGCTGCATCATTTGTTTGAAAACATGCTATAGAAATAAATGCTGCTGTTGTTGTTGAAGAGGACTCTCTCGACGTGCCTCCTAAGCCTTTTTTCCTTCTCATGAATTTCACACTCTCACTCCCTCTTTTGTCCAAAGCCAAACTTGACAGTGTGAACTTGAAACCGGACACAGGCAGACAGACATTGTTGGTTCCACCACACACTTGTTTTATTTACAATTATTATATACAAGTCTTAACGTGCACTCACAAACCCCCAATGTCCAGGCCTTACAATGCCTCTCTCTCTCTTCTGGCCGCCTCCAGTCCTCTCTTCAGCTCCGTCTCTCTGCCACCCGACTTCCGCCCCTTTTATAGGAACCCGGATGGGCTCCAGCTGCTTCCCGGCAATCTCCCGTGGACACACCCCCGTGTGGCAGAAGTGTGGGGCTCCCCTGTCGTCTTCCCCCCGACACTTCCTGGTGTGGCGGAAGTGCCGGGCTCCCGGGATAATCAGGCACTGGGGCGCCGCCTGGCAGTGGCCACGGGTCCCTACAGGGCTGGGCTTTCAAGCCCTCTACCCGAGGCCTCCAGCATAACCAGGACAGATGCCCCCTCTCGGTCTGGAGGAGGCACAAGCCCTCCTCCTGGGCATCTGTTACCTTCAGAGGGAAACACTAGGGTGGATGGAGTATCATACATGAACTTTAATTCTGATCTCTATGTCTTTCTTGGAAAATCAGTCTCTTAGGAAAATTTCTAGCACTGATAAACACCCCTGATAAGACAAGGTGTTTTGCATATGACTTTAACCATGTAAAGGAACAATGACAAATTTCTACCAGTTTGAGTCTTGTTCCACTCGAGAAAAGAACATGCTAGACCTGCTGTATTTAAATGTTTAGATACGTTTAACAGTAAACTATTGGCACCTTTGGGCAGACTTGACCACAACCTGATTCATCATTTTCCCACTTGCAAGCTTGTTATTAGATGGCAACCTGGTACCACCAGAAGAGTGGTGAGGTGAAGCCTGGGGGCTGAAATGGCTCTGAATGAGTACTTCCTAGTGACCGACTGGAATATAATGTGCAAGTCGCATCGGGATGATATTAACTCTTTTAGGGCTCATTTTTTTTTCTTTTCTCCCAGGGCAGAACATTTTTCTAAAAACTTTTTTTTACAAAAAGAACACAAAACAATTGTTTAACTTATCAAAGCAACAAAAAATATTTATTTTTGAACAATATAACTGTTTTGCATTTTGTATGAGCCTGCGTAGTATATAATTTAACATATTATTATTTCACATACTGTAAATTTCACAAAGCAAAGTCCTGCAAAGTGTGGTAACGCTCAAAGCATCCAACTGCGTGCATTGCCACGTTGCAGTGCTTACAATATGTGTTGCACTGGTGCCTCTTTTTCAATAGTCTGTTGCTGCACACAACACAGTCAGGCTTGTACTTTTTGTCCTCATAAGTTGCAGGAAAGTGGCGCTCAGTCAGCCTGTCTGGCACTGCTCTTTGTAATGGCCTTCCTCGCTTTGCCAAAGGCACTCCAACATATTCTGCCAGCAAGTTGTCCACCACCTTCTTGCAGAAATCTGCCGCAGTCATAGTACTGTTTGCCTGCTTGAATAATATATATCCATTTGTGAGTGCAATCTCACGCATGCGATGGTACACAGTGTGGTACCACTTGGTGGACTTATGGCCGTAAGCATATGATCCCAGCATCTGATCCAGTCGACCAACTCCAGCCATTTTACAATTGTATTCTTCAAGTGCAATGGGCTTGTCCTGCTTCCTACCTTCTGGGTTTCCCTTTGAACTAATTACCTTCTCACATATATTGTTGGTGTGAACTGTAGTAAGACAAGTCACCCGTTTGACATCATGCCAAGTCAATGCCACCAAGTTATCCGCCCGCATGAAAACAGGATTGTCACCTTTTTTCATTTTCAGCCTCTCTGGCTTCAACTGTAAAGGCATGTGTCTCCTGTTCACCCTCACTGGGCCACAAGCTCCAATTCCCCTGCTCTGTAGCTCTATGAACAATTCTGGTGAACTATAAAAATTGTCCATGTACACAACATGTCCCAAATGTTCATAGCCCTGAAGCAGCTCCAGCACAACCTGAGTTGTCAAAGGACAGATCTCTCTTTGAAAAGAATGCTTACCAGTATAAGTAATTACTTTCAGGCTTAAACCAGTGTTTGCTTCTGCCAATACAAAATCCTTGATGCCATACTTGGTGGGCTTATCTGGCATATATTGGTGGAAAAAAAGCCGTCCCTTATATTTTATCATGGACTCATCCACAGACAAATCACGGCCAGGCTGATAAAATTGTTTATAGGCTGGCTCCACTATGTCAAGCAGGGGCTGAACTTTACACATGGGGTTATAGCCCTGCTCACCCCTAGGGATTTGCTTCTGGTTATCACAAAAGTGAATGAAGCTTTGCAGCAGCACGTACCTATCACACGGCATAACCTGTCCAAAGCCACCAGGTGACAAAGTACGTTTGGACCAATGCTCCCTGAAATTATATCGGCAGGATCAATTTCTGGCTATTCCTCCCAAGCGAACCTTGCCGTAGGTGCACCAACAGCGCGAATGCGCTCAGCTGCCAGCTGAGCAGCTGCGGTGGCATCGGCTGGTCTCCGATCAGCTGATGCCTGCTCCTCAATTTCTTCCTTGATCTCCTGATCACTATCAAAGAAATCGGAATGTGACAAATCAGAGTCCGACTCCGCGATAATGCGCAAAGTTTCTTTGCTGAAAGATGCCATCTTGCCTTTGTTTCTATTTGTTTACATATAGCAACTCACACACACACAAGGATTAGTTGCTGAGCCAATGAGTCTAACATTCCTCCAAGCAGAGAGGGAATGCCTGTGACGTGACAATGAGTCTCTCTTAACATGCACACGTACCGGTCCCGGTACATAACTACACTTGGGCGACATCACAGCCATGTGTGCATGCCCCTCTGTCATGCACCTCGACATACTATACATCAAATGAAACCTCAGAGTCTCGTCTTTCCGATGATATAAACCATTTTGACACACAACAACCACAGCACTGACACTAAATCCTTTTTTACAGAGAAGTAAATACTTTTAAGAGTTGACTTTTCCTACCTTTGAAGGCTCTCTGCAAGTCAAACATCAATATTTCCGAGCAATATTGATCTCATTCTGTCCGTAAGGCTCCAGGGAATATAATCCAGTAAAACGATTAGGTCCAAAACACACGATTGATCCTCAAAGGGACAAAATCTCAAGAAAACATTTCTTAACTTGAGACTAACTCCGACGTTTTTTTTCATTTCTATTGGTCATATCAGACGTAATTTGTTTCTGTCCACAATAACCATGCTAAAGCATGTTACACGGAAGTGTTAGCTTCTGATTGACACCTAAGTTGGCCAATTACGAGGGGTCTGGGGGGTGACTGGCACCTCGTATAGCCAACGAGTGTCACAGACAGCTGAACGATGACGCACAACTCCAAACCCTGGTAGAATCTACCAGTTTGATTGGACGCTGTGAGTGACACTCCAAACTTACAGCCAATGAGCAGCTGAGCACGCCGATATGTAACTTGCCATGCCAACTTGTAAACAAAACCAATCGGAGCTGCGCGAAGCTGGCATTTGTGCCAGTCTACAGACTTGGTGCGTGGTTGTTTATTGTGATTTCACCACGTTTTTTCGCATTTTAAATATGGATAAACGTACAGATAAACGTAAATACACTCTCGATGAAGTAGTAGAGGCATGTACGCGGCGTGACAGTGATCGATCGGACCAGGAGACGTCTAATGGCAGAGAGCGACATGTGACATGCCCTTGTGCTTTCTGCCTGCTAGGGATTGCTACAATCAGTGGCACATGGAAAAACGCTGAGCTGTGTTGTAACAGTTTGTAAAAAATGTATATAGTTTGTGTGCATTTTATTAAAAAAAAGTAAAAAATAAAATATATATATTTTTTTGGCCCATAAGACTTGTTTTGACTATTTTTATATTGAAATGTGTATTTTTATTGTTTTATTATGGAATATGAATTTCCACAACTAATAGAGTGACACTGTGTGTAGATATAGATTCCTTTAGGTGTAAGCTTTCAGTAGAGCCCTCATTGATATCTGTGGGTTGAAGCATTCAAAAGTTATTACACTTTTTCCATACGTTCCAAAATGTGGATAATGGATAAACCATAGTTCCCTCTAAAAAGCTCCTGGACATGCCCACATAAAACTGGTGTAAAATGTCATTTTACAGGTATTCTTTTCAAATTTGAAATGTGAGTAGTCAACAAGTTATTCTGTTGGTACATAGTGTGTTTCTGTCCCCACCTACCTACTTGCAGCTATAGAGGCCTTTATTTTCACAAACAAACTTAGGCGAGAACAAAAAAATTCATTTTTTCTGTGAGTTCTAATGTGTATAACTTTGGATCAGTCACACCTACAGTGATTCTGACTACTAAGGGTGAAACTAGAGAATCTTACCTTTACAAAGAGACCAAACATGTGTTTATACTCCAGATAGTTCAATAACAGCAATGATTCTAATTTGGAGAGGTCAAATTACAAGCGATTTAGCAAAAATGACCCTGCTTGATATTAACAGCTGATTGTCGTCCTCTGTCCCTGGATGTCGACTTTTGTTGACATCCGCCCTCAGCCCCTCGTGTCGACAGAAGTCGACATCCGCCCTAAAAGAATTAAGGGACTCAGTCACTCCATCACAGAACATGCTAACTTTTATGTCGACTTTATGTAGTACCCGTAAAGATAGCGTGTTGCTTTCCAAACAGCAAACCTTGGATTACTTAGGAGCTAAAGGGTCTCCAGAATGAGAAAAAGAGAGCATGTCAATGAATTATTCAGCAAAAGTGTGTCAAGAAACGCTACTGAGGCTCATTTATACCAACGCCTGTGTAATGGCCTCACTGTGACTGCCAATTCAGATGTTGTAAAAAAAAATCTTGGAAGGTTGGAAGGAGACGAGACGTGATTTTCTCAGAGAGACACTTTTACGTCCTGTGAGACAAGTCTTTGTGCAAAGTGATTTTACCACGCTCGTGGCTAGAAATAAAACAAAGAGTAGATGACAAAGTAAAATGTCAAAAAGAGTTCAAAAATGTTGACACGGTACACATGCAGAGCAGGTTAGAGATAATGGAAGTACGAAAATTCGAAAGTCTCAAAAAAAGGATAGTAAAGATTAAATTAGCACAAACGGAAATTAATAGTGAAATAACGGAACAGCAAAAAGAGACTGAATATATTGCTCAGATTTAAACTGAGACTTATAGATCGTATAATTCGTGTTGCTATCAGTGAAAAAAAAAGTAGTGTTTCTTCCCAATGAAGAGGCGTATCTGAGAATTAAAAAGCAAACAAGAAGGGGGTGAAGCCCCCTAGTCTTTTTAAAAATTTCTTTCTCTTTAGTCATTCTTTTATGTGTTCAGACCATAGTGCTCTCTATATATAAATACACTTATCTATTTATGTATTTATTTATGTAAAGAGCTTCTGTAAAAAGCCAAATATTCCCTGTGGACAAATAAAGCTCTATCTATCTATCTATCTATCTATCTATAATATGTTCGTAATTAAGGCCTCAAAGCCAAATAGACAGTTATCTACAAGGTAACATCATGGTGACCAGAATCCCACATGAGGAAGAGGTCATAAACGGCAGATCACCCATCTGTCATTTTATCACTTGTGGCACCCATGTGCCAGCTTCAGGTGTACAAGAGTAGGCCAACCAATAGCCAGTATTGCCCCCCTTTAGCAGAATGACTTCTTGTAGGCATTTTTTCTTCCATGCAAAATTTCTTCAGTTGCAAGATGTTTTCTTGCTTGGCCTACCTGTTTCAAATCCTCCCACCAGGCAGATGTTTTCACATTCTCCTCAAGTACACTTTAATATGATGCAGAATTCATAGATGACTCAATGACTGCAAGCTGCCCTGGCCCTGAGGCAGCAACGTAACCCCAAACCAGAGCATTTCCATCATCAAGTTTGACATGCTGTCTTTGATTTGTGCCAAACTTGTCTATTTTTACTGTGGCCTAACAACTCTATCTTTGATTCTCCTGACTAGAGTACATTGTCACAGAAGGCCTGGGGCCTCATGTATAAATGGTGCATCCGCACAAAAATGTTGCATACGCCCGTTTCCATGTTCACATCGCGATGTATAAAAATTAAAGCCACACACATTTTCATGCCAACTCAATCAAACTGCTTTTGTTGCTGTGTGGTTTCCCTTTCTTTTTTAGATCCATATCCCTGACGCGGCTTTATTATATACACTGAAATTAACCTCATATTGTTTATTAGTTTAAGGCATCTGATTGTAATTAACCTGTAACAATATACAGAATTGCCAAACTATTCCAAATACCATAGCTGCTTTAGCGTTGTTACTCTCAAGTATTTATCCCACTGTATCTGAGTGTGGAATCACAGCTCAACAGCAGCTGATCAGAAAGAGAATTATCGGTATACAGCATCAAGCACACACTGCCTCCGCCATGTGCTATTTGAACTGGTCCCATACAGCAAATGCTTCAAAGCCTTTCCTGTTGGAACATTGCAGTTTAGAAACAGTTTCGTCCCAAGAGCTCTAAACGCACTCAATCAGTTCATCAAGTGCTCCTTGTAGAACTGTTTGTACTTATTAGTACAATTACCTCACTGTAAACTTGCAATACAGTTATAATATTGCACAACCTGAGCTACTTTATAAAGCGCATATTTGCATACGATGATGATATTATTTTTAAGATGAAATGCAGCAAAATATGTTTTTTACTTTATACAGATAAAATGTTAACATCATTTAAATAATCTATATTTTTATAATTAAACATGTGAGGACACGGTTTCGCAGTGCTAGCAAGGAGCTGGCGCCTGCTCACGGATTGTTCCTGCCTCATGCTGTATTCTTGCTGGGGCTGGTGTGACACTGGAAGGATAGATGGACAGAATCATTAAACATGTACTACGAAGATATTTCAATGTTCCTTAAAAGTTTTGAAGAATCTGCGTTCTAAGCTTACAGATGGCTTGACATCTATTACAGAGCTGATTGTGTGGCGATTGGATATTTGGAGAAAGAAAAGGAAGGACAGGAATTGTGAGTTAGTACATTTGAAAGAGACAGTACTGCTGCAATAAATTAT
Source organism: Polypterus senegalus (assembly GCF_016835505.1). Classification (NCBI taxonomy): domain Eukaryota; kingdom Metazoa; phylum Chordata; class Cladistia; order Polypteriformes; family Polypteridae; genus Polypterus; species Polypterus senegalus. The sequence continues at coordinate 16,104,706 of NC_053158.1, forward strand.
TTCATCAAAGGTCGCACACAGCGCACCAAGCATCTTGAGGGAGGCAGGAACAATCTATGGACGGGGTGCCAGCTCATCGCTATTACTGGGCCACTGTGTTTCCATGTTTAATAACATGCTTTAACTTCTATCATCATGAAAATGATATCAAGTATACATCTCAGTATTTAATTTATTCAGAGAGCTATAATATCACAAATGTAATGGATTCTCTGTCCTGTTGGCGTAAAAGAAAGCCGGTTTAAGAAGCATGTAGTGATTCACACACATAGCGCACATAGAAGATCAAATATAAAACAAAGCATTTAACATGCTACTTTAGTTACGATGGGGATTTGAGAAACTAGTAAAATTAAACGAGTTTATGATGTTGTACTTTAATGACAAAATAAACTACATGAGTAAAATGGAAATTTCAAGATTAAAGTTGACATTTCAAGCTTTTTTCCCCACTTTGTGCCTATTTGTTTTTTTTCTCTGTACCCTAATAAGCTCCCATATGACACTCAGACAGAGGGCTACGACTCGCCTTTTCATGGCGACTTTGATACCTGACAACTTCTTTTTTATTTCAGGCACTGTGTGACTTTGTGAACTTGAGCAATGGAGTTTCTCCAGCACTCTACAGTATGTCACTTGATCAACTTCTTTTTGCTGTTTATACCACTGTTTAAACAAACAAATAGTACGTTTTTCCTTGCCTCCACTATTTGCTGAAATTCTTCTATTTCCCTCCGTGCTTTTGCCATTGCCTTTACACAGAACACTGAGCTTAAGGGCTTTTTATATTGATTTGCATATTCAAAGAGGCGTAATTCTGGGAGGAGTTTAGGAAGTGGCAGCAGGCGCATGCATGTGCGTTACTTTTCACGCTGACCGGGATTTATGGAGTGGAAGAACATGGAAGTTGGCGTTCGCACAGATTTATGCATCTGCATTTTTTTGTGCGTACACACATTTCTGCTTTTGTTCATATGCCAAGTTTTAGTGTGAATTCTACGCACGCCGTTATGCATCAGGCCCCTGGTCTTTGCCTAGACATTCAATGACCACCTATCTGTATATTCTTTTTGGACAGAAAAGAGATTTTTACCTGACACATTTCCCATGTAGCTCAAATGAGTGTAATCTCTTTCTTATTGTAGATGCATTTACTTGACAACTGTTGCAAGAGTTACCTGCAGATACCTCAATAAAATGTTCTGGTTGTTGGGGACTTCTTTTACAGTCAGCTCTGGTGCTGAATTTGCTCGGCTGGCCTGTCCTGAAAAAAATCAGAAGTCGTTTGAAATCTATGCCACTTGTAGATGATTTCTCTTACAGTGCAATGGCCAATTTGAAATAATTAGATCATCTTTTAAAATCCCATTCCTGATTCACAGGCATCCACAGCATTTGAGAGTTTTAGAGAGCTCTTTTGCTCTTAGCATGATGACGCCACATACGGCAACAGCTAGACCCTTAAAAATAAATAAGATAGTGGGTCCATCTGCATACTCCCTAAGAAGGCTATAATCATTGGCACCTAATCTGAAACACCCAATTTTAATTTGATGGATCTAAGGTGGTGCTATTTGTAGAGGTGAATGCACTTTTTCCATGTGAACAGAAAAATGGAAGTTTGGGGCTTCTTTTTAATTCTCCTTTACTATTCCCGATGCATTTCACCTCCTCCTTGATGTTCTTTTACTACTAAAATACTGAAAGAATCTTTTAGGGTCACCTTTCGCTTTATCTGCTATATTCTTCTCTGATGCTCTACTGCTTATAAAGCAGTTTTTTCCCTTGCAGCTTCTTTTTTTAACTCTTTATTAACTCACTGTCGATTTTTTTTTTCCTATTAATTCCAAATGAAGGTATGTATCTTTCCTGCATTACATGTAAAACATTTTTAATCCAATTCCACTGCACCGTGACTGTCCCCACACTTAAAAGCTCATCCCAGACACTGAGAATTGTATTATATTATGGTCTCTTGACCCTAGTGGTTCAATCACCTCTACACCCTCAATTCTATCCTGATTATTACAAAATACTAAATCCAGACAGGCTTCACCCTGTGTTGGTGCTTTAACACACTGTGTCAAAAAACAGTCACTGATTACTTCTAAAAACTCCTGCTCTTGTGCTCCACCATTTGCAAGGTTATCCCAGTTAATATTTGGATAAGTAAAGTCCCCCATGACTATAATATGCTTCTGTAAACTTGCCTTTTTAATATTACTAAGAAGATGTGTGTTGAAATTACTTTCTGCATTAGGTGGTCTATAACTCTCCTAAAATAAGACATCTTTCCATAATGTTTCCCAGGCAAAGCCACATGTCCTCACTAAGATGGGGCTCATCATCCAACTGAAGAGGAGTTGAATTTAAATTCTGTTTGACATAAACAGCAACTCAACCTACTTTTCTGCTCAAAATCCTTCCTAAAAATGTGTATCCCTCTATGTTACACTCATCCCCCATCTTTGCTATTTAGCCAGGTTTCCATTATTGCTATAATATCATAATTATGCTCTGCTACACGCAACTCCTACTCACTTGGCTTATTTCTGATATTTCTAGCATTAGAATCCATGAATTGGGGAACTACAAAGAGTGAGTGGATCGCACGTCTAGATGGTCTACCAGCAAAGTTGTTCCTTTAAGAGGTGTGTTTTTAATAAAAATGAATTATTTTGCACTGTTAACTGTGAACTTTTAACATGAGATTAATTCAACACTATTCTTGTATACCAGATAGATGAAGCTGCTGGAATAAATTATCATTCTTAACTTAGCGTAAGCAGGAGATAAGTAGCACTTAATCTGATAGGGATCAGTTATTTTTCGCATGTTCAGAGTTCAGAGGCAATTTTCAACCAACTGATTTCACAAATATTTAGTAAAGAAGCCTTGTTATTTGATGGCACACCAGTTATGATCCTAGAAAACACTCTTTCTCTTTGCATTGTAAGCTGCAATTTGATTTTAAGCCAAGGTCAAAAGTAGACTTGCCAAAATGAAATTTAATTTTTTATTGCTTTATTTCTAAATAATTTTGTTTAATTTGTATAAAATGTACAATCAACATTACTTTCTTGGGTTGCTCATAGCATTCTAGAATTATTTCATCAAGCTGCCAAGAGCCTGGATTTTTATCTGGCAGTTTTCTACCCAGATCTACAGTAAGATATTTTCATGCTGTATAACTGGTGACTGTGGTGAAGTGAGTTTGGGGTCCATGGTTTGGCTAGCGGACCACCAAAGGTGCACAATTTTGTGGCTGCAGGGCGCTTTAATGGGGGATTGTTCTGATTAAGCACCAATTGGCTCAGCCATCCCTCATTCGTGTTCCTATACTCACAAGAGTATAAACAGTTTGAGTAGGTCAGAGAAATGGGAAGGAAAAAATCGAGGAAAAAAGAGAGCACAATCCAGGTAAGCAACTGTGAGAAAGAATTGGACAAAGTGGTCAGGGATGCCCTGTGTTGGAGCAAAGAAAAAGGCCTTCAGGGGTGGATTGCTCCTGTTGAACTTAGGAGCAGGAGCAATTGAGTTGCCGGGGGTCCCAGAGATGCTAACAGAGGCAGCAGGATTAGGGAGTTGGACTAAGAAAGTTCCAGAGGGTACCGGCAGAGCTGGCTTTGACAGGAGTCGTAATTTGAACTGCATTCACTGGCATCTAATGGGTGAACAGGATGAGACAAGAAAGAAAGAGAAGCACTGGACGATAATCAAGAATGGTGAGTCTGATTCAGATTTTATTCCTGTTTTTACTATTTATTGGATTTTAACTTTCTCACTATTGCACTGTTTTCATTGAATATTTATTGAAGGAGATTTATTGCATCACACTTGTTTTAAAATGATGCTTTTGTTTTGTTAAAAGCACTTTTTCACCATTAATTGTCACTTTCCCTAGTTCATCCTTGGTTACAATTATCAATGTCCTGGAAGATGGCCCATTGACTCGGTCACCTGGGGCCTCACACTGACTGTAAATTATCCTGGAGCAGGGTAAGTGTAGGTGTGAGTATACCCTGTAACAGACTGGGGACATCGGCTTGGGGAAGGGGGGACATAGACAGTGGGAGATGTGCTGGCCCTCCGCTCTCGCCCCTTGAGGCCTAGTAAAGATTCTTCCATTGTTTCACCTACATAAACCTTGCTATGATTTTTACTTCTCCTCTAGTAAACTTTGATAATCTTCTTGGCGTTCCACCAGAGGCCGTGACCAGTTGTGTCAGAGCCAATCGGAGGATCTCATTAAAACTTCCTAACAGTAGTGGTGACGGGCGGTGTGTACAAAGTGCAGGAACTTAACCAGTGTGAGCTCAAAGGCCCGTTTATATTGACACATCCGCATTACTGCAAGTCCTGTCCTGGCACCCAGACCCTTGCCTCTGCGACCATGTTCCACAAGAAAACATATGCCCACTGTAGGAACAGTTGTGTGAAGTGTTACCACCAGCACCTACGCGATCCAACACTAAAAAGCATGCAGTGATAACCAAATTTACACAAATTCATGGTGAGAAATGAACGACACTTTTCACAAAATTGGTCCAATTTGGGCAGAGTTGTTTCATGCAGACGGACAGACAAACAGACAGACATGGCTATCACAGTATATGCTTCATGTATTATATGCGAGCGCACCTGAAAAATAGATTGGAGTATTTTATTTTCATTTACATGATAGTGTTCTACAGAAGCTTATTCCACAATTAAAAAAAGACCAAAACTGTAAAATCCAACAAAGAACTATAAAACTTACTGAGACTCCAAGAAAACTACAATGCACCACAATCCGAGCTTCCTCAGGTATGACCTAACCAGCCAGAGGGAGGCTCAGGAGTGGTGATGTAAGGGTGGCCCCGCCCCTCGGGGTGCCAACCAAAAAACACATAATAGGACATCCATTTATACATAGAAACATAATATTTATACATTAAAAAATTTACATAATAAAAAGATTTATATTTTATGCAATTTGTAAACTTTTAACAGGGTCCATCTTACCAGTGACATAATACAAACATTTTCATGGACTTCTTAACTGGTGCATTCTGGTATTATTCATCCACACTAAGATGTCCTTTTTACACTGAATAGTCATTATAATTACTGACACTTTAGTCCAAAATGATGAGCAATGTAAATTTAAAAGGTTAGGGCGAACTGGCTATTCAGAGTAACTGTCGATTTATTAGCTTGCATCTTTTAATTTATAATTTATTCTTTTGTTTTACCTTTAATAGTTCTTACAAGCAGACATTTCTTCAAAGCAGAAATGCCTTTGGTCTGCAGCATATGGCACTAGAGTGAAGCTACAGTAGGTCCCTTCACAAATTAAATTAAATGGTCTGTAGAAATAGATGAACCGGTAGATATTCTCATTTTACTTAGGTCTACATTTTTACTGCAAAGCTAAGTCAGGCTGCAATGTATTTTTTTTTTACTAATATATGGGATTTTTATCTGTTGTTTTTACAGTAAAATTAAATGTAAAAGTAACACAGATTTTTAGGTTATAAGGGTTGTTGAGGATCCAAATGGAGTTCACCATTTGTTGCTATACTGCACTCCATGGCAGTCAATTTAAGGAATTGAAATGAGGAGAAAGAACAATGTCAGGGTAAACAAACCAAGACCATAACCATGATACAAATAATGCAAAGGCCCACAATGTGAAACAAAAATCGTAGTCAAGGAACAGAGTTCCTAAAAGTTCACATAATCAGAGCCAAGATGTAAGACAAAAGAAAATTATAACCAGAGAGCCTTTAAACAAACTATAATTATGGCAGGTTTTTTGGTTGAATCCACAACCTTGGACTCTTTTTGTTGACCTTACCTAGAAATGACATATCAGCTGTCAACAAAAGCCCCCTACCCTCCACCAAAAATAAAAGATGGAGCCACTGCAGAATACCAAAAAAAAAAAAAAAGACAAACATAAGTAAAAATGCATTAAAAAAATAATATATGTGGTGTTTGCTTCCATTTGGGAGACAGGCATCATCCCAACTGACTGGAAAAGGGAATTTTTCATCCCTATCTGGAAAGAGAAGGGGATAACACTGCTGTCAGTGCAGGGTAATGTCCTTGCTTGGGTCATCCTCAATAGGATCTGTGATCACTTGCTCACCTACCAGTGAGCACCTAAGAAGTCTACCATCGAACACTGAGGGTTCTCATCAAGCACAAATGCGTATATCGGCAGAGTTTCTTTGCAGTCTTTGCCAATTTTTCATAAAGCATTCAACTCACTTGATCTATTTGCCCTGTGGGACATCCTGAGACTTTGCAGGATCTCCTCTTGGTTGCTGGATATCATGGCCAGTATCCACACTGGTACTGTGAGTGCTGGGCAGAGTGGAGGCAGAATCTCTAAGTTTTTCCCAATTGATTCTGAAGTTCGTCAGGGGTGTGTTGTTGCCCCCAATCTGTTCAATGCTTGTATGGACTGGGTGTTGGGCAGGATCATGGGGTCCAGTGGCAGTGGGCATCTGTTGGTTACGAAAGATTCACAGATCTTGAATTTGCTGACGATGCTGTGATCTTCTCAGATTCAATGGAGGCTCTGATTGGGGCGCTTACGAAACTGAGCCAGAAGTCTGAGTGTCTGGGCTTGTGAGTGTCCTTGATAACATGTCATAAGTATTGTAATTCATTTTAATTTATTGATATTTGATTTATTAAAGATTATCTATTACATAGTGCCTTTTCTATCTATTTTTCTACTAATTAAATAGTGCCCTTCTCATCTATCTATCATATTTTCATAAGTAAGGCCTCTAAGCCGGCCAGACAATTTTCTACAGGGTAACAACAAGGGGACGGACCAGAATCCCACATGAGGACTGAGGCATAAAGGACAGATCACCCAAAGAAGCTCATCTATGATTTCATCAGCTTAGGGTGTACAAGAGTGGACCAACCGAAAACAAACCTATTGAGTTTAACTCACCCTCCATTGATAACACGTATTTTGATTCTTTTTGTCTGAGTTAGAGTTGTACACAGATATGGCCTGTGTAAAAAAAGAAAACATCCATATACAATCTTATCTGCAGTAGTAGGGTGTTGTGCCATGTTAACCATTATGAATGCAATGAGAATGGCTATCGATTACCACCTGCCTGAAGAAGGGACCTTGGTTGCCTCGAAAGCTTGATATTGTAATTGGTTTAGATAGCCAATAAAAGGCCATCTTGCTTATACAGTCATGTGACAAATTATGTACATTACCCAATGGAAACTGTTGACGTTTTCACATATTTGAACAGGCAAGCAGTAGATCTTCATTCAGATAGTACCCACAGATAAAGGTGATATATGTGAACGTAAACACACTTAAAATTAGCCTTTTCAATCTTTTATTTCAGAAAAATATCATTAGACGAGATTGACTACTAGGGAAAAAAGTAAGTCCACCCTTAGCCGCTGTTATTGCACCCCTTTAGCACAAGCGACGTCTTGTAGGCATTTCCTGCAGAATTTCCTCAGTTAAAAGATGGGTGGGTTTCTGGGTTTTCTTGCATGTCCTGCTAGTTTCAAATCCCCCCACCAAGTCCAGTCCATAACCCTCCATGTCTTCTTTTTGAGACATTCCTTGGTGGATTTGCTTTCTCGTCCACCCATCTATAATATGAAATAATAAATATTATTAAGGCAACATAAATGCAGTTCACTTTAAAGCTGGTAAGTTACCAATATTTTGAATGATCTGCACAATTATCCTATTCATTGTAATATTGTTGTATTGATGCAGAGGTGATAGAAAGGCCACGACCGCTATTCAAAATGGAAAAAAACAAACAAAATCCTAGCCAAGTTTCTGCATAATAAAGACTACAAGACTAACAGCTTTTCATAATGTCTGAATTATATAAAATACTGTTGTGTTATTTGGTTGTATTTAACAAATCATTGTTTCCTATAGTTCATGAATATGTTTATTTAAGAACATTTTTACACCTGTTATTTTTAGCCTTTTTTTGTTATACAGCTTTTTTTCCTCTTTATTTAATTGCTCTCCATGCAGTAAGCTGACCTATAATAGCAGCAACCGCCATGATTTTTAGTTTAGTTGCTTTAATTGGTCCCTTAAGGAGAAGGCATCAGCCATTGTTAATGTGTGTGGAATTAAAAGTGCAAATATTTTATGCATATAAGCATACTTCAATTCACACTTAAATAATACATTGTCAAATTTTAAAATGAAATTAACGAAAAAGTATCAGTAGTGGAAAAATAAACATTTCAAATGAGACCCAGCCGCTGCTAAAGTCCAATAGTGTACTTTGCATATCAGTTTAACATTTATAAATAATTGATTTTCTTCCTTCATTTTCAACTGGTTGATAGTGAATGTCATCAGAGGCAGCATCATTTTTAGTTAATTAAAAAATAATCATTTTCAAAACTTAAACGACTGCAAGCCAACATACAGTGAGGGAAATAAGTATCTGATCCAAAACTGAATTTGTAAGTTTGCTAACTTAACAAAGAAATGAACAGTCTCTATTTTTATGGTCATTTTTATTTTAATGGAGAGAGAGGCAGAAAAAACAACCAAAAATCCAGAAAAAAACACATTACATAAAAGTTATAAATTGATTTGAATGTCCTTAAGTGAAATAAGTATTTGATCTCCTACAACCCAGCCGGAATTCTGGCTCCCAGAGATTGGCTGTGTGGCCATGTAGCATACAGATTACAATCAATCAATCAATTCTGGATACTCCTGATCTCAACTCGTTATGTGTATAAAACACGCCTGTCCACAGAATCCATTTCCTCCATTCCAACCTCTCCACCACCATGGGTCCAGATGTTCACTGGCAAACTTAAGATGGGCCTGTACGTGTGCCTTCTTCAGCAGGGGGACCTTACGGGCAATGCAAGATTTCAATCCATTACAGTGTAGTGTGTAACTAATGGTGTTCTTGGTGACTGTGGTCCCAACTGCCTTCAGATCATTAACAAGCTCCTTTGATGTAGTTTTTGGATGATCCCTCACCTTTCTCTTGATCATCCTCACCCCAAAAGGCAAGACCTTGAATGGAGTTCCAGACTGAGGGCAATTGATGGTCATTTTATATTTATCTTCCATTTCCGAATAATCACACCAACAGTTGTCACCTTCTCACCAAGCTTCTTGCTGATGGTCTTATAGCCCATTCCAGCCTTGTGCAGGTCTAAAATCTTGTCCCTGACGTCCTTTGACAGCTCTTTGGTTTTACCCATGGTGGCGGAGAGCCATGAAGAAGTGCTAAAGTGGACAGTCATATTGCACTTTGGTAATATTCTTACATAAACAATATGTTTTAAACAGTACATAAATAGGGATAATTCATAACAACAACATTTATTTCTATAGAACATTTTCATACAAATGATGTAGCTCAAAGTGCTTTACAAGATGAAAAAAGGAAAATATAAAAATAAAAATACAATTAGGCAATACTAAATAACAAAGAATAAGTTAAGGTCCAATGGCGAGAAGGACAGAAAAAAAACTCCAAAAGGCTGAAGAAGAAAAACAAAAACAAAATCTGCAGGGGTTCCAAGGCCATGAGACCCCCCAACCCCCACTAGGCATTCTACCTAACATAAATGATCTCAATCAGTCCGCATGGTTTTCAGGCTTCACGTGGAAGAATTACATAAGATGGTCGTATGGACATCTTGCCTTCAATCCATCAATGTAGGGACTGCACAGTGCTTTGATCAGGTGGTGGTGGTGCAGATCACCACCACAGAAAAAGAACAGCAGAGAAGAAGGGATTAGCACAGCCTGTAATGGCCTGTTCTTGCTAAACACCTTGTTTTATTATATTTTTGCAAACATGCATCTGGAAAAATGCCAAATGGTAACAAATGAAAGAAATACATGAATAACAAATAACAGGATACATCAGAAAAATGAAATTACCTTGGATATAGTGAAGGGAAAAAGAATGGTGAGATCGACATAAGGATTGAGGTGATGAGTGCTGTTATTCATATACTCATTATATACTCATCCATAGCGGGGAAGAAGGAGCTGAGTCAGAAGGTGAAACTCTCGATTTACCAGTCGATCTATGTTTATGATCATGAGCTTTGTTTGGGTAATGACTGAAAGAATGAGATTGCGGGTACAAGTGACCATAATGAGCTTTATCCACAGGGGACTGGTTTCTCCCTTAGAGATATAGAAGCACTGACATCCAGGAGAGCCTCGGATTAGAGCCGCTAACTCTCCACATTGAGAGGCGCCAGTTGAGGTGGTTTGGGTATCTGATACGGTTGCCTCCTAGATGCCTCTCTGTGCAGATTTTACAAGCACGATCAACTGGGAGGAGACCCTGGGAAAGACCCAGGGCTCGCTGGGAGGATTATATTTCCCAGATGGCCTGGGAATGCTTTGGGATCCCACAGTATGAGTTGGTAAGTGTGGCTGGAGAAAGGGACATGTGGACCTCACTGCTAAGATTGTTGTTCCTGAGACCTGGCTTTGGATTTCAGGCATTGGCACTGTATATTTGTTGTGAGTGTGGAGTGCCAAACATAACAAAAAATGGGAGTGAGGCCTCCTAAAATGATCACAAAAGTCTTTCTTGCCAGACCAAGCCTCCTTTGCCTGCCTGGAAAAGCCTCACACTGATGGGGCTGTCACAAATCACTCCTGACACTCTTCTCCACCCATTCCACTATCATTTTCACCTCTCTTCCTCCTTCGCCTTAATTCTTCGATCATATAATTCTCCTGATATTTTCTTCCAATTGTTCCATGCACGCTGCACTCTATGGGTTGTTTCTGCATCTAATTTTCCATTTTGGGCTACCACTGATCCTAGATACTTAAATGTATCTGCTCTTTTCAATAGCTCTCCCTGCCGGCTAACTTCTGAATCCTGATCATCATTAAGCGTTATATATTGTCTTCTTCCTATTTACTTTCAAGCCTCTATCTTCCAAAGCCCTTATCATTCACTCATGTAAACATAAAAGTAATTTATCCTTCTTCTCACCCTTGTTTTGTGCTTACAGCCGTAAGTGCCATAAAACATTTCAGCATTACAGCTTTCTTTCCACAGATGGCAGGATGTGCTTTTACGGCTCATCCTACTCTATAGTACACTGATTGCAGCACAGTTTCTATGAGAAAGTAGATATATCTCCATTATAATATTGATGGACTTTCTATTATTGCCATTTGTTTCTGTTTATCATGGATTGTGTTCTATAGTACTGTGTGTTTAGGGTATATTGTAGATTTATGTATGTAAATGATTTGTGTGTAATTTACTATTAACTATAGTTGTAAATATGTACATGCATTCTAAACCTCCATTCAATAAAACGCGCTGTAGAAAATTATTTAACATGAACTGAATTAAATAACATTTCCTTGGGAGAAACCTGCACTTTCCGGAGAAAAACAGAGCTGGAAGTTGTGGGGCAACAAAACTGATCACTTTGCCACCCTGAAATCCACGTGTTACTTTAAATTTTATAAAGCCCCGCCCACCCTGCAAAATGTTTTGCAAGATAAACAAGGCAATGCATTGAATGAGTGATACGGTAAAATGAGCAAGGGGACTGACAGATGTTTCTTTAGTCACCGTTGTAATGGCTTTGGTGCTTCGGAGTATAAAAATTAATTTTGCTCAGCAATAACAAAGCTATTTTGGTACTTTCTGGTTAGTGATCTGAATCACCAATATTTCAAAATGCTAATGCTGTTCTGGAGGTTTGGAGCCGTGAAAGCTTCATTGCCTCTTTTCGAGTCGCATCGTCTCTTAAAATGGAATCACATCAGCATGGATGAAACATTTTCGTATTAAGCTGCAACAATTTCTGATATTTTTTATCAACCTGGAAAGTGGGAAAATGGAAATTACAAAAAATAATGACTGAAGAAGTAAAATTGCTTTTTTCGCTATTTTGACTGAAAGTCTTGAAACAGATATTTGCCAACATGTTGTAATCCTGGGGAAAATTCTCAAAATGATCTTGATGTGAAGTAAATAGAGTTTTCAAATAAGTGAATATTCTGTCAAAATGAGGGAGTTGTGCCCTCATTTTTTAAACATGCTGTGGTACGTCCCTGTCTAAAAAAAGGCAGAATTAGATCCTGGAGTTTTAGCCCATTTTCGCCCGATTTCCCAATTGCCATTTCTGGCTAAAATATTAGGAAGAATTATTTGTAATCAATTGGTTGATCACCTTAACTCCAACAATTTATTTCAGATCTACCAATCTGGCTTTAGGCGTTATCATGGTGTTGAGACGGCCCTTCTTACAGTATTCAATGACATCTCTATTATTATTGATTCAGGTGGAGTGGCGCTGCAGTCCTTGTCCTCCTTGACCTGTCCGCTGCCTTTGACACTATTGACCATTAGAAATTGCTGTTGCGGCTTGAACATCTTGTTGGGCTTAAAGGGGCTGCTCATAACTGGTTCAGGTCATATCTAACTGGTAGACACTTTTCAGTGACTTTAAATTCCTCTTTTTCGTCTACTGGTCCTCTTAAATGTGGTGTTCCTCAGGGATCCATTTTGGGTCCTATTTTGTTCTCTACATACCTTCACCCTATTGGAGCTGTTTTTAGGAAATTTAACATTTCTTTTCACTGCTGATGATACTCAGGTTTATATTCCCGTTTGCATCTCTGCAATGAATCAACTGCACAACTGCCTTTCTGAACTAAGATCCTGGATGGCAAATAATTTTCTTGATCTGAATCAAAATAAAATGGAGGTGCTTATAGTGGGTCCTTCAGCTAAAGCCCAAATTGGTCTTGGACTTCTCGGCTCTTTCTCTGTCTTTTGCAACCCTCAAGTCCGCAATCTTGGTGTTATCTTTGACAGTAACCTTTCTTTTGAGAAACAGATTAATTCTGTAGTCAAGAGTTGCTTTTTCCAGCTTCGTCTATTAGGTAAGATCAAGCCTTTTTTATCTTCTAGGGATCTTGAGAAAGCTACTCATGCTTTTATCTTCTCTCGCCTTGATTACTGCAACTCGCTGTATTCTGGGATTAGCAAATCTCTGATACGCAGGTTACAGTTGGTCCAGAATGCTGCCGCTCGCTTTCTGGTTGGGGCAAGAAAGTCTGATTCTGTTTCTCCAATATCAGCTTCTTGACACTGGCTGCCTGTCAGTTTTCGAATTGATTTTAAAATCTTGTTAATAATAATAATAATAATAATAATAATAATAATAATAATTCATTACATTTATATAGCGCTTTTCTCCTAGTTTTTAAATCTTTACATGGGCTTGCTCCTGCCTATTTATCTGAATTGTGTGTTTTACACCAGCCATCCAGAGTGCTTAGATCTTCTGGTCAGTTGTCTCTTGTTGTCCCTCGTACCAAGTGCAAAACTAAAGGGGACAGACAGGACTTTTACAACTGCTGCCCCTCGCCTGTGGAACTCTTTACCTCGTCACATAAAGGAATCGTCTACAATTGAACTGTTCAAAACACGATTAAAGACTCATTTCTAGTCACTTGCTTTCTGTGACCTTCAGTAATACCGATGGTTTCTTCATTGTGATTATGTAACATTACTTCTATTTATTATTTATTTTACTTATGTTCATTTATTTTATTTTTATTTATGTTATTCATGTTAATTGTATGTTTTTCTTTAATTCTATTATTGTAAAGCACTTTGGCCACAGCATTCCTATGTTGTTTTAAATGTGATATATAAATAAAATTGACATTGACATGTACCTAACCAACATCACCTAAAGAGTAGGCTGGCTGTGGACATGAGCAGAACTTAATATTCAGTTATAATGCATGAATGAAAGTATGATGTGAACAAGAAGGATTTACTTTCCTCAGCCACTGGAAGGCCTTTTACTAAATTCACTTCTTGTACTGACAAAATGGATTGTCTCTACAACAGAAAGGGACTAATATTCTAGGAGTGAGGATCTTCAGAGAAGTGTACAAACATTTAAACTAGATTATGAGGGGGAGAACCTGAGGAAGACACAAAATAAGATATATATAAAAAATGTTTTAAGTAAAACAATTTTATTTACTTTAGTTATAAATGCACTAATAAGCAAAAAATTAAATTTTCGTGGTTATATGTGACTAAATAAAATCGTGGGGCGCATATAAATTAAGCAGTTCAAACAATTTTTCAAACTTGTTTAGCATGGAGGGGAATTAGAATGTTGTTGGTTTTTTTCAATATTTTATGATGAAAGTACCTATTCAATTAATTGATTCCACTCGATGGAAGAGGCAAGCGGGGGCAATCCAATGCGTCTCTCACTTGTATGCTCCTATATTTTACTATACTCTCTCTCCGTCATTGTTGTGTGTGCGTTAATTGGAATCGCATAACTATTTATTACGGCAAAATTTGATGGATTATTGTATTGTCATCGATACTGAACACATATGCAAAATTTGAAGAAATTCGTTTTGCTGAAAGTGGGTTTAAAATCAGTTGCAAGATTTGACCCAGACAAACAAACAGACAGAGGAGTCAAGTTAAATAAATTCTCTCTATTATAAAAAAAAAAAATCTTGGTAAGAGAGATGAGACGTGATGTTCTCGGAGAGACATTTTAAAGTCCCGCAAGACAAGAGATCGCCTTAGCGCAAACAAACGGAGAAATAATTACTCGGTGAAATAATGGAACCGCGAAAAAAGATTGAATATATTGTTCGATTTAAACTTTGTCTGAGACTTGTAGATCGTTCAGTTCGTGTTACCATCAGTGAAAACTAGTGTTTCTTCCCAATTAAGAGGTATATCCGCGAGAATTAAAAGATGAGATTGTCGTTTTCCCCGGACTGTCTTGCGGAGACTTTTAATATGAGATTCTTTCAAGTCACGCCCTACTTGCAACCATTTTCAAATAAGATGACGGACATCTAACCTCTCAGTCATGTAAAGGCTTTTATCAGACACACATCCTGTGCTCTCAGCTCTAATTAATACTTTCTAGATGACACATCAACGACTAAGTGAAGAAGAAAGAGCAGCGCGTGCAGATCACGTGGCACAGCAGCAGCAAACAAGCAGCTGATCGAGCAAAGAGAAGGTAAAAATAAAAGTGTATTTTTTTCCCACTGTATCACCATTTAAGAGGGGGTTTCAGAGGAGTGACCACGTCACCTTGAGGTGTGTTCAGCTCCCCTGTTCACAACGCGAGCGTAAGAGACACAAAGTGGCTGGCAAGTAGCGCTGGTTCTGTTGGCGAGCGAAGCTAGCAGGTGGCCAAGTCCTCTAGTTGTTTAACAAAAACAACCACCCAAGCAAATGAAAGTGTGTTTAAAATACAACATATAGCATTTCTTTTAATGGAAGAAAAAAAAATTATGAACGAGAGGCAACAGTATTGGGCTCGGACAATGATATTTTAGGAATTACAGAGCCAGATGGCATCAATGGAGAGGAATATAATATTAGTGGCTAAACGTGCTTCAGGAAAGACGGGCATGGAAGGAAAGGAGGAAGTGTGACGCTATATGTGTAAAATAATATCCAAGCCTACAAAATCTGTCACTGTGGGTTAAGGTCGAAATGAAAACGTTTTGGTGACTGGAGGGTGCGACAGGCCTCCTCATTCTGATATTTCAAGCAATAGCATATAATTTAATCAAACTGCAATAAAGAAGATATAGTGAACATGAGGGATTCTGCCTTTTCTGACATTGATTTTATAAGCTCCTAACAGAAATATAAAATAGGACCCTTCTCTCATTCAGTTTGTTTCAAGCCCAACACAGTGATGTCGGTCTAGATTTCATTGTTTTAAACAATAAAAACAGGATAATAAAACAGAAAAGTTTGATACTTTAAGGGTCAGCAATCACAACATGCTAAAATGTGAGATAGCCTTTGAAAAACCACAAATGAAAATGAAAATTTGTAATTTGGGGATATCAGATTTAGGGAGATGAGAAAATAACTAGATGATACAAAATGTAGAAGTCGTAACTCAGTAACTAT
Source organism: Polypterus senegalus (assembly GCF_016835505.1). Taxonomy (NCBI): domain Eukaryota; kingdom Metazoa; phylum Chordata; class Cladistia; order Polypteriformes; family Polypteridae; genus Polypterus; species Polypterus senegalus. The sequence continues at coordinate 16,120,671 of NC_053158.1, forward strand.
AAATTATAAGTGGCATGACTTTAGAGAAAGTCTTAATCTTAATCTTAATTAAACAAAAAGGACAAAGAAATTAACTTTTCTCTTGATAATGCAGTTTAGCTCCATGCTACCAGGTACTTCCAGGGAGCCTCCCGAGCCCACCACTGCAGATAACGTACCTGAGGGATGAGCCTAGCAAATGAGGCACTTACTCAAAGCAAAGGGTAGGTGCAAAGGGTTAAGTGATTTTATTAAAACATAGTCAAAATAAACAATATTGAAAAGTGCAGTGCTCTCTTCTTTAAACAAATAATCTATAAAAACATTGACGTTCCATACATTTAAAATCCAGATTAAAGTGAGATTGAAACCAACAGCTATTGGGTCTTTCACATTCTGTCGGATGAGCCCACCATCACTCCATTTTCGTCTCCCTGGCAGCTCCATTGCTTTCTCAGCTGGCAGAGACACAAGCAGCCACAGTACTCACCACCCAACCCCTGTCTTGGATGCCTGCACTGGCCAGACCACATGGGGTTGGTTGTCCGCCCGTCTTCCTTCTCTCACCCCTGGTGTACCTCAGATCCCTGGGGTAGGATGCCACCTTGATCATTCCCACTCCTCAACAATTAATTAATGGGGACGATCCAACCCTGGATCACTCCCTCACTGGCCCACGACCCCGCTGCCTCGCACCCACAATGCCTGGCTCGATCTGCCTCTCTCCATAATGCTATTTTCATGGCTCTCTACTGTCTCATTTGTTTCTCCCCTCTCAGACCATGCAGGCTTCTTTTAAATGGACCACAGATGAGCATGCCCCACTACTTCCATGATATTAATGTGGCACCTAACTAACACGTTCCCTCTACGAATCTTCACAATCACAGGCATCCCTGGAGCGAAGCGAGTTCATGCACCCACTTGGGTTCAATTAGAGCCTGGACTTTATGGGGCGTGTTTACTTATGTAAAATTAGCACATGCCACGGACCACTTATCACAGTCTCTGTCGAGATTAAGTAAAAGAGGACTACTGGTAAGGAGTGTGAAGGAGATCTTGAGGTTAAAAAAATATCTGTCTGCTTCTTTCCCAGTCCTTACACTGTCCACCCAAAGAAAGACCCCAGACTCCTAGCCATCTCCACCTATCGAGTTAGCCCTACCATGTCACTCACCATTTTAAAGGACCAAGAAAGAGAATTAAGGTGATTACTGATCACATATTTCTCAAGAAAGGTACATCTGGCCTACTCTTCAATTAAAATTGGATTTGTACTTCCCCCTAACTACTTCCATATTAAACAGAGTGCTGCATATCCCTGTAGAACCAACACAGAGGACAAAGTGGAACTGCTTTCCTTGATACTTGCAGTGTTGCGGACCTTCATGAATCTAAATTGTTTTTCTGTACAGTCTGATTGCTGCATACATTTGCAGAAGGCAAATATTTTACTGGTGTAGAAGAAATACATTGGAAATATATTAAAGAAAGACAATTTGTCCTCAATTTGGAAATCTTTAAGTATTAAATAATCAATCAACCCAAAGAACCAGGCCAGAGGAAGCTTTGTAGTGGGGATACATAATAATAAGTATTTGTTTTTTGTCTGTGCTGAGTGCGTTTTGTTTTCATCGTCCCATTTACTGTCCGTTATATGTGCGTCAGTAAATGTTGTCCCTGTAAGTGAAGAGGGGAATGATGATGGACGATGTTACACCTGGGACATTTTGCATTTACAAAAGAGGAGCGAAGAGGAAGAGAGAGGAGAGAATTTACCTGATCATTTACAAATTTATCACTGCCGTTTATTGCATCTTTCCACTGCTTGCTTTTTCAACAACCATTTCAACATCACGACAGCCAGAGCCGAGAAACCACAGGGTTCGGATTCATATCAGCCATTGACAGAACTTGATATGGTGAAGTAGTTTATGGTGAAGTTTTTGGGAAGGAGCACAATAACACTACAGCCAGTATCAACTTTATTTTGGACTCATTTTTCAGCACATTTCAATCGCTGTGTTTACCAAATCGGTGTTTGCATTTGTGTTACATGTTTTTGTTTATTCTTCATTGTAAATATTTGCATAGTCGTGTCTTATATAATAATTAGCCACTGGTGTCATTTGGGATAGTGGTATTTTGTGCACACACACACACATATATATATATACATTTTATTGAATATTTGCTTGTCTTTTCAATTTATCATTTCCAATATATCCGTGTTTGATTTTACATATCTGTTACTGTTTTCTGGTTATTTCGTTGTGTCGGGAAAAATGAGACAACTTGTAAGGAGTACGACTTGTTATTAGAGCAAGAAACCTCAAGTGATCCAAGGAATAGTCATGGTAGTGTAGTGACCAGTCTGAGTAAGGGGTTGGCCATTGCAGCTTGTTCATGCATCTTCAATTTCTCTTCATGAAGAGGGAGCACCCCATCACAGCAGTCTGCTAAGCAAATGTTCCCTGAGTAGAGCTGCCATAGAATGGTCACAGAGCCAGTACATAGACCTTGAATTTACGTAGCAGGGCAGAATTAATGCTTACATGTCATCTGACATTTACTCTGATTGGTTCAAATGACATGAGATGTTTTCAGCAGAGAGCATAATTAGCTTACATACCCCAAAATAAAAGTATAATTCCACTATATCTGTGTTCTTCTCCATATTTCACAACTTCAGCTCTTATCCTTCTTTTATGAAATTTTTATGTACAGGACAACTGTCAAGTATCACTGGTTACATGGAAAAATACGGCATTAGCTAACCACTACCTGAAACACTCTGTCTTTTTACTTAACCCTTTCAGCAGTTCTCTTCAGCTATTCTTTAAGTGCTGTATATTTCTTTTTAATGTGCACTGCGTACCAAAATGCTTCATGCACAATAACTATATTACCTTTGATGTTCCCTTTATTCTCTCACATTGGTCTCTACAGTTTCATAATAAATCCTGTGGCTGGGATATTAGGGATTTATTAGAAATGACTGTGATGATCCCTTCAAGGATTTTTCTGCCAATGTGCAGATATGCAGTGTAAGCAAACATCTACATCATATGCATTTTCATTTGTTTCAATGTTGGTGTGACAGAGAGAGGATGTGCAGCATTGTCCATAATGGCAGTCAATTTTGTCTTCATTCCCTCCTCCACTAGGATCTCCAGGGGGTCCAGAGTGTGTCTCATAACTGAGCCTGCCCTTCTAATTAGCTTGTTGATTCGGTGGGCCTCTCTTAAAGTGATATTACTAGCCCAGCACACACAACATAGAACATCACACTGGCCATCATAGAGTTGTAGAAGATGTGAAGGATGTCACTTCAAACATTAAAGGAATGCAGTCTCCTAAGAAAAAGACCCTACTCTGCCCTATCTTGTATAGTTCCTCAGACCAACATGTCATTGATGTGGACCCCTAAGTATCTGTAGGAGTGCAATGCCTCTACATCTACTCCCCTAATAGTGATTAGGTATAGACCCTCTTTGGTGCAACAAAAGTCAATTACCTTTTCCTTGGCTTTGCTGACGTTAAGTTGCAGACAATTTTCTTTACACCAGCAAACAAACTTCTCCACCCACTATAACTTCTCTCCTCTGTCCCCCCTTATCGATAAACCCAATTAGAGCAGAATCATCTGAGGGTTCCTGCAGGTGACATGACCTGCTGTTATATTTGTAATCTGAGGTGTACAGAGTGAGAAGAAAAGGACACAGGCCTGTTCCTTGTGGTGCTCCAGTGCTGATCACACAGTCCTTGAGTCCAGGACACCACAGGCTCATCCACCTGCTTATCTCTGAGTTTAGTCCTTAACAAATTATGAATAGAATATGTTTTATACAAAGAGACTGATACATATATTTAAAATCTAATAATTTCAACCTCACTTAATATACTTTTGGGTTTAAATACTCACTTGGATTTTATGTAGCACATCGCATGAGCTGCAATTAACTTGATGCCGTTCACGCTATGCTTGCAATGCATTTATAAATCACCATATTTAATATGAACATCACCATCTGCAGATGTGCTGTAGCATCTGTTTTGTAAATGTGGCCACACATACAGTGGCTTTCATCTTGTGTTTAAGTTATTAAGAAGTCCCAGATGGATTTTGATAATGTGTGCAAAAGTTAATATATGTTATAGTTCTTAATTCACAATTTTAATGGAACCCAGCTAGCTGTGTTAAATGCAATCTTTATAATAATTCATATCAGGACAAGTTCATAAAATGGGTTATTAACAGCTGAGCGGAAGAAGAGGTTGCTGTCCATCTGCAATATTTGTCATTACAATTACGATTTCTCACATTTACCTCAGTAAAGCAGCTCATCCAACCAAACAGTGTTTGCCATGATTAGCAATGTGTTTGAGAAGTTTGTTTAATAGCTTTAATCAAATTGCTATATTAAGCTATTCATCCATTTTCAAACCTGCTTATCTTCAGTAGGGGTCACAGGATTTCTGTATTTAGATGCGTAAATTAGAAATTGAAAAATTCCTATTACTAGATTTTTTTTTTTCTAAATTAGATAGATAGATAGATAGATAGATAGATAGATAGATAGATAGATAGATAGATAGATAGATAGATAGATAGATACTTTATTAATCCCAAGGGGAAATTCACAATTACATTTCTATCATAACATGGCACACTAAAAAATTAAAGGACGTTATGCTAAAACTATATATTGCACTTGTATGACCGCATCTGGAGTTTTGTATGCAGTTTTGGACATCACGGTACAAGAAAGACATAGTAGCACTTGAAGCCGTGCAGGAGAGCAACCAAGTGGATCCCAGGACTTACGGACATGTCCTACTGTGGCAGACTCAGAGAATTAAATCTGTTTAGTCTCGAGCAGAGGAGACTGTGTGGGGACCTCATCCAGGCTTTCAAAATTATGAAAAGCATTGATAAAGTATATCCAGCAGAACTGTTTCAGCTTAAGGTTTGTGACTATATTTTTGAACAAAAAAATTAATAATATTAGAAATAATATAGTACATCCTCCCCAAAGCTGATCCTATTAAATCCTGGTATTCCATTTTAAGCAAATTAAATTCTTTAACCAGTATATATTTACCTGATCTATGTAGAATCATTTCTCAACTGAAACCCTCCACCTGCATCCTTGACCCAATTCCAACAAGCTTTATCAAAGAAGTATCAGATGTGCTAATTGATAGCATGCTTGAAACAGTAAACTCATCATTAGACTGTCTTAAGAATGCTGTTGTTAAACATTTGCTCAAGAAAAATAAGAAACTGGTTAAAGTAGTGAATGACTTGCAGGTTAATGTAGACAGAGACAGTTTATCTGTTCTCATCCTGTTAGACTTGGGTGAAGCATTTGATACAACTGATCACAATATTCTTAGAAATCACCTTGGTCAGTGGGTGGACCTCTCTAGCAGTGTCATAAATTGGTCTGAATCTTACTTGACAGGTAGAAAATTCTTTGTTAGTTGTGGTAATTATACTTCAAAGACACATGATATAATGTATGGAGTTCCACAAGGATCGATCCTGGGTCCGCTGTGCTTTTCAATCTCCATGCTTCCATGAGGTCAGATTATCTCAAGGCAAAATGTTTGCTACCACAGCTATGCTGATGACACACAAGTGCATTTATCAATAGCGCCTGATGACCCCGACTCTCTTGGATCACTGACCCAATGTCTTACTTTTGTTTCTGAATGGATGAGTAGTAATTTTGTCAATCTAAATAAGGAGAAAACAGAAATTTTAGTTATTGGAAAAAAATAATATAGTGAGGGTATTAAAAATAAACAAGTCAAGACAGAGGTAAAGAATTTAGGGGTAACTATTGACTCTGACCTGAATTTTAAATCATATATTAATCAGATCACCAGGACAGCATTTTTTCACTTAAGGAATATAGCAAATGTTAGATCCCTTATAACTCTGCATGACGCTGAAAAGTTAGTTCACACTTTTGTTTTCACTCAACTAGATTACTGTAACGCACTCTTTTCAGGACTCACCAAGAAAGACATCAGTCGATTGCAACGAGTGCAGAATGCACCTGCCAGAGTCTTAACTAGGAACAGAAAATCCAAGAACATCTCTCCAGTTCTGATGTCACTACACTGGTTACTCGTGCCATTTGGAATTGACTTTAAAATACTGCTTATGGTTTACAAAGCCTTAAATAATCTGCTCCATCTTATATTTCAGAATGCCTCTCACTCTACACTCCAAATCGTAACCTTAGATCTTCAAATGAATGTCTGCTTAGAATTCCAAGAGCTAAACTTAAAAGAAGTGATGAGGCGGGCGGCCTTCTGCTGTTATGCACTTAAAATCTGGAATAGCTGACCGATAGAAAATTGCCAGGCTAATACAGTGGAGCACTTTAAAACACTGCTAAAAACTCATTATTTTAGCATGGCTTTCTCATAGTTACATTTTAGTGTATCTTTGTTAAGCTATATGTGCATTGAATTATCATGTTTTTTCATTGCTCCACAATCCATACTAACCCCTACTTTCTCTTTTGTTCTTTTTCCAGTTTTCTGTAGTGGTGTTCAGCGCCACCACCACCTGATCAAAGCACCGTGCTGTCCTTACATTGATGGATTGAAGGCCAGAGGTCCATATGACCGCCATCAACATCATATTCTTTCATGTGAAGCCTGAAAGCCATGAGGACTGATTTAGATCATTGATGTTAGGTAGAATGCCCAGTGGGGTCTGGGTGGTCCTTGGAACCCCTGCAGATTTTGTTTTGTTTTTCTCCAGCCAATCTGAATTTTTTTTTTTGTTTTTTTCTGTCCTCCCGGCCATCTGACCATACTTTATTCTTTGTTACTTATTTTGGTTTCATATAAACTTTTCTTGTAAAGCACTTTGAGCTACACCATTTGTATGAAAATGTTGTTACGGGTGACTCACTCAAGGACATTAATGGAAATTACGAGGAAGTGCCTTTATGTCTGAAACCAGGAAGCAGTTGTTTAAGCAAAGACTTGTGGGACTCTGGGACAAACTACTGAGTCGTGGAGTTAAAGTAGAAACCTTGACAACCTTTAAGAAAAATCTGAATGAGATATTGGGACAACTTCGCTATTAGCTAAACAAACAAGCCCAATGGACAAAATGGTCTCCTCTCGTTTGTCAGTTTTCTTACATTCTTATGTGCCAAATGAAGTAAATTGTGACTCGTTTTCATAGTTTATGTACCTTGTAGTATATTTTCACATTTTGAAACCCTACAGTATTTTCCCTTTATGAGATTTCCAGAAACAGGTTGGGCGAAAATGTGGCACTAAGAAAACAAGACAATGCAACTGCAGTTGTCTGCAGTTACACACATCGTCAACACCTCATTCAGCACAAGCAAACACCTTTGTCACTGAGTTCAAACAGGCCTTAAAAACACCACTTCTCAAGAAGCCCACACTTGACTCATCTCAAGTAGGTAATTACAGACCAGATTCTCTCATCTGCTTTCTATTCAAAACACTTCAATGTGTTGTTTCCCACCAAGTCTCTTTTTTCCTTCTATAGAACAGACTGCTAGATTCTTATTAGACTTCAAGAAGGACCATTCCACTAAGACAGCCCTACTCACTGTTGTTGACATGCTACTGTTGGCTAGAACTATCAATATGCTACCTGTCTTCATCCTTCTAAATCTCTGCTCTGCCTTTGACACGGTCAACTCTCTCTGACCTTGGCATCACATGGACTACCTTCAGGTGATCTGAGGCCTGCCTCTTGGGCAGATCCTGGCAGGATTCAGGTGCTAGAATTCCAATGATTGATAGAATTAAAATGTCAGCTGCAATAAGATGACTGCTCTTATATTATAGTAATTAGTGTAAGAGCCATTTGCTAGTTACATAAGATACATAAATGTTTTTCTAAATGTTAATGCATATGGGAGATTCCTATAATCCCCATAAGTTGAATTGAATTGGTATATTCTAACTGTTTCTAGCTGCTCTGACTAAACATTATTCTCAGTTAGTGATCAGCCTTGCTATGTTGTAAGGAGTAGAGGGCACATCGTTTTAAGCTGTGCCTTTGAAGTCTTGCGTACCTTGTGTGCGTGTTTTGTGTGCCAGGTAACATGTAAGACAAAGCACTTAATAGAATGTGCTGCGCCGTATGTTTAAAGCATACAGAAGAAGAAGTTAAGAATCTTTAAGTACAGAAACAACTAAAGCTTTTACAAGAAAAACTAAGTTTAGAGAAGATACATTTTGTATATGTGTAGCAACTTTTTTCTTTATTCTTGTGTGGATTATTTGCTTTGAATTTTCAGTAAAACATTTTAAAATGAACTTCTAGACTGAGAGATTTCTTTCGGCACGTGTTTTACCCGTACTTAAACTCGCCTTACACTCCTGTGACTACAATTAGTGTTGATCGGTGAAATACTCCAAAGAGTTTTCACAGCAAATATTCTGTCTTCACCTGTGACTTTGTTTCGCCAAATATTTACCTGGAAATTCGCTATGCGACTGGTTTATACAAACTTTTTTTTGTCCCAGCACTCTATGCTAGTGTGACATCACAGAGCTGTAGGAAACTTGCACAGAACTACCACACATGAATATTGTAGGACAGTTGCCGATCTGTTTTGTGCATGCATGATTTCGCACTCAATCAAAAACTATGTATTTCTTGCATAGCCCAAAAATCACACAAGGAGCCCCACAAATGGCCCTGTTTTTAACAGCTCCTCAGCCTTAACTCTCTAAGAAGACAAGAAAAAAACTCCCTTGTAGGAAAAAAAAAATGGAAGAAATCATGGGGAGGGCAATTCAGAGAGACGACCCTCTTTCGGGTAGGTTGGGGGTGCAGTGGGTGTCAGAAAATGGAGTAAATGCAACACACAAAACAAAACCTAATTAATCCTCTTCACAGTACTCGATGGCCAATCTATCGTGGCCACCTCAGAAATACCACACAACAGTACAAAATATTTTGTCCTTGCATAGTGCTCCTCACCAAATACTCCACCTTGACATGCATGTGAGAAAGAAGCAAAAAACATGCAGTATTATCATTTGATTTATATATTAGGTGACCATAATGAGAAAATTAGGAGTACTGCCACCAGGTATATCACACTGATCCCTGCACGCATACAGTGGTGTGAAAAACTATTTTCCCCCTTCCTGATTTCTTATTCTTTTGCATGTTTGTCACACAAAATGTTTCTGATCATCAAACACATTTAACCATTAGTCAAATATAACACAAGTAAACACAAAATGCAGTTTTTAAATGATGGCTTTTATTATTTAGGGAGAAAAAAAATCCAAACCTACATGGCCCTGTGTGAAACGTAATTGCCCCCTGAACCTAATAACTCGTTGGGCCACCCTTAGCAGCAATAACTGCAATCAAGCGTTTGTGATAACTTGCAATGAGTCTTTTACAGCGCTCTGGAGGAATTTTGGCCCACTCATCTTTGCAGAATTGTTGTAATTCAGCTTTATTTGAGGGTTTTCTAGCATGAACCGCCTTTTTAAGGTCATGCCATAGCATCTCAATTGGATTCAGGTCAGGACTTTGACTAGGCCACTCCAAAGTCTTCATTTTGTTTTTCTTCAGCCATTCAGAGGTGGATTTGCTGGTGTGTTTTGGGTCATTGTCCTGTTGCAGCACCCAAGATCGCTTCAGCTTGAGTTGACGAACAGATGGCCGGACATTCTCCTTCAGGATTTTTTGGTAGACAGTAGAATTCATGGTTCCATCTATCACAGCAAGCCTTCCAGGTCCTGAAGCAGCAAAACAACCCCAGACCATCACACTACCACCACCATATTTTACTGTTGGTATGATGTTCTTTTTCTGAAATGCTGTGTTCCTTTTACGCCAGATGTAACGGGACATTTGCCTTCCAAAAGTTCAACTTTTGTCTCATCAGTCCACAAGGTATTTTCCCAAAAGTCTTGGCAATCATTGAGATGTTTCTTAGCAAAATTGAGACGAGCCCTAATGTTCTTTTTGCTTAACAGTGGTTTGCGTCTTGGAAATCTGCCATGCAGGCCGTTTTGCCCAGTCTCTTTCTTATGGTGGAGTCGTGAACACTGACCTTAATTGAGGCAAGTGAGGCCTGCAGTTCTTTAGACATTGTCCTGGGGTCTTTTGTGACCTCTCGGATGAGTCGTCTCTTCGCTCTTGGGGTAATTTTGGTCGGCCGGCCACTCTTGGGAAGGTTCACCACTGTTCCATGTTTTTGCCATTTGTGGATAATGGCTCTCACTGTGGTTCGCTGGAGTCCCAAAGCTTTAGAAATGGCTTTATAACCTTTACCAGACTGATAGATCTCAATTTCTTCTGTTCTCATTTGTTCCTGAATTTCTTTGGATCTTGGCATGATGTCTAGCTTTTGAGGTGCTTTTGGTCTACTTCTCTGTGTCAGGCAGCTCCTATTGAAGTGATTTCTTGATTGAAACAGGTGTGGCAGTAATCAGGCCTGGGGTGGCTACGGAAATTGAACTCAGGTGTGATACACCACAGTTAGGTTATTTTTTAACCAGGGGGCAATTGCTATTTCACACAGGGCCATGCAGGTTTGGATTTTTTTTCTCCCTAAATAATAAAAACCATCATTTAAAAACTGCATTTTGTGTTTACTTGTGTTATATTTGACTAATGGTTAAATGTGTTTGATGATCAGAAACATTTTGTGTGACAAACATGCAAAAGAATAAGAAATCAGGAAGGGGGCAAATAGTTTTTCACACCACTGTACATAATTAGCCATGTGCCGCACCTAAGAGTTAAAACAAGCCTTAAAAGAGTACTGCCCTCTCCCTCCTCTCATTAGAAAACTCATTAGAAACACTGTGAAGTGCATTTTAAGAGGAAGTAACTGAAGCCAGGAAGCACTTCTTTACACAAAGTGTTTTGGGACTTTGGAGCAAACTACTGGTGTTGAAGCAGACACCTTGACAACCTTTAAGAAGAATCTGGATGTGAGATATTGGGACTGTTTAGCTATTAACTAAACAAACAGGCTTAATGGATTGCAAGGTCTCCTCTCATTTGTCACTTTTTTATGCTTTATGTTCTTATGAAATAATAATAATGACACATAATATATTACAATTTATTAGGTGTTTTTTTTCCTGATTAATGTAGCAAGCTGGTCCCACACTTCCCCTTCGTGGCATAGCCAAAGTGTGACCCAAGATCGGAACTCAGCGAGCACAATGATCTCCAGTATATTGTATTTACGTATTCCTAGTTTATGGCCATTTGTTGTATTTTGTTTGTGGTATTCTGTCCATCTGCATCTTTTGCTGTTTGTAGCACAGTATTTAGAACTGCTGTCTCACAGCTCAGGTCACATTTTTACCCAGAGTAATTGGTCCAGCTTGGTCGACAGATGCTTCATTAGGCTATTGTGATGATTAACACTTTGAATGCGAGGTACAAGTTAAGCCGTACTTCATTGAGTCTGTCTAGGCATGACGTATGATATAACTTGTACGTCAGTATATAACAACTATACATGCAGCCAGATTGTTCGTGAACGTTGCTGCCACCTAGTGAATAGTCATAGACTTTTTGTGCTTTTAGACACAGCAGTTTGCAGAAAATAGTGTTATAAATACAGTCTGCAGTTATGTCGTTGCGAAAAAGGTATAAAGCTGGTGATGTTTTTAAACAACTAGACTTGTTGCAAGATGAATATTTTGATTGTAATGACAGTCATTGAGATAGTGACAGTCATTTTTATAATCTGGAACCTGTTGGCTCTGGTACTGATGCAGATTGCTACCCCAAAGACATTTCTTTTTCATAGGGTGTCTGACTCATCATGACTGTCAGAACAGCACTACATAGACATTCTGCCACCCACTGAGCATAAACAGTCATCAACTATACTACAGCAAGTGTGTACGGCATAAAGAAACATGTTACTCTGCCATCCTGCCAGGACTCTCATTCAAATGGAGATTTGTAGTTGTGTTGCTGCTCAAAATAAAGTAATCAATTGTTTATTTACATTTTTAACAGAGTTACCATTTGTAAGAGCCATTTGCTAGTTATTTAAGTTATATTACTGTAAATGTTTGCCTATATATTAGTGCAATGGGAGTTTCTTACAACCCCAATAAGATGAATCGAATTGGTATATTGTAACTATTTCTAGCCTCTCAGATTCTCGATTAGCCTCAGTTTGTGGCCTGCCTTGCCATGTGTAAGGCATTTTAAACCGTGCCGTACGTTTTGAGTGAGTGTACTGAAGGTGAAGTCCAGCATCTTTAAGTTTAGAATCAACTGAAGTGAGACAAGAAATGTTAAGTTTAGAGAAGAGACATCTTTTCCCACTTTTTTTGCCTTTTATTCTACATGTGTAACAACCCTTTCTTTATTCTTGTGTGGTCTGTTTGCCTTGAATTTTCACTAAACCTTTTTAAATGAACTTTTGGACTAAGATTTCTATTGGCATGCGTTTGACCTCACCAGCAGCTACACCATTGATAAAAAAAAAATGTTGATTTCTAATACATTTCTTAACATTAATTACAAATTTTGATAAGAGTTTATTATTTATCACATACTGTATGTGTTCACTAATATTGCAGCACCCTTAACTACTCACACCATTTCTCATTTCATAAGTACTCGTGCGATGTACTTTATGTATCAGTGTTAAAATGGCTGTTTGTATGCATGCTGTGCAATATTAAACACTGCAATAATTTAAAATTGTACATGTTTTTAATGTAATTTAATGCCATATTACTGAATAGTATGACACAGTCTAGGACAATCTGAGAATAAGCCCGATCCACTTCTCCAGTCTCACTTTCATCCACTGCAGGATTTGCACATGTATCAAATTTCACTTCAGTTGTAGAATGTTCCTTGCAGACAAAGTCATTGCAAGAAGAACATCTCATTGTTGTCATACATACATATGTACCTGCATGATGTACAAAATTCACCATATGGAACATGCGACTGTGCATCCATTCATAAAACCGGCAGGGAGCACACTGGAGAGAAACCATTGTGACGCTGTCAGGCCCGACGCCAGGGAGGGACAAACGGGACTCTGAGCTGGGGCCCTAACGGAAGGGGGCCCCTTCACGCTTGATTTTTTTTATGCTGATGTTGTGCGTGTAGATATATATTCGGACAATTATTTAAGTTACATGTAATAGAAAAGTTAAATCATTTAGCTTACAACAATACAAGTGAGTGTTTTAATAGCTGCACGCTCCACGCAAGTAGATATCCTGCTCATGTCGTGTGAAGCACGCTTGTCAAAGGGGGCCAGCAGTGGCACGCTTCTCAAAGACAAAGGAGAGCCGATGCCGAAGTCCTTGAGCTTGACGTTGACTAGTATGTTTGTTGTATAGGGTACGTGGATAATGGATTGACTTCGCCGCTGTAATTGAATACTTCCGTTTCACACATACAGGCGCTGTTCTGTCTCAGACAACAGCGATATTGTTGTGCACTATCGTGGATGTTGACGTGTATGGTGTCGCAGAAGTCTGTCTCCGTAGTTTGATAATTCATTCGCTTGGGTGCTTATTGTTGCTTTTAAAGCAGTGACGAGTGTGCATTGGTTTTGTGTGTTTCACTAAAGATTCTGGATCACCCGGATTTTTTGAAAACTTTGATACAGCAAGTTACCATATTGATTGTACACCATGTAGATAACCCTAAGCGTTAGTATATATTAAAATGTTCAGATGTTACTCCTATTCATTGCATTGGTATAATTGTACCATTACACGTTAGATAATACATAGGCCTATCTCATTAATGTATTGTTTCAATTCCACTGCAAGCTTCCGTTAGCACTGGCTTTCCTTCTCGCAGTCAAACTTTGATGTGCAAGAAGGCTTAACTCATCAAGTATGGTATTCATAAATGCAACATTGTCGCTGTCGGATAAACTACATTTTGATCATTTTGTATACGTATTTAAAGGTTTTGGCATTTGGGGATGCGGGGGAAGGCAGATCGGCCCACACGTACCCAGTTGTCTGGGGCCCAAATATTTCTGGCTGCAGGCCTGACACTGTACTTGTAGTGAATCAAGCTGAGGATAGATGGCAGATGCTACCGGTAGGTTCAAGTAAGAGGATGTTGGACAAAAATAACTGAGATTGGTGTGCAACATACACCAGCATGAGTAGGTAAGTGTTAATAATTGGTCCAGTAGTCAATGCGTTAAAACACCATTGCATCATTATAATCCGTTGAAAACTAGACTTCAGTGCATTTCGCGGAGTTTGGTGAAGTTCCTAAAGATTTTCATAATTTCACCGAACTCATGACAAGCGAGCTCTGCAGGGTTCGCTCAACACTAACAGTAATGTGGTAAATATGGGTTACAGCACCTTCCATTTATTTTTATTACATGTAATGCAAATCATATCCACCCTGCAATAGACCGGCATTGCTGTGGGGAAAAAAAAAATCTTTCCTCTCTTTTCAAAGAAGGCGTTCATGGACTCAGATGAGAATACAGAACTCTTCTTTATCTGCACACAGATATGCATAAATGTCTCAGTCCATGAAGTGAGCCATTGATTAAACAATTTATTCCCTTTTATACTTTTCTGTTACCATTACCTTATGTAATACATCACGTCATCTGACTCTCAATATGCAGAATTCTGTCATCTTAACCAATCAACTACAGCCACCAGTAATTTCATATACATGTTGATTCTTCCATTATTCTAAACATCTCTTTGTTAATAGAGGTGCCCTAAGGGTTTTCCCATTGATTTCTAATAGGGGTGTCTCCCTAGTTTGTCCTTGCCTTTTAAGGGGGTGTTCATTACTCATTTACTTCGTTTTAGCTTTGGTAACTACTTTGTTGACTCCTTAAGATAAGGCAAAAGCCTGATGTGCTAAAGCTTTGAGCCCTCTTTAGGCAACCCTTTATTTTTCCTTCAGTCCTTTTGTTTTGATTATTCATTGTTTCAGTTTCAGTCATTATTCAACCCGCTATATCCTAACACAGGGTCATGGGAGTTACCTGGAGCCAATCCGAGCCAGCATAGCTACAGGTATTAATTCTCATGTTATAGCCTTGTTTTAACCTTTTGGGATTTTTGTCATTTTATTGGATTATTTATTTAATGAACATTTGACTGCACTTCATTATTTTGGACACTGTTTAGTTGGACTTTTTTTTAATAACAGCACTTTTTGCACCATCCCCTTGCTTCGTTGTTTCTTCACTGTCCAACTCATCCAGTGACATTACCAATGGTGTCGGGTTCAAGAGCTCCCCAAATGGAGATGGGAGCCTGAAGTAGAACCCACATCATCACAGGGTCACGTAGCATATGTCACACCATAAGCTGTCGACCAATATGAAGATCAAGCTTTAAAGACCAGGGATGTGTGAGCTTTTGTGTGACAGATGAGTCAGCCAGTCATCATCCAACCCACTAAACCCTAACACAGAGTCACGGGGGTCTGCTGGAGCCAATCCCAGGCAGCATAGGGCGCAAGGAAGGAACAAGTCCTCGGGCAGGGCGCCAGCCCACCATATGGCGCACACACACACACACAAAGGACAATTTAGGATCGCCAATGCACCTAACCTGCATGTCTTTGGACGGTGGGAGGAAACCGGAGCACCCGGAGGTAACCCACACAGACTCGGGGAGAACATGCAAGCTCCACTCAGGGTGGACCCGGGAAGCGAACCCAGGTCTCCTTACTGCGAAGCAGCAGCCCTATCACTGCGCCACCGTGCTGCCCTTTTTCAGTTTCACTTAAGTATAAACTTGTAATAATTTGTAAAGATTATACATTAACTAAAAATTCCATAGAATCATCAGAGAATCTTCAGAGATGATTGCAGCCCTTTGCCCACCACTGCATGAATAAGCATCCTGAAACCCTATAACTGGGGTCCTCAATCACGGTCTTGGAGGGCTGCAGTGGCTACAGGTTTTCATCCTTACCCTTTTCCTAATTACCTGTTTTTTCTGCTAATTAACTTCTTTTGAATTAATTTTAATTGACTTGCTCTTGAAGACTCAGACCCCTCAGTTGCGTCTTTTTCCTTAATGAGCAGCCAAACAATATGAGCCAAAACAGGACCAGCAAACTGTGTCCACCAAACAGTATCTGAAAATATAAAGGGTGGAGATCTCAGAAATGTTGATTTTCTCAGGTTCCCAAGACATTTTCCCAGTGCTCTTAGAAATTAGAAAAATGAACAATTTCAGAAATGTCTGCTATTACACAATGAGAGCATCAACATGCCATGGAAATAAAGAAGGGGTTTAACTAATGAGAAGAATCAGAGCCTGGTTGGAGTGAAATTAGTGGGACTTTGAGGCCCTGACTTATTTGGTCTTCTTCTGGCTCCCCCACTTTACGTTTCATTTCTGTTTAAGGAAAAAAATGAAGCATTTCAAAGGAACACTAAAGAAATTCCGGGGAACAAATCTTAAAAAAACAAGTCAATTAAAATGAATTCAAAAGAAGTTGATGAGCAGCAGGTTGGAATGAAAACCTGTAGCCACTGCGGCCCTCCAGGACCGTGATTGAGGACCCCAGTTATAGGGTTTCAGGATGCTTATTCATGCAGTGGTGGGCAAAGGGCTGCAATCAAGAAAGCATGCTTAGAAAGTGGATGGAGTCCTATCCATAATAAACTGTGGCAAATTAAAGCTGCTAAATGTTTCTGTTCTGATGTCTCCAATACATTCATGATGCATAATGTTTAGCTAAATAAGCGTGGGAATGTTAAACGACCAGTCTGGTGCCATTATCAATTAAAATGAAGGTGCAACCCGTCAATGTGCAGTGCCGCTAAATGTGCACTTTGCTGATATATTAAGCCAGTATTCACTTTCACAGCAATTGTCATCTCAATAAAAATGAAGTTTGACTCAAGGCAATCTTATTTTTCCAGATGTTTAACCATCATAATGACTCTAAATTGCTAAAAGGGATAATACATATGCATGCTGTCTATTACATTCAGGCACAATCCCAAAATTAAACTCCTTTCCTGACCCAGATATCTACAAATGTCAGTGATGAATGGCAAAGAAGCCATGACAATTCTGTGCGCCCAATCTTAGTAATGGAGCATTAAACTTACCATCCATAAAGCCTGTGATGAATACCGCATCATATTAAGATAAACACTGCTTGACAAAAACAAATGACTTTACATTTTACTTCTTGGCAAAAGAAAATACCAAACAGGTCAACACGCCCTGTTCATAGTCTTGTTATTAAATATCTGACATTTAGGTTATGACTGATTTTCTCATGTTTCACTGACTACTGTTAATGCATTATCCATAAATTATCATTTGTTTTAAAAAGTCATTTTATGCTAAATTGAAAAATTACAGTAATTTACAATGTTTGACTTTATTAATGTGATTACTCACAAAACAATAATCTGGTGCTTTACAAATGAAGCCTAACGTCTAACAAAGTAGATTAGTGAAGTAATGGATTGTGATGCTTATCAGATATTTAAACAAAAAAAAAATCCCAGAAAGGAAAACTCATTACAAATGACTTCTTGAAAATATTTTAAATCAGTTATGGTTTTCCATTTTTAAACCTGCTCTATTTCCCAGTGACAGTGAAGAAAGCAAAGAGTTAAAGCGGGCAGACAATGTGTTACTGAGTCCAACTAGTAGATGTTATGGTACACTGTTGCCCTGTTCACTGTCCTTGTTGTTTAATTAATCTTTTTGCAATTTTTTTAATGTAATTCATATATTAATGTTAAAAGAAACAGAGTTAGTATGGTAGTTGTTTCTACTGAAACTGCAGAAGAACATCCATCCATTCATTTTCCAACCTGTTGAATCCAAACACAGGATCACGGGGGTCTGCTGGAGCCAATCCCAGCCAACACAGGGTGCAAGGCAGGAACCAATCCCGGGCAGGGCGCCAACCCACCGCAGGACACATACACCCACCCACACACCAAGCACACATTAGGGACAATCTAGAATCATCAATCCACCTAACCTGCATGGCTTTGGACTATGGGAGGAAACCAGAGGAAACCCACGCAGAAACGGGGAGAACATGCAAACTCCATTGCTGCCCATTGCAGAAGAACAGCGTATTGAAAACTGGCAAAGTCATTCCAGTAAATGAATAATCCCACAAAGTGTTATATGCACCTCCCTTTATTTAACCATAAACTTACAGTGCCCTCCGTGATGTTTGGGACAAAAGCATATTTTTCCTTCATTTGTTGCACAGTTTAAAATTACAAATCAAACAATTCAGATGTGATTAAAGTGCACATTGCAGACTTTCATTAAAGTGGATTTGCAGACATTTCAGTCGCAGCATTTAGAAATGACAACACTTTTTCTACACGGTTCCCCGATTTCAGGGCACCATAATGTTGGAGACAATTGGTGTCACAGGTGTTTGTGATTCCTCAGGTGTTTTTCATTTCTTTATAAGATACCTCAGCTTGCTTTGGCCCTTTGGGAGTCTGTAGTTGCCATTGTTCAACCTGAGGACATGAGCTGTGCCAGTGAAAGTCAAAGAAGCCATTATGATGTTGAAAAACAAGAATAAAACCATTAAAGACATGAGTAAAACTTCAGGATGACCAAAATCAACTGTCTGGAATAGCATGAAGAAGAAAGAACACACTGGTGAGCTCAGTAATCACAAAGGGACTGGTGGGCCAAGGAAGACCTCCACTGTTGATGACAGAAGAATCTTCATTGTGGTCAAGAAAAAGCCCCCCAAATACCTGTCTGACAGATCAGTTTTCAGGTGGCAGATGTGTGTTTGTCAGAAGACTTCATGAACAGAAACACAGAGGCCACACTGCAAGAGGGAAGCCACTAGTGAGCCACAAAAACAAGATGGCCAGATTACAGTTTGTGAAAAAGGACTTCAAAGAGCCTGCAGAATTCTGGAATAAGGTCTTGTGGACAGAAGACAAAGATGAACCTGATCAGAGTGATGGTGAGAGCAAAGTTTGGAGACCAAAAGGAACTGCCCAAGATCCACAACAGACCACCTCATCTGTTAAAAATGGTGGTGCTGAGGGTGTTATGGCTTGGGCATGTATGGCTCCACAGGTCCTGGCACTGCTCATGGCAGTGGCACAATAAATTCTGAGGTGTGTAGAAACATCTGATCTGCTCAAGTTCCAGTAAATGCATACAAACTCCTTGGATGGCACTTCATCCTACAACAAGATGATGATCCAAACATACTGCTTAGGCAACACAGGAGGTCTTCAAAGCTAAGAAATGGAAAATTCTTGAATGGCCAAGCCAGTCACCTGATTTAAATACAACTGAGGAGGTCTTCCATATGTTGAAGAGAACATTTAAGGGGACAATCCCCATCAAACAAGCAAGGGCTGAAGGTGGCTGCATTAGATGCTTGGCAGAGCATCACCAGAGAAGACCCTCAGCACCTGCTGATGTCTATGAATCACAGACTCTAAGCAGTCATTGCATGCAAAGGATATGCGACAAAGAACTAAATATGACGGCTTTAATAGACCTGACGTTGATGTGTCCAAAACATAATGGTATCCTGAAATGGAGGGACCATGAAGAAAAGGTGGTGTGACGGAAATGTATGCAAAGCCCCTTAAATGAAAGTCTACAATGTGCACTTTAATCACATCTGAATTGTTTGATTTATAATTGTAACCCATGGAGTAGAGGGCATAATCAAGGGAAAATGGGTCTTTGTCCCAAACATTAGGGAGGATACTTATGTTAATGATTCCGTTTTTGGTTTTGTCTTTACTTCGAATTGTTCTGCCGGTGCCGAGTGTGGAAGGATTCTCTGCTCTCAGATGACTTGCTATCCTTAAAAGGACTGCTCACCTTAGCAGCACTAGAAGGAATTCTGTTTGTGATGCTGCAGGCTTGCCACTTTTATCAGAACCCCTGCTATTAGTGATGGAATGCCACCATCATAGTACTGGTGACATATCCCAGGCTGATGCAACTTGTCAGCACCATTTCATAGCCCTGCCTTTGATGCTGCTTTCTACAGTGACTACTTCCAACTTCTTGAAACAGCACACAATGCTTTGCAATTACAGGATGGTCTCTGTTTTCTCTGCACTTATGCAGCTGGTGACAAAAGTATATCAGTAGAAGTCTTGAGAGATTTGCTGTTAGGTGCCACAGCAGGGATATTGAGTGCTAAGTTGCCAGATGATGCTGTCATGCAGGGCAGTAGAGGTGTTAAACTCCACACTTCTGATTGCTGATCTGTCAATTATTAGTCAGTTGGTGAACATTTTTGTCTGGAGCTGCAGGTGTACCAGTCTCTTAACTGACATTGAAAACACCAATTCAGGTGTGGATATCAGCTGTAAGACTCTCCCTCCATTGCTTCTCTGTAATACCTCTGCATCCTGCTTCATCCGTTGCCTTCAGAGTCTGACTATTGGCTCTGCTTCACTCTGCCCACCTGGAGGCAATGACAACTTGATTTGCCACACTTTTTACCAGCTCCTTGTTCCCAAAGCTCAGCTGACATCAGCACACCAGGTTCAATGCACCTTAATAGATGGTGGATCTGCAGAGGTAAGTGTCTATTAGCTGTCGTTCTGCCCGTACTACAAACAGCACTCCTGATCTCAGTCTCAGGACTCTCTAGCAACTTATCAGAAGAGCCAAGCAGATCCATTGTGGTTTCTACAGTACTTAACATTTACTAAATCGGATGGTAGACCTTTTTTTAATCCCACTTCTGACACCAATGTTGGCACCAGCACCCAATTGTGAAAGGTTTGTGAACTCCCATTGTCAATCCCAACAGAGAGACAGGCAAACTGTAATTACTTAGGTAAGTTAATCTTCACGTTAGTGAAGTCTGCACACATGTATAAAATCATTTTCATGCCAAAAACATCAATGCTCGTTATATAAAATTTCACTTAGTGCCTTGCAAGTACCATTTTCTCTTTAGTTATTGGCTTAAAACTGCGAAGGGTGGAATTGTGAAGATACATTGTGAGTATTTTGCATTTGTACTGTGTCCGCAATCACTTATTTCATTTCTATTGTATTATTTATTAATTGGTGTTATTACCTAAAGGAATAAAATGGAAAGATGTTCACATGACAAGCGTCAGGTCAGTTTTTAATTGGGGTCATCAGGGGGTATTTTCATTGCATTATATGATCTGGTAAAGAAGCAGTGGGTTCTTAAATTGGAGATAAATAGACAACTGAGAATATGACTGCCGTCCCCATCCACGATTTGATTCCTGTCTGTAATCTAATATGCTTGGATAGAATTCAGCTTCTTGGACTCTAAAGCATTGTTCAAGTAAAGGGATAATGGGATGCACAATGATGAAGGCTGACTCAAATCTTAAAGACTACTGGATAAAGCAAATCCTTACAAAAAGTTAGATTAGCTGTCATAGCTACTTTAAAGCTGTTTCACGCTGACAAAGAAAAAAAGTGTGTCCTATCTACCGTAACTCAAAAATAAGCCCATAAAAGTTTGAATAATAATAGAACAGCTCTCCTGGGATATTGAAATGAATGCCTAAAGAAAAGGTCGCAAGATGTTTTCATCATTTGAAAATAGGAACTGGTGTAGACTCCTTTTGCTTCCTTTAGTTTACTATTTGACAAGACAAAAAGTATTGTGTTTGTCAGATAGTCGCTAAATTGGATGAAGCAGAAACTGAATAATACAATGAGAGTTATATTTTTAATGTCTTTATTCTAATTTAATGGAAGTAGGATATCAAGCACACATTACAGATAACTTCCTTTGAGGTGTTCTAATAGTTGCAAAAACACTAGTGCAAGCACAAAAAAAAGTAATATGCAACGGATTATGGAGTACAAAGTCAGCAAAACCTCAGAACTCATGGATTTGTGAAATGTCTACTCCATAAATAAAAGATTTTGGAGGAACATTTAAATGTAAATTATAGGGAGAGTTAGTCAGTTTCATTCATTTTCACTGTTGTACTATCGAAAGCAGCAATGACTTCAGTGAAGAATTCTGCTTGCGTTCCTTAGCCGCACCTGGACCACTGTGTTTCTGAAGAAAATCTTCATTTTGATGGTGTGGCTAAGAAACTTGGTAGTCCTGAAGTTAATTTTCCCATAAGATGAATGTTAGGGTATTCAGCATCAAATCTCATTTATGATATCGACCATGTGACAAATGTTAGTAAGTGGAGGGTATTGGATAGCACAGCTGCCTCATGAATACAGTGCTCTGAGTTTGAATAGTCTGCAAGAAGTTTACATGTCCTCACTATGTTTGTTTGGGTCTTCTTTTTCTTGAGTCCTTAAACCAAGGTTTTATATATGTGGCGAGTGCAGGGCATAGCTCTATCCGTGGCCATGGTAAGGTCCTCCATGATTCATTTTTCGTCCAAGTATGGGCAGATCAGGAGATGTTCCATGGTCTCTCTTTCCCTGCAGTCACATAGATTGCATCCTCACTTGGTCATATTGGCTTTGGATCTGCCAGCCCTAGTACGCAGGCGGTTAAGGTTTTTCCATATTATCCAGTCCAAGTCACCGCCAGTAGATGTTCTTCCACTTCTAGGCTAGAGATGTTAATTGAGTTGATGTCTCTAAGGCAGTAACACCATGAGTCCAGCCTTACTGCTTTGACTGTTGAGTCCGGGTATTGTCTCGTCTATGAAGCTTTTCAACAATTTTAGGCATTTAGCAGAATTTGTTTGGCCGTACAGTTGGTATCTGGAGTCCTCTAGTTGTCTCTGTTTTTCCCACCTACTTGCAACATTTCTTCTTATATCTGGTGGAGCAATACCAGCCAGTATGTAGAGGCTGTTGATGGGTGTCAGTTATAGGCACCCAGTGATATTACAAAGGCTCTCTTTGAGTATAGAGTTGAGTTTCCCAGCATGAGTTGATCATTCCCAGACTGGGCATGCATGCTATGTTGTGGAATAACAGAGTGTGAGTGCAGTGGAGCGCAGGGTTGCTGGATTGGCACCCCACCAGGTGTTGGTCAATTTTGTTGGGGTTATTTTCCAGGTACTCTGGATTTCTTTGCGCATGACCAGAGAGGTACCAGCTAGATCATTTGACCTCTCTAAATCAATTGTGGTAGGTGAATAAATGTTTGTGTCCTGTGATGGTCTGATATCCTGTTCATGGTTATTTCCTGTCTTGCATTTAGTGCTGCCAGAAAAGTCTTTGGCTTCCACATGGTCATGGGTCTTAGAACGAATGCCTGAGTGGGTAACTGCGATGGTTCAGGTAGGCTCCAGACTCCCTAGTTAATTCCAGGACCTTACCTTGAACCCAGAACCCATTGATAGTTACGTATTGAGGAGACACACGTTCAGCCAGGGGTTGGTGCAAAAGTACCAAGTGCTTTTATTGAAATCCAAACAAAGAGCAAGCAGTGCAGTGATCTTCTTTAAATAAATAAATAAAAAATCCAATAAAAATAGTGTTTAGTCCATGAGTTAAAATCCAGCCCAAAAAACAATACAAACCACTCATTGAGTCCTTAATGTTCCTCTTTTCTTTCTACTCAAGCTCAGTGAAAATCCTCCTCTGTCTCCCCAGCACTCCCATAGCTCACTCACCTATTTAGTTCATCCCGCAAATACCATTCGATTTACAATATTTGTACCAAGATCATCTGTCTGTGACCTTTTTCACACGTTTTCTACCTCAGGCCCTGCCTGTTCATACAGTATATGCCTTATTGAACAAATATTAAGTGTCAGTTGACCGAAACGAACAGGTGGGGAAACAAAAGTGTCACACACTCATTAACATGTTCTTTTGCACTGTGCCTTTGTGCCATCACGAAGCACTTCAGAATTCCTCTTTTATTTTTGGCTCTATTTTCCAGGATACAGAACAGAAAAACGCAAACAAGAGAGAAAGGCATGGTAACAATCAAGAAGACTGTTAAATTTTCGAAACCTCCAAACCCTATGCAAGCATTGTTTTTACATCCTTGGATCGATGTTTATTTGAAGAACACTACTTTGTAGCGGATGCCACATGTGCTATTATTCTGTGGGCGGTTGCTGCCTCTTTGGGTGAATTACAGGGAAAAAGGATGCTGTAAATACACCTTTAAGGGGGAGGTCATAACTCGGACAGGGCGGTTGGTGTTAAAAACTTAAAAGCCGGAAAAGAAGGGGGGAAAGGGAGACATCTTGTGGCGGAGCAAAGAGAAGGACAAGGTAGCGCCAAGAAATGGATCTGCTGGAACAAGTTCTTTTTCTTTTTGGGAGACTCAGCGACACAAGGGAGACGCGTCTCTGAAGACGGACTCTTTTTTCTTTGATTTCGCTGACGAATATCTTGGACCGGTAGGACTAAACTTTATTGTTATCGGCTCGACAGCCGGCGTATTCCGTTAGGGTTTCTCTTTGCCCTGAACAATAAGGACAGTAAACCCATTTGGACAGTCTGGGTTTTCTTATTTACGAACATCACGTGTTTAAACCAGAGAGGAGGGGTTTGATTGTTAGGTATTTATTTGTTTGTTTGTTTTTCTTTATATATGTAAAATAATATATTTGTTCTTTAGCTTCTTCTTTATTTGGTGTCATGGCCGAGCGTTGGTCACGTTGCCCGATAGATATTGAACTGCTTTACACTAGCAGTTTTCTAATCGTGCCTTAACTCGGGGTTTAGTTGTTTGCCCCGGGGATAGCGGTACAACTTAAGAAAGGTTGATGAACAATGCAGTTACTGTGAAGCTGTATTTGTGTTTGGTGACAAAGAAAGAATGTGTTACCAAAATGAAAATGTTCAGCTGTAGTAATGTAGCGGTTGCAAGGACTCTAAAACTCACACCATCCGAAGATTGTGATTTGCTTATTTTATTATGGCGACCCCAGGAACACACCGAGTTTTGACCTGGCACACACACACTTACATGCTGTAGATGCCACATGGGCTGGATGGGCATTCTGACCAGGAGAGGGAGCAGCCCTGCTGGGGTCACTGGGTGCCACGAGAGGGTGCTGTAAGGAAAAAGGTCCCTATTATGGACTTCCATGTGACCCGGAAGTGCTTTCATCGGCAGTTGCCCTGGCACCCGAAGTACTCCCGGGTCTGTAATAAAAGGGACAGCACTCCCTTATTCAGGCAAGTTGGAGCTGGGAGATAGTGGAGCAACGCTTGAGTGAAGGAGGGTAGCACGGTAGGGAGAAAGGATATATTGTGAGAGGAAGACCTGCATTTGCTTGTGCTTGTATCACATTTGGAGGTATTTAAAATAAAAAATGTTCGATTATTTGAACCTGGGACTGTACAAGTGTGTTTGTGTTAGGGTTTGGGGTTCGCTGACTCCCTGGGTTTATCACAACACAGAGACACTGATTAGCAGCTCAATGACTCAATAAATATTAAAGATATAATAAAGATAATAATATATATATTCAACAAATAACAATGGAGAAAAAAAAACAACACATATTCAAAAGCCCACCCCAGTTCCCTGCCGGTGATAATTATTTACATACACGATAAAGAACGAAACAACAAATACTACTTGGTAAACAGGTGACACTAACAATAAAGTCCAAACACAAACCAGTACAGCAGGTGAAGATAACTATGGAGTGTGGAATGAAAACGCCCTGTGAACAGCCCACTGAATGAAAATAGGTAAAGTTTTGTCCTACCAGTTTCCAGTTGTAGCATGAAGATTTGGTGTGATTGGGAGCACTCTCCAGGTGAAGACATATCCAAGCAAGACAAAATCACACAGACAAGCAGACACAGAACAGTACAAACATCCAGACCTCAAACTGTAATCCACGGTGGTTGAGTCGTAATCCAATAGTGTGTGTGATGAATGTAAACAAATATAGACAGCAACTGTTTGGCTCCCTTTCAAAGAGACCGCTTAATCGTCCTTCTTCCCAGCAAACCCTGTGCCTTCTGAATCTTACTCCATACTGCCAGGGCTGCTGGAGGTTGTAGGCAATTTGCTACAAATTAGTCATTATATTGGTGGTCTACACCCCATAACGTATATTTCATTTGTTATTTCATGTTTGTATTTGTGTTGTCTTTTTCTTTTCCTCAGCAGAACAACCCATATTCAGATTGGTCTAGATCAGTGTTTCCTAACCTTTTTTTTCTGCCTTGGTACACCTTTTAAACCAAACTCATCCTAAGGCACACCACTATGTTACTAACCACAAACACATTCTATTGGTTACATGTGCTCAACTGTCCGAAGGCGTGGGATTACCCAAAAGGAGCCAGGAGATCAGTCTTCACAGATACAGCAATTAGGAAGCAACTTGCTGTCATTTCCAAGCTGCTTCGCCCCTTTGCCCGCCCCTCTCTGCTTCAGAATCAACTCGTATGCCCTCTATCCACTGGTCCAGTGAAACACTGGTGACCACACACCCATAGAAGATGGCCTTTAGCAGCCAGGAGACACGTCTAAAGTGCTCTAAGTACTGCTTCTGCAACATAGTGATCATGGAGCTGCCAGCTTCTCCAGGTAGACCTGTCCTCCTCAGACAGGTCTTGACCACCTAGGAGTTTATCCCTCTCAGTTTCAGACCAAGATACAGTACACTATTATTTCCACAGCACCCATGGGTAGCTCTCATGGCGCACTGCTTTGCCATGGTACACTCATTGAAAAACACTGCCATAGATGAACCACCACAAGTAATACAATACATTATAACCATTAGAGGAACTGAAGGAAGTGACCATTTAGCAAACATAACAAGTGCCAACAGCTCCTTATCGTTAACTAGGCTTTTATTTGCATTTTGTTTTAGAACCATAGCTTTGCGTTTTTCACTAGGTGACAGACAGCTCAAGATATTACAATGGACGGGATGCATCTGTAATGAAAAGCAATATCTCCCCCAAGATGACTAGAGGGCAGTCCCCCTGGCTTGTTAAGGTTTTGGAGCATGGAAGCTCAGCACTGCTGGGGCCCGTGGGCACCACCAGGGAGCACATGGAGAATGGTTGAGCTCTCCTCTGCAGGGCTACCACCACACCCGGAAGTGCGACTGGAAGGAGATTATGGAACACCTGAAGCACTTCTGGGTGTTCTATAAAAAGGGCCACCTCACTCCATTGGAGGAGCCAGAGTGGAAAGAAGGTGGACAAAGCTTGCTGGAGGAGGAGTGGAGGTGACAATAGGGAGAGAGAAAGGAAAAAGACTGAAGAGAAGAAAGGACTGTACATTTATTCTGCTTGGTGCTTTGTACTGTGATGCTGTGGGGAGTGAGGGAAAAGCGCTTCCCCACTGAAATAAACCTGTGCTGTGCTGAACTTGGGCTCTGTGTCTGTTGTGTCGAGCGTCTGGTGAGCTGTGCGCCCCCTGGTGTCCACAATTAGTAAATCAATAGAAATGACATAAAAACATGAAAAACAATAATTCAGAACTAACAAAAACAATGATAAAATGTAAAATTTGCTTAACTAAAGAGTGTTACATTACACTCCATGGCAGATTCACTAACACAACCACAGGCTGGCTCCATTTTGAATCAACTGCACATGTTTATGATGTGGGAATAAACAAATACACTCACACACACATTCACAACACAGATTAAAAGAGAATACACAAAGTGAAGTCCTTAGTATTGAATTTACCCCATTTGACACCAATTGCAAGCTCAACCTACCTGGAAGGGGGTCTCTCTCTGATTTTACTTTCCCAAGATTTCTTCCATTTGTTTTTCCCTGTTTTGGTTTGGGAGTTTTTTTTTTTTTTTTTGGTCTTCTTGGGGAGTCAAGGCTGGAGGCATTCATTGTGTGATTTGAGGCTGTACAAGAAATAAATTGTTGCAAAGTGAGGTCCTGAGGATTTGAAACCCAAGCTCTGAATCTGTTAATCAGCACCATCATGAATAGCACTTAAAAATGAATGCTGATTAAAATAGCCAGACTAAAATGTCTGTAGTGAAAATGAGTAAATCCACTCATTTATTTTTGTTGGCTGTTCTAAAAATGTATTGATTTTGAAAGCAAAGTTAATTATCCACTACCATAAAATAGCAAAAAATTGATAAATAATAATTCAAAAGTAACAGAAACAACAATAAAACATAACATTCACATTAATACAGATTGTTACTTTACACTCTGGGCAGACACACTAACACAACCACAGCAGACTGAAAAATCTGAGTCAACGGCACTTGCTTGGGATTGTGGGAATAAACAAACACACACAGACTGAAACAGAATACTCAAAGCAAGGTCCTGAGTTTTGTATAACATAAGTAACATGATAATTATATTTGAATACTAACCCTCACCTATTCTGTTTCTTTTCTCGGTACCCAAATGTGGCCATTGGTGCCACGGCCCACTTGCCAAGTTGTTTGCCTGCCTATGGTAAAGTCATCCCTGATGGAGGATCACAGGAATCATGGGAAAGAGGGGTCCTTTCATCGGAGCAACGTTTCAGCCGTGGCATGGCCAAATGGGGAGGCAGCTTGATGGATGAGGTCTCCAGGACTCTTAAAATATCCAAACCTAATTATGTCAAATCATCTACTGTTAAATCGTACTTCTAAAATTTTTATTATTATGCTGTCTTAAGGAATTGTTCTGTTCTGTGTATTGTACTGTATTGACCCCCTACTTTTGACACCCACTGCACGCCCAACCTACCTGGAAAGGGGTCTCTTTGAACTGCCTTTCTCGAGGTTTCTTCCATTTTTCCCTACCAGGTTTTTATTGGGAGTTTTTCCTTGTCTTCTCAGAGAGTCAAGACAGGGGGGCTGTCAAAAGGCAGGGCCTGTTAAAGCCCATTGCGGCACTTCCTGTGTGATTTTGGGCTATACAAAAAATAATAAATAAACTGTATTTACTGTATATATTCGCATATAAGTCGGGTCTTGAAACCCGAAAAATCGATCATAAAATCAGACCCCGACTTATACGCCCGTTCAAAAATGCGACACTTATATTTTTTTTTTTACATCTTCTTGCCTCCTCCAATCTCGCACCAGTTTCTCAGATGCATCGAATTTTGTTGCAGCAGCGCAGTTTCCAAATTCTTACACCACTTCAACGACTTTTAATTTAAAACCAGCTTCATGTTTTCTTCTGATCGAATGCTCCATCGTAGATAAGGGATGCTCTTACGATATAGATGTATGAGGGTGTGACATACAAAAAACACAAAACAGTGCAAATATTCTTTCGGAAGAGTTTGGGTATTACCGTGTAGTCACATAGGCACAATACACAGAAAAGGCCGTGTGCTCCGTGATTACTCTCTCAGGTGAGCGTCAGCATAACGTAATCTCTTGGACCAATAGTGTGAGTCTTCTGCATTTGACTTATACGACCGACATTATAAAATACCAGAATTTATATGATAAAATCAAGCCCTGACTTATCTGTGGGAGTATATAAGGTATCCCATTTTTTGAAACCCATTGCACGCTCAACCTACCTGGAAGAAGGAGTCTCTTTCTCTCTCTCTCTCTATGAATTGCCTTTCCCAAGATTTCTTCCATTTGTTTTTCTATTCTTTTCTTTGGTATTTTTTTTCTTGTCTTCTTAGGGAGTCAACGCTGGGGGAGCTGTCAAAAAACAGGGCCCATTGAGGCTTGTATTTAATTAAATAAAATTTTTGACACTCATTGCAAATTCAACCTATGTGGATGGGGTTGTCTCTGAATTGCCTTTTCTAAGATTTTTACAATATAATTTTTTGTTTGGGAGTTTTTTTTTTCTTCTTCTTAGAGAGTCAAGGCTGGATTGTTTAAAAAAAAAACAGGTCCATTCAGGCTTTCCTTGTGTGTCTTTAGGCTATACAAGAAATAAATTGTTGTTGTTGAAAGAAAAAATGCAAAAAGAGGTCCTGAGGATCTGAAACTGTGGAATATTTAGTTAATATACAAGGTATGTCTGGAAAGTATCCAGCCATGTAAAATGAAAAAGAGATGCATTTGTTGGAGAAGGTACAAGATACAAGAAACATTGTACATAGGACAATGACGCCTCAGTTCCCTTCATTGTTGGCACCTTGAGACCTCACACAGTTCTCCCAGCGTCTCTTCCACTTTTCAAAATGCTCTGCAAAATCCTTTGCTGGAATCGCCATCAGCTGCCTCGTCGTATTTTCCTGAATCTCATTGAGAGTCTGAAATATTTTCCCTTTTAAAGGTGATTTTAGTTTTGGGAAAAGCCAGAAGTCGTAGGGTGCCAAATCTGGACTGTATGGGGTCTGAGTCACCGGGGTGATTTGATGTTTCACCACTAATTGCATCATCCCTGAAAGCCTTCTGAATCATCTCAATAGTTTCCACTGACAAATGTTCAAGGTTAGCGCAAACTTTGATGCAGGTTTGTTGCTCTACTCAGTCATTTTGAATACGACGGCTCACTCAATTGCGTCTAGCACCCCCACTGACCAGTCCAGTGAAGTTGCCATTGTTCACGCATGCACATTCCAGTCCACTCTCCTTGGCTGCCAGATTACATCAATGCAGCGTAAACCGTTCTTGTTATATTAACAATGGCTGGACGTTTTCATATAACCTTTACAAATTGTTACAAGTATATATTTAAATGAAGTTGTAACAGTGAATTATTAAAACATAAGGAAAAGGACTGAAGGTAACTAAAGGGTAAGTAAACATGGCTTAAAGCTTGAGTATGTGAGGTCTCCCTCATCTTAGAGAAGCCACCTGCTTGATTTCCCTCCGTTAAAACGAGGTAAATGAGTAACAAACACCCGTCTAGAAAGCAAGGCAAACTTTATAGGACCCCTCCTTTAAAGCAGCAGTTAGTCAACAGAAAGTCTGCAGGACTCCCTTTTCCACAATGTGGCATTCAGGCAAATGGGAGAGTCTACAGGAGTCAGAAAATACTGGTGACACCAGATGATTGGGTGAAATAATAAAGCTCTGCATATTATGCATACTAAGAGTCAGATGACATGATGCATTAGATGAGGTAACAGAAAAGCCTACAAGTGGAGAAACTGTTTAATTAATTGCTCACTGCATAAACCAAGACATTTGTGCATATCTATGTGTAAATAAAGAATTGTTCTGCCTTCTCTGTGTCTGATCTCTGTGAATGACTTCTTGGAAAATACAGGGAGGCTTTTTCCCCCGAAAAAACCCAAGCTGCCAGTCTGTTAGGTGGGAGGGCTAAACCATGACACCATCATGAACATCCCTTAAAAAAGAGTACTGATTAAAATAACCACACTAAAGTGTCTGTAGTGAAAATGAGCAAATCCACTCATTTTTTTGTTGTCTCTTCTAAAAATGTATTGATCTCTAAAACAAAGTTCACTACCCGCTGCAATAAAATATCTAAGCTGTAGATAGATGATCATCTCTAAAGGTTATGCAGCAAACTATATATCATCATAGCTGCAAAAGTAGGCTTATTGAATGTGTTCTCTTGGGTCAAATGTCTAATTAAGCATTCAACTCATCTGGTGAGAAGAGGGGTTGGATTTTCAACACTTAATTACTTTAGTCACTTACCATCTGTTGTTTGATTTGTAACCTTTGTTCTCCACTGAAAAGTGCACAAAGAATTTACAGACGAGCCAATTAGAGCTTGAATGTTCAAAGCCGACATTAGACCAGGCATAACATCCTCCGTCTGTTATACTCTAACAGATTTTTGTGAGTGCCATGATTTTTAATATCACACTTTTAAACAGAATGGCACATGTCAACCAAATTTGACCTACCTAATACAAGATATTTAAAGTAGGTAAAAAGTAAATACAGACAGTTGTATCCTGAAGCTTCATGTTTTTAAATAATAAATTGACACATTGTAGGAGATTGTGTAAAATCATTTTTCACATGGTTGAACTAACAGAAATGAAATACATTCAGAGGTTAGAGCTCTCAGTGGCCCTTCATTACTTGTGATGATCAAATCAACAGTCAAGTAGTTGTTGTAACTGAAAGATGAATACATTTTTATTTGTCTCTTTTTATACAGTACTAGCTAACATAGCTGAAATACCTGGGAGGAAAATAAAGTGTTTTCTTAATTGTTTGAGAAAAATATAATTAAAAAAACACACAACTTTAAAAGTAAAAATAAATTACCAATGAAGACTCACTAATGTGCTTGTCTTGCAGTCTTTTATGTATGTTATCATCCAGTTGACGCTCGGAACCGGCCAACTTGCTTTAATTTTAAAAGCAACAGGCAGGCGCGGTGGCGCTCAAACATACAGAATGCTGGCAGTCACCTCCAGTTCGCCCTCTGGTGGTCGTTCCGATTGTCAACTGGATGATAACATGTATACAAGGCTGTAAGATCACCCCTCACCCTACCAAGATGGGGGTGGGTTAGGGTTGATTTCACCCTACAGTATTTTTAGTCGACCAATGAGAAACATGAGTTTCATGAAAATCACTCCAGCCGTTCGGAAGTGACACATACTAGGGAATCCATTCCCGGGAATTCTGGAATCCCACATATCATTTCCGGAAATCCTGGGTGCCCAGGGATGACACACTGCACGGGCATCTCACATGTGAACGGTTTTAGAACGAACAACACTTATTTTTAATAAAACTACTGCAATATGTTGACCCCAATAAAAGACTAACCTTATCCACAAGCAGTTCATGCTATTATATAAATACATGTATCTAGTTAGTTGTGGTAATAAGAGCGTAGAAAGCACAACGTGTCCAGCGTGCGGTTGTTTAGGCGAGAGCGCACATTCGTGCAGAGTAACGAAGTAGACAGCACAGTAATCAGATACTGATACACTTGTTCTAAACAACGCCTGCGCTTGCTGTTGCTCTGAAACACCGCTATTTCAGCTTTTACTGATGCATCCAGTTTCTTGTCATCATTCTGTGATGGCAAGTTTCTTGGTACAGATAATGCGGATGCAACAGACGGACGCATTGCAATTTCAAGTTGCTGTTCAAAGCTGTTGTCTGATGGACGTCAATGAAGTCTGCCCCGTCCTGGCATTCGTGAGCTGCAGAGTGCAGACTCCTCCTAGTCCACTGTACTCAGTCTTAGTGGGAGTCGGGAGACTGACTGCTGCTGGTCTGTTGTTCACTGAATTAATCGGCAACACACTACACCATGGGCCAAAAAACCATGCCACTTAATTATTTTCAACTATAACTCTGTTATTTCTTGATCGATTTTTACACTTTTACATGCTATATATGCAAGCTTTTACATTCCCGGTTTCCCATGAATTACAGCAGTTTCATTCCTGGCAATGAAAAATGTCCGGGAATCCCGGGCTCCCAATAATGGATTCCCTAATACATACATACATACACACACACATACATTTATTTATATATATATAGATTTATTGGACAGATAATTGAACAGCAAAACTAATAGTCCAGATAGTACAATTATTAATTTATTGTCTCTTTCTTAATGCGTCAAATGCATTTCGGCATGCAACACCATAGAGCAGGGTCTCAAAAGAACTCAGAAATTTCAAAATATGTAAGACCTTTAATTGAGATTTCTTAATATGATTACCGTATATACTTATGTATAAGTCAGGTCTTGAAACCCGAAAAATTGATCATAAAATAAGACCCTGCCCATTCAAAAATGTGACACTTAATTTGTTTTTTTTACATCTTCTTGCCTCCTCCAATCTCACACCAGTTTCTTAGACGCATCGAGTTTTGTTGCAGCAGCGCAGTTACCAATTTCTCTTGCCACTTCAACAACGTTTAATTTAAAACCATCTTCATATTTTGTTCTGATAGAATGCTCCATCGTAGATAAAGGATGCTCTTACGATAAAGGTGTATGAGGGTGTGAGATACGAAAAACACATATCAGTGCAAACGTTGCTTCAGAATAGTTTGGGTATTACCGTGTGGTCACGTAGGCACAAAACATAGAAAAAAGGCAGTGTGCTCCGTGGTTACTCTCTAAGGTGGGCGTTAGCATATCATAATCTCTTGGACCAATAGTGAGAGTTTTCAGCATTCAACTTATATGGCTGACATTATAAATATCAGAAATTAAACGGTAAAATCAAGTCCAGACTTATCCACAGGAGAACTTATCTGCGAGTATATACGGTATACATTTACCTTAACTAGGAGTCTTAAATGCATGATGAATATGCAAATAAAATTATAGAAATGAAATTGCTGTGTCTACAGATGTAAAGGAATCATTTTTTTATAGATTTCTTTTTTTGGTTTTAGTAGAATTTAAGTTCAAACCATGTCTTGTCTGTCAAATACATATTTAACGATTATTATTAAAGTAAAAGAAAGTAAGAAATTATATTCTGAAGAGCCAAATAAATACTTGCTTTGATGGCATTGTACCCAGCATTGTATATTACAGCTAACCATGGGAATTAACATATTTTTCACAGGAATGGGTCAAGTGTGAGAAAGGATTGAGAATGTAGCATTTGTTCCATCATTAGCTCATCTGTCAACAGCGTCCTGGGACATTTTTGTCACACTAATTGCTCCACAGCCCTTGCCGGTCACTGACTAGGCTCTTTTGTCTGATGATTGCTGCAGCCAGTTGGCAGACACAGAATTATCCCCAGTAGCCGAAACAGCTGTAAATGACTCTACTTTCATTTCTGTTGGTTGTGAAATTATTCCCTTAATGATAACATAATTATGTCAGTCTGATTAGTCACAAATACCCTTCTTGCAGATTATCTCCAGGAAGAATTTGCAAGACACCTACAGGAGTTAACAGTTGCAGAATAACATTAATAAATATTGTATAGTGTAATATTAACCATCTGGTTTAACTATGCATAAACGTGCTTACTTAAATGTGACCATGAAGCTATCATATTTCAGACAAATTGCCTACATTAAGACTATAAGGAGTTATTAATTCAACAGTATTGATTACATGCTGACCTGCCCTGGGATATTTGATGAAGAATGGCTTCCAAATAACATTCTGAAAATGCCTTAATCTAATTCAGGGTCATGAGGGCAGGACAGTCTCCTGGAAGTGGTGGGGCATCAAGACTGGAAACAGCCCTGGAGATGGCACTAATCTATTGTGGATCCCACTTATGCAAACACACACATTCACACTTGGAGTCACTAGCTGTGTTACACATCTAAGACATGTTGAAATCTAAGTAGTCAATGCTGACCTCAGTGTTAATGCTTTTCGTGTACCATTTTTTGTGGAATTCATAAAAGCAAAGTTGATGTTTGTGATGTGCCATCTATTGGAATGACAAATTACATTACATAAGCTTTATTAATCCCACAGGGAAATTCAGATAAATTCGGCACAATAAGCATAAAAAACATGATACAGACTCACAGGACAAGTAATTCAGGGAATCAGTCAATCAATCAAAAGTAAGTAAATGAATAATTAAAAATAAACTTAACAAGTACATAAATTGGGAGCATTGATAACACTGTGCAGAAAAGACCCAGAAGCACTTCTTACCTCACTGTAGTTTAATCAGCCTATGACTAAAACAGCTTCAAAATAGCACCTCCTGGAGGTGATGGAGGGGAGTTTTCATGACACCATCCAATTTTGCATCCATCCTCTTTTCCACAACAGCTTCCAGTGTGTCCAGAGTTTGCCCTGTGATGGAGCAGCTCTCCTGATAAGTTTGCTTAGACATTGTGCTTCTTTTGAGCTCAAGTTGTACGGAGTGGTAGAACATCTCCAGAAGTTTGCCACAAACACAAAAAGCCTTGAGTCTCCATAGGAAGTCCAGCCTGCTCTGGCCCTTCCTGTCCAGCACCACAGTGTTGTCAGACCAGTCCAGTTTGTTGTTCGTGTAAACCCCAGGTACTTGTAGCTCTTCACCACTTCCATGTCCTGCTCCTTAATGTTGATTGGTCATAAGAGGTTTCTTGGCATGCTGGAAGCCCACCACCAGCTCTTTTCTCTTGCTCATGTTGAGTTGTAGGTTGTTGATCTTGCATCACAAGACAAAGTCCTCCACAAACTTAATGCACTTATTTTATTATTAAAAATGTTTGCCATGCGCCATCTTTTGGAATGACAGAAACATTGCAACCAGACGGACAGACAGATATATCCTTTTATTAAGGTTATGAGACTTCTGGACTCTTTTGATGACACTCAGAAGCGTGATTGCCTCATTTGAGACCTTCCCTAAAGGGACGACATGCAGAAATGCGACTGCCGCATCTGTTTAGGGTTGCTTATCCATCACCGAGACAACCGCAGGCTTGCAGCCCCATGGAAACATCTACAAGCTGACCGATGCTGCACACAAAGCACCGGTCACCCAATGGGTGATTCAGGGAACATTATAACTTGGCCACTGACCTGGCCCCCGACACTGTTTGTTTACTGTGTGTGTGTGTATAGTACTGTAGAATGGTAGATCCCGCTACAATAATTAACCTTGCTGTTCCTGTATATAATATGTTCCTGTAATAAAGCTGGTTTTGTTGAAGTACTGAGACTCAGCCCAAGGTGGATTGGGGATATGAGTGGAAAACTTCACCCATCAGTGGTATAATCATGAAGACACAAGAAACATAAGAGTGCAAGAAGGCTGACAAGTGAGAGGAGACCATTTATTCCTTTAAACTCATTGGGTTAGCTGCTAACAAAGTTGCCCTAATAAGCATTGGAACCACACATCAGGAACCAGTCATAGAAAGGACACTAGTCCATTACAGGAGATACACACCCACACCCAGAATCACAATGTGCCAATCAGGAATTGCCAGTTAACACACACGTTGTTGTAAACATACGATGAAAAGCAGAGCACCTTGGGAAAAAAAACCCTCACTGTCATGGCTTTACAGCCTCTTCTGTACCAATGTGATCTTGAGTCATCCCTGTTGATATAATCTTGAGTCTCCCTTAACAATTTGCTCACATTCTGCCCTCAGCAGTATAATCACATTCCATCCTCAATCATGCCGTCTCATTCAGTCCTCTCAAATTGAGTTTTTAACAGCTTTGGCTTTTTCTAATGTGATGTAGTTTCATTCCCACTGTCCAGAGCAGAACCTTTCCATATGCAGATCATGCACTGTGTGTGAGGCCTTTGATCAGAAGGGGCTCATTGGGGGTTCACAGAACTCCTCCTTCAGGAGCTCCACTGGAAAGCCAACTGGATTGCTCATTTTTGTCACTTGGTTTACTTGACTTGTGCCAGATATCTCCTCCGACAACCCTAATCTTAACCTTAGTTCAGTTCAACCAGGGCCTCGTATCTCGTAATATCACTGTATAAGTATAATGTAAAGCAACAACGTTCTCAACGGAGCGGAGCTCTGGAAGTCGACAGGTTCAATCTTTTGGTGTTATTGCTGTTTCATGTATCGTCAAATTAATGTCGTTGACCTGTTTATCACCAGTTATGATAATTTTTAATTAACGAGCAGTGAGATGGCTTCAGGTCAACATCAGTAAGGAGTACAGAAAATAAACATACTGCTGTGTGCAGTTGTGTTAAGAAATCTAAATTTGTCCAACTTCCAGCTGACATTACATTGATTGGTAGTTTACTAAAGCTAGCAGTTTACTGAAGTAACAGAGTAGCGCATTGTGTAAAAGTTTTAATATTGAGTGTTTATCAGATATTATCTGATGTTACAGTACCTAGTTGACACATGGCTGAGGATTATTTATTACCGTTAGGTGTTGTTAAAGGCTAGTAACGTTAGTTAACATCTGAAGTGCTCTGAGGGTTGTTATATTGAGGTCACATTTGTAAATTTTACCAACACGCAGGTTCTCTTTGTTAAAATTGTCAGTTATTGGCTGAATTGGGGAAAACAACCAGGCAAACAACTTTGACATACGAAAAGAGCAATAAGCTCAGATTAACCTCAATTGTTGGTTAATTTTCTTGGTGTCTAACATTACTGATTTAGTTAATATATTTTTACTATTGTGTTGGCAGAAACACACTGCTCAAAGAAGGCACACAGAGTCTCAAGGAAGGCAACAGAATCAAGTTTTATTGTATGTTGCATACATGGACTCAAATCAAGTGAGATGAGCAATTAGCAACTTCAGCAAGCTTACATTTATTTCAGTTCTTATCACATATGCAAAATGCTCTCCTCCTTTTGGTACTTCTCATCATTACCTAATGTCCAAACCCACCATTACATAATGTCCATCACTTGACCGAAACTGTAATCATTACTTCAAACCCTAGGCAGGTGTTCTGAAATGTATTCATTGATCAAGAACACATCTTAAGTCAAAACCAGGAAGACCCACATATGAGACACCGTGCTGTTCAAATGAACGTTACTTGATGTCCAAGCATCTCTCAAGGTTGAAGTTTAGAGCAGCTGCCATTCTAAAAAAATGTCTGCTTAACCTTCTTAAAGTACACAGTGTCCATGACTAAAGTTTTTGAGCTTAGCAACAAGATATTGGTGGTTTGCAGCTGAAATGTGAAAAATAATAAAATATGCAGTTGAGGGCTTTTTATGGTTTAACCCTTACTATACTAGTGTGCATTATGATATAATACTTATTTTCATATATGCTTATGATTTTCTTTGAATATATGCAAATGATCAACTTTAAAAATATAATTTTATACACTATCTGCTGTCATTGGTTGAACAAAATGAGGTTGACATTTATTCTTAAGTGTAGATGATATAGTCACATGTTAATTTTTTAAATATCTAAATATTTTTTAATTTTGACCCCGTATTTACCGATGGGTGTAAAACAGCAAGATGCAGAAGTCAGGAAGATATGGAAAAAGATGATCCACTGTGGCAAATCCTAACAGGAGCATCTGAAAGAAGAAGAAGATTTTACTGAATTAGCTACGTTTATTGAGCATGTTCAGTAGTAGTGGTTTTCATTTTATTATTATTATTAGTAGTAGTAGTTGTCTTTACATTTATTATCTTTATTATTATTTGTAGTAGTAGTAATAGTAGCAATAGTGGTATTAAAATTGTTTTTGTTGTGTCACATGTTACAAAAGATACTGTTGGCTACATCAAGTAACAAAGAGTAATGGCACATTGACACTTTGGACCATTATTATTAATTAATTAATTAATTATTAATTAATTAATTAATTAAGGCCTAATTACTACTAATTTGGCCTTCATGTATAAAGGAAACAAATCAATTAGTATATCATTGCCATTAAATGCCATTGAAGTCCAAACCTATGGGTTGCCCTCCATGCCCTCCAGATTGCACCAACCTTTCTAGTTACCAGTTTTTCACAACTTAAGCTCATCACGACATACCTGAGGTCATCCATGGCACAACAACGTATGAGCAGCTTGGCTGTTGTCAGCATCAACTCAGACTTCACAAAAAAACTCTCATGTGATTACCTCCTAGATGACTTCAGGAAATGTAGACGTGTGCTCTTGTCCACATGCTGGACAATAACAGACTCCAAAGGGCAGAAGCAGGCCAAGGGATCTTATGAAGCAATGAAACCCACCTGAGGAATCACAAACCTCTGTGACGCCAATTGTCCCAAACATTATGGTGCCCTAAAATTGGGGGAACAGTGTAGAAAAAATGTCATTTCTACATGCTGCCACCCAAATGTATGGATGTCCCCTTAAATGAAAGTCTGCAATGTGCACTTTAATCACATTTGAATTGTTTGATTTGTAATATTATACTGTGCGGTGGATGGGGAAATCAAGAATAAAATGTATCTTAGTCCCAAACACTATGGAGGGAAATGTGTGTGTGTATATATATATATATATATATATATATATATATATATTGTCACAGATTGCTGGGGTCCTTACCCAGCCAGGATGCCTGGAAGGACCAGAAGGTAGCATTTATGTCTTCATGGCGATGAGGGGGCAACCGCCCTGGATCAGGTGAAGACCACGGGAGAGGAGGAGAGAAGTTCCAACCCGTTGGGACCCGTGGCCACCGCCAGGGGGGCGCCCCAAGCCTCGTGGAGCCCGGGAAACAGTTACTTCTGCCACACCTGGCAAGAGCCTTCCGGGGACGCCCAGAGTGCTTCTGGTGCAAAGGGCAGCACTTCCGCCACACCAGGAAGTGCTGCCGGAAAGCTGTCATCAGACATCTGGAGCACATTAGGGGCGGGAATAAAAGGGGCCGCCTTCCTACAATTGGGGAGCTAGAGTTGGGTGCGGAAGCAGAACGAAGCACCCATAAGGAGAGGAAAAGGCAGTCACGGACATTGAATATAAAGCTTGGAGAAGAGGTGATTGGTGCAGGCTGCGCTTTGTTGTGTTTGGGACTGTGTTTTCTGTGTTTAATTAACGTGTGAATTTTATAAAGATGTGGTTTCCGACTGGTGGTGTCCAGGCAAGTCTCACTATATATATATACACACACACACACACACACACATATATATATATATATATATATATTTGTAAGGATGTTGCACTTTGTGTACACTGCTTATTTAATTCTTGTGAGTGTGCGTCGTCTGTTGATATTGTATCACTGACTATTCTTAGGAGATATTCAAGTATTAATGCACTCATGACAATAAACTTGAACTTGAACAATTGGAGGGCATTGAGCCATTTAAGAGAAGGTTACTGAATTAAGTGAAGATTTCTGAATGTGTATCGAGAGACAAGGAGCTGACCAGGTTCAGTCAGAAAAGGTCAAAGAATTGATTGCTATAAAACCTAGGCAAGAGAGCAATACTAAAGTGGAACTGTAGAAACACTCAATTTAGAGGTTATTATTAGGGGAAATCATCAGAGAACTGAGATAAACAAAGACTTAGAAAAATTAGCTCAAAAACTCGCCTGAGTACCAAATCCTTGGCTTGGAACCTGTTTATATATAATGGCAGTTTTGGTAAAACGGGGCTTAGAGGAAAGTGGATAAAGTGCCCGTCTTAGGAATTGAGTATTGGGAGGCATTGCTTGGGAAGAACTGGGTACATAATTAGATTAAAGTAACACCTTTTAATTGCTGGGAAAAAGAAGTAATATGCACAGGGTTGCTGTTGTGTTTCAGCCAGGAGTCTCTCCTACCTGGCTGGAGTTTAAATGTCTGTTTTGCTCATTATTTTTTATATACCATCAGTGTAGATTATTTAGTTTCCTTGTGTCGACTTACCTTCTGCTATGTTCCTTGTGTTTTGTGGGTGCCCCGCCCCCAGGAGGCGGGGCCACCTGCCCATCACTGCAAGATTCAAGATTCCAAGATTCAATATTCAGGAGTTTCATTCATCACAGACACAGTTAGTTATACAGGTACAACATGAAGTGAAATGAAAAGCTGGTCTACTCCAAGAGTGTGCAAAACAAAAGCAAACACACAATAAAATAAATAGTAAAATTCAGAAAAGATAATAAAATTAAATAAAATGAACTAAATTACATTAAGTTAAAAACTAGATTAAAAAATTAGTTAGTTGAAATCTGAAAGTGGCTGTTCAGTAAGTTAAAGTGAGTTTTAGG
Source organism: Polypterus senegalus (assembly GCF_016835505.1). Taxonomy (NCBI): domain Eukaryota; kingdom Metazoa; phylum Chordata; class Cladistia; order Polypteriformes; family Polypteridae; genus Polypterus; species Polypterus senegalus. The sequence continues at coordinate 16,162,007 of NC_053158.1, forward strand.
TTTGAATGTTTGTTGTCATGTCAGAGTTGGGGATCCTGATGGCCTGTGGGTAAAAGCCTCTCTCAAATCTCTTGGTTTTTGCCATTAGGTGGTGCTGCTGTTTGCCTGAGTTGTGCAGGCTGAACAGTCCGTTACTGGGCTGAGTAGAGTTCATAATTGTTTTAATTGACCGGTCTTACAGCGCTTGGTGTTGATGTCCTGCAGAGAGTCAGTGCTGACCTGAAGATGCGCTCTGCTGGATGTGCCACTCTCGGCAGGGCTTTGCAATCTCGGTCTGAGCAATTCACACACCATGATGTGCAGTTCTGAGTTAGGATGCCATTGTAAAAGGTTTCCAAAATAGGTAGGGAGACCGTGAACAGATACCTTCCTGACATGAATTTGTGGGTTTTGCAGGCTTATTTTTTTTTATAAAACAGAGCCTTTTGAAATATATTTTACTTTATTTTTAAGTATGTAACATTTACCCTTCTTTTGACTAGATGGGTTTTAATGATTTTTCCCCCTCTAGTGGACAATTTTGGAGATATTTCTGGACTTCGTGGTTACAGTAGGTCCTCTCTAGTTCATAACAGTTGAAAAAAAGCATTAACTTTAATGTGCTTGTCAGGGTTTCTTGGACTTGACCATTCAATCCACCTTCATTCATTGATCACAGATGTCCAATAAACTATCAACATTAGTTTCTGGCCCACAATGCAGTAAGATTTCATTTTTAATTTCCATTGACTGATTTAATGAGTTCAACATTTCAGGAGGACTAAAGGGCAGAAGCAGGCCAAGGTATCTTATGAAGCAATGAAACCCACCTGATGAATCACAAACACCTGTGACGACAATTGTCCCCAACATTATGGTGCCCTGAAAAGGGGGTGCTTTGTAGAAAAAGTGTTGTCATTTCTACATGGTGGGACCAAAATGTGTGCAAGCCCCCTTAAATGAAAGTCTGCACTATGCACTTTAATCACAATGGCTGAATTGTTGGATTTGTAATTTTAAACTGTGAAGCACAGGGGGAAATAAAGGAAAAATATGGCTTTGTCCCAAACATTATGGAGGGCACTGTATATGAAAATCAAAACGGGGATCACTAGAATTCTCACAGAAGTTTTAACTGACAGATACCAAGGATCCTGGACACAATTTATATTTAATTCCTTGTACTGAGCGGGGACCCCTGACACTGCAGTTGCGGGACAGCTTCCTGGGATAAACTATATACGTTGTGAAGCCACCAGGGCTCTTACGGCCACCCTAATCCTGGCACAGACAGACAGGAGACAGATTTTGCCACACAACACCCTTTTATTTACAACTGGGGAGCGGTTCACCCTGCTCCCTACAGCACAGTGCGCCAATCACCAGACAACACAATAGACAGTTCAGTCCTTTCCTTGCCGCCATTCCTTCTGCCTCCACTCTCCCTCAGGCTTTGTCCTCTTTCTCCCTAATCTGGTCACTGAATGCTGGGGACTGGCCCCAGGTGCTAGGCGAAAGTGTGGCCAAATAAGGCCCTGGAATGGTCCATGTGCTCCCTGGTGGTGGCCCTGCTGGAAACCAAGGGGGCTGGCTTCTGTTGGCCCGGGGGGAAAACTGTCCCAAAAATACTTTCTCTCCCCGGTCCTTCCAAACTCTGGGCATGCCGGTCGACAGCCTCAACGTGTCACACAGTCTCAGTGTGAGTCTGAGTCATTGATGTTTCCTCATGTTGGTTCAGTTCTCTTTTGAAGTTCAACTTTTGAAGATTTTTGTAAGCCCCCTTTTTTTTTGTGGAACTCTCTAATTCGGGTATGTATTAATATATGTATATGGATGGACAGGATTAGAAATGAGTACATCAGAGGGTCATCTCAAGTTGGATGGTTGGGAGACAAAGTCAGAGAGGCAAGATTGCGTTGGTTTGGACATGTGCAGAGGAGAGATACTGAGGATATTGGGAGAAGGATGCTAAGGATAGAGCTGCCAGGGAAGAGGAAAAGAGGAAGGCCTAAGAGAAGGTTAATGGATGTGGTGAGAGAAGACATGCAGGTGATGAGTGTAACAGAACAAGATGGAGAGGACAGAAAGATATGAAAGAAGATGATCCGCTGTGGCAACCCCTAACGGGAACAGACGAAAGAAGAAGATTAATACATGTACAGTATATGTATATTGTTGTTATATTTGAGTTATTATGTGCCGTATAGGCAGGCAGTGTGGTATAGTGGTTAAGGCTTATCCAAACCTAATTATGTGTTAAACCGTAATTCTAAAATTTTTATTATGCTGTCTTAAGGAATTGTTCTGTTGTGTATATTGTATTGTATTGACTTTTGACACCCAACCCTGGAAAGGGTCTCTCTTTGAACTGCCTGTTCTTCCATTTTCCCTACAAGGTTTTTATTGGGAGTTTTTCCTTGTCTTCTCAGAGAGTCTGGGGGCTGTCAAAAGGCAGGGCAAAGCCACTTCCTGTGTGATTTTGGGCTATACAAAATAAACTTAAGGCTTTGGACTTCAAACCCTGAGGCTGTGTGTTCAAATCCCACTGCTGACACCACTGTGTGACCCTGAGCAAGTTGCTTCACCTGCCTGTGCTCCAATTGGAAAATCAAAAGAAATGTAACCAATAATGTATCATACATGTTGTAAGTCACCTTGGATAAAGGTGTTTGCCAAATAAGTAAATATATTTTCCATTATGTTTATAATTATGTACTCTCTTTGTAATTGTAGTTCTATTCCTTGTTCTTTCTGAGTGGAGCTTAAGGAGGCGGAGCCTCCCTGACATCACGACTCCTGTGCCTTCCCTCTGTCTGTTTCCTGTCAATCAGTTGAGTAGACACAAAGGCAGAAGATCATATAATTTATGGTGGAAGTTCTGTAAGTATTGCTTGATGTTTGGATTTACTGTTTTGTGTGAAATTCTTACCCTGATTTCTTGGATATGCAAACCTTTCTGAAAACACGCTTTCACTTTGTCATTATGGATTACTGAGTATAAATAGATGGGCAAAAAAGGCAAATATATTCATTTAACATTAAATCTACAACACAATAAAGTGCCCAGAAAGTGAAGAGGTCTGAATACTTTCTGAACCCACCGTATCTTCCAGATTAGTCTTTCTGTGAAAAAGTCACTTATTGACATAAAATTGCTTATTAAATGTGAATGTTATGTCATGTCATTTTCTAACCTGCTCAATCCAGTCTACGATTTGGTGGTGGCTGGACTGGAGCCTATCCCAGCTTGCATAGGGCACAAGACAGGAACACATCAGCACCAGACTATAGCAGGGTGAACACACACATCCACACACCAACCACACGCTAGGGCCAATTAAGCATCGCCTATCCACCTAACCTGCATGACTTTGAGCTGTGGGAGGAAACCCACTGTGAGAGCTTTGAACTGTTTTGAGACCCGCCCCAATGGGGGCGACACCTGAAACGCGATTGATACGTCCATCAAGGGCTGCTTGTCCATTGCCGAGGCAAACGCAGGTTCACAGCACCTTCGCAATGTCACAGAGGCAACTGCAAGCTCATCGCTTCTGCACACAACGCGTCTGTCGCTCCAGTAGAGTGATAGCTCCCGCTGCAATAAATAACCTCGCTGTTCCTATTTCAATTTTAAATAAAGCTAGTTTTCCTGAAGTTTGACTCAGGTGGAGTGGTGGCTCTGAGGCTAGGGATCTGCACTGGTAATTGGAAGGTTGCCGGTTCAAATCCCATAAATGCCAAAAGTGACTCTACTTCATTGGGCCCTTGAGCAAGGCTGTTAACCTGCAATTACTCTGTCCTGGGTATGACGATAGTCTGCATCCAGCCCTGAATGTACAGTAGGCCCTCCAACCTGCTGGGGAAAACCTGGGGGTTGGTGGCAGAATTAGAAATCCAGCCACCATAAATAAAACATCATACTGGTTCCATTCCATCGGAACTACTATGGTGCTGAGGCATGGCTGCACTCGGGTCCTAATCTGGGGTCCTGAGTTGGTTTGTCATGTTGTGGGTGCATCAATGTGCTGTATCAGCACCTGCTCGTAACCTCTCTCTCTCTCTCTCTTAGACTCAGCCTCGTCTTTTGGGTGGAAGGCAGTGACTCACGCATTACGCCACACAGACACAGGGAGAACATGTGAACTTCATGCAAGGAGAACCCAAAATGCAAAACAGCGGGTGTCCTTACTGCAAGGCAATAGCAGTGCTGCCACCGTGCCTTCCCTTCTTTAATGTCTTGATATGAATTTTGAGAAATCGCTTAGCTGACTAGTGAACAACTAGCTCCTTATGGACACACAATTATGCATTCTCTAAAAGGCACAAACAGAATCACTTTTACATATAGTATATGGGATAATTACAGTTTTATTTTCAAATTCTAAAATCCCATCCTGTGCTGGATAAGCAATTTATGTTTTAAGGATAAAGAACAGCTAAACAGGTACCTAGTGTATATGTGAGGAGCTCTATCATTCAATCTCTATCAAAACCTAGCAGTTCTACAATCACTCCTACCATGGGAAGCCAGCTGAACGAGGTTTATGGCACACAGATAAAAAAAGAGTTTAAGCTTCTAGCTTATCGTGAGAAGTTGTTCAGTTCTGCAGGGTTGTCCACTGTGTTCCCTAATGTTTTCTCAACGGTGTTTTACTTGCTCCAGCTGTCTCCTTAGTTAATACCTGGCATTGACTTCAAGAAAAATAGTTTCAACTTTCCTATTTTTCACTTGTTATTTTTATCACACTGTTGTTAAAAGGCCTTGCAGGCAACTCTAGGCAGTTTGTTAGACCAGAGATTTACGTTTAGAGACTTGAGAAATATAAATCACATGGTGCCCAAGGTCATAGATAAGGAATAATTGGCTCTTCTGTTACAGGAAATACATCAGGTTCACAAAAAGGTTAAGATCCATTCTCTTTCTAGGGTCTGACAAAATATAATACATTACAGAAATTGATTTTTCACTTATCTGGGTAAATGAATATTGAGTGAGGAAGTGCAGAATCATCTTATGGACAGATGCATTATTGAGTTATTTGAGTTAGTAAAGCAACCTTACAGTAAGGAGGCCAGGGTTCACATCCTATGTTGGTTTCTTCTTTGCTCTGGTTTTATCCCACAGCCCACAATCATCCTAAACTAAACTGGCCATATGCTGTCTGTGTGAGTGTGTTCACCCTGTGATGGACTGATACCTTGACCAGGGATTGTTTCTGCCTGCACCCATTCCTTGCTGGGATAGACACCAGGTAGCTTGCAACCCTACCCTTCACGGGTTCTACACCAGCAGTGACATCATTATGCCTGGAAATGGAAGTGATGTCATCAGAAGGGCCAAAAGTGACGTCATCATGGCTGGGGTGGAATTTCCTATGAACAGTCTGCAGGAAAGCGAAAAAAAAGTTCTGCGCACTCCGCCACCCCCTAGCGTGGAATTACTCTCATTTAGACCCTTTAGCTGCCTCCCATGCACACGTGTGTGACAAGAGTTATTTCAAGGGTGATGGCTACACATAAAGGTATAAGAAGTACAAAAGTATAATACAATAGACTTTTATTTACCAAGTTATCTGGGAGTGTAAGCCAATGAAATGTCAGGTGATGTGTATGCATTAATCAGCACTGCTATGTGAATTCAGTTGTTCATAAAATGGACTTCTGCCCTTACATTTTGACCATTTGATTATTTTGTAACAGACTGCTGTGAAGAATGCTCCCTCTTCTGCATTTGCTGAGGGGTGAATAAAAGATGCAATGGACAAGCTTTGTCCTTCCTGGTGTCAGTTTTGTCAAACTTGTTTTAATAAAGGATATGTTTCTTTGTTTAATTAATATGTTAATTTCTATCACAAGGTTCATCTTCTAACAAAACAATGACCCAAAATGCAACACAAAGACTCTTATTAGCTAGGGGTGTGCTTTGTACTGAATTCTGATTACTTAAAAATTTTGCAGTAGGTCTTTTGACAGTGATTTTGGAGTTTCAGTTTGTGCTTTTACGAAAGATACAGCGGAATTTTTCTGGCATAAACAGAATCATTTCTTTCTGTGACAGTGTCAACTTGTCCAAGTTGTCTCTGAGAGCATAGCCTCTGGTGGGTTCACCGACAAAAGCACGATAGACATATGCGCCCCGACAAAAACGCGACGGACAAATGAGCGCCGAAAAACCCGCTAACTGGTTTTTTGACAAATGCGCGCCGACAAAATCGTGAGAGAGGCCAAGAGAGTGGGATGCCCTTGCTGCAATTCTTCCTACATATGCAGGCCATGATCTTAAGGACTATCTGCGTGCCGTGCTGATGGCATGCAGTGTCTTATAATATTGACTTCAAAAATAAATTATTTTTATATTTAATGAAACTTTCGCGATTTTGTCGGGGGGCGATTTTGACGGCGCGTTTTAATCGGCGCTATTTTGTCGGCGCGCACATGTCTATCTCGCAAATGTCAGGTCACACCTCTGGTGAGCCTTCTTGAGCATACCAGCTTTGATGACCTCCCATGTTATGGTGTTAGAAGTGGTGCCGCCCAAGAGCTTAAAATTTTCCATTCTCTCTATAACTGGTTAATGTATTGTGACAAGAAGAGACACGAGACATGGCAAAGGTTTGGGTCAGCCACCCGTATAATCTGTTTCCTGGCTGCAAAAAGTAGAAGTTTGAATGTAAGTCAAGTTTACAAGATGGAGTCCAAAGCAGAACTGAATTTTGGGGGAAAGGAGTGAGGCTTTATAGGGAGTCTGGGGGAAGTGATTTCGTCCTCGGGCCCGTGACCAGAAGTGATGTCGTCCTCATGCCTGGGACCGGAAGTGGCGTGTCTCGAGTCGTGGCAGTGGCTCCTGGCAGGATTTCCCAGGAAAGGTTTTCAGGGAACTCAGAAAGAGCATTAGTGCTCCCCGCCCCCCCAGGCAGATGTATTACCATATTTCTCCAAGCCCTTCAGCTGCCTCCTACTCACATATTTGTGATCACATACCTTTAGAGAGAGAAGCAGCCATGTTTACTTCTAAAAACAACAATAAAACTGACTGATCAAGGCTGAAACTTTTGCACTTTGACTACAGACATACCATATTTCCACATTTGTGCTTGGAACGCTGTACCACCTACCAATATTATCACAAAATAGACAATTAATGACTTACCCCTCGTTTGTTTGCTTGGAAGCTGCGTTGTTTGAGACTCACTGTGGCAACTGCCTTTTGAAACCACAAACCTGCAACGTCTAGATTACAACGACCTTCAGAAGTATCTTCTCTTCAGCCAGAGCTAATAGGAGACTCCTGGCCTTGGCTGAGCAAATACGGCTTCTGAACAGTGCAAATGGAGGGCTTCCTGGTGATACAGCTCTTTGCCATAGAATCATTAAACCACAAAGAATCTCTGTGTCTAGAAATAATTTGATTAATTCATTACATTCAGTTTCAGCTGTTAGAAACTTTTCTTAAACTAGCTGAACATGTGGACATCCGGCATTCAAATAAAAGGGAATTGAAAGGAGTGAGGGTTACCAATATAATAATAAATTTAATGATGAATTTGAAACATGTAGGCCACATATCAATAGAGGCTGTAATGGGCTGTAGATACTACACATGAACTAGTGAAACAGCTTGCTGGATTTGTTTGTGGTGGTGTTTCCTGTAGTTTGTGGTGGACAGAGCAGCAATACCATATGATAAAAGAACATTCAAGAAGGTGAAGTGCACCAGGAATAGATAAGGGGAATTTAAAAAATACAAACAGTGAAATAGAGGATACTCTAAACTCGCATTTTTTGAGGTCTTCACATTTGAGGAAATGGATAACATCCCAACTGTAAAAGGGCCTATTAAGAAGGTGCTGAGTGATTTGGAAATTGTAGAGGAGAAGTACTGCTCAGATTAAACAGGCTGAAATCAAACAAATCACCAGGACCAGATAAGATTTACCCCAAGTTCTTTAGGAGGTTAGTGAGTACATATACTGTAGAAACCCTTGACACATATTTTGACAAAGTCACTGCACACTGGGGAAATTCCAAAAGACTGGAAAATGGTAAATATTATCCCATTATTTAAAAAGGGTGACTGGGCAGATCCAAGCAACTATAAGCCAGCAAACTTAACGTACATTATGGGTATATTAATGAAAGGAAAAGACAGAACAACACATGGTAAGAACGGAAGTTTTACTGAACAGCCAGCATGGATTCAGACGAGGGAGGCCATGTTTTACTAACAAGCTGGAAATTTATGCGGAATTGACAACAGGATATGATCAAAGTGGAGCTTTTGATATTATTTATCTTAACTTTCAGAAAGCATTTGATAAGGTGCCACATGAGAGGTCGGGCATCAAACTAAAAGAAGTGGGAGTTCAGGGTGCTGTGTGTAGATGGGTTCAGAATTGGCTCAGACAGTAGGCAGAGGGCGATGGTGTGAGGAACCTCTTCAGAATTGTCTGATGTTAACAGTGGTGTCCTGCAGAGGTCAGCATTAGGGCCGTCAGTATCAATCAATCAATCAACATTTATTTATATAGCACATATTCATACAAAAAATATAGCTCAAAGTGCTTTACAAAATGAATAGAAAAATAGAAAACACAATAAAAATAAACATAAGTCAACATTAATTAACATAGAATAAGTAAGGTCCGATGGCCAGGGTGGACAGAAAAACAAAAAAAAACTCCAAAAGCTAGAGAAAAAATAAAATCTGTAGGGGTTCCAGACCACGAGACCGCCCAGTCCCCTCTGGGCAATCTACCTAACATAAATCAAACAGTCCTCTTTGTATTTAGGGTTTTCATGGAAGGACCTGATAATGATGGTCACGTAGACTTCTGGCTTTCAGTCCATCAATGTTGGTGCATCATGATGCTTTGAGTAGGTGGTGGTGCCGCAGGCCGCCACCACAAAGAAACCGGAAAAGAAACAGATTATCTATACTAATAAAAGGCAAAGCCCTCACTGACTGACTGACTGACTCACTGACTTACTGACTGACTTATCACTAATTCTCCAACTTCCCGTGTAGGTAGAAGGCTGAAATTTGGCAGGCTCATTCCTTACAGCTTACTTACAAAAGTTAGGCAGGTTTCATTTTGAAATTCTATGCGTAATGGTCATAACTGGAACCTACTTTTGACCATATATAAGCCGTGTGAGGCGAGTTGCGTCCCTGCATCATCACGCCTCCCACGTAATTGAGTGCCTGCCCATATAAGGTAAATATTCGGGTGAAGGACTGTGCTTATGCAAACGAAGATGAGATGGTCTAGTGTTTGGCACAAACTCAGCGAAAGTGCAAGAGAAATTTTTAAGTGCCGGGTCTTAGCTAACATTAAATAAAGCCATGGACATCACAAGATCACACAAGAGAGCGGCTCATGTGATTTGACTGTGAACACAGTACGTAGAGAACAAGCAAGAGCTCCAAAGAGCTAAACAAAAACGCATTACACAATTGAGAAGGCAGCAAAAGAATATGAAGCGGTGGCGTATACAAGCATATTCGTAAGTGCAGCTACTGCGGAAACAAAGCACGGTGTAAAGTGTAAGTTTAAATTGAGTTTATAGACACGCTGCGCTGGCGTTTGTGATGCCTACGCAATACGATATTCACGAGATACAAGTTTAATGAGAAGACACGAGGTATAAACAAGACTTTGGATCACTTTGTAACAGAGTTGCTGTAGTGAGAAACTTGTAAGTGCTGTGTCTTAGCTAACATTAAATAAAGCCGTTGACATTGCAAGATCACACAAGAGAGGCTCACGTGAACTGACTGTGAACGCAGTACATAGAGAACAAGGAAGAGCTCTAAAGAGCACTGAACAAAAATGCATTACACAATTGAGAAGGCAGCAAAAGAATATGAAGGGAGTGATGCATGCAAGCATATTCATAAGTGCAGCTACTGCGGAAACAAAGCAAGGTGAGATACAAGTTTAATGAGAGGACGCTGGCACAAACTCAGCAAAAGTGCGAGAGAAACTTTTAAGTGCCGGTCTCTGCTAACATTAAATAAAGCCGTGGACATCGCAACATCGCACGAGATAGCACAAACACAGCTGAGAACCTTGATGCATGTACTCCGATCGACTCAAGTGAGCAGTGATGCAGACAAAAAGCAAGAGCTCCAAAGAGCGCTGAACAAAAAAGCATTACACAATTGAGAAGGCAGCAAAAGAATATGAAGCGAGTGACGCATACAAGCATATTCATAAGTGCAGCTACTGTGGAAACAAAGCACACGGTGGAAAAAGTCGACCAGCTGAAGGAAGACAGTGTAAAAAAACCTGTGCATGCAGTGTGTCACGTCTCAGATAAAGAGGAAGACGAGCTGCTATTGATGCAGTAAGAAAGGAATCGATGAATAAAACCTGTCATCTTTACAATGGTTGACAAACACGGAATGTAACTTGAACACAACACGTCCTCCAAATAGGAACCTGATTGAAAGAAATAATGATAATCAAATCCTTGATGACAGCAGCACTTATATCAGTGACAAAACAATTACATTGACAATCATGTTACGTTGTTTTTAAAATGTTTCCTTTTCTTTTTCATAACTTCTTTAACACACTACTTCTCCGCTGCGAACACACACACACACACATATATATACACTGGAACCTCGGTATACGTCCTTAATCCGTTTCAGACCCTTTGACTTATACCAAACAGGACATATACCAAACAAATTTTTCCCATAAGAAATAATGGGAAAATGATTAATCCGTTCCCATGAAAAAAAAAAAAATCCTATTGCTATTGGAATATTATACATTGATCAGGGTTGTATAAAATAATTTAAACACTGCTTAATACTAAAATACATAAATACAAAAGCAATTAGATGAAATAAATGAAAATTTTACCTCACTTTACTTTTTAATAACATCTTTGTTTTACACAATCGTAGATACCGTCGTTCTCGGCAAACGGTATACAACAGCCATGTCCCGGATACGCATGCCACCTTCATACTTTTCAACAATCAACTCAAATTTATATGAAAAACAATTGTGAATGATGTTGTGATGATGCAGGTTTACTGTATGCTCCCATCTGCTGCCGGGGAGCCCTTGAATCCTACACCGTCGGTAATGTGCCTCGCTGCTAACCTCAAGCAAGGGGATGGTGAAAAAGTGCAAAGTGGTTTTATTAAAACAATTAACAAAACAAGGTGTTCAAATTAAAGTGCAGTCTCCAATAAATAATCCATAAAATCAGAAGTGAAACGTGGAGGTTAAAAACAATAGAAAAAAGTCTTCTTAAAAACAACAAAGTTAAAAGCAGGAAGCATTCTTTAAAAAAAAAAAAAAACCCGGTGCCTGCTTCCCAACTGGGGAGTCGCCCTACTTGCAGCTGACCTTCGCTCTGCCTGCTTCAGCCACTTCATCCATGCGCGCTCTCACTCACTCACTCACTCACTCACTCGACCTCCCGTCTGTTCTTTTACTCCCCTGCTAGCTGACTCGCACTTCTGTTTATCAAGATAAGCAGCCCCAGGAACAATCATGAATGTGGACAGTCCCTCACAAGTGCACTTTGGTGAGAAACGCCCACATCGCTAATCGCCCTGACAACCTTCAGCCACATAACCACCACGCCCCCTCACCAAGCTGCGAGCGTTATTATTTATTTTAAAGCTGGCCTTTGACAGGAGCTGTGGACCCGCTATATCACACACGTGAAAGTTCACAGAGAGTTATAGCGCGGGTTGTTCACTGAATGCTAGCAACTGGTGCACTAACGCTCGTGGGCAGTCGTGGCTTTGTCTCGAGAGAGGTAAACAAGGTTAGCACGCGAGTCGTATTCCAAACAAAAGTCGTATACCAAGCAAATTTTTTGTGTCCAAACAGGACGTATACCAAGTTGGACTTATTCCAAAGCAGACGTATACCGAGGTACCACTATATATATATACACACACACACACACATATACACATACATATATATATGTGTGTGTGTGCTTGTGTATATATATATATATATATATATATGTATGTATGTATGTATGTGTGTATGTATATATATATACTGTATATGTAGATATGTATATATATATGTATATATATGTATATATGTATATATATGTGGATGTATGTGTATATATATATATCCTCCGGTCTGCTCCGCTCTCGCCTCCACAGTCCCCGCCAGCCGGGGCACCATCCGGTCGCTGGTGGAGAGTCCTCCCGCGGAGTAGCACGTTCCAGGAGGGCAGGTTCCCAACGGGGCAGGTCCTACTGCTGGTCGGTGCTTCAGTCCTATAAAGAGACAAAAGGGAGGGCCAGAAGCACTGCCTGGACTCTACCCCCCTACTGGCAGCCCACGACTTGCCTGTTTGGCGCCATTGCCGCAGGTTCCATGCCCGTCCATTCATCCACCCGCCCAGGATTTCCACTGCCTCTGCCTCCGCAGAGGACGGCCCTTCACTGGAAGTGTGCACCCAGTGACACGTTCCATCCTATATTAGGAACCAGCATTCACCCCATGATTCCTCCTTTTTGTCTTGGGTCTGAGCATGGTGAAAGCTCAAATCCAGCCCTGTCTGCGTCCCTGCAGAGTGACGGGAGACAGCCGCGGGCTTGGAGCGCAGGGCGCTAGGACCCAGGGCACTCATCAGCCCTTGTCCTGCCAGCCCCTGCAATCTCGTTCTCCTCGCTCTGTGCGCAGCCTGCACCGCTGCATCTGCTGTTGGAGAATCGCGTCCTAAAAGTAGATAAAGAGAAATCAGTTAAACAAATGCGACAAAAATATTATACTTGGTCATTTGTTTATTGAGGAAAATGATCGAATATTACTTATTTGTGAGTGGCAAAAGTAGCAGCAAAACTCAACTTGGTGTTATTTTGGAGGAATTAAGTGGATAGGATTGACAAACTTTGTTCGGCTAAATGACCTGTTCTTTTTTAGATTGTTCTAATGTTCTAACATTATGACGTCACTGACATAGTGAGAAATCGGCTAGGAAGTTCAAATTTACTTCTTCAACTTGTCTGCCATCTGTGTGTGATTTTTTGTTTTTGTTCTTAAACTTAGCTAGTATTTTAGCAGTTTGGCTGTAGAAATCAAATGTACAAAGAACTGTCTGTTAGAATGGCGGTGGTGTTGTGTAAAAGTGGTGAGAAAGTTCTTAATAACTTCTTGAACCTGTCTGCTGTCTGTCTGTGATTGAAGAATTTGCCTTCTATTTGTAAACATTTGGGACTGTCTGAGTAAATGAAATCCTACGATTTTTTAAGCACATAAGGCGAGATATCTGCAGTGGGATTATCAATAGAGGATCCCATGGAATCTCATTGTTAGGGTTTGCATGTAATGGTTTTTCGTAGTTGTGGAGCATTGCATTTGCCTATGCCTCTGTTATCAGTGTGATCAATCCGCTGTTGTTTCTGTGTCTGCCTATGGGTTGTGACCGCTATCGTGTTTGTCATACTGTGTACGCCACATACCTGCATCACTGCTTGCAGTGAGAAGGAACTGAACACCAAGGCATGACTGCGGTATAGCGGGCCAACAGCTCACGTCAAGAGGCCAATTTTAAATAAAGAATCACTGAAGCAGTTCCAGGGGAATTCGTGGTGTGGGCATTTCTCACCTAAGTGCACAGGTAAGAAACCGTCCACATCCATAATTGGTCCAGGAGCTGCTGATTGCTACGGCTGCCATGTCCTCTTCATAAATAAAAGAGCAAGGCGGCTAAAGGGGAAGAAAGAAGGAAGAAGAAAGGAAAGAGAAAGCAGAACGGAGGTTGCAGGAAGAAAAGCAGGAAGCAGCAGAGAGAGAGAGGGAGAGAGAGGGAGAGCGCCGGTGTGAGAGAGAGAGGGGGAGAGAGGGAGAGAGGGAGCGAGCGAACGTAGGCTTGCAGGCTGGCAGCTAGACAGTGAGCCCTAGCACAGTTTTTGGCCAACACTAGGCGGGGCAGAAGGAAGCAGTCGCTCCAGCTGCGCTATCAAGGAGCTGGAGTGACGGGAGAAGAAGGGAAGCTGGAAGCATAAGGCCAAGAAGGCAGCAGGAGTCGGGAAGCTTGGATGTAGAAGCCCCAACGTGAGCGTCCTGGCCATTGGGTTTAATGCCAAGTCTCAATCAGGAGACGTAACCAAAGCCAGGGATCAGGGAGCCTCCAGATCAGTCATGTGGAGAGAAGGCCAGCTGGAGAAAGGGCGACTCTCCTGTTGAGTGGCCCAGATGTGAGAAGCAGGAGAGCCGCCAGATAAAAGAAGACACTGGCTTGTTTTTAAAGGGTCTGCTTCCAGCATTGTTTTAACCTCTTTTAAAGGATTGTAGTTTTTTCGATTGGTTTTAACCTCCACAATAACACCTGTGTTTATGGTTTATTTATTTAATGACTTTGGAAGGCACTGCACTAGTTATTTGAACACTGTTTCTTTTTGTTGTTGGTTTTTAATAAAAGCACTTTGCACTTTTGCACCATCCCCTTGCTCTATTTGTTGTGCCTCACTGCCATGTTCATCGGTAACATTACCGATGGTGTCGGTTCAGGGCTTACGGGTGCAAGATGGGAGCATGCAGTGAACCCGCATCGTCACATTTGGTGGCAGCGGTGGAATGAGCTGGCAGTGGGGACAGAAGAGGAGACAGAGAAGCAAGCAGGATTGGTGCCAGACCTTTTTGAAAAGAACCTACAGACCCAAGCCGGAGGAGGACATTTTTAAAGGACAGAGCTTTTTTAACAGACATTTATTTATTGATTGTTTTTATTGTCATTTAAAACTTCTTATTCTTTATGTCCTGTTTTAAAGGGGGCTTGGGTTGGTTTTATTGTGGGATTTGTTTTGGTGCTTTTATTTATTGATTTTAGTGAAGTGTAATTGTACTGTGACCGAGCTGTGGACCTGGGCCGCCAGTTGCACAGGGTTGGCAGTGGTATGGAGCCTTCCCATGCAGCTGGAGGATTATGGGGCGTGGAATGTGTTATAGCGGCTCCACAGCTCAGTCAAAAGGCCAGTTTTAAATAATCACAGCGCTGAGGGAGCGTGGTGGTTGTGTGTCTGAAGCAGTTCCAGGGGGATTCGTGGTGTGGGCGTTTCTCACCTTAGTGCACAGGTGAGCAACCGTCCACATCCGTAACTGGTCCCGGGGCTGCTGATTGCTACGGCTGCCACGTCCTCTTCATAAATAGAAGGGCAAGGTGTTTTGGGGGAGTAAAAGAAAAAAAAGAAACAGAGGTTGCAGGAGGAAGAAAGCAGGAAGCTGGAAAGAGAACCAGTGTGATCGAGTGAGGGGGCGAGAGAACGAACGCGAGCGTGTGCTCGCAGGCAGGCAAGCAGCTGGATAGTGAGCCCTAGTAGTGGTGTTTGGCCGACACTCAGCTGAGCGATCAAGGAGCTGGAGCGACCAGAAGTAGGACGGCTGGCCGCATAAGGCTGAGAAGGCAGTGGGAGTTGGGAGGTTTGGGCAGTGAATTCCCTGACGTGGGCATCCTGGTTGCCAGGGAAGCCACGTCTCGGTCTGGAGAGTGCGCGACCGAAGCCAGAAATCAGGAGGCCTCCAGACCAGACAGTAGAAAGGTCAGCTGCTGAGAAGGCGACTCTCCTGTTGCGGGGCCCAGATGGGAGAAGCAGGAGAGACACCAGATAAAGAAGACACCGGGCTTTGAATTTTAAAGGGACCGCTTCCAGCATTGTTTTAACCTCATTTTAAAGGATTGTTGTTTTTCTATTGGATTTTAACCTCCACTTTTCACTTCTGTTTTAATGGATTATTTATTTCTTTAATGACTTTGGAGGCACTGCACTTATTTATTGGAACATTGTTTTGTTTATTGATGTTTTAAATTAAAGCACTTTGCACTGTTGCACCATCCCTTACTCCATGTGTTATGCCTCACTGTCAAGCTCATCGGTGACATTACCAACAGTGTCGGGGTCAAGGGTTCCCTGGACAGAAGATGGGAGCATGCAGTGAACTCGCATCGTCACGGTGACCAATCAGCTGGTGTTCTGGTGTCAGCCCAAGTCATGTGACCGCTTTCTTGTCTGTTATGGTGCATGCAGTGCACACTCGTTGCAAGGAGAAGCTACTGTGAGTGCAATGTAGTTCACGAAGGCACGGGTGCCCATGAATGTCCATGTCATGTGCGTTGCTGCGTCTTTGCTAGTCCACATGAACAATGAAGAGAATTAGCCTGCTTGTGTCACACAGGTCACCATCAGTACCTTGAGATGCATTTCTTATCCCGTCCGATATGTGGCCTGAGTGCACAACAGATCAAGTGATGCATACACCTCGCATGAAAGCATCTAAGGATCTTCATTTGGTGAAGTTGTCTTTGTGTCAGACCCATAGTGTGATTGCTCAGTAGTAGCTGACACGTCAGTGATGTAACACATTGCATGCTGGAGGTGAGCCTTTCAGTGCTATATGGGTGCTTGTATGTCATGTCAAAGGCTATAATCATGGCCACTGTGGGCCACATGTGCAATTCAGGAATTGCATTTGTGTCAGAGCAAGTGTGACAGGTCAGCCATTATTATTGTGTTAGCTATGTTGGGGCGCACAGCCATGCACATCCTATAAGGTCATCCTCACTACTATGTCTATGTCAGCTATGAGAGGGACCTGAAGCTTAAGTTCAGTCCCGTCGCCTCCTGATGGTCCAGTTTATGGGTCTGTGGTATTAGCGGGTCCAACTCAGATCAAAAAGGCCAGTTTTTAAATAGATAATTGCCGCACTTGCGGCTTAAAGAGGGTAGTGTGGCTGGAGTGGTTCCCGGGCGCTTTGTGATGTCCTCGCTTAAGTGCACAGGTGAGGAGTCACCCACATCCCTAATTGATGCCGGGAGCTGCTAATCGCCACACCTGAGCCACGTCCTCGTAATAAATAGGAAAAGTGTGAGGTGGAAAAATAGAGGAGATAACGGTAAAAGACAGAAGAACGAAATACTTAGAGAGCGAGAGAGCAGAATTTTCGGTAGTGCAAGAGAATGAATGAGCCAGCCCGCTGTGAAAAAGGAAGGTCAGTGCGGTCGGGGGTCCAGGATAGAGTGAGCGATTGGCACTCAAGGGACAGATTCTGCCCACTGAATGGGAGAGTTGGTCCAATCAAGGAGGCGTCCGCCCTAAGGATCTGAGGGATGACTACTTTTGCGAGAAGAAAGACGGAAAAACAACTGACGCCAAGCGGTCCAGCAGATGCCGGTAGGAGGCACCTAAGACGGGGATCGGTAGAGAGAGGACCACGGTGGCCGAAGTCTCGTTGGCTGAGCAAACCTTAGGTGAGCTGAAGAGGCTGGGAAGGAGATGTGTCTGGCTGGTGTAGCCCCAATGACTGCTACAGGTATTAATTCTCATGTTATAGCCTTGTTTTAACCTTTTGGGATTTTTGTCATTTTATTGGATTATTTATTTACTTCATTATTTTGGACACTGTTTAGTTGGACTTTTTTTTAATAACAGCACTTTTTGCACCATCCCCTTGCTTCGTTGTTTCTTCACTGTCCAGCTCATCCAGTGACATTACCAATGGTGTCGGGTTCAAGAGCTCCCCAAATGGAGATGGGAGCCTGAAGTAGAACCCACATCATCACAGGGTCGCGTAGCATATGTCACACCATAAGCTGTCGACCAATATGAAGATCAAGCTTTAAAGACCAGGGATGTGTGAGCTTTTGTGTGACAGATAAGTCAGCCAGTCATCATCCAACCCAATATACCCTAACACAGAGTCACGGGGGTCTGCTGGAGCCAATCCCAGGCAGCATAGGGCGCAAGGAAGGAACAAACCCCGGGCAGGGTGCCAGCCCACTGCAGGGCACACACATCCACACACCAGGGACAATTTAGGATCACCAATGCATCTAACCTGCTTGTCTTTGGACTGTGGGAGGAAACCAGAGCACCCGAAGGTAACCCACACAGACACTGGGAGAACATGCAAACTCCATACAGGGAGGACCTGGGAAGCGAACCCAGGTTTCCTTACTACGAGGCAGCAGTGTTACCACTGCACCACCATGCTGCCCACACAAGCCTTACTATTTTATATTTATGGATGCAGTTCAGATTCGCCAGGCTGTGTGGTGTCAATGACAATTCAAAGTCATGTAAAGCCATCATTCTGGTAGTAGAAAGAACACAAAGTGGTCTCGGAATTATATTGTTGATAGAGACTCCTTATTAATTTCAGAAACTTGTAAATAAAATGTGCCGTATACAATAGACTTATTAACTTTGAAACAAAAATACATTATTAGTGTCATAATTGTAGCCCTATTTATCAAAGCATTATTGCATTTCAGATTATTATTTCTTAACCTTGCAAGTACAATGTTTAAAAAAAATCAATATTCTGAATATTAGCAATAACTCATTTAGGAAAAAAGGTACTGACAGGAATATTAAAATCTTGCATTGGAAAAATATCATAAAATGTATGAAGTTAATAAATAAACATTTCTAAAGATGTTGTCTTTTTCTTGGGCTTTTTAAAAATTAAACAAAGTAATGGCCTTTGATCAAATAATGAGGCTGCGACTAAGACAGTACTGCTGGCACTCTGTTTGAAGATCTGTTAACCACAAAATGAGAAGGATATTGAAACTCGGAGAATAGTCCAGAAAATAGCAGCAAGATTAATGCCTGGCCTAAAGGGTCTAAATTATGAAGAATGCTGGAGAAAGACTTTCACAGTTAGTTTGGAAATAAAAGAAGGATGAGGAGAAACTTAATAAAGGTGTTCAGATTCAGATGGATGTAAACAAACCAAAATCAAAGATTTTCTTTATGCAAATAAAAATCAGTAGGGTGTAACAAAGTGAAATAAATAAACCATCAAATGCTTTAAAGTTGCACCGTAAGCGGTGCAAGACATGGATAAAAGAGAAAACTGATGTATAATTAGAAGTGCACCCCGATGTATTATGTACAAGATACTGTATAAGGTTGAAGAGATGCAGTCAAAACCGGAAAAAGGATCGAGAACCGAGAATTCCACTGCATTGTTGCCAAATCAAAAATGCAAGACAAAAGTGAAGGTGAAGAAATTCAGATAAGGATCACAGACCTGGAAAATTCAATTGTAATTTCAAAACCACTATTTTTTGATTTGGTTATCTGTCAGATAAGGAAGTGACTTTTCTTCCATAAGGTTTAACTACAAAAACTAATGGAGATACGTAATCTACATCCCAAAAATGTGAACTGTAATGGTGTGAAAAGACACCAACAGAACTAGCAATGGACAAAATAATTATTAATAAGAGGTCAAATATAATATAACCAGAAAAAAGTGCTACCCTGGCATATGCTTCAATTTCATTTTTGTGTCTTTTTCATTTACGGTTAATTTTTAAATTATCATTTATTTTAATATTGTTAATTTCTTTCCGAATATAATTAGGCATGTTTTGTCAGTTTTGTTTATATTTAGTTTCCATGTCTGAGAATTTGTTCTACCAAGTTGCTTGTATTTTGTGGGTGGTCCCCCAGTAGGCGGAGCCACCGGTCCATCTACCTCTAGGGACTTCCCCCAGCCCTATAAAGGCAAAGGAGACAGGAAGCTATGTGCAGTGCATTGTATGTACTTGATGTTGGTGAGTTCTCTTGTGTTTTTGCTTATTGTTATTATATTATTGGATTTTTCACCTTCTTGCTCTGTTTTTTGACCACTCTATTCAGATTGTGTTTTGTTACTGAATTTTTTAGGCGTTTCTGAGCTTTCTTTGTTATACAGACACTTTTTGTAAAATAAATCTTTTATTTATATAAAGATTGTTTTCATCTCCTAGTCAAGTGTTAGTGTTTGTCCCTTTTCAGATTGGGTATTTTCGATATGATTGCCACTTTTAGGAATGTATTTTTTTGACCTTGATTGAGAAGCTCATTTTGACCCCAGTGTAGACCAAACTCAGCCAGTCCTGCTTAATTTCAGACTTCCTTTGTGTTCACCCCCTAAGGCAGACCAGTGGAGATTCCAGCATGCTTTCTAGGCCATTTTGAAGGCCTCACACCACTTTGGAAATTTCGAGTGAGTGGATTATGGCAGAAAAGAAGCAAAATTACAAAGGACAAAGGTTTAATTTCACGGACCTCTACCTAAATGAGCTGATGTGAGACTTGGCCTAAAGCTAACTAACAGTTGTGTCCCTAGCAGGTTGTGAGGGAGAGAAAAAGTGGAGAAAGTGCTGCACAAAGCATGAGCGTGAGACAAAAAAGAAAAGACAGACAGAAGCATGCATAGTGGGTTTTAATAAAGAGAGCGATTGCTCTGCCAGTAAGGGGAAAAACTCTGGCTGAGAGAGGGCTTGGAGGAACTGCGTATGCCGCTGAAAAAAAAGTGATTCAGTTCCTCATCTAAGTGTTATTGGACTATCACCTCAACTGGTGCCTACCGAGTCCTCTTCATTGTTTCCGGAGTGAGCCAAGTGAGAGTGGATAGCTGTCTTGATCTTCAGCAGAAAGTGGAAGCAAACAGGAAAAGTGGCAGTGGAACAGAAGCCCATCTGCATCAACACCACAAGGCACGAACAACAGGGTCTTGGTATGTGACATTTGGATGTTGATCGTCCCATGGCAGTGATTGTTTAGGACTGCTTTCCTAAGGATTTTTTTTCTTTTATTTCCCTCTACTCTGCTTCTGAGGACTGAAGGTATATGTCACATTCAACTAAACTCCTTGACTTTGATATCCCCTTTGTTATTGTGGATGGTTGGGATGAGATTGGGCTTCAAATGTTTTACTCTGGGTGCATTTAGTAATGTATTTTTATGATTGCTTTAGAATTAGAATCTAGTTTTATTGTAATACCTGTACATGATTGCACAACCACGACTCTGGGATTAAAGTACCTGACTAGTGGGGGTGTGTTAGTGTTTAATTCTATTTAAGCTCCCCATACTCTCTAAACCTGGGATGGCATAATCGGTTCATTGTATATCAGGTTGGGGGTTTTAAAGTGGGTGTATCTGGGTTTTAACATTTGTGTATTTATTTTTTGGGTTGGAATTGATCTGGATTTTTTTAAGATATCATTCTTCCCCCTGCCACAACAATTGTTGTTACATTTCCCCCAAAAGATTGAAAACTTTTTATAATGGTGTTGACTGGGTGAAAAAGAGTACATCGACTTTAAGCCAAGAGAATAGCTATCTTTCATCAAAATAACACACTAACCAGAAATCAGAAGTCGAAACCAGAAAAATGGATTGAGAGAACCAGTAGCAAATAGTAACAGCAAAAACATTATAAATTCTTTTAGCTTATCCACAAACTTCAATGACCAGGAAGTGCATGACACTGAGATTTTATCCTGGGGGTGCTCCAGGTGGCTTATTAGTATTACCTGGAATCACTCCCAGGTGTGGTGGAAATCCATTATAGGGCTCTGCAGCTCCCCCTGATGGCTCCCATCGAAGCCAATAGGGCTGCACCACACTCCAGCTCCCAGCATGCCCTGCGGGAATCCATGGTGCCACAACCTTCCAGGAGTGCTGACCTCTACCATCCCAAGGGAGGTAGTGCCTCGAAGATGCTCTCTCCCTGGTCCTTCCATCCTGCTGGTTTTTACCTGGGGCTCCTTCATAATGCCTGAATGTGACTGGTCTCTTATCATTAGTCAAATTAGGAGGCCAGTGTTGTTGTTGCTTTTTATATTTTGATATTCTTGAGCTTCTATAAAAACTAAATTTTACTTTGGGACAAATTAGATACAACACCTATCTATCTATCTATCTATCTATCTATCTATCTATCTATCTATCTATCTATCTATCTATCTATCTATCTATCTATCTATCTATCTATCTATCTATCTATCTATCTATCTATCTATCTATCTATCTATCTATCTATCTATTGATGCCCTGGTGATGGAAGGACCAGGGAAGAGGACATATCCACAACAATACCTCCCCCGGGATGCAAGAGGACAGCCTCCCCGGATTGCATCAGGGAAATGGGCTTGGAGGTTGGAGGCCTTAACCCTGTTGGGGCCCGTGATCACTGCCAGGGGTCACCTGGACAGTCCCCAAGCCATGGACTGCAGCACTTCCCCCACACCCAGAAGTGCTTCCAGAAGAGGACCTAGGAACATGTGGAGTACTTCCTGGGACCCTTACAGCACTTCCTCCACATTCAGGAGTGCTGCCGAAGATCAGAGTGCACCTGGAGCACTTCCGGGTGCACTATAAAAGAGGCCACCTCACTTCATTCCAGGAGCTGGAGTCAGGAGGTGTTGGACAGAGCTTGTGTGGAGGAGTGTAGGTGGTAAAGAAAAGAAGAAAAGAAAGAGAGAGGAAGAAAATGAGATTATTGGTGATGATTTGTGCACTGTGTGCTAAGAAAAAGAAAATAAAATGGTGTATTTTGCACTTGTGTCTTTGTGCCTGTGTATGTGTCTGGGGTTAATACTCCACACTATCTATTATATAGTGCCTTTCATATCTATCTATCTATCTATCTATCTATCTATCTATCTATCTATCTATCTATCTATCTATCTATCTATCTATCTATCTATCTATCTATCTAGTTCTTTTAAAAATTACTTTTGTAATACATATGTGTTGGTTTTAAATAAACAACAAAATGTTTTAACAGTCTAATATTATAATAGTAAAATTGTCAAGCTTTTAATATCTCTGAAAATGCTTGACATGATTTCAGTACTCAAGTGTTAAACAGGTAAGAAAATTCATGGATTGGTTAAAGTGCACATTAAGTTTTAATTGAATCAATTTTATTGTTTAGCATTAAGAAGATAAGGTTTCAAGTGCTCCTTTGACTTGGAATAACTCAGATAAGAAAGAATTGTTTGTGGTGGTATGCCAAACTTCAGCACTTGCATATCTGTTAGATGGCACAGCGCTCATGGTAATGCTCCTAATTATTCTGAACAATATACCATTTTTCATTTTAATTGTGGTCTGTAATTCTCCTGATGAGTTTTGCCTTCCTCTTTGTTGTTGAGAAAAAGTAAAGAAAGTAAAAGCAGCAATGAAATGTTAGGTTCTATTTTAAAAACTGTTGAATATAAATCAAAAGATCTGCTCAGACTATGTAATGCACTGGTGAGACTGGAGTATTGAGTGCAGTTCTGGTCGCCATTTTACAGAAAAGACTGATCAGCACTTGAAGCTGTGCAAAGGAGAACAACCAGGTGCATCTCAGGACTTAAGGCCATGTCCTACTGGGGCAGACTCAGAGTGTTAAACCTGTTTAGACTTGCGCAGAAGAAACTGTGTGGGGACCTAATCCAGAATTCTCAATGGCATTGATAAAGGACCTAGCAGAATTCCTTCAACTTAACGGTGAGTCACGTACTCATGGACACACCAGTGATAATGAAGGCAAAGTGCATTTAGGACTGAGGTCAGGAAGTACATCTTTGCTCAGCTTTTTAAACCCAGCCTTATTTTTTCAGTTTTCTGATACTTTGATTTAACTGGCTGTAACCTTGTGGTGAGTAGACCATCCAGGCCATGCGATTTTAAATAGATGATTAGGTTAGAAAGAGAAAAAGAGAAATTAGAACAGAACAACAAAAAAATAAGAGATGGAGGTTAACAAGTAAGGAAGGAAGGAAGATAAACAGAAACGTCTGGATCGGGAGACGCCAACATGCACTAGAAAGGAGGCAGGCAGCTGGGTAGAGAGCCCGAAGAAGGAGCATGTGGCCGATGCTCAAGGGGGCTGAAGAACGTCACTTTGGTTGAGCAGTCTGAGGGAGCTGGAGTGACCCGATGCTCAGGAGGGCTCTTGTGTGAGGATGAGGAGAGGCAGTGAGAGTCAAAGGAGCGAAGCCCACTTTCTGGGAGCCTCAGACGGCAGCAGGTCCCAAGCCTGGATTGTAAAGGTTGGTTGTGTCTGATGGGAGGATATCTCCTCTGGCTACAGGATCCCGTTTGAGGTATACAGAGGAGACGTCAGTTTGTAGAAGGATGCACCAGAATTTGTGTATTTTTAAAGAACAGTTTTCTGCCGTGATTTTTAACCTCACTTTTAATGTAATTTTTTATGGATATTTTAACGTTCACTTCCACTTGTTTTCATTGGACAGTTTATTCATTTAT
Source organism: Polypterus senegalus (assembly GCF_016835505.1). Classification (NCBI taxonomy): domain Eukaryota; kingdom Metazoa; phylum Chordata; class Cladistia; order Polypteriformes; family Polypteridae; genus Polypterus; species Polypterus senegalus. The sequence continues at coordinate 16,186,024 of NC_053158.1, forward strand.
TTTGGATGATGTACTGCACTATTTGCACTTTGAGGTTTTGTTTGGATTTGTGATAAAAGCATTTGACACTCTTTGCATCTACCCCATGCTGCCTGTGTGTGTCCTCATTTGCCTGGCTCATCTCGGTTCACCACTATCAATAGATTTGGGTTGAAGTGACTCCCAGAAGCAAGAAGGGAGCATAGAGCTAAGTCAGACCATCACAAACATCATCATCCTTCACTCAATAATCATGTTCTGCACCTGAAAATAAAGATCAAGTTTTTCTCTCTCTCTCTTTTTACACCCAGAGAATTAGTTATGTTGTACATATATGTTGCAGCAGAATTAGTTACACAATTCAGTAATTTACCAAAAAAATGCACTTTGAATGTTATTCTTATTGCTTTGCACCCTCCCACACCTTAAACTATCGTCTATCGGGGAGGAGTGAAAGCTTTACATTCATGAAAAATTTCAATTTCCAGTTTTCGACAGATCTTCACGTATTAGGGTCCCCTGTGAGTGTGTGTCTCTGTCCGTGTGTGTGTGTCACAGTTTCTTGAGGACGATCAGTCTAGAGCTAAAACAGCTGGATGGAAAAATACCAAACTCGTAACTTAAGCCTGTTATGAGATGACGATGTGCTGATTAGTTTTTGAGTCCAATCGTGCAAGAGAAAGAGACCTTATAGAGCAATGGTTCTCAAACTGTGGCGGGCCCCCCAGGGGGGCTCGAAGATGTGATTAAAAGAAAACATGAATCAAAAATATGAAAAATACATCTATTGAAACCAAAACAAATTAACTTAAACTACATTCTGATACTAGAAAAATAAATTGTAGAGTTAGATAAATGTTGATAAAAGTTAAGTAGGTATAATAAAATATGCATATATGATATGTCATTAATTAAAAAAGAACAAATTGGTATTAGTGGGCTCCTTTCAAAAAAACATTATGGGGGTGCGATTAAAACTTTTATGAAAACTTGGGTCGCAAATACTTAAAAGTTGAGAAACACTGTTCTAGAGGAACCCTCAAATACCATAATTCTGCAATTAATTATGAATTCTTTTTGTCAATTGCTATCGTAATGACTTATTTTATGATCAGAAAGATCAGCCTCAGAGAGGTAAATAATTAATTAAATTTTATAGAATAGTTCAGATAACTTGGTTCCTAGGGTGCAAAGCCTTCTGATGCACATGTCCAAATTTTTTTTCATAGGTGTTAGAATAAGCTTCCAAAGCCTATAAAATGTCAGTGAATGTGGGAACAACCAGAAAAAATTGTTATAAAATTTCTATAAGTAATATGTCTAGTTTTACTGTTTTGAAGCAATACAAACTACAGGATTCTTTTTCTCCACTTTAACAGTTTTCAAACAAATATCAATAGCATAAATATCCATTATTGAAGTCCCACGGCCTATGTGTCATTTTGAAGGACAGATCCTACTCTGTTAGAATGTATATAGAAATTATACTGTGTATCCATATTAAGTACAGCTCCAATAGTTGCAATATTTAAAAACATCTTTACAAAAATAAAAAAAACATATAAATTGGAATGTGGTGTCATTTGAAACTAATTTAGCAGATAATGGTCTGCTCATCAAATTGCACTCAATGCAATCAAGAAGTTGAAGAAAGCCGACGGGTAAATCGAGGGCAGGTATTGCTGTGTTACAGCAAATTGGCCATCATGGAAGTAAGAAAGAAACAGATTGCAACGTGTAAGCACTATAGCATTTTAACAGCAAAACACTGTACTTTAATTATGTATATCAATGGATGAAATGAATGATTCTATGCAGTTTTTTTGTTTAATTGTGCATTATCGTTTGTGCCACCAGTGGGTCCAAAACAATGGGGCTGGAATTTAAAGGGAGCCCACACCCCATTGAGGGAAAGCTTCAGAAGTCCATTGTGGAGATGTGAGAAGCATCTTGTGTATGGTTAGTACAACTGCCACATTTAAGAACACTGAATATTTAGATAGGGGTGGCACAGTGGCGCAGTGGGTAGCGCTGCTGCCTCACAGTAAGGAGACCTGGGTTTGCTGGAGTTTTTTTGTTTTTTCTGTCCACCCTGGCCATCGGACCTTATACCTTAACTTATTCTTTGTTAATTAATGTTGACTTATTTTTATTTTTTACTGTGTCTTCTACTTTTCTATTCTCCATTTTGTAAAGCACTTTGAGCTACATTTTTTTTGTATGAGAATGTGCTATATAAATAAATGTTGTTATTGTTGTTGTTGCTTCCCAGGTCCTCCCTGTGTGGAGTTAGCATGTTCTGCCCATGTCTGCGTGGGTTTCCTCCGGGTACTCTGGTATCCTCCCACCGTCCAAAGACATGCAGTTTAGGTGCATTGCCGATCCTAAATTGTCCCTGGTGTGTGTGTGCCCTGCAGTGGGCTGGCACCCTGCCTGGGGTTTCTTCTTGCCTTGCATGTTTTGGCTGGGATTGGCTCCAGCAGACCCCCGTGACCCAGTGCTAGGATATAGTGGGTTGGATAATGGATGGATGATTATTTAGATAAGTAGAATTTCGGATAGAAGAACAGGGCAGACTGAGAGGAGTGATAAGTTTACTGTGCTGTGTAGATTAGTCAGTACATCATATTCTCCAATTTCATTTAACACCCACACCTTTTTTTTCCTCTTGATTCTCAATGTCATTGCTGTAAAAGAAACTCTTGAGTCTCTTTTTGTATCCTTTACACACACTGCTCTCAGTTTTTGACTTGTTGACTTATTGTGGTCATGAGAATGTGGGAGGTTTGAAACCAACTGAGCTGTGAAATAAATAGAGCATTTTTTCTTAATGGTTTTTACTGTATGCATACATAAACTGTTCCTGATCATTAGTGTTCTCATCAATTCAAAATGACAAGAATTACTTTCAACTTTATTTATGTGCCGTTAGATTGCTAACCATTGTGGAATGGTGAGGATGCAGAGAGTAGAGTTGGTGACGGTGGATGAGTTTAAATACTTGGGATCAACAGTACAGAGTAATGGGGAGTGTAGAAGAGAGTGCAGGTAGGGTGGAGTGGGTGGATAAGAGTGTCAGGAGTAATTGTGACAGAAGGATTTCAGCATGAGTGAAAGGGAAGGTCTACAGGACGGTGGTAAGCCCAGCTATGTTACATGGGTTGGAGACGGTGGCACTGATCAGAAAGCAGGAGACAGAGCTGGAGGTCACAGAGTTAAAGATGCTCAGATTTAAATTGAGTGTGACAAAGATTAGAAATGAGTACATTAGAGGGTCAGCTCAGGTTGGACAGTTGGAAGTCAGAGAGGTGAGATGGCGTTGGTTGGGACATGTGCAGAGGAGAAATGCTGAGTATATTGGGAGAAGGATGCTAAGGATAGAGCTGCCAGGCAAGAGAAAAAGAGGAAGGCCTAAGAGAAGGTTTATGGATGTAGTGAGAGAGGACATGCAGGTGATGGATGTGATAGACCAAGATGCTGAGGACAGGAAGATATGGAAGTAGATGATCCACTGTGGCACCCCCTAACGAGAGCAGCCGAAGGAAGAAGAAGAAGAAAATTGCTAACCATTCTAGTGGGGACTGGAGGCTCCATTTTGGAGTGGCATCGACTCTCCTCCCTTTCCTCTTTTTTGCTGTTTTTTACACACATCCTTAGAGAAGCAGTTGGTCCTAAGCTTGTCCTTTTAATTAGCTTGTTGATTCGGTGGGCCTTTCTTGAAGTGATGTTACCAGCCCAGCACATTACAGCATAGAAGAATTGCACTGCCCGTCGCAGAGTTATAAAAGATGTGAAGGATGTCACTTCCTACATTAAAGAACTGCGGTCTCCTAAGGAAGAAGAGCCTGCTCTGCCCTTTCTTATATAGTTTGTCACAGGCGGCCAGGATCCTTGTCTGGCCAGGACGCCTCTTCACTGTAAGGACTGGGAGAGCAAGCCTGGTCAGAATAGTACCTCCCCTGGGACACTAGATGGGAAATGGAGTTCTCTATAACCCTGCTGGGATCCAGGGGTCCCGCAAGGGGGTGCTGCAGTTGTTCCTGAGCACGTGTGGGCGGTTCTTCCAACACACCCAGAAGTGCAGCCAGAAATAGTTCATCTTCCGGGTGGGCTATTAAAAGAGCCAACAGCCACCACTCCAGGAGCCGGCGTTTGGAGAGAGAAGACAGAGCTTGTGAGAGGAGGAGTGAGGGCGACGAAAGAGTAGAAGAAGAGAGAAAGAAGGGTCTGAGTGTTTGTCTAATTTGGACATTGCGAGGTGCTGTACAAGGCAAAAGAAATATTAAACACTAGCAAAATACCCGAGCTTCGCAGCGGAGAAGTACTATAGTGTGTTAAATAAGTTATAAAAAAGAAAAGGAAACATTTTAAAAATAACGTAACATGATTGTCAATGTAATTGTTTTGTCACTGTTTAGAGTGTTGCTGTCATCAAGGATTTGATTACCTTTTTTTTCTTTTAATCAGGTTCGTATTTGGAGGATGTGTTGTGTTCAAGTTATTGAACACTGTTTGTCAACCGTTGTAAAGATAACAGGTTTCATTCATCGAAGTATTCACTACCCAAATCGCTGCTCGTGAATCTAAGATGTTTAACAGGCATTCCCGGTATTAAGTTGTGGAATTGCCTGCGAGTATTTAGCGACAGCGTGTCTATTAACTTGTGGATTTTTCTGCAAGTATTTGGCGTCAGCGTCACAAAGTTTTTTCCATCTAGCTGCATCAGAAAATGTACCACAACGTCTGACACACCTCCTTTTTACTGTTTTCTCACAGCTTGGATTGCTGCTGTCATAATCGGTTTGAGTTTCATGGTTTGTTTCAATTCCGACAGTATTTGCAGGACTTGTGTTGGAAGTGGCATTCAGCATCTGTCAAGCGTTGTAAGCATACAACCGGCTTCATCGATAACTTCACATCCAGCTTTTGAGAGTTTAAACATTCATAAACATCAAAATGTCCACTACTCAAATCATCACCTGTGAATCTAAGATGTTTAAGAGCCATTGGCGGTTCTCCAAAGGTGTAAAATATTTGGCCATTTTGGTAGACTTGAAAGCGACAACCGAACAATTCAGCGGCAGCCATCAACTCACATGCAGAACCATAGGTGAAGGGCTTAAGCATTTCACTCATATAGTGCCCCTGTGTAGTATAATTATCTCCTGTACCGTCATCAGTCCATACCTTAAACCTGTCCCAGTCAATCAATACACAAGACACAATGTTTCTCCAGATATCAAGAGTGAGCCTGATATGGTCGTGCAATATGTAACACAGAGAATGGAAAAAGCAGGTGGCATCTCCTGGCATGGAAACCACTCTGTAAGTGACAGTTCTTTGATTGACGGTGATCACCTCGATAGACATTTCACTACCCAAATCGATACTCGTGAATCTAAGATGTTTAACAGGCATTCCAGGTATTAACTTGTGGATTTGCCTACGAATATTTAGCGGCAGCGTGTCTATACAATACAATACAATACAGTTTATTTTTGTATAGCCCAAAATCACACAGGAAGCGCCGCAATGGGCTTTAACAGGCCCTGCCTTTTGACAGCCCCCCCAGCCTTGACTCTCTGAGAAGACAAGGAAAACTCCCAAAAAACCTTGTAGGGAAAATGGAAGAAACCTCGAGAAAGGCAGTTCAAAGAGAGACCCCTTTCCAGGTAGGTTGGGCGTGCAGTGGGTGTCAATCCTCAATACAGCATAAAAATAAAAAAAATTAGAAGTACGGAGCAGAATTTAACTGTAGATGATATCACATAATTAGGTTTGGATATTTTTAGAGTCCTGGAGACCTCATCCATCAAGCTGCCTCCCCCATTTGGCCATTCCATGGCTGAAACAGTGTTGGGCCGGCCAATCCGATGAAAGGACCCCTCTTTTCCCATGATTCCTGTGATCCTCCATCAGGGATGACTTTACCATAGGCAGGCAAACAACTTGGCAGGTGGGCGTGGCACCAATTGCCACATTTGAGTACCGAGAACAGAAACAGAATAGGTGAGGGTTAGTATTCAAATTTAACTATCATGTTACTTATGTTTTAGTGCTAATGACTAACAACAGAGATGCAGTCTGTACAGTTAATCAGCAGCTCTAGTCAGGATATGCTAAACTGAAGTAGTGAGTCTTCAGCCGGGATTTAAAGGCTGAGACTGAAGGGGCATCTCTTATAGAAGCAGGAAGACCATTCCACAGTTTAGGGGCCCTGTAACTAAAAGCTCGACCTCCCACTGTTATTTTATTAATCCTTGGAATCATAAGCAGACCGGCATCTTGAGATCTTAATGTGCTCAGGTTTGTAAGTCATGATAAGTTCAGACAAGTAAGCGGACCTTCGCCATTTAATGCTTTATATGTTAAAAGGAGGATTTTGAAATCTGCCCTAAACTTAACCGGTAGCCAGTGTAAGGATTTAAGAACTGGAGTTATGTGTTTATATTTTCTTGTTCTTGTAATAATTCTTGCAGCCGCATTTTGGATTAACTGGAGGCTGTATAAAGAACAGTTTGAACAGCCAGTGAACACCGCATTGCAGTAGTCAATCCTACTAGAGATAAATGCATGAATTAATTTCTCAGAATCCTGTTTATTTAGAAAGCGCCTTAATTTCCTAACATTTTTAAGATGGAAGAAACATGTTTTGGACAACTTTGTAATATGCGCTTTAAATGACATGCTAGAGTCAAAGATAACTCCTAGATTGCAGGCTGATTCAGTAAAATTAATTGGGATTCCAACTGAGTTAAATGACGACAAAATATTGCTGTGATCAGCGTCATTCCCTCCAACAATTAACATCTCTGTTTTATCTGTATTTAAAGACAAGTAGTTCTCATTCATCCATTCCTTTAATTCACTAACACAACTAATTAAAGACAACATCGGAGAAACTTCATTTGATTTAAATGAAAGGTATAACTGGGTGTCATCTGCATACGAGTGAAAATTAACATTATGTTTCCTAATGAGAGATCCCAGTGGAAGCATGTAAAGTGAAAACAGTAAAGGTCCCAGTACTGAGCCCTGTGGGACACCATATTGAACTTCTGTGTATAATGATGGAGTACTGTCAGCACATTTCTGTACATATTGGAATCGATTTGATAAATAAGAACTAAACCAAGCGAGCATGGGGCCTGTAAGCCCAACATCATTTTCTAGCCTGTGCAGTAAAATAGAATGGTCAATGGTGTCAAATGCTGCACTTAAGTCCAACAACATAATTACAGTGGAATTTCCTTCATCAGAGGATATCAGAATGTCATTTACAACCCGTGTTAGTGCCATTTCTGTACTATGACCAGTGCGAAAACCAGACTGGAATTTCTCAAATAAATTGTAATGCGTAAGGTGTAACTGAAGCTGACTGGCGACTACTTTTTCTAGTATTTTAGAGAGAAATGGTAAATTTGAAATAGGCCTATAATTATTTAGTATGTGTGGGTCTAGGTCTGACTTTTTAAGTAAAGGTTTAATGACTGACACTTTTAATGCTTCAGGTACTGTGCCATGCAATAATGAATTATTGATAATATTTAGAATAGGCACTGCAAGAACATCCATTGCACTTTTTACTAGTTTTGTTGGCACTGGATCTAGGGAACAAGTAGTGGGCTTCATTTTAGAAATTAAAGTTAAGACTTTCTGCTCAGTTACAGGATTAAAATTATCAAAGTGCTGAATGCAATGTGAGGCAGGGTCTGCTAAGATAGTACTTGGTTTGTACTGTGATGCAGAGATATGGGATCTTATATTTTTAATTTTCTCATTGAAGAAGTTCATAAAGTCTGTACTGCTAATATCTGTTGGTATTTTGCACTGTTGATCTGAATTCCCATTTGTTAATTTAGCCACTGTTCTAAACAGTACCTGAGGATTTTTATTATTGCTATCTATTAATGTAGAATAGTAGTCTGAGTGAGCTTTAAAGAAAGCTTTTTTATATTTATTAACACTCTCTGTCCATGCAGTTATAAAGTTGTGGAATTGCCTGCGAGTATTTAGCGACAGCGTCTCTATGAACTTGTGGATTTGCCTGCGAGTATTTAGCAGCAGCGTTTCTATGAACTTGTGAATTTGTCTGCGAGTATTTAGCGACAGCGTGTCTATTAACTTGTGGATTTTTCTGCGAGTATTTGGTGGCAGCATCACAAAGTTGTTTCCGTCTAGCTGCATCAGAAAATGTACCATGACGTCTGACACGCCTCCTTTTTACTGTTTTCTCACAGCTTGGATTGCTGCTGTCATAATCGGTTTGAGTTTCATGGTTTGTTTCAATTACGTTAGTATTTTCAGGACTTGTGTTGAAGTGACATTCGACATCTGTCAAGCGTTGTAAACATACAAACGATTCGCATCGTAATAAACAAACAATAAAACAGTGGAGAAGCCTTGGATTAAATAAAAAGGCTGTAGTTATCAGCAGGGAGACGTGAATACCGTGGAAAATCAAAGAAGGGAATGAAGAGACAGGAGCAATGGACGGTCTTATATGGGCAGGCAGTCTATTATGTGGGAGGCGTGGGGATGGGGGACGCAATATAGGCAGACAGCCAATTACGTGGGAGATGTGGTGATGGGGGACGCAACGCCGCTTCACACGGCGACTGAGCTGCAGGCTATGGACGTATATATGTACGTAAGTAGGATTCAATTATGACCATTATGTGTGAAATTTCGAAATGAAACCTGCTTAACTTTTGTAAGTAACCTGTAAGGAATGAGCCTGCCAAATTTCAGCCTTCTACCTATACAAGAATTTGGAGAATTAGTGATGAGTCAGTCAGTCAGTCAGTCAGTGAGGGCTTTGCCTTTTATTAATATAGATGTGTGTTTTGGACATCGGGTGTCTGTCTGTCTGTCTGTGTAAGGGGCTGGAATCTCCACAAGTTCCTCAGATCAGGACCAGTCCAACATGTTATTGATGTGGACCCCCAAGTACTTGTAGGAATGGACCACCTCTACATCCTTCTTAAATAGTGACAGGACATAGAGTCTCTTTGGAGCAGTGAAAATCAATAACCAGTTCCTTGGTTTTGCTGATGTTAGGATGCAGACCATTCTCTCTGCACCAAGAAACAAAGTTCTCCAGCTGACTCCTCTCCTCCGTCTCACCCCCTTATCAATATATCCCCGTAAGTGCAGAATTATCTGAGAAGTTCCACAAGTGACACAACCTGGTGTTAAATTTACAGTATGAGGTGTACAGAGTGAAGAGAAAATGAGACCGGCCTGTTCCTTAAACTGGCCAAATCCGGCTGTGCCTGGCTTGTAGAGCCTTACTTGAGAAGTCTTGAAGCTGTAATGGCTACCAAAGGGATTTCTACCAAGAACTGAGTTAAGGTTTTTAATACTTATATGAATTGGGGGATTTCCGGCTTTGGTATTTAATACATTTACTAACTTTTCTTCACTTTGTCATTATGGGTTATTGAGTGTAGATTGGTGGGCATAAATATCAAAGTAATCCATTTAAAATGAAATCTACAACACATAAAGTGTTTAGAAAGTGAAGAGGTCTGCATATTTTCTGAATCCACTGTATTCTAATAATATGAGGTTATATCACAACAATAGGTGATTGAAATAAAATGTTATGTGACAGGAAGATTGATTTTTTTTTTGTTCTGTTAGCCAAAATCCTTAGAATACACTCAAAAGTCTCCAAGAAATAAAATCTTCATTTCCCAGTGTAATTAATAAGTGGTGAATATTTTTGGAATGTAATTTATTGGATTCAAACATTCCTTCGCTGTTTCAATGTAAAATTAGTATAAATTTAAACTGAATAGTTTTTTACTTTTCAATCAGTATCTTTGTCATTTAAGGACCATTCATTCCTAAAATGGCACATTGAGATTTTGTAGGCATTTTTGGTGAGGTGTGAAGCCATATATGCCTTCTTCATAACTGTGGGCCGTTTGTCTCAGTCTCATGCTTGCACTCTAAAATGAATGTTCTTTGTGAACAGCATCAATTAATTGTGGCATGTTTTATATCTTTGTTTTATACTGAAAGGGATTCTTTGTGATCAGCTTGTATTAAATAAAGAAGATATTGGATACTTCATCTGTGACATGTCTTAAGAATGCTGTTTCTTTACAATTTGTATCCTTAATAAAATGTTCAGGTCTTCAGCAGTATTCTCTGCATATTTAGTAAAGTTAGCTCTTTATCAAGACCATTCCTTTTCATCAAGGATACAAAGTCTTATTCCTCGCGAACTCCCGTTTAGAGTTTAAATGCGTTCTGTCATAAAATTCCAAGGTTGGCATGTCCTTATGTGAAATAATATCCTTCCTCGGAGCGCACCAAAGGCATCGTGACATTTCACAAGACACGAGGACTGTGGAAAGACATTTTATTGGAGCATTTCATTGCCTGAGGGAGACAGAAAAGAAACCCAGAGAGAACTGCCGTCAAACTACTTGAAGCCAAATAGATTTTTAATTATTAGAAACATAAATCAAAGGATGCATCAAGTGTTCGGGTTGGCATCCTGACTGACAGGTGCTCTTACTAGGAAGAGACTGCAAAAATCTGAAGGCTAAAGTAATGAAAGATTACAATACTTGAGATATTAGCAAAAAAAAAAAGATGAAAAAGTATAGGTGTATAGACTACAAATCTGAACCAAACAACAAAGGCAATAATAAACAAGTTTCAGGTCACATTTTTACAGAATCTGCACAGACTAAAGTTTAGTTAGAGCATTAAAATTTGGACAAAGCATGCAGTCTATCAAAATCGCATGGTTAACTAACAACTTAGCGTTATTTTTTAAAGCTGTCAGGGTATCTTGCTTCTGCTACATGGCTTTGCAGTCGATTCTAGATTCCCATGACCCCTTGTGTCACGGCTGTCTCTGGTTCCATCACAAATGAACTTCTCCTGATTTTCTGCTCGATGTCCTCGAGTATTTGATTTGTTGCTTAACTGAAAATTATCCAGTGCCCTTCAGACAATTGCATAGTGCCACCTCTGAAAATGTCACAGTGATTCAATAAATTCACACGATTGTCTTCAAAAATGGATACTGCAATGACTTTATATATAGTTGAGGAAAGGAGCCTGTGGATTACTGGGTGGGTGATTGTGATTACCTGGGTGGGTCTGTCAACTTTCAACGTTAGGGGAAATCCTGAAAGTTCTCAGAGACTTCATATTCAGTTAAAGTCCCTACAGTTTGAATCAGAAAAAAAGCCACTGAAGGGACAACAAGGGTGCAGTAAATAGAATGGTATCCTGGATGACGGCTGCATTTTTTTTGTTGTTGTTGTTTGTTAGTCCTTTGTATAAAACATAAGAAATACAACAACTACAAACCATTACCAAGCCTGCTCTATTCTGCTTCTCTTGTCTGTATCTTGTTGTGGCACTTGGGGCCATGGCTGTACCGCCAAGCTGTTCTCCTGCTCATGGAAAAGTCATTTGAGAAACTGGAAGCCTTGGATTGTTCAGATTGAACGGTTCCTTCATCAGGCTTGATGTCCCAGCACAGACGCTACTGTAGAATACCCAAAAGGAGCTTGACCAGCAGTTAGCTGAGGTCTCCAGGGATGGGACTGCATCTGACTTTGTCTGTTATGGCTGAAGTTTTATTTTAGCTGAAGCTTTACATTCTCCAGAGGTGTTACTGACTGAGTTTTTGTTTTCCTCTCCTCCTTTGTCAACTTTCCATAGTTCAGCAATTAATTAATGGACAGATATTGTTCGTTTATGTTAACCAGTTTCAGACTACATTGGTTTCCTCTTGTGTTTAAAAATGTATGTACTTATGTGTACTAATTCTGTGTTTAGTAGTGCTGCTGATTAGTCACTGTCATCATGTTGTCAAAGAAGAGACAAGTGAGCTACAAAAGAGTTGGGGCAGCCACCCATATATTGTTTCCTGGCTGCAAAAGAATTCAGTGTTGTGTACAACTGAATTGTCATTTTTGTATGTCACTATTGCTTGTGTGCTGCGTATTAACAATTCAGCCAGTCATTAACTAGTAAGTAAGGGTACCGCCTGTGTGTGAATGCGAAATTTACAAAGGTGTCCTCAATGCGACAAAACTCGGAAAACACTTCCTTTGTCGACTAACGTTAGCAGCTGTTAATAACGTGTAGAGGTTCTGAGGTCTAATAAATATTCCTCAATCGTGTGTCAGCTAGGTACCATCTGTGAAACACTCCATATCAAATCCATTACATACAGTATAACGATACTTTATTACTCCAGTAAAATGCTAACTTTAGTGTAGAGGCAATTGATATAATGTAAGCTGGTTTACTGGAATTTGGACAAATTTAGATTTCTAAACTCAACTGTAAGTGCAGTACGAGCTGTTTCTTCATGCTTTCATTTTTTTCTTTTCTGTGCTCCTGACTGGTGTTGACTGGAAGCCATCTCTCTGCTCACAACAGGTGACTGTCATCAATGTTAATTTGACAGTTCATGAAACAGCAATAAACCTAGTAGAGTCAAGCTGTGGACCTCCAGAACTCTGCTTCGTTGAGGAGGTTGTCACTTTACATTATATTTGAGTGATGTTACGCGGTATGCCTGGTCACACTATGGTTAAGATTGGGATCGTGAGAGGAGTTTTCTAATTCAAGTCAAGTAAAGAAAGTGACAAAAATGTGTTGTCCTTTTGGCCGTTTGAACCCACAACCCCATCCCAAAAAAACATCAGGCCTCACTCACAGTGTGTGTTTTATGTATAGAAAGATGGCCACTCTGACCAGATGTGTAGCATCAACCACAATGAATTGAACAAAACTTATAGGTATGCATTTAATCATGCATATGATGAGGGGCACATTTAATTCACCCATCGCAGCACCACTTAGGTGTATGTTATCATCCTGACCTAGAATGAGATAGTAATGAATATTCTTTATTTTATTATATTCTTTATTATATTAAGAAATGATTATTTTGATTATATGTGTGGGTTTCATATCTCCATTAGAAGGAAAAGTAATGCAAAAGTAATACACTGTTTGTAATGCATTACATTTTCTACTAAATAACAGTGTTAACGTATTTAGTTACTTTTTTGTAAGCAATCAGTAATGTAACTAAGTTAGTTTTAAAAGTTACTGGACATTTCCCAACACTAGTCCCTTATGAACATTTGTTTTCCGTCTCTGCATATGCTCTTAATTAAAAAAAAGAGTATCTGCAATGACTATTGCAAAAAAAGTGGTGGTGTGCTAAACTATTTTGAGGCAGGTGTCGACTTATAATGACATATGGTATTGTCTTCACGCAGCTGCCTGCTGCCCCACGAACGCATTCTGCACTATGATTGGCTGGTGACCGATTAGCTGATGCTAGTACATCACTTTTGTTTTTGATCTCCAACTCACTTACATCAAAATAAGAGTGTGATAAGTCCGATTCAGCAATAATGCGCCAAATGCTATCTCCGGGTAACTGTATATACTCACGGATAAGTTCTCCCGCAGATAAGTCGGGACTTGATTTTGCCGTATAATTTCTGGTATTTTATAATGTCAGTCGTATAAGTCGAATGAGGAAAACCCACGCTATTGGTCCAAAAGATTTTGATATCCTAACACCCACCTGACAGAGTAAACATGGAGCACACTGCCTTTTTTTTCGATGTGGGTGCAGCAATGCACTGTATCAGCGTGTGTTCCCAACCTTTCTCTCTCTATTTTACCTATGTGACCACACGGTAATACCCAAACTATTTGTGTTTTTTGTATCTCACACCTTCATACATCTTTATTGTAAGAGCATCCCTTATCTACGATGGAGCGTTCGATCATAAGAAAATATGAAGCTGTTTTTAAACTAAAAGTCGTTGAAGTGGCGAAAGAAATTGGTAACTGCGCTCCTGCAAAATACGATGCGTCTGAGAAACTGGAGTGAGATTGGAGGAGGAAAGAAGATGTACAAAAACAAAATTAAGTGTCACTTATACGCGAGTATATATGTTATTTTGCTTTTCGCATTCGCTTTGCTCTCTCTTGTCAGATCCGCCTTTACCTCTGGTGGCTGGCAGCTGCTCTGCTGCGTATTTCTGCTGGTCGCCAAAATATCCATCCCTCAAAGAGTTAAGCAACTGGCGGACTAAATTGTCACAAAGTCAGTGTCTTATTTTTCATTTTCATATTTTAAAGAGAGCATTATTGACAGAACCAATCAAAGTATTACACTAATTTGTATTATGATGGGGTTTAAAAAATGATCTTTTGCATGTAACTACATCTTTGACATTTTATAAAGCACTTTGAGCTCCATCCCGTGTTTGAAAATGTGCTATAGAAATAAATGTTAGTGTTTCACTCCTTTTTCAGTTGTTTCTGTTACACAAAACTGTTCAATAAACTAACTGGAATAATTTAATATGCGTAGACTGTATTGTATTTGAAAGTGATTGGATTTCTGCTTTATAGAAAAATATTGCAACACTGCGTGGTGCCTCCCAGTGCTGACCCATTGGATTTCTGCTCATTTTATGCTCTTTTAGTAACTTGCTATCCCTAAAAGTAGTGCCAGCTTTAGGCCACACAAAGATAGAAAACACGTGTGACTTTGCAGAGTTGCCATTTTTAGAGGCGGCCCTGCCATTAGTGATGTCATGCCAGCTGTTTAGTGACTCATCCCTGGCTGATGTATCTTGTCCAGCACCATTGCAATATTAATCTGTTTGAAGGAAGTACAAATACATTTTTGATTAATATGAGTGCCATTATGAACAAAGCTGCACATCCTCTCTCTGACACACCAACCACTGAGGACTTTCAGCTAGCAAATTCAGCAGAAGCGTGTCAAAAAACGCTGCTGGGATTTTTTATACCAAGAGCAATATGTCTGCATAGCACCACACTGGGACTGCCAAGTCAGACGTTTTCTTTCTTTTTAATTTCCTTGCTTTACAGGGTGAAGAGAACAGGAGGCAGGCCTGTTCCTTGTGGTGCTCCATTGTTGCTCACACAATCCTTGAGCTACACAAACTCTGGTTTGCCTGACACACAGTCCATCATCCAGGACATCACAGGCTCATCCACCCTCATATCCCTGAGTTGACCCCTTAACAGGGATGGCTGGATGGCACCGAAGGTGCTAGAGAAATCAAAAACACAGAACCCTCACAGTGCTGCCAGCTTCCTCCAGGTGGGAGTAAGCTTTGTGGAGCAGACAGATAATTGCATCTTACACTCCAATCTTTGTACTCACTGATCACATAACCAGAGAGTGCTGGATGGAGAACTTTAGATATATTTAGAAAAGAACAGGCCATTCGTTGTAATAAAGTTTGCCAGTCCTACTCACCCAACTCTTCCAAAATAACATTAAGTTTAGGAGTGAAGGTCCCCCAGCATTCTACTGTCTTCTGCCACCTTCATGTTGATTACCATATGCAAGGAAAAATCTCACTGGACTCTGTATTTGTGCGATATTTAAGGGAAGAAAAAAAGTCTGACTTCAGAAGTGTTTCATATGTGGCAAATTATGTACTCCTAATGTGTATTCAGAAAAAGAATGGATAACTTTTGTTAAATTAATGTGGATCAATTTAGTTTGCATTAAAAAATGGACGGCATGGTGGCATAGTAAGGAGACCGGGGGTCTCATGTCCCAGGCATGTTCTCTCCATGTCTGCATGGGTTTTCTCCAGGTACTCTGGCTTCCTCTAGCTCTCCAAAGACATGAAGGTTAGGTAGATAGGCGATACTAAATAGACACCAATATGAAAGGAGGCACTGTCACTAACGCTATCGTCTCCTTTCCCCATAGTGCAGAGGAGCCGACATTTAGCTCCGCCTTTTCCAATCCAGCTGCCATAAAATCCCAGTTTCCCCATCAGGAGGTGTTGTTACTGGCCAGATGGAGCTCCGCTTGAGCGACTACCTAGCAGCTTTGCTTTGAATTTCCCATTGAAGGGACTCATGCCAACAAGGATTATTTCTGTTCAGTTTTTGTTTGGTTTTCTGTCTCTGGACAATAAAAGGGTCGCTCAGGTTGGCGCCCCAAAATGTCTCGCTGAAATCCTGAGCTGTCATTCCCACACTGGCCACAGGAGACACAAAATCAAAAAAAAAAAACAGAAATAAAAAATGAATCAGAAATCCAAACATCATGGATACATAAAAAGTCATAAATAAATCAGAAATGAATATTTATATCAACAATAACAATATGTGAAATTTACAAAGTAATCATCGGTTAGATGTAGTGCAGTACCCAATGCCTAGAAGTCAAGACTTCTTGGCAAAATGATCTGAATTTTAAAACTTTATAAAGTTTATAAAAATGTAAAAAGTTTATAAACACTTGGCTAACAGCTGATACAACTAGGTGAGAATCTGAAGTGCGACCCTACAGAGAATACATAAGAGGCTCTTTGAATTTAACAGATTGCCTTTTGGCGTGCCCAGTGCTCCTTCTTTTTTAAAAAGCAATGGATCAAGTAGTGTCAGATTTGGATGTTGTGTTATATTATCTTTGAATAACACTGAGATAACTGGAAGCGACATAGACAAATATGCAATGAAAGTGGAAGCACGGCCTAAAGATTTGACAAACTGACAGTCAGTCACATTTGTTTTGTAATGTAAACTGAGTTGAGGTGAGTTGTAACCTTGGTGAATGACTACAAGAATGTCTGCTGATGTTCAGCCAGTGACAGCTCTATTGCACAAATTATGAAATGACAATGGCCAGAAAAATGACAAAAGTGTGCTTGAGAATGCTAAATAAGAAGTACTCACAAACAAAACTCTAGTGCATTATAACTAAGAAAGAAACAAAGAAAGAAAGAATTTTAAATTGAACTGTATTAATCAATACTCCACACGTCATTTACAATAACAAAAGTAAAGCAAACAAAGAGAACCCCAACTCATCCCAAAAAAACAATTCTTAATTCATATGTCAAATAAGAAAAATCAGCTAATTATATTCAAGTTTACAAATTGCCTCATTAACGCAGCTTTTTTGCCTTTCTATAGCGCATTTCTCACTACTCAAAGCGCTTAGCAAGTACAGGTTAAGGGCCTTGCTCAGAGCAGAGTCCCTTTTGGCATTTACGGGATTCGAACCGGCAACCTTCCGATTGCCAGTGCAGATCCCTAGCCTCAGAGCCAGAGGGCACACACATGAAAAGAATTCACATTTGCAGTCATTCTGTAGAATTTATATTGGAATGAAAAACCCTGGCTGTTAGAAGTCCATGGTTTTTTAAGAAAGAAAGAAAGAAAGAAAGAAAGAAAGAAAGAAAGAAAGAAAGAAAGAAAGAAAGAAAGAAAGACATTTAGTCCATTGAGCTCATTAGCCATGTTATCCCAATGTCTCATTCAAATACCTTTTAATAGCTGTTGAGGTGCCTGTGAAGATGTGCATTCTATCTTCTGTCTTGAATACATCTCACCTACTCTCAACTAGCCATCCTTAAATGTGTAATACTTCATCTCTCTATATATAAAATCCGACGTCTGTCTTTCTTCATGTCTGTCCTCTTTTCACGAGAGAACTACTTAACAGTTTTAGATCGGGTTTTTTTCTATAATTTGCTTGAACATTCTGGTTGATTTTGCGACTTCTCTCATCACGCTGACTATCAGAGTTTGCTTGCAGTACCGATTCATTTGTGTGAATCCAAAAGAGTTGCTGCAATCTGAGGGGAGGGAAGCCAGGGTCCTCTTCACTTACATGTCAGCCTCAGGGCATATCTTACATACACTTAGCGAGCGAATGAGAAGAACTACTTAATGGAATTAGATCAGGCTTTTTTCCTAGAATTTGCTTGAAAAATCTGGTTGAAATTGCAACTTCTCTCATCACAGTTCGCACGTGGTACTGATTTATTTGCGCAAAACATGAAAGATGCAGCAGGACGAGGGGGCCCTCCTCACTCATGCGTCAGCTTCGGGGCAAATCCTACATCCGCTTATCTAGCGAACGAGAGAACTACTTAACAGGTTTATATCAGGTTTTTTTCTATAATTTGTATGAACATTATGGTTGATTTTGCGGCTTCTCTCATCGCGCTAAGAATCATAGTTCGCTTGCAGGAGTGATATATTCTCGTTAATGTGAGACAGACGCTGCGGGCTGAAGGGAGGGGGAAGCGTGACATCAGGAATAGGGAGCAAGACAGGGCCCTCCTCATTGTCCTGTTTCACTTCTACGCGGGTGAAGCCGCAGGGGACGGCTAGTTTTGTATAAATAAATGCTGCTGGACTAACATTTTCTGAATTTTGGAGACCTGAATTAAGTCCCGGTCATTACGATAACACAGTGGTTAGTACTGCTATCTGACATATGGGACTTGAATTGTGACCTGCGTCTGAATCCTTGAAAAGGAGTTGTCTGGAAATTTATACCATCCAACTTGACATCCTAAAGGTCTTTCCCACAAATGTTTATTCCAAAAAGCAATAAAACAAAAAGACTACAAAATCGGCAAAAATGGATAAATTACGGCATTATTAAAACAGTAAAACTGAAAAGATCACTGTATAAGAAAATAAAAAATGCCAGAAAATTCTGACTAAGATTGAATCCTGGAAACTACAGCAAGCGATCAAAAAGAGCATTCAAATTGTTAAAAGAGAAACGAAAATAAAAATTGTTAGAGAAGCCAAAATGAACAGCAAACAATTATTTTACTACTACTCCAGTAAAAAGTCAAAGAAAGAGAATTTAAGGAACCTTAGGGACATGAATGGAGAAATCATTCCAAAATGAGAAGGAAATAGCAAATGAACTGAACAAATATTTCACCCAGGTGTCATAATGGAAGAAACAAGTGGAATGTCTCATGCAGAAGTAAAAGCAAACTCAAGAGTTTATAGATTTTAAAATCGAAGAGTCAGATGTGCTTCAAACCTTCCATACATTGAAGACTAATAAAATCCCTGGGCCTGATGAGATTTTAACAATTGCATTGAAAGAAATGAAATATGTCATCCATAAACCCTTGTTAGGCAGATTTCAGCAGTCACTTCAGAAAGAAGAAGAACCTGAGGACTGAAGAGTTGCAAATGTGACTCCAGTCTTCGTGAAGGGAGACAAAATGGATCCTGCTAATTACAGACCATTTACTCTTATTTGTATACCATGCAAAATTATAGAAACTGTAATAAGAAAATAAATTAGAAAATTATTTTCTAAACGGCAGCCAGCCTAGGATTATGAGAGGAAGGTCCTGCCAGACTAATCTTTTAGATATTTCTGAAGAACCAAACAGAATAGTTGACAAAAACAAAGCATACAACATCATTTACAATGACTTTCAAAAAAGCATTTGATTCAGTCATCCCACACCAAAGATGAACTCTGAAGCTAGGTCACCTATCAAACTGGATACCCAGTTGGTTAACCGGCAGGAGACAAAGAGTATAGATAAGAGAAGAATGCTCCACATGGAGCAAGGTCATCAGTGGAGTCCCTCAGGGGTCTGTCTTTGGACCCTCATTACTTTTTGTGATTTATCTTAATTTGATATTTTGATTGTGGTATAGTTAGCTAGCAAACTTGCTAAATTTGCAGATGACACTAAAATTACTGGGATGACGGACTCTGAGGAGGCAGCAAAAAGAATTTAAAAGACCTGGACGACCTTCAGAAATGGGCAAACTCTTATAAAATGCAGTTTAATGTAGAAAAGTGCAAAGTGCTTCATGGGGGCAAAAGGAACATCAGTTATAAATACAATATGGGAGACGCTGTCTTAAAGAAAGCAACCTCTGAGGAGGATTTAGGGGTTTAGGTTGATGCAACATTTTCATCAACTAAGCAAAGTAAACAAGTAAATAAAAAGACTAAGAAAATGTTAGGTCATATCATAAAAACTTGTGAATTAAGTCAAGGGATGTTATGCACAAACTATATAATGCATTAGTAAGATCACATCTGGAGAATTTTGTGAAGATTTGGTCACCAAGGTACAAGAAAGACATAGCAGCACTTGAAGCTTTGCAGAGGAGAGCAACCAGGTGCATCATGGGACTTAAGGACATGTCCTACTGTGACAGACTCAGAGAACTAAACCTGTTTAGTCTCGAGCAGCGGGGACCTCATCCAGGTATGTAAGATCCTCAAAGGCATTGATAAGGTAGGTCCAGCAACACTCTTTCAGTTTAAGGGTGAATCGCATACTCAAGAACATCAATGGAAATTAAAGGGAAGTGCATTCAAGACTGGAGCCAGGAAGCACTTCATACACCAAGAGCTGTGGGACTCTGAAACAAGCTACCAAGACATGGAGCTGAAGCAGAAACTTTGACAACCTTCAAAAAAAATCTGGATGAGATATTTGGGTCAGCTTAGTTATTAGCTAATCAAAGTGCCTGATGGACTGAATGGCTCATTTGTCAGATTTCTTGTGTTTCTTATGTTCTAAGTGAAGCCTGACAGAGTCCTCCATTACAATATAGTACTGAAGTGTGTTCACCACTCTGTGCATCTTACCAGCCAATAAAATCCAACTGTTAGGCAATTTTCTCAGAGAAAAAGTGCACTTCTGAGAGAGTCTTGCTGACACACATTGATATACAAAATCAAATATCCTTGTCAACATTCTGAATTTGTCAAACCACTGTTTTGCTTCAACATCCTTCACAGCCTTCCCCCACCAGACGTTCCAACATAACGATCATGGTGTTCCGAGGGAATGACAGGTAGAAAGACAACATAAATGTTGGAGCACCAACCCAGCCCAACCCTATTTACTTCCAAACTTAAACAAAAAATCACATGCAATGGCGCATTAGCAAACAAAAAAGAGTTGCCCTCTGGCGTTCCATACAAATAAGGTTACTGCCTTTTCAGACATCTTTGATTGCTTCGCTTTGGGTTTGGAGGAGCTCCATCTCTTCAAGGTTCCAGTCAGTAAGTGATAACTCCTTCTGGGTGTCTTGGCTTTTATGGTCCTGGGACAGGAAAGGGTGGAGTCAAATTGTCCTCACTGGGTGGTTCCTCTGCATAGTGGAGGCAAATGAAAATGACATACTTATTGGCAGCGTCCCTCTTGGCCCACAAGACAAGGAGGCAACAATTTTAATCAAAGTAACAACCTAAGATTTTTCATTTCTGTTTAGTTTTCTGGTTATCACAAGCTGACAAATTTGCAGATATCCTGTAATGAAAATAAAATGAAGTAGCACATCAGCCAGCATGCTGTTGGTATTCATGGTGGTCTGTTAGGTTCCACCTGTCCAATGATCCATCCATCCCATCCATTTTCCAACCCGCTGAATCCTAACTACAGGGTCACGGGGGTCTGCTGGAGCCAATCCCAGCCAACACAGGACGTAAGGCAGAAATCAATCCCGGGCAGGGCGCCAACCCACCGCAGGACACGCACACCCACACACTAAGCACACAATAGGGACAATTCAGAACCGCCAACCCACCTAACCTGCATGTCTTTGGACTGAGGGAGGAAACCAATGTAGACACGGGGAGAACATACAAAATCCACGCAGGGAGGACCCGGGAAGCGAACCCAGGTCTCCTTACTGTGAGGCAGCAGCACCACCGTGCTGCCCCCTGTCCAATGAGTTTATTTTTATTAATTTTGAGCATACAGGACTCATTCAAGATAGATGTTTGTACACACTTGCACCAGCTGTGTATTGCTGTAAATAATCAAAGGAAAAAAAATGATATTGGTCAAAAATTGTCTGGACGTAGCCTTAGTGGCCTACAGCAATATATAGAATTAAATGTATCAAGAATGGAATTTTCAACTCATTTGTACCATTGTAATCAGAATATAAGTTTAATATACCACTGTGCGCTGTGCAAATATTTAAAATCTGCTTTTCTTTTATTCTCACATGTACAGCTAACACAAGGTCAGATTTAGCACACAGGGACTCATCATTTAGAACTGCTAGGTAAGCATTAGAAGACAAGACAGGGACATCCTGCGAAATGGGCAGTCAGGCTGATGACTATTGTATATTGTTTCTGGTGTGTCAGAGTCAGCATGACATTGGATCTTCTTTTCCTTGTTTGGAATAAGTGGGGGCCTGCACATCGAGAAAGAGCATAAAACCTTGGAACATTGCCTGGCACACCTTTGAAGCCGACGGACGGATGGGAAATACCGTCGTCTGATCCAGAAAATCCTTCCAACACAGCGATGAAAATGGCGGACTCTACACAAAGTGTTGTCATGGCTTCCTCATCTGTTATGCCGCGTATACCGCCATTAAAGAAAGCTGTTATTTCTCCTATGTGATTTCTTACCGCAGTATCACTAAGGGAGGGTTATCGCCTTTTAATATCATATCTATATAGTTTCAAGTTGTGTAACACGCCGCAATTACAAAAGAGCTTATTCCAATAAGGGAGCTAGTGCCCCCTGCTGGATAGAACCATCACAATTTGTTTCTAGCATTGCTCCAGAATTGGGTTGAGATTTGGCCATGGACTGTGCATGTAGACAGAAGAGAAGAAAAGATTATCAGATATAAAATTTGAAAATATGCAATAATCCTTGCACATCATTTAAATATATTTAGATCTTGTGGACACTCAGTAGGCAAATTATTCGGAACACCTTACTACAATTGATTAGGGCCTCTTTTGCCCTCAAAACAGCCTCAGTTCTATGTGGCATGGCTTCCACAAGATGTTGGATTTGTTGCTGTAAGATATCTGTTGACATGATTGCATCATGAAATTGGTGAACATTTGTGATTTGCACATTCAAGCTGTGAACCTCCAAATCCCTATTGGGTTCGGTGACTGGGAAGGCCACTGAAGAACATTGAGCACATGTTCGTGAAACAAGTCTGAGATGACTTTTGCCTTGTGAAATGTTGCATTATCATGCTGAAAGTAGCCATCATAAGATGGGTAAATTGTGGTCATGAAGTGATGCACATGGTCAGCAATTTTGTTTAAACAGGCTTTAGCATTCAAGCAATGAATACACGTTGGGTATTAATAGGCCCAAAGTGTATCAACAAAACATTTCCCTCCCCATTACACCACTAGCCTGGACTATTAACACAAGACAGGTTGTATGGATTCATGCTCTTGGAGCCAACACTCTGTGCCTCAGCAGAATTCAAAACTCATCAGACCAGGCACCATTTTTCCAGTCTTCAAACTGTCCAGTTTTGGTGACATTGTGCCCACTGCTACCTCAGCTTTGTGTTCTTTGCTGACAGGAGTAAAACCTCAGACTATTGGGTTGATGTTAGGCACTTAAGGTTCAGTTATGGCAATGGCAAATGTATTGTGGCCCAGAAATGGCCCATATGTATCCAGCCACAGTTAGTGATTTTCACGGTATGAAGAAATACTGGGCCAAACACAGCCCAGATGAAATCTGTCATTTGTAAAGTATGTGGCTAGGCCAGTTACAATATGGCCCAACTGTCACCAGATACATTTAGGCACACTTCTGTAAAAAGCCAAATTCCCCCCTGGGGATTAATGAAGTTCTATCTATGTATACTGGACCAAATGTAGCCCACATGCGACCAAGGACATGTAAAACATTTTTGCCATTTTTATTATGGGCCAAAAGTGGCCCAGCTGTATTCAAGAATATGTAAGGGTTGCATGCCATTTAGATTCAGGACCAGGCACTGCCTAAATGCTATTAACCACAAGTGCAGTGTGCCTGGCATTGCAGTTTTGGGACAAATAAGGCCTGATAGTAACCTGAAGCATCCAGGGGTTTTCATAGCATTTGTATTCTGGGCCTACTGCAGCCCAAATGCAATAAACCATAAAGTAAAGTGTCTGTGTATGTTATGTCAATTTATGGCAAACAATATCCCAGCTATAACTAACCAGTTGTGGTTTATGATAAAACATTACACTACTGTGGTAACAACAAGTAATTATTTTTAGCAATGGTATTTTACAGCTTTTCCTTAATCTTAAATAGTTTTTTTCAGTTTTTTCAATTGATCAAAACTGCAAGGAACAATACTATTAAAAAAAGCTTTTCAAAGTTTCATTTTTCCTAAAAATGTTTAATATTTACACTGACACACAAACATATGAACACACAAATAAAAAACACAAAATTATCAATTAATAATAAGTAGTATTTGTCAGCTGATCTTGGATCAAATTTTACTTGTCTATGAAATCCTATTACTTTAGTTAAAATAAAAATTTTTATCAGAAAACTAAGGGGCTGTTGTGAAGAAGGGGGGTGAACGCACCCCAAGGAGACATGGTCGCTCCTCCGAAACCCCCTCTTAAATGGTGATACAATGTGAAACAAATACAGTTTGTTTTTTTTTAACCTCCTCTTTGCTCGATCAGCTGCTGGATTACTACTGCTGCCGTGCCGCGTGATCTGCATGTCATGTGGCGCTTCATACGTTTGAAAGCCTGTACAGCAGCTGTCCTTTTGTCTCACTGCCTTGTCTCTCTTCTCGATCCAGACATCCTCAAACACTATGCAATCTCTTTTCGATGTCCGTTATTTCACAGAGTAATATTTTCTGTTTGTTTGCGCTAATGCAATCTTTATTATCCTTTTTTTTGAGACTTTCGAAGTTTCCTACTTCCATTATCTCTAACCCTCTCTGCATGTGTATCATCCCAATGTTTTTGAATTTTTTACGACGTTTTACTTTGTCTTTTTATGGCCCCGGGTGCATGTGCTAATTATTACTTTCCCTATTTTCAGAATTTGTAGATAGATTATTTTTGTTCTGTTTTGCTTTCTTTTTTGCATTCTTTTCTCTGCAATGCTTTTGGATCTCTTTTTGACATGCTGCTCTTTCTTCTTCGCTTAGTTGTTGCCGTGTCAATCTAGAACGTCTAAAATTTTTAAGAGCTGAGAGCACAGGAAGTGTGTCAACCAAAAGCATTCGAACAACTGAGAGGTGAAATGACCGTGGTCTTGTTTGAAAATTGTTGTAAGTCTCATGGGACTTGCTTCCAAAGGTTGTAAGTATGACGTGACTTGACCATCTCGCGGGATGTGAAAGTGTCTCTCTTCAAAAGATCTCTCCTCAGAAGATCACGTCTCATTGCAAGAAAATAAGTCCTCTCATCCCAAGATTTTTTTTTTTTTTATAATAGAGAGATGTATAGAATATGTAGGTTTAAGAATGACCAAGCGAATTCCTAGACAATTAGAACAAAAATATTGATGCATTTAATCCTTATTTATATTTTCTTGAAATGTCATGAAATAGGCTGCCCAGTGCTCCATTATCTATCTATTATATAAAAATATCTTGGGCTGAGACATGATCATCTTGGAACGACACTTTGAAGTCCCACACGACTTCTTGAACATCACGCCCTACTTACAAACAATTTTTCAGAGACACTTTAACGTCCCATGAGACCAGGAAGTGAGACAAAAGGACAGCTGCTGTGCAGGCTTTCAAATGATTGACACGCAGCGCAACATGCAGAACACACAGCTCGGTAGCAGCAGCTGATCCGTCCGCATCTCCTTAGCGTGCGCTCAGCCAATTCACAACGTGAGCAGTAGAGACGCAAAGTGGCGAGTGTGAAGTGCCCCACCCAGGGGTGGGGGTTGTGGGATGGGCAAGTGAAGCAAGTAAGGGGCAAAGCCCCCTAGTAATACATAATACATTAGCTAATATATGAATTATCATTTAATGACTTTTATAACTATTTGAATGAACATGAACTCATGATCTGTTAAACATTACATAATACTTGTTAATGCTTTATTAACTCTTTTAAGGCGGATGTCAACTTTTGTCAGCAGGATGGGTTGAAATCAGTAAGCAACTGCAAATGGTGACAAAACCCACCATTACATTTTAGTTTAACTCTCTTTACAAGAAAGTTAGCTTCGTTGGTTTGGCCAAGATTCCCACGGAGTAGTGAAGAGCAAACAATGACAAAAATGGCATTGACAGCTGGTGAGAGATCAAAGTGAATGCACAAGCAAACTACTTGGTGGACAACATTTTGTATATTATCACTGAATTGGACTCTGACCTGTCGGACTCAGATTCTGATGCAGGTGGTCTGGAGATCGAGATCAAAAACAAAAGTGAGGTACCGGCATCAGCTGATTGATCTCCAGCTAATTCTGGTGCTGAACACGTTTGTGTAGATGAAGACCGCCACTTATAAAGACACAAGTTTACAAACCAGATTGCGTTGCGCTGTGACAGTGACTGCTGCTGCCGTCACGTGAAGACAACCTGGCAGCCAGCCTGCCACACATTCCTGCCAGCCATCATGCCGCCCGTGAGCGTCTCGAGGCACAAGAGACTGTGAACTGGCGACCATAGCACCCAGCAACTGATATTTCAGGTTGACTTATGTGAGAGACCCTTGCTTTGGATGCTTTTCAGAAAACTGCATGTTTTGTAAAAAACATTCAGCCCTCAAAGAGTTAATGAAAGTTATTATAAAGCGTTACCTGAAATCACATTTTTTCCTCATTCTGGTGTTTCATGAGAACATTAACTGAAGCTCCTGACCTGTATCTGCATGATTGTATGCACTGTGCTGCAGCCACGTGATTGGCTGATTAGATAATTGCATGGCTAGGCAGGTGCACAGATGTGTCCAGTGGTTTGTGCAGTGGAGTTTGCATTGCAGTCCGAGTCCTGTCAGGTGCATCTATGCAAAGGCACACTAGGAATTAATTATTTAAGAATTTATTTTCTAACAAAGCTTCTAGTGCTTGCCATTATAGAGAACTATGGCCAGTTAAATGATATTTTTTTTTTCTTTAAACTTGACATGGACACATTTATGCAAGAAACACATACAAAATTGACTGGGGCAGAATATTTCCTTCAAGGGCACATAAACTGTTTCAGTCTGTCAGCTATCGCTAGTGGTAAAACACAAATATAATATAACAAGATTACATTGTATTTAGTCAAGATCAAATATTGGACTCTTTGAAGTGTACAGATGATGATTTTTTTAAATTTTGTAAAATGTTGGCAATCAGATAGGTCACAGTTGAGGTCAGAATGCAGCAGCTGATTGCACGTTATCAACCCTTAAAATCAAGGTTGACAGGAGAATGAAGGCAGCTGGCAGTTTTACTAGACTGCACTGCCGGCACTTGAAGCCCCTTGTTAAAAACTGGTTAAATGACTCGTTTGACAAACTTGGCTCTGAGTGCTGCAAACGCTACGGCTGCGATGCTTTCTGTGTTGCTTTTTTTATTGTATATCTACTGCTTTACCTCTTGAGATGACTTCTGTAAATATTAAATTATGATAAATAGTATATGCTTTTCTAAAGGAGACGCAGGAAAGAATGAAAAGGTAAAAGGACTGGGTGAAATACCCGCAGAAGTTTAGGAGAAGAGGGAGTAGATGTGTTGTGGGATCAAATGCAGGAGGCCTATGAATAGGAGAGAATAGCCGAGGAGTGGAGGGACAGTAGGATTGTACCCATTTATAAGGAGAAGGGTGATATTCAGGCTTGCGGAAACTAGAGAGTGTAATAGGAAGAAATCACACGGATCACTTTGATAAGGGTTGGTGAATTACCCTGTCTAATGTCCGTTGGACATGTTGCAAAATAATGAGGTTGTGATCAAAATCAAGTATTTGACAATCGCAGACAACCGGTTACATGAAGCTTTTATATAAGGAAAAATATGGTGACACCCAAAAGCGGATTGACGTAAGTGATGTCATCAGGGAGGAACAGGAGGAGATGTCATCATGGTGGAGACGGAAGTGACATCATTGAAGGGAGCTGGAAGTGATGTAATTGCAGGGGAGCTGGAAGTGACATCATCGAAGGGTATTCTGGGATGTATAGTGGCCATTTTGGAGGACTGGAAGTATCTTCGGTAAATTTGAATTATGTGTCTTCTTTGGTTCTGTAGGAAGAGAGAGAGGGATTAGTACACTTAATCAACAATTTGTCTCGTGTAGTATCACTCACCTTAGGGCTTGTTGTCTGTCTCCTAAGTGCACGTGTGTGACAAGAGGGATAAAACTGATGTCACACACGGTGACAATTTGGGAAAGGGTTATGGTGAGAAAGCTTAGGGAAGAGACCACCACAGGGGAGGAACAATTTGGTTTTATGACAGGGAGAGGAACAACTAATGCAATCTTTGCATTGAGACAGCTGAAGGAAAAGTATTGAAAATCACATAAAGGATCGCAGATGTTGTTTATTGATTTGGAGAAGCCTTATGATAGAGTGTCACGTCAAGAGGTCTGGAGGTGCCTGAGAGAGAAAGCAGGACCAGAGACGTGTGTGAGGTGAGGATTGTCCAGGATATGCTTGAGGCAGTTGAAAAGCAGTGTTGGGATAAACAGATGAGATCCCAGTTAGAGGAGGTCTGAACCAGGGATCTTCCTGAAGACCTTACCCTTTTGGATGTGTTGAGTCGTGGGATTAAAGACCAATGCCCTTGGTGCAGGCATTTTGCTGATGACATTGTGTTTTGAAGCACCAGGAAACAGAAAGTGGAGAGAAAGTTAGAAAATTGAAAAGGGCTTTGAAAGACGAATGACTGAAGATAAACAGGAAGAAGAAGACAATATCTGAGGTTTACTGATGATCAGGATTCAAAAGTTTGCCTGAAAGGAGAGCTATGGAAAGGAGTGGATAAATTTAAATATCTAGGATGATCAGTGGTAGCCCAAGATGGACAACGAGATGCAGAAATAAACCATAGAGTACAGCGTGGATGGAACAATTAGAGGAAGGTATCAGGAGTATTGTGTGATCAAAAAATTAAACTTTCTAAATCCACTGTTTCAAAGTGTGTGTGTGTGTCTTTCTGGGAAAATGTCCGGTGGACAGACGAAACTAAGATTAACACAATGCACCTTAATAAAAGAACAGGTGTCTGTGTGTCTGTCTGTGTTTGCACCTAGTTGCTAAACATTAAAACATTTTTAATAATAAAGTGCATTGCATTTGTCATTCCAACAGATGGTGCATCACTAACATTAATGCTGATTTTGCAAATCCCATACCAAATGGCATAAACATAGACATATATACATTGCATTTGTCATTCTAACAGACTGAGCATCCATTTTGTTGCGACAAATATTTGTGATGTGCCACCTTTTGAAATGACAAGTGCAATATTTTTTACCAGTAGCAGTGCACTGCATGATAAATCGCAGAGAATATACTTGACTTGAGCATTCCTAGTTTTCATCTTCTTTATCATTCGTTTGCTCAGAAGTTGATGCGCTTGCTGCTTCCTGAGCAGCTCTTAGTTTTGGCCCGATTTTCTCTTCTTTTGTTGGCATCTTTTCGCGTTAAAACTGATTAAGTCAGTGTTTGTGTTGTGATTGCTTCGTACATTTTCTTTAATTTTTCACTTAAGCTGGCACTTAAGTCTTCAATCTGCCTCAAAAAGGATTTAAGATATGAAGAAGTAGCGAATGAGAATGGCGCCCGTACATATGCATCGCATGGCTGCCCATCTGCCTGCTCCCGAGAGTTGATTCTACAATAAAATAAAATAAAAATAAAAAGATTAATAATTCCAAAACTCTTCACTTTTAATATGAAGCTGTAGTGCAGAGTTTCAGTGTAGTATACAGTATGTGCACCAAATTTCAGGTCAATAATTCAAGCAGTTTGCGAGGCTACGGGTGATTTAAAATCCTGAACAGACTAACTGACGGCCACGGTAGCGTATTGTATATAAAGACTAGCTGATTACCCAGTGGCTTCGCTCACGGACTGCAAGGGGAAAAAATAAAATGTAGTATATAAATTATTAAAAAGTAAAACATTAACATTTAAGAAGTAAAGGTACAATGAGCACTACTGGAGTGCTTTCGGGTAAAGTACTTTTTTTTTTTTTGGAATTTTATTAATTTTATTGCAATCATTCCATACAAATCAATCAATTTTTACAGAAAGTAGGATTGAGAGCAAATCGATCCCCACCCCTGAGAGAGACAGCATGGCAAACGGAGTAAAACTTAAGGCTTGTAAACACACCTAAATTGATACGTTTGATAAGCCAATAAAGATGAATGGAGAAGAAAAAGTAATACAGAAATAACTGCTTCCTCTGTGCTTTAAGAGCTTATTTTAAAATATTACTGATTAAATCCTGCCAGGTTTTGAAAACAATCTGTGCAGATCCTCTAACTGAGTATTTCATTTTTTCCAATTTCAAATAGTATAAAACATCGGTTTCCCACTGACTTAAAAGAGGAGAGTTAGGATTCTTCCAGTTTAGCAAAATAAGTCTGCGTGCCAAAAGTGTAGTAAATGCAATCACAGTTTGTTTGTCCTTCTCCATTTTAAACCCATCTGGAAGAACGCCAAACACAGCTGTTAATGGGTTAGGAGGGATTGAGACCCAAGGCTGTCTGAAAGGTAATTCAAAATTTTGGTCCAGAATGATGTTAATTTGGTGCAGGCCCAAAACATGTGACCCAGTGAGGCTGGGGCTTGATTGCAGCGTTCGCAGGTTGGATCTCGCCTGGAAACATTTTGGAGAGTTTTAGGCGAGACAGATGTGCTCGATATATAATTTTGAGTTGAATAATTGTATACTTGGCGCATATGGAGCTCGAGTGAATTCTCTGCATTGCTATTTTCCCACTCCTTTTCTGATATATTAATTAAGGGTAAAGTACATTTTAAAGGCGCTATAACACAACAGGTAAGTAGCACTAACAGCAGCTTAAATGTATTTGGATCATCTCGCGGTAGGAGATCCCTTGTGAAAGGCGCTACACGACTGCTGTGGTATAGAAATGACATTTTGCATGTGATCCTCCAAATTTCTGCCTGACAACGTTGCACTATGTGCCTGTGATTTAAGAGAAAAATTATTCTCAGAAATGTGGACGCTGCTGTTCCGTGCTTAACGGGCAGAAGGTCCAAACAATTCCCAAGTCCAATACTTTACATGAAGAAGTCGGTACATCTTCTTAGATGTAAACCCTACATTTTGTTAAAAGAATTCATCACAAAAGCAACCTTGAATGTTGTGGGGTTTTATTGACCCAAACTCACCTTAAGGGACAGTAAGTAGTCATGCAGCACAATTTACAAAGAGAGTCATGCTTCGATGGCGCCGATTACACTCATTCACAAAGATTTCCACTCTCCCAGGAGCCGATAGGGCACTTGAAGCGTCACAAACAGTGCGTGAAGAGAGGACGCTGCCCGAAACTGTGAAGCTCTTGACCCGGCAGAGCAACCCGACATTCCACGCCTTTCAGCGTCCACTTTGTTCTCACGACCCGTCGCTGCTGAAAGCGGTGTTGTCTTCACATTGTTTACAGCTCGGCACAGTTAAAAAGTAGAAAGATGCAAAGCTGTTTTTCTCATCTCTACTACTATCAAGTACTGGCAATTAAAAAAAAAGTTACAACGTGTCAGTTTCCGTGACAGTGACGTGGACGAATAAATAAAACTTCTCTGTCAGAACGCTCCTGGCGGCTGACGGCTCAGCGCTGGAGTCCAGATAAGAGGGCTGGGAGAGGGCGACACAGGGCGGACTTCTATGGGATAGATCGGCGTGTTTGTGTTTATTTCTTTTCAATATCACACAAATAATAACAATTCGTAAAGACGATATAAAAATGGCATCCACAAACAAAGTGATTAGTTCCTGTATTATAATATGTTCTGTGGTCATACGTAATTTCTGTTTCAAACGCGAAAAGAATTTTATATATATAGATTACTTCATGCATTCTGCACTGCATAGACTGAGGTCAATGTTGATTACTCATATATCCTCCCATCTTAGATGGGCAGTCCACATTAATAAAAGGATAACTGGCTCTGTTTCTGTCATTCTAAAAGATGGCACGTTGAAAACATTTTTAGTAATAAAATGCATTGCATTTGTCATTTCAATAGATGGTGCGTCACAAACATTAGCACTGCTTTTATGAATCCCATACCAAAGGGTATGTGACAGAGAAATCGCGACTGGACGGCCACATTGCACTGCAAATGTCCACACTGTGGCCTACGTTGATTACTTAGGTTTCAGCCTGTCTTAGACGGGTGGCACAGCTAATTTACAAATTAAAGGGTCAAATTTTAATTAACTTACACAAAGTGTTTAACCCATTAACTGCTGGTCTATTTACAGTATTACCAGGTCGCTGCATTATAGGTTTATGCATAAATGATAAATAATGAATTTAATCAAAACTTGTACAAAATGTAAAGGAATACATATATTAGAATGTAACGTTCCTATTATGAATAGTAACTGTATCAAAATGTAAATAAACTTAATTACTTAATTAAAAAAAAAAGTGAATTACTTTGTTTTGATCAGGAACACAACTATAAGTCTTCATTTGAAAGAGAATCCTTGAAGAATGGCACCATGCTGAGTGCGGGCTTAGAAACACGTGTCATAAATAGGTTTCTTTGTGTTGTTCACATCTGTTGCATGCAACACATTTGTGGCAGAATGTCCATGCCGTGCTGTCCTGAAAGTCGTGACAAGCCTTATGATGAAAAACTCGAGGTGTTCCAAATGTGATGTCTGCGACAGACCCTGGGAATCTCACTTCTCGATCACAACACCAACGGAACGACGAAGATGTCAACGGCAACCAATCATTGATAAGCAAATCCAGCAGCGAAGGCTGAGGTGATGCAGAATGGGCACGAACAGGCTCTGGAGACAGTGACCCACCCAATGGAGGATACAATGGACTGCGCCCAAGAAAACCTGGACCAAGCAAGTGAAGAAAGATCTGAAAATCTGGTGAGATGACCTGAAACCAGGCCAGAACCATTGACATGGACCGTAAAGCATGGAAAAGCATCATTAAGTAAGTCTGAAATCTTGCAATGTACTTGTTGCATGGCCAACCGCCTCCTCCAGCCGACAGCTAGGAATCACAGAGAGACAGAGAGATGATAAAGAAATAACCTCAGGTCAACTATCTGCATCAATGCCAGAGTCTACAGGTTCTTCCTCACGCAATTCATTGTCGCTATCTCGATCACTGTCATCACTATCATCAAAATATCTATTTACAACAAATCTAGTTGTTTCAAAACATCAGTAGCTTTATACCTTTTTCGCAACACCATACCTACAGACTGTCCATCTAATTATAACACTATTTTCTGCAAAAAAAAAAATTATTTGGCTGTCCACTAGATGGCAGCACTATAACTGAGATACGGCCTCAAAGCTCCCCAGCAAGCAAGCCGTGTCTATAGTGGCTGCATACTGACTTGTGATTTGACAGGCTCATTGACACTATTATTAGGATTCTTTGTGCAATCTATGCAAATCTTTTTACGTTATTAGTATTCTTTGTATCATTTTCATATCACTGGTAATTCATTGCTGTGGCAAAAGGCACTGTATAGGCGTCGACCCGACACAGACTGACAGCGGAACCACGTATAAAAATAAACAAAATGATTTTATTTTGTCCTTAGCCGTGGGGAACGTCTTCCCCGTGTCCCACAGGTCCTACACAGTCCCCAAAACACACAGAAAAGAAAACACCCAAAAACACATCCTTCTTTCTCCTCCACTCTTCCCAGGCAGCTTCGAACTCCTCCTACCGACTCTGGAGCCTTCAGTGGTGGCTGTCGGCCCCCTTTATAGTCCACCTAGAAGTTCTGCAGGTGCTTGATAAACTGCATCTGGCTGTACTTTTGGGTTTGCACCCAAATGGGCTAAGGGAGCCGTGCAGCTCCTCCAATGGTGGCCACAGATCCCAACAGGGATGAGCTCTGGTGTTCCACCATTGTGGTCCCAATGCAACTGTGGGGGGCTGCCTGCAAGTGTTCTGGGGGACATAGTCTGCACCCCATGGTAGCTCCCCCGGAACCAGTGTTAAAGGGGCACCCCGGCCGGGCATGGGACTGCCACATTGCGTAATACATGATCAGTAATATGCTTTGGACTTCAAACACTAAGGTTGTGGGTTCAGATCCCGCTACTGAAACCATTGGGCGACCCTAAGCAAGTCACTTGACCTGCATGAGCTCCAATTGGAAAACCAAAAAAAGAAATGTCACCAATTGTATCATAAATGTTGTAAGTTGCCTTGGATAAAGGCATTAACCAAATAAGTAAAGTTAAGGTAAGCTAATGTTTCTTGTTTAGTAATACCACATTTGTTGCCTAGCAATACAGCATTATTACCTATTAATTAGTATTTATTTAATATATATTATTCATATTTAACAGTAAGAGAGGACATGTGACAGAGCAAGATGCAGAGGACAGGAAGATATGCAAAAAGATGATCTGCGTGGCAACCCTTAATGGGAGCAGCCAAAAGAAGACGAAGAAGAAGAAGATATGTAGTATTTTACAGTTACTGTAAGAGTGTTTGATTGTTTTCTGTTTTTACATTGCCTCTGAAAGAGTAGCTGCTCTGTAATTTCATTAAACATGGTATAATGACAGTAAAGTCTTCTAATTCTAATCCTAATGTGACTTAACTTGTACCTCATGTTAAAAGAGTTAAGAAGAAGTCAACTTTAATACAAAAATTTACTTTCTACAAATTTGGCCACAAAGCCACCTAACCTAACAATTGCAGTAATAGATGGAAGGTGGTATCCACAGGAAAGGACACAAAACCACCAAAAAAAGTGGCAGTTAATTTGTGTTAACAGTGGGATGGCATGGTAGCACCACAGTTTCAAAGCAGCTTCAGGCACATTAGAACATTAGAACAATGTAGACGAGAACAGGCCACTTAGCCCAACAAAGCTCGCCAGGTCTATCTACTTAATTCTTCTAAAAAAACATCAAGTCGAGTTATTCCAAGTGTCTGTGGTTCTCTGTGTAAAGAAAAACCTCCTAATGTTTGTGCGAAATTTACCCTTAACAAGTTTCTGTCTCCGTGTTCTTGATGAACTCATTTTAAAGTCACCGTCTCGATCCACTGGACTAATTTGCTTCATAATTTTAAACACTTCAATCATGTCACCTCTTAATCACCTTTTACTTAAACTGTAAAGGCTCAGCTCTTTTAATCTCTCCTCATAATTCAACCCCTGTAGCCCTGGAATCAGCCTTGCCGCTCTTCTCTGGACCTTTTCTAGTGCTGCTATGTCCTTTTCGTAGCCTGGAGACCAATACTGCACCCAGGACTCCAGATGAGGCCTCACCAGTGCGTTATAAAGGTTGAGCAGAACCTCCTTAGACTTGTACTGCACACATCAAGATGCTATATAACCTAACATTCTGTTAGCCTTCTTAATGGCTTCTGAACACTGTCTGGAAGTTGACAGCTTAGAGTCCACTATGACTCCTAAATCCTTCTCATAAGGTGTACTCTCAATTTTCAGACCTCCCATTGTGTATTCAGACCTAACAGTTTTACTTCCTATGTGTAATACTTTACATTTACTGACATTAAACTTCATCTGCCACAAATCTGTCCAAGCTTGTATGCTGTCCTAATCCTTCTGTAATGATATAATGGATTCCAAATTATCTGCCCATCCACCTATCTTGGTATCATCTGCAAACTAAACCAACTTGTTATTTATATTCCTTGAACCTTGAGCTTGTTATTTATATTCCTATCCAAATCATTTATATTCATTAAAAATACCAATGGCGCCAGCACTGACCCCTGCTGGACACCACTCTTAACATCAGCCAATTCTGATGAGGTTCCTCATGCCATCACCCACTGCTTCCTGTTTCTGATCCAATCTGCACCCTATACACACATCACCCAGAACTGCCACTTCTTTTAGTTTGGTGCCCAACCTCTCATGTGGCACCTTATCAAATACCATGTCAAGATAAATAATGGCATGTGCTCCACTTTGATCATATCCTTCAGTCCTCGACTAACCTAATCCTTCATCTCCCCAATTCATTGGTGCCCCTCTGGGTCAGATGTAACCCATCACAGCAGAACAGGACCCATCTGTTCCAAAAGGAGTCCCAATGCCCCTTAAACCTATACCCCTATACCTTGTACCATGAGTGTGAAGAAGTGGAAATGCTGTCCTGTTGCATCTCCTTGTAGCATCTAAAGATGTCCATGTTAAGTTAATTGCGCCCCTGCCATGTGAAGGGCACCAGGTGTACGAGTGAAACCAGCCTTATGCCCAGTGAGTCCACAATTGGCTCCCACTTTCTGTAACAAAATAAGCGGGTTCATTAAAAGGATGAATGGATTAACTTGTATATCTGCGTAAACCGTTTATCATCATTAACAGCTGTCTCTCTCTCTCACGCGTTTCCTATTGGCGTTTCACACAGAGCTTCTCGTGCTGCTCTCATTATTTCTATAAAATGTCAGATTCTTGAGCAAACCAGCAAAGAGGATTATTGTATTTATATTTTCATGGCAGCCTCGCCTTTTATGCTGATAATAAGCAAATCCTAGAAATGCTGCATGCTTCTCATTGCTTGGGACTAAATAAGTTTTTAATTTGAGAAAAGAAAAAAAGATATAGGAAAAAAAACTTCCTCTTGTTTCCTAGAGGAGAAAATTAAAAACAGCTTTGAATTATGGGCGGCTTAAAGCAATGCAAAGGGCAGCATTTCTTCCACTGCCAGACAGCATTCAATAGCATGAGTAAAGCCGCAGTTTTCTTTAAATAAACAACTTCATCATCATTTGCAGGGAAGCCAGTGGGCAGCCTGAAGCACTCAGCTTCACCCACACACTCCATTCAGGATCCGATTTACTTGGAGTTTATTTGGCTCAGTGTTCTTATTTGGGCAAGGCAGCAAAATGTAACATAACTGCAGGCGGTGCGGTGGAGTGACTAAAGCATCATCTCATCTCATCTCATCTTCACATGTGCATTTCCTTGTGAGGGTTGCAGTGGAAGCAGACCAATCAGGTCAGTCCAGACCTCCCTGTCCCCAGCTACAGATTCCAGCTTTTTGAGGGGAAATCCCAGGTGTTTCCAAGCTAGCCAAGAGATGTAACTTCTTCAGAGAGTTGTGGGTCTGCCACAGGATCTCCTGGAGCAGCTCTTGGGGGAGGACATGCCCAAACCACTTTAACTGGATCTTCTCAATCTGGAGGAGCAGCAGCTCTAATCTTATTTTATCACGGAATGTCTGCCCAGCCAGCCTTTGAAGAAACCTCATTCCTGCTGCTTGTACTCAGGATCTCATTCTTTTGGCCATTACCCAAACATGAACCCTTTGGTGAACAGGTTTGGGCTAAAAGAGTCAGAGTAAGAATTGTTCACAATGGTTCCCAAGATGGTACTAATTAAAAATACAGTGTACCCTGCCCCGAATAAGGTCACCCGAACCCATTTCTGGAGCCAGGCCTGGAGGTGGAGTTTGCCAGCAAAAGGTGATTGGGAAACCCACACAATCGGGACAGGTTTAGTCCAAAATGGGAATGTGGGGCCATCTTGTAGGACAGAGGGTGAGGGTTGGGAGTGATGCTGGTTTAGAAGCAGGCACATACAGGAAAGTCCTATGTGGATAAGACCTTGGCATTGCAGCGGCTATTGCAGGGGGACACAAAAACCACAGGGCTGGTGGTGCAATGTCACATTTGATGACTTTTGTCAAAATTCAGGGCTAGAGGATGGTAATCGGCTCTAAACTGTGACAAAACTCGCCCTTATGTTTTAGTTCAACTCTCTTTGCTTGTAGGAAAGTTATGTAGCTTTGTTGATTTGAGCTCGATTCCCTGTGCGTGCATAAGTAGTGAAGAGCAAACAGCCTTTAAAATGGTATCAACATCTGGCGAGACTAAAGCAAATGTGCAAAGCTAAATACTTTTACGTATTACGTATTATCACCGAATCAGACTCTGACTTTTTGGACTCCGAGTTTGATGCAAGTGATCTGGAGATGGATATTGAAAATGAAAGTGAGGTACCAGCACCAGTCTACCGGTCCCCAGTTGATTGTGGTGCTGAACACGTGTGTGTAGCTGATACACACTACAGAAGCATTCTCCTGGGAGGACCACCACTTATGATGACAAGAGGCACAAGCCACATTGCGTCTCACTGCAACTGGCACTGTCTCCAACCTGCTGTGCAAAGACAGACAGGCAGTCGGACCACCGTGCATTCCTGCTGGCCATCGAGCCAACACCAGCCACAGCACATAGCAACAGACGTTTTATGTTGATTTATGTGTGAAACCAGTGCATTGTGTGCTTTTCAGAAAACTGGGGTTTTTGGAAAATATATTCAGCCCTCAAAGAGTTAATCTTGTTATGGAAGTACTTATTTAACAATATTTTAGCAAAAGATGCATGCATTTTACACATTGTCAACATATGACTTGTATGGCTTATACAACAAGAGATTGTTTCACGGATGATTTTGATAACTTTTGCTGTTGTCTAATGTTGGTGACCATAGGCTTCCATCGTATCAGAAACATTATCACTGTTCTAAATGAAAACATGACATTACATTTTGTTCTCAGCCATTAGTAGACACCACACAGAGTAAGTGTATCATTTTTGTGTGGAGTATTCGAGGTCAATTGATTAGGTAATAACAATTCTTCACATTTATATAGCACTTTCTCAATTCTCAAAGCACTTTAGTGAGTGGGGAGCCATTTCAACCACCACTAATGTGTAGCATCCGACAGATGATGTCATGGCAGCCATTCCTGTGCCATTATGCTCACCACACATTAGTTTTGTTAGTTGGTGAAGGGGTCAGAGAGATAGCCAATTAGAGACAGGGGATGATTAGGGGACTACACTGTGGAGGAATTTAGCCTGGACATTGGGATACACCCCACTCGTAATGAAGGATGCCCAAGGATCTTTAATGACCACAGAGATGTCAATATTATGTCTCATCCGAAAGGACAGCACAATTTTTACAGCTCAATATGCCCATCTCTGTACTGGGGCACTGGGATCCAAATTCAGACCACCGGGTAAGTGCCCCCTGCTGGCTTCACCAACACCTTTTCCAGCAGCAACGCCATCTTTTCCAGATTGATCTCCCATCCAAATACTAGTGGATGACCTCTTCTGAAGTGCATGTGGTATGGCTGCTAGGTAGTATTTTGAGACGGGAAAAACAAGATTTGTAGTAACTTAACTGAGACCTAATCTAGTGTTAATTGTGTTTTTTCTGTTGTTTTCGTAATATGAGGGTTGTAATTGTAGTGATGCCTGTCAGGTCATAACTTCATTATCAACAATATGAGGCATGTGCAACTACAGACATGTATAGAGCAACTCTACAACACAACACTCTTCAAAGTAGTCTCCACCAATGGTGAAGTATTCACACCTCCTTTGAACCCACTTATCAAATGCACTTTGGAAAAACTCCTTTGGGCACATCCTGGTCCAGCGTCACTCTCTTGTCATCCCTGAAGACGTTCACCAAAACCTTGGGTGTTAAGCACTGGATTTTGAATATTCTTTGGTCTAGGGGAGGTGGAATGTCACAACTTTGTGGACTGATTCTTGGTTTATGGGTCAGACAGGTATGCCCTGGTCTCATCACCAATGCAGACATTCCCAAAAAAAGGTTGTCCTCATGGGCTTCAAATGCTGTCAACAGGTATGAATACACAAGCACTCTCTTCTCTTTCAAATCAGCTGTTACTTGATGAGGAACCCACTTGGCACAAACTTTCCTGTATCCAAGGTTGTGGATAATCTGCTCAATTCCACTGCTTGACGACATCCAAATCCCTTAACAATCTCTCCTGAAAATAATAGTTCTTTAAGGGCATTGTATTTTTTTTATTGGGTTGTGTGGTTCTTCACAGAATTATTGCTTGGCCCAGCACCATTTAATTCTGGGAAGGGTTCTTTGCATATGAAATTGGTACATTGTGCTTAGATAAATATGTAGAAAAGAACCTGAAAACTTTAATGTATTATAGACAACACTAACAAAATTAGAAACCTGGACTTAGCCTGTGTTATTGTATACAACAAGAGTCCTTTTAAAATCATGAGCCATTGGTGTTTCACAAATCTGTTACCATCTAGTCATTGTTATTCACTGTATGAAGCCTGTTACGGATATAAATAAATAAAGGTTCTTTGTGGTGTTATGGGTCCACAGCTCGTTGAGAAAAGGCCATTCATTTTAAATAAATAATCACCGCACCGAGGCGGCTTCGTGAGGGGGTGTTGTTGTAGCGAGCCGCGGGGCGGTCGTCGATGTGGGCGTTTCTCACCATGTGCACAGGTGAGAAACTGCCCACATTCGTGATTGCTCCCGTGGCTAATGCTACAGCTGTGATGGCCCCTCACATTTTAAAAAGAAGCGCGAGTCGGTTGTGGGGGGTGTAAAAAAAAAAGGTGATGAGGAAAGAGGATGGAGGTTACAGGGAGCGAGGAAGCAGGCGGTGCGTGAGTGTGGTGAGCGCGCGATCAAGCGCTCGTGGGCAGCTGCGAGAAAGCTGGGTGTTAGGCCGACACCCAGGCGTTTGAGTTGAGGTTGCTCCCGCTGAGCGACCATGTAGCGGGAGTGACCAGGGGAAAGCGACGAGCCGCAGAAGGCCGTGGAAAGGCAGCGGAAGTCGGAGGCTTGGTGGTGGAGTCCCCAGTGTGTGCGTCCTGGTCATTGGTGGACATCAAGACTCGGGGACTGGGATGAGTGCCAGACCGAAGCCAGGGATCGGGAGGTCTCCAGTCTCGCGTGTGTTGTATGAGGGCAGCTGCAGAGAGCGTCTTGCCTGCTGCTTGGCCCAAACGGGATAAGCAGGTGAGACGCTAACAAAAAATAAGCACGGAGCTTGTTTGTTGTTTTTAAGACTGCTTCCATGAGAAGATTTTAACCTCTGGTTTTAAAGGATTGTGTTTTTTTTTTCTATTGTTTTAACCTCCACGTTTTTTCATTTTATGGATTATTTAAAGAACTTTTGAACTGCACTATTTGAACACCTGTTTTGTTGACTGTTTTTAATAAAAGCACTTTTGCACTTTTTACCTTCCCCTTGCTGGAATTATTTGCCTCCATTGACTAGCTCACTCGGTAACATTATCGACGGTGTTGGGTTCAAGGGTTCCCAAACATCAAAGGGAGTGTGGAGCCAGAACCCACATCATCACATTCTTTCTGGAACCTTCACATGGATTGGTCTTTGAGAACCATAAATGGTCCCTTATGACATAGCTCTGAAGAACCACTCTGGCACCTTTATTTTTAAGACTGTACAGTGATACACCAGTCTGAGCAAATCGAATTGTTCACTCTGTTTTGGCTTTCCTTGGTGACTGCTATTGATTGCCTTCCACTGTGTGGTTTGTCTTCAGTGCTGGTTTCACCTTCTTTAAGCTTTTTCAATCATCTTCACACATTACTCTTGTCAATTGTCTCCTCGCCATACACATTTCTGAGCTTTTTGTGGATGTTGGCAGCAGTACATCTTTCTTTGGTCAAAAACTCGATGACTGCTCTTTGTTTTTTGCTTCATATTCACAGTTCTACAATATCTAGAAATACAGGAACGATGTCAGGTATGCAGTAAGAATTACTCTATCTGGAGGGGTAAAAGCATCACCTTTGGTTTAATAGTTTTGGAGAAAATGGCAAACCAGTATTACTGTCAATACAGCAGGATATCGCTGGTCCTCCCAGAGCAAGATGATGTCAGTCTGAGTAATTTACAGTGTGAGGATGATCCTACATGGCCCCAATGATCCACTGGCAGAGTCTCTCACTCATACCTCCACATAGGGGGTACCCACCAAATAGAGGCCGAGTTAGTAACCAGCAGTAGTGACATTAGGGTGGTCCTGCCTCCTTAGGTGCCACCCACAAAGTGCACTGAATGGAATCAGACAAATACAAACATACGTGAAGACACATAAAATATTAAAAAAAAAGACAATTAAAAAAATATTAAAACATAAAAAACACAAAAATATATTAGGGTGGCCCCACCTCCTAGGGCTTCACCCACAAAGTACCCTGGATGGAATCACATTTAAAGATACAGTTTATAAATCCAAACAGAATAGAGAATGCATAAAACATGAAAAATAACAATTAAAAAAATATTAAAATGTAAAATACACCAAAATACTTTAGGGTGGCCCTGCCTCCTAGTGCCCCAACTCCAAATTGCACTTAATGGAATCATATATAAAGATACACTGCATAAATCCAAAGATAATGGAAAATGCATAAAACATCAATCAATCAATCAATCAATCAACATTTATTTATATAGCACATATTCATACAAAAAAAATGTAGCTCAAAGTGCTTTACAAAATGAATAGAAAAATAGAAGACACAATAAAAAATAAACATAAGTCAACATTAATTAACATAGAATAAGAGTAAGGTCCGATGGCCAGGGTGGACAGAAAAACAAAAAACTCCAAAAGCTGGAGAAAAAATAAAATCTGTAGGGGTTCCAGACCAAGAGACCGCCCAGTCCCCTCTGAAAAAGTACAATTCATAAAAATATTAAAACATAAAGTACACCAAAATGCATACCTATATATAACAGCCACTATATAAAATAAATGATTTATTGTATTAAAGTTCAAGCCGGTCCAATATTTAAGTCGATAATAATGAGGTTATTGGTTAAAGTTGCTGTAGAAAAGTCAAAGAAAAAAAATCGTCAGACAACAATTTGAATAATTTAGACAAACGTGGCAAATGCAGACTGTAAACAAACCCGGCCAACTAAATAGCCTGCTGCTTTCTTGTCTGCCTCATAAATTATTAAAGATGACATATAATCTGATGTAGACGCTTTGCTCTAGATTAAAAATGTTGCAGAAAGTCCTTTTTGCAAAATGTTTGTAATTCCCCCCAGCATTTCAATGCACATTAAATGTACTCTGCTTTAAAAAAAAAAAAGAGGGAGATAGGAAAATCATTTTATTTCAGTAGATTTCAATTTTATATTTGATATACTGTATGACTTTTTCTGAACACAATTTTTTTCCCTGATATGGATGACTGTTGGCTTTCAAAGTGCAATCATACCGAGAGATGGCAATAATATTATTCACATAAACCTGATTAACTTTTCAAAAAGTGCTTTACCCAACTGTACGGAACAGCAGCTTCTCATTAGTCCTGATAAGTCCTGATTCACTCATCTCATTTTGCTGAATGGTGACAGGGCCCAAAGCGTTTTAAATGGAGACCTTCTGGATTGGCATGCGCCCCTTATCAGAATTATTTGAATTTAGCTTATTTGTGTGAATCCTCATGACTTTTTTTTTTTTTACTGTTTAGAGTAAAGAGGTGAATTTAATCATTGCCTGCTTTTAGGAGGGCATGATGCTAAACAGGGAGGGCAGCACAGTGGGCCAATGGATAGTAGATAGATGTATTGATGTGGTTATCTTCGTATTATGGACACCATCCACATAATGACACCACTTTGAAATGGGCCTTTAAGGTCTATAACTTACTTCTATATAACATGAAGCTTTTGTGAAGGTTACGTTACATGGCATTAAGTAACAAATAAACAATCTGCTTTAGACTTCATGGTCCTGACTGCTTTATCCTTACCATGAACATCTGTTCTTTGTGCCCATTTTTCACAATGATGGTCTCATTGCACTCAGGCAGACATTAAACAGATGCCCAATCCAGGATCCTCTCGTAGACACACTCATCAAACTGGCAGAATTGGTTCTTACCCTCAGTGTCTTCTCTTTTGATAGTAACTGCTTTCACCAGGTCAGTAGAATTCCAAAGGGTACTAGAATGGGGCCCAGCTATGCCAACATCTTTGTCAGCTGGGTGCAAGAGCAGAGCCAACAGTGCCAAAAGAAATATGGGAACCCTTTATAAATGCAGGAACTGCATTTGTGTTGTGATGGACGGCTGGGGCTCTTGCCCAGTCAGGATGCCTAGAAGATGGAACAACCGGGAGAGAGGCAATACCCCCCTCCCCCCCTCGGAACATGAGAGGGCAGCCCCCCTGGCTTGCATCAGGGCCAGAAGCTTAGAATGAGCTTAGAAGCTCAACCCTGTTGGGGACCATGGCCACTGCCAGGGGGCACCTGAATGATCTCAGAGGCCTGGACTACAGCACTTCCACCACACCAGGAAGTGCCGTCTGAAGAAAATCCGGGGTCACCTGGACTGCTTCTGGATGCCCATGCAGCACTTTCACCCCACCAGAAGATGGTGCAGGAAGATCATCAAGAAGCACCTGGAGAACATCAGGGTGAAACATAAAAGAGGCTGCCTCACTCCATTCTGGGAGCCGGAGTTGGGAGGAGGAGGACAGAGCTGGTGAGGAGAGGAGTAGAGGGGGCAGAAGAGAAGAAATAAAAAAATGAATAATAGAAAAAGAAAGAAAGAGCAGTTGTGAGGGACTGTGTACTGTGTGCTAAAAGAAGAGAAATAAAATGTGTGTGCTTTTGTAACGTATCGGGGCTGATATTCCACAGTGTATACATTTGTCATAAAGTGTGGTCTGATCTGTTTTAACTAATAACACACAAATCGTATTGTTCTTGAAAATCTTGAAAACATCATTCAACCATTCAAGGTCTAGGTTGGACTTCTAGGCCAGTGACTTCAACTTGAGTCAGGAGTTAGCAATCTTGGAGAACAACCAATGACACAAGAGAGGGGGTGTGTTTTAGAGCTACTGTGACCAATAAAACAGATGCAAACCTTTTCAGTTTGCTATTCACAATAGGTTTCTGTTAATATGAGGCATCCGTCACAAAAAAGAGATCTGAGAAGATCTACGATCAGGAATGGTTGATTTTCATGAAGTCGTTTCAATGAGATTAGATATCCATTTGTCCACAATTAAACAAATTGTGTATAGATGAAGACGATTTAGTACTAAGGTCAAATTGTTCAGGATGAATAATTAGTGGTACAAAAAGGGCACTGCATACAAACATGAAACCATCGTCCCAGTGGTGAGGTACGGTGGAGGGAGCTTCATGATTTGGGGCTGTTTTGCTAAATGGAAGCCTGGATAACTTTCCATCACCGAAAGGCAAAACTGAATTC
Source organism: Polypterus senegalus (assembly GCF_016835505.1). Classification (NCBI taxonomy): domain Eukaryota; kingdom Metazoa; phylum Chordata; class Cladistia; order Polypteriformes; family Polypteridae; genus Polypterus; species Polypterus senegalus. The sequence goes on from NC_053158.1 coordinate 16,230,821, forward strand.
CCAGGTTTATTAACACTAGAATTACCAGAGCCTACGAAAAAACTTGTAGATCCGTCCCACCTTAAAATGCTTCACACCTCTCCATCAGCGTCTTTTGTCCTGTAAATGTGTGGATAAGCAGCAAGCAGCCTGCTATCATATCCCCAACCGGCGCACAGTCTTCTAAGCTCAAGTCTGTTTGCCTGCGTGTCAGTTCCTTAGAGTTGTATAGAGTGAGAAGTCAAGCAAAATGACACGTTTTATAAATACTATATCGTTATTTGGAACACTTGCATTCCATGTGTGTTCCGTGTCTACAACAATCTTTGTAAACACATCATTAAAACAGAAACGTTTTCATGTTTTAGTAATAACTGACAAAATGTAGACATGAAGTGTATAATGTGTGAAGCCTGAATTCCAAATATCAAAGAAACACTTTCACAAAAATAACACAAATATAACAGAACAAATGTGCCTTTATTCACAAACTAGCAGAATACCTGCGCTTCGCAGCGGAGAAGTAGTGTGTTAAAGAAGTTATGAAAAAGAAAAGCAAACATTTTAAAAATAACGTAAGATGATTGTTAATGTAATTGTTTTGTCATTGATATGAGTGTTGTTGTCATATCTATCTATTTATATATATATATATACTGCTCAAAAGAATTAAAGGAACACTTTTTAATCAGAGTATAGCATAAAGTCAATGAAACTTATGGGATATTAATCTGGTCAGTTAAGTAGCAGAGGGGGTTGTTAATCAGTTTCAGCTGCTGTGGTGTTAATGAAATTAACAACAGATGCACTAGAGGGGCAACAATGAGATGACCCCCAAAACAGGAATGGTTTAACAGGTGGAGGCCACTGACATTTTTCCCTCCTCATCTTTTCTGACTGTTTCTTCACTAGTTTTGCATTTGGCTACAGTCAGTGTCACTACTGGTAGCATGAGGCGATACCTGGACCCTACAGAGGTTGCACAGGTAGTCCAACTTCTCCAGGATGGCACATCAATACGTGTCATTGCCAGAAGGTTTGCTGTGTCTCCCTGCAAGGGCATGGAGGAGATTCTAGGAGACAAGCAGTTACTCTAGGAGAGCTGGAGAGGGCCATAGAAGGTCCATAACCCATCAGCAGGACCAGTATCTGCTCCTTTGGGCAAGGAGGAACAGGATGAGCACTGCCAGAGCCCTACAAAATGACCTCCAGCAGGCCACTGGTGTGAATGCCTCTGACCAAAAAACCAGAAAGACTTCATGAGGGTGACCCAAGGGCCCCATGTCCTCTAATGGGCCCTGAGCTCACTGCCCAGCAGCATGCAGCTCGATTGGCATTCGCCATAGAATACCAGAATTGGCAGATGCACCACTGGTGCCCTGTGCTTTTACAGATGAGAGCAGGTTCACCCTGAGCACGTGACAGAAGTGAAAGGGTCTGAGAAGCCATGGAGAACATTATGCTGCCTGTAACATCATTCAGCATGAGCAGTTTGGTGGTGGGTTAATGATTGTCTGGGGAGGCGTATCCATGGAGGGTCACACAGACCGCTACAGGCTTGACAAAGGCACCTTGGCTGCCATTAGGTATCAGGATGAAATCCTTGGACCCATTGTCAGACCCTATGCTGGTACAGTGGCCTCCTGGTGCACGACAATTCTTGGCCTCATGTGGTGAGAGTATGCAGGCAGTTCCTGGAGGATGAAGGAATTGATACCATTGACTGGCCACCACACTTTCCTGACCTAAATCCAATAGAACACCTCTGGGACATTATGTTTTGGTCCATCCAATGCCACCAGGTTGCACCTCAGACTGTCCAGGAGCTCAGTGATGCCCTGGTCCAGATCTGGGAGGAGATCCCCACAACACCATCTGTCATCTCATTAGAAGCATGCACCGATGTTGTCAGGCATGTATACAAGAACACAGGGGCCATACAAAGTGCTGCGTACAATTTTGAGTTGCTGCAATTAAATTTTGGCAAAATGGACTAGCCTGCCACATAATTTTTTCACTCTGATTTTTGGGGCGCCTTTGAATTCAGGGCTCTGTAGGTTGATCATTTTCATTTCCATCAAACGATGTGGCATCCTTTCGCTCCTAACACATTACCCAGTCTATATCAGTATAGATATCCAGGAGGATTTCTTTTTCCCATTGAGATCTGATGTGTTTTCAAAGTGTTCCTTTAATTTTTTTGAGCAGTTTATATATTTATATATATCTGTATATATATATATATATATATATATATATATAGCAAAATACCTCGATTGGCAGCGAGAAGTAAAAAGAAAAGGAAACATTTTAATAATAACGTAATATGATTGACAATGTAATTGTTTTCTCATTGTCATGAGTGTTGCTGGCATATATATATATATATATATATATATATATATATATATATATATATATATATATATATTGTAAGATATGGCCGCCATGTACCCCGCCAATACCCCCAAGCGCCAGGTGGAGCCCTCCTTGCAGCATGGAGGTCCCCAGAAGACCAGCAGGGCATTATGGACCATGTAGTTTTTATGCACCGCCTGCTGGATGCCATGGGGCCACGAGAGGGAGCTGCAGGGAGGACCAAGAGTTCTTCATGCCCTATGACCCGGAAGTTCGTCATAGGAAGAGCAACGGGCTTCCGGGGTGAGAAAAAACGTTATTTACCCTGACCCAGAAGAAATAAGGACTTGTGGACTGTTGGGAAGGAACACCTCCGGGTCAGGGAATATAAAAGGACTGTGGGAGCTCCCAGACGATGAGCTGAGTTGGGAGGCAGGGTGGCTAAGCGTCTGGGAGTGGAGGATTGGTTTACTGTATTTGTGATTATTATTGGCGAATTGTGGTGGAGAGTGTGCTTTGTGCACTTTATTATTATAATAAATATCATCTTTGGACTTTTACCTGGTGTCTGACGTATAGTCTGGGGGTACAAGGGTGCGAGAAGCATCTTATTCTATTACAATTGGCGTAGCTTCGGCAGGATTCTCTGGCCGTCAGTTTGGCAGAGGACCTGAATTTAAAAAATTTATTGTGGACAGAATACCCCGGGAAGACAGCGTCACGACACACACAGACAAAATCGCCAGAAACCTCATCTTTATCAAGTCCGTCATGGGGAAGAAGAAGACAAAGCAGAGCGCCAGTAACAGTGGAGGTCTAACGCTCGGCATTGCCTGCGCTCAAGAGGAGCTATGGAGCAGCTACGCATTTCGGGAGAGATTTCCGGTGGAGGACGTCTCCGACGAGGTATGTACGGAGAATGTACTGAATAATCTTTTTAAATTAACACATGATGTCCCATGTACATACCTCCCAGATGTCCATCCGAAGGCTCTGCGGGAGGCAGAAGACAGACCCGAAGGCGATGGCGCGCTCATTCAGGCAAACGAGTAACCCGAAGCACTTCCGCATTACGGGTGCCGGCGAGGGACACGTGACCTACCACAAGGGATTCCAGGAAGGTGACGTTCCGTATCCAGCTGTTTGTGGCTTCGCCCAAGAAAAGACGGACTTGAGTTTTTCGAAGGGGAAAGAGGAGGCGATCGAAGTACCGCTCTCCCTACAAAAAGCTAAGGAGGTCCGGGAAATGATTGATCGGTCCGTCGATAAATTGATACAGACGGATCGCAGTCAGCCAAAGCGCACCGCGTCCTCCGAAAAGAACTCCAAATCCCAGGCTCCCTTGCGGGACCTGTCTGAGCACGTGCCAGGAGCGGCCGTGTTTATTGGCTCCCACCCGAGGGTAAGGCTAATGATGGCTCGAGCATGCCTCCGGGTGAATTAAGTAACTTTTTGGACGTGCACGAGCTGGAAAAGTTGCTTCAGCCCGTGCACAAATTTTTACAGGTGGTGGAAATAATAAAGAAGATCGTTGGGGACGTGGGAGCAGCGGCTGAAGCGCCTTTAAGAAAGCTGGATGAATACTTACGGCGATTTGGTCGGGAGCCTCCCGTGTTATGTGATTTGGCGGTACAGGCAGGTAATGTCGGTACCGTATATAATGTAATAGGGACGCAGTGTGATCCAGGCCCGCTTTTAATCCATAGCGGGTGCCAAATGGATGCGTGCCCTACAAGAGAGGCCGAAACGTTTACGGAGCGGCCGGGGGAAGGACCGATCGAGCCAGAGCAGCTGAATGGTGCTGTCTCTTGGAGCGATTCGATCCTAAAGACCCCGACCCATGTTGTTTATAAATCAAAGGGCGTGCAGACAGTAAAAGGGCTCTCTTTCACTAATAGAGAGACCCAAACTGTGGACAAGCCCCAGAGTAAACTATTTTTTTTTTTTTTTTTTTTTTTTATTTATTTTATTACAATCAATACATAGCAATCAAGTTTTACAAAAAAAAAAGAATTATGCTAAGAACAGATCGATCCCCACCCTTGAGAGAGAGAGCAAGCCAAACGGTGTAAAATTTAAGGCTTTTAAAAATACCTAAATCAACAAATTCTCTGTGCTTTATAAAATCATTTCAAAATATTACTGATTAGATCCTGCCATGTTTTGAAAAAGTCTGCACAGATCCTCTAACTGAGTATTTGATTTTTCCAATTTTAAATAATATAACACATCAGTTTCCCACTGACTTAAAAGAGGAGAGTTTGGGTTCTTCCAGTTTATCAGAATAAGTCTGCGTGCCAACAGTGTAGTGAATGCAATCACAATTTGTTTGTCTTTCTCCACTTTAAGACCCTCTGGAAGAACCCCAAACACAGCTGTTAATGGGTTAGGAGGGATTGTGAGTCCAAGACTGTCTGAGAGGTAATTAAAAATTTTTGTCCAGAATAATGTTAATTTGGAGCAGGCCCAGAACATGTGACCTAGTGAGGCTGGGGCTTGGTTGCAACGTTCGCAGGTTGGATCATGCCCTGGAAACATTTTGAGAGTTTTAGTCGAGACAGATGTGCTCGATATATAATTTTGAGTTGTATAATTGTATGCTTTGCATATGGAGCTTGAGTGAATTCTCTGCATTGCTACTTTCCACTCCTTTTCTGATATATTAATTGAGAGGTCATTTTCCCAGTGTCCTCTTGGATCTTTGAAAGGAAGGGATTGTAAAAGGATTTTATATATTGTAGAGATGGAGTCTAACTCCTTGAAATTGAGCAATAATTTTTCCAGCGTGGATGAGGGTGCAAGATGAGGAAAATCTGGAAGGTTCTGTTTAACAAAGTTCCTGATTTGAAGATAGTGAAAGAAATTTGTAGCTGGAATGTTAAATTTGGAACGTAATTGTTCATAGGATGCAAAGACGTTGTCTATATAAAGGTCTCTAAGCAAGTTAATTCCAAATTTTTCCAGATATTAAAACTGCATATGTTTGTGAGGGTTGAAAGAGGTGGTTCTTTTGCAGGGTGCCACAGAAAGAAGCTTCTCCGTCTTAAAATGCTTTCTACATTGGTTCCAGATTCTAAGTGAGTGGAGCACAATTGGGTTATTAGTGTATTGCCGATAACGTGTGTTTATTGGAGCACAAAGCAAGGAATACAAAGAAGTACTGCAGGATTTTACTTCTATTGCGGTCCATGCCTGTGTATGTTCTTCTATTTGTGTCCAGGTTCTTATCGACTGTATATTTGCGCCCAGTAATAAAACTGGAAGTTAGGTAGAGCCATGCCGCCTTCTGCCTTTTGTCTTTGTAGGGTCGCTCTTTTGATGCGTGGATGTTTAGAATTCCAAATAAATGAGGTTATTGTTGAATCTAATTGCTTAAAGAACGATTTATTAATGTATATTGGTATGTTTTGAAATAAAAAAAGGAGCTTAGGAAGAATATTCATCTTAACAGTGTTAATTCTTCCAGCTAGTGTGAGATGAAGGGTTGACCATCTATGCAAGTCTTGTTTAATTTTTTCCATACAGACGACGAAATTTTGTTGATAAAGAGCTTTATGTTTACTTGTGATGTTTACCCCGAGGTATTTAAACTGTTCTGCAATGATAAAAGGAAGGGTGTCTAATCTAATATTATATGCTTGCGAATTCACGGAAAGAGTACACTTTTATTCAGATTAATTCTGAGACCAGAGAGCTTTTGAAATTCTGTGAGTGCTGCTAAGACTGCAGGCACAGAATTTTCTGGGTCCGATATATACAGTACCATGTCATCTGCATATAATGAGATTTTCTGTTCCAGTCCTTCTCTGCTAATCCCCTTTATCTGATCAGTATTTCGACAATGTATTGCCAGTGGTTCAATGGCAATTGCAAACAGCAGTGGTGACAAAGGGCATCCTTGTCTTGTGCCACGTTCTAGTTTAAAGTAGTCTGAGCAAATGTTATTGATGCAAACTGAAGCTTCTGGGTTAGTATACAGTAATTTAATCCATGCACAAATGTTCGGGCCAAACCCAAACTTCTCCAAAATAGTAAAAGGTATTTCCATTCAATCATGTCGAATGCTTTTTCTGCATCCAATGATAATAATATTTCTGGGGTGTTTGATTTAGTTGGTGAGTATATTACATTAAACAGGCGTCGAAGATTTGAAGATAAGTGTCGGCCCCTAATAAATCCAGTTTGGTCTTGTGATATTATTGAGGGAGCACTTTCTCCATCCTTCTAGCTATGATTTTAGAGAGTATTTTAACGTCGTTATTCAGAAGTGAAATTGGTCTGTATGATGCACATTGTAATAAGTCCTTATTTTGTTTTGGAAAGACAGTGATTAGTGCTTGGCGAAAGGTTTGTGGAAGAGATTGGTTATCTCTGGCTTCTGTAAATGTTGCTAATAGGAGGGGAGCTAGCTGAGCGGAGAATTTCTTGTAAAACTCTGCAGGGTAGCCATCAGGGCCTGCTGCTTTTCCACCTTGGAGTGACTTTATAGCATCCAGTAATTCTGATAATGACAGAGGTTTATCGAGCTCCTCCACACTAATAGCGTCAATTTGTGGTATCTGTAATTTATCCAGAAATGCATTAGATTGTATATTGTCTTCTTTAAACTCAGTAGTATATAGGGATTTATAGTAGTCTCTAAAAGTGCACATTATATTTTTGTGTTCGATGATTTTATCTCCATTCGTGTTAGTAATTACCGAGATTGCGTTGCGCACTTCTTGCTTGTGAATTTGTTGCGCTAAAAGCTTATTAGCTTTCTCTCCATGTTCATAATAATGATGTCTGGATTTGTAAATTAGTTGTTCGGTTTCTTTAGTTGTCAAGAGGTTTAATTCTGAATGTAGAGCCTGCCTCCTCTTATGTAGAGTCTCGCTTGGTAGTCTGGCATGTTCTTCATCTATTTTAGTAATTTCGCTTTTATCTCTGCTACTTTCTTCGCTCGGATTTATTTCTGTGGGAAAGATATGAGATAATCTGTCCTCTTAAGAAGGCCTTAAGAGTTTCCCAGAGTGTTCCTGCAGAGATCTCAGGGGATGTATTTGTCTCTAGAAAGAATTCAATTTGTTTGGATATAAATTCAGTACAATTCTCGTCAGCTAATAGAAGCGGATTGAGACGCCATCTGCGGGGTGAGTGTATGGGGCTTAGTAATTTCAGCTCCAAGATCATCGGAGCATGGTCTGAAATAACAATAGCATCGTATTTACAAGATTTAATCTTAGGCAAGAAGTTATTATCTATAAAGAAGTAATCAATCCTTGAGTAGCAATGATGTACTGGTGAGTAGAAAGAATATGTTCTTGAATTTGGGTTTAGAAACCTCCAGGGATCTGATAAGTTGTGATCAGTTATAAACTTTGTAATTATCTTTGCGGTGTTAGTTGCGTTCCCCTGTGGAGGAAGTCTTATCTAAAAGTGGATTTAGAACACAATTAAAGTCCCCAGCCATTATAAGTTTATGAGTGTTCAGATTGGGAATGGATGCAAATAAATTTTGTATAAATTCCTTATCATCAACATTAGGTGCATAAACATTTATCAAAATCATTTTACAGTTAGATAAGTCTCCCATGACCATCACATATCTCCCTTCAGGATCCAATACTACATCTGATGCTACAAATGGTACTGTTCTATGTATGAGAATTCCCACCCCTCTAGTTTTCTTTGTAAAACTAGAATGGAACATTTGGCCAGTCCAGTCTTTTGCAGCGGAACTGATCCTTACTTAGTAAGTGGGTTTCCTGTAAAAATACTATTTTAGCATTTAGACCTGTTAGGTGAGAAAGTACTTTCTTTCTCTTTAATTCGTGATTCAGGCCTTTAACATTCCAGCTTACGAAGTTAACTGTCCCATCATGGAGACACTGATTCTGAGTTTTTGGTGTCATATTATAGTCTTAACTGGAAGTGAAATAGTTTAGGTCTTAATTTCCTATTCCCCCAAGAGTTGTTGCCATGCAGCTTATTATTACGTTGATAGTTATAATTATAAAGATTGAGATGATAGATTAGATATAGATCAAGCCTGCTCTCTTTCTCTTCCCCTTAACCCCCACCCTCCCTTTTTGCCTCCCCAGGTGAGGCTAAAACCCACTTCATGCAGTCCCAGTCCTCTGACATACCCAGAGACAGAGCACGTCCAAAGCACATCAAGCCCCCATGCAGTGGCGCTTTAAGGTTAAAAGATAGAGATATCTGTTACCAATATAGTCTTTAAAAGAGGAAAAAGAAAGAAAAGAATTTTGCACTTAATATATATATATATATATATATATATATATATATATATATACATATACATACATATAATCTTCATCAATTTTAGTGCATTAAGATGATATCCCCAGATAATAAACCCAGGTGATGGTGTTAAAGATGTGTCCAAAACAAGCATAACAAGTCTTAATGCAGTAATAGCAATAACAGCAAACCAAGGGTATGATATTGAACAGTCTCATTTAGGGTACACATGAAATAATTAGAAAAGAAAAAAAAAGAGGAGGAAAACGTAATTAAGCACAATAAAACACAAACATTTAGCCCTAGTAATACTAAGTAATGATAAGTAATAAGTAAGTAATAATAATATAAGAATATGAGAATATATGCTGATAAAAACCCGTATTTTAAAACAAATAGATCAGACAGTAGATTATTAATCCTAGCTTTATCATTTACCGCCATGACTCACAATTATGTATCAGAATAGTCCGGGATCAGCTTTCTTAACTCATTTTCTGCCTCCTCCTTGCTAGCGAAAACATAGAAATGACCCTGCCATTCCACTTTCAGTTTTGCGGATACAGGAGGCCGTATTTGACATTGGCTTGCCGTAGCAGCTGTTTAATATTATAGAAGGCGGCGTTTGATAGCTGTTGCTGGAGAGAAGTCAGGGAAGAGCGAATGTGGCAATCTTCATATATAATATCTTCCTTTTTTCCTGAGGAGTTCCATCACCTCTAACTTAAATGATAATCGTTCAAAACGGACTATAAAAGATCTTGGTCGGGGTCTGACGGTGTTTGATCCGCGTATGCGGTAAGCCGCTGCTATCTCAGATTCTGCTTTAAAGTCGCCCCCGATTATTTTAGAAAAAGTTCAGTTGCGAATTTCACGGGTTTAAACTTTCGATTCTCCGGCAAGCCTTCAATTCTGACATTATACCTTCTATTCCCATCTTCTAAAGCAGCCAGTCTGTCTCCAAGTTTTTCTCCGAGTTTTTTACATTCCGAACTGACATTTACTGCTCTTTCCTCGGCACTGGCAGCTAGATGTTCGGCTATTTCGATCCGATTCGTGAATGTCTCACTAAGATGCTCCAATCGATCAGCAAGCGTGCTCAGTTTAGCGAGTTTTTCTCAATGCGCTCTTCAATTTTACCCAGCACCTGTCGAAGTTCAAGCTGTACCTCTTGACGAAGCCTTTCATTTGCCTGTTGGATTTCCTGTCGCAGACATTCATTGGCCTGTTTCATCTCCTGTTTCATTCCTGTTTCAGTCTCTCATGTGCCTTTGCCGTTGCTTTCTCATTAGCCTTCTCGCTTTTCTTTATATCTTGCCTGAGGTCAGCGAGCAACACTTTCAGTTCAGATAGCTCAAATGTGCCTTCTTGTACCGTAGATGAAGCAGCAGACTCTGCTGAAGCGGTGTCCCGCTGCTCCAGTCCCGCGTGATTGCGTAACTGAAGCCGCGGACCTCCCGGCCTTTTCCAGTTTCAGGTAATCCTCTCCAATCGGCGAGCTATCCACATCTGCACTCCCGATCGCACCTTCGCTCCCCTTTTCGCTCTCAGCAGGCGGCGATGTAGCGGACCGTGGTCCCGAGGAGTCTGTACTTTCGCCCATCTGATCCAGGTCTGTCTCTGAGAGGCCGTATCTCGAACTAGGGCTTGCTGATCGCAGCTTGGATGTAGCTTTAGTCTTGATTCTTTCGGACCCCCTTCTTGTTGGCCATGTTTATATGTGTTTACATATACTGTAGCGGTCCCTCTCGGGTTGAATAAATACAGGATATCTCAGAATAATAAGCAAATAATATGAAAAATAGCACCACTGCTAGCGGAGCTCCACTTCAGACGTCCATCTCTCGCATCGGACGAGACTTATTCGCCCCAGAGTAAACTAGAGATCCCTAGAATAAAGAGGGGGTCTCCTGACAAAGTTGAGCAGCGAGCTGAGAGCTCAGGGGCGGCCGTGGAACCCTCCTCAGTGGACAAAGGGCGGGCGAAAGTTTCCCGACTGTTTCCAGACTTCGCAGAGGGATACACACTGGAGGAAGGCGGCTGTGCTATGAATGCGCCGACGGGACATGGATGGCGAGTTGTCCTGGGAGGACGTGGAATACAAATCCTTTTTTATTTAATATTCCCCCAAGGTTCTCCCGGAAATTTTCTGGACTTCGCCAGGACCCGAACAACAACTCCTCCTGGAGGAAGACATCCCTCGGGCTGGCAGCTCGAATCATGATTCGTCACTGGGGGGGGAGTACTGTAAGATATGGCCGGCCATGTACCCGGCCAATACCCCCAAGCCGCCAGGTGGAGCCCTCCTTGCAGCATGGAGGTCCCCAGAGACCAGCAGGGCATTATGGACCATGTAGTTTTATGCACCGCCCTGCTGGATGCCATGGGGCCACGAGGGAGCTGCAGGGAGGACGAAGAGTTCTTCATGCCCTATGACCCGGAAGTTCGTCATAGGAAGAGCGACGGGCTTCCGGGGTGAGAAAAAACGTTATTTACCCTGACCCGGAAGGAATAAGGACTTGTGGACTGTTGGGAAGGAACACCTCCGGGTCAGGGAATATAAAAGGACTGTGGGAGCTCCCAGATGATGAGCTGAGTTGGGAGGCAGGGTGGCTAAGCGTCTGGGAGTGGAGGATTGGTTTACTGTATTTGTGATTATTATTGGAGAATTGTAGTGGAGAGTGTGCTTTGTGCACTTTATTATTATAATAAATATCATCTTTGGACTTTTACCTAGTGTCTGACGTATAGTCTGGGGGTACAAGGGTGCGAGAAGCATCTTATTCTATTACAATATATATATATATTGTATATATATACACACACACAGTTATATATATATACATATACACACATACATATATATACACATACTGTATATATACACTCACACACATATATACATACTGTATATACACATATATATACAAATCTACATATATATCTACATATATATATATATTAGGAGTGGGACTCGATTAAAAAAATTAATCCAATTAATTAGAGGCTGTGTAATAATTAATCTTGATTAATCGTATGTATATCGCACACGTAAATTTGCCCCAAATCGCAAATTTTTTTTTTTAATTTAAAAGGGTTTTAGTGGGCAACAGAATCAAATAATAGACATGGACATGAATATTGTAAACTGAAGCTGTTTTAATTTCTGAAAAAAAAGCTTTTAAACTGCATTTGAATTCAAAACAGAAACAAAAATATCATCCTGGTTAAAATTGGGCAGACTTAAAAATAAAGTGGTAGTTTAAGTACTTTAAGTACATTTTCAGAATAGTATTGTCTTTAAATAATAATAACCAAAATTTCAACATAAAGTGCAGTTTTTCTTCTTAAAAAATAAGTCAGAAACATAAAGGTAATTTGACCAGCTTACTCTTTAAACTCTGAGTAACATTAGCCAAAATTATTTTGTACATTAGGCTAAAACAGTGTGATCATTGAACATTTTGTAATTAGATGTAATTAGAATTACTAACGGTCACGGAAGTCCAATGATCCCCAGTAAGAGCCACAAAGTCCGCTTTCTGTAATGCATCTAATTTTGCTTGCTTTTCAGTGTGCACAAAACCATGCTTTTATCAAGGCTTCGCGGGGTAGTCGAAATGATCAGTCGTAGGGAACGCGCTTTATTCCGGCTCTAACATTTTTGTAGCTGTGATGTGTGCATCAGTGTAATGGATGTACCAGGAAATCATGCATTGACAAAAGTTCCCGTTTGCTTGGAATTGAAAGTGTGATTAAATGCGTTATTTTTTAACGCGTTATGGAGTACATGCATCGAAGCTTCTCAGCTGTGCTTGTGCTAAGAAAGGGAAACATTTTAAAATAACGTAACATGATTCTGCGTTAACCGACTATTTTTTCATACGTCCCAAACCAAGGAGATGCGAAGGTAAAATGAATCGGGTAGCGCGTACATACTCAGTGCATCCCCTCTCAGGAATCGAACCTCGGCGTTAGAGGCAAAGACTCTACAATTGCGCCACAGCGTGTGGCTTGTCTATGCGAGAGTATGTACTGTAGATCGGGGTATATATATACATTTATATATATACCCGCGTATTGCAGTGGAGAAGTAGAAGTTATGAAAAAGAAAAGGGAACATTTTAAAAATAACGTAACATGATTGTCAATATACAGTAATTGTTTTATGAGTGTTATTGAATGTTGCTGTTATCAAGGATTTGATTATCATTATTTGTTTCAATCAGGCTCGTATTTGTACGATGTGTTGTGTTCAAGTTACATTCGTGTTTGTCAATCGTTGTAAAGATAAGAGGTTTCATTCATCGATTAGTTTCTTACTGCATCAATAAACAGCTCGTCTTCCTCTTTATCTGAGATGTGACAAACTGCATGCACGGGTTTTTTTTTTTACACTGTCTTCCTTTAGCGGGACATTCACTTTTTCCACCGTGTGCTTTGTTTCCGCAGTAGCTGCACTTATGAATATGATTGTATGTATCAGACGCTTCATATTTTTTTGCTGCCTTCTCAATTGTGTAATTCGATTTTTGTTCAGCACTCTTTGGAACTGTTGCTTTTTGTCTGTGCACTGCATCAGTTCATGTGAGCTGCTTGGTGTTCTTGCATCGAAGGTTCCCAGCTGTACTGGTGCCATCTCGTGTAATGTCAGCTAAGACCCGGCACTTAAAAGTTTCTCTCGCAGTTTCAATGAGTTTGTGCCAAACACCACCCTGACCATCTCATCTTCCTCTGCATAAGCACAGTCCTTCACCCGTGAACATTTACCGGCAGTGTTTGTATTGGATTGCCGCTGATGGACGGCCTTATATGGCAGGCACTAAATTACAAACGCTAGTGGCAGCCTGTCTATGAACTTAATTTAATATAAACTTACGGTTCACGCCGTGCTTTGTTTCCACAGTAGCTGTACTTATGAATATGCTTGTATGCATCATTTGCTTCATAATGTTTTTCTGCCTTCTCAATTGTGAAATGGCGTTTTGTGCTCATCGCTGTTTGGAGTTCTTCCTTGTGCTCTACGTACTTACGTGGGAGGCGTGATGATGTTACACGAAACTCCGCCCCCCACGGCCATCTCCAACTCAACTCCATTATATTATATATATACAAAAATAGCTTCCAGTTATGACCCTTACGCGTAGAATTTCGAAATGAAACCTGCCCAACTTTTGTAAGTAAGCTGTAAGGAATAAGCCTGCCAAATTGCAGCCTTCTACCTACACGGGAAGTTGGAGAATTAGTGATGAGTGAGTGAGTGAGTGAGGCCTTTGCCTTTTATTAGTATAGATATAACTGCAGAAAAAGAACCCGTTAGGGTGCGACATTGACACACATTCACTACAACAGCTTCGGTGGCGCAACTTTATCAACTGTTGACTGGTAATCAAAGGTTCGATCCCAGACAAGTCTGTTTTGAGATGTGAGCTGCTGCTTCTTACTCGTTTTGAAATAAAAACACACATTTGATTTCAGTCTGTAACAGCTGGTGTAAATGTATGATACTTGTAAAGGTTAGCTTTGTTTTTTTATATTCAGTTTTATTCTCTCAGCCGTGTTCAGGATCCCAACTCCCCCACCCCCTGCATTTGACACTGCTGTTTTCACATAGACGCACTATAACAGAGTTAAACTCAAATCATGACAACAGTTCTACATCAGATCAAATATGCACTTTTGCCATCGCTGTACTTTGTATATGTACATGGGAAGCTTTCCACTCTACTTGTGACTTTATGCTGTAGGAAGTAAGTAAATGAATACAGTAAATAAATAGGTAAATAACATTCGATCTGGCTCTTACATACAAAGGACGGTGAGTGTGCCCAAAACATTAACATTTATATGTTACTTACATAAAAGCCAGATCTCAAAACAGACTCATCTGGGATTGAACCTGTGTTTTGATTACCAGTCAACAGTTGATACCGTTGTGCCACCGAAGCTGTCGTAGCAAATGCGTGTCAATGTCGCACCCAATGTGGGTTCTTTTTCTGCAGTTATATTTGTGAATAAAAGCACATTTGTTCTGTTATATTTGTACCTTTTGTGAAAATGTTTCTTTGATATTTGGAATTCAAGCTTTATACATTATACATTATACACTTCATATCTACATTTTGTCAATTATTACTAAAACATGAAAACGTTTCTGTTTTAATGATGTGTTTACAAAGATAGTTGTAGACACGGAACACACATGAAATGCAAGTGTTCCAAATAACGATATAGTATTTATAAAACGTGTCATTTTGCTTGACTTCTCACTCTATACAACTCTAAGGAACTGACACGCAGGCAGACTTGAGCTGAGAAGACTGTGCGCCGGTTGGGGATATGATAGCAGGCTGCTTGCTGCTTATCCATACATTTACAGGACAAAAGATGCTGAGTGAGAGGTGTGAAGCATTTTAAGGTTGGACAGATCTACAAGTTTTTTCATAGGCTCTGGTAATTCTAGTGTTAAGGTATCCTCAATAAGTCTGCCTTATTCTTTATTGAAGTGCTTAAAGATATTTAAATCACTTTTCTCCATGAGTATTATGTTAGGAACAACACAGATATTAAGTATGAGAATAAAAGTTTATTTTTGCACTCTTGGCTTAATAATATAAGTTACACAATTATGCAATGAGGAGGGCAGGTTGTTGCCTTCACATAATTTTTAGATACATTTCAAATTCTTGTCTCCCATATTAATTTTGCCAATACATATGGAAGTCCCACAAATTGGGGAGCACATTTCCTTGCAGCACCCCCTTGTGGCATCCATGGCCCCCAGCAGGGCTGTACTGCTAGACCACTACTCCCAGAATTCCCTGTTGGTTCCTAAATAGGCGCAGATATGGAGGGCTGCTGCCATCTGACACCTGGAGGAATTAAATACCCCTCTGCAAAACTCCTTCCCTGTCTTCTTTTCTCCTGGCCACTTGGTTGGAGCTTCCCTCCTGCATAGGGAATCTTCTTTGGCTGGGATGTCCATCCATCCCTTAGGGCAGTCTTGTCCGGGTGCGCCATCCTTCTCTCTCTTGGCTGGGAGGCCTTTCTGTTTGCTCAGGGCCTTCCGTCCGAGCAAGGGACGTTTCCAACTTCCTGCTTGGAGGCCTGTCCATCCTGTGTGCCTCCTACTATCTATATTTATATCTATTGTCAGGGATGCCAGGGGCAACGACCCGGCCGGGACGCCGTGAGGGACCGGAAGAGGGTCAAAGCCCACCCTGGATCACGTGGGGGCCACCTTCCTGGTTGCTCTGGGGGCCACGGGGCATGGAAGCTACACCCTGTAGGGGCCCGTGGTCACCGCCAGGAGGCGCCCCAATGCCTTGCCCCAGCACCCCAGCACTTCCGCCACACCAGGCGTGGCCAAGGGAGGAATGCCGGGAACACCTGGGGCTCATCCGGAAACTAGATAAAAGGGGCCGTCTCCATTCATTCAGGGCTAGAGTCGGGTGGAAGAAGGACAAGGCAGAGAGGAGAGTGGAGGCGACCCAAAGAAAGGCATTGAGTGGCCAGGACTGTATTGGGGTTTGTGCACTTTGAACTGGGTCTGAGTGACCGTATTATTGTAAATATTTGTAAAATAAACGTGTGGTGGTTTGAAAACAACATGTTCGCCTGTCTGTGTCTGGGTCGGCTCCACACTATATAATTCACTAAGGGCACGGAAGACACTGAATGCAAGCAAGACGGAGAGCCCCGCCTGCCAACTCTAAGACCATGGGATACGCTCGACAGAGCCCTGCTCACCAACTTTAACCCTCCTCCCGCGTCATAGGATACACACGACAGAGCCCCGCCCACCAACTCTAACCCTCCTCCTGCGTCCACCATCGCTTTCGAGGCATGTGCACAGACTGCTCATGTACCCGCACGCAGCAATTCACCAAACACAGCCTCAGTTGCTTTCGTCTGTGCTACAGTCCACATGAGGGAGACTCACACAGGCGAGAGAGAGAGACACACACACAAGCGCACGAGAGAGAGAGAGACACACACTCAGGCGCGCGAGAGAGAGAGAGACACACACAGGCGCGCGAGAGAGAGAGAGAGAGAGAGAGAGAGAGAGAGAGAGAGAGAGAGAGAGACACACACACACACACACACACACACACACACAGGCGCGCGAGAGAGACACACACATAGGCGCGTGAGAGAGAGACACACACAGGCATGCGAGAGAGAGACACACACACAAAAGAGCGTGAGAGAGAGAGACACACACACGCAGGCGTGCGCGTGCATTGTTGCAATGTTACTTTTCTTGGTTGTTTATTAAATTAGGGATTTTTCAAATGTTCATTTTTTTCCCTGTGTTTAAAACTCATTAAAAAAAGTGTTTTTAGCAAGCGGTTCTTAGCGCTATAGTGCAGACTCTTGCAGTGTTAGTTTTCTCTGTTGTTCAAGGTTTTCTCAGTGTTATTCAATGTTTTTACATTTAGTTTACTATTACGTTGTGCATTCAATGGTTTAATTAACTAAATTTTGTGCTTAAAAACTTAAAAAAATATATATTCAATGTACATACAGTTCGTACGGTCTGGAATGGATTAATTGTATTTACATACAATTCTATGGGGGAAATTACTTTGGTTCACGACCAAATCGGTTTATGACCAGAGTTTTGGAACGAATTATGGTCGTGAACCGAGGTTCCACTGTATATATAATCGACCAAGTCACCCGACCATGGGGTATGCACAACAGAGCCCCGTCCGCCCACTCTAACCCTCCTCCCGTGTCATGGGGAACGCACGACAGAGCCCCGCCCACCAACTCTCACCCTCCTCCCACATCCACCCTCGCTCTCGAGGCATGCGCACTGCTTGCTCATGTGCCCACCCCCAACACGTCATCAAACACATCCTCACTTGCTTTATTCTGTGCTACAGTGCACATGCAGCTGTGAGCCACGTTGACTGTTCACGTTGATAATTATGTGGCGTATGCTATGCTGCGGGTTGGCAAGTATATACAGTATATATATATTGTCACACACTTGTGCTTAGCAGGCAGCCTACAAGCCCTATGGTGAGTGATATACCGCAAGATGAAGGGTTGATTTCGAGTACTAACATCACTCTCCCTCTTTCACCTGACCCAAAGAAGAGAGAGAGATAATAATTCTACTCACTTACCTCCACCATTTCCAGGTTCTCAAAATGGCCACTCCACATCATTTCTGCTTCCGGCTCCAAAAGATGATGTCACTTCTGGCCCCGCCATGATGACGTCACTTTCTGGCTCCTAGTGATGACGTCACTTCCGGTCCCGCAATGATGATGGCACTTCCAACTCTGAGTGATGACGTCACTTTCTGGTTCCACTGTGATGACGTCACTACTGGTCCTGCAACGATGACGTCACCACTGGTTCATTTTTGATGACATCACTTCCGCTTCTGCCATGATGACATCACTTCCATCCTACAATTTTGATGTCCTATCCTGTCATATCAAATCCTGTCGCCATTTTCTGTATAAATATCTCCATCTCAGTACTGTATGTTGTCAAATGTTTTGGTTTTTCATCCATTTTTTCACTCAACTTTTATCAAGTCTGACTGGCAAACTTCTGTAACGCTCATATAAGGAGACTGTGTAACCCTTGTGTAATGCCTTCATGTGTTTCCTTTTGGAATGCAAAATTAGATAATATTGGCTGAAAAACTAGGTACTAGGTAGGAACAACCCCAAATCATTATAGTCAAAGAAGTCACTTATGGAATTGTATATAAAATGTATCCTGCTACGCTAACCCTAGTCAAATTTAAGTATAATCAGGATGAAGTCTTTATGTCTTATGCTAATGAAAAAGACGCTAATCTTATGATCTTATGATGCTAGTCTTGGTTTCATCAGACCAGACAATCTTGTTTCCTCACACTCTGAGAGTCCTTAAGGTGGAGTTTTGCAAGCACCCAAGTAGACCTCCATGTGCCTTTTACTGAGGAATAACTTGTCTGGTCATTTCTGCATGAAGCCCGATCTGTGGAGTGTTGCAGTAGTGAAAATCAATCTGAAAGTTTCTACCATCTCCATAAAGGTTCTCTGGAGCTTAGTCAGTGTGACTATTGGGGATCTTGGTCACCTCTCTTATTGCTTCCCTTCTTCCTCATTTGGTAAGTTTGGCCAAGCAGCCAGTGCTAGGAAGAGTTGTGATTGTCCTAAACTTATTCCATTTAAAGTTTGTAACAGATGGCTGGCTGGTGAACCTGACCGGGATGACCACAGACTGGAAGGATGGGGGAAAGCAACCTCTTTGGGACACTAGAACATTAGAACAATCTAGATGAGAACAGACCATTCAGCCCAACAAAGTTCTCCAGTCCTATCCACTTATTTCTTCTAAAAAAACATCGTCAAGTTTTGAAAGTCCCTAAAATCTACTGTCTATCACACTACTCGGTAGCTTATTCCAAGTGTCTATCGTTCTTTGTGTAAAGAAAAGCTTCCTGATGTTTGAGCGAAATTTACCCTTAACAAGTTTTCAACTGTGTCCCCGTGTTCTTGATGAACTAATTTTAAAATAACAGTCTTGATCAATTGTTCTAATTCCCTTCATAATTTTAAACACTTCAGTCATGTCACCTCTTGTCACTACTTCCCCCAAGATGTTAGATGGCAGCTTCTCTGCCGTGTAGCAGTGCCCCAGATTCCTGCTAGGCACCATGGGACATGTAGTTTAATACCACAGCCCTGCTGGGTATCCTGGGTGCCACCAGGGGATGAACCTGGGGATGAACCACACCCATAGCCCGTAAGTACTACCAAGTCATGGGGATGAAAGAACAGAAGTACTTCTGGGCTGAAGAAAACTCAAGTTCTCCATCTGACCCAGAAGTGCTGGCAAGTCACGTGGATGGAAGAACAGAAACACCTCTGGGTTGAACCATATAAAAAGGACTGCTGAGAACCCAGCAAGCTAATGAGAGTTGGGTGGAGGTGGACAAAGCTTGCTGGGAGGTGTGGAGGAGAAGAGAATTGTTATTGTGTGCTATTTTGATTATATGCCTGTTATTTGTGGCTGTGGCGCTTAGGGGCACTGTTTATAGAAGAGGAAAGGCATTCAAAATCTTCTTGATGCTTTTAACCTGTTCCCTGTGTGTTTGTCTGTTGGTTTTAAGGGGCAACAGTGACCCCTAGCATCCACAAATTTATGGAGGCCACTGTGCTCTTGGAACCTAAAACGCTGCAGGTATTTTTTGTGGCTATACCCAATCTGTGCCTCGACACAATCCTGTCTCTAAGCTCTGCAGGCAGTTACTTTGACCTCATGGCTTGATTTGTGCTCAGCTGTGGGACCTTCTATAGAGAGGTCTGTGCCTTTCCTAATCATTCCAATCCAACTGAATTGACCATTGGTGGACTGCAGACAAGGTGTAGAAACATCATCATAGACATTAATAGAATGGGAGGCACCTGAGTGAGGTGTCAAGTGTCATAGCAAAGGATCTGAATACTTGTGTCAATGAATGTTTCATTTTTAATAAATTTGCAAAAAATTCCAAAATCCAGATTTCACTTTGTCATTCCGAGCTACTGAATGTTGTTTGAGTCTGACTTGTAAACAAAAACAAACTTCATCTTAAATGGTTTAGTGAAATTCAAAGCAAAACAAAAATATATTTTTTTCAATGCATAATAAATCAATTAATTAGTTGATTTACTGATTGATTGATTTTTATTCACACTTTCTTTAAAGACAACAGATGAAGCACTATTAGCCGATCAGAAGCTGGAGGATATTAGATTAGCTTATGCAAGCCTCTGAGGAAAAGCCACCAGAGATGTTACGAACAGCTGGGCAGATTAATCTTCTGAGTGCAGGTGACATACAGTATATGAGTCAGACTTGCCATTTTGGGAACATGACTCCCGTGTTTTATTAAACGATGGGTCCTCTAAGCTGCAATGCTTACAGAATGAGGTCATGACATGAACTCGAATTGTTGACAAAGACCACTGAGAGCTGTCATTTCTGTCTTAGTTTATCCACTTTACCTGTGGTCTGTTCACCCTGTCTAGTAGTTATAGTGTCTAAGTCGATGATTTCCACTTTCTACTGAGAGCAGTCCCTTACATGGATAGCAGGGTTATGCCTACTGTAAGTCTGTGGACTGAAAATTTGCCATTCACAATATCAACTACAGATTTTGAAATAGAAAACTCTCCATCAACACCACTTTTTATGGACTTTTTTGAGGCTGAAGCAGCCACAACTACTCTGCACTGACCTATAGTCATCTTCTTTGATGAGTCCTGCATCTATAATACTGATGACAACACAAGCAGACGAGAACATCAATGCTATACAGGCAGCATTATTGACAAGGCAGACTGCCAGGAAAGCAGGTGCTGTGGTTTGGAGTGCAATCACCTCTGCTTCTTGCCCAGGACATTTTCAACATGGTAGGTTGAAGATACCCTGTCACTTTGCCATTAGCCCCTGCCTAGCACCACTTCAAAAAATACCAGAAGACACATGGCGCTATGTTCTTTTGTGTTCCTTGTGTTTTGTGGGTTCAGCCTCAAGAGACAGGCCCCCTGCTGATATCACAGTTGAAGGACCACCCTCAATCTATATCTTCAGAAGCTGAGAGTAGGTCCTTCAGTTTCTCATTGCCATCTCAAGGATGTTTTGTTTAATGTGAGTATTGACATTTCTGGCTTCTTGAATTATTGCTTTTGTTCTTGGAGTTCACTCTAGTTTTACAAATTTGGACTTACCTTTTAGGCAGATCTGTTTGCTCAATTTTGCTTTGTATTTTTTGTATATGTCAGTACATTCTTATTTTATAAAAGTTTGTTTCTGTGCAGTTTTCCTTTCCTTTGAGTGGCAATTTGATACATTTTTGGACATTTAAAGTCATCTGAACTTTAAAAAACAGAAGATTTTCTGAACACTCAGCAAGGGTTCAGCAGGGAGGGGTCGGGTTTTACTAACAGGCTGGAATTCTATGAGGAAGCAACAAAAGGATACGATCAAAGTGGAGCAGATGATATTATTTATCTTGACTTTAAGAAAGCATTTGATGAGATGCCACATGAGAGGTTGGGCATCAAACTAAAAGAAGCGGCAGTTCAGGGTGTGGTGTGTATATGAGTGCAGAATTGGCTCAGACACAGGAGGCAGAGGGTGATGGTGCAAGGAACCTCATCAGAATTGGGTGATGTTGTCCAAAAGGGTTCAATGTTAGGACCGCTGATATTTTTAATAAACAAATGATTTAGATAGGAATATAAGTAACAAGCTGGTTAAACTTGCAAATGATATCAAGATAGGTGGATTAGCAGATCATTTGGAAAATTAATCATTACAAAAGGACTTGGATTTGTGGCAAATTAAATTTAATGTCAGTAAATGTAAAGAATTACACATAGGGAGTAAAAATGTGAAGTAGGAATACACAATTGGAGGTCTAAAAATCGAGAGTACACCTTATGAGAAGGATTTAGGAGTTATAGTGGACTCTACGGTGTCAAGTGCCAGACAGTGTTCAGAAGCCATTAAGAAGGCTAACAGAATGTCAGGTTATATAGCGCCTTGATGTGTGGAGTACAAGTCACAGGAGGTTCTGCTCAAGCTTTATAATGCACTGGTGAGGCCTCATCTGGAGTACTGTGTGCAGTTTTGGTCTCCAGGCTACAAAAAGGACACAGCAGCACAAGAGAAGGTCCAGAGAAGAGCGACTAGGCTGAGTCCAGGGCTACAGGGGATGAGTTATGAGAAAAGATTAAAAGTGCTGAGCCTATACAGTTTAAACAAAGGAAGATTAATAGGTGACATGATTGAAATGTTTAAAATTATGAAGGGAATCAGTACAGTGGATTGGGACGGTGAATTTAAAATGAGTTCATCAAGAACACGGGGACACAGTTGAAAACTTAAGGGTAAATTTTGCACAAATATTAGGAAGTTTTTTGTTACACAGAGAACCGTAGACACTTGGAATAAGCTACCAAGTAGCGTGGTAGACTGTAAGACTTTAGAGACTTTCAAAAATAAACTTGATGTTTTTTAGAAGAATTGAATGGACAGGACTGGCAATCTTTATTGGGCTGAATGGCCTGTTATCATCTAGATTGTTCTAATGTTCTAAAAGCCTGCTCCCTATTTCTGGGGTCAGATCAGGCCTGAAGCCTGCCTGTGGCATTGACAGGTCAGGCTTCCTTTGGTGAAACTTTTCTGGGTAGTCTTGGGAGAGTACTGGCTTGTTTTATGAGTGTTTCTTGAAACTTTTCACCAATTTGCTGTTTTGTGTGCTTCTCAACTATAACAGAAGGTACTCTATCTTATCTGTCTTTTTCTTTTCAGCTACATACCTGATGAAAGTTATACAGCCAAATTGTTGTGTATTGTACATTCTTTCCTTTTAGTTGTGGAAGTAACCCTTAACCTGTTTTTCCTTTTTCAGATGCATGCTGACACATCCTTGCAATAGCTACACTAGAGGTAGCCCCTATAAGTCAAATGCATAGAAGCAACAGATAAGAGTTTTTAAACCTTGAAATGGCCTTTTACTGGTTCCATATTTTAAGTAAGTGGTAGGTTACTGGCCGTAGTTAGTATGGAGTTGTGCACAACATGACAAAGAAGACATAGAAGAAAGATTTCATGACATAGAAGGAAGATTTAGAGCAGGGTTTGCTTTCCATTGCAAGTCTGTGACTGCTCATTATTTCTATAGCCAAGTCAGAAATTTGTCTTTTTTTTATTAATATCTGGTGTGTATTTGAGGGGTTTGTTATGAACTTATATCATATTTATTTTTTTATTTATTTAGCTTCTCTAAAACTCATGTTTGCAGTGCTGCTTAAAATTGCCTACAACTCCCAGCAGTCCCAGCAGTCCCAGCAGTACCACGCCCTTGGTCAGATACAGGGTGCGCAGGGGTTGCTGGGAAGAAGGGTAATTAAATCGGCTGCTTAAATAGGAGCCGAAAAGACAGAGAGGGGGTTACAATCAACTGTTTGTATTTAATTTTACACATCAAACAGACTGCTGTGAGCATGCTCTGATTACAGCGCGTTGCTGCACCCACCACACAATGAACCACCCGGATTGGGACCCGAGTACAGGCTTGTAACAGGTGACACCTCAGCACCACACTGGAACAGTATGAAGTTTTCTACAGTGGCTTGAAAGCCAATCCTGCCACCAACCCCCAAGTTTCTCTTATAAATTGGAGGACCTGCTTGCAGAGCTGGACGCAGATTAACATATTAGCCAGGACAAAGCAATTGTGGATTACAATTTTGTCTGGATGTATGTGCTGTTCTGCGCCTGCTTGACTGTGTAATTTCATCCTAATTGAATACGTCTTTGTCTGGGAAGTCAAATCTTCATGCTACAACTACAACCTGGTAGGACAAAACATTACTATTCTTTTAGAGTGCTGTTTGGGGGTTTTCATTTCAGACACCATCATCCCCTGCACATGCTGTACTGGATGGTGTTGGACTTTACATTTAGTGTTAATTGCTTAATGAGTAGTGTCTGTTGTTTCGTTCGGTTTCGCGTATGTAAATAATTATCATTGGTGGAAAATCTAGGAAGGCTTTTACATGTGCATTTTTGTTTATTATTGTTTTTTTTTTTCTTTTCATTATTTGATTAATATATACTTTGTTATCTTTTTATTATTTGTCGAGTTTTATCAGTGCCTCTGTGTGTGAGTGTGTGTGCGCTGGGTCAAGTCCGCGTGTGTTCCTGCGGTCATAAACAAATCACCATCTTCAGACGATGTGAATATTTGAGTCTTCGAGGTCCCCTACAAGCTGAAAGTCCCCCTTTGGAACAAATAAAGTAAATCTAGCTATACAGTTTTTAGACCACACTGTTCTCTGTCCTTTTCATGCCTACCCAGATTTTTTCCACCATCAGAAATATGTGCAAATGTGTGCTTGTGCGCATCTTACTTTATCTAATGAATAATACTGCAAGTGTGCCCTGCAATGGACTGCCAACTAATTTAGGGATTGTCCCTTCTCTGAAACCTGATAGGCTTTAGTGATCTGTACCCTTGTATTTTTAAAGTACGGGTGCAGAAAACTGAATGGAAGGATCTATTGTGTGCATATTTATGTCTCCATGCATACATATGTGCATATATTTGAATATACTTTGCATATCATTTGCATACATTACATTTAGCATACAATTGCTTTTAATCTGAGAAAAGGTGCAGTGAAGACGTTAACTACGCAAAGGTTAAGACAGTAATTAGAGCTTATTAGAGCAATCTAATGTTACATCCTGGTGGAATATTTTAGAAAACGTGTCTAGCTTTTTCGCTTTTTTACTCAAGGAAACTTGCACGAGTTTATTGAAAATAAATCATTTATAGCTATTCTTTCCAGCTGCAACAGCAGGGGAAAAATCAATTTCAATTGAATACATTTAGTTAATAAGGATACAGCATTTTAAAAGGCCTCCTAATACAATTGGTATTGATATTGCTGTCAGATAACCTGAATGTATAGCATTTTGGAGAAATCCAACTGTGCCTTTAAGCTCTTACATCAATTAACTGGAACAGTTATGGGAAGCCAATCCCTTTCGTGAGGCTCATTGAATGAAAACAGCCAAACAAGGGCTGCGATTCCACCCCCGTGATGAATAGGGGATGGTGTGATCCAGGAAGCTGAGCTCCGAGTGAATTAAATCAGCTGACTGACTTTATCTCCCTCTATTCAGATGGAATATGCCTTTGGAGCCAGTTCTCCGGCAGCAACACTGAAGCAGGCATTCTGTGCGCCGGAGTGGCTTAGGAAGGAGTCACAGCTAAAAGCAGGAGACTCATTCTGACGGGGAGTATGGCCTCCAACTTTAATGATATAGTGAAACAAGGATATGTGAAAATCCGCAGCAGAAAGCTGGGGGTGAGTAGCACTTGCTGTCAGCTTGCCTTAGAAATGCTTAAGTTGCTGGATTTCATACAATTGAACTGCCCAGTAGGGTTATGCTGTCTGCTGTCTGTGTTGAAGAACAGAGAGGCAACAATAAGAGGACAAAAAAAACTTTTTTTTTTACTTAAAGTAAAAATGATCAGGTTATTTTTATTTATCCTGTATATGCTTTGAATGTTGTTTTATATGATTAACTAATTTTAATTTAAGACTTTTAATTTAAGCTCTGCCTAGTGACAGAATTTGGTGCTAGTGACAAAATCTATAAGCTTGTGAAAAGTCAGCACAAGGATGAAAAATGATAGCCGACCAGTCAGCTGCTGTCACCTGTGTGTCTCAGTTCATGGCTTCTTAGTTCCTTATTCTCTTTGAGATGATTAGCCGCTTGGTGAGAGGATGGAAAAAAAAAGTTTTCCTCTGTAGTCACAATTTCACCCTGAACTGTTTTAGTGCTTGGCATTGAGTGTGCTGTGCAATTACCAACGGGACTCATCGACTTGCTTGGCTGGTGTCGGTGTTTTGTGAGAACTTGACAGTCTGCTGTGTCTTGGCTGAGTCTTGTAATACGGGTGTCAAATAAAAATAAATAAAAGAGAGAAAGAGAGAGGGATATAAAATCTGGATGGTGGATGATGGCAAGATCCTGGTGCACTTCAAGGGATTAACTGTTTTACTTGAAACCTTGGTTAATTCTTTTTATGGTATGATTTCTAGAGGTGCAAAAAAGTGTGAGGAGGATTAATAGGATGGGGAGCGCTCCGGTCGCATAATGAAGGTCTGAATCCATTCATTCTCCTGCAGTACAGTCATAACATAGCCTCACAACCTCAAACCGATTTAAACAAATTCAGTGGGGCCAAAACAAGTCACAGGTGCCAACCCTGCATAGGTTATACATCTCATGAATGCCCACTCACAAAGAATCTAATTAATAAGAGTGACCAAATCGGCTAATCCACATGTCTTTGGAGAGGAAAACCCATACGGACATGTAGAAGATGTAAAACTCCTCAAGAAATTACCTGGTTTGGGATACAGTCCCAGGTCACCACCCAGATACATCATAGCTAAACAACATAGCGTGACATGCTGAATCCAAATTAGGATTATCGGAGGGCAGAGCCTACCTCAGCAACACTGGGTGCAAGGCAGGAGCTAACCCTGCATAGGGCATACGTCTCATGAATGCCCACTTGTAAAAAAATAAAAAAGGGACCCAATCAGCTAATCCACATGTTTTTGGACTTGTGAGAGGTAAACCCATGCAGAAATAGAAGAGGATGTGTGTGGCATTTAAAGCCAGCACCCGTGAGGTAGCAACACAAACCGTTGCATAACAAGCCACCCGTACATCCATCATAACATAACATAACATAACATGCTTAATACAAATTAGGATTGTGGGAGGCCAGAGCGTGTCCCAGCCACACTGGGTAAAACGCAGGAGCTAGGCCTGCATAAGTCTCATAAGTGCCCAGTTGTGAAAAACAATTCACAACTGACCCAACAAAAGTCACCAGATCAGCTAATCCACATGTTTTTGGACTTGTGAAAGGTAAACCCATGCAGACATGGAGATGATGTGAGCCTCTTCAAGAAATGACCTGATGTGGTATTCAAGCCCAGCAACTGTTTGGTAGAACCACAAGCCACCTATACACCATAACATAAGGATGTAACATAAAATAACATGCTTGATCAAAATTAGGATGGTGGGAGTCCAGAACAACAACAACAACAAGAACAACATTTATTTATATAGCACATTTTCATACAAACAGTAGCTCAAAGTGCTTTACATATTAAAGAATAGAAAAATGAAAGACACAATTATAAAACAAAATAAATCAACATTAACATCGAATAAGAGTAAGGTTCAATGGCCAGGGGGGACAGAAAAACAAAAAAACTCCAGACGGCTGGAGAAAAAATAAAATCTGTAGGGATTCCAGACCATGAGACCACGCAGTCCCCTCTGGGCATTCTACCTAACATCAATGAAACAGTCCTTTTTGGATTTAGGATTCTCACGGAAGGGCTTGATGATGATGGTCATGTAGACTTCTGGCTTTTAATCCGTCCATCATTGTTTGAGCATCATGAAGCTTTGAGTAGGTGGTGGTGGCGCAGGCCATCACCATAAAGAAAACGGAAAAAGAAACAGAAAAGAGAATAGGGGTCAGTACGGATTTTAGAGCCACCATGAATAGTTATTTTGAGGAGATTGAACATATAGAGTATCAGGATTAAGTTAAATTACGATTAAAATGAAGTTATAAAAAGGCCATGTTAAAATAATGTGTTTTCAGCAGTGTTTTAAAGTGCTCTACTGTATCAGCCTGGAGAATTCTGGGTGCAAGGTAGGAGCTAGTCCTGCAGAGGGCATATGTCTCATGAATGGCCACTTGTGAATCCATTCACAATGGACCCAGTAAGAGTGACCAAATCAGATAATCCAAATGTCTTTGGATTTGTGACAGTTAAACCAATGCATACCTGGAGAGGACCTGAAACTCCTCAAGAAGTGACCAGGTGTGGCATTCAAACCCAGCAGAGCGAGGCACCTATACACCGTACCATAACATAGCATGCTTAATCCAAATTAGGATTATGGAAGGCCAGAGCCTATCCCAGAAAAACTGGATGCAAGACAGGAGCTTG
Source organism: Polypterus senegalus (assembly GCF_016835505.1). Lineage (NCBI taxonomy): Eukaryota > Metazoa > Chordata > Cladistia > Polypteriformes > Polypteridae > Polypterus > Polypterus senegalus. The sequence continues at coordinate 16,258,975 of NC_053158.1, forward strand.
CTCTGCATAGGTCGTACATTTCATAAATGCCCACTCATGAATACAGTTACAAAGATCCAAATAATTGTGACCAAGTCAGCTAATCCACATATTTTTGGACTTGTGAAAGGTATGGAGATGATGTGAAAGTCCACAAGAAATGAGCTGATGTGGCACTCAAAGCCAGCAGCTGTTAGGCAGCAGCATTAACCACTGCACATGAGCCACTTTTACACCATAACGTAACGACATAACATAAGGCAGCATCGCTAACCAGTGCAGAACGTCACACCCATACACTTTAACATAACATAACATAATATAACATAACATGCTTAATCCAAATTAGGATTGTGGGAGGCCAAAGCCTATCCCAGCAACACTGGGTACAAGGCAGGAGCTAGCCCCCCACACAGGTCATACATTTCGTGATATGCCCACTCATGAAAGAACTCACAAAGGACCTTACATCAGTTACTAAATCAGCTAATCCACAAGTCTTTGGATTTGTGAAAGGTAAACTCAGGCAGAGAGGATATTTAATTCCTCAAGAAATGACCTGGTGTGGGATTCAAACCCATCAGCTGTTAGGCAGCAGCATTAACCATGAGCCACCTATGCACCATAACATAATGACATAACATAAAATAACATGCTTAGTCCAAATTAGGATTGTGGGAGGCCTGACAGGACGTTTGTGTATCACACACAGAATGATGAGTTAGCCTATTCAAGTACCTGGGAATTCAAAACCCACTAAGCCACTCTGGGAACATTCAGACATCATACAGACAATGGCAGAGAGCAGAATGTCCCAGTCACAGATAATTGCACATAGCTAAATTATATGGAAGGATGGGTGAAATTAATAGAAACATAAGAGAAAGCAAAAGAGAAGGAGACATGCAGGCATCAAGCTAGCATTTGCTAAAGTGCTCGGTGCACTTGAAAGTTGAAGAAAGTTAAACAAATTCAAAAGCGATGAAACTGATGAAAATGTAATAATAACCAGCTGAAATACACCAAAGTAGTCAGTAAAATAAATTCCATCTTTTCTTCAAAAAATTCATGGAGCCTCTGTGTGCTGAATACTCTAAGACAAGAACCGCAGTACCTTACAAGTTCATATTGATCGTAAATGCTGCTGCTGTTTTGGTGAATGGGTGATGAGTCGCCCTAATGATTTATCACAACATTGTAAGATTATTCTTTCAAGACCATATCTCTTTGTGTTCACCAGGATTCCTTTGTACTGTCTGACCCTCGACTTGGGGAAAGGTGCCCTGCTGCTCAGTGATTCAGTCAGCCAAACAGGCACATTTTGATTTACTATGGTTTTTGAAGGTTTCATGGCTATAGATACAGTAGATGTTAAGTTGTTAATGTCTAAAGACATTCTGTTATTCATCTATCCACTCATTTTTGAGTCTTTTCATTGAGTTTAGAGTCTTTAGGAACTACAACTAATCCCATCGGCTTTAGATCTACCCTCAGGACAGGAGAGGTGCCAACCATTCACAGGGCACACTCTTTGGCATGTCCACACTAACTCATACGTTTAAGTCACACATGTCCTGACCAATGAGAACATTCCAAGCAAGTCCTTCATCAGTCTTATTTAACTTTTTATGAGCAGGTTTATTTTTTAGATATGTATTATTTTTCTCCATGTTTAATGGTGGGTTTGGGTTCTTCTTCTTCTTCTTCTTCTTTTGGCTGCTCCAGTTAGGGATTGCCACAGCGGATCATCTTCTTTTATATCTTTTTGTCCTCTGCACCTTGTTCTGTTACACCCATCACCTGCATGTCCTCTTTTACCACATGCATAGACCTTCTCTTAGGCCTTCCTCTTTTCCTCTTGCCTGGCAGCTCTATCCTTAACATCCTTCTCCCAATATACCCAGCATCTCTCCTCTGCACATGTCCAAACCAACACAATCTCACATCTCTGACTTTGTCTCCAAATCATCCAGCCAGAGCTGACCCTCTAATGTCCTCATTTCTAATCCTGTCTATCCTCATCACACCCAATGCAAATCTTAACATCTTTAACTCTGTCACCTCCAGCTCTGTCTCCTGCTTTCTGGTCAGTGCCATCATCTCCAGCCCATATAACATAGCTGGTCTCACTACCGTCCTATAGACCTTCCCTTTCACTCTTGCTAATACCCATCACAAATCACTCCTGACACTCTTCTCCACCCATTCCACCCTACCTGCACTCTCTTTTTCACCTCTCTTCCACAATCCCCATTACTCTGTATTGTTGACCCCAAGTATTTAAACTCATCCACCTTCGCCAACTCTACTCCCCTCATCCTCACCACTCCACTGACCTCCCTCTCATTTACACACATGTATTCTGTCTTGTTCCTGCTGACCTTCATTCCTCTCCTCTCCAGAGCATACTGTATCTCCACCTCTCCAGGGTCTCCTCAACCTGCTCCGTACTCTCACTACAGATCAAAATATCATCGACAAACATTATAGACTCCTGTCTAATCTCGTCTGTCAGCCTGTCCATCACCATTGCAAATAAGAAAGGGCTCAAAGCCGATCCTGATGTAATCCCACCTCCACTCTGAATCCATCTGTCACTCCTACTGCAGACCTCACCACTGTCACACTTCCCTCGTACATATCCTGTACAACTCTTACGTACTTCTCTGCCACTCCCGACTTCCTCATACAATACCACAGCTCCTCTCGAGGCACCCTGTCATATGCTTTCTCCAAGTCCACAAAGACGCAATGCAACTCCTTCTGGCTTTCTCTATACTTCTCCATCAACACCCTCAGAGCAAACATCGTATCTGTTGTTTTTAAAACTGGAGAACCCAAAACTAACATTTAGACTAGAAATCTTTATTTGCTATTAAATTAACGTACAGCAAAATTCGATATGACATCTCCCATAAAATCAGTAATATATCAAAAGAAAAGAACTCAAATTTCATTTTATATTCAGCATGTTTTTCTTGCAGTGATGTTTAAATCATGTCTTATTGCAATGCAATTATTGTATTTGTGGCTGTTTTGTAGAAATTTTCTTAGCAGCTGCCATGCTGTTGCTATCCAGTGTGCAGCATGTGACATTATTCACACCAGTGTTTCCCAGCAGATTGTTACTAGGCCATAGAATAGTTTTGATGGTCTGCAAAAACTAGTGAACAATTTCAGTTTTGTTCTATTTGGACACTCCAGGGGTGATCTCGGCTCACCTGTTGAATTATTTTATATCTGAATGTGTAAAGCTCCAAGGAGGAATCTGCTCTCCTATCTAATTTTAGTAAACCCGGATGCTTGAAAATCCAAGGGAAATGCTACCCTGGGCTCCGATCGTAATCGTAATAAATCTGGACTCGTGAATTCAATTTCTTATCTAATACTAGTCAACTGGATGCTCGAAACTTGAAGGAGGTCGGCCTTTCCTGGCCTCGGATCAAATGTTAACAAATTTAGATACTCGAAACTCTCAGGAGGAACCCCAGCCGATTTAATGTTAATACATCTGGCAGTAGAATCTCTGATCTATGAAGAAATAGGGAGTACCTGCACTTAATGTATTTCCAGATTTTCAAACTACAGATCTTGCTGTAAGTGATTTTGGGTTGCAAATTCCTGATAAAGATTTTAATGCTGTGAAAGTCTTGGTTTTATTTTTTTTGCAGTAACAATGAATGTGGTTGATCTTCTGGTTAAAAACCTGACTTGTGCTTCATCTTCTCATCCCTTCTTTTACTAACTGCTTCTTGATTTGCCTGGGCACTGCATTATGGATTTTGGGGTTGGCACAGAATTCAGTAAGTTAAACTAAATTTGAATTAATGATATCAAGCTAAATCCAAACCAAAAGCTAAACTTAAATGTATTTGTTACAGGAGCATGAGTCTGTCATGAAGTGCTCGTGTTATTTTTATAAAGTTCGGACGTTGCTCAATGCATGAGGCCATCTTTTTCGGCTTGACTCTGATAACATCATACAGTATGTCATGCTGTACCTAAAATCAGCACGTACAGTAACATCCTGGCTGTATCCAGAAAAGACAGCCATACAAGCCAGTGTAGTGTGGTGGTTAAGGCTTTGTACTTCAATCCCTGACGTTGTGGGTTCAGATCCGGCCACTGACACCATTGTATGACCACAAGAAAGTCATCTGCCTGTGCTCCTACTGGAAAACCAAAAAAGAAATATAACCAATTGTATCATAAATGTTGTAAGTCACCTTGGATAAAGGCGTCAGCCAAATAAGTAAATGAAAATGTACAAAAAGATGCCGAGATGATATCCCCAAAACAATGAGAAAATATATTACAAAATGAAAATGAAGAACGAGTAATGCATTCCTGACAGCCAGTTAACCTGCCCCGCAATTATTAGTTTTTACATTGTAAATAATATAATGGTGGTGTTTATCAATACCATTTTCATTGCTGTTTTTTAATTTTAAAAATGATTTATATTGGAAAGAAAGAAAAAAGATAGATAGATAAATAGATAGATAAATAGATAGATAGATAGATAGATAGATAGATAGATAGATAGATAGAATGTAAAAGACACTATATACTAGAAAGATAGATGGATAAGGCACTATATAATATTGTCAGAAACTCAACAAATTAGCAGCCACCTGTATATCATTTTCCTGGCTGCAAAATAGCGAAGAGTTGTTATTTATGTTTGAGTCCAGAACAGAACTGACTTGATACGAACAAAATGGCGGTTTTAAAAACAGGTACAGGAAGTGACTTCATCAAAGGGACCGGAAACGGAAGTGATGTGAATTGAGGCGGGAGCAGAAGTGACATCATCAAAGTGGCTGGAACCTGAAGTGATGTCATCAGGGTCGGAAACCGGACGTGACGTCATCAGGGCCAGGTGGGATTTCCCATAACTGGTCTGTAGAGAAGTGAGAAAAAGAGTCCGTGCACTCCTCCACCTCCTGGTCTGGCTCGGAATTACTCTCATCCAAGCGCTTTAGCTGCCTGCCATGCCCACGTGTGTGACAATAGATTGATAGTACTTTATCTCAGGTGACAAATGTATCTTTTTACAAAAGCTCAATAAATATTATAAGACACAACAAAAAATCCCCTCAGACACAGACCATAATTACTAATAAAAAGGAAAACCTCTAACTAGGCTAGCGATAAGAGAGCAGTCACAGTGAGGCACTATAAAGGCATAGGGTGATAGGTATTTGTTGGACAAAAAAGGGTTTATTCTTTTTGGTTTCTCTGTTATTTGCTATTAATACCTTATTAAATGCCTTTCTGGCTTTTTTTAGTCCAGGACAGGGGTAGGCAATGTCAGCCCTGGAGAGTTGCAGTATCTGCAGGTTTTTGTTCCAACTCAGTTTCTTAATGAGAAGTTAATTATTACTGATGACGCACTTATTGCTTAAGTAAAATTTTAATGCTTCATTGTAGTGGTCTTGCTTGTTAAGTTTCCCCACCCTTAATTGCTTATTTCAATCTTAAAAAGCTGCATTCATTGTTTTAATGGCTCCTTATTAGCAAAAAGGTGTAAATGACAAAGCAACTCGATTGTCATTGCATGTTTCTATTTACATCTGTGCGTGTTCATCAATGCACTGTTTGATTTAATAAAAACTTAAAATGATCCGTTTTAGGCTTCAAATCGTTTGGATGATATCCTTGGAAAGGAAAAAATCTACGATATAAGAAAATTACATTGCACACTAACAAGCCCTAGAATTAAATAAGGTCCAAGACTGCCTGTGCTTTTTGACTTTTTGTTAAGTTCTGTCCACATCTTATCTTCTGATCGGTCTCGCAAAACCCGCTTCTGTTATTTAAAGGTAGAATAGACAAGAAAAAGCCACAATAAATGATCCATTTCCACGGTCTTTACACTCACCTAAATTGTACAGTATGAATGAAACTACACTTATAATCTGTAAATTACTTTGGATTGCAGGGCCTGACTGCATTGGCACAACTCTGTTTATAAACGTGTGGCACACTAACAGAAACCCCCCATTATACTGTAATGTCATGTTAAGGGAACGTTCACACACAGAATCCTTCATCTTTACAACTGGAGCATAAGGAGCGCTTAGTGATAATGAACAGCTAATATGTAAGACAACCTGTTAAGAATCTGATGTTGTGTTTGAATTGATAAATTATGCAGACATCTTTATCATAAATTTATTTTAAATTACAAAAGTCTGCCAATTTGTACAGTTTTTCTGCATGTGGTTTTCTAGTTGTGCATAAAGTTGCTCACGTTATTTGGAAACTGCTTTGGATTAGGAAGCTTTGCAGCGCTGGATTTAAATATTGGAGTGGCACTTTCAGAGCCTGGCATCTCTTGGCTAGAGTTTGGGGTGATGTGGCGTGGGCAGTTATGATGTTCAAATACAATAATTAAGAATTGAATGGCGAATTACGGTGGTAATTATCAGTTTCATATTGCTGTGATTTATGACTCTGCTATTGATTCATGACAATGTGTCTGTTTTTTGCAATATTTGCAACTGTCGACAATTCTTCTGCATACATTTTATTTCTATCTATGAATAAAAATCTGATATTTGCAAGTTGCTTTGGATTAAGGGGGCCTTACAGCTCTGTCAGCTCCTTTATTGTGGAGCTGAGCTTTGGAGATAATCCATTACAAGCAGTCTTTGTTTGAAAAAAATCCTATGATGGCTTTTCAGAATTGCAGTTTGTAATTAATAATGAATACTTTGCATGGGTTTTATATTATGTTTTTCAATATTGCAATTTGTAATTAAATAATAACAATAATAATAATAATAATAATAATAAGAAGAAGAAGAAGAAGAAGAAGAAGTTTTTGTTTTAAAAATCCTGTGATGGCTTTTCAGAATTTCAGTTTGTAATTAATAGTGAACACATTGCATGGCTTGTATATTATGCTTTTCAAAATTGCTATTTGTAATTAAATAATAATAATAATAATAATAATAATAATAATAATAATAATAATAATAAGCTGTCATTGTTTGAAAAAATCCTATGATGGCTTTTCAGAATTGCAGTTTGTAATTAATAATGGATACTTTGCATGGTTTGTATATTATGCTTTTCAATATTGCAATTTGTAATTAAATAATAACAATAATAATAATAATAATAATCATAATCATAATAATAATTATAATCAGTCATTGTTTCAAAATTGCAATGTGTAATTCAGTAATAACAATAATAATAATAATAATAATAAGAAGAAGAAGAAGAAGAAGAAGTCATTGTTTTTAAAAAACCTATGATGGCTTTTCAGATTTGCAGTTTGTAATTAATAATGAATACTTTGCATGGTTTGTATATTATGCTTTTCAAAAATGCAATTTGTAATTAAATAATAACAATAATAATCATAATAAAAATTATAAGCAGTCATTGTTTCAAAATTGCAATGTGTAATTCAATAATAATAATAATAATAATAATAATAATTATAAGCAGTAATTGTTTTTAAAAATCCTATGATGGCTTTTCAGAATTTCAGTTTGTAATTAATAATGAACACATTTCATGGCTTGTATATTATGCTTTTCAAAATTGCTATTTGTAATTCAATAATAACTACTTTCATGACTTGTACATCATACTTTGCGATTTTCTAGAGTTGTGCTACATTTTCCAGGTTGGGTTTGAAACATGCCGGACACGGTTTCTAAGCCTGACGTGTTATGTCTGTAATGGATTTGTGAAAATATAGCCATGTCTGGGGATGGTGTGATAAATTACATTAATGTGTATGACAGTTTATGATAATTTTCTCTATTGTGATTGATAATTGAATAATCAATCAATAGGGTGGTATTTATAAATTTAAATGTGTCACATTTATTGATACATTTGCCAATATTTGTCCATTTTTGGCACACTACTTCTTTATGTATTTTTCAAGCTGTGCCTGAGAGTGCATTATTATAGTTATTTGTAAGTCGTTTTGGATCAGTAGCTCTCAGGATTAGCACAAGGTGTCTGTCCATTAGGTGAAGTTGCACGAACGTGGAGGCAGCCCGTGGCACAGGAGGTTATATTTAGATGAGGTTTTTCTTGTATAGCCTCAATGGGCTTTAACAGGCCCTGTTTTTTGACAAGCCTCAACTCTCCCCAAAAAAAAAAATTGTAGGAAAAAAATGGAAAAAATCTTGTGAAGGGAAATTTAGAGAAACCCCCTCCCAGCTAGGTTGGGAGTGCAATGGTTGCCACATAACAGGTAAATACAACACACAAAACACAGAGCATGATGGCCAATCAATCATGACCACGTTAGAAATACAATACAGCAGTACAAACAACTTTGTTCTTACACAGCATGTCCCACCAAGCGCAGGCACAGAGGAGGAGGAAGAGGCAGAGGTTGGGGGCAGACGCAGATTACACCCACCACATGATGAACCACCCAGATTGGAACCCGAGTGCAGCGGGTGACACCTCAGCACCACACTGGAACACTGTGAAGTTTTTTTTATGGTGTCTGGAGTGCCAATCCAGCAGCCACGATGACTCTCTAGGTAAAGTGGAAGAGCAGGTGATGCGACCCCTCAGTAAATACAGAACTAACATACACCACTTTCCACTTCCCACCGTGAGACACTTTGATAAATATGGGCACAGGTCTACAAAAATCTCAAAGAGATCAGTAAGCCTATCCAGCAGTGAATCATGAACTCCAGCATACAGACTGAAGTTAAGGGGAGAGCCCCAGAAAGCAAAAAGGACCCACTGACTTGAATAGTTAAAGTTAAACACATTTTAAAAGTACCTGCAGTGTCTTTTGCCTTCATTTTAATTAACTTGATTCAGACCCCTGAGTTGTTTCTTTATACTTAATTAGCAGCCAAACAATAATGAGACAGAAAACAAGCCACCACGTGACCAGCTCACCACATTATCTCTATTGTGGAGCTTAGCCCGGACACAGACAGGCGGACACGTTCATGTCACCCACAACACGTTTATTAGACATACTATACAGTGCCACACAATCCCAAAGTTCCCAAAGTCCTGGCCACAATACAATGCCTTGTCTCTTGGAGTGGAGTGTAGAGTGCTTGGTGCACGCTATTATTATAAAATAATATTGGACTTTTATCTGGTGTCTGACATCTGGTCTGAGGGTTATATATATATTGTAAAAGAGACAACAACAAGCAGCATAAAGGTTTGGGGTTTTCCGGCCCCTTATATTGTACACAATCCACAATTCAGAAACTCAAAAAATCAGATCAAAAGTATAAACAAACAGTTCATACGCGCGACGCCATTCTAGGCGTCGGCGGCCATTTTATAGGGGAGGAGCCGGAAGTGGAGGAATGCTGGGAAGGAACCGTGAGGGGGGATGGGACTGATGACATCAGGAAAGATGGCGGAGGAATGGCGGAAGTAGATGTACTGCGAGAAGGCTTACGATGGCGGAGCGTCTTTTTTCCTGGAAGAAATAATAGGAGGAAGGTTAGTACCCCGCCACTCCCTGCCAGCGAATGTCTTCCGAAGTGGTTTAAGGTCTGTCCACGGTCTCCTAATCGCGCGTGTGTGACAATATATATATATATATATATATATATATATATATATATATATACTAGGGGGTTTTGGTTTTCCGTATACACGTGTAAGATTTTTTTTTCTTTGAATTGTTGCTACTTCATTAGTTTCACTTTTATTTCAGAACCTCTGTAAAAAAAATATTTGGAATCTTTTGTGTCCCAATATGCTGAATCTTTAAATGAGGTCTGTGAGACTTGTGTTTAATGACTTTGTACCATAATTCAGGATAGGTTTCTCTCTTTGGAATTTCAGCACAGACAAAACGATCGACATCAGCAGCCATTAAAAATTTTTTTTGCAAAGTAACCAAGTAACCAATAAATGCATGTGAGTTAAACCTCGGTTTTGAAATTCTTTGACTTAAACTAATTTCCTTTTGTCTGCATCAATGCGATCTTTGCTGTCTTTTTTTTGATACTGTAGTGAATGACGTAATAAAGTGTCACAAAAGTTCTACTTGAACAATCGCCGACTTCGTAACCCCAAACACAACTTTCTAGCACCCTCTCCAACCCCTCCTCCCCTGGGTCTCGCACCCCCTTACCGCATCAATCAGTACCCCGCTATCAGTCTTGTGTGCTGTACTCAGCCCTCCCTTGATCGGACCTAACAGTCACTTAAAACAAAAAAAGGCAGCTTGGCTGGGACTTTCGAATGTTACTGCTGTCGTATTCTGTACCTCTCTCTGCATGTGTATCGCGCCTTGGGTCTCTTTTCTCCGCGCTGCTCCTTCTTCTTTGCTGAGAGCACAGGGTCTGTGTGTGCCACGTGACTTTACATGACTGAATGTTTTGCTGGCTGTCCAAGCTCTTATTTGATAAGAAGGACGTGTCTTGCAAGAATCTTATGTTCCACATCCCCGCGAGACTTTCCTGGGACAATCTCTTGGCACCAAGTCTCATGTTTACGGTCCCCGCGAGATGCTACCTGGCCAGTCTTTTTTGTCTCGCGGGTCTTTAAGATGTCTTTGGAGAACTTCCGAGAAGATCACGTATAGTTGCATTGCTTTTACATTCCAGGATTTTTTTTTTATATATAGAGAGATATATAAAATCCAGCATCTGTCTGTCTGTCTGTCTGCTTTTCATGAGAGAACTACTTAATGAATTTAGATCAGGTTTTTTTCTGTAATTTGCTTGAATATTCCGGTTGATTTTGCAACTTCTCTCATCGCTCTATGTATCATAGTTTGCTTGCGATACTAATTTATTTGTGCGCTCTCAAGAGAGATGCACTGGGCTGAATGAAGAGGAGCGGGGCCCTCCTCACTCACGCGCCAGCCTTGGAGCGTACATTACATATCCTTAGCAAGCGAATGAGAGAACTACTTAACGGACAAAGATCTGTTTTTTTTTTCTATAATTTACTTGAACATTCCTGATGATTTTGTGATCTCTCTCATCACGTTAAGTATCATTGTTCGCTTGCAAGAGCAATATATTCAGGCTAATCCAAGACAGAGGCTGTGGGCCGAGGGCAGGGGGAAGCATGACGTCAGCAGTATGGAGCCAGACGGGACCCTCCTCACTCACTCATCAGCCTACTTGTTGCCATGTTTTGGAGCGTACCTTCCTCCACTTAGCTAGTGATACCTGTTTGTTTACTGATTTTTAAAGTTTGTCCTATTTCACTACTACACGGATGGAGCCCGCGGGGGACGGCTAGTCTGAAATTAAAGAAAGGTGAAGGTCTCAGTAAAGTTGATCTCTCAGGTCACCAAAACATGTTGATGGTTTTCTTAGAAAAAAACAGAAAATTAACAATTTTGGAAATGTCTGCTGTGGTAGAATGAGAGCAGCAACAAGCCATGGAATTAAATAACGGTTTTAATTAACAGCAAGAATCGGCTTCTCATTAAGAAAGGGATTGGAGTGAAATTGGTTGAAGTTTGTAGCCCTAATTTAGCTGGTTATCTGTTGGCTCGTTTCACATCTCATTTCTGTTTGGCTGCCATTTAATGAAGAAAAGAATCAATTCAGAGGACTGAATCCTTAAAAGCAGGACTATTAAAATAAAGGGAAAAAACGTTCATTAGCAGTGAAACCTGGACACTAATAAAGAAGACGGTTAGAATGAAAACCAGCTTCCACTGCAGCCCTCCAGGCCTGGAGTTTGAGACCCCTGATGTAAGGAGATCCAACAGAACCATTTCAAGTAAACGGTGATTCACAAACTCGAAAGCGCCAGTGGACATCAAGGTAAAGTCTGTTTAGGACTGAAGCCAGGAAGTGCGTCTTTACTCAAAGAGTTGTGGGAATCAGGGACAAACTACCAATAAGGAGGTGACATAATTGAAGTGTTTAAAATCTTTAAAATCATGAAGGGAATTAGTCCAATGGATTGAGACGGTGACTTTAAAATTAGTTCATCAAGAACAAGGGGGCACAGCTGGTGACTTGTGAAGGGGAAATTTTACACAAACATTAGGAAGTTTTTCCTTAAACAGAGAACCATAGGTAAGAGGTAAGCAAATGAGCCTGATGGACTGAATGGTCTCCTGTCATTTGTAAAGTTTCTTAGGATTACAGATGGAGACAATGTGCCATATCCAGTTGGTGTTACCATATCATTACTTGGCCAATGAGGGACTTACTGAGCTTGTACTGAGAGCCATGATGACCCATTTTGGGCCACTAGGGGAACTTTGCTAAGATGCCCTTTGTAGTAGCCCACCACATTGGGCCAGTATGCTATTTAATTGGGTGTTCCAAAGCCCACATTGGCCATGGTCTGCCCACAAGGGGGTACTGTGTTCATGTTTGCTGGATAGGTCGAATGGCAATGCTAAATTGGACTATGTGTGTGTTTGGTGTGTGAGTGTGTGTGTGGTCGTCCAGCCAGGGTTTGTTCCTGCCTTGCACCCTATGCATGGTGGGATAGGCTCCAGCACACCAAAACCCCCAGCAATGGCCCTACTCAAGATTAAGTAGGATAGAAAATGACATGACACTAATAATAAGTGTATATTTCAATACGAGGAGTCTCCAACAATAACAAACATAAGGCTTTGAAACAAACTCGAGGGCACCAGTGGACATCAAGGTGAAGTCTGTTTGGGTCTGAAGCCAGGAAGCACGTCTTTACTCAAAGAGTTGTGGGAATCAGGAACAAACTACCGATAAGGAGATGACGTAATTGAAGTGTTTAAAATCATGAAGGGAATTAGTCCATTGGATTGAGACTGTGACTTTAAAATGAGCTCATCAAGAACACAGGGACACAGTTGGAAACTTGTGAAGAGTAAATTTACACAGAAAACCACAGGTAAGCGACCAAGTAGTATAGTAGACAGTAGGACTTTAGGGACATTCAAAACTTGACTCAATGCTTTTTTAGAAGGAATAAGTAGCTAGGCCTGGTGAGCTTTGTTGGGCTAAATGGCCCGTTCTCATTGAGATTGTTCTGATGTTCTAATAAATGGAGTTGAAGCAGAAAGTCTTGGCAACCTTTAAGAGTTTTTTGGATGAGCTATTGGGACAGCTTAGGTAGGAGGTAAGCAAATGAGCCTGATGGACTGAACGGTCTCCTCTTGTTTGTAAAGTTTCTTAGGATTACAGATAGGGACAATGTGCCATATTGGGAGAGCCTGTGTGGTATTTAACTGGGTGTTCCGAAGCCCACATTGGCCATTTTCTGCCCAGAAGGGGGCACTGTGTTCATGTTTGCTGGGTAGGTGAAATGACAATGCTAAATTGGACTAAGTGTGTGTTTGGTGTGTGAGTGTGTGTGTTTGCCCAGCCGGGCTTTGTTCCTGCCTTGCACCCTATGCATGCTGGATAGGCTCCAGCACACCAAAACCCCCAGGAATGACCCTACTCGAGATTAAGCAGGATAGAAAGAGACATGACGCTAATAATAAGTGTATATTTCATTAAGAGGAGTGTCCAACAATAAGAGGCATCAGAAAACATAAGGGTTTGGAGCGAACTTGAGGGCACCAGTGGACATCAAGGTGAAGTCTGTTTAGGTCTGAAGCCAGGAAGCACATCTTTACTCAAAGAGTTGTGGGAATCAGGAACAAACTACCGATAAGGAGGTGACATGATTAAAGTGTTTAAAATTATGAAGGGAATTAGCCCAGTGGATTGAGACGGTGACTTTAAAATGAGTTCATCAAGAACACGGGGACACAGTTGGTGACTTGTTAAGGGGAAATTTCACACAAACATCAGGAAGTTTTTCCTTACACAGACAACCATAGGTAGGTGATCAAGTATTGTGGTAGACAGTAGGACTTTAGGGACACTCAAAATTCGACTTGATGTTATTTTAGAAGAATTAAGTGGCTAGGCCTGATGAGATTTGTTGGGCTGAATGGCCTGTTCTCATCGAGATTGTTCTGATGTTCTAATAAATGGAGTTGAAGCAGAAAGCCTTGGAAACCTTTAAGAGTTTTTTGGATGAGATATTGGGACAGCTTAGGTAGGAAGCAAGCAAATGAGCCCGATGGACTGAACGGTCTTCTCTCGTTTGTAAAGTTTCTTAAGATTACAGACTGGGACAATGTGCCATATTGGTGGGAGGGTGGACTGGCTGTCCTGTTGGTGTTACCAAACCATCACTTGGCTAATGAGGGACTTACTGAGCTTGTACTGAGAGCCATGACAGTTGGAAACTTGCTAAGGGTAAATTTCACACAAATATTAGGAAGTTTTTCCTTACACAGAGAACCATAGATATGTGATCAAGTATTGTGGTAGACAGCAGGACTTTAGGGACCTTCAAAATTCAACTTGATGTTATTTTAGAAGAATTAAGTGGCTAGGGATGATGAGATTTGTTGGGCTGAATGGCCTGTTCTTATCGAGATTGTTCTGATGTTCTAATAAATGGAGTTGAAGCAGAAAGCCTTGGAAACCTTTAATAGTTTTTTGGATGAGATATTGAGACAGCTTAGGTAGGAGGCAAGCAAATGAGCCCGATGGACTGAATGGTCCCCTCTCATTTGTAAAGTTTCTTAGGATTACAGATGGGGACAATGTGCCATATTGGTGGGAGTGCCAGTGTGGTATTTAACTGGGTCTTCCAAAGCCCACATTGCCCATGGTCTGCCCACAAGGTGGCACTGTGGGTATGTTTGCTGGGTAGGTGAAATGACAACGATAAAGTGGACTAAGTGTGTGTTTGGTGTGTGAGTGTGTGTGTGTGTGTGTGTTCCCCCCGCCAGGGTTTGTTCTTGCCTTGCACCCTATGCATGTTGGGATAGGCTCCAGCACACCAAAACCCCCTGCAATGACCTTACTCGAGATTAAGTGGGATAGAAAATGACATGACATTAAAAATAAGTGTATATGTCATTATGAGGAATGTCTTCATCTTCTCGATGCCAACAATAAGAGGCATCAGAAAACATAAAGCTTTGAAATGGAAATGATAAACTGGCGCCCTGTCCAAATTACTCAAACTTCAGCTTGTAAAATGTGGCGGATAAGAGGGCTCAGCACAAACGCTGCAAGTGTAAATTTAATGACATGTAACATGTGACAACAATCCTGCCATTTCTTCTACCGGAACGAATACCCAAGATGGGACACTCTGGGGGTAATTTCACGCAGGAAGATAACCGGGTGCCCTAAGTACCGTACGTTGCGTAGCTGTGTGTGGCAAGAGAAAAAAAAAAGTCATTTTTAAACCCCTTCTTCAGCGAGAGCTCTATTTATAAGACTCCAAGGTAAGAGTTTGCACTGCACTGCTGTTTGCCTCGGGCAAATGGGAGGAGAAACGCTCAGCAAGGAACAGACAGACAAGATGTGACCTTTTCCAGATAGCTGGTGTTGCGCTTATTCTGTTTATTCAGTGGAACATTTTAAAGTCCGTATAAAATGGAAATGCACAGTTTAAATGTGTCAGCATTAAAGAGGGAGACAATCTAAAGAAATCAAATGAGAGCCCCTCTCCCCACTGGCCTTACAGCGTATAACTGAGAGATTTAAACTAACCTTGGGCTTCACTGGGCCATGTTAACCTTGACATAGTAAATCAGCGCATTGGGAAATGTGCTGCCTGCTAACACTGACCAATTATACGATCAAAAACTTTTTGGCCTCACATATAAAATAAACACAAGTTTTATTTTTCAACATTAACATCATGAATACTGTGATGCATGACACGTACTGTCCTGAGATAGGGTAAGGTTCCTTATCTTGATGGGAGGCCAGGCCTTCAATGGCACAAGAAACAGGAGACATGAAGTTGATCCCAGTGCAGCAGTGGGTACATGCCAGTGCAGTGGAAAGTCATGGGCGAGACAACCTGCCACAATGTCATGCTTCCCCAACACACTAGGTGGCAGCCTCCCTTGGTGGCGCTAACTGTACGGACACCCACAAGGCATTCTGGGAACTGTAGTCCTGAAGGGCAGCCTTGTCGGTTTCTGAGGTGTGTTGCCAGGGGTGCTGTAGGGATCCTTTATTCTGACTTTGTGTGACTTCCAATCGACCCAGAAATATGTGCATTGAGTTATGCCCTTGTACTCAAAGTACTCCTGGGTCCTCATAAAAGAAGCCGCTCTACCTCATCTCGGCAAGTTGGAGTCGGGGGACAGAAGGGCAATGCTCACCTGGAGGAGTGGAAGGAGAGAGGAAAAGAGAAGGAGAATTGCATTGTGGTTGTCTTTATTAAAGAAGCCTTTTATGTAAAGTATTTGTAAAAATAACTCTTTTTATTGGATAGAGACTTTTTTGAGATTTGGGGTACTGCAACACCCCCTACTAATCACAATGCTAAGACACATGTAATATTGACTTTGTTTTTCTATGTTATTGTCTTTTCTGTAAATAGAGAATTCAGAAAGTATTCAGACCCCTTCACTTTCTGCACACTTTATTGTGATGCAGAGTTCACTTTAAATGGATAAATTTGCCATTATTGTCCATCAAACCGTGCTCAATAACTCATAAGGACAAAGTTAACGCATGCTTTCAGAAAGGTAGAAATGCAAATGTTTTTAAAAACTGAAATCTCTCATTCATAGAAGTATTCAGAGCCTTCATTCAGTACTTTGTGGAAGTCCCTTTGGCAGCAATTCCAGCTTTAAGTGTTCTTGGTTTTAGTCTCTTTGAGCTTTGCACATCTCCATTTGAGCAGTTAATTGCATTCTACCTGGCAGATCCTCTCAGCTCCAGTAGCCGAGCTCCATCCTGTTCAAGCCTCTCCACAGCTGTTCTGTGAGGATTAAGTCTGGGTTTCGGATAGGACGCTTGTCCCAAAGCCACTCCAGTGTTGTCTTGACTGTATGCTTTGGGACACTGCTGTGCTGCAAGGTGAGCCATAGCCCCAGTTTTAGGCTGTGTGAACTCTGCAGCAGGTTTTCTACAAAGTCGTTTGTAGTGCTGTATTGTATTTAAAAGGTGGCCATGATAGATTAGCTATCGTGCTCTGTGAAGAGGCTTACATGTGTTCTGTTTTGTGTATTGTATTTAACCCTTATCTGACATAAGGGTTATGTCTCTCTGAATAGCCCTTCACTAGAAGTCTTCCATTTTATTTCCTTTTTTGGGAGTTTTTTTTTCGTTGTCTTCTAAGAGAGTCAAAGATCTATCTATCTATCTATCTATCTATCTATCTATCTATCTATCTATCTATCTATCTATCTATCTATCTATCTATCTATCTATCTATCTATCTATCTATCTATCTATCTATCTATCTATCTATCTATCATATAGTGTATTCATACTTCCCCCAATCCTGACCAGTCTCCCTAGCCCTGGTGTGACAGACACCCCTATAGCATCACTGTGCTTTTCCATAAGGATGTTATTAGGCCTGGTCTTCGTCACACCTAGCTGATGATGGTCGTCCCAAAGAGTTAAATTTTTGCCTTTGCAGACTAGAGAATCTTTTCCTTCATGCTCTCAGAGTCACTCTACCATAAACACCTAATCAATGGAAAGCTGCTGAGTTGGTCATCCTACCAACAACAACAACAACAACATTTATTTATATAGCACATTTACAAACAGTAGCTCAAAGTACCAACAAGTTCTCCTATCTCAGTGTCGAACTTCTGAAGCTCTGTGTGACCATTGGGTTCTCGGTCACCTCCCTGGCCAAGGCCCTTCTTGTCTGGATACTGAATTTAGGCCGGATTGTCAAATCTAGGAAGAGTCCACGGGCCTCATGTATAACGTTGTACGTAGAATTCGCACTATAACATGGCGTAAGCACAAAAGCCGAAATGTGCTTACGCACAGAAAAATCCAGATGCAGGAATCTGTGCGTACTCCAACTTCCACGTTCTTCCGCTACATAAATCCCGGTCAGCATGAAAAGTAACGCTCGTGCACGCGCTTTATGTAACGCCCCAACTCCTCCCAAAATTGCGCCTCTGAATATGCAAATCAATATAAATCGCCCTTAAGCTCAGCCTTCTGTGAAAAGACAATGGGAAAAGCACGGGGAAAATATAAGAATTTCAGCGAATACCAAGTGGAGGCAAAGGAAAAACATACTACAGTATTTGTTCAATGAAACCGTGATATAATCAACAAAAGGAAGTTGATCGAGTGACATAGCGTGTTGGAAAAACTTGAAAGCTCACATTCACAAAATCGCACAGTGCTGGAAATAAAAAAGAAGTCGCATATCAAAATCGCCATGAAAAGCTGAGTCGTAGCCCACTGTCTGAGTGTCATATGAAAGCTTATTAGGGTACAGAGAAAAAAAGGCACACAGTGGGGAAAAAGCACGAAATGTCAACTTCAATCTCGACATTTCAACTTTAATCATTTAGTTAATTTTGTTATTAAAGTAGAACATCATAAACTTCATCTTAAAATCGTTTAATTAACCAGTTTCTCAAATCACATCGTAATTAAAGTAGCACGTTAAATGCTTTGTTTTGTATTTGATCTTCTATGTGCTCTGTGTGTGTGAATCACTACTTGCTTCTTAAACCGGCTCTCTTCCTCTGACAGGACACAGAATCAATTACATTCATGATATTACAGCTCTCTGAATAACTAAAATACTGAGATGTATATGTGATGTCATTTTCATGATGATAGGAGGTAAAGCACGTTATTAAACATGGGTTTCACTTCGATGAAATAATTTATTGCAGCAGTACTCAGGGGCGGCTCTAGGCTTGTGGTGGCACTGGGCAGAGGGAGGATCGGTGGCCCCTTCACCCGCCAATGTTAATATGGTATCTTATGCAGGGTGGATGGCCACGTCCGTTGCAGACACTGCATAGCCGCCTTGTGCTCATGGCACAAGCATTTAACTTTTGCCGAAATTTGTCGCTGCATTTTTAGCTGTGTTGTTATTTTCTCTTTCTGTTTTATATTCAATATATATTGGCGTGGCCGCCCCTGCAGTCCTTGCTTTTCTTTCTCCAAGTAACCAATCGCCACATGATCTGTAATAGACGTTAAGCCATCTGTAAGCTTAAAGCGCCGATTCTTCAAAACGTTTAAGGAACATTCAAACATCTTTGTAGTACATGTTTAATTATTCTATCCTTCATGCCAGTCCCAGTGAAGAATATAGATTATTTAAATGAAGTTAAAGTTTTATCTGTATAATATAATCAGCATATTTTGCTGCATTTCATTTTAAAAATTATATCATCATCATATGTAAATAAGCGCTTTATAAAGTGGTGCAGGTTGTGTAATATTATAAACTGTGGTGCAAGTTTACAGTGGGGTGATTGTACTTATAAGTACAAACAGTTCTACAAGGAGCACTTGATTGAGTGCGTTTAAAGTTCTTAAGATGAAACTGTTTCTGAACCGCGAGGTCCGTACAGGAAAGGCTTTGAAACGTTTTGCCGTGGCTGAGGCAGCGTGTGCTTGATGCTGTATACCGATAATTCTCTTTCTGATCAGCTGCTGCTGTGATTCACACTCAGATACAGTGATATAAATACTCCGAGTGGTGCAGTGAGAGTAATATGGAAAAATATGATCTGCTGTGGCAACTCCTAGCTGGAAGAGAAGAAGAAGAAGAAGAAGAAGAAGAAGAAGAAGAAGAAGAAGAAGAAGAAGAAGAAGTGAGAGTAACAACGCTAAAGCAGTTCTGGTATTTGGAATACTATGGCTGTTCCCTGGAACATTATATTGTTACAAGTTAATTACAATCAGATGCATTACTCTAATAAACAATATGTAGTTAGTTTCAGTGTATTTATAAAGCCACGTGAGGAAAATAAGGTGTAACCACACTGGAACAGTAGCACTGCTTTGACGCTGGGTGCCGCCAGTCTGCAAAACCGAGCAGAGAACTTGCGTAAAACAAGGTATGAGGTACCATGGAAAAGTGCGTGGCTTTACGCCAAGTGTAGGTTTTATACATCGCGATTTGAATGTGGAAAAGTTCTTACGCAACATTTCTGTGCGTATGCACCGTTTATACATGAGGCCCCTGGTGTTTTCAAACTTCCATTTTAGAATTATTGAGGCTACTGTTCTCCTGGGAACACTCAAAACTTTAGAAATGGTTTCATCCCCTTTGCCCTGATCTGCGTCTCACCATAATTTGATCATGGAGGTCTACAGAGAGCTCCTTGGACTTCATGGCTCGGTTTTTACAGTGTGAATTGTGAGACCCTCTATACACAGGTGGGTGCCTCTCTGAATGATGTCCAGTCAATTCCATTTGCCACTGATGGGCTCCAATCAAGTTCTGGGCACATCTCAAGAGGAATTAAAACAAACAGGATGCCCAATTTGGAGTGCCACAGCAAAGGGTCTAAAACATCTATGATGGAGGGATTAGAGTTTTTGGTTTGTGGTAAACATTTTGGAAACATTTTTTTGCTTTGTCATTATAGGTTATTGAGTGTGGAATGAAATGGGAAATGTATCCAGTTAAAATGAAATCTACAGTACAATAAAGCATGCAGAAAGTGAAGGGTTCTGAACACGTACTGACTTCACTAATATTATGACACCAGGTATATTAATCTTCAAACAGGTTTTGTTCTCTAACATTAGAAATTCAGTGTGTACACAGTTCTTTTGGAAAGTTTTTGGCGTCCATGTTGAGTCTGTGCTGAATCAAGAACCATAAATGTTAATAAAGTTGTTATTCAAAGCTTTTTGGGCTGGCCCAGGAGTCACAAATCACACCCCACACTGAGCTCATTTCAAGCTCAGGCTCAGAATGTTTTTTGATCCCCACTTTAAATAAGGAAGTCACGCCATGAAGATCAACCGAGTGACAGCCTGAGCAGCATCTTTCATGAACTGATCATTACTCTTCCCACAGCATTGATGGCATCAATCAGGCTCAGTTTTCTGTGTACAGGTCAGGCATTGAAATGTCTTTGTTATGCATGATGAATCAAATGGCTTTTTTAGCCCTTCAAAACTGATTAATTGACACTTTTATTCTCCCCTTTAAGGCATTTATTAATGTCACATTTTGCACATCTGTGGAGCTTAAACTAAACTGATTTGGTTAGGAATTAATGGGACTGGAAAAGAAGCTGACCAAAGACCTTTTTGTAGAAATTTTCTGAGGCTGAAATGCAATGGATTATGGGAGAGTGACAATGGTTATTTCCCCTTATACAATTTCTCGTATTAGGAATTTGTTAGCTTTCACATACGGAGCTCGAGGTTGGCCATTTTACAGCACCCATGGAGTGATTCTGTGCCTATTTGTTCCTGGGCAGCATAGTAAGGAGACCTGGATTCACGTCTGGGGTCCTCCCCGTGTGGAGTCTATATGTTCTCCTCATGCCTGTGTGGGTTTCCTTTCGGGTGCTCTGGTTTCCTCTAGGGGTCCAAAGCCAAGCAGGTCAGGTGACTTGACGACGCAAAATTGGCCCAAGTGTGCGTCTGGTGTGTGTGAGTTTGTGTTTGCCCTGTCCTTGTGTCCTTTGCTAGCAGGAATGGACTTCAGCACCCCCTGCAACCCTAGTCTGGATTAACTCTTTCAGAGTTAATGGTTTCACACTGGCACATGAATGAGCCAAAGACATCATGAAGGTTTGGGGCAGCCACCCATATATTGTTCCAAGGCTGTAAAAATGAGCTCATTGGAACAGAGATGTTCACAGGTTTGAGTCCAAAACAACTGATGTTTTTGAGGTAAGATGGCGGCTTTAAAGGCCAGTAAAGGAAATGACGTCATTGGGGCTGGGACTGGAAGTGACGTCATCAGGACCTGAAGTGACGTCATCTTTGCCGCCAGAACCAGAAGTGACATTATCGGAACCGGACGTCATTGGGACCAGATGTTACATCATAAGTGGCTCCAGTTCACTGCGGGATTTCCTGTGGATGGTCTGCAAGAGATTGAGAGAGACAGTCAGCGCACCCCACTGCCCTCTTATCTGGTGAGGAATTACTATCATTCAGGCCCTTCAGCTGTCTCCCAATCGCATGTGTGTGACAACGCATATCGTATATACTTGTGTTTAAGTTCTCCCGCGGGTTTGATTTTACCATAAAATTTCTGTTATTTTATAATGTCGGTCGTATAAGTCAAATGCGGAAAACTCACAAGAGATTATTATATGCTAATGCTCACCTGAGTACGGAAGTGTGTTAGAGCCACAGAGAAGAAAAAAAAAAGCGTATGTCGAGAATAAAGTCGACATGTCAAGTTCATTCTTGACATTTCCACCTCAATCTCGACGCTTATGTCAAATAAAGTTGACATGTTGCCATTATTCATGGCATTTCCACTTTAATCTCGAAGTTTATGTCAAGATTAAAGTCAACATGTTGACTTTATTCTCGTAGTTTATTTTGTCATTAAAGTAGAATGTTGTAAAGTTCATTTTAAAAGTCAATGTTTAATTTACTACATTTTCTCAAACCCCATCATTAGAATCTAGCACATTAAATGCTTTGTGTTCCCTGACCCATGTTACTCGGCACATACTTCTTAAACTGACTTCCTCTCTTCCTCTCCTCAACTTTATTCTCGACATATACTTTTTTTTTCCTCACTGTGTCCACATTTTTTTTTCTTTTCCGTGGCCCTAATACGCTTCCGTACCTGAGAGAGTAACCACAGAGAGCACATGGCCTTTTTGTCTATGCATTGTGCCTACGTGACCACACAGTGATACCAGAACTATTCCGAAGTAACGTTTGCACTGATTTGTGGTTTTTGTATCTCACACCCTTATATACATTTATCGTAAGAGCATCCCTTATTTACGATGGAGCGTTTGATCAGAAGAAAATATGAAGCTGGTTTAAAATCAAAAGTCGTTGAAGTGGCAAAAGAAATTGGTAACTGCACTGCTGCAACAAAATTCGATGTGTCTGAGAAACTGATGCGAGATTGGAGGAGGCAAGAAAATGCAAAAAAAAAAAAGTCTTATTTTTGAACGGGCGTATAAGTTGGGGTCTGATTTTATGAGCGATTTTTTAATGACTTATATGCGAATATATTTTTGACAAATTTCACTCGCTTTTTTGTTCCAGGAGCCCCTTCAGTAGACATATTAACATACTTATTTCATAAGTGTTTGTGCCATCATTCATAAGCTGAAAGGCACTTTCTGGTTAAAAAAAACGGCTTGTTGAATGTAGTCGAGTGGCTGCTACTCCGTTGTGTCCACCAGCAGGCAGTGCCATTTGGTCAAGTCCAGTTGCCAGCTTGTCTCCCACTGATCAATGTCTGTGTAGTCCTCCCAGGGTGAATGTTTTCGTAGGCATGTCCGCACTAAAATAAGCTGGGGACTACTCAGCTGCTGCAGGCACCTGAGGTTTGTTTTGGATCTCCAGATCACTTGTATCAAAATTGGAGTTTGAGAAGTCAGAATCTGATTTAGCAATATAAATATAATATAATATAATATAATATAATATAATATAATATAATATAATATAATATAAATATCTTTCTATATAATATGCTACCATGGCTGTCCATTTGTCTGTCCAGGATTTTAAATCACTTGTAGCTCGCAAACCGTTTGACCCTTTGACCTGAAATTTGGTACACATATACTACATGACATCTATTATCCGCTTTTGGGGTGATGATTGACCTCCAAGGTTATTCCTCTTTTTATTTCTATTTTATTTTATTGCAGAATCAACTCTCGGCAGCAGCCAACAGGGCGGCTGTGCAGTGCAACCTTCACCGTCACTTCCTCTACCTCTTCATATCTTAAATCATTCTTGAGGCAGATTGAAGACTTAAAGAAAACGTACTAATTGCAACACAAACACTGACTTAATCAGTTTTAACGCAAAAAGATGCCAACAAAAGAAGAGAAGAAGCGGAGCGCTAGGGTGGAGAAAAGAAGAGAAGCAGCAAGCGCATCAACCTCTGAGCAAATGAATGCTAAACGTACAAAGAAAAAGGATGAAAACTAGTAAAGCTCAAGTCAAGTGTATTCACTGCACGTTATCGTGCAATGCACCATTACTGGTGTAATTATAATATAATAGAAATAAATAATATGCACAGAGTATTTCAGTTTGAGCATTTGCTTCACTCTCTCGCCCGATATCGATGCCATTCTAGACGTTGCTTACTCTACACTACTCACACACATGCAGGCTTTCAATGTCAAGTCAACAAGTTTAATTGTCCCCCAAGCAAAGAGGGTCTACCTATATCATAACAGTGAGTGTGATCAACATTTACAGCTTTCTTTTGCCCTCTGCCACTGATATCCATTCTCAAACCCTTGTGTCGACAAAAGTCCACGTCTGTCCTAAAAGAGTTTAAGCAGGTTAGAAAATGACATGGCATGTTTGTTCCCAGACTGGCAAAAGAATGAAGTGTTGAATATCTTCTAGTCACACGTTGCTCACTGTTTATGCTTACAAGCTGGCTTGCTCTTTCTCTGTGTTCAATTTTGGGG
Source organism: Polypterus senegalus (assembly GCF_016835505.1). NCBI lineage: Eukaryota > Metazoa > Chordata > Cladistia > Polypteriformes > Polypteridae > Polypterus > Polypterus senegalus. The sequence continues at coordinate 16,283,303 of NC_053158.1, forward strand.
TTAAATATTTAAAAAGCAGTTTCACTTGCATTATCTCTGTTCTTGGCACAGCTGACTATGCCCACACCTCAAGACAGCATTTAAAAAAAATGGTATTGGATTGTTTTTTTATTTATTGATTTTCAGCAACAGAAGTCAAACCCAGGCTCAAATCCTCAATCTGAAATGAAATATGAGTGAGCCCGGAAGGAAAATGTGTTTATTGGTTTGTTTCAAAACAGCGGACATCTTTTGCTTTGTCATTCTGCAGTGCATATCTTTATTTCAACTTCCCTTAAAAACCAGGGGTTGGATGAGTGAAATCTACTCTGATTATTCTGTAATAGGCAGGATAGAACTGAAGGGGATTGAACCATTAGGAATCAAGGGCCGTAATTTAATAGATTTCACTGTGGCTTGACAGAGTGCATATCGTAAAACAAAAGCAGATAAAACCTGGTTGGGCAAATTTTGAGTAGATGCAGCAAAGCCTCAGTGTGATAAAGTGGGACAGGTTTTAAAATGTCAAGACAGTCGAGGGGAGATGTGGGGCAGATTCAGAAGAGTCTTGCATATTATGCAGGGCAAGTTCACTCCAAAATGTGGACGCAGTAAGAAATTTAAGAAAACCCTGAGATGAATAAGTAAGGAGCTATCAAGTTAGACAAAGTACATACATGGCGTAACTCTCAGGTGTACTTGGTGACTAAGTAAACTGATATGATAGATAGATAGATAGATAGATAGATAGATAGATAGATAGATAGATAGATAGATAGATAGATAGATAGATAGATAGATAGATAGATAGATAGATAGATAGATAGATAGATAGATAGATAGATTGATTTAACTTTATTTGTTCCATGGGGGGAATTTGACTTTTCAAAGTTGCTCTTTAAATAAATAGATACATACATATATACAGTTGTGCTTGAAAGTTTGTGAACCCTTTAGAATTTTCTATATTTCTGCATAAATGACCTAAATCATCATCAGATTTTCACTCAAGTCCTAAAAGTAGATAAAGAGAAACCAGTTAAACAAATGAGACAAAAATATTATACTTGGTCATTTATTTATTGAGGAAAATGATCGAATACTACATATTTGTGAGTGGCAAAAGTATGTGAACCTCACAGATGATCAGTTAGTTTGAAGGTGAAATTCGAGTCAGGTGTTTTCAATCAATGGGATGACAATCAGGTGTGAGTCGGCACCCAGTGTTATTTAAAGATCAGAGATCTATCAAAGTCTGCTCTTCACAACAAATGTTTGTGGAAGTGTATCATGGCACGAACAGAGGAGATTACTGAGGACCTCAGAAAAAGAGTTGTTGGTGCTCATCAGGCTAGAAAAGATTACAAAACCATCTCTAAAGAGTTTGGACTCCACTACTCCACAGTCATACAGATTGTGTACAAATGGAGGAAATTCAAGACCATTGTTACCCTCCCCAGGAGTGGTCGACCAACAAAGATCACTCCAAGAGCAAAGGTGTGTAATAGTCAGCAAGGTCACAAAGGACCACAGGGTAACTTCTAAGCAACTGAAGGCCTCTCTCACATTAGCTAATGTTCATGTTCATGAGTCCACCATCAGGAGAACACTGAACAACAATGGTGTGCATGGCAGGGTTGCAAGGAGAAAGCCATTGCTCTCCAAAAAAAACATTGCTGCCCGTCTGCAGTTTGCTAAACATCACGTGGACAAATCAGAAGGCTATTGAAAGAATGTTTTCTTGATGGATGAGACCAAAATAGAACTTTTTGGTTTAAATGAAAAGCGTTATGTTTGGAGAAAGGAAAACACTGCATTCCAGCATAAGAACCTTATCCCATCTGTGAAATATGGTGGTGGTAGTATCATGGTTTGGGCCTGTTCTGCTGCATCTGGGCCAGGACGGCTTGTCTTCATTGATGGAACAATGAATTCTGAATTATATCAGAGAATTCTAAAGGAAAATGTCAGGACATCTGTCCATGAACTGAATCTCAAGAGAAGGTGGGTCATGCAGCAAGTCAACGACCTTAAGCACGCAAGTCGTTCTACCAAAGAATGGTTAAAGAAGAATAAAGTTAATGTTTTGGAATGGCCAAGTCAAAGTCCTGACCTTAATCCAATTGAAATGTTTTGTTAGGAGACCCGGGTTCGCTTCCCGGGTCCTCCCTGCGTGGAGTTTGCATGTTCTCCCCGTGTCTGCGTGGGTTTCCTCCGGGCACTCCGGTTTCCTCCCACAATCCAAAGACATGCAGGTTAGGTGGATTGGCGATTCTAAATTGGCCCTAATGTGTGCTTGGTGTGTGGGTATGTTTGTGTGTGTCCTGCGGTGGGTTGGCACCCTGCCCAGGATTGGTTCCTGCCTTGTGCCCTGTGTTGGCTGGGATTGGCTCCAGCAGACCCCCGTGACCCTGTATTCGGATTCAGCGGGTTAGAAAATGGATGGATGGAATTCTGATAATGGAATGCAATTCCATGAGTTAGCAGATTACATTAAATATGTAATTTTTAACAGCACTTTACAATGAGTTACAAACGGAGCACAAATAGGCTTTTGGTGGCTCAAGAGGTTTCACGCACAGCAGATTACAATTCAAGTGATCTGAAAATGGCATCGATTGATGTGTGTTAGTGGTGGAGGGCCTGTGACTAATTGTTATTCAGCTTTCTTAAGCATAACGTTTTTGAAAGTATGCCCAATAGAGTCATATCTAATAATGAGCAATATAAAAATGTCTATTAATACAAAATGACTAATACTAGCATAATATCTGTATCGATATAATAGTATGAAAAGTGAAAAGGATCTGTACTAAGTTCCTCATCTAGCTATTAATATTAGTTAAAACACAGTAATTTGCCTCCTACTTGCTGACGCCACTGTCCATTTCTAAACCTGTCCCGTGTTTATGTCAATTAGGGCAACTGCACCTTTCCCATGTTAATAATCAGTTCAAACAGTTTAACTGCAGGTTGATAACATTTTTTTACAATATTTAGATATTTGATGAATTTAGTCTTACTTTTGCTTAATAATTGCTTCCCCTTCACATACATTTTTTTTGTACTCTATTAGTTAACTCCCCTAAAGCAGCCGGAGAGGGTGCTGCTGGGTGAGCTGCTTACATGTGATCTGCCCACCGTTTGACTCACTGAGTGGCTGTCAGACAAATAAAAGAAGGAAATAACAAAAAAAAAATACACAAGTTCAAGCAACCACTCTCAAGATAAAAATGAAACAGTAAATTCATTCCTAGCCGAAGTTGCACAGAACATTTCTCCATTTTAAGACGTACGAGTTTGCTAATTCATTAATGCTTTTCAATGGGAAATTCTGAAACTTTAAAACATTATACAGCGCGATCTGTTTTAGGTATCTGAACAAAAGTTAAATCATCTCGACAAATTTCTTTGAAATACAAGTGTACCACATCTCATCAAAAAGTGGCCTGCAGGAGCCGAGTTGTTTCATACGGATAGACAGACAGACATGGGCTTTTGCAATGGGTGCTTCCACACTTAAAGATAGTAATAAATGATAAAACAGCCGTAAAAGGCAGTAAGACTGTAGGGCGTATGAGAGCTAAGATTAAACAGGATATTTGGAAAGCTAAAAGGAATTTGGAGACAAATATTGCAGAAAAGGTGAAAAACCAAAGAGATTCTTTCAACATTTTAGTAATAAAAGAACAGTCAAGGAAGAGGTGAAGTGTTGTCGGAATAGTAAAGTCAAGTTACTATATACAGGCAGTGAAAGAGATAATACTTTAAATGTGCACTTAATTGAAGATTATAGGTGTGAGCAAGTGGATAACCTCCCAGAGGTAAATGGGACTACTAAGGAAGTACTGAGTGATTTGGAAATTGTAAAGGGAGAAGTGCTGCTCAGATTAAATAGGCTGGATTCAAACAAATCACCAGGACCACATAACATTTACCCTCAAGTGCGTAAGGAACTTAATGATTACAGATAAAAATGGTTGGTATAAATTCATTGAAAATCTCTGAGGTTAGGGCCACGTGAATTGCTGCACCCACCACATGGAACACCAACTCAGGATCGCAGTTTAGGACCTGAGAGCAGCCATGCAGTTGGTGACACCTCAGCACCACACTAGTTCAGATGGAATGGAACAGTGTGAGGTTTTTTATGGTGGCTGGTGTGCCAGTTCTGCCACCAACCCCCAGGTTTTTCTCTGCAGATTGCAGGACTAGATGCAGATTAACGTCATACCCAGGACGGAGCCATTGTAGATTAAGGGCCTAATGAAGTAGAGTCACTTTTGGCGTTTACAAGATTTGAATCAGCGACATTCAGATTACCTATTCAGATCCCTACCTCAGAGCCAACCAATCCACCCAAAATCTCTGAACACTAGAGAAACTTTAAAGACTGGAGGCTAGCAAATTTATATACATAGATCGGGCTGATCCAAGAAACTATAGGCTAGTAAGTTTAATGTGCATCATGGGCAAATTAATGGAGAGCATTATAAAGGAAAAGATTGAGCAACATGTATCTATACCAACATTTTTAGCAAATACTCATCATGGCTTCAGAAGTAGGAGGTTTTGTTTCACTAATATGCTGGAATTTTATGATGAAGCAACAAAAGAATATGATTGGAGAAGAGTGTAAGATATTATTTATCTTGATATTCATAAGGCTACCATATTGAAAGGTTAGTGATGAACGTAAAAGACATGGGAAATCAGGGTAGGGTGTGTAGGTGGATACAAAATTGGTTCAAGCACAGGAAAAAAAAAATGGGTAATGGTGTGGGGAACTCAGAATTAGGTGACGTTAAAAGTGGTGTCCCTCAGGGGGCCCTCAGGGAACTTGGGGCCTCTGCCCTTTTACTTATACAAAAATGATCAAATTATACACAAATGATCTAGAAAAGAATGTAATGAATAAGCCTGCTAAGTATGCAGATGATGTGAAACTGAATGGAAGAGAAAATAATGGAGAATCACCTAAATTGTTACAGATGTACTTGGGCTAATTGGTGGAAGATAAAATGTGATATAAGCAAATGTAAAGTATTACATATAAACGACTAAAAATGTTAGATTATACAATGGGAGTTCTGAATCTTGAAAGCTATTGTGGAGTCATCACTACTGGCATACAGACAGACTAATAAGGCTAATGGGATGTTCAGACATTTATCACGACGTGTGAAGTCCAAGTGAAGGGAGGTTATGGTTAAGTGATATAACACACTGTTGAAGGCACACCTGAAGTACTGTGATAAATGATAAAACAACAGTTTTGATCTCCATATTAGAAAAAGACATAGCAGAGCTAGAAAAAGTCCAGAAAAGGATGACTAGGCTGATTTAGGACTGAGCGGTATGAGATATGAGGAGAGATTAACGGAGTTGAACTTTTTCAGTTTAAGCAAACCAAAATCAAGAGTTAGATAGATAGATAGATAGATAGATAGATAGATAGATAGATAGATAGATAGATAGATAGATAGATAGATAGTTGACTTAATTGAAGGGTTTTTCATTTTTGAATTTATTAATACAGTGGATCCCGTCTGTTACATTTTTGAATTTCTGCAACATGTACACGGTGGCACAATTGGAAATATATTAAGAGAAGATTTTGCAAAAACATTAGAATTTTTTTTTTCATGAAATTAACCACAGACACATGAAATAAGTTACCAAGTAGTATGGTGGAGAGTAGGACTTTAAGGCCTTTCAGATCTCGATTTTGTGTTATTTTGGACAATCATAGTGCATAGGATGGACGAGTTTGTTGGGTAGAGTGGATGGCCTAGTTTTCACCATTTTTCTAATGTTCTAATTTTCTTAGTAAATCAGCCCTGGTGCTGGTTCACTGAACAGATTAAGTGAATATGAGAATGTTTTTATTATTTTTATCCCATCTCTTAGATTTCCTGGCAACTCCTGATTGGCCCTCGTGGGCGACTGTGCGTTTTTATATCGAGTAATCCATGTTTATATTATTTTGGACAATTGAGGTGCATAGAATGGACAAGCTTGTAGGGCTGAATGGCCTGTTCTTATCACGATTTTTGTAATGTTCCTAACACTGATGCTATAAATTATGTTCTGTTTTATATTTGTAATTATTTTAAACCACTTTGCAGAGATCTCTTTTCACATTAACATTAAAGAGTCTTCTTCTGTCAGTCAGTGTCAAAGAAGCCAGGTTAAATAATCTGTGATTCAATGTTGTATAACAATAGAATGTTTAAACTTCCAAGGGGGTGAATACTTTTTATAGGCACTTTATATTTGCTATTTACTGTATTGTAGGAGCAGAAAGGCTGACAGAGAGAGAGACCCTGTCACTGTATAATATAACCTTCCCCATTACAATAAAAATCAAGGGGTCTGCCCCCTCAGCTGAGCAGCAGAGATTTAACACTAGAATTACCAAAGCCTACGAAAAAACTTGCAATCCAGGCCCACCTTAAATCCCTTCACACCTCTCTGTCAGCATCTTTTGTCTTGTAAATGTGTCAATCAGCACAAGCAGCAAGCAGCCTGCTATCCCATCCCTCCACCCACCACCGCAGTTCACTTCGCAAAGAAGGTTCTCAGTGCTCAGTGTTTATCTTGGAGTGAAGTGCTCGGAGTTGTTTAGGGTAAATAATATATTGTCATTTGAAATACATACATTTTATGTGTGTTCTGTGTCTAAAACTATTTATGTAAACACATTGTTAAAACAGAAACGTTTTTCATGTTTTAATAATAACTGGCAAAATGTAGACATGAAATGTATAATGTGTGAAGCCTGAAGTCCAAATATCAAATAAGCACTTTCACAAAAGGTTCAAGTATAACAAAACAAGTGAGCTCTTATTCAAGAATATAACTGCAGAAAAAGAACTCATGTTAGGGTGTTTGAGCTGCTCTTATTATTACCATTATAGAATAAAAACATGCATTTGATTTGAGTCCGTAACAGCCGGTGTAAATTTATGGTACTTGTGCTTTTTTTTTATTCAGTTTTATTCTCTCAGTCACATTCACGCTCCACCCAATCTGACACTGCTGTTTTCAAAAAAAGATGTGCTATAACAGAGGCAAACTCAGATAAGGATAAGGGCTCTACATCGGAGAAAGACAACAGAAGCTCTCCCCGCAAGAAACCTCCACTCACACATAAGAACAATGCAACTGCACCAGGTGTTAAAGCGAAAGATGGCACTGTTTGGATGCAGCAACAGGTTGGCCGTCATCCTGCCAGTCAGTCTGTCATTGTGGATACTGTATGAAGGTACTCGAGTGGGCAGTGTGATGTGCTCGTGTGCATTCCACTCCAGTCCAGTCCGGGGTTGTTTGCAGCCTTATTTCCAGTGCTAAAAGGGCAGTCTTGAACTACCTGTGTATGTTGAATTAAATCAAGTAAGTTGAGATCTTTAAATGATGTGTTTGACATCTATATTTGATAAAGCTGGTGTCCCATGCTGGTGTAGTTCTAAACATTTTCTACTTTGCTGAAAAGACCTTGAAATGTTTAAAAAAATCAAGAGGGCTGGATGGTTACCTTTTATATAAACTGTGTGCATTGTAGGCCCTTAGTATTTAAAATCAATACTTCAAGGTAATGAAATAGACTTTTGATCCGTCCAATTTCAGTAATGGTTACACTCTGCCTAGGATCATTTTCTGATAATTCTTTGCAATAAAAATAGATTAGATGCTGCTGGCCCAAGAGGAGAATTTTTTATTATTATTATTATCATTAGAAAGAGTAGTTCATAACATGCAGCTTGATGCAGTATTGATTCGTTAATGAAATTATATTTTCCTCACAATAAGTTCAAAAAGCTAACATTTTCATAAAGGCCTTGAACAACAATGCCTTGCATTTGTACATTTCTGTAAGATTTTTTTTTTTATCTCCTGAAATGTGTTGCTCAGTAGCCTTACATTTATGGGAGACAGCTGCTAAGGTGACAATTGTCATGTGTCACTCAATCTGGTTTCCTCAGTCTTTTGTTGCTCCCAGAACTTACATCAAGGTTGCTGTTACAGGACACCCATTTACCCTCAACCAGACAGCTTTACATTTAGTCTCTGACATCAAAAATAAGAAGAAAAGGCTCAAGAAATAATAAAAAAAAAAAACACTTTCTGTGCCATTTATGAAAATGTGCTCAAAATCCTTTGGACTTGAAAGAAAAAAATTTGTCATTATTTAAACATCTAAGAAAAATATGTCTCGCCACCCATGCCCATCAATTAGGGGATCATCTTTCAGGTCCGTCCCTGGTATGTAATACCACCACAGAACTGAGAAACAGTCAATGAGAGCAACTGACCCCACCCCTTCTGGCCACCGGACCATAAAAGCCGAGTTGACCAGAAGGAGGTCTCACTGATTGACAAGAGAGCTGGGGCCTCATGTATAAACGGTGCGTACGCACAGAAATGGTGCGTAAGAACTTTTCCACGTTCAAATCACGATGTATAAAACCTACACTTGGCGTAAAGCCACGCACTTTTCCACGGTACCTCATGCCTTGTCGTACGCAAGTTCTCCGCTCGGTTTTGCAGACTGGCGGCACCCAGCGTCAAAGCAGTGCTACTGTTCATGGCTTTATAAATACACTGAAACTAACCGCATATTGTTTATTAGTGTAATGCATCTGATTGTAATTAACTTGTAACAATGTAATGGTCCAGGGAATAGCCATAGTATTCCAAATACCATAACTGCTTTAGCGTTGTTACTCTAAACTGCACCTTCTTCTTCTTTCAGTTGCTCCCGTTAGGAGTTGCCACAGTGAATCATCTTTTCCATATTACTCTCACTGCACCACTCAGAGTATTTATATCACTGTATCTGAGTGTGAATCACAGCAGCAGCTGATCAGAAAGAGAATTATCGGTATTACAGCTTCAAGAACACGCTGTCTCAGCCACAGCAAAACGTTTCAAAGCCTTTCCTGTACGGACCTCGTGGTTCAGAAACAGTTTCATCCCAAGAACTTTAAACGCACTCAATCAAGTGCTCCTTGTAGAACTGTTAGTACTTAGAAGTACAATTGCCTCACTGTAAACTTGCACTACAGTTATAATATTACACAACCTGCGCCACTTTATAAAGCGCGTATTTACATATGATGACGATATCATTTTTAAGATGAAATGCAGCAAAATATGTTTATTATATTATACAGATAAAACTTTAACTTCATTTAAATAATCTATATTCTTCACTGGGACTGGTGTGAAGGATAGAATAATTAAACATGTACTATGAAGATATTTCAATGTTCCTTAAATATTTTGAAGAATCGGCGCTCTAAGCTTACAGATGGCTTAACGTCTATTACAGAGCTGATTGTGTGGGGATCGGTTACTAGGAGAAAGAAAAGCAAGGACTGCAGGGGCGGCCATGCCAATATATCTTGAATATAAAACAGAAAGAGAAAATAACGACACAGCTAAAAACGCATGCGGCAAATTTCGACAAAAGTTAAACGCTTGTGTCATGAGCGTGAGGCGGCTGTGCAGTGTCTGCAACGGATGTGGCCATCCACCGTGCATAAGATAGCATATTGACATTGAACTTTCTCTATTGGACATAGAGCCGCCCATGAGTACTGCTGCAATAAATAATTTCATCGAAGGTTGCACACAATCACTGCCCTGTGAAACTCATGTTTAATAACATGCTTTAACTATCATCATGAAAATAATATCACGTATACATCCATCCATCCATCCTCTTCCGCTTATCCGAGGTCGGATCGCAGGGGCAGCAGCTTAAGCAGAGAAGCCCAGACTTCCCTCTCCACGGCCACTTCTTCCAGCTCTTCGGGAGAATCCCAAAGGCGTTCCCAGGCCAGCCGGCAGACATAGTCCCTCCAGCGTGTCCTGGGTCTTCCCCGGGGCCTCCTCCCGGTTGGACGTGCACGGAACACCTCACCAGGGAGGCGTCCAGGAGGCATCCTGATCAGATGCCCGAGCCACCTCATCTGACTCCTCTCGATGCGGAGGAGCAGCGGCTCTACTCTGAGCCCCTCCCGGATGACTGAGCTTCTCACCCTATCTTTAAGGGAAAGCCCAGACACCCTGCGGAGGAAACTCATTTCAGCCGCTTGTATTCACGATCTCGTTCTTTCGGTCACTACCCATAGCTCATGACCATAGGTGAGGGTAGGAGCGTAGATCGACTGGTAAATTGAGAGCTTTGCCTTACGGCTCAGCTCCTTTTTCACCACGACAGACCGATGCAGAGCCCGCATCACTGTGGATGCCGCACCGATCCGCCTGTCGATCTCACACTCCATTCTTCGCTCACTCGTGAACAAGACCCCGAGATACTTGAACTCCTCCACTTGGGGCAGGGGCACTCCACCCTTTTCCGGCTGAGGACCATGCTCTCGGATTTGGAGGTGTTAATTCTCATCCCAGTCGCTTCACACTCAGCTGCGAACCGATCCAGAGAGAGCTGAAGATCACGCCTGATGAAGCAAACAGGACAACATCATCTGCAAAAGCAGTGACCCAATCCTGAGTCCACCAAACCGGACCCCTTCAACACCCTGGCTGCCTAGAAATTCTGTCCATAAAAGTTATGAACAGAATGGTGACAAAGGGCAGCCCTGGCGGAGTCCAACTCTCACTGGAAGCGGGCTCGACTTACTGCGGCAATGCGGACCAAGCTCTGACACGGTTGTACAGGGACCGAACAGCTCTTATCAGGGGTCCGGTACCCCATACTCCCGGAGCACCCCCCACAGGATTCCCCGAGGGACACGGTCGAATGCCTTTTCCAAGTCCACAAAACACATGTAGACCGGTCGGGCAAACTCCCATGCACCCTCAGGACTCTGCTAAGGGTGAAGAGCTGGTCCACTGTTCCGACCAGGGCGAAAACCACACTGTTCCTCCTGAATCCGAGGTTCACTATCCGGCGGACCCTCCTCTCCAGAACCCCGAATAGACTTTTCCAGGGAGGCTGAGGAGTGTGATCCCTCTATAGTTGGAACACACCCTCCGGTCCCCTTTTAAAGAGGGGACCACCACCCCGTCTGCCAATCCAGAGGCACTGTCCCGATGTCCATGCGATGTTGCAGAGGCGTGTCAACCAAGACAGTCCTACAACATCCAGAGCCTTAAGGAACTCGGTATCTCATCCACCCGGGGCCCTGCCACCAAGGAGTTTTTTGACCACCTCGGTGACTTCAGTCCCAGAGATGGGAGAGCCCACCTCAGAGTCCCCAGGCTCTGCTTCCTCATGGAAGGCATGTTAGTGGGATTGAGGAGGTCTTGAAGTACTCCTCCCACCGACCCTAGCGTCGAGTGAGGTCAGCAGCGCACCATCCCCACCATATACGGTGTTGACACTGCACTGCTTCCCCTCCTGAGGCGCGGACGGTGGACCAGAATCTCCTCGAAGCCGTCCGAAAGTCGTTCTCCATGGCCTCTCAAACTCCTCCCATGCCCGAGTTTTGCCTCAGCAACAACGAAGCCGCTTCGCTTGGCCTGCGGTACCTATCAGCTGCCTCCAGAGACCCACAGGACAAAAAGTCCTATAGGACTCCTTCTTCAGCTTGACGGCATCCCTCACGCCGTGTCCACCAGCGGGTTGGGGATTGCCGCCACGACAGGCACCGACCACCTTGCGGCCACAGCTCGGTCAGCCCCTCAACAATAGAGGCACGGAACATGGCCCATTGGACTCAATGTCCCCACCTCCCTCGGGGCGTGGTTGAAGTTCTGCGGAGGTGGGAGTTGAAGCTACTTCTGACAGGGGACTCTGCCAGCCGTTCCCAGCAGACCCTCACAACACGTTTGGGCCTACCAGGTCTGACCGGCATCTTCCCCCACCATCGAAGCCAACTCACCACCAGGTGGTGATCAGTTGACAGCTCCGCCCCTCTCTTCACCCGAGTGTCCAAGACATATGGCGCAAGTCCGGCGACCACGACCACAAAGTCGATCATCGACCTGAGGCCTAGGGTGTCCTGGTGCCAAGTGCACATATGAACACCCTTATGCTTGAACATGGTGTTCGTTATGGACAATCCGTGATGAGCACAGAAGTCCAATAACAAAACACCGCTCGGGTTCAGATCGGGGGGGCCATTCCTCCCAATCAGCCCTTCCAGGTCTCACTGTCATTGCCCACGGAGCATTGAAGTCTCCCAGCAAAACGAGGGAATCCCAGAAGGTATGCCCTCTAGCAACCCTCCAGAGACTCCAAAAGGGTGGATACTCCAAACTGCTGTTGGCATACACACAAACAACAGTCAGGACCCTTCCCCACCCGAGGCGGAGGGAGGCCACCCTCTCGTCCACCGGGGTAAACCCCAATGCACAGGCTCCAGTGGGGGGCAATAAGTATGCCCACACCTGCTCGCGCCTCTCACCGGGGGCAACTCCAGAGTGGTAGAGAGTCCAGCCCCTCTCAAGGAGATTGGTTCCAGAGTCCAAGCTGTGTGTCGAGGTGAGTCCGACTATATCTAGCGGAACCTCTCGACCTCGCACTAGCTCAGGCTCCTTCCCTTCAGAGAGTGACATTCCACGTCCCAAGAGCCAGTTTCTGTAGCCGAGGATCAGACCGCCAAGGTCCCCGCCTTCGGCCACCACCCAACTCACACTGCACCCAACCTCCTTGGCCCCTCCCATAGGTGGTGAGCCCATGGGGAGGAGGACCCACGTTACCTCTTGGGCTGTGCCCGCCAGCCCATGGGTGCAGGCCCGGCCACCAGGCGCTCGCCATCGAGCCCCACCTCCAGGCCTGGCTCCAGAGAGGGGCCCCGGTGACCAGCGTCGGGCAAGGGAAAGCGTCGTCCAAGGTTTTATTCTTCATTAGAGGTTTGTTGAACTGCTCTTTGTCTCATCTCTCACCTAGGACCAGTTTGCCTTGGGTGGCCCTACCAGGGGCATAAAGCTTCGGACAACATAGCTCCTAGGATCATTGGGACACGCAAACCCCTCCACCACGATCAGGTGACGGTTCAAGGAGGGGTTGTATATATCTCAGTATTTTAGTTATTCAGAGAGCTGTAATATCATGAATGTAATGGATTCTGTGTCCAGTCAGAGGAAGAGAGCCGGTTTAAGAAGCACATAGTGATTCACACACTTAGAGCACATAGAAGATCAAATACAAAACAAAGCATTTAACGTGCTACTTTAATTACGATGTGATTTAAGAAACTGGTTAATTAAACGATTTTAAGATGAAGTTTATTATGTTCTATTTTAATGACAAAATAAACTACGTGATTAAAGTGGAAATTTGGAGATTGAAGTTGACATTTCGTGCTTTTTCCCCACTGTTTGCCTTTTTTTTCTCTGTACCCTAATAAACTTTCATATGACACTCAGACAGTGGGCTACAACTCGCCTTTTCACGGCGACTTTGATATATGACTTCTTTTTTATTTCCGGCACTTAAATTTTGTGATTTTGTGAATGTGAGCTTTCAAGTTTCTCCAACATGCTATGTCACTTGATCAACTTCCTTTTGTTGATTATACCACAGTTTATTAAAAAAAATAGTATGTTTTTCCTTTGCCTCCACTTGGTATTTGCTGAAATTCTTATTGTGAATTTCCCCTTGGGATTAATAAAGTATCTATCTATCTATCTATCTATCTATCTATCTATCTATCTATCTATCTATCTATCTATCTATCTATTTTCCCCCGTGCTTTTCCCATTGTCTTTTCACAGAAGGCTGCGCTTAAGGGTGATTTATATTGATTTGCATATTCAAAGAGGCATAATTCAGGGAGGAGTTGGGGCGTTGCATAAAGCGTGTGCACGAGTATTACTTTTCACGCTGATCGGGATTTATGTAGCTGAAGAACGTGGAAGTTGGAGTACGTACAGATTCCTTCATCTGGACATTTCGGCTTTTGTGCTTAAGCCATGTTATAGTGCGAGTTCTACGCACGGCGTTATACATGAGGCCCCTGGAGAGACGGAGTACCCTTGAGCCATAACAAGAAGCCTTGATTGGCAGCAGTCTTCTGTTAGAGCACCAGAGGGCGACATCTCTGTTTGTGATCATGGCATTGAGTGTAGTAATCAGGGACAGCCTGGTTGGCACCCTGACATTTATCATAGTTATTGACCCGTTATTACCTTGAACATCCACAATTTCTAATTTAAGAACATTTTTAGACTGTTATTAGAGGATGTCAATTTGTGTGCCTTTTTGCATACATTTTCTGTTTCATATTTTCTGCTTGAAGCTGACTTTAAAGTGTAAACTATATTGTGATTTTTTTTTTGCTAAGGAAGACTGAAGGTTTGATTTAGTCAAATCAAGCAGCATATACATACACTGCTGGCCAGTAAAACTGCAACAGGGGGAAAAATATGGGTCATATTGTTTCAAATCTTGTAGGCTGGATAGGTCATGGAAGAGTGTGAAGACTTGAGTTGTCAAAGGCACACCAGAATTGCACAGGTGTACCCCAAGGATGGGTGCTGGGTTCTCTACTTTTCTGTCTGTGTACCACCTCTCTGGGCTCCATCATCTAACTCCATGAGTTCTCTTATCAGTGCTATGCCGATGATACACAGCTATGCCTGTCATTCCTTCCAGAGTAAAGTACTGTATCAGCTGGAGTCTCTGCTTATCTTACTGATATCTCAACCTGGATGAAGGACCACCATCTACAGCTCTACCTGGAAAAACCTGGCCAGTCTCTTCAACTCTCACTGTCGCTAACACCTGCCAAGTCAGTACACAACGATGGGGTGGTGATTGATGAGCAGCTATCTTTTTATGGCCACATTTCTACTGTTTCTTGTTCATACAGGTTTGTGCTATACAATATCTGAAAGATCAGACCTTATCTGAATGAATTTGCAGCACAACCACATGTGCTATTAAGACGCTGCACATGATCCAGAATGCAGCGGCCATCTTGTATTTAATCAGCTGTGATAGATACATGTTACTCCTCTCTTCAGGTCTCTACACCACCACCTGATCAAAGCACTGTGCAGACCTTACATTGATGGATTGAAGGCCAGAGGATCACACGACCACCATCATCTAATTCTTCCACGTGAAGCCTGAAGATCATGAGGACTGATTGAGATCATTGATGTTAGCTAGAATGCCCGGAGTGGTTGGGCGGTCTCGTGACCTTGAAACTCCTGCAGATTTTGTTTTTTTTTTTCTCCAGCCCTCTGGAAATTTTTTGTTGTATTTTCTGTCCTCCCTGGCCACTGGACCTTACATTTTTCTTTGTTAATTAGTATTGCCTGATGTGCAGCAAGTTCGGGTGATAAAGGATAAATATGGAAATGTACTCACAAGCGAGGAGAGTGTGTTGAGCAGATGGAAAGAGTACTATGAGAGGCTGATGAATGAAGAGAACAAGAGAGAGAAGAGGTTGGATTATTTGGAGATAATGAATCAGGAAGTGCAATGGACTAGCAAGGAGGAAGTAAGGACAGCTATGAAGAGGATGAAAAATGGAAAGGCCGTTGGTCCAGATGACATACCTATGGAAGCATGGAGGTGTTTAGGAGAGATGGCAGTGGAGTTTTTAATCCGATTGTTTAATGGATTCTTGGAAAGTGAGAGGATGCCTGAGGAGTGGAGAAGAAGTGTACTGGTGCCGATATTTAAGAATAAGGGGGATGTGCAGGGCTGCAGTAACTACAGGGGAATACAATTGATGAGCCACAGCATGAAGTTATGGGAAAGAGTAGTGGAAGGTTGGTTAAGAAGTGAGGTGATGATTAGTGAGCAGCAGTATTGTTTCATGCCAAGAAAGAGCACCACAGATGCAATGTTTGCTCTGAGGATGTTGATGGAGAAGTTTAGAGAAGGCCAAAAGGACTTGCATTGCGTCTTTGTGGACCTGGAGAAAGCAGATGACAGGGTGCCTCGTGACAATCTGTGTTATTGTATGAGGAAGTCGGGAGTGGCAGAGAATTTACGTAAGAATTGTACAGGATATGTATGAGGGAAGTGTGACAGTGGTGAGGTCTGCGGTAGGAGCGACGGATGCATTCAACGTGGAGGTGGGATTACATCAGGGTTTAGCTCTGAGCCCTTTCTTATTTGCAATGGTGATGGACAGGTTGACAGACGAGATTAGACCTGAGTCCCCGTGGACTATGATGTTTGCTGATTACATTGTGATCTGTAGCGATAGTAGGGAGCAGGTTGAGGAGACCCTGGATAGGTGGAGATCTGCTCTAGATAGGAAAGGAATGAAGGTCAGTAAGAACAAGACAGAATACATGTTTGTGAATGAGAGGGAGGTCAGAGGAATGGTGAAGATGCAGGGAGTAGAGTTGGTGAAGGAGGATGGGTTTAAATACTTGAGATCAACAGTACAGAGTAGTGGGGATTGTGGAACAGAGGTGAAGAAGAGAGTGCAGGCAGGGTGGAATGAGTGGAGAAGAGTGTCAGGAGTGATTTGTGACAGACGGTTATCAGCAAGAGTGAAAGGGAAGGTCTACAAGACGGTAGTGAGACCAGCTGTGAGACAGCAGGAGACAGAGCTGGAGGTGGCAGAGTTAAAGATGCTAAGATTTGCATTAGGTGTGAAGAGGATGGACAGGATTAGAAATGAGGACATTAGAGGGTCAACTGAGGTTGGGTGGTTTGGAGACAAAGTCAGAGAGGTGAGATTGCGTTCGTTTGGACATGTGCAGAAGGATGCTAAGGATAGAGCTGCCAGGGAAGAGGAAAAGAGGAAGGCCTAAGAGAAGATTTATGGATGTGATGAGAGAGGACATGCAGGTGATGGGTGTAACAGAACAAGGTGCAGAGGACAGAAAGATATGGAAGAAGATGATCCACTGTGGCAACCCCTAACGGGAGCAGCCAAAAGAAGAAGAATTAGTATTGCCTAATCTTACTTTTATATTTTTCTTTTTTCTTTATTCATCTTGTAAAATACTTTGAGGTACATCATTTGTATGAAAATGTGCTATAGAAATAAATGTTGTTGTACATGGGTTCCCTGTAGCAGCACAAATTAAGTTCAAATCATGCTTGCCTACAGCATATAGTCAGTGGGTCAGCACCTGAGTATATGCAGACACTGGTGAGGTTCTGTTTTCCTTCTCGCTCACTGAGGTCTGCCAGGGAACAGTGTCTGGTGAGGTCATCTCTGTCTGGTATGAAGTTTCAATCCTGACTCTTTTCCTGTGAAGATCATAGTTAGTGGAACAGGCTGCCCACCTTTATTCTGCTGATCTGTTCTGTGAACATCTGTCTAACTGATTAAAGCAGGAGGAGGTTGGGAGCATTCACTGATTACAGTGCATTGCCGCACCCATCACACGACAACCCACCTGCATTGAGACACGTCTGTAGCTGTGCAATGGGTGACACCCCAGCACTACACTGGAACAGTGTGAGGTTTTTATACGTTGGCTGGAGTGCCAATCCTGCCACCAACCTCCACTTTTTCCCTGCTAGTTGGAGGACCTGCTTGCAGGGCTGGATGAAGATTAACATCATACCCAGGATGGAGCAGTTTCAGGTTAAGAGTCTTGCTCAAGGGCCCAACAGAGTGGAATCACTTCTGGCATTTATGGGATTCGAACCTGCAGCCTTCCGATTGCCGGCACAGATCCCTAGCCTCTGAGCTAAAATATAGACAGAGAAAAAAAAAAATAATCTGTGATCTTTTATATTGGTTATTTATTGTTTAAGTTCAATTTCCTTATCAATTATAAGCTAAGATTACAAATGTATTAGTTACTAGCAGCACAGCCCACCGTACCACCATTTGCTAATATTAATAGAAAAAAGAACAGATTTCATTACTGTTTCTTTATTTATTCTGTTCATAATTTAAGGGCTTTGGTTCGTTTTTAATTTGTATTTTTTAAATGCTCATGTTTAATTTTCTCACTTGCTTCAATCATTATCGAAAGAAACTCTAACATTCTCAATTTTAAAGTGAATTCTTTTCTATTAAAAATGATCTTTCTGCTTCATGATCAAATTATCATTCCTGAAGTTTCCTAATGATGTATCGTCAAATAAGACATGGGTAGAGTACTACAGCACGGATATTTATGAAGACACGTTTCAAGTCCTTGCAGAACACAGCATATCCAAATCTCAAGAGATTTATCTGTCTATTCTAGGAATCCAATAACATTATCATTGTCTTTGATGTGCGCAGTATATGTAATGGAAAGGCATGGCTTATTAGTCAGCTATTATAAGTGAAACGAAGTTTAATTTCATTAATTCACAGCACTAATACTCATGTTCCTCTTTTATTGCACTGCTGTATGAAATCCTTTGTACAGCTGAAATGTAAAGGCACTATAAAAAAAAAATAAAATTAAAGGCTGCACACAGCATTGTCTTATGCCTTTCTCAGCAGTCACGGAAAATGAGGATGATGGATGATACAGGCTGTAAGAAACAAACAGGTGAGGCCAAACAGGTTTGAGGCCCCGAGCGGTGATCCCTGTTGTCACACATGCGCATCTGTAGATCGCTTTATTAGCTCAATTCAGGTGTGTAATACCACTCCGGGACGAGAGGGGGCACTGTTATTAACAGCTTTGTCTCTTCCCTCTGGAGCTCCGAGAATATTTATTTACTTATTTATAAAGCACTTTAAGAACAACATCAAGGCTGACCAAAGTGCTGTACAATAAAACCCAACATATAAGACACACAATAACCAAAAGAAACATTAGCTCATAAGGGCTGAAGAAATTCAAAATAAAAAAAGTACACAGATAGTCAACTAAGGTCCCAGTCAACATCTCACACTGGGTCAAAGGCCAAGGAGTAAAAGTGTGTTTTTAAATAAGATTTCAAGACAGCAAGTGAAGGAGCCTGCCTAATGTGCAATGGCAAGTTTACATCATGTCTTAGGAACATGTAAAAGCATCTGGTCTGCTGACCTGCGAGAGTGACATGGTACATAAGGTTGCAGCAGCTCCGACAGATAAAACGGGGCAAAGCCTATGAAAAAACTTGTAAACCCGGCCACCTTAAATCCGTTCGCACCTCTCTGTCAGCATCTTTTGTGTTGTAAATGTGTCAATATGCCCAAGCAGCAAGCAGCATGTTATCCCATCACCCCACCACCGCAAGTCTGGTTTATCAGGGAGTCAGGTACTACCTAGAGCTGTATAGGCTAAAAAATATATTATTTGTTACTCATGCATTTCATGTGTGTTCCATGTCTACAAAGGTCTATGTAATTGTAGCATGACAGAAATGTTGAACACATACCTAAAAGACAAATTTTTTCATGTTTTAGTACTAACGACAAAATTTGGACATGCACTGTATAATGTGTGAAGCCTGAAGTACAAATATCAAATAAGCACTTTCACAAAATGTACAGATATAACAGAAAAAGTGCGCTTTTATTCAAGACTGTAACCGAAGAAAAAGAAATCGGGTTAGTGTACGTCATTGTTATGAATGCTTTGGTAGTATGGCGGTAAGAGCTGCTGACTCCTATTCAGCAGGTCGCAGGTTCGAGCCCTGCCGCATCACAAAATAAATGTTTTGAGTAGTGAGCTGCTCTTATTGTTACTATTATACAATAAAAACATACATTTGATTTGAGTCTGTAACAGCTGGTGTAAATGTATGGTTCTTGTAAAGATTAGTGTTTTTTTTTTTTTATTAAGTTTTATTATCTCAGTCACATTCACGCTCCCCCAGATCTGACACTGTTGTTTTCAAATAAAGACGTGCTATAACAGAAGTGAACTCTGATGAGGACAAGGGTTCTACATCGGAGAAAGAAAACAAAAGTCCTCCCCGCAAGAAACGTCCAGTCACATATAAGAACAATGCAGCTGTACCAGGTGTAAAGACGAAAGATGGCACCGTTTGGAAAAAGAAGTTGATGGAGAGATGCAAATGGATTTAAGGTGGGCCGGGTTTATGAGTTTTTCATAGGCTTTGGTAATTCTAACATTAAAGGATTTAAAAACAAATACAAAAATATTAAAATGGATTTGAAAATGAACCGGAAGTCAGTGAAGGGAAGCCAAAACTGGGGTAATGTGCTCTTGCTTTCTTGTACCAGTTAAAAATCGAGCACCGGCATTTTGTACCAGCTGTAGGCGAGCAATGAAGGCCTGGCTAATTCCAAAAAGACGCACATTGCAGTAGTCTAGATGAGAAATTATAAAAGCATGTATGACTGTTTCAAGGTTGCGTTTAGACAAGACAGGTTTAATTTTTGACAGCTGCCTCAATTAGAAAAAGCAAGATTTTACCACTGCATTCACATAGCTCTCAAGTTTTAAAGTAAAATCCATTTTCAGACCTAAAATTGTGATCATGCATTTCTCATATTGATCCACAGTGGAAAGGTTGATGCAGGGTGTCCCGCTGGTGCCATTGTGTCTAAAAAACATGACTTCTGTCTTGGATGTTGAGAATTGGAAGATGGACCTTGAGGGTGAATGACTGACCTTCAAACAATATATAAAGGTGGCCGTTTCTGGAACATTGTGTCTCTGTGTTGACGTGAATGTACTGCAGGACGGCACGCCATAGACAGACCTTAGCGAAGAGCCATCAGTGGCTATGACTTCTTTCTTTGTTTTGTGCTTGCGTGATCGAGCTTCTGCTTATTTTGTTAGGAAAGTCCATTTTTTGTTATTATTAAATTAGATGACCAGGTTGGCACCCTACCTTTTCTTTATACTTTTGTCTGTCCCTAGTACCACAACACTGTATAATTTAAAGATTTTTCTCATATGCTGAGGGGGTGATTATGCGTGTTTCGGCCAGCTTCTCATTTGGATCGCTTGTGTATCTTCTTTTATGAGGGATGTTCAAAAAGTTTCCACACTTCTTTTTAACTCTATTTATTAAGAATTTCAAAAACAAATGACATCACTTTTCTACATAGTCACCTTCCTTTGCGATGCAATTTTCGTTGTACCAACTTTTTAATGCCCAATTACTACTATTCCCACCTTCATCGTTTCAAACGAAAATATAAAAGTGCGGAAACTTTTTGAACGTCCCTCGTAACATCTTCAAATTTAATGTTTAAAGTACATTTGTTGGAGTAAAAAGTCTTTTTCTCATCAAAAAAAAAATCTCATTAAAAAATTTAATTAAATATTCTCAACAACAAGCATTTTTAAAAAAATGCCATCAGCAAAATGTAAAAAAATCTTTTCGTTTATTTTTTCTCATATCAATTTAATTTCTCCCATCAAAATTTTTTCTCTTCTCATCAATAATTGTTTTTTTATATATGGATACATCAAGAAAGCATTTTAACAATCGTAGGGTTCCCCATCCATTTTGAAACCTGCTTCAGGGTCTGGTCAAGTCAGACTCATTCTCACCGACATCGAGCTAAAAGTCAAATCCGGTCACACTCATTATTGCATATGGTATAAATGAAATTTGTTACTTCAAGAAAGAATTATATCTGCCGGTGAGCAGCGAGAATGCCATTCATGACAAAAGAATGCGTCGCTGGTGGTTTAATTTATTTTATTTCAAAAGGTTGTAGAGATATGAATGTAAACACTGAACTCTGATTTGTAAGTGATGCAAGGGTGAAAACTGTTTCTATGGAAATAATTGATACATGAATTCCAAACCAATATTATTCACTTGAATATTTTACTTTGAGAGATTCTCTGTATTCTTACATTGAATAAAATGTTAAATATCTGGGTCTGATCACCTAGCTCTTAAACAGACAGCATCTGACATACCAATAGCTGGTGAGCGCGCTGTGACGCAATGCCACAAGGAAGCATTCTGACGTGAAAATCATATCATAAGAACAGGGATGGGCTAAAAAAGCATGGCGTCTTTAAGGTGGCAACAAGGAAAGGTATTCAAAAACAAGGAATAAAACAAGGGTGGCCAACTCCAATCCTAGACAGACACATTATGTACAGGATTTCATTCAAACTACTACCTTGATTAGTGACTAGTTTTTTGCTACTAATTAACGTTTAATTGATTTGGTCGTGGCCAAGTAATACGTTCCCCTGCATTTATAATGTTCCTTGCATCACCCATCAACGGCAGGCGCTTATTCGCGGCGAGCTGCTGCAGCGCTGGGAGGCCACGTTCGCCCCAGCAATGGATATGCTGTCTTCCACAGACGTGGCGATCTCGCTTTGGGACGCTCTTCGGTGTGTCATCCTGTTGGTGGGAGTCCCAAAAGGAATTGGAAACCTTACAGTTTACATTTTGCAGTTAATCTTTTAATTTTTAATGTTATTCTTGTGTTTTTAATTTAATTTAATTGATTTGCTATTTAAGATCCAGACCCTTTAAATCAGGGCTGAGCAACTGTAACTCCTGGAGGACCCCATTGGCTTCATGTTTTTGCTCCAACCTAATTGCTTCATGAGAAGTCATTCATTGCTGATGAGGCACTCATTGCTCAAGTGACATTTTTCTGCTTAATTTTAATTGTCGCGCTTGTTAAGATTTTGAACCCTTAAACCGCCACATACTTGGGGGGTTAATGCACCCCTGGACGCCAAATACTTTTTTGCTGCACTTTTTAAGGAAACATCACAATTCACAAAAAAAATGTTACATTTTAATGGAACACATTTTTTTCATGCAAAGAGCATCACAATTACTGCAACACTAATGATTTTACACACTGCCAATGAACTGTAAAAACTATTAAAAAAAACTACTGGAACAGTAATCTATTATTATATGTAGAAGGTGCAAGTGATGCCATTGATGAAATTCAGTAAATCACGAGTAAGCTGTGCTTGAACTGGCTGCACGCGAGCACACAGAGGCCAACGCTGATGCTGGCAGCCTGGTCTGGTGCAGCGGCTGAATCTCAGGGACAGTGATGCTGATTCGCTAGGGGGCGGCAGTGGTCATGAGCTGGCTGCTCAACGAATGGACGGCATGGACTGATTAGCTCCGGCGTGCTGGTAAATTGCTCTGTGAAGACACTATAGCCGGTTGCGGCATTCAGTGAATTTACTTCGGCTTCGGCATTCTGGCAAATTGCACTGGGAAACAACTTTAGCCAGTTGCGGAGTTCAATGAATGTACAGTATATCACCAAATGTATGTCACAGAATATACTTGGCTCTGGCGTGCTTCCAAATTGCACTGGAAACCGACTTTAGCTGGTTGCTGCGTTCAACGAATGTACTTTGCCGAAAATACTTGGCTCCGGCGTTCTGGCAAATTGCATTGGGAACCGACTATAGCCAGTTCGGGCGGTTTAAGTGTCAATTGCTTATTTAAGTCATAAGCAGTTGTATTCATTCAACTGAGTCACTGTGTTGCACCCTAAAACACGAGGCTGAGTCTCAGTATTTTAGCAAAACCAGCTTTATTCAGCTTGAAACAGGAACAGCACGGTTATTAATTGTAGCAGAATTTCCCACTCTCTTATACACAGACACAGCAATCTGACAGGGTCGTGGCCAAGTAATACGTTCCCCTGCATTTATAATGTTCCTTGCATCACCCATCAACGGCAGGCGCTTATTCGCGGCGAGCTGCTGCAGCGCTTGGAGGCCACATTCGCCCCAGCAATGGATATGCTGTCTTCCACAGACGTGGCGATCCCGCTTTGGGGCGCTCTTCGGTGTGTCATCCTGTTGGTGGGAGTCCCAAAAGGAATTGGAAACCTTACAGTTTACATTTTGCAGTTAATCTTTTATTTTTATTCTTGTGGTTTTATAAATATGCAAAACACTTTCAATTTGAATTTGGTCCAGATTCCTATATCTTTCTGGACTCACAGGTTTTTGTCACCCTAGAGGTCTCATTGAAGGGCTGAGCAGGGTTAGGGTAGTTAAACACGGTCCTGTCAGACAACAGCCTGCAACAGGTAGCCAAACTTAACATCAGGTGCTAGGATCAAAGATCTGGAACTGTAGGGTGAACCTTAAAGGGCCCTGAGGTCACCATTGCCTCCACATCTATCACCCCTGAGCCTGGGAATATCCTGGGTATCCCTCCAGGCGGGCACTAGGCAGAAGTCAGCTTAATTAAAGGACAAGCGTCTGTGTGTCTGTCTGTCTGTCTGTCTGTTCCATATCTATGTCTCTTTTATATGCCATTAGGTAAGGGATTTATAAAAGCACTGCTAATGTTTCTGATGCTGCATATGTTGGAATAAAACATTGCAATCCATTTTTTGATGACATGCATTACAAAATACATTACAATAGATGATGCACTGTAAACATCGACACTAAATGCATTCAACAGAAAGTAAAAATCAGCTTATCCACCTTAATAAAGGGACAAAGATCTGTTTGTGTGTGTCTGTCTGGCTGCTAGGGTTAGGAAGAAAATTTTAAAAATAGGCAAAACCTGCAGAAGAAGGGTCAAATAAATCAAAAATAATGATCAAAATACCAAATACCTGGCTAAACACAAAACACTTGGTCTTATTTGCCTAAGCAAGGTAAGCTCACCAGCTCTCATAAATCCTGGTGATGTCAGAAGTAGTTTCGTAAATTTGGAAAATGAATAAAATGCTGGTACTCGTACTCCTAAGTGTAGGACCAAATTTGTGCCCTCTTAGATTTTTGAGGCTGTTAGCACCGTTTTATTATTCTGAGATGCTTAATAAATATGGGCACAGATCACATTTCATTTTATATTTATATTTATTATTAATGCAGAAAACAAAGTAATTTCCAAAGTGTTCAACAACAATACTTTATTTCTAGAGGACGTTTTTATACAAATGATGTTACTCAAAGCGCTTTACAAGATGAAGAAAGAAAAAAAGAAAAAATATAAAAATTAGGCGTTGCTAATTAACAAAGAATAAAGTACGGTCCAATGGCCAGGGAAGTCAAAAAAAAAAAAGGGACCCAGAAAAAACAAAATCTGCAGGGGTTCCAAGGCCATGAGACCGTCCAGCCCACACTAGGCAAACTAAAATAAAACACACTTTTACTTGCTATTGAGTCCATCTACACATTAAGTGCATCTTTATATTCAATGACAGACCTCTGGAGAAGTGAAATTTAGTTCTGGGTGTAAGGCAGCCATTAACTGTGGATGGGGTGGCAGTGCATTATAGGACGTAATGACACCCACTCTGACTCACACTCCACATGCCAGTCTCTCATCATTAGGCCATTACTTCTTAAAAAAAGAAAGTTATTTCTTTAAATAAAAAACACCACAAGTTAACCCAAAACACATTCTTGGAATACACGAGGGAATCGTAATACCCTGACAAATCCCAGGCAAACATGGAGAGTACTCTACAGTGTACCATCCTGTGTCTGTTCCTTTCAACAGATCATCAGTAATTGTAATATATTTTACTTTCCAAATGAGCACATCCACAAGTTAAAATTAAAAAAAAAATCAAGGAAGTTTGTATTTATGAAATAAAAAAAGTTCAGTGGAACTGATTACATATTACTAGAAACGAAAATCTATTTGGGTGTTGGATCTTACACTGAGATATAATCGGTCAGGTCAGTTGTGTTGGGGCAATCAGAAAGCCCAGCAGTGGGCTCAGGTGACTCGAGTGCTTTATTCAAAAACTGGGCTTAGAATTTATTATTTCTCTTTTTTTGTAGCAAGATTGGTATTATATGAGATTTTTCTGTTTCTTATCTTCAATGACCTTTGGCATATGCTGCACATTTGTAACTTTATACTTGCATGTCTGTTTGATTTTCTGTGCTGAATGATATTTGGTAGGTTCTCGTCCACTTGAAACCATGTAATGACATGAATAGTTTGTACAATAATAAGATACATGATTAATAATTTTATATTTAATAGATTATTGTCCACTCAGAATGTATAACATGTACATTTTGTACAATAATTAGATATATAATTCATAGTTTTATATTTGGTACATTCTTTTCCCTGGGTGTGACGAGGATGGATAGGATTAGAAATGAGGACATTAGAGGGTTCGCTCAGGTTAGATTGTTGGGAGACAGGCGAGATTTTGTTGGTTTGGACATGTGCAGAGGAGAGATGCTGGGTATATTGGGAGAAGGGTGCTAAGGATAGATCTGCCAGGCAATAGAAAAAGAGGAAGGTCTACGAGGAAGTTTGTGGATGTGGTGACAGAGGACATACAGGTGATGGGTGTAACAGAACGAGATGTAGTGGACAGAAAGACATGAAAGAAGATGATCCGCTGTAACAACCCCTAAGAAAAAGAAGAGATTTGGTAGATTCTTGTCCACTCCAACCATGTAATGATATGAATATTTTGTACAATAGTAAGATATATAATTCATAGTTTTACATTTGGTAGATTCTTGTCCACTCCAAACCATGTAATGACATGAATATTTTGTACAATAGTAAGATATATAATTCATAGTTTTATATTTGGTAGATTCTTTGCCCTGGGTGTGATGAGGCTGGACAGGATTAGAAATGTCAGCTCAAATTGGACGGTTGGGAGACAAAGACAGGGGTGAGATTGCGTTGGTTTGGACATGTGAAGAGGAGAAATGCTGGGTATATTGGGAGAAGGATGCTAAGGATAGAGCTGCCAGGGAAGAGGAAAAGAAGGCCAAGAGAAGGTTTATGAATGTGGTGAGAGAGGACATGCAGGTGATGAGTGTAACAGAACAAGATGCAGAGGACAGGAAGACATGGAAGAAGGTGATCCGCTGTGGCGACCCTTAATGGGAGCAGATGAAAGAAGAAGAAGAAATTTGGTAGATTCATGTCAACTCCGAACCATGTAATGACATGAATATTTTGTACAATAATAAGATATATGATTAATAGTGTTATATTTGGCAGATTCTTGTCCACTCCAAACAATGTAATGACATGAATATTTTGTACAATATTAATATATCCAATTCATAGTTTTATATTTGGTAGATTCTTGTCCACTCCAAACAATGTAATGACATGAATATTTTGTACAATAATAAGATATATACTGTAATTAATGTTTTTATATTTGGTAGGTTCTTTTCCAGTCCAAACCATGTAATGACATAAATATGTTGTACATTAATTAGATATATGATGGATATATTTATATTTGGCAGATTTTTGTACACTCCATGCCATTTAATAATGAGACTACATTACTACTAGAATAATAAGATGTACTCTATGATTGATAGATTCGCTTTTGGTAAATGTCTTCTTCACTCCAAGCTCTGTACTATTGATAATACTTTGTTCAATAATAAGCTATATGGATAATATTTTTATGTTTGATTTCTTCTTTGCCATCCTTGCCATATAATAACGTTCCTATTTTGTACAGTAATCAGACGTATTTAAACAATTCATTGAAGAGGTAGCTGGTCTTCTGAGAGACGCTCATTAGCAGATTACCAAAGGCCATTCTGCTGGCTGGCACCCATGTTCCCAGTTACTGTTATCACGTTCGTCTGAGACGCCGCTGGCCACATTGAGGTCAATGAACCACATCTGAACTTCATGTTCAGTAGCTGTAATTTTGTTGCCTGGAGGCAGAAATCAATTTGCCTTTTGCTTTACCCAGAGCAAGAAATACCCCTCAGGCCTTTTTGTTTTGGTCTTTTGTCTTAGTCTGCCTATGTACATCCACATCCAGCTCTCAATTAGTATAAAATTGAAAATAATTTTTCAATAAAAAAAGATGCCTTCAATTAATAATTGTTCACCCAAAGAAATGAATTCCAATAAACATAAATCTGTCAGACACATAGACTTGCAATACACTTTTAATTTTCAGAGGAATATTTGTAATTTTAAGAAATCGAATGTTGTTTACTGTTATTGATAAATAGATTATTGTAATGGATGACACCACATATAAATTGATTGGTTTTTAAAAGAGCTAAGTAATGAAAGCCAAACCATGCGCTGCCGTAGATGTCTTAGCACCATGTAATGCTGTTCGGCATGCTGCAGATGTCACTTTATACTTTTGACTGTTCATGGGTGAAAAAATACTTGTGCAGCCCTTTCTAAAATAAAATAACTTCAGATATGATATTTCTTGATTGTGTGGAAGTGTGTCATTACTAATGTAACAATATTAACATTGTGAACACCAGCTTTTCTTAGCTTAAAGGACAAGTTCAGTATTTTTGAAGTGAAAGTTATTTCTTTGTAAACATGCTATACACACATTTGCCATGCAAAACTGTGTTCTAAAGTTAAGCATTTTCTATAAATTTAGAAAAATAATCTTGCTGCTCTGCCATTTTACATTGTACTCTATGGGGCACGGAAGAAAAGCTTAAAATCTCACCAAATTTATCCATTTTTCAAGTCAAAACGGTTGTCAAGTTTTGAACCATGTCTTGAAATTACACACACATTGTATTATAGTCTATATGTGTAATTTTTGAACACAAAAAATACCAATAATTATGAGATTCAGCAATTTTTAAAGAGCACCAGCCATGCACAATGGCTCAGCACTTAGTCTTCCTGCGTAACACCCCTTCACACCCCCAACGTATGGTTTCCTCCCAACACAACAAATCACTGTAAACTTTTCATGCCCCATGTCATGATTGACTCCCGTATTTATGTGAGAATTCACATAAGCAAATAAAAATTACCACAGGAATATAATAATAATTTCCAGACAATGATGTGACGTCATCCACGCCCCGCTTCCCGACCTTCCACTTCAGGCCCTACCAGTTCTTGACTTAAATTTTCAGATGATACTAAAATTGGAGGAATGGTAGACATAGTGGAGATAACAAAAAACAATTCAAGAAGATAAGCTTCAGAACTGGGCAAACACTTGGAAATTGTAATTTAATGTAAAGAAGTGCAAAGTATGACACACGGGCAAAAGGATCATCAGTTATAAATACAAGATGGGAGACGGGAAGTAACCTTGGAAAAAAAGATTTTAGGGGTTTATGTTGACACAACATTTTAATTGACCAAGTAATGCAGAGAAGTAATTTAAAATGCAAATAAAATGTTTAGTTATATCATAAAAACTGTTGAAATTAACTCTTTTAGGGTGGAAGTCGACTTTTGTCGACACAAGGGTTAAGGGCGGATGTCGACTAAAGTCGAAATTCAGGGGCAGAGGGCAAAAAAAAGCTGTCAACGTTGACCAACCTTACCGTCATGCTATACGTAGTGTTAGACTTGTTGACTTCATGTTGAATCCCTCCATATGCTAGACTGGCATAGAGTAAACAATGTCTAGAATGCCATCGACATTGGGCGAAAAAGCAAAGCAAATGCGAAAAGCAAAATACCCCGTGTGTATTCTTTCTTTCTTTCTTTCTTTCTTGCATACTATTGCTGAATTGAATTCTGACATATCAATCTCCAAGTTTGATGCAAGTGATCTGAAGATTGAAAACCAAAGACAGGTGCCTGCTTGAGCTGATCGGTCCCCAGCTTATTGTTGTACTGAATGTACTCAGGTAGCTGATTTGCCTGGGAGGACTACACAGACATAGACCTATGGGAGGCAAGCTGGCCACTGGACACTATAGACTACCAGCCACTTGAGTGCTTCAAGCTGTTTTTTGCACTGTAGGTGCTCATGGAATATAAAACAGAGTGGCATTTGTCATAAATAAGTATTTTATATTGATTTAGGTGTGAAGAACACTGAGCTTTTTGGAATAATATTCAGGACTGGGACAAAAGAAAAAAAAACAAACTTATCCCTAAAAGAGTTAGGTCAAGGAATGTTATGCTCAAACTATATAAGGCACTGGAATATTGTGTACAGTTCTGGTCACCACAGTACAAGAAAGACATAGCAGTACTTGAAGCTGTGCAGAAGAGAGCAGCTAAGTGCATCCTGGGACTTCAGGACACGTCCTACTGTGACGGACTCAGAGAATTAAACCTTTTAGGTCTTGAGAAGAGGAGACTGTGTGGGGACCTAATGCAGGTACGTAATATCTTCAAAGGCATTATAAAGTAGATCCACCAACATTCTTTCAACTTGACTGTGAATTATGTACTCAAGAACATCAGTGGAAATCAGTCCATTTAAGCAAAACTTCTATCCTCAAAGAATTGTATAAATCTGAAACAACCTCTACCGAGCCATCGAGTTTAAGCAAAGTCCCTGACAACCTTTAAAAAGCATCTAGATGAGATGTTGGAACAGCTTATTCTCTTAGCTGAACAAACGAGGTTGATGGACTAAATGGTCTCCTCCTATTTGTCAAATGTTCTTATGTTGTTACAGAGGCCATTTCTACCTACCATCATCATTCATGATGGAGTCAGGAGAAGATCTGTCATGTCCATGACCTCGTGCAATCTCAACACCAGTGTTTCAGTCCTCTGTTAAAACCAACATTAAATGGGGTAGCCTGTGGTGCCCCAATTCTTTGGGACAACTTGGTGGTATGCGTGTCTTATTTTTCAGATCTCCACTGCAACATTTATTAACACTAAATAAATAAACAACATAAACATCTGAGGATGTTGATGGAGAAGTATAGCGAAGGCCAGAAGGAGTTGCATTGTGTCTTTGTGGACCTGGAGAAAGCATGACAGGGTGCCTCGAGGGGAGTTGTGGTATTGTATGAGGAAGTCGGGAGTGGCAGAGAAGTACGTAAGAGTGGTACAGGATATGTATGAGGGAAGTGTGACAGTGGTGAGGTCTACAGTAAGAGTGATGGATACATTCAAGGTGGAGGTGGGAT
Organism: Polypterus senegalus; assembly: GCF_016835505.1. Taxonomy (NCBI): domain Eukaryota; kingdom Metazoa; phylum Chordata; class Cladistia; order Polypteriformes; family Polypteridae; genus Polypterus; species Polypterus senegalus. The sequence continues at coordinate 16,313,840 of NC_053158.1, forward strand.
TACATCAGGGATCGGCTCTGAGCCCTTTCTAATTTGCAGTGAAGATGGACAGGTTGACAGACGAGATTAGACAGGAGTCCCTGTAGATTATGATGTTTGCTGATGACATTGTGATCTGTAGTGAGAATATGGAGCAGGTTGAGGAGACCCAGGAAAGGTGGAGATATGCTCTAGAGAGGAGAGGAATGAAGGTCAATAGGAACAAGACAGAATACATGTGTGTAAATGAGAGGGAGGTCAGAGGAATGGTGAGGATGCAGGGAGCAGAGTTGGCGAAGGTGGATGAGTTTAAATACCTGTACTTGGGATCAATAGAACAGAGTAACGGGGATTGTGGAAGAGAGGTGAAAAGAGAGTGCAGGCAGGGTGGAATGGGTGGAGAAGAGTGTCAGGAGTGATTTGTGACAGACTGGTATCAGCAAGAGTAAAGGGAAGGTCTACAGGACGGTAGTGAGACCAGCTATGTTATATGGGTTGGAGACGGTGGTACTGATAAGAAAGCAGCAGACAGAGCTGGAAGTGGTAGAGTTAAAGATGCTAAGATTTGCATTGGATGGATAGGATTAGAAATGGGGACATTAGAGGATCAGCTCAAGTTGGACAGTTGGGAGACAAAGTCAGAGAGGCAAGATTGTGGAAAGAGGGAAAGAGGAAGGCCTAAGAGAAGGTCTGTGGAAGTGGTGAGAGAAGACATGCAGGAGATGAGCGTAACAGAACAAGATGAAGAGGACAGGAAGATATGGAAGAAGATGATCCACTGGGGTAACCCCTAACGGGAGCAGCCAAAAAAAGAAGAAGAAATAAACAATTAAATTAGTAAATACTCATGCATTAAGGTTAAGACAGCTGCCTAGGTTTCATGAAGCTGCCAGTGGGTTTTAAATTGCGTCCTTGTGGCTTCTGTTTCAAGTATGTAGCTAATGTGGGTCAGTGACATGTAAAGCTATTAAGGCTGTGTTGCTTTTTTGGCCTGTTTTAGTCGAATCTCACGTGCAACTGTAAACCCCGTTATGATCGTTCACTTGCTGAGCCACACTCAAACATTATGTGCAGTACATTAATCACCGTGCTTGTGCTAAAATGAATTTGTAGTGAGGCATTTTGTGCAACATAATACAGTCTGCTTTACTATGGAAAGTAACACAAGTAATAATTAAATCTGTTACTTGTACACTGGGTGTCTCATAATTAAATTTTATTGTGTTTCCATTATGTAAAATGTCATGAATATTAAAGAATATAATTAAAGTCTCAGTGATAAGAAACGTAATACTAATGATTAATGAGAGACACATGCAATGGCTTAAAATATGAATAGGAGAAAATTAACTCTAGCTGGAAAGGAGAATGAAATTTTGGAGAAACATTTCAGTTTCAGGTATCTTCTTCTACTTTTTTTACCTTTCCAAACACACACTGACACAGTCCTGCTTCAGTTCTTTGTGCTGGTCCGTCCATTCATTTTCAAATCCTCTTAAACCATTTTAACAGGTCGGACCCAGTTCTGGCAGCTTTGGGAGCAAAGTGATGATCACCTTCAGGTGAAGGACACACACCCTCACACACATGGATAATTTATTTTAGAAACAAAATTGGTAACACTTTAGTTTAGGTATTTCAAAAATACATCTGTTAGTCATTTAATCTTTCAAGACCTCCACAATGGCTTCTTTTAGTCTTCTTATTAAACATCCGCAGATTGGTTATTCGTATGTGCAGTGTGGCATACTGACATAATGACAAAATTACTTGGTACTAGGAAGGATTCACAAGTCTTATATTAAATATTGAATATCCAGAGAAATGCGTCACAATTAAGCCCCCTCAGACCACTGCAAAGTGAACTCCGGTTAGTTGGCCACATTGCAGAGGTGAATAAACAATTTGTTGATGCTCTGTAAGTGTTATGAAGACCCAAATAGGTGTATGTGACAGTCTTGTTACATAATAGTAAATGAGTAACAGGTACATTTTTTGAGTACCTAAAGTGTTACCAAAATTTTAAAACATAACAAAATTTTGATGACAACAGGCCCATTCAGCCCAACAATCAATCCTATGCACTGAATTGCTCCAAAATAACATCAAGTCTTGTTTTAAAGATCCCTAAAGTCCTACTCTCTACCACACTACTTGGTAGCCTGTGGCACCCCAATTCTTTGTGACATCTTGGTTGTATGTGTGTTTTATTTTTCAGATCTCCACTGAAATATTTATTTACAGCAAATAAGCAAACAAACAAATAAATAAATAAATACTCATGCATGCAGGTTAAGAGCGTTGCTTAGGTTTCATGACACTGCCAGTGGGTTTAAAATTGGATCCTTGTGGTATCCATTTCAAGTATGTAGCTAATGTGAGTCTTCGAGCTTGGAAAGCTTTTAAGGCCGTGTTGCTTTTTATGCCTGTTGCAGTCGAATCTCACGTGCAATCCTACACCCGGTTATGATCGCTCACTTGCTGAGCCACACTCAAACATTATGTGTAGTACATTAATCACCGTGCTTCTACTAAAATGAATTTGTAGTGAGGCATCTTGTGCACATAATACAGTCTGTTTTACTATGGAAAGTAACACAAGCAATAATTATATCAGCTAATTGTGTACTGTGTGTCGTATAATTAAATCTATCATATCCACCTAATTTCTCTAAAATAACACCAAGTTTTGTTTTAAAGATCCCTAAAGTTCTACTTTCTTCCATACTACTTGGCCACTTGGTCGCCATCTGAAGAAAAACTTCATAATGTTGGTGCGAAATTTACCCTTAGCAAGTTTCCAACTGTGTCCCTTTGTTCTTGATGAACTCATTTTAAAGTCACCGTCTCGATCCACTGGACTAATGCCCTTCATAATTTTAAGAAATGTAGCCATGTCTCCTCTTATTGTCCTTTTGTTTCAACTGTAAAGGCTCTGCTCTTTTCTTCTTTCCTCATAACTCATCCCCTGTAGCCCTGGAAAAACTGCACTCAGTACTCCAGATGAGGCCTCACCAGTGTGTTATAAACCTTGAGCAGAACCTCCTTGGTCTTGTGCTCCACACATCAGGGCGCTATATAACCTGACATTCTGTTAGCCTTCTTAATGGCTTCTGAACACCATCTGGAAGTTGACAGCTTAGAGCCCACTATGACTACTAAATCCTTCTCATAAGATGGACTTTCGATTTTCAGACCTCCCATTGTGTATTCAAACCTCACATTTTTACTTCCTATGTGTAATACTTTACATTTACTGACATTAAATTTCATTCATTTCATAATTCAATGGTTTCAATTATCTTCCAATCCACCTATTTTGGTATCATCTGCAAAATTAATTAGCTTATTGATTGTATTCTTGTCTTAGATTGTTTATGTATATTAAAAAGAACAGCAGCTCCATCACTGACCCTTAGGGACGCCACTTTTAATATTACATCTAATTCTGATAAGATTTCATAACCCTTTGCTGTTTTATTCAATTTTGTTTCCATTTACACATTACACGCTGCACCTCCACTTCTTTTAGTTTGATGCCAAACCTTTCACGTGGTACTTTTTAAAAAGTCTTATCAAAATCAAGATAAATATCATATGCATAACCGTGATTGCATTCTTTTATGGCTTCCTCATTGAATTTCAGCATGTTAGTAAAGCACAACCTCCCCTTCTGAAACCAAAATGACTGTTCACTAACATGCCAATACTTGCCATGTGATGGTTATCCTTAATAATTTCTTCTATTGCACGTTATGATTACTGGATTATAGTTACTTAGATCTATCTGGTCAACCATTTTATATATCAGGATAATATTTGCCATTTTCCAGTGTGTAAGAACTTCCTCAGTGCATGGTGACTTTTTAAAACTAGGCATCAAGGGCTTATACAATGACATCCACAATAGTTGGGACAAATACACACCTTTCCTTGATTTACCCCTCTGCTCCACAGTGTAAAATTACAAATTAAACAATTCAGACATTGTGATTAAAGTGCACATTGCAGACTTTCATTTAGGGTATTTGCACACATTTCGGTCACACCGTGTAGAAATGACAAACCTTTTTCTACCTGGTTCCCCCAATTCAGGGCACCATAATTTTTGGGACCATTGGCATCACAGGTGTTTGTGATTCCTCAGGTGGGTTTCATGGCTTCATAAGATACCTCAGCTGGCTTCCACCCTTAGGATTCTGTAGTTACCATTGTTAAACATGAGTATAAGAGCTGTGCCCGTGAAAGTCAATGAAGCTATTGAGAGGCTAAAAGACAAGAACAAAACCATTAGAGACATCAGCAAAACCTTAGGATGACCACAATCAACTGTCTGGAATATCATGAAGAAGAAAGAACACACAGGTGAGCTCAGTAGTCACAAAGGGACTAGTAGGCCAAGAAGACCTCCACTTCTCGATAGCTAAAGCTGCTCCTCTGTCTGGAGATGATCCTGTTCAGTGGATGCAGTGGATTCTCCATGATTGACAGGAGCCTGCTCAGTGCCTGTCACTCTGCCACGGATGTCAAACTGTCTGATGTCTGTCTTTAAGATAGTCCACGATCCATGCTACCAGGTATGAATCTACTCCCATCTCTCAGAGGTTGGATGGTGTTGAAGGCGCTAGAGAAGTCCAGAAACATAATTCTTACAGCACCACTGCCTCTGTCCAAGTGGGAGAGGGATCTGTGTAGCATATAGATGATGGCATCCTCTGCTCCCACCTTCTCCTGGTATGCAAACTGCAGAGGGTCAAGAGTGTGGCGGACCTGTGGCCTCAGGTGGTGAAGCAGCAGCTGCTCCATGGTCTTCATCACATGTGACGTCAGAGCAACAGGCTGGAAGTCATTCAGCTCACTAGGACATGTTACCTTTGGGACTGGGGTGATGCAAGATGTTTTCCAAAGCCTTGGGACTCTCCCCTGTTCCACCTGTTCCAAGCTCAGGTTGAAGATGCACTGTAGAGGACTCCCCAGCTCCAACGCACAGGCGTTCAGCAGTTATGGCGATACTCCATCTGGACCTGCTGCTTTGCTGGCACAAAGTCTCTTCAGCTCTCTGCTTACTTGGACTGCTGTAATTGTGGGTGGGGGGAAACTCTCTCCTATGCTGGTATCAGCAGAAGGATGGTTGGAGGATGCAGTACTCCGAGGTGAGAGTGGGTTAGGGTGGTCAAACCTGTTGAAGAAGTTGTTCATCTGGTTTGCTCTTTCCACGTCTCTCTCGATGGTGGCACCCCGCTTCGAGTTGCAGCCAGTGATGATCCTCCCATCCCACACTTGCTTCATGCTGTTATTCTGCAACTTCTGCTCCAGCTTTCTCCTGTACTGCTCCTTCTCCGCTCTGAGCTGGACTCGGAGTTCCTTCTGCATGTGCTTGAGCTCATGCTGATCACTGCCTTTAAAAGCCCCTTTCTTCTGGTTGAAAAGGCCCTTGGTGTCACTTGTAATCCATGGCTTGTTGTTAGCATAGCAGCGTACTGTTCTTACTGGAACTACAATGTTCATACAGAAGCTAATGTAGTCAGTAGTGCAGTCAACAACCTCCTTAATGTTCTCACTATGTGACCCCTGCAGGATATCCCAGTCTGTAGTTCCAAAGCAGTCTCTCAGAGCCTGCTCTGCCTCAGGGGACCACTTCCTGAATAAGTGCGTGGTTGTAGGTAGTTCCTTCACTCTTCATTTGTAGTGAGGCTGAAGAAGAACCAGGTTATGATCTGCTTTCCCAAGCACAGGCAGCAGGGTGGTGCTGTATGTGTCTTTAACGTTTGCATACAGTAGGTCGATAGTCCTGTTTCCCGAGTGTTACAATCCACATACTGGGAGAAGGAAGGTAATGTTTTGTCCAGCATCACATGGTTAAAGTCTCCAGCGATTAGCAAAAGCACCTCAGGGTACTGTGTTTGTAACTTAGCAACCGCGGAATGGATGATGTCACCCGCTATCTCCACATCTGCCCGAGGGTTCCGCCCCATGCTCACTTCGCTCGCCCACCCCCGGGTTTGGTTTACCGGATATACAATTTAAAGAGATTGTTGTTTTCATGGGTATTGTTACATATGCATTATTTTCACTTTTACTTTAAAACTTTTGTAAAAACAATATTTGTCCTGTATTTCCTGCTCCGGGCATGGTTAAATCTCTCTCTCACAGGACATTTAACGCTGCTCGTAATTTGAAGGGGGGAGGCTGAATGCACGCTAAAGAGATGCCGTTGGTTCAGCTGCTGTCTTGCTGCTGCTGCTGCTAGTGAGCTGCATGATCTGTTTGTCATGCTTTGCATCGATCATTTAAAACCTTGTACAGCAGCTGTCCTTTTACCACTTCGTGTTTCTGCCGCTAGCATAGTGAAGGGTGGGGCAAGGGGGTGGGGGAGGTTAAACACACGCTAAGGAGATGCGCTTGGATCATTTGCTGGCTTGCTGCAGCTGCTGCTGGCGAGCTGCGTGTTCTGCTTGTCGTTTAAAGAGCTGGGAGCATATGAAGTGTGTCTGCCAAAAGCATTCGAACAACTGCTAGGTTAGATGTTCGTTAACTTGTTTTAAATTATTTGTAAGTAGGTAATGACATGCAAAAGTCACCGTCTCACAGGTTTTGCTTCCTAAGGTTGTAATGTCTAGTCTCGCGTGTCGTCAAAGTGTCTTTCCGAGATGATCTAGTCTCAATCACTTTGCTCAACCCCCCTGGAGGTGCGCTACACTCCTGCCACTTCGTGTCTCACCCGCTTATGGTGTGAAGGGGTGTAGCTGACCACACACTAAAGAGAAGCGGACGGATCAGCTACTGTTGCTGCTACCAAGGTGCTTGTTCTGCTTGTCGCACTGTGCGTCGATCATCTAAAAGCTTGTACAGCATCTGCCCTTCTGTCTCACCACCTTGTTTCATGGGATGTAAAATTCTCTTCCTGGTCTTCCTGCCAAGATTTTTTTTATAATAGAGTTTATATATACAATAATTAAAAAAAGCTTTGCAAACATCACATATCTAGAACATGTAAAATAAATAAACCCTACAATTAACCAAATACCTGTTTGAGAAGATACTGTACACCTTAAGCTTTCTTTTTAAATTATTTCTAATAATTCTAATAATAATGCCAGAGATAGTGAATTCCAAAATCTTGGAGCCGCAACCTTGAAAGTCTGATCACCACAAGTGTTTAAGCGAGTCCCAGGGATGGTTAGTACAAACTGACCAGAGGACCTAAGAATGGAGAGTACAGCTGAAGAAGTTCCACAACATATTGAGGACCATGCATGGCTGTGTTATCGTGATATTTCCCTCTACTTGCCCTTTACCTGTGTTCTTTAAGGGTAAGTGTACTCACCAGGTTTGTTACCAGGTTGGTCTACTGCCCCACTTTAAGATTAACACACATATACACAGATATACTCATACACCCAGACCCTAACCACAAAAGTACTGTATGAAAGATACAGTATACACAAGTATGGTATTCCTTAGCACTTTAATAACTCACACAAGTACCATATCAATAACACTTGCACAGTCCGCTTTCTCTAGTACTCCAAGAGACTTATTTATCATAAGCACAAACAACATAGAATGTCTTAGATATATCTCAAACTTAAATATTACTTTTTGATCTCCAAGAATATATTCGAACATCCAAAGGCTCAACATCCGTGACTATAGGCCATTTATCAACCAATGAATGTCTCACTTTAACGCACCGTTCATTATTGGACAGATCTCTTCGTCCTCGACTCAATAAACCTTGCAGCTTGGATCATATGGCACTTCCTCACTGTTTAGAGTGCTCTAAAAGATTTACCTTATTACTTCATTCACTCTAGATATGAAGGGAAAGTATAGAAAATTAAAAGCTGTGGTATTAGGATATGTGCTGTGGATAGCAAAGTCATGTCTCTGGTGACTCTTCCTATGAAGTCAATAGACGGATTGGGAAGGCATGGTGGGTCATGAGGTCATGGGAAAGGGGTGTCTTTCTCTAAAGTCTTTAGAGTCCTGGTGCTTCCTGTCTTGCTATATGGTTGTAAGACATGGAGGCTATCCAGTGAACTGAGATGAAAACTGGACTCGTTTGGTACTGTGTGTCTTCGGAGACTCCTTGGGTTTAACTTTGTGTTGAATGAGTGGTTGTTCATGGAGTCCCAAATGAGGCACATTACTGGCATTGTGCGGGAGCATCAGTTACAGCACTATGGCCATATGCCATGATTTCTAGAGGGTGATCCAGCTCATAAGATCCTCATTGTTGGGGACCTGAGTGGCTGGACCAGGCCAAGGGGATGCCCATGTAACACCTGGCCACGACAGATAGAGCATCATTTCTGGAGGGTGGGACTGTCTGCCTGTGCGGTTGCCAACCAGGATCCCAAGCTGTTTCGTCATGTGCTGGGTATGGCAATAAGCTGTACCAGTGCAGGCTCCCCAACCTGACCTACCCTGACCTGAAAGCTGGATATATATAGTCTTTAGAAAACGTTTGTGAAAAGTTCAAGATGTCAAAGATGAATGTCCCAGGCTGGCGTTGATTTAGCAATCGCTAATCATGGAATGCTTTAGTTGATGATCAGATGAAAATGGTCGCACGTTACTGGTACTATCCCCTGACATCGCTCTGTCTTCTCTTCTTGATGTTGCTCTTGCACTTTTCGGATGTTGCTCTCAGATGAGGCAAATGTATTATAAAATTCCACACAGAGTTTTGCCACATTTGATTGTTACATACAGCTGATTGGCTGACTGTCAATATGATGGATGGATTTTCTCAAACTCTTTCATCTGTTTCAGTATGTCCATTTCCCAAACAATAAAGGTTTTAATTGTTTTAAGAACCTTCCTGTCCCAAGCTGTAAACCCGTTTGGCAATTTCTAGTTCCACAAAATCTTCTTCTGTTCGCAGGCTGTATAGTAATTGGATACAGATTGAGGCATCTTCTGGAGTTTCTGCTCCATTTAAACAAATGTGACTGTGATTGATACTGGTACAATTCAGGAAAACAGGATGCATTGACTTCTTAAGTGTTAAAGTTATCCTCTCATTATGAGCAAAATATTTTTTTATAGTGATACAATTTGTTAACTATCCTTGTAAAATTAATTTCATCTTTGTTTGTGTGATCAAAAACTTAAATATAAAATCCACAACACTACAATGGCATGATAAGAAGAAGAAGAATTTTAAAGTTAATCGGAAGCCAGTGTAATGGAGTAATATGAGACCTTGTATTTGCTCTTTTTGTTAAAAGCCTTGCAGCAGCTTTGTGGAGTTGTTGAAGGCAGTCCAACAATGAATTGTTCAGATACAGTAAGTAAGAAGTCCAAACAAGAATAAATAAAAGTGTTGATAAGCATCTCCATCTCAGTCCTAAAATGGTAAAATATTTAAAAATAAATAAATAGTTGGATCTAGTCCAACTGTGGGGCTGGCTATACATCCCTATAACATAACAATCTCAAATGTGTTTAATCTAAATGGGCATTCAGTAATTACCCCTCAGGCAGTACAGAAGTCAATATTAGGATTTATAAAACCAAACTACTGAGAACAAAATACCAAAACGTCTTTAGCTGTTCACCTGCTAAAATGTTCAGCTGTAAGACTAATGGGGTCTTCAACTAAATTATATGCAGGCTTTTTATGTAATGATAGGAAACGCGTTCAAGTTTAATTTGTTCAAGACAATGATGAACAACAATGAAGGAGGCTTAGCTTCCCTAATCCTTCAGTGTAAATGCAGCTGAACTCTTATTTGACTGCCTGCAGAGGATAAACAAATGCATTTTTCTTTATACTTTTTCTTCAAACTTATTTGCCAAAAAAATTACAAACCATGGCATGTTTGATAGGTTTTGCCTGCCAGCAAGACACAGCCACGATAAACTATGGAGGACTTTGTGATGAAGCCTAATTGAATCCATGACACAGAAGAAACATATAACTATTTGTACCAGTTTTGCTCAAAATCTTTTATTTATAGCTGAAAATAATATTTTATTAATAAAATATGAAAAGTGAGAAATGAAATAAAAGACTTTAAAGCAGTAGTAGTGCTATATTAGTCTGCCATGTTGAGTAGCAAAGCTTCCAGGATGTACTGTTATATACTGTATCATTTAAAAATTTAAATACAAATGTATACATTATATAGCCAAAAATATGTAGTCTAAGATGGGGCTGTTGATCATTTAATTCCTTTTTGCCCTTTGCTGTGTTCCTTGTGTTTTGTGGATGATCCTTCAGAGGTGGGGTGCCCTGTCCATAAACATCAAGGGACTGGCATTAGCCCTATAAAGTCTGAGGACATCCCACAGTCTGTTGCGGTTCATTAAATGAATTTTGTTGGATTTTTAATTATCATTATGGATGTTAAGGATAGAGCTGCTAGGCAAGAGAAAATGAGGAAGGCCTAAGAGAAGGTTTATGGATGTGGTGAGAGAGGACATGCAGGTGATGAGTGTAAGAGAACAAGATGCAGAGGACAGAAAGATATGGAAGAAGATGATTCGCTTTGGCAACCTCTAAAGGGAGCAGCCGAAAGAATAATAATAAGAAGAAGTTAATGATAAATTCACACGGGTGGAAATTGACACAAGCTAGATGGAGAACTGCTTTTGCGAATTTACGGGATTGTTGGCCTCTGTGCACTGTGTTTCAATTTCTTTTTGGATTTGTGTTTTGGGACATTGTTTGTCTCGGATTGCTTTTGCCTTTTTAAGCAACTCCTTTGGCTTATTGTGCACCTTGGAGCTTATTTTGTGTCACAGAGTGTTGCTTATAAAAATAAATCTTTTTTATTTATAAAGATTTGATGTTTTCCTTTTGCAAACTGTAGGCATTTTGAGTCATTTTTGGACTTGTGCTGAGGAACCCTAACTTCATGACAGTAAACATGTGACATTTCATGTGACATGTGACATTTCATTTCTAGCTCTGCTAGATCTACCCCATTCAATTGTAAATGCTACACATGAATACATTGTTTTGCTTGAGTTGCCTCAAAAGCTTGCATATTGTAATCTTTTTAGTTAGCCAATTAGAGGTGTCATTTTGCTTGACTTGTTTTGTCATTAAATTTTATATACTGTATTTTTGGGGGCTAAATTCGAAAGGCTTCCAACCTGGCAAATCCCAAACAAAGCAAGCAAACAATGTCCCCCAAAATATAACAAACACCCCACACGAAGAGGGGTGATAATAATCCTCCAACCTGGGTACAACAATGCAAGCAAAGAATCTTTTTTAATACACAATTTATTAATAGAAAAAGAGAAAAATACATGGAAAAAAACAAAAACGACAATTGCTCAGCATCTTGCAATGTTTATTAGAGGTCTAACTTTTGCAATGTTCCTTAAATGCAATTAATAACTTTTATCTAACCTAAATGGAAAAATATACTCCTATTAATCTGGTTAATGTACAATTCACAGTTAAGGTCAGAGTCCATGACTAAACCTAAACTTACCCTCTGCCATGACTTTTAACAAAAAGGATCAAGTTTGTTGCTAATACTCTCCCTTTTTTTCTGTTTTTACTAACTACAAATATTTAGTTTGAAGAAATTACCACTCATCCATTTTGAAATATAAGTAAGACATTGATTCAGAGAGCCCAGAGCATCAGGGTCATCAGGTGCTATAGATAAGTCAAGCTGCGTGTCATCTGCACAGATAAAATAGCTCACCTTGTGTTTTGAGATAATCTGGTCCAATAGCAGCTTGTAAATTGAAAATAACAGCAGCCCAGAACAGATTCTTGTGTTAAACTTCCAGAACTGTAATCAGCACAACTAACAAAGAATTTTCTGCCTGTTAAATAAGGCTGAAACCAGTTCAAGACACTGCCTGATAGACCCATCCATTGACTAAGACAATAATACTGTGTACTGCGTATCTGTGGCATCTATGTGACTGAACACTGTGGTCCATGGTGTCAAATACTACCCTCAGATCTAGGAGAACAAGAACAGTTAGGTGGCCTGTGTCCACATTAACAGGCATTTTACTACTTTAACCACTGCAGTTTCTGTACTGTGATTTGTTCTAAAACCTGACAGAAACTTAAATAAATAATGATTTAAATATTAACTGCTTTTTTTCAACTCCATTTATTAGAACATCAGAACAATCTGAACAAGAACAGGCCATTCAACCCAACAAAGCTCGCCAGGCCTAGCCACTTAAGTCGAGTTTTGAAAGTCCTTGAAATCCGACTGTCTACCATACTACCTGGTCGCTTATCTATGGTTTTCTGTGTAAATTTACCCTTAGCAAGTTTCCAGCTGCACTCTGTTTCCAATCCAGGTAGTTCATCATGTGGTGGGTGTAATCTGCGCCTGCTCCCCACCTCCTCCTCTTCCTCCTCTGTGCCTGCACTTGGTGGGATGCGCTGTGTATAAGAAGAACAAAGTCCTTTGTACTGCTGTATTGCATTTCTAAGGTGGCCATGATAGATTGGCCATCATACTCTGTGTTTTGTGTGTTTTATTTATCCGTTATGTGGCACTCATTGCATGCCAACCCTATCTGGAAGGGGGGGGGGTCTCTCTAAATTGCCTTTCACAAGATTTCTTCCATTTTTTTCCTACAAGTTTTTTTTTTGTTTGTTTCTTGCTTTCTAAGAGAGTCTAGGCTTGTCAAAAAACAGGACCTGTTAAAGCCCATTGAGGCCTGCCTTGTGTAATTTGTTCTAGAATTTTACTTAAAAAGACGGGCTATAAATAGGTCTAAAGATGTCAAAGATAGGGAAGCCTGGATTGTTTTTCTTAAGCATGGGTTTAACTACCGCTTGTCTTTAGAAGGCCTGGGAGGACCCCCGTATTTTAATAATGAATTAACTATGTCTAATACAACATCAATTAGCTCATCAGAGACTTCTTTGAAAAAGCCTATTGGGTCAGGTCAAGGACTCGGGACTTTAGGTAAACCTATTTCAGTAAAGGAATTTAATTCACTAAAAAGACCATGATGAGGTTCAATAACTCGTTTATTTTGTACTTAAAAAATGACTGCAAAAGGTTCACAAGCTTCGTCAGAAGTTTTCAGACAGCATCCCCTTGATTGAGCTGTGTTTAGAAGACGATCAATACAGTAGCTGAAAATAAAACTCCTGGATTTGCAGCATTATCATTTAATTGCCTCTCAAGATGGACTGCTTTGTGATGCTGTTATATGTATGCACCTTCACTATTTCATAGTGAACTATTAATTCAGTTTTTCTCCATTTATTTTCAGCTTTGTGGATTTTATTTTTCTCTTCAGTTCAGACGCTCTATCGGTCTTCCAAGGTATTTTATTGCTGGAGAACTTTCTAATAATTTTTAGGGGCCACCATGTCAGCTGCAGGTCTTACCACAGCATTCATACGTTGCTGGCTGTGTTAGGATAAGTACTAAATCCGGACTGATTCAAAATATTAGCAAACCTGGGAACTTAAGTGATATCAAAATAACATTTATTAACAATACAGTACTCTATAGTTCTAGTTCCTGTCAAATAAAATGCAGAAATGGTCAGATATACCAATATCCATGACCTAGTGAAACACATGGATCTATGGTCCTAAAATAAAATGCTACATAAGGCTACATATAAACAACAGTAAACTCTGCAATGCTTTCATATGGTCGGAAGTTTTGACTATATGACGATCTTCTTGATTGTCACCGTGCGTTGCGTTCTTGCAGTGGTGTGTTCTGGACTTTGTCTTGTGTGTTTGTCTGCTGCTTAATTGCATTCAGGATTACTTCTTGCTTGTCAATGTGGTTCAGGGTGTTGTCTTTCAACCAATTGTTGTCAACACACAACCTTAGGTCATGGCCACCAGATTACCACCACCTAAATATTTTTGATTTTCCAGATCATATATCAAGAGCTTTCAATTAAGACCAAGATCAAAGTTCAAGCCCAAGTTATTTGTTAGTAATTGAATGACAGATGGATGGACCTTAGAAGTTTTGTATTGGGGTCGTCCGAGGGAATAACCGGCTTAAACAAAAAATAATTTGGGGCATCAACATGGCCATCCCCTTTTACTTGTAAGTCTGTACAAAAACAATGCTCGATGGCGTAAAAGGAAACAAAAATCTTCTGATTCTTGCTGTCCTCGTTGATTTCTCGATCACTTTGCTGTAAACACACAACCTTAGGTCATGGCCACCAGATTGCTGCTACCTAAGTATTTTTGAATTTCTAGATCATACCACGTCAAAAGCTTTTCAACTAAGACCGAGATTTTAGCCCCAGTTGTTTGTGTATAATCACATGACAGATGGATGGACCTTTGAATTTTTGTATTGGGGTTATCTGAGGGGCTAACAGGCTCAAACAAAAAAATTATTTTGGCGCGTCAACATGGCCATCCCCGTTTACTTGGAAGTCTGTACAAAAGCAATACTCGATGGCGTAAAAAGGAAACAAAAATCTTGTTGTTGTTGTTGTTGGTTTCTCGATCACTTTGCTGTAAACACACAACCTTAGGTCATGGCCACTAGACTGCTACCACCTAAATATTTTTTAATTTCCAGATCATATCATGTCAAAAGCTTTTCGACTAAGACCGAGATTCTATCCCCAGTTATTTGTGTGTAATCACATGACAGATGGATGGACCTTAAGATTTTTGTGTTGCGTGAACAACAAGTCAGTCAGGTCAGGTTGGAGAGCATGCACTGGCACTGCGCATTGCCGCATCCACCACACGATGAAACCCCCGGGCAGTCACGCGGCCCAGTCCCACCCTCCGGAAATGACCCTTTATCTGCTGCAGCCAGGTGACGCAGAAAAATACATTTTGGGGTATCTACATGGCCATCCCCATTTACTTATAAGTCTGAACAAAAACAGCACTTGATGATGTAAAAGGAATCAATCTATGGCCACCAGAAAAATATGGCTGGTATTAGTAAGGCATTCTCATCTACCATCTAAAAGTTATGTAACTTCTTAGCTCTGGTCACTCCGGATTGAAGTGATGCTTTTTTCTGGGTGCTCGTGTTTTTATAGCCCAGGGGCCAGAAAAGGTGCAGTCAGTTGGCCTCACTGGATGGTTTTTCTATACTGTGGAGAAGGAAAAAGACAAGAGAGTTAGTGGCAGTGCCCCCTCTCAGCCTTGTGTGGTGTCACATGCCTGGGAACACCTTGAGGGGTGATGCTCTGATGCGCTTTCATGACAGCATTTATAGAATGTTCATGGTATATAATGGTGCTTAAAAGACTTCTACAGTAACAAAAGGTGTATAATAATGCAGTAGCAATATCAGCCGTCTGGCTATTTAAAATTACTATACTGGTATACTACTAGGCCGGTGCAACTGTCAAAATACAGGAAATAGTGCCCTCTCTTTGGAGGAATTAGTGTATGTAGTTTGGCTTGAAAAAGTAAGATGGTGAAATGTAACTTCAAAATGGCAATTCACGCTTTGAGAGGATCAGAATTTGAAAAATATTTTGTGTCCGATATTCATTTCTGCCATGTGTTGATAGATGTTGCAGTGACAAGCAGAAACATGAAACATTTGTGGAGGAACAGATGGGAAGTGAGTCTGAAGCCAGAAATTTTCAAAACTGTAAAAGCAAAATAAAATAAAGAACAGTTGTAGGTGCCAATGAGCCTAAAGAGCAGCAGGCATTGCCTTGCTAATCTAACAGACGACGTCAGAGGTACTGTAGATATCCAGTAATGTTGCAACCTTGTGCTAAAATCATTTACATTTTTTTCCCTTATTAAGCAACAATCAATTCTCCAGAATGACAAAGTAAAAACAGGTTTTTAGAAATTTTTACAAATTTACTAAAAATAAAAAACTTTTAACATCAAACTGATACAAGTATTCCGACCCCTTATGCAGTACTTAGTTGAAGCACTTTTGGCAGCCATTACAGCCAGGAGACTTTTTGGGATCTCTGCAGATTTGCTAAAGATCTGACAGGTTGGTTGGAGACAGTCGGTGGAGAGCTGTTTTCAGGTTTCTCCAAAGGTGTTCACTTGGGTTCAAGTCCAGACACTTGCTGGGCCACTCAAGGACATTCCCAGAGTTGTCCCAGAGCCACTCCTGTATTGTCTTTGCTTTGTGCTAAGGGTCATTGTCTTGTTGGAAGATAACCATTCAGCCCAGTCTGAGGTTCAAAGCACTCTGGAGAAGGTTTTTATTAAAGATATCTCTGTCGATTCAGCTTTTCCTCAAGTTTGTCTAATATTCTAGTCCCTGTCATTGAAAAACAACCCCATAGCGCAATGCTGCTGCTGCCATGCTTCGCCGTTGCAGTGACACTGCACAGGTATCGAGTGGTGCCTGGTCTCACCCAGACATGACACTAATCTGACCAGAGAAGTTGGTTTCTTACAGTCTGTAAGTCTTTTAGGTGCTTTTTTGCAAACTTCCATACATATTTTTTGAGGAGATTTGTCCGACTTTATCTTCATATGTCACAGCAAAGAGACTGAAAATTTGTATTAATGTGACATTTCAGTTTTTTATTTTTAATAAATGTATAAAAATGTCTAAAATTTTGTTTTCACTTTGTCATTCTGAGGTATTGATTGTTGCATGATGTGGGGAAGATATCAGTTTAAATGATTTTAGAGCAAAGTGACACCCTAGCAAAATATGAAAACAATGAAGGGGACTGACTGCTTTCTGAATCCACTGTATGTGAGGTCCAATTTAGAACAACATACGATACAAAAATCAAGTCCACTCAAAAAAAAACAATTTAAACATTCTGTCAGGTCAGACATGCAAGTCTGTGGATGGATAGATAGATAGATAGATAGATAGATAGATAGATAGATAGATAGATAGATAGATAGATAGATAGATAGATAGATAGATAGAGCTTTATTTGTCCCTGGGGGACATTTGGCACAAATAAACAGAGGAAAAACTATCTTTTGGAAATTCAAAATGGCTAACCACAGCCACAGAAAACATACTCTTAGACAAAGGCTATTGTGATTGGGGTCTTTAATTAATTAATTTTTTTTTGTGGGAAAGTGTGCAATGCGTAACGTAAGAAGCTTGGCACAAATTGATTTGATTTTTGCTTTTGCCCCTGCCTTTACCTCCTGGCCGTGTATCATTTCCCAATCCCATTCATTAAAAGTAAGGCAGAAAATCAACTATAACTCTGCAAGACAGCGAAAGTCTTATCGAAATTACTTGAGAACACGCTGTACCTGTGGAATTAGATAAGACGTGACTATGGCCACTTACACGATTTTATGCATTGCTGACAATGGTTTCCTCTCATTAGTCCCAGGCCGCTCCTGCTGCCTGATGGGAATTGTAGTTCCCACGTCAGAAACAGTTTTTGAGTTACAATCATCTACCTGCTATGCTGTATAGCCTATATTTTCGGTTAGACTAACAGAAATGCACACGCAAAAGTTTGTGAAAATCGGTTTTTGACTGATTGGTGAATAAACAGACAAAAAAACAGACAAACAGCATAAGATTTTTTTTATTATTTTATTTATTTATAGATTGGAAACCATGAACTTTTTCCACAAGTTGTGTTTTAGACGCTGACTGTATTTGTAATTAATGTAAACTTTGCTAGGCTTAATAATAGAAGTGAGTTTCATAATAAAAAATGACTTGACTTCTGTTCATATGGCGTTTGGTTTCTTGCATCATACCCCAAATTTTCTAATACAAACAATGTAAAAGATTTTAAATGAAATAACATGTTTCTTAATAAAGGGAATTATTTTTCTTTCAGTCTTGCCAAATAGCTCTGGTGTTTTGGCCCTGTCAGCCTGGCAATGGCTCAGCTCTGCCACAGGCATCTTTTCAGACTGCAGTCATTATCATAAACAATAAACTCATCAAGATGGAAAAAATAAAATGACATGAGATAAAGAAAAAAATCTGGTAAACATTAAATCTTAAGCGCATACAGTGCTTCTAAAAGTGATCCTTTAACAGCCATGATGGCCATTTATCAGAAATATATGCACCTAGGACAAAAGACGTATGCAATTTTAAAGCCGCTGTTAATAGGCTCATTTGGATCAGTTTCAGTTCAAGACATAAAATCATTCATATAAATGAAAACGTTGCTTAGCAACCAAGCATAGATTTCACTATCCACATAAATAGTTTGTATTGGTGGGACATTTCTAACCCTTTATATTTATTCCCCATAATGCTTTGATTTCCACAATTAGAAATTCTGTTAATCTATTTTAGTCAAGATCTTTAAAGAAAATATCTTCTAAAAAGGACACATCCTTTATTAAAAGTTATATTTTTATTTCAACAACTGCAGCCGCCCTGTGATGGATTGGCGCCCTGTCCAGGGTCTGTTTCTGCCTTGCGTCCTATGCTAGCTGGGGAACTTAAAAAACACCTTCAAAGTATAAGTTAGGTCTCTGTATTTGCATAAGCCTCATGAGCATTAGTAACCCTGGCCTTCAAGTTAAAGAAACAGGCTGTGTGGCCTGCATACCCAAAAAGAGAGAAAGCCGATTAAATCCTGGGATAGGAGAGGAGAACAGAATACGCTCTGAGGGTAATCACATCCATGAGGAGGATTGTCAGTACTTCACAAACTCAGTCTTTCTTTCATCCTATTAACACTAGAATCACTGAAGCCTACAAAAGCACTCGGAATCCCAAACCAGCTTCAATTCCTTCACACCTCTCCATCATAGTCTTTTCAACTTATCAACACAAGCAGCAAGCAGCCTGATATCCCATTTCCCCCCCAGATGGAGCTGACGTCATTTGCAAAATTCTCAGAGCTCAGGTGTGTTAATCTGGGTGTGAGGTACTTGGAGTTGTAGAGGGTAAATAATATCTCATTATTTGGAATACTTGCATTTCATGTGTGTTCCGTGTCTACAACGATCTGGGTAAATGTAGGATGACAGGAAATGCGAGGCAAGAAATGCTGAACACATACCTAAAGCAGAAACTTTTTCTATGTTATACTAATAATGATGTGAAGTGTATAATGTATGAAGACTTTAGTCCAAATATCAAACAAACATGTGCAATTTTATTTAAGAATATAACCAATAGTTTTTAAAGAAAGCATTCAATGTACATGTAGCTGGCAATGAGTTAAGAAAGTTGATAAGTCTTCTTGGTTGGTGCAGAGGTAAGAACTGCTGCTTTATTACCAAAAGGTTCCGTGTTTGAGTTCGAGTGCTATGCGTTTTGAGTAGTATGCTGCTATTATTATTACTATAATATAATAAAAGCATACATTTGATTCGAGTCTTTAACACCCAGTGTACATTTTGTCTTCTTGTAAAAGTTAGCTCTTTTTTGTATTATTCAGTTTTATTCTGTCAGTCACGTTCACGTGGTACAACCAACTTGCCTCTCCCTCTCTGACTTGATCACTTTTATCTCACTTTTGGCCACAGTTGGTGCTGTGCTTGATGCCTGCTCAGAACTATTTGTTGTACCAGCAATCAAAGATACAATGTCCCGTGACCGCTATCAGACTATCATGCAGTATTTGAGCTTTGACAACAAAGAAACCAGTGCAGAACGTGTGAACAACGACAGATTTGCTGCGATTTCAGATATCATGCAACATTTTATTGAGAACTGTGTTTTGAGTTACAACTCCGAGCAAAGACTTTCTGAGTCTGTGGTCATAAAGCTTATGGAGCCGTTTCTGGACAAAGGCAGAACTATAACAACAGACAGTTTCTTCACAGCGCTTTCACTGGCTAATAGACTGCTGCACCGCAACGCAACTCTACTTAGCACCATAAAGTGCGATGGGAACTTCTACCTGCGGGTAAAGTCACTTCAGTATACGAGCAATTCGCTACGCTAGTGTTTAGATCTGGCAGTGCCATGCTGATGGTGTATGCGCCTAAAAAGAAGTCCATCTGCATTCTCAGTACCATGCACCATAACTTGGAGTACAGGCAAGATCAAAAAAAAAAAACATGTTCAAATGACAATTCATGTTCAAATGGCATAGGGTTTTCAAATAGCGACGTTTCCATGTGTGAATGTGTGTGTGCATGTGTGAGAGAGGCAGAGACGGATTTGATCTCATTCAAGTGGTTACTGGAATATAAAATAAACACTTTCGCAAAGGTATAACAAAACAAGTGTGCTTTTATTCATGAATAAAATTGAATAACAAAAAATTCAAGTGACAACAAGATACCACGAAGGAGACATCATTCACCAGAATTTGTGTGTCTGGTTATACCCCTTCTGCGATAACTTTTACCGGTAACAAAACTTTACACAGACTGTTACAGACTGAAATCAAAGGCTTCTTCTTTTTGGGCACATACACCGTCAGCATGGCACTGCCAGATCTAAACACTAGCGTGGCAAATTGCTTGCGTACTTTTCTGGATGGTTCGAGGAGGACATGTGAAATCAGTGGTTTGTTTGGGGGTGGGTTCACAAACGGAATCTGTCAAGGCCATAATAATGAGAGATTCATAGAGAACTGTAAATAGTTCAAGTTCAAAGTCGTACGTTTTTGCTTGTAAAATCGCATATTTTTTTTGACTGTTCCAGTAAACTGGTCTACGATCCCTTCTTCATCCTTCTGTGTTTCTTCCTTTTTGAACCTAAATTCCAATACTTTGGAATTGTGAATCTGTGCTGGAAAGTCATCATACAGTCGATATGCAATTCCAAGTCAGGAAGAGATTGGCAAGTCAGTCATTAAGTTTGTCATCCCCTCTGACTAGAAGGCATGTTAAGTGAAGCCGACTGAACAAGAGGACGGTGTAGTTTAATTGTTCCTACAATATACATTTTTTACTAGTAGAGCACAGGCGAGTTAATTGACCGTCTTGGGGTCACATAGTGATTCAGCGGTGCTGATTAAATTGGCACCCCTGTGGTTTACAGTCCAATGCCTTAGCCACTGGGCCACACTGCATCGCTGCCGATGGCTGACACTGCGTCATATGATTTATTTATTTAAATGTAAGATTTACAGCACAGCATATTGTCGTTTTTGGCACTGATGCATGTCCATTTTTAGTCTAATGAAATGGTTTTATCTTTCTACATCACTATGACTTCTTTTTAAAGAAATAAATCCCAGGCAAAGCTGATGTAGCTTGTCGTTTAACATCATTGATTCCCTCTGTGCTTAATTACCAAAAAGCTTTTAGCTTTGAAGAGGGACTACTGCAACTATTAGCTTTCCATGGTGTCAGAAGGGCAAAGATTGACGGAGGTATAAGAGAGTCGGTAAAAGTCTGATTGTCTGCAACCCTTCCACCAAAAAAAAAAAACCTTTTGCAGATTATTTCATCGAACTCCACTCTCTTATTTCCGTTCCACGGTCAAAACATGGCAGATAAGCCTGCAGCGTCAGTCTGTGGCTTTTTGGTCCCACACTTATAAGTTTAGTAATCCCAAAATAAAAATCACAGAAGCTAAAAGGCTTGTCATTTGCTTCCATTTGAAAAGCAATTTGACTGCTTAATCCATCACCCTTAAGCCACAGCAACACTTAAGAAGCAACCGAGTTCAAAGTCGAATGAGCTCTGTGTTCACAAGGGCTTTTTTTCCCCCCTCAAAAGGCAAATAATACATCATTGATGTTGACCTGAAGCATTTTTTTTAAATAAAAGGCTAGTTTCAAATTTCTCAGTTTTACCCCACAGTATGAAATATTATGAAATAAAGTTGATTAAAAAATTAAATTCAAATGCAGCTTAGGAATTTGATGCAGGCAAAGTCGGGGCCCTCATAGCACTAAATTGGCCAAATCTGCTCATTCTTCTCCAGTACAGCCATGCCTGAAAGTCTGTGAACCCTTCAAAGTGTTCAACATTTTAGAAATATTATATGAACTCTTAACAAATATGTATTCCAACACATAAAAGAGCATTAAACTGCACATGAAAGAAGTATGAAATGAAGATCAATATGAAGGAGACAAAAGCGATGTGCATAATAACAAAGGGAAGAACAATGAAAGGAGGATAGGAATAAAGCAGACCACTTCAAATATCTGGGAAGTGTGCTGTCAAGGGAGGGAAGAAATAAAGAAATTAAAATACATACGGCAATGGGAAATGCGGCCTTCAAAGCAAAATGAAAATTGCTAACAAATAGATTGGATAGAACACTAAAGAAAAGAATTAATAAAAATTGTAATTTGGAGTGTTGAACTGTAGGGAGCAGAGTCATGGACAGTGAGGAACAGACATGGACACTTTGTTGGTACCCTTCCACGAAAAAACATGAGCCGACAATTGTCTCTCAAATAACTTGTTGAGAAAAGATGTTAGAACCCAAAATTATTCATTCAGACTTGGTTTCAGAGTTTTCTTTCAAATATTTCTAATAATAGCACAAATGAAAATATCTTGGACAAAAATGATGGGACCCTTCACCTAATATTTTGTTGCACAACTTTTAGAGTTCAATCACTGCACACAAGCGATTCCAGGAGATCTCCATGAGACTTCTTCACCTGTCCACAGGTCGTCTGGCCCACTCCTCCTGAGCAAACCACTCCAGCTGTGTCAGGTTTGAAGGGGTCTTCTCCAGACTGCATGTTTCAGTTCTTTCCATAGATGTTCAGTAGGATTTAAACCAGAGCTCCCAGAAGGCCACTTTAGAATAGTTAAATATTTTGTTCTTAGCCATTCTTGGGTGTTTTTAGCTGAGTGTTTTGGCTCGTTATCCTGTTGGTGGATCCATGACCTGTGACTGAGACACTGGGCAGGACATTTAGCTCAAGAATGTCTTGATAGTCTTGAGATTTCATTGTTCTCTGCACAGACTCAAGGCTCCTTGTACCAGATGCAGCAAAGCAGCCATAAAACATAACCAGGTGTCCTGTTTCTCAGGAAATATGGTATTCTTTTCTTTTAAAGATTGTTTTTTTGTCTGTAGACACAGAGATGACATGACCGGCCAAAAGGCTCCAGTTTTGTCTCATCTGTCCAAAGGACATTCTCCCAGAAGCATTGTGGCTTGTCATTTGGTTTAAATGTCTTCAGCTTGCAGACTATTTGCCTAGCAGCAGATTTATGGATTTTAAATCTTTTTGAAACACCTTAAACAAAATGATTTGTGAGCGTCCACTATGGTTTTTCTTAGTTTTGTTTCCTAAATTCAACTTGTAGGAAAAGTAACTGACCCGCTTCTTGAAATTTTGTGTTCTTGTTCTTCCCTAACACATTTATTTCAGATCTTCAATTTTATTGGTTAGTGCAGTTAATTGGTTAGCACCTGATCCTGCTTTACCACGATGTACATCATAGTTTAGCTATTTTTGCACCTGCACAATTTCTGAATATTGTGTGTATTATTTTTCAAGGGGGCATTTTTTTTCAACGTACCAGAATTGGTAAATGTTCTGACTCAAAAAAAGATTTTATAATTTTATAAAAGGATCAGAAGGAAAGGTCAAAAGAGAAGCAGAAGTCATAACCAGAATATCAAACCACACTATCGTCAACTTTAGAATGCTAAGTAAAAATCAAACAACCAAATACCAGAAAAAATGTTTGATAACTAAAAAGAGTTTGAATTGCAAAGGAATACACTAATGGTGTCTCGGACAGATTGAGACCCCGTGTGATGAACTTTGTATGGTCACACAGTTGACATCACGCGTCTCGCACTCCCAGGGTTTTGTGTGTAATTTGCCACAGTAATGACTGATTCAAGCTGATGACACCCGTGAACAACATAATATGGCATCCCAAGAAAGCGTTAAATATTTAGAACTTTTTGAAAACATGTGTTAGAGAGAAACTAATGTCAGAATTAGATTTCTTGGTTCTGAAGACCTTATAATAGACCTATAGACAATTATGCTTTATTTAGATTAGGAAGAGACAAATTTGTTTAAATATGCCCTTTGTGTTAATTTCAAATTATGCAAGTTTGTGAAGTTTCAAGTGTGGTGTTTGATCCATTTTATATGTGTGTTTTTGTCTAGATTGGAGTTTTGAATACGTGAAGATTTCATTTCTGAGTTTTTATTGATTTGTGTTGTAGTCTTTGGTTTTATTTACTCAACATCATTTTAGCTACACATTGTCACATTCTCACAGTTCTGTCTTTGACTTTTTTTTTAAATTTGTTATTACTCTTTGGTAGTTTGTCATTTGTCTTCCTGGCATTGACTTCTGGCTTGCCCTGACCGTTTTTTTTTTTTGCTTTGTGTATTCTCCTTATTTTCTATCCTTTTGCTCTTAATCCATTGGGAGCCATTCTGTTTTCTTAACATATAGAAATACTGTAAATGGATAAATGTGTGTTTTGTTGTGGAGTGGGTATGACACACCATGATCCATTCCATTCTGGATATTTGCAATGTGGTAACTGCTGCTGGCCAGTTGTGAACCTGGAGGGGACTGGGCGGTCTCTTGGTCTGGAACCCCTACAGATTTTATTTTTTTCTCCAGCCTTTGGAGTTTTTTTTTTGTTTTTTCTGTCCACCCTGGCCATCGGACCTTACTCTTATTCTATGTTAATTAATGTTGACTTATGTTTATCTTTTATTGTGTCTTCTATTTCTCTATTCATCTTGTAAAGCACTTTGAGCTACATTTTTTTTGTATGAATATGTGCTATATAAATAAATGTTGATTGATTGATTGATTGATTGAACCTGTGATGACTAGGTTACAGAGGCAGTCAAAAGCTGCCCCTTAAAAAGTTTGAGCAAGAAGAACACCTGATGCTTCTGCTTGCAGGAACAGTCTTTATGCTGAAAGTGGTGAACATCCTAATGATGTCAACTGATCTCTCAGTCAGCCCCAACCCTGCATACAGCACCACCAGGCCCTCTGTGCTCCACTAGACTGCAAATCCTGCTGACTATGCCAAGTGTTTTTTTGTGCATTGGATTGGACACACTATTATTTGTTCCAGTCCATATGTTTGTATTGTAGTAACTAATATTGACCAGCTGCAAACCCTCAATGCCTAGTTTACACAGTTGTTTAGAAGCAGCTCTTTTAACACTTTGAGCAAGAAAGAATCTCTTAAGCTTCCTCATGCATTAATGGCCTCCAAGCTGCTGCAAGAGTTGGGCTTCCTAATAATTTCATCTGAGCTCTCAGTCAGTCATCATCCTGTATGCTGCATTAATGGGAAACTGCAACCTGCACAAATATATCCATTATTTTTTCTGAACTGTATATCCTAAGATTTGTTAACAGGGCATCTGTAACTCTGTTACAATATGCATAATGATTACTTAAGCTCAAATGTTCACTCTGTAAAAAAAAAGAGAAGAGCACGGAAAAAAGTTTGGGGTTAGCCACCCTATATATTTGAAGATTTGGCCGGAAAAAGAGAGCAAAAAATCATCAGTTGGTCTTTACATAGTTGAGTCCAAAACAGAACTCATTCATGGCTAACAAAATGACGTTGTTATAGTCAGGTGGAGGAAGTGATGTCATCAGGTCTGGAACCGGAAGTGGCATCATCGGGGCAACAGGGCTAGAAGTGACATCATCAGACCCATGACTGGAAGTGATGTTGACAGGCCCAGGCGGAATTTCCCTCAGGTGGTCTGCAGGAGATAGAGGGAAAGGCTTAGTGCACACTGCCACCCCCTGGTCCGGCATGGGATTACCATCATTTCAGCCCTTTATCTGCCTCCCATGCGCACGTGTGTGACAACATCGCAATAACTAGCAATCTCCGTCAGTTTGGCTTGCTAAAATACTTGTTTTTTGTGACTCATAGGTAGGCTGGCACATCCCCTGGAACACAAGTTCAAATTCTAGAGGGGAGTATACTTGTGACAGTAAAGTGCCTGCTTTCTATCAATTCCCAGAACTGATTTCAGCTTTTTGGATAGGGTGAAGAGTATATGGAGTGGCTAGCAAGGTTCTAGTGGAGACTATTACAAAGTCCCTAAGTGTACATCCATCCACCCATCCATCCATTCATCGATCCATCCATCCATCCATTATCCAACCCACCATATCCTAACTACAGGGTCACGGGGGTCTCCTGGAGCCAATCCCAGCTAATACAGGACACAAGGCAGTAAACAAACCCCGGGCAGGGTGCCAGCCCATCGCAGCCATTCATCGATTCATTTCCAAATACTCAGAAGGAACTGTGAAAATTCTAATCTAGCTGCTTTTGGTCATTTTCCCAAGTCAATAAAAATGGAGAAATACCCTGGAGTTTAACTCTCAACAAGAAACATTTTCATTACAAGGAAATAAAAGAAAAAATTATCCTTTGCATTAGGCGAAAATATAAACAGTAAAAAAAAAATCAATCTGTTAAAATTAAAGTTTAACTTTAAAGGAAAGATACTGTTTGTGTCTTTCAAGGCATACACACTTTTCCCATGTGTCATATGTTGTAACTTCCTCACAAAAAATGCATTTTTAGTAAAATCGTCATTTGTCGAGATAAAAAAATGCTACACTAAAAACTATAAAGGTATAGTAAGATGAAATATAAAATGATGTGTAATTTCTCCACAGCTATAAATATACTGCACTAGTCTACTGACTTTGAAAGGACAAGGTGCCACTGAAGCATGGAAGGACCTGTCAAGATCTAAGATACGTTGGGTACCTGTTTCTTACGCAGAGCTCCAGGACATTTCAAATTGACAGCACTACATTCCTTTTTAGCCTTCTCTTTTTTGCAATGTAGGAAAAGCTGTGAAGACTCAAAAAGAAGTCCTAATTATTTTGAATTATAAAATAACCACGAAATCCAAATGTTAAAAATGTATTTTTGGTTAAATTTCACCATTAGTTATTTGCAGTTCTGAATGTGAATAGAATAGAGGTGGTGATCCTACTTATTGGCAATGGGGCGCTGTCAGATTAACACTGGACTTCACAGAGCCCTTCACTTAATTGGGGGTGCCTCCAATAATATATTGAGAGTTCTCCCGGTTGCAAGACACACTATGTTTAGGCTCCTCCATGACACCCTGTCTGGGACTCATCATGGTATATACTGCCGAAAACGTTTTGCATGGCACACGGCTAGTTAGACTACAAAGCAAAAACCATAGGAGTAACAGTGTATCTGGCACGCCAAGGGGGGCACTGCTGAATATGCTAAATGAGATAGCGGAGCAGCAAACCGAAATGGACCAATCAAAATTACGAATATGGCCAGGGTTGAACTCATTATGCAAAAGACCTGCTGGAAGTTGCAGGGGGCGGGACTTTCCAGGCAAGGAAATAAAATTAGGCCAGTGCTTCGAGTAACATGTTATGGAATGTTCACTGCGTACATCCTGAAGTGGAAAGAAGTTTTAATGAAGTATTCTAGGGCCGTAATGCTGGGACAACTTCAATGTGCGTTGAATTGCTGTAATGATTTGAGTATAGTGTGTTCTGGGAGAATAGCATGTTCTGGAACTGCAACACCAGACAACAAAACAAGGCATCTTCTTGGCCAGAAACCATGAGGGTATATAAAAAAGTTCAGCATAATGATGCTTTTGTGCTTTTCTCTTATTTGTTATATTTAAATAAAATGTCCATGGGTGCTGCTATTCTTTTCTTTTGATTTCCATCCTAGTGGAATTGTGTGTTTAACTTTTTATAAATTTTAACGATAAGACAACTGCCATGATGTCTACAGTATCCCTTATTCGGAAGTTCAGGAGAGCTAGATATCCACTAGCTGGTGGAGAACCTTACCACACATCTAAGGCCAAGTATCCATCATGTGGAACCCCATAACTGACTTCCAGTGTATACCTGGAAATGGTAATGGTCAGGGCATAACATCCCCTGCCAGTCGACAGGACTTAGGAGATGAGCATATGGTAACTGTGTTCAGCAGGCTGGAGAAAGCAAGAGGCCAATTTTTGACAAAGCATATAATGGACTGTAAGATGGCTGTGTTTATTTAGTACTGGGGGTACCATATCAACCTCTTGATGTTCCTTGATTGTAAAATCAAATCATGGATTGGGACCTAATTTGTTTGTTTTATTTGTAATCTTCATCTTGCGTTTAACCTTCTCCTAATAGATTTTCTCAATTTTTAACTTTTGGTCTTTTTGAGAGTCTTCTTGGAGGCTAGAATATGATAATATTATGCAGAGCAATTTAATGAGAATGGGCTATTATTTTCTGTTAACCCATTAGCCTCCATTATAAAGCACCAGTAAGAGCAAATTATTATTTTTTTTTAATTTATAGAAATCACTTCACTTTAGAACACAATATCACATGGCACACTCTCACAATGTATATGCCATGTTTGTGATGAAATAACTTTGACTTGAAAAATACCAAACTTATCCTTTAAGGTCAGGTTGAGGAGCATGCAATGGCACAGTGCATTGTCGCACACACCACACAATGAAACAGCTCAGGATCCTGGTTGTCCAGGTGGTCCAGTCCCACCTCTGGAAATGACCCTTTATGTGCCGCAGCCAGGTGTTACATGGGCGTCCCCTTGGCCTGGTCCAGCCTCTGAAGTCCTTAATGACAAGGACTCTGTGAGCCAGGTCACCCTTGGGGAATCACTCCACATGGCCATAGTGCTGTAACTGACGCTCCCTCACAATGCGGATAATTTGCCGCATTCGGGACCGCTTGTTCGGCACAAAGTCAAACCAGTGATATACAAGGATTCTCTGAAGGAGGTCCAGTCTTCATCTAAGGTCACTGGATAGCGTCCATGTCTCGCAACCAAATAGCAAAACAGGAATCACCAGGACTCAGACTTGGACCTTCATCCTTTTGCAAAGATATCGGGACCACCAAGAGTCCTCATGACCCACCATGCTCTCCCAATTCATCCATTGACTTCACAGTCTATTAACTTTAAGTAACAGAAAAAAAAATTGGGTGGAGAAATCATTTAATGACCTTTACTTCCGGCTCAGCTACTGATAATGACCAGTCGTCTGTTGTTCCTCTTTTTTTTTATTTGAAGGTTCAATCAGCTTTATCCTTTTTATCTTTTTTTGCACCATCTGCATTTACCCTTCACTTTCCAATATTTTGTGGCAATAAACATCCAGCAGTTATCATTAGGACACAACTTTAAATCGACTCCATGTAAAAGCGCATAGCCGTGTGTGTTATTGTGTCCTGTGCTGGACTAACAGCCTCTGCAGTGCTGGTTCTTCCTTTTCAACTATCTAGCCCAAGTGTCCAGTGTTGCCCAGTTATCACTGTAGGGTGACTCAGGGGTAAGAAAGCAAATATTTATGTGTTTTTAAATGTTGACTCATTTGTCCTTGTCCCATCTGATATCTACACTACCTCTCTATCCATTTCTTTGCATTTCTATGATTGGATTTAATAATTGTGGTAACTCCTTGATGGGTTGGAACCACGAACATTACTTCTTTGCTTTGCTGGTTTAGTATGGCTTCAGACATACAGTCATGGACCAAAGTTTTGAGAATGAAACAATTAATTTTCACAAAGTTTGCTCCCTCAGTTTTTATGATGACGATTTACATCTACTCTAGAATGTTATGAAGAGGGATCAGATGAATTGCAATTAATTGCAAAGTCCCTGTTTGCCATGAAAATGAACTTAATCCCCCAAAAAAAAAACATTTCCACTGCTGTTGTGAAGAAGGCGTCAGGGTGCCTAAGAAAGTCCAACAAGCACCAGGACCATCTCCTAAAGCTGATTAATGGCTTGAGACTGGGGCACCACCAGTGTAGAGCTGGCTCAGGAATGGCAGCAGGCAGGTGTGAATGCATCTGCACGCACAGTGAGGGAGGCAAAGACTTTTGGAGGATGGCCTGGTGTCAAGAAGGGCAGCAGAGCAGCCAAGAAAAACATCAGGGACAGACTGATATTCTGCAAAAGGTACAGGGATTGGGATGCTGAGGACTGCTGGGGTCAAGTCATTTTCTCTGATGAATGCCCTTTCTGATTGTTTGTGGCATCCAGCAAAAAGAAAAGGTCAGCGGTGCTACCATCAGTCCTGTGCCATGCCAACAGTAAATTACATGTGGGGTTGCTTCTCAGCCAAGGCAGGGGGCTCACTCACAATTTCACCTAAGAACACAGCCATGAATAAAGAATGGGACCAAAACATCCTCCAAGAACAACTTCTCACAACCATCCAAGAACAGTTTGGTGACCAACAATGAATTTTCCAGCATGATGGAGCACCGGGCCATAAGACAAAAGTGATAGCTAAGTGGCTTGGGAACAAAACATAGAAATATTGGGTCTATGGCAGGGAAATTACCCAGACGTTTATCCCATTCAGAACTTGTGGTCAATCCGCAAGAGGCAGCTGGACAAACAAAAACCCACCAATTCTGACAAACTCCAAGCATTGATTATGCAAGAATGGGCTGCCATAAGTCAGGATTTGGCCCAGAAGTTGATTGACAGCCTGCCAGGGTGAATTGCAGAGGTCTTGAAAAGGAAAAAAGGGCCAACACTGCAAATATTGACTGTATAAACTTCATGTCAATAAAAACCTTTAAAACATACAGCATGAAATACTTGTAGTTCTACTTCTGTATACCAGAGAAACATCTGACAAAAAGATCTAATAACACTGAAGCAGCAAACTTTGTGAAAACCAATACTTGTGTCATTCTCTGAACATTTGGCCACAACTGTAGATGAATCCCACATTAATAAACAGGATGACTTGTTGAATAACTAAATCATTGGTATGGTATGTAGGCTGTGTTGTTCCCTCTGTTGAACCCCAGTTCATTGAAACTTTTGAAACTCCAGAAGTCCTTCATATTGAGCTAACTATAATAAACATGCAGAGTTTCTACTTAGCTGTTTTGGAGTAATGTGTAGAGTTGGCCCTCCCATTAAAACTTTCCTGGGAAATAAAACTTGAACCTTCTTGAGAATGAAACTTCTTGAAACTTCATGAAGCCTATAGTTTAAATTGCGCGAATATACAATACAATACAAACACTTACATTACACATGGAAGTAGACATGGCCATTTTCGAGAGATGTGTAATGTTTGTGTTGCTCCTCCATTGCAAAGAAGTCTGATTACATTTTTCTAAAAGAATTTCACAAACTTTCTAGCACCGTGTAAATGTTTCTAGCATAGGATCTGGAATTCCAAGACCATACAATTGAGTTCAGGAAATTAATAGATGGATGAATGCCCCTTCATTGATTCTACGATTCACTTCCAACATTTAGTCGCACATTACAGTATGGCAGAAAGAGAAACAAATACCAGATTGGGCAGCAGTTCATTACAGGACACCCACCACAAACAAACGCACTCATTCATATTGGGCCAATTTAGCACCACCAACCAAGCAACCAGCATCCCTTTAAGATGCTGAAGAAAAATAGGGGAACAGGAGATGGTGTGAAAATGCCATACAAATGATAACCAGTAAGGGGACTGTGCCCATTTATAGGACATCATCATTTTTTCATTTATCTAGTCATTAAACATCAGTATTACTCCTTATCATGTATCAGTAGTCATTTAGGACATTATCATTTTTCACATGATCCTAAAATGGACACCATAGGCAGGAAATTGTGTTCAGCTCTCCTTCATTGTGCCACCGTGCTGTCCGTTGACATGGATCCCTTAAATCAAGGGAGGCCTCACTTGTTCATATGCAGAACAATATTTCATTTCAATGAGCACTGGCCATAGGAGTGGATGCTAAAAATGCCTATCTAGGATAAATAATGGAAGGACGGCTCTTATCACAGGCAAAGATGTGTGTTATTGCATTTATATGTAGTATATGTGAGCGCTTTGAAATGAATTCAGTAACTTTTGTTTGGCGTCTGTATTATCGTGGTATTTCCCTCCACTTGCCCTTTTACCTGTTTCCTCAAAGGTAAGTGTTCTCGTCAAGTTCGTTATCGGGTTGGTCTACTGTTGCACTTTAAGATGAACACACACACACATAGATAAACACACACACAGACCCTAACCACAACAGTGCTCCATGAATGACACACACACACTGATTAACCCTTAGCACTTTAAACCATACAAGTGCTATAGGAATAACAGCCTGTCATTCAGCACTTCAAGAGACTTACTTATTTTCGGCACAAACAACAATACGATGTTTTAGTGATATCTCAGACCTAAATATTACTTTTGGTCTACAAGAATACATTTAAACATACAAAGACTCAGCACTCTTGACTATAGGCCATTCATCAGCCAAGAATACCTTCTTTATCGTATCTGTCCCTTCTGTTGTGTATAGCGCTCTCACTCTCAGCCTTATAAACCTCGCAGCACAGAAATAATGGCAAAAATCCGGCTGTCACCAGGTGCTCAAAGAAATCTAACTTATTACTTCAATCACTCTAGACATTAAGACAAAGCACTGAAAGTTAAAAGCAGCATGGTATTTATTACAAGAATAATAATAATACCACAAGAACAAAGAATACTAGAAAATAGGTAGTGATAGGAAAGTCTGAATATATATAGTCTTTAGAAAAAGCTTACGAAAAAGTTACAGATGACAAGGATGAATGTCCCAGGGAGGCGTTTGATTTAGCAATCGATGTTCATGATGCCTTTCTGACGACCAGAGCCGTCTTCGTCCGTTCCTCTTCTTCTTTCTTCTTCTCCCTTTGCTTCTCTTTCTTCTCCCTTTGCTTCTCTCTTCTTCTTTCCAAACCAAGACATATTTATTATGAAATGTCAAGCCTTGGTTTCACAACACATGCACCTGATTGGCTGGCTGTCAAAATGATTGATGAATTAATTCACTGTCCGTTTTCCCACACAACAAAACCTTTGATGTACTTTGAGGTATGAGTAGTTCTTCCTGTCCCAGGCTATAAACTAAACTTTGTTGTTCCAGATGTCCATCCATAAAGTGATCAATAGCCTGAGGTACCAGCGCAGCATCCTTTCCCAGGCAATAAACCAAATTAGCACTAAGCTATGAACAAAAGTAAGGCGTAAGGGAAGAAAACCTGCTTTAATTTGTCTTAGTTCATCTGTTGTCTTGTCTTGAACAAAATATAATGGAAACCAAAATGTACAGATTTATACACCATAACAGCGTCTCCTGACTGGTATGAAATAAATCCCATGTGTGATATATTGTTCGACTTGTCTTGATCTCTAGTTATGAGAGGCAATGAGCTTTTTGGGGTCTCACCTATTTGTAGCCCTCAACACTCAAGAAAACCTCATTTTTAGACCATATTTTGTGCCGGGAATTGCACCCTTATTATATAATAAGGAGTAAACTAACAGGTGTCTGCGTCAAAAATGATCAAAAGGGCTAGTAGTTGTGCAAAGAGAAGTGGCTAAAGATCTGCTCTGGTATCTGGAAGGTCACCGGTTCAAATCCCAGAAGGGATGCTACTCTGCTGGGCCCGTGAGTAAGGCCCTTAACCTGAAAATTGCTTCGGGGTGTACAATGGCTGACCCTCCAAAGGTCATGCGAAAAGACAATGTTCTCTCAGGGATTAATAAAATATATTTTGCTAGAAAATTTTACTGCCTGCAAGCTACTAAGGGATAAAAGCTGACAAAGCTGTTTTTTCTGTAACAGCAGGTTATTCATACAGGCGTCTGTCATAAGACAAGGTGCAGTAAGCTGACCCAGGACAATTTCTTTTTATTGAATTCATCCGTTAGACACAGGAAAGATGACTTTTCCTTCTTTAGGGCCCCATTTGCAACGTACACAAAATAGAAACGGGTAGCCAATGCATGCAATGTAAGATGAAATGCTTAGATTAACATATTGTGCTTATTGATAAGTAAGGGAAAGGGGGAAGGAGGAAAATTATTAGAAGTCGTTGATTTGTTTTCAATCCTATTTTTGTAAAAAATGATCTATTTGTATGGAATGTTTGTGATTACAATAAATTCAATTTAAATTAAAATTAAAAAAAAAAAAGAATCGAGAAAAAAAGGGGAACTTTGCTCTTCTGCCTTGCAACGTGGAATCCACGTACCCATCTGTGACTAAATAAAGACTGATTGATTGAACTATTCCTGTCTTCTTCGGGTTTGGGGGGGTACTTCCACAATATCAAAATAAAATAAATAAATAAATAAATAAAAAAGTCACATCAACTGACTCCAGGGGTTCATCCCTTAATGGAAACTAAAACTCAGAGTTATTTCTTTTCACAAAACTTGAAAGAAAGGGAATTGGTGTTCTAGGCATGTGTAGTGTCGATTAATGCTGTTTTGAGTTTGATGATCTCAAATATGATATTATTTTTTAATAGTTGATTCTTTACCAGGAGTCCTAGCCATCAGAGCCACTCCCAGAATGCTAATAACGACACATTTTAAACGTATGCATGTGGGTATCGTTTTGAGTATCTCAAGGTCAGGGATTGTGAATATGGAATTACTTTTGATTTGTGGTCTTATACTAGCCCTCTACTGACCTATGTAAGAAGGTGAAAAATGACAACTTTCTATTACAATCTACAAAATGTAGACTTTAAACATTTAAACTGAAGCACACATGCTAATATTTTAAATATCTGATGTAACTTTTCTTGTTTATTATCTATTTTCACCTCACAGAGTAAGTCATTACATTTGTTATGAACACCACAATTAGGTTGACTTATGCTAATTCAGACTTTTTTCAAAGTTTCATTTTTTCCTGCCCACCAAGAAGAGTTTGGAAATCCAATGAACGTCCAGTAAACACCAACTCTAAATTATCACCCCAGTTTGTTAAAAAGCAAAACGGCACATTCACATGAAGAGAGAGTGAAAAGATTATGTGTTGAAATAAATCACATTACCAAACCAATGTGAACAGAAATTTCATCTGAAAATGAAATTAAGACTTCTGTCAATTTAATTTTCACTTCACGGGCTGTGCAGCACATCATTTTTATTTATTTATTATTATTTTTTTTAATGTTTCCCTTCTTCAAATGCATCTTATTTTATCAGAAGATGACTGTATAATGGCTGGCTGTTCGCTCGACACTGAGCGGTTCATTCCTGTCATAAACGGTTACACATAATTCTGTTTTGGCAATGAAGATTTATGAGCTTTTGTCTTCGATTAAGAAATCATACATCCCAAGCCTTATAAAAAGTGAGCATATATTTTGTTTAGTTCTTGTTCCATAAAATGAACTAATTATGGCAGCCAAAAAAACTGCATGCCAATTCTGTCAAAAAATGTGTATGCATTAAAATGTAATGTAAAAAGAGCATCGCATTGTGCTTTAAAAAGAAACAAAACGTGTCATAATTACAAGTATATAACAGAAGTACTATTGTTTTAATTGACAATAAGGTTTTTGTTTTTTCTCTTACATTTTACTGGTTTAGGTCGTCAAGGCTAACAACATAAAACTGTGGCCTTGCACAGCTGCCTTTTGATTTTTGTTTTCAAGTTTTCTTAGGCGGCACGTTGGTTAGCAGTGCTGCCCCTCGTCTACGGGGATGCAAGTTCAGTTTCCCACCAGGTTACTGTCTTCGTGTACCTTATGTGTACTTAAGACAATTTTAACTTCTTCCTACATCCCGGAAATGTACACATTAAATCGATTGATGGTCTAAATGGTGTGAATGACTATGGACACAGGCCTGGTGATGGACCTCGTAACTGATGCTGCTAGGTGAAGTTCAGGGTGATCCTCAATTAGAACAAGACTGTCCAGAAATTCATTAGAAGAGACAGCAAGCGGGTCAGCTACAGTGGATTCAGAAAGTGTTCACTTCCCTTCACTTTCTTCACATTTTTGTAATGTTGCAGCCTTGTGCTCAAATTAAATTAGAGTTAGGTTTAGGGTTAATCCCTCATCAAGCAACACTTAACACCCAGAATGATTAATCAGATTCTGCCTTTGCATTGTGTGATTGTGAGGGTGTAGGTGTGTGTGGGTCAACTCATTAAGCAAAACTGGCAGTCGCTGAGGGGCAGCATTTTTCAAATTTAAGGGGCGCAAGGTCCAGACACCAAGGGGTACCCTCTCACTCGGTTGTCAAACTATGATGATAATGAGTGGGCACTATTAACTCTTTTAGGGCTAATTATTTTTCTTTTGTCCCAGGGCTGAATATTTTTCCAAAAACTGCAGAAAAGCAATGGTTTCACTCATAAATCCACATAAATGAGTTATTTATGACAAATGTCACTGTGTTTTATGTTCCAGGAGCCCCTACACTAGGCATATTCGCTTACTTATTACATACGTGTTAGTCCTATCACTCATAAGCTTGTTAAAAAAAAAAAATGGCTTGCAGTAGTTGAGGGGCTGCTAATCTGTAGTGTCCACTGGCAGTCCACGTCGTTTGGTCTCCCGCAGATCGATGTCTGTGTAGTCCTCCATGTTTTCGTTCGCACGTCAGCTACATGAGCGGGTCCAACACTACAATCAGCTGATGCAGGCACCTGACTTTTTTTTTTGATTTCCAGATTGTTTTGTTCGATAAACGTCTGTGTAGTCTTCGCAGGTGAACTTTGCCATTGGCACATCAGCTGCACGACCAATTGGGGACAAATTAGCTGATGCAGGTACCGGACTTTTGTTTTTGATTTAGTGTCCACCAGCAGTCCGCGTCATTTGGTCTTACGCAGATCGATGTCTGTGTCCTCGTTCACGGTCAGCTACATGAGCAGGTCCAACACTACAATCAGCTGATGCAGGCACCTGACTTTTGTTTTCCATTTCCAGATTGTTTTATTCGATAAACATCTGTGTAGTCTTCGCAGGCGAACGTTGACATTGGCACATCAGCTGCATGACCAATTGGGGACAAATTAGCTGATGCAGGTACCTGACTTTTGTTTTTGTATCAAAATCGGAGTTCGATAAGTCAAGAGTCAGATTCAGCAATAATATGCAAAAAGGAAAAAAAGAAAGAAATAATAAGTATCAAGTATTTTGCTTTGTGCATTTGCTTCGATCTCTCTCCCGACGTCGATGCTGTTCTAAACTTTGCTTACTCTACGCTACTCACGCACACTCAGGGTTTCAACATCAAATCAACAAGTCTAACAGTCCTCCAAGCAAAGAAGGTCTGCCTATAGCATGACGGTGAGTTTTATCAACATTTACAGCTTTCATTCGCCCACTGCTATCCCTGATATCCATCCTCAGCCCCTTGTGTTGAGAAAAATCGACATCCACCCGTGACGATGCGGGTTCTGCTCCATGCTCCTATCTTACTTCTGGAAGCCCTCGAACCCGACCCTGTCGGTAATGTCACCGATGAGCTGGACAGTGAGACACAACAAAGCAAGGGGATGGTGCAAAAAGTGCAAAGTACTTTAATTAAAAAAATCAACAGAATCAAAGTGTTCAAATAAATAAGGGCAGTGTCTTTCAAATCTTTAAATAAATAATCCAATAAAAACAGGGGAAAGGGTGGAGGTTAAAAACACAATAGAAAAATCCTTTTAAAACGAGGTTAAAAACAATGGCTGGAAGCAGTCTTTTCTTTAAAACTAAAGCCAGGTATGTTCTTCTACTGGCGGCTCCCCTTCTTTTCCCATTCGGGCCCTGCAACAGGAGAGTCGTCCTACCAGCAAATGCAGCTACTTCATTTCTGGTCCGGTAGCCCTCCGATCCCCAGCTACATCTGGCTCCAGCCGGACCGAGACTTGGGTTCCTTCCCCAGCGGCCGGGGCACTCATGCTGGGGCTCAACACACCCAAAGCCTCCTCAACTCCGCTTCCTTCACTGCGGTGTGCCAACCTTCTCCCGGTCACTCCTGCTCCAAACAAGCACTCAGCAAACACCCCACTCGGGGCTCTCCTACCAGCTGAATTAAACTCTGACGAGCCTGCTCTCGCTCTCACTGACTTTCTCCGTCCTGCTTCCTGCCGTCTTCTTCACCCTTAACCTCCCTTCATGTT
This sequence comes from Polypterus senegalus, assembly GCF_016835505.1. Taxonomy (NCBI): domain Eukaryota; kingdom Metazoa; phylum Chordata; class Cladistia; order Polypteriformes; family Polypteridae; genus Polypterus; species Polypterus senegalus. The sequence goes on from NC_053158.1 coordinate 16,351,536, forward strand.
CTTTTCTCTCTCTTCTTTCCTTCTTCTCCATCCGCCTCATGCTTCTATTAAGTACTCTGGGGATGTGGATCAGGTGTGGCAATCAGCAGCTCCTGGCAACAATTACGGATGCGGACAACTCCTCACCTATGCACTTAAGCGAGGACCGTCCGCATCACAAATCTCCTGGGAACCGCTCCCGCCACACTACCATGTCCCCTCTTTAAGCTGCGAGTGCGTGATTATTCACTTAAAACAGTAACAAAACAACATTTATTTATATAGCACATTTTCATACAAATAATGTGGCTCAACGTGCTTTACTTTATGAAGAAAGAGGAAAAAAAAAAAGACAAAATAAGAATTAAAATAAGAGAACACTAATTAACATAGAATAAAAGTAAGGTCCGATGGCCAGGGAGGACAGAAAAAGCAAAAAAACTCCAGATTGCTGGAGAAAAAATTAAATCTGCAGGGGTTCTGAGGCCACGAGACCACCCAGCCCCGTCTAGGCATTCTACCTAACATAAATTACCTCAATCACTCCTCATTGTATTCAGGGTTCACATGGAAGGACTTGATGATGGCAGTCATGTGGACTTCTAACCTTTAATCCATCAATGTAGGGACATCAAGGTGCTTTGATTAGGTGGAAAACCAGATAAAGAACAGAAGAGAGAGTAGGGGTTAGTACAGATTTTGGAGCCACCATGAGTAATAATGATAATTAATTGAATATACAGAGCATCAGGATTAAACTAAAATGAAGCTATGAGAAAGCCAAGTTAAAGTAATGTGTTTTTATCAGTTTTTTAAAGTGCTCCACTGTATTAGCCTGGTGAATTCCTATTGACAAGCAATTCCAGATTTTAGGTGCATAACAGCAGAAGGCCGCCTCACCACTTCTTTTAAGTTTAGCTCTTGGAATTCTAAGCAGACTCTCATTTGAGGATCTAAGGTTACGATTTGAGTGTAAGGTGTCCGACATTCTTAAATATAAGATGGAGCGAGATTACTTAAGGCTTTTAAATCATCAGCAGTATTTTAAAGTTAATTCTGAATGACACAGGTAACCTAAAAGTGGCCTTTGATCTGAGCTGTGGACCTGTTATACCACATCGCCCTAAAAGAGTTAATGGAAGTAAATCTATGGGCCCACAGCCCAGGTTGACAAACTTTGATGGTACTGAATGGGTGGTGTTACCCATTCAGCGCCATTTAACACTTTGACTGTTGGACCATTCTTTGAAAGAACTCTGCAGTACAGGTCTATGAATAAGTCTATGATAAGTATTGAACTCTATCAAAATGTATAAGAAAGCAACAGTTTCATTATCAATAGCAGCTCTGTCAAAAATGTAAACAATCTTTTAATTACTTTATTTTGACTAGCAACGTGACTTAAAGGCTCCATTTGAGTGAGAGCCCTTGAGGCATGGCACCGGGCAGAGTTCAGGCTTAGACGCAAGTATGCTGTAAATATGACGCGTTTCTCTGGGCTGTCCACACTAGTTACACACAACACATTTGGTAGTTGGTATATGAGCTCAGTGGGTGGCAGAATGTCCCTGTAGTGCTGTTCTGACAGTCGTGACCTTTGTGGCAGCGATCCGCATCAGCACCAGAGCCCATAGGTTCCACATTATCCAGCTGATTGTCACTATCTCGATCAAAGTCATTATTATCAAAATGTTCATCTTGTAACAATTCTAGTTGTTTCAGATCACTAGCAGCTTTATGCCTTTTTCACGATGACACAACTATGAACGTTTAATTTATATCACTATTTTCCACAAGTTGTTGAATTTAAAAAATAAAAAACAAATTTTTTGGCTATCCACTAGATGGCAGCACTATAGTAGATGACTAAGAGAGAGAGATTGGGAGCATTGCCACACTCACCACACGCCAAAACACCTGGATTGGGACCTCAGCACCCCACTGGAGCAGTGTTACGGTGTCTGGAGTGCCAATCCTGTTACCAACCCCCAAGATTTCCCTGCAAGTTGGAGGACCTGCTTGAAGGGCTGGATGCATGTTAACATCAGATATGTCAGCAAAGCTCAGCAGCAGGCTGACTGCATCTATACTGGCTGCATTCTGAGATATGAGTTCTGTCATATAACAGGATCAATGAGATACAGTGATCCCCTGCCTATCGTGGAAGTTATGTTCCAGACCCATCAGCGATAGGTGAAAATCCGCAATATAGAAAGACCATATAAATACAATTTTTTTTTTTTATAGTTTAAGCCTTAAAATACCCCACCCACACGCTTTAAACACATGTAAACTTATTAAAACACACTTTGTAAACACATATGATATGTGGATGTCGGGCTAAGGATATTATAAAAAAAAATCTTGGCAGGGAGGCCAGGGAGACGAGGTGTGATCTTCTCAGAAGACAATTTGACATCCCGCCAGGGACATTTTAACATCACGCAAGACAAGGCAGTAAAACAGAAGGACAGCTGCTGTACAGGCTTTTAAATGATTGACCCGCAGAGAGACAAGCAGAACAGGCATCTTGGCAGAAACAGCACAAAGCCAGTATCTGATCCGTCCACTTCTGCTTAGCGTGCGTTCAGCTCCCCAATTCACAATGCGAGCGGGAGATGCACGAAGTGGTAGGAGCATAGCACGCCTCCGGGGGTGTTGAGCGAAGCGATCGAGACCAGATGATCTTGGAGAGACACTTTGATGACACGTGAGACTAGACATTACAACCTTAGGAAGCAAAACCCATTAGACGATAACTTTTGCATGTCACGCCCTACTTACAAACAATTTAGAACAAGTTCACTGACATTATAACCTCACAGTTGCTGGAATGCTTTTGGCAGACACACTTCAGGTGCTCCCAGCTCTTAAAACAATGACAAGCAGAACACACAGCTCGCCAGCAGCAGCTAGAGTAAGCTAGCTGATGATCCGAGCGCATCTCCTTAGTGTGCGTTCAGCCCTCATATACCCCCCCCCCTTCCTTCAGAATGCTAGTGACAGAGATGCGAAGTGGCAAAAGGACAGCTGCTGTAGAGGCTTTTAAGAAATTGACACAAAGCGCAACAAGCACAACACACAGCTGAACCGATCGCATCTTTTCAGCGTGCGTTCAGACCCCCCCTTCACAACGTGAGCAGCGTTATAAGTCCCGCGAGAAAGAGATTTAACCACACCCGGGGAAGGAAATAAAGGACAAATATTATTTTTATAAAAGTTTTAAAGTAAAAATGAAAATATTGCATATGTAACAATTCCCATGAAAGTAACAAACTCTTTAAATTGTTTATCCAGTAAACCAAACCCGGGGGTGGGCAAGCGAAGCAAGAAGGGGGTTTAAGTCCCCTAGCAATAATAATAATAATAATCAGCGATAGCTGAACCGCGGTATAGCGGAGGATCACTGTATGACTTAACTCATACCTCATAATCAGATATTGATATTATTTGAAGAAAACAATATTCCATACAATCAGGTCAAATATAACAAACTATAATTCAATCCCTTCCCGAGAGAAAAAGAAGAGAGACTACAACATGGGCAAATCTTAAAAAAAACAAAACGAAGATAATGTCCCTTTCCCAGATATAAATGCTTATTCTAAAATTTGATTAATTAGATCTTGCCATGTTTTTAAAAAGATTTGAACAGATCCTCTAAGTGAGAATTTGAGTTTTTCCAATTTCAAACAGTACATAACATCAGTTACCGACTGACTTGAAAGAGGTGGATTGGGATTCTTACAGTTGAGCAAGATAAGTCAACGTGCTAGACGTGTAATAAAGACAATTACAATTTGCTTGTCCTTCTCCACTTTAAGCCCATCTATAAGCCCACCGAACACGGCTGCTAATGGATTAGGAAGGATTGTGACAACAAAGCTGCCTGACAGGGATGCAAAGACTTTTGCCCAAAATTATGTTAATTTGATGGAGGCCAAAAACATGTCATACATCATATTTAAAATGTTAAAAATGTACAACAAGGGGTGTAAGATGTAAAGTTAGCTAAAGTTTAGCTTCTTACACCATGGGGGCATTTTCAGTAATCTCCACCCGAGGGAGGGGTACCCCAAAATAAAGCCTTTTTAATCAAAAAATAAAGGTAGGACAGTTAATTTGTCACTAAAACCTAACAGATAACTTCTCACATGTGATAGAATTTGTGTTTGTGTCAACTTTAAAAATTCCTTAACTTAGAAACTGCTGCTAAACTAGGAAAACATACAGGTGCTCCCAGTAATATTTTTCCATTTTTATTTCCTGATCCAGTATATCTCACGTACAAATAATGCCAGGGCAGATTTTTCACCCCTGCGGAGTTCCCAGACATGTCAACTGTACCTGTCTAAAGTTTCATGTTGATAACAGAAAGAAATAAATAGAGCATTTGTCATCATGGCTCACTCTCTCGAATCCAAAACATCTCCAGACAGGGATCCAGGTTCAGAACAATTTTATTACACATAAAACTCTGAATATCATCCCCTAATGCATTCTTACACCCAAGAACCCCGTACCTCACCTACACATTTCCATTGTTTGCTCCTGCTTCAAATGAGTGTATTTTTCATTTCACACGCTGTTAGCTGTGTCGCATTATGTTCATATATGGACATCTAGGTATCGTCTGAGACGTCACAGTTGCTGCCATCCAATAGTATGAAGTTTGCGATTGTGTGACCTGTTAAGTCAGAGCTAAGGACCCTGAAATGTGAGGTGGTACATACCAAAGGTGGCCTCTTGACTCCTCTTCTTTGGAGGATACAGTATCTCGTGATTGATGCCTCAAACAATAATGTGCTTGGACATATTTTGATCAGGAGAATCTACTGTAAGTATTGATATGTCACATATAGATATGAACTGTTGTTCTGTGAAGTAATATGTTAAAGCACATGAAAAATCAGAAGAGTGGCGTAACGTTGTTTCCAGTTTTCAGCCTATAACTCGTGTTTGCTCGGTCGGTGGGAGGGCTCTTCACATTGGTTGAACTCTATCGGTCAGGACTTTTTTGATTGGGTATTCCTTATACAGAATAATGGCTACTATTTTTTCTGACAATTTCTGAAAAAACCCCACACGTATGATTTCATACCAAAGTCAACCATAAATATTGTAACAATTTGATTACTTGGAGTGGGAAGTCGACAACAGTTGCTTGCAGACGAGGTATTGTTTTGTGTCGATGTGTGGCATAGTTCACCTATATGATATGGCAAAAGACTTTTAAATGATCACAAGGCCCAGTACACTGCCACTAAGGGTGTAAGAGGATGCTACAGTCTGCGGTAAATGTACAAAAAGGGTAGGGTTAGTACAACTGAAGGGGTGTAAATCATAATTGTCATAGTCTAATAATACTGACTACCCATAACTGACAATGAAGGGGTGATGTCTGTCAACCCCACCTAGGGCTCTAGATGGGCTTTGACCAGCACTAGGCCTTTTAATTGAGTATTTGTCAGTCAGGCAGTCCAACCTGCCATATCCTAACACAGGGTCACGGGGTTCTGCTGGAGCCAATCCCAGCCAACACAGGGCGCAAGGCAGGAACAAATCCCAGGCAGGGCGCCAGCCCACTGCAGGGCACACACACGGGACAATTTAGGATCGCCAATGCACCTAACCTGCATGTCTTTGGACTGTGGGAGGAAACCCATGCAGACACGGGGAGAACATGCAAATTCCACACAGGGAGGACCCGGGAAGCAAACCCAAGTCTCCTTACTACGAGGCAGCAGCGCTACCAGTGTATTAATTGTTCTGAGCATATTTTAACATGGAACACGTTGAAGTGCATAATAGTGTGAAGTAAATGAACATAAAAAACACTGCTAGTGAATAATTGTGGAAATGAATCACTTATTAAATCAACTGTAGCTCACAAACCGTTTGACCTATTGAAACACATATACTACGTGACCTCTACTGTCCGTTTTTTCTGGTGATTTGTCTTCCTCTTTTTATTTTTATTTTATTTTATTGGAGAATCAACTCTCGGCAGCGGGCAGCAGGGTGGTCATGCAACGCATGCGTACAGGCGCCGTTCTCATTCCCTACCACCTTCAACGTCACTTCCCCTACCTCTTCATATCTTAAATCATTCTTGAGGCAGATTGAAGACTTAAGTGCCCGCTTAAGTGAAGAATTAAAGAAAACGTACTAAGTAATTACAACACAAACACTGGCTTAATCAGTTTTAATAAGAAAAGATGCCGACGAAAGAGGAGAGGAAGTGGGCCGCTAGGGTGGAGTAAAGAAGAGCTGCTCAGGAAACAGCAAGTGCATCAACCTCTGAGCAAACAAATGATAAACGTACAGAGAAAAAGTAGGAATACTAGGAATGCTCAAGTCATTCAGTGCACCGTTACTGGTTCAGCAATAATACCCAAAACATTGTCTATGGCAGCGGTTCTCAAGCTTTCATATTTTGCGCCCCCCCTTTTCTACCTGTAATAATTCTGTGCCCCTACATAATATAAGATAGATGAGAATAACCCATGATACAACTAACAAAGGTATGACACTCGTGCGATGTCGCGTTATCCTATCATTTTTACTTCCATAAGATTTGCATGTGTTCGGCTAACTATTTTTTTTTAAAGTGCTTTAATAACTGTTAGAATGCCTTGTGTGGCATTTGGTAGTAATTCTAATCTCAAAAACAAAGAATAAATTATTTATTCTTACTTAATTTTTTTATGTAAAGAAACGATTAAATATGTTTTCATTTTTTAAAATCTCGTAAACAAGGACACCGATGAAGTCAATTTGCGCAAGACGAACGTATTTTTGTCCGACAAATATTATACCGCTGTTAGTTGTATAATGAAAATAACACAATACGCAGTAAATTATTTAACTCAATTTGGCAATATTGGCTATGCTGCCAATGTGGTGCAGTCGCACCGCATTATCACCTGATCTACTGTTACTCGAATGTTCGCGACAGATACAATACGTCTCGAAGTTTCTGGATTGAAAATACGCGACTATAAAAGCAGCAGCAGTGCCGCCGCTCGTCATAGAAGCAAACTTCAAATAGAAAAGGAGCTCAGAGTGTCCATCTCGAATATCAAACCAAACCTGGACAGACTGTGTACTTTAAAGCAGGCACATATTAGTCATTAGATCTATGCCTTAGAAATGTTTTATTTTAATTTTAGTTATAATGCATTCGCTGTGATTATATGCTTGCAAATTTAAATTTTAATTAATTAATATTAATTTTGATGTCATGTTCATTTATTCGACGCCCCCCCTTGTACAGCTTCAGCGCCCCCCCATTTTCTTTTTGTACTTTTGCTTCGCTCTCTCTCCATATTTGCCATTAGCTCCAGCAGCCAGGAGCTGCTCTGCTGTGCATTCCTGCTTGCTGCCGAAAAAATATTCAGCCCTGAAAGAGTTTATCTTATAACAGAACGTACATAATCAGAAAACTGGAAAACATTGCAAAACAGCTTAATTCATTTGCAAGCAGGCATTACAGAAACAAGAGAATACAGACATTGAAAAACCCCAATGCAAAACATGATGAATATATGAATGTGATTAAGTTCTTTAAAAATATTGTCACCGAGAGCAAATTAATTAGAGAATGTGAAGATTTCATTGAAGGGGCCGACTACTGAGTAACCGTGCTAAAACAATGGCAGATGAAATTGAAACCATTGTGAAGGCTCTGACTCTCTCCGTTTCATACCTTGACTCCTTCCCAGGTTCAGCATATTATTTAACTAATGTCACCATTATCTGCATGCATTTACATACAAACAAGAAATTACAACTGCATTCTGTGTAGAAGGAAGAATAAAAAATAAGAATTGGTGTAGAAGGGCTTTAACATCTTCTATAATGGGCCGCATTGCTAGATAATTGATTTTTGCCTCAGGACACTTGACTGTTGCCATAGACAATTATCTTGGGATAATGTCTGCTGTGCCAGGTATTAATGCCGGATTATTATGCATAAGAAATAAGTTGATATTTCTGACAGGTCTTGATGACTCTTTTCCTAGCAACTATAATGTGCATCTTTACCGCTGGTGACTTTTTAAAATTAGATGTCATGTTTTGTTCTGCCCGCAGGTAACCCAGACTTTAAAAAAGATTAGGAACAGAATGTTGTAATTGTAATGTGTTGTGTTAATATTTCCATTACAATTTCTTATTAATAATAACCATCATAACAATAATAATAATAATAATAACATGGTGGTCCGTCACAATAAGGAGAAGCAGTGCCTGCTGATGTTAGCAGTTCCAGATGACAGCAAAATCAATTATTCAAAGAAGCTGAAAAACAAGTATAACAATCTTAAGGTTGAGATTAGTAGGATGGGGGGGCATCAAGACTTGAGCTGTGCTTGTAGTGGTCAGGGCTCTTGGTGACATCATGAACGGAGGAGACTGTGTGGGGACTTAATCCAGGTCTTCAAAATTCTCAAAGGCCTTGTTTAAGAAGGTCCAGACAGAAGTCTTTCAACTAAACAGTGAATCACAAACACAAGGACGCTAGTGGAAACTCAGGGGAAGTGGATTTAGGGCTGAAGTTAGGAAGCACTTCATTACTCAAAGAGTTGTGGGAATCTGGAGCAAACTACTGAGACGTGTATCCTTGACGATCTTAAAGAAGGATCTGGATGAGTTGTTATTGGAACAAATGAGTCTGACGGACTAAATGGTCTGCTCTCATTTGTTTGTCAAATTTCTTATGTTCTTATGGTCAAAGAAAGGGGAGCTTGCAGGAGACCAAACAGTCCCAGAAGTGGAGAAGATCGCACTGATGGAGACCGCTCGTGTTCTCTACAAAGTGCTGGGTTAAACCTTAGGTCCCTGGTCAAGACATCGCAGCAGCTGCTGTCAAATTGTCAAGATAAATGATTTCAGCAGCCTCCATAATGTTTTGGACAATGACTACTCCGCCGTTTATAATTACAAATAAAACAATTCAGACATTGTGATTAAAGTGCACATTGTAGACTTTACTTTTTTAAGGGGATTTGCATACATTTCAGTCACAGCATGTAAAAATGACAACACTTTTTTATACATGGTCTTCCCATTTTGGGGCACCATGATGTTTGGGACAATTGGTGTCACAGATGTTTGTGATTCCTCGGATGGGTTTCATGGCTTTACAAGATACCTCGGCTTGCTTCTACCCTTTGGAGTCTGTTGTTGTCATTGTTCAATATGAGGACAAGAGCTGTGTCAGTGAAAGTCAAAGAAGCCATTATGAGGCTGAAAGACAAGAAAAAAAACCATTAGAGACATCAGTTAAACCTTAGGATGACCAAAATCAACTGTCTGGAATATCATGAAGAAGAAAGAACGCACTGGTGAGCTCAGTAATCACAAAGAGTCTGGTAGGCCAAGAAAGACCTCCACTGCTGATGACAGAAGAATCCTAACTTTGGTCAAGAAAAAGCCCCCAATGCCTGTCTGACAGATCAGAAACAGTCTTCAGGGAACCAATGTGTGTGTGTCAGAGACGACTATCAGCAGAAGACTTCATGAACGGAAACACAGAGGACACACAGCAAGATGCAATCACTAGTTAGCCACAAAAACAGGATGGCCAGATTACAATTTGTGAAAAAGGACTTCATAGAACCTGCAGAATTCTGAAATGGAAAATGATGTTGTGGACAGATGAGACAAAGATGAACCTGATTAGAGTGATGGCAACAGCAAAATGTTGATGTGAAAAGGAACTGCCCAAGATCCAAAGCAGGCCACCTCATCTGTTAAACGTGGCAGTGTGGGTGTTATGATCTGGGCATGTATGGTTCCACAGGTCCTGGCACACTTCTCTTCATTGTTGATGGAACTGCTGACGACAGTGGCACAATGAATTCTGAGGTGTGTAGAAACATCTGATCTGCTCAAGTTCCAGTAAAGGCCTCCAAACTCATTGGGCTGCACTTCATGCAACAACAAGATAATGAGCCAAACACACTGCTGAGGCAACACAGGAGTTTTTCAAAGCTAAAAGATGAAACATTCTTGAATGGCCAAGCCAGTCACCTGATTTAAATCCAATTCAGCAGTCCTTCCATATAATGAAGAGAAAACTTAAGGGGACAAGCCCCCCAAAACAAGCAGATTGCTACATTAGAGGCTTGGCAGAGCATCACCAGAGGAGACCCTCAGCACCTGCTGATGTCTGTGAATCACAAACTTCAGGCAGTCATTGCATGTGAGGGATACGCGACAGAGAAATAAATATGATGGCTTTAATAGTCTTGCCATTACTGTGTCCAAAACATTATGGTGCACTGAAATGGGGAGGAAAATGTAGAACAAGTTGTCATTTTTACATGATGTGACTAAACTGTCTGCAAATACACGTAAATAAAAATCTGCATTGTTCACTTTAATCATGTCTAGATTGTCCGATTTGTAATTTTAAACTGAGGACAAATCAGGGAAATATATGTCTTTGTCCCAAACATTATGGAGTGCATTGTTATATAATAATAATAATAATAATAATAATCTCTCTATTATAATAAAAATATCCTGGGACAAAATGAGACTTTTTCAGAGAGATACTTTCATTTCATTGAGAGACGAGACTTTGTGCCAAGAGATTTAACCAGGCCCGAGACCAGAAATAAAACACAAAGAGTAGATGACAAAGTAGAACGTCGTAAAGAATTCCAAAATATTGGCACGATGCACATGCAGAACAGGTTACAGATAATGAAAGTACTAAAATTCAAAAGTCTCAAAAATGATAGTAAAGATAGCATTAGCGCAAACAAACAGAAATTATTACTCGGTGAAATAACAGAACAGTGAAATGAGATCGCTGAGAGATATATTGTTCAGATTTAAACTTTAAGTTGGAGACTTGTAGATCGTCTAATTCGTGTTGCCATCAGGGAAACGTAGTGTTTCTTCCCAATGAAGAGGCGTATCCACAAGAATTAAAAGATTTGTTGTTTGGTAAAAGTGAAATTCACATACGTGAGTAGACGCAAAGTGGTTGGCACGTAGCGCAGGCCGGGGGAGTTGGCAAGCAAAGTGAGCAGGAGGCATAGCCCCCTAGTAATAGTAATAATAATGGATTTTTTGTTTTACTTGTGCTATACAACTTTTTCTTTTTCATTCATTATTGTCCACTGTGGTCGAGATGATGAGATAATTAACTTTGTGATATTAATTTTGGTTTAAAATTTATTTGAATATGTAGTGTTTGTCCTTGATCTTTATAATAATGAAATGTTTTCATTTACATACTTTCAAATGTATAATTTAGGAAGAGTGGCATTTTAAGTCTTTCGACAAAATGCCATTTATTTCATCCATCCATCCATCCATCCATTTCCTTACCCCCTGAATCCGAATACAGGGTCACGGGGGTCTGCTGGAGCCAATCCCAGCCAACACAGGGCACAAGGCAGGAACCAATCCTGGGCAGGGTGACAACCCACCGCAGGACACACACAAACACACCCACACGCCAAGCACACACTAGGGCCAATTTAGAATCGCCAACCATTTATTTCACCAACTTGTTAATCAAGTAATAATTAGATTTACTGAACTTTGAAGAGGAGAGACTGAGACTTTTAAACTCTTTTAATTATCTTCAAATCACTGAAGTTTCAGTTGTGATCAGATGTTTCGTGATAGTTAATGATTACAATTCAATTTAGTTTATTTTTGTATCATGCTCTTCACTGAGTGCAGTCTTATTATACTGTAACATATAATATACACAGCCAAAAATCCATGTTTGTTTTTATACACAGTAAAACAAGACAATATCAAACTCATTAACATAAATCATTGAGATATGGGCCGTGTGGCAACACAGACGAGAATAATTAAACCTCCAGTCAGGAGCATGTCTAGGGTAGCTAAACCTCTGTGAGTTCCACAGTTGAATATAATCCAAAATCTTAACACAAGTTAGACAATGAGAAAGTTTTAGAGACTGAGGCCAAATGGTCACCCCTTACAAAAGACATTTCAATACATGGCTTGTCCATTTGGTCTGATGTAAATAATATGCACCCAATCCCTTTCCCTCGCAGTGGCCTTTTCTGCTTCAGATAGAGACACCCATTTTCTATGCCTCTTCTTGGCATCACTCACCAAACTGACCCACCTTATAGTCATAATGTTTTGTGGTAGTCGCTACTGCATTGGCCTGGTTTAGTGACTCTAGCCTTGTTGTACCCGGGCTTTCACTCATCTGTTAGTCAATACACAAAGTTAGCATTTGGAGCATAGTCAACATGAGTTTAGACAGGACAGATTCTGCTTTATTAGTAATATTTAAATATTAATTATTATCAATAGTCAAGAAAAATACCACACAGCCGTAATGTAAATGATTTTCAAGATGTTTCAGATGTGGTAATCCATGAGTATTAAATCCTGGGTGTGGCCTGTGGGTGGGATCACTGTACCCCAGACTTCAACCCCAACTACACACAGACAGTCCAGGGTTCAAGTAAGCGTTTTTTATCAACCCAATGGTACCTCTTTACAGGTCTCAGTCTCCACACTTTTATGCACCTACCCTGTTTTGATTTCTTTTCCTTTCTCCTCCACTCCTCCCAGGTGAGTGTTGCCCTCCTCCTCTCCCAACTCTGACTGTCTGGGAAAAGTGGAGGGCTCCCTTTTAAACCCAACCCGGGAGTAGTTCTGGTGCCCAAACCATTGTCTCCAGGAAGCACTTCCGGGTTGGGTGAAAGAGAACAGGACAATCATGTCCCACTAGCTCCCCCTGGCGGCCCCAACAGAACCCAACAGGATAGCCCTATGGCATCCATACAGGGGCTGATCACAAAGGATCCTGCCATCCAGCAAATGGGGTGGATGACCTGTGCATGGTGGGCAGTCTCCTACTGTCCCACATGTCTGGCCTCCAAACTGGAAATGGACTGTTAACCATTCCAGTTGGGATGCTTCTCCAACCCTATTGTCCACCCACAACGTTAGCCTCCCAGCCAAGTAAGGCATTCTCATCCATTGCTGGTCGGATGCTCGTTCTGGTGCATCAGCTTCTACAGTGCCCCTTCATGTCCACCTTCTGGCCAGGATGGAGACTGTCAAACCTCCATCCCTTCCCATCTGTTATACTGTCCCCCCGGCCAGGTAAGAAAACAGGAGTCCATCCATCACAGCGGGCACTGAGTACAAGTGAGTGCAGAAGGTTATTAAAAGCTGAAAACAAGAAATGATATTTCTGCATCCATTTCTAAATTAAGAGAAATCAAATGCGATACCTTTTATGTTTCAGTGGTCTTTTTTAATTAACATTAATGTGTTGGGAAAAAATATAAAACATTTGGGTAAATTAAGAGATGACATTTAATTAGGCGGATTAGCAGAAACCCCAGAGTCATCACAATATCTTCCAATGAGTCTTGCTGAAATTCACGTTTGTGTGGCAATGTGGGAAATGTAATTTAATGTAAACAAAGTGCAATGTTTTTCCAATTTATAATAATGAACCATGCAACTGTGATTTTTTTTTTTTATCCAGAAAGTACACTGCACATGTTATAAGAATTATTGGGCAATCCTAGTGGACCCATAGCTGTCCTAAACCAGATAGTCTACGAGGTGGGACACAAAAATAACGGGATTGGTAAAAATAAAAATATCCATCCAACTGTTATCCAACCCACTATATCCTAACACAGGGTCATGGGGGTCTGTTGGAGCCCGTCCCAGCCAGCACAGGGTACAAGGCAGGAACAAATCCCGGGCATGGCGCCAGCCCACCACAGATTCTAAACATTGTCGCCTTCTATATACTCCTCCTCCCAATCTCTACACCGCTCCATACGTATCTTCCATTGATTGAAACAGTGCTGGAAGTCTTGTTGCTTGAGGCTCTTCAACAGGCTTGCCATTTCTGTCTTCACTTCATCCATTGAAGAAACACGTGTTCCCTTCAGGTCACTTCACAGCAACAAGTAAAAATCACAGGGAGATAAATCGGGCGAATAGGGAGGATGATTGAGGACAGGAATGTTTTTGTCAATCAAAAACTTCTTTAGGAAAAACACATTGTGTGTGGGAGCATTGTCTTGGTGAAGCAACCACCCACCTCTCGACCTGGGCATTGAACGTCTTCCACATTTTGTTGTCCTTCCTTGAAACGTTTGTGCCACTCAAAAACTTGTGTGTGAGACAAGCTGTTATCACCGTACCCTGTTTTTATCATTTCATAAGTTTCTGTGGTCGTTTTGTTCACTTTCACGAGAAATTTGATGTTGATCCACTGACAACTCGTGTAGTGATTGTTGTGCAAACACTGACTGGGCTGTTCACAGGATATACCTAGCCGGTTGGCGGTTTGAGAGGGTATGTAGGAGGGGATATACAAGGTGTGATCAAAAAATATGGTGAATGTTGATGCAGAGCACCATCCAAGAGCAACGCAAAACAATTCAATGCAGGATCTGACAGATCTACCCTATAGTCTAGTTTGTGACAATTTTCAACTTGTTTGATACTGTCACTCATTTGTGAGCCACTGTTAAGTTCAAGTGTGTTTTTCAAGTTTTACATTAATAATGGATATCGAGCAAAGCATTAACATGAAATTTAGTTTCAAATTGCAAAAAGCTCAGGATACCCATCAGATGTTAAATTTGGTTTATGGTAACACTGCATCGACAATTAAGACTGTTTACAAGTGGTTTGATCGATTTCATAATGGATCTGACTCAGTTGAAGACGAGAAAAGATCATGACGTCCTCCAACATCTTGATAATACACTCTCAGAGCCTTTTCAGTCTGGCTTTCGTACACAGCACAGCACTGAGACAGCTCTTCTCAGAGTAGTCAGTGATCTTCTCCAGTCTGCAGACTGTGGTTTCCTTAATATTCTCCTCCTTCTTGACTTAAGTGCAGCATTTGACACTGTTAATCATGAAACCCTCCTGTCATGTCTCTCTGCTGTAGGCATCTCTGGCTTAGCCCTTCAATGGCTCACATCATATCTCTCTAATAGGCAACAGTTTGTCACACTCGGCCAATAGAAATCCTTCACCTCACCTGTGTCACGTGGTGTCCCTCAGGGTTCAGTCCTTGGGCCTTTACTCTTTCTACTTTATATCCTCCCTTTGGGTCTGAGTATTCGCAGACGTGGCCTTAACTTCCACTGTTATGCAGACGATATCTAGATGTATCTTAGTACACACTCCCCTACAGACTCGCCTCCCAGCACACTCACTGACTGCATTACTGATCTTAAGCTATGGATGGAAAATAACTTTCTCAAACTTAATGCCAATAAAACTGAAGTGTTACTGGCACATCCAAAATCCCAACTTTCTAAGGCATCCAACTTCTCTGTTTCTGTCGATGGTACACGTTTGTCAAACCTGCTCCTGTTGTCAGAAGTCTTGGGGTTTTGTTTGATTCATCACTTAACTTTGAGCTACACATTAGGTCTCTTTCCATAATTTCATTCTGTCATCGCCATAACATTGCCCACCTCCATCCATTTCTGTCCTTTATGATGCTCAAACTCTGGTTCATTGTTTCATAATGTCTCGTATTGATTACTGTAATTCCCTCTTCATTGGCCTCCTTGCAAAATCTGTACAGAATCTGCAGCACATTCAGAACTCCGCAGCCACCCACACAAAGCATTCTGCTCACGTCTCCCATGTTCTCTCCCAGCTTCACTGGCTACCGGTTCCATCAAGGATTAAATTCGAGATTCTGCTTCTCACCTTCAAAGCCCTACATAACCTTGCCCCCTCTACCTCATTTAGCTCCTAGCTCCTTACACTCCTTGTCACTTTCTCAGGTCCTCGCGCAGTAATCTCCTTACTGTCCCAGGCACCAGACTCTCCACCCTGGGAGGCAGTGCTATGGCCGCTCAACTCTGCAGCTCTCTTCCTCAGTCTCTCCATGATTGCTCCTCTTTCTTTACTTTTAAATCTCAACTGAAAACTTTGCTCTTCTACGAACTTTTGTCATCTGTGTATTTCCATTTTTTTTACTCTGTATGTAAAGCGACTTTGGGTTTGTGAAAGGTGCTCAATAAATGTAACTTATTATTATTATTATTATTATTAATAACAGAGGAAAATGTTGAAACGGTTTCATTCTTCATCATGACAATGCTCCTTCTCACACATCCCTTCTTGTACGACAATTTCTGTCGAATAAAAACATTACGCCGTGTCTACATACACCTTATTCACCGGATCTGGCACTGTGCGACTTCTGGATGTTCCCTAAATTGAAAAATGACTGTGAAAGACAAAACTATTTCAATCCATTGAGGACATCCAGGAAGCCACGACAGCCCAACTAAAGACACTCTCGAAAGAAAACTTTCAGAACTGCTTCGCAAAGTGCCAGGAGCGTTGGGAAAAGTGCATTCGAAGTGGAGGAGAATATTTTGAGGGTGACTAGTAGTTGTAAATCTTTTACTGCAATACACGTTTCTTTTTTAAAACATTCAACGTATTTTTTGATCACACCTCATAGTTCTATGATTCACATCCGGCTAACCTCCAGACGGTTTTCCAGGAGAACCCCAAGCCCAGTCCGGTTATTTTTGTGTCTCACCTCGTACAGAAGCAATTAAGAGGATGATAAAGCTACAGTGGTTATGCTTGACATGTATAATGCGCTTATGAAGCCACATCCAGAAGACAGTGCATAGATTTGATCTTCATTTTTAGAAATACATCTACATTAGTAGAGAAAGTCCAGCAGAAACCTTGGCTGAGTTTTTAGGCTTTAAGACAAGAGGTCCTTGTACTGGCTCTAAAAAAGCAGATACTGTATGTTAATTTATGTGATTCAGTGATTGGGATTCAGAACACAGCCGGTATGTTAAACAATGCAGCCTGAGGCAAGGCACATTTTTCCATTCTCCGCACACATATATGTCATTACTAGGCATGAGCCAACACACTTAATCCACGTACAATATGTATTGTGAAATGAATAAACACCAGAGATATTGCAGGGTTGGGGTACAATAAAGGTGACCCCCGAATAACTGAAGCACTTTGGAAAAAGAAAACATGCATTAAGTGTGGTGATGTCTTCTTCAGACTTCAGTAATCGACTGACTCCAAAATGGCGGAGCTTTTCAGGTCCAGAGAGAGGAAGAAACAAGTTCAGGAGGTTGGAAGCCTGAAGTGACATTATTGGTGTTAAGTCCGTCAGTCATCCGTTCTCCAGAGAGAGAGACAGCGAGGGGTTGGGAGCACACATTGATCTGCAGAGGGAGGAAGAGTTAAAGGCATTAAGTGACAGCGCCAACTTGTGGCTTGGAGTGGAATTACTATTTCAGCCCTGAAACATATGCGTGACAATATTAAGACAGTTTGATCCATTTGTCAAAGTAATGCGTGTGTTCGAACTACCCATAAGCCATTGCAAATGGTGTTGTAGTGTCTCAGCTTCTATCCTTTAAGTTTACAACATCATTTACAAATTGACTTCATTTTTTGATTTACCCTCTGTGAAATATAGTATAGTGGCTCTTGGGAATGACCTGGACTTCTGCATTAATTGGGCATAAAAGTTGATCTGATCTTCACCAAAGTTACAAGTACAGACAGACACAATATGCTTAAGCTAATAACACACACACAGTTATAATCTTTCATTTCACATTCACTGTTTGAGTAGAAGAAGTATAGGAACCCTTGGATTTATTAACTGGTCATACTTCCCTATGCAGCAATAACCTCAAACAGTTGTTTCCAGTAGCTGCAGATCAGATTTTGAACCATTCTTTCTTGAAGAGCTGCTTCAGTTCAACTCATTCTTAAGATGTCTGTCGTGAACACCTCTTCTGAGGTTATTCCATAGTATCTCTGCTTGGTTAAGGTCTGTGCTCTGACTGGGCCTCTCCGAAACGCCAATTTACTTCCATATTTAGGATCATTCTCCTGCTGCAAGCTGACTTCTACTGAACTTTAGCTGGTGGACAGCCACTCTGACATAATCTCAAAGGATACCTTAATAAACTTAGAAATTCATTTTCCCTATGATGATGGCAAGCTGTCCAGGCTCAGAGTCAGCCAATCATGATGCTCTTTCCAAAGCACTTCAGCCTTGGCATGATGTTTCCAAGTTGGTATGATGTGCCCTTTTTATGCCATATGTACTGCTGCGCATTCTTCCCTGACATATTTCCAATAGTGTTGTAGTGTGTCAAGGTGGATTTTGGCAAACTTCAGGCATGCTGTATTTTTTAGAGAGCCGATCCTTAGTGTACCCCCATGGACACCATGCCTGTTTGATGTTTTGCATACGGCAGAGTTGACAGTTCAATGATTTCTTTAAGCCTTTAGTTGTTACCTCACTAAGCATTCTTTGGTGTGTCTTTTGAGTCATTTTGGCTGGGCTCCCTTCTAGGCAGAGCAGCCACATTACTAAATCATCTCCATTTATACACAATTTGTCTAACTGTGGACTGGTGAAAATCTAAAGTATCTGAAATTACTTTGTAGCCCTTTGTAGCAATCAAGTCAAGTTGGGAAGCATGCACTGATATAGCGCATTGCCGCACTCACCACACAACGAAACAACTCGGGATCCCGGATGGCAACCTCCCAGGCAGACACGAGGTCCGGTCCTGCCCTCCAGAAATTACCCTCTATCTGCCACAGCCAAGTGTTACGTGGCCGACCCCTTGGCCTGGTCCAGCCACTCGGGTCCCCAACAGTGAGGATCCTAGGAGCTGGATCATCCTTGGGGAAAAGCGCCACATGGTCGTAGTGCTATAACTGACAGTCCCTCACAATGCACGGAATGTGCCTCCTTCAGGACTCCGTGAGCAACCACTCATTTAACACAAGGTTAAACCGACGATAACTAAAGGATTTTCCGGAGAGACACAGTACCAAAGGAGTTAAGTCTTCATCTCAGGTCACTGGATAGCGTCCATGTCTCGCAACCATATAGCAAGACAGGAAGCAGCAGGACTCTAAAGACTTGGACCTTCGTCCTTTTGCTGAGATATCGGGTGCACCACACACCCCTTTCCAGTGACCTCATGACTCCCCATGCTCTCCCAATCCATCTATTGACTTCACAGGAAGAGTCACCAGAGACATGAATGTCACTGCCGAGGTAAGTAAACCTCTCAACAAGGTCGACACTCTCTCTGCAAACAGACACCCTGCTGATGGCCGTGCCCAAGAGGTCATTAAAGGCCTGGATCTGGCAGCAATACAAACCAACAATTCTTGATCGTAGATCTTCTGAGATTTCTATTTTGTGAGACATCTTTCACATCAACAGATGCTTCTTGTGAATAGCAAACCTAAACTGATTGAGTCCTTTTGTATTGATCCAAGATGTGAAGTTGCAAAATAACACCTTTTATTGGCTAACTAAAAAAGATCACAATATGCAAGCTTTCGAGGCAACTCAGGTCCCTTCTTCAGGAAGGTGTAGGAAGAGGCCTGAGTTGCTTGGAAAGCTTGCATATTGTGATCTTTTTTAGTTAGTCAATAAAAGGTGTCATTTTGCTTGACTTCTCACCACATCCATAATGGCTAACACGGTAGAACTCCCTTGTAGTGGTCAAAGTAGCTCTAAACCACACCTCCAGTCTTGTTTCATTGGATGGACTCCAGTTTGCCAACTCCTGATTCCAATTGGATTTTGCTGAAGTTCATCCTGCCTGGGGGTCCACACACTTTTTCCCACCTACACCTGTGAAGGTGTGAATGATGTAATTAGAATGTGTAAGAATAGAATTCAATAGTTTTTGCATTATTAGTTTCTGCAGATTGTGTTTGTTCATCATTGTACCTTACGCGATGATCAGATTACATTTCATAAATGTATATTTTTCCAAAGGGTTCACATACTGCATGTGCCCTAATAATCATGGAGGCTTTTAGTACAGCCTTTAAATGATGTGTTTGTTTTGGCCATACAGGGTTCAGCTCTACTGTGAGCCAATCAGAATGAAAAATGAACAGAGGATTGGGCAAAGGCCTGTGTCTTTAGTCATTAAGAACACGTCAAACTACTTCTAAAGAGATGAAAGGCTTCAAGATCACAAAAGGTAGAAATCTGCTGTCAAATGTCTGACCACAGGCTGCTGCAAAACCGCAGAGCTCAAAAATACAAAAATGAAATGGCTCAGTGAGGAATCGGCAACAGAGATTCGATTGAACTGTCCCACCATTCCCAATCCCACTCAGCTTTCTGCACCAGACTCATCACCCCAAAGCCCATAGGGGCCGTGTTATTGTATCAGCTTGGAAGACTTAATTGTAAAAATTAAATGAATATTGCCAGTAGGCAATGTAGTTTGTATTGTGTTTACTTAAATAGATGAATAAAATCACGTTTCTGAGAATACATAAGAAAACATTGATGAAATCACAAAGGGCTACTCATTCTCTTGGCTAAATATTTTTAATAGTGGTAGAAGTCTAGGGACCTTCAAAACTCAGGTCTATTTTGCAAGTGTTATTTGAACAGAGACTCTGAAGATAATGCCGGGCTGAATAGCCTGTTCTTGTGTACTTTTTCTAATGTTCTAATTAATCAATATCTTGCTAATAAAGTTTTTGATAATCCTCAGTAATAAAATGATACATGTCTTTGTGTCCATCTGGTTGCTCTGTCTCTGTCATTCTAATAGCTGGCCCATCACAAACATTTTTAGTAAAAAAGGAATTGCATTTGTCATTCCAACAGATGGCACATCACTAACATTAATACTGTGTTCTACGAATCCCATTCCAAATAGCATGTAACAGAGACGTATGCATTGCATGGTGCACTGCAAATGTTAACACTGAGGTCTGCAATGATTACAGTAATCCCTCCTTGATGGTGGGGGTTGCGTTCCAGAACCCCCCATGATAGATGAAAATCCGCAAAGTAGAAACCATATGTTTGTATGGTTGTTTTTATATATTTTAAGCCCTTATAAACTCTCCCACACTGTTAACAGTATTAGAGCCCTCTAGACATGAAATAACACCCTTTAGTCAAAAGTTTAAACTGTCCTCCATGACAAGACAGAGATGACAGTTCTTTCTCACAATTAAAAGAATGCAAACATATCTTCTCTTCAAAGGAGCGCCGTCAGGAGCAGAGAATGTCAGAGAGAGAGTGAGAGAGAGCGAGATAAAAGCAAGCAATCAAAAAATCAATACGTGCTTTTAAATATGCCGAAGCACCACGATAAAGCGGCATTTTGTAGAGTAGCGTCCGTATCCTCTAGGCAAACAGCCTCTGTGAAACAGCCCCTCTGCTCACACCCCCTCTGTCAGGCGCAGAGAATGTCAGAGAGAGAGAGAGAGAGAGAAAAGCAAACAATCAAAAAATCAATATGTGCTGTTGGGCTTTTAAGTATGCTCACCACGATAAAGCAGCCGTAAAGAAGGGAGCAATGTGAAGGTAGTCTTTCAGCATTTTTTAGAGTAGCGTCCGTATCTTCTAGGCAAACAGCCTCTGTGCAAACAGCCCCTCTGCTCACACCCCCTCCGTCAGGTGCAGAGAACGTCAGAGAGGGTGAGAGAGAGAGAAAAGCAAACAATCAAGCACCGCTCAGGAAGCACATCGTATATCATTGAGGAGTTTTAGTTAATATGTAATACGTGCTCTGATTGGGTAGCTTCTAAGCCATCCGCCAATAGCGTCCCTTGTATGAAATCAACTGGGCAAACAAACTGAGGAAGCGTGTACCATAAATTAAAAGACCCACTG
This sequence comes from Polypterus senegalus, assembly GCF_016835505.1. Taxonomy (NCBI): domain Eukaryota; kingdom Metazoa; phylum Chordata; class Cladistia; order Polypteriformes; family Polypteridae; genus Polypterus; species Polypterus senegalus. The sequence goes on from NC_053158.1 coordinate 16,373,212, forward strand.
TCCGCAGAAATCCGCGAACCAGCGAAAAATCCGTGATAAATATTTAGATATGCTTATATTTAAAATTCGCAAAGGAGTGAAGCCGCGAAAGTCGAAGCGTGATATAGCGAGGGATTACTGTACTTTGTTTTCAAGCCGTCTTAGATGGGTAACACAGTTAGTAAAAGGACAAGTGTCTGTCTGGTTGCATGTGTTAGTCGTTCCAACAGCTGGAACATCACAAACATTTGCTGTAATAATATGTTGCATTTTACATTTCAACAGATGGTGCATCACAAACATTAACTCAGCTTTTACAAATGTCATACCTAATACAAAATAGCTGAGACATATGCATTGCATGGTGCACTGCAAACATTAATGCTGAGGTCTACGTGGATTACTTAGATTTCAACCCCTCTTAGAAGGGTAGCACAACTATTAAAAAGATAAGTTTCATGTCTGCCTTTGTGTCTATCCTGTCATTTCAATGGATGGAATATCACAAAAGTTTCCAGTATTAAAATGCATTGCATATTTCATTCCAAAAGATGTTGCATCACAAATATTAATATTTCTTTTATGAATCCCATACCAAAAGGTGTATAACAGAGACATATGCATCGTACTGTACACTGCAAATGTTAATGCTGAGGTCTACGTTGATTACTGAGAGTTCAACCCCTCTTAGAAGGGTAGCACAACTATTAAAAGGCTAAGTTTCTTGTCTGCGTGTGTGTCTGTCTGGTTGTATGTCTGTTATTCCAACAGATGGAATATCACAAGCAATTCCAATATTAAAATGCATTGCTTGTTTCATTCCAATAGATGGCACATCACAAACATTAATACTTCTTTTATGAATCCCATGCCAAAAGGTGTATAACAGAGAACACATACATTGTATTGTGCACTACAAATGTTAACATCTTGGTCTACATTGATTACTGAGATTTCAAACCATTTTAGACAGGTAGCACAACTATTACTGTACTGATATGATAACTTAATACTACAACTTAATTGTTTGTTAACTTGTTAATTTAGAACACTTGCACATTTTTATTGTTAGTGATCCTAGAGGTCAAATTGAAACTAAAGAGGAAATTAAGTGCCCATACTGTACATATATGCCACTCCAATAAATAAATGGCGTGATGTAAATCACGCCGCCATTGGACTATGGAGCAGTGTAAAGGTGTCCTCTGGATTAATGAATCACACATCATTATCCACCAGTTTGATGGATGAATCTGCATTTGGTGGATGCCAGGAGAACACTACCTCTGCATTGCATAGTGCCAACTGTAAAGTTTGGTGGAGGCGGAATAATGGCCTGCAGCTTTTTTCAGGGTTTAGCCAAGGCCTCTTGGTGCCAATGAAGTGTACCTTTAATCTTACAGCATACAGTGATATTTTAGACAGTTGTGCACTTCTAACTTTGTTGCAACAGTTTAGGGAACACACCAAAGCACAAAGCCAGGTCTATGAAGACATGGAGGAACTTGGTTGGCCTACACAGAGCCCTGATCTCAACCCTACTGAACACCTTTGTGATGAACTGGAACACTGATTGAGTGTCAGGTCTTCTCGTCCAACTTCGGTACCCCACCTTCAAAATGTTCTTTTGGCTGAATGGGCACCAGATCCAATAGTTACCCACTTAAATCTTGTGGAACGCCTTCCCAGAAGAGTGGAAGCTGTCATATTATATATAGCTGCAAGGAGGTGGCCGACTCCTTATTAATGCCCAGGTTGTGGAGCAGGATGTCCAACAAGCTCATTTAGCTGTGATGGTCAGGTGTCCACACACATTTGTCATCAAATATCTGCTGTGACAAAATGAGCGAGAAGAATAATGCTGCAATAGTAATCCTGTAAATAAAAACAGCAAATATAAAGTATTTGCCTGCTTCTTCTATATGTGTCAACAATTACTGACAGATTCTATAAAAGAGTAAAGACTATGTAAAGGTTATTCTCACGCTGAAAACAAGAAAAAAGTTAGAAACACACATAACAAAGAAGGTTAGAGATACAACTGTGTGCCTATCCCTAAAAATGTGCAAGTTAGGTTAACTAGCAGATAATGCGAAACTTGACCCAAAGAGATTCTTTTTGTATTTTAGCAGTAAAAGACCAGTCAAGGAGGAGGCTGAGTGTGTCAGGAATAGTAAATGGAAAAGAAAAAATACAGACAGCAAAATTGCAGGTGCTCTGAAGTCGCAAGTTTTCACATGTGAGGAAGCAGATAACCTCCCAGGGACTACTAAAGAGGTACTGATTCATTTGGAAATTGTCGAGAGAGAAGTGCTGTTCAGATTAAATAGGCTGAAATCAAACAAATCTCCACGACCTGATAATATTTACCCTCGAGTTCTTAAGGAGGTTAGTGACTACATATATAAACCCTTGATGCCTGTTTTTAGGAAGCCACTTTGCACTGGCAAATATGGCAAATATTATCCCGTTATATAAAAAGGGTGACCAGGCAGGTCCAAGCAACTATAGGCCAGTAAGCTTAATGTGCATCACAGGTAAATTAGTGGATGGACTTTGTCTTGTGGTGCAGGGACAACAATTTGCAACTGAACATTAACAAGAAAAAAAGGGGTGGTGTTGAATGTCTGGTGTGCCAAAGAGACTCTGAGACTGGGCACCATTCGGTGGGGAATGTGGAAGAGGTGCAGGGCTTCAGGTGTCTCAGGTTTCCCATAAACAACAAACTGGACTGGTCTGATGACACCTTGGCACTGTATAAGAAGGGCCTCAGCAGACTGTACTTCCTGTGGAGACTTGAGTCTTTTAATATATGGAGCAAGCTGCTGGAAAAGTTCTACCAGCCTGTAGTAGCTAATGTGGTGTTCAATACTGCAGTATTGGGGAAGCCACGTGAGCTCAAACAGTGCCAAATTTCTGAGCAGACTTATAAGGAAAGGCTGCTTCATCACAGGTCTAACCCTCGGCACACTAGAAGCTGTTGTGGAAAAGAGGATGGTGGTCAAAATGGATGCCATTATGAAAAATCCTGTTCCATCCCCTCCAGGAGGTGTGTTCTGCCTGCTTCTATTAGGCAATTCAATGCTTCCTCCTGTGAACTTTGACCCGGACACAGACAGACGGACATCATATTGTCACCACACACTGTTTATTTACAACTATTATGTACAAAAGTCACGTGCTCACAAAACCCCAGTGCCTCTTGCACCGATTCCCCAATTGTCCAGGCTCACAGTCTTTTGTGCCTTTCCTTCCTGGCCGCCTCCAGTCCTCGCTCCAGCTCTGTCCACTACCGCCCGACATCCACTGCTGACTGGAGGGAGGCGGCCCCTTTTATAGGAACCCGGATGGGCTCCAGCTGCTTCCCGGCAATCAGTCCTAGCCACACCCCAGTGTGGCGGAAGTGCCGGCTGTGCACCCGGAAGCCGTCCGGGTGTCCCCTGTCGTCTTCCCCCCAGCACTTCCTGGTGTGGCGGAAGTGCTGGGCTCCAGGGTTCCTCAGGCACCTGGGCGCAAACTGGCGGTGGCCACGGGTCCCTACAGGGCTGGGCTTCCAAGCCCTGTACCCGAGGCCCCCAACCTAACCAGGACGGACGCCCCCTCGCGGTCTGGAGGAGGCACAAGACCACACTCCCAATGTCCCAAACTAAATACTGACACAAACGTGTGGACAGCGGACATCTTTTTTTAAATTTTATTTTATTGATTTTATTGTAGAAATAAATAGATAAATTTTTACAAAAATAGGATCGAAAACAAATCAACCCCCACCCCTGAGAAAGACAGCATGGCCAGCAGAGTAAAACTTAAAGCTAGTAAAAATAAGTAAATCGATGAATTAATAAGTGAATAAAGATAAATGGAGAAGAAAAAGAAATGGGGAGAGAATCTCGGTGCTTTAAAAGCTTATTCTAAAGTGTTATTGATCAGATCCTGCCAGGTTTTGAAAACGTTTTGCACAGATCCTCTAAGTGAGAATTTGATTTTTTTTTGCAATTTCAGAGTATATAACATCAGCTTACCCACTGACAGCGGACATCTTAAGGGCTCTGCTGACTCTAACACTTCCATCCCAGACCAAAAGGAGGTGCTGTTATACTGTTCCTTGTTACCCACAGTTACGTGGCTCATTTTAGGGGGGCCCAATGACCCAGTTCCACTTGTAGCTCCACCCCTTCTGACCCAACTCCATTTACACCACCTCAAAGCTGGAAGTCTTCAGGACCAACCCTAACTGAAGTCAAAGCACTCTTGATAACCTGAGAGTAGAACATTAGAACAATCTGGACGAGAACAGGCCATTCAGCCCAACAAAGCTCGCCAGTCCTATCCACTTAATCCTTCTAAAATAACAAGTTAAGTTTTGAAAGTCCCTAAAGTCCTACTGTCTACCACACTTCTTGGCTCCTACCTATGGTATTCTGTGTAAAGAAAAAACTGCCTAATGTTTCTGTGAAATTTCCCTTTAACAAGTTTCCAACTGTGTCCCCGTGTTCTTGATGAACTCATTTTAAATCCACTGGACTAATTCCCTTCATAATTTTAAACACTTTAATCATGTCACCTCCTTATCGGTAGTTTGTTCCTGATTCCAACAACTCTTTGAGTAAAGACGTGCTTCGTGGCTTCAGTCCTAAACGGACTTCACCTTGATGTCCACTGCTGCCCTCGAGTATCATTACTTGTTAAACAACCTTGTGTGCTTGTTTGTTTTTGCTTGGTTTGAACCTTTTACATTACTTACACTCTTTAAGTTCACTTGTACTAATTTGGCTTTTTCTTCACAATACACATTTATTATTATTTACTTATCTATTGATTGATTGTATTATTGGTCCTATGATTCCGTATCCTTGTTTTTAGGTTTCTAATGCTATATGCATCTAAATTTCCCCTTTAACAAGCTTTATCTAATCCAATGAATGTTTTTTGTAGTAAAGTATAAGTCAATTACTTTGTTGTGTCCCAAGTAGTTAAACCTACTGTACATTTCACTGTGTCTGCTGCCGTTGGTGTCATCCTTTACTCAGCAATAATGCGCTTGTACTTATGAAGCAGAATCCAGCACAACTTTAATTTTGTTAGTCAACATTTAAAAGTAACAACTCCCAAAACTTGGGCTGCTGTACGTTACTCTAGCCACGTTACACAATCAAGGACAAGTCAGTCAGTCAGTCATTATCCAGCCCACTATATCCTAACACAGGGTGCAAGGCAGGAACAAACCTCGGGCAGGGCACCAGCCCACCAAGCACACACTAGGGACAATTTAGGATCACCAATGCACCTAACCTGCATATGCAGACAAGGGGAAAACATGCAAACTCCACACAGGGAGGACCCGGGAAGTGAACCCAGGTCTCCTTACAGTGAGGCAGCAGTGCTACCACAGCGCCACCGTGCCATCCCCAAAGACATGTAATAAAATAATTTTTAAAATCTTTGTGTACCTTCAGCGACTTTCCTCTGTATTCGCATGTGTGTGAGCATCACTTAATCAATGCTTCTCAGTCATTATTTTCGAGGCACCTTTCTCTCCTACCATCCACTTTCATACTTCCCATCTTGAGAGGCGATGCGTGCCTCATACGCCGATTTACTCTTCCTTGTGTGTCTCAAACTCGTACTCCCTCTTTTGTCACATCAGCAAAGTCAAACTGACCAATCACATTAAAGCTAAACTCAACGATCAGAATGCTCAGAGGGACTGGACACACAGACCTTAGTGTTTTATTATATACTGTATTAGATTCTGCTGAGGTTTAAAAGCAGTTAGAACATTTAGAACGTATCCTTACTAATGTAATGTGTGAGAATAAGATGGATCTAGTATGCTGCAGGAGTTGGACAGGTCAGCACATTTCCTTAATAAAGACTTAATAAAAAAACAAGCTGTTAAGGGGCTATTAAAGATCACTGATTGAGATATATTCACATTGTTGATTTCAGACACCGAGCAACAGATTCAGGATGACATAAACATTGAGAAAATTAGCACCTATATATTCATGAAACCAATTACTCATCTCTAAACGCCATATGTGCCTTTGCCATTTGTGTTTCAGTTTAATGATTTGAAACAGCATCCTAGTGGGAAAATGCAGCATGTGCTCATATATCAAGCTATTGTCAAGCAAGGCTAGCGCCGCAGGAGGCGGCAAATATAAGCAACCTTTTATTTATTAATTTGGTTGCAATACAGCAAGGTAAATCTTTGTTTTTTTTCTAGTACAAAAGATTTACATTTATATTTAGTGTAACAGGGGCTCCACTGTGTGCCAATCAGGCCTTCGACAGACAGTCCAACTGGATCACTAAATGCATCTTGAAACGATTTGAAATAATGAAGAATGAAATCAGAAATAAACTGCATTTCGCTATATGATCGATGGAGTGATCATAGTAACCATGACTGGCTAGCCGAACATGCACATAACAGTATCAGTGTACTCTGTACATATGACGATAAAATTTAAAATGATAAAAGTTTTATGATCTGTAGATAAAGAATAAGGAAAAGAACTTGGGAACCTAATTAATATCATGACGCTGAGCAGGTCCATTGGGTGGAACTGAAAGGCAAAGCTCTTGATTTCCAGACCAGCCTACGTCCCTGTCGTCACGTATCGTCATGAGCTTTGTGTAGTGACTGAAAGAACTAGGTGGTGGATACAAGTAATGAGAAATGAGCTTCTTTCATGGGGCATCTGGGCTCAGTCTTAGGGATGATGTGAGAAGCAAAAACATTCTTGGGCTCAAAGTAGACCCGATGCTCCTCTGAATCGAATGGAGCCTAGGAGGTAGTTCAGGCATCTGATTAGGATGCAACCCAGGGAAGGTGTTTCAGGGAGAAGACCTTAGGAAAGACCCAGGACATGCTGGAGAGATCACAGGTGAGAACAAATTTGTAGGTACCCCTCCATGAAAAAAGAAGAACCCACAACAATCTCTGAAATGACTTGAAGCATCCATCCATCCTCTTCCACTTATCCGAGATCGGGTTGTGAGGGCAGCAGCTTGAGCAAAGATGCCCAGACTTCCCTCTCCTCGGCCACTTCTTCTAGCTTTTCCAGGTGAATCCCGAGGTGTTCCCAGGCCAGCCGGGAGACATAGTTCCTCCAGCGTGTCCTGGTTCTTCCCTGGACCTCCTCCTAGTTGGACATGCCCAGAACACGTCACCAGGGAGGCAACCAGGAGGCATCCTGATCAGATGCCCGAGGTACCTCATCTGACTCCTCTCGATGCGGAGGAGCAGCGGCTCTACTCTGAGCCCCTCCAGGATGACTGAGCTTCTCACCCTGTCTTTAAAGGAAAGCCCAGACACCCTGTGGAGGAAACTCATTTCAGCTGCTTGTATTCGTGATCTTGTTCTTTTGGTCACTACCCATAGCTCATGACCATAGATCGACTGGTAAACTTGAGAGCTTTGCCTTACGGCTCAGCTCTTTTTTCACCACGACAGACCGATGCAGAGCCCACATCACTGCGAACGCCGCACCGATCCGCCTGTCAATCTCACGCTCCATTCCTCCCTCATTCGTGAACAAGACCCTGAGATACTTGAACTCCTCCACTTGGGGCAGGATTTCTCTCCCAACCCTGAGAGGGCACTCCATCCTTTTTCGGCTGAAGACTATGGTCTGATGTGCAGTAGGTTAGTGTGATAAAGGATAAAGATGGAAATGTACTCACAAGCGAGGAGAGTGTGTTGAACAGATGGAAAGAGTACTTTGAGAGGCTGATGAATGAGAGAGAGAGAAGGTTGGATGATGTGGAGATAATGAATCAGGAAGTGCAAAGGATTAGCAAGGAGGAAGTAAGGACAGCTATGAAGAGAATGAAGTATGGAAAAGCCGTTGGTCCAGATGACATACCTATGGAAGCATGGAGATGTTAAGGAGAGATGGCAGTGGAGTTTTTAATGAGATTGTTTAATGGAATCTTGAGAACTGAGAGGATGCCTGAGGAGTGGAGAAGAAGTGTACTGGTGCCGATATTTAAGAATAATGGGTATGTGCAGGACTGTAGTAACTACAGGGGGATAAAATTGATGAGCCACAGCATGAAGTTATGGGAAAGAGTAGTGGAAGCTAGTTTAAGAAGTGAGGTGATGATCAGTGAGCAGCAGTATGGTTTCATGCCAAGAAAGAGCACCACTGATGCAATGTTTGCTCTGAGGGTGTTGATGGAGAAGTAGAGAGAAGGCCAGAAGGACTTGCATTGTGTCTTTGTGGACCTGGAGAAAGCATATGACAGGGTGCCTCGTGACAATGCAACGTATAACTGCCTTTGAGTGAATATCATTTCTTTCTCTCTAATAAATAAAATGGCTTTTTCAAATGTTTGTCCATGCTCTTTCTTCTTCGCTTTGTTATTGACGTGTCATCTAGAATGTATAAAATTATTGTCCTGATAAAATTTATAAGATCTGAGATTGTCTCACGGGACTTTATACCGTGGCAGTGTTTTTGGAATCTTATAATTCTCGCTGGCAACACGAATTAGACAATCTACAAGTCTCCGATTTAAAGATTAAATCCAAACGATATATTCAATCTCTTTTCACTGTTCCATTATTTCGTAATAATAATCATAAGTAATAATTTCTATTTGTTTGCAATAATGCAATCTTTACTATCCTTTATTTGAGACTTTCGAATTTTCGTACTTCCATTATCTCTAACCTGCTCTGCATGTGTACCGTGCCAACATTCTTTAATTCTTGTCCTTTATTTCCTGCCCTGGGCGTGGACTCGTCTCACGGGACATATGAGCGTCTCTCTGAGAAAATCAGGTCTCGTCTCCTTCCAAGATTTTTTTTTATAATAGTGAGATATGTTTAACATGTTATAAAATTTGTGCCCAAGTATAAAGTTAAAAGTCTGTGTGCTCAAGTTACAATGTTAAAAAAGGTTTGTACGTATAGTTAAGAAAACAACTTGTGTAACAGAGGTTGGGGGAACTAAAAATGTTTTTGAAAAGTGACCTTCCCATTCCTTATGTAGTATCTTTATTAAAGTGTAGCTAGTTTAGCATAATTCTGATTGGTTTTTTTTTTATTAACTTCTGGTTAAATGCCAGCCAGGCAAGACGAGGCAGGTCCAGGTGAATGGACACCGGACGTGACATCAGAGATGGCAAGGCTCTCAATTATCTCGTCTGTAGAGAGAGGAAGAGAAGAGGCATTAGAATACAGCGCCACCCTGTGGATTGGCAGGGAATCGCCACCACCAGAGCCTTGCACTGGTGAGGCCTCATCTGGAGTCCTGTGTGCAGTTTTGGTCTCCAGGGTACAAAAGGACATAGCAGCACTAGAAAAGGTCCAGAGAAGAGCGACTAGGCTGATTCCAGGTCTACAGGGGATGAATTATGATGAAAGATTAAAAGAGCTGAGCCTTTTAGTTTAAGAAAAAGAAGATGAAGAAGAGACATGATCGAAATGTTTAAAATTATGAAGCGAATTAGTACCATGGATTGAGACTGTTATTTTAAAATGAGTTCATCTAGGACAGAGTTTGAAACTTAATAAGAGTAAATGTTGCACAAACATTAGGAAGTTTTTCTTCACACAAAGAACGACAGACACTTGGAATAAGCTACCAAGTAAGACTTTAGGGACTTTCAAAACTCGACTTAGTGTTTTTTTGGAAGAAATAAGTGGATAGGACTGGCGAGCTTTGTTTGTCATAGGCATGTGACACTTGTTACAAAAATGCTACTTTTTTGCACCTTTTTTTGGGGGGTGAACTTTACATTAAGGAGGGTTTGGTACAGTTAGCATGATAAAAATCATAAGATGAAGTCAGAAGTTTGGGACAGAGTGTACTATCCTACATTTGGACTAATAATGACAAACTGTTGTATCAATGGCCTGGAATACAGTTAAGGTCTTCTTTGTATTTTTTGTGGAATTATTTAAGCATTGGGATTTTTTTCCATGATGATTCAGTACAACTTGTCATTTCTTGTCCTTAGAATGATCAAACTTGGTTTTCTTGGTTCATACTGTGACGGGTCACACAAGTCAATAAAACAAATGGGCAATATTTACAGAGATATATTTACATGCGGCTTCAATAATGCATTGTCGATGTAGTGAATTAAAGTAATTGGCATCCTGACTTAATTGCAGGGTGCAAGGAAGAATGCTAGATGAGGAAATCCACAAGCGGTATGGAGCCAGAGTTTTGCTGATTGCTCAGTACACATGTGGACACATCAGGGTATTTATTGGATTGGCCTGTCACATATAAATCAGAAATCAATTCTTTAATCAATTGTAATTTTGAACTGCCAACATTTTAATTTTGTGAAATTATTTTGAAAAGCTCATCCAAGCAGGCTGTCCGTTCTTATTTAACCCACTTTTTTATTGAACTGCACTTCTGTGTTCAACGCCTTTTATTGTACTTAGCATGACCGTCAACGTAGCATGGGCACAAGTGCGGAAAGTGCTGAACTTGATTTCAGGAGGGCTGGTTGGCTTTTCAAAGCTCAGAATCTGCAGCTTATAGCTTTAAGAGAATCTTTATGAATGAACAATTTACTCACAAAAATAAAAAAAAGAGAACAACACTAAGAAAACACACCCTAAGGGGAAAAAGTATTGGCCTAGTAAAGCAGTCCAAAGCAAACAGGTCCCAAGTACAAAATCCAAAGACTAAATCAAAAGACAGAAGGAAGAAAATCGCGAAAAACAGAAAACCCAAAGCATTCCTCACAATAAATCTTTCTCCGTGAAAGACAATGAACCTCTGAGGCAACTTGGTTTAATATAAATGTGGATGACAATGTCCTGTTAACAGAAACAACAAATCAGCTGCAAGAGTTCTAAAACAGACAAAAGGGAAATGCCAGTAAAGTGCACTGTGTCACAAGAATAGTCCAAAGACTTCAAAAGATTTGGGGCAGCCACCCATATATTGTGCCCTGGCTGCAAATGGGTAATTAGTATTGAGGTCTTGACAGGTTGAAATCCAAAACAGAAGTGACCTAGGATGAGAAATATGGCGGCTTTAAAGGCTGAGACAGGACATGACATCATCGGGGCTGGAAATGACATCATTAATAGTGCCAGAGCTGGAACTGACATCGTCAGTGGCACCAGTCCCCTTAAGTGATGTCATCATGATGGTACCAGAAATGAGTCTGGTCTGGCGTGTCACTACTATTATTCACGCCCTTTAGCTGCCTCCCAATCACACGTGTGTGACAATCTCTTAAAAACAAAGGTGCCACAGTGATTCTTCAGAGTGATGCCATAGGAGAAGCATTTTCAGTTCTCAAAAGACACATCCGCATGAAGATTCCACACAGAATCTTTCTTTAGAGCCGTAACATAAATAACCATGAATAGATGGTAACAGATTTGTGAAATACCAGAAGCTTATGATTTTAAAACGACTCTTGCTGCCTACAATAACAGGCCTAGTCCAGGTTTTCTTAACCTGTTAGTGTCCTGCTAGGTAGCCCACCATACACTCTGAAAAATAACGGCTCTTCAATTGCATTCTATGGTTCTTTACTGCGTTGTGTGGTTACCCTTCATGGAGCCATTGCTTGACAAAGAACTACTTCATTCTAAGAAGGGCTCTTTGTGTATGAAGTTGGGTCTTTTTGCTCATCTTCTGGTCTGCGGCTGATAGGAAAGAGGGCGTTAGCCTCCGCACTTCCTCAGGCACTAATGGCGATGTGTTCCTGTTGCGCATGTGTATGATAGTATATATTTGGTTCAGATTTCTATGGTCTTCTGATAAGGACACAGAAAAAGAATAGTTAAACACACAATTAGGATTTGATGCACCGAAGTCATTTAACCATTCAGCGTGTTAATACTTTGAATGTGAGGTACGAGTTAAATCATACCTCATTGAGCCTGTCAAAACGCCACATACCATAAAACTCGTATGTCAGTATACACCCACTATAGACACAGCCAGATTGCTAACCATCTCTACTGCAGGGTGTCACTTATCTATTGTAGTGCTGCCATCTAGTGGATAGCCATGGAATGTTTATTTTTTAGATGCAACAGCTTGCGGAAAATAGTGTTATAAATAGTCTATAGATAATGCTGTCACAAAAAAGGTATAAAGCTGCTGATGCATTGAAACAACTAGATTTGTTACAATATGGATATTTAGATGATAATAACAGTGACTGAGATAATGACAATCAACTGGTTGATGTGGAACCGTAGGCTCTGGCGGCGCTTTACTTGTCACAACTGTCAGGACAGCACTACTCTGACATTCTTTCAGTCACCAGCTACCAAATGTGTTATGTGCCACAAGAGTCGACAGTGCAAAGAAACGCGTTATATTTATGGCACATGTGCTTCAGAGCCTGCACTCTGCCTGGTGCCATGCTTCAAGGACTCTCATTCACATGGAGACTTTTATTCGTGTTACTGGTCAAAATAAAGTCATTAACAGTTTCTTTACCCTAACAGAGTTACTGATAATAATAAAACATTTGTTTTCTAATAAATTGCTTTACATTTTTGATGTGTTTTGACGGAGTTCATTATTCATCATATATGCATAGTGCCCTGGTAATAAATGGTCCAGCAGTCAATGTGTTAATAGAACATCAGAATACAACAGCTACATAGCTCTTTACTTTTTATATGCTCTTAAAACATCAGATTTATAACCTATATAGAAAGAGAGGGGTTGGGAGTACATGCTGATAGTGCGTCGCCCACCACCTAGTAGGGAAAATATTGAACTGGTTCATTTTTTTGCTGCAGTGTGAATGTAGCTGAAGTAGCATCTGTCCATGACAGCATCTCCGACTCCATATTCTTACTGTACACTCCGTGGAATATTCTGGAACATATCCTGTACAAGTTGTTGTGGCACCAGTTTGTGATTTTTGGGAGTGTTAGAAGATATTGAGCCATATAAGATACTTATGGAATGTAAAAGGAGATAATCATTCAAGAAAATGGGAAACACCTTCTTAAACCTGGTTAAGCTACACTGCTACAAAGTTTCCACTCATATTTTTGAAACCAGCCAGATAGAACAGCCTTCTCTTATTTGTCGTCCCATCTGTACTTGAAAACTATGTTTTTAAATTTTAGTATGCATGCTGAAAGAGCCACATATTGGCATGCTCTTGCTGTCCACTGCCGCCTCACATGATCAATAAAAAATCATCCCTGTCTGCAAATCTACCTTCGCTCCTTGTGTGTTAAGTAGGCGCTTAGAATTTTTCGTGCAACCTCACCATATATCCTAAATAAATTAAGATTTAATAATGGAAAATTGTCTACAAAGCAATCCACGGGTGCCCAACACTCGGGTACCCTTGAGTGTATCTGAAGGATTCTTGTGCTTGTAAAGTGTCTTTTTATTGGTACAGATCACTGATGTTGAAAAATAGAGGACACGGTAGAGAGGAATTATAATGACTGCTGATGCAAAATACTTCCTTACTTGAAACCTAATTTTTTGTGATACATGGCTAGTGTGTGAACTTGGATATATAGGAAAATATAACACAACTCATCCTGCCAAGTCTGTTAGCAAGTGCAGCACCAACATTTCCATATTTGCTAAAAAGTGTATATAGGTCATTTAAGTTACTGTCCTAGACAAACCACAGTGGCACTGTGTCTGGAAGGCTGCCAGGGGAGAGCCGAGTGTGTGAAGGCGGCTTACAGTATAGGAGTGCCATAAAGAATAAAGAATTGAACTCTGGGTATTATTACTTCCCTAATTACTCTGCACTGATGCATCTTGAAACATGAGGTGCGCTTTAGCTGAAGTCAGGTTGTAGAGTGAGTTGTGCAAGTTGCTCCAAAAGCTGGCACATGCTTCTTCTTTTATCCTGATACGTTTTCATAACAGAGTTTTTTAATGGACTTCAACAACAGCAACATTTATTTCTATAGCACATTTTCATACAAACAATGTGCTTTCTTTACATGATGAATATATATAATACTGTGACACTGATGGATATCCTGTGTTCTTGTTGCAGAGTAAACACTGGGATTCATTGCACTAAATCCTTTCAGAATTTTAAACATTTCAATCATGTTTCTCCTTATAGCTCATAACTCTTAATCCCAGAATCAGCCTAATTACTCTAACTGCCCCTGACAGGGCTGTGTTTCTGGGCTCCAACTCCTGTGTCACCCTGCGTTTATTTTCATCTGGTCCAGTCTCTCTCTTTTTTTTTTTCTTTATTTTGCCTTATACAATTTCTTGCATTAGGAATTTGTTAGTTTTCGCAGAGCACAGGGTCAGCCATTGTACAGCTCCCAGGTTAAGGGCCTGTAATGGTGCAGGTCTGCTCCAGACTCTCTCTTCCCATTTGGGAGCCTCTTGAACCCGACATCGTCGATAGTCATGACTGGGATGAGCAATGCAATGAGGACACCAAACAAAACAAGGGGAAGGTGCAAAAGTGCTAAGTGCTTTTATTCAACAAAAATCAAAACAGTGTCCAAATAAATAATGCAGTGCTTAAAAATAATCCATAAAAGCAGGTGAAAAGTGGGAGATAAAATCAACAATAAATAAGGTTAAAAACACAGTCACTGGCTCTGTCATGTTCTTTTCAGTAACTGATGATCCTAGCCTACCTCCTTCTTCATCTTCCCAGTTCACCCATAACTCTCGCAGCCGGCAGAGACTCAGCAGCCACAATCTTCATCCCATGACCCCCGTCTTGGCTGCCTCTGTTGGTGTCTGCCACACTGTCCGAGGTTGGATCTCCTCCCGTTGTCCTTCACACAACCGCAGTTGTACCTCGGATTCCTGGGGAGGTCATCAGCCATGCACACCCCATTCCACACCTTTGATCAGTGGGGCGAACCAGCCCCTAGAGCGCCACGACCTATGCTGCTGCGCAGGTCCTGCCTGAGACGCTTTTCCACTGCATTTGAACCTCTCAACTTTTCCTCATTCTATTTTCCTCCCCCTCGCACTTGCACTTCTCCAGTTAGGATCTCCCGGCATTAATTACAGACACGGAAGATTCCTGAGCTTTGCACTTAAGTGCAGAAACGCCCGTGCCAAATCGCACCTGGGAACTACTCCCGCCACTCTACCACGACCCCTTCCTTAAAGCCACAAGTGTAGCAATTATTTATTTAAAAAGGCAATCAGCCGTAGACCTCACTTTACCACAGGGCCTTGCTCAAGGGTCCAGCAGAGTAGGATCTCTTTTGGCAGTAGCCAACCTTTCGGATACCAGCGCAGTCTTGAGGAGCACTGCCACCTGTCGTGTGGGGAGATGAACTGCTCCTGGTAATCCTGTTCACCCAGCACCCATTCTGGCCTCCTAGTTGGGCATAAACCCTTCCTATATCCCGGCCAGGATGCCTGTCCTTTCTTCCTGGCACCTGCACAAGAAACAACTAACACTAAAAGAAAATGCCTCCGTGCTGCACAAATGTCCTTAGATCTTCACTTGTTCACATGGTAAATATCCATCTAATCCCATATATGAGTGGATATTTTTGATAAACATCATATGTATTTTTTTTTTCTTTCACATCAGGAGAAAAATATTCTTGTAAATTTTGATGGCCTACCATGTATCAAAGGGTTCAGCTGGAATAGCAATAGCAATGTTTTCTGAGAATGATGTGCCTTGGAAGGGTATGGTATGCTTTGTAGAATGGACTGCTGAGGTCCAATAGTTCAAGGTTGTTCTTACACTTATCTCTTTAAAGGTGTTTCCAGCTTGTTGACCTAAATTTCCACTGGATATTATTATCAATATAAAGTTTGATTTCCTGTGATATCACACAGTTAGAGTAGCAGCACTTGGCTGGCATGTCTTTGGCATGGAGTCTGCTTGGCAGCCAATCAACACGGAGGACACCAGAAACCAGACAAGTTAATTCCATGTTCTGATTTCTTGGAACAAATCACAGCCACAACATTAAATTGACTGGTGAATCTAAATTCACGTAATTGACTAGACACACGCTATAGTCAAATGTCTGAGGGCACCCCTGCAAATTATTGAGTTCAGGTATTTCAGCCTCATCCCTTGTTAAAAGATGCATAAAATCAAGAACATGGCCATATAATCTTCATTCACAATGGGATCAACTAAAGAAGAGGTCCAAGAATTTGAACTTGACACTGTTAGCCACATGTCAATATATGAAATTTCTGCTACATCTGCCCTGGTCAACTGAAAATAAATGGTAGACCACGCAAACTCACAGAGTGGACCACTGGGTGGTAGAGTTGATTAAAATCACCCGTCCTCTGTGGCATCCTGAACAACAGAGTGCCAAATTCAAAAGGCTGCAGGCCTTTAGTGACAGGGCCCTCTGTGCCCCCCTTTAGCCACGGGACCCTGTGACATCATTCAGGGGCCAGTGACTAAACTAAACGTGATGGTGGTGCAGGTTTGGAAGGTCCACCTCCTGTTAGAAATGGAAGTGACGTTGAAGTTCAGTGCTCTTGAAGGCCATTTATTTATTTTTTTATTAGGTGTCTTTGCCTGATCTTTTGTAAAATACACACGTGCCATTACTTTTTAATAATAGATTTTGTTGCAGTTATTGCAGATGTTTCGTAGGTCGTGTTTCAAAAACATCTTAAGCTGCAGACTACAAAATTCTTAACTGTAACCTGGTAAAGGGTTTACATGGCCAAATAACCGAGTTACTGATGGAGAAATGTAAGTGTGTTAACCTGCATTCTCAGACATCAACATCCCAAGTTCTCAAACTGGATTAAGTCTTTACATGGCATTGTAGAAACTGGCTTTCTGTGAAGAACTGGCGTATTAAAGCACATGTAAACTCTGCACTGCATCTCCCCTCCCAAATACAACACTGAACTGTCTGTGGATAGCAGCAGTTTGAAAAAATTGGTTTACCACCAGTCGGAGTCGCCCCTCATTCTTATCTTCAGCACAGACCATTCTAAGTTCACTTCAGATGGATTTTTTATATTCACAGTTTCTCAAACTCACTAATGAAAGCAGGCAGGCAGTTTGGCTTAGCAGTTAAAAATGTGAACAGGGCACGGTTTCTAGTGCAGACCACCCCTAACCTCCCACCCTCACCTTGTCAAGCAAGTCACTTAACCTTACAGTGCTCCACTTGTAGAAGAACGGATAAAAGTGTCAGCTAAATGCAAAACACTTGTTTTAATGGAAGATTCCCAATGTGCAAGGTCAGCAGCATGGCAAATGATCTAAAACCTTCCCAGAAGCAGAGCACTAGACAATAGAATCACAACACCTCAGTGCTTCTGTTTGACTGCAGGCTGTACTGCTCTGTGCTGCCAGCAAAAATGCCCACAATTCGAGGTTCACACATTACCTCATGGTTCTTGCATCTTCAAATATCTTATGGATATTCTAGCAGAAGAATAATTATAGCATACAATTACTTGAAGATCCTACCAGGCACAGATGAAATACTGCAAAAAAATACAATTCAACTTTATCATCAGTTTTAGTTCTCAAGTACCCTCTAGGAATGCCAGGGGGGTCAGTCTTGTATTACCTGCAGGGTTTGGTTCTTTACCCACTTCCTCCTACAATATGAAGATTTTTCACAGCTCAGTTTTCTGTCAGATAGATAGATAGATAGATAGATTTGAAAGGCACTATATAATAGATACAGACATGAAAGGCACTATATAATAGATAGATAGATAGATAGATAGATAGATAGATAGATAGATAGATAGATAGATAGATAGATAGATAGATAGATAAGGGCACTATATAATAGATAGATAGATAGATAGATAGATAGATAGATAGATAGATAGATAGATAGATAGATAGATAGATAGATAAGGGCACTATATAATAGATAGATAGATAGATAGATAGATAGATAGATAGATAGATAGATAGATAGATAGATAGATAAGGGCACTATATAATAGATAGATAGATAGATAGATATGAAAGGCACTATATAATAGATACAGACATGAAAGGCACTATATAATAGATAGATAGATAGATAGATAGATAGATAGATAGATTTGAAAGGCACTATATAATAGATACAGACATGAAAAGCACTATATAATAGATAGATAGATAGATAGATAGATAGATATGAAAGGCACTACTGTATATGATAGATAGATAGACAGACATGAAATTCAATATATAATCAGTTTATACATATGCTCTTTAAATAAATAAATAACATTATTATATAAAACTATGCATGACTCAGGCATCCCGAGACCCATCATTTGAGATACTCTGCCCTAAGCCACAGGTGATCAACGTCGGTCCTGGACAGTCGCAGTGGCTGCAGTTTTTTTTTTCACCCCACTTGCTTATTTAGATGACAGTCCTTGCCAGTAGCAGATCTTATTTAATATTGTAATAAAATGATTAGAAGCCTAAAGTGGATTTTCAGTTCTTCTCTCTCTCCTTTTAAATGAAAGTCTTCAATGTGCGCTTTAATCACGTCTGAATTGTTTGATTTGTAATTCTGAATCTTTGGAGCAGTTACAACATGAACTTGGGGGTAAATCGAGTGAAAATGTGTGTCTTTGTCACAAAAGTTATGGGGGGCACTGTATAAATGGCAATGACTGTGAAACGATGAAAAGAAAAAGGGCATTTTTGCAGTGTTTTTACAGAAAGTCCGGATGTCTTTCTAGATGAGTCAGGAGTGAAGCAGCTCATGAAAACTAGAAAGAAAAATGAAAGACAGCGTCTTTATGCATGTGTGTGCTGCAGTTGTATAGTGACAGCTGTTGATGGAGAGATTAAAAACGTGTAGCTTGCAATCAAGTAACAAGAACTGAACAAACGCTATAGGCATAATTTTAGTTTTAAATAAGTTAAGTACAAATGTTTTAACACAGTGCAGCAGGACGAGTGATAAGGCAGAGCGAGTCCCAAAATAGTTGGGGGTGCCAACCAGGCAAACATCATTCAATTCAAACCAAAAAGAAAAACAGAACCTGTGTGTGATGGTGCTACACTAAACAATTGGCCAATGGCCCCTGATTGCCCTTTAGTGGCGTTCCTTGGAGGATCTGGTCTGGAGTCGTCCGTGATAGTCAGGCTCTCTGGTCCAAACGAGTGGGGATGTCTCCCTTTTATATTGGCTGGACTTGAAGGGGCGGGGCTTCTCTGGCTCTGTTGCCCTCTCGGTGCTGTGAGAAAAACAGGAGACAAGACTATTAGTGGCAGCGCCCCCTCTTGTTCTAAGGTGGTACCACATACCTTGGGTGAGCCTGGTGTGCATGCGTGACATTTAGTAGAGAATTAGAGCCGACTTGGAACGGTCATTCCTGGAGTCTGCGTAGAGTTTGCATGTTTTGCCTGTGAATTTCCGGACTGATTGGTACACTCAATCAAGGTGGCATAGTTTCTGGCTACCTGTGATCCTAACCTGGGGCAATTAAATCCCAGCATGCAGAATTAAATGCATATGAACATAACATCTTTCTACCTCTTCCTCACTAGCTATCGCTACACTGCAAAAAATGAAATCCGAGCAAGTGAAAAGTATTTATATCATGACATTTAATCTTGTTTTCCTTATTGTAAGAATTATTGATTTCTCAAACAGTTTGCATTTATGATTGTTTAGCTTACTTTAAGAAAACTTATCAAATATATTTTAGTTACTCCATTGGCAGACTTTTTTGATAAATGAAAGCATAATAACTCCCATTGAAAGTTTTTTGGTTTAAATTTTGCAGTGTCATGAACTCCCTGGTTGTTCAAATTTGAGGACCCCCCCAAAACGTCGAGTGTACTTTCTGTCGATCTATCGATATTAAATGTTGGCTGTGGTTTTGTTTCGTGTTTTGGTGTGGACACTTTGATTATTGGATATCCTGGTAACAAACTTTTCATCAGCATTTCATCTCCTGCTCTCTTTTTCTTTTTAAAATGTCATATTTCTTCTATTGGCAGAATAGCGAAAAGAACTCCTCAAAGCAAAACCCACAAAGCAAAAAGCAAAGGCTAACAATAATCCTTCAAAAAGAGCTTTGCCAAGATGGCACTTGGCCTTCTAAAACGGGCTACAAGATGCGACAAGTCTTCCTGTACTTCCTTGCTCTTTTGTAGGACAATTAATGACTTCTGAGACCTTTCCATGCCTGCCACGCTGGCACAATTTTTGTAAGCCTGGCAATTGCTGCAGTCATATCGTAATGGCGCCATCATCTTGAAGCCTCAGAAGACATGGAACTGCAAGCCAATTAAAGGGTAAAAATTCAAGTAAAAAAACAACAAAAAAAAAAAGCTGAATGCTGAACATTTTCAAAAAGAATATTTGATATTTTTGTGGTCTACATTTGTGTTGGCTTTCAATCAACCAAATCTGTTTGTCATCTGTGGGCACAGTGGATTCATAGAATGTACAGACCCCTTCACTTTATGCACACATTCATTCTAAATCGATAAACTGGACACTTTTACCCAACAGTTAACACTCAATAACCCCTAATGACAGAATAATAAAACGTGTTCAGGTTTGCAAATTTATTAAAAATCAAAAACTGAAATCTGTCATTCCTACAAGTGGCCGGACCCTGAATTCAGTACTTTGTAGAAGCCCCTTTGACAGCAGTTCTACCTTGGAGTCTTTTTGGGTAAATGTCTCCAAGCTTTGCACACCTGGACCTATGCAGTTTAGTCCATTTTTCCTGTGAGATTGGAATGGGAAGCCTCTGTCACCAGTGCCATCCTCAGGTCTCACCACCGATGTTCTATGGAGTTTAAGTCTGGGCGTTGACTGGGACACTCAAAGACAGTCAGTGTTGTCCTGGCTGAATACTGGAGGTCAGTGGTGTGCTGAGAGAGATGAACTGTTAACTCCGTATGAGGTTGTGTGCACTTGGCAGCGGGTTTTCTTTAAGGACCACTCTGTATGTGGCTGTAATCATCCTCCCCTCAGTTGAGGGACGTCTCCATGTTCTGCCCCTAAGAAGCACCCTTATAGCATGAGCTTCAGTGGCTCAGGCTGGAGAGACTTTGTAGACCACAGTTTTTGCCTGAATGCCCCAAAACAAAAACATTTATTTCTATAGCACATTTTCATACAAATGGTGAAGATTTACAAGATGGAGAAAGTAGTACTAGGTGTTGTACTGTGTTAGGCATTATGGATGTAGTGAGATGTCAAGCAAAATGACATCTTTTATTGACTTGAATACATTATGCAAGCTTTTGAGACAACTCAGGTCCCTTCTTCAGGCAAGATCCGGGTCTCGATCCGATTGGGAGGTTGTGGCTGGGCTTGACTCACGATCATCATGACACCTGATGGAGTTTCAGCAGTTTAGCAAAGAGCAATGAGTATGTGCAAAGCTGAATGAAGAAGAGGAACCTATGCCCACAGACTCACAACAACAACAACAACAACAACAACATTTATTTATATAGCACATTTTCATACAAACAGTAGCTCAAAGTGCTTTACATATTAAAGAATAGAAAAATGAAAGACACAATTATAAAACAAAATAAATCAACATTAATTAACATCGAATAAGAGTAAGGTTCAATGGCCAGGGGACAGAAAAACAAAAACTCCAGGCGGCTGGAGAAAAAATAAAATATGTAGGATTCCAGACCATGAGACCGCCCAGTCCCCTCTGGGCATTCTACCTAACATCAATGAAACAGTCCTCTTTGGATTTAGGTTCTCACGGAAAGGGCTTGATGATGATGATGGTCACGTAGACTTCTGCCTTTTAATCCGTCCATCATTGTTGGAGCATCATGAAGCTTTGAGGAGGTGGTGGTGGCGCAGGCTGTCATGGCCCCCAAAGGTGCATCTACAAAATACTGGCTTGTAGGGGTGTACTATTATACAAAATATTATTTTGTGCTTTATATTTATAATTGTATTTAGACCATTTTGCAGATCTGTTTTCACATTAAAGAGTCATTTTTCTGTTAATCAGTCCCAAAAAATCCAAATGAAATCCTCTGTGATTCAATGTTGTAGAACAATAAAATGTGAAAAACACCAAAGGGTTTTCACTTTTTATAGACGCTGTATATATAACTCTCTATATGTGTATGTCTAGTAACTCTTTACCACCTTTCTATTGTAATAGCTGTGGTGCCCATCTAAGATGTGTTGAAACTGAAGTAATCAATGTAGACCTCATTTGCAGTGCACTTTCAGTTGAAATGTATTTCATATTGTATGTAGTAATAGAATACATTGTATTTGTCATTTTAACGGGTGGCACATCACAAACATTTGTAGTGATAAAATGCATTGATATAAATGTTTGTGTTGTGCCATTAGTTGGAATGACAAATGCAATGCTTAAGTTTCTCTTATATGCCATTTGGTATAGGATTTATAAAGGCAATTGTTAATGCTTATGTTATGCCATCTATTGCAATGAAACATGCAATGCTTAAGTCTCTGTTATATGCCATTTAGTATGGGATATGTAAAAGCAGAAGTGATTTGTGTGTTTGGGTGTTTGGTCCGAACACATCGCGATGTTTGTGTGCTCTACCGAGCACCCGAGTATAATGTAAGACAACTAGGCACCCCCTGCTCTGAAGAGGGGAGGGTGCCTGGTCCATTGGAAAAGGTCAGAGGTGACAAAAACACCACCCAAATGAACCGGGAACAGCATGGGGACAATGTCTGGATGCATCTTGGACTCCCAAGTCGCTGCTGGGAACCAGTTTGTCCGAGTTGTATGCCACTTTTACAGACTGACAAAAACAGGCCCAAAACCTCCCAAAAAAATCAATTTTACAGGAAAAATGACGCTCTAAAACATTATATGCCAGCACCTGCAGGTGAGATGATGCTCTAAAACATTATATGCCAGTGCCTGCAGGTGAGCTGACGCTCTAAAACATTATATGCCAGCGCCTGCAGGTGAGATGACGCTCTAAAACATTATATGCCAGTGCCTGCAGGTGAGATGATGCTCTAAAACATTATATGCCAGCGCCTGCAGGTGAGCTGACGCTCTAAAACATTATATGCCAGCGCCTGCAGGTGAGCTGACGCTCTAAAACATTATATGCCAGCGCCTGCAGGTGAGATGACGCTCTAAAACATTATATGCCAGTGCCTGCAGGTGAGATGATGCTCTAAAACATTATATGCCAGTGCCTGCAGGTGAGCTGACGCTC
The DNA here is from genome assembly GCF_016835505.1 of Polypterus senegalus. Classification (NCBI taxonomy): domain Eukaryota; kingdom Metazoa; phylum Chordata; class Cladistia; order Polypteriformes; family Polypteridae; genus Polypterus; species Polypterus senegalus. Next base: position 16,396,288 of record NC_053158.1, read on the forward strand.
TAAAACATTATATGCCAGCGCCTGCAGGTGAGCTGACGCTCTAAAACATTATATGCCAGCGCCTGCAGGTGAGCTGACGCTCTAAAACATTATATGACAGTGCCTGCATATATAGCACCCGATGACGGGTTCCGGCCAGCCAATCACTGTAATGCCAGCACCTGACATGTCTACTGGCATTACAGTGAGGGCAGTACTTACCTGCCCCTTGATTGGTTGTCTCCAACCTGTGAAATGTGCAGGGCGGAGACTCGAGCATGGTGCACGAGCATGCTCGCTCATCACTAAAAAGCAGTAGTAATGTGTGTGATGTGCCATCTTTTGTTACATGCTATTTGTTATGGGATTCATAAAAGAAGTGCTAATGTCTGTGAATCGACATCTTTTGGAATAGCAAAAGCAATGCAATCTAATACTATGCTTGTGATGCACCATCTGTTGGAATGGCTCATGCAATACTTATGTTTTGGTAAATGCCATTTGGTGTGGAATTTATAGCAAAGCAGTGTTGATGTTTGTGATGTGCTATCTGCTTGAATGAGAAATGCAGTGCATTTTATTACTACAAATGCCTGTGATGCACCATCTTCTGAAATGACATTTACACATGTAGTATGTGTGGACACATAGATACACAGACACAATGACACTTATCCTTTTACTAGCCACGTTACCTGTAGAAGACAAGCAATAGAATACCTCTCCTGATTGGCGCTGCCCCTCTCAAGCACATTCCCGTAAACACTGCTTCTCAGATTCTGTCATTTGGATGCACCTTTCTCACCTCTTGTCTGCTTTTATATTTCTCTGTCATTGGAGGCATCTCTCAGTGTGCCTCCTATGCCTTTACTCCTCCTCGTGTCTCTTTCGATTGCACCATCCAAGCCAAACTGACCAATCAGATTGCTCACACACACACAAGACCTTAGTGTTTTATTATACAGTATAATATATTAAGGTGGATTACTATTAAATTTATGCTGATTAGGGTTATTGTGGAAAGTCCAGATTAAAACGTGAATGATAAACATTTACAAAATTTACAGATACTGACATTGTCTTCAAGCCAATCCCTTCACACATTTTTCAGATGTGTCGTCATATTCATTCTCTTATTTTTTTTTTTTTTTTTTGAGCAAAAGGTAAAAAAAAGTTGAAATCATTTCCTGTGGAAGAAATCATTAGAGCTGCAAACATATTCCTCCGGCTTTGCCCTGACAGACTAGACTCGTAATGATTTTCCCTGATATTTCCCTGATGCAGTTATTTGTCTTGAGTGGTGTAAATGTATTGATTCATCTCCACTGCAGAACGCTGCTTGGTTTAAAAAAACACATTTTATTAACAGTTATTATCATGCATGTATGGACTTTTCCTATGCAACTTTAACTTGTAGGTGAACATTTAACATAATGGAAGCAGCCTAAAAGAATTTCTGCTCGTTACTGATAATGTTTGTAAATTACAATTGAATGAAATACTCTATGAAAATTAGCTCTGCATGTAACAAGAGGATTCATTCATTGCTGACGTATTTGTGAAAAGAAATGCAGAATTTAAAGAAAAGAGATTTGATGAACAGTTTAGGACAGAACCGGTTAGCATTCACCAGTTTTAAAAATCCCAGTTATTATACAGCCTAAGCAAAATATATGATATACGTATGATGCAATGTTGATGTGTGCAGCAAGCTGCTGTGAATGTTCTACCAATCCATGGTAGCCAGTGTGGTGCTCAGTGAGCAGTCTCCTGGAAAGTGACGTGTGCTCTAAAGACACAAAATGTCTCTACAAACCTATCAGGAGTGCCTGCTCCATCACCAGGTGAGCCCCCTCTGGACACCCAGGGATTGTGGAAAAGAGGATGGTGGCATAATTGGATGCCAGAATGGAAAAATTCCCTCCATCCCCTCCAGGGGGCGCTCTATTGGAACACTTTTTAGCTACAGGTTCATTCCAACATGGTGTGCTAAGTAACACCTCTGGGGGTCTGGAATCAGGCAATTCAGTGCTTCCTACCAACATACTCTTTAAGTCCATTTTGAAATCTCTGCACAATACTGTATACAGAATATACAATATATATATATATATTTATTTATTTATTTATTATCTACCCTGTGAGTCTGTATTCTTTTTTACACTCTGAATTAACACTAGAATCCATGAAGCCTACGAAAAAAAACTTGTAATTCTGGGCCACCTTAAATTTTTTGCACCTCTCCACCAGTGTCTTTTGTGTTGTAAATGTGTCGATCAGCACAAGCAGCAAGCAGCCTTGCAAGCGGCCTCTAACCCAGAACCTTATGGTTATAAGGCAGCATCATTCAAGAATACATATCAACTTCCTGTCGATTGACATTTGAGCTTGGGTTTTTAATTCTTTGACAACAACATGTAAATTGAATGATTTTTTTCTTTGATTATATTCTTAAATAAAGGCAGACGTGTTTCTTTGATATTTGGACTTTACACATTATGCACTTCACGTCATTATTAGTATAACATGGAAAAAGTTTTTGTTTTAGCTATGTGTTCAGCTGTTTCTGTCATCCTACACTTACCCAGATCGTTGTAGACACGGAACACACATGAAATGTATATATTCCAAATAGCGATATATTATTTACCCTCTACAACTCCAGGCACCTCACATCATGACAAAGAGACTTGAGCTGGTAGAAGTTTGCGACTGACTTCAGCTCTGTCGGTGAGTAGGATTGGGATAGCATGGTTGCTGGCTGCTTGTGCTGATTGACACATTTACAAAACAAAAGACGCTGATGGAGAGGTGCGAAGGAATTTAAGGTGGGACAGGACTACAAGTTCTTTCGTAGGTTTCAGGGATTCTAGTGTTAATAAAGTTTACCTAATCTAATCTAATTTAATCTAAATGGAACACCCTGTTAGAAATGACCTAAAGAAAGTAACTATGCTCCGTAATTTCCCGGCTCTTGTGAGATTAAAATATTAAAATACTAGGAAATGTGGCAGTCCAAGGGAAACCTAATGCTTATTATGAGTAAGGGATCTTCGGTACGAATTTGATTCCCTGGATGTATACAGTTCCATTCAAAAGTCTGGAAAACTTATATTTTTTGATATAAATAAAGTAAAACAATAATAAATACAGCTTTGACAGCAAAAATACTGCAACGCCAACTCAAAAAAGCTGGAATGGTATGGAATATGCAGATAAAAACTGAAAGCAGTGATGAGTAAATGAAAGTAAATAATCTCTGACCTGAAAACAATATAACAGCTCTCACGCATGTCTGTCGGAGGATCTGCTCACTGGGTCCATCGAGGTATGTGATAACCCACCGGGGTGACGGCGGGTGCTGTTGCTAGCATTCTCTTCTTTTTCTCCTCTCCCTGCCTAGTGAGAGCACTTAGCCCCGCCCCTTCTGGTTGATGCAGTATAAGAAGCCCAGGAGTCCAGAAGGAGGCATCTTGTGCACCCAGAGCATCCCGCAGGATGGATTTCCACCAATCGACCTCCTACCTGCAACAAAGAGCTGAATACTTTTGTTGTTTTGCTCAAGAAGCTGTTTATAATGATGCCAAGAGGCATTTTTTTTTTACCACACTTATTTTAACTTCACCTGTTTGTTGTCTGGTACAAATCTTGTAATCGATATTTAACCCACTTCCTATTGCCCAAATGGCTTGAAATTTTGCACACTTACTCATTTCCAGTGACAATACATGAATCAATAACCAGTTTCACTAATTGATCAATGTGAATCCATGTGAATTAAAAAATAAAATTTTTAAATGAAGAATAGTTCAAGATTTCACCAATAGATGGCGCTAGTAACGGATAGAAATATTAAAGGAATGGTTAAAATATTCCATCCATCCATTATCCAACCGGCTATATCCTAACTACAGGGTCACAGGGGTCCACTGGAGCCAATCCCAGCCAACACAGGGCGCAAAGCAGGAAACAAACCCCTGGCAGGGCGCCTGCCCACTGTTAAAATATTGATTACAAAATTATACTAAAATAAACCCAAGACTAAAAAGTTGAAAATAATATATATATATATAAAATACTTTTTAAAAACCATGCTTATATTAAGTTAAAAAGTGTACTAAAAAGTAAAAAATAAGTCTCTCATACATCACTCGTAAAATAAAAACGTAGGCGCTTTTTATCAATCAACATTCAAAAAACACTTCTTAAAATCTTAGCAAACGCACCCACCTTTTATTTGGAGAGTGATGTATGTGAGGCTTGTATTTTACTTTTTAGTACACTTTTTAACTTAATATAAGTGTGGTTTTTGAAAAGTATTTTTTAAATATATTTTTTTGTTGTTGTTGAACTGCTTTAATTAAATGGAATGACCAGGTTAGTCTTAAAACTTGTCATTTGATCCACGGCCTGTCACTCCTGCGCTCGGCCACACAGCCCATTATTTGAAGTTACACCTAATGTATTTGATATTTTCTTGGTCAGAAATAAACACTTATTCTGATACTTGAAATATACTTCAAAAAAAGTTTGGACTGTGAAGAACTTACAACTTTATACCAGAGTCTTTTGTTCTCACCACACTCAATAATCATCCAGGTACTGAAGATGCTGATTTGTTGAGTGTTTGAGGTGCCATTTTGTCTCATTTTCCTTGCAAGCAGACAAGTCTTGAGGTGTGCAACAGTATGGGGTCTTCGTTGTTCCATTTTGAGTGTCCAAATGTTTCTTACTGACAAACCGATGGTATTCATTGTTGTTTGCTATGTGCATAGATTATTATTTTGGGAGAAGCATGGATATGGAGATCTACTAATCAGAAAAGTTTGGGATTGCCTTTTTTCAAAGAAACCGAGCCACTGAACCAGCAGCAGCATATAACAAATTTTCTGCATTTTGACAACAAGGAAATATGACAGAAGAGTCAGCAGAGTGGCAGATTTGCTGCACGTTTTTGAGCAGAGCTACGTTTTGTATTAAAAGGCTGGGCAGAACATAACCGATTGTGCCGCTACCCCAGGAGCTAAGTAAGCCCAGTGCAGCCACACAATGAGAACACCACTATAGTAACAGCAGCAAACTGAATAACTTAGCAGATATCTTTTTTCAGGGTTCAGAGACCAACACTTGTCCTTATTTAACTCACTCACCACATATTCTAGACCAGCACTCATTGAGAAGCAGTAAAGAAATGAAGAAATGTATCTACATATTTACAGACAAGACAAATACCTTTGTCATAAACCTCCAAACAACAAATGCATTATTAGAACAAAGTCAGAAATTGACAAATTAGGGTGCAAGATGCAATCACCTGTTTCAGTAAAGTACCACAGTCTGGTTTTACCTTTGTTAAAGTTGTAAGAGGACAATGAAAAGCCAAAAGCAAAATGGAATATACAGCCAGCTGACGGCAATAATAGTAACGTTCTGTCCTACCGGTCAATAAGTTGTTTGGTCCAAAACAAATACAAAGAGTTCATCTTGTGAGACGCGTCTTACTTGTAACCCTGAAGAAAAAAAAAAATAATAATCTTTTTAGCAGGTGGCTCCCATGGCAGATTTTCTGTGCTAGCATGCTGTTGCTCTGATGTCCCTCTCCCTCCTGCTCCCTTTCTGGGTTAAATCCCCCTTAGGCCAACAGTCCTGTCCACACTCTCTGCCCCTCAGAGGCCCAGATCCCCATTATGGGGCAAACCCACAGCAATCCATTTTCTGTGGTATACGTTAAGGAGAGGCACACTTACGAAAGGATAATGGTATACATGTGGCACCCGCTACAAGAGGATGAACAATTATTCCCAACAAAATGCAGATGCATTAAAATGAAATTTGCTGTAGGGTGCATGATAATGTTTTTTCTTTTTAAATTCCGGGAATTTTTGAGTTCCTCCTTTGTATATATAAACAATACAAGTTGGCAGTGTGGCAGTGTGGTAAAGACTTTTGACTTCTTGTATATATATACTGTATATTGTGAAAGGCACTATATAGCGCCTGACCCGACACAGACACGGGACACGGGAGGCATGTGTAAACTAAAAGGATTTTTATTATTCTTCAGCTGGAGGGCATGTCTTCCCCCTAACCCTTTTATAGGTCACCTGGATGTGCTCCAGGAGTTTGATTACCATGATCTGGCGGCACTTCCAGGTGTGATGAAGCTGTTGCCCACACGGGCTCAGCAGTCCCAAACACAGCACCCCCTGGCGGTACCTGCGGGACCCAACAGGGCTGCCCCCAGCTCCAATTCCCAGGGAGCCCTGTGGGAAACCGAGGCACTACACCTGCCCAGGGAGGCGGCCATCTAGTGTACAGGGGGAGGTATTGCACTGTCCAGGGCTGCTCCCCCTGCATACAGTGTGCAGGGGCATCCCGGCTGGGCATGGACGCGAGGCGCCTGTCACAATATATATATATATACATACATACACAGGATATAGTAAAGGACCACACACCTGGTGGGCATCCCAGCTGGGACTGGTTCATTTTCATTAACTAGCCAGTAGGCCAATGCAACAGAATGATGGAGGGAGGCTTCATTTCAAAATTACATGCCTTCCCAACATGTTAGATGGCAGCATACCTGGGCTTCAGGACCCATTACAATACCCACCATGAATCATGGAACTTGTAATGCAGTGAGGTAGCCCTTCTAGGATCCACCAGAGGGCACTGCTGGGAGTTGTGCTTCCTCCTTTAGGGAACATCTGATTGACCCGAAAGTACTTCTGTCTGTCTATGCTAAGGCATCGGAAGTACTCCCAGGTCCAAGATAAAAGGAGCTGCTCAACCTCATTTAGCAAGTCAACAGTTGCTGAAGGAAGAGTTTGAGGAAAGAAGAAAGAAATAAACAATCAGTGTTGATCGTGTTTATCTTAGACAGAAAGGAATTAGAAGAATAAAAAACCTTCATTTGAACTCGTAATGGTGTGTCTGTCAGTTATGGCTGGGGTTTGGGGCTCTCTGGCTCCCCCTGGTGGTCACAATCTCTCTCTCTCTCTCTCTCTCTCTCTCTCTCTATATATATATATATATATATATATATATATTATACTAGCGACTGGGGCTACAAATTCTACATTTGTGAAATCCATACTTTCTCTGCAAAGAATTGTTTGTTTTATTAAGTCCTTGAAATGATTTTGTTATCGTGGCACTGATTTCTGCTTAAAATAGACCTTTTCAGCCGATGTAATGAAGAGCTTCCTGTTTAAACAGGGCTGCGAGATGTGAACTCAGCTCTTCGGCTCACCTCATTTGATTTTTTCTGGCAAACAAATTTTTAAAACAAACCATATTTTACAACTCTAATCAAAGTTGGAATAATAATTATGTTGGCATGGTCATTTTAGATCTGAGATTGGGTAAAATTTAAACAATGACCGTTGTTAATACCTAGCCATCATTACTCTGTTTGCCAATAGATGTCAGAAGGACGGATGCCAAATCCAAACTGCCCAAAGATAGATTTCAACATTCCAAGCAAATGGAGATACGTTCTCAATTACTTACGGTTCCGGAGCTGTCGAAGGGTTTAAGTCAGTCGACGATGTTAGTCCTGGAAAGTACGCCCCACCAAACCAATGTTCCAAAAACCAGCCGAACTTACTGTTATCTGCTCAAATCAACACCAACTTACTATACTCGGCCGTCCAGCGGCATCACTGTAGCATTTGAACACTCTTAGCCAATCATGCAATACTGCGTCCGCATTTGCCACGTGATGTTCTAACTACAGAGGCAGAGTCCCATTGCATGGTTCTAACTTGTATTGACGTGAAAACCATACATACGGATAGGTATCAAATTATATATATATACACTCTTCACTTGAGCATCTGTAAAGTTGCACACTCGTATTAAGAAACAGGATAATACAATTTATTGATGAATAGAAGGATTATAGAAATATCATAAATATGTTGACATATAAGACTGGACACAGACAGACTAGACAGACAAACATATAACATATATCAGCGTTTCTCAACCTTTATGTATTTGCAACCCAGGTTTTCATAACAATTTTAATTGTGCCCCCCCTAACATTTTTTTGAAAGGAGCCCACTAATACCAATTTGTTCTTTTTTAATAAATGATATATCATAGATGCATATTTTATTATACCTACCTAACTTTTATCGACATTTATATAACTCTATATTTATTCTTCTAGTATCAGAATGTAGTTTAAGTTAATTTGTTTTGGTATCAATAGATGTATTTTCATATTTTTACTTCTTGTTTTCTAGTTTTCACATCTTCGCTCCCCCCTTTTTTGTTACTTCGCGCCCCCCTAGGGGGGTCCACCCCACAGTTTGAGAACCACTGACATATAGGCTGGCTGTCTACCGACTGTTTAAGGTTCTAATTTATCTTGGCACAGATTACTAGTTTTCCCATGTCAAGTTTTTAAAGGTGCTGTCCAATGTTATATGGAGTTGTTGCTGCTCTGGGTTCAAGTGAAGGGTTCATGTTGCATTGAAGTGCACTGTTTCTACTTGCTGTGTGATCCTTCCTTTGTGGTGTTCTCTGATGCTGCTTACTCAAATTGCTTTCTGCTCTTAGGCCCTTTGCTGTGTCATCTGTAACTTCATATGAAAAAGCGTTACTTTTTTCTAGCACAAGAATGTAGATGATGAAGTTCCCTTCTTGTAAGTGATGGCTCTTTCTTAGTTTTTTTAGCCCACTGGCCCACAGTTTGGCTTGGCAGAAAGATCACCAGGTTTTGGGAGTTCTCAGCTCCCTATACAGAGAACTGCTCATCATACTTTAATTTCAGAGATAAGTTTCAGAAGGGGACAGAGTGTCGTGGGGAATTCCCTGAGAGTTTCCTCAGAGTTGATTTGATAGAAACACCTGAGAGTGTCCAGTGACTATTCCCAGATGGGATATAACTAGTTTTATGGGAATGTGTAACTTCTACTGATTGGATTTAAGTCACTTCCAATTACAAAGTCAGTGTCTCTTCTTAGGCGAGTTCGTCTGTCCTTCAGAGTTGTCATTCCTTTGATTTATAGCCCATTGTTCTCCCTTAAACCAATGTCGTGCCTTCTGGCTCAAGAAGTGAGCAGAATAGCCTCAGAAAGATGTCAGTTCAACTCTGATTTACACCATTGTTACCAGGTCCCAGTACAAGCTGGAGTACAGTCACTTAGTTTGGAATGTAAGTGGATTATTTTAAAGCTGGAAATCTGCTAAATCTGCCATGTTAACAAGGCCTAGTGTGCCACTAAAGCCTATCAGAATGGACAATGCCTACTTAGTCGTACAATAATCTATTTTTGTTTAAATAAACAGAAGGTGTGCTTTATACATGTAGAGAGTTGTTATTCCATTAAAATGTCAGTCAGTCATTATCCAACCCGCTATATCCTAACACAGGGTCACGGGGGTCTGCTGGAGCCAATTCCAGCCAACACAAGGCACAAGACAGGAACAAATCCCAGGCAGGGTGCCAGCCCATTGCAGGACACACCCGCACACACTAGGGACAATTTAGGATTGCCAATACACCTAACCTGCATGTCTTTGGACTGTGGAAGGAAACCCACGCAGACACGGGGAGAACATGGAAACTCAAGAAGGACCAGGGAAGCAAACTCAGGTCTCCTTACTGTGAGGCAGCAGCACTACCACTGCGCCACCGTGACGCCCCCATTAAAATGTTTAACACAATAATATTCAATATTATAGCTGTTATGTCTCAATATGATTTCTTATTATTCCCTATTTTAACAAGGGGTGCAGAGAGTGCAGGGTTATCAGAGATTCTGAGATTCCTCACAAAGTGAGCAAAACAAAGAATTTCTCAGTAGGATGAGAAGTTCATTTGCTAGAAGACGACTCATCCCCCAAAAAGCTGTTTGTTCTTAAATGGCAACCTGAGAAGAGTCGTAACCCCACATGCTTGAACAACAAGGCAGGCGCCACACACAATGACAGATGCTGATGGAATTTGCAGCAGACTGTTTTCTTAACACGGTGAATGCCACACTGGCAGCAGAGATAGTACACATTCACCCTTCAGTGGGTTTTGCTCGTTTCACTGATTGAAGATAGACTTCAAGTCATTTTAAAACGTGGGCTGAATTTATTAAGTTTTGTTCCCGTGTGAAGTGCCGATGCACTTTTTAATTGCAGCTTTCTACTATGGTTCACTTTCTTAGGCCTCTCTGTATTGTGGATGCGTTGCCTGCTTTGATTTTTCAGAACAGGACTATTCTCTACCTTCTGTAGGATGTAGATATTTTCTGTAGCTTTGAACAAGTAGTATGAAGAGCTAACCTGTCTTCCGAAAAAAAAAGAGAACAAAGTATTGTCGGAAATGTTAACATTCATATTCCCATTGTCAGTAAGCAGCCAAACAGCCTGCTTAAAATTAAAAGAGACTTTAATTGGCCTAATTGACATGCGGAGGAGGCTCTTGGGGCTAACTAACAGTGCCGCATGCTGCTCTTTCCAATTAGTACCTGAGAAGGTAAAATGGTCAGCAGAAGTCAGAATATAAGATGGAAGGAAGGGAAGGAGAGATACAAAGAAGAGAGATGAATTGACTGGCTGGCTGACTCTACAGAGATCTTTGTAGATGGCAGGGAGAGCCCATTAGGAGCTGGACATGTCAATAGGAAGAAAAAGTAGAGGTCAAGTGAGCTCTAATTAGAGTTTGTTGTGGTGTAAAAAGAAAGGCACTTTAACCTCTAAGGTTCTTTTTATATTTGTGGACAAGTTAATACTGGAAATGCCTAAACATTAGCCTTGATTAATGCGCATATCCTGCAAAATGTACCTATTCCACATTTACTCAGCACAGGTAAAGCTCAAATACAAATCAAGAATATCTCAACACTGGCCAAGGCTATGCTACCACAACTTCGATATCTTTACTAGGGTCTAGAAACCATTCCACTCATGCCGAGATTCGATTGTTTCCACTGAAAGGGCTGCACTTCAGAATACTCTCACAAAAACCAGGAACAGCTACTCCTACCGTGCTTTCATATCCCAATGGCTACCTTTGTAAAGGGCTACACAATCGAACAGAAGCCAAGAATTAATCACTACCCCTGACAAGTACTCAGCCTAAATGGACATAAGCTGTTTCATTAACAATCGTCGGCCGTTGGTATGGTAAATGTCAGTAAACAACTTTAGCAAAGCAGTACTGCAAAGTATTTCAAACACTAATTATTAATCCATCCATCCATTATTCAACCCGCTATATCCTAACTACAGGGTCACAGGGGTCTGATGGAGCCAATCCCAGCCAACACAGGGCGCAAGGCAGGAAACAAACCCTGGGCAGGGTGCCAGCCCACCGCAGGGCACACCCACACACCAAGCACATATTAAGCACAATTTAGGATCACCAGTGAACCTAAAATACATGTCTTTGGAATGTGGGAGGAAACCGGAGTACCCGGAGAAAATCCACACAGACACGGGGAGAACATGCAAACTCCACACAGGGAGGACCCGGGAAGTGAACCCAGGTCTCCTTACTGTGAGGTAGCAGCGATACCACTGCGCCACTGTGCCACCCCTAATTATTAATATATAAATGTTTTTTTTTTTTTGAAGGAGAAGCTAGGTGTAAATATTAGATATGAAAACATTCAATCTGAACGATTCAAATCAAGATCACACAGTGAGCTTCATTTCAGGTGGCTGTAGCTTTGGTTGTTGCAATCATATTTTCTTAACTCTTAAACCGCCACATACTTGTGGGGGTTAATGCACCCCTGGACACCAAATACTTTTTTGCTGCACTTTTTAAGGAAACGTCACAATTCACAAAGAAAATGTTAAATTTTAATGGAACACATATTTTTTCATGCAAAGAGCATCACAATCACTGCAACACTGGTCATTTTACACAATGCCAATGAACTGTAAAATCTATAAAAAAAAAAAACTACTGCAACAATCTGTTATTATATGTAGAAGGTGCAACTGACACCATTGATGAAATTCAGTAAATCACCGAGCCAACTGCGATTGAACTGGCTGCACGTAAGCACACAGAGACCAACGCTGATGCTGGCACACTAGTCTAGTGCAGCGGCTGAATCCCAGGGATAGTGATGCTGATTCGCTAGGGGGCGCCAGTGCTCACGAGCTGGCTGCTCAACAAATGTACAGCACAGACTGATCAGCTCCAGTGTGCTGGCAAATTGCACTGGGAACCCACTATAGCCTGTTGTGGCATTTAATGAATATATGTCACTGAAGACACTTGGCTCTGGCATGCCGGCATATTGCACTAGGAACCAACTATAGCCAGCTGCGGTGGTTTAAGGGTTAAACCAGACATGATGCTTGGGAGCAGAAGGGTGGTCTGTAGGTGGCAAAGTGTGACAAAGTCTGAATGAGTGGTCTTCTCTTTGGCCATTGTTTTCCTCTCTCTCCTCCTAGTCTTGGCAGTTATGATGTCTCTCTGGTAGTGCCTTTTAAAATTTTAGAATTTACAGTGTCTTGCTGACTGCCCTTTTTCACAATAAAACAATACCTAATGTAAGAAATTACTTCAAACAAAATTTATGACAACCGATAAGTTCCCATGGTCAGGTTGATTGTTGAATAATTTACTTTTGGCTAAGCATGAAAAATGTTAATCTTAATGTCCCAAGTTGCAATTTCACATATTCTTACAAGCATATGCATACTGGTTACTTTATCTAACCTTAAAACATATACATTGTAATAAACATTGACACTCTTTAACAATTTCTACTTATTTTCCCAGAATTCCTATACAGTTTGACTGAACATACTTCCTTGCCACCCTAGTCAAACTCTTGCATTGACTCATACAGAGGGACCTGACATATTTACTTACCTATCCAGTAGAACTCTTGCATTGACTGATATGGAGGGACTGGACATTCTGATTTACAAAGAGAGCAATTGGACATCCTTACATGCCTACCCAAAAAACTCTTGCATTGATTTATATAGAAGAACCTCCCATAATTACATGCCAACCCAGAAAAACTCTCATGTACATTAAAACACTTGGTTTTCTCCCTAGTCAAACTCATGTTGATTGAAATGGAGGGACTGGACTTACTTATCTACTCAATAAAATTCTTGCATTGAATGATGCAAAGGGACTAGACATGCTTACTTGCCAAGCCATTAAAACTCTTGCATTTATTGATATGGAATGGCCGGGCTTCTTTACTTACTGTACTTACCCAGTAAATCTCTTTCATTGTCTGATATGGAGGGATCAGACACACTTACTTCCCAACCCAGTGAAACTCTTACATTGATTGATATGGAGGGATTGGACATACTGTACTTACTGCACTTGCCAACTCAGTAAACTTCTTATGTTGATTGATTTGGAGGGGCCAGATGCACTTACTTTGTTACCCAGTGAAACTCTCATGGTAGTAGGCTATATATGCACACTCTCTTCTGGATTCTGCATCCACCAGCTGCTGCACTTCTGGAACTGATATCAAAATGGACTAGCTATGTTTTTTACACCATCGCTTCAAGATATGCCCACAAACGACATAAGTTGCATTATTCAAACTTTGTGCCAAATGTCAGGAGCAAAAAGGAGAAGAACTTCAAACTATATGTTTCAATCTACATCCACAATTACGAAGGTAAGATCCAGATGTATTAAAAACTTCTACTATGAACATAAATGGGAAAATATGTGATTACATCAAGCTTCTGTAAAAAAAACAGAATTTCAATAAGTAGTCATTAAACTTTATTCAGGGTAAGGTTAATACTGCAATAGTGCTGGACAAGTTATATCAGCCAGGGATGAGTGACCAAAAGAATGAGCTGGAGTTGCATCATCAAAAGCAGGAAAAGCTAAAAATGGCAACTCTGCACAGTTGCACGCACTTTTTACACCTAATACTGCAAAAGGCAAACGGTCCTTTTAACGATAGTGAGTCAATTCAAAGAGCCATGTAAAGAGCACATGCATTGTGGTGCTCAGCACCGATGTTACAGTACACAATAACAGGCGTCTGCAAGATATCTTACCTTGTAAAATAGTGAATGTCTCTGTCAAGGCCAGCAAAATGGTGAATGGGTAAGGGTCTCGACTTGTTTCCTCTGCTGGAGGATCTCCCCTCTGTGAAACACGTTTTCATAAAATGATACTTGGACAACTGCTGGATCTGGAGCAGAAGCATAGTTGTGGTTCTCAAGGATTTTATCATCCTCTGTCGGTCGCTTTCTCCTCTCCCAAACCCCCAATCTTGGAAGTGAAGCGGAAAAATTGTACCACTCAAACAGTGAGGGAACTGCTCCATTCTTCAACAGCCACCACTCTGTCTCAAACCTTGGCTCGTGAAAATCCTCCTTTTTCAAAATGCCGGCTACAAGATCAAGTATAGGGACTAACTGTAAAGGTCTGTCTCCGGATAGCGGCAATCCATTTTGATTGGGTTTCCGCATCAGAGGGAAATTTATGAAAGCTAAGTATCTTGTACTTACTGGAAGCTCAACATAAAGGTACACAACAATCTCCAGCTGTAGAGCTATCTATACACTGCAACTTTAACTTCTTTTTCTCGGACATTCTCACCACTAAACATAAATCACAACTACAGTACAGAAAATGGAAATGACTGAGCTGGCCGAGATTTAACCGGCAGTACGCCAGCACTACGGTATGCATATAGCCTGTTGAAATGAATATATTTAAGTATATAGCCTGTTGAAATGAATATATATTTAAGTATATAGCCTGTTGAAATGAATATACTGTATATTTAAGTAAGATATAATTAAGTAAGATATATTTACTTAGCTAACCAGTAAAACTCTCACATTGAATGATATAGAAATACCTGTCATAATTTTTTTCTTACCAAATAAGACTCTCCCATTGATTAATTAATATGGAGTGACTGGACAGAGTTCTTATCTATCCAGTAAAACTGTTATATGTTTGGTATGGGAGGACTGGACATACTTACTTTTCTACCCAGTGATGCTCTTGCGTCGATTGGTAATGAGTGACTGGACATATTTAATAGTCAACCCCGTAAAACTCTCATGTTGGCTGAAATTAATAGAACAGACAAACATACTCAACTACCTGGTAAAACTCTTGTGTTGATTGATGCTGAGGGACTGGACATACCTACTTACCTACCTGATGAAACTCTCACATACAGTACACACATATATATTGTAGCAGTGGGATACGCTATCGCTCCTTTGAACCCTGAGGTACCACGCCAAACAACTGGTAAAAGTGCAATAATCCTTTGTTTTATTACAATAATTATGGGTACCAATCACCCTCCACTCTACACTATTCATTAATTAACCACAATAATAATTACAATAAACCAATCCTCTGTCTCCCAGACGCGTTGCCACCCTTCCATCAGGCTCAGCTCGCTGTCTAGGAGCTCCCATAGTCCTTTTATAGTACTTGACCCGGAAGTGCTCCTTACTCTGCAGTCCATGTGACTTCCTAGCACTTCCGGGTCAAATCAAAACTCATCCTTTTTTTGTCAGCCTGGAAGCACTTTATTCCTTCCGTCCTTGTGACCGGCAAGTACTTCCGGGCTATAGGAAAAGCCAATGTCTCTGTGTCTCCCTGTAGCGACCCCTGGCGGCCCCGGCGTTATCCAGCAGGGCTGTGCACTACAACTACAAAGTCCATGATGCCCTGCTGGAATTCAGGGCATCTCCACATTGCAGGGAGGGCTCCATCTGGCGGCTTGGGGAACTTGGCCGGGCATAGTCCACAATATGTAATGTCGTGATTATTTTTCCGAGACTGTTAACACTGCAGGAGACAGGATTCTCTGTGAAATCGCTATGTATCCCCAATGTCTCATTATATTTTTGTTTTGCACTCTCCCCCACCATAACCTCTCTTCTATGAGGGAGAAGCGAAATCTTTAGATTCGTCAAAAATTTCGATCTCCAGTTTTCAAAGGATCTTGACATTTTGGGGTCCCCTGATATCAAAAACATTGATATCTCGATGATTGGTGTGAGTGTGTCTGTGTGTCACAGTTTCTTCAGGATGGACTACAGCTAAAAAGGCTGGACAGAAAAATCCCAAACTTGAAACTTAACCCTGTTATGAGATGGCAATGTGCTGCTTCGTTTTTAAGCCAAATTGTGCAAGAGAAAGTGAAACTCTAGAGGAAACCCTCAAATACTATAATTCTGCAATTAATTATGAATTCATCTCATCAATTGCTATTGTAATTGTCTATTTTATGATTATAAAACATCAGCATCAGAGCGGTATATAATTATTGAAATGTGATAGAATAATTTGGGTAACTTGGTTCCTAGGATGCAAACCCTTCTGACGCTCATGTCCAGATTTTTAAGATTACAGAGTTATATTTGTCTTTTCTGCAGATCATTTTTTTTTTGTTTTTGTGGTAAGGGAGTCCAAACCAGCTGCAATAGGCACAATGTCTGAGTCAGGCCCAATTAGGATGACAGGCTGAAGAAGGGAAGAATAAGCAAACTCCATAACACACAGACAGTGTTCTCTCACCAGGAGGCCACAGAAACATTAAAACAGATGTAAAAGTAGATTTATTAAATTCATTCTGCTTTGAGTTCAACAATAGAAACAAAAACAGTGATGCAAAATCTTTTAATTTATATAAAATAAATGTGAAGTACAAAAATGCTTGAAATAAAACCAATCTAAATGGGCCGCTTGCACAAGAAACTGTGTCAAGTATTTTTTTTTTTTTCTTTCTCACAAAGAGCAAAACTAAGCCATCAATCATGCAGGAGTGCTAGTCGCCTCCAGAGACTACACTGCTTGAAAAGAAAGCCAGCGGGCACAGGGGTACTGAGAAGCAGGGCTTAAAACACAAGGGTTAACCTAATGGTGAACTCGGAGAGATAATAATAAATGCTAAAAAAGAATTGAGTTTCATGGTTTGTTTTCGGTGCATACAACAATAGCGTCTACAGCGTGGCAGGTCTGAGGTATTGAGAAAGAGAGATGGAGAGCACTGTGGAGAGCCATCACTTTTGTAAATGAGGGCTGCCAGAAGACACGGTGGGCTCTGAAAGTGTTATATATAGGATTATCACTGGTGTGTGAGTGGGGGGTATTCGCCTTGAACGGAGAGGAAAAGAAAAAGACAGGATTGGGAGAGAGTGGACAGAGTGGAGAGGCGCATTAGAGGTTGTGGAGCTAAAAGCTGATAGAGCAGTGTGGACGGTGGCAGCATATCAGGATGTCACACTGTTGAGCAATTTGGTTCACTGTATTAAATCCCGAGGGAGAATTGTCTTTACGGATGACCTTCGGCAGTCAGAGCACAGGGTCAGGTTAAGTAATGTGGCGAGGGGGTTACTGTGCTGGTGCTGAAACTGCGGCATCATTCAAAAGAGACCAAACTAAGGACAGTATCAGCCTGCCCAGGGGTCTGACACCAGTGGGGTGGGCGCTATGAACCTAAAGAAAACCGCAGGTGCAGGTTCAACAACAACAACATTTATTTCCAGAGTATGTCTTCATACAAATGATGTAGCTCAAAGTGCTTTACAAGATGAAGTTTATAAAATCTAGAACTATAAAAATAAGATTAAGCAAAACTAAATAACAAAGAACAAAATAAGATCTGGGCAGCACGGTGGCGCAGTGGTAGCGCTGCTGCCTCGCAGTTAGGAGACCTGGGTTCGTTTCCCGGGTCCTCCCTGCGTGGAGTTTGCATGTTCTCCCCGTGTCTGCGTGGGTTTCCTCCGGTGCTCCGGTTTCCTCCCACAATCCAAAGACATGCAGGTTAGGTGGATTGGTGATTCTAAATTGGCCCTGGTGTCTGCTTGGTGTGTGTGTGGGTGTGTTTGTGTGTGTCCTGCGGTGGGTTGGTACCCTGCCCTGGATTGGTTCCTGCCTTGTGCCCTGTGTTGGCTGGGATTGGCTCCAGCAGACCCCCGTGACCCTGTGTTCGGATTCAGCGGGTTAGAAAATGGATGGATGGAAAATAAGATCTGATGGCCGAGAGGACAGAAAAACCAAAACAAACAAAAAAACTCCAGGGACTGCAGAAGAAAAACAAAATCTGCAGGGGTCCTGAGGCCACAAGACCACCCAGCCCCCCACTAGGCATGCTACCTAACATCAATGATCTCAATCAGTCCTCATGGTTTTCAGGCTTCATGTGGAACAATTAGACAGTGATGGTCATGTGGACCACTGACCTTCAATTCATAAAATGTAGGGACTGCAGGGTGCTTTGATCGAGTGATGGGGGCGCAGATCACCACCACAGAAAACCAGAAAAAGAACAGCAGAGAAAGTAAGGGTTAGCAAGTGTTGTGGAGCCATTGTAGAAATGACAAATCACTGCATATACAGAATATCAGGTTTACACTAAAATGAAGCTATAAGAAAGCCATGTTAAAGTAATGTGTTGTTAGCAGTTTTTTAAAGTGCTCCACCGTATTAGCCTGGCGAATTTCTATCGGTAAGCTATTCCAGATTTTAGGTGCATAACAGCAGAAGGCCGCCCGCCTCAACACTTCTTTTAAGTTTAGCTCTTGGAATTCTAAGCAGACACTCATTTGAAGATGTAAGTGGTTAGGGCGTCCTGCACAGCCAGAAAAGTGATGGTTATCTAGTTAAGCATGAAGTGTTGTGCAAGTTACACCTCACAAGAACTCGCTCAAAGATTAAAATGAATAAAGTTACGTTCATAGCTCACCATTTCAATTTTGAATTCGTTCATGTTCAGTTCACTTTGTATTTTTTAAGGAGTGAGAATAAATGACCCATGAGTTTACTTTTTTCAATTTTGCATGCCTTATATTAGGCTATTACAGTGTTTGTGAATAAAATACAATAATTATGAAGACTTTTTTATTTAAATACACTTTATTGAGTTATACCCAACAACAAACATGTATAACCATATGTTCAAAAATCCTCCCAGTCAAAAAAGAAATTAAATAGATGCAAGTATCCATATAAATTACCACTCTGTTTCCAACCGTACTGATACAAATGATGACTGTGGAACCAGCGTGTAGGTGAACTAACCGATTACGCTGCCGGTCAAAATGCGCGTCACATATTGCATGTCCAATGGGGAAAAATATAAAGCGTTCTCGTGAAGTACAACGTTTTCCTAAAAGTGAAAGCGGAGTTTCACAGCGTGCTTGTGTCAGCCAGGGGAGTGCAGCTTAAGCACAAGCAGGCAGACACAGACAGCGCCTACTTGATTTTACATTATTTTTTCCGAATGCAAATAAATGGTACAAAATTCATACAAAATAAATATTTGTAAAAGCCCACTATTTATGCTTATCCGAATATCGTATTCAGCTCCACCACGACATTACAAGGTAAAACAAAACATTTAATCTGGACCTAAACCAGAACGAGAAGGTCACATAAAACTGAACTAGCTCACATTCAAGGTCTTTACTTGCAAATACGTTACGTTAAGTTCACCATTCTTAGAAAAATGAGCTTGTTCAGTGAACACACCCTTCTGAACTCATTCATGCACAATACTGTAAGTATGTAAATACACTCTATGGCCAAAGATTTGTGGACACTGACCATCACACCTAAATCAGCTACTTGGACGTCTCATTCCAAAGCCATGGGCATTGATATGGAGTCGACACCCTCATTTGCTTTGCTTCTGTTTTGCCACATTAAGATTTTTTTACTTTAATAAACTGTTTTTGATATGTAGCAGTAGGGGGGTCCTACCACTCCCTTGAACCCTCAGGTACCATGCCAAACATCAGGTAAAAGTCCAATAATTCTTCTTTATTATAATAACCCTCCCCTCCACACTACTTATTAATAAACAATTCTCAATAATTAAATAAACCAGTCCTCCAACTCCCAGACACTTAGCCACCCTTCCTCCCAGCTCAGCTCAGTGTCTGGGACTTCCCGTTGTCCTTTTATATCTCCTGACCTGGAAGTGAATCCACCCTACAGTCCATGAGATTCCTTATCACTTCTGGGTCGGATACAAAGTCTTTTTCTTCACCCCGGAAGTTATTCGTTTCTACTGTTCACATGATCAGGACGTACTTCCGGGTTATAGGCCACGTAGTACTCCCCAAGCCTCCCTATAGCAGCTCCTGGTGGTCCCCATGGTATCCAGCAGAGCTGTCCATAAAAACTACAACGTCCATGAGGATCTGCTGGAATTCGGGGAACTTCATGCCGCTGGGAGGGCTCCATCTGGCGGCTTGGAGGTGTGGTCCGGAATATACGTATAGCCGGCCATCCTTCACAGTTATTAATTATTAATGTCAAGATTTGGCTTCTGGCTTGTCACTGTAAGTTACTATATTTTTAATGGATTTTTAAATTGAGGATGTGAGTTTACTTTGTTAATCACCAAGAGGAAATAATGGTCTTTTCACGTGACCTTTGGGGTTAGAGCACAGGGTCAGCCATTGTAACGGTGTCCCTGGAGCAATTTTCAGGCTAATGGCCTTGCTCACATGCCCAATGGAGTAGGACCCCTCCTGGCAGATGATAGGCTATTTTCATACTCCATGTGTTTCAGCCCTTGACAGCCTGGCTCTATGAGTTTGCGTGCTCTACCATTTTGTTGCTGAATTGTTGTCGCTCCTCGACGTTTCCACTTCCCAATAATAGCACTTACCGGGGGCAGATCTAGCAGAACAGAAATTGCACATACTGACTTGCGGCCAAGGTGGCATCCTATGACAGTGCCACATCTAAAGCCACTGAGCTTTTCAGTATGACCCATTCTAGTGCCAGTGCTTGTCAATGGAGCTTGTATGGCATTTTATGTACCTGTTAACAATGAAACATCTAAGCTCAATAATTTGGATGGGTGTCCACATACCTATTAGCTCTTTTGTGTATATTTATCCCTGTTCATGTACTTGGCTTCAATTATATTTTTTTTGATTTAATTTGTTATGATGTGTCCTAATATCTTTATCAGTTCTCTCTCTTTTACTCAGTGACCTACCCTCAGCTAGCATGTCTTTATTCTGTAGAGTAGATCTGCACAATTCTGCAACCACGGCCTTAAGCAAAATAGTGAAAAAAAAAACCCACTCTGCTTTTGTCACATTTAAAATAGCCTTAGAAAAGGCACAAGTAATGGCAAAGCAGTCTGATGTTTGAAACAAATGATACTAATGGTGCAATAAATTGCAAAGCCCTGATAACTGAGATGCTTGTCATTTGGGTGCCAGGTTTTTGTGCAGCACTGTGTGCTTTGCTGGCATCCTTGGAAAATGAAGATGAACTATCTCGTCTAAGCTTTTTCTGTTGGTATCTTATAACCCATACACTGTTTTGTATGTTTAGTAATTGGCATTGGACTCCAAGTGTTTATAAACTCGACAAACTGCAGTTACCTTTATCTGTGGAGTTCGATTCCTTACGGTACAGATGTTCTTTAAAAACCTGTTCGGTGTATAGTCACTTAATGAATCCGGCTTTCATTTTCCATTACTCTCCATATGCTTCTTCAAGCTACTAGTTTAAAATTTTCATATTAGTTAATGTGAAAATTCTTACCAAGCAAAGCTCTGTTCAGCTACCGTATTTACTGAAAGCGTTTCAGCTTTCTTTGTTTCTTTTTGAAAAAAGTGTCCGAGTGTCTTTTCACTTTTAATTATTGGACAGTGCAAATATGCTTGGGGCAGTGCACTGGTACAGTGTGGTCAGCAATGTAATCTGACTTTTCCAACGGCTAGAGATTGAATCCTAAAACAGTCTTCCCACATTCCAAAGATATTCTTTTTAGGATGATTGTTGACTCAGATTTGACTTGAATTGAATGAGGGTGGCTGTGACAAAACTGTGGCACATCCAAGTTCCCCCTTTGCCCCTAATAATGCCAGAATTAGTTTCAGCTCCTTACAGTGCCCTCCAGAATGTTTGGGACACAGACCCACTTTTCCTTGATTTCTCCCACAGTTTAAAATGACAAATCAAATAAGTGAGAAGTGATTAAGTGCACATTACAGAGGGGATTTGGATGCAGTTTGGTGACACCATGTAGAAATGACAACACTTTCTCTACATGGCCCCCCTGTTTATGCATACCATAATGTTTGGGACACAGCAATGGCAGGTCTATTAAAGCTGTAATATTTTGTTCTTTGTCACACATCCCTCACATGCAATGATTGCTTGAATTCTGCAATTCGTAGAGATCACCAGGTGCCGCGGATCTTCTCTGGTGATGCTCTGCCAAGCCTCTAATGATGCCATCTTTGGCTCCTGCTTGTTTCAGGGGGCTTCTCCCCTTAACGTGTCTCATCAGCATATGGAAGGCCTGCTCAGTTGGATTTAAGTCAGGTGACTAGCTTGGCCATTGATAAATTTTCCATTTTTTTAGCTCTGAAAAATTCCTGTGTTGCCTCAGCAATATGTTTGGATCACCATCTTGTTGTAGCGTGAACCACCGTCCAGTGAGTTTGGAGGCCTTTACTGACACTTGAGCAAATCAGATGTTTCTGCACACCTCAGAATTTATTGTGCCACTACTGCCAGCAGTTCTATCATCAATGAAGAAAAGTGAGCCAAGTCCTGTGGCAGACATACATGCCCAGGCCATAACACCCCCACCACCATGTTTAACAGAAGGAGGTGTTCTGCTTTGAATCTTGGACAGTTCCTTTTCATGAAGCGACACACCTGGATTTGTTGATCTCTGCCATTCTACTCTGCACATCATCTCAAGCTCTGTTAGGTTGAATGGAGAACATCAGTGCATAATAATTGAGTTCAAGTGCAAGCTCTGGCTGGGTGATTTAACAACATGCATAGAGATGCTACTAAGTCATTCTTGTCTTGGTTTTTGCTTTGTGCTTAGACTCTTTGTCCTATTGGAAGACAAACCTTCACCCCAGTCTGATGTCCAGATTCCTCTGGAGTAGATTTTTATTAAGGACAGCTCTGTACCTTAATCCGTTCAGCTCTGTCTTAGCCCTCTCTAGTCTACCAGTCCCTGATGTTGCAATACAATCCCACAGCTTGATGTTGCCACCACCATGCTTCACTTTTGGAATGGTATTGCCAATTTGATGAACAACACCTGGTTTCCTCTAGAAATGATGATAATCTTGGTTTCTTCAGGCCAGAGAATCTTTTTTCTCACAGTCTGAGAATCCTTAGGTGTCTTTATGGAAACATCAAGGGGGTTTCCACTTGTTTTTGGTTTTTTTTACTGAGGAGAGGTTCACATTAGAGAGGTTCTGTATTGATAGTTGTCCTGTTAAAAGTTTCTACCTTCTCCGCATATGTTCTCTGGAACTCGGCTCGAAGTGACCATTGGGTTCTTGGTCACCTCTTTCACCATGTCACTCCCATAATTACTTTGGTTTTGTGGCCAGCTCTAAGAAGAGTTGTGGTTGTTTCAACCTTTTCCTGTTTAAGAAATATACTGTACAATAGATTTTTGGTCTCAGAATTAATTTGACTAAAAGTGTGCTCTTCCCAGTGAATTCTCAAGCACACAATATTAGATTGGACACCTTCCCTTTTATCATCGCAGATCAGTTTAAATACGTAGGGGTAAACATCACAAGTAAACATAAAGCTCTTTATCAAAAAGATTCCGTGTCTGTATGGAACAAATCAAGCAAGACTTGTATAGATGGTCAACCCTTCATCTCACTTTAGCTGGAAGAATTAACATTTTAATATGAATATCCTTCCAAAGCTTCTCTTTTTATTTCAAAATATTCCAATATACAGTACATCAATAAATCGTTCTTTAAGAAATTAGATTCAGCCATAACCTAACTTATTTGGAGTTCAAAACATCCACTTTACAAAAGAACGACCCTACAAAGGCCAAAGGCAGAAGGTGGCACGGCTCTACCTAACTTTCAGTTGTATTACTGGGCAGCAAACATACAACATATTAAAAACCTAGACATGGACACAAATAGATGAACATATACTGTACAGGCTTGATCTGCAATAGAAATAAAATCCTGCAGTTCCTCTTTACATTCCTTGCTTTGCGCCCCAATAAATGCAAATTATCGCCAATATACTAATAACCCAATAGTGCTTCACTCACTCAGAATATGGAACCAGTGTAGGAAGCTTTTTAAGATAGAGAATCTTTTGTCGGTGGCACCTCTGCATGAGAACCATCTTTTCCCACCCTCGCAAACATATGCAGTTTTTAATGTCTGGAAAACATTTGGGATCAAATCACTTAGAGATCTGTACATAGACAACGTCTTTGCATCCTACGAACAATTATATTCTTAATTTTACTTGCCAGCAACACATTTCTTTCACTATCTTCAAATTAGAAACTTTGTTAAACAGAACCTGCCCAGTTTTCCTCAAATCCCACCTCCCTCTATGCTGGAAAAAATATTGATCAGTTTCAAAGACTTACACAGCATCTCTGCAATATATAAAACCATGTTACAGTCCCTTCCTTTCAAAGATACAAGAGTACAGTGGGAAAAGGATCTCTCACTCGACATTTCAGAAAAGAAGTGGAAAATAGCAATATATGTATGCAAGGCATACAATTATTCAACTCAAAATTATACTGTATATCGAGTATATCTTGCTTAAAATTGGCCAAAATGTTTCCAGGGCAAGATCCAACCTGCAAACGCTGCAATCAAGTTCCAGCCTCACTGGGCCACATATTTTGGGCCTGTTCCAAATTAACTTCATTCTGGACCAAAATCTTTAAATGCCTTTCAGACAGCCTTGGTGTCACAATCCCTCCTAATCCACTGACAGCTGTGTTTGGTGGGCTCACAGGTGGGCTTAAAGTGGAGAAGGACAAACAAACTGTAATTGCCTTTACTTCACTATTAGCACGTGGACTTATCTTGCTCAACTGGAAGAATCCTAACTCTCCTCTTCTAAGTCAGTGGGTAACTGATGTTATATATTATTTGAAATTGGAAAAAAATCTAATTCTAACTTAGAGGATCTGTGCAGAAATGTATAAAAACCTGGTAGGATCTCATCAATAACATTTTAGAATAAGCTTTTAAAGCACTGAGGAAGCAAATTCTCTCCCTATTTCTTTTTTTTCTTTATCTTCTCCATTCATCTATATTCACTTATTAATGTATCTATTTACTTATTTTTACTAGGTTTAAGTTTTATTCTGCTGCCAATGCTCTCTTTCTCAGGGGTGGGGGCTGATTTGTTTTCATTCCTATTCTTGTAAAATTGATTTATTTGCATGAAATGTTGTGTGATTTCAATAAAATCAATAAAATTAAAATTGAATTAAAAAAATGTATACAATACAATACAATTTATTTTTATATAGCCCAAAATCACATAAGAAGTGCCGCAATGAGCTTTAAGAGGCCCTGCCTTTTGATAGCCCCCCAGCCTTGACTTTCTAAGAAGACAAGAAAAAACTCTCAAAAAAACCCTTGTAGGGGAAAGAAATGGAAGAAACCTTGGGAAAGGCAGTTCAGAGAGAGACCCCTTTCCAGGTTGGTTGGGCATGCAGTGGGTGTCAAAAAGGGGGTCAATACAATACAATACACAGAACAAAACACAAGTAATCCTCAATACAATATAATAGTGCAATAGAAATATTGCAAGTACAGAGCAGAATTATGGAGGTCACTGTGATCTCGGGAACCTTCCATGATGTTGGAACTTTTGTAACCTTCTCCAGAATCCTGTCTCTAAGCTCCATGAGCATTTCCTTCGACCTCATGGCTTGGTTTTTGCCCTGATACACGTTGCAACAGTGAACCTCCTACAGACAGACATGTGGTCAATAAATTGAATTGACCGCAGTTGTAGAAACATCTTAATGATAATCCATTAGGTGGGATGCACCTGAGCCAGATTTCGAGTGTCATAACAAGGGTCTGAAAATAAGTTTCAACATAGTGTTTCAGTTTTTATTTTTTAATAAATCTGCAAAAAAAGTCCTGAAATGTTGCTTTCACTTGCTACAAAAGTGAATTTTAACACAAGGCTGTATCATAACAAACTTTGAGAAAAAATTGAATGGGTCTGAAATATTTCTGAATCCACTGTCTGTGGGATCAGGTAATGACTGAATGAACATATCTGTCTGTCAATGAACCTCTTTAATCAAATTCAAGGACCTAGAGAAAATCCCAAACACATATGTGGAGAACCTGAGAGTGGTGTCATGTTGCATATTGATTGGAAATTCAAGTAAGAACTTTGCTGTAGTCCATCTAGCAGGTTCTTCTGTCACCAAACTGCCATCGCACCTGGACCCTTATCCTTTCTTTTGCAGGTGGTGATTCCACAAGATGGCTCCATATCACCATTTCAGGTTATCTGAGTTGCCCAACCACCACATGCTCACCGTAGCACACCACCCCAAGGCTTGTATCTAAGGTAACACTAGCCCTGGCAGGGTACTGATTACCAGTTGGTTCCATAATGAGGGTCATTGTGAACTGTTCTTCGCCTGAGCACTCAACACAATCCTGTTCTTCACAGGTAGACCTTACCAGCAGCACAAAGCATCTGACAACCTAGCTCAGAGTACCCCCAAGATTGCACCAGTCCGTGGTGGTGAAGCTAAAGCTAAAGCTGAGTCTAAAGACATAATGCTTCAGTTTACTGGTCGATCTACATCCCTATCCTCACCTCTGGTTATGAGATGCGAGTAATGACCAAAAAAATGAGATCATGAGTACAAGTGGCAGAAATGAGACTTCTTCACAGGATAATTGGGCAGATACTCCATAATATGTTGACAAGCTCAGCCATTCAAGAATGCTTCGGCACAGAATTCCAGCTCAAGAGTAGGCAGTTCAGGTAGTTTAGGTACCCATAAGGATGCACCCCCTGAAGCTGCTCTGGACATATCCCACTGGGATGAGACCTTGCAGCAGACCTGGGACGCACAGGAGGGATTATATGTCTTGGCCAGCGTGAGAACGCCTGGGAATATCCCAACAATGACTGAAATCAGTTCCGGATTGAGAGGAGACATTTGAGGTGGTTTAGACATGCCATAAGGAAATACCATCGAAGCTGCTTTGGGCACGTCCCACTGCATTGAGACCCTGTGGCAGACCCTGCACACACTGGAGGGATTACATCTCTTGGCTGGCTTGGGAACACCAACTAAGAACTGGAATCTGTAGCTGGGGATATATAAGTGTGAGCTGATCGGTTTGACCTGCTGGCACCATAACTCTCACCAGGTAAAGCAGCTGGAGAAGATGAGATGAGAGGAATTTTGCTGTAGGGTGAGATTCAAATTCAGGAATCTGTAATTGGGAAATAGCAACGATAACCCACTGCACCTCAATACTGCCTACGTTAAACTCATGGATTCATACATAAATAGGATCAAACAATTAAGATTCTATGGACATACTGTATTTGAACATAGAAGGTGGGCTTCATTTAAAGACACAGTGTGAGAAAACAAAGATACTTGCCTTTGACTTTCCAGCTGCAGGTTACATTATGACATGCTGACGTGCAATTATGACTATCGCCTCTGTATACTGTAACTTAGTAGCTATGGAAACCATGGCAGAAGGCTTCCTATGCTTTACTAGACACGAGTAGAAGTATATGCTTCTGAAGATTTGTTGTTGTCGGCCACCTTGCAACTATACGTTAAATATCTATTGCAAATATTTCATTTATAATTCTCAAAATGGGCCACCTTGGCATTGGACATTGTTTTCTGGTCATCTTTGAAATGTGGGAAATAAACTTAAGTACCTGAAGAAAATCGCATTCACATACTGTGGGGGTGAGATGTTGCATGTTAGTTGGACAAATACAGTAAGTAAGAATTTCAATGTAATCTACACATGACAATATCACTACTATTACTACAAATATGACAATATGCAAGCTTTTGAGGGAACTCAAGTCTCTTCTTCAGGCAAGATGCAATTGTAATTGTAAAGATTCCATCGTGCCTAAAGAAGGGGCCTGATTTGCCTCTAAAGCTTGCATATTGTAATGTTTCTAGTTATCCAATAAAAGGTGTCATTTTGCTTAACTTCTCACTACATTCAACAACAACAACAACATTTATTTATATGGCACATTTTCATACAAAAAATGTAGCTCAAAGTGCTTTACATAATGAAGAATAGAAAAATAAGAGACACAGTAAGAAAACAAAATAAGTCAACATTAATTAACATAGAATAAGAGTAAGGTCCAATGGCCAGGGGGGACAGAAAAACAAAAAACTCCAGACGGCCGGAGAAAAAAATAAAATCTGCAGGGATTCCAGGCCATGAGACCGCCCAGTCCCCTCTGGGCATTCTACCTAACATAAATGAAACAGTCCTCTTTGGATTTATGGTTTTCACGGAAGGACTTGATGATGATGATGATGATCACATGGACTTCTGGCTTTTAGTCCATCAATGCTGGGGCATCATGGTGCTTTGAGCAGGTTGGTGGTGGCGCAGGCCGCCACCACAAAGAAACCGGAAAAAGAAACAGAAGAGAGAGTAAGGGTCAGTACGGATTTTAGAGCCACCATGAATAGTTATTATGATGAATTGAACATACAGAGTATCAGGATTAAGTTAAAGTGAAGTTATAAAAAGGCCATGTTAAAGTAATATGTTTTCAGCAGTGTTTTAAAGTGCTCTACTGTATCAGCCTGGTGAATTCCTATTGGCAGGCTATTCCAGATTTTAGGTGCATAACAGCAGAAGGCCGCCTAACCACTTCTTTTAAGTTTAGCTTTTGGAATTATAAGGAGACACTCATTTGAAGATCTAAGGTTACGATTTGGAATATAAGGTGTCAGACATTCCGATATATAAGATGGAGCGAGATTATTTAAGGCTTTGTAAACTATAAGCAGAATTTTAAAGTCAATTCTGAAAGACACAGGTAACCAGTGTAGCGACATCAAAACATGCAAATTCATAATGGCTAACACGGTACAACAGCCTAGTACTACCAATATGTCTAAATTCAAAATTTACTAAGATAGAGCCTGGGATGAGGTTCAAATTTTGGAATGTGTTTTTGGGAAGCAATAAGGATGCACCCTTAAAGCTCCTTTGGGAATGTCCTACTGGGCTGAGACCCTGGAGCAGACCCGGGACATGCTAGAACAAGGCTGTCAAACTCCAGTCCTGGAGGGTCGCAGTGGCTGCATGATTTCATTCTAAACATCTTCTTAGTTAGTGACCAGTTTTTGATGCTACTAAACTTTAGCCTTAGTTTTAATTAGTTTGACTCAGGCCCCTTAGTTGTTTTTTCCTTAATTAGCAGTCAGACAGTAATGAGACATAAAACAAGCAGGACATGACCAGCTCACCTGTGCCCATCAAACAAAATCTGAAAATAAAGATGAAGGTCTCAGTAAGGTTGATCCCTCAGGTTACCAAAACATTTTAGAAGTTCTTAGAAAAAAAGAGAATGGAAGAAAGTTTTGGAAATGTCTGCTGTGGCAGAAAGACAGCGGCAACAAGCCATGGAATTGAATAACGGGTTTAATTAATAGTGAGAATCAGCTTCTCATTAAGGAACTGGTTGGAGTTTGAAGCCCCAATTTAGCTGGTCATCTGTTGGCTCGTTTCAGGTCTCATTTCTGTTTGGCTGTCATTTAATGAAGAAAAGAATCAATTCAGAAGACTTAATCCTTAAAAACAGGTCTATTAAAATAGAGGGAAAAGAGGTTAATTAGCAGTGAAAACTGGTCATTGATTAGGAAAAGGGTTAGAAAGAAAACCTGCAGCCACTGTGGCCCTCCAGGCCTGGAGTTTGACACCCGTGTGCTAGAAGGATTACAGCTCTTGGCTGGTTTGGGGAATGCATGGTACTTTACCAATAAATCCTGGAATCTGTAGATGGGGTAAGGATGTTTGTTCTCCAGCTATCGGAGGGTGTCTTCCAATCACACTTCTCTGTTGGCCAAACCTCGTATTCAGGCAGAGCAATGCAGATTTTGTACTATTTACGATACACTGGACTAGTGTTTTACTCTCACAAGGAGTCTGGAGTGTTCATGTGAGTATGCCCAACCAGTCTACGTGGAATATGCATAAGACAGTGTGATAAACCGCAGGGTTTTCTGTGGGGGTTGCATTAAGAGTAAGGGCTAACAGTCTTGTTGTGGGCTATTCAGTCCCTGCACAACCGGAGCACAAGCTTCATTTGCATTGCTGGTAGTAAATCAGACTCATTCCTGGTGGGTGTGGGACTCTGCCAAGGGTGGAGGGTGTTCATTTCAAAGATTACATCACTGCTTTTTGGACATCGTGTGGTCCTACGGGTTTCATCAGGCTTTTGTTTTTAGATATACACTGTGGTGCTTTGCAGTTGAGTGTGAAGCGGCCAGGATCACATTTCACAGCTGGAAAAGGGTGTGCTTTTTGGACTGGAGAGGCAGTACTGCTTCAAAAAGAGGAGTTTAAGTATCTCGGGGTCTTGTTCACAAGTAAGGGAAGAAAGGGGCTATGCTGTAGGGATGGTATTAGGCAGGTGATGAGCAGCGCCTGACATTTACCAAACATAATGCTTGGAATTATGCCCAAATAGTTCTTTTTTTTTTTCTCATCTGACCAGAGAACCATTTTTCCTCACACTCTCAGACTCCTTTAAATGCCATTTTGGCAAATTCCCAGCAGACATTAGCAACTCCAGATGCAAGATACCTTTATTGTCACTCTACGGTACAATGAAATATCGTTTGGAGCTAATCTATAGATGCCTTAGATAAAGTTATTTAAGAGTAGACAATAAACTGAGTAAATATTAAACAATGAGAAGCACAGTTACTATTAACAGTTCCAAATATACAAAGAGTAAAAGTAAAGGTAAACGTGTAAGCATAACTAGATAAATAATAAATGAAGTCACAGTAAAAAT
This sequence comes from Polypterus senegalus, assembly GCF_016835505.1. NCBI lineage: Eukaryota > Metazoa > Chordata > Cladistia > Polypteriformes > Polypteridae > Polypterus > Polypterus senegalus. Next base: position 16,427,066 of record NC_053158.1, read on the forward strand.
TACAGTCACTGCCATGGTCTTGAGTTCCACATGGGTCACGTGTAAGTGTGTGACTATGTGTGGTTGATGCAGATGTTCAGTTTTATCAGAGGTTGTTTCTGTTATAACAAGGGGCAGTGATTGCTGAGCATTTAATATGCTGATTGGTTTGGGATAAAAGCTGTTCTTCATCCTGGTATTGCTGGCATGCAGGGCTCTGAAGCTCCTACCAGAGGGCAGAGGAGTAAAAATACTATGACCAGGGTGGGTTGGATCTCTAGAACTGTTCTTTGCATAGTGACGATATCTTCCAGTGCTGGTAGCGGTGTCCCAGAAATTCCCTGAGCTGTTTTGATGATACGCTGGAGGGTCTTCTATTCTCAGAGGTGCAGCCAGAGAACGCCGCTGTAATGCAGTAGGTGATGACAGACTCTATGGTGCACCTGTAGACATTAAACAGCAGTTGTTGTGAGAGTTGTGCTTTGTTCAGGCTCCTCAGAAAGTGAAGCCTCTCAAGACCTTTCTTGGCCACTGCTGTCGTGCTTGATCTCCATGACAGATCCTGGCTGATGTGCACTCCCAAGATTCTGAAACTCTGGACTGTCTCCACCCTCTCACCATTAATGCTGATCGGATGGTGACTACTGTAGTTCAGTCTCCTGAGGTCCAGAATCAGTTTATTTGTTTTCTTGGAATTGAGTGCAAAGTTGTTGTTGTGGCTCCAACTCTCCAGATTCTCAACCTCTTCTCATTTTTGGAGATTAGGCCTATCACTGTGGTGTCGTCTGCAAACTTTATTATGATGTTAGTATCATGGGTGGGTTTACAGTCGTTTGTGAAGAGGGAGTAAAGGAGAGGGCTCAGCACACAGCCCTGTGGTACCACACTGTTCAGTGTTACTGATGAAGAGAAATGCTTACCCATGTGTACAGTTTGTGGTCTTTTAGTGAGAAAATCTAAAATCCAGTTACACAGGTGTGAGTTGAGACCCCAGTTGTTTAGTTTGATAGCCAGCTTGTTGAGGGAGTGGTACTGAAGGCAGAGGTGTAGTCAATGAACAGCATCCGCACATAGCTGTCACTCTGCTCCAGGTGTGACAGGGTAATAAACTGCAATAATAATTTTACAAAACTTTCTAAAAACAGATTTTCACTTTGTCATTATGGGATGGTGTGTGCAGACTGCTAGATCAAAATGACAATTTTATCTACTTAAAAATAAATCTACAACACGGTAAAGTGTGCAGAGGGTGAAGGGGCCAGAATACTTTCTGAATCCACTATAGATACATGAAATGAAATTAATAAGTGGTGAAGATTAAACAAGCATCCTGAAGAATGTCAGATATCAATAATATTATTAATAATAATATTTCTTTATGGACTCAAAGAGCTTTTCATGGTGAGTGAGGAGCCACTTCAACCATCAGTAATGTGTAGAACCCACCTGGACGATGTGATGGCAGCCATTCTTGTGCTGGTACATCATCACACATTAGCTGTTAGGTAGTGAAGAGGTGAAAGATAGTTAGCTATTTAGAGACGGGTTGGGGAATAATTAGGGGGCCAGAATGACTAGGCCAGAGTGGGCTATTTAGCCAGCACATCGGGGTACACCCTACTGTTTATGAAGGATGTCCAGGACTCTTTAATGACCACAGAGAGTCAGGATATCAGTAAGGATGGTGCCATTTTTAAACCTCAGTGTCCCAATTATTGTATTGGGGCATTGGGATCTACACATAGACCACAGAGTAAGTGCCCCCTTCTGGCCTCTCCAGCACCTCTTCCAGCTGCAATCCAAGCTTTTCCTGGTTGGTCTCGCTTCCAGGTGCTGGCCAGGCCTGAACATGGATGACTGTTTCTGAAGTGCATGTGGTGTGGCTGCTGGATGAAAAACTGAAGAAAACACAGACACACAGATTAAGGGTTGGGGATTCCATTCCCATATACTGTAAACCACAGTAAGAAATATTCGTCACAACGGTCAGATCTGTGATACACAAAAGACAATTAATGGTGGAAACATGGACGTATTTATGAGGTGGGAATGGAAGTAGGAATGCTGGGAAAGATGGCACAGAGGATTTTGAGATGGTGGTGGCATCATCTGCAAGGGGATGGAGGTGAATAAAAAACACGGAAGTGGCTCGGACGTCTGGATGAAGCTTTTAAGACAAACTCAAGGTGCCATGCTCTTTTGTTGTTCGTCTTTCCTGTTAAAATAAAGAAAGAGCTGTTAACACATTGTCTTAGTCCCCCCATCTTGTGGTTTTGCGCAGCTTGTCGGGTGCTTTAGCTGCCCCCCAGTTGCTCGTGTGTGACAGTGCATAGAAAATCATAAGCTGTGCTGGACTGAAATTCATCAACTTGTCAAACCTTTTGACAGATTATGTAAAATATGTGTTTATTTAATTAATTAATTTATTTATTGCACATCTATGGATTTTATTTATAGCTGATGTCCATTCTGAAAAACTCTTTATTAAAAACAATGATTGAAATCGTTCACCCTAGGGGTTCACTCTATGAATGAAAGTGGCAAATGAGTGCCTTAAACACATCTGAGGGGAATTCTATCCATTTGGCAATGCGTCTTGTCAGTTTTTGAATTATCTTAATCGATAAGAACAGTTCATTCTAATGATTGTCAGATGTTGACAGTTCATACGTTCAGGTCGCTTTGTTATACGTGTGTTCAAAGAGATTAGAGCGTTTGTTACAGCATTTAATTAAAGGATGCCACTAAAGCTGCCCTGCTTCGCCAGTATTTCACAGATAGCCTTTTTCCAGTTTTCAAGGTTCTCTTTATCAGGTCAGGCTTCTGCACAATCAGTAATTATGCTATTGAAGAAGAGATGGTTGGGTGCTGCGTGTAAGACTTGTGATAACCTTCCTCTTGCTAAGGCGGCGTGTAAAATGAGCCGTGCAGCGTATTCTGGAGTGAAAATACATCTGCCTGGTGAGATGCAAGAAAATATCAGAGTCCCCTTTGATCACACCAGTTATGATAGCTTTAATGATGGGAATACAAGCTCTTATATATTGTAGCGACCTCACTGTAACAGGTTTGAAAAGGAAGACACAGCTGGACAAAGAAGTGATTGCTGAATGGTTCACTCATAACAGTCTAGGAACAATACACAAATATAAAACAAAAACCAAAGGAAATTGAACTAGAACTATTTACAATTATCTATAAACCTCTCATTGCTGTGGCCCTGAGAGACTCCATAAAAGAAAACTCCAGTTCCCTACACAAAATCCTTCCTTCCTCCGTGCTTGTACCTCATCTTTATATCTCACGCCTTCCCATCATTCCCTGCACCGTCCAGATATCCCTGACTTCAGTTCCAGCTCCTCCGTTTGTGGTACCACCCATTTTCTTCCGTTCAATGTCAGTCAAATCCCTAATGGCCATCTTCCGCGTTGCTCTTTGCCTTCCCTGCTAGACTCAATAGTCCCTTAATGTCCAGGCCTCACCTTGGCTGAGATGCTACAATATTAATAATAAAAATGTAAGTATCTCTGTTTTGTCTGTACTTTCTCATAAGGAACAGCTGTATTATTATTTATAAAAACCATGAACAACACAGAACTAAAAGGTTCAGGGCCCCAACAAGGGCTACTCGTAGTGGACAGGTGGAAAAGGAGACTGAAAAATTGAAGATTGCATTCCAACATGGAAGTCAAAAGTCATCTTTTCTACTGGATGCCTACTTGCACTCTTCACCCTGTCTCATTCTTTGATACCTTTTTGCACTCTTCAACCTGTCTCGTTCTTTTTTAACATTATTTGTTTTACCACTTTGGTCATCAAGACTTGTTATTAAAGGACAGCTTTATGTTGATGGATAGAATTACAAATTGTAAATAGTTCCCCAAGATGGCAGTCAAATGTGATGCCTGAAACATAAGTCATTTGACAAATGAGGAGACCATTCTGTCCAGCAAGCTTCTTTGTTGGCCAATAGCTCAGCTGTCCCAATATCTCATCCAGATACTTCTTAAAGATTGTGAAGGTTTCTGCTTCAACTCTATGTCTCAGTAGCTTGTTCCAGAGTCCCACAACTCTTTGCATAAAGAAATGCTTCCCGGCATCAGTCCTAAATGCACTCCCCCATTAATTTTCTTCAGTATGAGACTCACCCTGAAGCTGTAAAAATGTTGCTGGGCACAGAACAGTCACCTTTTCCACAGAATATCTTTTTGCTCTGTTCACACTTTCTCATTCTTTTTGGGTCTGTCCCTTCTAACACATTGGTTATCACACTAGTTTTGGAGGATTGTTTTGTTGATGGACAAATAGCCAGAGTACAGAAAGAAAATAGACCACTAGGCCTAGGGATGATGCTGTACTTAGTTCTAGTCTGTGATGAGAGAATGGTCATGATCTGAGTCTGAGATTTTGGGTTGCTGGATCTAAGCCTAAGATTGTAGGTTGGATGGTCTAAGTTTGAGATTTTGGGTTGGCGGGTCTAAATCTAAGAGTTCAGTTTACAGTATAAGGGCCAAGTTTGAGATTTTGGGTTGGAGTGTCTAAGTCTAAGATTGTGGGTTATAAGATGTAAATTTGAGATTTTGGGTTGGTTGGTCTAAATCTGAGATTTCGGGTTATAAGGTCTGTTTGAGATTTTGAGTTTGGTGGGTCTAAATCTGAGATTGTGGGTTATAAGGCGTAATTTAGAAATTTTGGGTTGGATGGTCTAAGTCTGAGATTTTGGATTAGAGGTTTGAAGTTTGAGATTTTGGGTTGGAGGCTCTAAATCTGAAATTTCATTTGGAAGGTCTAAGTTTGAGATTTTGGAGTTTGGAGTTAGAGACCCTTGGTTTAGTACATGCAAATATGAATCTACTTTGTACATGTGACAATAATGACTCTAAAATACAAAAAAACGTCGAACAAACATGCATGTTGATATTATACTGTTACCACATAATGTATTCTTTTTGTTAGGTTCCTTTTTGATTTGACCCTACTTCCTGAATAAGAATCCTGGCTCAGTCATTGGTAATGAAAACTCTGTGTTTTCTCCTCATTCACCACCACACCTCCAGCCCCAGGATATTCTGGTTCTGCTCCAACATCCTAAAGAGAAAAGCTTTAACTAAAGGAAAAACTTTAAAATGTGTGTGTGCATAAGTGCTCCAAGTAACTGTCTGCATTTTTGTTTTCAAATGTATTGTAATTGCTTTTTCTGATTTCTACACTGATAATTAGTTTAAATAGTTCATAGATGTGGGCCAGCACAGACTGTATCTTTTATATGACAATCATCAAGCATAATGAAATTAAAAATTAGAGCTTTGTCATTTTAATATTCAATAGTTAGATCATTTGCATGATTTCATTATGAATTTGGTGGGTGGTAGGTGGGTTTTCTTTATTGCTTATATTAAAAATGCTGCAAAATTATTCTATAAAAATTAACGTTCTCCAGGAGACAACAGGCAGTGTGGATTAGTGGTTGAGGAGATGGAGTCTAACACTAATATAATTCAGACCACACTACTCACTGACTGTATGGCCCTGAACTTGCCTGTCCTCCAAAAGTAAAAATTTGCATTCATGTTCCATACCTGTGGAGTCTGCAAGGGGGGCTTACTTCCTGATCATTCAACCTCCATGACAGATGATTCCTCCCTATTAAGATTAACTTCTGACACACACACACACACATTTTCCTGTTCTTTAGCAAATGTTCATTTTCACATTCAAATCCAAGCGATGTTTTATAAATGAGACCCCATGTCATTTTTATTCATTTAAACCTGTGCTAGGCATATCACTGACTTCCTCTATGTTCACTTTGTTCATTAAAATTAGTCTGTCAGATGTGGCAGAACGTCATTCCTGCTATGCCCTCTCCACCACAAGGACAGGATACAATGCCATGCAATGGGCTGGTGTCCTGTCCAGGGATTGTTCCTACTTGGTACCTATTGCCTGCTGAGATAGAGTTAGGCTTCAGCATCCCTGAGAACCTTGCAACACAAGACCAAGACAACATCAGTGTGTTGGGGGCACCTTGCAGCAAACCCTGTTTATCCAGCAAAGAGCATTAGCACCCTGGAAATGAGTTCTTTTTGTAACTGTGGCGTTTTACATAGCCCAAATCTATATAGATATAATTTAAAAAGGCAATACCCATCACTAGTGATACATAGGAGAAATAACTTAGCTTTTATTTAATGACGGCTTACGCTGCATAACAGATGAAGGAAGCCAATGACAAGAACCCAGTTTGTGAGTGGGGGCCTGATGTGTAGAGTCAGCCATTTTCGTCTCTGCATTAGAAGGATTTTCAGTATCAAATGACGTTATCTCCCATCCATCCGTTGGCTTCAAAGGTGTGCCGGGTAATGTTCCAAGGCTTTATACTCTTTCTTCAGGTGCAGGCCCCCAAGTAGGTGAATCATGCCATTCTAAAGAAGGCAAAGAGGATACAGTTTCATGCTGAGTTTGACAAACAGAAATAGTATACAATGGTCATCAGTCTGACTGCCCATTTCGCAGTTGTCCCTAACTTGTCTTGTCTTCAAATGCTTGCCTAGCAGTTCTTATATGGTGAACTCCTGTGTGCTAAACCTGGCTCTGTGTCAACTGTGCATGTGAGTAGAAAAAGACAGATTTCTAAAATATATTTGCACAGAGCACAGTGACATATTAAACTTATACACTTCTTACACCCTGTATAACTGTAATTGCAAAAAGAGAAAAAGAAATGTGTGTTAAGCACAATTGAGTCTTCTCAGATTTGCGTCCTCTCAGGGTGACTGCCCAAGATGCCAGCTTCTCCAGTTATTACATGTTCTCTCAGGGTGACTGCTCAGGTTGGTAGCTCTTCCAGTTATGATGTGTTCTGACAGGAAGAGGCGGGTCCAGATGGGCGGATCCCAGAAGTGACATCAGAGGTGGAGAGCTGTCAGTCTTCCTTTCTGCAGAGGGAAGAAAAGAGAAACTGTTATCATACAAAATCAGCCTCTGGATCAGTGGAGAATTACCATCACCCAAACCTTTAAACTGTCTTCCTTGAGCATATGCGTGACACCCTGCTAAGGGTAAGCGGGTCTGGAAAATGAATGGATAGGTGGTTACTTAGAAAAACAAGAACATTCATTATCAGTGGGTGATGGAAGTCCATTGCATGTGTTCTGACCATTTTGTCTTTACTGACACTCGGTGTTCTTCCCTTCATACCCACCCAAGGAAGCAGAAAGTCCAGCCCCTGCCATGGCAATTACAGGTGTGCCCATTCTCACTTGTTACCAGTGGTTGAGATTTAATTGCCTGCACACCTTATAAAATATCCACCAGTCAGTCACACTTTTTTTTTCCTGACACACTGACTGGCTCGATAATTTGTTTGTAAATTGCCAGTGGGCTGCTTGTTGGTAAAGTCTTTCAGTCGAAGTGCCCATTTCTGCTCATTTGTTTAATGCAGTTCAGCGGAAGTTCCGCCAAATTAAAAGCTGAAAACTCACAGCACAGCAAAAAAAAGTTGAAACTAAATTTTCAAAGCAGCATGGCACAAATCCAAGGTGGCACATTAGGATGCTATTCACTATAAGAAAGATGTTATATTTGTAAAATTAGACAGGACACGCTTCACATAATGTGTCATTAAATAAGCCTTTAAGAGAAAATGAAAGTTACAGGAAGCTAAAAAAAACTTAAAAAGTAATGATTATGATGTGCTTTATTTTATTTCCCTTTTAAGAGGGCTTATTCTGTGTATTTGCACTGCAGAACTATTTTGTGTTTTTGTATTGGTTACCTGTTGTCACTGCAGAGGCGAATGGCCAACAGGGCAAAAATATCTCAGCAAAGCTTTCACTCCATTATGCCAGCTCTGCTGGAAGCCATTAACTGACCGATGAGGCACTTCCTTTATATCCCATAAGCGTATGGTGTGGGTGCACATGCATAAAGCACAACATGTTTTTGCCCACATAAAAAAGCAGTTTGTAGCAGTGTCTGCTTCTCTAGACGTAATCAGGGCAATTGTCTGCACTCCTATTGTAATAAGGGGACCTCGCGAGAATTAAGCTGCTTTTGTTAACCGTGAGCAGTGACATACACAAGCCATCTGTGATACCAACATGAGACTGACAAACGCTGTGTCTCAGTGACCTGAGTCAGCCCCTGATTCATTTATTTTGAGGCAAAGTGGCTTCAGCAGATGTGATCGTTCTGGCCTGTTGGTAAGGTAATTAGCTAAACCCTTCATTTTTCATATTTTATATACTACTAGCTGTCTCCCGCAGCTCTGTCCATGAAGTAGTGAAATAGGACAAACTTTAAAAATCAATAAAAAAAAATTTTAAAATTTAATTCCTCCCAAGAGGAAGGTAGGTACACTCCAACGTCAAACATTGGCACTGTATCTGATCATGTTCAGCTCTAATGGGAGAGCGTCCCCCCGTCTGAGGAGAAAAGCATGTGGCCGTGATATCTCTGGCAATCAGCAGGTACCCTCTAAAACACACATAGCTCTGATCTCCCTCTCAAGAACGTCAAACATTACTCTTTAACAATCTGTAGATGATAATGTCTTTTGAAGAAACAGGTATCGCTACCTAAGTGGAAGCAAGGAACAATCCAACACGTGGTGAGAGGTAGAGCCACTCAAATGGAGGCTGGCACGTGAGTGACGAGGGCCCTACCCCCCTTTCCCTTGAGCCGCAGTGTCTCTCTTGGATTCGAGCAAATAAATCGCTAACGCAAACAAACTATGATATTTAGCATGAAGAAAAAAGTTGCAAAATCAACCGGAATGTTCAAGCAAATTATAGAAAAGAACATGATCTAAATCTGTTAAGTAGTTGTCTTGTGAAAAGTGGACAGACATACAGACAGACAGACGTTGGATTTTATATATATAAAATATATATACATATATATATATACATATATATATATATATATATATATATATATATATATATATATTGTGGAAAGCTGGGACCTGACACACACGGGCAGACACAGAACATCTTAACACTAGAATTACCTGAGTCAACGAAAAAACTCATAGATCCGGCCCACCTTAAAACCATTCGCACCTCTCCGCCAGCATCTTTTGTCCTCTAAATGTGCTGATATAGACAAGCTGCAAGCAGCCAACTATTCCATCCCCCCACCGACTTAGAACGTGCACAAACTTCTCCCAGCTCATGCCTTGATTGATTATCTGGGAGTGAAGTGGAGTTTTAGAGTGAAAATAATAGATCATTATTTGGAACACAGACATTTCATGTGTGTTCCGTTTCCACAGGAATCTGTGTAAACACATTTTTAAAACAGAAACGTTTTTCATATTTTAGTAGTAAATGACAAAATGTTGGCATAAACTACATAATGTACGAAGCCTGAAGTCCAATGATCAAGTAAACACTTTCACAAAAGGTTCAAGGAAAAGACAACAGCTTCCGTGGCGTAGCGGTAAGATTGGCTGACTTGTGATCAAGAGTCCCCAGTTTGATCCCCACTACCTCCTATATTTGCTGTTTTCAGTAGTGAGCTGCTCTTATTGTTAATATTATACAGTACACACATACACTTGGTTTGCGTCTGTAACACACGGTGTACATTTATAGGACTTGTGAAAGTTACCGTTTTTTTTTCACTTTTATTCTCTCTAAATTACGATCACTATACATACTGTTGAGGGATCTGATGCTGTTAGTTTTTATTTGAAACTGGGAATAACTGGAGATGGGAGTGGTGTTTTGACACAATGGAATTGGACATTCTCTGATCTGTATGGATAAAAGCTGATACACAGACGCTGGCGAATCTGCCTTCTTTGTATCTCACCGTCACTTTTTTATTCAGTTTAATTGAGTGTTCCTGCTCACACTGAATTAGTATGCACCTTATGGTCTATAATGTCAAAAAAAAAAAAAATGGAGACATAGGTATATATGATATTTGGAATTATTCTTTTATGACCTGTATAGTACATTTTGGAAAACTTTGTGGCACGGATGCAACATTATTCATATTTATTCTCATAACATCTTGTGGTTTGTAATCAGTGACTGCATGTTTTTTTCCCCCCGATCTTGCCAGTCCCCATATGTTGCTGTATGCTGTTTATTTTGTACTCCAGGACATGCAGAGGAAAGAATAGCACAGAGCAGTAAGTTCAGCGCTATATGCAATCATCAGATTCAAATGCTAACAGTTCACACACACATGCAAGGATCGTCCTTCCTACATTTACAACGTGTGTAGCTGTTACAATGTACACACTTCTCTCTATGCTGTGGTTTCTATTACACACCTGAAAGAAAGAGACAATATATGTGAAAACATCCATCCATCCATTATCCAACCCGCTATATCCTAACTACAGGGTTAAGATGATCTGCTGGAGCCAATCCCAGCCAACACAGGGCGCAAGGCAGGAAACAAACCCCGGGAAGGACACCAGTCCACCGCAGGGCACGCACACACACACACACACACTACACACTATAGACAAATTAGAATCGGCAATGCACCTAACCTGTATGTCTTTGGACTGTGGGAGGAAACCCACGCAGACACAGGGAGAACATGCAAACTCCACGCAGGGAGGACCTGGTAAGCGAACCCAGGTCTCCTAACTGCGAGGCAGCAGTGCTTATAAACGTAATGAATAATAATAATAATAATAATAATAATCTAGTGCTTCCTGGTTGCTTTAATCCTCGTTGAGATGTGTCCAGAAATTGACTGAAGTCCACATGTGGCAAACTGAATTGATTGGACATCATGCAGAAACGTACCCAAGTACCACTGTATAGAAGGCCCCACAACTCACACTGCATGGCAGGACAAAAACCAATCTGTGAAGTCCAAGGAACTCTCTGTAGACCCTCACAATCAAAATGGAGGTGAGGCACAGACCAGGGCAAGGGGATAAAATTATTTCAAAATCTTTAAGTGTCCCCAGGCGCACAGTAGCCTCAAGAATTTTGAAATGGGAGAAGATTGGAGCCATCGGGGTTCTACCTAGAGTTGGTCATTTGGCCAAAACTGCATAATAAGGCAAGTAATAATAATAATAATAATAATAATAATAATGAAAATAATAATAATATTTTATTTATATAGCACCTTTCCCATGCTCAAGATCGGGCCATCACCAGGGAGGTAACCAAGAACCGAATGGTCACTCTGGCAGAGCTTCAGAGGTTCTTTGCTAAGATGGGAGAACCTGTCCAAAGGATGACCATCTCAGCAGCACTCCATTAGTCACATATTTATGGTTGAGTGGCTACATGGAAGTCAGAGGGTTTTCTTCTTCTTGCCACTGTATGCCTTACCTCAAATGGGATGGTGCTGTACAGAGACAGAACAGTAGACTTGTATAACTGGACTATGTCAATGTAGGCTTGTTATGAACAGAACGTTTCGATCATACGCATTGATGGTTAAAGTCGATAAACAGGGGGCAGCAGAAGAGGAGAAGCCCAATTTTTTTTTTTTTTCATTTACTAGCCACTTAAGCTCCCCAAAGTGTTTACAGTATGGCGATGGTAACGTTTTAGCTCTTGGGAGTTTAGAGTCAAGTCTGTCATCCACTTACTGCAACTGTAGTCTCACTAAGCATCACTGCAAATAATATAGTGACCCTTACCTCGACCTCATTTTTGAATTACTACCTCACTGAAACCAATAACTGAAAACATGGAATCTGTTGTAAACAAACAATTAAGAATGTGCTGTAAATCAATTCTTCCATTTACTGTTAATGAATTAGTTCAGCTGCGAACTGTGTGCCTGTTATTATGTGATGAAGCCCTCTCCGACCTTGCTTTCTTCCTGTTGTTTCCTCAGTCCACATTTCTGATTAAGAAATGCGCTCCTAAATTGGTAAATGCTAATGGGAGTCTTTACTGCAGATGGTGCCACAGCAGCTGCAGTGGAATATTTTCAGAAGGGAAAGGTATGAATGACCTAAATCACTATTAAAATAATTTTTAAACAATATCTTTTTCTCTGGGTGGCTCGAAGGTGCAGTGGTGGTGCTGCTGCTTGTGATAAGTAGTCTGTGACGGAGGGCAGGTTTTAAATAAATAATCAAGTCTCAAGAGCGTGCAGGCTCAGGACGGATGCAGGTGTGTGCGTGATGGAGCGGCTCTGGGGTTGATTGTGGTGCCTGGCTGATCGCTCACTCACATGCAAATGAGGGCGGATCAGTCGGGTGACGCATTCACACCACCAGAGTGGGCAGAGGTCACATCTGCTCCAGATCAGGCACAGGAGAAAAATAGATGAAAGAGCAAGAAGGAGTATAGAAAAAGAAAGGAGTAAAAGAGAATGGAGGCTAAAGGAAAGAAGGATAAAGACAGCAGGATCAGGAGCCACCAGGGTGAAGAGCTTTAAAGGAGACAGGCAGCCGGAAAGGTGATCCCCTTGGAGGAGTGCAGGACCGAAGAGGGCTGCTCCAGCGGAGCATTTCTTGGAGGTTGTTGGAGTTACCTGATGCTCGTAGGGGGCTCCCACACAAGGCCGAGTAGCGGCACCGGGAGATGAAGGAGTGAGGGCTCGGCATGGTGTACTGCTGGGAGAAAAAGTAACAGTTGGCTGTGCCTGTCAGAAGGATGTCTCCTCTGGTGGCAGGAGCCCACCTGGGGTAAGCGGAGCAGATGTCGGATATTGAGTTTTTCTAATTGCTTCCTGTTCTGATCTTAACCTCGCTTTAATAGATTTATTTATAGGATATTTATTTGGAATATTTTAACCTCGGCAATCACTTTGATTTTATTGGATTCTTTTTTTAATGATTTGATGCACTGCACTTTTGAATACTGTTTTAGGATTGGCTTTAGTAAAAACACTTGACACTTTTTTGCTGTTACCCCTTGCTGCATGTGCATGTCCTTTATTTGTCCGGCTCGTCTTGGTACATGACTATGGATGGTTTTGGGTCCAACAGACTTCACGAGGTGACGAGGGAGTGGGGAGCCAAACCGAACCATCATACTGCCTCACCCAGAATTGACACCCTCCCGTGTCCGCTTGGGTTTTCCTCCAGGTTCTCTGGTTTCCTCCAACAGTCCCAACATGCCGGTTAAGGCCATCTCACATTTGTCAAATTTTGCAGTGATTTTCAGTCATAGCTTTTATTTACGAGGCTGTGGCAGTTGATGACACACTTCTGGGAAGTCGGTGACGTAATGTCACATGGACACACTCCATCTCATGGGCAGATCTGCCATCATGGCCTGTGATGGCAAAGGTCCATTGCACCACTCATAATCCTCCCTCTGCATGGCGAATCACCAAGGGGAACCCACCCAGAAATATATTCAGTCACTGGCTACTTTATTAGGTACACCTGTTCAACTGTTTGTCAATTTGAATATCTATTCAGCCAATCACATGGCAGCAACTCAGTGCATTTAGACATGTAGACACTGTCAAGACGACCTGCTGAAGTTCAAACCGAGCATCAGAATGGGGAAAAATTTTGATTGAAGTGACTTTGAACGTGGCATGGTTGTTGGTGCCAGATGGGCTGGTCTGAGTATTTCAGAAAATGTTGATCTACTCGGATTTTCATGCACAACCATCTCTAGGGTTTACAGCGAAGAGGAGGAGGTTGGGGTCAGTGCATGCTTTTAACCTACTCCTCCAGTTTACAGGCCATGGTCAGAAAAAGAGAAAATATCCAGTGAGTGGATGTTCTCTGGGCAAAAATGCCTTGTTGATGCAAGAGGTCAAAGGAGAATGGCCAGACTGTTTCAAGCTGATAGAAAGGTAACAGTAACTCACATAAACACTTGATAACTGAAGTAATGCAGAAGAGCATCTCTGAATGCACACCATTGCAAACCTTGAAGCAGGTGGGCTACAGCAGCAGGAGACCACAATGGGTGACACTCCTGTTAGCAATGAACAGGCAGCTGAGGCTACAGTTTACACAGGCTCACCAAAATTGGACAGCAGAAGATTGGAAAAATGTCACCTGTTCTGACTAGTGTCTGAATTTCTTCTGTGACATTCAGATGGTAGGATCAGAGAATCAAGATCCATCCTGTTTCAATGGTTCATGCTTGTGGTGGTGATGTAAAGGTGTTGGAGATATATTCTTGGCACACTTTGGGCAGCTTAGTTCCAGCTTAGCATTGTTTCAATGCAACAGCCTACCTGAGTATTGTTGCTGACCATGTCCATCCCTTTATTACCCCAGTGTACCCATCTTCTGATGGCTACTCCCAGAAGGATAACGCACCACGTCACAAAGCTCAAATCATCTCAAACTAGTTTTTGAACATGACAATGAGTTCACGGTACTCAAATGGCCTACACAGCCACCAAATCTCAATCCAATAGAGCACCTTTGGGGTGTGGTGGAACGGGAGATTCACAACATAGGTATGCAGTTGACAAATCAGCAGCAGCCGCATGATAATATCATGTCAATATGGACCACATTCCCAGAGCAATGTTTCCAACACCTTGCTTAATCTAAGCCTGTTCTAAAGGCAAAAAGGGGTCCAGCACTAGCAAGGTGTATATATATATATAAAGGGTATATATATATAAAGTGGTAGATAGGGGGTGCTCTCGCTCCCTTGAATCCCTGTCCACGACTCCAGACACCAGGTAAAAGTCCAAATATTGACTTTATTTTCTTGCCACAGTGTACAAAGCACACTCTCCACCACTATACTCATACAATAACCAATAATACACAATAAACCAATCCTCCAGCTCCCAGACGCGTTGCCATCCTTCCACCCAGCTCAGCTCGCCGTCTGGGAGCTCCCACAGTCCTTTTATATCTCCTGATTTGGAAGTGTTCCCAATCCCCAGTCCATGTGATTCTCAATCACTTCCGGGTCAGGTAAAAGCTCTTCTCTTCAACCTGGAAGCTCGTCGCTCTTCCTATGACGAAGTTCCAGGTCATAGGGCACGAAGAAGTCCACGGTCCTCCCTGCAGCTCCCTCTTGTGGCCCCAAGCAGGGCTGTGCATAAAAACCACATTGTCCATGATGCCCTGCTGGTCTTCTGGGCACCTACATACTGCAAGGAGGGCTCCACCTGGCGACTTGGGGGTATATATATATACGGTATATATATACCGTATTTACTCGTGTACCACGCACCCTCATGTAAGACGCGCACCCTAATTTTTACAAAGAAAATCGGGAAAATCGTTTTGCCCTGTGTACGACGTACGTTGTGATTGTATAGGAAGCATTTAGAGAGAGAGAGAGAGCGCGAGTGTGCAAGCAAGTGAGCGAGAGAGAGAGAGAGAGCGAGCCCAAGCAGAAGAAGTAAACATTACAGAATTACATTTCCTCGTGTATGATGCGAACCTGATTTTCTAATGCTAATTTTCTGGAAAAAATGTGCGCGTGGTACACACGTAAATACAGTATATATTATACAGTAAAATCCCTCTTAACTGGCCTCGCATTAACCGGCCAATGGATTAACCGGCCTGTTAAAATAAAATATATATATATATTTTTTTTGTAATCGTGAGTTGTTCTTTATATTATATGTATGCACTTCCTTCTTTCCTGGAAGGTGAGAAGTATTTTAAAACCAGCAAACAACAAAACTATTCAAATTAAATAAAGTGCAGTGTATCAAAAGTCTTCCTTAAATAAATAATCCATTAAAACGAGTGAATTAGTGGAGGTTAAAAACCATTAGTAAAAAAACAAGTCCTTTAAAAACAACGCAAACGAGGTTAAAACAATGGCTGGAAGCGGTCTCTTAAAATCCAAAGCACAGTGCCTTCTTCTTTCTACCTGGTGACTCTCCTGCTTCTCCCATCGGGCTTTGCAACAGGGGAGTCACCCTAGCTGCAGGTGCAGCTGCCTTCCACACTGGTCCGGTAGTCCTCCGGACCAAGACTTGGGTTCTCACGCTGGGGCTAAACCAGCCCAAAGCCTCCACGACTGCCACTGCCTTTCGATGGCCAGTCATCTTCAGTGCCGGTCATTCCAACTCTCTGATCGCTCAGCTGGAGTGAGCACTTTCTTCAGCATCACGAATTTCCCGGAAACGATTGACCTCACATACCACGCCCCCTCGCTAAACCGCTAGTGCGGCGATTATTTATTTAAAAAGTGACCTCTTTGACTTGAGCAGTGGACCCGCTACACCACACTGTCCAGTTGTTGTACGAGAAAAAAAAAACCCGTGTGAGAAATCGTGGATGAAGCCTTGTGGAAATGGTTTATTCAGGAACGTCGAAGAGGTACAGTACATACCTTAGAAATATTTTTCTACATGAAAATAGGTGTGCGTCAGATTAACTGGCCAAAACAGCAACTGGCCATGGGTCCAGTCCCGAGGTGGCCGGTTAATAGGAATTGTACTGTATAAAACTTACTGTGAAAGCCAGTGATAATGGTATATATAGGGAGAACAAAAAATCATTATCTCTAATTATCTCTGCAGAAGAAAATCTACCGGAGCTCAAAATCAATAGGCTTCTGGCATTTTACAATGCTAATAGCTGTGCCAGGTCTGGTTCGGAGGGAGTGATTCATTTTTGAGTTATGAGTGTGCGTGGGCTCACATCCTGACACTCACACACACACAAACATCCTTTCGAAACTGGTAAACACTTTCAAGGATATCTTAACTATGTAGATCTGTCAATAACTGACTCAAAAACTTCAGTCCAATCAAAATAGTTTTCTCTCTACGTGTACTGAATGTTTATTTAGCGGAAGCAGAAATGGAAAAAATGGTAAAACTTGGTAAACAAGAACACCTTGTTATACTCACCAGGTTCTAAAATAGCTCAGATTTAGAACTATGCTTGACAGGCTCATCTTATATGAAAATTTGAAGTAGGCGACGGTCTTGCAGATTCTTACGTGATTCTCAAACGAGAATATTTGTCTGGTGACAACCCATTAAAAAGTGTGTAGGGAATGGCGGCGCTGCAAAGGCTATTCCCACCAGGCTTCTACCTGAAACACCTGTCGCCCAGTTTCTCTAGTCCATGCATTTTAAACCACTGCTGGGGCTTTGAGTGAGAAAGCAAAAGATACTCAACAAAAGATCTGACGCTGAGGGAAAATAAAAAGCTGAAATTGCTGTTATCCATTCAGGAGCTCAGTGGCACAAGTTTAATAATGTAACGAATGCTGCAACAGAAGATACAGACAGACACACACACATGCAGAACACCACAGCTACTGGGCTCCTCATGCTTCTGAAGTGCCTCTGTCTGCTGTCCTCTGTTTCAAAGATGTGCAGCATTGTTCAGAATGGATGAAGTTTTATTTTCATTCTCTTGAGAATTAGTTATTGATTTGGTGGGCCTCTCTTGAAGTGATGTTACCAGCCTAACATACCACAGTGTAGAAATTCTCACGGGCCATCACGGAGTTCTAGAAGATATGAAGGATGTCACTTCCCAAATTAAAGGAATGCAGTCTCCTAAGTAAGAAGAGCCTGCTCTGCCTTTTCTTATACAGTTCTTCTGTGTTCTGAGACCAGTCTATCATGTCATTGATGTGGACCACCTATTAGCTGTAGCAATTCACATCCTCTTGTAAGTGATGTGACACTCAGGACACCAACAGCCACACCAGACACCAGTTCTGTCCAGCACACACCTTTATTTTACGTTGGGAAGCGGTTTTCCTTTGCTCCCTACTACACGGCACAGTACACAAAGCACCAAAGATATTACACAGCCCCTTCTTCTCTCTTCTTCTGCCGCCTCCACTCTTCTCCCAGCATGCCTTGTCCACCTCTTCCCAACTGTTACTCCTTAAATGTAGTGAGGCGGCCCCTTTTATAGGCTCCAAGGTGCTCCCAAACCTTCTTCTGGCAGCACTTCCAGGTGTGCTGCAGCTCGGGGCTCAGGAAATGTCCAGGCTCCCCCTGGCAGTGGCCATAGGCCCCAGCAGGGCTCTACTTCTAAGCTCCAAATCCATGGCCCCATTGTGAGCCAGAGGGGTTGACCTCTCGTGCCCTGAGAATGCTCTCTTTTCCAGTCCTTCCACAGTGCCCAGGAGGATGGATGGGCATCCCAGCCAGGATGGAGGAAGATTTCTTGCCCTTATAATTCCCATCCTGGCTGGGATGCTGGAAGAAAGAAGGAACTTATGAGGGCTGGAAGCCGTAAACAGTTCCCCCAAATTATTAGGTAGCAGTGTTCCTCACAAGTATTCCCAGTTTGGACACCTGCAGAGCTGCATGTGAATTGGTGTCCAGAAGCACAGCCCGGTAGGTGGTCTCTGAGAGACGTTAGTGGGAGCTGTGAGGGGAGAACCTTCCTGGTTTCCCTATGACCTGGAAGTGCTTCCAACAAGCCTCAATGTGCTACTGGAAGTACTCCTGGGTCCAACATTAATAAGAACCCGCAGCCAAACCTCAGTGAGTAAGAGTCGGGTGGAAGAGGGCAAAGCTCACTGGAGGAGAGAAAGAGAGGAAGAAAGAGAGAGAGAGAGCGCATTTAAGGTCTACATATTGAATGTTTTAATTGTCTATTAAGAGCTGTATCCGTTACCCGGAGTGGTGTTGGGCCTTGCATGTCTGGGATTTGGGGGCTTGGTGGCACCCTCTACTGTTCACACTCTACATCCACTCAGTGAATAGTGACCAGGCATAGACGTTCTTGAATGTGGTCAAAGTCAATGACCAGATCCTTGTTTTTGCTGATGTTAAATTGCAGATAATTTTGAAGTTTTCCATGTGCCTCCTGTGTCATCTTCCTTATCAATACACTTTATTCATGAAGACTCATTAGAGAATTTCTACAAGTGACATGACCTGGTGCTATATGTATAGTCACAGGAGACAGGCCTGTTCCTTGTGGTGCTCCACTGCTGCTCACACAGTCCTTGAGTCTCACACACTGCCGTCTACCTGGCAGATAGTCCATCATCCAGGACGCCAATGGCTCACCCACCTGCATATCTCTGAGTTAACAGCATAATAATTTGAAAGGCCAAACTGGGATGTTCTTGTATTACATATAAGAGTGGCACCAATCATGCAATGAGAAGATGCTTATTAGATCAACTGACAAGTCTGCAGCAATTCTAGGAGAGTTTGTATAAATTAATGATTGGGTCTTTGATGAAGTGGCATCCTGTCCTGTCTTGTGCTCAGTGCTGCTGGGATAGACACTGCAAGACACTCATAGATACTTACCTGGGCACTCTGGTGTCGTCCCAAATCTACAATGCATACGTGTTCAATGAATTCTTAATTCTGTATCAGTGCAGTAAGAGTGAGTTTGGGTCTGTGTATGGTCAGGAGTGCCATCCCTGGTTGGTTACTACTTTACACGTGATGCTGCTTGGATAGGCGCTGATTACCCACAAGCCTATAATGCAGTACAGTGGTCCAGTAAATTAATGAGCAGATTACTCATTGCAGGCATGGAGTTCATCTGCTTGGCTTGGCTGTGAGTTCTTCACATGTCTACACAACCATTTTCTAGATTTCCACATTTTCTTCCACCTCTTCCATATTTATATTATTTTAATTGTAGTCCAGGGGTGTCCAGCTCCAGTCCTGGTGGGCTTCAGTTGCTGCAGGTTTTCATTGTAACCATCTTGTTAATTAGTAAGTCGTGTTTCCTGCTGATTAACTTGTTTTGCCTTAGTTATAATTGACGAGACTCAGACCCCTTAGTTGTTTCTTTTTTCTTAATAAGCAGCCAAACAATAATGACACAAAATAAGCCAGCCGCATGACAAGCTAACCTGAAAATAAAGGAAGGTGAAGGTCTTGGTCTTGTTGGTCTGCTCAGGTCACCAAAATATATTGACAGTGGTCTTAAAAAAAGCAGAAAATCAACAGTCGGCTTTAATTAACAGTAAGAATTGGCTTCTCAATAAGTAACTGGTTGGAGTGAAATGGGCTGGAGTTTGACGTTCTAATTTAGCTGGTCATCTGTTGGCTCATTACATATCTCATTTCTGTTTGGCTGCTATTTAATGAAGAAACAAATCAATTCGGAGGACTGAATCCTTAAAAACAGGGCTAATAAAATGAAGGGAAAAGGAGTTAATTAACAGTGAAAACTGTTTGCTGATTAAGAAAAGGGTTAGAATGAAAACCTGCAGCCACTGTGGCCCAACAAGACCGGAGCTGGACACCCCTGTTGTAGTTGGTATTAGCATGTCCGGACATGCATTGCAATAGCCTGCTGGGATGGATTGTGGGTCTTTGTAAAGTAGACACGGTCAAAAATGGGTGGATGGATGGATTGTTTTTCATTATGCAGACTGTAAAACAAGGACAATAACTCATCATGTCTAGAATTAGTGGCCAACAAGAATAAGAACAACAGAATCTACCAGCATATGGAACATTTTGGGAGAAACGCAGCACTATTTTTCCAGCCAATCACTTTATGCTCTGTTAATAGTATTTGAAAAAGTCTTCACAGATGTCATTCTAGAAACTACTAAAAATGCTTCATTGCGTTCACACCATCTTACCGAGAAGACCTTGACCTATTTAAATTGTTGCTGCTGTGTTCATTATGTTCATCAAACTATGAAATAACAACCTACATTGCATGGACAGGAGCTGCAGGATGTGCTGAAGGTCATCACAACACTGTTAGTGCCAATGACTTTATCATTTTTGCCGAGATACACACAAGGCATAACACAACTACAGCTCCGTAAATTATTTTGCCAGTGACCCACGATTGCAGGCCTGATTACTTAGAATGATGGTGAGATGGCTTACAGAGAAGGGCTCTGCCTTCTGATACAGTGGTGCAGGGGATATAAAATGTTGGGTTATATATCTCTCTGATGTGTACAGTGCGTCCAAGGAGGTTATGGTGAAGATATATAACAAATTGGTGAGGCCTCATCTGGAGTCCTGTGTGCAGTTTTTGGTCTCCAGGCTACCAAAAGGACAGCTCTAGAAAAGGTCCAGAAAAGAGTGACTAGGCTGATTCCAGGGCTACAGGGGTTAAGTTATGAGGAAAGATTAAAAGAGTTGAGTCTTTACATCCATCCATCCATCCTCTTCCACTCATCCGAGATCAGGTTGCAGGGGCAGCAGCTTGAGCAGGGATGCCCAGACTTTCCTCTCCCTGTCTACTTCTTCTAGCTCTTCCGGCGGAATCCAGAGGTGTTCCCAGGCCAGCCAGGAGACATTGTCCCTTCAGTGTGTCCTGGGTCTTCCCTGGGGCCTCCTCCCGGTTGGTCTTGCCCAGAACACCTCACCAGGGAGGCGTCCAGGAGGCATCCTGATCAGATGCCCGTGCCACCTCATCTGACTCCTCTCGATCTGGAGGACAAGCGGCTCCACTCTGAGCTCCTCCCAGATGACTGAGCTTCTCACCCTGTCTTTAAGGGAAAGCCTAGACACCCTGTGAGGGAAACTCATTTCAGCCACTTGTATTTACAATCTCGTTCTTTCGGTCACTACTGATAGCTCATGACCATAGGTGAGGGTAGGAACATAGAGCGACTGGTAAATTGAGAGCTTTGCCTTATGGCTCAGCTCCTTTTTCACCATGGCAGACCGATGCAGAGCCCGCAGCACTGCAGCTTAAGCAAAAGAAGATGAAGAGGTTACATGATTGAAGTGTTTAAAATTTTGAAGGGAATTAGTCCAGTGGATCGAGACCGTGATTTTCAAATCAGTTCAGCAAGACCACAGGGACTCAGCTGGAAACTTGTTAAGGGTAAATTTTACATATTAGGAAGTTGTTCTTCATACAGAGAACCACAGACACATGGAATAAGTGACCAATTAGTGTGGTAGACAGTAGGACTTTAGGGACGTTCAAAACTCAACTTGATGTTATTTAAGAAGAATTAAGTGGACAGGACTGGCAAGCTTTGTTGGGCTGAATGGCCTCTTCTCGTCCAGATTGTTCTAATGTTCTTAAAAAAACTAAATTCTGTGGAAAGAACCTGTAGTGGCTTTGGTTCAAAAGGGGTGGTCCATGGACTAACATTAGCGGGACGCAAGTTGCGAGCTGATCAACCCTGGCTGAGACACCTGGGTCAGGGTGCCTCATGCTGAAAGGCCCAAAACACCCAATGAACCCATCACTGACGGTAAATCCCATAGCATCCAGTAGATGTATCGATACATTATCAGTATTTCTATTTTCTGTTTACTAGTTCTGTTACAAGATGATTATTTTGACACAAAAGACGCATTTTCCTTGATTTGCTGTACAGTTTAAAATTACAAATCATAAAATTCAGAAGTGCAAATTGTAGACTTTCATTTAAGGGGATTTGCATGCATTTCTGTCACACAACAATTTTTATAATGGTGCCCCCATTTCAGGGCACCGTAATTTTTTGGACACAGCAATGGCAGGTCATATTTAGTTCTTCGTCGCATATCCCTTGCATGCAATGACTGCTTGAAGTCTGTGATTCATAGACATCAGCAGGTGCTGAGGGTATTCTCTGGTGATGCTCTGCCAAGCCTTTAATGCAGCCATCTTCTGCTCTTGCTTGTTTCAAGGGCTTAAGTTGTCTCTTCAGCATATGGAAGGCCTGCTCAGTTGGACTGAAATCAAGTGACTGGCTTAGTCATTCAAGAATTTTCCATTTTTTAGTTCTGAAAAACTCCTGTGTTGGCTCAGCAGTATGTTTGGCTCATTATCTTGTTTTAGGATGAAGCGCCGTCCAATGAGTTTGGAGGCCTATACTGGAACTTGAACAGATCAGATGTTTCTGTACTCCTCAGGATTCATTGTGCCACCACCATGTTTAACAGATGAGATGGTCTGCTTTGGATCTTGAGCAGTTATTTTTTTTTCATCTCCACACTTTGCTCTTGCCATAACTCTGATCAGGTTCATCTTTGTCTCGTTTGTCCACAGGACTATTCCCCAGAATTCTTCAGGCTCTTTTAAGTCACAAACTGTAATCTGGCCATCCTGTGTTTGTGGCTAACTAGTGGTTTGCCTCTTGCAGTGTGGCCTCTGTGCTTCTGTTCATGAAGTCTCCTGCTGATGGTCTTCTCTGACACACACACATCTGCCCTCTGAAGTCTGTTTCTGATCTGTCAGACAGGCGTTGGGGGCTTTTTCTTGACCATACTGAGGATTCTTCTGTCATTAGCAATGGAGGTCTTCCTTGGCCTACCAGTCCCCTTGTGATTACTGAGCTCACTAGTGCTTTCTTTCTTCTTCATGATATTCTAGACAGTTGATTTCAGTCATCCTAACATTTTACTGATGTCTCTCGTGATTTTATTATTATTTGCATCCCCATAATGGCTTCTTTGACTTTCACTGGTACAGCTCTTGTCCTCATGTTGAACAATGGCAGCTACAGACTACAAAGGTTAGAAGCAAGCAGAGGGATCTTATGAAGTAGTGGAACCCACCTGAAGAATCAAAAACACCCATGACGGCAATTGTCCGAAATATTATGGTGCCCTGAAATGGGGGGTTGTAGAAAAGTGTTGTCATTTCTACACGGTGTGACTAAAATGTATGCAAAGACCCTAAAATTAAAGTTTGTAATATACACTTTAATCATGTAGGTATTGTTTGATTTGTCATTTTAAACTATGGAACAATCAAGGAAAAATGGGGCTTTGTCCCACACATAATTGAGGGCACTGTATATTAATAAAATTAAGAGACAATTTGGAAGTTCTTAAATTTCAAGTTGTATTCATTTCTAAACATCTCAGTATGTGGCAGAGACATTCAGAATCAACAGGCAGAAGCGGAAGACAAGCCTGCATGGATTAAACTGCATTTTCTTGTCTATATGCCTTATGCTCTAATATTAGAAAACAAATGTGGATCCATTAAGCCTGTCCTGGGGGTCTTAGAAAGCACAGAGCCACATGGAAATTGTTTATTGGCAGCAGCCTAAAAAATACCACTCACACAGAGTATCAGCTTGATACATCTGCACAATCCAGTAAGATGCATTTCTGTGGGCAAACATTCATTAGTATTGTAGCAGAGTCTGAAGCGTCAGTATCCAAATATTTTGTGTTTCGGCTAAAAATAAGAACAGTTTTATAGCACTGTGGATGTTTTCATCGTCAAGTCTAGTCAAGTCAAGTTTATTGCTGTTTGTCCGAAATACAATTAAATTGTTACTTGCATGTCTCCTCAGAACAATAATGTACAAAGCATGCGATATATACAAAATTCTAAAAGTCTTCTTGTCAGCAACAGCAACAACATTATTTAATTCTATAGCACATTTTCATACAAATGATGTAGCTCAAAGTGCTTTACAGGATGAAGAAAGAGAAAAAAAGACAATATTAAAAATAAAATTAGGAAATACTAATTTACATAGAGTAAAAAGGCCAGGGAGGACAGAAAAAAAAAAAACCAAAATCTGCAAGGGTTACAAGGCCACGAGACCACCCAGCCCACTCTAGGCATTCTACCTAACATGAATGATCTCAATCAGTCCTCAGGGTATTCAGGCTTCACATGGAATAACTTGATGGTGACGGTCATGTGGATCTCTGGCCTTTAATCCATCAATGTAGGGACATTACAATGCTTTGATGAGGTGGTGGTGCAGATCATCATCACAGAAAACCAAAAAGAACAGCAGAGAAACTAGGGGTTAGTACAGAGTCAATGAATTTAAATGACTTTAGCACAAAGCTGCAACATAGAAAAATGGGTCTGAAAACTTGGCACGCATGGGCGCCTGAGGATCATCTGCCAGGTTCAGAAAAGATTTTCCAATTGAAAGTTTGTTCATCGAGAGCTGATTTGTGATTTAAGTGTTCCCTTAATTTTTTGAGGAGTATAGTTATCAGATGTCCAGAAGAGATGAGATCACATCTTTTATATCTGGATGCATTTGCCACAGAGCAAAAAGACAGTTATACGTAGATGGAGGAGTTCATTACAGATGTTGACTTTTACGTTTTTTATATCTGAGTTTCCATCGGTATAATGAGTTAGTCATTTTGGTTGGAAGTACTGTATGTAGGATCACCGTATCTTAAAGTCTATGGAAATTATCTGCAAAATGGGACTAATTTCTTATTTTATTGGTTTTCCAAGGTACAAAGTGAAGAACCAGTACAGTATGAAACTGGAGTGGCTGACTTGGCTTTTACTGCCTATGTAATAAATAAAAGCTGTACATTTTGTGAATGTCTAATTTTGTCTTTGAATTGTTTCACTGATGAGCCTCTGGTGAATTTAGCAGTCTGTGTTTTTAGTGCAGGACAAAATTTAAGATGTCTAAATTATGAGAAGGCATGATTTATAGGACCCTGGCCCAAGGATATTGTGGACCAAAGGAAATCCATTTATGATGAGGTTATAATACCTTTTGTGGGTAAAAGTGTGTTAAACTGGGTATGTAGTAAAAGAAGGTATGAGTCCAGCTTGAAATGAAACTTTGCGTGAGAGAAATATCTGCAATATGCAACTCCTGACACACATATGTAACATTTGATGTAATGGCAAAGGTAAATGGGCCATAATGGATCGGGCCCAAGGTTGGAGATACATCCTGGCTGGGATGGTCCTCGGTTTCTGTCCCAGTCAGGATGATTAGATAATGGATGCACAAGGTATAAGTGGACCTTTTGTTCCCCAGCATGAAAGGTTTGCAGTGTTCTCCTTGCTGGGACCCAGTATGGACACCTTCAGGGTTACCTGGGTATTGTAGTCTGTCTGTATCCTTGGGAGCTAAAGATGGTGGTGGGGGAAATGACTCTGTAAAGAATGGACATCACCATATTGAGGGGCTTCCATATGATCCAGAAATGCTTCCAAGTCTGATATAAAAGGTATGAGAGTTGGGAGGCAGAGGGTGAAAGTTAATATGGATGAGAGAAAGATTTTGGAAGTGTGAGAAGGGAGCTTTATTAATGGCAAATACTGTTTGATTGTTGAAGAAAACCTGTGAATGTGTCTCTGGGTAATAAAAAATCCTATTATTTGTCCATAAACTGTGCTTGGTGGAGTTGTGTCAGGTGTACAGGGCTCTGTGTCACCCCTTTGTGATCACTATATATATATAGTAATGGACAGCTGGGGCCTCATGTATAACACCGTGCCTAGAATTCGCACTATAACATGGCGTAAGCACAAAAGCCGAAATGTGTATGAGTCATAGCCCACCGTCTGAGTGTCATATTAAAGCTTATTAGAATACAGAGAAAAAAAGATACACAGTGGGGAAAAAAGCATGAAATGTCAAGTTCAATCTCGAAATTTCCACTTGTTTATTTTGTCATTAAAGTAGAACATCATAAACGTCATCTTAAAATCGTTTTATTAACCAGTTTCTCAAATCACATGTTTGGTGGGTTGCAATGCCCACCACTGGTCACAATATATATAGTATATATGTGTGTGTATATATATATATATATATATATATATATATATATATATATATATATATATATATATATATATATATATATCTATACTAATAAAAGGCAAAGCCCTCACTCACTCACTCACTCACTGACTCATCACTAATTCTCCAACTTCCCGTGTGGGTGGAAGGCTGAAATTTGGCAGGTTCATTCCTTACAGCTTCCTTACAAAAGTTGGGCAGGTTTTATATCGAAATTCTACGCGTAATGGTCATAACTGGAAGCAGTTTTTCTCCATTTACTGTAATGGAGATGAGCTTCAACGCCGTGGGGGTGGAGTTTCGTGTGACATCATCACGCCTCACACGTAATCACGCAGTACATAGAAAACCAGGAAGACCTCAAAAAAGCGCTGAAGAAAACATGCATTATATAATTGAGAAGGCAGCGAAACAATAAGAAGCGGCGAGTGACATATACAACCATATTCATGAGTTCTGCTACTTGAAACAAAGCACGATGTAAACCTACACTTTAAATTAAGTTCATAGACAGGCTGCCGCTGGCGTTTGTAATTTAGTGCCTGCCCATATAAGGCCATCCGTCAGCGGCAATCCAATAGCAAACTGCCACGGGTAAATATTCACGGGTGAAGGACTGTGTTTATGGAGAGGAAGATGAGATGGTCAGGGTGGTGTTTGACACAAACTCAGCGAAACTGCCAGAGAAAGCTTTAAGTGCCAGGACTAAGGTAACATTAAATAAAGCTATGGACATAGCACGAGATGGCACCAGCACAGCTGGGAACCTTCGATGCAAGTACACCGAGTGGCTCACGTGAACTGGCGCAGTGCACAGATAAAAGCAACAGTTCCAAAGAGCGCTGAACAAAACCGAATTACACAATTGAAAAGGCAGCAAAAATATGAAGCGTCTGATAAGCATATTCATAAATGCAGCTACTGTGGAAACAAAGCACACGGTGGAAAAAGTCAATGTCCCGCTAAAGGAAGACAGCGTAAAAAAACCCGTGCATGCAGTTTGTCACATCACAGATAAAGAAGAAGACGAGCTGTTTATTGATGCAGTAAGAAACGAATCGATGAATGAAACCTGTCATCTTTACAACGATTGACAAACACGGAATGTAACTTGAACACAACACATCCTACAAATACGAACCTGATTGAAAGAAATAATGATAATCAAATCCTTGATGACAGCAACACTCAGTAACACTCACAAAACAAATACTGTATATTGACAGTCATGTTACGTTATTTTTAAAATGTTCCCTTTTCTTTTCTACCTTTTTAACACACTACTTCTCGCTGCGATCACGGGTATATATATATGTATATATATATATCCCGCTCTACATACTCGAATAATGGATACTTTATTCGCCATCAATGATTGTTTTGGTAAAGCCATACTCAGTGTATTCATTAGATGAACGGTAAAAAGTAAGAGCGAGGGAGGATGACTCATTGAGGCATGCAGGCTGTAGTCTTGCGTCAACTCTATCTGAATTGCGATCACATTTGAAAAAATATATCTTTTCAAGTTCTATTTAGTCCATAGTCAAACTCAAGGGCCGCGGGCCACATCTGGCCCGGCGTGTAATTATATCCGACCCGCGAGATCATTTTATATACTGTATTATTGTTATTAAAGCCGGGTATATGAAGCGCTGGTAACACAATAAACTACAGATCCCATAATGCAGCGCTTCAGCTGCCTTGCCAACACTTACCGCTTACTACAGTTATTGCGCACTGAGTTTGCACGGCGCTTTGGTGACTTTGAAGAACAAAAAAAGTCCGTCTGCATGCGGCTCGAACCTTGTGCATGTTTGGTAGCACATATCTGTGTGAGAAGCTCTTCTCAGTGATAAAGACTAACAAAACAGCACACAGGAGTCTCCTCACTGATGAGCACCTGCAATCCATCCTGAGAATCTCCACAACACAGAACCTCACACCAAACAGAAACGAACTTGTGGCCAAAAAAAGATGCCAGGCGTCCAGCTCTAAAATGACATATGAGCAAAGACAACTGAATGATTTGATTTGTTATTGCACGTAAGAGCGGAGTCAACCATTTTAACAAACAGCGTATTGCACTGATCTGAAATAGCTGTGTGTGTATATATGTAGATATGTATGTATATGTATATATATGTTTATATATGTGTGTGTGTATGTATGTATATATATATATGTGTGTGTGTGTGTGTGTGTGTATATATATATATATATATATATATATATATATATATATATATGACAATAACACTCATCATTCACAACAGTGACAAAACAATTACATTGACAATCAGGTTACGTTATTTTCAAAATGTTTCCTTTTCTTTTCATTGCTTCTTTAACACACTACTTCTCCGCTGCGAAACGCGGGTATTTTGCTAGTATATATACATAAAACAACAACAACAACATGTATTTATATAGCACATTTTCATACAAAAAATGTAGCTCAAAGTGCTTTACAAAATGCAGAATAGAAAAATAAAAGACACAGTAAGAAAATAAAATAAATCAACATTAATTAACATAGAATAAGTAAGGTCCGATGGCCAGGGTGGACAGAAAAACAAACAAAAAAAAAAAACTCCAGACGGCCGGAGAAAAAAAATAAAATCCGCAGGGATTCCAGACCATGAGACCGCAGAGTCCCCTCTGGGCAATCAACCTAACATAAATGAAACAGTCCTGTTTGTAGTTAGGGTTCTCATGGAAGGATTTAATGATGATGGTCATGTAGACTTCTGGCTTTCAGTCCATCAATGTTGGAGCATCATGATGCTTTGAGTATGTATATATATATAGTAAAAGAAAGACAACACAACTATAAAGGTTTGGGGTTTCCGGCCCCGTATACTGTAAAAAACAGTTTTGAAATATGAAAATAGCAAAGTCAGGTCAGTACACATCCATGCTATACAGTTGACTGCTCAAAGATGACTGAGCGGAAATATTTATGAGGCGGGACCGGAAGTAAAGGTGAATGGTGGGTAGGAGTCGAGGTGGATAGTGGGATTGGTGACGTCATCAGGGACTGACAGAGGAAGGGCGGAAGAAGTAATGCGTGGAGGCTGATTCTGACCGCTTCATGGCGGCGGTGCGTCTTTCTTTCTGCGAAAACAAAGAGAGGAAAGTTAGTACCCCGTCACACCCTTCTGGCATACAAACTCACGATATCGTTTCTGGTCCATCCGCGGCCCCCTATTCGCGCGCGTGACGACCCCCTTAGCTCAGACCCATTGGGTCGGGCGGACTGAACCGAGAGGTCGTGAACCCGGGAGAGGGCATCAGCATTGGCCTGAAGGTTGCCTCGATGATAAGTGACGGTGAATTTGTATGACTGCAGGTCAAAAACCCACCTGGTAACTCAGGGATTCGACTCCTTATGCAGCGACATCCACTGGAGGGCAGCATGGTCAGTCACCAGATTGAACTCCCAACCCAACAGGTAGTACCTCAGATGGGTCACCGCCCACTTAATGGCCAAAGCTTCCCTCTCCACTGCTGCAAACCTGGTTGATCCTGCCGGCTACGCCACTGTAAAAGAAAGACAAAACAACTATAAAGGTTTGGGGTTTCCGGCCCCGTATACTGTAAAAAACAGTTTTGAAATATGAAAATAGCAAAGTCAGGTCAGTACACATCCGTGCTATACAGCTGACTGCTTAAAGATGGCTGAGCAGAAATATTTATGAGGCGGGACCGGAAGTAGAGGTGAATGCTGGGTAGGAGCCGAGGTGGATAGTGGGATTGGTGACATCATCAGGGACTGACAGAGGAAGGGCGGAAGTAGTAATGCGTGGAGGCTGATTCTGACCGCTTCATGGCGGCGTGCGTCTTTCTTTCTGCGAAAACAAAGAGAGGAAAGTTAGTACTCCATCACACCCTTCTGGCATACAAACTCACGATATCGTTTCTGGTCCGTCCGCGGCTCCCTATTCGCACGTGCGTGACAATATATACAGTACATACTTTATATTTAATCTCCAGACTTTGCTACCCATTTATAAGTGTATTACCATGTATATAACCCTAAAATAAAATGCACCTTTGCTTTAAAGCCAAAAATCTTACTGAAGATTAGCAGCATCAAAAGAGGATGCTGCCCTGTGCGGTTTCTAGATTCATGATTAGGCCTGATACGTAAATTATGTTCTCCGATATGTATATCGAGTGGTTTCTCTTTGTTTGACAGCTCTTTGTCTATGGCGCTGCTCTCTGGTCTCGTGGACGGGCAGTTCTTAATGTCTAAAAAGCATGTGGGGTTTTGGATGTTTATCACATTGTTTGGCATTCTGAAACTCGGGTTGCTTTTGGGTTCTGTTATATGACTAGCCATCCCCTGCGGCTTTGCCCACATATTAGTGAAACAGGACAACGAGGAAGGCCCTGCCCAGCTCTTCCCCCTCCCCTCGGCCTGCAGCCTCTGTCTCGGATTCACACGAATATATCACTCCTGCAAGCGAACTATGATTCTTAGTGCAATGAGAGAAGTCACAAAATCAACTGGAATTTTCAAGCAAATTATAGAAAAATAAAAGATCTAAATCCTTTAAGTAGGTCTCTCGTGAAAAGCAGACCGACATACAAACCGGTTTAAGAAACTATAAGAAATTTCACATTTGGACCACAAAATATTTAAAACAATTTCTTAGCGAGCACCTATGGGCAAAGGGTAACCTACACTCCAAATTTCAAGTCCCAAGTCCTCAGTGAGTCAGTGGTATTTGGCTTTTATATATATAGATAAACATTTTTTCTAGTTCTGCATGAAATATGAGATTAAATATTTCTCTTGACTGTCACTACAAAGTACATGAGGAAAGTACCATATTGCAAAAATATCGTTTTTAGGTGGAGTATTCCTTTAACTGTGGTGTAAACTCCATTATATCACATCTTGCAATACATGAACAAGCAAAACATTGTATAGATGATAGTCCTAATAAGGTTTATTATATGTGTTAGACTCCATTCATGGCATAAACTGCTATGACTCCAACATTTTTGGTGTTATAAAGTTTTAATGTGTGGTCTCTAGTGTGGTTTTTGAGATGTCCAGCATGTCATCCTGGTGTGTAGGTTTAGGGAATCTCTTTTAACAACCAGCTATGAAAGTCATTTACTGATCAATATTATCCACTTCTGGACTTTGTGCAGATCAATCCATGCCCCTCCTGCTCCCACCAGGCAGTTTTTATTTTTTATTTATGTGTTTCTTTTTTGCTCAGGCATTGAATTTGAAGTTATTATCATCCTGTGGAGACGTGTTACTGATAAGAGCTCCTCTTTCTGTTATCTCGTAAAGGAGGCCTACACTATACTAGGTTACAGATCTCCGGATATGCAGCTCACTTTTCCCACAGTCTTATCTGTATCTACCTACTTTATGGCCAAGATACAATACAATATATAATAATAATAATAATAATAATAATATGCACCTTTTAACAGGAGGATAAGTGGCAGAAAGGTTTGTGCTGCTACCTCACACCTCCAGGGACGCAGATTTGAATCCTGGCCTGAAAACACAGAGACTCTGAAGTTTTTTAGGTTATTCTCACATCCATGGTTGTTTTTTTCTAATTAGTACACTACGTTTGTGAAAATATAACTTTGACTTGAAAAATACTCGACCTATTCGTTAATGTCCTTTCAATTGACCAGATATCAATTGTATTGGTATTGGACTTTACATTAAAGTTAACTATTCTGATTTATTAACTTCAATACACATTTAAAGTAATTTATGTATTTATGTATACTATGCAGTGTGGCAGTAGGGGGCACTAGTGCTCCCTTGAACCCTCAGGTACAACTCCAGACACCAGGTAAAAGTCCAAGACTTTTTATTATGGTTCATAGTGCACCAAGCACCTTCCACACTACTCATAAATATTAAACCAATATAGCACACTAATCACTCCTCCTCGCTCAGACACTTTGCTCCTCTCCCTCCCAGCACAGCTCAGCGTCTGGACTGAGGCATCGTCCCTTTATAACCCCTAGCCCAGAGGTGTTCCTGTCCAATTAAGCCCATAGTTCTTTATTACTTCCGGGTCAGGGTAAAAAGTCCTTTTCTTCAACCCGGGAGCACTTCGTTCCTTTCTGTCACATGACCGTGACATACTCCCGGGTTATAGGGCACACAAGAGCCCATGAGCCCCCCTACAGCGACTCCCGATGGTCCCCAAGGTATCCAGCAGGGCTGTGTAAAAACACTACATAGTCCATAAGGCCCTGCTGGAACTCGTGGCACGACCCTGCTGTCGGGAGAGCTCCTCCTGGCGGCCTGGGGGTGAGGGCCGGAGCACGAAGCCGCAGTCCTCCACAGCAGATATTGTATGGTTTAATAGTTTAATGTTATTCTATCCTTCTTGTCAAGCATACACAAGTACTCTAAGGATGTACTTCATGAGGAGTGCTATACAGACATAAAGCGAATTAAACAGAATTTTGTTGATGGTTGGGCATCCATCTGTAGATTGATTAGTGCCTTGTGCCTAATTCTGGTGGCTCCCTGCAACCTTGTGATAAACAAAAGTCAATTCAGAAAATGAATGAATGAAGTTTTTTTTGCTTGCTTTTTTGCCCAAACCCTTAGGTTTGTCTTTACACGTCCAAATTGTGAGAGATAAATACAGCCTTGAGCAGTCAACATCAAAATTTATTTGGCAGAGATCAAACAAGTAAGGTTTGTATAATTTTCCTCAAAATACAGATACAAAGAAAGCAATTTGCACTGTACTTTTTTGTGATTTCAGGGTTTCACTTTTAAAGAAGAGTAAAATGAGTCTCTTTCAGAGCCATATAAGAGGCTGTGCTCAAAAAGGCAGACAGCTTTTGAAATAAGAAAGCCAAAGACACATGAAAGCTGAGTTCAAACAGACAGCAGCCGCTTCACTCCCTGCGTCTCCAGTAGTCAAGAGTAGTGATTTACTGTAAGAAAAATCAAATTTTTATTTGATCTCTTGAGGCAGCTGTAATGTAAGTGTAATGAATGTAAAAAGGCATGCCATTAAGGTTTCAAATGACTGCTTTTAAGTAGCTCCTAAAATGGTGACATTGATCTTCAGACAAATAAACAGTAAAGGTGCTGTGGTGTATTGATGAAATGGGAACACTCATTCAGTGGGCGGTGGGGGAGAGAAAGACATCCTCTGAAATTCATCATAGTGTGCGCTCTAGCAGAAGTCTTACATCAAGGGGTTTCGTGTGGACTGTAAGGGGGCAACTCTCCAGCTGTGTCTGAACCCAAAAAGCAGAATGAAAGTGAGGGGGGAATGGGCAAAGAAACGAAAAACAAATGAATTGCACAAAAGGAAAAACGCTGATGCTTCTGCCTGTTTTCTTCTTCTTCTTCTAAGCTTTTCCCACTTTCAGGGGGGGACTCCATTCCCGTGTGTTGTACACTTTCTTGTCTGATACCCCCTTTCTCGCTTAGATCCCCTTTCACACAGTCCACTCACTTTCTCTTTGCTTGTCCTCTTTTCCTCTATCCCAACACCTCCTTATCCATGACTAGATGTTCCCCATGGTCCAGGGGTAGTAGTGAAACAAGACAAACTTTAAAAATCAATAAACAAACAGGTATCGTTAGCTAAACGGAGGCAAGGAACACTTCAAAACACAGAGGTAGACCGACTCGATTGGATGCTGGTGTGTGAGTGAGGAGGACCCTGCCCGGTTCCCCATTCCTGACGTCACGCTTCTCCCTCCCCTTGGCCCGCAGCCTCGGATTAACACAAATTTATCGCACCTGCAAGTGAACTATGATATCTAGCGTGATGAGAGAAGTCGCAAAACCAGCCAGAATGTTCAAGCTAATTATAGAAATAAACCTGATCTAAATCCGTTAAGTAGTTCACTCATTCACTAGCTAAGAGGAAGTAAGGCATGATCCGAGGCTGGTTCGTGAGTGAGGAGGACCCTGCCCAGCTCCCCACTCCTGACGTCACGCTTCCCCCTCCCCTCAGCCCACAGCCTCTCTGTCAGATTAGCGTGAATTTATCGCACCTGCAAGCAAACTATGAGAGAAACCGCAAAATCAACCGGAATGTTCAAGCAAATTATAGAAATAAACCTGATCTAAATCTGTTAAGTAGTTCTCTTGTGAAAAACGGACATACATATAAACAGACAGACTTTATAGATTTAGATTTTATATATAGAGAAATATTCCATGATAAATTTGTCAATATCTATGTCAGCATCCAAGTTACTGATTACATAACTTGTAGTTTATTCATCTTAAGTCCAGTTGAAAATCCGTTTCTTGGCTAGTGTGATTTGTGTGTCTTCATTTTCTGTTGTTAACTTATTGAGTAGTTTTATTATGTATTTAAAATTCTACCACATACACCTTGAGAAGGAAAGCTTACCTGCTCTCACTTCACACCATGGAGATGTTCAGAATCCTTCATGACATGCTGGAGAGACGCCACTCATGGACCTGCTCAGCCATGGAACTGAGTTGGACGTCTTGTTCAGATGCAGTTGTCAAATCACTCCCTGATAGAGGTGGCATTCCATTTATTTTGTTCTCCCTATTTTATATTTTCCTCCTTGGCCACACCACCCCTGAGCAGCACTACAGACCTGCAGAAGACGTGAGTGTGTATGGGACGACCACCTGTTAATTATTCATTTCATACAGGACAGTGATTTACGTTCAAATACATGTCATATGGTTCAGCTGACTAATTGATAACTTTCGGGTTAATGATTGGATTATTGGTGTAACAGCCAATCATAGAAATTCAATGTTAATAGGGAATTTGCACAAGTGTTTAACTTAGTTTGAATACAAAATACGCTTCATATCGTTGCATAGTGAGATGGACAGCATGCATGCATGGGCGTCTCTGTCGGGATGGGTTCCTTTACCAGGAAGGGATGCCATGACACTAAACGGGAAGAAAGAACAGCAAGATATTCCCTTCCCTTGCCAGAGGATTGAAAAAGTATGCAGTTTGCAGGTATGTTGGGTTCCTGGCAGGGATGGACTGAAGACCCTTACTCAGCGTGGAGGCCAGTAGGATGGAAGGACAGGGGGAGCCAACCTAGCAGGGCTACTTACTCCCCCGTACATGCTAGGTGGCAGTCGCCATGGGCTACATTACCTGTGCAGACACCGCACCGCTCACCCAGGGCGAGCTGTTGGGATTAATGATCCCTACTTTGTGGGGCTTCCATATAACCCAAAAGTTCTAAGATAAAAGAAGCTGCTTGACCTCATCCAGGAAAGCTGGAGTCGGGTGGAAGAGGACAAAGCTGACCTCGAGGAGTAAAGGAATAGAAGCAGGGATTGGAAGTGTGATTGTGTTTATTAAGTAGCCTTTATAAAGGTAATTATTATTAACCAGTAACGGCGGACTGCATAATAACGGGCAGTGAATACACTTGACTTGAGCATTCATAGTTTTCATGCTCTTTCTCTGTACTTTAGCGTTCCTTAGAACCATTATGCATAAGGTACTGCAGTTTGGCCAGGTTCACCAACTTCCTGCTTGATGTAAGCAGCGTGGAAGCACTCACATTTTACTAAATGTTGTACACCATCCATGCTTTGGTACTCTAATCCGTGTATCTCATTATCAAGCTAGTAATGGAGCATCCATTCTTAAGGCTGGGTGATCTTCCTGACTCCAACCTGCTTTAGTGACCTTTAACAACACACAAGGGGGTTGGTAGCCTTATTCTAACGCTAGAGATGAATCACCATATCTTCAGACAGACAGACAGATAGATAGATTGTCAGAGGTTGATGCGCTTGCTGCTTCATGAGCAGCTCTTCGTTTCTCCACCCTAGCAGCCCGTTTCTTCTCTTCTTTCGTAGGCATCTTTTCGCGTTAAGCATGATTAAGTCAGTTTTTGTGTTGCAATTACTTAGTACATTTTTCTTAATGTTTGACTTAAGCGTTCAATCTGTTTAAGATATGAAGAGGTGAAGGAAGTGACGGCGAAGGTGGTAGGGATGAAAACGGAGCCCGTACGCATGAGCCACATGGCCGCCCTGCAGCCCTCTGCTGAGAGTTGATTCTAAAATAAAATAAAATAAAAATAAAAAGAAGAATAATCTTGGTGGTCAATCATCACCCTGAAAGCAGACAGTAGACATAATGTAGTATATGTGTATCAAATTTCAGGTCAATAATCAATATAAAGACCAGTAACGGCGTATTGCACGATAACGTGCAGTGAATACACTTGACTTCTACTTTTCATCCTCTTTCTCTGTACGTTTAGCATTCGTTTGCTCAGAGGTTCATGCACTTACTGCTTCATGAGCAGCTCTTGTTTTCTCCACCCTAGCGGCCCGCTTCTTCTCTTCTTTCATCAGCATCTTTTCGTGTTAATACTGATTAAGTCAGTTTTTGTGTTGCAATTACATTTTTCTTCATTTTTTACTTATGCTGGCACTTAAGTCTTCAATCTGCCACAAGAATGATTTAAGATATGAAGAGTTAGGGGAAGTGATGGCGAAGGTGGTAAGGATGAGAACGGCTCCCCTACACATGAGCCACAGGCGGTGCCGAGAGTCAATTCTACAATAAAATAAAATAAAAACAAAAAGAGGAATAACCTTGGAGGTCAATCTCGAAAGTGGACAGTAATTGTCACGTAGTATATGTGTACCAAATTTCAGGTCAATAGTTCAAAGGTTTGCGAGCTACAGGTGATTTTAAATCCTGGAACAGAGACACGGACAGCCACGGTAGCGTATTATATAAGAAGAAGATAAACCTTGCATGTGTACCCAGGACCTGTGTCTGGGGTTTGGGGTGCTGTTACACCCCCTAGTGGTCACAGTTAGTAACGGATGTTTCCTTTTTTTCCTAACCTGTAATGGAACATCCTTAAAATTGTTCAGCTTTACTTGTAATGCAACAACAGCATTTTAGTCTGTCTGTTTGGTAGCTCACTTGAAAAATGGACAGTTAGAAACATTGAACTGTTTTATTTTCATTTGAAAGCTATAAAGTGGTATAGAGTTTCCTGAATGTATGTGATAGCATATAGAATCTTAAAGAAACGTTACCATGATATGTACTGTAAGTCATAAACAGAAACAGCATAGACTTGAATTTTTCCCTTTTTGTGTATTTAATTTTGTGAGCTGTTTTTGCTTTGAATTTCACTTTTACAAAGAAGACATTTGGATTGTGGAATGCTTTTGCATTCGCATCACACTCAATGCCTGAACCTTTCAATGAAGATGAAGCTGCAGTATTTTAGAAACCCTGAACAATTGCAGCTATGTCTGGTAAAACGGTTATTCTGATAAATGTATGTGTTGTTTTAAACGTTGATTCATTGATCTAAGATGCAGCCATATGAAATTTGTGAAAACTTGACTTTTCCAACATATCTGAATGGGCAAATAGTAGATCTTCATGCAAACAGTGCCCACAGATTAAGGTGATATACGTGAACAAATGACATATATTACTGACATTCACATAATCTAAATTAACAAAAGTGAAGATTTTTCACATGGAAAATGCCAGGGTAGTATTTGGGCACGGAGTCCCAAATGAACGGCTAGTTCTAAGAATAAGGAGGGAGGAAGTAAACGAGGCACTAAAAAAAATGATAATCAGAAAGGCAACAGGACCGGATGAAATACCAACAAATCTGAGGAAGAGTTTAGGAGAAGAGGGAGTAAATGTATCGTTGGATCTAATGCAGAAGATCTTTGAAAAAGAGAGAATAGTAATGGAGAGAAGGAACAGTGCGGTTGTACCCATTTATAAGGAGAAGAGTGATATTCAGGGGGGACTCAAAAATAACGAGGATTTCTTTTCTGGAGGCTGGAGGGGCATTAGCTCCGACGTTTGCCGGCTAGGTGCGTGTGCTAGACTTATAGGCATCACCTATAAATATCTGGGAGTGCAGCTGGATGACAAATTGGAATGGACTGCCAATACTGATGCTCCATGTAAGAAAGGTCAGAGCTGACTCTACTTTCTTAGAAGGTTGGCGTCCTTCAACATCTGGAATAAGATGCTGCAGATGTTCTACCAGACGGTTGTTGCAAGTGCCCTCTTCTACGTGGTGGTGTGCTGGGGAGGCAGCATAAAGAAGAAGGACGCCTCACGCCTGGACAAACTTGTTAAGAAGGTAGGCTCTATTGTAGGAGTAAAGTTGGACAGTTTAAAATCTGTGGCAGAGTGACGGGCATTAAGTAAACTCCTGTCAATCATGAAGAATCCATTGCATCCACTTAACAGTGTCATCTCCAGACAGAGGAGTAGCTTCAGAGACAGACTTTTGTCACTGCCCTGCTCCACTGACAGACTGAGGAGATCGTTCCTCCCCCACACTATGCGACTCTTCAATTCCATCCGGGGGACTAAATGCTAACATTACTCAAAGTTATTGTCTGCTTTTACATGCATTTTTATTACTATTTAATTTAATATTGTTTTTGTATCAGTATACTGCTGCTGGATTATGTGAATTTCCCCTTGGGATTAATAAAGTATCTATCTATCTATCTATCTATCTATTTGGCCAAGGGACATCCTTGAGGAAAGGTCTGTAAGGTCAATGTAATTTTTTTCTTGCGCCTCTGTTACCATCTTCATTGATTTTACGGCAGACTTGAAAGAATAACGTGTTTGCATCAAGTTCTGTTTCCTTTTGGGGAAAACAGCAGCAGAAGCGGTCACAATGCTTTGAGAGGCATTCAAAGAAGAAGCTTTGAGCCAGGCAAGGGTTTTTACCTTAAAGTAGCCAAGTGATTGTGAAATACAGTGCAGCGAAAATGACATGAATTGCAGCGATCAGGTGATTGGCTTCTACACCACGACAACACCCCCGCCCAAACAGCATTGAATGTGTAGCAGTTTCTCACGAAAAACAGGATGACAACGGTTTACCATTACTCCCAGGACATAGCACCCTGTGATTTTTTTCTTATTTCCAAGAATGAAGAGGGACTACAAAGGAAAACATTTTTTAGGATGTAGAGGACGGCAAGAAACGTTGGAGGCACTGAAGGCTATCACAGAGTTTCAGAAGAGTTTTGAACAATGGAAAAAGTATTGGGACAAGTGTATTGTGTTTCAGGGAGAATATTTTGAGCGTGATTAAACATTGGAAATGCTCAGAGAAATATACAATTTAAAAAAAAAATTCTCATTATTTTTGGGTCCCCCCTTGTATGTTGATGTGTTTGATCAGCCTTCTCCATATAACTCGGTCCTGCACCTCCTCCTCCGTCAAGCCCTTGTCCTTCAGTTCTTCTTTTACTTCATCCATCCACCTCCGATTTGGCCTACCTCACTTTCTCTTCGCATGTTCTTCCATTCTCATTATTCTTTTGCCCATAGAGTTAGGTCCATAAATATTTGGACAGAGACAACGTTTTTCTAATTTTGGTTCTGTACATTACCACAATGAATTTTAAATGAAACAACTCAGATGCAGTTGAAGTGCAGACTTTTAGCTTTAATTCAGTGGGGTGAACAAAACGATTGCATAAAATGTGAGGCAACTAAAGCATTTTTTTAACACAAGCCTGCGAAAAAACTCATAATCCTGGCCTACTTTAATTAAATTCCTTCGTACCTCTCCATCAATGTATTTTGTTTTGTAAATCTGTCGATCAGCACAAGCAGCAAGCAGACTGGTGTTCCATCTCTTCCACTTGGGCAAAAAGTTCTCCAGGCTCAAGTCTGTTTATCTGGGTGTGAGTGTTTATTTGATATTTGGACTTCAGTCTTCACACATTATACACTTCATGTCAAATTTTGTCGTTTATATTAAAACATGAAAAATATTAAAACATGAAAAACGTTTGTGTTTTAGGTATGTGTTCAACATTTCTTGCATTTCTCACATTTCCTTTCATCCTATACTTACATGGGTCATTGTAGAGGTGGAACACACATGTAATGCATGTGTTCGAAATAGCGATATATTATTTATCCTGTACAGCTCTAGGCACCTCACACCGAGAGACAAGACTTGAGCTGGGAGAACTTTTTGCCCAAGTTGAGCTCCATCGGTAGGGGGGGATGGGACAGTAGGCTGCTTGCTGCTTGTGCTGATCGACAGATTTACAAAACAAAATACGTTGATGGAGAGGTGCGAAGGAATTTAATTAAGGTGGGCCGGGATTATGAGTTTTTTCGCAGGCTTCAGGGATTCTAGTGTTAAAAAAAAGTGTGATGTGATGTTTAACTGCCTCGTACATATCCTGGATAATCCTCACACCCTCCTCCTCTCTCCCTCTCTTATACCTCCAGAGCTCTTATGCACTCTACCATAAGCCTTCTCCAAATCAATAAACATCATATGCAAATCTTTTTGTTTTTCTCCATACTTTTCTATTCGCATTCTCAATACTAAGATGGCATCAATTGTTCTTCTCCCTGCTGTAAAACCAAACTGATCATCCTTTGTGGTAGGCCTTCTCTCTATAACCCTTTTCCAAATTTTCCTTGTGTATGATATCAGCTTTATCCCTCTATAGACAGTTAGTCACTAATAGATCAGCATGGACAGATGGTAATGACTAGGCTTGTGTGTACATTTCACTCACATTGGACTTGCCATAGAAGGATTATTCAGGTAAAGTGAGGAATTGTGTAAGCCAAATCAATAGAACTGATGATGCTGCATGGGCAGCCAAAATGATTACAGCATATGTTGGCAATATGGATATGACAGTAGGAAGACACTGACAAGTTAGGAAGAGGAGAGCCTCTCACAGTTGCTGGAAGATATTTGAGAGAGAGTATGAAGGATAGATCGAGGAAAGCCCTTAATATAGAAATAATTTTAGTTGTGATTGTTCCTTACAAAAAAAAATGACTTAACAGGCCCAGTAAGTTATTTATGAAATTGTGAATGAACAGATCAGCTTCCAAGATTAATTTAACAAAATGGGAAACTACAAAATACAAAAATTGCTCTACAGAATAGAAAAAAAAGGAGAAGCAAGTCCCAAAAACACAACCCAAAAGCAAAAATCAAGAACGAGAGCAGAAAGTAACCCAATACCAGAAAATCCCAACAAAAATAGCAATACTTACAAATGGACTCTGAATTAAATTAAAATGAACCACAG
Source organism: Polypterus senegalus (assembly GCF_016835505.1). Taxonomy (NCBI): domain Eukaryota; kingdom Metazoa; phylum Chordata; class Cladistia; order Polypteriformes; family Polypteridae; genus Polypterus; species Polypterus senegalus. The sequence goes on from NC_053158.1 coordinate 16,468,418, forward strand.
AGGAACTCACTTTCCTGGCTTTCCTTTTAAACACAGGGGACTGTCCCTTAGTAGTGATGGCAGGGGTGGTCCTGGCTCCAGGGCCCCACCCACAAACAATAAGGAACAGAATGATACTTAAAGACACAGTACATACAGTGGTGTGAAAAACTATTTGCCCCCTTCCTGATTTCTTATTCTTTTGCATGTTTGTCACACAAAATGTTTCTGATCATCAAACACATTTAACCATTAGTCAAATATAACACAAGTAAACACAAAATGCAGTTTTTAAATGATAGTTTTTATTATTTAGGGAGAAAAAATCCAAACCTACATGGCCCTGTGTGAAAAGTAATTGCCCCTTGTTAAAAATAACCTAACTGTGGTGTATCACACCTGAGTTCAATTTCCGTAGCCACCCCCAGGCCTGATTACTGCCACACCTGTTTCAATCAAGAAATCACTTAAATAGGAGCTGCCTGACACAGAGAAGTAGACCAAAAGCACCTCAAAAGCTAGACATCATGCCAAGATCCAAAGAAATTCAGGAACAAATGAGAACAGAAGTAATTGAGATCTCTCAGTCTGGTAAAGGTTATAAAACCATTTCTAAAGCTTTGGGACTCCAGCAAACCACAGTGAGAGTCATTATCCACAAATGGCAAAAACATGGAACAGTGGTGAACCCTCCCAGGAGTGGCCGGCCGACCAAAATTACCCCAAGAGCGCAGAGACGACTCATCCGAGAGGTCACAAAAGACCCCAGGACAACGTCTAAAGAACTGCAGGCCTCACTTGCCTCAATTAAGGTCAGTGATCACGACTCCACCATAAGAAAGAGACTGGGCAAAAACGGCCTGCATGGCAGATTTCCAAGACGCAAACCACTGTTAAGCAAAATAACATTAGGGCTCGTCTCAATTTTGCTAAGAAACATCTAAATGATTGCCAAGACTTTTGGGAAAATACCTTGTGGACTGATGAGACAAAAGTTGAACTTTTTGGAAGGCAAATGTCCCGTTACATCTGGCATAAAAGGAACACAGCATTTCAGAAAAAGAACATCATACCAACAGTAAAATATGGTGGTGGTATTGTGATGGTCTGGGGTTGTTTTGCTGCTTCAGGACCTGGAAGGCTTGCTGTGATAGATGGAACCATGAATTCTACTGTCTACCAAAAAATCCTGAAGGAGAATGTCCGGCCATCTGTTCGTCAACTCAAGCTGAAGCGATCTTGGGTGCTGCAACAGGACAATGACCCAAAACACACCAGCAAATCCACCTCTGAATGGCTGAAGTAAAACAAAATGAAGACTTTGGAGTGGCCTAGTCAAAGTCCTGACCTGAATCCAATTGAGATGCTATGGCATGACCTTAAAAAGGCGCTTCATGCTAGAAAACCCTCAAATAAAGCTGAATTACAACAATTCTGCAAAGATGAGTGGGCCAAAATTCCTCCAGAGCGCTGTAAAAAACTCATTGCAAGTTATCGCAAACGCTTGACTGCAGTTATTGCTGCTAAGGGTGGCTAAACCAGTTATTAGGTTCAGGGGGCAATTACTTTTTCACACAGGGCCATGTAGGTTTGGATTTTTTCTCCCTAAATAATAAAACCATCATTTAAAAACTGCATTTTGTGTTTACTTGTGTTATATTTGACTAATGGTTAAATGTGTTTGATGATCAGAAACATTTTGTGTGACAAACATGCAAAAGAATAAGAAATCAGGAAGGGGGCAAATAGTTTTTCACACCACTGTATATAATTCTAAACATAACAAATACAACAATAATTTATAAATGTAACAATTAAAAGACAAATGAATATTACAATATTAACAGAAATATTTAAATAAATGATGGAAGCTGAAAAGTTAATAAAAAAGAAAAAGGAAAAGAATATAAACATAAGCCTGGGAAGGAACTCTCCCAGAAATATGACATCTCCATCTCCTTTGCCACCATATAAACCTCCGAACATACCATCAGGCCTAGGAGCATTATACATAAGGTACTGCAGATTGGCCAGGTTCACCAACTTCCTGCTTGGTGTAAGCAGTGTGGAGTCACTCACATTTTACCAAATATTGTACACCGTCCATACTTTGGTACTCTAATCTTTGTATCTCAATATCAAGCTGATAATGGAGTATCCATGCTGGGTGATCTTCCTGACTCCAACCTGCTTTAGTGACTCTTAACAACACACAAGGGGGTTGGTAGCCTTATTCTAATACTAAAGATGAATCACAATATTTTCAGACAGATAGATAGACAGACAGACAGATAGATAGATAGATAGATAGATAGATAGATAGATAGATAGATAGATAGATAGATAGGACAGTATTTGAAAAAGGTTATTTCCACACTGAAAAGGAAAGAGGAGAAAAGATACAACATTTCCATTTGTATGGCCTGTATCAAGTGTGCAACAGAAAGGAAAAGAGCAGGAAGGTTATACAGGTGAGCTAGGAAAGCCAGCTCAGATGAAGGGAGAAAAGGTGAGAGTACAATAGCGGTACAAAAACTGCCATTAGAGAAGATGAAGTGAGAGATTAAAAAGTCAGTTGGTCATTAAGACATGGAGAAATATGTGATCCCAGGTTGAAAATAATATCCTGATTTTCATTGAAATGTGTCTTTGAAGCCTTGTGAAAGAACACAAGCAGAGAAATCAGTGTGGCTGTAATAAAGTGTTTTGCAAAGAGTTTTGTAAGATCTCTGGCTCGAACATGCTTCCTGGGACAGTCTGCTAGCCATCTACTCCTTTCACCTATGTCGATGGCCTACAAAAACTTCAGTAAGTCAAATTTTAAGACTGACAAGAGTTTCATTTAATACTGAATTTACGCAAGGGACCAGATACAAAGGTATTATTGTTGGTGACATTTGTAAGTGACACAGTGGATCTTTTTACAGCTGTCTGAAATGATCTGCTATGAGTCTCCCTGTTTCACCTATAGCAAATATTATCTTGTTAAATAAAAAGGGTGATCAGACATACCAGTGCTGGAAAATGTCCAGAGGAGAGCAACTAGGCTGATTCCAGGGCTATAGAAAATAAGTTATGAGGAAAGATTAAAAGAGCTGAGTTTTTTCAGTTTTAACAAAATGAGATTACGAGGAGACATGATTGAAATGTTGAAAATTATGAAGGGAATTAGTCCAGTGGATCAAGACTGTAACTTTAAAATGAATTCATTGGGAACACGGGGGCGCAGTTTGAAACTTGTTAAGGGCAAATTTCACACATGGACAATAGGACTTTAGGGACGTTCTAAACTCAACCTGATGTTATTTTGGATTAGACAGGACTGGTGGGGTAGGGCTGAATGGCCTGTTCCCGTCTACATTGTTCTGTCAATAGTTGGACATTTCCCACAAGAAAGTATATAAGATTTTTAGTCTGGAAAGTGGCCCATTGTTTCATGTTGAATTTATCAGAGAGACCAGATACAAGTGTATCGTTGACGACATCTTTTCAAGTGACACAAGTTACAACTCTTAAAATATCAGATTGTAAATGTGGCCCCCATGTGAAGTGAGCTGCAAATGAGAAGTTTCCGTAGGTTAGGTGGTTGATAGAAGAAGACCCAAGGGAGAGTTAGGGAAAAAAAGGCTCCTGTAGAAGGATCTGTCTGCAAAATTTGGGGGTTTTGCTTGATGACCTGTGGGAAAGACAAAGTGTTAGGGTGTAATGGGAAGGCCACCAGGATGAGAATTAAGATTGCATTAAGATTGTATGTTTGTGTTTTTTGGTATTTTGGAGTTGCCATAGTTGTAAGCTGAAAAAGTAACAAAAAGGTGTTTGGGGCATCCTCTTTAATAAAACCCCAGTGTGCCTCTAGGTGTCCGTGTGTGTGTGTGTGTGTGTCTTCTGGTGAAGTTGCATGTGCGGGCCACGCCGCGCATTGCACCATGCCCCGCCCATGCGCAGGGCACCGTGGACGCACACACACTGGAAGCTGGGCACACAGTGAATGGCCTTGCCAATGCCGCGCATGATAAGAAATAAAGGACACCATTGCTGGGGAGAGTGCTGATTGGGTAGTCGCGGCCGCGTACATAAAATCCGTTGCTGGGGAGACGCCACACATACAATAATCAGCTGCACGCCAGCACAGATTAAAATACTGGCTGGGGAACTAAACAGTACTTGTTGGGGAGACGCCACGGGCACGATTATCAGCTACATGCCACACATTACATCAGTTGCTGGGGACACTCTGCTGATTGCCCAATGTTGTGACAGAAAATGAAAGTCATATTACGGACATCAAAGCCAGTATTACTGTCAGAGAAAATTACAGGCATTTTACGGAAATACAAACCAGTATTACTGCGAGAGAAAATATTACGGACGTATCTACTAACAACATGCCACCGAAAAAAAAAGGACACGTCAAGTAGGACAAAAGACACAGACAATCAAGTCCTATATAAGCAACATCTCCAGGAAGAACGGTCAGCTCAACAAGTAAACATCAACAAAAGAAAGGCTGAAAGACAAAGAAAAATACGAGCAAATAGATCGATTGAAGAAAAAGAAAATGACCGTCAGAAAAACGCTAAAAGAGAAAGACTCAGAAGAACAAACCTTAGAAATAGTTGGCATTTACTTGCCAGAACCAGTATTCGGCCACGGTCAGCTATATGTTGCATTATCAAGAGTTAAACTCAGGCAGAATAGTTACAAGAAATGCTGTCTATAATGAAATTGTATAGAAAAATTTCATGAGGTAAAAAAATACAAAATTTTACCTAAATATCTTCTTCAGACATTATGTCTTATAGATTGTTACAAAGTTTTACACTAAGACAATATTAATTATACTTACTGTGTTGTCATATATGTTTCTATTTTATTTTTATTATTATTTTACTTTAGGCTTCTTGCAAAAATATTTTTGACAAGAAAAAAATTAAGACAAGAAACAGAATGAGGTCAAAGTCCCTTACCATTTAATATAGACTGGTCCTACTAATGTTTATGCACTACTGTTCTAGCGCCCGTTATTGTAACAGGCTTAATGTCCAGTTGTTCAATAAAGAAGTAAAGTAGAGAACATAATTTAAAACAGAAGTGTGTCTGACTGTCTTCGTGATGCTGAATTGATACATCACAGGGTTCATCTTAAAGTGGATGTTATGAAGTCCATGCCTAGCTTGATCGATGGTTCCGTTCATGACATGAGAAGGGTAATTTCTATCAATGAAGAAACTCCTCATTCTGAGAGCTTCATCATAGAAGTCAACCTCATCACCAATGAAGCAGCGTAGTCTAAAGAACTGTGAAAGGTGTAGAAAGTTTTTAGTGTGGCAGGGATGGGAAGTAGCTGTAGTGAAGGTAACTATGTGAGTCACATGGCTACTAAGTCTCGGAAAGTTGACAGAAAGACTGATTTCTAAACATGGTAGAGTTGTGGTGGATACGTCAACTGTAAACTTGAGGGATGGATGGACATTAACAAATCTATTCCTAAACTCTTGTTGCTGGCTGCAGCAAGAGGCAGCACTAAAACAATTGTCAATATATCTTTCGCACTTGTGTATCTTTTATTTGTGCCAGGAAAGAAATTTAGCTTTTAACACAAGGTCAAAAAGTATTGTAACAATCAACAAGAAGTCCACTCAAATGCACATGACTAAGGATAAAATAACAGGCTCAGTGATCCTGGTATGGAAAAACAGCAAGTGGAATGAGACTCGTCCTTGGTGTATGTGGAAGAGCTAGGTCTGCTGCAATTTGAACTTGAAAAATATCTGTATGGATGGTGCTTTCCAAAAAAACTAACTACAGCATAACCCTTGAGAAATTGTTAGTATAAATAGAGTCTTCAAACCCACAGGGCAATTCAGAGTTGAATGAACACCCAATTTGTGCACACAGCCTTTGCGGGAAAATTGGCAGCATGGATTGTTAAACATTTCGCATGCATTCAAAGTAATATATTTTGGAGTGCACTAAAGCAAGATATCATTGAAGGTTTCGGTATTTTTAATACAACTAATTTGGCACTGTTTAATACAGGCCTCAAGGATCATTAGCACAGTGTGATGGCAATTCTCTGTACATTAAAATGTACTTTAATAAAGTTCTGCAATAAAGACCTGTACTTTCTTGCTTTGTGATGCATGGTATTTGATTCCACTCAGATGTAACTTTTTCAAATTATCTTGCGATCTTCACATCTGTGAGCATAATATATATTTATATATATTATACAACAGGCTTGCTATGAGTATGTGCGTTCTGTGATTGTCTTTAATCACACCCATGGGGCACGGGGTTCTGCACAAAAAAAAAAAAAAATTACCACGACATTCGCTCTTTAGTTTTTCAAGACCATTACCTAGTGGTCATACAAGAGTTAACTGGCTAGGCTGTCCCACTCTTGAGAACATTAGAATAATCTGGATGAGAACAGGCCCTTCACCCCAACAAAACTCACCAGTCCTGTCCAGTTAATTCTTCTAAAATAACATCAAGTTGAGTTTTGAAGGTCTCTAAAGTCCTACTGTCTACCACACTACTTGGTAGCTTATTCCATGAGAACAACTTCCTAATGTTTGTGTGAAATTTACCCTTATCAAGATTCAAGCTGTGTCCCCGTGTTCTTGATGAGCTCGTTTTAAAGTTATCGTCTCGATCCACTGTACGAATTCCCTTCATAATTTTAAACACTTCAATCTTGTCTCCTCTTAATCATCTTTTGCTTAAACTGTAAAAGGCTCAGCTCTTTTAATCTTTCCTCAGAATTCTTGAAGGCCATATGTATCAACAATTGCATGTATGTTTGATCTACAGAACATAAAGAATCAACACCAAAGCACTGCTGCCTCAGTGAGACCATCTCAATCTCTAATAATTGACTTGGTTTTGATCTTTCCACTAATTGGATCGAGATGGACGAGAGATTTAGTAGAAACCTAAAAAAAGCAGTAGTCAGACATAAGCAAGAGACAAAACCATAAGAATCAAAGATCAGCAAACTAGTTCACGGTAGTGTTATGAATTGGAGTTTCATCCAGAGGAAAATACAGGGTGAGCCAAAAAGAAGTGCCAAATTTCAAAAGTTTATTCTAAAAAAATGCTACAAGATAAAATAAATTTAATTACGACACAAGAAACCTGGCATCCACCATATCCATTTCTTCCAGTTCTCTAGCATTTCAATGTAACATTCTGAAGTGACGGTGACCATTGCTTCCCCCTTCTTGAAAAAGTAGGGGCCTACAATGCCAAATTCTGCAATGGCACACCAAACTGTAGCACATTCACTATGCAGGGGTTTCTGATGAAGTTTACAGGGGTTGGTTTCAGCCCAATAGTGAAAGTTTTGCTTATTTACACAACCATTCGAATGGAAATGTGCCTCATCACTGCACATGATGATGGCATCTCGATGAACGGTTTGCAGAATGTTTGCGCACAAATTTCTATAGCCCTCCCAGTCTCTCTTAGTGAGTTCCTGAACTCCCATCATTTTGTTTGGATAGAAATGAAGGTCCTCATGCAAAATCCTCCTCAAAGACGTGTTGGAAATGTCTAAGGCAGAAGCAAGTTTGTGCGTTGAACATTTAGGAGACTGCAGAGTTGATGCCCTTACAGCTTGGATGTTTTCAGGTGTTCATACAGTCTGAGGATGGCCTGGAGATTTTCTGTTCAATGTTGTACCTGTCTGTCTAAATTTAGCCACCGACTGAAGAATTGTTTCTGATTTGGAGCGTCACCATAAGGAGGAATGCTGAAGTGTGTTTGGAAGTCGCGTTGCATATATAATATTTTGACACACCGAACCAAGGCATGTTGCCGAATAAAACCTACATTGGATTGCCTATCAAAGGACCCCCACCCCAACCCGCTTGGCTGCCTCTACCTCGCTCAATGATCTTGAGAAATGTGGTGCTTCATTTTGGCTCACCCTGTAGGAGGAAGGCCTCCAGAATTTGCTACAAAGGAGGCCAGAAACCTACCAAGTTCAGCTACGCCCCAAGGCTACCTGCTGGCTTCAACTGAAGCAGGCCCAAAAATAAGGAACTGGCAAAACAACTATTACATTTTCCAAATCAGTAACAGAATCCGGAAGGAGAAGGGTCACCGTCAACCTTTGGCGAGTAAAAACCTGGCCAGCTAAGAATCTTTAAAAATAAAATGAATTATTTCACAAAAATAGCAAACAAAGGCTCAAAACAGCAGACAGAAGCACAAAAGGGTTCTCTAAAAGGCAATCGTAAACAAACAATAAGTACCAATATGGGATCCAGGAATCCTTAAATAGAACAGAAAAAATCAAAAAGGACAGAAAATCCAAGATAGATAGATAGATAGATAGATAGATACTAGAGGATAATACAATAATTAATGTAACTCCACAAACAACAATGGTTGCCACTCCTAGGCTTTTGCAGTTAGCTTAAATAGCCTGGGGGAAGTTTCAGGGGTGGTGACCTCAGGGTGGTCCCACCTCTTGGGCTCCACCCACAAAGAACATAGAATGTACAGAAACTACAGTTAATGGGACAGTACACAAATATAAACATAACATTAGATTTGAAAAAATAAAACACATAATAACTCAGGAGCAACAAAAACGATGAAAACACATGCAATGTCATAACAGGGAGAAAATAAACCTTGTTAAAAAATGAGATGGGTTTAGCCATAATTCATTTTAAATTTATTTGCTGAAGAATTGAGATTATGAAGTATAATTTGAAAATTATACTTAAATCATTTAATCATGCCTATAACTTCCAATGCACTCTCACATAATCGTCTCATAACTGGCCTTGACTTTGTTGTAGTCTGTGTTCTGCTGATTTCCAGTATATTTTACTAAGAAACAGCCACCTAGATGATAAGTTCCATAAAGTTTCAGCAGACAATGCAAACTGACAGACAGACAGACAGACAGTGAATAAATGAATGTGGTTGAATAAAGTAAAAAAGGTCCTACAGGTAAATGTTAGGGCACCAACCCAGTCCTCTCCATTTAATTCAGTTACAGAAGATGAACTTAAAAAGGCATGCTATGCGCGTCAGTACAAATAACAAAACAAAAAGCCGAAATAGGAAAGTCGTCTGACTTAGAGAGTGTGATTTGTCTCTCTCATCAGGTTATAGGGAGCTGTGTCCTACAGTGCAGTCTTTTCACAACTGACTGCCTCCTTCTGGCTGTTGTGGGCTTTATAGGTGGAATATTGGAAGGGGAGGAGTCAACGGTACTCACTGGGCATTTTCTCGGTATTGCAGAGGAAAGAGAAGAGGAAAAGTTCAGCATGAGCGCTCCTTCTTGACCCAGGGTGGTAGTTCCTTAATTCAGATGAGCCCACAGGGTGACCCATAGATGCGCTTGCATGACAGAGAGATGTATAGGAACTACTGTGGGCTCAGATCCAGTTCAGTTTATAGGTGCTACATAAGAAGAAGATGAAATTTAATGGCATACCCATCTTGTACAATACATTTCTGGTTATATTTACCAAACTACAGACCTCTATATTTTGCCACTGTAGACAGCTGTATATATTTTACCCTTTATCCCAGGGTATACCTTTAAAGCGTACTTTATGAAATATACATAATTACAAAACAATAAGATGATAAAGTGCAACACAAGATAAACCTAGCTTTATTTCATACTGTTGCTTAATGGAATCAGCACCCTCAATTTATCCCAGAATTTAGGAGCAGTATGGAACTGAATAAAACTCCACAGTGGATTGATGAGGAGCTAAAAAAGAAATTGCAAAAGAAAAAAAAAAACATCTGTATAAAGCATATAAGACTAATAACTCCAATGCTATCCATTAGTCTTATGTGAACATAACAGCAATGGTTATTAAAGACACTAGAAAAGCTAAAAGGAAGTTGTAAAGAAAGATTGCAGAAAAGGCAAACGATGACCCACAGAGTATTAGATATGGTAAGAGCAAACTAAAATTTACTGTTAATGAAATACCAAATTTTTAAAGTTGCATTTTTCTAAAGCTTACGTGTGTGAAGAAGCCAATGACCTCCAACAAGTAACATGGAGGTATTTAGTGATGTGGAAATTGCAGAGGGAGAAGTGCTGCATACATTAAATTAGCTAAAATCTAACAAATCACCAGGGCAAGACATTTATCCTTGAGTGCTTAAGAAAGTTAGTGGGTACATGTTGTAAGGTTTCTAAACTCTTTTGGGACTCCCCCCAATGGGACGACACGCCGAAGGGCGCCCCAAAGTGCGATCGGCGCATCTGTAAAAGACAGCTTATCTGTCACCAAGGCTCACCACAAAAGTAAATCCGAGCTGATCGTGGTCACGCTATGAGTGCCATCATCGGTGGGTGATGCAAGGAACATTATAACTGCAGGAAATAACCACTAACCTGACCACAACCCTCCTGATTGCTGTGTCTGTGTTTATAGTAGAGTGGTAGATCCCGTTACAATAAATAACTGTGCTGTTCCTGTTTCAAGCTGAATAAAGTTGGTTTTGCTAAAGTACTGAGACTCCGCCTCGTGTTTTGGGGTGCAAGACAGGCACTCATATATAAACTCTTGACGCATATTTTTAGAAAATCACTGCACAATAGGTTAAATCCTAAATTCTGGATAATAACAAATATTATCTGGTTGTATAAAAAGAGTGATTGGGCTGATCCAAGTAACTACAGGCCAGCTCAAAATGTAGCACAAATAAATCGATGGAGTCCAGTATTAAGGAAAAGATCAAGTACCTTCTGTTAAGGTAAGATGTATTAGAACATAGACAGCATAAATTCACACAGGGAAGGTTATGTATCACCAATACTGTATGCTGGAATTCTATGAGGAAACAACAAAAGCAAACAATATGAGAGGTACCTATAATATTATTTATTTTGACTGTCAGAATGCTTTTGATTAAGGCATCACATGAAATGTTAGTGATCAAACCAAAACAAGTGGGAACTCAAGCAATGCCAAGAGAGGTGGGTATAAAATTGGATAACACCAGGAACAAGGTGTCATGGTGAGGGGAACTTTTTCAGAATTGAGCGATATTGAAAGTGGTGTCCTTCAGAGATCATTCGTGGGTCAGCTACTCTTTTGAATATGCATAAATGATCTGAATAAGGTTATAAACATCAAGCTGGTTACATTTGCAGATGATACTAAACTAGGTGAATGGGCAGATAACGGAGAGTCGGCTGATAGATCTGTGGCAGATGAAATTTAATGTAACCCAATGTAAGGTATTACATACTGTATATGAAGTTAAAATGGTAGATTTTATATACATAATGGGACATCTGAAAATAGAAAGTACACCATATGAGAAGGGCGGCACAGTGGCACAGTGGTAGCACTGCTGCCTCGCAGTAAAGAGACCTGGGTTCACTTCCTGGGTCCTCCCTGCATGGAGTTTGCATGTTCTCCCCATGTCTGTGTGGGTTTCCTCTGGGTGCTCTGGTTTTCTCCCACAGTCCAAAGACATGCAGGTTAGGTGCATTGGTGCTCCTCAGTTGTCCCTAGTGTGAGTTTTTGTGCCCTGCAATGGGCTGGCACCCTGCCTGGGATTTGTTTCCTGCCTTGTGCTCTGTGTTGGCTGGGATTGGCTCCAGTAGACCCCTGTGACCCTGTGTTAGTATATAGCGGGTTGGACAATGACTGACTGACTGGCTGACTATATGAGAAGGACCTGCACTAGGAGTCATTTTGGACTTGTCAGTATCTTCATCTAGACCAGGGGTAGGCAATGTCGGTCCTGGAGAGCCGCAGTGGTTACAGGTTTTCATTCCAACCCCATTGCATAATTAGAAACCAATACTTGCCAATCTCAGACCTTATTTAATTTTATGGCTTGCTAGTCTTCAATGTTAGGTTCTTATATCATGGATTTTTTCCTTTGCAAGGATGTCATCCAAATGATTTGAAGCCTAAAACATTTGATTTTCAGTCTTACATTTTTCAATTAAGTTTATTAAATCAAACAGTGCATGATGAACCCACAGAGATGTACATGGAAACCAGTTAGATGGAAAACTGCTGGCTGCTTTGTCATTTACATCTTATTGCTAATAAGGAGCCATTAAACACAGTGAATGCAGCTGTTTAAGAATAAAAAATGCAATTAAGGGTGGAGAACCCTAACAAGCGAGACCACTAAAATGAAGCATCAAAAAGCAGCAATAATTGACTTCTCATTAAGAAACTGGGCTGGAACAAAAAACATGCAGCCACTGTGGCTGTCCAGGACCGACATTGCCCACCCGTAATCTAGACAATGTAGAGAAATGATCAAGAAGACTAAGGTTATGTTACGTTAGGTTAGGTTACGTTGCACAATGTGTGGAGTGCAAGTCCAGGGAGGCTGTGATCAAGTCATTTAATACACTAGTGATGCTTCATTTGGTGTACTGTGTAGAGTTTTGGTCTCCATATTACAAGCAAGATGTAGCAGCAGTGGGGAAAGTCCAGAGAAGAGCGATTAGGTTGATTCTGGGATTGAGAGTTATGAGGAGGGATTGAAGGTGAAGAGTTGAACATTTTCAGTTAAGCAAATTGAGGTTGAGGGGAGACATGATTGAAGTGTTTAAAATTATGAAGGGAATTAGTCCAGTGGATCGAGAGTATCACTTTAAAATGAGTTCATCAGGAACACGGGGACACAGTTGGAAACTTGTTAAGGGGAAATTTCACACAAACATTAGGACGTTTTTCTTTACACAGAGAACCTCAGACACATGGACTAAGATATCTAGTAGTGTGATAGAAGGTAGGACTTCAGTGATGTTCAAAATTAGACTTGATGTTATTTTGGAGAAATTACTGTGTCGATAGGCCTGGTGAGCTTGGTTGAGCAAAATGATCTGTTCTTCTCTAAATTGTTCTCCTGTTCTAAAGTTCTAAACACATCTCAAGGAAAACTAAAGGAAACAGGATGCACCTGACCACAATTTAGAAAGCCACAACAACATGCAACAACAAAGTACGTCTATAAATATGAAATGACAGTTTTTGATTTGAAATTTGAAAACCTTTGTGAAAACATGTTTTCACTTTGCCATTGTGGGTTATGGAGTGTAGATTGACTGGCAACAATGATGAATGTGTCCATTTGACACTGAATCTACAACACAGTAAAATGTGCAGAAAGTGAAGGAGTCAGGATACTTTCTGAACCCATTGTAACTGTACACTTCCATCGAAACTCTTTGTGCACATGTGCTCCACCGAGTTCTGTCAGTTGGTTCAGTATAAATCCTTAAATGACTCAATTTGCATGCAGTCATGTCACTATAAACATTGAAAAATGCACAACAAGTCGTCAGCCTTTTGACAATAAACATGCAGTTTCACAAGCACTTCAAACGTCAAAGAACAACCACAGAAGTTCTATTAAACTAATTGGAGATAAAGTTTAACAAAAAAAGAAGACAGTAAGAAGACATTGATTTGACACCCCCCTCATCTCTGTGATAAAAACTCACTGCGCTCGTTCTTCCTTTGTGCTTATTTTACTTTTAATTAAAATGGTATCCTTTTCAGCATTTGCAAATTTCCACAGGAACAAAAAAAATCACTCTATTGATTTTCTTTCTCATTAGATTCTTTTGTTTTCTCTCTTTTTTTGTCATCCATTAAAACATGTGCCACTCAACAAGAAGTATTACACCAGTCACTCAGAAGTCGGTTTAATTACTGACATCCACACTGGGCCCGCAGCAGTCAGAAGAATTGCAAAGCTGACACAATTGACTGTCTTTTCTTTGATAAAGAAAACGCTTGGGGTGGCTACCTGTCTCCGTTTGGAAGCCTACCACTGATGTTTATTAACCCAGTCAGTCTGGACTCCAAATCTTTGATTTCCATCCTAATGTCAGTAGTATGATCAGAGAATTATTTTATATTACAAAAATACATTTTCTGCTCAAGGAAATGTAAGTTCTAATCGACATATATGTCTATTTCAACAATGTAAAATTTAATCTTAAGGCCCAGGTGTTATTCTGTAAAAAAAAAAAATATATATATATATATATACTTTATATTATAAAAAAGATCTTGAGACGAGACAACACTTTTTTCCTTCGATGAGATGAGATCTTTTGAAGAGAGACACTTCATGTCCCGCGAGACGGTCAAGTCATGTCATACTTACAACCTTTGGAAGCAAGTCCCGTGAGACGGTGACTTTTGCAAGTCACGCCCAACTTACAACCATTTTCAAACAAGACCACAGTAATCAAACTTCTCAGTTGTTGAAATGCTTTTGGCAGACACACTTCCTGTACTCTCTTTGCGACAAGAGATTTAACCACGCCCGGGGCCGGAAGAAGACAAAGTAGAAAGTCGTAAAGAATTCAAAAATGTTGCCACGATACACATGCAGAGCAGATAATGTAATGTAATGTAAGTAGGAAAATCTGAAAGTCTCAAAAAAATGATAGTAAAGATCACATTAGCGCAAACGGGAAATTTAACTCAGTGAAATAACGAAACAGCAAAAAGAGATCAAATAGTGTTTGAGGATGTCTGGGGGAGAAGAGAGACAAGGCAGTGAGACAAAAAGACAGCTGTTTTACAGGCTTTTAAACATTCGGCACGGCAGCAGCAGAAAGCCAGCAGCTGATCGAGCAAATAGGAGGTAATAAAAACTGTATTTGTTTCCCATTGTTTCACCATTTAAGAGGGGGTTTTCGGAGGAGTGACTGCGTCTCCTTGGGGTGCGTTCAGCCCCCCTCTTCACAACTTTAGGGTCTGGCAAGTGAAGCGAGCAGGGGGCAAAGCCCTCTAGTGTGTATATATATATACAGTATATATCTATATACTGTATATATATATATATATATATATATATATATATAGTGGAACCTCTAGATACGATCACCTCTGTATACGAGAGATTCAAAATACGAGGCTGTGGTTATGCGTGACGCGTTTCCCGATCCGCCTCGACTCGGGGATTCACCCAAGCTGATGCTGCCAGCCCGTCAGCTCACTCAGTGTTCCTTGTTCTCCCATAGCGTGAGGATCTATGCGTTTGTGTGCTTGTGATTTCATTGTTTTGCTGTAGCACTTCGCTGTATAAGCGTATCCAAAAATATCGCGGACATGCAGATGGAGAATAGGAGACGATTGCCCTCAAGAGCAGAGAGAGAGAGAGAGAGAGAGGCGCGTGAGCGAGCAAGAGAGAGAGATAAGGAGAGAGAGAGAGAGAGAGATAGGAGAGAGAGAGAGAGAGAGAGAGAGTCGTGCGAGATAAGGAGAGAGAGATGCGCACAAGAGAGAAGAACCATCAGCTCAGTTATGCTCACATGACGCTCAGCAGACAAAGTGTATCCATACTACTTGTATTGCAAGACATCGCTCGTTTTATCAAGTCAAAATTAATTATAAAACTTAGCTCGTCTTGCAAAACACTCGTAAATCAAGTTACTTGCAAACCAAGGTTCCACTTGTATATATTATTTATCAGTGTTATTTGTTAGGAAAATTGATTTTTATGTTGATATTTTTGGGGGTGCGGAACGGATTAACTGGTTTTTCATTATTTTCAATGGGGAAGTTTGTTCTAGATATGAGAAATTCGCTATATGAGCTCAGTGCTGGAACGAATTAAACTCGTATCTCGAGGTTCCACTGTATATATATATATATATATATATATATATATATATTAATTGAAAGTAGAATTTGAATATAGCTTAGGATCAGCAAGGTCGTTCAGTTGATACCACTGCTGCCTCATGGATCCAGCACTAAAGGTGTTTGACTCCCATTTCCTAATGTTGTCTGTGTGGGGTTTGTAAGTCTCACAAAGTCAGGTATTCAGTTTTTCCTCCCAACATATTTTCAAACCTGCAGGTTAGATTCATTGGTGACTCTAAAATAACTCCACTGCTTATCCCCCGTGGCTGACTGGAGTCCTGTGCTTCATCACTCTCTGTTTTCTGTGCTTGATGTAAGAAGGAGTTGATATCAATAAATCAGCCTTGTTCTCGGTAACACAGTAGTCTGTTCCAGCTCTGCTTTAACACAGGCAGAGGGTTCTTAAGTAATCAACAAATGTTGGGACACCTGTGCAAACTGTTTACTTCAATTTACAAGGCTTCATTTACTTTAATTGCTGCAGAAGATCTGTAGATTTTAACCTATTAGTTGTTCTCTGACGAAGGAGGCCAATTTGCAATATTCTGAAATCTTGTTTTATTTTTCTGTTTTTGCTAACAAAATCTTTACATTTAAGCCTCTGGCAGTTTACTGCTTACCTTTTCACTATTTTAGGTCATTCATTGCATTTCAAATGTGATGAAAAACTGGAAAAACTGAGGTGTTCTAAAACTTTTGACCAGTAGTGTAGATTGATACATAGATAGCACCTAATTTTTGCAAGGGCGAAATTTTGCTACAAATGAAGTTGCTTTGTGAATTAGAATGTGTAAATCTCTGCTTTTCTTGTCAAAGGTAGAATGAAGAAAATGTCCACAGCCAGTCTCTTTTCATCTGAACCTGATCCTTATATTTTAAGTGGGTCTCCTGTAATAGAATGTCTTCCTTTAAAGTTGGGAGATGCGAGAGCTCTTTATTTCCTTTGAAGGTTGTGATGGAGACTTTTAACATTCCAACTTACAAAATGTCATTTATCAATATTACTCTTTCTGTCTTCTAGAAAGTACTTTCTGATATTCAGTGAAAAAAGTGAGATGTTTTAAATTTCAGCTTTATCCCCAATTTCACACCTGTCAGTGCTGGGAACTTGCAACTAATAAAATAACCAATAAATTACATGCCAGAGTGCAGAGAAAAACAATAATAAATTGTTCTCTTGCATTCATGACATTTTTCAAAATATTCTCTAATTCTTAGCTACTACTATATCAGCAAGCTGTCTAGCTGAAATCAAACTACCCAAAAATAACTTAGCTACTGTGGAATATAACCCGACCACAGACAGACACAGCTTTTAATTCTCGTTTTCTTCAGGTACAACACACAATGCACTAATCACCCATGAATATCTCAAACCCTTTTCTCTCTCTTCTCTCTTTTCTGCTGCCTCCACTCCTCTCCCACAGGCTCTGCCCACCACCTCCCGACTCCAGCTCGCTGGCTGGGTTCATGGCGGTTCTTTATATATTGTCAAACACAGAAGTGCTTTGGCTCTACCAGCCACATGGTCTGCCTATACTTCCGGGTCAGGCGGATAATTTATGTCCCCCAGTTCATCCGCAGCACCCCCTAACGGCACCCAATGGGGCTAAGATAAAGAACCCCAAGTCCAATGGTGCCCTGAGGGAATTCGGGGTACCACTGTGAAATAGGGTAGCTGCTCTCTAATGTCTTGGTGGAGGCAGTATCCTAAAAAGCTGCCTTCCCCTATCCTTCCATATCCGGGGTGTCCCAGCCGTCTGTTACACTACTTAAATAAATTGTGTAATCAAAAATCAATATCAAAACTTAAATCAAAAATACCCTAACATCCATAAAGGGTACACAAAACATCCAAAAAACGTAACAATAAAGGCAAAAAAACTGTAAATCAAACCTACCTTTTAACAGATGGTTTGCGTGAAAGTGCTCTCCCCTAGCATCGATTTCGACCTTCATTTGTTTTCATGGACGTGGTCAGACCAGTTGTGTATTTTGGAAGACGTGTACAGTAGTGTTGCCTTGCTGTCAAAAAATCTTCATTATTCCAACCTGCTAGATTGTGACAATTAAGCCATGAGTGAAACAATTTGAGTGAATTTGAATGTGCAGCAAAAAACTGTTTTGCCACAAGTAAAATACATTCCATTGCCACGTATATTTTCATCTTTCAACTTCATTTTTCTCCATGTGCAAAAGTGAGACATGGTTGATTCTAGTGAAGAGAAGGAGATTGTAATTTTCACCGTGGAATGGACATTAGGTTGGTTAGCACTACTTAAAATCAACAAGAACAACATTTATTTCTATAGCACATTTCATACAAATAATGTAGCTCAAAGTGCTTTACATGATGAGGAAAGAGAAAAAAAAAGACAAAGTAAGAATCAAAATAAGAGAACACTTATTATCATAGATTAAAAGTAAGGTCCATTTGCCAGGGAGGAGAGAAAAAACAAAAAAAAACTGCAGGCGGCTGGAGAAAAAAACAAAATCTGCAGGGGTTCCAGGCCATGAGACCGCTTAGCCCCCTCTAGGTATCCTACCTAACATAAATGATCAGTCCTCATTGTATTCAGGGTACTCATGGAAGGACTTGATGATGACGGTCATGTGGACTTCTGGCCTTTAATCCATCAATGCAGGAACTGCGCAACCACAGAAAACTGGAAAAAGAACAGAAGAGAGAGTAGGGGTTAGTACAGATTTGATAATTAATTGAATATGCATAGCATCAGTATTAAATTAAAATTGAGTGATGATAAAGCTATGTTAAAGTAATGTTTTTTTAGTAGTTTTTTAAAGTGCTCCACTGTATTAGCCTGGCAAATTCTTATTGGCAGGCTATTTCAGATTTTAGGTGCAGAACAGCAGAAGGCCGCCCGCCTCACCACTTCTTTTAAGTTTAGCTTTTGGAATTGTAAGGAGACACTCATTTGAAGATCTAAGGTTACGATTTGGAATATAAGGTGTCAGACGTTCCGATATATAAGATGGAGTGCGATTATTTAAGGCTTTGTAAACTATAAGCAGTATTTTAAAGTCAATTCTAAATGACACAGGTAACCAGTGCAGTGACATCAAAACTGGAGAGATGTGCTCGGATTTTCTTTCCCTAGTTAGGATTCTAGCAGCTGCATTCTGCACTCGATGCAATCGATTGATGTCTATTTTGGGTAGTCAGTCCTAAGAGGAGTGTGTTACAGTAATCTAGTCGACTGAAAAAATTGCCTACAATACCCAGCAGCCCAAGCAGTATTACACTATTGAGCAGATTCAGAAGGTTGCAGGGGTTGCTGAGAAGTAGGTTAATTAAGTGGGCTCTTTAAAAAGACACTGAGGAAATTGCAATCAACAATCTGTGATTGTCTCCACGCATCACACAATATGAGATTATAGCTTCAACCACCGTGCATTACAGTTTCTACTGGATGTATGTGCAGTCCTGTGATTTCATCTTGGTTGGCTTTGTCTTCATCTGGTGAGTGCTCTCTCTAACATGTAATCCTAACACGTGGAAAGGGAACGAAGTAGGACAAAACTTTACATTTTCCTCGGAGGGCTGTTTGCATTCCATACTCCGTTGTCATTTGCTTCTGTTTTACTGGACTGTGTTGGACTTTACTGTTAGTGTTAATTGTTTATTGTAGTGTAATGAAATTATTAGGGATCTGGGGAAGGCTACTGCATATGCATTTTTGTATAATATTGACTTTTTGCTCTTCAATATTAGTATATTCTTTATTTATCAATTCATTGTGACATTTATCCGTGTCTCTGTGTGTGGATGTTGGGTCAAGGCTAGGTGTGCCCCTGGGGTCGCCGCAATAAAAGAAACAAATCAACATCTTTAGATGGTGTGAATCTTAGCATCCTCATGACCGCTACAATTTTATTGAGTTTTATGCTTCACTATTGCGATAATTGCATGCAACACCAATTTTAAGGGCAATTTCCAAATTACAAAAAGTGGAGACATTTGTGACATTTCTTTTAAAATATTTTTTAAATTGTTAGCTACAGTTTGTAGAACAGTGGTTTTAGGAACAAACATATATCACTCTGTTAATAACATCTCATTAACACAGTAAAACATTTGTCATAGCTCTTTGTTAAAATTACATTTTGTACTGTCAGAATTGGAGAGGTCATTTCATAAAAACTTCAATTCGATTTACAGATTATTGCTAAATGTGCATAAAGAGTTTTAGACATGAAGCTGATGGCTTACATTGCTAAAGTCAGCATTCCAGCTGGAGAGTTTATCGATACAGTAGTAGTGCTTAAAAATGTCATAAACGAAAATATTATTAATGCAAAGAGCATAGCATTCTTCTACTTTGGAGCAGGAATGGAGAAAAACTGTCCAGTCTTGGCATGTCTGACAAGAGGAATGACAGTCAGCAGTCAGGCAGAGGTACTGCAGTTTGGAGACTTCTTGAGTGGACATAAAGAGAGATCAAGGGTTGGAGATGCTGAGGAGCAGAGCCATTCAGAGAACTGTAGGTCAATACAAGAGTTTTGAACCCGATCTTTGCAACAACAAGATGCCAAATGAGAGACTGAAGGAGTGAAATGAGGAACTGAGACCACCAGTAGAGTTGGTGCAATATGGAGGAGCTGGAAAGGTCTGATTGTAGCTGAAGGAAGTCCTGACAGGAGAGAATTACAATAGTCCAGCTGAGAGAAAATCAGTGGCTGAACAAAAATTGCACTGCATAATTATTGAGGAATGGTGAAATCCTCTGAATATTATGAAGAAAGAAATGCCAAGACTGGGTTGTTGAAGATATATGTTCTATGAACGAAAGTAAGGAATACAGTCTCATGCCAAGATTCCTGACCATGACTGATGGTAAAAGGGTGACATCTTCCAGGGTTATGCTTAGAGACAAATCTGAGAAAGGAGAATTAGACGGGAAGTACAAGATATCAGTGTTAAAAATCGTTACAGATCATAACACATCTGATTGATCATACATTGTGTATGTCTTATATAGGAATTAAGTGATTGTTAATTAATTGTAGTCCAACAGTGCCGCTAGCAAAGCAATGTGATCAATAACAAAGTTTAGGAAACATCTGTGTAAATCTCTGTGCTGAAAATTGGTCATATCTAAAATGTGGTTTGAATAACGATTTTAGGAGGTCAGGAATTGCTAAATTGCAGCAGGTATACAAAAAAAGATATAATAATACATTTCAAATTCAATTCAATTTAGTTTATATTTATATAGCACTCTTCTCTGAGTATAGGTGCAGATTACAAATTCTCAGATAAAATGCAGTTACAGACTTTACTAATTACATAATGAGTACATGAAGACAACATTTGGTTTGAAACCAATTAACATACATGGAGCCAGAACTATCTGTCCATTAACTAATCATTGAACTATGGAGTGTTGACATACGAAGAGAGGAAAACAAAAACTCAGTCAGCAGCATACTTGGAAAAAAAATAATAAAAGACAAAAACACAATTGTGGTCATTCAGCCAACTGGAAGCCCACCTTACCCTGGTCATTGTATAGTAGAGTCTGTGCTGGCCGTCTAATCTGATGAGGAAATCAGGGCTCTAACTGATGCCAGCGCTCTAATTATTCTCAAGTTTTTTTTTTGTTTTTTTTCCATGGGCAGTAGAACAGCTTGGCAGTAAAGCAGTGGCACCAAATGCCACACCAAGATACCAAGTGTCACGAGTTGGTATTATTTTGGGTACTCATAGGCCACCAGTGTTCTTTTTTTCGTTAGGTCTGCTTCCAGCATTTTTAGGGGTGTGGCCTCATGGGTCTGGACCTATGGGTAAAAGGAATGCTATGGGTGCTAATCCTTATCCAATCTGCAGATATTAAATATTTGAAATATTCAGAGATTATCTTTGTCCTCTTTGCTTGCAAGTACATTTGGTTTTGAATCTCTTGTTCTCTCGATCACAATTATTGTCACATGTATTGAGCTAAGGTTGCATTTCAATTAATATTTTTTTGTTTGTTTTCTCCCTGTTTTTGCTCAATGGTTTATCTGTTAGTTCGCTGACAGAACACAGAAAAGACAAACAGAATAACAGAGAAGTAGTAATGGTTTATAAATATTTAATTACTTATATTTCTGTACAAATGACCAACAATCAGAAATGCAGTATGCATGACTAATCAGCAGCTGTAGTCAGGTATGCCAGACTAAAACCTGAGACTGAAGGGGCATCTCTTACTGTGTATAAGCAGAGAGATTATTCCACAGCTTCGGGGCCCTGTAACTAAAAGCTTGACTTCCTACTGTTATTTTATTAATCCTTGGAAACTAAAATAGGTTCCCGCTTGAGATCTTAATGAACATACTCTGGTTTGTAAATAATAATAAGTTCAGATAAGTAATGCCTTTGGCCATTTAAGGCTTTATGTGGTAAAAGGAAGACTTCAAAATCATTCCTAAGCTTAAGTGGGAGGGAGTGTAAAGACTTGGCAACTGGAGTTATGTGTTCATACCTTCTAGTTCTTGTAAATGATTCCAGCAGCAGCATTTTGAATTAGCTGAAAGCTGAATAATGATTTGAACATCCTGTGAATAAGCATTGCTATTCCACTAGAAATAAATGCAAGACTTAATTAGTTTCATTTTTCCAAAGATGTGATTTTTCATATGACTTTGCTTACGCTCTGAGTCTCAGTGATGTAAAAGATATATGCCAAATTTCAAGAAGATTGGATAATATTTAGGGGTTGCACACATTGATCACTTTTATTACAGTGTACTTAGGAGGTTGGTCTAAAAACGACTTCAGTTTCAGGATCCCAGGGGCTCTACATCAAGCAAGGTGGATGGCAAAGGCAATATATGCACTTAAAATTGTCCTCTTTACTAAACAGTTCAATATTCCTCAACAAGAATTGAAAGGAATGAAACGGGTTGTACATTTTGTCAGCCTCATATATGTTCGCTTTTGGCACGAGGCAATTGTAAGTCGATGGGCTCCAAAGAATGATTTGGATATGCTACAGCTTCTGAGCACTTACCCAGATGCAGACGTCAAATAAAGCGCTCTCACAGTTGCTAAGAGACACCTTTGGTATCTGTCAGAAACAAACGTAGGATTGGCTTTTTTGGACGAACGTATTACTTAGGCTGAAAAGGAAAATCTGACTAAAAATTTAGAAACCAAACCTGCAAAGAAAAAGGAAATGAAATGATTAGAGGGTAAAAACCTAATTTTTGAAGGAAAAGACCTGAGCCATTTCGTTACTAATAAAACAATGACGTTCTTTGAATTGTTTGGGATCCACGACGTGACAGAATACTGCAGTGATTCTCTAAGAAGCCATGTGAATGCTCTTAAGGTGGTCAACGGTACCGAAGAAAGAGGAATTGCTCTGATAAAAAAGTTTAACGAATCGGTCAGGGATGAACAACAAAAACAATTCTTGTTGAGGGTAGTCAAGCATCACAGAAAAGTCGTCACCAAGCGAACAAAAGAAGGGATCGCATCGTTCAAAGTTGATTAATATAACATATGTTTTGCATACTACCTATTAATCATAGTGTCTAGTTTTAATATTATTTTAAGTTTGTGATTTCTAGTTTACCCAATAAAAGTAATTAACATTGAAAAATCGTGTTTTTTGCCTACTTTTACAAAACTGATCAAAGTGTGCAACCTCTAAATATTATTCAATCTTCTTGAAATTTGGCATATATATCTTTTATATCACTGAGACTCGGGGCGTAAGCAAAGCCTGCAAAAATTTTACATTTTATTTTTTTTTCTTAGAAAATGAAACACCTTAAAGTATACTTTTGAAAATGTCTTAATTTTCCAACATTTTAAAACATGTTTTACATAGTTTTGTAATATGTGTGTTTAATGATATGCTACTGTCAAAGGTAATGCCTAAACTGCTTGCTGATTTAGTAAAACTGAGTTAAAAAGTGAAAAAATATTTTTGTGGTCAGCATCATTCCCCCAATAACTACCACTTGTGACAGAATTAGGGTTTCCTCGCACCCTTGTACCCTCAGACCACACGTCAGACACCAGATAAAAGTCCAAATAATTATTTATTATAATAATAAAGTGCACAAAGCACCCTCCTCTCCACAATACTCCAATAACAATCAAATAAACAATAACCAATCCTCCACTCCCAGACACTTAGCCACGCTGCCTCCCAACTCAGCACGCCCGTCATTTCCCATAGTCCTTTATACTCCTTGACCCGGAAGTGTTTGAGCCCTGAGTCCATGTGATTATCCAACACTTCCGGGTCGGGTAATTCTCTTTTTCTTCAGCCCAGAAGTATATCATTCCTTCTATTTCCGCAATCGTGAATTACTTCCAGGCTATAAGGAAAATATAAGTCCCTGGGCCTCCCTGCAGCGTCCTCCGGTGGCCCCCATGGTATCCAGCAAGGCTGTGGTGAAAGACTCCAAGTTCCAGGATGCCCTGCTGGAATTCGGGGCCCTTTCATGTTGCAGGGATGGCTCCATCTGGCGGTTTGGGGGTGTTGGCTGGGATACACGGCCGGCAATCCCTCACACACTGAATACATAAAGTCAAGCAATGCACATTTTCTTATATGTCTACTTTGTGGTTGATATGTGGCTCTGACATTATTGCATAAGAATCAGAGATAATCCAGAATGTGTTATACATCTCACAGTTTTAACAAATATTACATTAATTTAACAGCCTGGATGATTTGTATTGATATAATGGACTGTTTTTAAACAGTCCTCAGCTACTGTGCACATAAAATTTTCTCAGCAGATCAATGCCCCTCAGGTTAAAATGTAACCAGGCAGAACAAGTTGCGTCTTTTCCAGAATGAGTCCTAATGCCTCATTACCCACTGACTCTCTTTTCAACACACGTACCTGAGCTGCTCATTTAGTGCTTTAATTTGTTTTTTGCCCCTTTCATTGACTAATATAGGGTTTGTAAGAAAACCATCTGATCAGCTTTTCTTGTAATTTTTCAGTTGCGTTTTATAATTTCACTTGGAGTAATTATTAAAGATAAAGAACTGAAATATCACATTAACATAAGTATTAAGACCCTTTGCTGTGGCACTTGAAATATGACTCAGGTGCATCCCATTCTATTGCTTATAGTTCAGATGTTTCTACACCTTATTTGCAATCCACCTATGGTCTGTCAATTCGATTGATTGGACATGTTTAGGACAGGCAGACACCTCCCTATGAAGGAATGTCACACAGCTGACAACGTTTATCTAAGGTGCAAAGACTAAGCTATGAGGTCAGAGGAATTGCCTCTCCAGCGTAGAGACAGGATTGTGTTGAGGCACAAATCTGGGAAAGGCTACAAACAATTTCTGCAGCATTGAGGGTTCCCAAGAGCACTGTGGCCACCACCACTCTTAAAGGGAAGAAGTTTAGAACATACACGACTCTTCCTAGAGCTGGCAACCTGGCCAGACAGAGCAATTGGGTGAGAAGGGCTTTGTTAAGAGAGGTGACCAAGAACCCAATGGTCATTCTAGCTGATTCCTAGAGAACCAGAGATTTGGCCACTGGTTTGTTACTTTTAAGTTACTATAAAACTGTAAATGGATTAAAGATCTGCTGCAGTCATCGCACACCTGGACTTCGGTCTGTCTCAACTGTTTTTTGGGCAAGCTGAAAACTTGAGAGGTGTCAGTGGATTAGCGAAGAGGATCTACATTCTACGTAATTTCAACAACAGACTCTTGGAAATGTAAAGTGGGATATATTAAACTTATTGACATTGATGTTTTAACTCATTGACAGCAACATGTAAATTAAATGCTTGTTTTTCTTTGGTTATATTCTAGAACTAGGGGATTCCCCCCTGCTCACTTCGCTTGCCAATCCCCTGGCCTGCTCTATGCGCCAGCCACTTTGTGTCTCTGCTGCTCACAAAGTGAAGAAGGGGGCTGAACGCACCCCAAGGTGGCGCGATCGCTCCTCGAAACCCCCTCTTAAACGGTGAAACAATGGGAAACAAATGCAAATTTTTTTTACCCCCTCTTTGCTCGATCAGCTGCTGGCTTGCTGCTGCTGCTGTGCCACATGATCTGCATTTCACATGGAGCTTCGAACATTTAAAAGCCTGTACAGCAGCTGTCCTACTCTTTGTTTTTTATTTCCGGCCTCAAGCGTGGTTAAATATTTTGGCACAAAGTTTCGTCTCACGGGACACGAGTTCTTGATATTTTTTAGTTTATAATATAAAAACGGAATAAGAATCTGAAAATCTAACAACATCTCATTAAATTTAGATAAAATCTGAAAAGCATGATACCAAAAATATATATGTAGGTTTTTAAATGACCCCAATTTAGAGCGTGGCAAAAAATTACATAAAATCTTTGTACTTTTAGGCTTAGGATTTTATATATATAAAGTAGATGAAACTACGCGTGTTTATTTGATATTTCAAATAAAGTCTTCAAACATGATACACTTCACGTCATTATTAGTGTAACATGAAAAAAGTTTCTGCTTTGGGTACGTATTCAGCATTTCTTGCATTTCTCACATTTCCTTTCATCCTACACTTACCCGGATCTTTGTGGACACGGAACACACATGAAATGCATGTATTCCAAATAACAATACACTGTATTTAACCTATACAACTCCAAGCACCCCACATGCAGATAAGAAGCCTTGGCAAGATCTGGGAGTACCTTTTGCCCACAAGCTGAGCTCCATCAAGGCAAGGGATGTGACAGCAGGCTGCTTGCTGCTTGTGCTAATCAACACATTTACAGCACAAAAGACACTAATGGAGAGGTGCAAAGGGATTTAAGATGGGATAGAATTACGAGTTTTTTTGTAGGATTCAGGGATTCTAATGTTAAATATTACCATAATCAGTTAGTAGCACTATGATCACTACCACCTGAAAAGCTCTGTTATACCTTATCAGAGGATGAAAAGGACAAAGATTCGGAGCGAGGATTAAAGTAAGGTTGAGGGGATTAAAAACTGGCCAGCCTCCAAGTTGCGAGGAATGTTTGATCACTTTATAAGTTGAAAGAATTGTCACATCTGATGGCGGGTTATGCTAAATTCAAGTCTTGTGGCATTTTGGGTACTGCTGCGAACTGGCATAAACCTCCTATTTCAGATGCTATTTAATGCTGAATGGTGGACAAAGCAGGAGGAAATCTGGAGATTTACAAAATTGAGAAATATTAAAAAAGTGAGCATAATACAATTAAAGTTGAAACTTGAGATTCCGACTTTGAAAGGCTGACTGAATTTGTTCACATTAGTGCCTAAGAGGGAACAACAGTACATCATCCTGTTGATGTTTATTTTAAACCTGGCAACAGAAATGATTCATTCTGTTGTCAATACTCTAATGATGAGTTATTATGAATGCTGGTTTCTCCAGCTAGGGAACTTGGGATGGAACAGACTGCTAACAGCATATTCCCTTGACTGGCACAACAAGCTGGACCTGTGGTATTCAAAAGGTAATGCAAACCTGTAAACATATGGACAGGTCTAACCATCTTACTGCCACCTTCAAGCCTGTTATTAACATCAGCCAGAAGAAATTCTCTCCTCAGTACAAAACACATGAAAGCCTGCTTGTTCTTTGCAAAAAAAGTACCTAAAGGATTCTCAAGCTCTGATGAAACCAATATTAGCATCATGCCTGGAGGAATTCAGGGACTGCTCGTCATTCATGAACAATCAGTAACCTTGTGTTACCTCCACTGCTACCTGCACATATACTTCTGCCACTAACTCTATTTATTCCTAGGATTCTGGTTTTATTTATTTACTTATTATATTCATTTATTTACTGGGAGTGGCTTTTTTTTGGCTATGTTCACTGTCTGCAGGGGCACATGCAAGCAAGCATTTCATTGTACATGGTACTTGTACTTGTACACATGACAATAAAGAATTGACATTTGTGCGATATCATTCCACCAGTGAAGGATGGTGGTGGCAGCATTGTGCTGTGGGGTTGGTTTTATGTGGCAAAGGCTGGGAATTTGTTAGGGTCAATGGAAAGCAGAACAGAGAAAAGTACAGAGATATCCTTAATGAAAGCTTGCTCTAGAGTGCTGTGGACCTCAAACAGGGTTGAAGGTTAACCTAAGCTAAAACAACTTAGGAATGGCTTAGGGACAATTCTAGGAACGTCCTTGAGTGGCCCAGGTAAATCCCAAACTTGTACCCATTTGAACATCTACAAAGAAACCTGAAAATACCTGTTGTGGTGGGTGGCTGGAACTCTTACCCAGCCAGAATGCCCTGAGTGAAGAAGGACCGGGGGAGAGAGTATTTTCAGGACAGTATCTCTCCCGGGCCGACAAAGGGCAGCCCCCTTGGTTTCCAGTGGCATGAGCAGCCACTGCCAGGGGGCATATATACATTTTCAGGGCTCTATTTGGCCACACCTATTGAGCATCTGCAGTCCTTCTGGGTGCCCTATAAAAATTGGCCAGTCCCCACCATTCTTTGGCCAGAGTCAGGAGGAAGAGGACAAAGCCTGAGGAAGAGTGGAGTCGAATGGACTGGCGGCAGAGAAGGGACTGTTGTGGTGTGTCATACTGTGTCTTGATGCTGATGTATGAACACTTTATTCTGTAAATAATTTGGATATAGTGTGGTAAATCCTTTCTCCTGCCTGTCTGTGTCCAGGTTGGCTTCACACTGTCCACTGACAATTTTCGTCCAACCTGACAGAGCTTGAGAAGATCTGCAAAGAAGAACGACAGAAAATCCCCAAATCCGTGTGTGTGAACCTCCAAGCTGTATTTGCTGTCACTGGGGGTTGAATTGAGAACTGAGTAAAAGGTCAGAATACTTGTATCAATGGGATATTTCAGTTTTTTAATTTTTAGTACATTTGCCAAAATTCCTAAAATCCTAAAATCCCTTGGCTTTTCTTGTGTATTGAGTGTTGCTAGATGAGGAAGAAGTGAATTTAAGTGATTTTAGTACGAGGCCACGACGTAACAAAATAAGTAAATGGGTCTCAATACATCATCCCTGCCAGTACATGAGCCCCTCTGTCTCCCAGGGCCTTTCTGAGCCCAACGATTTCATGCCAACGATTCCCTCCTTTTGATCATGGGGAAAAATGTCTATATTTAATAAAATAAAATATTATAGATTATATTACACAGGAACTTCCATCGTATCGCAAATATCCAAACAATGAAAGTGAAATAAATAGAAGCAGGGGGATTTCATGACTGTAGCAGGATGAAAAATGTGCCTGTCCTGAAAGAGCAGAGTTGGCTTCAGTGTATTAAATGGCTTCATTACAATGTTTATTCTGACTCTTTCTCAAATTAAGAATTAACAGAGAGTTAACTCCTTACAAAAATGACTTTACCCAGAGGTCAATCTGCTGCAGTTATCTATTCCTCATTCAATTTTCTCTTGCTAGGATTTGATGGCGGTTACAGGACGGCATCTCTTTCCTACGACTCTGTTAGATGAAGCCACATTAATTTAGTTTTACCATCTGCTGCTACCAC
This sequence comes from Polypterus senegalus, assembly GCF_016835505.1. Classification (NCBI taxonomy): domain Eukaryota; kingdom Metazoa; phylum Chordata; class Cladistia; order Polypteriformes; family Polypteridae; genus Polypterus; species Polypterus senegalus. The sequence goes on from NC_053158.1 coordinate 16,497,522, forward strand.
TGCAGCAATATGTCATTATTAATTGCAAATAGTTTTATTAGTGTTCTTTATCCAGACATTTCAATATGCACCATACACTTTTATCAAATTTATTTTTTCACATCAGTAAGCTTTTCTTTCTTCTTTTTGTAGAACTATATTGGTTTAAATGTTTATTTGGTTTAAAGCTGTAGCTTCAGTTGAAATCTGATTTCTTCCCAAATAAATGAGACATATGGATTTTCATAGTTTAATGCATACAGTGGAATGGCCATTTATCTTGCTTTGTCTATTTTCTATCATCTATTTTATTGTGGCATGTTTAGTAGTTCCACTAGAATTTTAATGAGCAATTGTGCCAACGGCTCTTTAATTTTTGAGGTTTACTTGTTTGTTTCTGCTGAATACAAGCATCCATCCCAAAATTTAAAATTCCATTAATGCTGGGTATTACATTATATATCTTCATGTATATTTTTTTAAAAATATAAATATCATCTTTGTTATAAAAATACAAATGCCATCTTTATTTCTCCTTTTTGTGGATATCTGTGCTTTAATGTGCTAAGAAAAACATCTTGCCTGTCTTGCTCAGCAAAAAATGAAATCAAAATTGATAGATGGTTGTAGATTACTATTTTTTAAAATGTATTAATTTAATAACTAGTATACAGTCTGTATAAAAAGTTTTGTGGCCACTATGGAGCATAACTGAGCCCTAAACACTTGACCCATCTACAAAGGCAACTGACCCGGGTTCAAATCACCTCTTTTATTAAACACCTATTGCCTTTATTACAGGCTCCTTTATAATGAACTGTTCTCTTTCTTTATTACCTTCGTTGTCCTGTCCTCCCAGGTGCGAGCTGTCCTCCTGTCCCAACTCCAACTTCCCTGAGTATAACTACTTTTAAGTTGGACCTGAGAGTACTTCCTGCACCAGGATATTGCACCCAGGAAGCACTTCCAGGTCAGGTAGAACTGCCATAAAGCAAGAGAGTTTTCACCCGGTGACGCCCATGGAATCCGAAGTGGTTGTCCTCCAGGACTAGAAGGCCCCATCCGGCCCTGTGGATATCCAAAGTACAGCCACGGCAGAGTAGCACTTCTAAGTAGCATATGGGGGGAACAGATGTCTTTATGAGACTTCCTCCTTGTGTCCATCCAATATTCCTGGGTCCCAAATGAGGCACAGAGAAACTCTTGTCCATCCATCCATCCTTTGATTTGGCCTCCTGGATGATCAAGGAAGTACCATACAATCCAGTCAGGATGTCTGTCCATCCATTATACTCTATCATCCTTCAACACCAGCCTCCTGGCTGTGGGAAGGAACCCAACACTTTTCCTTGGAATGCTGGGTAAGGGTAACCCTGTCAACAACAACAACATTTATTTATATAGCACATTTTCATACAAAAAGTAGCTCAAAGTGCTTAACATAATGAAGAATAGAAAAATAAAAGACACAGTAAGATAATAAAATAAGTCAACACTAATTAACATAGAATAAGAGTAAGGTCCAATGGCCAGGGTGGACAGAAAAACAAAAAAAAAAACTCCAGACGGCTGAAGAAAAAAATAAAATCTGTAGGGATTCCAGATCATGAGACCGCCCAGTCCTCTCTGGGTATTCTACCTAACATAAATGAAACAGTCCTCTTTGGATTTAGGGTTCTCATGGAAGGACTTGATGATGATGGTCACGTAGACTTCTGGCTTTTGATCCATCCATCATTGTTGGGACATCATGAAGCTTTGAGTCGGTAGAGGTGGCACAGGCCACCACCACAAAGAAACCGGAAAAAGAAACAGAAGAGAGAGTAGGGGTCAGTATGGATTTTAGAGCCACCATGAATAGTTATTATGATGAATTGAACATACAGAGTATCAGGATTAAGTTAAAGTGAAGTTATGAAAAGGCCATGTTAAAGTAATGTGTTTTCAGCAGTGTTTTAAAGTGCTCTACTGTATCAGCCTGGCGAATTCCTATTGGCAGGCTATTCCAGATTTTAGGTGCATAGCAGCAGAAGGCCGCCTCACCACTTCTTTTAAGTTTTGTTCTTGGAATTCTAAGGAGACACTCATTTGAGGATCTGAGGTTACGATTTGGAATATAAGATGTCAGACATTCCGATATATAAGATGGGGCGAGATTATTTAAGGCTTTATAAACCATAAGCAGAATTTTAAATTCAATCCTGAATGACACAGGTAACCAGTGTAGTGACATCAAAACTGGAGAGATGTGCTCGGATTTTCTTTTCCTAGTTAGGATTCTAGCAGCTGCATTCTGCACCAGTTGCAAACGATTTATGTCTTTTTTGGGTAGTCCTGAGAGGAGTGCGTTACAGTAATCTAGTTGACTGAAACCAAAAGCGTGAATTAATTTCTCAGCATTTTTCAGTGATATAAGAGGTCTAACTTTACTTATGTTTCTTAAGTGAAAAAATGCTGTCCTAGTGATCTGATTAATATGCGATTTAAAATTCAGATTACAGTCAACAATTACCCCTAAGATTTTACCTCCGTCTTGACTTTTAATCCTAATGTATCCAGTTTATTTCTAATAGCCTCATTGTATCCATTATTGCCAATCACTAAGATTTCAGTTTTCTCTTTATTTAACTTGAGAAAGTTACTATTCATCCATTCTGAGATACAAGTCAGACATTCTGTTAGTGAATCAAGAGAATCAGGGTCATCAGGTGCTATTGATAAGTACAGCTGTGTGTCATCAGCATAGCTGTGGTAGCTCACGTTGTAACCTGAGATAATCTGACCTAACAGAAGCATGTAGATTGAGAAGAGCAGCGGACCCAGGACAGAGCCTTGTGGAACACCATATCGGATATCATGTGTCTTCGAGTTGTAATTATCACAACTAAAAAAGAATTTTCTCCCTGTCAGGTAGGATTCAAACCAACTGGGACACCAGCCCTTCTGTGACAAAATATTCACCCTTTTGGAACTTTTCACAAGTTCTTGTTATCCAACATTGAATCCCAGTAGATTCAATTTTGGGTTTTTGACACTAGTCAACAGGAAAAGATTCATCCTCATCAGGTCAGTATCTGGCAGATGGTAGCCATGATAGCCTTGAGTCTGTGTTTCCACAGGTCTAACTCTTATCATCTTTGCACATCTGAACCCTGGCCGTTATTTGTCCTACTTCTTTGCTAAACCGCTCAAGCTGTGTCAGGTTGCATGAGGATCATAAGCGAACAGCCTTTTTAAGTCTTTCAGAGTCGATGTCGACTTTTGTCGAAATTCAGGGGTAGAGGACGGTAATCAGCTGTAAACTGTAACAAAACCCACCATAATGTTTTAGTTTGACTCTATAAAAGTTAGCTTTGTTGATTTGATCGAGATTTCCTGCGTGTGCATGAGTAGTGATGAGCAAACAACCCCTCCAATGGCATTGACATCTGGCGAAAGACCAAAGTGAATGTGCAAAGCAAAATACTCTGCGGACGAAGTTTTGCAGGTCATATCGCTGAATTGGACTCTGAGTTGTCCTTTTTGATGCAAGTGATCTGGAGATCGAACACGAAAGTGAGGGGCCAGCATCAGCTGATCGTGGTGCTGAACATGTCCGTGTAGCTAATGCACCTACGCCAATGTTCACCTGGGAGGATCACCACAAGAGGTACAAACCAGATTGCGTCAGACTGCGAGTTCTACCGCTGCACGAAGACAGCCAGGCAGCAGGCCTGTCACGTATTTCTACTGGTCATCGAGCTGCCCCCGTGCAGCCACTGTTGCCAGAGTTGCCGAATGTGCACTGACAACAGCCATGCCATGCAGCAAAAGACATTTTATATTGATTTATGTGTAAAACCATTGCTTTATGTGCTTTTCAGAAAACTGGAAAAAATATTTAGCCCTCAAAGAATTAAAGTACAGCCGCAAGTTCTCCACTGGATTTAGGTTTGGATTCTGGCCTCTGTTGTCGAGGGTCTTGTTCAGGAAGTTGAACACGATGGTCACTGTAACAGAGCTTCAGAAATCCTCTGCTATGATGTGAGCACAGTGACTTTGATAATTGTGAAGTGGAAGTTTGGAGTGGAGCTTAGACATTGTGCAGGTTGTATCTGTGTATGGCAGTTTACGTTTTACATTATCTAGAGACGAGGAACTGTCCTGCAGTTTAAGTGCCTTGAGCATGGGAAAGGCACTATATCAATAAAATGTATTGTTATTATTATTTCTCGCCTTCCACTCAGTACTACCAGAGGGTTATTGCATTGCATTGTGGTTAGAAACCTTGTGCAATTTCTCCAAGCTCATACTCAGGAAAAGAGTGTTATAGAGAAATAACTGTTTCTGTCCCTTACAATGGACTGATTTTATTTTGTTTCTTGAGGGGTCAAATGTGATAAAAAGAGGCAAAGTACAGGCCACATCAGAAATATAAAAATCTGCGAAAAAGTCTCAACCCGACTAAAGTTACTGTTGGCATGAAATTGAATTAATTTGACCCTATACTCATTGTGTTTTTTGGCCTGAGCTGATAGTTAACAGCCAAGTCTGAGAAGCTCTTTAATTAAAATGAGTAAGTTATAAAATACTTAATGATGACATTAGATACTTCTTAGCACCACAAAGTTGAAGCTATCTTTATTTTATATAAACCCACATCGCTGCTTCCCAGTCTCACCTTCGGGTTCTGTATCTGTATGCTTTGCATCAAATAACAGTAAAACCCCATAATGAATCTGCTGTATTTCGGAATCGGCCTAACTGTAAGGTTTCATCTCTTGTGTCACCAGCTGTCTGTTAAGTGTGCATTCCAGTTAAAATGTATTTGAGCACACAAGCGACGAGTGCGCTGTCTTAAGTAAGTATGTGTTGTGCAGCTAGGCAGCCCATTTGAAAAAAGCATGGAAAGGTTAACTGTAACATCAAGAACACGAGAGGAAGTAAGAATTAGTATAATCAATTATTAAAATGCCAGCTTCTATTTTGTGTTCTGTGCAAGGTTTCAGCTGAGTAAACAACATTCATCATATCCACCACAAAGCAACAGACTGAACATTAAATATACATCACTCAAATCAAAAAAGCACAGCAGACTAGAAACCAGCAAGCATGTTTGACGGGGGGGCTTTGCCATTTAATATGGAATTAAGGTACTGCATATAGAGAATAAAGCAGAGTGCAACAAGTCAACGATAACACTAGAATAAATCTTTCTATAATTGTTTTATATGTTGCCTTTTATATGGCTCATTAGATGGTAGGAAATTGCAAAAAATGCTACAGTTAAGCTTTCTACAGAAACTTCTGAAAGTATTATTAAATGACAGCTGATAAAAAAGCCAAGATTAGCATAACCACTCCTTTATTGTGTATACCACCTTTTTATTATAAATATACTAGAGGGCTTTGCCCCCTGCTTGCTTCGCTCGCCAACCCCCCACGTCCCCCTGTGCTACATGCCAGCCACTTCACGTCTCTGTTGGTCGCGTTGTGAAGAGGTGGGCTGAACGCACCCCAAGGAGACATGGTTGATCCTATGAAACCCCCTCTTAAACAGTGATACAATGGGAAACAAATACAGTTTTTTTTTTTTACCTCCTCTTTGCTTGATCAGCTGCTGGTTTGCTGCTGCCATGCCGCATCATCTGCATCTCGCACAGCCCTTCAAACATTTAAAAGCCTGTGCAGCAGCTGTCCTTTTGTCTCCCTGCCTTGTCTCTCTTCTCCCCCAGACATCCTGTGCTCCTGTTGGGGGTCCCGCTCCCGAGGTGCAGCCCTATGAAGAGGAAGATTTTCTATTCATTTAATTGAGAGATGGAACTGACATATGTTTGTTTGAAATGTTTAAATAACGTTTCTGTCTCTAAAATCTCCTATGTATATGTGCAACTCTGTGACTCAAGCGTGACAGTGTATGTGGATTTCACTTTCACCAAACTACAAATCTTTTAATTTTCGCGGATAAGCCTCTTCTCCGACTTAAAGTTTAAATCCGAACAATATATTCGGCGGAGTGGTGGCTCTGAGGCTAGAGATCTGCACTGGCAATCAGAAGGTTGCAGGTTTGAATCCCATAAATGCCAAAAGGGACTCTGCTCTGTTGGGCCCTTTAGCAAGGCCCTTAACCTGCAATTGCCGAGCGCTTTGAGTAGTGAGGAAAGCGCTATATAAATGCAAAGAATTATTATTATTATTCAATTTCTTTTTGCTGTTCCGTTATTTCACCAAGTAATATTTTCCATTTGTTTGCACTAATGTGATCTTTACTAACATTTTTTTGAGACTTTTGAACTTTAGTACTTTCATTATCTCTGACCTGCTCTGCATGTGTATCACGCCAACGTTTTTGAATTCTTCACGACATTCTACTTTGTCATCTACTCTTTGTCTTTTATTTCCAGCCCCAGGCGTGGTTAAATCTCTTGGCACAAAGACTCGTCTCACGGGACGTGAAAGTATCTCTCTGAGGATTTTTTTTATTATAATAGAGAGATATACAGTGGATTTACAAAGTATTCAGAGCCCTTCATTTTCTGCACACTTTATTGAGTTGGCTAAATTTGACATTTTTGCTCATCAGTCTACACTCCTCAATAACCCGCAATGACAAATTGAAAACCTGTCAGCATCTTTAAATTGCTGTTGCCAGTGACTATCTCCAGCTCCTTGCAATTGTGCACAAACTTTTCAAACTGGTGGGATTGTCATCTCTACCAGTGTGTGGTCATGTGGTTGGTGTTGAGGGCACATCAGGACTTAAGTGCTGTGTTGTCAGATGTTGCGTCATGCGGTGCAGTAGTAGCGTTTAATGCTTCACTCCTGTGTGGTGATCTGCCCGCTGTATATGGGTAAGTGAACCTCATTGTTTGAATTTAACTCTTTGAAGGCTGAATATTTTTTCCAAAAAACTCATTTTTCTGAAAAGCACACAAAGCAATGGTTTCACACAGAAATCAACATAAAGCGTCTGTTGCTGTGTGCTGTGGCCAACAGTTTGCAGTCTCCAGCAGCTCAAGACGCTCACGGGTGGCACGATGGCTGGCAGCAATGCGTCTTCATGGGGTCAGTGGCGGCAACAGCAGTCATGGTCACAGTACATCACAATCTGGTTTGTACCTCTTGTCATTGTAAGTAGACGTCTTCTCAGGTGAACACTGCCCCGTCAGCATCACGATCAGCTGCGGACCGATCTGCTGATGTGGTAGCTCACGTTCGTTTTTGATTACTTGCATAAAAATCGGAGTCCGACAAGTCAGAGTCCAATTCAGTGATAATATGCAAAATGTCGTCCACGGAGTATTTTGCTTTATGCATTCAGATCTCTTGCCAGATGTCAATGCCATTTATTCCATTATTTGCTACTCGTGCAGGAAATCTCATTCAACTCCATTAAGATAACTTTCCTTCTAGCAAACACAGTCCAACTAAAACATAAACAGAGGATTTTGTCACCGTTTACATTGGATTACCAGCACCAACCCCTCCTTTTGAACAAAAGTCGACATCCGCCCTAAAAGAGTTAAACAACTTGTGGGTGTTATTCTTCTTAAACTCAGTTAAATCTCAGTTTCGAGATTCTCCATGCTTGGCTGCTCTGAAATGCAACTATACGATATGCCTCGTCCTTTGCTGCCGGCCCTGACTCACACTGCTTTACCTGGGGGTCAATTGCAACACCCTCTGCCACACTTTTCCTGAAGTTCCTCCAGGCTATTTGACCTTGGTTGTTTTTGGAGCTGCAAAGGTTGCAATCTCTCAGCTGTCTTTCTGCTTGTGCTGATGCTGCAAATGATATTTTCGATCCAAGATTTCCTCCTTGGAACTCTTCAGGAACTGCTCAGAAGATCTCAGCAAGTCTCTTCTTAGCACTTTGCTATGTCTGACTGTAGATCTTCTCCTCATCCCACTGCTGACACCAATGTAGTGCCATGCCAGTGCTGACTCTTTTAGATAGCTTGCTATTTTTAGAAATACTGGCTCACTGTTGCTGCACAAGTTGGAATTCATATGTGACATCAACAGACTTGCCACTTTTCTATAGTACAATATTATAAGGATACCATAAAATAGCCTATTATAAGTATAAAAGAAGTAGTTTTTGGAGCTGCAAAAGTGGCTAAGTCTGACTATAGATCTTCTCCCCATCCCACTGCTGACACCAATGTAGCACCATGCCAGTGCCATCTCTGTTAGGTAGTCTTTTAGAGGGGTGGCTTGCTGTTGCCACACAAATTGTAAATCTTATGTGACATCAGCAGGCTTGCCACTTTTATTCGTGCCTTCTGGTGGCTCTGAAGCTGCTCATTTGCAGGACTGAATGCCAGGTAATACAGCTGGCTACTCATCTACAGGATGATGCCACTTCTAAGGGCCTTGGAAATGGAAAATATAAGTTTTGCTTTACAATTAGTATGCAAGTAAACCATTGGCTGGGTGAGAATAAACACAGTACACAACTAAGCACATATTCACACCCACACTAACCACAATCTCTGTGCTGTATTTAAACACTCAATCCAGAATCTGCTATAAAAGAAATAATGGTAGAAGCTAAAAGATTGTTGGGATTCCAAAAGGGAAAAAACCCAATTAATTACAGGATTACTTGAAAGAAAAACGCAAAATAGACTTGGGACTGCAGCTTCTGCTCGTATCTCTGTTGGATATGTGCCCATTTAAAAAAAATGAGAATGAAATTAACCATTTATGAGCTACTAGCTGTGCTACCAGTCTAAGATAGGTTGAAATCTAAATATTCAACGTAGATCTTAGTGTTAACATCTGCAACACACCATGCAATACATATGGCTCTATTATATGCTTGGTATTTGGTATGGGATTTGTAAAAGCAGTTATTGTTAATGTTTGGTGTACCATTTATTGGAATGACAAATGCAATGCATGTCATTACTAAAATTATTCATGGTGCTCCGTCTTTTCAAATGACAGAGACATAGAAACTAGATGAACACACACTTATTAAAGGGGATTTGATGGCCAGTTGGAAAGAAACTAATCTTAAATTTGCTTGTTCTGAAGTTGTTCAATCTATAATGTCTGGTATATAAGAGAAGTTCAAAGAATTTTTGACCTGGACGTAAGTGGTCAGTGATGATTTTTCCCAGCCGTTTCATGACTCTGGACTAGTACAGGTCCTGTAATGTGTGAAGACTGGTGCCAATGATCTTTTTGCCAAAACTGACGCTTGTGGCGGTCTGCTCTTGTCATATTTAGTTGCTGATCCATAGCCCACAGTGATGGATGAGCTGAGAATAGACTCGATGATTGCTGTATGGAACTGAATCAGCAACTTCTGTGGTAGACTGAACTCTCTCAGCTGTCGCAGGAATCTGTGCATCTGCTGCTGTGCCTTTATTTGTAATGGAACCTATGCTGGTCTTCCATTTCAGGACCCATGAGAGTATGTGCCTAGATATCTTTAAGTTTTTCTTCCACTTCCATTAAGCACGACATCTACTGTAGATGGATGTTGATGGAAGGAATGGGACATGCAACTGCTAACGTGCCCCCATATTTAAATGGGCCTTGCTCTTTCATATTGTACCCATTGGACTAATGGAGCATCATATTTTAAGGGCCAGCTCTCTTATTGTGCTCTGGCCATATGGCTCTTGATCAGTTCTGGCTAGTCACAAACTATGTTCTCAAAACGTCTTTAAATTGGTGTACTACCTGTGGTTCTGAGCTGTGGCAAAACAGGTCTCTTGTCTTTCTGCATCTGTTAGCTGTGCAAGTGTAGCTGCTCATGGAGCATCAAGTTCTGCTTTTTGTAATCTTAATTGATTCTGAGGTGAGCACAACAAGCAGAACAAATAGCCCTATTTATGACATTCAAAGTTTTTCTATAATACAGTACTTTATCACTATAAGGTGTGATAAAGGCGCTATATAGGCGACTGACCCAGCACAGACTGGACATGAAGGCACTCATGAAATAAATTTACTGCCTGTGGGCGCATGTCTTTCCTGTGTACCACAGGCAGTACACAGTCCCAAGCACAGCACACAAAGTACACAATGCAAACACACTCTTTTTCTTCCTCCGCCACTCCTCACAGGCAAGCTCGTCCTCTTCCTCCCGATTCTGGCTCCTTGAGTGGTGGTAGCTGGGCCCTTTTATAGTTCACCCAGAAGTGCTCCAGGTGGTTGATCGCCGAGTTCCAGCTGCACTTCCGGGTGTGCCGAATATGCTGCCCATGCGGGCTCAAGTGTCCCAGCTGCAGCACCCCCTGGCGGCACCTGCGGGACCCAACAGGGTTGCACCCAACTCCAATTCCCATGGAGCCCTGCAGGAAACTGAGGCACCGCTCCAACCTCTTAGTGAGTCTGAGGCAGGCGGCTCGTACCCCCATGAAGGCTAGTCTTGTAATGTTGACATACGCAGCGACTGACTCCACAACTGGTCCACGACTTGCTCTGGCAAAATCAAACAGGTTTGATTTTGTCTTTAGTTGTAGTGGCAGACTATGTGTATGTGAGAGCTGACAACCAATGAATGTTCATGCGGAAGTACAATGCCTATATAATGCACCTACTAAAAATTGCGGGTGTTTAGGATCTCACAAACAGAAGAGAAGCTCACCCATCTACAGTAATCTCTCAGGCTTAACATACCACGACAGAATAGAAAAAAAGAAAAACAAGGCATGACATGGTGGCTGAACTCGTCGTACCTGTTTAACATGTTGTTCAGCACCAACTCCATCAGGCTACTGGCTGTCACACAAAAGGATGAGCATGATTGGAAGGTCTGTGGTGGGTTGGCACCCTGCCCAGGATTGGTTCCTGCCTTGTGCCCTGTGTTGGCTGGGATTGGCTCTAGTGGACCCCCGTGACCCTGTATTCGGATTCAGCGGGTTAGCAAATGGATGGATGGATGATTGGAAGGTTGGCATGCATTTGTTAAATTTGACATGTGCAGTGAATAACAGTCATGCAGACTGGCATGGACTGGCATAGAGATCAGCAGCTACAGTCTACATGTCTTATATACCCATTGACTAGAAGTTACGTAAAGTGACATCAGCTTAAGGAACACCTTTATTATAAACTTGAAAATACTGTATATGCTTCTGTTTCACAATCAGAAATCAGAAAGACGTCCTATGAAATAAGAACTTTCATCAAGTCTGACTTTACTTGTGATTATACTGTGCATTGGCATCCTTATTTTGAAATTTGAGTATTGAAAGTTCAGGTTTCTTTCATATTGATTATGGTACTGTACCATGTGTGCAAACTGTTATTAAAGTATAATGCATTGTTTATTTTATATTTCATTCTAGTTATTAGATAGATAGATAGATAGATAGATAGATGTGAAATGTTCTACAATATTCTGTTATCTGCCAACCCACCTAGCCTGGTATCATCTGCTAACTTAACAGTCCTGTTATTTATATTCCTATCTAAATCATTTATATAGGAATTACTAGAAATGCTCTGCTCCACTTACAGCCTGTCCTTGTTCTTGGTGATAAGAGTTACTCTTTTAGCTTAACATGCTGACAAGGAGCCTGATTTAGGGACTTGTTAGAAACCAGAGGCTGAGGTATTGCGGCTGGCAACCAGGCATTATCACAATCCAAATCTACGAATTGAGAGATGTTGAGGTGTGTATGTGTGAACCTATGACAGAATAATTGGCGTAGTCGTCAAGCTTTTGCACTGGTGGGTGCAAAGTGTGGTACTGTTGCGGAGAAGAGTACTAGATTGGGGGCTGGTTGAAAGAGAGACCCTAACATATCACCAGGAAGCGCTCTGCTCCGCTTACAGCCAGTCCTTGCACCTAGAGAAGACAGAGTTACTTCTTTAGCTTAAAACACTGACGAGGAGGATAATTTAGGGGGCCATTAGTTATCGATCAAAGCCTTTTTGTAATATAAGTCTCTTTCTGCTTTCCAAATTTGTATTGTGATTCAAAGTCCCATTTTTCTTGTTAAAAGTAGTCAACTGAGATTTCTGGTGGATTTGCCACAGATTTTCAGTAACCCTAGGATTTTCGCTAACCCTTTATTCACTCAACTGATACAGCTTATGTAGAACAGAAGAGAAATGCTGCACCACTAGATCCTTTTGTGTTACTCTCCTCCAAAACCGTTAGGTTAGGCAGAAAGGGAAAAAAGACATTGCATGTATATAGCACTTTACAAGACACTCAAAGTTCTTTACACAGAGAGGAGGGAGCCACCTCAACCACCACCAAATTGCAGCACCCACCTGGATGCTGCGACGGCAGCCATTTTGTGCCAGTACGCTCACTGAACATTAGCTATTAGGTGGTGAAGTTGTGTAAAGATGGCCAATTGGAGACAGGGCGTGATTAGGGGGCCAGAATAACTAATTTAGCCTGGACATCACGAAACACCCTGCTCTTTATGAAGGATGTCCAGGGATCTTTTTTGACCACAGAGAGTCCAGACCTCAGTTTTACGTCTCATCCAAAGGACGGGAAGGTAGGTTTTATTATCCCATAAGGAAATTTTTTTGCAGCAGAAAAGTACAAAAACATTAGACACTGTTACAAGGTACAAGAAAATAAGGCAAGACATGATATCTGACAACCAATGTCATCATAAGTACACATAAAAGTAATTATGTTTAACAGTACCCAATAAATAAAAATTCAGGATTCAGCAGTATCCCTACAACTAATAAAATTCAAAATGTTTATAGCTCTGGGAATAAAAGAGTTCTTAAATCTGTTAAAATACGAGTGGTAATTTAGCATAAATTCTCATCAATAATGTGACTCACACTGCACACCCTCCTTACATTTATTAATGTATAAATTGCTTGTCCTTTTTCCCTTCCCGTTAATTAATATGCACACGATAAAACATCTGCATTATTTATTCTTCTCGACCTCGCCTATCCTCAGCTGTCCTTTTTGCTTCTATCTCAGATGTCAAAAACTTAATTGCCGGAGTTAACCTACTGCATCTTACACCCGACTGGAAATTAAAAGGTTCTCTTAAATATTACATTAACTCCGTCTCTCTAGGCTGTTGAATTTCTTGAAATCTGTCACATAAAGCCCTTTAACCATGGGATTCATCCTGACAGATTTTTGTTCACTTTGTTTTTAAAGATGATAAAAATGTATCTATTATAAGTAGTGACAGCTGAATCGAGGAAGCAAAGGAAGCATAAACCCCAGTGTAAATGTGTCACGATGTGAACAAAAGAAAAGCATTTTAATTACCACATAATGAGTACATATAATAGCCTAGTGATCTAATTTCTTTCCTTCCTTTACACAAATTCTGTATTTCTGTGACAAGAGAGATTGAAAATAAAATATTACATGAGGCTGCTTGTCTTTTTATTTGAAACATTCACTTTATAATTTCGTCAGTGATGAATTAGGAGTGGCCTCTTTTGAGACTCATTTACAAAAAAAATATTTACTCTGATGATTTATTCCTGTATATTAATTCCTTCCGTGATCTCACTTAATCTAACTCTAGATCATGGGAAACCAGAGCCTCGTCTGGTATGGAATACCATTTGTGCTAAAATAAAATAAATAAAATGGCAATTATGAAATAAATAATCAAAGTGTTATGAAAAATATATATATACAGACATTGGCACATTTTTGGTCCCCTTACAAGTCACTGAAAACATTCTGTGTATCTTCTGAAAAATGATGACATTAAACCAATTGTCTCCTGTATACCTGCAGGCCTTTGATATGTCATTGAGTAAAGCAAAACAAGTGTGTCAAGAAATCAAGTGTTGCTACAAAGATCTTCTAAAATGGTCTGGGCACATTTGTTGGTACCTCTAGAAAAGACCCTAAATCATTAGATTTGAGTGATTTGTCAAACTACCTGTATTCTTTAATTTGTTTCCAATCATATAATCAGTCATTCAGCCAATATAAATGGAGAAAACTCAGCAATCTGCTGTTTGGCATCATCGAGTGTCCTTCACTGAACATGGACCAGAGAAAGCAAAGGAGACAGTTGTGTGAGGAGATCAGAAAAAAAATAAATGATAGACAAGCATGTTAAAGAACAAGGCTAGAAGACCATCTCCAAGCAGCTTGACGTTCCTGTGACAACAGTTGCAAATATTATTAAGAAGTTTAAGGTCTGTAGCCCACCTCCTTGGATGCGGCTGCAACAGAAAAATTGACCCCACGATCAGCAGAAGGATAGTGAGAATGGTAGACAAAAAGCCAAGGACAATATCCTAAGACACAGAAGCTGAACTCCAAGGTCAGGATCCATTAGTGTCTGATTACACCAACCATTGCTTTTTAAGTGACAGACGGCTCAATGGAAGAAGACCCAGGAGGAATACACTGTGGAAAGAAAAATATAAAAAAGCAAGAGTGGAATTTGCTAAAATGACAAGCCACAATGCTTCTGGGAGAATTTCCTTTGGACAGATGAGGCAAAATATCAGCTCTATGACCATGGATGAAAAAAGGAAGCTTTCAAAGAAAAGAACACCATAGCCACTGTGAAACATGGAGGAGGCTTAGTTATGTTTTGGGGCTGCTTTGTTGCATCTGCATCGGGGTGCCTTGAGTCTGTGCAGGGAACAATGAAATCTCAAGAATATCAAGACATTGTGGTGTGAGACGTACTGGCAAGTGTCAGAAAGCTCTATCTCAGTCCCATTGAACATCTGTGACCCCTGTTGGACACCACTCTTAACATCGGACAATTCTGATGAGGTTCCTCGCACCACTATCCTCTGCTTCCTGTGCCTGAGCCAATTCTGCACCCATCTACACACCACACCCTGAACTCCCATTTCTTTTAGTTTGATGCCCAACCTCTTATATGGCACCTTATCAAATGCTTTCTGAAAGTCAAGATAAACAACATTATCTGCTCCACTTTCTAAATCTGAAAGTTCTTCACACAAACTGCCGATCCTAATGTGATGTAGGAGACCTTCCGTGACAGGACCCTGAAGGTTGCTGAGGGTTGTGTTGGTGTTACCGGTGTTCCCAGAAGGAGGTGTTTCATCTCGGGCACCCTGGATATCATCGAGAGGAGTCGCAGTGCACGGCGCAATGGCAACTCTGGTCTGTACCAAGAACTGAGAAGGACAGCTGCGAGGGCTCTGAGGGCAGATAAAGAGGCGTTTGTTAGAGGAATCTGTGAGCAAGTGACACACCATCTGTCGTCTAGCGACACACATCCTGCTTACAGAGAAATCAAAGCATTATACCTATCTGAATCTGTTCCTTGGAGAGTTGCAGTCAGGGCGGGTGACATGCTGGGCTGGCTACTTTGAGCAGTTGTTCTAAGCTGATCCTCTAGGTAGGACGTTAGATATCTCTGGGCCCACGGTCTTTGATGCTGATCCTCCAATTATCTGTGAACCACCCAAATCTCACTGAGATTGCACAGGTGGTGAACCAGCTGTGGGGGGAGGTTGTTGGGAAGTTTAAAATCTGCAGGCATCTGTGGTATCCGGGGTGAACTCCAGGCTGGTGGTAAGGCTGTCCTCCTGGCATTGAAATCTTTGCTTCCATTTGGGAGACTGGCATCATCCCAACTGATTGGAAAATGGGACTTGTCCCTATCTGGAAAGGGAAGGGTGATCACCTGGATTGCAGCAACTATAGGGGGATAAAACTGCCCACGGTGCCAGGTAAGGTCCTTGCTAGGGTCATCCTCAATAGAATCCGTGATCACTTGCTCACCTACCAGTGACCGGAACAGTCTGGTTTTACGTCTAAGAAAGATTCACCGATCTTGACTTTGCTGACGATGCTGTGATCTTCGCGGAGTCAATGGAGGCTCTGATCGTGGCACTCGAGAGACTGAGTGAGGAGTCTGAATGTCTGGGCTTGCGAGTGTCCTGAATAAAAACCAAGACCCAGGCCTTTAATGACCTCTTGGGCACCGCCATCAGCAGTGTGTCTGTTTCCGGAGAGAGTGTTGACCTTGTTGAGAGGTTTACTTACCTTGGAAGTGACATTCATGTCTCTGGTGATTCTTCCTATAAAGTCAGTAGACGGACTGGGAGAGCATGGGGGGTCATGAGGTCGCTGAAAAGGGGTATCTATGATATCTATGCAAATGGACGAAGGTCCAAGTCTTTCGAGTCCTGGTGCTTCCTGTCTTGCTATATGGTTGCGAGACATGGATGCTATCCAGTGACCTGAGATGAAGACTGGACTGCTTTGGTACTTTGTCTCTCCGGAAAATCCTTGGGTACCGTTGGTTTGACTTTGTGTCGAATGAATGGTTGCTCATGGAGTCCCAAATGAGGCACATTGCCTGCATTGTGAGGGAACGTCATTTACACCACTATGGCCACGTGGCGCGTTTCACAGAGGGTGATCCGGCTTGTAAGATCCTCATTGTTGGGGACCTGAGTGGCTGGACCAGGCCAAGGGGTCGCCCACGTAACACCTGGCTGTGGTAGATAGAGGGACATTTCCAGAGGGGGGGAATGGACCGTGTGTCTCCCTGGGGGTTTGCAAACTGGAATCCCGAGTTGTTTCATCGTGTAGTGGGTTAGGCAATGCACTGTACCAGTGCATGCTCCCCAACTTGACTTGACTTGGTCCACTTTGATCGTATCCTTTTGTTGCCTCCTCATAGAATTCTAGCATGTTAGTAAAACACGACCTCCCTCTTCTGAACCCATGCTGACTGTTCAGAATAACTCCTGTCCTTGCCAGTTGCTGCTCACTCTTATCCTTAATAATTCCTTGCATTAATTTTCCTGTGATGCACATTAAGCTTACTGGCCTATAGCTGCTTGGGTCTGCCTAGTCACCCTTTTTATGTAACGGGATAATATTTGCCATTTTCCAGTCCTTCAGAATTTTCCCAGTGTGCAGTGACATTGTCAAAATATGTGTCAAGCGTTTATATCTGTACTTGCTAACCTCCTAAAGAACTTGAAGGTAAATTTTATCTGGTCACGATGATCAGAAAGGAAACTCTATTTCAGGACACAAACATACTAATCAACAATTTTAGAAAAAGAGGTAAAGTATTTAGTTTAGTTTTTTTTTTCTTTCAGTTTGTCCAAATACATAAAGTTCAGTTAGGGTACTTCAAGAGTTAATACTGGGTATTTGACATTAAACATCTAATGTTAAATATTATTTTTTAAATTTGAAATGCATGCAACTGGCTGCACTTCACTGAAAATTTATTATGATTAAAGTAATAGATCAATGTGCCTTAAGGATTAACTCCATAACAAATATTCAGTTAACTGAGGTATTCATCTTTTCTGACAAGCTGATAGTCATTTTATTATCATTTAAATTATTTCAAAAACCTGACAGTCATCATTCTAGTGTTCTACTGTAGAAAATTATTTTAAATACTCAGCGCAATGCTGAATTACAATGAAAGGCAGGTTTCAGTGGACTAAACTCAAAAGACAGTCGGGAATAAATCAAAATCAAATTGCTTTTGAAATTCTGACTTTGCTTCATATATCTCACCAAAAACTAGAAGCACCTAACTTCGAGAGAGTTTAGATAATAAATGGGACCTGGAAGAAAAAAAAATCACTCATTATGTTAGATGATACCCATAATGTATTAAAATGACCTTTGAGTTTAAGTGAAACTCACCATTACTCATCTGTGATCCGTGATTACTTGTACAAAACTCAGTGGACCTGCAGCAGAAAAACTAAAAATTAATTTTTCATAAATTGCTTTAACTGAGGATTTCGGAATACACTTATAATGTAAACTGGGTAAATTAAAAATGAGAGAAAATAATTGTCTTAGTAGTGTTCTATGTTACTCTACTTTCCCCTTTTGTATTATTAATGTGTAGCCTTTGTCAGAATGCCTCAGATCTCACAGATTTAGATAGATAGATAGATAGATAGATAGATAGATAGATAGATAGATAGATAGATAGATAGATTGATTATTAATCCCAAGAGGAAATTCACATAATCCAGCAGCAGCATACTGATACTTACCATTCTTCATAAGATATTGTGCAATATAAAGTCTCCCCTCCTTCCCTTCTACATTTATAATCTCTGGCAATTAGGTGTAGTAAAAGACAAGCAGGAGTTAAGGTACAATTTATATAATGTATTATTGATAATATTCATAAATAATAACAATAAGCAAAATACAAGTGAATATTGGCAACCATACAATCTGATAAATCCTGACATGTCGTATCAGGCGGCACACAGACTTGTTTGTTACTTAACTCTTTGAGGGCTGAATACTTTTTCCAAAGTAAACATAGTTTCTGAAAATCAATGGTTTCACACAGAAATCAACATAAAATGTCTGTTTCTGCATGCCGTGGCTGCCAGTTTGCCAAGAATGTGTGCCAGGCTTGCAGCCAGGCTGTCTTTGCATGGCTGGGACACGGTCACAGTCACAGTGCATTGCAATCTGGTTTCTACCTCTTATCATTGTTAAGTGGCAGTCCTCCCTGGTGAATATTGTCAGTACAGCGATTAACTGGGGACCAATCAGCTGAAGATGGAACCCCACATTCATTTTCAATCACTTGTATCAAAATCTGAGTCTGACAAGTCATAGTCCAGTTCAGAGATAATAGGCAAAATGTCGTCCACGGAGTATTTTGCTTCACGCATTCGCTTTATTCTCTCACCAGATGTCAGTGCCATTTTTTTCTGTTGTTTGTGCCTTGCTACTCATGTGAGCGCAGGAAATCTCGGTCAAAACCAATGAATCTAACTATCCTTCTAGCAACAGCATTCCAACTGAAACATAATGGTTGGTTTTCGTCACAGTTTACAGTCGATTACCATCGTCAACTCCTTTTTTTGAGAAAAGTCGACATCAGCCCTGAAAGAGTTAAAATGTTTCTAGTTAAAGTCATCATTTTTGGTCAGCTTTCTTCAGAACATGTCACAGGTCTGTCTCAATGTGACTGCTGAGCTGTGCTCTTCACTGCGTTGTCCTTTTCAGGAAATGGTGTGTTGAGATGTTCCTTCATCACGATGGTGAGACAGAGACAGAGACAGAGGGAGGTGTAAAGCAAGCAAATTTATAGATTCTCTGTCCCAACCCTACAACCAATAGGGCATTGTGGTGCATAATGGCTTCTGATTTAAAACCAAACAGGCTACTTTAGACCAATAGAATTCTGGTGTGACACAGTTTGTTGAGCTGATGCTCGCCAGTGAGGTAATTTGGCTTTCCTGTGGGTGTTGATAGAGATAGTCCTGCAGAGAATCACTTGCCAAACTGGTTTTAGACAGTTTCACCCCGAACCCTGTCATAAAATTATGGAGACTCAGTCTTAAAAGGGACCGCTGTTCCTACAAATGATATAACACTAATAGTACGTATATCCATTAAATACTCTATAATG
Organism: Polypterus senegalus; assembly: GCF_016835505.1. Classification (NCBI taxonomy): domain Eukaryota; kingdom Metazoa; phylum Chordata; class Cladistia; order Polypteriformes; family Polypteridae; genus Polypterus; species Polypterus senegalus. The sequence goes on from NC_053158.1 coordinate 16,516,817, forward strand.
CAAAACATACTGATGGAACAATTTATTTAGCAGAAACTTCCATCAGTAGGGTGCACAAAATTTACTTGACAATGTTTGTTAAAATAAGATCAATAATCCTAAAAACACATCATAACAAACACAAGTCAATAATCTTAGAATAAGGAAAAGAAGATTTAATGGCTTGATATAAAAACTTTTCACTTACTTAGATTTATTTTCTTGTAGTGTAGATTTACCTCAAAACCCTGGCATTACCTGACAGATCATAACATACCAAATACTGAAGCATAGTTCTCATAACAGAAATGTTCCCAACGTGGTTTGTAGGCAGCATGTTGTTTTTTTTTTCCTCTGCTAAAAGACCCCAAACACCCGAGTTCCATAACGGCCAGAGTGTCACCTGCTTGCTGTCTAAATGTTATCACTTCTTTAGGTTGGATTTCACCATCGACACCTTCCACAGTTAAGGCTTCTGGATTCATTAACAGATTGACAACGTCTCGATGATCTGCTGTGAATGTCTGCAAGTGTGCCATGATTGTCAAATGCCCTTCCCATTTTTTTTTGCTTGATTTTGCCAGGACTCAGACTCATTACATCACTGACCAAGGAAAAGTAAGGTTATAAAAATAAAAGAATGAACCTCCCATTAATTCTTTTCATTCCCATTTGCAGATTTTTCGACGGTGCTGGCTGGTTTTTAAAAAAGCTTCGAGTAAGGGGCCACGACGATTAGAGAAATTTCCCGATGAGAAAGCAGCCTACTTCCGAAACTTTCACAAGGTATGTAGTTTGTAATTTTACGCTGAAGGGTTTATTCTTTTTTATAAAATATTGGTAAATCTATACAGTGCTGGTGGTAGGTTATTTTGCGTCTTAGGCCAAGCTTATTAATGCACCAACAAACTATTCAGTAGCTAATCCGTCTGGCTGGCTTCCCCCCTTATGATCTGCTCCCTAGGCCAATGCCTAATTCTCCTTAATGGCGCCAACCCTGAATCTATATAAATGAAATTGTAAGTTGTATCCCTTTGGTTGTTTGTTTGCTAATCATGCAAAAATGGCAGATTTTCACAAAATTCCTTTGCATAAGCATGTCGCATACTGTGCGTAAGGAAGGTATTTTGGCTTGTACTGAAGAACAATACATAATAAATTAAAATAATATCATGCTGTTTTAGACAAAGAGGTTATGTGTGTATAAAGCAGATCAAAATCAATTTCTAAAGACTATAGAACCTATGTCTTTTTTGTCATGATTTTGCATTTTTGTATTCTATCAAAGAAATGTCATGGATTATTTTTACTTGAGCTTTGTTTAACAATTATTAAAATATTGTAGCTCCAGTGCTAAGTGCCAATATGGAGGCTTAATCTTTACATGCTATCCTTAAAAAGGTTGCTCGCTGTGGCCACACTAGATGGTATTTATTTATTTATGACTTCGTCAGCCTTGTTATTTTTCTACAGTTCCCTGCCGGAAAAAGCTACTTATTTACATGATGGAACGTCCATTCATGTTGATGGTGATTCCTCCACGGAATGATTCAGCTTGTGCACACTGTTACAGTATATTACCGTCATGTTTGTGATATCGCTGCACCATTGTTTGGTTTTGTACTTATTGAAGCAATTGGGGGTTTGGGGGGTTCTCCATGAAGCCCTGATTTTATCGAAGCAATGGCGGGTTGGGATCCCTGTGAAGTTTCAATTGTTTTGTTTCATGAAATCTTTGAGATGGATATTTTTCCAATATTGTAAGAGTGAATGTCATTCATTGAGAGGGAAGCTGACATTTACTTCTAGTACCAAAAAAAATGCTTGTATTGTTTTAAGTTTTGTGTTTTTTGTTTTTTTTCCATTACCTCGGTCTGTGCATGAGTGGGCTGTGCAATCGATGCCTCTTTTCCCTCTGAATTGGATTAGGGTTAGGTTGAGGGTTAGGGCATTTTGAGAATATTATGTTTAATAGCTTCTGATTTTTCAACCACACTAGCTGTTGGCAGTACATCTGCTTTACTGTTCACTGTCATATCACTATTTCTACTTAATATCTAGAACTTAGCTTACTGATTTTGAAACTATTGATTATGATATATCAAGTTGTAGAGTCTATAAAATCTTTCTGTGGCCGCACGGGTATTTAATTTCTTCAATCTCTGTCCAAAATGCCTTCAGATTATACTAATCAGCAAAAGTAGTGGCACATATAAATGTAAACTGCCGTAGATGAGCACCTTAATTAGGATTCATACATGGTAAATGTTGGTTATTAATGTTATTACTTTAATCTAAATAAACCCACATACAATAAATCTGAGTGTTTGCTTATGAAGATATGCCTATCAGTGCACTATAATGGAGATGGAAAATTGAAAAATGAAATGAAAATTAAAACACATGGTGAAGTAAGGCATTTTATTTTAATTTCTTACCTAACCAAACGTGAACACGTTGTGTTCTCAATATTTACAATCCTCAACAAGTTAAAAAATATCAGATGAATTGATGGAAAGATCCTTCTTGAACAAATGTGTCACTTTCAGCTTAGAAAAAATAAAACTTGTCTATTATTAAAAAAAAAAAATCCTAGATGGCTTGGAAGTAGATGATAAGTGAATTTCTCGGAGACACTTTAACATCCCGCAAGACAAGGCATTGAGACAAAAGGATAGGTGCTGTACAGGCTTTTAAATGATCGACACACAGTGCGACAATCAAAACACACAGCTCTTCGGCAGCAGCAGCAGAAAGACAGCAGCTGATCTGACCGCATCTCCTTAGCGTGCGTTCAGCCCCCCCCTTACAACGCAAGAGGCAGAGAATCGAATTGGCTGGTGTGTAGTGCAACCCGGTTCAAGCTGGTATTATATATTATATATAGTATTATATAAATGTGGGGGTAAATATTCTGTGAACAAAGAAACACAATAATTCTCTGTTAAAAATTTATCTAATAATTGACATTTTTATTTCAACAAGCTCGACAGAATTTGACTTTAATTCACTCTACCAGTTCGCTTCAGCCAACTAACTAAAATAGGCAAACAGAAGTTTAAAATACAGCAAATTGATTTACAGATCATAATCAAATCAATCAGTACACAGATAAATGGCATGTCCTAATGACATACACACATATTTGATACAATCTACCGGTCCCAAAGTTGCTAATATGTTAAAAGCCATTATCACAAACATTTACTGTATCTTTAAAGGGAAACTTCTCATTTGTAAAGTCTTAAAATAAAATCAATTATAATTATCTCATCATTCCTTTAATTAGTTTTTCAGAACATTGTGGGTAGAGGATATCTTTGTTAAACAGGAGACACACCCGTAACACAAAAATAATAAAACACACAGGGATTTATTTTTGTCATTTTCTGCTGCCACAGGATATGTCCTTGTTTCATTGCTATGTTACTTTTAGAGACACAGAAAAAAGGTTGTTTTCCAATGTATTTTACATGTTATACCTCTTCACATAAACATAAATTTGAATTGAACCTGCATTTGAACATATTATGGCCATAAGGTCATTATCAAAATAAAGTTTTTACCTTATACTGTGACTTGAATGTACTTGAAATAAATAAAAATGCACAAAAATGTTTAGCTGTCAGTGAGCCTTGTCAACAAGTATTTGGTCTTCATTCAGAAAAGCAGTGTTCTGACTCAAAAAGAGACAGAGAGCTTTTTTTGTGTAAAGGGATCATAAGAAGAAAGTATGGTCAAAGAGAAGCCAAAGTCGCAAGCAAAAAATCATACTGCACGTTCATCAAGCTAAAAATGATAAGCAGAAATCAAAAAACCTAATGCTAGAATGAATGTTTGGTAACCGAAAAGAGTCATGAAAAACAAGTACATAAATATCCAATGCACGGATGGTTTGAAACTGCAAGTGCTGGTCTTCAAATGGTGTCACCGATGACGTCACGAATCGCACACTGCCAGAGGTCTGTGTCATGTGCCATAGCAACAGCCTACAGGACTTTGACAAAATTACAGCATTAATGAGAAAAACAAAATGGCGTCACAGGAAGCATATTATAGTCAATGTTAATTTATTACATATATATTTTTTCAGTATTAGCCAACTGTTTCTGGATGCATATTACAAAGAATTTACCATATGAATTTGGTTCCTTGGCTAAGAAAATCCCTGAATAGATATACAGATGGTTCAAATCCATCGTGGATTTCTCATACAAAATAATCGACAAGCTCAGGTCATAACAATCTGTGTTTGAAATCGGTAAAACCACCCATAATGTCAGCTGTTCACTTTTCCTACATTTCCTCAGTTAAAGAACAGGAAAAAAAATAAGCATCCCATAAAGTAAATATCGCGTGATAGATGGCCGGCAGCTCAACCCGGTCGAGGATAAATGGATGGGGGGAGGCAGCTACTTTTAGACGCTGCCTTCCCCCAAAATGCTAGATGGCAGCTCCATTGGAATGTAGCACTGCCCTGGATTCCCGCAGGGCATCCTGAGAACTGGAGTGTGGTTTCTCAGCCCTGTTGGGTACCATGGGTGCCACCAGGAGGAGCTGTGAAAGGAGCAAAGGAGCCATGCCTCATCCATAGTCTGGAAGTACTCACAAGTCACGAGGACTTGTGGGCTGAAGAAAATCCAGTTCTCCATCTGACCTGGAAGTGCTAGCAAGTCAAGTGGATGGAATTGCAACAACAACAACAACATTTATTTCTATAGCACATTTTATGTAGCTCAAAGTGCTTTACATGATGAAGAAAGAGAAAAAAGACAAAGTAAGAATTAAACTCAGAGAACACTAATTAACATAGAATAAAAGTAAAGTCCGATGTCCTGGGAGGACAGAAAAAACAAAAAAAATTCCAGACGGCTGGAGAAAAAAAAATCTGCAGGGGTTCCAGGCCACGAGACCACCCAGCCCCCTCTAGGCATTCTACCTAACATCAATGGTCAGTCTTCATTGTATTCAGGGTTCTCATGGAAGGACTTGATGATGATGGTCATGTGGACTTCTGGCCTTTAATCCATCAATGTAGGGACATCACAGTACTTTGATTAGGTGGTGGTGGCGGCACAGATTGCCACCGCAGAAAACCAGAAAAAGAGCATCAGGATTAAATTAAAATGAAGCTATGAGAAAGCCATGTTAAAGTAATGTGTTTTTAGCAGTTTTTTAAAGTGCTCCATCGTATCAGCCTGGCGAATTTCTATTGGTAAGCTATTCCAGATTTTAGGTGTATAACAGCAGAAGGCTGCCTCACCACTTCTTTTAAGTTTAGCTCTAGGAATAATAAGCAGACACTCATTTGAAGATCTAAGGTTACTATTTGGAATATAAGATGTCAGACACTCCGATATATAAGATGGAGCAAATTATTTAAGATTAATGATTTATTTGCCTGTTTAGTGTGGTGGTGGTGCTAGGATGCACTATTCCTAGAAGTAAAATAGAAAAGTCTTCTTGGTGCTTTTATCCCATGTCCTGTGTGTCTGTCTGTTGAGTTTAAAGGGGCATCAGTGACCTCTAGCGCTGTTTACAACCCTTAAAACAACTTGAATGTCATCTTTTAACACGGCAGCAAAAAAGCTTTAATTACAGTAAACTAACTTTACAATAAAGCAAAAAAAATTCCAAATGTCACATTTCTGTTGTGACAGATTAAGTGCTTGCTCGCACCCTTGCACCCTCAGACACCACGTCAGACACCAGGTAAAAGTCCAATAATTATTTATTATAATAATAATTGTGCACAAAGCACTCTCCACTCCCAAATACTCCAATAATATTACAACAATAATCACAATCCTCCACTCCCAGACGCGTTGCCCTCCTACCACCCAGCTCAGTTCATTGTCTGGAGCGAGGCACCGCCCTTTTATAGCCCCTGACCCGGAGGTGTTCCTGTCCCAACAGACCACAGTTCCTTATTCCTTCCGGGTCAGGGCAAACAGTCCTTTTCTTCACCCCGGGAGCACGTCGTTCCTTCCTGTCACGTGACCGTGACGTACTCCCGGGTCATAAGGCACGACAGAGCCCATAAGTCCCCCCACTGCGACTCCTGGTGGCCCCCAAGGTATCCAGCAGGGCTGTGTAAAAATACTACAAAGTCCATGAGGCCCTGCAAGACCTCGGGGCATGATCCTGCTGTCAGGAGAGCTCCTCCTAGCGGCCTGGGGGTGAGGACCGGCATGGAAAGCCGGTAGTCCTCCACACTGTACAACTGCTACTCATTTTGAACACTGTCATGTCCTTTAGGTCAGTTTTGACCCGCCATTGACTTTAATGGACTTTGAAAGTGCTTTGTTCACCATAAAAACAAAGTTGTATGTTCTAAATGTTAGGATCATCAGCACCACAGGTTAAGATGAGAAATAAGGAAGGTATGGGGTAAAAATTTAATGTACTGGGCACTGAAAAGGGTGTCATAATCAGGTCAAAAAGAGCCATAAAAAACAACCTTTGGGTTAACATATAAAGATGACACTTGCACATGATAGACAACTGATTTTAATAATTAAGAGTGAGGTGATGAAATTAGGAATAGCAAAGCAGTATGATGGTGACTGACACCGATAGTATTGAGCAATAGTATCATGGGTGGAGTGCTGAGAATGGTGGTGGTATTCTGAAACCAAAGGGTGAATCAACGTTTAAGTAGATAACATTAAAAGCTTTGACTGTGGTCACTACAAGGTCGTACAGAACCTGATTACCTATAGCAATCTATCTTTAGGACTGCTTAATTTTATTATGCTGAATCCTACCAGGTGTTCAAATTGTCCACAGGGAGTGCACTGGAAAAACTTGACTTTTATCTACCTTTCAAAATATCTGCTTGGCAGGGATGTAACTTAATTTCACAATATGTCAGCTATAAAGTTATTTCTGGCTTCTTTGCATTCTGCTTTATTCTTCAGTCTAGAAAGCTGTAGGTACCAATGAGGAAGGAGAGGCATCTTGCATGGGATGGACTGAACAAGCAGGCATGTCGGGAGTAGTTAATTGCCCAGAAAGATAGGTGGCAGTATTCCTCAGGGCTAAACATGATTTAGACACCCGTTAGGTGGCAGGGAGTCCCGAAATGCAACCCTGTCTTGGTCTTTGAAAACTGTGTAGCGGGGCCACATAGTTAGTGTTAAATGTCAGTCCTGAGTGCGTCTCGTTTCATTGTCCCGTTTGCTGTTTGTATGTGTAGCAGTTAATGCGGATGATGGAAGGAGACCACAGCCGCAAACCTGGAAAACACCTGTTCTTAATTAATCAATCACAGCCGTCACATAGACTATTTAAGTAATCAGGAAGGAGAGAAGAAGAAGAAAGGAGACCATTTTGTTTCAACCACTTTTCAACTTGCTTGCTGTTTTTTCACATCGCGCCTTTTCACCAGTTTGCTTTTCATTTTGCCGGACTGTCTTTCAACCGCCATCTGCTGAGACCCCGGGGTCGATTCACCATCCACCATACGCCGAGGAATCACGGTGAGGTTGCTCCAATCGCCGGGAAAATCAAACACCGCATTTACCGCTAGTTCAGTCATCCGTTTTCAGGACATTTTTATAATCAGACTCAAGTTCACAATCATTCAGTTTATCAGTCATTTTGTTATTCGTGTTGTGTGTTATATGTTACAGGGGCAAGGGAGGGTTTTTGTTGTATTTATATTTGGTGGTGTCTTGTTGTTGCTGGGGTGGAGGGATATTTATATTTATATCTGTTTCCTGTTTTTTTCATGTCTTGTTTCATTTAATACATTTAATTTTACATCCTGCTTTTGTGTACTTACATTTACATCGTCGATTGTGGAGAAAAGTTTAATTGGTTAGAAGTACGGCTTGATAGGTAAATTATTTCTCAGTAAATTATCCAGGCCACAGGTCTTGGAGGTGTAGCTGCCGGCTGGGTAAAGGGGTAGGCCGATACAGCTGCAAGAGGGCATTGCTGGGAGAGGACTGCCCTGATTTCCATATGACCTGGAAATGCTTCAGACAACTTGGGCATGAGAGAGCAGCAGTTCCCAGGTTGGTTTTAAAAGTGAGCCCGCCACCTCGCTTAACCGAGCCAGAGTTGGGAGGCAGAGGGCAACACCCTCTTGGAAGTGGAAGGATAATTTGTATTGGTACATTTTAGCTGGTGTTTCTGTAAGGTGTTGGAAATGAATAAAATTCTTTTATTTAAACCCAGAATCGTAGTTGGGCATTATTGTGTCTGTGGTTTGGCGCTCAGCTGCTCCCTCTTGTGGTTACAAGTTGTGATGGGATTTCTTCCCAAAGAGATGTAACGATTAAGAAGTGTGCTGCAAACATACTGTACTTATTCAGCTACAAGACATTAAGAGCATAAATGAAATGTGGTGACAGTTAAATTAAACACATACAAAGATCCGGAAGTGAGGTAGAAAGAAGAGTGGAAAGGAGTCCTCAGAACTGGCCTGCCGCCATACAATGAGTAATCATCGATTGCTTTTAAATAAGTTGAATGAACTGTCACATGTCATGACAAGTGATGGCAAGTTCAGAGTACTGTAGCATTTCTGGTGTTACACTCTCTTTGGTGTGTGGTGTCTTTGCAAAAGCCACCATCTAGGTGTCTCTAGTATTTTGTGATTTAAATGGTTTTAATGTTCCTCTTTGTGATAATTGGATTGTTTTTCTATTTACTATGTTTTACCCTTTCTGGATTTACTGCCTATTTTTTTGGATTCTTCAACATTTTGGAGAACCTTTGCTTTTACTTTTTTAAGCCAAGTACAGTATGACCTTCTGGTTGTTTTTTTTTTTTATTACTTCATCAAAATTCACCTCCTTTCTGGTAGATATCAGTTGACAAGATTTTGTTTTCCGAACACGTTTGGGTGTATTGTATGGATGTTGGTCTGCTGATCACAAAAAACATTATTTTTTCTTACTACATGACTTTTTATTACAATAGTATACTTTTGTGATTCACTCTCATATTAAAAACATACGTAATGCAATACAACGACTACAAGTGGAACACCTTAACGAAGCTACAAGGAATGCAGCTCAGGTATCCCAAGTATGGCAAATGGAGCGGACACCTAAAGAGTCTTCTTCTTTCAGCTGCTCCCGTTAGGGGTTGCCATGGCGGATCATCTTTTTTCCATATCTTCCTGTCCTCTTCATCTTGTTCTGTTTACACTCATCACCTGCATGTTCTCTCTCACCACATCCATAAACCTTCGCTTAGGTCTTCCTCTGTTCCTCTTGCCTGGCAGCTCTATCCTTAGCATCCTTCTTCCAATATACTTATCATCTCTCCTCTGCACATGTCCAACCCAACGTAATCTCGCCTCTCTGACTTTGTCTCCCAACGGTCCACCTTGAGCTGACCCTCTAATGTTCTCATTTCTAATCCTATCCATCCTCATCACACCCAATGCAAATCTTAGCATCTTTAACTCTGCCACCTCCAGCTCTGTCTCCTGCTTTCTGGTCAGTGCCACCGTCTCCAACCCATATAACATAGCTGGTCTCGCTACCGTCCTATAGACACTCTTCTCCACCCAATCCACCCTGCCTGCACTCTCTTTATCACCTCTCTTCCACAATCCCCATTACTCTGAACTGTTGATACCTTGTATTTAAACTCATCCACCTTCGCCAACTCTGCTTCTTGCATCCCCACCGTTCCACTGACCTCCCTCTCATTTACACACATGTATTCTGTCTTGTTCCTACTGACCTTCATTCCTCTACTCTCTAGAGCAGATCTCCACCTCTCCTGGGTCTCTTCCACCTGCTCTCTACTATCACTACAGATCACAATGTCATCAGCAAACATCACAGTCCACGGGGACTCCTGTCTAATCCCATCTAGTTAGCCTGTTACCTAAACAGTCTCATTACATTAAAAAAGACCTGGCCGCTCTGTAAGCATTTAGGCAGAAAACTGTGGCACAACCACAAAAATATTTTTGCCTCCTCTTTGTATAAAATCATTCAAGCGATGAACAAAGAATGTGAATGATTTTGATATTTGAAACAGATGTTTCCATGAATAACTGATGCCAGAATTAAGGAAGCCATTTTTGTTGGCCCACAAACAATAAACTTCATCAATGATAAGTGGTTTGAAGATTTGCTAGTGAGGCCAGAGGAGTCACAAGGAAAGCTTTCAAGGATGTGATTGAGAATGTGATTGGTCAAATTTACTTCTTTTTCCCACCACATTTCCAAAAAAGGAGATTGGTAATATAGACACATGAAGCGTCATTTTATGCTATTTTGAGGTAGCTGAATATGATCACAAATATTATAATATGTTTGATAATAAATTCTTTACTGGTGGTCTTAGCCCTCTAATAGCCAATCCTAGAAGGTTAAAGATTGCAGATTTCAAACATAAATATATGGGATATTGTTTTAGATTATTTCAAGACCAGTGATTCCGAATAGAGCGTTAACTTATGATTTCTGATCCTGTACTAATAGTAGTAGTTTATTTATATAGCGCCCTGTACAGACAAAAGTTCACAGAGCACTGGACAGCAATACAATACAAATACAACAGTTAACCCTTAAACTGCCACATACTTGGGGGGGTTAATGCACCCCTGGACGCCAAATACTTTTTTGCTGCACTTTTTAAGTAAACGTCACACTTCACCAAGAAAAAGTGAACTTTTAATGGAACACATATTATTTCCATAAAATGAGCACCACAATTACTGCAACAGTGATCAGTTTACACATTGCCAATGAACTGTAAAAACTATTAAAAAAACTGCTGCAACAATCTATTATTATATGTACAAAGTGCAACTGATGGCATTGATGAAATTCAGTAAATCAACGAGCCAACTGCGCTTGAACTGACTGCACACAGGCACACAGAGGCCAATGGCTGAATCCCAGAGACAGTGAGGCTGCAGTGCTGCAGGGGCCGACAGTGGTCATGAGATGGCTGCTCAACGAATGTACGGCATGGACTTATCAGCTCCGGCATGCTGGCAAATTGCACTGGGAAACGACTATAGCCAGTTGTGGCGTTCAATAAATGTATATCACCGAATATACTCGGCTCTGGCAAATTGCACTGGGACCCAACTTTAGCAGGTACTGGCAGTTTAAGGGTTAAAACAAAGCATAATCAAGACGAATAAAAATAACAAATAAACAAACAGGAACTATTCAGCACTGATTAGAAGCCTGTTTAAAAAGAAATGTTTTCAGTTGCTTTTTAAAAGAATCAACAGACTCGGCTGCAGGAAGACTATAAGGCAGTCTATTCCATAGTCTTGGTGCCACAGACTGAAAGACACAATCCCCACGGGTTTTTAGTGAGTGTGTGGGACGACTAGAAGGCCCTGTTGCCCAGATCTGAGAGTCCGACAAACTGTATGGCGTTGGAGCAGGCTGATTAGGTACTCAGGAGCTTGTACATGTAAAGCTCTGAAAGTAAGTATCAAAACTTTAAAATGGATTCTATAAAACACTAGGAGCCAGTGCAGTGTGTACAAAATGGGAGTGATATGATCATTCTGGCTAGCACGATTTAGGAGCCTGGCAGATGTATTTTGGACTAACTGAAGACGTGAGAGAAAGGACTTCATCAAACCCGTACAGAGAGCATTACAGTAATCAAGTCGTGAGGAAATAAAAGAATGAACAAGCATCTTCAATTCTGACGTTGAAAAAAGATTTCTTAAATTAATGAAACACGAGCGGCTGACTGATCTTACATATTCATCAAGCATCAGGGACTGGTCAAAAAATAACCCCAAGGTTATGTAAACTTGACTTAATAACAAGAGAGACAGAAGATAATCTTAAGGTAATCTCAGAATAAAGAACAGGAGGAGCAACAATTAGTACCTCAGTGTGCCTTTGTCTTGCCCCGCTCATTGCGATTGTGGGATACTTTTGTGTTTTTTGCTTATTTTGTGACACTAGTCGCACGCGGTTTTCCAGCCACGTTAGTGTACAATCACATTTCATTGATCAACATTAGATCAGCGATGGAAGATTTTTTCCTGCATTACAACTTTACTAGGGGTCTAGTCGTCTGTGGACGATCAGAGGGGGAAAGCATGATACATTTCTACGACAATCGAGAATATTTAGACTTAAACTGAAGCGCACATTTTAATATTTCATATATTTGATGCAAGTATTCTGGTTCATTATGTACTCCTACCTTGTGATTCAAATTATTACATTTCTTTTAAACACCCTGAATTAGGGTGGGTTAGGGTTAGGTTTGGTTTGTTTAGTGGTGGACAATGACTGTCTCTTGGAATTCAGTCTGTAGACATGGCCCTTTGTCCCCACTCACACTCAGGTCAGTGATAGCGCTCTCCACCCTGTATTTACTTTTGCTTCTCAGCTTTATAGGGTTCAGACATTTTCGGACTACTTCAGACTTCTTGTACTTTTGAAACGCAGAGTCCATCTTCGCAAAAATGAGAACATGGCAAGACGATACACCAGATGGGATACAAGTCTATCACAAGAAATACAAAACTAGCTTTAGTGTTCTCCTAATATATATATGAACATATTACTGGATACATGAAATATCGACTGCCGTGGTCTGGTTCCCTGCCCAGGGTTTGTTTCCTGCCTTGCACCCTGTGTTGCCTGGGATTGGTTCCAGCAGACCCCCATGACCCTGTATGGATTAAAAGCCAGAAGTCTACATGACCATCATCATCAGGGGCCTCATGTATAACGCCGTGCGTAGAACTCGCACTATAACATGGCGTAAGCACAAAAGCCGAAATGTGCTTACGCACAGAAAAATCCAGATGCAGGAATCTGTGCGTACTCCAATTTCCACGTTCTTCTGCTACATAAATCCCGATCAGCGTGAAAACTAACGCTCGCACACGCGCATTTTGTAACGCCCCAAATCCTCCCAGAATTACGCCTATTTGAATATGCAAATCAATATAAATCGCCCTTAAGCGCAGCCTTCTGTGAAAAGACAATGGGAAAAGCACGGGGAAAATATAAGAATTTCAGCGAATACCAAGTGGAGGCAAAGGAAAAACATACTATTTGTTCAAATAAACCGTGGTATAATCAACAAAATGAAGTTGATCGAGTGACATAGCGTGTTGGAGAAACTTGAAAGCTCACATTCACAAAATCGTACAATGCCGGAAATAAAAAGAAGTCACATATCAAAGTTGCCGTGAAAAGAAGAGTTGTAAGCCCACTGTCTGAGTGTCATATGAAAGTTTATTAGGGTACAGAGAAAAAGGCACGGTGGGGAAAAAGCACGAAATGTCAACTTTAATCTCGAATTTTCCACTTTAATCACGTAGTTTATTTTGTCATTTAGTAGAACATTATAAACTTCATCTTAAAATCGTTTAATTAACCAGTTTCTCAAAATTACATCATAATTAAAGTAGCACGTTAAATGCTTTGTTTTGTATTTGATCTTCTACTGTATGTGATCTATGTGTGTGAATCACTACTTGCTTCTTAAACTGGCTCTCTTCTTCCAACTGGACACAGAGTCCATTACATTTGTGATATTACAGCTCTCTGAATAACTAAAATACTGAGATGTATACGTGATGTCATTTTCATGATGATAGGAGCTAAAGCATTTATTAAACATGTGTTTCATGAGCCTCGTGCTCATGACAAGCATTATCTTTTGTCGAAATTTGTCGCTGCGTTTTTAGCTGTGTTGTTATTTTCTCTTTCTGTTTTATATTCAATATATATTGGCGTGGCCGCCCCTGCAGTCCTTGCTTTTCTTTCCCCAAGTAACCGATCGCCATACAATCAGCTCTGTAATAGACGTTAAGCCATCTGTAAGCTTAGCGCCGATTCTTCAAAACGTTTAAAGAACATTGAAATATCTTCGTAGTACATGTTTAATTATTCTATCCTTCACGACACTCCCAGTGAAGAATATAGATTATTTAAATGAAGTTAAAGTTTTATGTGTATAATTTAACAAACATATTTTGCTGCATTTCACCTTAAAAATGATATCGTCATCATATGTAAACAGCGCTTTATAAAGTGGCTCAGGTTGTGAGATATTATAACTGTAGTGCAAGTTTACAGTGAGGTGATTGTACTTATAAGTACAAACCGTTCTACAAGGAGCAATTGATTGAGTGCATTTAAAGTTCTTGGGATTAAACTGTTTTGAACCGCGAGGTCCGTACAGGAAAGGCTTTAAAACATTTTGCAGTGGCTGAGACACCGTGTCCTTAAAGCTGTATACCGATAATTCTCTTTCCGATCAGCTGCTGCTGTGATTCACACTCAGATACAGTGATATAAATACTCCGAGTCGTGCAGTGAGAGTAATATGGAAAAAGATGATCCGCTGTGGCAACTCTAACGGGAGGAGCTGAAAAGAAGAAGAAGAAGAAGAAGAAGAAGTGAGAGTAACAACGCTAAAGCAGTTATGGTATTTGGAATACTATGGCTGTTCCCTGGACCAATATATTGTTACAAGTTAATTACAATCAGATGCATTACACTAATAAACAATATGCGGTTAGTTTCTGTGTATTTATAAAGCTGCGTCATGAAAATAATGAGTAATCACACAAGAACAGTAGCATTGCTTTGACGCTGGGTGCCGCCAGTTTGCAAAACCGAGCGGAGAACTTGCGTCGACAAGGCATGAGGTACCGTGGAAAAGTGCGTGGCTTTACGCCAAGTGTAGGTTTTATACATCGCGATTTGACGTGGAAAAGTTCTTACGCAACATTTCTGTGCGTACGCACCGTTTATACATGAGGCCCCAGGTCCTTCCATGAGAACCCTAAACACAAAGAGGACTGTTTCATTTATGTTAGGTAGAATGCCTAGATGGGGCTGGGCGGTCTCATGGTCTGGAACCCCTGCAGGTTTTATTTTTTTTCTTTCCAGCCGCCTGGAGTGTTTTTATTTTTGTTTGTTTTTTCTGTCCTCCCTGGCCATCGGACCTTACTCTTATTCTATGTTAATTAGAGTTGTCTTATTTTAATTCTGACTTTGTCTTTTTTTTTCTTTTTTCTTCATCATATAAAGCACTTTGAGCTACATTATCTGTATGAAAATGTGCTATATAAAAAAATGTCATTGTTGTTGTTGTTGTATTTAGGATATAGTGGGTTGGATAACGGATGGATGGATGAGATGTTGATATGCAGCACAAGTAATCTGACTGTTTTTTCATGGATATTTTGTTATTGTTTGCTGTTGTTCTATATGAACCCCCCATTGAAGCCTCTATGTTTTGTTAACTCTGTTCTCTATAAAAGCATGAGATTCATTTTTTTTTCAGCCATTACAAGCATCAAGAGTTCTGTTTTCAGTTTATAAAGTGACTTCCATGAGGCTTTCTTTTGTATTTATGGTGTTTGTGGATTTTTCCAAAGGTAACCATTTAACAATATTGCAGCAAAAAAGCATGTGTTTTCCATGTTTTTGAGCATACAACTGGATAATTGACATGTGGATTATGCAATACAAGTAGCAAGAGATTTTTTTTTCTTTTTTCCATGGACGTTTTTTACATCATTTGCCATTGTACAGAATTGGTCACTTTTCACCAATGTCATAAACTTCTTTTTCTCCATTTTGCATGCAAACATGAACTTTTTTTTCTCCACCTCCAATACAAGATATATATAATTTCTGGGTGGAATATTCCTTTAAAAGAAAAAAAAAACCAAAACAAAACAGCATGACTGATTAAAAAGCCATCAACCACAGGAGGGCGCTACCAGCCACTTCAAGTCCAAAGTTCAGCCATACCCTGGCACTCTTTGGCATGAACTTTTTGGGACCTCTGTATCCCTTTGCCATGTGCGGTGGCTCTAACACTGTAGGAGCAGTGATTAGGAAAACCAAAGAGTATTACAGGCCTTCTGTAAGTTTTAAGCATAAGCCATGATTCTGCAGGAATTAACTTACAAATGACATTCAGCCCTTGTGAGGAGCTGCTACAGATGTGTGTACTGATTCAGCTGACAAACACCATTTAAACTTTACTCTGGAGGGTACGCCAGACCGGCATTGTGCTTATCTAGCACAGCACAGCCTCTGCTGTGTCAAATTATCCGTCTCGAACATCAATGCTGAATTAACCGTTTGTATTTAGAGACTTGACTCTCTGTCACTCTAATGTTTGCAGTATGTAAATGAATTGGATCCGCACATTTCACAACTTGATGGTGAGTCTTGAAAAAAATGAAAGCATTTGGATTTCAGTTTACATTTCCTTCTTCCTATCAGCCAAACTTAAAAAAAAAAAAATTGCATTGTACTTTACTTATGACAAGGACAGATCAGAGAAGAACGGTGTCACAGAGGTTAGTACAGGTGCCGTTTGATTTGTGGCTTCATCGATGTCTGTGTTCATTTCGAATTGGTCACTAGGATGTGTTGCTGGATTGTGCTCAATGACGCCGGGGAACACTACTATTTGGGAAAAAGCTTGTTTATAAAAAAATACATGATGGAAAGAACAGCCCTAAACAAAGCAAGAACTAAAAAGGGGGGATCTTAGTGTCATTAACGGTTCTGTCACGTGGTATGGTTTTCCATACCCATAATGTCAGAATCGTCAGCAGGGCCGGCTCTAGAATGGACTGCTAGGGTGGGCGTTTGAAATTCTCGAATAAAGTTGACTTTGTGCACCTAAAGCCTAAGTGACACAATGTTATCAAGAATATATAATACAAATCCTGATATGAAGGATAAATTTTATTCATATTTTTTATTTTCTGTGTTTGAGACACAAAATTGCCACCAACCGTTATCCAGTTCCGCATTGGAGAATTGCTACCAACCATCAACCCAGAGGAAGAGTTGTCCCCCTTGGGACATCTGGGGTGGGGGTACCTACTTGGCAAATCGGCTAAACATTTCATAACCTGATGCAAGGTTATCAAGGATATGTAGTAAAATATCAGATATTGTAGGAGCCAATCTTAGAAAGTTAAAGCTTTGAGTTAAACTCATATTGCTTAATTTGAATAGAATATACATTTCTTTCATAGTCTTACACAATGGTATAGTCTTTTTCCCCCCTATAAGTTAGTAAGAGAGAGAACTGTCTTGCTGTAACTGAGATACAGTGTGATAATTGAGTCAGTTGTTGTTTAGAACGGCTCCCAGTACTCAGGGACTTGAAAGACCCATTTTTAACTTAGAAATGGGATAGGCATACAGCTTTTTGACTGTTATTTTGAAATGGTTCAGAAACATTTTTTAAAGTGATTTCTAACGATTTGAAATGTAAGAAGATTTAAGCTTTGAACAGAACTTTTCTTAACAAGAATTTTTCATTTTCTTTTTGCTATTTTAATTTTTCTTTTTTGTGTGAACTGTTTTACTTTGAATTTTAACTAAAGGTTTTAAAAAACGAAGATATTTTGTCTGTGGAATCAGGCTTTTGTTGAATCCCATTTTTTAAGTTAGAGCTGTTGAACTTTGGTAATTTTGGAAAAAACGCAGCTTCAAATATAAATGCTAGATATAAACATACAGATATAAATGCTAAATTGTATTCATTTTTATTTAATTAATGAACATAATACATATATCTATTACTTTGTTTCTTACACATTTTTTTTCTCATTACCCAAGTTTGTCTTTTTTCTGTGTTTGACACCCAGAATTGCTGCCAACTGGCTTCAAGTGCCACATTAAGAGAAGTGCCACCCAGAGGTAGACTTGTCCCCTTGGAGAATCGCCACCAACCATCATTCAGGATGTGCGTTCCTCCTTGGGGAATCCACAACACAAGTCATAACCTGATGCAAAGTTATCAAAGATATATAATAAAATACCAGATATGAATAATACATTTTATTAATTTTTATTTAATCAATGAAAGTAAAAGATATGTCTAGTACAGTGGATCTTAAACTTTTGTCCCTCATGACCCAACTTGCCTTTTTGGTGTGTTTGAGACCCAGAATCGCCGCCTACCGTCATCCGGGGTGGTGGAGTCCCCCTTGGAGAATCGCCAACACAGGTCGTAACAGAAGTAATGCCTTTTGCTTGAAATGCCCGTGGCGATGCTAGACACTCCGCAAACCATACATGACCCTTTTGTGTTAAGTACTATTGTGAATCTCAACTCTGAACGACCCAAATTCATCAACTTTTGGGTCACAGTGCATAGTTTAAGAAACTATGGTCTAGTAAAATACAAAATAATCAATCGCAGAAAAACAGAGTTAGGCATTAGGAAACCTGAAGTTTTTAAAATCAGCTTCTTGAACCCAAAACATTATAATTCTCAGAATAATTTTAGAAATGAAATGAAAATTTGTCTATTAAAAATTGCATCGCTTTTGTAACAAACCAGATTTTTCTGGCGTCCATCATGATGTCCCCACAATATATGTTTATTTACAGACAAAAATTTCCTAACTTCACCAAAACTTTTTTTTTACATGGTATACAAGTTTTTAGTCTGTGCCAAGTGTGAATCTAATATTAGGCGCTGGTGGGCCTAGGCCCGTCCACTTTCCTCATTGGTCCACCCTATAGTTTGTTTGTTTTTTTCTCTTCAAATGAAAATGAAACTACACTGCAAACATGAATTTTAATACACATCTCCCCCGATTAAAATGTGAGTTCATTATAAACTTACACAGCAAAATAACAAGTGTTAACTTTGCACTGGAAAAGTTCATTTAACTCTTAAAAAGTAATTGGAAAACGCTTCATGGAGGGTGATTATATGCCGTATATCTGCATAACAAGATTTACAAAATAAGTTTGACTTTAAATGTGTATACTGATCCTAGCTACTCAAAAAATGTGACGTTACCTGGAGACTATCAGCTAGTGACTTACCGTATTTAATTTAGCACTCCTGTTGAGCTCCATTGAATCGATTTGTATGGCTCACTGAATTTTCCGTGAATTGCCCATCAGTAATTACTGTCGGGCTACGTCTTGTTGGAGGGAAACGTGAACGATGTCTCAACAAATAGCCGTTTTAGGTTTTATTAAGAAAGGGAAACAAACAAAGGTGCGAAACGTAACAGAGTTGGATGTCAGCCCTAAAAATGGCCAGTGAAAACCCTATGGCTAGTTGAGTCCATTTTAGCAATGGTTGTGCTACCAACACTACTACTGAGTGTGCTGGAAAATCTACAACCACTCAGCTACCAAATGCTGAAAGAAAGCCAGGGGCCTCATTTATAAGATGTGGCATGGATTCAAGCATGAAAATATGCACATGCCAAAATACAGGCAAATGTGTAAGGCAAAAAGTAAAATCGGAATTACAAAACCTGACGTATGCACATTCCTAACAATAAAATAAATAACAATCACCTTATAAATATGTGTGTGTGAGTGTGCATCAAACACCGCCCTTAAAACAGCCATATATGGAACATGCTAATCAACTTCATACATATGCAGTCATGATGCTGCAGAACATCATTGGCTAGAAGAGCAGCCTCTCACCTGACGCATTGAGACACCGCCAACTGCGTTCAAGAGTATCAGGCTCCGCAACTGACAGCGTGAGATCATGTGTGGCATTGTAGCGCTTCTTCTTTGCACTCTGGGGGTCCAAAAAAGGTATAAGGCACCATCATCAGAGCAGGTAGCCACTATTACCTGGTACATGTAATGGTGTGACTGCTGTTACAATGAACAGTACAGGCCATATGAAACACTGAGGGTTCAGCCAGTTACCTTACCACCAAGCCATCCACCACGTAGAGCACCGTCATTACAGTCAAAGTTGGTTTTCTTCAAAAGAAATGATTGCAGGCCGACCCAAGTACCCAAGATATAATGTTTGCCAGTCACATCTTATACATTAATAGAATGTAACTACTTACGGCTAACAGAAGCAGCTGAATTCTCTCGTATAGGATTGAGAGTGCAGCAATTGCTCCACTTTCCTTGGGATGAACTCTGGGCCTGGAGGGCCTCAGTGGGTGCAGGTTTTCATTCTAACCCTTTTCCTAATCAGTTTCCACTGCTAGTTAACTCCTTTTCCCTTCATTTTAATATCCCTTTTTTAAGGATTCAGTCCTCTGAATGTTTTCCTTTCTTCATTAAATGACAGCCAAACAGAAATGAGATGTGAAACGAGCCAACAGATGACCAGCTAAATTGGGGCTACAAACTCCAACCAAACTCTTAATGAGAAGCTGATTCTTGCTGTTAATTAAACTCGTTATTTAATTCCACGGCTTGTTGCTGCTCACGTTCTGCCACAGCAGACATTTCGAAAACTGTTGGTTTTCTGTTTTTTCTGAGAACACTGTCACAATTTGTTGATGATCAACCTTACCAAGACCATCACCTCTCTTTATTTTCAGATATTGTGTAATGGCCACAGGTGAGCTGGTCATGTGGCGGCTTGTTTTTTGTCTCATTATTGTTTGTGGTTGTTTAATTCAAGGAAAAGTAACAACTAAGGGGCCTGAGTCGAGTTAATTAAAACTAAGGCAAAAGAAATTAATTAGCAGCCAACACTGGTCACTAGTGAAGAAGACGGTTAGAATGAAAACCTGCAGGCACCTCCAGGACCCAAGTTTGACACCCCTACCTTAGGAGAACCAGACACTGCTCCAAATTACAGTTCATTTAAAAAATTTTTTTAAGTATGTACACTCACACCATACAAAAACTGGATGTGGTGCCTCACTGGTCAGTTAATAGCTTCCAGCTCAACCAGTATGATGGAGTGAAGCTTGGCTGAGATATTCCTGATTTGCTGCCCAGTTCCCTGATAACTGGCGAATAACCAAGAAAGTTTTTCAGTACAAATACACAGCTTTTGCAGTTTAAACAAAGGAAATTAAATATAGTCTATGTATCACATTCATCACTTTTGAGGTGTAATATATTTGACATGTCAATGCACATTATAATAACGCCTGAGTGGTATGAATTATTATGCGTGCAAGTCATCATTTAGCTGGTTTGGCTGCATTTCCCTGCTTGATCAAGCATGTCGTCATTTCCCAGTTTCTCAGAAATGTTGCGTACGTATGGGTCTGAGTTGCCATAAATATATGCAAACTTTCATGTCAAGTCTTCTTTTATAAATCCCGATATTTGTGTACGCACATTCCGAGCCTCTTTTAGTACGTACGCAAGCTGTTAAAATAAGGCCCCTGGTCACTGATTTGTCTGAGCCACCAACTCAATCACTGCTAAGAGGTTTCAACTTTTTTTACAGCCAAAAGGGTAGCTTTGTGGTTTGTTGATTCAACAGATAAGAGGGCACGGTTGAAATATGAGAAATCAAAAGATGTGATTTTGGCATTTTTGTAGTAATCTTGTTGATGACAGATTCAGAGACTGGGAACACATGCGTCAGACGTGCATATGTTTAGGGTAAAACCCAAAAATTGGATAAATCTAGTATTACCCGGGTAAAGCTTGCATTATCCAGGAGACCTGTGTAAAACTGGAATAACATTTGAGTTTCTAACTTTACCTGTAAAACTGGAATAACATTTGAGTTTCTAACTTTACCCGTAAAGCTGGAATAACATTTGAGGTTCTAACTTTACATGAGTTTCTAACTTTACCTGTAAAGCTGGAATAACATTTGAGTTTCTAACTTTACCTATAAAGCTGGAATAACGTTTGAGTTTCTAACTTTGGATAATGTAAGCTTTACCCAGGTAATGCTAGGCTTATCCAATTTCTGGCTTTACCCATAATACATACACATATATGAAGGAACCACAAAACACTAATTGGACTGGTTGCTGTTATATAATCCTATATTGGGCAAAATTATAAAGGATATTATTTGGCCGTTTGTGCCTTGTGATGGGCTGGTATGCCTTGCGTATCAATAAATTGTAGGCAATCAGTTTATCTTCACCATTTGTAGGTGGCTTTAAAATAGCGTTAATAAAAACTATTCTGGCTTTTGTCCCCTCATGCAGAGATCTGTGCATGTTTGTGAGATGATGCTTTGCAGTTTCTTACTGGATTTATTAATTTATAACACAGTGCTAGAAGGTTTCAGTGATAGTGACACCAATACCAGAATACATTAGCTGGCTTTGTCCTAACTACTACGTTACAAATAACGGTTCTCAGAATCAAAGTAGCTGTACGTATGGTCTGATGTAAGCCATCCTGGTTGGTTTTCTCCCTGACATGTGTAAAATCTTCAGTGTGTTTTTTGTCTCCTTGGTCACACCTTCTGGGTGCTGTCGGTACTGCAGTTTCACCTTAAGGTTCAAGCACAGTTTCTGCCCTCTTGTTGCTAACAAATTCACATCTGCTGGGTCAGCTGCTGGTCAGTCAGCCAGTGCTTTCAGGAAGATGTACATGTTGTTTTATGCATGGTCTTCCTCTGCTTATGCACTGGCTATCTTATCGAGGTTTGGTCTCCCCTAATCCAAATCCTTTACAGACAATCTTCTATTTTTTTCAGTCCAGCACCAATTGCCATTTGGAGTAGAAGGGACTGCGCTAACATATGTTATGGCCACACACTACAGGTTTTGAGCCTCACCTATCAAGCAGAATTTACGAGCAGGTTGAGAGGAGTGAGCTGATAGAGGAAGCAACATATGAGTGTCTGTGGTGATTTTTAAGGGAGGAGTAGAAATTTGAAATTGGTTTCTTACATTGGTGCACATAAGAGCATCCTGTTTGGTTGAGTACTGGGGCAATTTTCAGTCCATCAAGGTTGCCACTCAATATATTATAGCTGTTTGTTTGAACATAGGTGCCCAGATGGTGCCACTGCAATGTTGGGGGTCTGTCACCTTAGCAGATGATGCACAGAGGCTGCGTTCAGAAGAGGGACTCCATCATGGAAACTGAGACTTTTTAGCTAACATTAAGAGTGTCTTGCCTGGGCTGTTTATGCCAAGAATGTGTGTTAAAGGCAGATCAGAGTGGATATCTTCTTCTAGGGATCTTGAGAAAGCTACTCATGTTTTTATTTTTTCTCATCTTGATTACTGCAACTCGCTGTATTCTGGGATGAGCAAATCCCAGATACGCAGGTTACAGTTGGTCCAGAATGCTGCCGCTCGCTTTCTGGTTGGGGCAAGAAAGTCTGACTCTGTTTCTCCTATTTTAGCTTCTTTTACACTGGCTGCCTGTCAGTTTTCGAAATGATTTTAAAATCTTATTGCTAGTTTTTAAATCTTTACATGGGTTTACTCCTGCCTATTTATCCGAATTGTGTGTTTTACACCAGCCATCTAGTGTGCTTAGATCTTCTGGTCAGTTATCTCGTGTTGTCCCTCGTACCAAGTGTAAAACTAAGAGGGACAGACAGGGCTTTGGCAGCTGCTGCTCCTCACCTGTGGAACTCTTTACCTCGTCACATAAAGGAGTCGTCTACAACTGAACTGTTCAAAACACGATTAAAGACTCATTTCTAGTCACTTGCATTCTGTAACCTTCAGTAACATTGATGGTTTCTTCATTGTGATTATATAACATTGCTTATATTTATTATTTATTTTGTTTATGTTCATATATTTTATTTCTGTGTATGTTATTTATGTTATTCTGTTATTGTAAAGCACTTTGGCCACAGCATTCCTATGTTGTTTTAAATGTGCTATATAAATAAATTGACATTGACATAATGCCAGTCTGTCCTACATTCCTAAGAAATGCATATCTTTATAAATCCATCTTAGAGCCTTCTGAGTGTGGTCTGCTCCTGCACAACCTCATGACAATCTGCTTTTCTAAAGATGTATTTTTAGGCTTTAAGTTTTCCCTGATGTGCAGTTGCTTACCTAGAGTTGGTTCATTTAAAGGCAATATATTGTCTGCTATTGAGGGATATAATCAACTTACGCTAATAGCCACTGGGCTGATATCAAATGATGCTGTGGTGATTTCTCCAGGTAGCAGCCTTAATCTTTCTTAATGCTAATAATTCCTTGCTGCTCTGATCCTAGAGAGGCATTTCTTGAATTCCTTCACTGGCTGTAGAACTGTTTCTGTTTGCATTACATATTCATCCTTTCCAATATACTTTTTTTTTTTTGTCATTGCCTCATAGTCCTTGGTACTGTTAAAATGCTTTTTTTTTTTACTAAAATGCCACCTGATGTGATCACCTCATCACCTACCCTGTGTGTGGCGATACATCACAAACATGTCAGTGACCATCCTTCTATATAAAAGCGGTCGGGATTGTCCTTCCGTCCCGTGAGTGCTACGCAGGCGCGGAGTTTCACACACGCCCTGTCCATTTTGCAATGCACGATGGGATTTGTAGTTTCGTTTTTCCAGGTAAAAGATGATTTTCTACTCAACTGTGCGATATCTTCTTCTTCTTTCTTACTATATAAAAGCGGTCCGGATTGTCCTTCCGTCCCATGAGTGGAAAACGTAACGGTATTCCGCTTATCACAGACTTACTACTTGCAGCTTGCGGTACGAAGCGACATGATGTGAGCAGAGTTCTGGTGCTCCCATCGTTCCCTTGCTTTTGTACGTGATGCGCTGGAAAAATAGACAAAATAAAGTCTCTGGAAATAATTAATGTTGATGGAGTACAAATGCCTCACCGCGTAGTAAATATCAGGGGGGTTCAAAAGGGTGACCTCAATATAGAAAAAAAGTTTCAATTTCATCACAAAAATAACAGAAACTACGAGTATTAAAGTAATACTGCTCAAATGCAATATAACCAAATTAATGAGTTTGTATAAAATACCAAATTGATCTACATATTGAATTGCCTTTAGAAGTGGTCAACTTAAAAGTCGGTCGCATTAAAAGGCGGGTGAGCCTAGTAATTTAAGAAACACTGAGTTATAGCATCAGTTTGTCTGTTGGTTCCATTATATGCCATTTAGTATTGGATTCTCAAAAGCAGGGCTAATTTTTGTGATGCACCATCTGTTGGAATGAAAAATGCAATGCAGTCTATTATTCCATGCATTACTATAGTAATTAAACTTTATTTACTTTGTTTAGAACTTTTTCCTAGGGAAATCTATTTTATGACTTTTTAGCTTTTTTTTTATTAATTTATTTATACAAAATTTACTATTTTTTCATTTTGTCTGACTTTAGTTTATGCAGTGCACTGAGACACTGATCAGTATTCCCTTGTCATCAGCGGAGGTTCGGTATAAGTTCAGTATCAGCTCCGTGTATTATTATCCCTAAGCTGGATAAACGTTAGTGTATTTGGCTTCTTTAAAAAGCAGGCCAAGTGTTTAGGTCTCATTTTCGGTTTTGAGCTCTTTTCTGCTCCAAACTTCTGACGTACGGTTTATCCTCTTGTTGTGTTTGCTGGTTGCCTTGCTCTTCCATCATTACATTTTTGTCTGGCTTTTTCTCTCCAGGTTTTTCCTGTTGCTCATAATAATCCCTGGAGATGATGTCTCTAATACTACAGTACAAAATACTGTACATTCCAATAGATGGCGCAGTGCAGACGTTAACGTTGAGAGCGCCTGATGGGGTGTAACTGTAGGGATGGACTTTTATTATATAGCTGAGCAGACTATTGTCTTTTTTTTCTCTACTCTGCTCATTGTTAATGGTCATTTAGGATATGATTTGTAATTAAAATTGCGAATGAGGATATGATTAACAATTAAAATTGTAAAGCAGGACACAATTAAGGGAGGAAACTCCACAGAAAAATGGAGAATTAATAGGAAATACTTCCTATCTGAAATCTGGATGAGATATTGAGGCAGCTTACTATTAGTTGAACAAATGGGCCTGATGGACTGAATAGTTTCCTCTTGTTTGTCTAATTTCTTGTGTTCTTATGTAGGAATAGTATGAAACAGTTTTACATTTAAAGCTGTGACAAAAATAGAAATATTTCTATGTTTCTTATACACGTAAATGTCACGCTGCTGCATGCAAAATAAGAGAAGACAAAAAGGCCAAGTAATTAATCAATGAGATCATTAACAGGGAACATAATTCACTGATTGTGGAAATGGTGAAAATAAAAAACCTCCAGCCACATTGGGCTCAAAGGATTAAAGTTGACAACCACAGCTTTACATCATTCACACTGCAACTGAGAAAAGTGTTCCTCTTAAAAAGAAAACAGAATAGGAAGTTTCTGTAATAACAATGTAACTCAGAATGTCAGATGTCAGCTGAGTTACGGGTTAAGTGAATGACAACTCCATATTAGCCCCAGGGTGAGTGGGACTGTGTACGTGAGAAGGCCTTGCATAGGACTGGCAAACTGTCCCGGACTTTTTCCTGATTTTCTCCCAGTGCTGCTAATCTGACTCTTATAACCCTGTATTACATAGGAACGTAAGAATTTGACAAACGAGAGGATACCATTCGGTCCATCGAGCCCGTTTGTTTAGGTAATGGCTAAGCCGTCCCAATATCTCTCAACTCCACATTTCGGTAGTTCGTTATGCAAAGAGTTGTGGGACTCTGGAACAAAGTGCTTCTTGGCTTCATGCCTAAATTCACTTTCTCTTCATTTCCACTGATTTACTTGAGAATGTGATACACCGTTAATTTGAAAGAATTCTGCTGGATCTACTTTATCGATTTCTTTCAATTTGAAATACCTGGATGAGATCCCTGCACAGACTCCTCTACTCAAGACTAAACGGGTTTAATTGTCTGAGTCTGTCACTGTGTGGTTACGAGACATTGACGCTATCCAGTGACCTGAGACGAAGGCTAAACTCCTTTGGTACTGTGTCTCTTCGGAGAATCCTTGGGTACCGCTGGTTTGACTCTGTGTTGCTCATGGAGTCCCGAATGTGGCACATTACCTGCATTGTGAGGGAGCGTCAGTTACGGCAATATGGCCATGTGGTGCGATTTCCCAGAGGTGATCAGCTCGCAGGATCCTGATTACTGAGGACCCGAGCAGATGGACCAGGTCAAGGGGATGCCCACGTAACACCTGGCTGCAGCAGATAAAGGGTCATTTCCAGAGGGTGGGACTGGACCGCATGCCTGCCTGGGTGGTTGCCATCCTGGATTCTGAGCTGTTTTGTCATGTGGTGGGTGCAGCAACATGCTGTGCCAGTGCATGCTCCCTAACCTTCCCTGACCTGACCTCTCACAGTAGGCCATGTCCGGAAATCCCATGATGCACCTTGTTGCTCTCTTCTGCACAGCTTCAAGTGCTGCTATGTCTTTCTTGTACCGTGGTGACCAGAACTGCACACAGGACTCCAGATGTGGTCTTACTAGTGCATTATATAGTTTGAACATAATGTTCCCTGATTTATACTTAACAGTTTTATAACCTAACATTTTATTTGCCTTTCTTAATTGCTTCTGTGCATTGCTTAGATGATGAAAACACTGAGTCAACATAAACCCCTAAATCCTTTTCAGAGGTTACTTCCTGTAGCTCAGTGTCTCCCGTGTTGTATTTATAGTCGACGTACCATTTGTGCAAGTGTAGCACTTTGCACTTTTCTACGTTAAACTGCAGCTTCCAAATGTTCACCCAATTGTTCTTGAATTGTTTTTGCTGCCTCCTCAGTGTCTGCCATTCCTCCAATTTTAGCATCATCTTCAAATTTCACAAGTTTACAAACTAGAATTAAATCTAAATTATTCATATAAATCAGAAAAATGAATGGTCCAAGGAAAGACCTCTGAGGATGTCCACTGATGACCTCACCCCACCTGGAGTATTCTACTCCCTGTCTCTCCTCCTCTTATCTGTACTCTTTGTTCCCTGCCAGTTAATCGGCTTGAGAGGTTTGTAGTTTACCTCTGATGCCTCCAGCTTCTTGGTCAAGTGTAGTAGTAGGGTGTTGTACCGTGTTAGCCATTATGAATGTAGTGAGAAGTCAAGCAAAATGGCACCTTTTATTGGCTAACTAGAAAGATTACAATATGCAAGCTTTCGAGGCGACTCAGGCCCCTTCTTCAGGCAACATGTAATGTTGTTCAATTGTAAGATAAGACATGACAAAGGGACAGTGTTGGGGCACTCTGAAGGCAAACCCAGTATAACTGATGGAAAAAAAAAATAACTTAATTGTTAGAGGTCAGACAGGAGTCCAAATACAGAATCAAAGATGGCGGACCGGAATGGGTAGCACCAAGAAACTCAATAATTACTTTCTAATCCAATTCTTCTTCCTCTTCCTCTTTTCCCACTTCTATGTGAGTTTGATGTGCTTGATCAGCCATCTCCAAAACAGCTCAGTCCTTCACCTTCTTCTCAGTCAGACCCTTCTTCTTTAGATCCAGAAGTGACATCACTGGGACTGCCGCTTGTCTGATCTGTAGGAGGGAAAGGAGGAGAAGCATTAGACAACAGCGCCAACCCTCGGCTTGGGGTGGAATTGCCATTAGATAAGCCTTCAAGTTGCCTCTCAAGCACATGTGTGTGACAATGTGACATTGTCTTTGCCTGTGAGATCTTGACATAACCAATTAGAAAGAAATCAGATGATGAAATATTTATAAATCAGTAACATCATGATACTTTGTTTCTCTGATCCCTTATTGTAGTTAGAGTGGTGGTGTCTCATTTTACCCAGCGGCCTCCACTGGTGCTAACCACTGGTATTGTTTTGGCATTGCTAGCATGGCATCATGGAAGCAGCATATTAGTCTATCAGTAAAGTGGAAAGTTTCCAAATGGCTAGCCAGAAAAAAATGTACTCACTACCTAACTAAAAATCAATTTTGATTATTTTTTTTTCATTTCTTGCAGTCTACTATTGATGTGTTTGCTAACTCCTCTGTATTCCTTACAAGACAAATGGCTGCTAAATTGCCCTTTTAAAATGTAAGTAGGTGTAAAATAATAAGTCAAATATTCTGTGAGCAGTGCCTTTTTGTAATGGAGTAATCCAATGTCTTGCCTTAAAAGCTAAAATGCAGCCTGCTAGCAATCTGCTACAAAGTTCTGTTACTCATACAAATGGATTTTGTGAAAGGCAGCAGCCGAGAAGGAGACTGTCAGGATTAATGAAAATCTACTGCATTCTAATGCTTAGCCGAGGAATCCTAAAATAATCTTGTCACAGGAGAAGCAGGGAACAGCAAAATTCTCCCTCAGTAAGTACATAGAGCTAAATAAAAGCTCATTGCCTATTTGTCTATGTAAACAGAAATATTACTCTCTGTACGCAAAATAAGATCACAAATCTTTACTATCCCTAAATATTTTTCTTTAACATGCATAGTGTTCCCTGGGATTTCTACAGATTAGTGTATGATGGTATTTTTATGGCCTATAACTCTAGTATAAGATTAGAATGGACAAACAAACATGACTGCTTCCGCTTAGTGGAAAGAATTAATTGGCAGACATACAAAATATAACCAAATCTGTGGAGCAAAAGGAAGCAAAATATAAAATAACACAATATTAAAAAAAATGTGAATAATTAAATGAATACATAAACACCATATTTATTTAAATGGCTACAAGCTGAAGGGTACCCATTTAAGAAATGGATGTCACTTTACCTAATCATTAGGGCTGCTGTTTGATTAAAACAATATAATTGCAATTAGTTGCACAATTAACGTTTTTAATTGAAATTAACTGCATATTAATTGAAATTTCACATATTTCCTTCATGCCTTTTGATTACTTTCTAATCCAATTAACTATTGTGTGTATGTCGATTATGTAACTTATAATTGGAGAGTCACCAAAACTGGAGGCAAATTCCTTGTATGCGTGTATACTTGGCCAATAAATCTGATTTTGATTCTCCATCTTCTTCTTCTTCATTTTTCCCCACTTTTCTATGGGATCGATGTGCTTGATCAACCTTCTCAAAACAGCTCAGTCTTGCACCTTCTCCTCAGTCAGACCCTTTTCCTTCAGATCTTCTTTGACTTTATCCATTGTAAAATAGGAGAAAAGACAGCAAATGTACTGCGTATGATTGATGCAGAAAAAAATAGCAAAAGAAAGCAAATTTGTTTAGGTCTTTTCAGACTGAATTTAAAAAACAGACTTGACACAAAATGGCGGCAGAGCCCCTAAAGAAGAAGCCGATCAGTAGGGGCGGGGCCAGGGAACTGACATCTCTAGGGCTGCTGGTCATGTGATCTCTAGTGGGGAAAGGAGGAGAAGTGTTAGGCAACAGCGCCAACCCTCGACTCGGGGTGGAATTAACATTAGATGCGCCTTCAATGTGTCTTCCAGGTGCATGTGTGTGACACCATCCAGCTCCACTTTGGTCTCCCTTGATTATTCTTCCCCTTTACTTCCATTCCCATCCCTCTTTTGCCCACATTTTCTTTGTCTAGCCTCATTATGTGCCCATAAATCTCTCTCCCATTTTTGTTGTACCTCCGATTGTCTGATTTGTTATTTTGTCCTATTTTATAACTCCAAACATTCATCTCCACATTCTCATTTCTGCCACGACTACCTTCTTCTTTCCCTTTACTGCCCGTGTCTCACCTCTATATTCATTTCTCATCTTGAAAGCTTTACCTTTAAATTAATACGTTAATTGATCACACAATACTCCTGATTCCTTCTTCCAATTGTCCCATTTATGCTTCACTTTGTGGGTTATTTCTGTATCTAGTTTTTCATCTTCAGCCCCCACTGATCCTTTTATACAGTAAATCTGAGCGTTGGAAAGGTACTATATAAATAAAATGTATCATTTTAATAACTCTCCCTGCGGGCTGTCTTCTGAATCCTGATTATCATTAAACCACTGTCTTCTCTTCCTTCTTCTTCTTCTTTTTCCAGCTGCTCCTATTAGGGGCTTGCCACAGCAGATCATCTTCTTCCATATCGTCCTGTCTTCTGCATCTTGTTCTGTCACACCAATCACCTGCATGTCCCCTCTCACCACATCCATAAACCTTCTCCTAGGCCTTCCTCTTTTCCTCTTACCTGGCAGCTCTATCCTTAACATCCATCTCCCAATATACTCAGCATCTCTCCTCGTCACATGTCCAAACCAATGCCATCTCGCCTCTCTGACTTTGAGCTGATCCTCTATTGTCCTCATTTCTAATCCTGTCCATGCTTGTCCTGCCCAGTGCATATCTTAGCATCTTTAACTCTGTCACCTCCAGCTCTGTCTCCTTTTTTTGGCCAATGTCACCATCTCTAAACCCATATAACATAGCTGGTCTCACTATCACCCTGTAGATCTTCCCTTTCCTTTTTGCTGATACTCCTGACACTCTTCTCTCCACCCACTTCCACCCTGCCTGCACTCTCTTTTTCACCTCTTTTCCACAATCCTTGCTACTCTGAACTGTTGATCCCAAGTCTTTAAACTCATCCACCTTCGCCAACTCTGCTTCCCTCATCCTCACCATTCCACTGACCTCCCTCTCATTCACACATATGTATTCTGTCTTGGTGGTCCTACTGACCTTCATTCCTCTCCTCTCTAGTGCATTTCCACTTCTCTTGGGTCTCCTCAACTTGCTCACTGCTCTCACTACAGATCACAATGTCATCAGCAAACATCTGCCTTCTCTTCCTGTTTAACTTCATTCTTCTATTTTAGAAGGGCCTTCTCCATTCTTCCTACTTCTTCTCCACTTCCACTTTTCTGGTGCTATGCAACACAATGTCATCAGCAAAAAGCCTGCAATAGTGACATTGGTCTTTTATCTCATGACTCAGTTGGTCTTTAATCCCATAACCAAATCAAAGAGGTAAGAACTTCAAGAAGATCCCTGGTGCAGACCTACTTGAACTTGGGTCTTGCCTGTCTCCCCAACACTGTTATTAACCCAAGTCCTCACTACCTCATGCATATCCTGGACAATCCGCACACAGTTATCTGTTCCTCCTTTCTCTGTCATGCACCTCTGGACCTCTTAACCTGGCACTCTATCGATCATAAGCCTTCTCAAAATCAATAACTGCCATATGCAATCCTTTCTGTTTTTCTCAATGCTTCTCTGTCAACTGTCTCAATGTAAAAACTGCATCCTCGTTCATGTTTTCCTCTGTCTGGAATAAAACCAAATTACTCCTCCCCTATGGTGGTCTCTTCCCTAAGTCTCCTCTATATAACCTTTTTACAAATTTTCATTGTATTTTTAAAACTACTTGTCTAGGCCTATTAAATTAATTCAGTTAATTTAGTGAAGTTTTGCATAATGGTAACAATTAAATAGTGAAATGCTAATCAGTCATGCACAAAGCAAGTTTTTTTTTTAATTTGAACCACATCAAATGCAAATTAGTCTAGCAGTTTGATTGGTTCTGTCGATAAGGCTGACTTTAAAATGATATAAAGAAGCTAAATGAGACATTATTGACTTTCTGACTATTCAGTTCAACCAATTGCTTAAGCTGACTGGTTTATTTACAGCTCATCATACCTCAAGCAGTGGATTTTAAATATCTTGAGGTCTTGTTTCACAAGTGAGGGAAGAATGAAGTGGGAGATGAACAGGCAGATCTGAGTGGCATTAGCATTTATGAGGAAATTGTACCAGTTAGTTGTAGTGTAAAGAGAGCTGTGGTGAAAAGCAAAGCTCATGAATTATTGGTTGATCTGTGTTTCTACCCTCACCTATAGTCACAAAGATTGGGTAGTCACTGAAAGAACAAGATCACAAATGCAAATGGTAGAAATGAGTTTCCTTCGCAGGGTCCTGAACTCAACCTTAGAGTCCAATGTAAAGCCACTACTTCTTTGCCTTGAAAGGAGCCATTTGAAGTGGTTCATGTTTCTGATTTTAATGCCTCTTTATATACCTCCATTCATGTTTCAGCCATGAGGAGACATCGAGGCAGACCCAGGACACGCTGAAGAGATTACATCTCTCACCTGATCTGGGAATGCCTCTGCCTTGGAGGAGTTGTGGGAATTGGTGGTGAAAAGGTACACTTTGGCATGTTTACTTAGAGTGCTGCCCCAATGACCTGGACCCGGACCCGGATCAGTGTCAGAAAATGGCTGGATGGATGTCAGATCAAGGGATGCTTTTTTTATTGACTCCCTTAGTTTTTTCCACTTAAAAGAATTCTATATTAGCACTTAAAATGGGCATCTAACAATGGGTTTTTCCTTCTCCTTCTCTTTTTGTATTTAGCAGTCTGACAGCAGCCTGAAAATTCCATCCTCAAAGGGTGAAGTTGTCAATCACCACCTTCCAACTCTCATTTCTCTAATGATGAAAACTCCAAAACGTTACATATGTTGGAGACTAGAGAGTGACAAACAGCATGCATAAAACATAATGGTAGTTTGCACAGGTACAGCTGTGATTGTTGAGTGAAAAAAAAAATC
Source organism: Polypterus senegalus (assembly GCF_016835505.1). Classification (NCBI taxonomy): domain Eukaryota; kingdom Metazoa; phylum Chordata; class Cladistia; order Polypteriformes; family Polypteridae; genus Polypterus; species Polypterus senegalus. Next base: position 16,549,926 of record NC_053158.1, read on the forward strand.
TTTCCTCTGTTTTCAAAGAAGGCAGTCGCGGAGCCCAGGTGAGAATGCAGAACATTTCTTTTTTTTGCACAAATGTCTCAGTCCATGAAGTGAACAATCAATTAAACCATTCATCTGCTTTTATACTTTTTTAATTACCATCACCTCATCTAATACATCACATTATCTGACTCTTAATATGCAGAACTTTATTACTTCCTCCAATCAAGTAATGCCACTCTTCAATTCTCCCATTATTCTGAACACCGCTTCATTAAGAGGGGTGTTTAGTGGATTGTCCTATTAATCTTAGCACCGCTTCATAGGATGAGTGTTTGCTCTATCCCATCAGTTTATCCCCAATTTCTAGAGGGGTGTTCATTACTCACTTACCTCAGTCTAACCTTGGAAAATTACATTGGTAGCTTATCTAAGATGAGGCAGAGACCTGTTGTGCTTTCAGCTTTAAGTTACATTTTGTTAACCTTTGGGTTAATTCTGTTATGGCGTGTATATATATATATATATATATATATATATATATATATATATATATATATATATATATATATATATATATATATATATATATATATATATATATACTGTATACTGTATATATGGTTGAATAGAATAAAAGAGCACGCAACACGTGTTTCACCCTAATTCTGGGCTCATCAGGCGCACACACTCACTGCACCCCCTCTCGGGGATTGAACCTCGAACGTCAGCGTCGAAAGTGAAGCCTCTTTATGTTGCACCACAGCGTGTGGTTTGTTTATTTGACAGCATGTAGATCAGGATAGTTACGCCTGATGAGCCCAGAAATAGGGCGAAACACGTGTTGCATACTCTTTGCATTATTTGACAATAAACTAGTCAACCATTCAACCATTCTATGATCTGCTTCTCGCAACTGAAAGAGGGCACCGTGGCAGATGTTTGTCGACTTGCAGACCAACCACAAGCGTTACCTGGTAGGTAACCACCCATACACTCAGATTGTGATTCAAACTACGAACGCCATGAATATATAATATACAGTGGATACGGAAAGTATTCAGACACCCTTCAATTTTTCACTACAGGTTATATTGAAGCCATTTGCTAAAATCATTTAAATTAATTTTTTCTCTCATTAATGTACACACAGCACCCTATATTGACAGACAAAAAAAAGATTTATTAAAAAATAAGTGTTCAGATCCTTTGCTCAGTATTTAGTAGAAGCACCCTTTTGAGCTAATACAGCCATGAGTCTTCTTGGGAAAGATGCAACAAGTTTTTCACACCTGGATTTGGGGATCCTCTGCCATTCCTCCTTGCAGATCCTCTCCAGTTCTGTCAGGTTGGATGGTAAACGTTGGTGGACAGCCATCTTTAGGTCTCTCCAGAGATACTCAATTAGGTTTAGGTCAGGGCTCTGGCTGGGCCATTCAAGAACAGTCACAGAGTTGTTGTGAAGCCACTCCTTTGTTATTTTAGCTGTGTGCTTAGGGTCATTGTCTTGTTGGAAGGTAAACCTTCGGCCCAGTCTGAGGTCCTTAGTACTCTGGAGAAGGTTTTTGTCCAGGATATCCCTGTACTTGGCCGCATTCATCTTTCCCTCGATTGCAACCAGTTGTCCTGTCCCTGCTCGACTGCAACCAGTCGTCCTGTCCCTGCAGCTGAAAAACACCCCCACAGCATGATGCTGCCACCGCCATGCTTCACTGTGGGGACTGTATTGGACAAGTGATGAGCAGTGCCTGGTTGTCTCCACACATACCGCTTAGAATTAAGGCCAAAAAGTTCTATCTTGGTCTCATCAGACCAGAGAATCGTATTTCTCACCATCTCAGAGTCCTTCAGGTGTCTTTTAGCAAACTCCAAGCGTACCCACTGTATATACAGGGTGGGCCATAAGTTTCCATACATAGGAAAAATAAACATTTTTTTATGAAAAAACGTTTTTATTTATATAATAATAATGGCTACTTTTCACAAGAGAACTACTTAATGGATTTAGATCTTTTTTTTTTTATAATTTGCTTGAACAATCCAGTTGATTTTGTGACATCTCTCATTGCGCTATGTATCATAGCTTGCTTGAGGTACTGATTTATTTGCGTGAATCAGAGAGACACGCAGCAGGCTGAGGGGAAGGGTGCAGGGCCCTCCTCACTTAAACGCCAGCCTCGGGGCATTCCTTACCTCTGCTTAGCTAGCGAACAAGAGAATGCTTAACGGGTTTATATCAGGTTTTTTTTTGTAGAATTTGTTTGAATATTACCATTGATTTTGTGACTTTTCTCATTGCGCTAAGAATCATAGTTCACTTGCAGGAGGGATATATTCACGCAAATCTGAGACAGAGGCTGCAGGCCGAGGGGATGGGGAAGCATGACGTCAGGAGTAGGGAGCCGGGCAGGGTCTTCCTTACTGTCCTGTTTCAATACTTTGTGGGTGAAGCGGCAGGGAACAACTAGAGTGTCTATATATACTGTATATAGTGACATAGGATGCTGTATAGCGCCCGACCTGACACAGACTCACACTAACGCACGTGTAAAACACAACAAAAGACTTTATTTCTCTTCACCTGTGGGGCACATCTTCCTCGTGAACCCCACAGGCATAGCACAGTCCCAAGCACAAAACACAAGCAACAACACTCTATTTCCTGGCACCACCACTCCTCCCATCTTGCTTCGTCCTTCACCTCTCGACTCTGGCCCCTGAATCGTGGTCGCTTGCTCCCTTTTATTAGGTAGTCGGAAGTCCTCCAGGTGATTGATTGCAGACATCTGGCTGCACTTCTGGGTAAGACGAAACCAATGCCCAAAAGGGGCCAACGCTCCTGTTGCAGCACCCCCTGGTGGCGCCTGCAGAACCCCACAGAGCTGCATAGAACTCCAACCCCCATGAAGCCCTGGGGGAGTCCGAAGTTGCACTGCAACCCAGGGAGGCTGCAATCTAGCGTCCAGGGGGAAATACTGGGCTTCCCATCCTTGTCCCCCTGGCAGATGCCATCTGTCACTATATATATATATATATATATATATATATATATCACGGTGGCGCAGTGGTAGCGCTGCTGCCTGCAGTTAGGAGACCGGGTTCGCTTCCCAGGTCCTCCCTGCGTGGAGTTTGCATGTTCTCCCCGTGTCTGCGTGAGTTTCCTCCGGGCGCTCCGGTTTCCTCCCACAATCCAAAGACATGCTGGTTAGGTGGATTGGCGATTCTAAATTGGCCCTAGTGTGTGCTTGGTGTGTTTGTGTGTGTCCTGCGGTGGGTTGGCACCCTGCCCTGGATTGGTTCCTGCCTTGTGCCCTGTGTTGGCTGGGATTGGCTCCAGCAGACCCTCTTTACCTTGTATTCGGATTCAGCGGGTTAGAAAATGGATGGATGGATATATATTGTGAAAGCTGGCCCGGACACAGACAGACGGACAACATGTTTTCACCCATCACACCGTTTATTTACACTATATACAATATTTACAATGTCCAAAGTCACGTGCACTCACAATCCCCAGTGCCTCTTGCACCGATTTCCCCAAAGTCCAGGGCCCACAGTCACTGTGACTTTGTTCCTGGCCGCCTCCTGTCCTCTCTCCAGCTCCATCAATACTGCCTCCCGACTTCCACCACTGACTGGAGGGAGGCGGCCCCTTATATAATGCTCCTGGATGAGCCCCAGGTGTTCCCGGTATCCCCTCCTTAGCCACGCCCCAGCGTGGCGGAAGTGTCGGCTGTCCTCCTGGCAGCTCTCCGGGCGCCACATAAAGTCTTCCCCCCAGCACTTCCTGGTGTGGCGGAAGTGCTGGGCTCCAGGGACAATTAGGCACTGGGGCGCCGCCTGGCGGTGGCCCCGGTCCCCTACAGGGCTGGGCTTCAAAGCCCCCTACCCGAGGCCCCCTGCATAACCAGGACGGACGCCCCCACTCGGTCTGGAGGAGGCACACGCCCTCCTTTGGTCCTCCAAAGGCGTCCCGGCGGGCTCCAGCCCGGCCGAGGACCACGGGATGAACCGGCATCGGCGCCACCTGGCGGTGACCACGGGCCCCTACAGGGTAGGGCTTCCATGCCCTCGACCCGTGGCCCCCAACAGAACCAGGACGGACGCCCCCTCGCGGTCTGGAGGAGGCACAAGCCCTCCTCACGTCCTCCTGGGCGTCCCGACCGGGCTCCAGCCCCGGCCGGGGACCACAATATATATATATATAATTATAAATATCATATTAATAGACTTGGATTTATTAACCACATGTGAAGTGTGATCAAATTATCAACATTTATTTAACACATTTAGCTGCTGCATTAAAAAATGTAATCACAGAAATTTGAAATGCATTAATCACACGCATTAATGGTGATTAATCAGTATTTTTTTTTTCTTAAAAATACAAATGAAATCTCTCACTTCATATAATTTCTCATCAATGACTAAGAATATAAAAAAAAACTGGCCTTCCTGTTTGCAGCCTTGGAAACGAAAGAGTTTTTCATACCTTCAGATTTAAGGATAATAAAATGCTGGTAATTCTTAGTTGTAGCTGGTAATGATACTACAGTATATTAAACTTTGGAATCTCTACCTTAAGAGACCAGTTTCCAAGTCTTGGCTAATTATCAGTATTAAATATCTATACTAATAAAAGGCAAAGCCCTCACTGACTCACTCACTCACTGACTGACTGACTGACTGACTCACTCATCACTAATTTTCCCATGTAGGTAGAAGGTTGAAATTTGGCAGGCTCATTCCTTACAGCTTACTTACAAAAGTTGGGCAGGTTTCATTTCGAAATTCTACGCGTAATGGTCATAACTGGAACGTATTTTCGTCCATATAATGTAATAGAATGCAGCTCGATAGCTGTGGGAGGCGGAGTTTCGTACTAAAATATTTAACCAATCACATTTCAGCCGTCATTTGTTGCCAGGCAGAGAGAATAGACTGCAGTTCGATAGCCGTGGGAGGCGGAGTTTCGTATTAAAGCATTTTAACCAATCACATTTCAGCCATCATTTGTTGCCAGGCAGAGAGGCTTTCACAATCTGTTGTGGAGGCACTCTAACACAGAATAAATGTCGATTAACCTGTTGCATCAACCAATCAGATTTTGAGTTGGTGTCAGTAGGGCCCTCTAGCAGGCGTACGGCAATGTCACCATATTCAGACCCATTGATTGGATAGAAACCGATATGAAGAACTCTATGAGGCGACTGAATGCACCACAAACGCTCCGAGCGAAAGATCATCGCGTGCACTATGGCCAACTCCATGGCAGGATTCTGGACAATATTATTTGCCAGAAACAGACCAGATTTCTAGCGCTGACGTCCGAGGTTCGATTCCCGAGAGGGTGTTCAGGGAGTGTGTACACCTGATGAGGCCAGAATTAGGGCGAAACACGTGCCGCGTACTGTTTGCATTATTTGACAGTAAAACTATTTCAATATATTCAATATATATATATCAGCGCTTCCCGATTCATTTTACCCTCGCACCCCCTTGGTTTGAGAAGAAGTATGAAAAAATATGAGGTTAACGCAGAAAAACAGGTCACCAATTGAAGCTTTATGAATAATTGATACTTTATTCGCCATCAATAATTGTTTTGGTAAAGCCATACTCAGTGTAATCCTCCTTCCATGTTCTAATTTTTTCGCAACTAGCCATGATTAAATGAACGCTAAAAAAGTATGAGTGAAGCGAGGGTGACTTATCCAGGCAGACAGGTGACAGCTTAATAGCTCGAACTTGGATATAAGTAGGTTCTATTTAGTCGCCAGAAATATCTTTGGTAGGAATGTAAGTTGAATTTACTCTTTAAAAAGAAGAAAAATTTATGCAATGATGATGAAATTTAACTTACATTCCTACCAAACATATTTCTGTCGACTAAATAAAAATTACTTATATTTAAAATTTAAATAGAACTTGAACAGATACGATAGTTCATAATACCCACGCAGCACTAAGTGCACGTAAGAGCAGGAGTCATCCGTTTTAACAAGCAGTGTATTGCACTGATACGAAATGGCCTGCCCATTTGATTATTTAGGAATGGATAGATAAATTAAGAATTTTGTACAAATAATGTTTTTCATTTTTCTTCCTCGATGGATTCTGGCACCCCCAGCAACAGCTGCTCGCACCCTAAAGGATATATAAACTGCTCAAAAAAATTAAAGGAACACTTTGAAAACACATCAGATCTCAATGGGAAATCTGGATATCTATACTGATATAGACTGGGTAATGTGTTAGGAACGAAAGGATGCCACATCGTTTGATGGAAATGAAAATGATCAACCTACAGAGCCCTGAATTCAAAGACGCCCCAAAATCAGAGTGAAAAAATTATGTGGCAGGCTAGTCCATTTTGCCAAAATTTAATTGCAGCAACTCCAAATTGTACGCAGCACTTTGTATGGCCCCTGTGTTCTTGTATACATGCCTGACAACATCGGTGCATGCTTCTAATGAGATGACAGATGGTGTTGTTGGGGATCTCCTCCCAGATCTGGACCAGGGCATCACTGAGCTCCTGGACAGTCTGAGGTGCAACCTGGTGGCATTGGATGGACCAAAACATAATGTCCCAGAGGTGTTCTATTGGATTTAGGTCAGGAAAGTGTGGTGGCCAGTCAATGGTATCAATTCCTTCATCCTCCAGGAACTGCCTGCATACTCTCACCACATGAGGCCAGGAATTGTTGTGCACCAGGAGCCACTGTACCAGCATAGGGTCTGACAATGGGTCCAAGGATTTCATCCTGATACCTAATGGCAGCCAAGGTGCCTTTGTCAAGCCTGTAGCGGTCTGTGTGACCCTCCATGGATATGCCTCCCCAGACAATCATTAACCCACCACCAAACTGCTCATGCTGAATGATGTTACAGGCAGCATAATGTTCTCCATGGCTTCTCCAGACCCTTTCACTTCTGTCACATGCTCAGGGTGAACCTGCTCTCATCTGTAAAAGCACAGGGCACCAGTGGTGCATCTGCCAATTCTGGTATTCTATGGCGAATGCCAATCGAGCTGCATGCTGCTGGGCAGTGAGCTCAGGGCCCATTAGAGGACATGGGGCCCTTGGGTCACCCTCATGAAGTCTTTCTGGTTGTTTGGTCAGAGACATTCACACCAGTGGCCTGCTGGAGGTCATTTTGTAGGGCTCTGGCAGTGCTCATCCTGTTCCTCCTTGCCCAAAGGAGCAGATACTGGTCCTGCTGATGGGTTATGGACCTTCTATGGCCCTCTCTAGCTCTCCTAGAGTAACTGCTTGTCTCCTAGAATCTCCTCCATGCCCTTGAGACTGTGCAGGGAGACACAGCAAACCTTCTGGCAATGACACGTATTGATGTGCCATCCTGGAGAAGTTGGACTACCTGTGCAACCTCTGTAGGGTCAGGTATCGCCTCATACTACCAGTAGTGACACTGACTGTAGCCAAATGCAAAACTAGTGAAGAAACAGTCAGAAAAGATGAGGAGGGAAAAATGTCAGTGGCCTCCATCTGTTAAACCATTCCTGTTTTGGGGTCATCTCATTGTTGCCCCTCTAGTGCATCTGTTGTTAATTTCATTAACACCACAGCAGCTGAAACTGATTAACAACCCCTCTGCTACTTAACTGACCAGATTAATATCCCATAAGTTTCAATGACTTTATGCTATACTCTGATTAAAAGTGTTCCTTTAATTCTTTTGAGCAGTATATATATATATATATATATATATATATATATATATATATATATATATATATATATATATATATATATATATATATATATATTATAAATATATAAAGATATATAGATAGATAACAGTGACAAAACAATTACATTGATTACATTGACAATCATGTTATGTTATTTTCAAAATGTTTCCTTTTCTTTTTCATTACTTCTTTAACACACTACTTCTCCGTCTGCAAAGCGTGGGTATTTTGCTAGTTATTAATATTCAATATCAGTATTAAAAAGAGGGAGAAGTATAATACATTTGCTTAATTGATAATTGTATCAGGGATATTTGTCCGAATTTAAGCCAGCATCAAACTGCATGATACAAAACACTGTTGAATAAGGCTGCATATGGTGGACTCAGAAAGTATTCAGATCGCTTCACTTTCTGCATGCTTTATTGTTTTGTACATTTATTTTAGTTTGATAAATGTAACATTTTTGCTCATCACTCTACACTGACATAATGACAAAGTGAAAATGATTTGCAAATTTATTAAGAATCAAAAACTGAAACCCCACCTTTCTGCAAGTATTGAGACCCTTTGCTGCAGTACTCCAAACTATGCTCAGGTCACTCCTGTTTTTGTTAATTCTCCTGGAGACATGTCTTGAACTTGATTGGAGTCCACACGTGGTAAAGTGAATTGATTGGGAATCATTTAGAAAGACACACACCTGTGCAGTTAAGGTCCATAATTCACATTGCATGTGAGGACAAAAAACAACCCATGAAATCCAAGGAACTCTTCATAGATTTCCGTGATCAAATTATGTTGAGCCATTGATCAGGGAAAAGGGATAAAACCATTGTAAAGCTTTGATTGTTACCAGGAGCACAGTGGCCTCAATAATTGTGAAATGGGAGAAGTTTGGAACTACCCAGACTCTTCCTAGACTGTAGTTGGCTGACAGACCAAAGTGACTAACTTTACAAGTATGGCTTTAGTCAGGGAGGTGACCAAGAATCCAATAGTTAGTGTAGCAGAGCTTCAGAAGTCCTTTGCTGAGATTGCAGAACCTGCCCATCAGTTTACAGTCAATAACCCATAATGACAAAGTGAAAACATGTTTGAAATATTTTTAAAAATCAAAACTGTCATTTATATAAGTGTTCAGACCCTTAATTCAGAATGTTGTAGAAGCCCCTTTGGCAACAATTACAGCTTCTTGTGCAAGTCTCTATAAATTTTGCCAAATAGCATTTGAGCAGTGAATTCCATTCTTCTTGGTAGATCCTCTCAATCTCTGTTTGATTGGTCAGGATGCATCTGTAAACTCCTGTCCTCGGGTCTCTTCACAGATGTTCTATGGGCTTAATGCTGTGCCACTCAATGACAGTCATATACCAGTTGTGTGCTTCAGGTCATTGTCATGCTGAAAGTTGAGACATCTCCCCCAGTCTGAAGTTGTGTGCACTCTGGAGCAGGTTTTCTTTAAGGACTTCTCTGTAAGTGGCTCCATTTATCCTTCCCTCAATTATGACCCGTCTCCCTGAGTTGTACTCCCAGAGCATGATGCTGCCACCACCATTGACCAGACTCCACTATAGGTATGGTATTATCTACAGTAGGTAATGAGCAGTGCCTGATCTTCCCCAGACACACTGCTTGGAGATCCACCCAAAGAGTTCAGGTTTTGTCTCATCAGATCAGAAATTCTTATTCTTCATGCTCTCAGAATTTCAAATACCGTTTGGAAACTCCTGATTGTTGGAAGTGTGGCTGAGGCGGCCATCCTCCATCACCAAGGCCCTGATTTCCGAATTACTCAGTTTGGCCAGATGGAGTTCTGGTGGTTAAAAACTTTTTCCATTTCACAATTATTGAGGCCACTGTGCTCTTGGAAACACTCAAAGCTATAGAAGTGGTTTGATATCCTTGTCCTCATCTATGCCTCACCACAATTTGATGATGGAGGTTTACAGAGAGTTCTTGGGTTTTTGTCCTAATATGAAGTCTGAATTGTTGAGCTTATATGCACAGGTGTGTGTCTTTCTGAATGAGGCCCAATCATTTCCATTTGCCACAGGTGGACTTCAGTCAAGTAAAGGAAACAGGAAGCACCTGACCACAGTTTGGAGTGGTACACCTAAGGGTCTGCTTACTGTTTGAATCCATTGTATTCTTTAGTTATATAACATTCTAGTGATGCCTCACCCGGAGTACTGCATGCAGGTTTGATCTCAATGTTACAAAATAGACATAGCAGAGAAAAGCAACTACGCAGATTACTGGACTAAGAGGTATGAGCTATGAGGAGAGACTGAAGGAGATGAACATTCTCAGTTTAAGTAAATGAAGAATAAGAGACAACGTGATTGAAGTCTTTAAAGTTATGACGGGAATTAGTACAGTGGACCCCAGTTGGGTGGTGGCCGAAGGTGGGGACCTTGGCGGTCCACACCTCGGCTACAGAAGCTGGCTCTTGGTATGTGGAATGTCACCTCTCTGAAGGGAAAGGAGCCTGAGCTAGTGCGCAAGGTCGAGAGGTTCCGGCCAGATATAGTCGGGCTCACCTCGACACACAGCTTGGACTCTGGAACCAATCTCCTTGAGAGGGGCTGGTCTCTCTACCACTCTGGAGTTCCCCCGGTGAGAGGTGCAGAGCGGGTGTGGGCATACTTATTGCCCCCCGACTTGGAGTCAGTTCATTGGGGTTTACCCCGGTGGATGAGAGGGTAGCCTCCCTCCGCCTTTGGGTAGGGGGACAGGTCCTAACTGTTGTTTGTGCGTATGCGCTGAACAGCAGTTTGGAGTACCCACCCTTTTTGGAGTCCCTGGAGGGGGTGCTAGAGGGCATACCTTCTGGGGACTCCCTCGTACTGTTGGGAGACTTCAATGCTCACATGGGCAAACGACAATGAGACCTGGAAGGGCGTGATTGGGTGTTTTGTTATTGGACTTCTGTGCTCGCCATGGATTGTCCATAACGAACACCATATTCAAGCATAGGGGTGTTCATATGTGCACTTGGCACCAGGACACCATAGACCTCAGTTCAATGATTGACTTTGTGGTTGTGCGGCTACATGTCTTGGACACTCGGGTGAAGAGAGGGGTGGAGCTGTCAACTGATCACCACCTGGTGGTGAGTAGGCTTCGATGGTGGGGGAGGATGCCGGTCAGGCCTGGTAGGCCCAAATGTGTTGTGAGGGTCTGATGAGAATGTCTGGCAGAGTCCACTGTCAGAAGTAGCTTCAACTCCCACCGGGCATTGGAGTTTGGGGAGACCATGGAGAATGACTTTCGGATGGCTTCAAGGAGATTCTGGTCCACTGTCTGGCGTTTCAAGAGGGGGAAGCAGTGCAGTGTCAACACTGTATATGTTGGGGATGGTGCACTGTTGACTTCAACTCAGGACGTTGTGGGTCGGTGGGGGGAGTACTTTGAAGACCTCCTCAATCCCACTAACATGCCTTCCAATGAGGAAACAGAGCCTGGGGACTCGGAGGTGGGCTCCCCCATCTCTGAGATTGAGGTCACTGAGGTGCTCAAAAAACTCCTTGGTGGCAGGGCCCCGGGGGTGGATGAGATACGCCCAGAGTTCCTCAAGGCTCTGGATGTTGTAAGACTGTCTTGGTTTACATGTCTCTGTAACATCACATGGACATTAGGGACAGTGCCTCTGGATTGGCAGATTGGGGTGTCAGTCCCCCTCTTTAAAAAGGGGGACCGGAGGGTGTGTTCCAAATACTGAGGGATCACACTCCTCAGCCTCCCTGGAAAAGTCTATTCGGGGGTTCTGGAGAGGAGGGTCCATCGGATAGTCGAACCACAGATTCAGGAGGAACAGTGTGGTTTTCATCCTGATCGCCGAACAGTGGACCAGCTCTACACGCTTAGCAGAATCCTGGAGGGTGCATGGGAGTTTGCCCAACCAGTCTACATGTGTTTTGTGGACTTGAAAAAGGCATTCGACCGTGTCTCTCGGGGAATCCTGTGGGGGGTGCTCTGAGAGTATGGGGTACCAGACCCCCTGATAAGGGCTGTTCGGTCTCTGTACAACCGGTGTCAGAGCTTGGTCAGCATTGCCGGCAGTGAGTCAAACCCATTTCCAGTGAGTGTTGGACTCAGCCAGGGCTGCCCTTTGTCACCGATTCTGTTCATAACTTTTATGGACAGAATTTCTAGGCGCAGCCAGGGTGTTGAGGGTCGGTTTGGTGGACTCAGGATTGGGTCACTGCTTTTTGCAGATGATGTTGTCCTTTTTGCTTCATCAGGCCATGATCTTCAGCTCTCCATGGATCAGTTCACTGCTGAGTGTGAAGCGGCTGGGATGGGAATCAGCACCTCCAAATCTGAGACCATGGTCCTCAGTCAGAAAAGGGTGGAGTGCCCTCTCAGGGTTGGGGGAGAGATCCTGCACCAAGTGGAAGAGTTCAAGTATCTCGGGGTCTTGTTCATGAGTTAGGGAAGAATGGAGCATGAGATCGACAGGCGGATCGGTGCAGCGTCCACAGTGATGTGGGCTCTGCATCGGTCTGTCGTGGTGAAAAAGGAGCTGAGCCGTGAGGCAAAGCTCTCAATTTACCTGTCGATCTACGCTCCTACCCTCACCTATGGTCATGAGCTATGGGTAGTGACCGAAAGAACGAGATCGCGAATACAAGCGGCTGAAATGAGTTTACTCCGCAGGGTGTCTGGGCTTTCCCTTAAAGATATGGTGAGAAGCTCAGTCAATCTAGTTGAATAGGATGGACAAACTTGTTCGGCTGAATAGTCTGTTCTGATCACAGTTTTTCCAGTGTTCACAATGGTCACAAACCACCAGCCATGTCATTGGCTATTAATTGACGGGCAGGACATGGACACCATTGTTGTAGACTGATACTCTGTGTACTTAACCAAAGCTTCATGATTGCCTTTTATGATATGTTATGTTTCTTTTAGCAAAACTTTTTAAAGGTACAATCATTAGAAAGTTTTTCTTCACAAAGAGACCCCTAGACAAATGGAATAAATTGCCAAGTGTCATGGTCAGGTGATAGATAGATCTATCTATCTATCATATATTGCCTTTTTTATCTATCTATCTATCTATCTATCTATCTATCTATCTATCATATAGTGCCTTATCTATCTATCTATTATATAGTGCCTTTCATGTCTATCTATCTATCATATAGTGCCTTATCTATCTATCTATCTATCATATAGTGCCTTATTTATCTATCTATTATATAGTGCCTTTCATGTCTATCTATCTATCTATCTATCTATTTATCTATCTATTATATAGTGCCTTTCATGTCTATCTATCTATCTATCTATCTATCTATCTATCTATCTATCTATTATATAGTGCCTTTCATGTCTATCTATCTATCTATCTATCTATCTATCTATATAGTGCCTTTCATGTCTATCTATCTATCTATCTATCTATCTATCTATCTATCTATCTATCTATCTATCTATCTATGACAGCACTAACCCCTGGCTTGGAGAGTAATTACTATCTGCTGAGTCCTGAATTTGTCTCACAATTGCACTTGTGTGACAAGAGTTTCTGTGGGTGTTGATCCATACTGGCCAGATCTCACATCTTGTGGCTTTTTTATGTTCCCAAAATTAAAACTGAGACTGAAGGGAAGAAGATTTGGTATTGTGGAATTAATTCAGGAAAGAAATACAAGCGGCTGTAGACACAGTAACAAAGGATAAGTACCAGAAATGGGAGAAAAGCTATGACAAGTGAATTGCATTTCACGGAGAGTATGTGAAGGTGACTGAAAGGGAATTGGTGTCGGTTTTTAAGGTTTTCTTTTTTAACAACTCTGAGAATTTTTGGGTCCCCACTCACAGTGTAAAATATAAAAGTCAAAAGAACAACAAAGGGAAACAGAACAGATCAGAGATGAAAAATAAGGGAGATGGAGTTTAGATAAAAATTGAGAGAGATAAAAAAGACTGATGATTATAAAGGCACAGCTTGTAATTAGACATATAAGACCCACTATATGTCGTTAATATACGAAATCACAGAAACTCTGACTGCATAATGATTGAAAGTGGGGTTGTCATTAATGTGCCTGTGGAGAAGCAACCTTGGCACAATGTGCCATGGTTTCCATTACATACACAATTATGAATCAGAAATAAGGTTGCACTCTATGAAAATGCATCTTTGAAGTAATAAAAAGGAACATAACAATGACAAATTTTCAACTTAATGTGGGGACCTGGTGAATTTTGCTCATTTACGTAAGTTTCTTAAATATAAATATAAAATGGTATTGTGCATAAAGAATCTACAATAGAGATTTTTTTATCCAAAGCAATATAAAATCATTGGTGCATGAAGGCTGATATGGCAAAACTATGCAAGCTGTGAACACCAGGTATTATGTTAAAATTATTTCATAATTGCTAGTATATAGCATATAGAAATGATTCAGAAAGCAAAGCATTAAAACTAGTAAAAATCAAGCTGCATTGGGATTTTAAATTACCAGGCTGCCATCCCTAACACCCTGTGTGACTCACAGCAAGTCACTTGCTGTCTGTGGTTCTTGACGTAAAAAAATATACAGCTTTCGAGCTAATGCATTGCCACACTGAAAATGAAAAAGCTCTGTATAATATTCTGTACATACATGTATGAAATATAAATAACTCACATGTTTAACAGAGAGATTGGAACGAACGGAAGTATCAGCCCAACATTCCCGGGATACACTAACTGCTCATCTAGGCTTTCCTGGTGTATCCGACCGACACCTCACAATGAGAATCCCACCCTGATCCTAAAAAAGTTGGGATGCTGTGTAAAATGTAAACAGAAATAGAACGCAATTATTTTCAAATCATTTAAACCCGTATTTATTTGAAAATAGAATAAAGACAACATATCAGTTGTTGAAACTGAGAATTTTTATTATTTTATGAAATTTGTTTGGGGCGGCACGGTGGCGCAGTGGTAGCGCTGCTGCCTCGCAGTTAGGAGACCCGGGTTCACTTCCCGGGTCCTCCCTGCGTGGAGTTTGCATGTTCTCCCCGTGTCTGCGTGGGTTTCCTCCGGGCGCTCCGGTTTCCTCCCACAATCCAAAGACATGCAGGTTAGGTGGATTGGCGATTCTAAATTGGCCTTGGTGTGTGGGTGTGTTTGTGTGTGTCCTGCGGTGGGTTGGCACCCTGCCCAGGATTGGTTCCTGCCTTGTGCCCTGTGTTGGCTGGGATTGGCTCCGGCAGACCCCCGTGACCCTGTCTTCGGATTCAGCGGGTTAGAAAATGGATGGATGGATGGAAATTTGTTTGAATTTGAAAAACATTAGGAGAGATGCAACAAAAGACAGTGTAATGCTGAATGCTGGTGGGACATCTCACAACTAACTAGGTTACCAGGTTAGTTACAGTCAGGTAGGTAAGTATTTGGATGGTGACACAATTTTCATAACTTTGGCTCTGTATGCCTCCAAAATGGATTTCAAATAAAGCAATTGTTCTGCCTTACATGCTGTTAGCTGTTACTGTTATTTGTCGATCTGTGCTCCCACTTTGTCTTGCCATTTATTGACAGTCACGTCACGTCCCACATTCACAGTGGTGTTATAAATGTCTATGAAACTCACGTAAAGCATGTAGGTCCCATAATAAACCTTTAAATACAATACACCCCATGTGTCTCATGTAGACACCCCTTTATCTCTTGATTCGGTCACGTCCGAAGTGTATCTTTAAGGTATATAAACCTCTTGGTCTGGTTAGTTGTGGTATGCAGCAATTTGGATCTCTGTCTTTGTGCTTCTTTTTTTCTCAATCCGACCGTGGAAATCACTCACCTTGTAAGTGTCTTTTAAAGCTTTATTGTTTAATATATACTGTCTGCTATATATTGCTTTGTAAATCGTTATTCATTGTCTTTGGTTCTACACCTATAAATAACTGTATGTTTCTTTTGTATATGCTAGGGGGCTTTGCCCCCCGCTCGCTTCGCTGTCCAAAACCAGCGCTATGTGCCGTTGTGAAGAGGGGGGCTGAAGGCATCCCAAGGAGACGCAGTCGCTCCTACGAAACCCCTCTTAAACGGTGATACAATGGGAAACAAATAGTTTTTTTTTACCCCCTCTTTGTTCGATCAGTTGCTGGATTGCTGCAGCTGCCGTGCCGTGTGATCTGCACCTCGTACTGAGCTTCGAATATTTAAAAGCCTGTACAGCAGCTGTCCTTTTGTCTCACTGCCTTGTCTGTCTTGTCCCCCCAGACATCCTCAAGCACTCTGCAATCTCTTTTCGCTGTTCTGTTATTTCACCGAGTAATAATTTCCATTTTTATGCGCAAATGCGGTCTTTACTATCATTTTTTTGAGACTTTCGAATTTTCCTACTTTCATTATCTCTAGCCTGCTGTGCATGTGTATCACGGGACTTGCTTCCAAAGGTTGTAAGAATGACATGACTTGTCCGTCTCGTGGGACGTGAAAGTGTCTCTCTTCCAAAGATCATGTCTCATCGTCAGGAAAAAAATCTCATTACAAGATATTTTTATATAGATGATAGATAGATAGATAGATAGATAGATAGATAGATAGATAGATAGATAGATAGATAGATACTTTATTAATCCAAAGGGGAAATTCACATAATCCAGCAGCAGTACACTGATACAAAGAAACAATATTAAATTAAATAGTAATAAAAATGAAAAAAAATAAAATAAAATTAATGTTAGTTATAATAGAGAGATTTCAGTTTACAACGAGGTACTTCCAGTAAAAGCCTTCAAGAAAGCTCACCCCTAGTCATTTTTATGTGGATGTGCCACGTTGTTTAATGTCTCTGCGGCCGCGTTGCACAGACAGCATGGATTGAGGCAGAAAAGCAATTATTACGTTTGTGGAGCTGAAATTCGAACATACAACTTATTTTAAAATTCTAACTCTATTTCTACTTATACTAAATTTTAACTTGCAAAAAAAATAAATCAAACTGTTTTTATTTCTTTGCAGAATTTCCTTTTCTAGTGACCTTTCACCTTTTCACCTCCCAAGATACAATTCAAATTAAAAGACCTGTTACCAATACCAGCTTACATAGGCAGATTAAAAGTCTTGCCCTATTAAGCCACACATGACACACTCCCTCTCCCCAATCTGTTATTTTTCTAAAATAACTAAATTATTAGCTAGATACAGTTAATGATATTCATATACATGTGTTTTATACAGTATATATATATATATATATATATATATATATATATATATATATATATATATATATAGTGAATGGAACCCGGGCACAAACAGGCAGACATGTTGTTTTTCCACCACCACACGTTTATTTACAATATATACAATTTAATAGTGCACACAAAACCCCCAAAGTCCTGGCCATACAATGCCTTACTCTCTTCAGGCCACCTCCTTGCCTCCTCCAGCTAGCTCAGTCCTTACTTCTCTCCCGACTCCAGCCTCGAATGAAGGGAGGCAATCCCTTTTATTCACACCTGGATTTGCTCCAGGTCCTTCCCGGCAATCTCCCACCGACACGCCCCTGTGTGGCGGAAGTGCCGGCTGCACTCCCGGAAGCACTCCGGGTGTCCCAGCTTCTTTTTTCCCCAGCACTTTCTGGTGTGGCGGAAGTGCTGAGGTCCAGGGTTCCCAAGGCCTCCTGGCGGTGACCACAGGCCCCTACAGGGTTGGGCTTCTAAGCCATCTACCCGTTGCCTCCAAAGCAACCAGGGTGGCGGCCCCCATGTGGTCCAAGGTGGGCGCACGCCCTCTTTCGGTCCTCCAAGGCGTC
The DNA here is from genome assembly GCF_016835505.1 of Polypterus senegalus. NCBI lineage: Eukaryota > Metazoa > Chordata > Cladistia > Polypteriformes > Polypteridae > Polypterus > Polypterus senegalus. Next base: position 16,567,392 of record NC_053158.1, read on the forward strand.
CTGGCCAAGTCGTCACCCCTGGCATCCCTGACAATATATATATATATATATATATTCTATATATATATATATATGTGTGTGTGTGTGTATGCCAAGAGATTTAATCATGCCTGGGGCCGGAAATAACAGACAAAGAGTAGATGACAAAGTAGAACGTTGTAAAGAATTCAAAACGTTAGAATGATACACATGCAGAGCAGGTTAGAGATAATGAAAGTACTAAAATTGAAAAGTCTCAAAAAATGATAGTAAATATCACATTACCACAAACAAAATTATTACTCAGTGAAATCACGGAACAGTGAAAACAGATTGAATATATTGTTCAGACAGAAACTTTAAGTCAGAGACTTGTAGATCATCTCATTCATGTTGCCATCAATCAATCAATCAATCAATCAATCAATCAATCAATCAACATTTATTTATATAGCACATATTCATACAAAAAAAATGTAGCTCAAAGTGCTTTACAAAATGAATAGAAAAATAGAAGACACAATAAAAAATAAACATAAGTCAACATTAATTAACATAGAATAAGTAAGGTCCAATGGCCAGGGCGGACAGAAAAAAACAAAAAAAAACTCCAAAAGCTGGAGAAAAAAAATAAAATCTGTAGGGGTTCCAGACCACGAGACCGCCCAGTCCCCTCTGGCAATCTACCTAACATAAGTCAAGCAGTGTTTCTTCCTAATGAAGAGATGAGAATGAGAATTAAAAGATTTATTGTTTGGTGAAAGTGAAATCCACATACGAGAGTGGCAGAGATGTGAAGTGGCTGGCGCATGGCACAGGCCAGGGGGTTGGTGATCAAAGAGAGCAGGGGGCAAAGCCCCCTAGAATAACTCTCTATTATAATAAAAAAATCTTGGGAGACAAGACATGACTTTCAGAAAGACTTTTTGGAGTGAAGTCCCATGAGACGGAGACTTTTAACATGAGATTCAAGTCACACCCTACTTACAACCATTTTCAAACAAGACCACTGTCATCTAACCTCAGTCGTGTGAATGCATTTGTCAGACACACTTCTTACACTCTCAGCTCTTATAAATTTTATCAGGACAATAATTTCATACATTCTAGATGACACATCAACGACTAAGCAAAGAAGAAAGAGCATGGACAAACATTATAAAAATTTGGTTAATTTATTAGAGAGAAAGAAGTGATATTCACTCACGGGCAGTTATACTTTCCATTGTTATGAAGTAAGTCCAAACACGGAATCAAAATTCAATTCGATCTTGAAGAAAGGTTAATTCAAAATATTGTTCTTACTGAAGTTTTAAGGTAAAAGAGAAAATAATGCATATGTAACAATTCCCATGAAAATAACATTCTCTTCAAATTGTTAACCAAACCCAGGGGTGGGTGAGCGATATATATATATACATACATACAGGTGCCGGTCATAAAATTAGAATATCATGACAAAAGTGGCCTTCAGCTCTTCTGAATTGTTGAGTCTGGCGTATTGCATCTTCCTCTTCACAATACCCCTTAGATTTTCTATGGGGTTAAGGTCAGGCGAGTTTGCTGGCCAATCAAGAACAGGGATACCATGGTCCTTAAACCAGGTACTGGTAGTTTTGGCACTTTCTGCAGGTGCCAGGTCCTGTTGGAAAATTAAATTTGCATCTCCATAAAGTTCGTCAGCAGCAGGAAGCATGAAGTGCTCTAAAACTTCCTGGTAGACAGCTGCGTTGACCTTGGACCTCAGAAAACATAATGGACCAACACCAGCAGATGACATGGCACCCCAAACCATCACTGACTGTGGAAACTTTACACTGGACCTTAAGCAACGTGAATTCTGTGTCTCTGCTCTCTTCCTCCAGACTCTGGGACCTTGATTTCCAAGGGAAATGCAAAATTTACTTTCATCAGAGAACATAACTTTGGACCACACAGCAGTAGTCCAGTCGAGACTCTTCTGACGCTGTCTCTTGTTCAAGAGTGGCTTGACACAAGGAATGCGGCAGCTGAAACCATGTCTTGCATACGTCTGTGCGTGGTGGTTCTTGAAGCTCTGACTCCAGCTGCAGTCCACTCTCTGTGAATCTCCCCCACAGTTTTGAATGGGTTTTGTTTCACAATCCTCTCCAGGGTGTGGTTAACTTCTATTGCTTGTACACTTTTTTCTACCACATCTTGTCCTTTTCTTCACCTCACTATTAATTGGCTTGGACACAGAGCTCTGTGAACAGCTAGCCTCTTTAGCGATGACCTTATGTGTCTTGCCCTCCTTGTGCAAGGTGTCAATGGTCGTCTTTTGGACAACTGTCAAGTCAGCAGTCTTCCCCCTGATTGTGTAGCCTACAGAACTCGACTGAGAGACCATTTAAAGGCTTTGCAGGTGTTTTGAGTTAATTAGTTGATTAGAGTGTGGCACCAGATGTCTTTAATATTAAACCTTTTCACAATATTGTAATTTTCCGAGATACTGAATTTGGGACTTTCATTAGTTGTCAGTTATAATCATCAAAGTAAAAGAAATAAACATTTGAAATACATCAGTCTGTGTGTAATGAATGAATCTAATATACAAGTTTCACTTTTTGAATGGAATTACTGAAATAAATCAACTTTGTCATGATATTCTAATTTTATGACCGGCACCTGTATATATATATATATATATATATATATATATATATATATATATATATACATACACACACACACATATAAAATCTAAACTACTCACAAAAATTAAAGGAACATTTTGAAAACACATCACATCTCAATGGAAAAAAAAATCCTGCTGGTTATCTCTACTGATATGGTAATGTGTTAGGAACGAAAGGATGCCACATCATTTGATGGAAATAAAAATGATCAACCAACAGAGGGCTGAGTTCAAAAACACCCTGAAAATCAAAGTGACAAAATGATGTGGCAGGCGAGTCCATTTTGCTGAAATTTCATTGCAGCAACTCCAAATCATACTCAGTAGTTTGTATGGCCCCCACATGCTTGTATGCATGCCTGACAACGTCAGGGGCGGGGGGCTGTGGTCAGTGCTCCTAATGAGATGACGGATGGTGTCTTGGGGGATCTCCTCCCAGATCTGGACCAGTTCATCACTGAGCTCCTGGACAGTCTGAGGTGCAACCTGGCAGCGTTGGATGGACTGAAACATAAAGTCCCAGAGTTGTTCTATTGGATTGAGGTCAGGCGAGTGAGAGTGGGAGCCAGTCAATGGTATCAATTCCTTCATCCTCTTGCCACATGAGGCCGGGAATTGTTGTGCACCAGGAGGAACCTAGGAGCCACTGCACCAGCATAGGGTCTGACAATTGGTCCAAGGATTTCATCCCGATACCTAATTGGCAGTTAAGGTGCCATTTTCTAGCCTGTAAAGGTCTGTGCGTCCTTCCATGGCTATGCCTCCCCAGACCATCACTGACCGCCCACCAAACCGGTCATGTTGAACGATGTTACAGGCAGCATAATGTTCTCCATGGCTTCTCCAGACCTTTTCACATCTGTCACATGTGATCAGGGTGAACCTGCTCTCATCTGTGAAAAGCACAGGGCACCAGTGGTGGATCTGCCAATTCTAGTATTTTACGGCTAATGCCAATCAAGCTCCACGGTGCCAGAAGGACAGTGAGCACAGGGTGAGCTAGAGGACATCAGGCCCTCAGGTCACCCTCATGAAGTCTGTTTCTGATTGTCTGGTCAGAGACATTCATACCAATGGCCTGCTGAAGGTCATTTTGTAGGCTCTGGCAGTGCTCATCCTGTTCCTCCTTTCCCAAAGGAGCAGATACTGGTCCTGCAGATGGGTTAGGAACATTCTATGGACCCTGTCCAGCTCTCCTACAGTAACTGTCTATCTCTTGAAATCTCCTCCATGCCCTGCTGAGAGACACAAACAGAAACCGTCTGGCAATGGCATGTATTGATGTGCCATCCTAGTGAAGCTGGACTAGCTGTGCAACCTCTGTAGGGTCTAGGTATGGCCTCACGCTACCAGTAGTGACATTGACTGTACCCAAATGCAAAATTAGTGAAAAAACAGATAAGGAGGGAAAAATGTCACCTAATAAACCATTCCTGTTTTGGGGGTGTCTTATTGTTGCCCCTCTAGTGCACCAAAGCAGCTGAAACTGATTAACAACCCACTCTGATACTTAACTGACCAGATCAATAGCCCAGAAGTTCCATTGACTTGATGCTATACTTGGATTAAAGAGTGTTCCTTTAATTTTTTTGACCCACTGGAATTGTGTTATAGTCAATAAAAAGTGAACATTGTTGGAAAACAATTACTTTTGCCCTGCGCAAAGTAGATGTTTTAAAAAATATGTCTTATTTATAGTTTGGTAGTATAACATCTGTGGATGTTATGAAGTGAGTTTCAAAGAATTCCCCCCAGGTGTATGTAAACTTCTGACTTCAACTGCATTTGCATGGTGCTGCTGCCACATGAACGGCTGACTAGAGAACTGCATGGATAAGCAGGTGTACAGGTGCTCCTAATAATTTGTTCAGTGACTGTACCTCAAGGCTCAGTCTGAGCGGGTAGAAATAATATGTCAACATAAGAACTGAAGGTCCCATGCAAGCCGTGAGAGTGTGGGAGGACCTGACACACAGAAGTCATGCAGAGAGTAGCACAATATATTGTAAGAGAAGAATACCCCCTCGTACCAAATATGCTTAGTAAACCCCCAGATATGTAGCCTTAAAAAGCAGACTTCAAAAGTAACTAACTGTGTTTATTTTTTTCTCTTTGAAAAATCAATTTCTTTTATACAAACATTTACCTTACCTTGCTGCAAGGAAGATGAATCAGTAAAGGGCACTTATTACATATGCAGCAGTCACGGCAGTCCTTTAACCTCAGCCCTGCAGCGTGTTAGCGCTTTCTGCACAGTGCAAACATTTGTCATGATGATCCTGTTATTTACAAGTTTGTTAAAAATGGTTATAATGAAAACCTCTCTATCTATCTATCTATCTATCTATCTATCTATCTATCTATCTATCTATCTATCTATCTATCTATCTATCTATCATAGTATCCTTACTTATCTATGTTATTTAATTCCTTTCTGATCTAGCTATCAAATACTCTGTGCCTTTCATTTCTATCTATCTATCTATTGATTATATTGTGCCTTACTTATCTACAGTATCTATTATAGATTGCCTTTCTGATCTATCTATCAATTATAGAGTGCCTTCCATATCTATCTATCTATCTATCTATCTATCTATCTATCTATCTATCTATTATATTGTATCTTACTTATCTATCTGTTATTAAATTCCTTTCTGATCTATCTATCGATTACACAGTGTGTTTCTTATCTATTTATAGATTATATAGTGCCTTTCATATCTATCTATCTATCTATCTATCTATCTATCTATCTATCTATCTATCTATCTATCTATCTATCTATCTATCTATCTATCTATCTATCTAGCTCTTCAGTACGTCCCATTCTGCTGCCAATGCTTGTCAATGGAGAATGCATGGCTTTGTGCTGATGTATCCACCTGATAAAAGTTATATTTAGAAGTGATGTCTACATACTTTATGCCATATGGTGGATATACAAAGGTCTGAATCTGGCCTTAGGTATGAATGGGTACAGGTGTTCCAAAATATAGGAAGATGCAAAATTGTTTAGAGCCTTACGTACAATTAAGAGTATTTTAATATCAGTCTTAAAAGATATGTGCCGCCAATGCAGTGATGCTAGTACAATTATTGCTGCTGCTTTTTGAACAACCAGTAGCCAATTTATAGCCCTGATAAAACAATCTAGTTGGCTAAAACCAAAACCATGTATTCATATTCCAGCATCTTGCAACACAATAAAACAAATAACACTGGACAAAGAAGATTTTGCTTCTTGTACACTTTTGGGTGTACCTTCTGGATTTTGGCCTTTAAATTTCCTTGTAATTGCCTCTCATATGTTTATTTATACAGTACAGTAATTACAAGTGGCACTGCTGCTAGGAATGCGAAGTCCTGGTGTTTTATTTCCGAATGGGACCACCATGCTAAAGAGTTTCATTAATAATAATAGTAGCAGTTTTTTATATTTATATAGCTCTTTTCTCACTACTCAAAATGCTTTATATAGTGAGTGGGGAGCCATTTCAAGCATTTACCAATGTACAGCATCCAACTGGTTGAGCCATTTTTGTGCCATGCCACTCATCACATGAGCTATTAGGTGGTGAAGTGGTGGGAGAGAGAGCCATTTAGAGACAGGGGATGATTAGGGGGCCAGAATGACCAGGCCATTTTTAAGCAGTTTAGCCAGGACATCAGGATACACCATACACTTTACGAAAGATGCCCAAAGATCTTTAATGACCACAGAGAGTCAGGACCTCGGATTTAAGTCTTACCCACAGGACAGTGCCATCACTGCACTGGAGCATGGCCATCCACTTTCAGACCTCAGGGTAAGCTCACCTGCTGGCCTTGCCAACACCTCTTCCAGCAGTAGCCTAAGCTAATCCTCGTTAGTCTCCATTCCAAGTACTGACCAAGCCTGATGAACATGCTTAGCTTCAGGTGGATGACCTCTTCTGAAAAGAAATGGCCACTCAGTAAACATTTGGCTCCAAGGCAAAAAAGTGTAGCATATAAACCACTTGATGACCCAGCAAAGATTATTCTACTTCCTCTTCATATAAAACTTGAACTGATGAAACATTTTGTGAAAACAATGTACAAGTTAGGTGAAGGGTTTGATATTTAAGACAGAGGTTTCCTTGAAATCCAATGCCAAGATGAAAGAAGGTATTTTGGTTGCTCCACAAATCAGACCAATGCCAATCAGCTAGTAGGTCAGCTAGGGGAGCTGGCATTAATTTACATGGAAGACATTTAAGGATGTATTTGAGAATTTTCTTGTGCGAAATTACAGAGCACCAAACTACATCCAGCTGGCTGACAACATGCTTTAGTCACACATGGTCCTAAGTATTCAGACCCTTTGCTCAGTATTTAGTAGAAGCACCCTTTTGAGCTAATACAGCCATGAGTCTTCTTGGGAAAGATGCAACAAGTTTTTCACACCTGGAATTGGGGATCCTCTGCCATTCCTCCTTGCAGATCCTCTCCAGTTCTGTCAGGTTGGATGGTAAACGTTGGTGGACAGCCATTTTTAGGTCTCTCCAGAGATGCTCAATTGGGTTTAAGTCAGGGCTCTGGCTGAGCCATTCAAGAACAGTCACAGAGTTGTTGTGAAGCCACTCCTTCGTTATTTTAGCTGTGTGCTTAGGGTCATTGTCTTGTTGGAAGGTAAACCTTCGGCCCAGTCTGAGGTCCTTAGCACTCTGGAGAAGGTTTTTGTCCAAGATATCCCTGTACTTGGCCGCATTCATCTTTCCCTCGATTGCAACCAGTCGTCCTGTCCCTGCAGCTGAAAAACACCCCCACAGCATGATGCTGCCACCGCCATGCTTCACTGTGGGGACTGTATTGGACAAGTGATGAGCAGTGCCTGGTTGTCTCCACACATACCGCTTAGAATTAACGCCAAAAAGTTCTATCTTGGTCTCATCAGACCAGAGAATCTTATTTCTCACCATCTCAGAGTCCTTCAGGTGTCTTTTAGCAAACTCCATGTGGGCTGTCATGTGTCTTGCACTGAGGAGAGGCTTCCGACAGGCCACTCTGCCATAAAGCCCTGACTTGTGGAGGTCTGCAGTGATGGTTGACTTTCTACAACTTTCTCCCATCTCCTGACTGCATCTCTGGAGCTCAGCCAAAGTGATCTTTGGGTTCTTCTTTACCTCTCTCACCAAGGCTCTTCCCCCCAAGCCCCGGTAGTTCAGCTTGGCCAGACGGCCAGCTCTAGGAAGGGTTCTGGTCATCCCAAACGTCTTCCATTTAAGGATTATGGAGGCCACTGTGCTCTTGGGAACCTTAAGTGCAGCAGAAAGTTTTTTGTAACCTTGGCCAGATCTGTTTGACCTCATGATTCTCATTTGCTCTGACATGCATTGTGAGCTGTAAGGTCTTATATAGACAGGTGTGTAGCTTTCCTAATCAAGTCCAATCAGTATAATCAAACACAGCTGGACTCAAATGAAGGTGATCTCAAGGATGATCAGAAGAAATGGAAAGCACCTGAGTTAAATATACGAGTGTCACTGCAAAGGGTCTGAATACTTAGGACCATGTGATATTTCAGTTTTTCTTTTTTAATAAATCTGCAACAATTTCAAAAATTCTTTTTTTTTGTCTGTCAATATGGGGTGCTGTGTGGCTGCAATATAACAAAGAGTGAAAAATTGAAGGGGGTCTGAATACTTTCCGTACCCACTGTAAGACCCAATGTTCCTCCGGATATCAAGAGTGAGCCGTGCAATATGTAACAAAGAGAATGGAAAAGGTAGGTGCCATCTCCGGGCATGGAAACCACTCGGTAAGTGACAGTTCTTTGATCGATGGTGATCACCTCGATAGACATGTTAATAAGGGTATGGTTGGAACGATAAAGGAAATGGGTACCTGAACAATGTAAAGTAAGTCCAAAATACCTACACAATAATTGTAATCAAAATAAACGAACAATAAAACAGCGTAGAAGCCGTGGATTAAATAAAAAGGCTGTAGTTATCAGCAGGGAGACATGAATCCCGTGCGAAGCAAGGAAGGGAATGTGGAGACCGGAGCGATGGACGGCCTTATATAGGCAGGCAGCCAACAATGTGGGAGGCGTTGGGATGGGGGACCCAATGCCGCCTCACATGGAGACCGAGCTGCAGGCTATGGACGTATATATGTACGTAAGTAGGATTCAGTTAGCGTTGGGAACCCGCGTACCAAATTTCTTGAAGATGGGCCCATAAGTAACAATAAACATTGGAAAGTTCAATATGGCGGCTGACAGTGGAGTCATACCACTGAAATAAGTACGTACATCGGTTTCGGTTAGCGCAGGGAAGCCGCCTACCAAATTTCTTGAAGATGGGGCCATAAATAAGAAAGTTCAACATGGCGGACATTGTTGACCGTTATGACCGTTACGCGCAGAATTTCGAAATGAAACCTGCTTAACTTTTGTAAGTAAGCTGTAAGGAATGAGCCTGCCAAATTTCAGCCTTCTACCGACACGGGAAGTTGGAGAATTAGTGATGAGTGAGTGAGTCAGTAAGGGCTTTGCCTTTTATTAGTATAGATGTTACAAAATGTAGGCATAAACTATAGAATATGTGAGGACTGATTTCTAAAGATCAAATAAACACTTTTACAAAAGGTTCAAGAACAACACAGCAGCTCCTGTGGCGTAGCGCTAAGATTTCCTGTCGTAGCACGTTTACCGTGCCTCAGAGACTTGAATTTGATTCCTTGTTGGGGAGAATCTGTTATTATTTTTTTATTTTTAACCTGAAACGGACATAAAATTTATAAATTGGTATGCACTGTCAATTAATGAGATTGTTATATTTTCATGTGGGATGCTCCTTTTAAAATATTTTTTAACGACTGAGACTGCAATTAACATGAACAAGTGTCCTTATAACTGTTATTTTTAACATCCATAACACACAGACAGACAGAGCAAAGCGTAATAGAGAGAGAGGCAAACAGGCAGAGAAGTCACCAAATAAACAGGGAAGGCACATGTACTGAAAGAAAAAAATAGATCAACATGTGCGTTGTTCCTGCCGCACTGAATAAACTCACGCGCTCTAACCCCACCCCCTCTCCGCAGATCGCTCGTGCTGTTACTTTGAGTGAGATCAGGAGAGGCTCACAAACAGGCAGGCAGGCGGGGGGGGCGGGGTTAGAGCGTACAAGAACCGTCTTTCCTACATTTCGACGTGTGTACCTGTTGCAATGCGCACACTTTTCTATATGCTGTGGTTTCGATTACATTGAAAGGGCACTTGACACTGACACAGTTTATTTTCCTGGGGAAGCGGCTGTCTTGGAACAATCCAATTCCAATCCAATTTTATTTATAAAGCACTTTAAAACAACCAGCACAGGACTAAAGTGCTGTACAAAAAATAGTTGATGGGTAAAACAACACAACATTCTTGCACATAAATAAGAATAGAATAAAAATGGTATAATACATAAATAAAACAGCCCTACGATAAAACAATATAAAATGGGATAAAATCAGCTAAAAACAACAAAAGTAAAATGAGCTAAAACGAACTTCTCACAAGGTGTCAAAGGCCAGGGTAAAGAGATGGGTTTTTAAAAGAGATTTAAAAACAGACAGAGAAGAGGCTTGTCTAATCTCTAGAGGCAAATCATTCCATAGCTTGGGAGCTGCTACAGCAAAAGCACGGTGGTCTCCTCTAAGTTTACGCTTAGTCCTCGGTACATTCAGGAGCAGTGGGTGAATAAGGCTGTAGGAGCTCAGAGAGATAGGGTGGGACAAGGCCATAAAGAGCTTTAAAAGCAAATAAAAGAATTTTAAAATGGGCAACCAGTGAAGTGTAACTAAAACAGGGGAAATGTGCTCAAATTTCCGAGTGCCAGTTAAAAGACGAGCAGCAGCATTTTGGACCCTCTGGAGATGAGTAATCGATGAGGCACTGACTCCTACATAAAGTGCATTACAGTAGTCCAGCCGAGTAGTAACAAAGGCATGGATTACTGTTTCAAAATGGTGCCGGGAAAGAATTGGCTTTATTTTAGCCAACTGCCTCAACTGGAAAAAGCTTGATTTAATGACCGACTTAATCTGGCTATCAAATTTAAGATCAGCATCCACCTTGACCCCAAGATTTGTGACAATTGGCTTATTGTACTGGGCCAAGGAACTTAAATACACTTTAGGGGTCTCAGTGGGGCCACCAAAAACGATCATCTCAGTCTTTTTTTCATTGAATTTTAAGAAATTAAAAGCCATCCAGGCTTTAACATCATCAAGGCACTGAAGTAATGGCTGTACAGAAAATGTGCCTTTTCTCTTTAGAGGAACATAGATCTGACAGTCATCCGCATAAAAGTGGAACCCAACACCATGTTTTCTAAGTATAAAACCAAGAGGGAGCAAATACAAAGAAAAAAGGAGCCTTGTGGGACACCACACAAGAGAGGAGTGGAAGAGGACACATAGTCACCAAGACTGACACAAAAGGTTCGCTCAGCCAAGTAGGACCTGAACCACTCTAGTGCTATACCCTGGATGCCCACCCACTGCTCCAAACGAGAGAGTATAATGGCGTGGTCCACTGTATCAAACGCAGCAGTCAAATCTAAAAGCACAAGAACAACACAGTCGCCAGAGTCAGTAGCTAAAAATATATCATTAAAAACTTTTAAAAGGGCTGATTCTGTGCTATGTAAGTGTTTAAAACCAGATTGGAAAACCTCTAAAATATTTTGTTTTTCCAGAAAGGCCATCAATTGGTTGTGAACTATCTTTTCAAGGATTTTAGAAAGAAAAGGTAGTTTGGAGATAGGCCTATAACTTGCAAGAGCTAAAGGATCTAGAGCCGGTTTTTGAATCAGAGGTTGAACCACTGCATGTTTAAAATCCTTAGGGACCACACCTGATGACAAGCTATGATTTACCAGTTCAAGAACCAGCGGTCCAATTGTGGATAAAACCTCGTCGAGGCGGACACCATCGTTTGGGGACCCTGCAGGTTTTAAATGACCAACAATCTCCTGTAAAAATGACAATGTCACAGGCTCAAACCTGTCGAAGACAGCAGAGCAGGGGACACGGACTAAGGGGTCATGAGCAAGAGGAGAGATTTGAGCCCTAGTAGAGGAGACCTTTTCAGTAAAAAAGTGTAGAAAATTTTCACAGGCAGTAAGAGAGGGCTCGATACACTCAGTCTGTGGTACATTAAGAACAGAGTCAATGGCCTTAAACAAAACACGGGGATTGTGACAATTTGACACAACAATGTCAGAGAAGTGTTTTCTTTTTGCAACTTTTACAGTTGTTTGATAAAGACGCCAACAGTCCTTTAACATCTGAAGTGACACTTGCAGTCTGTCTTTTTTCCACTTGCGCTCAGCTCGACGGCACTCGCGTCCAACAGCACGAGTCACCTCATTTAACCAGGGCTCAGATTTAGTTTTAGGTTGCCTGGTTTTCAATGGAGCAACAATGTCCAATGCAGTCCGACAGGTGGAATAAAACCATGAGCTGAGCTCCTCAGTCTGGCAGCATGAAAACTCTGGAATGATACAGTTCTGCTTAAAAGCTGTTGAAAACTGCTCAGCAGTGGAAGAATTAAAAACACGACGCGCCGAGCAGCAGCGCGAGGTTTAACTGTGGTCCACGCAAGAGAAACTTCAAATATCACAGGCATATGGTCAGAAAACACAGCGTCACAAATCGGAACAGAAGCTTGTCGATGTTGCATCCTCCTTTTTTGAGTTTTATTTTCTCAATGACAATCATGCTCTAACCCCCCGAACGCCTGCCCGCTTATTTTTCATTTAGTAGTGCTTTCTCTGTCTATCTATTCTACTATGAACTCCGTCTATTTATATAGTAATAACAGTAATTTTATTATTATATAGCAGCTTCCCTGTCTGCCTATCATATAATGCCTTTCCTTCCTGTCTATCTATATAACTATTCCCTTAGCTGTTTTTTGATATAGCCATTATACAGTACTTTCCCTATTTATTTAGTGACTTCTCTGCCTGTTTGTCTGTCTCTCTATTACGCTTTGCTCTGTCTGTCTGTGTGTTATGGATGTTAAAAATAACTGTTATAAGGACACTTGTTCATGTTAATTGCAGTCTCAGTTGTTAAAATATATTTTAAAAGGAGCATCCCACATGAAAATATAGCAATCTCATTAATTGACAGTGCATACCAATTTATAAATTTTATGTCCGTTTCAGGTTAAAAATAAAAAAATAATAACAGATTCTCCCCAACAGGGAATCAAACTCAAGTCTCTGAGGCACGGTAGACGTGCTACGACAGCAAATCTTAGCGCTACGCCACGGGAGCTGCTGTGCTGTTCTTGAACCTTTTGTAAAAGTGTTTATTTGATCTTTGGAAATCAGTCCTCAAATATTCTATAGTTTATGCCTACATTTTGTAACATTTATTACTAAAATATGAAAAAAATTCTATTTTAACAATGTGTTTACACAGATTACTGTAGAAACAGAACAGACATGAAATGCGTGTGTTCCAAATAGCGATCTATTATTTCCACTCTAAAACTCCGCTTCACTCCCAGATAATCAATCAAGACTTGAGCTGGGAGACGTTCGTACATGTTCTGCGACGGTGGGGGATGGAATAGCCGGCTGCTTGCTGCTCTTAATCTGCACATTAACAGGACAAAGACGCTGGCGGAGAGGTGAGGACGGATTTAAGAAGCGATTTAAGGTAGGACGGATCTACGAGTTTTTTTTGTAGGCTCTGGTAATTCTAGTGTTAAACAGTATCGTTTACATACAACAGATTTTGGCGAACCGTTTACATGCAATTATTTATATCCATTTATACACTAATAATGGCAATTATTAAATAATAATAATAATAATAATTATCCCATATAAGTAACATTTCTCGGACTGCTTTCTTCCATCTCTGAAACATTTGTAGACTTCATCCTGTTCTTACGCAACACAATACTAAAAGTATTGGTTAATGCCCAAATCACTTCATGCATAGATTACTGTAATGGTATTCTATCTGTCGTCCCACAAAAACGTATCCATCACTTACAATTTATTCAAAATTCTGCGGCCAGGATAATAACCTGCTGTTCTAAATCCACTGAACATACTACACCTATTCTCTTTCAACTTCACTGGCTCCCTGTTAAGTACTGAATACAATACTAAATACTGCTCTTAACATTTAAAGCTCTCCACAACCTCACTGATCTCCTACAGACTTGCACTCGTCTCGCTCACTGTGATTCTCATCTGCAGCTCGACTTTCTGTACCGCACATCAAACTCTGTGCCATGGGAGCGCGAGCGTCTCTCATAGTGCTCCTCAACTCTGTAATTCTCTCATATCCGTCAGCTCGATTCAATAACACATTTTAAAACTACTCTCAAAACTTATCTTTTCAAACTGGCATACCAATTGTGAATTGTGCACTGTTACTGCCAGTTATATTTGTTTGTTTGCTAATTATTGCTGTTTGATCGAGGGCGACGGTGGACGTGGAAGTACGATTAGAGATGGAGGGCGGGGCTCTGTCGTGCGTAACCCATAGTCTTAGAGTTGGTGGGCGGGGCTTGCGTGCTCTCTCTGTCTTGCTTGCCCTTAGAGTTGGCGGGCGGGTTTTGGTGGGCGTGGCTCTCTGTCTTGCTTGCCCTTAGTTAGAGTTGGCGGGCAGGGTTCTGTCAAGCGTATCTCATGGTCTTATAGCTAGTGGGCGTGGCTCTCTGTCTTGCTTGCGCTCACTGTCTTGCGTGCCCTTAGTGAATTATATATATAGATTATTATTATTATTACTATAAAATTAGAGCAATCTAGACGAGAACAGGCCATTCAGCCCAACAAAGCTCGCCAGTACAATCCACTTAATTCTACCAAGTTGATTTGTTTTGAACCTAGTTTTGTTAAACTTGATTTACTTGTATGGAATGTTATTTGATTTTGATAAAATATAAAAAAAAAAATTTTATTGTCTACCACACTACATGATAGCTTATTTTATGTGTCCACAGTTCTTTGTGTAAAGAAAAACCTCCTAATGTTTGTGCGAAATTAACCCATAAGTTTTCAACTGTGTCCCCGTGTTCATGATGAACTAATTTTAAAATAATAGTCTCCATCCACAGTACTAATTCTCTTCATAATTTTAAACACTTCAAACATGACTTCTTTTAATCTTCTTTTGCTTAAACTATATAGGCTCAGCTCATTTAATCTTTCCTCATAATTCAACCCCTGTAGCCGTGGAATCAGCCTGGTCGCTCTTCTCTGGACCTTTTCTAGTGCTGCTATGTCCACTTTTATGGCCTGGAGACCAAAACTGCACACATGACTCCAGATGAGGCCTCACCAGTTACCATTATTATTATTATTGTCATCATCATCATCATCATCTTTGCAGTGTAGCCATAGTGTTAGCATCAGAAAACTACAAAACGTTATCATGAGTTCCAATTTGTGGCTCGGAGTCTCGTCAAATCAAGACATCAAGTCAAGACGTCATTTATTTTCAATTGAGAACTCTCACTCCTAGCTAGGAGTACATGTAGGACACTTTCTAAATGCTTCACAAATCCTACTCTGAGGTAGGACAAACATCTTATCCTATTTAGACTTTAAGTGCATTTCCAAGTAGCAATTCTGAGATGCTCGGTAAATACAGGCCCAGATCTCAATCCATTTTTATTGCACTCCACACCTTACCCCTACTTCCATCCAACCATCTACTGTACTGAACTAACCGTATTCATTACTGTTGTACCAGCCGAGTTAGGACAAAATAGGAACCCACTGTGGCAGATCATACAAACTGTTAAGTTCTTTAAATCACTCTTTATGATGGGAGGCTTGGCGCACAACAATGCAGGAGAAATCAAGAAAGCGGCATCAACAGAATTCCTATTGTGTTAGTGTACGCATGTGTGATAGCCCATGAGGACCAGCCATATCCTGTTATGATAAGCTTTTCACAAGCTTCTTTAAATCAATAAGACAATTATTATAGCAAATCAAAACTTTGAAGACTAAAGGCTTTAGAGGTTCACGTCGGCTGAATGTATTCCATTAGTCATTAGTGAACCCCCAGCCTTAGAAATGGATTGAGGCCTCTATAAAACTCATTTTAAAATAATGGCAGTGTTTAGCCCTGCCTCATTAAGTTTATTTTTTAATGGATGGATATAACCTTCATAATTTAGTTGCCAGAATAACGAGACACGTATTTCCAGCAGCTCTTCAGAGTTCATGCGGGAGCTGATGAAAGTCGCAGTGGAAGCTCTGCTGTTCTCTTGCTGTCACGGACGGCAGTATGAGTGAAAGAATTTAGCTTCAGTCAGGCAAGATAAGAAAAGTGCTGGTTTGGAGGGGATATGTGTGCACATGCATGTGGTGGTGTGTGTGTGTGTGTGTGCGTGTGTGTGTGTGTGAGACTGTGCTTTGTGCTGCTGAATCTCTGCAGATCTGACACCTCGAGGAACCACAGATTCCTAAAGATGTCAATAAATTTGGAGTGCTGCTGCCACCCCTTCAGGTGGCTTAATGTGTGTGTGTGTGTGTGTGTGTGTGTGTGTATAGGTGATTGAAGATGAAATGCATTTAACCCTTAAACCATCACATACTTGGAGGAGTTAATGCACCCCCACACACCAAATACTTTTTTGCTGCACTTTTTAAGGAAATGTCACAATTCACAATTCATATTTGGGGTCTTGTTCAAAAATCGGACACCATCTTGTTCAACTTACCCCCATGAACCGTAAGTTCATGGTTTGTAGTAGGGGTAGGCCAGTCTAAAACAAACAACAGGAAACACAATTTTAAGATTAGGCGCCTTTTAAAATTTAAAGTCAGGCACCCGATCTAATTTTTAACATTAGGGACCATGAAATAAATCGTCCCATACCCCACGAACCTTAAGATAAGGGTTTGGGACAGGGAAAACAAGTGGCATCCGCTTTTTGAACAAGACCCGATGTTTGAATCCTTCTGTATAAAAGCGGTCGGGATTGAGTGCAATGCAGGTGTGGAGTTTCACACACGCCCCGTCCATTTTGCAATGCACGATGTGATTTGTAGTTTCGTTTTTCCAGGTAAAAGATAATTTTCTACTCCAGACTGTGTGATATCTTCTTCTTCTTTCTTACTATATACTGTAAAAGCGGTCGGGATTGTCCTTCCGTCCCGTGAGTGGAAAGCGTAGCGGTATTCCGCTTATCACAGACTTGCGGTACGAAGCGACATGATGTGAGCAGAGTTCTGGTGCTCCCATCGTTCCTTTGCATTTCTGCGCGATGCACTGGAAAAATAGACAAAATTATGTCTCTGGAAATAATTAATGTTGATGGATTACAAATGCCTCACCGCGTAGTAAATATCAGGGGGGTTCAAAAGGGCAACTTCAATATAGAAAAAAAGTTTAAATTTCATCACAAAAATAACAGAAACTACGAGTATTAAAGTAATACCGCTCAAATGCAATATAACCAAATTAATGAGTTTGTATAAAATATCAAATTGATCTACATACAGAATTGCCTTAAGAAGTGGTTGACTTAAAAGTCGGTCGCCTTAAAAGGTGGGTGAGCCTAGTATGATAATATGTTTGATCATGTGTTCTTTGCTGGAGTTCCTAGCCCTGTAATAGCCAATCCTAGAAGGTTAAAAGATTACAAATTTCAAACATAAACATGTGGGATATTGTTTTAGATTATTTCAAGGCCAGTGATTCCGAATACGGCGTTAACTTATTATTTCTGATCCTTTACTATTAGTAGTAGTTTATTTATTCAGCGCTGTTAAGCAGACAAAAGGTCACAGAGCAGCGGACAGCAATACAATACAAAGACAACAGTTAACCCTTAAACTGCCACCCACTTAGGGGTTAAAGCACCCCTGGACAGCAAATATTTTTTTCTGCATTTTTTAAAGAGACGTCGCACTTCACCAAGAAAAAGTGAAATTTTAACGGTACATATTTTATTTCATGCAAAGAGGATCACAATTGCTGCAACACTGATCAGTTTACAGACTGCCAATGAACTGTAAAAGTTATTAAAAAAACTACTGCAACAATCTATTATTATATATAGAAGGTGCAACTGACACCATTGATGAAATTCAGTAAATCTCCAAATCAACTGCGCTTGAACTGGCTGTCAGGCTAGTCTAGTGCAGCGGCTGAGTCCCAGAGACAGTGAGGCTGCTGTGTTGCAGGGGGTGGCGGTGGTCATGAGGTGGCTGCTCAACGAAGGTACAACACTGACTGATCAGCTCCTGTGTGCTGGCACATTGCTCTGTGAACCAAACATAGCTGGTTGCGGCCTTTAACGAAAGTACGCACTGAATATACTTGGCTCCAGCGTAGTGTCAAATTGCATTGGGAACCGACTATAGCTGGTTGCGGCTGTTTAAGGGTTAAGAATATTTTATTTTTGCATGTTATTAACCCAGCAAACATACCAAGATTGGGCAGGTGTAGGCCCTATGCGGGCAGCCAACAATGGCCCAATTGGGCAACATTGGCCCTCCATATGCTGTACCAGTGATAGTAAGCAGACAGGAAGCCCAAATTTGGTCAGAAATCTGTAAAACAAAAAAAGTCCCATGTCTCCATTTTCTATACCTGCTTATCAAGGGTGGAGTGGCCAGGCACCTGGGGCCTATCCCAGCAAGCAATGAGTGCAGTCAGAAACGACCCCTGGACAGGGCACCAGTCCATCACAGGGTGAACACACTCACACAGAGAGCATAGGGCTAATTTAGCACCACCAGTCCACCTAACCTGCATGATATTGGACTGTGGGAGGAAACCAGAGCACCCACCGGAAACCAACATAAGCACGAGGAAAACATGCAAACTCTACAGAGGGAAGGTATGGGATGTGAATCCTGGCCTCTTTATTATGAGGCTGTGTTACTGACTTAGTGACAATATTAAAAACTGGGAAACTCTGGGGTAGTGATCACATTGGCCAGTGTTACCAAGCCATTATTTGGCCAATGTGGGACTTGCTGAACCTACAGTGTCAGCCATTAGCCCATTGTGGGCCACTATGTCCCCTTGTAGAAACCCCCACATTTGGGCTGTGTGGTATTGAATTAGGTTTTCCAAAGCACACACTGCCTGCCCAAGGTCTATCCATACGGGGCACCATATGCTAGTTTGCTGGGAAGTCAGATGCTGCTGAATTTCCTGAAATTGCTTCCTGTTATATTCTGGATGCTGACTCTCATCTTTTTCTCTTGGGTCGGGGTGGAATTTTGCTTTCTTTGTTTTCTTTGTTAAGTTTGATTTAATTGTATGGACTATTATCTACTTCTTATTAAAATTAAAATCAATAAATAAATAAGTAATACTCTTTACTGTCAGGGACACCTGCATGTGCTACCAAAGCCACTACAGAAGATTCAGACTGCAGCGGCATGTCTAGTATTCAAGCAGCCAAGGCAGACATAAGTCACTCCTCTTTTCAGGATACTACACTGGCTCTCTATAGAGTGGAACATTAAGGTCAAATCCTTGAATCTTGTCTACAGAGTAGTCAATGGACCGGCACCTACAGTATGTGTATGGAGGCACTCATGAGGTCCTGTGTTTCTTCTCATCCATTCAGGTCTGTTAGTCTATGGCCCAAAATCTCAATCCAGACACTTTATGTGGAGCTCCTAGCTAGTGAAGTGAGTTACCCACCTCTATCTGAACCGCTGACTCCCTGACTGTGTTTAAGATGCATTTGAAGACTCCAGATCTATAGATATCTGTCTAATTGATAATGGTTGTGATGGTCGGTTCTTAGTAGCTAAGGAAAAAAAAGACTAGTCTGGTGTGGCTCTGCTTTGGATTAGAGCTCTTCACTCAAGATGGTCAGTTTTGTAATCTTGTCCTACAGCCCTTCTTTCAAAGTAGTCCCCTGAGGAATGTCTCCTTGATTACGTTGACGCCATTTGTAAGTCACTTGTAAACGTAAATGTAATACAGGGCATCTTGAATTTCAAAGGGCGTGTGATAAGGTGCCACTTGAGAGGTGGGAATCAAACTAAAAGAAGGGTGAATTCAGGGCATAATGTGTAGATGGGTGTAAAAGATAGATAGATAGATAGATAGATAGATAGATAGATAGATAGATAGATAGATAGATAGATAGATAGATAGATAGATAGATAGATAGATAGATAGATAGATAGATAGATAGATAGATAGATAGATAGATAGATAGATAGATAGATAGATAGATAGATAGATAGATAGATAGATAGATAGATAGATAGTGTAAAAGGATTTCACTCGACACACTTAAAAAGGTTTGGGGCAGCCACCCGTATATTATTCCTGGCTGCAAAAGAGTCTTTGAAAATACAGAGATGTTTTCTATATCGAGTCCAAAACAGAACTGAAGAAGGGTTGACAAGATGGCAGCTTTAAGGGATAGGGCAGGAAAGGATGTAAGGGGACTGGAAGTGATGTTTCTTCATTAGTCAGCCATAACTGGAAGTGATATTCTTCTAGGCGACTGAACCGGAAGTGATGAAAGAAGTGAAATCAGACAGGTTTTCCCACGGCTGATCTATAGAGTTAACAAGAGAAGGTTTAGTGTACCCCGCCACCCCTTGGCCTGGTATGGAATTACCTTTGCTTGGTCCATACAATGTCTTCCTTGTCACACGTATGTGACAATAGATAGATAGACAGATAGATAGATAGATAGATAGATAGATAGAAAAGGCACTATATGATAGATAGATAGATAGAAAATGTTACAAAAAAAAAACAAACTTGTGACTTGGCAGTCCCAGTGAAGTGTTATGCAGGTGTTCTACTTTTGGTATGAAGGAGGCCCTGTCGTGTTTCTTGACACATTTCTGCCGAGTGACTCGTTGGCTCAAAGTCCTCACAGTGTTGGTGTGTCTGAGGGAAGATGTGCAACATTGTTCATAATGGCACCCAGTTTTGACTTCATTCTCTCCTTTGCTACAAACTCCAGGGGGTCCAGAGTGTGCCACTAACTGGGCCTGCCCTATTAATTTGCTTGTTAATTACATTGAAAATCACACTAGACATCACAGAGATGTACAGGATGTGAAGGACATAACATTCCACAGCCAACCCAAACAAAATGATCAGAAAAGTACAAGTGATTATTGACTTACCCTCATATTTGATTTGAACATCCCAGAAACAGTTGCTTAGAAACTGGAAGTCCAGCTAACTGGAACATTAGACCATTAGAACAATCTACACAAGAACAGACCATTCAGCCCAACTAAGCTTGCCAGTCCTATTCACTTATTTCTTCTAAAAAAACATCAAGTTGAGTTTTGAAAGTCCTTAAAGTCTTACTGTCTACCACACTACTTTATAACTTGTGTATGTTACTCTCTGTGTAAAGAAAAACTTCCTAATGTTTATGCAAAATCTGCCCTTAACAAGTCACCAACTGTGTCCCCATGTTCTTGATGAACTCATTTTAATGTCATAGTCTCGATCCACTGTACTAATTCCCTTCATAATTTTTAAACACTTCAGTCAAGTCTCCTCTTAATCTTCTTTTGCTTAAACTGTAAAGGCTCAGCTCTTTTAATCTTTCCTCATAACTCATCCCCTGTAGCCCTGGAATCAGCCTAGTCGCTCTTCTCTAGACCTTTTCTTGTGCTACTATGTGCTTTTTGTAGACTGGAGACCAAAACTGCACACAGGACTCCAGATGAGGCCTCACCAGTGTGTTATAAAGCCTGAGCAGAACCTCCATGGACTTGTACTCCACACATCAAGGCGCTACTGTATATAACCTTACATTCTGTTAGCCTTCTTAATGGCTTCCCAACAAGGGCAAAGCTGTCAATCGCTAATTTTCAGTCCCGTTAAAAAAAAGTGGAAAACTATCCTCATACGTATAAACTAGGAAATAACACAACACATAAGCAAGGAACATAATACAAACTGTGTTGCAGTGTTTTAAAATTGTTAACCAAATTAAACTACAGCACATCTTATCTTCCTAACATTTTTAGATTTGCTCTGAGGATAACACAGCTTTTAAGTATTTGTCCATATTTTGTTTTTATTTACTAGCATTTCTGTACTCCTTTCTTTATAGTCTACCATTCATTCAGTAATTAAGCAGTAGCTTTTGTAACCATAAAACTTGACTCTCCTCCTCCTCTTCCTCCTCCTACTCTTCCATTGCTTCAGTCTGCTTAGAGCCAAGTGATTTTGTCGAGAAGAGCTCAGCTGGAGGCTCGAAGAAAATTCCCCGCTGGTGTTACACATGAGTGAGTGTCAGCATGTCTGCAGATGTCACCTATCATTCGGAGGCTTTCTTGGTGGCTTTAAGAAACTTGGCAGCCAGAGACAGCACACATCTAGGCCCTCAAGAGGGAATTCTTGCATTATTATTCCTGCTTTTCATGCACATTGATGTACTTTTTCTCAGCCAGTGAATCAGTCAATCAGTTTTTTATTTTATATGGTGTCTTGCATAATGATCAGCATCACAGTGTGCTAAAAATATAAAATAATATTAACTGAGCATTGACAGTAGAAATTAATAGTTATATATAAACATATCTGAGATGCTTTGCAATGGAAACAACTTTGTAAAGCAAGTTATGTACGATGTATCATCTATTATTTGAAGTTATATCAACAGCCCACCTGTCTGTGTCTTTTTTATTATGTTCCCTCCTTATTCTGTTATTTGCTAATTATTTTTCCTTGATTAATAATAATAATACATTTTATTTATATAACACCTTTCCCATGCTTCCCCTTAATACTGATACCATGGGGAGGCAGGGCCTCCAATCATTTCTAATTCTCCAACAATGGCACCTATTAAAAAGCTCCTCTCTGATTGTATGCTTATGTTGCCTCCAAATTGAGTCACAAGCCACTTGTGGTGGCAGATGTCCTACTAGTAGTCAGGACCGACCGGGATCAATGAGACAGTTGGCAGATGTGAAAAGGAAAACTGACTTATTTAAAACAGTTCCTTAACTGTTTGTAATGGAAAAATTAAAGGAAAAATGTTAAGTCAAAAGTAATATATATGTTACGGACAAAACCTGAAATCGGCCAAAGCGTGAAGTGTCCGGCCAAATCAGGAAATGGCCAATGTTCGATCTTTTCCTTGATTTCAGGATTTGGCCAGCCAGTTTGTGAAATAGTACGGGGCGATTGGCCAAAGTCGGAAGAAAAAAGGCATGAGCAGCAATTTGTTGTGCACTTAGTAGTGCAATTCCATCGAGTGTAGCCTTGGTGGCTCTTGTTCAAAAAGCGGACGTCACTTGGTTGTTTCACATTAGAACATTAGAACATTAGAACAATCCAGACGAGAACAGGCCATTCAGCCCAACAAAGCTCGCCAGTCCTATCCACTTGTTTCCTCCAAGAAAACATCAAGTCCAGTTTTGAAAATCCCTAACGTCTTACTGTTTACCACACTACTTGGTAGTTTATTCCAAGTGTCTATCGTTCTTTGTGTAAATAAAACTTCCTAATGTTTGTGCAAATTTACCCTCAACAAGTTTCCAACTGTGTCCCGTGTTCTTGATGAGCTCATTTTAAAATACCAGTCTCGATCCACTGGACTAATTCCCTTCATAATTTTAAACACTTCACGTGTAATACTTTACATTTACTGACATTAAATTTCATCTGCCACAAATCTGCCCAAGCCTGTATGCTATCCAAGTCCTTCTGTAATGATATAACGAATTCCAAATTATCTGCTAATCCACCTATCTTGGTATCATCTGCAAACTTAACCAGCTTGTTACTTATATTCCTATCTAAATCATTTATATATATATATTAAAAATAGCAGCAGCCCCAGCACTGACCCCTGCTGGACACACTCTTAACATAATCTTTCCTCATAATTCAACCCCTGTAGACCTGGAATCAGCCCAGTTGCTCTTCTCTGGACCTTTTCTAGTGCTGCTATGTCCTTTTGTAGCCTGGAGACCAAAACTGCACACAGTACTCAAGATGAGGCCTCACCAGTGCATTATAAAGGTTGAGCAGAACCTCCTGTGACTTGTACTCCACAGATCGTGCTATATAACCATGGACGCCACTTGGTTGTTTCACAATAATTAAGATTAGGTATATAAGTAGGTTTCACATTTCTGTTATCATTTTAGCCCTAAAATAGTGACTTAACATCATGGACCTGTTTTATTGGCCTTAAGGTTAATGTTTAGGCGTGGGGAAGGCTGTCTTAAGTGGCGTCCGCTTTCTGAACAAGAACACTGGTTGTTTTTGCTGTTTTAAAATAAAAGCATCTTTACACCTTTATGCACCATCCCCTTGCTTCGTTGTATCTTTACTGT
Source organism: Polypterus senegalus (assembly GCF_016835505.1). Classification (NCBI taxonomy): domain Eukaryota; kingdom Metazoa; phylum Chordata; class Cladistia; order Polypteriformes; family Polypteridae; genus Polypterus; species Polypterus senegalus. The sequence goes on from NC_053158.1 coordinate 16,591,336, forward strand.
CCAGCTCATCCTGTGACATTACCGATGGTGTCGGGTTCGAAAGCTCCCAAAATGGTATTAGGAGCCATGGAGTGAGAACCTGCGTCACAGGGATATAGCCTTCAATTTAAACATAACCGCATGTAAACGAAAAGCTGTAAAGCCAGCGTTAGAACAAACAGCACGTGAACCTTTAGTTGAGTCAAGCGATTGTGATGACAATGTGAACTGGTCATCGGACATTGACACAAATCATGAAACTGATGCATGTGGAACTGCATGACCGAAACGCTGTGATATGACTGATGGATTTGTACACATGATGGTTTCCCATGGTGCAAGTGGGTGTGTGGCAAAAATTCAAAATGACTGCAATCGAGTAAAAGGACAAGAACAACATTAGCCAACTAAACTCTGTCCACGATGCAGTAACTCTCCATGTTCGTGTCAGTGGAAATGTGGAAGTCACTATGCCTTGTGCTGTGGTAGCCTACAATAACACAAGGGGCACGTCAAATGTGTGGAGCAGGCACTGACATTCTCCACATGTGCAAACAACAGAAAACAATATATAAGAAAAGTGCACAAAGAAACGCTTCTACTGCAACATTGGGCTGTGCGTTGGTGTCTGTTTCAAAACATGTCACGAAGGACGTTATTAAATCTATACAGCAGTGGACAGCAGACAAAGGTTTTCCACTGTATTTACGTTGGCGTTTTGGTATTTATATGTCCGTTACACATAATAACCTTTTTTGTCTTGTTTTTCCGGGGGTAAACATAAAACTGAGCAAGGCTACTAAACTGTGTTAAAAAAACAGTCACTAATTACAGTACATTTGTGAAATCCTATCCTGGTGCTTCCCTATTTCTAAGGTACAGTGCCTATAAAAGCTATTCACCCCCATGGAAGTTTTTACATTTTCTTGTTATGCAACATTGAATCACAGTCAATTTAATTAGGCTTTTTTGACACACTGATCAACAGAAAAAGAGTCTTTAATGTCAACATGAAAACAGATTTCTGCAAAGTGGTCTGAAATTAATTACAAATATAAAACATAAAATCATTCACCTTCTTCAAGTCAGTATTTAGTAGCCATGACAGCCTTGAGTCGTAACTATCTTTGCACATGTGGACAATGCAATTTTTTCTCATTCTTTATTACAAAACTGCTCAGGTACAGTTATAATATTAATAATAATAATAATAATAATACATTTTATTTAAAAGCACCTTTCAAGGTACTAAAGGAAACTGTACAACAATATACATAACATCAAACATTACAAACTCAGAACATTAGAACAATTCGAGACGAGAACAGGCCATTCAGCCCAACAAAGCTCGCCAGTTCTATCCACTTAATTCTTCCAAAATGACATCAAGTCGAGTTTTGAAGGTCCTTAAAGCTCTACAGCCCACCACACTACTTGTTCTTGTTGTGTCAATGGTTCTCTGTGTAATTTACCCTTAATAAGTTTCCAAATGTATCACGGTGTTCTTGATGAACTCATTTTACAGTCACAGTCTCAATCCACTGTATTATTTACCTTCATAATTTTAGACACTTCTGTCATGTCTCCTCTTATGTAGTCTCCTCCAACAAGTAGTGTGGTAGACAATAGGAATTTAGAGACCTTCAAAACACAACTTAATGTTATTTTAGAAGAATTAAGTGGATAGGCCTGGAAAGCTTTGTTGGGCTGAATGGCCTGTTCTCGTCTCGATTGTTCTAATGTTCTAAATGCAAGTGCAATTATTGCAAAATGGAAGCAGTGAGCTCAGCCACAAAATGGTGGACCACGCTAGTTTACTGATCAGGGGCACAGAGTGCTGAAGCATATAGTGTGCAAAGAACAGTGTAACGGGAGCTCCATGAATTGGGTTTCCATAACCAAGAAGCTGCACACAAGCCTAACGTCACTACGCACAAGTCCAAGCATCGGCTGGAGTGCTGTAAAACAGTGTTTCTCAACTCTTACTGTTTTGTGACACAGTTTATCGTTCATCGACTACCCAAAATAAAATAATTCTCACTACATTCATAATGGCTAACACGGTACAACACCCCAGTACTATCGACTACCCATAAACTGTTGGGGGCATGAGGGTGTTTGACACCTTGGTAAAACAAGCTTGCATGTAAGAGAGGGGGGTCAGCCTTGGTGAAATGAGTCCGAAATGTCGAGAAATACAAATAGTGATAATTATCACTCAGCACCGGCAATTGTTTAAGAGCCACACTCTCGCACCCAATGACGGCAACCTGCAACATGTCGGCGGCAGCAAAGAACCCAGTGGTTGAGAAACACCTCTGTAAAGGCACATCATCATTGGACTCTGGAGCTGTGGAATCATGTTGTCTGGTGTGATGAATCATGCTTCGCTAAATTGGAATTCTGATTGATGAATCTGAAGTTAATTGATGCCAGGAGAACACGACCTTTGATGGAGAAGACATAAGGGCCTGCTATTTTTCATTCTTTAGATAGGTGGTACGTGTCAAAGTAACATCCTCTTGAATGCCAGGATCCAAAGTTTCCCAGCAGAACATTGCTCAGAGAATTCTACAGTGAATTCTGGTACCATCTCTTTTCCCAGGTGAACGATGTACATACAACCAGCCGTCCACATGATGTAAAAGAAAATGTAATTCACCAGACCAGGCCAACTTCTTCCATTGCTCCATGGTCTAGTTCTAACACTCATATGCCCAATGTAGGCTTTTCAGAGGTGGACAGGAGTCAACATGGGCACTTTGAACAGTCTGTGGCTATGCAGCTCCATACACAGCAAGCCGCAAGGCACTTTGTGTTCTGACACCTTTTTCTCATGGCCAGCATTAAGGTTTTCAGCAATTTGTGCTGCAGCATTTCTCTCAGACACTGCATACCAAGAACACTCTGCAAGGCCTATCATTTTGGAGGTGCCCTGACCCAGTCATCTAGCCATCACAAGTTGGCCCTTGTCAGAGTTCCTCAGATCCTTACGCATGTTCATTTTTCCTGCTTCTAACACATCACCTTGAGGAACTAACTGTTTACAGTTATATATCCCACCCCTTAACTGGTGCCACTGTATCAAGATAATGTGATTCACTTCATCTGTCAGTGCTTTTAATATTGTAGCTGATTGGTGTGATGATCAGGTGTCCACAAACATAGTACAACAGAAATAATAATTACTGTATATATAGTGTCAAGCTTGGGTCACAAAGTTGCACAGTCGAATTTAGCAGGTTTTCCAAGATGTAGAAACTTTATTTCTGTTCAGGCAGATACAAACACAAGCTTCTTACAGAGGTGGTCCAGCCTCACAAGGAGCATCTGTCATACTTGACGCACTGGTCCCGACTCCTGCTCAAAAGAGCACAAAGTCTTCTTCATCAAGGGGGTCCAAAGGGCTGGTAGCAGCGGCTGGAGCAGAGGGAGTCTGGGGGAAGAGAGACAGGAGATTGTGAATCCTCAGGATGGGTGCGGTTCGGTCCCTGTGTGAGGAGCACGTCGTGCGGCAAGCCAGCAGGCTCCCACAAAGAGGTACTGAAAGAGTGTTTCTTTTCCATTGAAAAACTGTTTAAAAGGGGGTTTCTGATGGGAACAATGTGTACAGCCCTTTGAAAGATAGTAACATATTCATTAGAAAAAAAATGCAGTATGCAGAAAAGGGAGACAGAATTGAGTACTACTGCACTGTATCTTCAGGTCCATGAATGCATTACCTCCTTACAGTTCCATGTTACTCCTTTTTGTCGGTTCACCATCTCCATGTGAAAGGGCCCCATGAATTTAAAGTGTGAAGCAAGTGTGGGTGGACTTGGCAGGCAGGGGATGAGAAACAACAAATCGAGGAGGATTGGACTCGCCAGTGTGACAGGGGTGTGAAATATGAGTTTTACACAATGTATAAGGCCTGTTACAATTTATTATGCAGAACACATTAACAGATAATTCAAAGTACGAGATAGCAGCATCAATCATGTGACGATATCTGCAGTATCCCATATTACCTCAAGTGGATTTCAATGGCTTCTTTTGGATATCTCTGACAAGAAACGTTGCCTTGTGTATAAAAGCCTCGCTATTGATTGCCAGACCCATAACTCCTATCGCTGTTTATTCAACCACTACTATCTTTGTGGTTGCTATAAACAGCACTTTCCTTCTCATCCCTCAGCTCATTCATGTCTCCAGCTCAGCTAATCTCACTGCTTTAGCAGCGTACATCACAAATTCATTTACAGTCACTTTCCACCCACATAGATCTGACACTTAGAAGACGGAAGACTGTTACTAGCAAGATAGTGTGCGCACAACAGGTGTCAAGTGAAGATTAGCCACAAAGTGTGAATTTTCTTCAGAATTCCTCCTCTGCAACATGCCTTTGAAGCCAAGTAACACAACATCGAAATTAGCAAGAGGACGTTTTCAAGATTTGTCTAGGAAGTGATTTGTTGTTGAGGGTATTTAATGGTGGAAGACGCCAACCTCCTATTTTACTTTGTTAAGGTAGAATGAAATCCAAATAGAAACACTCTTTTACTGTAACACCTTTCATGGAGAAACTGACTTCCATGGGAACTGTAATTTATATATCCTGGTACAAACTGAGAGTTGCTGAAGGAAGGAGTCTGGGCTCATCCATAGAGATAGGGTGTGGAGCGCAGACACTCTGAAGGCAGGGCCGTCTTAGCATGGGCACACTGCCCCACGAGCTTCGGGGCCCCATGCTAATCTATGTATGCTGTGACTGGTGGATTAATCTTTGCTGTACAGCATCTTTTTAAATGTTTGTTGGAAGTATCAACACAATAAATATATGTTTAATTTTATCGACCATTTACATTTTTATTCCTGTGAGTGGTTGTGTAGGTAGGGGCCCCAGTGCACTGCTTTGCCTGGGGGCCTATAATGCTATTAAGACGGCCATGCCTGGAGGATTTCAAAGTAGAGGCGCTTCTCCTCTTCGTTGAAAGGAGCAATTTGAGGTGGCATGGGCATTTGATTAAGAAACCCCTTGGATGCCTGCTCGATGAGTTGTTTTGAATCTGAAGTTAATTGATGCCAGGAGAACACGACCTTTGATGGAGAAGACATAAGGGCCTGCTATTTTTCATTCTTTAGATAGGTGGTATGTGTCAAAGTAACATCCTCTTTAATGCCAGGATCCAAAGTTTCCCAGCAGAACATTGCTCAGAGAATTCTACAGTGAATTCTGGTACCATCTCTTTCCCAGGGAACGATGTACATACAGCCAGCCATCCACATGATGTTAATGAAAACGTAATTCACCAGACCAGGCCACCTTCTTCTATTGCGCCATGGTTGATGCCAGGAGAACACGACCTTTGATGGAGAAGACATAAGGGCCTGCTGTTTTCATTGTTTAACACAGAGGCCTTGGTTACAATGAAGGGTAATGTTAATGCTACATCATGCAAAGTCATTTTGGCAATTGTGCACTTCCTACTTTGTGGCAACAGTTGAGGAAAGCAAGCTCCTTTCTCGTCCAGCATCACTATGTCCTGTACAGAAAACCAGACTTGAGACTTGAACGTGAGTGACCTGCACAGAGCCCTGACCTCAGCTCTACTGAACACCTGTGGAATGAATTTTAAACACTGATTCTAAGACAGATCTTGTTCAACATCCGTACCTCACCTCACACATGCTCTTTTGGCTGAATGGCCACAAATTCTTGCAGCCACACTCCAAAATCTTGTGGATAGACTTCCCAGAGGAATGGAAGCTGTTATAGTTGCAAAGGGGGCAAACTCCAAATTAAGAAGAATCTGGATGATTTATTGGGACGGCTTAGCTATCAGGTGAACAAACTATTTTGAGGGACTGAATGGTCTCCTCTCCTTTGTCAAATTTCTTATGTCTTATTAATGCTCATGGTTTTCAAATGGGATGTCCAACAAACATGTACACCGATTAGCCACAACATTAAAACCACCTGGCTAATATTGTGTAGGTTCCCCTCGTGTCACCAAAACAGCTCTGACCCATTGAGGATATGGACTCCAGAAGACCTCTGAAGGTGCACTGTCATTTCTGGCATCATGACATTAGCAGCAGATCCTTTAAATTCTGTAAGTTGCAAGGTGGGGCCTCCATGGATCCAACTTGTTTTGCAACACATCCCACAGATGCTTGATTCCATTGAGATCTGGGGAATCTGGAGGCCAAGTCAACACCTTGAATGTTCAGCAATGTTCCTCAATCCATTCCTGAACAAGTTTTGAAGTGTGGCAGGTCACATTATCCTACTGAAATTGGTAACTGCCATTAGGAATACAGCTGCCATGAAGGTTATGTATGTGGTCTTCAACAATCTTTAGATAGGTGGTACGCGTCAAAGTAGCATCCTCTTGAATGCCAGGACCCATTGTTTCCCAGCTGAACATTGTTCAGAGAATTCTACAGTGCATTCTAGTACCATCTCTTTTCCCAGGTGAGCGATGTACATACAACCAGCCGTCCACATGATGTAATAGAAAATGTAATTCACCAGACCAGGCCAACTTCTTCCATTGCTCCATGGTCTAGTTCTAACACTCATATGCCCAATGTAGGATTTCAGAGGTGGACAGGAGTCAACATGGGCACTTTGAACAGTCTGTGGCTATGCAGCTCCATACACAGCAAGCCGCAAGGCACTTTGTGTTCTGACACCTTTTTCTCATGGCCAGCATTAAGGTTTTCAGCAATTTGTGCTGCAGCATTTCTCTCAGACACTGCATACCAAGAACACTCTGCAAGGCCTATCATTTTGGAGGTGCCCTGACCCAGTCATCTAGCCATCACAAGTTGGCCCTTGTCAGAGTTCCTCAGATCCTTACGCATGTTCATTTTTCCTGCTTCTAACACATCACCTTGAGGAACTAACTGTTTACAGTTATATATCCCACCCCTTAACTGGTGCCACTGTATCAAGATAATGTGATTCACTTCATCTGTCAGTGCTTTTAATATTGTAGCTGATTGGTGTGATGATCAGGTGTCCACAAACATAGTACAACAGAAATAATAATTACTGTATATATAGTGTCAAGCTTGGGTCACAAAGTTGCACAGTCGAATTTAGCAGGTTTTCCAAGATGTAGAAACTTTATTTCTGTTCAGGCAGATACAAACACAAGCTTCTTACAGAGGTGGTCCAGCCTCACAAGGAGCATCTGTCATACTTGACGCACTGGTCCCGACTCCTGCTCAAAAGAGCACAAAGTCTTCTTCATCAAGGGGGTCCAAAGGGCTGGTAGCAGCGGCTGGAGCAGAGGAGTCTGGGGAAGAGAGACAGGAGATTGTGAATCCTCAGGATGGGTGCGGTTCGGTCCCTGTGTGAGGAGCACGTCGTGCGGCAAGCCAGCAGGCTCCCACAAAGAGGTACTGAAAGAGTGTTTCTTTTCCATTGAAAAACTGTTTAAAAGGGGGTTTCTGATGGGAACAATGTGTACAGCCCTTTGAAAGATAGTAACATATTCATTAGAAAAAAAATGCAGTATGCAGAAAAGGGAGACAGAATTGAGTACTACTGCACTGTATCTTCAGGTCCATGAATGCATTACCTCCTTACAGTTCCATGTTACTCCTTTTTGTCGGTTCACCATCTCCATGTGAAAGGGCCCCATGAATTTAAAGTGTAAAGCAAGTGTGGGTGGACTTGGCAGGCAGGGGATGAGAAACAACAAATCGAGGAGGATTGAACTCGCCAGTGTGACAGGGTGTGAAATATGAGTTTTACACAATGTATAAGGCCTGTTACAATTTATTATGCAGAACACATTAACAGATAATTCAAAGTACGAGATAGCAGCATCAATCATGTGACGATATCTGCAGTATCCCATATTACCTCAAGTGGATTTCAATGGCTTCTTTTGGATATCTCTGACAAGAAACGTTGCCTTGTGTATAAAAGCCTCGCTATTGATTGCCAGACCCATAACTCCTATCGCTGTTTATTCAACCACTACTATCTTTGTGGTTGCTATAAACAGCACTTTCCTTCTCATCCCTCAGCTCATTCATGTCTCCAGCTCAGCTAATCTCACTGCTTTAGCAGCGTACATCACAAATTCATTTACAGTCACTTTCCACCCACATAGATCTGACACTTAGAAGACGGAAGACTGTTACTAGCAAGATAGTGTGCGCACAACAGGTGTCAAGTGAAGATTAGCCACAAAGTGTGAATTTTCTTCAGAATTCCTCCTCTGCAACATGCCTTTGAAGCCAAGTAACACAACATCGAAATTAGCAAGAGGACGTTTTCAAGATTTGTCTAGGAAGTGATTTGTTGTTGAGGGTATTTAATGGTGGAAGACGCCAACCTCCTATTTTACTTTGTTAAGGTAGAATGAAATCCAAATAGAAACACTCTTTTACTGTAACACCTTTCATGGAGAAACTGACTTCCATGGGAACTGTAATTTATATATCCTGGTACAAACTGAGAGTTGCTGAAGGAAGGAGTCTGGGCTCATCCATAGAGATAGGGTGTGGAGCGCAGACACTCTGAAGGCAGGGCCGTCTTAACGCATGGGCACACTGCCCCACGAGCTTCGGGGCCCCATGCTAATCTATGTATGCTGTGACTGGTGGATTAATCTTTGCTGTACAGCATCTTTTTAAATGTTTGTTGGAAGTATCAACACAATAAATATATGTTTAATTTTATCGACCATTTACATTTTTATTCCTGTGAGTGGTTGTGTAGGTAGGGGCCCCAGTGCACTGCTTTGCCCGGGGGCCTATAATGCTGTTAAGACGGCCATGCCTGGAGGATTTCAAAGTAGAGACGCTTCTCCTCTTCGTTGAAAGGAGCAATTTGAGGTGGCATGGGCATTTGATTAAGAAACCCCCTTGGATGCCTGCTCGATGAGTTGTTTTGGGCACATCCAACTGGGAGGAGACCTCATTGGCCTGGGAGATTGAAGGAGTTGGTGGGGTAAAGGGACATCTAGTGCCTTTGCAAAATCTGCTGCCTCCATGACCTGGACCCAGATAAGTGGCAGAAAACTGAGAGATGGATGGATTGATGGTGTGAGAGATGCCACTCAGGGACTGGCATCCCATCCAAAGCTATATTGGGATCTTTACATGGCCGGGTTCACCAGTGGCATCGAAGAAAAGAAGAAGACTATTTATTCAGGGTATTCCTCAACACGCTAGATGGCAACCCCCTTGGGTTACAGTATTACTATGGATTCCCACAGGACACATTGAGAACTGTAATGCTTTGCCTCAGTCTCAGTCACCAGGGGACACTGAGGGGATTAGCAAGCCCAACTTTGTCAGATTCCAGTCTCACCCAGATGAGTTCCAGAGCCACAGCTTTGGGACACTGGAAGTACTTCTGGGCCTTGCATAAAAGTAGGCACCTGCCACAACACAGACAGCAGGAGACTACAGGAGAGATGACAGAATTGTAGAGAGTGAGAATTAGAGTTGTGGTGTGCGAAACGCTTAATTGTGTAAGAGTTTCACACAATAAAACCCTTTGTTCATCGGAGGACTTGTGTCCGAGCCTTTGTGTTGAGAGTTTGGGAACTGCAGCACCCCCAGTGACCACTGTAGATAAACTCAGAATAATGTAAATGTACAAAACAGGTCAGGATTTGAGTATTAGCGTGATTGGGGATTTCAAAGTCAAAGCGTACAGATAGACGAAATTGCGAAGCTCAGGGTCCACAGTGTAACAACGTGAAATGCAAATAAAAAATTAAAAATAGAATTAAACTCAAAATTTTTAATTTAAATAAAAATTTAAAATTAACTTGCGAACACTGCAATCAAGTTCCAGCCTCACTGGGTCACATGTTTTGGGCCTGCACCAAATTAACATCATTCTGGACCAAAACCTTTAAGTGCCTTTCAGACGGCCTTGGTCTCACAATCCCTCCTAACCCATTAACAGCTGTGTTTGGTATACTTCCAGATGGGCTTAAAGTGGAGAAGGACAAACAAACCGTAATTGCCTTTACTACACTATTGGTTTGCAGACTTATTTTTCTCAATCCTAACTCTCCCCTTTTAAGTCAGTGGGTAACTGATGTTATATAGTATTTGAAATTGGAAAAAAATCTAATTCTCACTTAGAGGATCTGTGCAGAACTTTTTCAAAACCTGGCAGGATCTCATCGATAACACTTTAGAATAAGCTTTTAAAGCACTGAGGAAGCAAATTCTCTCCGTATTCTTTTTTTTTCTTCTCCATTCATCTATATTAACTTATTAATTTATCTATGTACTTATTTTTACTAGGTTTAAGTTTTATTCTGCTGCCCATGCTCTCTTTCTTAGGGGTGGGGGTTGATTTGTTTTCAATTCATTCTTGTAAAATTGATCTATTTGTATGGAATGTGAGATTTTAATAAATAAATAAAATAAAATAAAAAATTACAATTAAAAATAGAATTAAAATTTAAATTTAAATTAAAACACGAGCAACACAAGACATTCTGCAAAGACAAGACAAAGAAGTAGCGGCAATATTGACGTGTGGTAAGCAATATGAACATTGATGCAATGTATGGTATTTGCAATCTAGATACATAAATACTGTATAGTCAATAGATATGGACTATAATAAATAAATAATAAATAATGCATATAGATAACACAGAAATTATCAGTGTATGATAATAGTTGTTTAAAACATGTGTAAACAATGACAGGTCAGAATGTTTCACAGCATGTCAAAGTGCAGTGTGCAAAATCCTTAATGGTCAGTATGAGATTTTCAGTTCTTTTCTACATACACACTCGTCTTTGCAGGATAATAATTTTCATGTGTAAAAGTTCTGTTTTTAGAGGTGCTTGAGGCAGTGTGGAAGATCCCAGGGGGCAGCCTGGTGTTAAGGAGTCTGACAGCTTGGGGGTAAAAACTATCCTGCAGGCTGGCAGATCCGGCTCTGATGCTGCAGTATCTTCTCTTGGATGGCAGAAGCGTGAAAAGTCCATGTGAGGGTGTAAGGAGTTCTGCACATTGCTGCAGGCCTTGCGGACACTGCGTTTGTAAAATATGTCCTGTAGTGAAGGGAGAGGCACCCCAATAATGTTCTCTGCTGTCTTCACTATCCTTTGCAGGCGCTCCTGTTCTTTTACTACTAAAATACTGTCAGATATGTTGCAGTTGCCATACCAGACAGTGATGCAGCTGGTCAGGTCAGAACACTATCAATGGTGCCTCTGTAGAACATGGTGAGGATGTAAGGGGGAAGACTTGCTCGTTGGTGCTTTAACATGCTGTGTTAAAAACAGTCAGCTCTTGTGCTCCTCCATCTGTAAGGTTATCCCAGTTAATATTTGGATAATTAAAGTCCCCATGACTATAATATCCCCTGTAAACTTGCCTTTTGATATTACTAAAAGATGTGTGTTGAAATTACTCAGGCGAAGCCACATGACTAAGAGGGGCTGTGACTTACATTTAATTCCTGTCATAAACAGCAACCCCACCTCTTTTCTGTTCTGTCTATCCTTCCTAAAAATGTGTATCTCTATGTTACACTCATCCCCATCTTTGTTATTTAGCCAGGTTTCCGTTATTGATAATATCATAATTGTGCTCTGCTAGATACTTCTAGCATGTATTTTTAATGTGTTAATCCTTCTATCTTTACGTGTTTGCTTAAAATTTACATTACTATGCATTTTTATTTCTACACCATTGTTTGTTCTTCCATGTATAGATCTAAATCTGGCCTGTCCTAAACTCCCTGCCCCCTCTCTGCTGGGCTTTCTTGATTAGTGATGAGGTGTTATTTGTCCATGTAATTTCCTCAGTTATGTGCACACCGAGGAACGTGGTACTCCTAACAGACTCCACATCTAAACTGTTGATGCTGAGTGAGATGTGGGCAGGATGTGATTTTGACATTGACATTGAGAGATAGATTGTTGTCTTCACATCATGCAGACAGCCGTTCCACCTCATCTCTGTATGCTCTTTCATCATCCCTGCTTATCAGTTCCAGCACCGTTGTATCATCTGCAAACTTGATGATGCGGTTGGAGTTGTGTGTGGCTGTGCAGTCGTGAGTCAGCAGGGTGAGGAGCAGTGGACTAATCACGCAGCCCTGTGGTGCTCCAGTGCTCAGTGTGATTATGCTGGAAGTGTTGCAGTCCAACTGACTGGGGCCTCTATGTCAAGAAGTCCCGGATCCAGTTGCAGAGGGTGGTGTTCAGGCCCAACTATATTATGTGTTATTTACCATATGACTCTAAATTCTTATTTGCTAAGTTTGTTGGGGTGAGTTACATGCTCTATACCCAAACAGAGTTGTTGTCTTACAGCCAGCGGATTATTCCATTGGGTTATATTTATTTTCTGTTTTATGGTTGGTTTTGTTGAATTCTAAATGATTATGTTCATAAATGATTTTATGTTGTTTGTTAGATTTGTATCTTTGTTATTTGTACTCTTGTCTCTTAAAATGCTGCTACTTTTTGTGCTTTGTTGGTAGAACCCCAGGAGGCAGGGCCACCCTTTGGTATCACAGACATTGGGTGGTTAATGATTTTAACACAATCTACTTTTAGCTCATGCCAGCGTGAGAAGCATGCATGTAAGTAATTGACAATTACTGTGAAGCAGCAGCAGCACGGTAATCAGCAGACACGAATCAAATATAATAAGGGAACGGGCTAGCACAGAAGGAGTTGTGCTTTGTTCTTCAGAAGGAATTGGAGAGCAAGCAATCGCTGGTGGGAGAGGTAGCAGGATGAAGGAAAAGGATAGCATCGGTATGTGTGACCATCTCAATGACGGCACTTCATCCTACAACACAATAATGATCCAACCAAACGGCTAAGGCAGCACAGAACTTTTTCAAAGCTAAAAAACGGAAAAATTCTTGAAAGGCCAAGCCATTCACCCGATTTAAATCCAACTGAGCAGGCCTTCCTTATACTGAAGAGAAAACCTAAGAGACCTGTAAGCATAAGTTTGATACGTCACTGTGCTCTGTGAAAATCTATCTGTTAAAATCTGCTTTTTACTACTCATACACAGCTGACACAGAGCCAGATTAAGCACAGGGGTTCAACATATAGAACTGCTAGGCAAGCAGTATGACATAAGACAGATTGGAACAAATGGAAAGCGTGAGGTCAGACTGCGAGATGCTGTGCACTATTTTCTATCTGTTAAGTCAGCATGGGACTGTACCCTTGTTTAAGGGCCGTTGCCTTGTTTGGAAGTGCATGTTCACCTAACAACAACAACAACAACAACATTTATTTATATAGCACATTTTCATACAAACAGTAGCTCAAAGTGCTTTACATATTAAAGAATAGAAAAATGAAAGACACAATTATAAAACAAAATAAATCAACATTAATTAACATCAAATAAGAGTAAGGTTCAATGGCCAGGGGGGACAGAAAAAACAAAAAAACTCCAGACGGCTGGAGAAAAAATAAATAAAATCTGTAGGGAAGCTGATGACGAAGCTGTGCGAGCTCACTTCTGAGAATGCAACGTACAGTTGTCCAGGAGAAAAGCAATCTTGCCTGAAATCAGTGGCATCGTTTTGTATAAACACTTTGCGAACATGAATGCAGTACCTAAACCGAAAGACATAAAACAAATGGTGTAGGTGAAATTTTAATCGCACGCTGTCAAAAAACGCTCTTCTGTTTTGTACTGGAAAGCGCTGTAGTAACAAAATGACGTTACGCGTTCATCATTTTTGCCACGCATGCGTACCTGCATACCAGTTATGTGCACCCCTGATTATATCACTAAAACAACAACAATTAATATTTTTAAATTGTCAAATTGTTTCAATATATCTGGGAAAAAAACACAACTTACCGATGGCTAAATGAAGTCTGTGACCAAAGCACCTAAGGGAGGCCCTGCACGTGAAGAAAGAGTATAAAGCATTGGAACATTGCTAGGCACACCTTTGAAGCTGACGGATGGATGGGAGATAACATCATCTGGTCCTGAAAATGCCTTTCACTTCACCGATGAGATCGACAAAAACTACACCTCAGGTCACCACTCCCGGACTGGGTTTTGTCAATGGCTTCCTTTGTCTGTCTTGCAGCATAAACCGACATTAAACAAAGCCAAGTTATTTCTCCTGTGTGATTTCTTACCACCATATCATTAGGGAAGGGTAACGCCTTTATGTTATATCTATATAAATTTGGGTTACATAACATGCTGCTATTATAAAAGAACTCATTCCCCGGAACAAGTCCCCTGAAACAAGCAGGAGCTGAAGATGGCTGCATTAGAGGCTTGGCAGAGCATCACCAGAGAAGAGCCTCAACACCTGATGATGTCTGTGTATCACAGACGTTGAGCAATCATTGCAGGAAAGGGATATGCAACAAAGAACTAACTGTGACGGCTTTAATAGACCCGCCATTGCTGTGTCCAAACATTATGGTGCCCTGATATGGGAGGCCTGTTTATAAAATACAGTCCACATGGTGTTACTGAAATGTGTGCAAATCCCCTTAGATGAAAGCTGCAATTGTTTGATTTCTAATTTCAAACTGCGGAGAAATTAAGGAAAAAATGTGTCTTAGGGAAAAGCAACTGTGTGGTATAGCAGGTTCACAGCTCAAAGGAAAGTTTTTAAGTAGATAATTGGCGCACTCGCGGCTTAAAGAGGGGGCGTGGTAGTGTGGCCGGAGTGGGGCATGGTAGTGTGGCCGGAGCAGTCCTCGGGTGCTTTGTGATGCGGGCGGTCCTCACTTAAGTGCACAGGTGAGGAGTCGTCCACATCCGTAATTGATGCTGGGAACTGCTAATCGCCACACCTTAGCCACGTCCCCATGATATACGTATAGTAGGAGCTCGAGTGCAGAAAGGGGGAGAAGAGAAGAAACAGAGGATGGAAAGAGAGAACGGAGGTTAAGGGAGATGAAGGCAGGAGGCAATGAAGCCAGTGCTGGAGCGAGTGAGAGCGTGAGCAAGAACAGGCTCGTTGAAGGTTGCTTGTAGCTGGTAGGAGAGCCCAGGAGGAGTGATAGGCCAACTCTCAGAGTGGTGGGGGTGCTGATTGAAGATTGAAGTGGTTGCTCCAGCTGAGCAGTTTGGAGGAGCTATAGTGACCGGCAGAGGAGACAACTGGCCATTGAAGGAAGCGGCAGTCGAGTAGGCTTGGGAGTGTTGAGCCCCAGTGTGAGCACCCTGGCCACTGGGGAACCCAAGTCTCAGTCCGGCTGGAGCCCTCTGTAGCTGGGGAAGAGAAGGCTGCCGGACCAGAATAGAAGGGAGCTGCATTTACTGGTAGAAGCTGCCATTAGTACGAAGAAAGCACCAGAGTTTTAAGAAATGACTGCTTCTTGCCATTATTATTTTAACCTCTCGTTTTTAAAGGATGTATTTTTTGGATTTTAACCTCCACAGTTCACTTGTTTTTAATGGATTATTTACTGTATATAAGGACTGTTCGAGACAGCACTATTTATTTGGACACTGTTTTGGTTTGTTGTTAAATAAAAGCACTTTGCACATTTTGCACCATCCCCTTGCTTCATTGTTGATGTCTTCACTGTCCAGCTCATCGGTGACATTACTGACGGTGTCGGGTTCGAGATATCCCCAGAAGCCAGATGGCAGCCTGGAGCATAACCCGCATTATCACAAACTGCCCAACAAAAAAAAAAAAAAGAACATTCTTGGGGACTATGAAGCCATAAATCTATGTGTGTGTCTTAGGGACAAAGCTAACAAATTAACGGTTGTCTCCTTCAGTTGAAGTAATGCTGTCTCCAGCACCTTTAATCCTGTTCATTCTAAATTAAGTATTTACAGAATTAATCACTTAGCTTTGATGTTGCATTTGAAGGAAGTGCTAAAATGGAAACTCACGTTAAAAAGGAATTGCATTAAGAAGTCAATAAAGTTATTAATAAAACAAAGGTCTTTTGCCTTGAGCCTGGATTAAAATGTGTTAAATGCATCCACCCACACTTTGCCAGTTGTAGTCTGCTGTAACATAAAAGAGATGATTAATTTAATGATGGTCTAATGAAAGGTAAAACACTTTCATAATTACATGAGGACAGACTGTGGAAATATATTTAAGAAAACTGGAAGTGAGTTGAATAGCACCTGGGATGTAGCAGATAAACCTAGCCCAGCGTCAAGAATGGTTCCACTTTGGTCACAAAGGGACATAACTGACAAGGCAAAGGATTCACAATGAATGTGGACAATCTCTTTAGCTGTAATGAAAAAAAATAAATCCGTCTATTTTCTAAATCTACTCTTATCTTTCAGAAGACTTTGGAGGTCGGTAGCCTGTACTGACAGCATCTTCCACCAGTCAGGAATCACATGTAAATGGAATATCAGTCCATCGCGTGATATATTTGTGCACAAATCTGTACTTACTCAGAAATTCACACAATCTAAACAGTTTCTAGTTAAACTGTAATTCAAGACTAATGACTCTGGAATATTTGAGGAAGTCTGAGTACAGTGGATTCAGAAAGTATTCACTTCCCATAATTTTCTGCACACTTTATTGTGTTGTAGATTTGATTTTAAATTGATAAATTTGCCATAAACCGTAATGACAAAGTGAAAATATATTTTCAGAAAGGTTTGCATATTTGTTAGAAATCAAAAGCTAAAATCTCTCATTCTTATAAGTATTCAGGCTCTTAATTCGGTTCTCTGTACAAACCTCTTTGTTTCTCTCATTCCTCCTGGCAGATCCTTTGAAGCTTGAATAGGAAGCGTCTGTAATCTGCCATCCTCTGGTCTCTCCACTGACGTTCTATTGGTTTTTAAGTCTGGGATTTGGCTGGACCACCCAAGTGTAACCGGTCTCCCTTACACGCGCCACACTGCTGCGCCCTGGCCTTGATACCAGTTAACACTGAAAGCTTCTGCATTATGATTTGTATGTTTCGTGCAAACCGCCACACAGGAGTAATGCAACCACAATGCATGGATTCCTTTATTTCTCAATTTTTTTTTTATTAACAGACTGAAATGTTAAAACAGAGAACAGAAAAAGAAACGACTGTTACAGCAGTGCAATTCCTCCTCCTCTCACAGTAACACAACGAACACTGGCACTGCGAAGCTAAATTACAACATACATATTCATGTACTGGTCAGTATACAAATAACAAGAAAAAATAAATAACATACCTGAAATGTTAAAACAGAGAACATAAAAAGAAACGACTGTTACAGCTCTGCAATTCCTCCTCCTCTCACAGTAAGGCCAGGTTTATACTTCACGCGATGCGACGCATGCTCCAGCAGATGCTACTGTTATGCGAGCGTACTGTTCATACTTGCACGCGTACTTTACATAAATCTGAAAGAATCCACAAGGTGGCAGTGTGAGATATCATCCCGATGAGAACAGGTTCAGTTCGCAGTGTCGTGAATTGCCTGGAACACCCATTAAATTCCAAGGACACCTTACCGCAATATCTCTGAAACGGATGTTTAATGATTAAATCCACCAATCCAGGGATGTGTCCATTCCAGCAAGCATTGGGCATGAGGCAGAAACAATCCCTAGACGGGGCATCAGCTCATCGCAAGGTGAATACAAGCACTCACACACATAGCGTCATTTTAGTGTCACCAAATTTGCATGTCTTTGGAAGGAAACCGGAGCACAGTGTGGAAACCCAGCAGGAAAACATGTAAACTTCAGGCAGGGAATATCAGCGACGTGATTCCCAGCCAGACAGCAGTGCTAACGCTCTGCCACCGTGTCACCCCCATGTGTGTAATTATTAACAGTATTGATTATTTAAACGAAATTAACGATTTATCTGTAAAATGTAACATACATACTTTAATTCATTTCATCATGAAAGTCATATCAAGTATAAATCTAAGGATTCTAAATGTGTAGAGTTGGAATTTCATACATTTAATGCGTTCTGTGTGGCGATCTATTGCTGTTTGCTGCTGCTGTCAGGTCAGGAGGAAAACACAGAAAAAAAGAGAGCACAGAAGATGGTATGTGTGACTTCTAAAATATATTGTGTCATTATGATCGGGAATATGCGATGCTTGAATATAAAAGCACCACGAATGCATCTGTATGTCGGCATTATGCTTCACCACATCGAACCATTCATCAAACATCGAAGCGCGCACACTGATCACCGTAGGATCTGCATAGACGCTTTCTGTCACATGTAGATAGTAAACAGAGACTCTGACATCACATTTCAACTTTTATCACACTGCACAGCGCAACTTTTTGCTGGTACTGCAACTCGCACATGCAACGCTGGGAACGCGTGGCAGCCATGATGCGTGTGCGTCCATGTTCTGAGCGTGAAATATAAATGAGCCCTAACACAACGAACACTGGCACTGCAATGCTAAATTACAACATACATATTCATGCACTGGTCAGTATACAAATAACAAGAAAAAATAAATAACATACCTGAAATAGTAAAACAGAGAACATAAAAGGGAATGACTATTTCAGCACTGCAATTCCTCCTATTAGTGAAAAAACATGTGGAAAGCCCATTAACTGCTCACATTAACACATAACCAAAATGAATAGAAAACATTCAAAACATTTCAAAACAACATCTGTGCACTACAAAGATCACATTACTATTACTGTCACATATTAAAAAATGTAACTCAAGCAATTTAAAATAATTTAATTAAGTCTACTGTACAGAGAATAACTGCGTGCTTACCTCCTCTCACAGTAACACGATGAACACTGGGAGAGGCTCACACCGATGACGTAATATTAACAGAATAAACGGTGTAGGGAAATGTAAGAGGATCACAGCAAGAAACCATACAACATAATGAATGTTATCAGGATTTGGTGAAGCTCCAAATAACTAAACCTACTATCTAAGACACCAGTTACACAAGGACCCTCAGGGATTTGTCTCAAAGCCACTCCAGCATTGTCTTGGCTGTACGGTTTGGGTCAACGTTATGATGCAACGAGAACCGCAATCCCAGTCTGAGTTCAGACACACTGTGGTGCAGGTTTTCTTCAAGGATCTCTCTGTCTTTGGCTGCATTGTAAATGAGTTCACAAATTGTTCAGCATATCCCGATTACATTAAACAATTCCATACATGAAGTCAAACGTTGGAGTCACATAGCTAAATTAATCCTAAAAAATGGGCGATGGGATAATTCTCGATGAAGACTTCAACAAATAGTCCTGTCTGAAATATTTAATGCTACTGAGTGATGCTCTACAAGCCCTTTAGATGTTCTCTGGTATTCCTACCATTCTCAGTGGTGCCACAAGCACATCTTTCGACCTACCAGTAGACTGAAATTTATCAAACTACTTCATTTATGAGAAAGAATTCTTCATCACATCTTCATTAAACTCAAAATCTTCTTTGCACCTTTGCTACATGAATTGTGTTGCTCTCACACTGGCATTTCATTCCATGCCTGAGCACATTTGTCTAATTTGTTTGTCTAGTGTGATCGCTCCATGCCAGGCCAACTGTACCATGTCCTGGCCTGCTTGGAAGAAGTGGGCCTGAACACGGTTCAGTAGCATTCGGGAACAGTGTGATCACTAAATGTGCCAAAGTACAAAAAAAAAATGTGCCAAAGTCTACAAAAAAATATTCTTTGTTTGCTACTGGGAACTTCCAACCAGCTCTTTATTTTTACACTGATTTCATATGTGAAATCGGAATTAAGCTGGCACGTCAGGTTTTTGAAATACACATCATTGATTTTTTGACACATTTGAATATCAATATATCAAGACAATATCTAGAGTATGAACTCTGTCCCACCAAAATTGTTTTGATGTGTTTATTCTGAACACAAACCAGAAGACGACACCAACATGTTCTCTACAACTCAGCGTTATTCTTTGCTCTGTGACTGCAAAACTTCTGTACAACCTGCACGAATGAGGGTGCTGATTCAGTTGGTTTCAGTTTCCTTTTGAACTTATCGTCAAGCATCAGGACCAACAAAAACACCTTCCTTAGTTTTCCCTTCACTTTTCTCGAGACCAGACTTATTTCTTAAATGCTGAAATGCATCGACGTTTCTGTCCATCGCTTTGACAAAATTTTCAAAGTAATGGTGAATCTAACGAACAAAATGTCCTGAATTGCAAACAGTAAAACCGACTACCTACTGCAAAGTCAAGTCTGAGTTGTGTCATTATGCTTAAGAGTCATATAAGACGTGGTAATCAGTAACAAATATTTTTTCCGCGAATTAAAAATGAATAATTTTTAAATAAAATTAATAATGACAAGGTATACAACTCACAGCTGTTAGTAGTGTGTGGCATCCCTAGTAGAATTACTGGTATTTATCAAAATGGTCCAAGACCTGGAACATCATAACTAAAAAAACGGGATGTGGAGGTGGAACAGGTGGAAGAATTCCAGTAGCAAAATGCTTGTTGACCAGTGTAATGTGACAAGTCAGATAGTGCAGTTCTCATTTCATTTAGTATCATTTGGGTTATAAAAATGGGATTTTATTCTCATTTTACGGATGAATGTAAATTTAGTTGACAAGAAAAGCTACAAATTCCTCCCTTAACATCATTTGTCTCCATATAAATCTTCTCGTACGTGCAGCATGATTAACAGCAAAACTCTGTACTGCACACTCAATAAATCCAAGAGGACATCCTGCCCTACATGACTCCAAAACAACCACAGAAATAAGGAAAATCATTGTGACATGCATGCGGTCTCTCAGTGTTTGGATCTTGTTTTAGCTTTACATGAAGTCGCATGGTGATGACAAGAGGGTACCCAGGCCCAGAATGTTAAGCGCAGTGGGAGTGCAGGCCAATGGGGGAGTAGAGAGGGTAGAAAAACGCGCTTGGACACGGCATAGAACAAATGGGCCTAGTGTGAGTACCCCCTTAAATTCAGTGTATCCCTTAACAGCAAACATAAGATGAGACGCTGGGCACTGGATCTGTATTTAGCATACAATACTGCCACAGCAAAATATACTTTTTTTTTGGCATACTTTATGAACCCCCAAGGAGAAATTGTCTTTTCCCTGAACTTTGGAGTTCAGAGCGCAGGATCAGTCATTGTGCAGTGCTCCTGGAGCAACTTTCAGATTAAGGGACTTGCTCAAGGGCCCAACGGAGCAAGATCCCTTCTGTCTTCCAGTAATGGGATTTGAACTGGCTAACCATCCAGATACCAGAGCAGATCCTTAGCCTAAGAGCCTCCATTCTGCCTTAATAAAGGAGGACCTAAACATTTGTGGATTCAGACAAGAGCTCATGAGTAATGTGCAGTTGTCGAATCTCCTGCTAGGTATCGTGTGCCTACAAATCATTTTTTGTCAGACCACAGAGTGGCATCGTGCTGAGTGTATTTTTCTGGTGATTATTCTACAATCACGCAGGAAACTTTGGTGATTTCTTGTTCTCCCTAAGGCAGATATCCAAATGTCAATGATGATTGAATTTTTTGAAAATGATGGACTGTGAATCAGAGACATTACATTGAAGTGCTGAGGCATCTGCAGAAAAGAACACAAGGGAGAGGTGGCGCACATAAAACTGCATTTTGCATCGTGACAACGTATCTGCACACAGAGCATTGTTGGGAAATGAGCTTTTGACCAAAAAAATTATGGTTGTTGCTTCAGAAATTCACCAGAACTCACTTCCTGAAATTAAAATTGAGACTGAAGGGAAGATGATTTGCTACCTTGAAAGAAATCCATGAAAAAAAAAAAAAACCGCAGGAAGCTATATATATGGTGATAAAAGATGAGTACAGGAAAAAAAGAACTGAAGAAGTGTTGGGACAAGTGTATTGTATCTCGACGTGACTGAAATGGAATTGGTCTAAGTTTTATAAGTGTTCTTTTTTTTAATATGGAGAATTTTTGCCCTTGCTTGTGTCATTACCACCCACCATCTCTTCATTTTTCTTATTGTCACACCTTTGCCGTCATTCATCTCAGTTTGATTGTTTCATAGGTTCTGAGAGGAATGGGGGCATTGTAAGGAAATGTTTGGTATATTTTTATATTACAGAAGCGAAAGCTCTCTGATGCATCAATGGCATTGTTTAAAGGCTAAGTCTCAGATCGCACACTACCATGATAAATAGTCTGCTAAACAAAGGATGGTACATCAGTTGTAACACAATTCACACTCGGACAAACTGTTTTGGAGACCCATCACAAACATTCTGGGCAAACGTATTGGTCCTATGTGGGCAGCCAACAATGGCCCAATAGGGATATGCACATTGGGGGAAAACACTGGCCCCAAAACACTGCCCCAGTGTGGGCAAATAGACAGGGAGCATAAATTTGTTCAGGAACCAAAAGAAAAAGTCCATCTCTCCATTTTCTATGCCTGCTTATCAATGGAAGGATGGCTAGGCATCTGGAGCCTATCCCAGCAAGCAATGGGTGCAGACAAGAGCAACCCTTGGACAGCACAGGGTGAACACACTCACACACAGAGCATGGGGTCAATTTAACACCACCAGTCCACCTATCCTGCATGATTTTGGACTGTGGTGAGGTAACCAGAGCAAAACCAACACAGACAGGGGGAAAATATGCAAATTCCATGAAGGGAGGACCTGGGATGACAACCCTGACCTCCTTACTGTGAAGCTTACATTAAAAACCTGGAGACTCTGGGGTGGTGATTACATTGGTCAGCTTTACCAAACCATCACTTGGCCAATGAGGGACTTACTGAACTTGTACGTCCAGCTGTTAGCCCATTTTGAGCAACTAAGGGAACTTTGCTGAGGGTCTCCTTGTAGAAGCCCCCACATTGGGCCAGCGCAGTATTTAATTGGGTGTTCCAAAGCCCACAGTGCGACCCAAATTAGGTCACAACCCATAGTTTTAAGAAACACTGCATTGGTATGAGACATGAAAACATCATAACACGTGTTTCATTTTTCTGCCAAATTTCAAACATAATTTATTTATTCTTCACTTTTGGCCAAATGTATTGTTTATTTCAGAGTGAAGGTTCATGAAATGGGACAAAGTACTACAAAAGTGGTGGCTCTAAGGCTAAGGATCTGCACCTGGATCTGGATGGTTGCTGGTTCAAATCCAAAGGGGATCCTACTCTGCTGGGCCCTTGAGCAAGACCTTTAACCTGCAATTGCTCCAGGGGTGCAGTACAATGGCATGCAAAAATGAACAAATTCCTAATACAAGAAATGTATTAAAGGGGAAAAGAACAAAAGTAAAGATGGGGTGGGGGGAAACAGCAGCAGCATCTTCAGTCTTAAGACCCCAATCATGAAAATTCCCACCTCTTTCCTACAGAAAGAGATTTATTTCCATACATGATGAAAAAAGTCATTTTAACATCTGGACTTGCAAAAGTGATATGAAAGTTAATACTGAATTGTTATTAATCTGTATAATTTATTTACATGTTTATAGATTACAAATCTACATTTAAATATTTAAGGTACATAATTTTCCTGTAGATTATTATTTGCATTTTGTCTGCATGTCTATGGTCCTGCATTTTTGAGATGAATTAATTATGTGCAAACCAAACAAATGTAATGTCTATCAAGGGATATTCAGGTAGGAGGGTTGTGATAATAATTAAATATAAAAAGATCATTTTATGTTATACAGAAGAAGAAATGCAATGCAATAATGCACACATCAATTTCATACAAGGAGGGAATACGTTAATTTTATAAACTAGAGAATGGAGGAGGCCTGGCGAAACAAGGAGTGCAGTTGCTGCCTCCTAATGCTGCTTCCCACGTTTCATTCATGGCTGACAGGCTACGTGAGTCATTGGAAGTTAAACCACAACGTTTCTGATTTAATCTGCACCTCCTACTTCTTATGTGACCCTGAATGAGTCTTTTTTCAGTTATTGTTTGTACAGAACTGCATCATAGCTGTGCATTTGTAAAGCACCTGGAGACTGTGTTCACCACAGAAAGACACTATATAGTCAGACCGCCATTGTCTAACTTGCTTAGTCCTGAGCAAGGCCGGGGGGGCAGTGGGGTGCTGGAGCCCATCACAGATAGCTTAGGGCACAAGGCAGAAACAAACCCTGGTCAGGGCACCAGTGCATTGCAGGGCAAACAAACACACACACACCCCAACCACACACTAGGGTCAATTTAGGACCACCGATCCACCTAACCTGCATTTCTTTGAACAGTGGGAGGAAGTCAAAGTACCTGGAGAAAAAGCACAAAGACATGAGGAGGACATGCAAACTCCACACAAGGCAGGGCCCAGGTTATGAACCCTGGTCTCCTTACTTCAAGGCTGTAGCATGACCCCTGTGCCACAGTGCCACCTGGCACTATATAATAAGCTTTATTAAATTCAGTATACATTATTTTATTCACTAAGACTACGCTACATGGGACTTGGGTCCCTGTGATTGTATCACTTCAGCCCTACCAAAAAAAGTATATAGTCTAAAATTGCTTGAGTGAACATAAAAATAAAGTATTTCTTTTACTCACAAACATTTTCACTTTAACTACTAGCATATAAAAATTAACTCCTTTTTTCCTGAAATAAATGTAATAATTTTTCATATACTCGCATTTTGGGAAATCTTCTCACACATTTTATGCAGTTGATTGCTTCTTAATGAGCATCATTTATTTATTTATTAACATTTTATTAATTTTATTAAAATCAGATAACATTCCATACATGCAAATCAAGTTTAATAAAACTATATATATATTGAAAATATATTTCTTTATTACATAAAAAAAATCCTTCGACGAGACAAAACGTTTTGGAAAAGATTTTTTCAAGTCTCGCGAGATGAGACTTTTGCCTTGAGATTTTTTTCAAGTCACAAACCTCTTCTCAAACATTTTCAAACAAGACCACAGTCTTCTCACTTCTCATTCGTGTGAATGCTTTTGTGAGACACAGTTCCTGCGCTCTCATCTCTTATAAATTTTAATGTTTTCCTCACTTTAAGTTCCCAATTAAAGAATTTCATCATGAAGGGTTATCAACAGAAGAAATTAGTAGACCGAGAATTGCTGCACAGAGAAACAAGGAAGTCAAACGGATTAACACCAAAAATGTTGATTGGTTACACGGCAAATTGGTTAAATGCGTATCAATAGAATAAGCAGAAATAGTTGGTGGTGATCATGCGAAAGATGAAAACATCAACTTACAATATCCGAAGAATAACTACAACCATTAACACCATACAGTCTTCCACCGTATGAATTACTATGGAAAGAAGGATGTACCCAGGAAAGGTAATGTAGTACATCTTCCGTGGATAACATTAGGAAACAAAGGAGATCTTGATATGCCATTGGTATTAAAATGTTGACAATTTCCTGTTAGAATAGCTTTTGCAAAGACAATTAAATCTCAGAGCCAAACATATGAAAAAGTAATTTTATTTAATAGAGAGAAATAAATAAAATTCAATCACGGGCAGTTCTACGTCATGTTGATGCATATGTAACAATTCCCATTAAAATAAAAATCTGGTTTAAATTGTACATCTGCATTCCCACACGCGAGCGGCAGAACCGCAAATAGGCTAGCGTGTGGTGCATGCCCAGTGGTTGGTGAGCAAAGCGAGCAGGGGACAAAGCCCCCTAGTATTTTTTTAAATGAAAAAACAACTTTCCAGGGTCACACTGCTTTCCCTCAGAAAACCACTTTATTATTTATTCCTGAAAAGTGAAACATCACTTTTCAATTAGCTGGAAACATAAAATAACACATGAAGTAGAAAGAATTTTTTTATGGAAATAGTCTAAATAATGATAATCATTCTCTCATATAGTGTATGTAAACAGTTATAAATGGCAAGTGGCATGCAGGCTTATTACAAAAGAGTTTGCATCAGCAGTTAGCACAGACTCTTTGCATTTTTATTTCTCATTTTGATCACACATTGCTTCCTCATGAGTGCCTCCAATTTATGGTGCACAATGCAGTGTGCTGCTGGATGATATAAGGTGAGGGTTGTGAACATTAACTCTTTGTAGGCTTTCTTTTCTTTCTTTTTGTTTGTTTCATCAAATCCCTTTGTATTATCCAGATAAACATTGTGAAAAACATTAACAAAACAGTTCTTCAGCAGCACTCTCCTGTCACTTTCCTCTGGCAGATCCAAATCCTCATTTGACAATGCAGAATCTGAGTCATTGACAATACACATCTCTAGCTGAGGATTTATTTAGATGAGAGCGTCTGCCGCCATTTGACACCATGCTGTAATGAAATTGAATGAAGATTCATCTTTATCTCATTGTCTTTGCTGTCATCTTGTGGATAGAACTATATAGTACATTCTAGGTGATCTTTCTAGGCCTTGACACCTGTTCTTTTAAGTGTTCATTTTCATATATTTATCATATATTTTCTGAGACTCTGTGATAGCCACTGCAATTTTCTACACTGTGGTGTGCTGGGCTGGTAACATTAATTCATGAAAGGCCCACCGAATCAACAAGCTAGTTAAAAAGGGCAGACTCAGTTATGGGACATAACAAAGGACAGAATTAAAACAAAACAGTGAGCCATTATGAATGAAAAATGCAGCACATCCTCTGTCGGACACACTAACATTGAAGACTTTTAGCCAACAAATCATTCAGCAGAAGTGTGTCTGGAAACAGGAAGCTCGGGCTGCTTTATACCAATGGCAATACACCTGTACAGTGCCACAGATCGACTGGGCCAAGTTAGATGTTTTGTTTCTTTTTAAATTTTACTTCCTTTTTAGTTATTCTGGTGTGTGCTATTTAAAGAGCATCTGTTAAGCCAAATTTCCCCTTGGGGACAAATAAAATCTATCTATCTATCTATTATACCTTACATATCTATCTATCTATCTATCTATCTATCTATCTATCTATCTATCTATCTATCTAGTATATTCCTAGCAATATATATAAGGAGCCTGTTTTTTTCATATGCAAGAATTGTAATTGTTTGGTCAAAAATGGTGCATCCATTGCAGTCTATTTTAGAAGCATAGATATTGTTTAGACTGCTGCAATGCCATTTTATTTTCCCCATCAGCACTGCTATTTTAGAGCCTTTTGTATTTGCCGTTTCCTTGGCAACGTTTCCTAGAATACACTGCAACATGCTTGTTTGAGATGTTATCTCTGCGACAATGGAAAGGTCACTTTTTGGCAGTGCCAAGTTAACTCTAGATTGACAGTGATAAAGAATATTCATCTTTGTTCTTCTCAGTTAACGAGTCTCTCTGTTCAGATTTTTTGACTCCAATTTGTGATTTTCATTTTGGTTTTGATGCTCCGTCGTGTTGATTCCTGGTTTTGACCTTTTTGCCTGTTCATTAGATTAGAACATCAGAACAGCGTAAACGAGAAAAGGCCATTCAGCCCAACAAAGCTCTCCAGTCCTATCCACTTAATTCTTCCAAAAAACAACAAAGTTGAATTTTGAACATCCCTAAAGTCTTACCCTTTACCATGCTACTTGGTAGCTTATTCTATGTGTCAATTGTTCTCTTGGTAAAGAAAAACTTCATAATGTTTGTGCAATATGTACCCTTATAAAGGGTGTGTTATAAAGTTTCAGCAAAACCTCCTGTGACTTGTACTCCACACATCAAGGCGCTATATAACCTGACATTCTGTTTGCCTTCTTAATGGCTTCTGAACACTGTCTGGTAGTTGATAGAGTTGAGTCCACTACAAATCCTAAATCCTTCATGTAAGGTGTATTCTCAATTTTCAGATCTTCCATTGTGTATTCAACCGTAACATCTTTACTCCCTATATGTAATACTTCACATTTACTGACATTAAATTTTATCTGACACAAATCTGTCCTGTATGCTATCCAGGTCTGCTGCTCCACCCAGTTTGGTATCATCTGCAAACTTCACCAGCTTGTTACATATATATATATATATATATATATATATATATATATATATATATATATATATATATATATATATTTATTAACAACAACAGCCGTACAATTCTCCTAGTCATTTTTCATTTTTTCCTGTGTTTTCTCTTTCGAAACATTACAGTGAGCTTGGACGTGTCTGATCTTTGGATAAAAGAAGGAGACCTTCATGGGAGATTCAATCAAATGTTGTCTTTGTTAAATTCTGTTTTTGGAATTTTGTTTCTTTGTTCCATCTTAGAGTTTGGCTTTGTTCTATGAAAATGTTGAAAGATAAGATGAATTTTGTGTTTCAAATTCGGTTCTCAGTAAACCATCAAATGTGGCAATTCATTTTCTTTATTTATTTACATTGTTTTTTGAATTTTTTTTTGTTAATTTTTGTTGACATTTCTGTGACATAATGCTGTTGCTAAGTCATTCTGTGAGCACCACCTTTGATTTTTTTTGTGTGCTGCCATTGTTTTTGCTTTATTGTCCTATCCACATGATCCCTATACCATGTGACCTATGACATCACGTATTCCACGAAATATAAGTAGATATCTTAACTATTTAAAGGAAAGTTTATTTCCCTCATTGAAATAAAAATAACTTCTTATTAACAGATTGTTATTGTGGAAGGAAATTCTCTTTTATTATAGTTATGATTACATTTTCACTAGCAGTGTTACTGAGAAGCTCTCAGCCCACTTACTAGATATAACAGCTTCCTATATGATTTTTACGCAATCAAGGTACTATCTATTATATAGTGCCTTTCATATCTATCTATCCATCTAACCCTGCCAACTACACTAAATTATCTATTTATCGATCTGTCTGTCTGTCTAACTGTTATATTGTAGCACATTTCACATCTACTGTATCTATCTATCTATCTATCTATCTATCTATCCATTTTTTGACACTGACTTTTTCATAAATACTTATCACAGTCCCTCTGCTGCCCATGTATCACTTGACATAATTTTATTAAATGATCAGTTTTAGAGAATACATAGATCTTACACAATGGAGTACTGCTGTAATTTTGCTAATAAGTGTGTAAGAATATAAGCTCCATTTGTATTATATTTATATAGATATATATGTGTGTGTAGTCAGGGTTTGTATTGTGCTCTGTTAACTTTAAACTCTGTCACTAGGATCATGTATGCACTGGGTTTGATGTATGTTAAAGAGTTTCATTCTAGTTGTTTTCTTTAAATTTTAACCAAATCTGTATCTTTATATGCATTTATTAAGTATAGCATACTTGTAAAATATTTCCAAAGGTGTTCCTTAGTGTTTTGTGAAGGTGATCTGACTTGTGTCCTGTTTTTGTTAAAGGAGTATCTTGGAGTTTAAGGGCAGGCTGCTACTGATAACACAAACGATGATCTCTGTAAGCAGTAAACCTGATAAATGTTTGCTAACTTAGGGTCACCAAAAAGTCATCATCAGACAAGGCCTACATCTTGTTTGAGGTTGATTTATGGCACGGCAAGAATGGGTTCAGGACTTTAATGTTAAAGTTCTGAATCAGCATTAATGCTAATAAAGACCTCCTTTTGTCAAACGGAACTGTTGTGGCTTATTTTCTTCCACATAAGAAATCTTCAGGGATTCCCTCCTAGAGGACACACAGTAGCCGAGGGAGACTTTGGCCCCTGTGAACATTAGATGACAAGATCTTTTCAGCTTCTCTGCTTTGGTTCTCATCTTGAGACTTCCTTAAACATCTGGAGACTATGAGCTGTCATGCGATTATGGCCAACGAAAAAGCCATCATCATAAATATAATAAGAATAATAATAATAAAAGGTTCAACCTTGTTATCATTGTACAGGTTCAACAAAATGCTGTTCTGTCATACTCCTTAGGTTCAGAGCGCAGGAGCAGCTATTATACAGCACCCCTCGAGCAATTGCAGGTTAAGGGTCTCATTCAAGGGCCCAGTGGAGTAGAATCCCTTCTGGCAGTAATGGGATTCAAACCATTAACCTTCCGGATGCTAGCACAGATGCTTAGCCTCAGAGTACATTACATCAACCAATAGCCTAATTGATTAGTCAAGGATTTCTCAGAACATTCTGGCTTACATTAGTCCTTCATCTGGTCTTTTTTGCTGACAAATGGTGGCAGGGGGTTCAAGTTCATCAGATAAACAAGCTGTGCCCACTTATTGCCTTGTTGCCCTATGCTAACACTCTACTTGTTGGGCTTCTCCTTCAGTGGGCTTCAAACAGTAAAGCAGTGTGGTTACCATGCATTGCCTTGGATTTTCCACATTACTATAATGGTAAATAAGGACTAAGTTTTTCTTTTTTGTTTTTGGATATTTATTATGGCTTCAACGCTTCAATGATTCTGACTTTAGTTACTGTCATCACCTGTCTGGCAATTCTTTGAAAAATCCATTTATACCAGTTTTGCATCTCTCAGGCGTGTGAATAAATTCATAACACTTGCATATGGCTGCACTATTCCCTTGCTGTGCCCCAAACAAAGGATTTAAAAATCTTTGACATTCTCAAAATATATAAAACCTTTGTTTCTTGGGTTTGTCCTACAAAACATTACAAAAATGCTGAGTGTTAGGTCAGCAGCTGTTTATTTAATCAACATTTACTGCATGTGGAGTTATTGATATCAGGCACCATCATGGGGTGCTTTACAAATATAATCATAACGCAGTATCATCAGACTGTCATCTCTTTTGTTCATTTTTGATTAATATTGAATATGTTAATGTTAATGTGGTTGCTCATGTGCATTATTCATTGTTTTTGATTTTGTTTATGAATGTAAGCTGCCTGGTTTGGAGACAGTGGCACTGACCAGAAAGCAGGAGACAGAGCTGGAGGTTGCAGAGTTAAAGATGCTAAGATTTGCATTGAGTGTGACGAGGATGGATAAGACTAGGAATGAGTACATTAGAGGTTCAGCTCAGGTTGGACGGTTGGGAGACAAAGTCAGAGAGGCCAGATTGCGCGGGTTTGAACATGTGCAGAGGAGAGGTGATGAGTATATTGGGAGAAGGGTACTAGGGATAGAGCTGCCAGGTAAGAGGAAAAGAGGAAGGCCTAGGAGGAGATATATGGATGTGGTGAGAGAGGACATGCAGGTGATGGGTGTGACAGAGCAAGATAAGGAGGACAGGAAGATATGGAAGAAGATGATCCACTGTGGCGGCTCCTAAAGGGAGCAGCCGAAAGAAGAAGAAGAAGATTTGAGCTGCCTGTATATTGTATTTCACCCATTTTCTGTCACCCATTGCATGCCCAACCAACCCGGAGGGGGTCACTCTCTCTCGGTCTCTGTCTTTGAAAGGCCTTTCTCACTCAAAATGTTTTTAAAATATGTCAGGATCTAATCAATAACATTTTAGAATAAGCTTCCATTTCCCTTCTTTTCCTGCTCCTTTTATAGATTAGCTTCTGTTGTTGGCTCCTTTCTCTTTCTCTTGGGTCAGGGTTGAATTTTGTTTTGTTTTGATTTGTTAACATTCCACACATTTATCTGTTTCTAATTAAAATCAACTAGTAAAATACCCGCGCTTCGCAGCGGCGAAGTACTGCCTTAAAATGTTTATTAAGAAGAAATTTAAACCTTTTTAAACTGAGGGAAAATATACCAATAATTATTTGTTAAGGATCTCTTTGTATACCACATTGTGAGTTCGACCCTCTGGTTGTAATATGACCAAGATGTGCACTGAGCTTACTCTTGAGCATTCAACGTACAGTTGGCCATGTGAAAAGCAATCTTGCCTCAAATGTCACAGCTTGGATTGCTGCTGTCATAATCGGTTTGAGTTTCATGGTTTGTTTCAATCACAACAGTATTTGTAGGACTTGTGTTGAAGTGACATTCGGCATCTGTCAAGCGTTGTAAGTATACAACCGGTTTCATCGATAACTTCACATCCAGCTTTTGAGAGTTTAAACATTCATAAACATCAAAGTGTCCACTACTGAAATCGTCACCTGTGAATCTAAGATGTTTAAGAGGCATTGGCGGTTGTCCAAAGGTGTAAAATATTTGGCCATTTTGGTAAACTTGAAAGCGACAACCGAACAATTCAGCGGCAGCCATCAACTCACATGCAGATGCATAGGTGAAGGGCTTAAGCATTTCACTCTTCTAGTGCTCCTGTGTAGTATAATTATCTCCTGTACCGTCATCAGTCCACACCTTGAACCTGTCCCAGTCATTCAATACATAAGACACAATGTTTCTCCAGATATCAAGAGTGAGCCTGATATGGCCGTGCAATATGTAACAAAGAGAATGTAAAAGG
Organism: Polypterus senegalus; assembly: GCF_016835505.1. Taxonomy (NCBI): domain Eukaryota; kingdom Metazoa; phylum Chordata; class Cladistia; order Polypteriformes; family Polypteridae; genus Polypterus; species Polypterus senegalus. The sequence goes on from NC_053158.1 coordinate 16,623,477, forward strand.
TAGGTGCCATCTCCGGGCATGGAAACCACTCGGTAAGTGACAGTTCTTTGATCGATGGTGATTACCTCGATAGACATGTTAATGCGGGTACGGTTGGAATGATAAAGGAAATGGGTACCTGAACAATGGAAAGTAAGTCTAAAATACCTACACAATAACTATAATCGTAATAAATGAACAATAAAACAGCGGAGAAGCCGTGGATTAAATAAAAAGGCTGTAGTTATCAGCAAGGAGACGTGAATCCCGTGGCGAAGCAAGGAAGGGAATTTAGAGACTGGAGCGACGGACGGCCTTATATAGGCAGGCAGCCAACAACGTGGGAGGCGTTGGGATAGGGGACCGAACGTTGCCTCACATGGTGACCGAGCTGCAGGCTATGGACGTATATATGTACGTAAGTAGGATTCAGTTAGCGTTGGGAACCCGTGTACCAAATTTCTTGAAGATGGGCCCATAAGTAACAAAGACCATTGAAAAGTTCAATATGGCGGCTGAAAGTGGCATCATACCACCGAAATAAGTATGTACATTGGTTTCGGTTAGCGCTGGGAAGCTGCCTACCAAATTTCATGAAGATGGGGCCATGAATAAGAAAGTTCAACATGGCGGACGTTGTCGACCGTTATCGACCGTTATGACCGGTACGTGTAGAATTTCGAAATGAAACCTGCTTAACCTTTGTAAGTAAGCTGTAAGGAATGAGCCTGCCAAAATTCAGCCTTCTACCTACACAGGAAGTTAAAGAATTAGTGATGAGTGAGTCAGTGTGTGAGTGAGGGCTTTGCCTTTTATTAGTATAGATAAAAATATATATAAAAAAGGAATTGCTTTCCCCAAGTTTTCTTTCTTTTTTTTTTTACACAAGGGTTTTTGTTTTGGCACTGTACGGGTGGCATATCTTGTTCCTGAAGCCAGCTACGGGAATTCATTCTTATTTTAGTTGTTTCCATCCATCTCTCAAGTTTACGGTTGACATTTCCACCACAGCTCCACCATTTTTGGCCCTCAGTCTTTCTATTAACTTTCCAGGACTTAAAAGCCAGCTTTCTCACATGGTTACCTACTTTACAGCTCCTTCCATCACTGGCATTGTAAAAACCTTCTAACTCCTTCACAGTTCCTTAGACTACACCATCTCTGCAGTGATGAGGATGAAATCCAGAGTGAGGAGTTTCTTCATTGACAGAGGAAATCCTTCTCTTATTGTGGACAAGGCCCTCAATCGAGCCAGGGTTAGACCTCCTAACATCCAGTCCAAAGGAACCCCAACGATGAAACCCACTGGTCCTCACATTCCACCCTAACACTTTTTCTCTACAACAGGCCATTAAACACAGTGCCCCCATTTTGTAGTCTGATCCTTCCACAAGAGCCTTGTTTACTAATCCTCCCTTGATATTCTTATGTTGACCACCTTACCTGTGCAAACTTCTCATCCGCAGCTCACTTCACCAGGCACTCTGAGCCTTAACAGGTCCTTTTGGTAAATTCAATATTAAACAATGGTCGACTTTCCAGTCTAAAAATCTTATTTAGAGGATTTTTTGGAGGAAGTATCCAGCCATCTACGTAGGTGTAATAGGGAGACATCTAGCAGGCCTTTTCAGGGAGCACATTTGAGCTGTCAAAATCAAAAAACTCACCAAACCGACTCTAGAACATGTATAAATGGTATCCCCCAGTTGGTTATTCCATTTTCAACAAAATCAGACTTTGTTTTAGAGTTTTGATTCAACAGAATGTTTCAAATAAACATAAATGGAAATAGAATGGACAAAAATGATGGGACCCTTAACCTAATATTTAGTTATTCAACCTTTAGAGTTTACAGTCACTACAAACCAACGATTCCTGGAGCTCTCCTTGAGACTTCTGCACCTGTCCACAGTTCATTCAGCCCACTCTTCAGAGCAAACTACTCCAGCTGTGTCAGGTTTAATGGGGTCTTCTCCAGACTGCATGTTTCAGTTCTTTCCATGGATATATTTGATGGGATTCAAATCAGGGCTCACAGAAGGCCACTTCAGAATAGTCCAATGTTTTGTTCTTACCCATTCTTGGGTGCTTTTTGCTGTGTATTTTGGCTCCTTATCCTGTTGGAGGATCCATGACCTGTGACTGAGACAGAGCTTTCTAACACTGGGCAGTACATTTCGCTCCAGAATGTCTTGATAGTCTTGAGATTTCATTGTTCCCTCCACAGACTCAAGGCACCCCATGCCAGATGCAGAAAAGCAGTCCCAAGACATAACCAACCTTCATCTATGTTTCACCGAAGGTATGGTGTTCTTTTCTTTGTAAGTTTCATTGTTTTCATTTGTGGACATAGAGCTGATGTGACTTGCTGAAAAGCTTCAGTTTTGTCTCATCTGTCCAAAGGACATTCTCCCAGAAGCATTGTGGCTTGTCAATATGAATTTTAGAACATTCCAGTCTGGCTTTTGACAGTGGTGTCCTCCTGTGTCTTTTTCCATTGAGACCACTGTCATTCAAAAAGCGACGAATGGTGCTATCAGAAAATGATGGACCTTGACCTTGGAGTTCAGAATTTATCTCTTTGGAAGATGTCCTTGGCTTTTTCTGCCCTTACCACTATCCTTTTGCCCATTTTAGGGTAGATATTCCTCTTCCTCTTTAAGTCCCATGGACCTTAAACTTCCTAGTCATATTTGCAACTGTTGTCACAGATTCATCAAGCTGCTTGGAGATAGTCTTCTGGCCTTCACCTTTCACAAGCTTGTCTGTAAATTTCTTTCTGACCTCACCAGACAACACTCTCCTTTGCTTTCTCTGGTCCATGTTCAGTGTGGGACACACGATGACACCAAACAGCAAAGTGATGTTTTCTCCTTTTAAATTGATGTGTGTGTGATATGAACTGAAAAAAACATTTAGTTTGAAAGATCACTTGAACCCAGTTATTTCTGATCTTTTCTAATGGTCTAAACAAATGTGTTCAGGCCGTTTTAGAAGATCTTTGTAGAATAAACAACACTTGATCTCTTTACTCACTTTCTTTGCTTTACACAATGACATATCAAAGGCGTGCAGGTATAAAGGGGACGGACAATTGCTCTAATGTCATAATTTTTTAGGAGACACACAGCATGTTTTCAGTGACTTGTAAGCGAACCAGATCTTTGTCTATGTCTGTATATATATTTTTCATAATCTTTACTTATTTCATAATTGCCATTTTATTTATTTCATTTTGGCACAAATGGTATTCCATACCAGACGAGGCTCTAGTTTCCCATGATCTACGGTTAGATTAAGTGAGATCACGGAACAAATTAATATACAGAAATAAACCACTAGAGTAAAAGTTTTATTTGAAAATGAGTCTCAAAAGAGGCCACTCTTAATTCATCACTGAAGAAATTATAAAATCAATGTTTCAAATAAAAAGACAAGCAGTCTCATATAATATTTTATTTTCAGTTTCTTTTGTTACAGAAATACCGAATTTGAGTAAAGGAAGGAAAGAAATTAGATCACTAGGCTATATTATGTGGTAATTAAAATGCTTTTCTTTTGTTCACATCGTGACACATTTACACTGGGGTTTATGCTTCTTTTGCTTCCTCAATTCAGCTGTCACTACTTATAATAGATACTGTGGAACGAGCCCCGGACACAGACAGACGGACAACGTTTTGTCACCCAACACACACATATTTATTTACAATATTTACAAGTTAATTTGTGCACAACCCAGTGCCTCTGCACCGATCCCGAAAGTCCAGGCCTCCCTCTCCAGTGCCTTTCTTCAGGCCGCCTCCACTCCTCTCTCTCTAGACTCCTGTCCACTTCCTCCCGACTCCAGTCATCGAATGAAGGGAGGCGGCCCCTTTTATACAAGCCCGGATGGGCTCCAGCTGCTTCCCGACACTCTCCTGTGTGGTGGAAGTGCCAGCTGCGCACCCGGAAGCCCTCCGGGTGTCCCCAGTCTTCTTCCCCCCCAGCACTTCCTGGTGTGGCGGAAGTGCTGAAGTCCAGGGCTATCCAGGCACCGGGGCACCCCCTGGTGATGACCACGGGCCCCTACAGGGTTGAGCTTCCAAGCTCTGCTCCCGTGGTGCCCAGTGCAACCAGGGCGGTCGCCCCCTCGTGGTCTGGAGGAGCCCTCCTGCGGTCCTCCTGGGCATCCCGGCTGGGTACCACCCCCGGCCATCTGCCACAATATGTTCCTATCATCTATACAGACATCCCATGGTTAAAGGACTTTACGTGACAGATTTGCATCTGCTGTCTCAGGATCATCAAGCTACTTGGAGATGGTCTTCTAGCCTTTAGCTTTAACATGCTTGTCTACCATTTTCTTTCTGACCTCACCAGTCAACTCTCTTTGCTTTCTCTGGTCTATGGTCAGTGTGGGACACCAAACAGCAGAGTGATGACTTTTCTCCATTTCAATTGAATGATGAAGTGCACAAAATGTAAGATGTGTGTGGTATGAACTGAAGAAAACAGTTAGTTTAAAAGATCACTTGAATCTAATTATTTAGAATTGTTTCTAGGGGTCTCAACAAATGTGCCCAGGCCATTTCAGAAGATCATGGTAGAATAAGCAATACTTGATCTCTTTCTACACTTGCTTTGATTTACTTGATGACATATCAAAGGCATGTAGGTACACAGGGGACAGTTGCTTTTCATTTCACCACTTATCATGAGTCAAACATCACCTTTCCATTGAGCTGTAAGGAGACCAACAATTTTGTCCAAATTTAGAACAATTCCTGTTTTACTAATATTGTTAATAGTACTCATCAAAATGATCAAAGTCTTTCATGTTTTCAGTCCTCTGCCCCGTTTTAATTTTTGGCCTAGTCTATTAAACTGGGCCTTGCCGACACCCTAGGTTTAGACCATTGTCTTCTCCAGCTCTTTCAGCTCAGTATACGTTCTTGTTTTCATTTCGTACTTTCAAACTGCTTTCTCTGTCGACTCTCCTTAGGCACTTCAAATGCAGCCTCCAGACATGAGCACATTTTCAGTTTAATTTCTGCTGACTGTCCCTGTGCCTCAGCATGTGGCAATTATCACACTAAATATGGTTATTTTTATAATATTATTGCAACCTACCCCAAGGTAGCTGCCCTCCCTGAATGCAAACCTGCTGTGAAGGTCAGATTAGTCACTCTGAAGAACTAGCTTCATTTTACTGCGAATCTGTGAAATTTGACCATTTATTAAATATGTTCTCTGAAGGAAATGGTGATTATGAAGAGGTTTCATCTGCTTCTGGTTTACTTTTAAGGAAATATGAGGTGCATTATGCATTTTAGTTGATAAAACCTTTCAGAAATTACAATTTACTTGATACAGCAAGTGTGGCCTGAAAATGATCGGGTGTATAGAGGTAAGAAAAATGCTACTTTTATGTTGCTTCTCTTTATCTCATCTCATCTTTCCATTCACGTTTCTTGGTGAGGGTTGCAGAGGCAGCAGGCCACAGACTTCCCTGTCCCCAGCATCAGATTCCAACTCTTCCTGGGATATTACCCAAGTGTGTTTTAGGTCTGCTGCAGGGTTTCCACCCAGTGGATCTCTATCAGGGGTATTCTTAAGACACAACCAAACCACCTCCGCTTGCTCCTCTCGATTTTAGGGATCAGTCACTCGACTCTGAGGCTCTCCCGAATCGCTGAACTTTTCACCCTATCACGGAGTGTCAGCCCAGACAAGCTGCGAAGAAAACTTTTTTCTACTTCTTGTACTCTCAGTTTCACTCTTTTAAGTCATTACCTACAGCTCATGACCATAAATGAGGATATGAATGTAGCTCGACCAGTAAACCGCAAGCTTTGTCTTTAGATTCAGCTCTTGCTTCACTACCATAGATCTGTACAATGCCCACAGACCAGCTGCCACCACTCCAATCCAGTTGTCAATCTCACACTCTCTCTTTCTGTCACTCTTGAATTCCTCCACTAAGGGCAGGTATCCCCCTACCCCCTTAACTGAGCAGAGTAATCTATTCTTTTCCATGAGACAACCATGACCTCAAACTTGGAGATGATGATCCTCATCCCAGCTGCTTCATGTTCAGTGGCAGTTCAAGTGCATGCCGAATGTTATAGTCAGATGAAGCAAAGAGGAGAACATCACCTATGTAAAGCAACGATGCTACCCTAACCTCCCCAACTGGATGCCCTCACATCCGACTGCATCTTAATATCCTGTCAACGAAAACCACAAACAGGAGTGGTGACAAGATGCAGCCTTGACAGAGTCCGACACTAACAAGGAACGAATTCAAGTTAATGCCAGGTATTTGAGCACACATCTCACGGAATTAATGCAGGGAACAAATGGCATGCAAGAGAAACCCTATTACCTACAGCTTCTCCCACAATACACGAAGAGGGACAAGCTCACATGCTTTTACAAAATTTACAAACCACATGTTTAGACTCAGTTACATACTCCTATTCACCCTCCATCAACTGTACCAATAAGAAGAGCTGGTCGACTGTTCCACGATCAGGATGGCATCCACATTGTTCCTCTTGTATCTTTGACTCAACCATCAGAAAGATTCTTTCCTCCAGCACCTTTGCATATGCCTTTCCTGGGAGGCTGAGGAGTGTGTTCCCCGTTTATCTTTATATCCTGTCATTTTACCATTACCTATAAAATAAATAATTGTGAATATTTCTAATTTTACTACTTATCAACCTGCCTCTCATTGTCCTTGCTTTTCTAAAGGTTTGGGAAAATGTTTTGCGAACCAATTACAGCATCACTTATCAACTGATGATTTTTCTTGAGCAAGTTCAGTCTGCATTTTGAAAGTTTCACAAAACCAAAACCACTTTGGTCCAAGCGTTGAATGATCTGCTGTTGAACTGTGATTAGAATATCAGAACATTAGAACAATCGAGACGAGAACAGGCCATTCGGCCCAACAAAGCTCGCCAGTTCTATCCACGTAAATCTTCTTACTGTCTACCACACTACTTGCTAGCGTATTCTTTTTCTATTCTGCCTTTTCTGAATCTTTCAGATATGTTTATAATTCAATAAAGCCTTTTTTTGTATAGCACAGCAAACAAATTATCAGGTGAAATTAATTACTACATACAGAATTACTACATTTGAAGGTACAGATTACATTTGACAACATTAATCATTAGATTTTGCTACATGTCTTGACATCATCATGTGTAGGAATATCAGACATCCTCCTTGAAATGCTTTGCCTTCATATTGTCAGATTGTGATCGGTATATTGGTGTGAATAAGTTTTCTCAAGAATAATGAGAAGACATCAAAAAGGTTTGGGGCAACCACCCGTATATTGTGCCCTGGTTTGGTTGATGAGTTGTATTCAGGTTCAAGTCCAAAATAAAACTGATTTAAGGCTGTAAGGATGGCGGCTTTAAAGGCCGAGAGAGGAAGTGACATCATCTGACCCGGAAGTGACGTCATCGATGCGCCCAGAAGCAAATGTGATGTCGTCTGGACTGGAAGTGACGTCATCAATGGCACTGAAAAGTGGAAGTGACATCATTAATGGTGCCAGAACCGTGCAGGATTTCCTGTGGATGGTTTGCAGAGGATTGAGAGAGAATATCAGTGCACCTCACCACCCCCTGGGCTGGTGTGGAACTACAACTGTTCAGGCCATTTAACTTCCTCCTAATCGCACATGTGTGATAATGTATACCTTTTTGTCGTGGCATACCTCAAAGCTAAACATTTTTTTTATATGAATTTTATATGAACTTCCTTTACAGATATTATTGTTGTGTAGGCTCCTAGAGTGACCCTAATATCTCTTTCAAACAAAAATGCCTTTAAACATAACTACAGCCCTTGTTTACTCTTACCAGCTAATCATTGTCAGAGTTGACTACTAATTTTTTTATATTTATAACCCCAAATAATTAGACTGAGTACCAGAACTAATAGGAGAGTTAGTTATATTGTATTCATATTAGAACATTAGAACACTCTAGACGAGAACAGGCCATTCAGCCCAACAAAGCTCGCCAGTCCTAAAACATCAAGTCGAGTTTTGAAAGTCCCTAACGTCTTACTGTCTCCCACACTACTTGGTAGCTTATTCCAAGTGTCTATCGTTCTTTGTGTAAAGAAAAACTTCCTAAAGTTTGTGTGAAATTTACTCTTAACAAGTTTCCAACTGTGTCCCTGTGTTCTTGATGAACTCATTTTAAAATACCAGTCTCGATCCACTGTACTAATTCCCTACATAATTTTAAACACTTCAATCAGGTCACCTCTTAATTTTCTTTTGTTTAAACTGTAAATGCTCAGCTCTTTTAATCTTTCCTCATAATTTAACCCCTGTAGTCCTGGAATCAGCCTAGTCGCTCTTCTCTGGACCTTTTCTAGTGCTGCTATGTCCTTTTTGTAGCCTGGAGACCAAAACTGCACCCAGTACTCCAGATGAGGCCTCACCAGTGCGTTATAAAAGTTGAGCAGAACCTCCTGTGACTTGTACTCCACACATCAAGGCGCTATATAACCTGACATTCTGTTAGCCTTCTTAATGGCTTCTGAACACTATCTGGAAGTCGATAGCTTACAGTCCACTACAACTCCTAAATCCTTCTCATAAGGTGTACTCTTGATTTTCAGACCTCTCATTGTGTATTCAAACCTAACATTTTTACTTCCTATGTGTAATTATTTACATTTACTGACATTTAATTCCATCTTCCACAAATCTGCCCAAGCCTGTATGCTATCCCAGTCCTTCTGTAATGATATAATGGATTCCAAATTATCTGCTAATCCACGTATCTTAGTATCATCTGCAAACTTAACCAGCTTGTTATTTATACTTCTATCTAAATCATTTATATACTGTATATTAAAAATAGCAGCGGGCCCAGCACTGACCCCTGCTGGACACCACTGTTAACGTCACCCAATTCTGATGAGGTTCCTCGCACCATAACCCTCTGCTTCCTGTGTCTGAACCAATTCTGCACCCATCTAAAAACATCACCCTGAACTCCCACTTCTTTTAGTTTGATGCCCAACCTCTCATGTGGCACCTTATCAAATGCTTTCTGAAAGTCAAGATAAATAATATCATCTGCTCCACTTTGATTGTATCCTTTTACTGTTTCCTCATAGAATTTCAGCATGTTAGTAAAACATGGCCTCCCTCTTCTGAACCCTTGCTGACTCTTCAGTAAAACTCCTGCTCTTGCCATGTGTTGCTCAATCTTCTCTTTAATAATTCCTTACATTATTTTACCTGCAATGCACGTTAACATTACCAGCCTATAGTTGCTTGGATCTGCCCAATCACCGTTTTTATATAACGGGATAATATTTGCCATTTTCCAGCCCTTTCAAAATTTCCCCAGTACACAGTGACTTTTAAAAATATGCGTCAAGGGTTTATATGTGTACTTGTAACCTAAAGACGTCATCATTAACTCCACTGTCAGCCAAGAGCAGAAAGCTGAGGATGCAGTGGGCACAAGCTCACAGTTAGAGGCTGGAAAATATCTAGCCTTGTCTGATGAATCTCGATTTCTGCTGAGGCACACAGATGGTAGGGTCAGAATTTGGTTCCAGCAGCAGGAATCCATGCACCCACCTGCCTTGCTGGTGGTGGTGGTGTAATGGTGTCTAATGTCATACTTCAGACTTGCTAATACCAGTCAATCTTCTCTTAAATGGCACAGGCTAATTGAGTATTGTTGCTGAGCATTTGCATCCCTTCATGGCCACAATTTATCCATCTTCTAATGCAGTGCTTCCCAAATCTGGGAAAAACCTGGGGACCCGCTGAGGCTGCAGGTTTTTGTTCCAACAGCTTCTGTTTTTAATTGGACTCCTGGGCTAATTAAGTGAACTGTTATTTCCCAAGTTCTGTGTTTTGGGAACAATACAGAAATTAGAAAACTAAGTTTGGTAAAAACAAAATGTATATACAGTATATATATGATACGGCCAAAACCCAAAGTTCTGCCAGTTCCCAAATTGGCCAGCCATTTTGCATTTTGGCCGAGAGGTGTGGCCAAAGTCCGAATTACTAGAAATGACCGGTGTATATGCTACTTTGCCCGGCCATTTCACGAAGTGGCATGAACTCCCTGGCCAAAATTCGATGTGCTGATGTAAGACTGTCTGCTCAAGGTGCGAAAATGCTTAAAAATTCAGATGCAGATTCAGAAGTGAGTTTTCCATTCTGCACGAGAAACTGCTCACACTGGAATCCCATAGGCACAGAAGAAAAAATTACTACGAACTGTCGCGATCACTGACCGGCGGCCAAGGCTACACTCGATGCATTTGCACTATTAAGTGCGTAACAAATCGCTGCTCATGCCTTGTTTGTTCTGACTTTGGCCAATCGCCCTGTGCTATTTCGCAAACTGGCTGCCCAAATCCTGAAATCAAGGAAAAGACTGGACGTTGGCTGGTCAATTTACAGCGACATTGGCCATTTCTCGATTTGGCCGGACACTTCCCACTTTGGCCGTTTTCGGGTTTTGGCCGTAACATATATACAGTATATATATATAAAACTGCATCAAGCGGTTATATGGGAATAACGTATTTTATCTTTTTATCAATGTTTTCATCTTGATTTTCATTCTACTTTTGCAGGTGTTGTAATTGTTTAATCAATCCATTATTTACTAATTAGTGGGTCTGATGCTAAAGTAGTTGCAGCCTTTGACCATTCAGTGTAGTTTGCCTGGGTGTCTGCTCTGCTAGTTTTTAATTGTCATTATTAAGATACAATGAAGGAAGCAAACAGCTCAGAGAAACAGCAAAATATAATGAAATCAACAAAAGAGGGTTAAGCATTTAAATCTTTAGCAAAAGCAGAAATATTTATAAATGTCTTATAAATGTAAAAACCTTATGTGTTGTTTTTCTGTATGCAAAATAAGAGAAGAGTAAAAAAGACCAGCTAATTAAATGAGATCAGTTGTTGTCACTAATTATGAAGTTGGTTGGAACAAAAACCTGCAGCCACAGTGGGCCCCCATTACCGAGTCTGAGAACCCCCTGGTCTAATGGATAACTCTTCCAGCGTGATAATGCACCATGTCACAAAGCAAAAGTCATCTCAAACTGGTTTCAAGAACATGACAATGAGTTGAGCTTTCTTCAATGGCCATCCCAGTCTCCAGATCAGAATCCAGTACAGCGCCTTAGGGATGTAGTAGAACGGGAGATTCACAGCATGAATATGCAACTGAGAAATCTTCAGAAACTGCGTGATGTAATCCTGTTAACATGAACCAGAATATTTCCAACATCTTGTGCCGTGAAGAACTGAGGCTGTTTCAAGACCCAAAGGAGGTTCCTACCCAGGATTAGTATATATTTAATAATATTTCATATTTTTGCTCAGTGAGTGTATATGATGAAGGGCACTAATCAGTCAGATGAGCGGGTCTAAGTAAAAAGACAGCTTGATTTAAGCTAATGTGTCAGTTGTGAACTCACTTCAACAAATGTGTCTTTTATTTTTCATTTTCAGATAACTGAACTTCATAATATCAAGAACATAACCAGACTGCCTCGGGAGACGAGAAAACATGCTGTGGCAATTATCTTCTATGATGAGACGTCAAAGACATTTGCCTGTGAGTCAGGTAAGCAGCTGATAGCACATCTCGAGGCTGAGGAACTTCTGCGTATTGTGAATCATCAGATCTAAAGTGATTAAGACGTTGAAGTTGAAAGTTTGAAGAGGTTTCTTTAAAGTGCTTTCTCTCGTATTTTGTAAGCACTTATGGGGACTGTGTTTTTTTTTTATATATAAAAAGAGGATGGTAAAACAAATGGAATACGATTCACTTTTGTGTTTTAGAAATTGAAATTGCTTTCTAATTCTGGGCATTTTTCCAAAATTATTTAAATTAGCCCTGCGGGATGCAATTGAGCGGAGTACTGCCATGGATCTCAGTTTTTTATTGTTTGTGCCATGGGCACTTTTTACTATTCCAATGTTATCATCAAAAAACTCATATAACAAAATCAAAAATGTTAATATTTCATGGCAATATTGTGTCCCCTTACAAAGTGGCTGTTCCTCCAACTAACTTGCAGTGCTGAGGTCCTTGGTTTGAATCTGTTGCCAGCTTAGATGATTTTCTCTCCAGCTTGGTTCATTATTGGCGACACCTGCCAAGTCTGCATGCGGTGATTGATGATCAGCTCTCCACAATGTTCTCTCGATCTTACAGATTTACTCTTATACTGCACCCACAAGATCAGGCCATATCTGACTGAGTATGTGGCATATCTCCTGGTCCAGGCTTTGGACTTATCACATTTGGACTACTGTGACTCTCTGCTGGCAGGAATAATTGCATGTGTTACCAAGCCTCTGAAGATGTTTCATAGTGCAGCAAATCTGGGGCCTCATGTATAATGCCGTGCGTAGAACTCGCACTATAACATGGCGTAAGCACAAAAGCTGAAATGTGCTTACGCACAGAAAAATCCAGATGCAGGAATCTGTGCGTACTCCAACTTCCACGTTCTTTCGTTACATAAATCCCGATCAGCGTGAAAACTAACGCTCGTGCACGCGCATTTTGTAACGCCCCAAATCCTCCCAGAATTACGCCTATTTGAATATGCAAATCAATATAAATCGCCCTTAAGCGCAGCCTTCTGTGAAAAGACAATGGGAAAAGCACGGGGAAAATATAAGAATTTCAGCGAATACCAAGTGGAGGCAAAGGAAAAACATACTATTTGTTCAAATAAACCGTTGTATAATCAACAAAATGAAGTTGATCGAGTGACATAGCGTGTTGGAGAAACTTGAAAGCTCACATTCACAAAATCGCACAGTGCCGGAAATAAAAAGAAGTCACATATCAAAGTTGCCGTGAAAAGAAGAGTTGTAAGCCCACTGTCTGAGTGTCATGTGAAAGCTTATTAGGGTACAGAGAAAAAAGGCACACGGTGGGGAAAAAGCACGAAATGTCAACTTTAATCTCGAATTTTCCACTTTAATCACGTAGTTTATTTTGTCATTTAGTAGAACATTATAAACTTCATCTTAAAATCGTTTAATTAACCAGTTTCTCAAAATTACATCGTAATTAAAGTAGCACGTTAAATGCTTTGTTTTGTATTTGATCTTCTCTATGTGATCTATGTGTGTGAATCACTACTTGCTTCTTAAACTGGCTCTCTTCCTCCAACTGGACACAGAGTCCATTACATTTGTGATATTACAGCTCTCTGAATAACTAAAATACTGAGATGTATACGTGATGTCATTTTCATGATGATAGGAGCTAAAGCACATTATTAAACATGTGTTTCATGAGCCTCGTGCTCATGACAAGCATTATCTTTTGTCGAAATTTGTGCTGCGTTTTTAGCTGTGTTGTTATTTTCTTTTCTGTTTTATATTCAATATATATTGGCGTAGCCACTGCAGTCCTTGCTTTTCTTTCCCCAAGTAACCGATCGCCACACAATCAGCTCTGTAATAGAAGTTAAGCCATCTGTAAGCTTAGCACCGATTCTTCAAAACGCGTTTAAAGAACATTGAAATATCTTCGTAGTACATGTTTAATTATTCTATCCTTCACGACACTCCCAGTGAAGAATATAGATTATTTAAATGAAGTTAAAGTTTTATGTGTATAATTTAACAAACATATTTTGCTGCATTTCACCTTAAAAATGATATCGTCATCATATGTAAATCGCGCTTTATAAAGTGGCTCAGGTTGTGAGATATTATAACTGTAGTGCAAGTTTACAGTGGGGTGATTGTACTTATAAGTACAAACAGTTCTACAAGGAGCAATTGATTGAGTGCATTTAAAGTTCTTGGGATTAAACTGTTTCTGAACCGCGAGGTCCGTACAGGAAAGGCTTTAAAACGTTTTGCAGTGGCTGAGACAGCGTGTCCTTAAAGCTGTATACCGATAATTCTCTTTCCGATCAGCTGCTGCTGTGATTCACACTCAGATACAGTGATATAAATACTCCGAGTCGTGCAGTGAGAGTAATATGGAAAAAGATGATCCACTGTGGCAACTCCTAACGGGAGGAGCTGAAAGAAGAAGAAGAAGAAGAAGAAGTGAGAGTAACAACGCTAAAGCAGTTATGGTATTTGGAATACTATGGCTGTTCCCTGGACCATTATATTGTTACAAGTTAATTACAATCAGATGCATTACACTAATAAACAATATGCGGTTAGTTTCTGTGTATTTATAAAGCGCGTCATGAAAATAATGAGTAATCACACAAGAACAGTACCATTGCTTTGACGCTGGGTGCCGCCAGTTTGCAAAACCGAGCGGAGAACTTGCGTACGACAAGGCATGAGGTACCGTGGAAAAGTGCGTGGCTTTACGCCAAGTGTAGGTTTTATACATCGCGATTTGAACGTGGAAAAGTTCTTACGCAACATTTCTGTGCGTACGCACCTTTATACATGAGGCCCCTGGTGTTCAACCAGCAGTGGGAACATCTCACTGCTCTCTAAACGTCACTGCGTTGGCTCCCTGTAGCAACATTTATTAAGTCCAGATCATTGATGCTTGCCTATAGAGCAGTCAACAGGTCAGCATCTATATATATAAAGATATTTGTGAGGTCCTATGCTCCTTCTCAACCAGTCAGGTCTGTTTGTGAACACCATCTGGTGATGCCGCCTCTGCGTCTTATTATCAAATCTTAGTCCAGTCTCTTTTCGTGTGTAGCTCCTAGCTGGTAGAACAAGCTGGCTGCCTCCATTCAAACTTCTGACTTCCCTCAATGTGTTTAAGAGGCGAGTGAAGACTCTCTTGTCTGGTGTATTTCTGTCTAACTGAAATTAGTTAAGGGCAGCATGGTGGCATAGTGGTAGCACTGCTGCCTCGCAGCTAGGAGACCTGGGTTCGCTTCCCGTGTCCTCCTTGCGTGGAGTTTGCATGTTCTCCCCTGTCTGCGTGGGTTTCCTCCCACAGTCCAAAGACATGCAGGTTAGGTGCATTGGTGATTCTAAATTGTCTCTAGTGTGGGCTTGGTGTGTGTGTGTGTGCCCTGTGGTGGGTTGGCACCCTGCCCGGGGTTTGTTTCCTGCCTTGTGCCCTGTGTTGGCTGGGATTGGCTCCAGCAGACCCCCGTGATCCTGTGTTAAGATATAGCAGGTTGGATAATGGATGGATGAAATTAGTTAATTAAAATTCTAAGGAATTGTAACTCGCTTGAATTTTGTTCTGAGCTCTTCACCTCTGGTGTGAATATAAAGGTATTTGATCAAGTATTATTAGATAAAGAGAAGTGTGTGAGGATGGTCCAGGATATCTATGAGGGAGGGAGGACTTGGGTTGAAAGCAGTGCTGGAGTATAAGGCAAGATGCCAGTTAGAATATTGAAGAATGGAGAAGGACCTTGTAAGATGGAGGAATTAAGATAAACAGAAAGAAGAAGACAGAATATCTGAGGTTTAATATTGATCAGGATTCAGATGTTAGCCTGCAGGGAGAGCTATGGAGAAGAGTGGATACATTTAAATATCTGTACGATCAGTGGTAGCTTGAGATGGAAAATTAGATGCTGAGATAAGTGGGCCTGTTCATACTCTGTACTGGCAGTTCCCCATTCTTTCCTTGTTCATAGAAAATGCATGTACACCAGAGCATACCCGACACCTCTCCCCAGGTTACTAACTTGTATTTAAATCACAAGTCCTCCCCAGTTCTTTGTTTTCATCACTGCAATTTGAGACCTCCAAGGAAACCTTCCTCCGCTCTTTAAACTAATTCTTGTACAATCATGTGCTAATTTGAGGCAATTAGTACTTATGGCTGAGGGCCATAGAAAATCAATAGGGTAATAATGTTCCAGAGATTGCTAAAACCAGTTGCCATAATAAATCTTTTATTATTATTATTATTATTATTATTATTATTATTATTATTAGTAGTAGTAGTAGTAGTAGTAGTAGTAGTATTACAAGTGTCATCTTTTTAAATTCACGTATGACCCATTAGCAGCAATTGCCCCCTTGGTGAAACAAGCATGATTGTGGGGTCCCCATTGGTGAAATTAAACCACTGAGAAACAAGAGAAATGTGCAGTGACCCACTCGTGAACAAACAACGGCAGCCCGCAACCCACCAATAGTGCAACCCTATGGTTGAGAAACACTGCCTTACACAGACTCGGCAAGTCACTACCAAGACATGAACATTGGTTTGTGTACTCCGCATCTGTAATATTTATGTGTCAACAAAATATTAATATGTATTTACGCAGTTTTGTTTTAAGATACGTATGTCATTGAAATGTATTATTGTTATCAGGCATTTTCTAGGCACCTATGTCATAAGCAAAGCACAAAAGTGTGTTTTGTTTTGTTTTAGTTTAGAGTATATATAGAGCATGGATGATGTGGATGTAAGATGTGTGTTAAATAAAGTTCCCTTGCATATTTAAAAAGTTGTTTCGCCATCACTTCATTTTGCACAAGGTGTGAAAACAAGACAGTACCGACAGTATGCGCTCCAGTGACCCACACCAGACTCATAGATCCCCAAATGCAATGGCCTACACACTTTGTGATCAGCATATGGCCAAATGGCCATTCTCAAATGGAGCCATTAGTTGTCACCTGACTGTGTATCACTGCACTTTTGAACCTCCCCAATATACAGTGTATATATACTGTAATAATCAGACAAACAAGTCATAAAGATTTGGGGTTTCTTAGGCCGTATACTGTAACAAAAGTTCGTCAGAATCTCATAAAAACAGAAAATTGCATCAGACAATCAGGGATGGTTGCACAAACATTATAAAGAGGCGGACAGGAAAGTTGGGACGTGGAATGCTGGGAAGGCGTGGTGGTGGATGGGTAGTGGACGTCATCAACGGGGGACCAGAGGAGAGAAAGGAACCCGGAAGTGATGGCGTTTTCTTTATGCGAGATGGATCATGGCGGCGGCACTTCATCCTTTCTATGGGAGAAGAGAGAGAGAGATTAGTACCCCACCTTGGTCCCCATGTGCGCGTGCGTGACAATATATATTTGTATATATATCTATATATATAATTCACTAAAGGCATGCAAGACAGAGAGCCACGCCCACCAACTCACAGAGCCACGCCCGCCAACTCTAAGACCATGGGATACGCTCGACAGAGCCCCACCCACCAACTCTAACCCTCCTCCCGCGTCATGGGATACACACGACAGAGCCCTGCCCGCCAACTGTAAACCTCCTCCTGCGTCCACCGTCGCTCTTGAGGCATGTGCTCTGCCTGCTCATATGCCTGCATGCAACAACTCACCAAACACAGCCTCAATCGCTTTCGTCTGTGCTACAGTCGTGAGAGAGAGACACACACACACACACAGGCGGCGCGAGAGAGAGAGAGACACACACACACACACACACACACACACGAGAGAGTGACACACACACACAGGCGCACACAAGAGAGAGACACACACACACACGAGAGAGAGACACACACTCACACACAGGCGCACGTGTGCATTGTTGCAATGTTACGTTTCTTGGTTGTTTTTTAAATTAAAGATTTTTCAAATATTCACTTTTTTCCCTGTGCTTAAAACTCATTAAAAAAAGTGTTTTTAGCGAGCGGTTCGTAGCGCATTAGCACGAACTCTTGCAGTGTTAGTTTTCTGTGTTGTTCAAGGTTTTCTCAGTGTTATTCAATGTTTTTACATTTAGTTTACTATTACGCTGTGCATTCTATGGTATAGTTAACTATACTTGTGCTTAAAAACTTAAAAAATATATATTTACATACAGTTTGTACGGTCTGGAATGGATTAATTGTATTTACATACAATCCTGTGGGGGAAATTACTTCGGTTCACAACCAATTCGGTTTACGACCAGAGTTTTGGAATGCATTATGGTCGTGAACCGAGGTTCCACTATATATATAATTGACCAAGTCGCCCAACCATGGGGTACGCATGACAGAGCCCAGCCCACCAACTCTCACCCTCCTCCCGCGTCCACCCTCGCTCTTGAGGCATGCACACTGCTTGCTCATGTGCCCGCCCCCAACACGTCACCAAACACATCCTCACTCGCTTAGATCTGTGCTACAGTCCACATGCAGCTGTGAGCCACATTGACTGTTCACGTTGATAATGATGCGACGTTTGCTATGCTGCGGGTTGACTAGTATATATATATATATATATATATATATATATATATATATACTGCTCAAAAGAATTAAAGGAACACTTTTTAATCAGAGTATAGCATAAAGTCAGTGAAACTTATGGGATATTAATCTGGTCAGTTAAGTAGCAGAGGGGGTTGTTAATCAGTTTCAGCTGCTGTGGTGTTAATGAAATTAACAACAGATGCACTAGAGGGGCAACAATGAGATGACCCCCAAAACAGGAATGGTTTAACAGGTGGAGGCCACTGACATTTTTCCCTCCTCATCTTTTCTGACTGTTTCTTCACTAGTTTTGTTATATATACACAGTATATACAAGAACACAAGAACATTCAAATATTAGAAAAACTGTCACAGAAGTGGGCTATTTAGCCCAATACACTCAGGTCTCTCTCTCTACATTAGCTCTGCACATCTTGACTCTGCTATTGCCCTTATTTTTCTTTGCAAAACTGCTCAGGGTCTATTAGATTGCATGTTGACCACGACTGAGCAGCCATTTTTAAGTCCAGCCGCAAATTCTGGTTGAGTCTGAGATCAGGGCTGTAACTTGGCCACTCCAGAAAATTAACATTCCTGTGTACCTTTGTCTTTATTCTGGGAGTCGTTACCTTACTGGAATAGAGATCTTCTATCAAGGAGCAGGTTTTCTTGCAGACTGCTTCAGGTTTTCCTCCAGGATTTCTCTCTGTTTTGCTTCACTCATTTTTCTCTCACAGGCCTTCCAGGTCCTGCTGCAGAGAAGCATCCCCACAGCCTGTTGCTGCCATGGCAGTGCTTCCTGGTGGAGCTGGTGTGTTTTTGATAACTGGAAGCGTTGTCCTTAAACGTTTAGTCTGATCTGTAAAGATTTCAATTTTGATCTCATCAGACAATACTATCTTCTTCCAGCTGACTTTAGAATCTTCATGTGTGCCTTCTGGCAGACTCTATCTAATATGCCTTGTCTTCCACTTACTGTATAAAGCATTGACAGGTGAAGCAGCAGAGCAACAGTTATTGTCTCTCCAATCTGAGCCACTGTAGCTCATAACTCCTTCTGAGTTCTCATATGTCTTTTGTTGGCCTCGATCACTAGTGCTCTTCTTGAATAATCACTACTTTTTTGTAAACGGGTTGCTCTGGGCATATTTACAGCTGTGCCCTAATTTTATCATTTTTAAATTATTGATTTAACTGGATATTCAGTCACTTGTATATTTTCTTGCCTCCATCCCCTCACTTTTGCATTTCAGTTACATTTTCACAGAGCTACTTGGTGAGTTCTTTTGTCTTCATTGTTAGGTTAGATTTATGTTATATAGCACCATGATGTGTGGAGTACAAGTCACAGAAGGTTCTGCTCAAGCTTTATAACACACTGGTGAGGCCTCATCTGGAGTACTGGGTGCAGTTTTGGTCTCCAGGCTACAAAAAGGACATAACAGCACAAGAAAAGGTCCAGAGAAGAGCGACTAGGCTGATTCCAGGGCTACAGGGGATGAGTTATGAGTAAAGATTAAAAGAGCTGAGCCTTTACAGTTTAATCAAAAGAAGATTAAGAGGTGACAAGATTGAAGTGTTTAAAATTATAAAGGGAATTAGTACAGTGGATCGAGACGGTGACTTTAAAATGAGTATGTGAAGAACACGGGGACACAGTTGGAAGCTTTAAAATGAGTTCATCAAGAACACAGGGACACAGTTGGAAGCTTTTTAATGCTAAATTTCACACAAACATTAGGAAGTTTTTCTTTACATAAAGAATAATATACACTTAGATTAAGCTACCAAGTAGTGTGGTAGACAGTAAGATTTTAGGGACTTTCAAAACTCGACTTGATGTTATTTTGGAAGAATTAAGTGGATCAGACTAGCGTAATGGCCTGTTCATTTCTAGATTGTTCTAATTAATGTTCTAATGTTAGCCCACCATACTGACTAAATACAAGTTAGCCCTTCAACATACAGGTGCATTAAAATTAAGGGAAAGCCCAGAAAGGTGATCTCCAGTGAACTAATTCTATGACTTCTAAAACCAACAGGCTGCATCAGTGAGGATTTACATGTGTCATATTTAGGGATGTGAATACTTATGTAATGAACTATTCTCTGTTATATATCTGTAATTAAATTAGACCACTTAGCCGAGATCTGTTTTGACTTTGACATTAAAGAGTCTTTTTTCTGTTGATCAGTGTAAAATAAACAAAATGAAATCAATGTCATATAACCATAAAATATAAAAACGTCCAAGGCAGTGAATACTTATAGGATTAATTATTTTGTATTTTGTGTTCATAAGAATTACTTATGAACTCTCTGAAATCACTTCAGTTCCTTTTGTCTGATACCTCCTGACTCATTGGTATAAGAAAGCTCTCAAATATGTTACGCTGTTCGACTCATCTTGATGTCTAATTATTTGAGACGTCAAATGTTTTGGGGTTTCTAGTCCAGAAAAAAAAAACCCTAATTTAATTTGATAAAAGAGTGAACCAATGGGTGACTTAAGCAAAAATGATCAGAAGGATTTGTAATCACTTGTGTTGGGAAGTTGTGCATGCCACATTAGCTGCCCCCAGAGGTTCACCGCCTAATGAGAATACAAGGGGCCAAAGTTACTCCTTTTCACAAAAAAGGAAGATGAGAGACACCAGACCCAACAATGCAAATGAGCTGAAGGCCACTATCAAAACATCTTGGGCTTCCATAACACCTCAGCACTGCCTCAGGCCGATCGCCTCCATGCCATGCCGCATTGATGTAGAAATTCATGCAAAAGGCGTACATGGACATACTTTTCAGCAGGCCAACATTTCTGTATTAAAAATCTTTTTTTTTTATTGGTCATTTTCTAATTTTCTGAGATACTGAATTTTGAGTTTTCATTACCTGTAGGCCATAATCAGCAAAATGAAAAGAAATAAATGCTTGAAATATATCACTCTGTGTGTAATGAATCTATAGAATATACGAGTTGCACTTTCTGAATTGAATTACTGAAATAAAATAACTTTACGATGATATTCTAATTTATTGAGATGCACCTGTACATGTTTCCGTTACACATAACAATTTTAGCTTTTTGGCTCATTTCTCCGGGGGTAAACATAATGCAATGAGGTTAAAAAATCTGTTTCTTTTAATCAGTGTCAAAAAAGCCAGGGGCCTCATGCATAACACCGCGCTATATTTTGCTGCATTTCATCTTAAAAATGATACCGTCATCATATGTAAATACGCGCTTTATAAAGTGGCTCAGGTTGTGTAATATTATAACTGTATCACAAGTTTATAGTGAGGTGATTGTACTTATAAGTACAAACAGTTCTACAAGGAGCACTTGATAGACTGATGAGTGCGTTTATAGTTCTTGGGATGAAACTGTTTCTGAACTGCGAGGAAAGGCACTGAAGCGTTTGCCGTATGAGAGCAGTTCAAATAGACAGGATGGCTGAGGCAGAGTGTGCTTGATGCTGTATATTGATAATTCTCTTTCCAATCAGTTGCTGTAGAGCTGTGATTCCACACTCAGATACAGTGATATAAATACTCTGAGTGGTGCATTGAGAGTAACAACAATAAAGCAGCTATGGTATTTGGAATAGTTTGGCCATTCTGTGGACCATCATATTGGTACAGGTTCATTACAATCAGATGTCTTAAACTAGTAAACAATATGCGGTTAATTTCAGTGTATTTATAAAGCTGCGTCAGGTATGTGAATCTACAAATGAAAGGGAAATCACACAGGAACAAAAGCACTGCTTTGATGCTGGATGTCGCCAGTTTGCAAAACTGAGTGGAGAACTTGCGTACACCAAGCATTTAGCTAGCGTTAAAACGTGCGTGGCTTTGAGCCAAGTTTAGGTTTTATACATCGCGATTTGAGCGTGGAAACGGGAGTACGCGAAATTTTTGTGCGTACACACCATTTATACATGAGGCCCCAGATGAAATCAGCATTGTATAATCATAAAATATAAAAACTTCCAAGGTGGTGAATGATTTTTATAGGCGGTTGTCATAAGTGTGTGCATGGGAGAGAGCTTAAGGGCCCTGGTGATAGTAATTACCCACCAAACCAGAGGATGGCGCTGTGTGCTAATGATTTTTCTCTTCCTCCATCTGTAGAACGGAAGATTGACAAGCCATTTGACCACTTCTGTTAACCGCCCTCCTGAACCTGCCCCTTCCTGCCTGGAACCCACATGATTCAGTGCAGTTCTGAGCTCCGGATGTTACCCGCACACTTGTAGCATGATTTCAATTATACGGGGTGAGCAGGGTGGTGTCCCAACACTTTGAGCTTGTTTTGTCTCATTCTCACGCACTCTAAAGTTCCACCGTGGTGTATTTATTTCTATTTATTTTGGTTTACAAAGCAGTTAGGAGAGTCCAGCCCCCAGTTTTTCATCAACAGAAGCTTAGGAGTCCACTTGCTTGCTTGAGAAGACCACATCTTATCTAATGGTAAAATATTGAGAGGTGATCCCTCCGCTTTCCTTTGCCTTAGAATCTTACAATAATAATAAAAAAAGAAACTCAAAAGCAGCTCTTTTACCGTCTAATTAAATATTTATAACCCTTCATACAGCTACCATCCCATTCTTCCTGAATTTACAACTTCTCCTGTATTTTGAAGACTCTATTTGATGGCAATTAAATTGAAATGTTGCTAATTGCTTTTTTGGCATATTAACCTTAAAGCTCAGTATGTTAAGGATTCATTAGTGATTTTTTTGTGAATATTTTATTGCAGATTCCCTCTTTACAAGATGATTATTTTATTATTTGTGCTGTTGTGCCATAAGGCTTATATCTGAAGCCTTTTGAGCAGTAATTATCCCAGTTCCACCTAATTGTTCAATTATATGGAGAGCAATGGTGAGATACAAAATCTCTTAATGACGACTATTGACCTTTAAAATTTCAAAGGAAAGCACTCTTTGTTCAGCCTCTAGTCACTGGCTTTTTTTTCCCCATTTCCTTGCTTTTCATGGGGTAACAAGAGGCTGCAGTGGAATAGCATGTGATTAAACCGGATCACCTGGGAGCCCGTCGGGATTTAAGTGTAGACATGGAAACATTGAGGAAAACTGAGAAACTGGCTTACGGATTTAAAGGACTGACATATGATGTACGACCCGAGGAGCCTAAAAGAGTCATTCAGAAGAGCAGAGTAATTTACTGACCCTTACTTGCAACACTGATCCATTTTTCATCGCTGTCACTGTTTATTGTTACTTGAATTTTGAGACTTATTTTTTTTTCATGGATGGTATACACGGTTAAAAATAGATTAACCACTTTTTTTGACAAGCAGCATCTGTCATAAAACGCCCTGACCTATTTGAAGAGCTATCTGTTCAAGATAAACCAGATGATGGCTGGATTAATCAAATCGGTTTGGAAATCCCCCTGTATGTCTTTGATGGAAAAGATTAACGTTGCTAGAATTAATACGTCTGAAAGCTTTTATATTTCCCAAACATGACAGTCATTTCAGTTACTACTGCCGGAAACATCTTTGACCACAAACAATTAAATTTTGGACTCCTGATGGTCATTTTTTTTTTTTACCTAGCTGACTGGAGTTTTAAAGTAGGTTAAGTCTCCACAGATGTCAGCCGGGCGTACAAGGACACACTGTGGGTTACTTTCTGTGCACCGCGGCATAAAAAGGAAAAAGGAATTTGTCCTTACAGTCGGCCGTGAACGACTTTGACGTATAAATAGTCAATTTTGGATTATAAAGAGTCATGCGGAGGGAATAATTAACCCATAAGAGCTGGAAGCAATGTGGTCAAAGGGAACTCATTTTATATGCAGTGGATTCAGAAAGATTTCAGATCCCTCCTCCTTCTGCACACTTTACTTAATTTTAAATGGATGAATTTGCCGTTTTTGCCAACTCTTCCTGCCCTCGTCATCTTGTTCTGTTACACCCATCACCTGTATGTCTTCTCTCACCACATCCATAAATCTTGTCTTAGGCCTTCCTCTTTTCCTCTTGCCTGGCAGCTCCATCCTTAGCATCCTTCTCATATTATACTCAGCATCTCTCCTCTGCACATGTCCAAACCAACGCAATCTTGCCTCTCTGACTTTGTCTCCAAACCCTCCAACCTGAGTCGACCCTCTAATGTCCTCGTTTCTAATCCTGTCCATCCTCGTCACGCCCAATGCAAATCTTAACATCTTTAACTCTGTCACCTTTAGCTCTGTCTCATGCTTTCTGGTCAGTGTCACCGTCACCAACCCATATAACATAGCTGGTCTCACTACCGTCCTGTAGACCTTCCCTTTCACTCTTGCTGATACTCATATGTCACAAATCACTCCTGAAACTCTTCTCCACCCATTCCACCCTGCCTGCATTCTCTTCATTCATCTTCTTATACACTCCTTGTTACTCTGTACTGTTGATCCCATGTATTTAAACTCATCCACCTTCGCCATCTCTACTCCTTGCATCCTCACCATTCCTCTGACCTCCCTCTCATTCACACACATGTATTCTGTTTTGTTCTTACTGACCTTCATTCCTCTCCTCTCCAGAGCATATCTCCACCTCTCCAGGGACTCCTCAACCTGCTCCCTACTATCACTACAGATCACAATGTCATCAGCAAACATCATAGTCCACGGGGATTCCTGTCTAATCTCATCTGTCAACCTGTCCATCACCATTGCAAAAAAGAAAGGGCTCAGAGCCGATCCGATCCCAACTCCATTTTGAATGCATCCATCACTCTTAATGCAGACCTCACCACGGTCACACTTCCCTCGTACATATCCTCTATTCTTCCAATTGAACAATATAAGTCTATGTGCTAGTAGTGAGGGTAAAAGGCCATTACGATTTGTTATGTCCTTCTCCACTTTAACACTAGAATTACCAGAGCCTATGAAAAAACTCGTAATTCTGTCCCACCTTAAACTGCTTCTTAAATCCCTTCACACCTCTCCGCCAGTGTCCTTTGTCTTCTAAATGTGCTGATAAAGAGAAGCTTGGAGCAGCCGGCTATTCCATCCCCCCACCAATTTAGAACGTGCACGAACTTCAGCTTGATTGAGTATCTGGGAGTGAAGTGGAGTTTTAGAGTGGAAATAATAGATCGTTATTTGGAACACACGCATTTCATGTCTGTTCCGTTTCTGCAGTAATCTGTGTCAACACATTGTTAAAACAGAAACTTTTTTATATTCTAGTAGTAGATGAGAAAATGTAGGCATAAACTATATAGTGTATGAAGCCTGAAGTCCAAATAGCAAAGAAACATTTTCATGCAGTTTAAGGTGGGACGGAATTACGAGTTTTTCAAAGTGAGGCTCTGGTAAAGAGGTTCGCTTCAGCAAAGACGGCCTGGCAGCAAGCCTGCCGCATATTCTTGGCAAACTGGCAGCCACAGCATGCAGCAACAGACCTTTTATGTTGATTTCTGTGTGAAACCATTGCTTTTCGGAAAACTGTTTTTGGAAAAAATATTCAGCCCTCAAAGAGTTAAAATGGACGCAATCTTCTTTGTTTTGTTCTTCCTCTTCTTCCAGAACTTGGATGGGAGACCATCCATCCATTATTCAACCCACTACATCCTAACTACAGGATCACGGGGGTCCGCCGGAGCCAATCCCAGCCAACACAGGGTGCAAGGCAGGAGACAAACCCCGGGCAGGGCGCCAGCCCACCGCAGGGTGCACACACACACACACACACACACCCATACACCAAGCACACACTAGGGACAATTCAGAATCGCCAATCCACCTAACCTGCATGTCTTTGGACTGTGGGAGGAAACCCACGCAGACACAGGGAGAACATGCAAACTCCATGCAGGGAGGACCCGGGAAGCGAACCCAGGTCTCCTAACTGTGAGGCATGGATGGGAGACCATCTAGGAAAAGCTTGGGTTGCTGCTGGAAGAGGTATAGGTGAAGTCATCAAGGGGTGCTTACCCAGTGGTCTGAATGGGGATCCTAATGCTCCACTGCAGTGACGGGGACACAGTGCTATAAATATTGTGTCTTCTTTCAGATGAGACTTACAACTGAGGTTCTGAGTCTCCATGGTCATTAAAGATCCCTGGTCATCTTTTCTGAAGATTAGGGTGTATCCCGATTTCCAAGCTAAATTGCCCATCATGGCCCCATAATCATCCCCTGTCTCTAAATGGCTAACTGTCTCCCTCACCATTTCATCGCCTAACAACTCATGTGTGGTGAGTGGACTGGCACAAGAATGGCTGTCGTCACGTCACCCATGTGGGTGCTACCCATTAGTAGTGTTTGAAATGGCTTCCTTCTCACTATGTAAAGCACTTTGAGTAGCAAGAACAGCACTCTGTAAATGTAATTCATTATGATTATTATTATTTGGAATAAATGTATATCTTCAAAAGACAATGTGGCTGAATAGGTAAAACAGTAACATCTTGTCTTTATACTGTTTATGTTTAAATATAACTCAAATTTACAAATCACTCCTTTTTGTTTTTATCTCCTATACTGCCCCAACATCTTTGAAACTGAAGTTTTATAAGCGTTATCTTTTTTGGATGTTTTGCCTGTTTTATTTCTTCCTTTACTGTCCTTTTTATTTAAGTCTGCTGCCATTTGGAGATTTATGCCTATCAAAATTGGTTAATAATGTGCATGAATCTACTAACTTTTAAAATTGGGTAAGTAATCTCCCTTTAAAACTCCCAGCAGGAGACGGCTTTGTGTAGGTTCGGTTCAATCAGGAGATTTGTTTGTAGAGAACGATACCCCGTTTATTTAATTAGCACTCCATTATTTTGAATGTGACCATAAAAATGGAGGTTTACAAATTACAGGATCCTGGAAGTACAAAAGATGTATTTTCGCAGCTGGAGATGCAATTTTAGGTTTAACATTTTGATTAAGTCAAATAGCACATTGGCAAAAAGGATTTTTCACTCCATTACCTTGTATAAGAAATTTAAGGAAAGAAATTGATGTGCCGCTTTTTCCCAAGGCTTTAACACTAAAATACATACAGTCTGGAAATCACCAATACACAATACCCTTTAAGGGCAAAATGGGACCTCAATTACTCCAGAGTCATTGGCTAATTAGCTGTTTGCTTATCTTCTGGATGTTGAGTCTAATACTTTAAAGAGTGTGAAATGAGTTGTAGTGATCTGACTTGATATTATTGTGTCCAGCAGGGTGTGTTAGCTTCATGAGCTGACCAGTCACGAAACATATATCAGGACAAAATAATAACTAATAACAATTAAAAAAACAATAAAACAGTAAGTGTATACGTAGTTATACATTGTACAATCCACACTAGGCTCCTCCAGGAGATCTCTTTTGAAAATTCTTCAGGATTAAAGCTCTCTGTCTCACTCCTTCTGTCTTATTATTTCTCATTCTTCATCATTGAATTGCCTTCTGCAATGTGCGTGAAGGTCAGCAGATGTCACTGCTCTTCTTTTTGTATCTGCCATAATGATAGTTATTAGTCAGTTTCCCAATATGTAAATGCACGACAGCATTGCATTGCCACCTGGGTGCCACTGCCTAACATTTTTTGAGTTTCCAGAACATATCTGGCCATACGCTTTCAATTTGGATCAAGATCAAATTTTGTAACAGTTCATAAGTAATTGTATTGAGTGAAAGAAGGCCTTAGCATTATATATATATATATTGTGGTGAGTGGCTGGGATGGTACCGGAAGAGGGATTACGCCTCGATGGGGCAGCTGCCCTGGTTGGTATGGGGACCACAGGAACAGAGCATGGAAGCTCTACCCTATAGGGGCCCATGGTCACCGCCAGGGGGCGCCCGGATGCCTGTGAAGCCCTGGACGTTAGCACTTCCACCACACCCAAAAGTGCTAGGGAAAGGATTACCAGGGACACCCGGAGTTCTTCCGGGTGCTCAGCCGGCACTTCTGCCACACTAGGAAGTGCCAGCGCAAGTTCATCGGGTGGCACCTGGAGCACGTCCGGGTGAAAATAAAAGGGGCCACCTCCCTCCAGTCGGCAGCTGGAGTCAGGTGGAAGAGGACGAAGCCTGGAGAAGAGAAGTGGAGGTGGTGAAGGAGAGGCATAGTTGAGGAAGGCCTGGACTTGTAGGGTGATTTGGTACGGGAGTACTGGGGTTGTGTGCACTTGTAAATATGGAACTTGTAAATAAATTCCATATGTGTTGGTTGATGAACCATTGGTGTCTGCCTGTTTGTGTCCGGGCCAGTCTCCACAATATATATATATATATATATATATATATATATATATATATATATATATATATTATGTGGTGCAAAACAGGCAATTACAATGATTTTCAGAATATATAAAGTCAGTGTTGGAATATATAAAATCATTCCTGAATATATAAAGTCAGTGTCGGAGTATATAAAGTCATTCCCAAATATATAAAGTCATTCCTGATTATATAAATTTAAAGTCAGATTATATTCATATTGATTGAAACAACTCGGGCACATTTTTAGTAAACTCAATGAGTTCCTACTACAACGTAATGAACTAAGTTAACAAAAACATCTTCAGAAAAATATTTAAAAAAAAACACTGTTCAGTTAATTTATTCAAAATGATGTATGTGCCTGGCATTTTGAACACTATACAGTGTTTGTATTTATTATTTTTGTATGGGCAAATTTTTGGACGAACCTCATAAGCCCAATCAACTCTGAATGGCTTCTGTCAAAGTTTACTTTTCACTAGTACGAGTGAAATGACAAGCATGAAAATTAGAGAATATGTGATGGAACTAGACCATTTTATTTGTGAACTGTCCTAATTTTATATACGTATTCGGGAATGATTTTATATATTCCAACGATGACTTTATATATTCTGACGCTGACTATATATTCAGGACTGACTTTATATATTCAGGACTGACTTTATATATTCCGACACTGACTTTATATAATCAGGCTTTGGTGTTATATATTCAGAACACTGACTTTATATTATTCCGGAAATCATTATATTTGCCTGTTTGGCACCCCATAATATATATATACTCCCTAGCCACTTTATTAGGTACACCTTGCTAGTACTGGGGTTGGACCCCCTTTTGCCTTCACAATTGCCATAATTCTTTGCAGTATAGATTCAACAAGGTGATGGATTTTGGTCCATATTGATAAGATAGCATCATGCACTTCTTTCAGATTTGTTGGTTGCCATCCATGATGCGAATCTCCCGTTCCACCACATCCAAAAGGTGCTCGATTGGATTGAGATCTGATGACTGGGGAGGCCATTTAATTACAATGAACTCATTGTCATGTTAAAGAAACCATTCTGGAAGGATTTGAGCTTTGTGACATGGTGCTTTATCCTGCTGTAAGTAGCCATCAGAAGATGGGTACACTGAGGTCATAAAGGGGTGGACATGGTCAGCAACAATACTCAGGTAGGCTGTGGCATTTAAACAATGCTCATTTGGTACTAAGGGGCCCAAAGTGTGCCAAGAAAACATCCCCAACACCTTTACATCACCACCACCAGCATGAACCGTTGATACAAAGCATGACGGATCCAGTTCTTCATGTTACTGACGTCAAATTATATATACATATACCGTTGCTACGATGTTGCTATACTATGATAAAACTGGCCTACAAAAAAAAAACAATTATATATATTATTTTAACTCCCATCAAATGTTTTTAAAGTTCCTTATAGATTTCAGGGTGCTGGATCCAAATCTGACAACATAATTGTTCTATTATATCCAGTAACAAAGGTTTAAAATGGAAAAGACTATTTTAGAGAAAAAAAAACAATATATTATTAAAATTAACTATTCAGACCTAAAAAAATGATAAATTATATATAGAGTTGTTTTACAAACCCATTCCCAAAAAAAGATGCTATGCAAAATGTAAATAAAAATAAAATGTGCTTATACATTTACATTTTCAAATCATGTAAACCCTATATAATTAAATAAAAATAAACAAAGATAATATGTCAAATGTTGAAACTTTTTTATGATAAATTTATATATTTATGTTGAATTTGATGCCAGAAACACATTCCAGATACTTTAGGACAGGGTAAAAAAAGAACTGGAAAAGTTGTGTAATGCTAAAAACATCTCACAACTGATGAGTTTAATTGGCTACCGGTCAGTCACATGACATGGTGAGGCGGAGTCTGTCAGAAGGAAAGATGGTAAGAGGTTCATCACTGGGTTGAAGACTCTGCAGGCAAATCGTGCAACAGTTTAAGAATCCCAGTCCTCAACATAAAATTGCAACGAATTTGGGGATTTCATTTCCTGTGGTACACAAGGGAAGAAGCTGAAACTTAATATCAGATGGACGTTATATTCCGGCCCTCAGGCGGCATTGCTTTAAAAGCAGACACGATTCTGTAGTGGATATCATTGTATGGGCTCAGGGACACTTCTGAAAAACTGTTTGTCGCTGGATCCACAAATGCAAATTAAAATTCTACCTTCAAAGAGAAAACCGCATAAAAGCGTCATCCAGAAACACTTCTCTGGGCCCAAGCTCATTTAAAATAGATTGAGGCAAAGTAGAAAAATCTCCTGTGGTCTGACAAATCAAAGCTTGAAGTTCTTTTTTGCAAATCATGAACGTTGCATCCTCCAAGCTAAAGAAGAGAGGGACCAGCTGGCTTGTTATCAGTTCACAGTTCAAGCTGAGAACTTTGAGTTCAATTTTTTGAGCCAGCCAGCTCTGGACAAATTAGTAGCTGTTTGAAATTACGACATTTGGTGGTGATTTTCATTATGGTGGAATGATTGATTTCAAATAAATTGGTGATCTTTTTAAATTCCTTTCCAGACTCACCAGCATCCAGAAGCTTCTTTTTGAGGACCCTAAAGAGTTCATTTGATCTCGGCATGTGGACACCACACATGTAAATAGCAAAAAGAGCATCAGACCCTCAGTATCTTCTGTTTAAATAAGAGATGCATAATCCCTAAGGACATTCTCATCATTGGCACCAAATCTGGAACATCTGATTCTAATTTAATGGATTTGAAGTGGCGATAAATGTTGGGGTCGACTTACTTTTTCCAAGTGACAACTCTGCATTTTTTCGTTAATTTAGATTATGAGAATGAAAACGCCATGTCAGTTATTTGTGTGTATTTGTTCATGTAAATCACCTTTATCTGTAGGCTCAGTCTGCAAGAAGATCCAATTTTTTCCTCCTCGGATATGTTGAAAAAGTCAACAATTTCCATGGGGTGTATTGAGTTTTTCACATGGCTGTATGTGGTGCAGAGGTAGTGCTGCTGCCTCGCAGTTAGGAGACTTGGGTTCGCTTCCCGGGTCCTCCCTTTGTGGAGTTTGCATGTCCTCCCCGTGTCTGCGTGGGTTTCCTCCGGGTGCTCCTGTTTCCTCACACGGTCCAAAGACATGCAGGTTAGGTGCATTGGCGATCCTAAATTGTCCTTAGTGTGTGTGTGTGTGTGTGTGCGTGTGCCCTGCTGTGGGCTGGCACTGTGCCCAGGGTTTGTTCCTGCCTTGCGCCCTGTGCTGGTTGGGATTGGCTCCAGCAGACCCCCATGACCCTGTAGTTAGGATATAGCGGGTTTTTTAATGGATTAATGGATGGATGGATGAATGTTTATGTTTATTTTTGTTATTACCTCATAAATTTCAACCGTTGTGTCTGATGCTGTCACAGAAGGATAGTCCGAAAATGATTTTTGAAGTATTTGCGGAAAAAAATCAGAGAATTTTACCTTTTTATTCATGAGTGATATTTTTCTGAACCCTGCTGCTTACACACAAATAGTCCTGAGCCTTTTGGCCAATAATGCCGCCCCAAAGATGTGCCCCTAGCTAAACAACTGCCCAGATACTCTGAAAAATGTTTACACACAAAAAAGAGTAATCACATAAGACTGAGCCACAATTTTGACTACTAGCAAAATTAAATCTTGGGTTTATATAGGAGGGAAACAAGAAGGGTGGGATTTCAGGCAGAAGTGAGGTCTGCTGGAGGGCTGTGGTGAAGAGGCAGAAGTCGGCAGAGTCTTATTTGGCTTTTCCTTCCAGTGGTCTGTGGAAGAAGGACAAAAGGTGTTAGTGTCATTCATCAGCCCCTGGCTCTGTACGTTACATTACACCTGCTAAGTCCTCAGACTGCCTCCCAAGTGCACGTGTGTGACAAGGGTTACAACAGAAACCATAATAAAAAACAAAGAAAAGAGCTGAGTCGTGCGCTGAGGTCTAACTAATCCAGAAAGTGTTAGCAAAGTGAAACTATGAAAAGACTGAAAGGTTAGAACATGTTATTTTGACCAAAGTGGTATTTTTAAAGAATTTTGCTTCCAATTTTGTACTTCAAGAAGCCGACCTAATGGGCTGACCTTTATCCATGACAGACCAGCCGATTCCTATTACTGGGAGTTTCTGTTTTAACAAATGTCACCTTTCTTTTTAAATGTATTTTTTTTAAAGCAGCGAATGCTGTACACTGAGTTGTCAAAAACAAATCCAAATAGCTGTCATTTAAAGCCATTCTCCATTTTATAACAAGATTCCCTGTCACCTCTGCTGGCAGCGTTCCCTTTTTTTCTTGAGCAGCCTGCGTGCGCTGCCGTGGTGCACACCTGTGTGTGTTCGATAACACATGTCTTCTAGGAGTGACATGACACCAGCTCTTGCTTGACTGATAGGAAGTGTCTGGCTAGCTGCAAGTGGGTACAACAAAACTCTGCGGGTTTCTTGTTTTAAACAGATTGTGTCAGCATTGCTTCGATCTGACTTGTGAAACAGCGGAAACTCGTACCTTGGATGAAAGCAAGAATAGCTCATTTTAGAGCAAGGTCATAGAGCTCTACAAACACACACACACACTCAAATACAGTATATATTGTAGTAGCCCTAATGGATGGACTGACGTCCTGACTGGCATGGAGGATATTCCATTATCTGACTGGGTGGCCACTATGCGGGGGACAGTGCAGGTGGATGCATATCCTGGCCAGGTTGGGTCCTAATTCCTTTCCCAGTCAGGAAGGAAAAATAGCAACTGGACTGAAGGAGGCTGCCAGACAGGAAAAGTGGTTCCCCCGGTACCAGAGATGACAGTGCTCTTCTAATATGGCTCCCATTTGGACACCCTCAGGGGCTGCATGGGAGATGTAATTTTTGTAGGCAGCCCTGTCGGGGTCCTCAGGTGCCACTAGAAGCAGGGTTTCCAATCATTGAGGGGTTCCATCATACCCTGGAAGAACTTCCAGGTCGGGTTGAAAAGCAGCCGATCCACCTAACACACGTGGCGGACAGTGCTGGCTGGTGGAGAGGGGCTCTCTGGAGCTCATTCCTAAATAGCCAGTGTCTCATATGCTTTCATTAGATAGATAGATAGATAGATAGATAGATAGATAGATAGATAGATAGATAGATAGATAGATAGATAGATAGATAGATAGATAGATAGATAGATAGATAGATAGATAGGTGGGTTTTGGGGTGTTAGGTGGGTCAGTAGGTAGGTGGGTAGATCAGGGTGGTAGGTAGGTAGGTAGATAGGTAGGCAGGTAGGTAGGTTGGTAGGTTGGTGGGTTTGGGTAGTAGGTAGGTAGGTAGGTACTCTATTGATCCAAAGGGGAAATTCACATACTCCAATAGCAGCATACTGATAAAAAACAGTATTAAATTAAAGAGTGATAACAATGCAGGTATAACAGGCAATAACTTTGTATAACGTTAACGTTTACCCCCCGGGTGGAATTGAAGAGTCGCATAGTGTTGGGGAGGAACGATCTCCTCAGTCTGTCAGTGGAGTCTCTGAAGCTGCTCCTCTGTCTGGAGATGATCTTGTTCAGTGGATGCAGTGGATTCTCCATGATTGACAGGAGCCTTCTCAGCACCCATCGCTCTGCTACAGATGTCAAACTGTCCAGCTCCGTGCCTACAATACAGCCTGCCTTCCTCACCAGTTAGTCCAGGCGTGAGGCGTCCCTCTCCTTTATGCATTATTTAGGAGGCGTATTTTTTGCCACCGGTCTGGTTTAATACTTGCTGTCTTTGAAAGTGACTCTCTCTGCACAGCTCATACGTCTTTACTCCTACACATGCATCTCATAGTCGCACTTCCTATCTCATCGCATCACCAAAGCCAAACTTGCCAATCAGATGGCTCAAAGAGTGGGACACACAGACCATAGTGTTTTATTGTACTGTATAATAGATATAATATATTCTAGCTGAATGGGATCTTCAGGGCAAAAAACAACCCAAAGACGCCCTAGCAGTTTTACTATATTGGTGGGACAGGACGCACTTTGTCTTGTCAAGTCTCAAGTGCAGCTGTGGCACAAATTGAGCGGGACAGGCTGGAGCCTGCCTCTGGCAAATGTATGTAACGTGTGAATGTGTGTGTGAACGTACAATGTGCATGTACCACAAAGCTGAGTTTGACTGCTAGGGTTAAATGAAAAGTGAGGTGCATGCAAGTGGCGAAAAAATTTAGAAGGGCATGAAGTGGATGTGGTTGAGCGAGAGCAGAGCGGACTTCTCCATACACACACACACACAGGTCTTTTGTTTATGTATGTCTAATATTTATAGTCCTCCATAATGTTTGGGACAAAGGCACATTTTTCCTTGATTTACTCTTCTGCTCCATAGTTTAAAATGATTAAAGTGCACATTGCAGACTTTCATTTAAGAGGATTTGCAGACATTTGTAGAAATGACAACACTTTATCTACATGGTCTCCCCATTTCAGGACACCATAATGTTTGGGACAATTGGCGTCACAGGTGTTTGTGATTCCTCAGGTGGGGTTCATGGCTTCATAAAATACCTCGGCTGGCTTCTATCCTTTGGAGTCTGAAGCTGCCGTTGCTCAACATGAGGACAAGAGCTTTTCTGATGAAAGTCAAAGAAGACATTATGAGGCTGAAAAACAAGAATAAAACCATTAGAGACATCGGTAAAATTTTAGGATGAGTTGAATCAACTGTCTGGAATATCATGAAGAAGAAAGAACACACTGGTGAGCTTGTGGAAGACGAATGTTCTCTTCGTTTCCTTGTACTAATTCATGTCTGAGAAGTAAGCTTTACAAAACCATGTAACAGCATGCTTTGTTTTAGCAAACAGAAAAATATTTGTGCAAAGGACTCGAGGTCTGAGCATTCCACACATGAGTCTGCCTTATCACGTTTTCCCTTAGCTTACATCTGAACGCCATAACAAAAGGGGCCAAGAAATCAAGTTGCATAAGGGACATTGAAGGGCCTCAAGGATTGTGTATAATAAAGTGTTGACTGTTACATTTTATAATGATATTAAATTACGTATTCTAGGGGTATAAAACTGGACCCCACCCAACAGACGGGGTTCAGAAGAGCCCTGACGCTGTCATGTATATTTGATTGTCTGCTTTTCTGAAACTCTTCTCGCCGTGACTCTAAAAATAAAGCTGCTTTATAACCACACCTGCTGTCGGGTCTGAGATTTCGTCCACAAGCTCAGTAATCACAAAGCGACTGGTAGGCCAAGGAAGACCTCCACTGAAGATGAAAGAAGAATCCTCACTATGGTAAAGAAAAAAGCACCAAACACAAACACCTGTCTGACAGATCATACACAGTCTTCAGGGCGCCGTGTGTGTGTGTGTGTATCAGCAGAAGACTTCATGAACAGAAACACAGAGGACACACTGCAAGATGCAAACCACTAGTGAGCCACAAAAACAGGATGGCCAAATTACAGTTTGTGAAAAAGAGCCTGCAGAATTCTGGGAAAACGTCTTGTGGACAGATGAGACAAAGATGAACCTGATCAGAGTGATGGCAAGAGTAAAGTGTGGAGAAGAGAAGGAACTGCCCAAGACCCAAAGCAGACCACCTTATCTGTTAAACATGGCGGTGGGGGTGTTATGGCTTGGGCATGTATGGCTGCCACAGGTCCTGGCACAGTTCTCTTCATTGATGATGGAACTGCTGACGGCAGTGGCACAGTAAATTCTGAGGTTTTAATAGATGCCTCCAAACTCATTGGCCGACACTTAGTCCTACAACAATTAATGTGCCAAACATAAAGCTAAGGCAAACATAGGAGTTTTTCAAAGCTAAAAACTGGAAAATTCTTGAATGGCCAAGCCAGTTACCTAAATCAAATCCAAATGAGCAGACCTTCTATATGCTGAAGAGACAACTTAAGGGGACAAGCCCCTGGAAACAAGCAGGAGCTGAAGATGGCTGCATTAGAGGCTTGGCAGAGCATCACCAGAGAAGACCCTCAGCACCTGCTGATGTCTATGAACTGCAGACCTCAAGCAGTCATTGCATGAAAGTGATATGCGACAAAGAACTAAATATGACAATGGCTTTAATAGACCTGCCATTGTGGTGCCTCAAACATTATGGAGCCCTGAAATGGGAAGACCATGGAGAAAAAGTGTTTGACCGAAATGTATACAAATTCCTTTAAATGAAAGTCTACAATGTGCACTTTAATCACATCTGAATTGTTTGATTTGTAATTTGAAACTATGAAGCAGAGGGAAAAAATCAATGAAAAAATGTTACTTTGTTCCAATCGTTATACAGGGCACTGTATACTTTATATATGTATGTATATATACCTGTATATACACAAAACATAACTTGAATAGACTATACTTCCTTAGAAGGCTGGCGTCCTTCAACATCTGCAATAAGATGCTACAGATGTTCAATCAGATGGTTGTGGCGAGCGCCCTCATCTATGCGGTGGTGTGCTGGGGAGGCAGCATAAAGAAGAGGGACGCCTCACGCCTGGACAAACTGGTGAGGAAGGCAGGCTCTATTGTAGGAATGAAGCTGGACAGTTTGACATCCGTGGCAGAGCGACGGGCACTGAGCAGGCTCCTGTCAATCATGGAGAATCCACTGCATCCACTGAACAGGATCATCTCCAGGCAGAGGAGCAGCTTCAGCAACAGACTGCTGTCATCATCCTGCTCCACTGACAGACTGAGGATGCGACTCTTCAGTTCCACCCTGGGCGTAAACGTTAACATACAAAGTTATTGTCTGTTATACCTGCATTTTTATCACTCTTTAATTTAATACTGTTTTTTATCAGTATGCTGCTGCTGGAGTATGTGAATTTCTCCTTGGGATTAATAAAGTATCTATCTATCTATCTATCTATCTATCTATCTATCTATCTATCTATCTATCTATCTAAACAACAAAAAGAGTTCACTAACACCTAAATCATCCATATGAAAAAGTAACTGCCCCCTTAGTTACTCAATTAGCTGTAAATGATAATGCTTTTAATTAGGCTGGACACTTTTAAGCGTAACTGCTGCCAGCACCATTGAATCCAAACAGCTCTTAAATAGAACTTTTCCAGCGATGTAAGGTTGGGTATACCGTTAGATTCCATTTGAACTAAGAAGTCAGAATTTTCAAGTGGAACTCCTACGCACATTTGATTTCCTACTTGTTGTACACACAGTGCTTTCCAGCCTCTATCAGTAGTCGTGTTGCTATGGTGTTTGAATGTACAAAATCCTGCGTAATGTGTTGATCACTAGTTTTCCGTACTCCAAAACAGGAAGCACATCTTACGAATGTTTTCCTGGAACTTGAGGGTGATGTCACTGGCAACTCCAACTGACTTCTGAGATCAATGGAATGCAACAAAAGGTCTTAAGAAGCAGCCCACCATGCCGCAATAAAAAAAGAAGAAAGTAAGTTAGTGAAAGGGTGTCACGGTGGCTCAGTGGTAGCGCTGCTGCCTCGCAGTTAGGAGACCCGGTTTCGCTTCCTTGGTCCTCCCTGCGTGGAGTTTGCATGTTCTCCCCGTGTCTGCGTGGGTTTCCTCCAGGCACTCCGGTTTCCTCCCACAATCCAAAGACATGCAGGTTAGGTGGATTGGCGATTCTAAATTGTCCCTAGTGTGTGCTTGGTGTGTGGGTATGTGTGTCCGGCGGTGGGTTGGCGCCCTGCCCGGGATTGGTTCCTGCCTGCGCCCTGTGTGGGCTGGAATTGGCTCCAGCAGATCCCCGTGACCCTGTGTTAGGATTCAACAGGTTGGAAAATGGATGGATGGATGAAGTTAGTGAAATATATCAAAGGGGAAAGGGTTATAAATCAGTCTCTGGGACTTGATTGAAGCACCGTCATCTTCAAATGGGGAAAACTTGGAAGAGTGATAAATCTGTCCAGAATTAGCCGGCCTAGCAAAGTCACTGAAAGATGACATAAAAAACTCATCTAGGAAGTCATGGAAGAACCCAGATGAACATCTAAGAAACTGCAGGCCTCTCTCAGATCAGGTAATGTCAGTGTTCACGATTCTGAATTCTGAATATGATGATTTTTGATCATTTAGTAGGGATCTGGCCCTTTATGGACCTCTTTCGGCAGGTGGGAAACATCCTGAATTGGGGAGACTTAAACTCATTCAGGTTCTTCTCTTTTGTTTTTGTTTTTTTTGAAAGGTGCTCTGTTGGTTAATAGCCTTTTGGCTATGATTTCTGATTAACGTACTGGTTTGTGGATGTCGGTTTTTAATCCTTTAGTTATGATTTTATATGTTTCTTCTCCTGATCCATGATTTCCATGTTCTGATTACGATCTGGTAGCACAATTCAAGTGACCTTTCTAGGATGACATCCCAGTAATGAAACCAAATAGAATTTAAAAAGAAATACATTCACAGAAATGAAACCATTATATGAATATTATTATTAAAACAATATAATAATGGGGTTCTACCAGATGACACTGCAGTTGTGACCCACTGGGCTGGCTACTTTGAGCAGCTGTTCAAAGCTGATCCTCCGGCTAGAACGTTGGATATCTCTGGGTCCACTGTTCTTGAGGCTGATCCTCTAATTAGCTGTGAACCCCCCAGTCTCTCTGAGATTGCACAGGTGGTGAACCAGGTGAGGGGAGGCAAGGCTGCAGGGATCTGTGATATCAGGGGTGAACTTCTCCAGGTGGCTGGTAAGGCTGTCCTCCTGGCATTGTAATCAATCTTTGTTTGGGCATCATTCCAACTGACTGGAAAACAGGACTTGTTGTCCTTATCTGGAAAGGGAAGGGTGATCACCTGGACTGTGGCAACTACAGGGGGATAACACTGCTCTCGTTACTGGATAAGGTCCTTGCTAGGGTCATCCTCAATAGGATCCGTGATCACTTGCTCACCTACCAGCAAACGGAGCAGTCTGGTTTTATGCCTAAAAAGTCTACCATCGACCGCACCCTGACACTGAGAGTTCTTATGGAGCACAAACCTGAATATTTATTTGCAGGTTTTGTCAATTTTCATAAAGCTTTCGACTCAATTGATCGAGCTCCCTGTGGGACATCCTGAGATTTTGCGGAATCCCCTCAAGGTTGCTGGATATCATGGCTGGCATGTTACACCGGTACTGTGAATGCTGTGCAGAGTGGAGGCAGAACCTCTGCGTTTTTCCCAGTTGATTCTGGGGTTCATCAGGGGTGTGTTCTGCTCCTACTCTGTTCAATGCTTGCATGGATTGGGTGTTGGGCAGGGTAATGGGATCCAGAGGTTGTGGGGCATCTTTTGGAAAAGAGAGATTCATGGATCTTGACTTTGCTGACAATGCTGTGATCTTCGAGGAGTCAATGGAGGCTCTGATCAGGGTGCTCAAGAGACTGAGCGAGGAGTCTGAGTGTCTGGGCTTGCAAGTTTCCTGGATAAAAACAACATCCAGGTCTTTAATGACCTCTTGGGCATAGTCATCAGCAGTGTGGCTGTCTGGGAGAGAGTGCTGACCTCATGGAGAGGTTTACTTACTTTGGTAGTGACATTCATGTCTCTGGTGACCCTTCCTATGAATTCAGCAGACGGATTAGGAGAGCATGGGGGGTCATGAGGTCGCTGGAAAGGAGTGTGTGGTGTTCCCAATCTCTGCAAAAGGACAAAGGTCCAAGTCTTTAAAGTCCTGGTGCTTCCTGTCTTACTACTGTATATGGTTGCGAGACATGGACGCTATCCAATGACCTGAGATAAAGACTGAGCTCCTTCAGTACTGTGTCTCTTTGGAGAATCCTTGGGTACCACTGGTTTGACTTTGTGTTGCTCATGGAGTCCCGAATGAGGCACATTACCTGCATTATAAGGGAGCGTCAGTTGCGGCACTATGGCCATGTGGCACGATTCTCCGAGGGTGATCAGCTTACAGGATCCTCATAGTTGAGAACCCGAGTGGCTGGACCAGGCCAAGGGGTCGCCCAAATAACACCTGGCTGCGGAAGATAGAGGGTCATTTCTGGAGTGTGGGTCTGCTTGGGGGGTTGCCAACCAGGATCCCAAGCTTTTTCGTCATGTGGTGGGTGCGGCAACGCACTGTACCAGTGCATGCTCCCCAACTTGACCTGACCTGGTAAAACCTTTTTGAAAACCTGAACGAGAAGTGCAAAAATGGTTCAAAATGGGTTAGTGATGAAATCTCAGACGTGAATGTCTAGCGTAGATTATGCTTTTGTCCCAGGGTTATAAAGGTATAAGAAGATAAACATGAAGATTTGACAAACATATTGATGAACTGGTCTGGAACAATCTGGGGTTTTTATAATATTAATGTTGTGGAGTGGGATGCATTTAGTATAATAAATGTAATGTTTGCTGCCTTTACAATATTAATATTGCAGTAGGGTTGTTAATATGATATAGTGAATCACCAAAGTTCTGTTTTTATCATTAATCTGTCTGGCTTGCACACGCTGAACAATAAATATAAAGTATCTCCGATGAAATAACGGCCTATAAATAAAGGAATGCAGGGAGTGTCGGTGCTCTTATGGGTTCAAAGCACTTGATTGTTTCTCCGTGCCACAGATCGCTTCATTGATGTTTCAAATTCTGCTAACAAATACATAATGTATGCATATGCATATATGATTTGCATAACACAAGCAGAAATATATTTATTTGTTCTTTACTTTATTTGTCCACAGATTAAGTTACCTTCAGGCTTGGATTTAACAGGTTTTAGTATTCATGAACTCATGTAAAATTAATTTTCCCAAATGCCTTGCTGCATTAGTTTTCTTCCCAGGAGGCTTCAGATAATTTATGGAGGTGTCACTTTATTATGATAGAGCACATTCCTGCCTGATTAAGCCAGTGTTTGAGAGAAAGCGGGTTTTATTTTCATGTGTAGCATTTATAGCATGCCAGCTATGGTGGGTGCCCTGCCCTCTGAAACACCACTGCACTGCCTACATAAAAAAACAATAAAACCAACACCTTCAACATTCAGGATGGACTGAAAATGAAAAAGTAGAATATCAGACATCTGTGTTTGTCTTGTTTTGATGCATTATAATCTGGAATTAAAATGGATTTTATGTAATGGAATTAACAATATAGTCCAAATTGTCACCGTGGAATGTAAATAAAATACATTGTATTTATATACAGTATATAAAAAAAACAGTAAAGACTAAAAAGTTGCGAGTGCATATGTATTCATCTCCTTTGCCATGAAACTTCTAAATAAGATCTGGTCCAACCAATTAACTTCAAAAGTCCCACAATTAGTGGATTAGGGCCCAATCAAAGTGTCACATGATCTGTCACATGATGTCTAGACTTGTTCTGAAAGGCCCCTAACTATGCAACACTAATAAGGAAGCAGCATGAAGACCAAGGAGCTCTCTAAACAGCTCAGAGCCAAACGTTGTAAAGAAGATCAGAGATGGGTTATAAAAAATATCCCAAATCTGAATATCCCATTAAATCCAGCATAACAAAGTGGAAAGAATATGGCACAGTTACAAGACTGACAACAGAAGGACATCCACCAAAACTCACAGACCAGACAAGGAGGCCATTAATCAGAGATGCAACAAAGACACCAAGGATAATACTGAAGGTGCTGCAAAGATCCACAGCGGAGATGGGAGTATCTGTCCATAGAACCACTTTAAGGTGCACACTCCACTGAGCGGGGCTTTATGAAAAAGTGGCCAGAAACCGAAAAAAAAAGAAGGAAAAGGAAACATGTTTGGAGTTTAGCAGCAAACACATAGAAGGAGATTCTCTGGCCAGATAACACTACAATTTAACTTTTTGGCCATCTTGGGCATTGTCATGTGTGGCACAAACACAACATTTCCCATCACCCCAAGGACTCCATTCCCAGAGTGAAGCATGGTGGTGGCAGCATCATGCTGTGGGGACAGGGAAACTGGTCAGGATTGAAGGAAAGATGGATGGCACTAATATACAGTCTGCCAGAGATTTGAGACTGGCAATGAATGACTCTGGCGGGGTCTCCAACTCCAGTCCTGGGGAGCTACTGTGGCTGCAAGTTGTCATTCTCTTTTCTTAATTAGTGACCAGTTTTTGCTGCTAATTAACTATTTCCCTTTATTTTAATTGACTTTTCTTGAGCCTCTGACCGCTAAATTGATTCTTTTTTCCTTAAACGGCACCTAAACATAAAATTTGATTTGAAGTGAGCCAACTAAATTGGGGCCTCAAACTCCAACCAACTTCACTTCATTCAGTTTCTTAATCTGAAGCCAATTCTCATTGCTAATTAAATCCGTTATTTAATTCCATGGTGCTCATCTGCCATGGCATACATTTTCAAAACTGTTGATTTTCTTTTTTAAGAGCGCTGTCAAAATGTTTTGTGGACCTGGGCAGATCAACATTACTGAGGCCTTCACCTTTCTTCATTTTCAGTTATTGTGTGATGAGCACAGGTTGTTGTTTATGTGTTGGTTCATTTTGTGTCCTAAAATGTTTTGATTGCTAATTAAGCAAAAAAGAAATAATTAAGGGGCCTGAGTCTTAAGTTGTGCATCAATTAAAATTAAGGCAAAGAGTTAATTAGCAGCAAAATCTGGTCTCTAAGGAAAGGGTTAGAATGAAAACCTGCAGCCACAGTAGCTCTCCAGGACTGCAGTTGGACACCCCCTGCTCTAAATATACTGCTAAAGCTACACTGGAGTGGTTTAAAGAGAAACATTGAAATGTCTTGGAA
The DNA here is from genome assembly GCF_016835505.1 of Polypterus senegalus. Lineage (NCBI taxonomy): Eukaryota > Metazoa > Chordata > Cladistia > Polypteriformes > Polypteridae > Polypterus > Polypterus senegalus. Next base: position 16,666,593 of record NC_053158.1, read on the forward strand.
TGGCCGAGTCAAAGCCCAGGCCTCATTCCAATGGAGAATCTGTGGCATGACTTAAGGATTCTGTCCACCTATGCAACCCATCAGAATTGAAGGTGTTGGAGCAGTTTTGCCTTGAGGAATGAGCGAAAATTCCAGTGGCATGGTGTGCTGTGCTGAAGTAATGGAGACATTCCCCAGGAGACTTGCAATTGGAATTGCAGGAAACGGTGGCTCTAGACTTTTGAATATTTATGCACACTCATGATTTTCTGTTTTTTTTTTTTATGGTTTCATGTGTTACGGTCAAAACTTAAAATCCTACGGCTATGCCCCTAACATTTTCTGTACTAGTGGGATTACAGTATGATCTCATCAGAAATCATTCTGTGGGCAGTGATACTGAATACAATGCTAAAATCATAAGCGCAGGGCTATAGTCTGCTTAGCAGGGTAAAACATGAAAAGGGTGAAAAAGTAAGTGCACCCTATGATTTTTTTTTTTTTTTGGCATATACAGACATATCAAGATTTGGTCTTCATTTAAAGGGTATGTAACTGAAGCAAAGAAGATAATTTGACTTTGCTATAATTTAATCAATGAAAACTGAAAAGAAATCACATTGCTATCTGTGGAAAAAGTAAGTCCACCCTTAGCTCTCATAGCTGGCATTGCACCCTGAAGTAGTCGTTTCCTCTGTCTATCAGTCTCTTACATCATGGGAAAGGCACTAGTGATGGGAGGAAAAGTTTTGTCCACTTCTGCAAAATTCTTCCTGCTGTGTGATGTTTGAAAGGATGTGTGCACAGCCCACTTTAAAGCCACAGCATCTTGATGGGATTCAGATCCGAGACTTGACTTTGACATTCCAGAACCCTCCATTTCTTTGTTTCCTTTCTTTTCATCCATTCCTTAGTGCATGTACTGGTATGTTTAGGGTTATTGTCACAGTGCAAGGTCCATTTTGGGTTGAGCTTCAGTCTTCTGACAGTTGTTCTCAAGCATCCTCTTGTACAATTCATTCCTCTGGTACCCTGTTCAAATAACTATTACCTATACCTCGTCTGTCCAGAGCTCTTTGTTCCAGAAGTCCTGGGGCCTCATGCATAACGTGGTGCGTGGAATTCACACTAAAACATGGCGTATGGACAAAAGCAAAAATGTGCGTACACACAAAAAAATCCAGATGCATAAATCTGTGCGTTTGTCAACTTCCACATTCTTCCGCTACATAAATCCCAGTCAGCGTGAAAAGTAACGCACGTGCACGTGCCTGCTGCCCCAACCCAACTCCTCCCAGAATTACGCCTCTTTGAATATGCAAACCAATATAAATAGCCCTTAAGCTCAGCGTTCTGTGAAAATGCAATAGCAAAAGCACAGGGGAAAATAGAAGAATTTCAACGAATACCAAGTGGAGGCAAGGAAAAACTTACTATTTGTTGGTTTAAACAGTGGTATAAACAACAAAAGGAAGTTGATCGAGTGACATAGAGTGTGGAAGAAACTTGAAAGCTCAAGTTCACAAAGTCACACAGTGCCCGAAAGAAGCTGTCAGATATCAAAGTGTCCGTGAAAAGGCGAGTCGTAGCCCACCGTCTGAGTGTCATATGAAAGCTTATTATGCTTCAAGAAAAAAAAAATAGGCACATAGTGGGTAAAAAAGCTCTAATTGTCAACTTTAATCTCGAAATTCCCACTTTAATCACACAGTTTATTTTGTCATTAAAGTAGAACATCATAAACTTCATCTTAAAATCGTTTAATTTACTAGTTTCTCAAATCCCATCGTAACTAAAGTAGCACGTTAAATGCTTTGTATTGTATTTGATCTTCTATGTGCTCTATGTGTGTGAATCTCTACGTGCTTCTTAAACGGGCTTTCTCTTCCTCCAACGCGTCACAGAATCCATTACATTCGTGATATTACAGCTCTCTGACTAATTAAAATACTGAGATGTATACTTGATATCATTTTCATGATGATAGGAGTTAAAGCATGCATTAATCATGGGAACACTGTGGCGCAGTGTTAGTGATGAGCTGGCACCCAGTCCAATGATTGTTCCTGCCTCCCGCAAGATGCTTGATGCGCCGTGCGCGACCTTCGATGAAATAATTTATTGCAGCAGTACTGTCTCTTTCAAACGTACTAACCAATTCCTGTCCTTCCTTTTCTTTCTCCAAATACTCAATCACCACACAATCAGCACTGTAATAGCTGTCAAGCCATCTGTAAGCTTAGAACTTCGATTCTTCAAAACTTTCAAGTAACATTTAAATATTTTCGTAGTACATGTTTAAAGCCCCAGCAAGAATACAGCGCAAAGCAGGAACAATCCCTGAAGAGGTGCCAGCTCCTCCTGGCGCTGCGACACCGTGTCGTCACGTTTAATTATTAACAATATAGATTATTTAACATTTTATCTGTATAATGTAATAAACATTTTGCTGCATTTTATCTTAAAAATGATATTGTCATCATATGTAAATACGCGCTTTATAAAGTGACTCAGGTTGTGGAATATTATAACTGTATCAAAAGCTTACAAACAGTTCTACCAGTAGTACTTGATGAACTGATTGATTGCGTTTAGAGCTCTTGGGATGAAACTGTTTCTGAACCATGAGGTCCGTACAGGAAAGGCTCAGAAATGTTTGCCGTATGGGAGAAGTTCAAATAGGAAGCATGGCTGAGGCAGCGTGTGCTTAATGCTGTATACCGATAATTCTCTTTCCGATCAGATTGCACACTCAGATACAGTGGGATAAATAGTTTGAGTGGTGCATTGACAGGAACAGCGCTAAAGCAGCTATTGTATTTGGAATAGTTTGGCCATTCCATGGACCATTATATTGTTACAGGTTAATTACAATCAGATGCCTTAAACTAATAAATAATATGCAGTTAATTTCGGTGTATTTGATAAAGCCGCGTCAGGGATGTGGATCTAAAAAACAAAGGGAAACCACACTAGAACAAAAGCACTGCTTTGATGCTGGGTGCCATCAATTTGCAAATCCAAGTGGAGAACTTGCATACGCCAAGCATTTAGCTGGCGTGAAAATGTGCGTGGCTTTATGCCAAGTTTAGGTTTTATACATCACAATTTGATCGTGGAAACGGGCTTACACAACATTTTTGTACGTACGCACCTTTTATACATGAGGCCCCTGGTCTTTGCCTAGATATTCATGGGTAAGTTGTATTCTTTCCTGATGTTCTTTCTGGACAACAAGGATTTATTTCTTCCCTGTAGATCTCATTTGTGCAGCCTCCTTCTAATGGTAGACCCATGCAGTTTGACATCAACATTGTAGGTAGGTAGGTAGGAAGGACTATATGGCTGTTACCGATTACAAGGCAAAATGTGGAAGAAGGAGCCTTAGTTGCCTCGACAGCTTGTACATTGTAATCGGTTCAGTTAACCAATAAAAGGGGCCATTTTGCTTGACTTCTCATTGCATCCATAATGGCTAACAGGGTGCAACACCTTACTACTATGGCGTCTTACTGTAAATCTATTCAGAAAAAATAGCATTTCTGAAAATTATACTGACAAGGTGTTTTGTTAAAATGGAAACACTTCATTTAACATTATGAACTAGACAGATTTTCCTGACTCTCTTCAACCCAGAGTAACTCATGCTGTTTTGCTTTGCTTGTTCCACAGAAATGGAAGCAGAAGAGTGGTGCAAACTGCTGTGCATGGAGTGCTTGGGTACGAGACTCAATGACATCAGCCTTGGAGAGCCAGATCTGCTAGCGGCAGGAGTCCAGAGGGAACAAAATGGTGAGTACATACTTGGGCTCTGACCCTTTTTTTTGCTGTGATATGCACCAATTCAAAGCAGAAATATTCTGGTAGGTCTGGGGCCTTGGATTATGGGTTGACAATCAAGCGTTGTTCTTTGCTAAAAATGTTATCATTTAAATATTATATGAAAGCACTAATGCCTGAGATTGTTCTTTCTGTAGTTCTACACTGCAAACACATTTCTAATCTCTGTTTCTGTAACCGATTATGCTACATTATGTGATCACAGTCGACATCTCAGAGCAGTAGTTAGCACAGCTCCTTCACATCTCCAAAGTCATTGCTCAGTCACTACCTGCGAGAAGTCTGCTTGCTCTCCCTATGTCTGCGTGTTTGTGTTCCCTGAGAAATCCAGTTTTGGTAATACTGGTTTCCGAAATCAACCTAAAGACATGATGGTTACATAAATGGATTGTGGATTCTAAATTATCTTCATTGAAATGAGGGTTGGTGCATTGATGAGTGTTCCTAGGCAAGGGGCTGGAGTGCCATTCTCATTTGGATTCTGACTTGCACCCAGTGCTGCCAGGATACGTATGGGACCAGTTACTTGAACCCCTGACCTGGATATGTATATTATGAAATGTGTGCAAGGATTTTGTGATTATGGGTGGCACTTAAGGAGACTGGGCTTGCATCTCTGACCCAGTGTGGAGTCTGCATGTTCTCCATATTTCTGGGTATTTGTGTCCTTCAGTCGCTCTGGGTTATTCTCAAGTTGTTCACATTTCCATAATCGCAGAGTCTAATTTGGCGCTGTATAAGTTGGTTAGAGTGAGTTTGTGTGCCCAGAGTGGATTGGCATCTCATTGAGAACTGGTTCCTGCCATGTAGTCAGTGCGTCTGGGACAGGCTCTGCCTCCCATAAACATGAAATGGATTAACTGTGCTTCTTATTAATAGAATGGTGTCAGAGAAGACGGGGGATGGCAGGCATCCTGACTGGGACCGATGGTTCCTCACCTGGCTGGGACACCTTAGTAATGGAAGGGAGGAAGGAGATCGCTTCTTTGGGCCATGTGCTCACCCAGTACAGTGGGTGGCAGCAGCTCTTTGGAGGGTTGTGGAGGAAATTTTACAGGTCCCCCTCAATCCCCCCCACCCACTAGATGCATTGGTTCAGGCAATAAAATGCAGGCAGTGGAAAGCATCAATTATTATTATCTAAGTCTCATAAGAGGTAACCCTTGCAGAAGCGAAGAGCACCTTATTAGCAAGTATTACCAAGGTGGGCTGCTTGTCAAGCTCTATTTATACACTTCATTGATTAGATCACAATTCCAGGGAATTCATTACATAATCACAAAATTTTTACCATGATTGGTTACATCCAGTTGCTAACGGGACAAGACAAATATTGATACCTTAAATAACTACTTTAAAACGCCGCTGTTGCCCCATTAACCCAGACAAACAGACAGACACTCTGGACACAGATTAAAAGTCTCATAAAGAGTATTTTAATATTCCTTTCTTCTTAAAGACAATGCCTTAAGCACTACAGCCACATTAGCAGGCAAATAATACACAATTCTCTTTACTCTCTACTGCACACCTCCTAGCAAGCGTTGTCCACCTCCTCCTGACTCTGGCTTGCTTGCTGGGTTTCCATCAGTCTTTTAAATAGTCCTTGACCCGGAAGTGCTTCTGTCCTCTCGACCACATGACTGGCTAGCACCTCCGGGTCTAATGAAGAACTGGCTTATTCTTCTGCCCAGAAGTACTTTGGGGCTTCTGTCCTCATGACTACCTCGTACGTCTGGGCTATAGGGAAAGGATGAGTTTGCAGATCCTTCGACAACTCCCCTGGCGGAACTCACAGTATGCAATAGGGCTGAGAAACCGAACTCCAAGTCCCAGGATGTCCTGTGGGAATCCGGGGCACCGCCACACTGCAGGGGCGCTGCCATCTAGCACTTTGGGAGAGGCAATGTCCAAAAGTAGCTGCCTTCCCCCATCCTTCCATCCTTTGGGTGCCCCGGCTGGGTTGAGTTGCCAGCCGTCCCTCACATTGCCCCTCCCTCAGCTGAGCACTATAGGGTTAAGCATCCGGTCCCGCAAGGGTTGTCCTTCTCCAAGAGGAGCTGTCTGCTGTGGCTGGACCGTGGCTTTGCCCTGAAAAATAACAGCAAGAGAACTGTGGGGAGATACTTCTTTTGTTCATCAACAAGAAACTTAGTCTGAGCACAACAATAGAGCAACCAGTACACTTTAAAAGATTACTTTTTTCTTTTACCAAGACTTGCTTCTCTTTTTTTGCTATAAAGTTACTTAAAATGCCTTTTCTTAATAATTCAAGCCTTTATCATAGTGAATATTAAAATAAAACCTCCAGCCTTTAAGCATAACCTCAGAAGAATAAAAGACTCAGCACATGCTAGGTGCACATCGGGCCAGGGTTCAAATTCAACTCTTACAGGGTCTCCCATATACACATCTGCAGGGCTGCATGGGAATTAGAGTTCTAATGGGAAGCCCTGCTGGGTGTGATGGGAACCACAAGGGGGAGCTATAGGGTGGAGGTTTCCTCATTTTAGGGAGGTTTGCAAAGATTGCATACTTTAAATAAACATGAATGCAAAATGTGCAAAAAGTAAATCCACCCCTCCATTTACCACTACCTCAAATACCGCAGATGCAGCAGAACATCATTAGTGAAGATCTTGGATCAAGTTTGGTTTGCTCTTTGTTGTTGAAGTGTGTATGTTACTCAAATAAAACAGAAGTGCTGATAGCTGCCGAAGCTCAAATTGGTTTTGAACACTTTGGCTCTTTTGTGGACATTCGCAAACCTCATGTTCAGAGTCTTGGGGTCATTTTTGATAGTAACCTTTCTCTTTTGAGAAGCAGATAAATTCTGTAATCAAGAGTTGTTTTTTTCAGCTTCGTCTTTTAGCTAAGGTCAAACCTTTTTGATCTTGAGAAAGCTACTCATGCTTTTATCTTTTCTCTGCTTGATTACTGCAACTTGTTGTATTCTGGGATCAGCAAATCCCTGATACGCAGGCTGCCGTTGGTCCAGAATGCTGCTGCCAGTATTTTGGTTGAGGCAAGAAAATTTCATTCTGTATTTCCAATTTTAGCCTCCTCACACTGCCTACCTGTTAATTTCAAAATTAATTTTAAAATGTATTGCTATTTTTTAAACCCTTACACGGTTATGCTCCTACTTATTTATCTGAGTCGCACACCAGCCGTCCAGAGAGCTTAGATCTATTGGCCAGTTGTCCCTTGTGATCCCTCATACTAAGTGCAAAATTAAGGGGGCCGGGGCTTTTGCAGCTGCTGCACCTCGTCTGTAAAACTCTTTACCTCATTACATTAAAGAGACTCCCTCAAGTTATCTGTTTAAAAGGAGACCAAAGATGCATTTCTATTCTCTATCTTTCCATGTCCTTCAGTGATACTGATGATTGCCTTCCTCAACATCATTTGTTTGTGTTCAATTTACTGCAGGCTTGTATTGTGTTTTACTGTATTTTATTCCATTTATTTTACTTATGTTTATTTTACATTTTATTTTAAAGCACTTTGCCTACAGCATTACTGATGTTGTTTTAAATGTGCTCTATAAATAAATTGACATTGACATATTGTCACCATGCCAAGATCGCAAGAGCTCTCCAAGGCCATCCGAAAGAAGCTTTTAGATGCCTTTGACTTTGGGAAAGGATTCAAAAAGATCTCCAAACAACTTGAAATTAACCAATTCACTGCCCGGAAGATCATCTAGAAGTATCATCTTGTCCAGGTCAGGCCGTCCCAGTAAGCTGAGCCCAAGAGCAGAACACAAGTCCCTAACATCCCCAGAATTTCATCATGAGACCTACATGTAGATCTTGCCACAATTTTTTTTTTTTTGTGAACTAGGGGGCTCTGCCCCCTGCTCGCTTCGCTTGCCCACCTCGGGTTTGGTTTACCGGATATACAATTTAAAGAGATTGTTATTTTCATGGGAATTGTTACATATGCATTATTTTCACTTTTACTTTAAAACTTTTGTAAAAACAATACTTGTCCCTTATTTCCAGCCCTGGGCGTGGTTAAATCTTTCTCACAGGACGTATAACGCTGCTCGTCTTGTGAAGGGAGGGGGGCAGCTGAACGCACGCTAAGTAGATGCCGTCAGATCATCTGCTGTCTTTCTGCTCCTGCTGCTGGCCAGCTGTGTGTTCTGTTTGTCACGCTGCACGTCGATCATTTAAAAGCCTGTACAGCAGCTGTCCTTTTGCCACTTTGTGTCTCTGCTGCTCGCATTGTGAAGGGGGGGCTGAATGCACGCTACGTAGTTGCAATCGGATCATCTGCTGGCTTGTTGCTGCTGGAGAGCTACGTTTTCTGCTTGTCATGCTATTGCGTCGATCATTTCAAAGCCTGTACAGCACCTGTCCTTTTACCACTTCGCATCTCTGCTGCTTGCATTGTGAAAGGGGAGGGGGCTGAACGCACGCTAAGAAGAAGTGGTCAGATCATCTGCTGGCTTCCTGCTGCTGCTGGTAAGCTGTGTATCCTGCTTGTCGCTTGTCATTGTTTTAGGAGCTGAGAGCACATGAAGTGTGTCTGCCAAAAGCATTTCAACAACTACAAGGTTAGATGTCCGTGAACTTGTTTTAAATGTTGTCTCACTGCCTTGTCTCATGTGATGTTAAAGTGTATCTTGCGTTACTTCAAATTGTGTTCGCGTGACGTTAAAGTGTCTCTCACGGGACGTCAAATTGTCCTCCGAGATTATCACATCTTGTCTCCCTAGTCTCCCTCCCAGGATTTTTTTTATAATAGAGAGACAAGTTTTTTTGAAAAGAGTAAGTAAAATAAAAAAAGAAACTGGATGTATGAATTTATGAGTTATGAATGGGGTAAAGAGATAAACCAAGAACATGACAACCATGAACCTGTGAAGAGCAAAATTACAAAACAATGGTGAAGTGACTAAAGTGGAGTCAACGTGACTAACCAGTAAATGCACTGGTCCACAGCTAGACTGAACAAGAGAGGCACCATAGAGGATCAGTTCTAATCATCACTACCCATGACGGAGACCTTCTCCCATAATCTTGGTGACTGAAAGCTCTTGCCACTGTAGATTTCAAAGTGTGTGATTCTAACATTAGAAAGAGGTGAAGATCTTCGTGGGAGATGTGCCAGGAGGAAACCATTGCTGTCCAGAAAGAACATCAGGGCAAGACTAAAGTTTGCATCTAGGCATAGAGCAGGTCTTCTGGAACAAAGTGTTGGGAAGCACAAAGAATTTTTAGCCACAGTACCAGAAGACATATTTGGTGGAAACCAAACAAAGCATTTGACCAAAAAGAGTGGATAACAACTGTAAAGCAGGGTGGTGGGAATGTTAGGTTTGGGGTTGCTTTGCTGCATCAAGGCTTGGGCAGCTCACCATAACAGAATCCACTATGAATTCTTCATTTTACCAAGAAGATGGTTGAAGATAACATGATACCACCTGTCAGAAGACTGAAGCTTAGCCAAAAGTGGACCTTGTTAGGTGGCAATGTCCCTAAACATATCAGTAAAATCCACCAAGGAGTAGCTGAAAAGAAAGAAATGGAGGATTCTGGAATAGCCAAGTTAAAGCTTGGGTCTGAATCTCATTGAGATGCTTTCTGTGGAGGGAATTGGAATAAGGCAAGTGGAAGTGGAGAGTAAAAAAGTGACAGAGACTGCTAGGCAGTTCTAGGAAATTCCTATTTGAGGGGGCAATTCCAGTTATTAGCACACGGGAGGCAGCTAAAGGGCTTGAAGGAGGGAAATTCCATGCCGGACCTGGGAGTAGCAGAGTGCACTAACCCTTTCTCCCTTTCTTCTTCAGTCCAGTTAAGGTAAACTTCTGCCCGGCCCTGATGACGTCAATTCTGGTACCAATCCTGATTATGTCAATTCTAGATCTGGCCCAGATGACATCGCTTACAGTTCCAACCCTGATGACCTCACTTCCTCTCTCCGACTTTAAAACTGCCATCTTGTTTTCCTAAATCAATTCTGTCTTGGTCTCATTCTAAAAAGACTTGATTCCTTGCTTTTGAACCAAACTTCCAATATACGGGGTGGCTACCCCAAAGCTTTTTGTGACATTTGTCCTTCATTTAACAGAGCTAATAGGGGGATTATTTTGTCAACAGATGGAATCTGCATGTCTGTCTGAAAAAGAATACAATTTTTTAAAAATGAATGGGCCACAAGACGATAAACTAAGATTCGAAACCAGAGATTAATCCAATCTATTGGCACCCAGTTGATCTATAAGTCATGATGTTTACTGGGTGTCCTCATTCACTTGTCACACCCAGCATGTGTTTCCTTCTCTTCACTTTGTGGCCTGTTCATGCCTTGAGGTGGTAAAAAAACACAAGAGAGAGACAGGATGAAGGTTTGGGGATATATCCTGTATACTTGAACTTTGTGGAATTATGCAAGGATAACACCAAGCGAGAAATCTCAAAGGACTGAGTCTTAGCAGTAAGAGAACAGTGGTAGATAGGAAGTGGTGGGTCTCCTGAGCAGAAACCGGAAGTGAGGTCAGAACTGGGAGAAGATGGGAGGTCTCTGGATACAAAACCAGAAGTGGATTGTGTCAGAGGTGGGCAGAGTAGCCAAAAATTGTACTCAAGTAAGAGTAAAAAAGTATTCGGTGAAAAGACTACTCAAGTACTGAGTAACTGTTTGATCATAATAAATTATTTATTTTTTAGAAATGTAATAAGACAGACAAAAAATAAATAAAAAATGAGTAAAAATAACATCTAAAAAAATAAGATGCACAAATAACACAAAGTTCCAAATCTCAGTTTTTCACAACAAAGCTTTTGAAGCCGATACCTACATGTATGTCTGAACAGTGCAAACTACTTACAGTGACGAGATATCCTGTACACTGAAAGTATAATACTGCATATTCACTTGCCCTCAAAATAGCACAGCTGATAGAAAATAACATTAGAACAAGGCAGCTTGTGCACGTCCAAGAAGTCTCACTTTACCTTGACTCTGTGTGTGTCTGTGCATGTTTGGTTAAAACGAGCTTGTTCTTCATTCAGTACAGTGGCTCTCAAGGTTCCTGCAGTGAAGCTGTGGCTGTTTAGCAGTGAACAGGAGCTCTGTATGACTAAAAAGTCTCTCACAGACTGCAGATGCAGGAACTTTGTGTGTGGTCATGTGACTGCATGGCTACGTCTGATTGGTGAAACATAGTCATGTGATTATTGTTACTATGTCTGATTGGTGAAACAGAGTCATGTGATTATTGTTACTACGTCTGATTGGTGAAACATAGTCATGCAGTAGATCCACTGGCGACTTCTCTCCAACTAAAATATAGCATATCTAATGTGTAAATGGAAAAAAGTAACAAGTCGAGTGTTGCCCAATGTAGCAGAGTAAGAGTAGTGTTTCTTCTTTACAAATGTACTCAAGTAAAAGTAAAAAGTATGGTTCAGTAAAACTACTCGTAGAAGTACATTATTTTTTTAAATTACTCGAGTAAATGTTATGGAGTCAATGTAACTCATTACTACCCACCTCTGGATTGTATAGAGGGACCAAAAGTGGTGTTAGGTGGACTTCCCTCCTGGGAATCCGCAAAGGAAGGAAAAGAGGCATTAGTGCACACTGTCAAACCTTGGTCCATCGTAACCACACACTTAGTCAAGCTCATCGACTATTTCCCATGTTCACATGTGTGACAAGGCCTGTGATACTCTTTCTTGGTTGAAATCCTGCCATCGATCACAGTTCATTTTATCTTAGCGCAGCCAGACTTCTTCACAGAGTAGCGAGACCAACAACATATGAACATATCTATCTATGAAAAACCATTTGTCCTTTGTCCCTACCACAACACTGGCCAATCCAATTAACCCCGTTATGTTTTTCCTGAGATAGCTTGCCCACCGCTAATCCTATGCACACCATCATCCTCGAGTTTATGTGTCGCTGGAGAACTGCAGGTCATGATGGAGAGCAGCTTGCTGGATGTAGGAGGAGAGATGGATGAAGAGTGCCCAAACGTTAAGTGCTTGAAGTAGAAAAGGATTTGCTGTGCAATAACAGTAACAGTTCTTCAGTAATGTCCAGTGGCAGCATTATAGGTTCCAGCTTTAGTGATAGCGAAGGATAAAAAATAAAAAAAAACTACCAATCACTGATCTTCAGGCAGATGTATCATGCATAGATGATCTCTTACGGAATTTCATTCTGTTCATGAGTGACAACAGTTAGAGGCAACTAGCTAATATAGCTGAAATAACCGGCATTGCCCAGGAGGAAAATAAAGTGTTTTTTTTTAATTGTTTGAGAAAAATATACTGTAATTAAAAATAAAAAACACAACTTTAAAAATAAAAATGAATTAACAAACAATGAAGACTCACTAATAGGCAGCACGTTGGTGCAGTGGGTAGCGCTGCTGCCTCGCAGTTAGGAGACCCGGGTCCTCCCTGTGTGGAGTTTGCATGTTCTCCCTGTGTAAGATGCATTGATGGTTCTAAATTGCCCCGAGTGTGTGCTTGGTGTGTGGGTGTGTGTGTGTGTGCCCTGCGGTGGGTTGGCGCCCTGCCCAGGGTTTGTTTTCTGCCTTGTACCCTGAGTTGGCTGGGATTGGCTCCAGCAGGCCCCCCATGACCCTGTAGTTAGGATATAGCGGGTTGGATAATAGATGGATGGATGAAGACTCACTAATGTGCTTGTCTTGCGGTCTTGTATGTATGTTATCATCCAGCTGACGCTTGGAACCGGCCAACTCTATTTAATATCAAAAGCAACAGGAGTGCTCAAACATAAAGAATGCTGGCAGTCACCTCCAGTTCGCCCTCTGGTGGTCATTCGGAGTGTCAACTGGATGATAACATGCATACAAGACCGTAAGATCACCCCCCACCCTACCCAGAAGGGGGTGGATTAGGGTTGATTTCCCCCTACAATATTTTTAGTCGAGCAATGAGAAACATCTGTACCAATTTTCATGAAAATCACTCCAGCCATTTCGGAAGTGATGCCCGAACATACATACAAAACACACACACATACATTGACTTTTATATATATAGATAGTGACTGAGCCCAACACATGTGCAAGAAAGTCCATCCAGCAACACAAATTTACAAAAAAAAACAAATTACAGGGTGGTCAGGAGGTGTGATGTCAGTTATAATGAGCTGCTGCCTTTCTTAGATTACTTTATTAATCTTGAGGGGACATCCAGATGGATACAGCAACAGGAACATTAAAAAACAAGGATACAGACTCAGAGGACAGATAATACAGCCAATTAATCAATCTAAATAAATAAATATTGTGCAGAAATTCCAAAACGGACATAAACAGTACATCAGAAGGAAGCATTGAATTGCCTGATAGCATTACGCAGAAAAGACCTCAGAGGCACTTCTTAGCACACCGTGGTGGAATGAGCCAGTGCCTAAAAGTGCTCCAAAAGAGCACCTCCTGGAATTTTTCATGATGCCATCCAGTTTTGCCACCATCCTCTTTTATACAATAATTTCCAGTGTGTCCAGGGTTCGCCCTGTGAGCTATCCTGGTCAGTTTGTTCAGTCATTGTGTTTCTTATGAGCTCAGGTTGCTTCCCCAGGCGACTACAGCACAGAACACCACACTGCCTACTATGGACTGGTAGGACATTTCCAGCGGCTTTGTGCATACATCGAAAGAGCTGAGGCTCCTTAGGATGTCCAGTCTGCTCTCACCCTTTTTTGTCCTGCACCACAGTGTTGTCACACCAGTCCAGATTGTTGTTTATATGAACCCCCAGGTACTTGTAGCTCTGCACCACTTCCACGTCCTCCCCCTGAATAGTGACTCGTCTCAGAGGCTCCTTGATACATCAGAAGTCCACCACAAGCTCTTTTTGTTTTGCTGATGTTGAGTTGCAGGTTGCTCTCCCTGCACCATAAGACAAAGTCCTCCACAACCTTTACCTGTATCCTGACTTGTCTCAATTTTAAATGTAGCCTATGATGGACAAGTCATTCATAAATTTCTATAAATGGCAAGCTGCTGGTATTGTGCTAGAAGTCTCTTATGTGGAGAGTGAACAGGAAGGGAGACAGGACAGTACCCTGTTGTGCTCCAGTGTTACACCCCACCATTTCTGACACGCAGATCCTCGGCCTCACAAACTGATGTCTGTTAGTCATGTACTCCATGTGTCAGAAGATTCTTTACACTTATTGTATATATTAATTCCAAGGCCTGACATTGAAAGGTACTGATGAACAAAACCTCAAAGTTTAGGAAGCCTTATGGACCATCCTGGATAGGATTTTTGGTCCAGAGTGAAAAACATTTCAGCTTACTTGTCAGCTGTTTGCATTTTTTTGACACCTTACTTGTCACTTCCCACAGAATTAAGAAATCCTTTTGGAAAATAAAATTGTTCTTGACACTTCACACACCTGAGGAGAATGTTGTTGACAAACCGCAAACTGTCCCTGATACAATTACTGAGCTGGCCCACTCTCTTCATACTGAACAACAGGTAAAGGTTACTGGTAGCCAGACAATAGTGCCCCGAGTCTGAAAACCATTGAAAAACTAAACCTACTGATGAGTTTTAATTTTTTTTTTATCTATTTTTGCTTTTGTTTTCATTTTTATTATCTTAACAGCTAAAAATACCTGATACTCTAAAAATAACAAGATGCCAGAATAATGTTTGAAATATTTTTTCCTCTCCTCTTATTCTCTTTCTTTCTCTCTCATAATAGACATTTGAAATAGATCAGACACTCATTGCGTTTAATATTTGACTTGGTAGACTGCACTCTGATGACTAGCAAGTATAATTTTAAGCATTCTCATTGCATTCACTTTCTACATCAACCTTAATAAAAGGATAAGTAACTGTGTGTCTGTCTGTGTATGTGTTCGGTTGTTATGTCTCTCTCATTCCAACAAATGGCTCATCACAAACATTTGTAGTAATAAAATGCATTGCAGTTGTCATTCCAACAGATGGTGCGTCACAAAGATTTTTAGTAATAAAATGCATTGCATTTGTCATTCTAATAGATGGCGCATCACAAAAATTTGTTGTAATAAAATGTATTGCAGTTGTTATTTCAACATATGGTGCATCACAAAAATTAGTAGTAATAAAGTACATTAATAATAAACCTTTGCATTTATACAGTGCTTTTCTCACTACTCAGAGCGCTCAGCAATTGCAGGTCAAGGGCCCAACAGAGCAGAGTCCCTTTTGGCATTTGCGGGATTTGAACCGGCAACTTTCCGATTGCCAGTGCAGATCCCTAGCCTCAGAGCCACCACTGCGCCCGAGTAAGGATGCCACATCATAAACATTTGTAGTAAACCCTTTGCCTTTATATCTTATCTAATGATGTATTTTTTTCAACAAGCTTTTATATGAATGTATTTTGCAATTATGCATTTGTTTTTAATCTTGATTGTCTTATTTATTGTATTATTTTGTTGATTTGTTTTAACTTATTTATGTACATTGTCCTTGAATGTCCCTAAATTATTATTATGATACTTTTTATAAGTCTTTTGTCACATTTGCTTTTTTATCTGTTTAGAATCCTTAGCATTCATAGTAAAGGACAAGTGTCAATGTGTGTAACTTTGTATATGTGTGTTTGTCCCGTTTGCTGTGTCTCTTAATATATTTGATTTGCCACAGTACCTGTCAAAGACATGTAACAGAATAATTTGACTTTGACTAAAATATTTGCTCTCTATTGCCCTACATGTACCTTCAGCACCTTTCCTGCGTATTTGCGAGTGTGAACATCTCTTCACGGCCGCTCTGTCTCTCAAGCATGTTTCCGTAAAGCCTACTTCTCAGACTCTGTCGTCATTTTTGAGACATTTTCTCACCTCCTGTCCATTTTATTCTTCTGGTCAGCATGCTTCATACGCTTTTACTAACATCTCATTGCCAGCACGCCATCTCTCGAGCGTATTCTCATAAAGCCTGCTCCTCAGACTCTGTCGTTATTTTTGAAGCACCCCTCTCACCTCCTGTTCAGATTTACATTTGTCCTCTTTAAAGGCGACTCTCTCAACATGCCTCCTATGCCTTTACTCCTTCTCATACGTCTCACACTCACACTTCCTCTTTAGTCGCATCACCAAAGCCAAATTGACCAATCACACCAAAGCCAAACTGACCAATCAGATTGCTCAAAGGGACTTGAGACACACACTTGTTATATAGTAGATCTGGTAAGGAAATTGTAAAAAGCAGTGCTATTGTTTGTATGCACCATCTGTTGGAGTGAAAAATGAAATGTATTTTATTTGCATTACAAAATACATTCTAATAGAATGAAAATGTTGAGGCTGAGGCCTGCGTTGATTATTTAGATGTCAACCCATCTTAGATATAAATGGTCCAAACTATATTGTCAAAATAAAATTTGGTTGCCATTGAATTTTTAGTCATATCCTCCAACACTAAGGTAAATGTGGTGTCATATAATTCAGTATATAAAATCTTGGCATTATTTTAGTGGGAAGGATTGCTTGGCTGCCTTTACCGACTGCACTCAGAGTTCCAGGTTTATCTTGTCAGAATGATGGATATTTAAGAATGGAGAATGTTTTTTTTTTTTTTTTATGGTATTAATGCAAAACTTTGTTTCCATTGACAGCAGTGCTGCTAAAGCGCTATGGATTGTGCAATATACAGATTCAATCTCTTATAATTGGATTGCTCAGGATTTAAAGGTCAGGTCTGTCTCCAGCCGATTTAAATTGGAGTGTCTTTAGTATATTACTTTTGAATTGAATTCATTTTGAGCCATTTAAAATTGCTAACTTTTTTTCATAACACAGCATTGGCTCTGATCAGGACAAAAATGATAATTTAACATTGATATTAAAAATAGCTACGTATTATTTTCTTTAAAGTAATTGCTTTTCACCTTCATTTCTTTTCCTTTTGGCTCAGTTTGGTTGGTGGAGTCATTAATCATCCTCGCGTGTTCGTACTGCTGGGAGTCGTTGCTGAAAAGAGCGGCTTGCGTTCTGGTAAGAGGTGCATGCCAGCAAATCCTTATAGTCCTATTGAAGAACTGCTTGGGAAAGCACATGGATGGAGTTTTGTATTTGTTAAAGCATATTCTGTGGTCAGTGCCTAATGAAGTGGCATCAGTATTCAAATTATTTTGTGCAACCATTGTGAAGTCTTGGCAGTGAGCGGCATAATTAAATTAGAGCTCACTTTCAAGAATCCAAAAGTAGCACTATATATAACACCGAGTGTTTCACTTGGAAGGCTTGCTGCTTGTTTTGAAATATTACTCATAATTAGCTGCTATTAATTTCAATGACAAAGTGCAATGAACCTTTTAGAATAATTTACACCATTAAAAAATTCTGCCTTCAGTTCTCAGGTGTAGTTCTACCTTCCTTGAAGCTCAAAGGCACATTAAAGCTAGTAATCCATCCTTCTTCTTTATGAGTTTACATGCTGCCTTTGGTCCCATAGCTAAACAAAGGACCTTGTGATTTGACTTTTAATGATAGAAACATATAAACATACAGCTAAGGCCCAAATTGCCCCCCCTAAGAATGGAGAATGTTTTTGGATGAGGAACAAATTTGATAAAATGATCATAATTGCAAAAGTGACCACAAACTGGACAAGAGGTCTGAAAATGAATAAACAAAGTAATCTGGTCCAAAATACTTTACTGTGAACATTACTGGTAATGCACCTCCAGTTGATATTACCGTATATACTTGCGTATTAGTCGAGTCTTGAAACCTGAAAAATCGATCAGAAAATCAGACGCCCATTCAGAAATATGACAGGAGGAGGAGGAGGAGGAGGAGGTTAGGAGCTCACGCTGATACAACGCATTGCCGCATCCACCATATGTGACAATTACATTTTTTTTTTACATCTTCTTGCCTCCTCCATCCTCGCATCAGTTTCTCACCGTATTTGCACCGAATTTTGTTGCAGCAGCGCAGTTAGATAGATAGATAGATAGATAGATAGATAGATAGATAGATAGATAGATAGATAGATAGATAGATAGATAGATAGATAGATAGATAGATAGATGGATACTTTATTAATCCCAAGGGGAAATTCACATACTCCAGCAGCAGCCTACTGATAAAAAACAATATTAAAGAGTGATAACATTGAAGGTATAACAGACAATAACTTTGTATAATGTTAACGTTTACCCCCCCAGGTGGAATTGAAGAGTCGCATAGTGTGGGCTCTCCTCAGTCTGTCAGTGGAGCAGGATGGTGACAGCAGTCTGTCGCTGAAGCTGCTCCTCTGTCTGGAGATGATCCTGTTCAGTGGGTGCAGTGGATTTTCCATGATTGACAGGAGCCTGCTCAGTGCCCGTCGCTCTGCCCTAGATGTCAAACTGCCCAGCTCCATGCCTACAATAGAGCCTGCCTTCCTCACCAGTTTGTCTAGGTGTGAGGCGTCCCTCTTCTTTATGCTGCCTCCCCAGCACACCACCGCATAGAAGAGGGCACTCGCCACAACCGTCTGATAGAACATATGCAGCATCTTATTGCAGATGTTGAAGGACGCCAGTTCTAAGGAAGTATAGTCGGCTCTGACCTTTCTTACACAGAGCATCAGTATCAGTCCAATTTAACATCCAGTTGCATTTCCAGGTATTTATAGGTCTGTACCCTCTGCACAGTCACCTCTGATGATCACGGGGTCCATGATGGGCCTGGGTCTCCTAAAATCCACCACCAGCTCCTTTATTTTGCAGGTGTAAGTGGTTTGAGTCACACCATTTAACAAAGTCCTTGATTAGGTTCCTATACTCCTCCTCCTGCCCACTCCTGATACAGCCCATAATAGCAGTGTCATCAGCGAACGTTTGCACGTGGCAGGACTCAGTGCTTTATTGGAAGTCTGATCTATATAGGCTGAACAGGACTGGAGAAGGTACAGTCCCCTGCGGTGCTCCTGTGTTGCTGACCACAATGTTACTAATTTCTTTCACAATTTCAATGACTTTTAATTTAAAACCAGCTTCATATTTTCTTCTGATCGAACACTCCATCATAGATAAGGGATGCTCTTACAATAAAGGTGTATGAGGGTGTGAGATACAAAAAATACAAATCAACACAAACGTCGCCTCAGAATAGTTTGGGTATTACCGTGTGGTCACGTAGGCACAATAGCGAGAGAGAGAGAAGTTAGGAGCACACGCTGATACAGCGCATTGCCGTACACACATTGAAAAATAAGGCTGTGTGCTCCGTGGTTACTCTCTCAGGTGGGCGTTAGCATATCATAATCTCTTGGACCAATAGCGTGAGTTTTCCACATTCGACTTACACGACCGACATTATAAAATACAGGAAATTATACGGTAAAATCAAGTCCCCACTTATCCGCGGGAGAACTAATCCATGAGTATATACGGTACTTCATTTAGACCACATTGCAGAGATCTGTTTCACTTTTGACATTAAAGAGTCTTATTCTCTTGATTACTGTCAAAAAAGCCAAAGATAATCCACTGTAATTCAATGGTTCTTCAACGTTTTTTTAACTCACCTCCCAGTTTTGCTTTTTGTATGTCTTTGCGACACAGAGCTTCATCCAGAGGATCCATCCATGTTGTGGATCGGTTGCAAGTCGTCGTCCTACCGGCTCAGAGAATCACCGGCAGGTCCCCTTTAGAGATTTCCACTTTCAAACGGCAACCCATCACAGTGCTTTATGCAAATGGTCTGCAAACGCTTTGACGTTCAGTACTATTGTAATGTACGATTGAGCGTGGCCCATAATTTAACAAACACGGTTTTATAACAATACAATGTGAACACTTCCAAACAGGTGAATACTTTTTATAGACCCTGCAGGTTTTCTTATCTTTTTTTTTTGTATATTTATACCTATCTCTGCATTAAAATAAAAGTTTCCAGTCACCAGCATGGAATCCCTTTAGGGTTTCACCGCCCTCTGTTTCATGTTGTGACTGGGGTGGGGTTTAGACTTGACAAGAGCCAGCAAGAATACAGTAGCTGGGTCCCCAGCCAAGCTACCCCATTTAATTGTTGGCATTTGTGCCACTGAAAAATAAAAACAAAGATATGTTTAGCGCTCACAAACAATAGCCAAATCAACCAACTTAAGAAAGCAGAAAATACGTAGTGCTAATGGGAGCTCTCACCAGGAGCCCCTCATTTCTATCATGTCCAGACTGGGCAGAGTGGTAGCTCTGAAGTTAGGGATCTGCACTGGTAATCGGTAAGTTGCTGGTTAAAAATCCAGTAAACGCCACAAGTGACTCTACTCCATTGGGCCCTTTTGCAAGGCCCTTAACCTATAATCACTCCATCCTGAGTATGGCATTAATCTGCATCCAGCCCTACAAGCAGGGAAAACTTGGGGGTTGGTGGCAGGAATGGCACTCCAGCCGCCATCGAAACCTCACTCTATTCTAATGTGGTGCTGAGATGTCACCTACTGTAATCGGGTCCCAATCCAAGTGTGGTGCTGAGATGTCACCCACTGTAATCAGGTCCCAATCAAGTGTGGTGCTGAGATGTCACCCACTTTAATCGGGTCCCAATCCAAGGGTGGTGCTGAGATGTCACCCACTGTAATCGGGTCCCAATTCAAGTCCCAATTCAAGTGTGGTGCTGAGATGTCACCCACTTTAATCGGGTCCCAATCCAAGTGTGGTGGGTGCGGCAACACGCTATCAGCGCATACTCCCAACCCATCTCTCTCTCTCAGACTGCAAGAACAAGGGGCTACCTGTCAGAACTGCGGAAGGGAAAGAAGACAGTGCTAGCGATAGCATCTCCTCTCATTGCAGGGTGGCAGTGCTTACTTACCTTGACAGAGCCAGGAAGATGACTTCCAGCCACACGTGTATGACATTGTCCTCAAACAAAGTGCCTCAAAGTCAGAAGTAAATGTTTATTCAACTTTACCAAGGAGAATTTCTCTTGCCCAGGTGAACAAGCTAGCCTTATGGCCTAAACTACAACAGGCAGGGTGTTATTTTTCACACTGACAGGCCCTCTATCTCTTTCGGCTGCACAATGTCTTGCCAGTGACATTTAACAGCAAAAATGAACTTACAGGATTTAGAGTGTAACAAAACATTAAAGCAATGTGTGTTTAATACTAACGTCCTTAGCCAGTAATGCTCATCAAAAGTGATCATGCCTACTATGTTATTAGATACAGTAAGTGTAGGTTTTATCTTGTCTGTAGATGCCAACCCTTTTAAATTAGCACGGCACAGTAAAGAGTAATATAATCACACAAGGGCTAGGCATGTACAAGGATTGCAAGGTTTACAAATGACATTACAAATCAAGCTAAAAAAGGTAGTAAAAAACCTCGAGGAAAGGAAATTTCCTATAAATGGCATTAAGTATGTCAAATTATGACATAAGTGTATGAAGGACTAAACTGAAAAACACTAAAGCGGTTGTCGGTTTCTTTTCTTATATGTAGTGAAAATAAATCGGCTTAAGGTTTTGATTTTTCTTTTTGTGATGTCTGAATGTATTTGGAAAACAGACCTACATTTAGTCTGCTGTGTTGGAGGATAATCACTTATTTATGTTCTAAAAAGTTCCCAAAATATAATAAAATTTTGTTAGGCAGAGGTGGGTGTGAAATATGTAAATTGTTTAAAAATACTCCTTACTAAAGGAAACTTGACATTTCAGGTTTTTTGTTTTATATAAAATAGGTAAATAAGCCATCTAATTAACAAAAACGACTGTATTTTCTGTCATGAATGAGTGGCTAATTAGGTGAATGATTGCAATGAAGTCATGGAGCCGCTGCAGCTATAGGAACCTGTCTTTCTTGTTATAAGAAAGTGTGTCAGATATTGACAATCTGGCAAGTCAAGGGACAAATAATTCTGTTTCTGTATTTTAAAGCATGTCACGTGAAAAGGTAAGGACAACCCATGGAAACTGTTGACTTTTTCAACAAATTTCAACAGGCAAACAGTAGATCTTCATGTAAAGTGTGCCCACAGATAAAGGTGATATTTTTGAATAAACACACAAGGAATTTGTGCATTCATTCTATTAAAATATTAACAGATGTACGGCCTAGCCTAGAAAAAGTAAGTCAACCCTTGTCCCCAGAAGCTGAAATGACATTTTGTAGGTATTTTGCATAACTGCCCACCAGACTTTGACATCAATTTGGTGATATTCATAAAATATAGAAAAAAATCTTTTTTAAGTAAAAAGTAAAAAAAATGTGACTAAATAAAATGGTGGTGTGCACAAAAATTAGTTGATTCAATCAATTTTTGAAACTTGTTTAGCATGGTGGGGAATTACAATGTTATTTTTTTATATTTTATGATGAAAGTAGCTATTCTATTAATTGATTGAATATATATATATATATATATATATATATATACACACACACACACATACATATACAGTAAAACCTTGGATTGCGAGTAACTTGGTCTGCGAGGGTTTTGCAAGATGAGCAAAAATTTTTAATCAATTTTAACTTGATAAACGAGTGACGTCTTGCAATATGAGTAGTATTTATATACTTTGCCTGCCGAGTGTCATGTGATCACAGCTGAGCCGACGGTTCTTCTCTCTCAAGTGATTGTGGGTAATCGTCTCCCATGCTAGGTCTCAGTTGGCGTGCCTTACTCATACAGTCAACATCCGTATGAGCGGATACTGTTTACTATAGCATTGTGACCACGTGTGTGTGTGTGTAAAGCATTTTTTTATTTTGTGTGCAAGCGAGAAATCTATTTAACGACAATGCAATGTCACATTTACGTGAAATCCTCAAAAGAAGGCAAAAGCAACTGTTATTGGATGGGTTCCCTGTTAAAAGTCGACAAAAAAGAAAAAGATTCCAGTGAGCCAACAGACAGCAGTGGTTCCATTAGTCACAGTGAAAGTCTTCCTACATAATAACCCTCCTCTTCCTCCTCCTCTCCTCTCATCTCCCTCACACCAGCCACGATTCTTTTCAAAGGTAAAGTGCAGGATAATTTGTTTTATGTATTTTTACATCATTTGTATATGAATATTTTTGGGTTGTGGAACAGAGTTTTCATTATTTATTATGGGGAAATTTGCTTTGATATTCTAATGCTTTGGATTACAAGCTGTTTCCGGAATGAATTATGCTTGTAAACCAAGGCACCACCGTATATATGTATATATACAGTGGTGTGAAAAACTATTTGCCCCCTTCCTGATTTCTTATTCTTTTGAAGGTTTGGATTTTTTTTCTCCCTAAATAATAAAAACCATCATTTAAAAACTGCATTTTGTGTTTACTTGTGTTATATTTGACTAATGGTTAAATGTGTTTGATGATCAGAAACATTTTGTGTGACAAACATGCAAAAGAAGAAGAAATCAGGAAGGGGCAAATAGTTTTTCACACCACTGTATATATATATGTATATATGTGTATGTATGTTATGTATGTGTGTGTGTGTGTGTGTGTGTGTGTGTGTATGTGTGCTTCAGTCTGTCATTTTCCAGTCCTCTTAGATCGGAATAGGGTTATGGGGGCACAAGGTAGGAACACACCCTAGACAGGGTGCCAGTCTATCGCAGGGCAAAGACACACCAATCACACACTACAGCCAATTAAGGATCACCAATTCACCTAACCTGCATGTTTTAGGCACTGGGAGGAAACAGGAGCCCCCTGGAAGAAATCCAGACTCAGACACAGGGAGTACATGCAAACTCCATGCAGGGAGGACTCGGGTGCAAACCCTTATCTACTTACTGCATGTCAGCAGCACTACCACTGTGCCCCTACATATAGACCCAAGTGGCATCTTCTTTTCCCTAGTTGCACACAGTGCACCTGCTCTAAACACTCATGGCCTCTGCCTGAAAGTGATGGGTCAGGCCTGCTTTAACAAACCGACATCCCTGTCTGAAAGAACTTTGCCACACATCAGCTGAAAAAGACTCCCAAATCACAATTACTAAATGGTTATGTTTCAATTTTGATTACACAAAAACACAGAGACATAGTAGGAAACTTGTTAAGGGTAACTTTCACACAAACGTTAAGTTTTTCTTCACATGAAGAACCATTAGACACCTTGGATAAGTAACCAAGTAGTGTGGTAGCCAGTAGGACTTTAGGTACCTTCAAAACTCAACTTGATTTTTTGGAGAAATGAGGAAAATAGGATTGGTGAGCTTGTTGGACTGAATGACTTATTCTCATCAAAACTTTTTAGCATTCTAATAATCAGGATACAGAAACTGTATTGTATGAAGGATCTGAAAGGGGTGCTTGTCCCAATAAAGTAGTCCAGTTCATCCTTCATTATGATGGACTTTATAGATCCCCATAGCCTCCTTAGAGTTATGTTTACCATCGGAAAAAACGAGTCAAAAATGTTTTTCAATAAGGAAAAATGTTATATGTAACAGAAACACGTAAATTCCAAAACATCAGTGTAAGTTACAGTAGGAAGGGTATGCTTAGTGTCTGCTGCTGTACTGATGCACATTTAGTAAACAACCTATGTGTGATATGACTTAAAATAGTCATCAATAAACCAACAAACAATCCAATGTCTCAATCGGGACAGTAGAAGCATGTTTCTTTGTGTGTTTTATTTTCTGTTGCTTGCACAAAAGAGGGTAGAATTTACTGTCTGAGCCTCCCAATTGATACGCCCCACAGTGCAAGGCTTAGCAGTTTCTACACACAAACATTGACAGTTGCTGCATTGTGAAGAGTGCTTAGGGGACTAACGTCTTTCTTGTTCTTCCACTTGATTGCAGTCATTTTACCTTTATGTTACGCACCAACTTGTACCACGGTGAATCTTTTACGTGACCAAATTCACCAGCCATATCACAGCAGTTTGGTCATACAGTGCTGTGTGCACCAATTTCACTACCTCTGTCAACATCTGATGACTAATTCAATTGTCGTCAATATCACGTGATCCTACTAATGGTTACAGTTTCAGTTTGTTCTAAAACTAGTTTTACAATTTTTCATTTACATGCCATTGTTTTTTTTTGGTTTTTTTTTTTTGGTTGAAGGTTTCGCCCCTCTTATGAATATTGATGAGTTACCATAGAATGGCAAAAAACACTTAGAAATATTCATGATTTGTATTTTTTTTTTTAACTTCATTCATTAGATGGCAGTGGAATACTGTGCCGAGCATTTTTAAGGCTTAACACTTTACATGCGAACAAAACAGTTGAAACCAAGAGGCACTTTGACCTAACCATTTTACAAGGAATTCTGAGCTTGAGACATGTTTGAGGTTACACCAAGGAGGTTTAACGTTGGCAAGTCATTTTTCCCTCGTTGTCCTTTCATTTGTTGTTGATGTCTTACTCCTTGTTGAATTGACCACTGTGTTGCTATTAGGCCTTCATTGGATTTTGTCCAAGACAAATTCAAAAAGTTGCCTTTCCTTTCTTCATATCCCGTCCTCCCCAGCCACCACATAAAACTGACAGAATACACTGGCTTAACTTGTCTGGCACCATAGGTGAATGGGAGAGGTGGAATGTGCCCACAGTACCAACTGTCAAAGTCAAATTCAAGATGCCATTTCAGGATAGGAAATATAAATTTATTTGAAATGTGCATGGAGCCATCCAGTTAACAAGAAGGAGATAACTGACTTACAGCTGTTGATTACACTTCTTAATTGCACTATTAATTACAGAAGGATTGGATTAGTTTCATTTCTTAAGTCCTTGCAAGTTACTAATAAACAGACCCTAGGAGTCAGAATTCTGTTACATGAGATTATACTGGTTCTCTAATCAAAACATTGCCTTGCACAGGTGTATCAGCGGGAATGGGTCACAGATCAAAAGGCTTAAATGAAAATGCCTTCTATGAGTGTTAAAGGCAAAGGCTAATAGTATTAGGATTATCCAGCATCTCACCTGGAAGA
Organism: Polypterus senegalus; assembly: GCF_016835505.1. Classification (NCBI taxonomy): domain Eukaryota; kingdom Metazoa; phylum Chordata; class Cladistia; order Polypteriformes; family Polypteridae; genus Polypterus; species Polypterus senegalus. The sequence continues at coordinate 16,692,309 of NC_053158.1, forward strand.
AAAGATGGATTCTTGCTGAGAAAGGAAACGAGAATGGAAGGACAGCAATGGACAGTCACCCCATCTGGGGTGGGAATGGGACCCCTACCCACACAAGAGGAGAAAACAAAGGACCATTGGGGGGGAAAGGCTCTTTTTTCAGAAAATATTTATCTCCCATCTGCTAGATGGCATCATCCCAGGGCCTCAGTAACCATGTGAACATCTGTAGGGCATAATGGGATTTATAGTGCCGTGAGTCAGGCCTGCTGGGTCCCATGGGTGCTGCCTAGGGGTTCTACAGGGATTAATGATCCCTGCTTTTTGGGGCTTCGTTTGACTCAGAAATGCCTCCATCAGGCTATGTACTCCCAGGTCCCAAATAAAAGGTAACCATCCAGCCTCTTCCATTGGATTCAGAGTCTGAACGAAGGAAGTCAACACTCACTGGAAGGAGGTGGACGAGGAGCAAAGAGAAGGAAAGAAAAAGAATTTGCTCATTATTGTGCTTGTGCTAAGGGAACTAAGAAAGGTGTTTTGATAATAAAAGCCTTTGTTTTGAACTAGTGACTGTGTTTGTGTTGGTTTTGTCCAGGATTTGGGGTTCATTGGCTCCCCCTCTCTGTTACAATATATAAAATATATTAATATATTGTGTCTCTTTTGCATATTAAGATTTAAACGAACAAAAGTAATTGATCTTCTTGAATTGTCACTGTTGACAAAATACTGATCCGCCTCAAATGCACAATGCTTAGGCCAAAGTCCCCCCTGTAAAGGAAGACAGAATTTTTTGCAATTTCCCTCATCTAATGTAACTATGTGGTGGTCTACAAACCAATGTGTGTGACCCGTGGGTATGTTTAAATGATATAATTCCTATAAAGAGTCACCATAAACGACGTATATATTGTAGAGCAAATGTGCCAAATTTCCACCGAAATTAAATCAAATCACACTTTGTTTGCTTTCTATATTTCAGAACGGTTCAATGTTTATATGATGCCTACGCCAAACCTTGACATCTATGGGGAATGTACTATGCAGATCACACATGAAAATATTTACCTATGGGACATCCATAATGCCAGAGTAAAGCTGGTCATGTGGCCCCTCAGCTCGCTTCGACGGTATGGAAGAGACTCCACGTGGTTTACATTTGAATCTGGCAGGTATGGCTTATTGGAATACAATGGATTTGTTTGTTTATTTATTTATTTTTGATTGATTCAGTTTATATGTTTAACGGTCATTAAAAAACATACTCCTGGTAATTCATTTTGTATGCTGTGTGATTCTTGAATTATTTTCATCAGGTTCACTTTGATGTGTAATATTGTGGTGCGACCTTTGGTTTTTTATGTTGGACCTAACCTTTTGTATTTATATGTACAGTGTTCATTCTGTCCATAGTATTTCATCTGTGAAGTAAAGCCACACTCATGTTCTATGACCAATCCTATTCATTTATGATCCATCCTCTTGGTTTTACACAACCCTTTAAAAACATAAGAACATAATAACATAAGAAATTTGACAAACAAGAGGAGACCATTCAGTCCATCAAGCCCGTTTGTTTAGTTAATAGCTAAGCTGTCCCAGTATCTCTCATCCAGATTCTTCTTAAAGGTTGTTGAGGTCTTTGCTTCAACTCCACGTCTCGGTAGTTTGTTTCAGAATCCCACAACTCTTTGCGTAAAGAAGTGCTTCCTGGCTTCAGTTGTAAATGCACTTTCCTTTGTAGTTCGCTGTCTCTCTCTCTTATTATATACTACAGGCTGTCTCCTGTCTGTCCATTCATCTTGTAGATCTATGTGCCCTGGGGTACCGTTTATTCTATGTCATTTACTCTTTATAAATCACTAGCTGAAATGCCCAGCGTTGCCCGGGAGGAAAATACAGTGTTTTTTTTTTTGTTTGAGAAAAATTCAATTAAAAAAACAACTTTAAAAATAAAATAGAATACAATACAATAAATTAACAAACAATGAAGACTCACTAATGTGCTTGTCTTGCGGTCTTGTATGTATGTTATCATCCCGTTGATGGTCCAAACCGGCCAACTGTATTTAATTTCAAAAGCAACAGGGGCGCGGTGGCGCTCAAACATAAAGAATGTTGGCAGTCGCCTCCAGTTCAACCTCTGGTGGTCGTTCTGAGTGTCAACTGGATAATAACATGCATGCAAGACCGCAAGATCACCCCCCACCCTACCCATAATGGGGTGGGTTAGGGTTGATTTCACCCTACAGTGTTTTTAGTCGATCAATGAGAAACATGTGTGCCAAGTTTCATGAAAATCACTCCAGTCGTTCGGAAGTGATGCTGGAACATACATACAAACACACACACATACATTGAATTTTATATATATAGGTACTTATCTTGTAAATGTGCATACGTTGATGCACCTCAAATACCGCCTGGTTGCCTCCCTTTAAGAACCATATATGGGCCATGCTAATCGCCCTCATACAGTACATCTGCTGTCAACGATACTGCAGACTTTCATTGGCTGGTAGAACAGCCCTACACATGCATCCAGAAACCTCAACCTCCATTTCATGATTCCTATGGTGTGCTCCATAACTAAGAGCACAAGGGTGTGCATGGTATTATATCACCTCTCCTCTGTGTGCTAGGCATCTGGGAAAGGTGTAAGGCGCCAGCACCTGATTGGTTTGCCACTATTGCCTGGCACAAGTAATGAGGTGATTGCTGTTACAGTAAATAGTACAGGGCATATGAAAAACTGAGGGTTCAACCAGCTACCATATCAATAAATCGGCCACCATATACAGAACCATCAGTAAGTTGACTTCCAAAGCTAATTTGCCTCAAAATAAACTCATCACAGGTTAACACAGGCCACAGAGTCACAATGTTTGTCAGTCACATCTTGACATCACAGATGACTTGTGCATTAATAGAATTTAACTGCTGTAGCAGGGCTAACAACCCCATGTAATTCGAACAAAAGTTTTGAAAATAAACGGAAATTATACACTTCAGTGTGTGCTTTAACAATCCGATAATGCTCTCTGTAGGACGCTGCAAAAGTCATTTTCTGGCTTTGGGTCAGACCAGAAGCTGGGTAAACATGTAAAGGAAATGCCTCCCCGTATGGGAGTGTGCTCCTTTATACTATGCAGACCTGAAGGGGCAGAGCTTCCTTCGCGTCGCTTCGGTGCCCTCAATAGGTGGTTTCTTGAGGCTGTGAGGGAAATTTACGGTGACAGTGCCCACTCCTGTCCTGGAGTGGTACTACTTACTTTAGGTGAACCTGGAAGGTGACCTTCTGGAGTGCATGCGTAACACTGCTTACAGTTATCAAAAGCAGTGTCATTCCTGCTAGGTGCCATTATTGCAATATGAGTGAAGTCAATGTCTCTGAACACGTTAGGAAAACTGAACTCTGCTTGCAAATTGCTTTTTTGTGTACGTGTTATGTACGTACACCCACACCATATGGAAACTAAATGTAGCATCTTGTCAATCAGTTATTGGCTTCCATGATAGAGTGAAGCTTGGCTGAGATATTCCTGACCTGTCGGGCATTTCCCTGAAAAGTGACAACATGTAGAAGATATAAATTGACGAAAAAAAAACAAAAAAGATCTTCAATACAAATACGCAGTATTGAGCATTCTTAAAGGGAACTAAAGTATAGTCTCTCCATCATATTCATCACTTTTGAGGTTTAGATAGATAGATAGATAGATAGATAGATAGATAGATAGATAGATAGATAGATAGATAGATAGATAGATAGATAGATAGATAGATAGATAGATAGATACTTTATTAATCCCAAGGGGAAATTCACACACTCCAGCAGCAGCATACTGATAAAAAACAATATTATAATAAAGAGTGATAAAAATGCGGGTAAAACAGACAATAACTTTATATAATGTTAACGTTTAACCCCGGGTGGAATTGAAGAGTCGCATAGTGTGGGGTCTCCTCAGTCTGTCAGTGCAGCAGGATGGTGACAGCAGTCTGTCGCTGAAGCTGCTCCTCTGTCTGGAGATGATCCTGTTCAGTGGATGCAGTGGATTCTCCATGATTGACAGGAGTCTGCTCAGTGCCCGTCGCTCTGCCACGGATGCCAAACTGTCCAGCTCCATGTCTACAATAGAGCCTGCCTTCCTCACCAGTTTGTCCAGGCGTGAGGCGTCCCTCTTCTTTATGCTGCCTCCCCAGCACACCACCGCATAGAACAGGGCGCTCGCCACAACCGTCTGATAGAACATCTGCAGCACCTTATTGCAGATGTTGAAGGACGCCAACCTTCTCAGAAAGTATAGTCGGTTCTGTCCTCTCTTGCACAGAGCATCAGTATTGACAGTCCAGTCCAATTTATTATCCAGCTGCACTCCCAGATATTTATAGGTCTGTACCCTCTGCACAGTCTCCTCTGATGATCACAGGGTCCATGAGGGGCCTGGGTCTCCTAAAATCCAACTCCAGCTCCTTGGTTTTGCTGGTGTTAAGGTGTAACTGGTTTGAGTCGCGCCATTTAACAAAGTCCTTGATTAGGTTCCTATACTTCTCCTCCTGTTCACTCCTGATGCAGCCCATAATAGCAGTGTCGTCAGTGAACTTTTGCACGTGACAGGACTCAGAGTTGTATTGGAAGTCCGATGTACATAGGCTAACAGGACCAGAGAAAGTACAGTCCCCTGCGCGCTCCTATGTTGCTGACCACAATGTCAGACCTGCAGTTCCCGAGACGCACATACTGAGGTCTGTCTGTAAAATAGTTCACGATCTATGCCACCAGGTATGAATCTACTCCCATCTCTGTCAGCTTGTCCCTAAGGAGCAGAGGTTGGATGGTGTTGAAGGCGCTAGAGAAGTCCAGAAACATAATTCTTACAGCACCACTGCCTCTGTCCAGGTGGGAGAGGGATTGGTGTAGCATATAGATGATGGCATCCTCCGCTCCCACCTTCTCCTGGTATACAAACTGCAGAGGGTCAAGAGTGTGGTGGACCTGTGGCCTCAGATGGTGAAGCAGCAGCCACTCCATGGTCTTCATCACATGTGACGTCAGAGCAACAGGCCGGAAGTCATTCAGATCACTAGGACATGATACCTTTGGGACTGGGGTGATGCAAGATGTTTTCCAAAGCCTCGGGACTCTCCCCTGTTCCAGGCTCAGGTCGAAGATGCGCTGTAGAAGACTCCCCAGTTCCAGCACACAGGCCTTCAGCAGTCGTGGTGATACTTCATCTGGACCCACTGCTTTGCTGGCACGAAGTCTCCTCAGCTCTCTGCTCACCTGGGCTGCTATAACTGTGGGTGGGGATGTCTCTCCTATGCTGGTATCAGCAGTAGGATGGGTGGAGGGTGCAGTACTCAGAGGTGAGAGTGGGTTAGGGTGGTCAAACCTGTTGAAGAAGTTGTTCATCAGGTTTGCTCTTTCCACGTCTCTCTCGATGGTGGCACCCCGCTTCGAGAAGCAGCCAGTGATGCTCTTCATCCCATCCCACACTTCTTTCATGCTCTTATTCTGCAACTTCTGCTCCAGCTTTATCCTGTACTGCTCCTTCACCACACTGAGCTGGACTCGGAGTTCCTTCTGCATGCGCTTGAGCTCATGGTGATCACTGCCTTTAAAAGCCCTTTTCTTCCGGTTCAAAAGGCCCTTGGTGTCACTTGTAATTCATGGCTTGTTGTTAGCATAGCAGCGTACTGTTCTTACTGGAACTACAATGTCCATACAGAAGTTGATGTAGTCAGTTGTGCAGTCAACAACCTCCTCAATGTTCTCACTATGTGACCCCTGTAGGATATCCCAGTCCGTAGTTCCAAAGCAGTCTCTCAGAGCCTGCTCTGCCTCAGGGGACCACTTCCTGAATGACTGCGTGGTTGTAGGTAGTTCCTTCACTCTTCATTTGTAGTGAGGCTGAAGCAGAACCAGGTTATAATCTGCTTTTCCCAAGCGCAGGCAGCAGGGTGGCGTTTAATATGTTGATCAAGTCAACGCACATTATAATAACAGACAGGTGATATGAATTGTCGTGCACATGAGAGTCGTCATTTAGCTGGTTTTGCTGCATTACCCTACTTGACCAAGAGTGTCATCATTTCTCTGTTTCTCCAAAATGTTGCGTATGCATAGGTCAGAGTTGCCGTAAATATACACAATGTCTACCATCAGGTTTTCTTTTATAAATCCTGACTTTTGCTCGGAAAGTTTCATACTCATATTTTGGGCTTCTTTTTATGCCCTGGTGAGGACCATGGTAGCAGAAATTTGAAAAGGACACTTCCTTTTCCCGGCCACAGAATTAATCCTGTCGAGGAGTATCTTACTACAAACTTTCTCTGTCTTTAGTCTGATGTGTTTTTTTTATTTTTTAATTGTGACACTCATGACAAAATAAATTTCTAATTCACAGATAACAGAGTCCACATTTTCCATCTCTGCATCACCGTATTGTCCCAAATTTTAGTATGCATCTAACTGAAGGTACCAATGCGACATTCCTGCTACCAGCTGTACTGCCGTCCCTTGTCCCTTTTTATAGTTTTCTTTATTTTTGTTTGCTCAATTTGCTCTCTGATTTTATGTTGTCCCTTGGGGCCTTGTTGTTGTGCGACACTGACAAAAACAAATTCAAAGAAGGTAAAAAAATATAAAAAGAAGAAAATGAATAAATTAACAAGAACAAAATGACAAATCAGAATTCAAAATCCAGAAATAATCACACATATTAAAATTAAAGAATTATATGTGAAAAATCCAAAATATTTTCAAACCTCTGCAGCCAATTTCTGGCTTGGTATTGGCTCTAATACATATTGTCAGCTGTGAGGTCCTTCTATAGGCAGGTAGATGCCTTTCCTAGTCATATCCAATCTATTGAATTGACCACAGGTGGACTCCAAACAACGTGTAGAAACATCTCAACAATGAACAACAGAATAGGATATACCTGAGCCAAATTTCAAGTGTCATACCAAAGGGTCTCTATACTTGTGCCGATGTGATATTTTTATTTTAAATACATTTGCAACAATTTCTAAAATGCTGTTTTTGCTTTGTATTTCTGGGTTGTTGAGCATTGTTTGATGAGGGGAAAAAATTAATATAAATGATTTTAGCAGAAGGCTGCAACATAGCAAAATGTAAAAAACACGAAGCGGGTCTGAATACTTTCTCAACCCACTCAATGTGATTTTTTCTAACCACAATATTAGCAGGCAGTGAATTTCAAGTTGACATACTGTATAAACAGCGGTGAAAGGAGTACTTTGCTACCAGAGACCACTTAGTATTTTACCAGCATGTCAATATATCACCTTTGCTTACAGACACCAGACACACATCTCATAAATAGCTTGCTGCATTTTCTGTCATCAATAACAACATATTTTATTTTACTGTATATCATACTAGACACACTACCCTTCAATGACAGAGAATAGAATAATGTAAAAAATATTTGCTAACTAACTCTTACCCAATGTGCACTTTCAGCTACTTTCCTTGGTATTTGCAAGAGTCTGAAAGATTCTTCACCAGCACTCCCTCTCTCAAGCGTGTTCCCATAAAGTCTGCATCTTAGACTCGTCATCATTTTCACGGTTCCTTTCTCGCATCCTGTCTGCTTTTATACTGGCCATCTTTAAAGGTGACTCTCCACATGCCTCTCATGCTGTTTCTCCTCCTCGTCCATCTCACACTCACATCACACTTCCTCTTTTGTTGCATCAACAAAGCCAAACTGACCAATCAGATTGCTCAGAGGGATGGGACACACAGACTTTAGTGATTTATTATAATGCAGATAAACACAAACCATTCCATTCTGAAATTATATGTTCATCTTACCAGCATGTTGAAATGAATGTTTTCTTAAACGGACTAGTTGAGCTGGCTAAATCTCAAGCCATGAAAACAACAGACTTTGCATACATATAACCTTCAATGCATGCTTTTAGCTGCAGCAAGTCTTTTTGATTGGATGGAAGCTGAATGACTTTTCCATTTGTAATTGATTTTCTAGGATGTGTGATACAGGAGAAGGTCTATTCACGTTCCAAACAAGAGAAGGAGAGATGATCTACCAGAGAGTTCATTCTGCAACATTAGCAATTGCCGAGCAGCACGAAAGAATGATGTTAGAAATGGAGAAGAAAGCACGGGTATGTTCTCTCTTTTTTTTTTTAGTGTACTGTACTTCAAATGTTTTTATAAATGTTTGATACTTTACTTTGTGAAGCTGAATATTCATTTTTTTTAGATATCATCCAATACAGTATATGAGGGGGAAACCAGGAAAATCCTGGAATTGCTGAAAATCTCTTTATGATACAAGTAATAGCAATTCTCTTGTAGTCATCTTCAAAATACTCAACTTGAGATGCAGTTCACTTGTCTCACCACTTCTCCCATTCCTGGGAACAATTCCTGCACTCATCTTATGTTATTACCTCTACAACCTCCTCCATTTTTTCCATGGCAGCAATTATTCTTCCCATCAGTCTCAATTTTAATTTTAGGAACAAAAAGAAGTCACAGAACATTGAAACATTACAAAAATGTAGATGAGAAAAGGCCATTCATCCAAATAGAGTTCGCCAGTCCTATCCAGTTAAATCCCCTAAAATCACATCAAGTCGAGTTTTGAAATTCACTGAAGTCCTTCTGTCTACCACACTATTTGGCCATTTCTTCCACATGCCTGTGGTTCTCTGTGTGAAGAAAAACTTTCTAATGTTTGTGTGAAATTTCCCCTTAACAAGTTTCCAACTGTGTCCCAGTGTTCTTCTTCAAATCGTTTTAAAGTCTCGTTCTCGATCCACTGGACTAATTCCCTTTATGATTTTAAACTCTTCAATCAAGTCACCTCTTAATCTTCTTTTTCTTAAACTGTAAAGGCTCAGCTCTTTTACTCTTTCCTCATAATTCAACCCCTGTAGCCCTGGAATCAGCCTAGTCGTTCTTCTCTGGACCTGTTCTAGCGCTGCTATGTCCTTTTTGTAGCTTGGAGTCCAAAAGTGCACCCAGGACTCCAGATGAGGCCTCACCAGTGTGTTATAAAGCTTTAGTATAACCTTCTTGGACTTGTACTCCACACATCAAGGCGCTATATAACCTAACATTCTGTTTGCCTTCCTTGTCTGCGGAACACTGTCTGGAAGTTGATAGCTTGGAGTCCACTACGACTCCTAAATCCTTCTCATAAAGCGTACTCTCGATTTTCAGACCGCCCATTGTGTATTCAGACTTAACATTTTTACTTCCTTTGTGTAATTCAGTGGTTCTCAACCTGTGAGGTGGGCCCCACTAGGGGGGTGTGAAGTAACAAATATAGAGTTAGATAAATGTCGATAAAAGTTAAGTAGGTATAATAAAATATGCATCTACATTTCAAAAAAATATTAGGGGGTGCAATTAAAACTATTATGAAAACTCCAGTCGCAAATACTTAAAGGTTGAGAAACACTGGTGTAATTCTTTACATTTACTTACATTAAATTTCATCTGCCACAAATCTGCCCAAGCCTGTATGCTATCCAAGTCCTTCTGTAATGATATAACGGATTCCAAATTATCTGCTAGTCCACCTATCTTGGTATCATCTGCAAACTTAACCAGCTTGTTACTTATATTCCTATCTAAATCATTTATATCTATTAAAAATAGCAGCAGACCCAGCACTGACCCCTGCTGGACACCACTGTTAACATCGGCCAGTTCTGATGAGGTTCCTCACACCATCACCCTCTGCTTCCTGTGGCTGAGCCAATTCTGCACCCATCTAAAAACATCACCCTGAACTCCCACTTCCTTTAATTTGATGCCCAACCTCTCATGTGGCACCTTATCAAATGCTTTCTGAGATGCTTTCAGAAATTCACATGGAGTGATATCTGGTGAATATGGAGGGTCCGAAGCAATAATCTCACTTTTGACTAACAATGTGGTGTGTACTGAAAAAGAATGTTAACAAAGATGTTTATAAAACACATAAAATTCGGCAAAAAGTAAGAACTGAAGATTAACCTGAAGGAACTGTTACTGTAAATTTACAGAAGATTTCACATAAGCCTTTATATCAAGTTTATCTGTAAGCATCGACTATTGAGCTAACAGGTCCAGTGTAATCAGTTGTTAAAGATAACACAGGGAAAACAGTAATGTTCTGACAGCAATGTGCAATATAGAAAGGTACGCTTAACAGGATCAGGACATGTGCGTATACGCAGAATGCTGTACTGAGTGCCAGTTAAAAAAACCTGTTTCCTATACTGAAAAGTTTAAAACTATGAATGTTTTCAAAATAACAATTACCAGAAGACGATAACCAATGATATACTGTCACCAAAACCTAAAAATTACACTGTAAGCGACATTTAAATAATGATATTAGCAATAATACATTTGATCTATATAGCACCTTCCCCATGCAAGGAGATTTGATAAATGTGGATAACCAAATGATATTTATTAATGGAAGTACAAACACTGAAGTTGTTTTAGGTTTGAATGTGAATGAATGTGATATGGGTTTATAAAGCATAGCATCAGTGATGTGGGACATCGTGCCTTCTAGAAGTTGCAGCCTGACAACACAGCCACTAAATGTCTGTGCAAAAATAAATAAATAAATAAATAAAATTGGTAACTTCAAAAAATACTGTAAATAAAATTCTTTTTAGCTCTAACTAAATAGTACTGATGATCAACTGTACTGTAAGAAGACAGAATGTATGGTTGTGTCTAAGAAAAAATAACTCCCTAACGGCAAACATCAAAGTTACTAGTGAAAAGGTCAGACAAGTAAATAGGTTTAACTAGGTTTAAGTTTGATAACATATGATGGGATGTTTGATTAGATAGGTAGATAGTGTGAGCCACTAGGAGGCGTACCGCCACCCTAACCCGGACACAGACAGTTTTTAACACAACACACGTTTATTTACAGCTTTGATGTGCCCAAAACACCAGTCAACAGAACACACCAATGCCATTCAGTCCCTTCTTGCCGCCTGTCCTTCTCCCTCCAGTCCTCCTCAGGCTTTGTCCTCTCCTCCCAACTCTGCCCCACTTATGGAGTGAGGCGGCTCCTTTTAATATGGCACCTGGATGAACTCTTGGTGCCTAATGAGCTTCTCCCGGCCACACTTTTGGGTGTGGCGGAAGCATGACCAAACAAGGCCTTGGAAAGGTCCATGTGCCCCCTGGCGGTGGCCATGGGTTCCAAAAAGATTGATCTACCATGCTTATAACTCATGGACCCACTGGAAACCAAGGGGGCTGCCCTCTATCAGTCCAGGAAAGAATCTGTCCCACAAACTACTCTCTCCCCCCGGTCCTTCCACACTCTGGGCATCCTGGCTGGGTAAGGATTCCACCACGATAGATAGATAGATAGATAGATAGATAGATAGATAGATAGATAGATAGATAGATAGATAGATAGATAGATAGATAGATAGATAGATAGATAGATAGATAGATAGATAGATAGATAGATAGATAGATAGATAGATAGATACTTTATTAATCCCAAGGGGAAATTCACATAGCTGATAAAAAACAATATTATATTAAAGAGTGATAAAAATGCAGGTAAAACAGACAATAACTTTGTATAATGTTAACGTTTAACCCCGGGTGGAATTGAAGAGTCGCATAGTGTGGGGTCTCCTCAGTGTGTCAGTGTAGCAGGTCGGTGACAGCAGTCTGTCGCTGAAGCTGCTCCTCTGTCTAGAGATGATCCTGTTCAGTGGATGCAGTGGATTCTCCGTGATTAACAGGAGCCTGCTCAGTGCCCGTCGCTCTGCCACGGATGCCAAACTGTCCAGCTCCATGTCTACAATAGAGCCTGCCTTCCTCACCAGTTTGTCCAGGCGTGAGGCGTCCTTCTTCTTTATGCTGCCTCCCCAGCACACCACCGCGTAGAACAGGGCACTCGCCACAACCGTCTGATAGAACATCTTCAACATCTTATTGCAGATGTTGAAGGACGCCAACCTTCTCAGAAAGTATGTCCTCTCTTGCACAGAGCATCAGTATTGACAGTCCAGTCCAATTTATTATCCAGCTGCACTCCCAGGTATTTATTTATAGATAGATAGATAGATAGATAGATAGATAGATAGATAGATAGATAGATAGATAGATAGATAGATAGATAGATAGATAGATGATAGATAGAAAAGGCACTATATAATAGATAGATAGATAGATAGATAGATAGATAGATAGATAGATAGATAGATAGATAGATAGATAGATAGATAGATAGATAGATAGAATTTGGCAAATTATGAAATCAAAAAGAAGATCAGTATGGCTAAAGATTCAACCCTTCAGCTTAGTAAAATTGTTTGCAATTGTAAGGCTGATGTAAAGATTAAGATCAGGATACTAGGGTGCTATGTCTTCAATGTTGGACAACTTTACCAGCTATGGAATACAGAATTGTATCAACGATTCTTAAGGTACATTACGAAAGTTACCTGGACAAACTGCTCTACCAATGAGGAACTTTTGTTAAGATCTGGCACCAGATAATGGTTACTGCTGACAATCAGAAAGAGACAGATGGAGTTTTTTTTTTAGCCACACAATGAGAAAAGGTATGGAGGGATCAATGGAAAAAGAGATTGTGGAAGATAGAAACTAACTTTTGTGAAGAATCTTTCTGATTAGATGAGAAGAAGTTATTGAAGGCCAAGGTCACCAACGTCTTGTTTGGACATGTTACCTAGAGCTTACACTGAACACCAAAGTTTTTCAAAAGTTTTGCTAACTAAAAAATCTTTGCTGATTATAATAAGACAGTTTCAAGCTGAACACAAATATCATTTCTGACTGACTGTATCATATAGAAATGTGGAGAAACATGAAATTAACATTTGTTGAATTTAGTGTCATTTAATCATTTAATGATCCTGATGCATTGCTTTAGTTCAATTGAGATAAAAATGGTTTCATTTGTATTGTATTCATGTTTGTTAAAAATCTACAGTATATTAATTTTTTTCCCAGTAAATGTTGATTTAGTTGATTTTGAAGTGTTTCTCATCCATTTGTTAATTTTCTCTGCACAGTTCGATACCAGCACAGGATTCAGTTCCATTCCTTGATGGCTCTCGCACATCTTCATAGTCCATACAAATATAAACTATTTTTAGAAGAATTACAATCACAGTTTGTAAGCTTGGAATGATATATGACCATACATTAAGTAGTGAGTACTTTTGAAAAATAATAACCATAAAGACCTTTGGTCCTCCCTGCCCAAGGTAAGTAAGAACTTCACTGTAGTCTGCACTCATGACAATACATTTAAACATTGGCAGTAACTACAGCTACTTGATAGCAATGGTGATGAAGAAAAATGTATCCAGTCTTCTCAGTGATTGACCAAAGATTGTGAAGTAAAACACAGCTTAAAATATTTATTTATTTGTTTATAGATACAGAAGAATTTAAATGAAACCACGATGACTCTATCAAAATCAATATCACTCCCACGCAGTGCATACTGGCATCACATCACTCGACAAAACAGCGTAGCAGACATCTACACTTTACAAGGTAAGTCGACATTTTATGTTTATTTAATTATATGGCTAATGTCTTTATTGATGGTGAATTAGAAAATTTGGGATTTGTTTGGTTCCATTTCCCTTTATTTTTTTCCAATTGGAGCACAGGCAGATGAAGTGGTGTGAAGTCCAAACTCCAAAGTCTTGACCACTGCACCACACTAACTGTCTGACTGGTTGCGTACTCCGTTATTTTAACGTTTAGGTCTGCTGCCGTGTTGTGTTATGGAGGACGGTATTGTTGTATGCATTCACAGATTAGCTTTTGTGTAAATTCAGTTAGCTATTAACTATTTGGGAGAGACAAATTTCTCCTGATATTACATATTTAGTAAAAGACCTGTGAATCCTTCACATTAACAAGTAATTTTACTGTAATGTCGATACTGCACATAAATGAATAACTGATTTACTGATGTTTTATAACAGGACCAAAAGAAGCCTTTGTTGAGGTCTTGTTACAGAACAGTAAATAAGTAGTAGATGTATTTTTGAAGTACCTAAACTAAACCATTACCAACATAAAAACATTTTAGACCACTTGCAACTTATGGTCTGTAATTACCATATATACTCATTGGTCTTGAAACACGAAAAAACGATCATAAAATCAGACCCCGACTTATACGTCCATTTAAAAACAACAACAACAACAACATTTATTTATATAGCACATTTTCATACAAACAGTAGCTCAAAGTGCTTTACATAATAAAGAATAGAAAAATAAAAGACACAATAAGAAAACAAAATGAATCAACATTAATTAATATCGAATAAGAGTAAGGTTCAATGGCCAGGGGGGACAGAAAAAACAAAAAAACTCCAGACGGCTGGAGAAAAAATAAAATCTGTAGGGATTCCAGACCATGAGACCACCCAGTCCCCTCTGGGCATTCTACCTAACATAAATCAAACAGTCCTCTTTGGATTTAGGGTTCTCACGGAAGCACTTAATGATGATGGTCATGTTGACTTCTGCCTTTTAATCCATCCATCATTGTTGGAGCATCATGAAGCTTTGAGTAGGTGGAGGTGGCGCAGGCCACCACCACAAAGAAACCGGAAAAAGAAACAGAAAGAGAGTAGGGGTCAGTACAGTTTTAGAGCCACCATGAGTAGTTATTATGAGGAAATTGAACATACAGAGTATCAGGATTAAGTTAAAGTGAAGTTATAGAAAGGCCATGTTAAAGTAATGTGTTTTCAGCAGTGTTTTAAAGTGCTCTACTGTATCAGCCTGGTGAATTCCTATTGGCAGGCTATTCCAGATTTTAGGTGCATAACAGCAGAAGGCCGCCTTACCACTTCTTTTAAGTTTTGTTCTTGGAATTCTAAGGAGACACTCATTTGAGGATCTGAGGTTACGATTTGGAATATAAGGTGTCAGACATTCCAATATATATGATGGGGCGAGATTATTTAAGGCTTTATAAACCATAAGCAGAATTTTAAAGTCAATCCTGAATGACACAGGTAACCAGTGTAGTGACATCAAAACTGGAGAAATGTGTTCGGATTTTCTTTTCCTAGTTAGGATTCTAGCAGCTGCATTCTGCAATAGTTGCAAACGATTTATGTCTTTTTTGGGTAGTCCTGAGAGGAGTGCGTTACAGTAATCTAGTCGACTGAAAACAAACGCCTGAACTAATTTCTCAGCATCTTTCAGTGATATATGAGGTCTAACTTTACTTATGTTTCTTAAGTGAAAAAATGCTGTCCTAGTGATCTGATTAATATGCGATTTAAAATTCAGATTACAGTCAACAGTTACCCCTAAGCTTTTTACCTCCATCTTGACTTTTAATCCTAATGTATCCAGTTTATTTCTAATAGCCTCATTGTATCCATTATTGCTAATCACTAAGATTTCAGTTTTCTCTTTATTTAACTTGAGAAAATTACTATTGATCCATTCTGAGACACAAGTCAGACATTGTGTTAGTGAATCAATAGAATCGGGGTTATCAGGTGCTATTGATAAGTACAGCTGTGTGTCATCAGCATAGCTGTGGTAACTCACGTTGTAACCTGAGATAATCTGACCTAACGGAAGCATGTAGATTGAGAAGAGCAGCGGACCCAGGATAGAGCCTTGTGGAACACCATATCGGATATCATGTGTCTTTGAGTTGTAATTACCACAACTAACATAATATATTCTCCCTGTCAGGTAGGATTCAAACCAAGTAAGTGCGACACTTACATTTTTTTTTACACCTTCTTGCCACCTCCAATCTCGCATCAGTTTCTCAGATACATTGAATTTTGTTGCAGCAGCACAGTAATCAATTTCTTTCGCCACTTCAAAGACTTTTAATTTAAAACCAGTTTCATATTTTCTTCTGATTGAATGCTCCATCGCAGATAAGGGATGCTCTTATGATAAAGGCGTATGAGGGTGTGAGATACAAAAAACACAAATCAGTGCCAACGTCACTTCAGAAAAGTTTGGGTATTACTGTGTGGTCACGTAGGCACAATACATAGAAAAAAAAGGCTGTGTGCTCCATGGTTACTCTCTCAGGTGGGCGTTAGCATATCATAATCTCTTGGACCAATAGCGTGAGTTTTCTGCATTTAGCTTATACGACCGACATTATAAAATACCAGAAATTATACGGTAAAATCAAATCCCGACTTATCCATGGGAGAACTTAAACGCAAGTATATACGGTAAATAATGTGTTATCTCTAGTTTATAGTCAGAAAGGTCAAGTGGTAATTTCCTGTTTATCTTCCAGTTTATTTAGTTTGAATAAATAGTTTTTGAACTGAAAGAGGCAATTTATCCAATTTAGTGTCATGAAGAATTAACATCTGTCTTAACAGCATTGGTCACAAGGCAAGAACCAACACTGGACAAAGAGGCAGTCCGTTACAAGACCCCAAAATGAGCATAATTCACAAAAATGAAACTTGCTACAAGGGAATTGTCATTCTGCAACCAAAAAGTAATGGAAATCAAATCCTCTTGTAGAAGTAGTTTTGTATATGTCCCTTTTCTCTTGGTCCCTTGGACTTTGTTGTTGGTAAGCAATCAAGACAATAATGCAAGCTGTGAGTCAGGTTCCATAAAGAGAAACATGTCATCTCCGAGGGAAGCAAGGCTCAACTCTGCCAGCATAATCTTGGTGCAACTCCTGGAAAAACAATGGGGTAAGGATCAAAGACTTAAAAATGTAAAGCTCTTCTGTACAGATAATATGCATTTCCAGAAAGGGAAAGTGGAAAGTGAAAAAGAAAAACAGAAATATACTCCTATTCAGCTTCATTTTCAGGATGTAAATATATTTTCCCATCCGACCTGTCATTTTCTGAACCTATTTTCTCAAATAAACCTCTAAGGGAGAATCTGGGGATCATTCCAGGAGAACTGATTACGAGACAGGAAGTGACCCAACACTTGATTGGTGGTCACCACACCCAATTTTCACAATTTTCTCTGCTGCTAACATTGTGAAGAGGGGGGCTGAACGCACCCCAAGGATACACGGTCACTCCTCTGAAACCCCCTCTTAAACGGTGATACAATGGGAAACTAATACAGGTTTTTTTACCTCCTCTTTGCTCAATCAGCTGCTGGATTGCTGCTGCTGCCGTGCCACGTGATCGCATGGTGCTTCACTCATTTAAAAGCCTGTACAGCAGCTGTCCTTTTGTCTCACTGCCTTGTCTCTCTTCTCCCCCAGAATCCTCTGCTCCTGCTGGGGAGTGCGCCCCTATGAAGAGGAAGATTTTCTATTCTTTTAATTGAGAGACGGAACTGTCCCCTCCTGGCAACACGAATTAAACGATCTACAAGTCTCTGACTTAAAGTTTAAATCCAAATAATATATTTGATCTCTTTTCGCTGTTCCGTTATTTCACCGAGTAATAATTTCCGTTTGTTTGCGCTAATGTGATCTTTACTATCATTTTTTTGAGACTTTTGAATTTTCGTACTTCCATTAACTCTAACCTGCTCTGCATGTGTATCGTGCCAATAATTTTGAATTCTTTATGACATTCTACTTTGTCATCTACTCTTTGTCTTTTATTTCCAACCCCTGGGCATGGTTAAATCTCTTGGCACAAAGTCTCTGCTTTTCTGAGAAAGTCACGTCTCGTCTATCTGAACAGGTCTCGTCCCAAAATTTTTTTATACAATAGAGATAAAATGTGTGCATCTTTGGAGTGTGAGAGGAAAAAATAAGTGGTCCATCAATCAATACATTTTTTTACCTGCTTTAAGTTTAGGGTGATAGGTAGTGTCACATAGCTCGACATATAATATGTTTAACTGGAGATAAGTTCTGCCTGTGCCACGCGCCAGTCCAGTTAAGATTAAGGAGATTAGAAGGCTTAATGCGTTTCTCAAATCTAGGTGCAGGGTAGAAGGGTATAGGGTTATGGGGCATTGGGACTCTTTTTGGAATAGATGGGACCTGTTCCGCCATGACAGGTTACATCTGAACCGGAGGGGCACCAATGTATTGGGGAGGCGTATGTGTAGGCTAGTCGAGGATTGTTTAAACTAGGGAATGGGGGCAGGGAGTTTAGGACAGGCCAGATTTAGATCTATACATGGAAGAACAAACAATGGTGTAGAAATAAAAATGCATAGTAATGTAAATTCTAAGCAAACACGTAAATTTAGAAGAATTAACACACTAAAAATAGCTTGCCTTAATGCTAGAAGTATCAAAAATAAGGTAAGTGAGTTGGAGTTGTATGTAGCAGAGCATAATTATGATATTATAGCAATAACGGAAACCTGGCTAAATAACAAAGATGGGGATGAGTGTAACATAGAGGGATACACATTTTTTAGGAAGGATAGACAGAACAGAAAAGGAGGTGGGGTTGCTGTTTATGCCAAACAGGATTTAAATGTAAGTCATCTTCAGTTGGATGATGAGCCCCATCTTAGTGAGGACATGTGGCTTCACCTGGAAAATATTAGGGAAAGAGGTCTCATTTTAGGAGTGTGTTATAGACCACCCAATTCAGACAGTAATTTCAACACACATCTTTTTAGTAATATCAAAAAGGCAAGTTTACAGGGGATATTATAGTCATGGGGGACTTTAATTATCCAAATATTAACTGGGATAACCTTACAGATGGAGGAGCACAAGAGCAGGAGTTTTTAGAAGTAATCAGCGACTGTTTTTAACACAGCATGTTAAAGCACCAACAAGGGGTGAAGCCTGTCTGGATTTAGTATTCTGTAATAATCAGGATAGAATTGAGGGTGTAGAGGTGATTGAACCACTAGGGTCAAGTGACCATAATGTAATACAATTCTCAGTATTTTGTAAGAGTACAGATGCAAAGACTAAAATTGTTAAGTTGAACTTTAGTAGGGCTAATTTTGAGCAGATGCGACAAAGTCTAAGTAGGATAGACTGGGATAAGCTTTTAAATGTGGAGACAGTCGAGGAGCAGTGGAACAGGTTTAAAATGTTTTACATGTAATGCAGGACAGATACATACCTAAATTTGGAAGTAATAGGAAACTAAAAAATCTCCACGATGGATTAATAAAGATTTAAAAAAGAAGTTGCAAAGGAAAAAACTGCTGTATAAGGCATATAAGACTAATGACTGCAAAGAGAACCGTAGCGCGTATGAGAAATGAGGGCAACCATTAAGAAGGATATCAGAGAGGCTAAAAGACAGTTGGAGAGGAATATAGCAGATAAGGCGAAAGAAGACCCCAAGAGATTCTTTCAGTATTTTAGTAGTAAAAGAACAGTTAAGGAGGAGGTCAAGTTCATCAGGAATAGTAAAGGGGAATTAAAAGATACAGACAATGAAATAGCAGATGCCCTAAACTTACATTTTTCTGAGGTGTTTACAAGTGAGCAAGTGGATAACCTGCCAGAGGTAAACACAACTACTAAGGAGGTACTGAGGGATTTGGAAATTGTAGAGGAGAAGTGCTGCTCAGATTAAATAAGATGAAATCAAACAAATCACCAGGCCCAGATAATATTTATCCTCGTGTTCTTAAGGAGGCTAGTGAGTACATATATAAACCCTTGACACATATTTTTAGGAAGTCACTGTGCACTGGAGAGATTCCAAAGGACTGGAAAATGGCAAATATCATCCCATTATATAAAAAGGGTGACAGGGCAGATCCAAGCAACTATAGGCCAGTAAGCTTAACAAGCATCACAGGAAAATTAATGGAAGGAATTATTAAGGATAAGATTGAGCAACACATGACAAGGACAGGAGTTATTCTGAACAGTCAGCATGGGTTCAGAAGAGGGAGGTCGTGTTTTACTAACATGTTGGAATTCTATGAGGAGGCAACAAAAGGATACGATCAAAGTGGAGCTTATGATATTATTTATCTGGACTTTCAGAAAGCATTTGATAAGGTGCCACATGAGAGGTTGGGCATCAAGTTAAAAAAGTGGGAGTTCAGGGTGATGTTTTTAGATGGGTGCAGAATTGGCTCAGACACAGGAAGCAGAGGGTGATGGTGCGAGGAACCTCATCAGAACTGGCCGATGTTAAGAGTGGTGTTCCACAGGGGTCAGTGCTAGGGCGCTGCTATTTTTAATATATATAAATGATTTAGATAGGAATATAAGTAACAAGCTGGTTAAGTTTGCAGATGATACCAAGATAGGTGGATTAGCAGATAATTTGGAATCCGTTATATCATTACAGAAGGACTTGGATAGCATACAGGCTTGGGCAGATTTGTGGCAGATGAAATTTAATGTCAGTAAATGTAAAGTATTACACATAGGAAGTAAAAATATTAGGTTTGAATACACAATGGGCGGTCGGAAAATCGAGAGTACACCTTATGAGAAGGATTTAGGAGTCATAGTGGACTCTAAGCTATCAACTTCCAACAGTGTTCAGAAGCCATTAAGAAGGCTAACAGAATGTTAGGTTATATAGCACGATCTGTGGAGTACAAGTCCAAGGAGGTTATGCTCAACCTTTATAATGCACTGGTGAGGCCTCATCTTGAGTACTGTGTGCAGTTTTGGTCTCCAGGCTACAAAAAGGACATAGCAGCACTAGAAAAGGTCCAGAGAAGAGCGACTAGGCTGATTCCAGGTCTACAGGGGTTGAATTATGAGGAAAGATTAAAAGAGCTGAGCCTTTACAGTTTAAGCAAAAGAAGATTAAGAGGTGACATGATTGAAGTGTTTAAAATTATGAAGGGAATTAGTACAGTGGATCGAGACTTGTATTTTAAAATGAGCTCATCAAGAACACGGGGACACAGTTGGAAACTTGTTAAGGGTAAATTTCGCACAAACATTAGGAAGTTTTTCTTTACACAAAGAACGATAGACACTTGGAATAAGCTACCAAGTAGTGTGGTAGACAGTAAGACGTTAGGGACTTTCAAAACTGGACTTGATGTTTTCTTGGAGGAAACAAGTGGATAGGACTGGCGAGCTTTGTTGGGCTGAATGGCCTGTTCTCGTCTAGATTGTTCTAATGTTCTAATAGAGTTGACCGTGTCTATATTTTCTAATGTTCTAATAACCATAAGCGAGTCCTGCTTAAATACGGGGCAGAGTAATTAAACACTTCACCAAGTGTCACATTTAGACAGATATCTTTTTATCTGTGTCCAGGGGAAAATTTCACTTTTTCCAGATAAATAAATAAATAAACATACCATATATCCTCACAAACTTTGACACTTTGGTCTGAACAAACACCATAATGAATAAAAAGAAAGAAAACTTCTGACTTGGCAGTCCAAGTTCCAGTGAGATGTCATACAAGTGTATTGCTTTTGGTATAAAGAAGCCCCCTTAGTGTTTCACGACCCACATCTGCTGAATAATTTATTGCCTGAAAGTCCTCAGTGTTGGTGTGTCACAGACGGAGGATGTGCAGCATTGGTCATAATGGCACTCAGTTTTGTTTCAGTTCTCTCCTTTGTTACGACCTCCAGGGGGTCCAGAGTGTGGCCCATAACTGAGCCTGCTCTTTTAATTAACTTGTTGATTTGGTGGGCCTCTCTTGAAGTGATGTTACCAGCCCAGTACACTACAGTGTAGAAAATTGCAGTGGCCATCATAAAGTAGTAGAATATGCAAAGGATGTCACTTCCCTCATCAAAGTAACTTAAAAAGCAATGAGCTCTGGCACTTTGCCCAGCGTCGTCCAGTGAAGATCAAGTCTATTATTATGATGGACAAACCTTCCATGGCTGAAAGGTCTCGACCTCTGTGAAATAAAAAACCTGTGTCGTGTGTGCAAAGAACACATTACATGTATTACAAACCAACATAATCTGTGTGAGTGCCATGGAGGACAGTTGGGCATCCTGGCTGGAGGATGACATGGCCTCTTGCCAAGATATGTTAATTGGGTGAGGTCAGCTGAAGGCGTCCCAGTTTGAACACAAGTGGAGTCCGGAAGTGCAACCCTGTCAGGATCCCAGAGTGCTGCATGGGGGCGCTGTTGGAAGAGGAGGTCTGCCCTGGTTTTCAGACAACCTGGAAGTGCTCTTTCCAAATCATGCCTGGTCACCAGAACCCTTTCCAGGTCCAACATAAATGGAGCACACTGCTTCACCTTGGAGTGTCGGAGTCGGGAGGCAGCGACACTCAGCTGGAGGTGGAAGGATAAGAAGGGGCTTCATTCTTTTGTATGATTATTGGCTGTCTAAAAAAAAAGTGACGTTATGTGATTTAGATTTCATTTGGATTGGATTTTCCAATAAATAATAAATAGTTACAGTACACTTTTGCGGTAGTTCTATGGTACGCCATGCCTCGTGCTACTGTAGATGAGGTGTCACAACTGAACCCGTTAAGCAGAAGCCCATTAGTGAGCAACTCTGAGTGTCTGAGTGTCTTCTAATTACCACTATGGCTTCAAAGGCAGACTGAGTTCCTACAGAGGTGGAACAGTTGGTGGGGCAGTAATCGAGAAGAGGGTACTGACAGAGGAGGATTGGGTGCGAGTATGAAGGGACAGAGTTGGTGTCCTGGAGTGGAGGAGCTGTGATTACAGAAAGGATCTGGACTTGTTGAATTATTTTTGGTGGAGCAGCAAAGGATCGAGGACATGGCTGGAGCGAAAAGGTTAGTCCAGGAATGGATGAGCTCTGGAGACAATGTGGTGACGGTAGACGTGTGTGAAAGTTGCAGATATATTTACCCGTTACCCTGAGAGGGCCCAGAAAGCAGAAATCCTGTAACAGCATCATGTATGAGACTGTTATGGGTGGCACTAGTTTGGAGGAGAAAAAAGAGAGAAATCTTTTGGATGCACTGATGTTGAAAACCTCCTGGTGGTGACTCTCCCTGACTCTTACCTGGATTGTGAGGAAGCATCAGTTACAGCACTACGGTCATGTGGCATGATTCCCTGATGGTGATCCGGCTTGTAGGATCCTCATTGTTGAGGACCCAAGCAGCTGGACCAGGCCAAGTGGACGCCCACGTAACACCTGGCTCCGGAAGATAGATGATCATTTCCGGAGGGTGGGACTGGCCCATGTGTCTGCCTGGGTGGATGCCAACCATCATCATGAGATATTGTCATGTGGTGGGTGCGGCAACACTCTGTACCAGTGCATGCTCCCCATCCTGAACTGACCTGACCTTGTTGCCTTTGTTCATCAGACATTATAACCCTTACACCCCGCTGTCTTTGTGGTTTTTGTTGCTTTTGTTCACTGGACATTTCAGCCCTCTTGTGGACCCCGGATGACATTACACCCGGGAGTAGATGCCAGGCACTGGACACTCGCTGACGCTTCCCTCATGTTTGAGAAAGGCCCACAGGTTCTCAAAAGGATTTAAGTGAGGTGAGGAAGTAGACCAGGTCAGTCATGTTTGTGGCCATTGCCGGCTAGCTAAGCAGTGGAGTACTTGGATGCCTGCAATGGAGAATTCTGCACCTCATCGGCTCCTGACTCGAACTGGTTGCTTCAGCTTGTGAATCTTATTGAGCGGTGGTTGTTTCAGCCTTCTTTGCCTTAGCCATGTCTCTTGAGCACTTGACTGTCTCTACTTCTCGACACTCCAGGGAAGTTGTAGTTCTGGAATATGGTGGCACTGGACATTAATGGGTTCCTGGTAGCTTCATGTTTAATTCTTCTCAAGTCTTCAGAAGTTCATTTGTGCCTGTTTTTATCCTCATGTTGTTCACAACCCTGCTGACTCTTTGCAACAAAACATTTAATATTCCGGTGGTCGTGCCTCAGTAGTTTTAGCAGTTTCCAAGATGCTGCATCTGTCTGAAAGGCATTTCATAATTTTTGACTTTTCTGTGTCAGTTTGTAAAACCTCTGGCTCACTTAGATAATCTGAAAGGCATCACTGATTCACATAAATGACAATCAGTGCCGATAGATGCTTTACTAAAAAAGATTTGGGAACTCAGGTGAAAGTTAAAAACTAAATTACTCCAAAACCTACATATGAGAAAGATAACACAATCAAGACAATAATCTTATGGAAAACAATAAAGTATATAAAGGACACAAATTCAGTATTCTTGTGAGACAGCAAAATGACACCCTTCCCATGACAATTACATTACAGACCAACAGAACAGAAAGAGAAATAACAAGACTATGAAAAATACAGTCCTTATCATCAGTGAATTGGAGTTGCTCTGATGTAACAAATCCCAAGCAAAAGAAGAAATATATTTGCCTATCAAACAGTCTGACGCAGTATGAGCTGCCAAAGAGGTATCTCTTTTAAAATGAAAGAAGAAAAAAGTTCTCTTCTTCCACTTTCCTCGCCTTCTATTGTACCCCATACATGTAATTCCCTTATGGACTTAGCCAAATCTATCAAGGTGTACTATATGAGGGGAGACCCAAGAATTCCCAGTACCATTGACTGTTTCATGTGCTGACTTACTGCTCCATACTGGAGTGGCCTTATGGTTGTATATCAAATTGGCCATATGTCAGTCCCAAAGTGTACAGGTCATTACAGCTGAGGTTCTGAGGGTCTGGTGTGGGTCACCAGTATGCATACATTAAGTGCTGGTATGCAGTAGCACAAGCCGATCTTTGTATCTCAGTGGCAGTCTTTTATAAGCATTGAATTGTAGAGCCAGTTGGTCGTGGGTTGGCATCAATGGCTGAAAAGTGGATTGCAGTGGGTAACCTAAGTAATCTGCAATACTGCTTGATATGTTTACCCTTTTCTACATGATCTCATTTCTTCAAGGTGGACCCCTGATTATGCTTGTTTCACCAAGGGAGAACCTGCTCCTATCTGTGAAAAGCACAGGGTGCCACTGGTTGGACCTGCCAATTCTGGTATTCTACAGCAAATGCCAATCGAGATCCACGGTGCCAGGCATGGGGCACAGGACCCACTAGAGGGCGTCGGGCCCTCAGGCCACCCTCATGAAGTCTGTTTCTGATTGGTTGGTTAGAGACATTCACACCAGTGGCCTGCCTGCTGGAGGTCATTTTGCAGGCTCTGGCAGTGCTCATCCTGTTCCTCCTTGCCCAAAAGAGCAGATACCGGTGGGTCCTGCTGATGGGTTAAGGACCTTCTTATGGCCCTGTCCAGCTCTCCTAGAGTAACTGTCTGTCTCCTGGAATCTCCTCCATGCCCTTGAGACTGTGCTGGGAGAAACAGCAAACCTTCTGGCAGTGGCACATATTGATGTGCCATCCTGGAGAAGTTGGACTACCTGTGCCAGCTCTGTAGGGTCCAGGTATTGCTTCATGCTACCAGTAGTGACACTGACCGTAGCCAAATGCAAAACTAGTGAAAAAAAACAGATGAGTAGGGAAAAATGTCAGTGGCCTCCCTCCACCTGTTAAACCATTCATTCCTGTTTTGGGGGTCGTCTCATTGTTGCCCATCTAGTGTCCCTGTTATTAATTTCATTAACACCAAAGCAGATGAAACTGATTAACAACTCCCTCTGCTACTTAACTGACCAGATCAATAGCCCAGAGGTTTCATTGACTTGATGCTATACTCTCATTAAAAAGGGTTCCTTTAATTTCTTGAGCAGTATGTATTTGGGTGGAGTGGTGGCTCCGAGGCTAGGGATCTGCACTGGCAATCGGAAGGTTGTCGGTTCAAATCCCACAAATGCCAATAGGGGTTCTGCTCTGTTGGGCCCTTGAGCAAGGCCCTTAACCTGTAATCGCTGAGCACTTTGAGTAGTGAGAAAAGTGCTATATAAATGCAAAGAGTTATTATAATTATTAAAAACTCCAGGGAAGTACATGCAAAAAGGAAGGCGAACCATATTACAAGTTACATCTCTTTTATGGTTCGTTTTGCCTGAAGTAATGAGTAATAATTATGCACCTCTTAATATAAGGTGTCAATCACTTAAAGCTGCACCCTCCCTCATTAAAAAATTACATATCACCTGAAAATCCAAACAACCAATAGGAATTCAGGTTTTTATGGTTTAGAGTTGGAAACTGTGCATTGAATACTGACACACTGTACAGTAGTATGGTGACAATGTCGGAATGTAGCATAATAAAACTTGAACAGAATGCAAGCCTCACCCTCTTCTCTACTGTGTCTGCTACCATGCAAGTTGTTTTTTATTTTTATTTTTTTTTTGTTGTTTGTTTTCTGTGAAGCTTTGTGATTTCTGTTAATTTGCATTCTTTGGTGCTATGTAGTCAATTAGTCAGAACTAATTTCCCAGTATATGCACACAGAAATGAGCTCTGCAATAATACCGAATGAAGCGATATTCAGACGGGTGGGCCTGCTGTGACTTGGCAAATCAAACCGCAAAGAGCGCCTTCTTAGTGAAGTTTGTTCCATTTTGTTTCTACAAACTGTATTGTAGACAAGCTGGCATTATCAATGTGTGAGATTCAACCTTGAAGCGAATTGAAATTGAGGCTTGCAGATTAATGATGATGCATTCTGTGTAGGCGGCCCAGTGCTAAGTGCTGCCTGTTGTAACATGGATCCAGTAACCTGGTTTTGATCCCTGTGCCGAATTACTGCCTGAGCAGATTCTGCTCATTCCCCATCTGTTACGCAGACACGGACACATTTTCTGGTCCCCTTAGAGCTCATTGAAAAGTGCTGTCTGCCTCCTGAAAAGTGATGAAATGAAACCAATTGCCCCCCTATATACCTACATGCTTCTGATATGTCATTGAGTAAAACAAATGTGAATAGAGATCAAGGATTGCTTATTCTACAAAGAGATTCTAAATTAACCTTGACTCGTTTGTTTGTTTCCCTAGACAAGATCATAAATAATTGAATTAGAGTGCTTTATTCAGATTAGCTGTTTTCTTGAATTCATATCACACAGATAGTTTCCAGTCGTGCAATCAGTCATTTAAATGGAGAAAAGCAGACAGTCTGCTGTTTGATATCACACTAAACATAGACCAGAGAAAGCAAAGGAGAGAGTTATCTGAGGAGATCAGAAAGAAAATGATAGACAAGCATACTAAAGGCAAAGGCTACAAGACCATCTCCCAGCAGCACGTGTTCCTGTGAGAACAGTCGCAAATGTGATTAGGAGGTTGTCATCTTGAGTGAGCATGATAGGATCAATAATAGATGGAAGAGGTACTTTGAAACACTGTTGATTGAGGAAAATCCAAGGGAAGTATTTGGGGATGGAGATCCAAAGTAAAGGTTAGTACCAAGAACAAGACAGGAGGAAGTAAAGGAGGCACAGAAAAAAAATGAAAAATGGAAAGACAACAGGATCAGATGAATTACCAACTGAAGTGTGGAAGTGTAGAGGGAGCAGATGTGTTGTGGGATCTAAAAGAGAAGATCATTGAACAAGAGAGAATACCATAGGAGTGGAGGAAAAGTGGGATTGTACCCATTTATAAGGAGAAGTGTGATATTCCGGATTGTGGAAACTATAGAGAGATAAAGCTGATGTCACATGCAAAGAACATTTGGGAAAGGGCAGAGTGGTGGCTCTGAGGCTAAGGATCTGTGCTGGTATCCAGAAGATGCCAAAAGAGATCCTACTCTGCTGGGCCCTTGAGCAAGGCCCTTAACCTACAATTGCTCCAGGGGTGCTGTACAATGGCTAACCCTGCGGTCTGACCTTAAGGGGTATGCGAAAACGAACAAATTCCTAACACATGAAATTGTATAAGGCAAAATAAAAATAGAAAAAAGATAAAAAAGATAGCTTAGGGAAGAGACCACCATAGAGGAGAAACAGTTTGGTTTTACGCTAAGGAGAGGAACAAATGATGTAGTCTTTGCATTGAGGCAGCTGATAGAGAAACATCAAGAAAAACAGAAAGAATTTCATATGGAGTTTATTGATTTGGAGAAGTCTTATAATAGAGTGCCACATCAAGAGGTCTGGAGGTGCCTGTGAGACAAAAGAGGACCAGAGATGTTTGTGAGGATTGCCCAGGATATGTATGAGGGAGTTAAGAATCTGTGTGGGGGTAACAGACAAAACTCCAGTTCGAGTAGGTCTGCACCAAGGACCTTCTTTAAGTCCTTTTTGATCTGGTAATGGATGTGTTGATTAGTGTGATAAAAAGCAAATCGCCCGGAGCAGGTTTTTTGCTAATAACATTTTGTAATGTTGCACCAGAAAAGAGGATGTGGAGAGGAAGTTGGAAGAATGGAGAAGGGCTTTGGAAATGAGGGTATTAAAGATAAATACAAAGAAGAAGACAGAATTTATGAGGTTAATGATGACCATGATTCAGAGGATAGCCTGTAGGGAGAGCAGTTGAAAAGAGCTGATAAAATTAAATATCTAGATAAGTGGTAGCCCAAGATGGAGTATTAGATGCAGAGATAACCTACAGAGTGCAGTGAGGAACAATTAGAACTGGAAAAAGGTATCTGAAGTATTGTATGATCAATGAATTAAGGTGAAGGTTAAAGGTCAGGTTTTTAAGACAGTGGCAAGACCAGCACTGACGTATGGAACTAAGACACGAGCTGTAAAGGGAGAACAAGAGTTGGATGTGACAGAAATGAAAATGTTGAGATGGATCTGTGGAGTTACAAAAATGGACCAGAGAAGAAATAAGATAACAAAAGTGGGAGAGAAATCTAAGAAAATAGGTTGAGGTGGTATGTGGTGAGGAGAGAAAATGAATATGTGGGCAAATGAGTGATGAGAATGGAAATACAGAGGAAGAGAACACGAAGGCCAAAGTGGAGGTGGATGGAGAAAGTCAAAGAAGATCTGAATGGAGAAGGCTGATCAAGTAAATTAACCCCACACAGAAGTGGAAAAAGAAGAAGGAAGAAGAAGAAGAAGAAGTTTTTAAGTCCGTGGTAGGGCCAGCAATGATGTATGGAGCCAAGACATGCAGAGAACAGAGGAGCAGAAGCACGATGTAGTAGAAATGAGAATGTGGGGAGTTACAAAAAAGGTGGATGGATAAAGTTAAAGAAGATCTGAAGGGAAAGGGTCTGACTAGAGAGGAGGTGCAGAACCGAGCTGTATGGAGAAGGATGATCAGACAAATTGACCCCACACAGAGTGGGAAAAGATGAAGAAGAAGAAGAAGATAAAGGTAAAGTTTTTAAGACAGCAGTAGGGCCAGCA
Organism: Polypterus senegalus; assembly: GCF_016835505.1. NCBI lineage: Eukaryota > Metazoa > Chordata > Cladistia > Polypteriformes > Polypteridae > Polypterus > Polypterus senegalus. The sequence continues at coordinate 16,721,373 of NC_053158.1, forward strand.
ATGATGTATGGAGCTGAGACATGGAGAGTAAAGAGAGCACAGGAGCAGAATTATGATGTGGCAGAAATAACAATGTGTGGAGTTACAAAAAATGACAGAATAAGAAATGAGACAATCAGAGGTACAAGAATAGTGGTTGAGATAACTAAGAAAGTACAGAAAAGTAGATTGAAGTGATATGGGCATGTGATGAGAAGAGACTAAATAGAATAAATATGTGGGCTTAAGAGTGATGGAAATGGAAAAGAGAAGGCAAGGGAAGCCAAAGAGGAGGCAGAAAGATAAAGTTAAAGGAGATCTGAAGGAAGAGAGTCTGACTGGGGAGGAGTTGGAGGACAGAACTGTTTGGAGGAGGTTGATCAAACATATCGGCCCCACATAGAAATTGGAAAAGATGAAGAGGAAGAAGAAAGGATGTACTTGTATAAGCTGTATGAAATTGCTAGTGTGGACGGAGGTCATTTTTGTTTAAAAATGCTGTTTTTAAATGAAAATGTTGTTGTGTGGATGTAGCCTAAGATCTGCCTGCTCCCAAACACTTTCACCTCCTTATCTTTATCGTTTCTCTACCTTGTGAACAGCCAATTGCTTATTTGTAAGAAGTCGTAACCATTTCTGTGTGACGCTGTCACTGATTGAGCAGTCAGCTACACGGGATGGACAGCCGGACCTAATAAAGTCACTACACGGTGTAACCGCCTCTGAGCAGTCTGACCCAATAGTGTCGATGGTCCATGTCCAAATTACAGTTTCTAGCGAAGATAATTTTTCTAAATATTAGGTTTACTTGGATAAGATCAAAGTCACAATAATTTTCTGTTTTCTGCTCTGAGTTATCTTAGTCCAGCATTTGAAGAAATATATTGCAAAGCTTTATCTTTATGAGTCCTGCAAGCACAAATAAATGAAAAAAGTAGAGATATCAGTTTTTTCCACCGTTCTGTGCAGCAAATATCTTAATGTGCTCCGAGGGCAGCAATATTAATTTTATTATTTCTCTCTGAGCTTTGTGGCTTGACACATGTAGGTCAACTTGGATAAGAAATTTGACAAAACATCTAAAATATCTTGCTGGGTTTTTTTTTTCATAAAATATTGCATGTTTTTTTTTTTTTTAGCACTGAGGCAGTCGTAACAATAATAACAGGCAAACTGCAGAATGTAAACGGGATGACTAACACAGGGCTGCTTCTGGAGAGAGTGTATTAAATTTGAATTTGATTATGAATCTGCCCTGACCAGCACTTCTGTCAACTGTTTATGGCATTTTCTGACAGAATGCATCTAAGGGTCTGTCAAAATATTTGCCTCATTGTATTTTTTGCAACCTAACGACTAGAAAGCCCATTGACTTGTGCATGCTGATGTATAAACAGCGAGCCAGCGACCGTTGATTTACACTTGATGTAATTAGACCGTCTTCTGTCTGATACGCATTCGTTTACAGAAGGGTGAATAGAAATTCAAATTAGGACTCCATTCTACCTGCTAAGGTCAACTGTGAACGGAGCTCATCACGAGAAGGTTAACTTTTATTACAGAGTACTGTATAATGCCGCATAATATTTGCCTGGCTCATCAATATAATGACTCATTTAAATGTGAGACAAATTTACCAAATGCACAATCAGAAGTAAATGTTTATGTCAATATAGGAACAGGCAAGTGCTTTTATTTAATTAGAATCTTCTAGAGCCAGTGATATAAATTAATAGAAGAGGAACAAGTGATAGATAGATAGATAGATAGATAGATAGATAGATAGATAGATAGATAGATAGATAGATAGATAGATAGATAGATACTTTATTAATCCATCCATCCATCCAATATCCAACCTGCTATATCCTAACTACTGGGTCACAGGGGTCTGCTGGAGCCAATCCCAGCCAACACAGGGCGCAAGGCAGAAAACAAACCCCAGGCAGGGTGCCAGCTCACTGCAGGGTGCACACACACACCAAGCACACACTAGGGACAATTTAAGATCACCAATGCACCTAACCTGCATGTCTTTAGACTGCAGGAGGAAACCGGAGCGCCCGGAGGAAACCCATGCAGACACGGGGAGAACATGCAAACTCCACACAGGGAGGACCTGGGAAGCGAATACTTTATTAATCCCAAGGGGAACTTCACATACTTCAGCAGCAGCATACTGATAAAAAACAATATTAAATTAAAGAGTGATAACAATGAAGGTATAACAGATAGACATTAACTTTGTATAATGTTAACGTTTACCATCCCCGGGTGGAATTGAAGAGTCGCTTAGTGTTGGGTCTCCTCAGTCTGTCAGTGGAGCAGGACGGTGACAGCAGTCTGTCTGTGGCTGAAGCTGCTCCTCTGTCTGGAGATGATCCTGTTCAGTGGATGCAGTGGATTCTCCATGATTGACAGGAGTCTGCTCAGCGCCCTTCGCTCTGCCACGGATGTCAAACTGTCCAGCTCCGTGCCTACAATAGAGCCTGCCTTCCTCACAAGTTTGTCCAGGTGTGAGGCGTCCTTCATCTTTATGCTGCCTCCCCAGCACACCACCGCATAGAAGAGGGCGCTCACCACAACCGCCTGATAGAACATCTTGAACATCTTATTACAGATGTTGAAGGACGCCAGCCTTCTAAGGAAATTGTTTTGTTTTGTTTTCTCTGCAGGATGCCATGTCAGGCCTGTAGGGGTCAGTGTTATACTATTTGCAACTTTTTCTTGAATAGAATAACTTTTTGATTTCTCTTTTCATTCTGGTGTGAGTTTCTATTATTACATTTACTTTTGATTTCAAACTTATTTGCTCCTACTCGTTAACTATGCTGTCAAGTGCTTTGTTGGAAAAGCATTCTTAACGTGTATAACTGTCAGAATCTTAATAAATAAAGTTGAATATGTATGCATATCTGGCCTTCCATACTTTTTGCACCTATCTGCTTTAGCTGTGTTTAATTGCTCTGTCTTTGTTCATTATTCACTGGCTCTTTTACGTATCATTTGAGGCAGGTTTGATCGCCATAGCACTAGCTTGCTAAACTACAAAGACAGGTGACGTGACAGAAGGCAATTTACTTGGCACTTGAAACCAAATTCAATTAGTTGGAATTCTTTTAGTTCTTTTGTTTTGTTTTGTTTATTTGATTGACTTAATAGGTGTTAATTAAAATGTGTCAATATATAATATATGTATATAATATATATCCATCCATCCATCCATTTTCCAACCCGCTGAATCCGAACACAGGGTCACGGGGGTCTGCTGGAGCCAACACAGGGCACAAGGCAGGAACCAATCCTGGGCAGGGTACCAACCCACCGCAGGACACACACACACTAGGGCCAATTTAGAATCGCCAATCCACCTAACCGGCATGTCTTTGGACTGTGGGAGGAAACCCACGCAGACACGGGGAGAACATGCAAACTCCATGCAGGGAAGACCCGGGAAGCAAACCCAGGTCCCCTAACTGTGAGGCAGCAGCGCTACCACTGCGTCACTGTGCCCATAATATATATATATATATATAAAATATTATATATAATCATATACAGTATATAAAAGGTGTTAAATGTGCTAATAGGTGTGGCGGGGAAAAGCCTTTTATTTTCATAATTTTCCATCTCATTATTCCTAACATCATCCACTTCACAAAGCCATCTGCTTTCATGTTTAAGCCATTTATTTATTTATGTATTTATTTATATAAATTTTGTAGCGAACTAAAAAACCCAGCTAAGATTTGCGGTGATTTATTTATTTTTTCAGTGGGGATACCAGGAACGCACCCAGCCTTGGCCAGACTCACACATACTCCCTCACAGAGACAAAAAAAAAAGCGGTAATAAAACGGAAATTAAAGAATGTATTAAACAATAATAAATGAAGTATAACTACACCAACCCAGTTCCCTTTACGGCGATATACAATAAACACGAATTCAACAATAACAAACCACTAACAAAAACCACACAAGATGAAGTCCATGAGAAACTAGAACTGATGAAGTGAAATGATGGAGGTAGACAGTCCAGAGGTCAGCACGCTGTATGTGAATGGAAAGGTCAATCCTACCGGTATTTCCTGATGAGATGATGACATGTGAATGGGATCAGGAGCGCTCCTTTTCTTCGCAGGTTGACAACAAATCCTCAGACAGTCCATACACCCAACACAGGAGACGATCCAGGACAAAACAAGAATGGAAATGGAAAAATGGAAAGACAAACAGACAAGCAACTTAAGACACGAAACACAAAAGACTTCTTTTTTGTTCTCTGTAGAACTGGCCTCCTTTTAAATCTCGTGCCATCCCCCTTGGCCTCAGTAACCCCTGCACACTCAGCAGGCGACTAATCAGAGCCACTGCAGGGACTGCTGGGATTTGAAGTTTTCACTCCCCTGTAGTGCCGCTACAATTTTAATAATAATGGTAAGTAGTAGTCAACATCAGCTCAGTAAATCTTTCTTTACCCACAGTCACTGATCTTGACTTTGCCGTTGATGCTGAGATCTTTGGGGCTCTCGAGAGACTGAGTGCTTTCTTGGGCACAGCCATCAGCAGTGTGTCTGTCAGCCTGACTCACGTCTGAGAAGACATTCATTGTTATCTTATTTCCGTCAAAACCTTCCTCTTTTTTTTGCAGTTATAGAGGTTTGCCTCCAAGGCACCCCATCACTTTATCTGGTCACGTATTTCTCTTTATTGGGCTTAGCATTTGAACAGTTAAGTCATTTGCTAAGTTCGGTGCACTAAATGTTAAATCATTTACCAAAGTACAATGAGCTAAGCTAAACATGAAGTTGATGGACAATATTGATTCTTACGAGAATCTGAGCCTAAATTTCTTGCTAGCAATGTGATTTCTACTGCTACAAGAGATATTCAATTATTTATCTATCCTTATTATGAAAACAAAATCCGTTGGGTAAAATTATGTCATTACTTTTTATTGTAATCGCAAACTTGGTCCACTTTGCCTCCAGTGATTTAATCTCTTCAATAATAATAATTCATTACATTTATATAGCACTTTTCTCAGTACTCAAAGTGCTATCCACACAGGGAGGAACCGGGAAGCAAACCCACAATCTTCCACAGTCTCCTTACTGCAAAGCAGCAGCACTACCACTGCGCCACAGAAGGATCCATCTTGATCCTCTAGCTAACCTGCTTCTCTCATGACCTGGAGTTTGCTCTACAGCAAAAGATGGTGAGGCCTCCAAAAAGAAGCTAGGAAGCAGGACAGAAACCTACCTGGTCTGCCCAGAAGAGGCAACCTTAACTTCAGCTAAGGCCCAACTCAGCCTGCTGGCTTCAGCTAAAGCAGGCCCAAATGAGGAGCTGGCAAAACAATTATACTAATTCCAAAAAATATCACAAATACCCTACAAGTGGAAGGATGACCGGGAACCTTTGGCTTTTTATTAAAGGGCAAACAAAGAATCGTTATAAATAAAAGATTCATTTTGCAAAAATAATCTATAATAACAAGCAAGTCCTCAAAAAATCAGACAAACTTGCCTAGAATTAGACAATCCAGAAGCAAACTACATCCCTATATATAATCCAACATACCAAATGTGGAGGTTTTCTCATACTGGTCAGTCAGGAGGTGTCAGACAAAAACAAAGTGATTTCAGATCGTTCATAAGTAATTCATGTGAACACAACACATGACAAACAGCATGTTTCAAAATGAGAACAGCAAACAAGAACACAATAGAAGAAAACATGGCATAGCAATGTACACAGTGGCAATCGACTGTGCCCAGTGATCAAACAGCATCCCATTGAGAGCTTTATAGTCATTAATGGTGGAAGAGCTCTAATAACTCTAATGCTAACTGTAGAGTGTAAGAGAGCAGGAGGGCAGCCATTAAGAAGGATATTAGAGAAGCTACAAAGCAGTTACAGAGAAATAATACAGAAAAGGTGAAATATGATCCAAAGAGATTTTTGTCAGTACTTTAGTAGCAAAAGAATAGTCAAGAAGGAGGTAAAGTGCATCAATGGTGCGAAATACACCAACAGTGAAATAACAGATGATCTAAACTTGCATTTTTCTGAGGTCTTCACATGTGATAACCTCCCAGTGGTAAATGGGACTACTAAGGAGGTACTGAGTGATTTGGGAATTGGAGAGGGAGAAGCGTAGCTCAGATTAAATAGGCTGAAATCAAATGCATCACCAGGACTATCCTCGAGTTCTTAAGGAGGTTTGCAAATGCATATATAACCCCTTGACATATTTTTAGGAAGTCACTGCACACTGAGGAAATTCCAAAGGACTGGAAAATGGCAAATATTATCCTGTTATATAAAAAAGCAGATCCAACAACAACATTTATTTCTATAGCACGTTTTTACACAAATGATGTAGCTCAAAGTGCTTTACAAAATGAAGAAAGAAAAAATATAAAAATAAGATCAGGCAATACTAATTAACAAAGAATAAGGTAAGGTCCAATCACCAGGAAGGACAGAAAAAAAGACCAAAAAAATCCAGAGGGCTGAAGAAAAAAAAGTAAAATCTGCAGGGGTTCCAAGGCCAAAAGACCAAAAAGACCCCACTAGGAATTCTACCTAACATCAATGATCTCAATCAGTCCTCGTGGTTTTCAGGCTTCACGTGGTAGAATTAGATGATGATGGTCATGTGGACCTCTGGCCTTCAATCCATCAATGTAGAAACAGCACGGTGCCCTTATCAGGCGGTGGTGGTGCAGATCATCACCACAGAAAACCGGAAAAAGAACAACAAAGAAAGTAGGGGTTGCGGAGATATGATAAAAATAATAATTAAATGCATATACAGAATATCCAGGCAACTATAGGCAGTAGTCTTAATGTGCATGAGAGGTAAATTAAAGGAAGGAATTATTAAGGAAAATATTGAGCAACACATGGCAAGAACAGGAGTTTTGCTGAAAAATTGGCATGTGTTCAGAAGAAGGAGGTCATGTTTTACTGACATGATAGAATTCTATGAGGAAGCAACAAAAGGATATGATCAAAGTGGAGGTTATGATAATATTCATCCTGGCTTTCAGAAAGCATTTGATGAGGTGCCACATGAGAGGTTGGTCATCAAACTAAAAGAAGTGGGAATCCAGGGTGTTGTGAGTAGATGAGTGCAGAATTGGCTCAGAGACAGAAAGCAGAGGGTGATGGTGTGATGAACCTTAGCAGAGTTGGCTGATGTTAAGAGTGGAGTTCAGCAGGGGATAATGATATTTCTGCTGATATTTTTAATAAATATAAATTATTCAGATAGGAACTTAAATAACAGGCTTGGTGGATTGGCAGATAATCTTGAATCTGTCGAATCTTTATTGAGGGACTTGGGCAGATTTATGGCAGATGAAATTTTAATGTTATTAAATTTAAACTACTAAAAATGTAAAATATTTTACATAGGAAGTAAAAATGTTACATAGATTTAAATATACACTGGATGACCTAAAGGTTAAAAGTACTGAGAACTTGTCACATCAACTTCCAGAATGTATTCAGAAGCCATTAAGAAGGCTAACAGAATGTCAGGTTATATAGCGTGGTGTGTGGAGTACAAGTCACAGGAGATTATGCTTAACTTTATAGCACACTGGTGAGGCCTCATCTGGAGTCCTGTGTGCAGTTTTGGTCTCCAGGCTACAAAATGGACATAGCAGCACTAGAAAAAGTCCAGAGAAGGGAAACTAGGCTGATTTTGGGACTTAGAGGTTTGAGCTATGAGGAGAGATTAAAAGAATTTGAACCTTTTCAGTTTAAGCAAAAGAGATTAAGGGAGGAAATCATTGACATGTGTAAAATTATGAAGGGAATTCGTACACTGGATCAAGACTATTACTTTAAAATGAGTTTAATATGAACATGGCGACACAGTTGGAAACTTGTTTAGGGTAAATTTCGCACAAACATTAGGAAGTTTTTCTTCTCAAAGAACCATAGACACTTGGAATAAGAGACTAAGTAGTGTAGTGTAGTAGACAGTAGAAACGTAGGGACTTCCAAAACTCGACTTGACATTGTGTGGCTGGAATTAAGTGGAGAGAACTGGCGAGCTTTGTTGAGCTGATGGGCCTGTTCTCATGAAAAGCTTTTCCCATGTTCTAATTTTGTTTTTAATAAATCTCATCTTACACAGTACTAAGGAAGTATAAAACCACAGCATTCTTAAATATGCACCTAAAAAGAGAGGATTATGCTGACATTGAGCTCTTATGACTAACATGCCAAAAAAATTAGGAATTTAATTTGCCATCATGGACTTGCATTATTTTTCACTACAGAAGGGGTATTACTTAACATCTGTTGTGTTTCTTCTGACCTTGCACCTTTTTCATCAGTTGTAAAATGTTTCAGTTATGAGCCTCATTGCCCCAAGAGCGTGTCATATTTTGTCTCAACAGCAGGAGATGCTAGTGTTGTCTATTCAGCCTTGAGGCATTCCGCTTGAATGGATTTTTCCTTGATTAGTTCTCCTTGTTTTGGATTTGATTTTTTTTCCCAGAGGAATATGAAACAATGGCACGCTTTAGTGCAGATGTGCCCTGCTGCAAGTGGTTACCCGCTCAGATAACTTTTCTTCTATGATTTTAGAGAATGTGCTTCCGTCTTATTGTCGGCTCTGTAGATAGATTGATCTTTATTGTCATTGTCACTTTTACAAAGGAACAACAAAATTGAAGGTGCGTAGCCACTAAAGCAATGTTCCATTTGTTTTGCAGTTTAAGACCATATATTTTAGCTCCATTAACTTCCTAGGTATTAACTTCAAGTCTCTCTCACGTGCTTGAAATTCTTTGTAATAATGGTTAACCCCGAATGTCTCTCAGAGTATAGTTGTTATAATCCACCGTACACTATTATGCCCAAGCAACACTAAAGGTCAGTATTCTTGTGCCATCTAGTGGATAAAATAACATTATGCTGCCAAAAAATCATTAATTCTATGCATTTTGCCAAAACAATACAATTAATTTTTGTAAATCCCAAAATCACACAAGAAGTGCCGCAATGGGCTTTAACAGGCCCTGCCTCTTGACAGCCCCCCAGCCTTGACTCTCTAAGAAGACAAGGAAAACTCCCAAGAAAAATACCCTTGTAGTGAAAAATGGAAGAAACCTTAGGAAAGGTTTGTTGGGCGCGCAGTGGGTGTCACAAAAAGGGGGTAAATAAAAATACACCGAACAAAACACAAGTAATCCTCAATACAATAAAATAGTGCAAAAGAAATATTACAAGTACAGAACAGAATTGAACAGTAGATAATTATTACATAGTATGATTTGTATCTAAGGTAACTCATTAATATTCATGAATGGGGCGGAGCCTTTCACCAAAACACATTGGTGAGTAAACAAGAAGCAACAAATCCAGTTCTAGATCAAACAGAAACTGAAGCATTAGTCGAGTCAAGTGATACTGATGATGATGTGAATTGGCAATCAGACATTGACACAGATAGTGAAACTGATGCATACAACACTGTACAGCAAAACCGCTGTAATGTGCCTGATGAATTTGGTTGCCTGATAGTTCACTAGGGTGCAAGCAGGTGTGCAGCAAAAAGGCAAAAGATTGTGATTAAATGGAAGGATAAGAATGATATTAGCCCCCCAAGTACTGTTCACAAAGCAATGGCTGTCAATGCACGTATCAGCAGAAATGCAGATGTCACTAAGCCTCGCGCTGTGATAATCTACAATAGCACCTGGGACGCATCGAGTGTGTGGATCAGGCACTGATCAGGCATTACCCTCTCATGCATAAGAAAAAGAAAATGTATTATATGAAAAGTACAGAAAGAAAGACGCTTCTACTGTCTCCATTGGAACATCTGGCTGTGCATTGGTTGCAGCGGTCCGGTGCCGCTAAGATTCACACGGTTTTTTTAGTGTAGATTCCAGGGATGCACCCAGCCTTGGCCTGACCCTCACCCACTCACAAACAGAGACAAAAAGCCAATGGAAATAACACAGCAAATACAGAATGTATTAACAATAATAAATGAAAACAACGATCCCAACCCAGTTCCCCTTACGGTGATTATGCATTCTTCTTCTTCTTGTTATGGCTGCTCCCGTTAAGGGTCGCCACAGCGCATCATCTTCTTCCATATCTTCCTGTCCTCTGCATCTTTTTCTATTACACCCATCACCTGCATGTCCCCTCTCACCACATCCATAAACCTTATCTTAGGCCTTCCTCTTTTCCTCTTCCCTGGCAGCTCTATCCTTAAGATCCTTCACCCAGTATACCCAGAGTCTCTCCTCTGCACATGTCCAACCAACGCAATCTCACCTCTCTGACTTTGTCTCCTAACCGTCCAACTTGAGCTGACCCTCTAATGTCCTCATTTCTAATCCTGCCGATCCTCGTAACACACAATACAAATCTTAACATCTTTAATTCTGCTACCTCCATTTCTGTCTTCTGCTTTCTGGTCAGTGCCGCCGTCTCCAACCCATATAACATAGCTGGTCTCACTACCGTCCTGTAGACCTTCCCTTTCACTCTTACTGCTACCCATCTGACACTCTTCTCCTCCCATTCCATCCTGCCTATGCTCTCTTTTCACCTCTCTTCCACAATCCCTATTACTCTGTACTGTTGATCCCACCTTCACCAACTCTACTCCCTCATCCTCACCATTCCTCTGACCTCCCTCTCATTCACACACATGTATTCTGTCTTGGTGGTCCTACTGACCTTCGTTCCTTTCCTCTCCAGAGTAATCTCCACCTCTCCAGGGTCTCCTCAACCTGCTCACTACTCTCGCTACAGATCACAATGTCTTCAGCAAACATCACAGTCCACGAGGACTCCTGTCTAATCTCGTCTGTCAGCCTGTTCATCACCAATGCAAATAAGAAAGGGCTCAGAGCCGATCTCTGATGTAATCCCACCTCCACCTTGAATGCATCATGGCGATTATACATTAAATACAACAAACCACAAACAAAAACCACACACAGTAAAGTCCATGAAAAAACGGCAACAGATGTAATGTAAATATGAAGGTAAATAGTCCAGAGATCCACACGTTGAAGGGGAATGTAAAGATAGTCCTACTGGTAGTTCCTGAAATGGTGAAGACAGGTGGACGGTTCAAGAGCACTCCTTTCTTCACAGGATTGCCATAAATCTCCATACAGTCCTCACGTAACAGGCAGATAGTAGACAATCCAGACCCCGGCCGAGAAACGATCCAGGGCGAAAATGAGAAGGCACAGGTATCACAATGGAAGGTAGACAGACAGGAACTTTAGACACGAAACACAAAATATTTTCTCCATTTTTGGTAACACTTGCCCCGTTTTAAATATCGCAATGGCCTCTTTGTACCCAACAGCCCCTGCACCCTCAGCAGATGACCAATCAGAGCTACTGCAGGGACTGCTGGGAGTTGAAGTTTCAAGCACCGCTACATGGTTACTGTTTCAAAAGATGGATGTGCATTAAATCTGCATCAGTACAGCAGTGGACACCAGACAGACTTTTGCTACTGTAATTATGTTGCCATTGTGGCATTTACATGTTTCTTTTACATATAATTACATTTTTTTTCTTGAAAAACTTTAACATTTTTGGGGTAAACATAATGCTGAGAAGGTTAAAAGTTTCTTGTACTTTGGATGTTAAATTGCTGTTTGTTTGTCTTTCTTCTGTTTTCAGGTACCAGTTTAAGCATGACTTTGGTTACCCGTGCACAGACCTTCCCCAGCTACATATCTGAACAGAGCAACGACATCGAACAACAGCGACAAGGACAGAGGCAGCTCTGCCAGGAGCAGTCTCTACTGCCATCTAGTGGTTATGGCTCAAAGTACAACAGCGGATTCATCCAATGACATGCACTGTGTGGGGATGGGACTTTCAGTAGCTGATAGCGGTTGTGGGAACCATGGGATTTTTTAAAAAAAAAACAAACAATAACTGTTTGAATCAAGAGGCATTAATGGAATTCTACTGGATGGAGTTCTACTGCTTCTCCTTGATGGATGGAGTTTGACTGTTGTGGAAACCAGTGACGGAAACGTGCTGTGCCAACAAATGTCACGGTGGTCTATCGGGTCTTCTCACGTAAAAGAGAACTAAAGTTACTTCTGTTACCTTAAAATGGTATTTGGACAACAGGATAAGCACCATAGTATCATTTAGGCCATTAGAAGAATTTGGTGTTTATGATCACTTTAGGAAAATGACAATTCTGATTGGACAAGGCTTGTATTAAGTACATTTCTTCCAAATTAACTATTTAATCAAGCTGTAAAAAAAAGCTAAGAATTATAGCTATGACTTGATTCTTAAACCTGGAGATATTGTTATAATTAAACTAAATTCAAGTAAGAAAAGCAAAATAAATAATATGCCTGACATTCAATAAATGTTCAGTGTATTGGACTAAAACGACTACAAGCATCAGAATGCTCCTGTGCTGCTGATTACAGTCTGTGATATCCAGTTTCCCAGTCTGACAAACTGAGGTCTGCCAGTGAGGTGGAGTGGTATCGGGAAGGTCACCGATTTGAATTCCCGTTACTGCCAAATGAGATCCTACTCTGCTGGGCCTTTGAGGAAAGCCCTTAACCTACAAGTGCTCCAGGACCACTGTAAAATGACTAAATCTGAGCTCTGACCCCAAGGTGTATGGGAAAACAAACAAAGTCCTAATATAAGAAATTGTATAAGGTGAAATAAAGAACAAAAGAATAAAAAAGAAAAAACAACAGAGGTAATCTGTAATCCAGTTCACCAGGAGTGAGTTCACTCCCATCCTGGACAGCTTGTCTCTCAACAGAAGGGGCTGGATGGTGTTTAAGGCACAGGAAAAGTCAAAGAACATGATCCTCACAGCACTACATCCTTTGTTCAGATACGAGTGGTTCTAGTGGAGAAGGTCGAGAACGGCATTATCCACACCCACCTTCTCTAAATAGGAAAACTGTAGGGAGTCTAATGCGTGATTCACCTGTGGTCTGAGGAGATGAAGAAGTAGCCGTTTCGGGGTCTTCATGATATGGGATGTTAAGGCCACAGGCTTAATGTAATTGAGTTCACTGGATCTCACCAGGATGAAACATAAGGTCTTGCATAGTTTTCATTTTCAAATCATTTAACCTTTTCATTATTAGTTTGTAGATGACTAAAACCCAGCTAAGATTCACACCATCGATATGACGTTGATTTATTAATTTTTTAGGTGGGGATACCAGGAACGCACCCAGCCTAGAGAAACAGTACCAATTAAGTCCAGTCTTTATCTCAGATCACTATATAGTATCTATGTCTCGCAACCATATAACAAGACAGAAAGCACCAGGGACCTCGTGCACAACGCCGTGCGTAGAATTCACACTAAAACATGGTGTACGAACAAAAGCAGAAATGTGCGTACGCACAAAAAAATCCCGATGCATAAATCTGTGTGTGCGCCAACTTCCACGTTCTTCCGCTCCATAAATCCCGGTCAGTGTGAAAAGTAACGCACGTGCACGCACCTGCTGCCCCACCCCAACTCCTCCCAGAATTATGCCTCTTTGAATATGCAGATCAATATAAATAGCCCTTAAGCTCAGCGTTCTGTGAAAAGGCAATGGCAAAAGCACAGGGGAAATAGAAGAATCTGAACGAATACCAAGTGGAGGCAAGGAAAAACATACTATTTGTTGGTTCAAACAGTGATATAAACAACAAAAGGAAGTTGATAGAGTGACATAGAGTGTCTGAGAAACTCAAAAGTTCAAGTTCACAAAGCTGCACAGTGCCTGAAATAAAAAGAATCTGTCAGATATTAAAGTCGCCGTGAAAAGAGCGAGTCATAGCCCACCATCTGAGTGTCATTTGAAAGCTTATTACGGTACAGAGAAAGAAAAAAAAAAGGCACACAGTGGGAAAAAATCATGGAACTTTAATCTCGAATTTTCCACTTTAATCATATAGTTTAGGTTTTGTCAATGAAGTAGAACATCATTAACTTCATCTTAAAATCGTACTAGTTTCTCAAATCCCATCGTAACTAAAGTAGCACATTAATTGCTTTGTTTTGTATGTGATCTTCTATGTGCTCTATGTGTGTGAATCACTATGTGCTTCTTATTTGGGCTTTCTCTTCTTCCGATAGGACACAGAATACATTACATTCGTGATATTACAGCTCTCTGATTAATTAAAATGCTGAGATGTATACTTGATGTCATTTTCATGATAGGAATTAAAGCATGTTATTAAACATGGGAACACGGTGGTGCAGTGATAGTGATGAGCTGGCACCCTGTCCAGAGATTGTTCCTGCCTCCTGCAAGATGTTTGCTGCGCCATGCGTGACCTTCGATGAAATAATTTATTTCAGCAGTACTGTCTCTTTCAAACATACTAACTACTAATTCCTGTCCTTCCTTTTATTTCTCCAAGTAATCAATCACCACACAATCAGCTCTGTAATAGATATCAAGCCATCTGTAAGCTTAGAACGCTGATTCTTCAAAAGTTTTAGGGAACATTGAAATATCTTTGTGGTACATGTTTAATTAATTAGCCCGGAGTTCCTCAAGGCTCTGGATGTTGTAGGACTGTCTTGATTGACATGTCTCTGCAACATCGCATGGACATCGGGGACAGTGCCTCTGGATTGGCAGACCAGGGTGGTGGTCCCCCTCTTTAAGAAGGGGGACCGGAGGGTGTGTTCCAACTACAGAGGAATCACACTCCTCAGCCTCCCTGGAAAAGTCTATTTAGGGGTTCTGGAGAGGACGGTCCATTGGATAGTCGAACCAAGGATTCAGGAGGAACAGTGTGGTTTTTGTCCTGGTCACGGAACAGTGGACCAGCTCTACACCCTTAGCAGAGCCCTGGAGGGTGCATGGGAGTTTGCCCAACCAGTCTACATGTGTTTTGTGGACTTGGAAATGGCATTCAACCATGTCCCTTGGGGAATTCTGTGAGGGGGTGCTCCGGGAGTATGGGGTACCGGACCCCCTGATAAGAGCTGTTCGGTCCCTGTACAACCGGTGTCAGAGCTTGGTCTGCATTGTAAGCAGTAAGTCGAACCCATTTCCAGTGAGAGTTGGACTCCGCCAGGGCTGCCCTTTGTCACCGATTTTGTTCATAAGTTTTATAGACAGAATTTCTAGGTGCAGCCAGGGTGTTGAGGGGGTCTGGTTTGGTGGACTCAGGATTGGGTCACTGCTTTTTGCAGATGATGTTGTCCTGTTTGCTTCATCAGGCTGTGATCTTCAGCTCTCTCTGAATCGGTTCGCAGCTGAGTATGAAGCGGCTGGGATGGGAATCAGCACCTCCAAATCCGAGACCATGGTCCTCAGCCAGAAAAGGGTGGAGTGCCCTCTCAGGGTTGGTGGCGAGATCCTGCCCCAAGTGGAGGCGTTCAAGTATCTCAGGGTCTTGTTCACAAGTGAGGGATGAATAGAGCGTGAGATTGACAGACGGATCGGTGCGGCATCCACAGTGATTCGGGCTCTGCATCGGTCTGTCGTGGTGAAAAAGGAGCTGAGCCGTAAGGCAAGGCTCTCAATTTACCAGTCGATCTACGTTCCTACTCTCACCTATGGTCATGAGCTATGAGTAAGCACTTTGAGCTACTGTTTGTATGAAAATGTGCTATATAAATAAATGTTGTTGTTGTTGTTATAGTGAACGAAAAAACGAGATCGCGAATACAAGCAGCTGAAATGAGTTTCCTCCGCAGGTTGTCTGGGCTTTCCCTTAAAGATAGGGTGAGAAGCTCAGTCATCTGGGAGGGGTTCTGAGTAGAGCCACTGCTCCTCCGCATCGAGAGGAGTCAGATGAGGTGGCTCGGGCATCTGATCAGGATGCCTCCTGGACGCCTCCCTGGTGAGGTGTTCCAGGCATGTCCAACTGGGAGGAGGCTCCGGGGGAGGCCCAGGACACACTGGAGGGACTATGTCTCCCGGCTGGCCTGGGAACGCCTTGGGATTCTCCCGGAAGAGCTAGAAGAAGTGGCCGGGGAGAGGGAAGTCTGGGCCTCTCTGCTCAAGCTGCTACCCCCGCGACCCGACCTCAGATAAGTGGAAGAAGATGGATGGATGGATGGATGAAATGTTTAATTATTCTATCCATCCAGTGTCTCGACAGCCCCAGCAAGCATACAGCGAGAGGCAGGAACAATCCCTGAACTAGCTAGCGTTGTGACATCGTGTCCTCACATGTTTTAATTATCAGCAATATAAATTATTTAAATAATGGTAACATTTTATGTGTATAATGTAATAAACATATTTTGCTGCATTTCATCTTAAAAATGATATCATCATCATACTGTATGTATATACGCGCTTTATAAAGTGGCTCAGGTTATGCAATATTATAACTGTAGTGCAAGTTTACAGTGAGGTAATTGTACTTATAAGTACTAACAGTTCTACAAGGAGTACTTCATGGACTGATTGAGTGCGTTTATAGTTCTTGGGATGAAGCTTTTTCTGAATCGCGAGATCCATACAGGAATGGCTCTGAAGCGTTTGCCGTATGGAGGCAGTTCAAATAGACAGCATGGCTGAGGCAGCATATGCTTGATGTTGTTTACCGATAATTCTCTTTCCAATCAGCTGCTGTAGAGCTGGGATTCCACACTCAGATACAGTGGGTTAAATACTCTGAGTAGTGCACTGACACTGACAACGCTAAAGCAGCTATGGTATTTGGAATAGTTTGGCCATTTTGTGGATCATCATATTCTTACAAGTTAATTACAATCAGATGCCTTAAAATAATAAACAATATGTAGTTAATTTCAGTGTATTTGATAAACCCACGCCAGGGATGTGGATCTGAAAAAGAAAGGGAAACCACACTTGAACAAAAGCACTGCTTTGACACTGCGTGCTGCCAGTTTGCAAAACAGAGCGGAGAACTTGCGTACGCCAAGGATTTAGCTAGCATGAAAATGTGTGTGGCTTTACGCCAAGTTTAGTTTTTATACATCGCAATGTGAGCGTGGAAACATGAGTACTCAACATTTTTGTGCATGTGCACCATTTATACATGAGACCCCAGGACTCCAAAGACTTGGACCTTCATCCTTTTGCATAGATATTGGGAGCACCACACATCACTTTCCAGTGACCTCATGACCCCCCCATGCTCTCCAAATTTGCCTACAGATTTTATAGGAACAGTTACCAGAGACATGAATGTCACTGCTGAGTTAAGTAAACCTCTCGACAAGGTTGACACTCTCTCTACAGACAGACACACAAGAGGTCATTAAAGGCCTGGATCTTGGTTTGTATTCAGGACACTTACAAGCCCAGATACTCAGACTCCTCACTCGATCAGAGCCTCCATTAACTATACGAAGTTTACAAACATTGTCAGCAAAGTTATAATCACTGAGTCTTTCTTCACCAACAGATTCCCTACAGCTGCTGGACCCCACGACCTTGCCCAACACCCAGTCCATGCAAGCATTAAACAGAGTAGATGCAACAACATACCCCTGACAAACCCCAGAATCAACTGGGAAAAATACAGAGGTTCTGCCTCCACTCTGCACAGCACTCACAGAACCAGTGTACAGGCCGGCCATGACAGCCACCAACCTTGAGGGGTTCCTGCGAAGTCTCAGGATGCATCATCCTGTAATTCAGTAAGCAGATGAAATGCAGATGGCGCCCAGGCTGCACTTATCTTATTGCTTGACGTATCAAATAAATTTTGCTTTGACTTCCCCGTCCACCTCGTCTTTCTCCTTGTTTTACATCAGCTCATTTGTCTGATCTGATATTGCTTTAATTTTTTTTTTCAAAATCCTTCACTTTCAGAGTTCATATAAATAAAATCAGCTGTTTTCGCTGACATTTCTGACATCACAAATGTAAGAAGAGGCGTATAATGTCTATGTAACTTAGAAACAGCTTTTGAGACCATATGCGCATTATGGTAGCAATGATTTGCATTAAACTTTTGATTTAAAATGGTTCTACAACATAATCCCTTGTTAGCAAAATGTGAATAACCAAGCAATTATAAACTTACAATAAAAAAGGCCTTTTTACGCTTAAACTAAATATCCAAATTTTCAGGTAATTCGTACGCAAACACAAAAGCATTAACAGAAAAGGTACAATGTTTTGTAGGCAAGTGTAAAGCTGTTTTAGCATAACTATATTGGATACAAAGTGGATACACTTTTTTAGAAAGGTTTTGTAAATTTATTAAAAATCAAAGCAGGTATCGCTCATTTCTCTATGTATGGTCAAGCTGGGGTCAAATAGTTGCACAGGAGAGTTCAACAGATTTATGTTACATAGCCTGAAACTATATAGATATAATATAAAAAGGCAATACCCATCCCTTAGTGATACGGCGGTAAGAAATCACATAGGAGAAATAACTTAGCTTTCTTTAATGACGGTTTATGCTGCATAACAGATGAGGAAGCCATGACAAGAACCTAGTTCGGGAGTGGGAGCCCGATGTATAGAGTCTGCCATTTTCATTGCTGTGTTAGAAGGATTTTTCCAGATCGGATTATGGTATCTCCCATCCGTCCGTCGGCTTCAAAGGTGTGCCGGGCAATGTTCCAAGGCTTTATACTCTTTCTTCATGTGTACTTATGTGAATCGTGCCATTCCAAACAAGGCAAAGAGGATACAGTTTCATGCTGACTTAGACACACAGAAATGCCCATTTCACAATTGCCCCTGTCTTGTCTTCTAATGCTTGCCTAGCAGTTCTTATATGGTGAACTCTTGTGTGCTAAATCTGGCCTTGTGTTAGCTGCATATGTGAGTAGAAAGAAAAGTAGATTTATAAAATATTTTTGTACAGATCACAGTGACATATTAAACTTATATACTTATTACACTTTCTGTCTGTAGAGCCATTGTAGGGGAGCATGATCAGTCACCAAGCAAACTTACGTCCCCACAAATAATAATGGAGCTCATCCACAGCCCATTTGATTGCCAAACACTCTGAGTATTTACACTCCTTATAGCAGCTTTCTGCTCAAAAACATGATGGGGTGCTCCTCATCATCAAAAACCTGAGACAGGATACCACCTAAACCAAACGTAGAATGTTCTCTACGTATTCAGACCCTTTGCTTTGGCACTCCCTATTGTGGTCAGGGGTGTCCTGTTTGCTTTAATTCTCCTTGAGACATGTTTAGAACTTGAATGGAGTCCACCTGTGGCAAATTGAATTGACTGGGCATTGTTTAGAAAGGCACACGTGTACCTGTGGATAGAAGGTTCCCACAATTCACACTATGTGTCAGAACGAAAACCAAGCCATGAAGTCCAAGGAACTATTTGTTGAGCTCCATGATCAGACTCAGGCAGAGACCAAATTAAGGGGATAAAACCATTTCAAAAAGCTTGGAGTGTTTCCAGTAGCAATGTGGCCTCATTAGTTGTGAAATGGAAGACATCTGGAACCCTCAGGATGCTTCACAAAGTTGACCATGTAGCAAACTGAGTAACCAGTGTGGTCACCAAGGGCTACACAGCTCCCCAAAGCACCCAATACAAGAGACACCAGGATACAAGTTCAGCAACAAACACGTTTTATTATACACGGTTAAGCGCTTCTCCCTCGCTCCCCACAGCAGCACAGTATAAAGCACCAAGCAAGTCTACAGCCCACAGCACTTCCTTTACCTTTCTTTCTTCTTCCTTTTCTCACTGTCTATCGCCTCCACTCCACCTCCAGCAAGCTTTGTCCTCTCGACTCCCGGTGTAGTGGCAGCTGGCCTCTTTTATAGTATACCTGGAAGTGCTCCAGGTGTCCAGTGATCTTCTTCTAGGTTTGGCAGAAGTGTTCTACCAAAGGGCTTGGATGTTCTTGCAGCACCCCCTTGGCAGTGCCCATGAAATCCAACAGTCCTGCACCAAACTCCAACTCCCATGGAGCCCCGTGGGAATCCGAGGCACCGCTGCAACACAGTGGGGCTGCCATCTAGTG
This sequence comes from Polypterus senegalus, assembly GCF_016835505.1. NCBI lineage: Eukaryota > Metazoa > Chordata > Cladistia > Polypteriformes > Polypteridae > Polypterus > Polypterus senegalus. The sequence continues at coordinate 16,741,313 of NC_053158.1, forward strand.
TTCTGGGGGAGGAAGCTCCCTGAAGAAGCTGCCTTCCCCCATCTTTCCATTCCTTGGTCATCCCGGCCGGCAGACCAACCCCTTAAACCAGCAAGAAAGGCCTTGGACAGGGAGGTTACCAAGTACCCAATGGTCTCTGTAACAGCCCTCTGCTGAGATGGGTAAGCATGTTGGAAGGATGACCATCTCAGCAACACTGCATTATATTGGGTGGTTATGTTGGCTAGATGGAAACGTGTCTTAGTAAAAGTCATGATAACCTGCTTGGACTCTGAGTGCATGAGGATAAAGATTCTCTGGTCTGATGAGACAAAAAATGACCCCTTAAGGTACAACTCCAAGCAAAATACCTGCCTAATTCCAAATCTATTTTGAAGCAAGGTGGTAGGAGCATCGGGCTGTGGGGGTGCTTCTCAGCAGCAGGGGGGTTGGTCAGAATTGATGGGAGGATGAATGCACCCAAAATACAGAGAGGACCTTGAAGGAAACCTGCAACAGAGTGCAGTTACCTCAGACCGGTTGGGGGGGTCTGACAGTCTTTGAGTGGCCCAGACAAAGCCCAGACTTGAACCCCACAGGACATCTGAGGAGAGTCCTGAAGATGGCCATTTCCTATTCAGTCTGACGGAGCTTGAGAGGATCTGCCACGAAGAATGGGATAAACTGTCCAAATCCAGGTATGCAAAGCTTGTTCAGACTAACCCAAGAAGACTCAAAGTTGAAATTACTGCCAACAGGGGCTTCTGCAAAGTACTGAATTTGGGGTGTGAATACTTACAGGGATGAGAGATTTAAGTTTTTGATTTTTAATACATTTGGAAACCTCTCTGAAAACATGTTTCCCCTTTGTTACTATCGGTTACTGAGTGTAGATTGATGGGCTAAATGGGAAATATCCATCCATCCATCCATCCATTATCCAACCCACTATATCCTAACTACAGGGTCATGGGGGTCTGCAAATGGGAAATATGTCGATTCAAAATTGAATCTTCAACACAATAAAGTGTGCAGAAAGTGAAGGGGTCTGAATACTTTCTGAAACCACTGCAGAAAAGGAATAAAGTGTCTTTGTAAAGCTATATTTTTTACAATTACAAGAACATTCCTGCCTCTTCCTCCAACACCATCCACCATACCCAGTTTCCTAAATACAAATCATTGGCAAGTATCAAGGATTAATGCTCAGCAGCAAACTTACTCTCCACTGTCAGAGACGGCTGGGGAGGCGACCCGGCCGGGATGCCCAGGAGGACCAGAGGAGGGCTTGTGCCTTCCCCAGACCATGTGGGGGCGACCACCCTGGTTGCTTTGGGGACCACGGGTAGGGAGCTTGGAAACTCAACCCTGTATGGGGCCCGTGGTCACCGCCAGGGGGTGCCCCTGTGCCTTTGGAGCCCTGGACCTCAGCACTTCCGCCACACCCGGAAGTGCTGGGGGGAAGAGGAGCAGGGACACCCGGAGTGCTTCCGGGGATACAGCCGGCACTTCTGCCACACTGGGGTGTGTCGGTGGGAGATTGCCGGGAGAGCACCTGGAGCACATCCGGGTGTGAATAAAAGGGGCCGCCTCCCTTCATTTGAGGCCGGAGTCGGGTGAGGAGAGGACAAAGCAGGAGAGGAGAGAGTGGAGGCAGCCGAAGAAGAGGCACAGTGTGTGAGAGGCCTGGACTTTTGGGGAAGTCTCGAGGTTTGTGTGCACTTTGTAAATATTGTGGTGGTGTTTTACAACATGTCTGCCTGTCTATGTCCAGGGCTCAGTCCATTAAATTTCTCTTTGTATTTGCCACGGATCACCAAGAGCCTTACACTGCATGCATCTTTATCACATCTGTTTCTTAGTATCATCTTAAGGACCCAAAATAGTTAAGTAGATTAAAATTCTTTGGCAAATATCTGATTCATTGAATAGGACTTTTTACATACAGGGTGAGTCAAAATGATGCTAATGGTACTGCTATGTATATAATTATATACAGTTTTTGTGGACAATGTATGTGCTACATATGGCACATGTGCTGAACATGATGGCGAACAGGTTGAGACATTCCTGTAAATCATCTTGTACATATGAAGTATGTTTTGTGAATAAATTGTTTTTGCCATTCAAATGTTAACATCATTTTGACTCACCCTGTATAATGTGACCGCAGCTTCAGGGGGACACATCAGCCCTTCAGAAACTCCCTCTTCAAAGGTTTTTCAAAGGAAAACAAACACACTCTTACAGCTCCTCAACTTGCTGGCTTTCTAGACGACGTACTCCTCATGCAGGACTACGAACATTTCAAAGATCGAGCCTTGGCCATCCTGAGGACTCTCACTCTCCTGTCTCTCTTCCACCCGGCCTCCCTCTGCTCCAGCTGGCCCACTGGATCCTCTTCATGAAGAAACCTTTGTGTTCTTTTGAACGGAAGTCGGGGCTGATGTGTCAAGTTTAACAGCTGTTCCTTGTGAGGCTGGAGCGCCTCTGAAATAGACTTATGTTTGTATCTGGCAGAACAGCAACAAAGTTTCTACTCCTTGGAAGACCTCTGCTGTGCAACTTTGTGACCCAATCTATATAATAAATTCTTATATATAAATATTGATCAAAAAATCAATACATACCAATTTCCTTTGCTTATCAATAGTGAAACCACATTTAAAAAAAGACCATTATTGTCAGCTATCAACAAGTATACAGTGGTGCTTGAATGTTTGTGAACCCTTTAGACTTTTCTATATTTCTGCATAAATATGACCTAAAACATCATCAGATTTTCACTCAAGTCCTAAAAGTAGATAAAGAGAAACCAGTTAAACAAATGAGACAAAAATATTATACTTGGTCATTTATTTATTGAGGAAAATTATGCATAAATATAGAAAATTCTAAAGGGTTCACAAACATTCAAGCACCACTGTATATACAGTACTACTAGGGGGTTCGCCCCCTGGTCGCTTTGCTCACCAACCCTCCTGGCCTGCACTACACACAATCCACTTCACGTCTTTGTCGCTCACGTTGTGAAGAGGGGGGCTGAACGCACCCCGAGGAGATGCAGTCACTCCTCCGAAACCCCCTCTTAAATGCTGGTACAATGGGAAACAAATACAGTGTTTTTTTTACCTCCTCTTTGCTCAGTTATCTGCTGCTTCTGCTGCCATGCCATGTGATCTACATCTTGTGTGGCGCTTTGAACATTTAAAAGCCTGTACAGCAGCAGTCCTACTATTTGTCTTTTATTTCTGTCCCGGGCCAGGTTAATTCTCTTGGCACAGATTATTGTGTCACGGGATGTGAGTTCTTGATATTTTTTAGTTTAGAATTTAAAAACGGAATACAGTAAGAACCTGAAAATCTAACAACATCACATTAAAGTTTGATACATTCTGAAAAGAATGATACAAAACATATATATTGTCACACACGTGCGAGTTGGAGGCAGTCAAAGAGCCCAAAGGTGAGTGAAATCTCGCGAGACAAGGGTTTATCACGTGGTACTTACCTGAATCTCTTTCTACCTACAGAAAACTGGAAGAAAAATAAACCCATCCATTTTCAGTTCCAAAATGGCCGCGATGACATCACTTCCGGTTCCCATCCAATGACATCACTTCCGGTTCCACACTCAACTACTCCTGTCTACTCACGATGACGTTGGTTCCGTGGTCCCGCGGTCCCGCCTCCAATCGTCACTTCCTGCCAACCATTTCCTCTCCCATCATCCCATCTGTTATTTAAACGCCATTTTGTTACTGTGATTTCATTCATTCTGTACTGAAAAGTCATTCTGAATCAACCATATTTTCACTTTGTCTGGATGACAATATATGGGGACGATCCCCAAATCTTTTTTATTTTTGAAAGACTCTTTATTTATTACAATATGTAGGTTTTAAAATAAGCCCGATTTAGAGTGTGACAATAAAAACGTCAATAAAATCATTGCACTTTTAGGCTTAGGATTTTATACATATATATATATAATACATTCTTATAGAGCACAAAAAATTATTATTATCTAATTGTGGTGGTATGGCTGGTACAAATGCTAACAGAATGTCTTAGTGAAACAGGCATTCATAGTAAGAACCACCTTACAAATTTATACAAAACTACACGATCATTACATTCTCCAATTTGGATAGCAAAATCCCACAGTTGTCGCTTCACATAAACCCAGACAGACAGTATAATGTGCTTTTCCATCAATGGTCTGAGGTAAAGTGTGAAGAGAAGGAGCTGTGGAGTTTGGTTACTCTATGGTTAATTAATCTGGTCGCTGTGCTGCCACAAACTAAAGCACGAGATGAAGTGATGTTGCTCATATTTTCCTTCTAGGTCAGGTGTGATTTACAGAAATCTTCTTTAAGACAGTGCTTTGCCATTTTTAATTATCTTTTTTTGAGTAATAATTTGATCTTTTTTCTCACAATGTCAGCCTCCCCTGTATAGTTTCAGAATGAATCACTTAAAGAAGCGGACGGTGAGTAAAGCCAGTTGTGTTGGCGTCTTAGTGGGCTATGCTGATGCCTTCAGAGGTAGGCAAATGAAACATGTCTGTGGTCTTCTTTAAAAATGATTCTCTCACTAAATAAATGATTCGTACAAAACTTCTTAGCCAAGGCTAAGTAAAATGTACTCAAATAATAAAAAGTAATGTAAAAAAGCAGAGCTACAGTATACTGTACATTATAGAACTGTAGGACATGCACTGTATAAAAGTGTTACTTGCTGGGCAGTGTGACTAATTTCCTGTGTTGTTCCTGAAAATGAAAAGTGTTTACGTGCCCTTAACTGAATGTCTGGGCTATAAAAACAACCTTCACTATGAATATTAGATCAACTGCTTCACCACTTTGAACTGATTTAGGAGGGCTTGAAAATGGAGTGACTGACTGTGGTGGATGGCCGGGGCCCTTACCCGGCCAGGACACCCAAAGTATGGAAGGACCGAGGAAAAGAGGATTGTCGGGATAGTTTCTTCCCTGGACCGACAGAGGGCAGCTCTCTTGGTCTGCAGTGGGGCCACGGGTTATAAGCATGTAGGCCCAGCCCTGTTGGAGGGCACATGGACCTTTCCAGGGCCTTATTTGGTCACGCTTCTGGCACACCCGGAAGTGTAGCAGGAACAAACGCGTTAGGCACCTGAAGTCCATCCAGGTGCCTTATACAAAGGAACCGCTTCACTCCATAAGGGGCCAGAGTCGGGAGGAGAGGACAAAAATGAGGATCTTACGAGCCTGATCACCCTCAGGAGAAACACGCCACATAGCCGTAGTGACGTAACTGACGCTACCTCACAATGCAGGTAATGTGCCTCAATTCGGGACTCCATGAGCAACACAAAGTCAAACCAACGGTACCCAAGGATTTTCCGGAGAGACACAGTACCAAAGGAGTGCAGTCTTCGTCTCAGGCCACTGGATAGTGTCCATGTCTCGCAACCATATATATAAACACCTAGCACACATAAAGTTCAGGGAATTGTCCAGAGAATGATTAATGAAAATGACCTTGAACCGGTTAGAAACTGTCCAGCGGTAATTGTAATATGGAAACACTTGATCATTTGCTCCTTTCCCAAAATTAAAAAAGAAACGGTCTGACCATATGGTCCTTGACATGTCCTGATATTTCTGAACCCTGGGGTTTTGTGAGAATGGTGATACCATTACAGGCCCGGCACTGAGAGCAGCAAGCTGTGGAAAGGTACGTGACGACCCGGATCGACATTTCTCTGTCCCTTGTGATTCGTTTTGGTGTTGTGTTCTGGTTTTCCTCCTTTCCCCCTCTATCTTCCTTTTCTTTGCTCCCTCCTTATGTTTAAATAGGAAAAAACTCGGACGGACTTGATGGATGGGGGCAGGAAAATTACCTTGAGGGGGATCACGGTCCTGCAGCATTCTCCCTCCCCCTTTGGATCCAGGGGGACAGCATTTATACAGACGCACCTTGGACTACATAAACAGGACAACACTAAGAAAGACGCAACTCGGCACAAAACACATTAAGATGTCCCCGCTACAAGGTGATAACAAATCAAAATCAGGAAACTTTCACAAATATTTGCATGTATTACTGACAGACTCGCAATTAGAAATATATCAATGAAAGACCTGCGTGTGTGTGTGTGTGTGTGTGTAGGGAGCAGTCCGCTCTGCACACGCTCAGCCACAGCCACTAGATGGCGCATGCATGCACCTCACATCTCATTATGAAAGACCTGTGTGTAGTAAACTCCACTGTGTACTAATGACACATGAAGAGACGCAACATTGAAATGAAGTGAACGCTGCGGCTCAGCAACGTGCAAGTGAAACACCTCAACAACGGAGGGCAAGGCTTGAAGTTTTCACTAAAACCATTGTCTATTGGGAGCTATCTTCTCCAGACAAAGATTAACAGGACTCATATGCCAGCGATACGGCCAAGATATGGTATCGCCAGTGTCTTCGTATGAAAGCCAGTGGGGCAGCAAGCACAAGGTGGCTCCTCGTCCTTGGCACTGGATAATTCATAACACTCTGACATCTCTCCAAATTCACGAATATAGTAAAATTGCTAGGGAGTCTTCGGGTTGTTTTTTGCCCCGAAGACCACATGCAGCTAGCAGTCAATAAAAGAAACAACTGAAAGCCAAACGGGCACAAAACACAGAGAGATGCACCGAGAGGTCTGCTACAAAGCAATGACCAACCCAAAAAGATTAGAAAAGTTGGAATTCTTGTCTTGGCTACAGGCCAGCAAGACCACGTAACGCTCTGACCTCCAAAGGACATGCAAATAGCCAATGTCCCCTCAGGGATTACTACAGTGTACCAAATACCAACAAATGCCATAATAACTATGCCATCTTGGATTCCTGGGATTTAATGTTTAAACTGAGCTATAAAAACAACCCATAAAATGAACATTAGCAGCACCCAAGTTACATTTTCAATTATAGCAATAACTGCTCCACCACCCTGAGCTAAATTAGGCGGGTTTGAAAATGGATTCACTGATATGCAACTGGGGAAGACATCCATTCATCCAGCCATTCATTGTATGCACCTGTTTTCTTCATTAAAGGATCACAGAAAATAAAGTCTATCCCTGGTACACTGGGCACATGGCACAAACCAATCCTGGATGAGGTGTGAGAAAGAAAAAACATTATTAACTGTAATGATTATAAGTAGTTACCTCACAAATACCAAGTACTGTATTTTGTATTAATCATGCTGCAGAGAGTTATATGATTCATTACTTCTATATGATTTGTTCTTCAATTAGGTAGAAAAAGAATTAAGCTTGTGCACAGAATAAGGGACTAACTTGCATTCTTTTATGAGAAAATGCTGACCTCTTGATACTAACAGAACACCCTGTGATATTATAAATCAGTGTGACAGATTCTGAATTCTTGCTTAAAACTATTTGAACATATTTCGTAAAACTGTGAGTGCCCTGATAACCTCTTTATCTGAAAGAAGCAATGTGCACATTCCAATTCAGGGAGTCACAAGCTTGTTATAATTTATGTAGAAACTGCCATACATATTTTATTTTGTTTAATACACAAACTAGGTATATAGAGGGAGGCCCCACGTTAGGCTGCAGGCTGTCTGATCTGACCAGTCAGCTGGTTGGGGTTGGGGTCGGCAGTCTGTCTGACTCACCAAGGATAAAGAAATTGATTTTTACTTTAAATTGGTGTCTGTCTCCTGTTGTTTCCGACTTCAGCGTCCACAGGTGCCAGCAGGGAAGATATTCAAATATTTAAAGAATTTATAACATTTATTTTAAGCCATAGAAGTATAAGGAACATGCACTGATGCAGCACATTGTCACACCCACCACATGACAAACAAGCTCAGTATCCCAGATTAGGACCCGAGTGCAGCCATGCAACGGGTGACACCTCAGCACCACACTAGTTCAGATGGAGAGGAACAGTGAGAGGTTTGTTATGCTGGCCGGAGTGCCAGTTCTGTTACCAACCCCCAGAATTCTCCCTGCAGGATGGAGGGTCTACATGCAGATTAACGTCATACTCGGGACAGAGGCATTGCAGGGTAAGGGCCTAATGAAGTAGAGTCAGTTTGGGCCTTTGATTGGTGTCTCGTCAACATACAATATTGTGATACACGACTGCCTGCCTCCTTTGAAAATGAACAAGGTCTGGAGACATTGGTTTCTAATCAACATACAATCTATCCATCCATTCATCCATTATCTAACCCGCTATATCCTAACACAGAGTCACGGGGGTCTGCTGGAGCCAATCCCAGCCAGCACAGGGCGCAAGGCAGGAACAAATCCCGGGCAGGGCGCCAGCCCACCGCAGGGCACATACACACAACACCCACACACCAAGCACACACTAGGGACAATTTAGGGTCACCAATGCACCTAACCTGCACGTCTTTTCTACTCTCTCTATATAAAATCCTAAGCCTAAAAGTGCAAAGATTTTATGTGACTTATAACGGCCACCGTTTAAGAGGGGGTTTCAGAGAAGCGACCGCATCTCCTTAGGATGCACTCAGCCCCCCTCTTCACAACATGAGAGGCAGAGATGCGAAGTGGCTGGTGCGCAGCACCGGCTGGGGGGGTTGGCAAGCGAAGCGAGCAGGGGGCAAACCCCCTAGTAATACTGTATATATACGTACTTCTTGATAGTTGACAATAATGATCTTTTTTTTTAAAAAATGTGTTTTCCCTGTTGATAAGGAAAGGAAATTGGTATGTAGGATTTTTTAATCGATCGTCATTTTGATCTAAGCAGAGACTGAAGCAGAGAGAGAACGCGAGCAGAAGGGACGGAGCAAGTCCAGAGGATGGTGTGAGAGGGTAGACAATGCAGGAGGGAGACGGTCCACTGCGACACAACCAATGTTGCCGAAGCACAAGCTGACGTCTATTAGTATATTATTGTGTGACGGTTTGGGTCCCCCGTTGTGTCTGAGAGCCTCTTGAACCCAAACCGTTGGTAGTCATGAACTGAGACGATCCGGGCAAATTAGGACACACACTTATAGCAAAGGAGTAGGTGCAAAAAGTGTCAAATGTTTTTATTAAATTCAATCCACTCTAAATAGTGATCAAAATGTGCAGTGCAAGATAAAGTAAATTCATGATCCAATAAAAATACAGTGTGGAGGTTAAAATAATAAATAAATAGTTCATTGAAATGAGGTTAAAATCGCAGGCAGGAATCTATTCCTTAAAACTCTCACGAGCCTTGGTGCTTCCTTCACAAACTGACATCTCCTCTGTTTACCTTGCAGCAGAGGAGACGCCCATCGGACAGGCACAGCCAACCTTTCTTCACAAACTCGAGTCCCTGCTGTCCCATGGGCTCCCAGCAGGGCTCCATACCAAGCCTTGCTGCTCCAACTCTTGCTGCCAAACCTCGGCCTTACACGAGAGCCAGCTTTGGACCACTCCAGCTACCCCAAAAATGTTCAGTTGTAGTGGCCCACTTCCGGCCCCTCGAGCATCAGCCCTACACTCCTCTCTGGGTCTCTCCTCCCCACTGCCCCCTCACTCATTTCCCCCTCCTGATCCTGCTGCCTCAGTTCTTCTTTCCTTTAATCTCCATTCCTGTCTGTTTTGTTTCTTTTCTCTTTTTCTCCTTGTCTCTATCTCATCTTCCCTTCTCTGCTATGCTGGCTCCATTATACCACCCGATCAGGAGCAGATGAGACCCTCTGTCCACTTTGAGATGTGAATAAGGCACTTGACTGAGCCATTCGCATTTGCACACAATCAGCCAAACACCGGAGCAGTGCCATCCTGCACCCATCTGTACCTGTTGGGACCCTGCGCGCTCTCGGGGCTCGATTATTAATTAAAAAATCTGTTCCACGGACCACTTATCACATATTGTGTTCTACCATTTTCATCCTGTATTTGAAGCTCAGTTCTTTTTCTCTTCTTGGCTTTTTCTTATTTTTTAGCAATGCTCTATTTTTTGATGTTGAACCACAAGTTTAGGAATATTAAAGAATCTGAAGGTCAAGTAGTCATTTTTAACAACAATAACATGGGAGGCGTAGCACTAATGTGGTTAACTTTGCAGCGTCGTGTTTATTTCTGTCGGAGTACAAAGCAAACTGGCATCAGTGTGGTTGCTTAGGCTCAGTCTGATTTGTGCTCTTCTATTTTGTTTCTAGAAGAATCAGTTACATGTCTTCTGTAAGATCAAAGGGGGCCCTTCATGTCTGCTCTTTTCACTGACCTTTTCTACTAAAATATCTGATATGAGATACACAGACTTTATTAAAGAAGCACCCCAACGCCTCTCTAGTCCATACCGAACAGCAGACAAACAATGAAAGTTACAGCGTCTATAAAAAGTACTCACCTTTGGAAGTTCTCACATTTTATTGTTACACAACATTGAATCACAGCGGATTTAATTTGGCTTTTTGGCAGTGATCAGCAGAAAAAGACTCTTTGATATTAAAGTGAAAACAGATCTCTGAATAGTCCATATAAATTAAATACAAATGCAAAACACAAACTACTTTTTAAATCAAACTACTTGTAGCAACTCAAAGGTAAAGGTCTTTTTTCAGGGAAACAAATCTCTTTATTATAAAAGAAAATCTTGAGACGAGATGAGACTATTGTCAAGAGATTTTCTCAAATCCCGCCCTCCTCTCAGCCATTTCCAGTTAACAGCCCACGCCCTCTCACAGTCTTCTCACCTCTCATTCGTGTGAATGCTTTTGTCAGACACAGTTCCTGCGCTCTCAGCTCTTATAAATTTTTATGTTTTCCTCACTTTAAGTTCCCAATAAAAGAAGTCTTATTATGCCCAAGGTTATCAACAGAAATGAGTACACGGGCAATCCTAGCACTGAGAGAAAAGATGAAGTCAAACAAATTAACACAAAAATTGATTATCGGTTACACGGCAAATTGGATAAATGCGTATAAATAGACTCTGCTGAAACAGTGATGGTGCAGAAGATGAAAACATCAACTTACAATATCACGTAGCATATCTACAACCGTTAACACCGTCCAGTCTTCCACCGACTGAATTACTGTTGAAAGAAGGATGTATCGTAATGTTATTGCGTAATTTATGTATGAGTGATCGGCTATGCAACAAGACAAGATTAGTTGCATTCAAAATTGGTAGAACAATTCCGACATGTAAAATTTTAACAGGCGACATGACAGATAATGTTTCCGCAGATGACAGTAGACACCAAAGGAGATCTTGAAATGCCATTTGTATTAAAATGTTTACAGTTTCCCGTTAGAATAGCTTTTGCTATGACAATTAAATCACAGGGACAAATATTCGAAAAAGTCAGTTTATTTATTAGAGAGAAAGAAATGATATTCACTCACAGGCAGTTTTACGTTGCATTGTTACAATGTAAGTCCAAACACGGAATCAAAATTCAATGTGATATTAATGAAAAGTTAATTCCAAATATTGTTTTTACTGAAGTGTTAAAGTAAAAGTGTAAGTTTAAAAAGTATTTGCGTGTTAATTTCAAAGCCAAACAGAGCAAAAATGTATAACGCAACGAATACCTCTAACGCAACATGAAACATCATTTTCTTTCAATTTATTACATTTTACTATTTTTTTACCAATTACTCGCTGTAATGTAAAATATGTTGGTTCTATTATTCATATGTCACAATTCCTATGAAAATAACAATCTGTTTAAATTGTACATCTGCTTCCCCATATGCAAGCGGCAGAGCCGTGAAGTGGCTAGTGTGTAGCGTCTGCCTGGGGGTTGGCGAGTGAAGCGAGCAGGGTGAAGAGCCCCGTAGTCTACTATGTAATAATAATAATCATACGCTAATTCTTTTAAGTTGATCCACAACTCGGACAACTAGGAAGTCTACGCCACGCATTTCTGTAATAATTCCTTCAAAACTGTACATTAAAATGGCGGTGTCCACTGAAAAGAAAACAGCATCGATAGAACATGAAAATGATTTTATCATGTTACTGTAAATAGTTTTTTGAAGCAAAGTTAATATTCACTTTGAAATCTGTATTTTTGAAATTCCCCCAAAATAATAGAAACAAGATAAAAAAAAATCATAAAAGTAAAGAAAAAACAGAAACAACTGTACATTACCCTGTTACAGAGAGAGACTGGGGGCTGGTGACCCAAGTCCTATCAAACACAAACAAGAAGATGTGACTGAAGTCAGCTGAGGAGCACAAACTGGGCACTGAAGACCTGAAAAAAGAGGACACAGTCTGATGAACCCTGATTCCTGGTTATTCACACTGAAGGAAAAATCAGGGAATCATTTCACGTCTGTAGAACTTTTTTCATGTGTCCATAATAAGGGTTTGTGGTGCTGCTGTAATGTTGTGGTCCTTTTGTTAACTGGGTTTTCTTGACTTGAGTGACACTGTTTTCATAGTTCCCACTGGGATCCAGAGATGCAAACTGATGTCCACACCCCACTCAGTCATTGTAACCTCATCCATCCATCCATCCATCCATCTATTTCCACTTATCCGAGATGTGGTTGCGGGGGCAGCAGCTTGAGCAGAGATGCCCAGACTTCCTTCTCCCTAGCCACTTCTTCTAGCTCCTCCGGGAGAATCCCAAGGTGTTCCCAGGCTAGCCGAGAGACATAGCCTCTCCAGCATGTCCTGGGTCTTCCCCGGGGCCTCCTCCCAGTTAGACGTGCCCAGAACACCTCACCAGGGAGGCGTCCAGGAGGCATCCTGATCAGATGCCCGAGCCACCTCATCTGACTCCTCTCGATGCGGAGGAGCAGCGGCTCTACTCTGAGCCCCTCCCGGATGATTGAGCTTCTCACCCTGTCTTTAAGGGAAAGCCCAGACACCCTGCGGAGGAAACTCATTTCAGCCGCTTGTATTCGCGATCTCATTCTTTCGGTCACTACCCATAGCTCATGACCATAGGTGAGGGTAGGAACGTAGATCTACTGGTAAATTGAGAGCTTTGCCTTGTGGCTCAGCTCCTTTTTCACCACGACAGACCGATGCAGAGCCCACATCACCGCGGATGCCGCATCGATCCGTCTGTCGACCTCACGTACCATTCTTCCCTCACTCGTGAACAAGATCCTGAGATACTTGAACTCCTCCACTTGGGTCAGGATCTCACTCCCAAACTTGAGAGGGCATTCCACCCTTTTTCGGCTGATTATCGTAACCTAGGAAGTTCTAACTAAGTGACTAACAAACTGGCTTGTTTCATTTGAGCTCTGCTATCAGCACTTGAAAGCTGCAAGATATCTAAATAATCAAATCTGTCTTTTCATGGCAGCAGTGCTTGCATCTTTGAATGACCTTTTGAGCAGAATAATACTCCATGTTATGAGGCTGGCAAAGTTCATCCTAATTCTATAACTTTTACAATCAAAACGTCTCAATCAAGAGGGACAATTATGGCATGATATTGAATTAACTTTATAAAATAGAGACTCAACTCCAGCTAATTTGAAACAATTATTGCAGTTCACATCCCTCTAGGGAGCTCTAGGCAGGGTAGATGGATGTCACACTTGTTGTCCATATCAGGTATTTGGTATTATAAGACTTCAATGACCTGAGGGGGGGTTCCCTCCATCGCCACTTCAATACCACAAATGGTGCCAATTCTGTGTAGATTCAAGGACTTCAAGGAGTGTGCACTCCCTAGGTGTACAGAGTGTACAAACCTTTATTTTCTCCTATTTTTGCTTCTTTACACTGGCTGCCTGTCAGTTTTCGAATTGATTTTAAAATCTTGTTGCTAGTTTTTAAATCTTTACATGGGCTCGCTCCTGCCTATTTATCTGAATTGTGTGTTTTACACCAGCCATCTAGAGTGCTTAGATCTTCTGGTCAGTTGTCTCTGGTTGTCCCTCGTACCAAATGTAAAACTAAGGGGGACAGACAGGGCTTTGGCAGCTGCTGCTCCTCACCTGTGGAACTCTTTACCTCGTCACATAAAAGAGTCGTTTACAAATGAATGGTTCAAAACGAGATTAAAGACTCACTTGCTTTCCGTGACCTTCAGTAATACTGATGGTTTCCTCATTGTGATGTATTTATTTTATTTATGTTCATTTATTTTATTTCTATTTACAGTATGTTATGTTAATTGTATGTTTTTTTTTATTCTATTGCTGTAAAGCACTTTGCCAACAGCATTCCTGTGTTGTTTTAAATGTGCTATATAAACAAATTTGACTTTGACATTTTCATAAATGGCATCCAGCAGGTAATAGCGCCCACTCAGTATCATCAGATTTTGACGACCCTCCCACGCAGTGTCTGAAGAGCTCTCCCCTTCCATAGCACAAACACCCCACACTTGTGTGTATTTACTGCGGACTTTAACTTTGGTGTAGGGCGCGTGCACACTTTCACTTTCATAAATGGCGTCCAGCGGGTAACAGTGCCCACTCAGTGTCATCAGAGTTCAATGACCCTTCCCCTCAGTGTCTGGAGCACACACCCCTTAACGTTCGTAAATGCCGCCCCTCAGATTACACCTCTATAGATGGCTGCCTGTGTCACCTAATGGATCGAACAGCTCTGGAAATAACTGCAAGAACACACTGGAGTGTAAATGTGCCAGCACCATTCATTTCTTTTCTAATTTCTGACAGATCAGAGAAGTTCACCTTGCTGTTATTACATGCAAAAGGGCAGGGGAGCAGTAGATACTATTAAGTTATAAAGACTTATGTTAATCCTGTGAGATATGATAGGTGAAGAGTCTTCATCACCACAGTAAGGGGTCAGCTAAAAATAATAGGAGGCTAGTATAGTGGGGCTAACAGCTGGTAAGGAATTAGGAAACTATAGTTTTAAAAAAAATAAGTCGATATGCAAATTTCATTTTAGTGAAATCACTCAACAAAATATTTTACAACACAATACAACTGATTGTACCCTGATTGTATTTTTAAAACACTCAGCAATTATATGAAAGACAGTTTTAAATTTTCCATTTGTAAATTTTTTTTTATTGATTTCTTGTAAAAAAAAAAACAAACAAATATTGCAAACAGAGATGAAGACAAAGTTGACGGTCTTACAGATAAACTCCAATTGTATGTACATGTTGTCTCAGTATCAGGAAAGACTATAAAAAAAAAATAAAAAGTAAACTGTGCATCACAGGCATTGCATTATCTCTATACTGTGTGACTGGCAGTTCTAAGTTTCTTTGTTTTGTATTTGGCTTCTGAGCAAAAGCGTTTTATGGATTTCTTTAGTCTTGTAATGACATGGCATAGAAATAAGAAGGTGACCTGTATAATACTTGTTCTAGTTTTTAATTTTTGTCTTTTTTGCCACGTAGGCAAAATTATTTTAGTATCAGAAACTGCCAATGTGAGCCCTGGGTCGGCGGTATCGATGAACAGTTAGCAGCAGCGCTCATCCAAATGTTGTTTTTTTCTTTCTCGTTGGATTTGAAACATTCTTTAAATTAATATAAATATCTTCATGCGTCCGATCATTTGGCCGTTTTGACACTCTGTCATGAATCATTGATTGTTGATAGTTGTTATAATGCTGAAAAAGAGACAAAGAAACACAGTTGCATTAGTCACTCGCCGTGAAGCATTACGTTGAAGAGAAGCACAATGGCAGGCAATGCAAATTTTAAAAATGGGGTATACAGGTCAAAGAGTGTCCAGTGGATTCAACACTCACCAAATATTCGGTTTACTATGTATACAGTATGTGACGATTAATAGATAAGTACTTCAGATTTTGTCATTTATACATGTCTTCAGACAAGATATTCATTTGTTTTTTAGCTGACACTTTTAAAATTTTCGGGATTATCGATCCGTAATTTAAAGTTGGACCAATGACTGGCTGATTGACACCCTGGTGGTAGTTTAAAGTTCAGTGCTGCACTTCGACACTTCCTTCTGACAGCATGTGCTTCTTTATCCTTCGGCTGGCATTCATACCCTCGTAAGCACCATCAGGTTATTCACAAGTCACTTTGAAGAGCCATTGATGGATACTGTAAGCGCCTCTAATGAGAATTTCCGCAGTTGAATATCAGCTCCTAAGTGTGGCTCCTGGCATGTAATGAGTTTCTTTTGGTCTGCGGCTGTACATTTTGTGTAAACTTTTCCCCAAGTCCAGGAAAAACCACATTAGAAGTTTTTGTTACAGAAGAATTATGTCCGTCACAGATTAAGGCTTCGATTCAAGTGGCCGTTTTTTGTTCTTTTTGCCAAGTCCACAGAGTATGTCTTGCAGGATGCACATAAGGAAGTTTATGTAAATGTAAATGTAAACTTTAAAGCATTTCCTGTAGAAGGCAATTATTATTTATGGCACTTTGGTAACTACATGGCTGAAACACTACAGAAACCTTAGTAGATTACATGTGGTAAGTGTGCTATACGGCCATACGTATGAGGACATCCCTCCAGCTTGCTGAGTTCCGTTATTTCATTGCTAGCCCTTTTGGCCCTGACATCCTATTACTAGTATATAAATAGGGAGCCATTTTTATAAAGCACAGGTACGTTTCCAGCCGTTGGAACCGGGCGTAGCTACTATTAGTGCAGACTGGAGGGACCGGCATACAGTCTGCGAAACACAGAAATGAAAATGGACGCTTCTGGACTGTGCGCACCGCATAGTAAGCACCTCCACTTGTATTTGGCAGCTATTGTATAATAATAGTGATCAATTTTTTGTTTTTTCATTTTCGAGCTTCCTAGACACCCCAAAGGTAAAAATATCTCACAAAATAATTTTTCCCATAAAAACAGAAAATCCAGGGCCAAAAGGGTTAACAGGTCTCCATCGACAAACATAGGGGTAATAGAATGGGTCATACTGAAGAGCTCAGTGACTTTAAATGTGGCCCTGGCAATGTCATAGGATGCCACCTTCACCACAAGTTTAGTATGTGAAGTTTCGGATCTGCCCCATCAATTGTAAGTGTTGTTATTGTGAAGTGGAAGCATCAAAGAGCAACAACAGCATAGCCACGAAGTGGTAGACCACACAGAGTACACATAGTGCAAAAATCACCAATCGTCTCTGACATCACTCACAACAGAGATCTAAACTGCCTAAAGAAGCAACGTCAGCACGTGAACTGTGTTTTGAAAGCTTCACAAAATGGATTACCATGGCCGAGCTGCTGCACACAAGCCTAAGACCACTATGTGCAAAACCAAGCGTCGGATGGAGTGGTGCAAAGCACCACACCATTGGACTTAGGAGCAGTGGAAACATGGAGTGATGATTCACACTGCCTAGCAGTCTGATGGACGAATCTGCAGATCTTCTGGACTGCACAGTGCCTACTGTGAAATTTGGTGGAGGGTTTATAATGGTCTAGGGCTCTTTGTCTGGGATTGGCCTAGGCCCCTTGCTTCCAGTGAAGGGCACTGTTAATGGCACAACATACAAGGCCATTTTAGATAATTGCGCACTTCCAACCTTGTGCCTATGGTCTGGAGTTAGCCCTTTCATGTTCCAGCATGACTGTGTCCCATGCTCAAAGCCAAGTCCATAAAATCCTGGAGGAACTCCTGCACAGAGTATTGCCCTCAACCCTATTGAACACCTTTCGGAACACTAATTGTAAGCCTGGTCTTCTCATCCCACATCAGTACCTAACCTCACGCATGCTGTTTTGGCTGGATGGGCAGAACTTCCCACAGACACTCTTCAAAATCTGGTGGAAACCCTTCCCAGAAGAGTGAAAGCTGTCAGAACCACATAGAGGAAGCCAATTCCATATTGATGCCCATGGTTTTGGAAATGGATGCCCAAGAAGGTCAAGTGGTCAGGTGTCCACAAACCTTTGTTCATATAGCGTATAAGGTAAAAACTCACATCCTGGGACCTCCTAGGACAGGAAAATCAAAGCAGTAATATCAAATCTGCATGGTTTATTTATTCATCTTATTTTTATTTTTTGCCTAAAGCTAATTGTTTAATAAAAAAAATTATTTAACCATCTCACAGCCTCCTCATTCACCTACTGGGGAGAACATTTTGATTCAGACCCATTTTTGAAGCTTCCATGTTCCACAGAGAAGCACTGAAAGCTAAGCTGTGATCTGCACATGCTTCGTCTTTGTGACCCTGATGAGGTGCGCACATAATCTACCAAATTTCACTTTGCTGCACACATTAGAAACCGCTGGTGCTCCTCTTTCTGACAGCTCCCAACTGCTACCTGTCAGACAACACAAGACAATCCTGCAGGCAAAGCTTCATGTGCAACTCACAGTGGGAAGGATGAGCAACACTAACATTTTTTAAAATCAGTGCATTGTTCCCAGACACATACCCTTCTTCTTGCCGGAGGATGTTTGGCTCGTTTTCTCATTCTCTTCTTTTTCTTCCTAAAAAGACAGTAACAACATGCTCATATAATTTAATAATTAAGGGAAAGTATATTTAGATCTGAAGCCAGGTAGTCTCACGGGGCCAGATGTGATTCTTGCTTTGAGCACCACCTTCATGAGGCATTGGTTTCAGTGATCTGCCTAATTGTACCCACCCACTTTTGAGCAAACTTCACACATGGCTGTCTTCAGACAAGAAGCCAAGAAAATGTTATTTACACAAAGAGTTGTGGGAATCTGGAGCAGACCACCAAGACATGGAGTTGAAGTAGAAACCTTGAAAATCTTTAAAAAGTTGTAGCAACGCTACTCAAAATGTTACTACATCTTCCAGCGGCCCTGGCAGTAAAATGCTATTGGGCAGCTTTGGAGGGTGCAGGGGCTGCTGGGAAGAAGACTGAGCAGGCAGGAGGCCCTTTGGGAATCACGATTGTCCGTCTGATTGTTCATACGCCTCTCACACTCAGTAGAATTACAGTTTCTATCTGGATGTATGTGCTGTCCTGTGTGTGCTTGTCTGTGTGAGTTTATCTCGATTGGATATGTCTCCCAATCACCTCACGCTGCATCAGGAACTGGTAGGACAAAACTTTACATTCTTTTTGAAGAGCTGTGCACAAGGTGTTTCTTTCATTCATCTGTTATCAACTTCCCCTGCTATACTGGACTGTTTTGCTGTGCTGTGTTGTAATTTATTATCACTGTCGGGGATATGGGGAGGGCCTTTACATAGGCGGTTTTGGTTGTATTGTGTGCTCTTTTTCAGTTATTTGATTAATTTCCATCCATTATCCAACCTGCTAAATCCTAACTATATTCATTATTATTTATTATTTATTATGCCTCTGTGTGTGAATGTGTACATGCCAGGTCAAGGTTGGATGTGTTCCTGGGTCCAAAAAATAAAGAAATCACCATCTTTGGACGGTGTAAATCTTAGCGTCATCACGGATGATGACAGCTGAGCTCTTAGCTAAACAAACGAGCAACAAATGGACTCAAATGAGAATACCCACTTGGAGACAAGTTGGGAAAAATTTTGTAATAAACAACTCGCCCCCTACTCCTCAAGTCCATACATTTTAAACTGCCAAGGTGTCAGATAGAGAGAAAATGAAAGTAAATGGAAGACTTAACACCGAGAATAAATATCATATCATGGGGGTCAGTAGCACAAGTTAACTAATGTTTAATGATTAATTTCCATGTTGTAATGTGTGCGGTGATAGAAGACACAAACACACACGTATACCACTACAGCTACTTGGCTCTACGCATTTGAGAAGTGTTTCTGCCTGCTACGATCTCTTTTTGTCATTCTGAGTGCTGCATCATGCAGTCAGAAGGTGGATGCTGTGCAGCCTCGTCTGTGCATCGATTGGTCATGTTAGGCATATTGGTTGAATCGCTTGTTTTGAGTACTGAAATCAGCACCTCCTGGGGTTTCCTCTTTATCAACTCTCTTAATGGCAATCTTTTTGATGGAGTGTGACTCAGCGTTTACTCCAGATGCATATTCTGCAATTCATATTTTCACAAGGGCGGCACTGTGGTGCAGTGGGTAGCACTGCTGCCTCGAGGTTAGGAGACCCGGGTTTGCTTCCCGGGTCCTTCCTACATGGTGTTTGCATGTTTTCCCCGTGTCTGCGTGGGTTTCCTCCCAATGACATGCAGGTTAGGTGCATTGGCCATCATAAATTGTCCCTAGTGTGTGCTTGGTGTGTGTGCGTGCCCTGCGGTGGACTGGCACCCTGCCCAGGGTTTGTTTCCTGCCTTTGTGCCCTGTGTTGGCTGGGATTGGCTCCAGCAGACCCCCGTAACCCTGTAGTTAGGATATAGCGGGCTGGATAATGGATGGATGGATAGCTGTCAGTTCTTTCAATCTTACATCAACTCTGACACTGTCATTATAATGCTGAACAAGAGAGCACATACAGCACCTGCGATGTCATGTTCATCTTTGATCGCTAGTCCATTGATATCTTTGAACACCAATGTATGACCTGATGTTACAATAAAGCTTTTTCCCTTGCAACAGGCTACAGTATGTTTATTTTTAACACATGTAATGTGTTCACTGCACATGTGACACACATTTGTATGTTTAACATGGGGAATTTTAGGAGTCTTTTTGACTGTAGCTGGATCATTGTAATAAGTAGCTTGCTGTCTGCCAGACCAGGTTAACGTGAGCACCACTCATCTTTGCAGTTCAAAATCAGCAACCCCAACTTTGAGCTCTGCCTTCATGAGGCATTGGGTTGGTTTAGAAATGCAACACTCAGTGAGTTGTCTAATTGTTCCCACGCAGTTTTAAGCACAACTCACACATGGTTGTCTCCAGACATATATATGTCTGGTCCGGCGAGACTAGAAGCCAGGAAGCACTTCTTTACACAAAGAATTGTGGGAATCTGAAACAAGCTACCAAGCCACAGAGTTGCAGCAGGAACCTTGACAATCTTTAAAAAGAGTCTGGATCAGAGTTTGGGATAGCCGAGCGATTAGTTAAACAAATGAGCAACAAATGGAATAAATAAATGGGCTTCTCTTGTCTATCAAAGCTGGTAGAGACTTACTCTAGAAGACTCAAAGTGGAATTGCTTCCAAAAAATCTTCCACCATGTATCATGTTAAGGGTCTAAATACTTATATGAATGAGAAATTTCAGCATTTGATTTTTAATAAATTGGCAGACCTATCTGAAGACATCTTTTCACTGTATCATTATGGGTTACTGAGCGTAGACTGATGGGCAGAAATGACAAATTTATCCATTTATAATGAAAACTGCAACCCAATAATTTGTGCAGAAAGTGGAGGGGTTTGAATACTTTCTAAGTTCACTGTATTTAGTTTCTTTGCAGATTTCACTTTTCCCTCACAGGGCTAATGGAGTTACTGTCGAGATGAACTGCTGACATGGTGGATGTGTGTGGATGCAGGGCGTAGGTGAGCGGTGCAGTCAAGAGATGTCCCATTCATGGGGTGCTGCTGCCTTACACCCAGTGCTCACAAGTTGGGTTCCATCCTCAAATAGCCATAAACTGAACATGTGATTTAACAAATTGGACAAATTATTGAATGCATTTTTGGCATAATCGATATTTACCTTTAAAAAAATGAAGATTTGTATTTTAATATTACATTGTCATTACTAATTTACCTAACATTGTACTAGGTATTGTAACCATTTTACATCATTATATTGGTTTTTGGGTGGCACGGTGGTGCAGTGGGTAGTGCTGCTTGCCTCACAGTTAGGAGACCCGTGTTTGCTTCCTGGGTCCTCCCTACGCGGAGTTTCTCCCCGTGTCTGCGTGGGTTTCCTCCGGGTACTCCGGTTTCCTCCCACAGTCCAAAGACATGCAGGTTAGGTGCATTGGCAATTCTAAATTGTCCCTAGTGAGTGCTTGGTGTGTGTGTGTGTGTGTGCTGGCACCCTGCCCGGGGTTTGTTTCCTGCCTTGCTCCCTGTGTTGGCTGGGATTGGCTCCAGAAGACCCCCGTGACCCTGTAGTTAGGATATAGCGGGTTGGATAATGGATGGATGGCTATTGATTTTTTTTTTTTTTGCAAGTTTTTTCCTCCTTTTTAAATATAGCAAATTGAAAGAAACAATAACACACATCCACAAAATGAAAACCAAAAATGTATTTTAACATAACATAACACAGATCGGTACGTACCTCTTCAGACATATCACTGTCGTAATTAAAACTGCAATAAGAAACCCCAAGCCTGCTCCAATATAAATGAATAATGTTTTGATAAGATCGTCTTTTTCTGAAATTGGACAAAACATATGTTATTTTTACTTTAGGCAGAAATTTGAACTCTATGAGCAACCTGCAAAGAAAAACACTGAACTCTGAAAGTTTTCGGACCCCTTCACTTCTTTTATCTTTTGTTATGCTGCAGCCTTGTGCTAAAATCATTTCAGTTATTTTTTTACCCATAAGGGTAATGACAAGGTGAAAACAGGATTTTAGAAATTTGTGTAAATGTACCAAAAAACTAGCAATGCTAACTGTCGAAGATGGATAGTAGAATAAATTGATAGCCCTTGCTCTAGGAGTATCTTCGGCACGTTTGCTCTGTATTTGAGTGTGTTTGAACCTCTGTTCACCACCGGTCCCTCTCTGAATGCATTCCCATTAAATCTTTTTCTCAAACCCTGTTATTTTGAAGTGTCTTACTCACCTCCTGTCCCCTTTTATACTTCCCATCTTTGAAGGCGACTGTCCGCCTGCCTCCTACGTCTTTACTGCTCCTCATGTGTTCCACACTCGCAGTTCCTCTTTCGAACACTAAAGTTAAAGTGACCAATCATACCAAAACCAAACTGACCAATCAAAATGCTCCAAAGGACAGAACACACAAACAGTCCTTCGTGATTTATTATATAGTAGATAATAAACGGAAACATCCCATTGACACGAGTATCCAGATCCTTTACTTTACTTAGTTCAACCGCTTTTCCTATAAATATTTAATTATATCCTTACTCTACTTCAACACTACTTTGTTGAAGCTTTATTGTGATTACAGCCTGGGTTCTTCTTGTGTTTGGAGCCACAAGCTTAGCACATCTGGATTTATGGATTGTTCCTCAATTCTCTTTGAAGATCCTCTCAAGCTCTGTCAGGATGGATGGAAACCATTGGAGGATTTTTATTTTCAGGGCTCTCCAGAGTTGTTCAATTGGGATCAGATCTGGGCTCTGGCTTTGCCACTCAAGAACATTCACAGAGTTGACCTTAAGCCACTTCTTCGTTGTCTTTGCTTTGTGCTTAGGGTCATTGTCCTGTTGAAAGGTCCTACCACTCTGGAGCAGGTTTTTATCTCCATACTTTGCTCAAATCAGCTTTTCCTCAGCCCTGTCTAACCTCCTCTAAAGTCCCCCAAGGCATGATGCTGCCATCATGCTTTTACAGTTGTTATGGTATTGCACAGGTGATGAGCGGCGCTTAGTTTCTTCCAGGCATGTCACTAATCTTGATTTCATCTGATCAGAGAATCCTTTACATGCCTGTTTGCAAACTTCAAGTGGGCTTTTATGTGTCTTTTACTGAGTGGAGCCCTCCTTCATTTGCATGGGTTCAGTGTAGTGCTGGCGCACACAAAGCTGATGCAAAGACCAGATCAGTGGAACGCTTATCCTTCTGGAAGTTTCTCCCATCTCCACACAGGTTTGCTGGAGATCAGCCAGAATGACAGTTGGGTTCTTGGTCACATCTGTTACCACCCATGATAGCTTAGTTAAGCAGGGAGGCTTGATCTAAGAAGATTTGTGGTTATTCCAAAACTTCTTCCAATTAAGAATTATGATGGCAAATGTTTGCTTGGAAACCTTCAATACCACATTCATTTTTTGGTAGCCTTCCCGAGATCTGTGCCTTGACACAATCCTGTCTCTATGCTCTGCCAGCAGTTCTTTTCTCCCAATGATTTGGTTTTTGCTCAATTGTGGGACCTTCTCTAGACAGTTGTGCACTTTTCCTAACCATGTGGAATAAGCTGAGTAGACCACAGGCGGGCACCGAGCAAGGTGTGGAAACATCTCAATGATGATCAATAGAATGGGATGCACTTGAGCCAGATGTCAAGTGCCATTACAAAGGGTACTTGCATCAAAGGGATAGTTTATTTAATTTTTTTTTTTTGAATAACTGCAAAAATGGCATTTTCACCTTGTCATTCTGGGACATTGAGTTCTGGTTGGTGTGGTGGAAGATAATTCAATGTATTTTAGAACAAGGCTGCAACACAATTAAAACTGAAATAAAAGGTCTGAATACCTTTTGAAGGCCCTGTATGCATCACGTGGTTATTAGAATAAACCAGAGTCATGAATGAACCCACCACATGGTGGTCCAAATATGGCAAAACGGTAATGCCCTTCATTGTGCCTTAGTACAACAGCTTTTCCTTTAAATATTTCATTGTATCCTTACCTTTTATTACTGTCAAGGAAACTGTTGTTGTTCTGTTTTCTTCTTTCATAATGAAATGGCAGCGATACAGACCTTCATCATCAACGGTGACATTTTTGAGCAGCAGGTTGACTTGTAGAAAGTCGGTGCAGTTTAATATGCTTCTTTCTATGTAATCTGCACCGACAAGTGGCCGATGTGCAAAGCTGCAAGAGGCTATGTTGTCCTTAAAGCCGTCTCCAAGTTTTTCAATAGTCACACTGTAGATGGTTCCATTCAAATTATAGTTGCATTTCAGCAAAAAGTTATTTGCTTCCTTTATTTCAATATTTAAATCAGAGTTATGTGTTTTCAAAACATCTGAAAAAAACAACAGATCAACAAACATTATAAATTTCAGTCAAATGCTTGTTTACATTGTAGTTATTCCAGGACTCCATGCGGAAAAATGTGCAAGTCCCTTTTAGATAGATAGATAGATAGATAGATAGATAGATAGATAGATAGATAGATAGATAGATAGATAGATAGATAGATAGATAGACAGATAGATAGATAGATAGACAGATAGACAGATAGATAGATAGATAGATAGATATTTTATTATTCCCAATTGGAAACTCACATACTCCAGCAGCAGCATACTAATAAAAAACAATATTAAATTAAAGAGTGATAACAATGCAGGTATAACAGACAATAACTTTGTATAATGTTAACGTTTACCCCCAGGGTGGAACTGAAGAGTCGCATAGTTTGGGAGAGGAATGATCTCATCAGTCTGTCACTGAAGCTGCTCCTCTGTCTGGAGATGATCCTGTTCAGTGGATGCAGTGGATTCTCCATGATTGACAGGAGCCTGATCAGCGCCCGTCGCTCTGCCATGGATGTCAAACTGTCCAGCTCCGTGCCTACAATAGAGCCTGCCTTCCTCACCACTTTATCCAGGCGTGAGGCGTCTTTCTTCTTTATGCTACCTCCCCAGCACACCACCTCGTAGAAGAGGGCGCTCACCACAACCGTCTGATAGAACATCTGCAGCATCTTATTGCAGATGTTGAAGGACGCCAGCCTTATAATGAAGTATAGTTGGTTCTGTTCTTTCTTACACAGAGCATCAGTATTGGCAGTCCAGTCCAATTTATCATCCAGCTGCACTCCCCGGTATTTTTAGGTCTGCACCCTCTGCACCAATCGCAGATTTTATAAAGTGGAGTAGCATTTCTAAAGAACCTCCACACATCCTTACATATACTTTAAATCAGGGGTCGCCCACTCCGGTCCTGGAGGACCACCATGGCTGCAGGTTTTCATTCCAACCCTCTTTCTTAATTAGTGACCTGTTTTTGCTGCTAATTAACTTCTTTTGAATTCATTTTATTTGACTTGCTCTTGAAAACTCAGACCCCTAAACTGTTTCTTTTTCCTTAACTAGCAGCCAAACAATCATGAGATACAAAATGAGCCAACACAACTGTTGTCCATCACACAATATCTGAAAATAAAGAAAGGTGGAGGTCATAGGAATGTTGATCTGCTCAGGTCCACGAAACATTTCACCAGTGCTCTTAGAAAAGAGAAAATCAACAATTTCGGAAATGTCTGCTAATGCACCGCGAGAGCAGCGACAAGCCACGGAATTAAAGAACGGGTTTAGTTAATGACAAAAAAATAGGCACGTCATTAAGCACCTGTTTGGAGTGAAATGGGTTGGAGTTTGAGGCTCTGACTTAGCAGGTCTTCTGTTGGCTCTCTCATCTTCACGTTTCATTTTTGTTTGGGTGCCATTTAAAGAAGGAAATGAAGCAATTTAGAGGAACAATGAAGAAATTCAGGAGAAGGAATCTTAAAAAAGCAATTCAATTACAATTGAAAATTAATTAGCAGCACAAACAGGGCGCTCATTCAGAAAAGAATTAGAATGAAAATCTGCAGCCACGGTGGTCCTCCAGGACTGGAGTTGGCGACCCCTGCTTTAAATCAAATCAAGCAACATGCCACTGTTCAAAAGATCTAAGATTTAAATGTTTTCTTTGTTAGATAGCACTTTAGAGGGATTGCTTTGACCACTCAATTGCTTTTTTCCACAGAAACAAAGGGTGCACATGTAACCCCCCTTTTACACGGCCCATCGATTCCTGGTATCGACCGCAATGTAAAAGGCGAGCTCACATGTGTGTAAATTCCAGATGGTGTGATCTGTGTTGTGTGACTATGTCTCTTCTCGTCAAACCACAGATCACACTTTCAAATCCTGTTTAAACTTAATTATTTAATGTTTCAATTATGCTCAAGAGGCTAAAGAGCAAACAGAAATAGCCAGAATCAGTGGAGAGTCGGAAACTGTTCACATTTCCTGTGTATCTAGGGCGCTGCAGCTTAAAACATCAAATAATTACTAAAGTGCTACTTATTAAAGCCCAAACAAATAAAAATCAACAGCAAACACTTTTAGAAAACTAGATAAAGAGAACAAGATTTATGATAGAGTTTAGCTCACCTAAAAAGCGAACTTAAAAGGAAACTACCAAAATCGTTTTCCATCAACAGCATTGCCCCTTCCAGCACAAGCGAGACCGAGCGACAGCAAGCACAAGGCTTCAGAATAGAAAACATTTAGAACCTCATCTCTCAATGCTAGAACATTAAATTAATCAGTGAAAAAATGAGACGTGACGCAGGCGATGCTCAAACAATGAGTGCTGGAGAGAGACTGAGGATCTGTGAAATGCCCGGAGGCTACAGCAGGAGCAGGGTGTGCCTACACATCACTTCATTTGTGTGGATTCATTGTAATGTTTGGTGCCCAACAAATTCAGGTTTTGCTTTTTGGAACTTTCTGGAATTTTTCTTTTAATATTTTTGCTCCGTGGGTGCAGAACCCACAGACAGGGCTGTCTTAATGTATGGGCACAATGGGCACTGGCTTGGGGCTCCAGAAGCAAGGGTCCCATAATGTTTTTGATACCTATGTATCTTTCTGTTTTGCAAAACAGGAACCCTAATGCGCTACTTGCCCGGAGGCCTATGATGCTGTTAAGATGGCCCTTCCCACATGGGAGGGTTGACGGTTAACTGCATAACCATAAAGTCATCATTAAAAATATTTTGAAAACCATAGAAATGATCTTAAACAAAACAAAAAAAAACAGATTTCCTGTGTAGCCCAAAATCACACAAGGAAGGCATCAATGGGCTTTAACAGACCCTGCATTTTGACAGCCCTCCAGCCTTGACTCCCTAAGAAGACAAAAAAAAAAAAATCCCAAAAATAAGATATTAAAGAATCAGTCATACTAGGAATTTTTAATAGTTTACAAAATTTCCATCCAGATTTTTTGAACAAGTCCTTCATCTTCTAAAACTTCATGTCAGAGTACTTGAGAAGCAGCACTGGACCTGATAAAATATCACTGAACTGTGGAATTCCCGGGGAAATTTCCAACAAGGCACAAACTCAACAAATAAAACAAACCTGGAGTCTGCCTTTAGTGATTAAATACTGTTTAATTTACTCAATAAAATAAATGGATTTGTTTGCAGAGCATCCTTATGGTTTCAGTTACAAACCTTCAGCTATGTTTTGTTACTGCCAGCCTGAATATCCAGTGGATTCTGAGCGCAGTCAGACCCCATCACTTTCTGCACACTCTAATTTGTTGTAAACTCAACTTTAAATGGATAACATTTGACATTTTGGTCCATCTATCCACACTCTATAACCATTATGACAAAGTGAATCTTGGATCATTGGGTAGAGGGGTCCTTTCATCTGATTGGCTGGCCCAGCACTGACTCAGCTGTTGAATGGCAATGGGGGAGGCGACTTGTTGGCCAAGGTCTCCAGGACTCTGACTGTGTCTGGCATGACTGGCTCCTTTTCTACAGTCTTGTTGTCGTTCTACTGGGTTGCGCACGAAAAACCGAACCATCTCCGACTCCAACGTCGACGTATGTTTCTTAGCCCGTACACGAAACGAAAGATATGCAATACAAAAATCCAACTGCAATTGTCTGAAGGATCCAAGTGCAATAAAATTCACATTTTTCCTTGTCGTCTTCCTTCAGTTCTTGGACACAAGTCATTCTGTACGGCTTCATTTGTAGTGAGTGCAACACACGTTGACAAGACCGGCGCGAAACATTCGCTTGTTGTGCCAATTTATGTGTCGATTTCCTACAGTTTCTGGCCATCCGTTCCTGAATATCTGCTACGACCGCAGGTGTATGAATGGACGGGACCCGATTCTTTTTGCAGTTTGCAACTGACCCAGTCTTACGCCACTTCTTCGCCAACTCATGAATACTGTTTTTTGCTGGTAGGTTTACGACAGGAAACTTCTGTGCGAAAATGTCCTTCAAAGAACCGGTAGACTATTCCAATCCTCTGTTGCAGAGAATACATCTTCCGGATCTCTTTCACGCACGTCTGTACCCACTGGCTCACAGCTTCCTTACTAATGCACAGTTGGGGCTGCTCACCCCGTCGTGACAATGAGGCTCCGCGATCGCGACGGGACCCATCTGTATAATAGCTCAAGCTAACTGGTCGGAGAAGGTTCGATTTTTCATGCGCCACCCTTTACAATGAGCTGATGGACAGATATTATTGTTTTCCATTTATATTAATTAGTTTCTACTTTGTTGTTGAGGTACTTGAATAAATTTACATCCTTATATGTGGCAGTTCTGTATTTAGTGAGTGGTATAGTCTGTTGCTGCATTTTGCCTTGAGAGTTGGCACGGTGCTCTATACCTGCACTTGGTGAGGAGTGCTGTGCAAGAACAAAGTAGTTTGTGTGAAAGAAGACTTAAACTTTGTATCTTACAACATTTTGGTAATCCCTTGAGATTAAATGACAAGCTCCTGGCTGCCTGACGGAGGCTGGCTGTGTGGGATATGCTGGGGGCAAATAGACTGGAATCCCTGCTTCAGACTTCGTGGGCACAGAGCAGGGGTCTGGCCTGACAAAGCCAAACGCTGCACACACAGCTTCAAACAAATCTGGGGAATGAGTAGGCTATAAATCTCATAACGTAGACCTCAAGCTGACGAGGCAAAGCGAGACGCTGCTTGTGCCCACATATCAAGGTGATGGTGAGCAGCCGCATGTGCCTGTGCGTGGCGGTCTCAGCTTACTAGTTAACAAGCTACATGTATACAGGGGGAACGAGACTTTAACCAGTTACTGTATGCAGCACATGGCCAGCCTGGGATTTTGTGGTTTAACGAATCAGTGAAGTAATATACTGTGTGATCAAGGTGCTATATGTTTGTAGCCAATAAGCTGTATTATTTTGTATTATATAGCTGAAGTATGTAAATCTGTTCTATAAGCTGAGTGGTTATAAATAAGACTCTGTGCCTTTGTTCATTGACCATGCCTTCTGCCATTAGCTGCACGGATCTCCCTGTCTGTGAAAAGAAATAAAAATGGATGGCAAGCTTCCTCCTGCCTGGTTCTTTGGGGTGATTATTTATCAATTAAATTCCAATCACATTCGTATTGTCATATTGTATTTCTGACGTGGCCGTCTAGCTCTGTGAAGTAGGTCACTTGTATTCTGTTTTGTGTGTTGCACCCATTGAATACTCAACCTACCTGGAAAGGGGGGTCTGTCTCTGAAGACGTCTTCCATTTTTTTTTTTTGGGTGGTTTTTCTTGCTTTCTTAGAGATTTAAGGCTTGGGGGCTGTCCAAAAAAACAGTGCCTGTTAAATCCCATTCAGGCATTCCTTGTGTGATTTTGGACTATACAAGAAATTAATTGTTGTTTTCAGAAAGCTTTGTATGTTGTAGCAGAACACCTTTATGTAACACTTTTAGTCTAATGACCTTTTTAGTTATATTGACTTTTGGCTAACTGCTTTCAGCAGAATGACTTCATTCTAGTATGCAGTCCCTCAAGGTTTCCCTGGCCTGGAATGAAGTGTCACATATTTCTCTATGTAACATAATACGGGATGATCCAATATCCTATATATGGAATTAAACTCCTAAAAGTAAAGGTGCCAGAGACCCATCTACATGAAGGTTCTGGAGACCATTATTTATTTAGACCTGTAACAGGCTCCTCACAGTGAATAGCCATGAATAGATGGTAACATGCGTGTGAATTACCAAAGGGTCCTGAATTGAAAAGGACGTTTGCTGAACACACACAACAACACAGGCTAAGTTTAGATTTTCTCAGTCGGTCAGTGTCCTGCTAGGTAGCCTACCTTAGATTAAAGATATATATTTTCCATCCATCCATCCATTATCCAACCTGCTATATCCTAACTACAGGGTCACAGGGGTCTGCAGGAGCCAATCACAGCCAACACAGGGTGCAAGGCAGGAAACAAACCCCGGGCAGGATGAGATATATATATATATTTTTTTTTTTTTTTTTTTTCCAGATATTGCTAAATTTTTCAAATCACAAAGAACAAACTTCATATGCAAAGAACCCTTCCTAGAATAAAATGGTGATTTGTGAAGCAATAGTTCTAAGAGGAACCACACAACCCAGTAAAGAACCATAAAATGCCATTAAAGAACCAGGATTTTTAAGAGCATATTAATATTAAATTAACATGTTATCAGCTTTAGGCTCAATCTGCTTTTGGATATCCATACACTATAAAGGCTTTGTTTAACAAAAGACTGTTAGCAGACCTGTGATTACAATGCAAGAGTGACACGTCTGTAATCGGGTGCTCCGAAGGCGTCTTTGTTTAATACATTTCATATGCTTATAGATTACTAGACTCTAAAGAACCTTTAACGTACGAGTGTTAAGGTGGAACAAGGGATCGAGATTTTTTTCCCTTGTGGTTGTCCAAGGGAATAATAGGCTGATACAGCAACAACTTCTTGGGATGCCAACCCAGCTGTCCCCATTTACTTGAAAAAGACAACAAACACAATGTGTGAGGGTGTTTAAAAAATAAACTAAAGGCCACCCCGTAACACTTGGGCTAGTTCAGGTAACACACGGAAAGCAGTTATGAACAGGCTGTGGAGCTCTTCTTCTTAGGTCACTTGAACCAGAAGCGAAGCCTCCTTCCTTTATGGCATGGGGACAGGAAGGGGCGGAGTCAGTTGCCCTCACTGGGCAGTTTCTCTGCATTGTGGAGATAAAAGAAGAGAAGGCAGTTAGCGACAGTGCCTCCTCTTGGCTTGGGGTGATAACGCATATTTGGGAAGAACTCGGAAGGTGACCCACCGGCATGCATGCGTGACACCCTACAATATCCTAGATTTGATAAAAACACCGACTTTCCTAATGATCTTTCTTTGGTATGTATCTGATTCAAGATTTTTGATTTACTCTTTGATTCTGAGTTTCTGATATTAGTAATGGCCTTGTTAACGTCGTCTCTCCCAGTCTTGTACTTACAAATCCTTACTTGTCTCTTTGAGGCCAAATAATGCTACATTATGAAGGATAGCTTAGGTGGTTATTGTTATCAAAAAAATGCAACTTTTATTTTTCTGAACTAGGCCAAAACAAAATCTGAGTTTAATAGGGTGCGGAAACTAATAATGAAAGTGTGTCACAAATAATACAACTTTTCTGTGGTTGAGAGATGAGAAAGATAGTAACTTTGTATCTGATTTTTAATTTTTAAAATGAACAATAAAGTTATTTTTACCTATTTAATCAAAAAATGCAGATATATTAGCGCACCATATACATCCATCCATCCATT
Organism: Polypterus senegalus; assembly: GCF_016835505.1. NCBI lineage: Eukaryota > Metazoa > Chordata > Cladistia > Polypteriformes > Polypteridae > Polypterus > Polypterus senegalus. Next base: position 16,773,276 of record NC_053158.1, read on the forward strand.
CTCCAACCCGCTATATCCTAACTACAGGGTCACGGGGATCTGCTGGAGTCAATCCCAGCCAACACAGGGTGCAAGGCAGGAAACAAACCCTGTGCAGGGTGCCAGCCCACAGCAGGGCACACACACACACACACCAAGCACACACTACGGCCAATTTAGAATCACCAATGCACCTAACCTGCATGTCTTTGGACTGTGGGAGGAAACCCAAGCAGATACGGGGAGAACATGCAAACTCCACGCAGGGAGGACCCGGGAAGCGAACCTAACTGCGAGGCAGGAGCACTACGCACTGCGCCACCATGCCGTCTACCATATACATATGGTAGGTAAATATATAAAAGCAAATACAAAGGTACAATAGATAAATCCAGATAAATATCTTTTTGGCTAGCACTTCTGCCTCACAGGTCCAGCATTCCATTAGTCTGGACCTCACGTCTAGTTCCTGACTCTGTGGAGTTTGTATTATCTACCCATCGCTATGTGGGTTGTCCTCTGAGTCCTTTGCTTCTCTTCATATTACATCCACAAGACAGCGAAAGGCCAGTCCTCGTCTAGATTGCTCTAATGTTCTAAACAAAGTCGTGTATTTTAAGATGACTCTCTAACTCTAAGATGGCCCCTTTCGTGCCACTGATGCTGTCAGGACAAGGACCAGCGCCAGCTCCTTGCAACCCAAAATGGGATTATTTGAGTTTCAGAAGGCTATCTTAAATCCTACAGATTTTCTATTCCCTCACACACTAATTACAGTAGGCAACGAAGAGTTCACTTCCTGAGGACTTGCAAGTGTATAATATGGACTTTGGCCTGCTGATCACAACAATCACCATTAACATTTCCTATCACATACGCATTCTTTTATTGCTCATTGATGGACAGTGCAATGTTCTACACTTTGGTGTCCTGGGCTGGTAACATCACTTCAAGAGAGGCCCACCAAATCCACAAGCTGGTTAAAACTGCCGGCTCAGTTATGAGATGCACTTTGGACCTTCTGGAGGTCGTGGTGGAGGAGAATTAAAACAAAACTGAGTGCCATTATGACCAATGCTGCACATCCTCTCTCTGACACACCAACACTGTGAGGACTTTCAACCAACAAATCATTGAGCAAGAGTGTGTCAAGAAACATGACTAGAACTCCTTTATACCAGCAGCAATATGTCTGTATAGTGCCTTACTGGGACTGGAGGTTTTCATTCTTTTTTATTTTTCTTCCTTTTTAGTTGTTCAAATGTGTGTTCAGACCACAGTATCCATTCATCCATCCATCCATTTCCCAACCCGCTGAATCCGAACACAGGGTCACGGGGGTCTGCTGGAGCCAATCCCAGCCAAAACAGGGCACAAGGCAGAAACCAATCCCGGGCAGGGTGCCAACCCACCGCAGAGACCACAGTATGTGTTATGTATATTTATTTGTTTTTCTCTCTGTTTATGTATTTAAAAAGCATCTGTAAAGCATTTTCTCCCCTCGACCAAAACATCCTCCAAGAGCAACTTCTCCCAAACTTCCAAGAAGAGTTTGGTGACCAACAATGACATTTTACAGCATGACGGAGCACCAGACCAGAAGACAAAAGTGGAAACTAATTGCCTCGGGGAACAAAGAATTGAAATTTTGGGTCCATGGCCAGGAAACTCCCCAGACCTTAATCCCTTTGAGAACTTGTGGTCAATCCTCAAGAGGCGAGTGGACAAAGAAAAACCCACCAATTCTGACAAACACCAAACATTGGTTATCAAGAATGGGCCGCCATCAGTCAGGATTTGGCCCAGAAGTTGATTGACAGCATGCCAGGGTGAATTGCAGAGGTCTTGAAAAAGCAAGAAGGGCAAACACTCCAAATAATGACTCTTTGCATAAACTTCATGTAATTGTCAATAAAATTATGAAATGCTTGTAATTCTACTTCAGTATACCACAGAAATATCTGAGAAAAAGATCTAAAATCACTGAAGCAGCACACTTTGTGAAAACCAATACTTGTGTCATTCTCCCAAACTTTTGGCCACAACTGTAGAGACCCCCAAAATCAAACTGTGGTGAGGCAGAGATCAGGGCAAGAGTGTAAAACCATTTCAAAAGCTTTGAGTGTTTCCAGGGGCACAGTGGCCTCAATAATTGTGAAATGGAAGAAGATTGGAAACACTAGAACTCTCTCCTTGAGTAATTGGGAGCAAAGGTCAGGGAAGTCATCAAGAAGCCAATGGTTACTCCAACAGAGCTCCAGAAGTCCTCTACTGAAATGGAAGAACCTGTTAGATGAACAACTAAATCAACAACACTCCATCAATCAGGCGTTTGCAGTAGAGTGGCTTAATGACAGCTTTTTCCAGATGGCATTTAAATGACTCTGACAGTATAAGGAAAAATATTCTGTAGTCTAATGAGACAAAAATTGAGCTTCTTGGTCAGAACTCCAAACTATAATGTCTGGTGAAGACCTACCTAATACCATCCCTACAGTGAAGCATGGTGGTGGTAGCATCATGCTCTGCATGTGCTGATCAATGGCAGAGACAGGGAGACTGACCAGAAATGAGGAAAGGATAAATGAAGTCAAACACATAACAAGTCAGAACTGAAGGATGGATAGATGCACACAAATTCAGAGGAGTCCTTGAAAAAAACCTACTTGTGATTCTGTGATGGTTCTCCTTTAGCGTGACGATGCTGGAGTGGATTCAGGACAAGACTCTGACTGTCTTTGAGTGCCCAGTCATAAAAACCAAAGAAGATTTGTGGAAAGGTCTGAAGATGGCAGGTTACAGATACTTCACATCTAATCTAATGGAGCTTGAGAGGATCATCCAGGCAGAATGGGACTTGAACACCCAAAGCTGGCATAGGGACTTCTACAAAGTACTGAATTAACGGTCTGAATACTTCTATGCATGAGAGATTTCAGTTTTTGATTTTTTTTTTAAACCTATCTGAAAACATATTTTCTCTTTGTTATTAAGGGTTATTGAGTACAGATAGATGGGCAAACATTTGCAAATTTATCCATTTAAAATGAAATTTACAACACAATAAAGTGTGTAGAAATGGAAGGGGTTCTGAATCCAGTGTATTGAATCATAATTATACAGTTCTATAATAATAAGGCTCACTATATACAGGGCTAGTTGTGCTCCTCCCGTGTAGTAGAGAAACAGGACAAACTTCAAAAATCAATAAAATAAAATTAATAAAATATAAATGACGTAAAGCTGATCATGCAAGAAGCCTTGTGAGCTAAGAACAACCCCTGCCAACTTGAGTGTCTGTCTCTGGACCTTGTTAATTGACATTCCAAAGCAAAACTTCACCAGGAACTGTAATCTCTTGAATTGAAAGGGCAAGTCCATCGCGATTAGATGGAATGGAAGGGATTAAGACCCTGTCGCCAATGTCACACAAGACCGACTTCAACGGAGGCTGGCGCGGGAGCGAGGAGGTCCCTACCCACTTCTCCTCCCCTCAGCCCGTAGCCTATCTCTCAGATTTGTGTGAGTAAATCGCTGCCGCAAGCGAACTATGATACTTAGCGTGATGAGAGAAGTTGCAAAATCAACCGCAATGTTCAAGCAAATTATAGAAAGAAACCCGTTAGGATCTAAATCCGTTAAGTAATTCACTCATGAAAAGCGGACAGACATACAGATAGACAGACGTTGAATTTTTTATATATATAGGCAGTGTAGATATATATATATATATACTAGCAAAATACCCGCGCTTTGCAGCGGCGAAGTACTGCATTAAAATTTTTATTAAGAAGAAAATTAAACCTTTTTAAACTGAGGGAAAATATACCAATAATTATTTGTTAAGGATCTCTTTGTATACCACATTTTGAGTTCGGCCCTCCGGATGTAATATGACCAAGCTGTGCGCTGATCTTACTCTTGAGCATGCAACGTACAGTTGGCCATGTGAACAGTAATCTTGTCTCAAATCTCACAGCTTGGATTGCTGCTGTCATAATCGGTTTGAGTTTCATGGTTTGTTTCAATTACGACAGTATTTGCAGGATTTGTTGTGTTGAAGTGACATTCGGCATCTGTCAAGCGTTGTAAGCATACAACTGGTTTCATCGATAACTTCACATCCAGCTTTTGAGAGTTTAAACATTCATAAACATCAAAGTGTCCACTACTGAAATCGTCACCTGTGAATCTAAGATGTTTAAGAGGCATTGGCGGTTGTCCAAAGGTGTAAAATATTTGGCCATTTCGGTACACTTGAAAGCGACAACCGAACAATTCAGCGGCAGCCATCAACTCACATGCAGATCCATAGGTGAAGGGCTTAAGCATTTCACTCTTCTAGTGCTCCTGTGTAGTATAATTATCTCCTGTACCGTCATCAGTCCACACCTTGAACCTGTCCCAGTCATTCAATACATAAGACACAATGTTCCTCCAGATATCAAGAGTGAGCCTGATATGGCCGTGCAATATTTAACAAAGAGAATAGAAAAAGTAGGTGCCATCTCCGGGCATGTAAACCACTCGGTAAGTGACAGTTCTTTGATCGATGGTGATCACCTTGATAGACATGGTAATGGGGGTTGGAATGATAAAGGAAATGGGTACCTGAGCAATGTAAAATAAGTCTAAAATACCTATACAATAACAATAATTGTAATAAACAAACAATAAAACAGCGGAGAAGCCGTGGATTAAATAAAAAGGCTGTAGTTATTGGTAGGGAGACGTGAATCCCGTGGCGAAGCAAGGAAGGAAATGTAGAGACCGGAGCAACGGATGGCCTTATATAGGCAGGCAGCCAACAATGTGGGAGACGTTGGGATGGGGGACCCAACACCACCTCACACGATGACTGAGCTGCAGGCTATGGACGTATATATGTACATAAGTAGGATTCAGTTAGCGTTGGGAACCTGTGTACCAAATTTCTTAAAGATGGGCCCATAAGTAACAAAGACTGTTGAAAAGTTGGATATGGCGGCCGACAGTGGCATCATACCACCGAAATAAGTACGTACATTGGTTTCGGTTAGTGCAGGGATGCCACCTACCAAATTTTGAGAAGATCGGGCCATAAATAAGAAAGGAAACGCCGGAAAAAATCTTGCTCAATCTCAAGGACTTAGACTCCATCTCTACAATATATAAAATCATTTTACAATCCCTCCCTTCAAAGATCCAAGAGGACACTGGGAAAAAGATCTCTCAATTAAAATATCAGAAAAGGAGTGGAAAGTAGCAATGCAGAGAATTCACTCGAGCTCCATATGCGCAAAGCATACAATTATACAACTCAAAATTATATATCGAGCACATCTGTCTCAACTAAAACTCTCCAAAATGTTTCCAGGGCATGATCCAACCTGCGAACGTTGCAACCAAGTCCCAGCCTCACTGGGTCACATGTTCTGGTCCTGCACCAAATTAACATTATTCTGGACAAAAAGTTTTAATTACCTCTCAGACAGCCTTGGACTCACAATCCCTCCTAACCCATTAACAGCTGTGTTTGGGGTTCTTCCAGAGGGTCTTAAAGTGGAGAAGGACAAACAAACTGTGATTGCATTCACTACACTCTTGGCACGCAGACTGACTCTGATAAACTGGAAGAATCCAAACTCTCCTCTTTTAAGTCAGTGGGAAACCGATGTGTTATATTATTTGAAATTGGAAAAAATCAAATACTCAGTTAGAGGATCTGTACAGACTTTTTTCAAAACATGGCAGGATCTAATCAGTAATATTTTAAAATAAGTTTATAAAGCACAGAGAATTTATTAATTTAGGTATGTTTACAAGCCTTAAATTTTACACCGTTTGGCTTGCTCTCTCTCTCAGGGGTGGGGATCGATCTGTTCTTAACATAAATTTTTTTTTTGTAAAAACTTGATTGCTATGTATGGATTGTAATAAAATTAATAAAATAAATAAAATAAAATAAAAAAAAGAAAGTTCAACATGGCGGACATCGTTGACCGTTATGACCATTACGCTTATAATTTAGAAATGAAACCTGCTTAACTTTTGTAAGTAAGCTGTAAGGAATGAGCCTGCCAAATTTCAGCCTTCTATCTACACGGGAAGTTGGAGAATTAGTGACGTTGGAAAGTTCAATATGGCGGCCAACAGTGGTGTCATACAAACGAAATAAGTACGTACATCGGTTTCCGTTAAAAGATCAATATGGCGGTTGACAGTGGCGTCATACCACTGAAATAAGTATGTACATCGGTTTTGATTAGCGCAGGGAAGCCACCTATCAATTTTCGTGAAGATGGGGCCATAAATAAGAAAGTTCAACATGGCGGACGTTGTCGACCGTTATGACCATTACGCATAGAATTGCTAAATGAAACCTGCTTAACTTTTGTAAGTAAGCTGTAAGGAATGAGCCTGCCAAATTTCAGCCTTCTACCTACACGGGAAGTTGGAGAATTAGTGATGAGTCAGTAAGTCAGTCAGTCAGTGATTGCTTTGCCTTTTATAATTAAAGATATATATATATATATATATATATATTTATATATATATATTGTCACACATGTGCGCATGGGAGGCAGCTAAAGGGCTTGAGTAAGAACAGTGCCTGCAGACCATTCATGGGAGATTCCACCTGGTCCTCTTGACGTCACTTCCGGGGCCGAGCCAATGGAAGGAAACCTTGCCGGCTCTGGCCCCTGTGATGTCACGTCCAGGCTCGCACCAATGGCAGAAGACCTTCATGAGCTAGACCCCTTTGACTTCACTTTCTGTCTTCCCCTTTAAAAGCCTCCACCTTTTCCCTATTCCTTCAGTTCTGTTTTGGACTCGGTTTTGTGCTCATCAGCGCTGTTTCAATATAAGCAACTTCACAGCCAGGAAACCAATTATACGGGTGGCTGTCCCAAACCTTTGTATGACTCTGTGTCGAGTTTGTGACTATTTATATACTACTCAAAAAAAAATTGCTTTGTTTTTTTTCCATGATCACAATTCATTTGCAGTGGGGATTCTCACCTGTGTCAATGACTCGGATCTTCTTTGTCCATGTACCTTTTGGGAATGTCTGCATTGAACATTGATAGAAACCTTGATCAGCAGCAGAGGCTTCTTTTATCATAATACTTCCATCCATTTCTGAGGAGTTGAGAAAGATTGTCCTTTGTTGATAGTCTCCAAAGAGCATTTTACCGTAGATGTGGTGGAAAACAGCAACTTGCGTCTTATTATGGTTAGTTCTCTTTTCCCAGCTAATCTGCGTTAGATTACCAGACCAAGGGCACGTACATGCCAGGGTCAGATTCTCCTTCAGCACAACAGTTGAGTCAGCAGGTCCTTCTAAAGTGGCATCTGGAAAAGTAGATACAGTATAGGATATTCATTTAGTTATATTGTTATGTCAGTAAGCGTCAGACTGGTGAATGACGTCTACAAAGCACCTGTTCTTTAAATATTGGAACATTTGAACAATCTAGACAAGAACAGGCCATTCAGCAGCACAACACAACTCACCAGCCCCATCCACTTAATTCTTCTAATATAACATTAACTGCCTAATGTTTGTGTGAAATTTACCCTTCACAAGTTTCTTTCCCCATGGTCTTGATGAACTCATCTTAAAGTCACAGTCTCGATCCACTGTACCAATTCCCTTCATAATTTTAATCACTTCAATCATGTCTCTGCTTAATTTTCTTTTGCTGAAACTGTAAAGGCTCAGCTCTTTTAATCTTTCCTCATAATTCAACCCCTGTAGCCCTGGAATCAGCCTTGCTGCTCTTCTCTGGACCTGTTCTAGTGCTGTTATGTCCTTTTAGTAGCCTGGACACCAAAACTGCACCCAGGACTCCAGATGAGGCCTCACCAGTGTGCTATAAAACTTGAGCAGAACCTCCTGTGACTTGTACGCCACACATCACATCACACATTCTATTACACTTCTTAATGTCTTCTGAACACTGTCTGATAGTTGTCCACTATGACTCCTAAATCCTTCTCATAAGGTGGACTCTCGATTTTCAGACCTCCTATTGTGTATTCAGACCTAACATTTTTACTTCCTATGTGTAATTCTTCACATTTACTGACATTAAATGTCATCTGCCACAAATCTGCCCAAGCCTGTATGCTGTCCAAGTCCTTCTGTAATGATATAACAGATTCCAAATTATCTGCTAATCCACCTATCTTGGTAACATCTGCAAACGTAACCAGCCTGATGTTTATGTTCCTATCCAAATCATTCATATTTATTAAAAGTAGTAGCGGCCCTAGCACTGACCTCTGCTGGACACCACTCCTAACATCAGTCCCATCAAAATAACACGTATTCAAAATGTCTGTATGTTGGTTCAGGCTGAAGGTAAGGGTTGGGGAAGTCTGATGTCTTGTCATGGATTCTGGTTCCATCCCTGTCCATATGGATCACTACCTGTCTTGTCTCCATGCAGCCAAAATGAAGAGCTTGTCTCTAAAAGTAGCTGTTCACCACTTAACTGGAGCTGGAAACTCAAACTTGAAGCACTAAGATATTTTGTCTCCTACAGAGGTTAATAGTCACTTTAATCCATTTTGATCTTAAGCCAACTCTGCCTTCTCTGTGCATCCTCTTGCAATGTAAGACCACCAAGGAAACCACAAATGCACATTAGAGAAATGCTGCATTCTTCAAGCTTTAAGCAGGAGTTACAGACATTCACACCTATTGTCATGAAAGACAGTGCGCTCTCTTCTGTTTCATAAAGATAAAGCCTCCAAGTGTTGCAGCTATTTTTGAAAGAATATCTCCTCAAGAAAATAAAGAATAAGATGCCCCTACAAATGGCAGGCCAGACAGAGGTGTATGAGGTGAGACACAAAAATAACCAGATTGGTAAAAAAATGAATACATTACAGCATTCTAAACATTGTCACCCTCTGTGTAGTCTCCCTCCTGATCTCTACACCGCTCCATACGTATCTTCCATTGATTGAAACAGTGCTGGAAGTCTTCTTGCTTAAAGGCTCTTCAACAGGCTTGCTGTTTTAGTCTTCGCTTCATCCATTGAAGAAAAATTTGTTCCTTTCAGATCACTTTTGATTTTTATTGGAACAAGTAAAATTCACGGGGAGCTAAACCGAGCGAACAGGGAGGAAGATCGCGGACAGGAATGTTTTTTGTCAGTCAAAAGCTGCTTTATGGAAAAAGAGAAAATTTGCGAGAAATTTGATGTTGATTCACTGTTCGATTTTTTCACCTGACATATTCGTGGCAACTCGTGTAGTGATTTTTGTGCAGATACTGACTGGGCAATTCACAGGGCATACCTAGCCAGTCGGCGGTTTGAGAGGGCGTGTAGGAGGAGATATAGTTCTATGATTCACGTTCGGCTGACCTCCAGACGGTTTTCCAGGAAAGCCCAGTCCAGTTTTTTTTGTGTCTCACCTCATATTCTTTGTCTAAATGAATCCATTAGAGTGGCCAAGTAGCTTTGCTATTGACTATAAACCCCACCAGACCTCAACAAGTCACTTGACGTTATCAAAACTTGGAGACGGCTGCACTGTACTCTAACTGTAAAAATGTTTACTGCATAAGAGTGGTATGACTCGACGACTGAGGTGTTAAATTGTAAAACATAAGTTGACTAAATCTACGAGTGAATGATTATGTAGTTGTAGAGGGCTTTCAGGGGGGTTTTAATATGCAGGATGATCAGTTTTGGACCGCTCACATTATGGGCAGTTTATTGCAATATAGGATAGGCCAAGGTTGAGTGTATGTTAATGGTGGTACATCATCTAGCTGTTTTAACTACATTGGGTCACCCTCAGTAGGGTGGTCTGTACACGATAATTACATGGAGTGTCCCAGAAGGAACAAGAAAGAACTGTGTCCTAATAAAATACAGAATACATTTTCCCAGCATGCTAGAGTGCAGTTGAACCACACTGGGACAGGGCTGGCCGACCTTCTGACAAATGGGAAGTGGCTGCTGTAGCAGAAAATCTTTATGTAGCAATTTTTGTCTATTATGGTTTTCAGTTATGTTGTTAGCTGGATGGGTTCAATTTAGTGTGTAGGGCTTCAAGGTCGCTCTGAAACTGGAATGAAGGATCAACTATCTGTGCGTAACTCAATATAGGATGATCTAATGTCCCATATATGAACCTGTTTGCAATATGTTATCAGCTATATGCTAAATATTCTCTTGTATATTCATACTCTATAAAGTGTTTGTCAAACAAAGGATTGTTAGCATAACCCGATTTGTAATACAAGAGTATTACAGAAGAGCTTGTATTGGTGTGCTCCAAAGGCGTCTTTGTTAAATAAATTTCTGAAGTCTAAAGAGCCTTTTATTGAAATCGAAACCAAGATCAAGATTACATTTTTCCCTATCACTGTCAGAGGTGGTATCCCAGCCACAGGGGATGCACAAACCAGTGTGTTTCTTTGTGCCGGTCCCAAGCCCGGATTAATGGGGAGGGTTACGTCAGGAAGGGCATTCGAAGTAAAATTTTGCCAAATCAATATTCGGGCAACAATACAAATTTCCATACCGGATCGGTCGAGCCCCGGCTTAACAACAGCTGCCACCAGTACTGTTGGCCAACAGGGTGCTTCCAGAAATAGGGCTACTGTTGGCCGAAGAAGAAGAAGGAGAAGAAGAGGGGGGAGATGTGCCCAGAGGCAGGAGGAGAGGAGGAAGGTAAAGAGAGTGGAACTGAGGGTAGGACTTTGAATGTTGCCAGTATAACTAGTAAGGGGAGAAAGTTAGCAGATGTGATGGAGAGAAGGAAGGCTGATATATTCTGAGTGCAAGAGACTAAATGGAAGGGGAGTAAGGCCAGGTGGACCGGAGGTGGATTCAAATTGTTCTATCATGGTGTGGATGGTAGGAGAAATGGAGTAGGGGGTTATACTGAAGGAACAGCATGTCCAGAGTGTTTGGAGGAGAAAATAGTGTCAGGCTGAGTAATGATTATGAAGCTGGAAATTGAAGGTGTGATGATGAATGTTGTTAGTGCATATGCACCGCAAGTTGAGTGTTCAATGGATGAGAAAGAAGATTTTTGGAGTGAGTTGGGTGAAGTGATGAACAGTGTACCCAAAGGGCAGAAAGTGGTGATCAGAGTGGGTTTCAATGGATAGTGGATGATGAATGAAGAGAACGAGAGAGAGAAGGTTGGGTGATGTGGAGATAATGAATCAGGAAGTGCAACTGATTAACAAGGAGGAAGTAAGGACAGCTTTGAAGAGGATGAAGAATTGAAAGGCCGTTGGTCCAGATGACATACCTTTGGAAGCATGCTGGTGTTTAGGAGAGATGGCAGTGGAGTTTTTAACCAGATTGTTTAATGGACTCTTGGAAAGTGAGAGGATGCCTGAGGAGTGGAGAAGAAGTGTACTTGTGCCGATATTTAAGAATAAGGGGGATGTGCAGGACTGCAGTAACTACAAGGGGATAAAATTGATGAGCCACAGCCTGAAGTTATGGGAAAGTGGAAGCTCGGTTAAGAAGTGAAGTGATGATTAGTGAGCAGCAGTATGGTTTCATGCCAGGAAACAGCACCACAGATGTGATGTTTGCTCTGAGGGTGTTGATGGAGAAGTATAGAGAAGGTCAGAAGGAGTTGTATTGCATCTTTGTGGACCTGGAGAAAGCAGATGACAGGGTGCCTCGAGAGGAGCTGTGGTATTGTATGAGGAAGTCGGGAGTGGCAGAGAAGTATGTAAGAGTTGTACAGGATATGTATGAGGGAAGTGTAATCGTGGAGAGGTCTGCGGTAGGAGTGATGGATGCATTCAAGGTGGAGGTGGGATTACATCAGGGATCGGCTCTGAGCCCTTTCTTATTTGCAATGGTGGTGGACAGGTTGACAGACGAGATTAGACAGGAGTCCCCGTGGACAATGATGTTTGCTGATGACATTGTGATCTGTAGTGAAAGTAGGGAGCAGGTTGAGGAGACCCTAGAGAGGTGGAGATATGCTCTACAGAGGAGGGGAATGGAGGTCAGTAGGAACAAGACAGAATACATGTTTGTAAATGAAAGGGAGGTCAGAGGAATGGTGAGGAGGCAGGGAGTAGAGTTAGCAAACGTGGATGAGTTTAAATACTTGAGATCAATAGTACAGAGTAATGGGGATTGTGGAAGAGAGGTGAAAAAGAGAGTGCGGACAGGGTGGAATGGGTGGAGAAGAGTGTCGGGAGTGATTTGTGACAGACTGGTATCAGCAAGAGTGAAAAGGGAAGGTCTACGGGACGGTAGTGAGACCAGCTATGTGATATGGTTTGGAGACGGTGGCATTCACATGAAAGCAGGAGACAGAGCTGGAGATGGCAGAGTTAAAGATGCTAGGATTTGCATTGGGTGTGACGAGGATGGACAGGATTAGAAATGAGGACATTAGAGGGTCAGCTCAGTTTGGGAGGTCTGGAGACAAACTGAACTAGTTTTGAATGCATTATAATGGTGTGATGGTCTTTTAAGTGTCCCTGGGGAGTAGGGATGAATGTGTCAACTATGCCAAAAATGTAACTAGAGCTGTGAGGCAGCAGAGCTAACCACTGTACAACAATGACTCCCTGAGATAAAATTATACTCCAAGTCCACAATACTCTGAGTCCTTAATCTCTCTCTGTGTCTCATGAGTTTCTATCACTTCAAGAAACACCCACACCTGTGATGTAAGGGATCAGGGTTATATACCTGGGGGGCTGTCCTGTCACTGCCTGATCTCCGCTACGCATGCTCAATCCAGCCGTGAAGACACAACGTGCAATGAATTTTTGCAGAACAAAAAAGTATTTTCATTATGTTCTCCTAATGCACCCCTCAAAGGAAAATACTTTCATTTTTTTATTTTTCCCAGGGTGCAAATCTGTTTGAAGTACTAATCAAGTACTGATATCATTCAGGTGTGTTGTCATGCATGCCTTCCAGGCTCTCCTAAAGTATGTGATACCACCCCAGGACGAGAAGTAGTGCCATCACTAACAGTCTTGTCCCCTTTATACACTCACAGCCTTAAGAATCCGCCCCTTGAGGGCAGCACAGCCAAGAAAGCCCCGCCCCTTCCTGTCCATCTGGTATAAAAGGCAGACGGACCCAGAAGGTGGCATCTCAGTCAGACCTGACCTCACCAGAGAGAATGATTTAAAAGACAACCTGTCACTACAACACCATCAAGCAAGGGTTTCATTCAGAGTTTTCTGTTTCAGTTGAAGTAAGTGAGGTTTTGCCCGGTGAGAGCCCCGATTATTCTTGGATATGTCCTGCCTCATTATTCGCCCTGCTACAGCGTACACACCATTAGTTTTTTATGAATATACAGACCTGATCTAGCAGCACCGTAAAATATGAGTTGGTGTAAACCTGGAGTACACTTGTGTGAAAATTCCACGTGTGTGTCTTCCAATGGCCGGGTGTCTCATCCAATGCTTGGTTTTAGTACGGGCTCTGCCTCCCCAGAAATTCTCTATAGGAATAATTGAGTTCAGATATTACAGTGACAGCTTCCAGAGCCCAATTAGGTTTTAATTAATGGCCTAGTGCCTCAGCATTTTGACGACATAATCCTCATGCACGGCTCCTGCACAGTAACCTTCTACCCGTAAGTCAGGTTGTAGCACCACCACCTAGAAAATGTTATGTGTGGGCCGCTTATGAAGATAGCCCATACATGCTGTCTTGGAATAGACAGGTGATGAACAGCAGCACCCCTGAAGGCTGGACGTCCAGCTTGTGATGTGATTTGCACCATTTTTGACAAGGGAGCAAAGGAGAGCAGCAAACGGATCAGCATCAATGTGCACTTTAATCACAGTGTCTGAATTGTTTGATTTGTAATTTTAAACTTTGGAGCGGAGGGGTAAATCAAGGAAGAAATGTGTCTTTGTCCTGCTTTTTAACCAGTTTTGACTCAGAGTATAGCATCAAGTCAATGAAATGTATGGTCAGTTAAGTAGCAGAGGAGGATGTTAATCAGTTTCAGCTGCTTTGGTGCACTAGAGGGGCAACAATGAGACGACCCCCAAAACAGGTTTAATGGTTTAACAGGTGGAGGCCACTGACGTTTTTCCCTGTCACTGTCACTACTGGTATCATGAGGCATTACCCGGACCCGACAGAGGTGGCACAGGTAGTCCAACTTCTCCAGGATGACACATCAATACGTGCCATTGCCAGAAGGTTTGCTGTGTCTCCCAGTCTGAAGGGCATGGAGGAGATTCCAGGAGACAGACAGTTACTCTTGGAGAGCTGGACAGGGCCCTTCGTGGAAGGTCCTTAGCCCATCAGCAGGACTGACCAGTATCTGCTTTTTGGGCAAGGAGGAACAGGATGAGCACGGCCAGAGCCTACAAAATGACCTCCAGCAGGCAGGCAGGCCACTGGTGTGAATGACTCTGACCAAACAATCAGAAACAGACTTCATGAGGGTGGCCTGTGGGCCCGACATCCTCTAGTGGGCCCTGTGCTCACTGCCCACCTGGCACCATGGAGCTCAATTGGCATTTGCCATAGAGTACCAGAATTGGCAGGTCCACCACTGGCACCCTGTGCTCTTCACAGATGAGAGCAGGTTCACCCTGAGCACATATGACAGACGTGAAAGGGTCTGAAGAAGCCGTGGAGGACGTTATGCTGCCTGTAACATCGTTCAGCATGACTGGTTTGGTGGTGGGTCAGTGATGGTCTGGGGAGGCATATCCATGGAGGGACGCACAGACCTCTACAGGGTAAACAACAGCACCTTGACTGCCATTAGGTATCGGGATGAAATCTTTGAACCCATTGTCGGACCCTATGCTGGTGCAGTGGCTCCTGGGTTCCTCCTGGTGTGGCGAGAGTATCCAGGCAGTTTCTGGAGGATGAAGGAATTGATACCATTGACTGGCCCCACACTCACTCGCCTGACCTCAATCCAATAGATCACCTCTGGGTGGGACTTTATGTTTCAGTCCATCCGACGATGCCAGGTTGCATCTCAGACTGTCCAGAAGCTCAGTGATGCCCTGGTTTAGATCTGGGAGGACATCCCCGAGGACACCATCTGTCATCTCATTAGGAGCAGGACCCCCTGACCCAAGACGTTGTCAGGCATGCATACAACCACGTGGGGGCCAAACAAACTACTGAGGACGACTTGGAGTTGCTGCAATAAAATTTTGACAAAATGGACTCGCCTGCCTGCCTGCCACATCATTTTTTTCCTTTGATTTTTGGGGTGTCTTTTAATTCAGCTCTCTGTTGGTTGATCATTTTCATTTCCATCAAACGATGTGCCATCCTTTCATTCCTAACACATTACCAGTCCATATCAGTAGAGATAGCTGGAAGGATTTTTTCTTTCCCATTGAGATCTGATGTGTTTTCAAAGTGTCCCTTTAATTTTTTTGAGCAGTTTACTTACATTCAACTGTTTAATTAAAGTTCATTGTGGACGCTTTTGGGGTGATATTGGCCAGTCCTTATATTAGCAGTTTAGGAAGGTGAACGGTAGCAATCTGCCCACTTTCATTATGTCGGGTCCTCTTCGTTACAAAGTGAACATGGTCCTCATTCGAGAGTACAGCCACCATGTTCTACCGGCTCTTTCTCAATCGCTGGTAAAACAAAATGTCTTAAAAATGCCCTTTTATGCCCCATGCACAAGTGCTGGCTTAAGAACTGTCAAGCTTTCTGGTCCGATGCAATTAATTCACCTGGAATACATAGGGCAGCAAAAAACGTCCACCTACATCTGCATAAACTATTCTGGGCTATCCCCATAATTATTAACAGTAGAGCAAATTGTTATTTGGTGCAAAAGGTCGTCCTAACAGATTGCAGTTGAGGGGACATGTTAATTAACTGTGGCAGGAACACAGAAAAGCAGGCCCGTGTCATTGACTTGGAAAAGCCTGAACAAATAGCTAGCATTTTTCAAGGAAAGAAAGGTAATCATCCGTGAAACGGCCGCGTAGTACCAAGTAAATATAACAGCTTGTCTGTGCTAAAAACATCCATGATGCTGGGGGTACAACGAGCTTCATAATGGACGGTCACATTTAAAAGGAGTTTGTGAGGCCGCCAGAGCTGGAAGGGAGTTGTGTGTGGCTGTCCATTCGCTCCTTCTCTCCCAGTCCTTCTCTTTCGTGATTGAGAAACCGAGGCCATACACGGACATGAGTGCATTATTAGGCAAAGGCAGAGGAAAGCTGTAAACCAGGGGTGCCCAACTCTGGTCCTGGTGGGCCACAGCAGCTGCAGATTTTCAATCTAACCATCTTCTTAATTGGTGAGTCGTTTTTGCTGTTGATTAACTTGTTTTGCCTTAGTTTTAATTGACATGACTCAGACCCCTTAGGGTTAGGGGTTATACTTCACGTGACGTGTCGCATGCTGATGACACACAGCTGTACTTATCTATAGCACCTGATGACTCCGACCCTCTCGATTCACTAACACAATGTCTTACTGGTATTTCTGAATGGATGAATAGTAATTTTCTCAAACTAAATAAAGAGAAAACTGAAATCTTAGTAATTGGCAATAATGGATTCAATGAGGTTATCAGAAATAAACTTGATGCACTAGGATTAAAAGTTAAGACGGAAGTAAAAAACTTAGGGGTAACCGTTGACTGTAATCTGAATTTTAAATCGCATATTCATCAGACCACTAGGGCAGCATTTTTTCACTTAAGAAACATAGCAAAAGTTAGACCTCTTATATCATTGAAAGATGCTGAGAAATTAGTTCACGCGTTTGTTTTCAGTCGACTAGATTACTGTAACGCACTCCTCTCAGGACTACCCAAAAAAGACATAAATCATTTGTAACGAGTGCAGAATGGATCTGCTAGAATCCTAACTAGGAAAAGAAAATCCAAACACATTTCTCTAGTTTTGACGTCACTACACTGGTTACCTGTGTCATTCAGGATTGACTTTAAAATTCTGCTTATGGTTTATAAAGCCTTAAATAATCTCGCTCCATCTTATATATTTGAATGTCTGACACCTTATATTCCAAATCGTAACCTCAGATCCTCAAATGTGTGTCTCCTTAGAATTCCAAGAACAAAACTTAAAAGAAGTGGTAAGGCGGCCTTCTGCTGTTATGCACCCAAAATCTGGAATAGCCTGCCAATAGGAATTCACCAGGCTATTACAGTAGAGCACTTTAAAACACTGCTGAAAACACATTACTTTAACATGGCCTTTTTATAACTTCAATTTAACTTAATACTGATACTCTGTATGTTCAATTCTTCATAATAACTATTCATAGTGGCTCCAAAATCCGTACTGACCCCTACTCTCTCTTCTGTTTCTTTTTCCGGCCTGCGCCATCACCACCTACTCAAAGCATCATGATGCACCAACATTGATGGACTAAAAGCCAGAAGTCTACGTGACCATCATCACCAGGTCCTTCCATGAAAACCCTAAATACAAAGAGGACTGTTTGACTTATGTTAGGTAGATTGCCAGAGGGGACTGGGCGGTCTCGTGGTCTGGAACCCCTACAGATTTTATTTTTTTCTCCAGCCTTTGGAGTTTTTTTTTTTTTCTGTCCACCCTGGCCATCAGACCTTACTTATTCTATGTTAATTAATGTTGACTTACGTTTATTTTTTATTGTGTCTTCTATTTTTCTATTCTTCATTTTGTAAAGCACTTTGAGCTACATTTTTTTGTATGAATATGTGCTATATAAATAAATGTTGATTGATTGACGCTCCTGCTATGCAAGCTTTGTAGTGTTTATACTTGCGTACGTACGTAAATCTAGAGGAATCCACCAGGTGGCAGTGTGAGATATTATCCCTGGACGAGGCCTCAGCTCATCGCAAGGTGGATACAAGCACACACACACAAGTGTCATTTTCCATCCATCTTCTAACCCGCTGAATCCGAATACAGGGTCACGGGGGTCTGCTGGAGCCAATCCCAGCCAACACAGGGCACAAGGCAGGAACCAATCCTGGGCAGGGTGCCAACCCACCGCAGGTCACACACAAACACACCAAGCACACACCAGGGCCAATTTATAATCGCCAATCCACCTAACCTGCATGTCTTTGGATTGTGGGAGGAAACCGGAGCGCCCAGAGGAAACCCACGCAGACACGGGAGAACATGCAAACTCCACGCAGGGAGGACCCGGGAAGCGAACCCGGGTCTCCTAACTGCGAGGCAGCAGCGCTACCACTGCGCCACCGTGCCGCCCTAGCGTCATTTTAGCGGCTCCAAATCTCCAAATTTGCATATCTTTGGAAGGAAACTGGAGCACAGAATGGAATCCAAGCAGGGAATACCAGCAACATAACTCCCTGTGAGACAGCAGTGCTACCGCTACGTCACCGTGTCACCCCCATGTGTGTAATTATTAACAGTATTCATTATTTAAATGAAATTAACGATTTATCTGTAAAATGTATCATACATATTTTAATGCATTTCATCATGAAAGTCATATCAAGTATAAATCTAAGGATTCTAAATGTGCAGAGAGTTGGAATATCATACATTTAATGTGTTCTGTGTGGTGATCTATTGCTGCTTGCCGCTGCTGTCAGGTCCAAGAAGCTCGTAGCGATTAAAAACTGGGATGACGTTTACGACGGTCTGCTTTAATGATAAAGTAAACTACGAGGTTAAAGTGGACAATTCGAGATTAAAGCTGAAATTTCCACTTTAATCACAAAATACACGTTTTCACCAAGTCCTTAATTTTTTTTCTCAGTGGCTCAAATACAGCTCTGTACATAATGTTGCTGTTGTGAAGTTGCAAAAAAAAAAAGACGGCACAAAAGATGGTATGTGAGACTTTTAAAATGTATCGTGTCATTACGATCGGGAATATGCGACGCTTGAATATAAAAGCACCACGAATGCATCTGTATGTCGCCATTTTGCTTCACCACATCGAACCATTCATCAAACATCAAAGCACGCACATCGATTCCGTAAGATCTCCATAGACGCTTTCTGTCACATGTAGATAGTAAACAGAGACTCTGACATCACGTTCCGACTTTTAGCACACTGCGCCCCCCGACTTTTTGCTGGTACTGCGGCTCGTGCACGCATCACGTTAATTTCTGAGGACCTGCTCAGAGGACACGTGAAATGAACACTAGGAATGTGTGGCAGCCATGATGCGGGCGCGTACTCGTTCTGAGCGTGAAGTCTAAATCGGCCCTTAGTTGTTTCTTTTTCCTTAATGAGCAGCCAAACAATAATGACACACAAAACAAGTCACCACATTACCAGCTAACCTGAAAATAAAGAAAGGTGAAGGTCTCGGTCATGTTGGTCTGCTCAGGTCACAGAAAATCAACAGTCTGCTGCGGCAGAATGAGAGCACCAACTGCTCATGATATTCAATAACGGCTTTAAATAAAAGCAAGAATTGGCAGCTCATTAAAAAACTAGTTGGAGTGAAACTGGCTGGAGTTTGACGTTCCAATTTAACTGGTCAGCTGTTGGCTCGTCTCACGTCTCATTTCTGTTTGACTGCCATTTAATGAAGAAACAAATCGATTCAGAGGACTGAATCCTTAAAAACAGGGCTAATAAATGAAGGGAAAAGGAGTTAAATAGCAGTGAAAACTACTCGCTGGTTAGGAAAAGAGTCAGAATGAAAACCTGCAGCCACTACGGCCCACCAGGACCGGAGTTGGACACCCCTGCTGTAAACTCATGGGATAGAAAGGATATCAAGATGGGGTCAGGATCTCATTGACCGATAGTTTGTTTCATAATGTTTAACTCTAATTCAGCCTTTTCAGTAGAGAACATTCACAAAGGTTTTATCTGAATTTTGAATTAGTCCTTTTTTGTTGTTACCATCAGAAGCTCATTAGAAATAGAACCCATCAAGCAATCATCATACTGAACACCCCATGGCTTCCCAACTCCGCCAATGCGCGTACCCTCCAAGTCTGTTACACATTGTTTAGAAATAAAAAACCCATACACTGCCATGGACCCCCCGGCCAACTCACATCATCACAATTACTCAGAGAAAAACCACACAATCATCAGAAGAACATAAAAACTCCACAAAGCCTTGAGGTGCTGAGTGAGAGTAAAGGGGGCACAAGATTTAGGCCAGTGTTTCTCAGTCTTTGTGAGTTTCAAAGGTTATCACATACCAGTGTGTTTGTGACCTATGAAGACGAGGGTCCTCCTCTGTGAATTTAGTATGATCATCTGAGTAGGGGGAGTGGGGAGCGCAACCATCAAAGCTTTCCACGCGATCACCAGAGCATTAGATGAATCGAGTGCATTCATCAATGCTTTTCCTCCTTCGTGAATTCAATGCGATCGTCAAAGTGAAAGTTGGGAAGGTCATCCAAAATTGGCCACAATCCCCTTGTGATGCTACTGCTGCGAATCGAGTGCGATCATCAGACCGATGGATGGGGTTGGCCATAGCCAACCTTCAGTGCTGCTGCCACCACAGTTTGGGAGACACTGATTTAGACACAAACTTGCCTCCTTCATTTTGTTTTTTTGTAGATCTTACAAATAAGATGTTTGTTTAGAGAGATTGACAGTCCCTGTCTACTCTTTAAAAATAATAGTTATATCTACAGTATGTCAAAAAAATTCATACATAACAATGGAGGGCCTTATGCACTACAGACTGGTGGCCCTCATGTCAATCATGATGAAGTCCTTTAAGAGATGGACGTTGAGACGCATTCAACAGAATATTTTAGACAGTCTGGACCACCTCCAGTTTGCATAGAATCACAGCCACACCAAAGTGCTGACAGACCAGAAAAGCCGACCACCCAAGCCTGTGTAACTGGATTTTGGATTTCCTAACTGGCAGACCACTGCATGTGAAGACTGGCATGTTGCTTCCTCGACAGCGATCTTTAACACAGGCATCCCCACAGGGTACCGTGCTAAGCCCCCTACTGTTCTGTTCTGTGTTTTTTCATGTATGATGTGGTGTAGCGGGTCCACAGCTCAAGTCTAAAAGGCCACTTTTTAAATAAATAATCGCCACACTCACATGGGGACGTGGTTGTGTGGCCGAAGTGGTTCCCGGGGTGATTCGTGATGCGGACGGTCCTCGCTTATGTGCACAGGTGAGGAGTCATCCGCATCCGCAATTGTTGCCGGGAGTCGCTGATTGCTACACCTGATCCACGTCCCCGTGATATTTAATAGAAGTGCGAAGCGGCTAGAGGGGGAGAACAGGAGAGAACAGGAAAGAACGGGAGGTTAATGGAGAAGGAAGCAGGAAGGAGAAAGCCAGTGCGGAAAAGCGAGAACGAGAACAAGAACGAGAGCAGGCCACGAGATTTTAATGCAGCTGATAGGAGAGCCGGGGATTGGAGGGCTACCAGACAAGTAAAGCGGGAGCTGCATTTCACTGGTAAGGCAACTCCCCTGTTGTGGGGTCCGTAGGGGAGATGCAGAGGAGCCGCCAGTAGACGAACACACCTGGCTTTGTTCTTAAAGAGACTGCTTCAAGCCATTGTTTTAACCTCGTTTTTAAAGGATTAATTCTTTTTTTTTTTAACCTCCACAATTTACAGCTTTTTATGGATTATTTATTTAAGGAACTGTGATGCACTGCCCTTTAATCTGAACACTGTTTTGAGTTTTGTTGTTTTATTAAAAGCACTTTACACTTTTGCACCATCCCCTTGCTTTGTTGTGCCTCACTGCCTAGCTCATCGGTGACATTACTGACGGTGTCGGATTCAAGAGCTCCCAGAAGCCAGATGGGAACATGGAGTAGAACCTGCTTCGTCACATATGACTGTGTGGTCAAAAGCAACTCCAAGTACATCACTAAATTTGCTCACCACCTTTTGTGTTTTCAAATTATTGACAGACTTCAATTTATACCCTCAGAGATATGACAGATTATTAAAGGTTTGTGTTTTTCAGCAACTAATGCATGCAGACTTTACACAGGGTGGTGTGGTAGGTGGTCAATGTGGTATCAGCTTAGGCATAAATCACGACTTGTGATTTTCCATGCTACTCATCTTGTGAGTTAAATTATTTTACTCAATTGAAAGAATAATAACCCACCCACCATAACTTCTCTAATTTCCTTCACAGGAAGTGATGAAAAGGTTGTTTTCAAAATTTGACGAGATTTTTTTTTTCTTCTTTCTCAGTTCTGTTTTTATTTTGATGTTTTAATGTGCATGAAGAATTGTTTAAAAATGGGCTTCCAGCTGCCGTGGCTTTCCAAAATGAGGAGATGTTGGGGCTTTGCATGTTAACTTGGACCTAACATATCTCAATTCTGTTTCAGAAATTTTGTATTGTGTGATGGACAGCCGGGGGTCTGGCCCGGACGGGACGCCCTTTTTAGGAGAAAACCGGGGGAATGGCCATACTGCCAGGAATACCTCCTTGGGTTACTGTACATCGGGGCCACGGAATTGGAGCTTAGAAGCTCAACCCAGTGCGGATCCGTGTGCCACCGCCAGGGGGCACTTGGACAGCTCCAGAGTCTGGTCATGCAGCACATCACCCGGAAGTGCTGCCAGAAGGGGAGCAGGATTTTGGTGCAGCACTTCTGCCACACCCGGAAGTGCTACCGGATGTTAATCAAGAGGCACCTGGAGCACTTCCAGGGACACTATAAAGGAGGCCGTCTCACTCCACTCGGAAGTTTGGGAAGAAAGGAGTAGAGGAGACTCGGAAAGGAAGAGAAGGTCTGAGTAGAAGGACTGAGTACTGTTGGAGCACTGTGTTGTGTGCAGGACTTGATAAATAAAACGCGTGTGTGTTTTGGACATACGGTGTCTGTCTGTCTGTGCAAGGGGCCCGTCTTCTACAATTGATTATTGTTTTGGTTTGACGAGTTAAAATTGATATGATGTACAAAATGAATATATGAACACAAATCATGACCTCAAAAGAGAATTGTAACAATAGGATGTCAAACGCAAGTATGAAACATTTAACTTTTGATTCTGTTGACTTCAATTAAATAAAAAGTCTAAATTAGTGTAAGCCGTCATGTATGATTGTGTGGTCAAAAAGAAACGTAATGATTTATTTGCATCAAATCTTTTAAATATTAAAACTATGTGCTTCTTTTTAACTGTTTAAAGGCTAAGTATTCTCGATTGTAACAGAAATTTGTCATTTTTCACCTGCCGACTGAGCTCCATGGAGGGCTAGTAAAGGATCAAAAATAACTTCATATTCATAATCACTGCTTATGTTCGAAACTTGCCATTTTTAACCTTAGGGCTAGGACCACCGATAAAGAATCAAATGTCAATGTCAAAAAATCAAGCACTTTGAGCTACGTTTTGTATGAAAATGTGCTATAAAAATAAATGTTGTTGTTAATGTCAAAAATATTATTATTTTAGTAATCAGCAACCTCAAAATACCATAAACGACCCTGCCGATATTACTAATCCACATTTTCTTGACGTTTTGTGAAAGGGAGTAGCTTTGACCCCTCTTATCCCACTGGGGTCGGTTGACGTGGCCTCCACAACTTCAAGTTCTTCTGATCATTTTTACTGAAAACTCCTACTGACTTACTGTTTAATCATAAGGGTGTCATTTCCTGTACAAACTAAAGTCCTAAAATGTCATAAAAATGAGGGGTTTTTCAGGTCTAGAGAACCACAAAGAGGGGTAAATCCTGCAAAACTAGACATCAAGATGAGACAAATGGTGTGTCATATGTTGGGGGTTTTCTCGTACTGGTGAGTCAGGAGGCGAAAGAAAAAAAAGTGGACGTGATATCAAAGCATTCATAAGTCGTTCTTAAGAACACAATATATTAGTTTAAATTAATAATAACAATGAAATTTAAGATTACTTTTATTATTACGCATCAATGTGGTTGCCACTTGTTTAAAATTACAAATTTCATTGCACAGGCAATGAGAGATTACAGTTTAGCTGGACAGCAATGTCCCATATCCCTTCTTAACACATATTTGAATAACCTTAATAACCAACTTGGGGTGGAGTGGTGGCTTGGAGGCTAGGGATCTGCACTGGAAATCGGAAGGTTGCCGGTTTGAATCCCGTAAACACCAAAAGTTACTCTACTTCGATGGTCCCTTAAGCAATGCCCTTAACCTGCAATTGCTCCGTCCTGGGTATGACGTTAATCTGCATCCAACCAAGCAAATAGGCCTTCCAACCTGCAGGGATAAACCTGGGGGTTGGTGGCAGAATTGGCACTCCAGCCACCATATAAAACCTCACACTCTTCCATTCCGTCTGAACTAGTGTGGTGCTGAGGTGTCACCCATTGCATGGCTGCACGCGGGTCCTAATCTGGGACCCTAAGTTGGTTTGTCATGTGTTGGGCATGGCAGTGAGCTGTATCAGTGCAGGCTCCTAGCCTCTCTCTCTCTTAAATCATACTGAATATTTATGTTTCACTATGTTTCCACACAAATGGGAAGAATTATAACACGTGTCAAAGACAACAATTTAAATCAGGTCACTGCCGACGATCATCACAAAAGTAAATGCTTATTGCATTTGTGGTAATAATCACATTTCCGCAATAATAAATAATAAGATTTACTCTTCGTATTCTTCAGTTCCAAATTCTATTCCCCTTCCAGCCATCCAGCCAATGATCAAAAATGGAAAGTACTTTTATATTGTGATTTAAACTATTTAAATGATCACTGCCCTTTATTAAAGGCATTTTCAGATATTGCAAGAATCCAGTAACAGTAAGAATCAAATTTTTATTAAATTTAGGAGGCCACAAAAGTACAAATGGTGAGCAGTGACCCTGACGAACAGCTGAGGAAAGTAAGGAAGCGAGTGAAGAGGCACATGAGCGCAGGATGTCGTTAATGTATATAGGTAGGGAGCCAACCACGTGGTAGGTGCGCGGACAGCAGCCGTACGGAAAAAGGAAGGGGGACCTGGGGCGGCCCTTGTGCATCTCTGCCATGAAATAAATCCTCTCTTAATGGAAATAAGGAATGAAAGGGAGAGGTGAGTTCCGAAAGTTCCTTACAGCATAATGGTGAGAACCATCAAAAAGAAAACGTTATTTTTGAAAGTTTCGAAAGGGGCACGGCACGAAGTGAAACATACTTAACATCTGTAAGTACAGTGTAAAGGATGAGCATGGGAAATTTGGGCTTCCTACATATATTGGAAGTTGCAGAATGGTATCTATATATACAGTTTAGGGTGTACCCCCTAAACTGTATATATAGATAGGGGAAACCCATCCTCACCATTTCTGCAACTGCAACGGTACACCCGTTTCCCCCCCTTAGGTGTTGCAATAAGACATGAAACATACATAACTTTTGAAAGTACACTGCATGGAATGAGCACGTGAAATTTCAGATTCCCACCTATATGGAAAGTGGGAGAATTAGTGATGAGTCAGTGAGGGCTTTGCCTTTGATACAGTATAGAGAGATACATGAGGCTTCAGCAAGACTACTGCCCTCCAAGTTACTGCACCGGGCAAAACAGATTCAGAACACTGATGACCAGATGGAGACGATCATTTACCTTCAATGAAGGACTCTGTCTTCTTTAATTTAGGCAGCATCCACCTCAACTTCATGTCTGTTGAAGTTGTCATGTCTGAAGCTGCTCGATCAATGCAAGGGTAAAAGCGAATGTCTTTTAGTTGTACAGAAAAAACTTGCCTGATGGCTCGAGATATTCAAGAACGTCATACAATTTTTTTAATCACAGCTTAATTTCAATATTTGAACTCTACAGTTGGGGACACAGGCACCACTACTCCATGTGGCTGTCTCTCCATCTACTGTTGCAAGAAAAAATAAGTGGACCTTTTGGAATTGCCTGGATTTCTGCACCGATTCCTACTAAAATGTGGTTTGATCTTCAACTAAGTCTCAATTCCAGACCAACACAATCTGACTAATCTACTAACAGACAGCTGGATTTTTCATGTCTTCATTGAACACATTGAGCAATCATTCACAGTACAGGCTGAAAAAAGTAAGTGGACCTCTGAGTTCACGACTTCCCTAAAAGGTAAGTGAAGAACGATGTTTCAGTTACGGAGAGGATGTTGGAATTGTGGGTTGCACAGATGCCTCACCCTTTAAATAACAGCACATGAAGCCTGGTCACTGACAAAGCTGTTCCCCTCAGGTAAGATTGTTTAGTGTGAACAACGCCTTCAGCCAAACAACTGTCACAGGACTTCAGATGACACATAACAGAGATGTGTGAAGCTGGGAAAGGCCACAAAGAAATTGCTTAAGAAGTGAGTGTTTACCAATCTACGGTAAGACAAATTGTCTGCACATGGAGAACATTCAGGATCATGGCTGCTCTCCCTTGGAGTTGGGAATCTTGTAACGAGTGTCCCAAGAATACAAAGGTGACCGTTAAAGAGGCATAAAAGAACCTAAGAAAAAGAGCAAAAGACCTCCAGTAAGGTCTAAAAACCTCAAAAGTCTTTCATCACGTGTCCACTAACAGAAAAGCACTGAACAGCAATGGTGTTCATGGAAGGCCACCACAAAGGAAACCACTGCTGTCAAAATAAATAAAACATTGTAGCACGTCACAAGTTTCCACAAGACCACATAGATGATCCGCACTGCTTCTGAGAAAATCTGCTGTGGACAAATGAGACCTTTTCGGCACAAATTCACAGTGCTATTTTTGGAGGAAAACGGGCACTGCACACCAACACCAAAGTCTCAGCTGTGAAGCATGATGGAAGGAGTATCATGGTTTAGGCCCGCTTTGCTGCCTCAGGGCTTGGAGTACTTGCAATAAAAGAGGGAAGAAGAAATTCAAAGGTATTTTATTATATTTTAAAGGTGAACGTAAGGGCAGCAGTCCTGGGGCCTCATGTATAACGCCGTGCGTAGAACTCGCACTATAACATGGCGTAAGCACAAAAGCTGAAATGTGCTTAAGCACAGAAAAATCCAGATGCAGGAATCTGTGCGTACTCCAACTTCCACGTTCTTCCGCTACATAAATCCCGATCAGCGTGAAAAGTAGCGCTCGTGCACGCTTTATGTAAGGCCCCAATTCCTCCCAGAATTACACCTCTTTGAATATGCAAATCAATATAAATCACCCTTAAGTGCAGCCTTCTGTGAAAAGAAAATGGGAAAAGCACAGGGAAAATATAAGAATTTCAGCGAATACCAAGTGGAGGCAAAGGAAAATATACTATTTGTTCAAATAAACCGTGGTATAATCAACAAAAGGAAGTTGATCGAGTGACATAGCGTGTTGGAGGAACTTGAAAGCTCACATTCACAAAATCGCACAGTGCCGGAAATAAAAAAGAAGTCACATATCAAAGTCGCCGTGAAAAGCCGAGTTGTAGCCCACTGTCTGAGTGTCATATGAAAGTTTATTAGGGTACAGAGAAAAAAAGGCACACAGTGGGGAAAAAGCACGAAATGTCAACTTCAATCTCGACATTTCCACTTTAATCACGTAGTTTATTTTGTCATTAAAGTAGAACATCATAAACTTCATCTTAAAATCGTTTAATTAACCAGTTTCTCAAATCACATCGTAATTAAAGTAGCACATTAAATGCTTTGTTTTGTATTTGATCTTCTACTCGTATGTGCTCTATGTGTGTGAATCACTACTTGCTTCTTAAACTGGCTCTCTTCCTCCAACTGGACACAGAATCCATTACATTTGTGATATTACAGCTCTCTGAATAACTAAAATACTGAGATGTATACGTGATGTCATTTTTATGATGATAGTTAAAGCATATTATTGATTGTGTGCGACCTTCGAAATTATTTATTGCAGCAGTACTCATGGCCGGCTCTGTCCAATAGAGAAAGTCCATTGTCAATAAGGTAGCTTATGCACGGTGGATGGCCACATCCGTTGCAGACACTGCATAGCCGCCTCATGCTCATGACACAAGCGTTTAACTTTTGTCGAAATTTGCCGCTGTGTCGTTATTTTCTCTTTCTGTTTTATATTCAATATATATTGGCATGGCCGCCCCTGCATTCCTTGCTTTTCTTTCTCCAAGTAACCGATCCCCACACAATCAGCTCTGTAATAGACGTTAAGCCATCTGTAAGCTTAGAGCGCTGATTCTTCAAAACATACAGTTTGAAGATACAGTGATATAAATACTCCGAGTGCTGCAGTGAGAGTAATATGGAAAAAGATGATCCACTGTGGCAACTCCTAATGGGAGAAGCTGAAAGAAGAAGAAGAAAAATAAGAAGAGGAAGGAGAAGTGAGAGTAACAACGCTAAAGCAGTTATGGTATTTGGAACACTATGGCTGTTCCTTGGACCATTATATTGTTACAAGTTAATTACAATCAGATGCGTTACACTAATAAACAATATGCGATTAGTTTCAATGTATTTATAAAGCCATGTCAGGAAAATAAAGAGTAACCACACAGGAACAGTAGCACTGCTTTGACGCTGGGTGCCGCCAGTCTGCAAAACCAAGAGGAGAACTTGCGTAGGACAAGGTATGAGGTACCGTGGAAAAGTGCGCGGCTTTACGCCAAGTGTAGGTTTTATACATCATGATTTGAACGTGGAAAAGTTCTTACGCAACATTTCTGTGCGTACGCACCGTTTATACATGAGGCCCCAGGACTTCAAGCTTAAGAAAGGCTGTGAGATCCAACAAGACGACAACCTAAAGCACACAAGTAAATCAGCTAAAGAACAGACATAAAAGGAGAAGATTTGTGTTTTGGATTGGCCAGGTCAGAGTCCTGAGCGTACCCCAAGTAAGATGCCGTGGCATGATCTGCAGAGGTCTGGGCACTCGAGACAGCCCGTAAGGAATACTGAGCTGAACAGATCTGTAAGGAGGTATGCTCCAAAATTCATCCTCAGTGCTGTTCAAGTCCTTGAAACAACTACAGTACTGGAAGTGTTTGGTGGAGGGGGTTTCTGGTGGTAGAACATCATTAAAATCAAAGGTTCACTTAGTTTGTCCAGCCTGCACTGTGAATGACTACTTGATGTGCTCAATAAAGACATGAAAGGTCCAAATGTGTTTGCGTGTGTGTGTGTTATTTGTTTAGTTATATTGTGTTAGTGTGTAATGGGACATACAGACGTGGACAAAATTGTTGAAGAAGAGCCTGCAATTGTCTCTGAAATAATTTGAAATTGACGAAAGTCACAGGCATCCATCATTGTTTATTCCATACTTAACGAAAATCAGTCTTGCTTTAGTGGTTTGATTTAACAGAATAATTCAAATCATAACACAAATGAACAAAAATGACAGGACCTTTCAGCTAAACCTTTAGAGTTTGCAGTTACTGCCAATTCCTGGAGCTCTCCGTGAGACTTCTGCACCTGTCCACTGGTAGTTTGGCCCACTCGTCCTGTGCAGACCTGTGTCAAGATTTGAAGGGGGTCTTCTCTAAACTGCATGTTTCAGTTCTTTAATAAGATTCAAATCAGGGCTTATAGAAGGCCACTTCAGAGAAGTCCAATGTTTTGTTCTTATCCTTTTCTTGGGTGCTTTTAGCTGTGTGTTTCGGCTCCTTATCCTGTTGGAGGGTCCATGACCTGCGACTGAGACAGAGCTTTCTGACACTGGGCAGTACGTTCCACTCCAGAATGTCTTGCACCTTATGCCAGATGCAGCAAAGCAGCTCCAAAACATAACCAAGCCTCCTCCATGTTTCACAATAAGTATTGTCAGTCAGTCATTATTCAACTATTATTATTATTATTATTACTACTACTCAAAGCATCATGATGCTCCAACATTGATGGACTGAAAGCCAGAAGTCTACGTGACCATCATCATCGAGTCCTTCCATGAGAACCCTAAATCCAAAAAGGACTGTTTCATTTATGTTAGGTAGATTGCCCAGAGGGGACTGGGCGGTCTCGTGGTCTGGAATCCCTGCAGATTTCATTTTTTTTCTCCAGCTCTTGGAGTTTTTATTTTTGTTTTTTCTGTCCACCCTGGCCATCGGACCTTACTTATTCTATGTTAATTAATGTTGACTTTATTTTTTATTGTGTCTTCTATTTTTCAATTCTTCATTTTGTAAAGCACTTTGAGCTACATTTTTTTTTGTATGAAAATGTACTATATAAATACATGTTGTTGTTGTTGTTGTATCCTAACACAGGGTCACGGGAGTCTGCTGGAGCCAATCCCAGCCAGCACAGGGCACAAGGCAGGAACAAATGCGCCAGCCCACCGCAGAATAAGTGTTGTGTTTGAAGGAAAACACAGCGCTGATGTGACTTGAGAAAAAGCTCCTGTTTTTGTCTTGTCTATCCAAAGGACATTCTCCCAGAAGCATTGCTGCCTGTCAATAGACATTTTAGCAAATTCCACTCTAGCTTTTTAACATTTTTCATTTAGTCAACAATGGAGTCCTCCTGGATCTTCTGCCATTGAGCCCACTGTCAGCCAAAAAGCGATGGACAGTGTGATCAGACACTGATGGACCTTGACCTTGGGGTTCAGCTTGTATCTCTTTGGAGGCTGTCCTCATTTTTTTGTCTGCCATTCTCATTAACCTTCTGCCCATTCTGAGGTTGATTTTCCTCTTGCAGTCCTCTTCCATGGAGGTGGGCTACAGTCTCATGGACCTTAAACACTTCTTAATAATATTTGCAACTGGCTGCTTGGAGATGGTCTTCTAGCCTTTGCCTTTCAATTGCTTGTCTCTGATTTTCTTTCTGACCTCATCAGTCAACTCTCTCCTTTGCCTTCTCTGGTCCATGTGGAGTGTGGGACACACGATGATATCAAACAGCAGCATTTAAACTGACTGCATGCATGAATGGAGACATTTGTGATACAAACTTAAAAAAACAGATAGTTTGACAAATCACGCTAATCAAAACTATTTTTGATCTTTTCTAAGGGTACTAACAAATGCTGTATGTCTGGGCCATTGTCGAAGATCTTTGTAAAATAAGCAGAACCTGATCTCGTCACACGTCTCGATGACGTATCAAAGGCATGCAGGTAGACACTTCTCAAGAGGCACACCACACTTTTTCAACAAGCTGTAAAGGTACCAATAAATGTGTCCACGTCTGTAGATGAAGACCAGGCCACATTTTACTGGTAAGAAATCCGGGGAATTCCAAAGAGATGACTTCCTTTTTCTTTGGTAGCATTCCTAGCTATCTATCCAGTGTCTATTTCGGTCTGTCTGTATAATTTAGAGATAAGGAAGCAAAATGAAGTTAATTCAACTTATTACATTAAGAGTGTAAAAAAACTGCAAACTGAAAGCCTAATACAGAGTCGATTCTTGACATGCAGTCCTTCACCCAGCTTCACATTTTGGTTTTTATGAAGTCAAACACCTCGCACGTGGTGCTGGTAAAAGACCCAAATCAGAAATGCTTCTGTGAGGTTAGAAAGATAAATGAATTTGTGTTGAGCAGACGAATGCCACACTGATAGCTTCTCTTTCATGTGTTAATTATCAGTTTTCAATTATCAGTTTTCACCACAGACTATCTGTCTCTTCCTGTTGTGGCCCTGGTTCTCCTCCTGACTTATGAAGACTTGCATTGACCATTTTAAAGTCTACAGATGTCTCTGAAATAGTGGCTGGCCGTGTGGTTATGAGCTCGATAAATTACAATAAAACCCCCTTGAGTAGATAATGACTCTGAACATATCCATGACATTTAGAAGGATAAGAACGATGGAACTGTTTAAGGATGTCTTGTGCATTAAAATCCTAAGCAGACACTCAACTGGGCAATAACAACAAACAGGAACTCGGAATGAATCCAAAATTTTCCTCACGTTCATATTCAGAGTCACCACCCATACTTCTAGGAGGAGAAGTGGACAGAGATTAATAAAAGATGGAATAACTGGTTTCAGTTGAAATGCGTGAAATGACAAAATAACTCAGATATAACTTAGAGGACGTTCAAAAAGTTTCCGCACTTTTTTTTAACTCTATTTAATAAGTATTTCTAAAACAAATGACATCCCATTTCTACATAGTCACCTTCATTTGCGGTGCAATTTTCCCAGCGTCGTACCAACTTTTTAATGCCCAATTACTACTCATTCCGCCTTCACGGTTTCCAACAAAAATATAATAATATAATTAATACGTCCCTCACATTAATCGAGGGCTATTTTGTGGGTCCTACCTGCTTAATAATCTAATAATGGACAGTAAACTGCATTGCCAGCAGTAAGTCAGACTCATTCCCACTGAGAATTGGACTCCAGTAGGCCTGCTGATTAATGGACAGAATTGTTAGGAGCAGCCAAGGAGTGGAGAGTGTCCAGTCCGGTGACCTCAGGATCAGATATCTGCTTCATGTAGACCCGGGGTGTCCAATGCGTCGATCGCGATCGACCGGTAGATCGCAAAGGTAGTGCAGGTAGATCGCGTTGCATTAAAAAAAAAAATGTTTTTAAAGGTTAGTCTATCATATATCCTCCCTATGGCATTTGCCACTTGATTGACATACAGGGCAGCCAGTCTGAGATCTCCTTTCTTCTAAGACACTGGTCATCCCGCATGCACGATCAAACGCGCGAGCTACTGCAAAACTCCGGCTGTGATCTAGTTAGCTTCCAATTTATATCGACTAAAGAAGGGATTTTAAAAAAAATATTTGGGGAGAGTATGGGCTTTATGTGTAATTAGAAGAGGATTTTTTTCTCTCACAGTGTCACAATCGAAGTGCGTTTGTCTGATCTGTCAATCTATCTCTGCTATTCCAAAGAAGGAAAATGTGGAAAGGCACTTTCGAACTGTTCATAAAAACTACGAAACTGACTTCCTTCTGAAAAGCAATCTGACAAAGAGAAAAGAAAGGGAACTAAAATCGCAGTTAATCAGACGGCCGTCATTTTTCACTCAGCTGAATTCAAAAGCTCCTTGACTGCATTATTCGGCTCTACTTATTTATGCGAGTCAGCCTTTTCCCACATGAAGATTATTAGATCCAAATGCTGTAGTGACCATAGTGTTATTGTGCCATAAAGGTCATTCAGTTATGGAAGGTACAACAACATTTATTTTAGGTATAAAGTATACTCAGTATATATATATATATATACACTGTGTGCACAATTATTAGGCAAGTTGTATTTTTGAGGATTAATTTTAATATGGAACAAACACAGTGCTATCAGTCAATCCAAAATGTTAATAAACCTGAAACCTGAATGTTTCACAACGGAAATGTGAGTGTGAACATCATCAGGGGAATACATATGTGCGCACAATTATTAGGCAACTATTAGTGTGCAGATTTATTATGCAACTAAAGGAAAAATGAAAATTTTCCCATCTCACTTGTTTATTTTCATCTGTTATAGTGAGAATAATAAACAAACACCTCAAAATTTACAAATAAACATCTCTGACATTTCAAAAAATAAATCAATCAATCAATGACCAATATAGCCACCCTTCTTTCCAATAACAGTCATAAGCCTTTCCATTCATGGAGTCTGTCAGTTTCTTGATCTGTTGACGATCAGCTTTTTGTGGAGCAGTGACTACAGCCTCCCAGACACTCTTCAGAGAGGTGTATTGTTTTTCTCCCCCGTAAATCTAGCGTTTAAGAAGTGCCCACAAGTTCTCGATAGGGTTTAGGTCAGATGAGGAAGGGGCCATGTCATTATTCCTTCATCTTTAAGGCCTTTACTGGCTGGCCACGCAGTGGAGAACTTCGATGCAAGTGATGGAGCATTGGCCTGCATAAAAATCATGGTCTTTTCCTGTATCACTGTTTGAAGAAAGTGTCTTCAAAAACTGGCAGTAGGTTTGGGAGTTGATTTTGAGTTCATCTTCAATGCAAAAGGTCCAACTAGCTCATCTTTAAAAATACCAGCTCATACCAGTACCCCACCTCCACGTTGGAGTGGAGCTCTGTGCCCATTACTGATCCACAGGTCCATCCATCTGGTCCATCAAGAGTCACTCTCATCTCATCGGTCCATAAAACCTTTGAAAAAATCTGTCTTCAGATATTTCTTGGCCCAGTTTTGACGTTTCAACTTATGTTTCTTGTTCAGTGGTGGTTGGGTTTCAGCCCTCCTTACCTTGGCCATGTCTTTGAGCACTGAACACCTTGTACTTCTGGGCACTCCAGGTAGGTTGCAGCTCTGGAATATGAAAGTACTGGAGGATAATGGGTTCCTGGTAGCTTCACGCTTGATTCTTCTCAAATCTTTGGCAGCTAATTTATGTCTTTTGTTCTCAACACGTTTCTTGCGACCCTGTTGACTATTTGCAACAAAATGTTTGATGGTTCTGTGATCACACACCAATATCTTAGCAATTCCAAAAGTGCTGCATCCCTCTGAAAGACTTTTACAATTTTTGACTTTTCAGAGTCAGTTAAATCTCTTTTTGGCCCATTTTGCCTGAGGAAAACTAGCTGCCTAATAATTCTGCACACCTTGATATAGGGTGTTGATCTCCTTAGGCCACACCCTCCCTCATTACACAAATACACATCACCTGACGTGCTTAAATCCAATAAGCATTCAAGTTAATACAGCTTGGAGTTGGAATATATGCATTAAAAATGATGATATGGTCAAAATACTCACTTGCCTAATAATTGTGCACACAGTATATATATATATATATATATATATATATATATATATATATATATATATATACTGTATGTATATAGTATTTTTAATGTAGGTAGATCATTTCGACTTGGTCATTTTACAAGTAGCACGCAAGCCGAAAAAGTGTGGGCACCCCTGGTGTAGACGATGTGGTCCTGTTGGCCTCATCGTGCTGTGACCTCAGAACTACACAAGGATGGTGTGCAGCTGACTGGGATGAGGAAGGTCTGAGGTCACGGTTCTCTGCCAGAAAAGAGTTAGGGATGAGATACTGCCTCAAGCGGAGGAGTTTAAGTACCTTGGTGTTTTCTTCGCGAGCGAAAGTAGCAGGTGGATCGAAATGGAGTCTTTAGTTATGCAGACATTTTATATGTTGGCGGCAGTGAAGAGAGCTGAACCGAAAGGCAAAGTTCTTCATTTATCCACGTCCCGGTGCTCACCTATGGTCACGAACTTTGGGTAGTGACTGAAAGAATTAGATTATGAATACAAGCAGCAGAAACAAGCTTTCTTCCAAAGGTGCCTGGGCTCAGCCTTAAAGACTGGGTGAGGAGCACAGACATTCGGGAGGAGCTCAGAGTTGGAGCTGCTGCTGTTCCTCATTGAAAGGAGTCAACTAAGGTGGTTCTGCCATCTGATTAGGATGCCTACATAGGAAGATGTTTCAGTAGGAGACCCAGGAGCAGAAGATGACGAGATTATAACTTTTGGGTAGCCTAGGAAAACTCCTCAGTATCCCCCCGGGATGGAATTGGAGGAGTTGGCAGGGAAACGGGACACTATGGGAATCTTTGCTTAGACTGCTGCCCCTGTGATCCGGACATGAAAAAGCTGCAGAAAATTAATGGATGGATGGATGGATGGATGGATGAGAAATAAATCAAGGGGCCGCCCCACAATAGAATCCTCAAATGGAAATCCCTTCCTAAACATTTATGAAGACATAGTTCTGACAATGACCGAACACATGCACGAGAGATTTCACGTCCATTGGCCGCGTGGCCTGATAAGACATTGGGTCCCTTCCCCTTAATCCAGGGTGGGCAGCGTCAGTCCTAGTGGTCTGCAGTGGCTGCAGGTTTTTGTTCCAACCCAGTTATTTAATGAGAGGTCAATTATTGCTGCTGAAGCCACTTATTGCTCAAATGACATTTAGTGGTCTCGCTTGTTAAGGTTGCCCACCCTTAATTGCTTATTTTAGTCTTAAACAGCTATACTTGTTCTTTTTAACGGCAAAAAAATACAAATGACAAAGGAGCCAGCAGTTCTCCCTCTAAGTTATTTCCATTTCGACCTGTTTGGATTCCTCGTTCACTATTTGGTTTGATAAAACACTTATGAGAGAAATGAGACAGACTGAGAATTATCCGTTTTAGGCTTCAAATCATTTAGATGATAACCTTGGAAAGGAAAAATTCTACGATAGAAGAACCTAACATTGCAGAATAACAAGCCATAAAATTAAATAAGGTCTGAGATTGGCAAGGATTGGTTTCTAATTAAACAATTGGATTGGAATGAAAACTTGCAGCCACTGCGTACTGACATTGCCCACCCCACCCCTGGCATGACCTTTGCCACCATCCAGTAAAGACCTGTAGCCACGTCAAGACAAAGTGCTTTAGTCAGCCAAACGCCGATACTTGTTTGTATTAACAGAATACTAAACACAATTTAATGGCCTCACCGTACTATCTGAGTAGATACCACATACTACGTGCTGTACACACAGAAACATAAGTACACCCCATGGACACTGTTGACTTTTCAAACAAGCAAACATTAGATATTCATGCAAACAGCCGCTACAAATGAAGGCGATATGGCAAGTGGCAAATAAAATTGACCTGCTGTATTCATTCTCATAATCTAAATTAACAAAAACAGAGGTCTGTTTGGTGTTATGGGTCCACAGCTCGTTGAGCAAAGGCCATTCATTTTAAATAAATGATCACCGCGCTCGCGGCTTAGCGAGGGGACGTTGGGCCATAGTGGGCCGCGGGGCGATCCGTAGGGTGGGCGTTTCTCACCTAGTGCACAGGTGAGGAACTGCCCACATTCGTGATTGTCCTGTGGCTAATGCTGCAGCTGCTGTGGCCCGCGTCATTTTAAAAAGCGTGAGGTGGCTGAGATAGGGAGGATGAAAAAAAAAGATTGAGATCAAAAAAGAGAGGAAAAGAGGACGGAGGTTACAGGGAGCGAGGAAGCAGGCGGTGCGTGCGTGTGGTGAGTGCGCGATCGAGCGCTTGAGGGCAGCTGTGAGGAAGCTGGGTGTAAGGCCGTCACCCAGGTGTTTCAGTGGATGTTGCTCCTGCTGAGCAACCAGGTAGCGGGAGTGACCAGCGGAAGGCGACGAGCCACAGAAGGCCGTGGAAAGGCAGCGGAAGTCGGGAGACTTGGTGGTGGAGTCCCCAATGTGTGCGTCCTGGCCATTGGGGTAATCAAGTCTCGGGGTCTGGGATGAGAGCCAAACCGAAGCCAGGGATCGGGAGGTCTCCAGTCTCGCGAAAGTGTGTAAGAGGAGGGCAACTTCAGAGAGTGTCTTGCCTGCTGCTAAGCCCAAACGGGATAAGCAGGTGAGACGCTAACAGAAACGATGCACTGGATTTGTTGTTGTTTTAAAGACTGCTTCCATGAGTAGATTTTAACCTCTGGTTTTTAAGGATTGTGTTTTTTTTCTATTTATTGGTTTTACCTCCACGTTCTTTTTATGGATTATTTATTTAATGAAGAACTTTTGAACTGCACTATTTATTGGAACACCTGTTTTGATTGTTTCTTTTAATAAAAGCACTGATGCATTTTTTGCACCACCCCTTGCTGAATTATTGCCTTCACTGACTAGCTCACTTGGTTACGTTATCGACGGTGTTGGGTTCAAGGGTTCCCAAAAATCAGATGGGAGTGTGGAGTCAGAACCCACATCGTCACAGTCTGTCACATGGATAAAGTAACACCACCTCTACATTTATCACCACTACAAATTTGTCAGGTTAGAATCAGGAGTTCCAGATTAAGAGACAATGATCAGAACCTCCTCAGTGAGTAAGCAGCAGTTGACGTGTGTCGTGTCATCATGCCAAGATCAAAAGAGCTCACTCAGAAAGAAGATGATGGATGTCTAGGAGTCTGGCGAGGGATTTAGAAAGATGACCACATCACGAGAAATGACTCAATTCACTGTAAGGAAAATCATCTACAAGTGCTGAGGATTTCAAATGAGTGCTAATTTGTCCAGGACTGGCCATCCCAGCAGATTCACTCCAAAACAAGTCTTCAAGACACCCCATTATTTTACTACAGGACCTGGCAGGTAAAAATCTTGCAAAAGTTGGTGTCAAAGTGCACACATCTACAAGCAGAAAGTGACTGAACAAATCTGGCCTGTGTGAGAGGTGTGCCAGGACAAAGCATTTGCTGTGCAAAAAAGATCATCAAAGCAGGACTAGAATTTGCTAATGAATATCTAAGCAAAGACCAGGCCATCTGGAACAATGTGCTCTGGACAGCTGAATTAAAGATAGAACTGCATGACCACAATAGCAGTAGACATGTTTGGTGCAACTGAAGACAGCATTTTAGGAGAAGAACCTCATACCTGGTGTGAACATGTTATGGCATCGGGGTGTGCTTTGCCAAAGTCGTTGAGTCATCTATGAATTGTGCATCATATCAAAGTGTGCTTGAGGAGAATGTGAGGACATCTGTCTGAAAGCTGAGGTTGATCCAGAAACAGACCTTTCAAGACGTTAACGATCTGAAGAACGCCTGCAAATCCACTGAGGAATGGCTCAAAAAGAAGAAATGGAGGGTGATGGACTGGACTGGCCTGGTCAAAGTCCTGATTTAGAATGAGGCGGTTGGGTTTGAAACGTGCAGTACGTCAAGAAAAACCTCAAACGTCTTACAACTGGAGGAATTTTGCATGGAGAAGTAGGCAAAAATTACACCAAGCTGATGTCAGAGACTGGTGGGCAGATACGCAAAATGCCACAAGAAGTCATCTCTGCTAAAGGGGGCAACAGCAGCTTCTAAGGCCAAGGGTGGAGTTTATTTTTTTTTCCCAGCAGACAATTACATCTATTGATATTTTTCTCAAATTAATATCTGAAATGGCACATCTTCCTTGTGTTTTAATTCATTGGCGTCCGTGCCATTGTGTCAGGTGCTTGAGGACATGGATCGCCCCCTGGTGGCCACACTTGCTTTTCTCCTCGCAAAGTCATTAACGATATCATGAACATTCCGTTTTTGGTCATGCCACTCTGTGACGCCCCTCATACAACACCAAACTACACATTGGGTGTCCTTGTAGTTTGGGGTCGAACAGGACAAGCAGGAGAGATTTAGACACAAATATTGGGTTTCAGCACGAAAGTGCAGTTTATTTACAAGTGCAGGGGCAAAACAGTATCATGCCTACTATCAGGGTGTTCTGGGGTTGTACCCAGGGGTCATGCATGACCACAAGGGGCCTTTTCACCAATCCCCCATCCCCAACAAACACCCGCTCAGTGTGTCTATTGGGTCGCCACTCACTAAAATGATCAAGGGAAAAGCATCGAAATGAACAAGGGGGACCCCCCAGCCCCTAGTCAAAGAAGCACTCGAGTCTCTGAGCATCGAAATGAACAAGGGGGACCCCCCAGCCCCTAGTCAATAAGGCAATCGAGTCT
The DNA here is from genome assembly GCF_016835505.1 of Polypterus senegalus. Lineage (NCBI taxonomy): Eukaryota > Metazoa > Chordata > Cladistia > Polypteriformes > Polypteridae > Polypterus > Polypterus senegalus. The sequence continues at coordinate 16,812,456 of NC_053158.1, forward strand.
CCCCCCGCTCAATGAAATGACTGAGTCTCTGCACACCAAAATCAAATATATATATATGCACTACAAAAGGCAGTCTTCCGCTATTAATGCACAATTTGAATTGCAACGAGAAGTGCATACGGCTGGTGTTATAAACCCGATTTTTTTTGCCACACATATTTACCTATTTTTTGGTGTGCACATACTTTCACACTCAAATCCGCACAATATTTTTTATAAATGAGGCCCTAGAACACTGAATATGTGATGCAGCAGAGTGTTTCTCAACTCCCATACTGTCCCATATGTAACTAATCTGTACAGCAATCTTCACTGAGCATTTTCATCTTGTCTTACAGTGGCATATCTGAAATTGTACACTCAGTGACAATCGTCAGATTAAAAGTAGGAAGAATGACAAAAACAAAACTAGAAATCTCCAACTTTCATTCATTTGGAACAATTAGAACTTTAGAACAATCGAGACGAGAACAGGCCATTCAGCCCAACAAAGCTCGCCAGTCCTAACCACTTAATTCTTGCAAAATAACATCAAGTTGAATTTCCAAATTCCCTAAAGTCCTACTGTCTACCACACTACTTGGTCACTTATTCCATTTGTCTGTTTGCTCTCTGTGTGAAGAAAAATTTCATAATGTTTGTGCCAAATTTACCTTTAATAAGTTTCCACTGGACAAATTCCCTTCATAATTGTAAACATGTCATGATCATGTCACCTCTTAAGCTACTTTCACTTAAACTGTAAAGGCTCAGCTCTTTTAATCTTTCCTCATAATTCATCCCCTGCAGCCCCTGAATCAGCCTAGTCGCTCTTCTCTGGACCTTCTCTTGTGCTGCTATGTCCTTTTTTGTAGCCTGGAGACCAAAACTGCACCCAATACTCAGGATGAGGCCTCACCAGTGTGTTATAAAGCTTGAGCAGAACCTCCTGTGACTTGTACTCCACACATCAAGGCGCTATATAACCTGACATTCTGTTAGCCTTCTTAATGGCTTCTGAACACTGTCTGGCAGTTGATAGAGTCAAGACCACTGCTGTTCCTAAATCCTTCTCATAAGGTGAACTTTCGATTTGCAGACTGCCAATTGTGTATTCAAACCTCACATTTTTACTTCCTATGTGTAATTCTTTACATTTACTGGCATTAAATTTCATCGTCCACAAATCTGCCCAAGCCTGTTTGCTGTCCATGTCCATCTGTAAACATTTAATGGATTCCAAATGATCTGCTAATCCATCTAGCTTGGCATCATCCGCACATCTGAGCACATCACACCAGTTCTGATGTCACTACACTGGTTACCTGTGCCATTTAGAATTGACTTTAAAATACTGCCTATGGTTTACAGAGCCTTAAATAATCTGCTCCATCTTATATTTCAGAATGTCTATCACCTTACACTCTAAATCGTAACCTTAGATCTTCAAATGAAGGTCTGCTTAGAATTCCAAGAGCTAAACTTAAAAGAAGTGATGAGGCGGGCGGCCTTCTGCTGTTATGCACCTCAAATCTGGAATAGCCTGCCAATAGGAATTCATCAGGCTGATACAGTGGAGCTCTTTATAAAACTGCTAAAAACACATGACTTTAACATGACTTTCTCAGAGCTTCATCTTAGTTTAATCCTGATACTCTGTATATGCATTTAATTTTCATTATCATTCCTGGTGGCTGTATTAACCCCTACTTTCTCTCCTGTTCTTTTTTTGCTTTTCTGTGGTGGCGCAGCCTGATCAAAGCACCGTGATGTCCCTACCCTGATGGACTAAAGGCCAGAAGTCCACATGACCATCATCATCAAGTTCTTCCATGTGATCCTTGAATACCCTGAGGACTGATTGAGGTCACTGATGTTAGGTAGAATGCCTAGAGGGGGCTGGGTGGTCTCGTGGCCTTGGGACCCCTGCAGATTTTATTTCTTTCTCCAGCCGTCTGGATTTTTTTTTTTTTTGTTTGTTTTTCTGTCGTCTCTGGCCATCGGACCTTACTTTTATTCTGTATTAATTAGGGTTCCCTAATTCTATTTTCTTATTTATTTTGTCTTTTTTCTCTCAGCTACATCATTTGTATGTACATATGCTATAGAAGTAAATGTGGTTGTTGTTAACCAGCTTGTTACTTACAATATATTCCCATCCAAACCATTTATTTCTATTAAAATCAGCAGCGGCCCTAGCATTGACCCCTGCTGGTCACCACTCTTAATGTCACCCAGTTCTGATGAGGTTCCTCACACCATCACCTTCTGCTTCCTGTGACTGAGCCAATTCTGCACCCATCTACAAACATCACCCTGAACTCCCAGTTGTTTTAGTTTGATGCCCAACCTCTCATGTGGCACCTCATCAAATGCTTTCTGATATCCAATGCCTTCCGATGTAATTAATTAAACAAAAGGAGCCAAGTAACTGTAGAGTTTAAGGGGAGCATTGGGGAGAACGTGAAGCTGAGATGTTTTACTTGTACTAAGGTGCAGAGTCTTCAGCACAGACGTCACACCCCAAAAGTGAGTGTGATTAGCATGATTATCTTCCCAGGACAGACTTTTATAACAGAAGCAGCACTCTTAACTAGCAGTTATGTACTGATTGCCTCGGCCTCCATTGGATGTCCAAGAATTATAAATACCCCTGGCATTTCAGTACCACCTCAGTTCAGCCTGAAACCTCCTTAAGGTGACTGGGATGAGCTCCCTTGCTATAATTAAAGGAAACTTCTAATCATCCAGAGTTTCGACTGATTACTTAGTAAAGAGAAAATCCCTCAGAAATGTCCAAAGCCCACAAAGATAGTGATCAGGCGGATATTTAACAAATCTGCACATCCCTGGTGATCCGAGAGGAAAGTCCACACAGACCCAGGGAGGGCATTCAGACAATGACCGAGTGCGGGACTCAACCCTGGATCTGTTAGGCAGCAGCGTCAGCCACTGCACTGCTAAGCTAATTCCTTATAAACATTTCATTAAATCAATTAGCATAACAATTCTGATATAACTGAATACATTTTAACCACAGAGTGTAATTCCACTCCTCTCAATACAATTCACCTTCTTAGCCGAGCCCGAGCTCCTCTGTTTACCATTAAATATGTCTGCTTGATTTTTTTTTAACACAATCGCCCCATTTTGAGAATTTATTAACAAGTTTTTAGAAATGTGTGTTAAGTTGCACTATTTACAAAAAAAAGAAGCCACTGGACTGTTACCTCCGTGCAGACTGAGCAGGGTGATGCTGAAGATCAGGTAGTCCACGCGCCTGCCCTCCATCGTGCGTCGCTCGCTCTGTCTGTGCAGACGGCCGCCGAGTGTTAACCAGAGTTTCCTGTTTCCTTGAAACATAACACTTGAAGTCAGCGCGCACACCTCGCAAATGGTTTTGTTTTCCCCTTTTCTCTGCTAAGCCCCCTCATCATTTTCGGTGAGGGTCTCGTCAACCTTCAAAGAAGATACCCGTGTATCATGTGATTTACCAGAAAGAAAAAAAAAAGGTCAGTATTTCCACAAAGCACTGAAGGACCTCAGCACACTACAAGGACTTCAGAATTTGTCAGTTTAAGCTGAAGAGCAGATGATGAGAGTTGTGAGGGGGTGTCACGGTGTCACAGTCACAGCTTCCAAGTCCCGGCCACTGCGTGTGTGTGTGCATGTTATGCACGTTACCCACATGTTTGCGTGGCTTTACATGGTCACCCCTCGCAACTCAAATTGTCTGACTGGACGGGCCCTGCGATGAGTGGCTCTGCGCTCCAGGGTTGGCTTCAAAGTTGCCAACAACTTTAATTTCTATAGCACATTTTCATACAAATAATGTGGCTCAAAGTGCTTTACATGATGAAGAAAAAGAAAAGGCAAAATAAGTCATTCAAATTAGGGAACACTAATTAACACAGAATAAAAGGAAGGTCTGAAAAAAATCTGCAGGGGTTCCAAGGCCACGAGACCACCCAGCCCCCTCTAGTTATTCTACCTAACATAAATGACCCCAATTAGTCCTCATGGTATTCAGGGTTCTCATGGAAGAATTTGATGATGATGGTCATGTGGACACCAAGAGAAGTTCCAACTCCTGCAGTCTTATAATGGATGGATGCGAATGATCATTAATACTTGGAAACACCGGGCGACCACCAAGAACATACAGAAACATCATGGACTGAGTAGCCTGCAAAAATAACTGGCTCCAGAGGTCTGGGTGTGTGAACCAGGGATAGAGATAGCGACTCTTTCAGAAGTACACGTCCTTCGAAATGATTGTTGTCATTAGAACATCAGAGAAGATGTGAAAAGCCCAGCAAGCCTATCTATCCTACTCACTGAGACTGCGCAAGTCAAGATTTGAGGGCCCCTAAAGTCCATCCATCCATCCATCCATCCTCTTCCACTTATCCGAGGTCGGGTCGCGGGGGCAGCAGCTTAAGCAGAGAGGCCCAGACTTCCCTCTCCCCGGCCACTTCTTCCAGCTCTTCCGGGAGAATCCCAAGGCGTTCCCAGGCCAGCCGGGAGACATAGTCCCTCCAGCGTGTCCTGGGTCTTCCCCGGGGCCTCCTCCCGGTTGGACATGCCCGGAACACCTCACCAGGGAGGCGTCCAGGAGGCATCCTGATCAGATGCCCGAGCCACCTCATCTGACTCCTCTCGATGCGGAGGAGCAGTGGCTCTACTCTGAGCTTCTCACCCTATCTTTAAGGGAAAGCCCAGACACCCTGCGGAGGAAACTAATTTCAGCCGCTTGTATTCACGATCTCGATCTTTCGGTCACTACCCATAGCTCATAACCATAGGTGAGGGTAGGAACGTAGATCGACTGGTAAATTGAGAGCTTTGCCTTACGGCTCAGCTCCTTTTTCACCACGACAGACCAATGCAGAGCCCACATCACTGTGGATGTCGCACCGATCCGCCTATCGATCTCACGCTCCATTCTTCCCTCACTCGTGAACAAGAACCTGAGATATTTGGGGCAGGATCTCTCCCTGCCTCTGATGAAGAAAAGGCCCCTAAAGTCGCACTTGGCAATTTATTCCAATAGTCTGTGGTTCTTTGTGTGCAAAATACGCCCTTAAGTTTCCAACTGCGTCCCCATCTTCTTGCTGAACTCATTTTAAAACAACAACTGGTATCCATTAGACCAGTGCTCTTCCCAAACTTGGTCTGTGGGTTTTTGTTCCAACCAGCTTCTGTTTTTAATTGGACTCCTGGGATAATTAAGTGATGTGTTATTTCCCAAGTTCTGTGTTTTGGGAAGAATATAGAAACGTAATGAATTATTATTATTATTATAGAAATTAGAAAAGCAAGTTTGGTGAAAAAGAAAAAATTGTTAAAATGTACCAATTAGTTATATGGGAGAAATATATACAGTATATTTTTTCTTTTTAACAATATTTTCATCTTGATTTTCATTCTACTTTTCCAGGTGTTCTAATTGTTTAATTAATCCATTATTTACTAATTAGTGGGTCTGCTGCTAAAGTAGTTGCGGCCGTTGATTATTCTGTATTGTTTGCTCTGCTCATTTTTATCTCTTATATATATTTCTCTTCTGGTTCGTCCTGCTTCCACTTCAAAACCAGTCCCGCCCACACGCAGCCGACACGGCATTTCTCGATTCCTATTCGTCCTCTTCCAAACCCTTCCCCACGCTGCCTGCGGCCTCCCATACACCTTGCTATTTTCGTTATATTAAATGAACGACAGTATCTTCATCCCGCTTTGCATTTACAATTCTGGAAATACTGCATTCATTTACCACCTGTACTCAGGACAACTGGACAATGGCCACTATGAAGCCCTCCTACTGATTCCGATCATGTCTCCACAGCAGCATATAATTCTGATAACACCAACACATCAGTCCTCAGTCATTCTTCTCTTCCACAGTTTCGTCTACTGGTATAACCCTCCTCTGCAACATTTGTAGTAAACCGTTCACAACAAAACACAGCCTTGCCAAACACAAGAAAATTCACTGCAACGACAAATTGTTTCAGTGTCACACTTGCACAAAACGTTTCACAACACAGAACTATCTTCACAAACACACAAAAATTCACTCCGCTGAAAAATTACCTGATTCCCACTCCAGTAACACATTCTTCCAGTGCGATTCCTGCAACAAAACTTTTCAAACGCGCACCTCACTTGCTAAACACAAGAAAAAGCATTCTTCCCAACAACAATATGAGTGCCAGAAATGCAATAAGAAGTACACTACACAGGATTGTCTGACTAAACACAACAAAACTCTTTCGCAAGTCTTGCAATGCGACATCTGCAAAGCAACGTTTCCAAACCAAACGCAGTCTCAGCAGACATACACACAATCCTCTTCCTGTTACCACAGATACTTCTTCACCTCATTCCTGTCTTCCCGTCCAAGAGTACAACATTGGGACTCCAGACCAGCAGTGCAAACACTGTCATGCACTATACTGTCCTGCTGAGTGTAATACATCCAACAAGTACTCGAGGTGCTGCCACAACGGTTAAAGTAGCTTTGCCACCTTTGCGGGAGCCACCTGTGTCTTTACAACAGCTTCTTACACAGCAAACATCAGAAGGTAAAAATTATCGTGAACACATTGGAGAATACAACTCTTCTCTAGCGTTTGCTTCCATGGGTGCACAGATAACTCAACCTCCTGGCCATACTGTTTTAAAATACACGGACAAATTTATCAGCAAATCTCTCCACTATACGCTAACACTTCTACCTCTCCAGGATATGGATAGTTGTATGTTTTTGACACGCCGCAAACTACTGAAGTACGCTTACAAAATAAAGCAAACTCTGCATGTAGCAAAAATGTACTTCTCCAGCTACATCCCATGCTCAGAACCATCAACCCCTTCACTAAATCATACAAACACATGCATGAAATCGCTCAGTCCAATCCAACAGCATCTGTAGAAATGGTTTTCAAGGAAAACCCTGGGCAGGATTTACGACGATACAATGCCCTGACATGTCACACGATGTTGCAGCTATTTTCGTCGGAGAAGATGTCGAACCCCCTGCCAAAATGGACATTTGCATCTATCCCATACACAACTCCTGTAAACAGATTTCCACGCTTAATATGAATTGTGATCCTATGGTTTACCCACTTTTATTCCCTTACGGAGACATTGGCTGGCACAAACATTTACAACATGTTCCCGATAAAAGAACCGCTAACCGAATCAGGCTTACTCAATGCCAGTTTTACACGTACAGATTATCAATGAGGAATACATTTAGTATTTTGCACTCCAGTGGCAAACTATTCCAATAATACGTCGTAGATGCGTATGTTAAAACAGACGGCGCGCGTCTCAACTATCTCAGATTACATCAACAAGATCTGTGCGTGGAACAATACCAAGGACTATCAGACGCACTGCAAGCAAAGGCTGAAAATAACAACGTACGTGTAGGCAAAATGATCATATTACCATCCACATTTCCAGGAAATCCAAGGTACATGCAACAAAACTATTGTTGTATGTGGCTTTTTCTAGGGTGAGATGTTTCGACTCATTATCTGTCATCTCCAGCAAAACACCTGTTCACAACTGCATCTTTCAAAAAGTATTTCTTTCTTCTTGATTTCTGAATTCCTTTTTCCGTTCCTATTCTTACACCGCGTATGCTATGGCGGGCGTCGGCTAGTTGTCATTAATAAGACACAATGAAGGGGCAAACTGCACAGAGAAGGGTCAAAATACAGTGGTGCCTCGGTTTGCGACCATAATTCGTTCCGGAAACGTGCTTGTAATCCAAAGCACTCGTATATCAAGGCAAATTTACCCAAAACTATTCATATAAAAGTTGTTAATAGAAAATATAAAGTAAAAATACATAAAACAAATTAAGCTGCACTTTACGGTTAAAAAGAATCGTGGCTGATGTGAGGGAGATGAGAGAGAGGAGAGGAGGAGGAAGAGGAGGAGAGTTATTGTGTAGGCCGACTTTCACTCAGACTAACAGAATCTTTTTCTACTTTTTTGCGACTTTAACAAGTTAAGCTATCCAATGACAGTTGCTTTTGCCTGGAGAGTCACTGCACTTGGACACAAAATAAAAAAAATATTTTACGCTCTGTAAGGTTTCTAAACTCTTTTGGGATTCCCCCGCCCCCCCCAACAGGACGACACGCGGAAGAGCGTCCCGAAGCAACCCCAGGCTCCCAGCGCTGTAGCAGTATGCTGCAAAAGCGAATTCGAAAAGATCGCAGTCATGCTATAAGCGTCTGCCGTCGATGGGTGATGCAAGGAACATTATAAGTGCAAGATGGCCCCGACCCTGCCTGGTTGCTGTGTCCCGCTACAATAAATAACCGTGCTGTTCCTGTTTCACACTGAATAAAGCTGGTGTTGCTAAAGTACTGAGACTCAGCCTCGTGTTTTAAGGTGCAAGACATGGACTCGTACGTCACGGCACACACACATTTGGTCACAGTGCTATAATAAACAGTATACACTCGTACGGACGTTGACTATATGAGTGAGGCACACCAACTGAGACCGAGCGATTACCCACAATCCCCCAGCAAGAGAGAGAAGAACCATCGGCTCAGTTGTGATCACGTTGCGCTTGGCAGACGAAGTGTATACGGACTACTTGTACTTCAAGACCTTGCTTGCTTATATGTTATATGTCTTGCAAAACACTCGCAGGCTAAATAACTCGCAATCCAAGGTTTTACTGTATAATGAAAGGAACAAAAGAGAGTTAAGCAGTTCTATCTATAGCAAAAGCAGAAATATTTCTAAATGTCTTACAAAAGTAAAAATCATGCTGCTGTTCTTTTCTGAATGTAGAATGAAAGAAAAAAAATCCCAGCTAATTAAATGATCTCAGTGTTATCAGGTGTTGTCACGGATTATGAAGCTGGGTGGAACAAAAACCTGCAGTCACAGGGGGTGCCCAGGACCGAGTTTGAGAAGCACGACATTAGACTAATCCATCCATCCATCCATTTTCTAACCCGCTGAGTCCGAATACAGGGTCACGGGGGTCTGCTGGAGCCAATCCCAGCCAACACAGGGCACAAGGCAGGAACCAATCCTGGGCAGGGTGCCAACCCACCGCAGCATTAGACTAATTCTCTTCCAAATTGTAATCTCTTCAATGATGTCTCCTCATAATCTCCACTTGCTTCAATCAAAAAGGTTCATCTCCTCACAGCTCATACCTCGCAGCCCCAGAATCAGCCTAGTCACTCTTCTCTGGACTTTCTCCAGTGCCGCTATGTCTTTTTTGTAAAATGGAGACGGAAACTATACAATAAAATGCAATTTACTTTTATATAGCCCAAAATCACACAAGAAGTGCTGCAATGGGCTTTAACAGACCCTGCCTTTTGAAAGACCCCCCAGCCATGCCTCTCTAAGAAAACCTCCCAAAAAAAAAAAAAAAACCCTAGTAGGAAAAAAAATGGAAGAAACTTTGGGAAAGGCAGTTCAAAGACAGACCCCATTCCCAGTATGCTCAATGAGAGCGATCCTTAAGTTCCCCCCTTTTCAGAGTCGGTCACACGTTTCACTTCCCTGACTGAATGCCTCCACTCAACACGAGTCCAGCTCTTCTCCTTTACTTTTACCTTCCTTTTAACCTGCGGTCTCCCTGATTTCTCTCCGCACATTGTTCTCCTTGTTGTCTTCTGCTCAGGCTCCTCTTTTGGGGGCAGGTACCTCCATTACGGACTCCGGGGCACAAACAAGAAAATAAGCCGGGCATGTGAATTCAGGGCTTGCCAATTTCCCCCTTCTCTACCGTGCTAACATGTGAACCAGCCCATCTGGAGCCTGATCTGTATTTAAAAAAGTCACACGTTATTAACTTTACGTACTATATTACTGTACATAGCGACAAACTGGAGAACAGTCATGGGTAACACATGTAAACGGAGGATGGCATGCGTCAGAAATCAGAAGGAAAGTCCGTGGGGCGTCACAAAACACAGTATTTCACTTTCATTTACTTTTTGTAATATTAGGTACGCTTTGGGTAATGTTCATTTTACGTAAAAGTAATGTACATATGTAGAACCACCTGAACATCTCTCAATAATAATAATAATAACAATAATTCTTTGCATTTATATAGCGCTTTCTCACTACTCGATGACTAGTTATGTCTCAGAAGTAGAAGTGGAAATCGCGACATTCGATCGCAGTGATCTAACTTCATAGGCCCAGACGAATTACCGCGCAGCTAACATGCACAATCAATTTTCTGTTCCATATGTAAATTACGAGGTAACTCAATATTTTTCTTTAGAGAAGATATTCATTTTATTATGAGTTTTGTAACAACATGTATTGAATTAGTAATGAACACTCTGATTTTACATTAGCATCAGGAACAAGTGTACCTGTTTTTGACTATGGCTGGCAATCCTGCTCAATCCTGAATGGGGTCACTGGGGGTACTGGAGCCAATCCCAGCTAACACAGGGCGCCAGGAAGGAACAAACCCTTGGACAGGGCGCCAGTTTATCGCAGGGCAAACACGCACACACACACTCACACTCCCCAATCACACACTGGGGCCAATATAGTAACGGCAATCCACCTAACCTGCATGGTTTAGGACTCTGGGTGGTAAACTCACGTAGACACAGAGAGAACATGCAAACTCCACACAGGGAGGACCCGCGACGTGAACCCTGGTCTCCTTACTGCGAGGCAGCAGCGCTACCGCCGCACCACTCGGCCGCCCTGGCTGCAATGTGTTAGCAAGAGTTTTGTTAGCAAAAAAAGGTTGAGAGAAAGGTCCACAAACTCTGACATGGACGACTTTCAGGCGATGCGGAAACTGGGGAGTGTGTCTTGACAACGGAACTCACAAAATGGCTGCACCTTAGGCTATACCAAAAATAAAACAGCGATGCAAACAGAGTGGAGTCGGCTTTAAAAACCTTGAGTACTTTATTCGATTTCAAAATTGATGTCATATTTGAATTCCTTGCACTTCAGTGCCCCCTGTAATGTTTGGGACAAAGACGTATTTTTCTTGATTACCTCCTCTACTCTACAGTTTCAAATTACAAATCCGACGATTCAGATGTGATTAAAAGTGTACATGGCAGACTTTCATTTAAGGGGATTTGCAGACATTTTGGTCACAGCCAGAGGCGGCCATTGGGGGTGGCGACTAGGGCAATCGTCCCAGGTCCCGCACGATAGGAGATTCTTTTGTCACCGTCAGCTCATCATACAAATATGCGGGGCCTCTGCAAGACGTTTAAATCCGATATAGACTGAAATACGGTACGTGGTGGATTTCTTCGGAAACCACTCATAAACGAGGACTTGTTATTTTAGAAGCCTTTCCCGGCATCTATACCAATAAACAAGAAAGCTCTTAGCAAGACATTTTTCGTTTCAAAATACCGTAATAATTACGCCCTTCAGTTTCGGATTTACACTGGGTCAGCAAAGAAGGCGACCCTAATACCATGCAGGTGTCTCCAAATGGCCTTATCTCGACTCTAGAGTGAGAAATCATGTTTCTTGCTTTTGGGAGAAAAGAGTGGTCCTCGGCAGGGCGTTCCTAACGGACGTCTCTGAGTCATCGCCTCCAAGAAATAGCTCCTATATGTGACTGCCAGCTGTTTGGTAAGTGTTCGTTTTATTACAAGTGTTCTGGTTCTCCGTGATTAAAGAAATTTGCCGACTCCAGCGGGTTCGGCAGAAATGACTGTTATCTAGTTTGTTAATTTTGTGTGCAAAATGTTTCTGAATCATTAATTAAGTTGACTAAAGGCCACTAAACCAATATAAGAACCATTACAATACGTAATGTAATCAAACGGCCAGTGGTACCTACAGAAGGCACCATGTTTTTTAACAATAATAAGGCGTACAGCATTAGAGGCGGACAAGCCCGTGAGCGTGGTGGTATGGTGTATAGCCTACACTTATGGCTCTCGGCCCCACATATGACACTTGCCTAAGGCCCCGCGTACTCCAAAGGCCGCCTCTGTCACAGCATGTAGAAATGACAACACAACTAGCAATATTTTTTGAAAACAAACAGATTGGGTGTAAATTTATGTTACTTGTAAAAGTTAGCAGTTTTCACTTTTATTATCTCAGTCTCGTTCACGCTCCCACATTCTTTCCTCTGCATGTCCTGGAGTCATGTGCAGATTGGGCAAGATCGGGGGGGTTGGGTTTTACACTGTCATTGATTACAACCGCAAGATGTTACGCGAATGAATATGAATAATGTTGCATCCGTGCCACAATGTTTTCCAAAATGTACTACACAGGTCATAAAATGAAAAATTCCAAATATCATATATACCCATGTCTCTTTTATTTATTTATTTATTTTTTTCAGTGTGTCTTTGACATCATGGACCACAAGGTGCATACTAATCCAGCGTGAGCAGGAACACTCAACAAAAATGAATAAAAAAAAAAATCAAGTGACGGTGAGATACGAAGAAGGCAGATTCACCTGCGTTTGTGTGTCAGCTTTTATCCCTCCAGATCAGATAACGTCCAGTTCCATTGTCTCAAAACACCACTCTCATCTACAGTTATTCCCAGTTTCAAATAAAAACTAACAGCGTCAGATCCCTTAGTATGTATCGTGATTGTGACTGAGAGAATAAAAGTGAAAAAAATAGCGCTAACTTTTACAAGTCCTATAAATGTCCACGGTCTGTTACAATCATTAACCAAATGCATGTTTATTGTATAATATTAACAATAAGAGCAGCTCACTACAGCAAATATAGGAGGCAGTCAGGATTGAACCGGGGACTCCTGATTATAAGTCAGCAAATCTTACCGCTGCACCACAGAAGCTGTTGTATCGTCCTTGAACCTTTTTTGAAAGTGTTTATTTGATCTTTGCACTTCAGGCTTCACACATTCTATAATTTATGCCAACATTTTATCGTTTATTACTAAAATGTGAAAAACGTTTCTGTTTTAACAATGTGTTTACACAGATTACTGTAGAAACGGAACACACATGAAATGCATGTGTTCCAAATAACGATCTATTATTTCCACTTTAAAACTCCAGCACTTCACTCCCAGATAATGAAGGCTGGACTTGGGAGAACTTTGTGCACATTCTGTGGCGGCGGGGGGATGGTATAGCAGGCTGCTTGCTGCTTGTCTTGATCAGCACATTTACAAGACAAAAGACGCTGACGGAGAGGTGCGAAAGGATTTAAGGTGGTCCGGAATTACAAGTTTTTTTGTAGGCTTTGGTAAATCTAGTGATAAGGCACCCAAAAGTGCTTCAGGTATCAGTTGTTCCACTTCTGGGTGTGGCAGAAGAACCGACCACATGGGCTCGGGAACAGCTGCAGTGCCCCCTTGCAGCACCCCCAGATCCCAACAGGGCTGTATCCAACTCCATCTCCCATGAATCCCTGCGGGAGTCCAAGGCACTGCTGCCTCCCAGGGGGGCTGCCATCTAATGCTCCGGGGGAGGTAATGCTCTGTCCAAACTTGTTTCAAGGAAGGGGCATCCCAGCCTGGCAAGGGCCCCGGCCATCCACGATAATGGGTAGACTCTTGATTGGTGTTAATGGGCCCAAAGTGTGCCACTGAAACATTCTCATCACCATTATGCCACTACCACCAGCCTAGACTGGTGACTCAAGGTAGGTTCTGTGCAATGATTCATGTTGTAGGTGTCAAATCCTGACCCTACCTTCTGTGTGCCTCAGCAGAAACTGAGATTCATCAGACCAGGCTCTATTGGCCCAGTCTTCAGTTGTCCAGTTTTGGTCAGCCTGTGCCCACTGCGGCCTCAGGTTTCTATTCGTGGCTGAAAAGAGTGGTCTTCTGCTGCTGTAGTCCATCTGCCTCAAGATCTGACATGTTGTGCATTCTGAGATGCTTTTCTGCTCACCCCGATTGTACAGATTGGTTATCTGAGTTACTGTAGACTTTTTGACCATGCAAACCAGTCCGGGTATGCGGGGGTCTTGTGAGTTATGTGTGTCACTCTACTGTATACATTTACGCCACAGACAATTCTGCCCAGATTTGGTCTTGCACGCCTTTTTTCGTGTTAGGCAGTGCACAGGTGTCTTAATGTAACCAACTGTAAAACCAAATATTAATTTCCTGTTTCGGGCTGAAGCAGCAAAGAGACGCATCCTGCATTAACTGTGGTCAGACCCTCAGATCGTTTTTTGGGGCACTGCTTCAACCACAAATGGCTCCTGTTCTGCTCAGTTTATTAGCTTTTAAGAGCAGAAGATTCTCTCATGTTAGAAAAAACAAAACAAAAACAACAGGATATCAGACGACATATTAAAAGATAAAGGCAAATTACTTTTTATTTTTTTGAACACCCACCCAGCCATTTTCTGAAACCGCTTTTTGCAATATAACTGGGGACCACCAACCCTCCAAACCCCACTGATGGCCTGACTGCAAACTAAAGAAATGCCAAGGAAAGCAAACATGTCCCCAGTAAGCATGATATCAATTTGATTATTAAAAAAAACACATCACAACAATCCTAGAGTCCAGGTAGACGTGGGGGCCGTACAATGGCACCGCTGTAAAGTTTCAGACTCCTGGAGCCACAGCCAAACAATCAGCAGATGGGAGAGTTGAGACCCAGACAATGGTGGCTGTTCAAAAACAAAAAAACGGGTTCGTTCCAGATGCGCCAATAACTATCTACAGTAATGTCTTACAAATATATACACACTTCAATACAACAAAGTTAATAAAAAATGAGAAAAATAAGTGTAGGTGACTCTGGAGTAAAAGGTGAAGAGAAAGAAAACAACAAAAACACACACAGGTCAGAAAGGACAGAGAGAAGAGAACAATATACAAAAACATTTCTATTTATATTTTACATACTGTGGAAAGACAGCCCCCGGACAGAGATAGACAGACAGACACCAGAATGTCCAAAACACACTCCTTTATTTTATATAAGCACCACAATGCCTTATTCTCCAACAGTCTCTTTCTCTGCTCTCTCTTTCTCTCTCGATGACCTCCACTCCCCTCCTCACAAACTCCGTCTCCTTCCTCCCAACTCCGGCTCCTCTACTGGAGGGAGGCGGCCCCTTTTATAATAACCCGGATGGGCTCCAGGTGCTCCGTCCGACGACACTTCCTGGTGTGGCGGAAGTGTCAGATGAGCACCCGGAAGCACACCGGGTGCCCCTGGGATTTCTTCCGGCAAAACTTCCTGCTGCCATCCAGGGTCCCATAACCGTCCGGGTGCCCCCTGGCGGTGGCCACGTCCTCCCATAGGGATGAGCTTCCCAGCTGTGTTCTAAATGGCCCCCAAACAGACCAGGGCGGCTGCCCTCTCGTGGTCCAGAGAAGGTATCGTCCCTCTCATGGACCGTCCAGGTGTCCTAGCTGGGTAGGGTCCCTAGCCTTCTGGGACAATACATATAAAAAAGGGAAGAGATTAACCACAAAGACAATAAGGGAAATCTAACGAGCACCCACAAAGCCAGCTTACTTTCACCCAAGCATCTGTACAAGTCCTCACTAAGATATGTAAAGTTAAGTGCTCTTCTCTGAGTGCCACCAAGCCGCAAGCCTGCCGAAAAGATGACGCCTGGCCAGGGCTGCTAGGTTCCTATAATATTTATATCAGCAAAATTGAAAAAATAAAAATAGCCCAATGCCTGAGGTAGACACACCAGAAAGTTGGGGGTATGTAGGGTTATTGGGGGTGTCAGAGCGAGGGGGTTTGTTACGTACCAAAGCCTGAGTTGAGGAGGGTTAGACTGCAGAGTAACAGAATGGGTGAATACCATCGCACAGCTTTATTAAAAGGGTAATGAACATAAAACAAATGCGAATAGCACAAAAAGTGGGCCGAGGCTGGTGTCGGTGCATCAAGAGCCACCACGCACAGACGTCTCCAGGAATATGAAGACAACATCTGAAGAGTCTTACCTGGACTGTTACTCAGAGGTCCACAGCCCTCTTTTTGCATTTCATTTGGAAATCAAGGTCCTAGAGGAGCGGTGGAGAGGCACAAGGTGTTTGAAGTCCAGTGTGAAGTTTCCGCAGTCTGTGACGATTTTGGGGCATCGTGTCATCTGTTGGTGACGGTCCATTGTGTTTTATCAAGTCCAAAGTCAATGCAGCCATCTACCAGGAGATTTTAGGGAACTTTATGCTTCCATGTGCTGACAAGCTTTATGGAGATGCTGATTTCCTTTTCCAGCAGGACTACGCTCCTGCCCACTATGCCAAAACTATTACCTAAAGGTTTGCTGACTGTGGTATTACTGAGCTTGATTGGCCGGCCAACTTGCCTGACCTGAACCACATAGAGAATCTGGTCAAAAGGAAGATGAGACAAACCCGACCCAAAAATATAGACGAGCTGAAGGCGCTCTAAAAGCAACCTGGGCCTCGATAACACCTCAGCTGTGCCACAAGCATATCGCCTCTATGCCACACCACATTGATGTAGTAATACTTGCTGAAGGAGCCCCAACCAAGATTTGACTATAAATGAACATACTTTTCAGAAGTTGGACATTTTTGTATTGTGAATCCTTTTTTGATTGATTGTAGGTAATAGTTTAATAATTTGAGAAACTGGATTTCTGATTTTCATGAGCTATCTGCTCAAGTTAAATCAAGTCAAGTCAAGTCAAATTGGGGAGCACGCACTGGTACAGTGTGTTGCTGCACCCACTACATGACGAAACAACTCGGGATCCTGGTTGGTAACCCCCCAGGCAGACACGCAGTCCAGTCCCACCCTCGGGAAATGACATTGAGGATCCTATGAGCCGGATCACCTTTTGGAAAACCCTCACAATGCAGGTAATGTGCCTCATTCGGGACTCCATGAGCAACCGCTCATTCAACACAAAGTCAAACCAATGGTATACAAGGATTTTCCGGAGAGACACAGTACCAAAGGAGTCCAGTCTTCGTCTCAGGTCACTGGATAGCGTCCATGTCTCACAATCATATAGCAAGACAAGAAGCACCAGGACTCTAAAGACTTGGACCTTTGTCCTTTTGCAGAGATATCAGGAGCGCCATACACCCCTTTCCAGCGACCTCATGACCCCCCAATGCTCTCCCAATCTGTCTACTGACTTCACAGGAAGAGTCACCAGAGACATGAATGTCACTGCCAAGGTAAGTAAACCTCTTAACAAGGTTGACACTCTCTCCGCAGACAGACACATTGCTGATGGCTGTGCCCAAGAGGTCATTAAAGGCCTAGATCTTGGTTTTTATCCTGGACACTCGCAAGCCCAGACACTTATATTCCTCACTTAGTCTCTCGAGCGCCCTGATCAGAGCTTCCATTGAGTCCGCAAAGATCTCAGCATCAGCAGCAAAGTCAAGATCCGTGAATCTTTCTTCACCAACAGATGCCCCACAGCCGCTGGACCCCACGACCTTGCCCAACACCCAGTCCATACAAGCATTGAACAGAGTAGGAGCAGAACACACCCCTGGCGAACCCCATAATCAACTGGGAAAAACGCAGAGGCCCTGCCTCCACTCTGCACAACACTCACAGTACCAGTGTACAGGCGAGACATGATATCCAGCAACCTCGAGGAGATCCCGTGCACCCTCAGGATGTCCCACAGGGCAGCTCGATCAACTGAGTCGAACGCTTTACGAAAATTGACAAAGTCTGCAAATCTATCAGCTATCTGCCATAATCATCAATATTTAAAGTAAAAAAAGGCTTGAAATATTTCACTTTAAATGTAACGAATATAGCATTTATGAAGGTTTTTACCTTTTGGAGATAAATTACAAAAAACAACCTTTTTCACGATATTCTAAATTTTCTGAGATGCACCTGTATATTTTATTGTATATCTGCAAGGTCTTGAGGAGATTTAGCTAGAAACCATATTAAATTTAATGCACCATGCCAAAATAACTCGCAGGACTAAACTTGAGACATAGAATTTTATTTTACTCTGCTCTGTTTTAACCGGTAATTTCAAAAATATCACTAACGACTAAGAACGAAGAAGATAAAGAGAAGAACTGTAATCTGGTACAACGGAACTCTTCATTACATTTACAATAATCAGAAGAACCGTCAAGTTAAATGATCACCCAGGTGTGCAGCAAGATTATATTCTGATACCCATCAGCACTGCTAAAGCGTTTTGAGAACTGAAAAGTCTACCAGCTTCATTTAAAGAAGACTCATAGTCGATTGCTTATTGATTAGTCATTCTCCTGTAGAAAGTCATTTGGCATTTTGCTCATTAGCTCTGAATCACAATTAGTCTGACTAAAGTAATGAGACGTGAAATGAGTCTTACGTAATCAAACTTGAGAACATCAATTAAAGCCAAACCCAGCTCGTCAATTCCCATTATCCAACAGTTTCCCAAGCAATGCCAAGTTAAGATGTGAAGGTCTCCAAGGGCCATCTTTCACACAGAATGCAAACTAAACAACTTGTCCCGTAGATTGACAAAGACTTCATTGTGGTGTGAGAAAAACCTTACAGGAGGACTTAGTGAAATGCACTCGCTTTGTAAAGGCTAGCGATCCCTAGAAAGGGAATGTAGAGGCAGGCCATGGTGGCATACATGGAGGACTCTTGAAGGAAAATAGGCATTCTGTATGTTTTTTTTGTAATTGTTTGTAAAGAGAAACAATACTAGACATATTCTTTATTATTCATCCAATTTCTGAATTTTCATATTCTAGTAACACAATTCCTATCGGTATCAGGCAAATACTGAACATGTAGGGGGTGTAAGACCAACTCATACGCACTCAAAATGGACAAATTTATACTACAGGATGTAGTAGGTAGAACTGGATGGTACGGTCTAAATTCATTTAACGATGTAAGAGAAAGACAGTTGGGGTACCACCCTGGTAACTCTGTATAATCAAATGACTGCAAACAGAAGAAAACACACAAGAATTGTGAAGACATCTTCACAGATACAAGTTCATAAAAGAACTGATTCAAGATGGCCGATATTCCAGCTTTGGGTCCTACCATCAGGAAGAGTTGGGTCCAGGTAAATGGACATCAGAAGTAACGTCAGCAGTGTTACAGCCGTTAATCTTCCAGTCTGGAGAGGAAGGAAGAGAAAAGGCAGTAAGATACAGCGTCAACCCCTGGAGCAGTGGGGAATTACCATCACTAGAGCCCTTAAGTTGTCCACTGAACTAAAATGAAAATTCTGACAGTTAAGCTAGATACTGTATAATATATCTGTATATCTTTTGTAGTCTGAAACCTATTTTTTGGGTTAACATAAAGATCAGTGTGTCTCTTATCCAATGAAATGTTTGTTAACACTCTTGATACTCAAAATGATTTGACTGCAGGTGTACTCTTAAAAATAACAGTTCTGTAATGGCACTTTACTGGGTTGTGTGATCCCTCATAGAAATACTGCTTGGCAAAGAGCTATTGTTCTGTGAAGAGTTCTTGAAGTTATGAAGTTGGTTCTTTGGGTTTTGAAAATGTTCCATAGATAGAAAGATATGAAAGGCACTATATAATAGAAATGAAAGGCACTATATGATAGATAGATAGATAGATAGATAGATAGATAGATAGATAGATAGATAGATAGATAACAAAACAGAACTCTTTAATCTATGGTAGACTACCTAGCAGGATAAAAACATAACAAGAAAACCTGAACCAAGCCTGTGTCATTGTACAGCAAGAGCCCCTTTAAATTTATCTTGTGTGACAACAAATTGGCCATTCAACTCAAGTTGAAGATTTACTGCTCAGTTGTTCACGCAGTGAATGAAGAGAATAAGAGAGAGAAGGTTGGATGATGTGGAGATAGTAAATCACAAAGTGCAACAGATTAGCAAGGAAGAGTAAGGACATCTATGAAAAGGATGAAGAATGGAAAAGCCGTTGGTCCGGATGACATGCCTGTGGAAGCATGAAGGTGTTTAGGAGAGATGGCGATGGAGCTTTTAACCAGATTGTTTAGTGGAATCTTGGAAAGTGAGATTATGCCTGAGAAGTGGAGAAGAAGTGTACTGGTGCCGATATTTAAGAATAAGGGGGATGTGCAGGACTGCAGTAACTACAAGGGGATAAAATTGATGAGCCACAGCATGAAGTTGTGGGAAACAGTAGTGGAAGCTAGGTTAAGAAGGGAGGTGACGATTAGTGAGCAGCAGTATGGTTTCATGCCAAGAAAGAGCACCACAGATGCGATGTTTGCTCTGAGGATGTTGATGGAGAAATATAGAGAAGGCCAGAAGGAGCTGCATTACGTCTTTGTGGACCTGGAGAAAGCATATGACAGGGTGCCTTGAGAGGAGTTGTGGTATTGTATGAGGAAGTTGGGAGTGGCAGAGAAGTACGTAAGAGTGGTACAGGATATGTACGAGGGAAGTGTGACAGTGGTGAGGTCTGAGGTGAGAGTGATGGATGCATTCAAGGTGGAGGTGGGCTTACATCAGAGATAGGCAGGGTGGAATGGGTGGAGAAGAGTGTCAGGAGTGATTTGTGACAGACAGGTATCAGCAAGAGTGAAAGTGAAGGTGTACAGGATGGTAGTGAGACAACCTATGCTATATGGGTTGGAGACGGTGGCACTGACCAGAAAGCAGGAGACAGAGCTGGAGGTAGCAGAGTTAAAGATGTTAAGTTTTGCATTTGGTGTGACGAGGATGGATAGGATTAGAAATGAGGACATTAGAGGGTCAGCTCAGGCTGGACATTTGGGAGACAAAGTCAGAGAGGAGAGATTGCATTGGTTTGGACATGTGCAGAGGAGAGATGCTGGGTATATTGAGAAAAGGATGTTAAGGATAGAGCTGCCAGTTAAGAGGAAAAGAGGAAGGCCTAAGAGAAGGTTTATGGATGTGGTGAAAGTGATGGTTGTAACAGAGCAAGATGATGAAGACAGGACGATATGGAAGATTATGATCCGCTGTGGCAACCCCCAACAGGAGCAGTCAAAAGAAGAAGATCACTGTAATTTACAGCTTTCTATAGTGTAATATTATCCAAGTAGTACATCAGAGGGTGTAGTAACACAGTCTGTCCCAACTCTACTTTAAGACAGACAGAGGGGTTTTAAATGATCAACAGAAGTTGGGACACCTGTGCAAACTGTTTGCTTCAACTTACAAAGCCTAATTTACTTTAATTGCTGCAGAACATCTGTAGGTTGTAACCTAGTAGTTGTTCCCTGACAAATACCCATTTGTAATATTCTGAAATTTCCTTTTTTCAGTTTTTGCAAACCAAACTTTAAATTAAAAACCTCTTACTGTTTATTGCTTACCTTTTCACCATTTTAGGTCATTTATTGTATCTCAACTGATTACATTTGAAGAAAAACTGGAGACACTGAGGTTTTCTAAAACTTTTGACCAGTAGTGAAGAGGGATAGGAGAGAGGTTAAGGTGACCACCACACCTACAGGCAATGCTCATTTAGGATCTGTGGGTCTGTGATCCAAACTTCAGGGTTCTTATGATCTTACAAAATCAAAAAAGTGAAAAGAAAAAAAAAAAAAGTGAACACCTCAAAGAATGAGAGCAACACCTGCACTCCCACACAGGCTCCCCAGTCCCCAAGCAGCCAAGCCCCTAACTCCAGTTGCAGGCTTACGGCATGCAGAAGATGTGCAAAGGCTTTAAAATCAAAATGTCCACTAAAAAGGGGAGTGGAAAACCATAAGTTCTGACCCAAGAAACCAAGGCAAACACACCCTTTATTACTATATATAAAAAAATAGAATGTCGGTCTCTATGTTCCTTACGTTCATTTTACATTCCTACACTCTTTCACCGATCTGGACTAAATTTTGCATTATTGCTTTCTAGGACCATACTGATAAGACAGTACACTTTGGAGGCCAAACTTTTGACCCTGGGGGCCACAGTGTTTTTTTTTTTCCCACGAATTGTCCACCGTCAACTACGTGGATCTCAGACATAACAGCATTCATGGTTATAACCCAGCAAGGTATTACCAAAATTATGGAATCCGATCGAACTCAAAAAGAACAAATTATAGAATCACAAATGCAGAGACAATGACAGAGAGGCAGTGTGGATGATGACGGTCAGGACAGCCAGCAATAACAATATTTAACAAACACAAACGTTTGTTTTCTTTCCTTAACCAGTTCTACAAATATACCTGAGCAGTGTCAGGTACTTGAGCTAGTTCGGGGTGGGCAGTGTCAGGCCGGAGGGCTGCAGTTTTTTGTTGCAGTTTCTTAATGAAAAGTCAATTATTGCTGCTGAAGCACTTATTGCTCAAGTGACATTTTGATGCTTCATTTTGTGGTCTCCCTTGTTAAGGTTCTCCACCCTTAATTATTTATTTCAGTCTTAAACAGCTGCATTCACTGTTTTTAATGGCTCCTTATTTATACCTCTTTAGCTTTATCATGCACTGTTTGATTCAATAAAACACTTAATAGAAAATGTGACAGACTGAAAATGATCTGTTTTAGGCTTCAAATAATTTGGATACTATCCTTCCAAAGGAAGTAATCTACGATATTTTTTTAGTGTATGAGTATGGTGGCCTATACAATGAAGGCACAAGTAACTCCCTGAAAAGGGGATTAAATAGCACAAGTCAGGGGCTGGAGACAAGAAAATATCCAAGTCACTAAATATTCAGTTAAACCAGTCAGTAAGAAATTGAGCAAGTTTGGCAGAGCTGTAAATATGCCCAGAACAGAGAATCCACAAATTCTGAACGATGCTTCAAGAAGAAGACAAATGAAGAAAGCCACCAAGAGACCTCCGAGAACTTTGAAGAAGATGCAAGCTACTACAGTGGGTGAGATTGGAGAGACTGTGCAGACAACAGCTATTGCTTGATTCACCAGTCATAGAATTATAGGAGACACGAGTCTCGGCTAGAGTTTGCCAGAAGGCACATCAGAGACCGTGAAGTTATTTGGAAGAAGGTTCTATGGTTTGATGAGAAAGTGGAGCTTTCTGGTCATCAGATTAAAAACCATGTTTCATGGAACATTATTAAAATCATACACCATCCTTACTATGAAGCAAAGTGTCACTATCATGCTGTGGGGATGCTTCACTGCAACAAGCCCTGGAAGACTTGTGAAGGTAAAATGAATGCAACAAAATCCACGGTAGTCTTTGAGGAAAACCCAACACATTTTGTAAGAAATTCTGTGCCTTGAGAGAAGATTTGTTTCCAAGCAAGACAAAAACCCCAGGCATTAAGCCAAAGCTACAAAGGAATGGTTATAAAACAGTAATGTTAACATCCCAGAGTGGCCAAGGCAGAGTTTGGATCACAATCCGATGAAGAATTTCTAGCTAGACTTGAAAAAGGCTGTCCACTTAGGACCTCTGTGCAGCCTGACAGAGCTTGATTGATTTGGCAAAGAAGAAGGAGGAAAAATGTTAGCATGGAAATGTGTAAAAACTATTAAGAGCAGAAGACATCTGCACTGTGGCCACAAGGGGGTGCTACAGCTCCCCAAACGTCCAACATAGGCACTGGACAAAAGTTGACAGAAACAAAAGGTTTTATTTTGTTCTGTGGGAAACTCTTTACTAGCAGATGTTTCCCACCAACAGCCACCATAGTACAGAAGCACAGCAACTCTCTCTCTCGCTGCCTCCAACACTCCTAATGCAAGCTTTGCCCTCCTCCTCCTCCCAGAGTTGTGGCAGGCAGCTCCTCTTATACAAAACCTAGGGGTACTTCTGCTGTCCCACAGGCTTGGCCCGGCAGCAGTTCCAGGTAAGGCTGGAGCCCGACAAAGTAGGACTCACCAGTTCTCTCTGTATCCCCTGGCGGCATCTACAGAATCCATCAGGGCTGAACCATTGAACTCTAGTTCCTATGATGTCCTGTGGGAATCTGGCGTGCGGCTGCTGCAACCCAGGGGGCTGCCATCTAGTGATCTGGGGAAGACAATGCCCTGTGCATGCTGTCTCCCCCTGTCCTTCAAGGCTGGGGGCATCCCTGGCTGGACAAGGTTCCCAGCCACACTTCACAGTGTTTTTATATTTGTAATCAACTTAAAACCTCTTTGCAGTTCTGTTTTCACTTTGACATTAATGAGTTTTTTTCTGTTGATCAGTTTCAAAAAAACAAAATTAAATCCAATTTTGTTTAACAATAAAATTAATATGTTTTATAGGCTTTGTATATAAATTAAACAATTGTTAAAAATACAATAACTGCGAAATATTACATTCTTAAGCAAAACAATATTGAAAAATACATATAGGACAAAAAGATAAACAGAAACAAAAGTCCAAGGTATTCACTAAATAATTGTTAACAAGCAATACAAAAAGAAAACACTTTTGAGTAAAGACTGAGACCCTTGCTGAAACATAGCAGGAGTTAAAACGGTAAATATTAGAGGTGGACTTTTTAAATAAAGCTGATGTCCGGTATTCCCACTTACAAACCACTTCTTTTTCAAGGTCTTTTGGCCAATTTTTAAAGGGGAATTTACAACCGAAGCAGGGTGTGACTGCTATGTCATCACTTGCAAGTGAAGGAGGCTTCGTGATGACGCATTATTTCTTCACAGGAATGTGACACACTGTGTCACAGGTGGTTTAATAAAAAAGGCAGCTGAAGTTGACTGAGGGAGCTGATTAACACGCAACTCAGTGCGGCAACTAGATTGATGGCGGAGCAAGCACTAATCGGCTCATGGGCTGTTCAAGCAGTCAGAGCCTTAAAAATGGGGAAGGCAAGTGAGAGGCAGGAGAGAACAATGACGATGGAAGTTAGAATATGAGGGAAGCGTTGGTGGACTACTGATGGACAAAGTCTGGATCTGTTTTAATGTCACAGAGAAGGTGATTTTCCTCATGGGTTGATCCTGGAGGAAAGATGGAAGGAACAGAGCTGTGTGTGGACTCAGAGCAACAACTGCTGTGGAAGTAGTTGCTGGAATTTTTCCTGACAAGAGGACAAGAAAGCCAGAAGCATGGTGACAAGTCGCTGTGTGTGCCTAGTCAGACCCAGAATTAGCATTAACTTGAATTGGGTTCTTCCCTTGGCCTGGAGGACATCTCAAGAGTTTTTTTTTTTAACAATATTTACAACTATATCTAAAAATATGTATTTACTATTTGCACTTAATAATTATGCCCATTTTTTTTTTTTTATCCTTGGTGAACTAACAGATGCTCCTTCATGGGACAATGCTAAGGACTGCTGTCATGGGGCATCACATTATAGTGGCAGTGGTGGGATTAAGCAGTGTACTCTAGAGACACTTGGTGTTTTTGAGGAATTCCTGATCCCTAAAGCATTCCGGCACATGCTTCAAGAGACAAAGATGGAAAGGCGACAATGAACTGCTTCTTTTGTGTTATTGCTTTATTCATTGAGATTTTGTTTATTGGCCAGTTTTTGTCTGGGCATAATGTTTGCATCAAGTAAGGGTTCATGGAGTCGAGGTGTGCATGTGTTTTACTGTAAATAGTTATGCTTTGTCTTGGTTTGCCCATTCTTTCAGTTTTGTTACTTGTCAGGCTGAAACTGAACAGTAAGAACTTGGAGGTGGAGGGTGTGAACCACTTTGTGTCATGGGCTTTCTAATAATGGGGGCTACTGAAGTTAATTGAAGGAGCTGATTAACACTCAACTCTGTGCGATGTCGGCACTGACAGTGGAGCAAGTGCTAATCAGCTCATGGGGTTTTAAAGCTGTCAAAGCTTTGGACAGGAAGAAGACAGTGAGTGGCAGTACAGCACGACTGTCCAGATGCTGGGGAATAGTCAATGTCCGGATCTTTTGATCTATTTTAATGTAGCAGAGATGGTGAAATGTGTGTTGGTTGTGGGCGAGAATTGGTGACTGCTGGGGTGCGTACCTGTTTGGTTGTGTCTACCTGGAGTACAGCTTGTGCATTTTTAAAAAAAAATTGTTCTATATTGAGGACTTTATCTAAAACTAATTCAATAAATATTTTTCAAGCACCAAGGAATGGTCTGTGTCTTTTAACTTGGTTCATCTTGTGACAGTGCCATGGATCACTAGCAAGGGGTATCGCAAGAAGCTATTGAACTACATACATGTGGTCAGGTATTAATGTGACTCTCTTTATAAATTATCTCCTGAAACTGACTGGTGCCCTGTTCAATGTTGGTCCAGAAAATTGCACACAAAAGCCTGTAACACTGTAATTTTCCCTGCACACTTAATGTGATTGTTAGTTGCAAGACTACCATACATTGAATAATAAAAAAAAGAAAAATAATGCATTGGACTAAAATATAAAAATACATGTTTAACCCTAAAAGTGCTGAATGTGTGAAAACATTATATTCTTTAAAAAAAAATGAAGATGATTTTTCTGTAATTATCTGGAATAACAGGACTTGTGAAATATGTAATGACAAAAAATATCTAATGTCAAAATAAAGCCAATAGATATAACATCAGCAGTACAAGCAAACACAATACAGCCAATTTTGAAAGTAATTTTTAAACACAGAAATCAATATTTTTACAAGTGTTATTATATACACAATAATGAAGCATTACTTGATTGCACAAACCTGAGAGTAAGCATGAAGAGTTGGGTGAATGGAGGTTTACTCCACCTAGTGGTAGATGTTTTATGACAGTGAATCTGCAGAATCTTCACAAGTAAAACAGCTGCAAAGTGCTCTCAATAGGAATGTGCAACATAAAGGTTTAGTATAAAAAAACAGGCTGAAAACAAACATTATAACTACAAATTAAATAGACTTTTATTTTTATATTTTAATTTAGCAAAAAACAGTACAAAAATATTTTGTTAAATTACTGATTCAACTGTTCAAAAGTTGGGATATGTTTTCAAGGCACTTCATTTTGTAGGAGTTTAACACATCAGTGTTCAGTTTATCGGCATCTGTAAGAAAACAAGATCTAGGAATTAATACGTTTTTGCACAGAGTGTATATTTTTTTCCCTCACCACCACCACCCACCCAACCATAAACTAGATTAAGCTGGTTTGAGAATTTTACAATATTTATGAATGTTTAACCAAAGTACTTCTGACAGATCGCCAAAAACAGGAAAAGATACAAAATATGTTGTATATTGTACAAATCCATATAAAATACAATTTATTAGAGATTTACGGTGGTGCAAAGGTTAACACTACGGCTTTACAACTAATTTAGAATGTGTTCAAAAGCCAACTTGGAGACTCTCCAAGTGGAGTCGGTAATTTCTCTCTATGTTTAAAAAGTTCTTCTCTGAACACTATGCTCTTTTTTTCACACAAACCACCCCTAAATTTAAAAATATATAAAAGGCTAGGTCTGCAGTTTAATTTATGTAGTAACATGCTTCATGATGGACTGCCACCCTGTACAGGATTTGTTCTTTCCATGCACCACTTAATACTGGGATAGGCTTCGGCTAACCATCACCCTGACTTTGAATTAATGGGAAGTATAGATGGATAGGTGAACTTTAATATGATTCTGGTTATATGACACATATAAGGCTGTTAGATACATTGGATTATAAATAAATATGCTTTAACTTGATAACATGTTACTTTGATGTTCATATGCTTTTCAAGTTATCTATAATTCTGAAACAACGAATGGACATTTATTATACTACTGTAAAAGAATGTGCTCCTGTGAAAGGGAAAATCTGGATTCCATCCATAAAGAAGCATGCAATGCCTCAGACCATTTCATACTTTACAAATATTTCTGAATTACAGTATAAACGATACTGAATTGTTAGTGCAAATATAAGACAAAGATTTAAAATGCATCATAAATCTATAATGAATTTCATCAGTCAAATTACCAAAATCACTTAATTCAATTAAAATTTGAATTGCTGGAGCTTCTATTGGTTGGCCAATCCACTTGGAAGTAGCTGTCTTATGATAAAACTCTCATACAGGATCTCTAAATTATCTGCATGAACCTCAAGGTTATACTCAAGTCTCTCTGGGCTTTATGTTCTACAATACAGTCTTTTATTGGGAAAAGATTTATGAACACTAGCTTCAAGTAAAGACAGTCTGAAGGAAAGTCCTTTGCTCTGACAGAAACTGGGATACAGCATCATTGATACTAGACTGCTTTGCTGTCCCTTGACCACTGTGCCTATTTATTTTTGGGTTGTTTTCGTTGACTAAAATAAAGTAGCTATTTATTAACAGCACGTCTTTCTTTATGATAAACAGGACCAAGATTACTAGATAGAGACAGATATTTAAGTAAGCACAACTGCCTCGGTAAAAATATGATTACACTAAAATGTCCTGTAAAAATCCGTGAACACAATACATTACAAATTTAAATTATGTTTTCATTTATTTACTTTTTATTTCACATTTTACAATATGAGTAAGTGGCGGCACGGCGTCGCCGTGGTAGCGCTGCTGCCTCGCAGTAAGGAGACCTCGGTTCGCTTCCCGGGTCATCTCTGCGCGGAGTTTGCATGTTCTCCCTGTGTTTGTGTGGGTTTCCCCCAGGTACTCTGGTTTCCTCCCACAGTTCAAAGACATGAAGGTTAGGCGCACTGGCGATCCTAAATTGTCCCTAGTATGTGCTTGGTGTGTGTGTGTTTGTGTGCCCTGTGGTGGGCTAGCGCCCTGCCCGTGGATTTGTTTCTGCCTTGCGCCCTGTGTGGGCTGGGATTGGCTTCAGCAGACCCCCATGACCCTGTGTTAGGATATAGGGGGTTGGATAATGACTAACTGACAATATGAGTACCCATATAAGTAAGTGCCACATATTTTTAATAAATACATGTGAAATGCTCCATATAGTCTGGTTACTAGAAGATACTTGAGTATACTGTACCTTTTCTACACAAAGTTAAAGCTTCATCAACTCTCCTTTTAATGACAGGATTCTTCAGTGTTACTTTAGCCTAACAGTTAAATACAAAAGAGTTTGAATAATTTAAAAACAAGTAGTGGACATACAAAATAAAAATATTAAATAAAAAATTACTGAATTTAAGTTATACAGTATATAACTGAAAAATGAAAAATGAATAATTCTTTGTGTCAGGCCGAGTAGTTTGTATTAAATTATTCTCTGGACTTGGGCACTGGGCAGACAGAAAGCAAAATCCTAGGCTAGCCTGACGATGTTGATCAAATTGGAGAATATCAAGAGAAGTGATTCAAGAAGCCAGGCCTTACACAACAATAGCAAAAATATACCCTAAAGGAAATTCAATGTTGTAGTCAATAAAATTGAGAAAAGCTCAGTAACCAGAAAAACACACAAAATGAAAAAAATGAAAAGTTTAAGTAAATCATTAAAAAAAAAAAACTAAATAAACGGTTTGGTAGGATCAGCCACTTAGGAACCCTTCCTGATTGTTTAGTATATCAATTTCCAAGAAGTAATAATCTAATTTATTTCTGGTTATAGTTTCCAAAATTTTGCATGGCATGAAAACTGACTTATTGGCCTATAATTTTTAGGATCCATTTTGTTTTCACGCTTGTGGAGATAAAATGGCAAGGTCTCACTATTACTGAGACGGCTACTAATTAAAGTAACCTACAGCACTCTGATGTGATTTAAGAACATCATAATTCCACTGAAGATGTAAATTTATTTATATAGCACATTTAAAACAACATAGTAATGCTGAGGCCAAAGTGCTTTACAATAATAGAATAAAAGAAAAACAAAACAATTAACATAAACACATAAATAGAAATAAAATATATGAACATAAAATAAGATACATAATAAATAGAAATAATGTTATATAATCACAAAGAGGAAACCATCATTATTACTGAAGGTCACGGAATAGTGAATAGAAATGAGTCTTTAATCTCGTTTTGAACAGTTCAGTTGTAGACGACTCCTTTATATGATGAGGTAAAGAGTTTCACTGGCGAGGCGCAGCAGCTGCAAAGGCCCTGTCCCCCTTGATTTTACATTTGGTACGAGGGACAACCAGAGACAACTGACCAGAAGATCTAAGCACTCTGAATGGCTGATGTAAAACACACAATTCAGATAAATAGGCAGGAGAGAGCCCATGTAAAGATTTAAAAACTAGCAGCAAGATTTTAAAATCAATTCGAAAACTGACAGGCAGCCAGAGAAAGAAGCTAAAATAGGAGAAGCAGAGTCAGACTTTCTTGCCCCAACCAGAAAGCGAGTGGCAGCATTTTGGACCTTCTGTAACCTGTGTATCAGAGATTTGTTAATCAAAGAATACAGCGAGTTGCAGTAATCAAGACTAGAAAAAATAAAAGCATGAGTAGCTTTCTCAAGATCCCTAGAAGATAAAAAAGGCTTGATCTTACCTAATAGACAAAGTTGGAAAAAGCAACTCTTGACTACAGAATTTACTTGTTTCTCAAAAGAGAGGTTACTGTCAAAGATAACACCAAGATTGCGGACTTGAGGTTTGGAAAAGACAGAGAAAGAGCTGAGATGTCCAAGACCAATTTGGGCTTTAGTTGATGGACCCACTATAAGTACCACCATTTTATTTTGATTTGGATCAAGAAAATTATTAGCCATCCAGGATCTTAGTTCAGACAGACAGTTGTGGAGTTGATTTGTTACAGAGTTGCAGACAGGAATATAAACCTGAGTATCATCAGTATAGCAAGTGAAAAGAAATGTTAAATTTCCTAAAAATCGCTCCAATAGGGTGAAGGTATATAGAGAATAAAATAGGACCCAAAATGGATCCCTGAGGAACACCACATTTAAGAGAAGCAGTAGATGAAAAAGAGGAATTAAAAGTCACTGAAAAGTGTCTACCAGTTAAATATGACCTGAACCAGTTAAGAGCAGCCCCTTTAAGCCCAACAAGATGTTCAAGCTGCATCAGCAATATTTCATGTTTAATGGTGTCAAAGGCAGCGGACAGGTCAAGGAGGAGAAGGACTGCTGGTAACTTTAGCGAACAAGGAACATCATTAAGCAGCCATCTTTAACTACACTTTAATTGCAAAACTGAACAATTAATGAATTTAAGCTTTTGTGATAAGAAAACAAAGGACCAAAAGGAGTAGAATTTATGGGTAAATATACCAGTTCTATCATCTGAATGGTAGAACAGTTCATTCACCACATGTGTATGTGTGTCAGAACATAGCTGAAAACTCTGAATGTATGGCTCAAAACATCTGAAAGTTACTAAACAAAACATGCTGCAAGTGAAATATCAACACAGGGCAAAATAAGGGGATCTGCACTCAGTTTCCCAATAATACCTAATATTATGATGTTATTCTGGACGAACCTGTGGTGCTAAATGGTCTGCTCTCATCACACGTTTTCTTAATGATCTAATATTTGTAACACCATGAAAAAGAAACTGTTGTATTCATGATAGTAACTGCTACAGACTTCTTTGATATTATAATACAAAAATCATATGCTGTTTACTATTAACAACTGCCTATTAATGGACCAAATATTAGAACACAAGTCTGTTGATTTATCATAAATATACAAACTACATGCACTTACGTTGTCACATGAAACTGGGTGTCTGTCACTTTCTGATGCCTTTTATATTATATTATAGATCTCTACATCAGCTAGCAGGGTGTTAGAAACACCCAGCTCATGTTTTCACTCTAGAAATGTTTCAAAAATATTCTCCAACATTTGACTCAGCAGTTCTCTTATTACAATAAAATGAAGACATATAAGACCAATATGTCCGAGTATACTGTTGCTCCTCCGTGTGTAAGACCTTTGAAGATTACTTGTATTATCTATTGCTCGGATGTTAGCAGGAGATCCTCCAACTTCTATATGTTTCAAGGTGGGGCTGAAGAGGAGCAGACTTGTTGTTCCAACACATCCCAGAGATTCTTTATTGCACTGAGATCTGGGGGATTTGGAGGCGAGGACTATACCTTGAAATCTTCACCATATTCCTCAGATAATTTCCAAATATGTCATGCAGTGTGGCAGGGCACATTATCTGGCTGAAAGATGCCACTTCTGTTAGGGAACACCATTGGCATGAAATGACATACCTGGTCTGCAACAATGTTTAGGTAGGTGGTATTTATCAAATTATCATCTACATGAATGCCTGGACCAAAGGTTTTCTGGCAGAACACTGCTAAAAGCATTACAGTCTCTACACAAGCTTGTCTTTACCTCTCAGTGCATCCTGGAACTGTCTCTTTGCCAGGTAAACGAAACACACATATCTGTTACACATGATGGAACATTAAATGGGACTCCTGGGACCAGACTACCTTCTTCTATTTATCCAAAGCCCAGTTTTGATGCTTGCATATCTATTGTAGGCGCTTGTGACAATGGACAGGGGTTAGCACAGGTACTATAACTGTCCTGTGGTTACACAGTCCCCTAAGCAGTAGGATATGATTCACTATGTGTTGTGACACATTACTTCCGTAACCATTAATAAAATTATCTGCCATATTTGCCATTCTTTAAGTCTGCAATAGATGTGATACCCTTTGTTGACCTCTTGAATGGACGAGTCTTGGCCACCGAAAACTCTGGTGGCTATGGTTTGTGGAATTCTCTCCTTGGATCAATGCCGGTAGGTAAAAACAAAACAGGTGACTGAGAGGACAGCATAAGTCTTACTGTTTTTGGAAATTCTCTGATCCAGACATCTGGACATAAGGATTCCCTCCTTATGAAAGTCACTCAATTCTTTACATCCACTGTTGATTAATTTTTTTCTTTAACTTTAAAAAAATGATAGTATAAGTTTAGATGGGTTATAGTTGTAATGTATCTTAAGTGCTTCAGTTTTACATAATGTAACCAAAAAAAGGTTTAGAATACTTTTATTTGGTGGTGGTGGGGGAGGATTTTTTATTACATTTAATATACATACTGTACAAAAACCGAAACAATTGCCACTAAACACAAGACAAAATAAATAGGACTCACTGAAATTCTCTATCAGTAAAAAAGAATGGAGATGAATATTACAAGACTAAATTATATATATATATATATATATATATATATATATATATATATATATATATACACACACATATATATATATATATATATATATATACACACACACATATACATATATACAAGTCCATAAATATTTTGAATTTTAAACGAAACAATTCAGATGCAGTTGAAGTGCAGACTTTCAGCTTTAATTCAGTGGGTTGAACAAAAGGATTGCATAAAAATGTGAGGCAACTAAAGTATTTTTGAACACAATCCCTTCATTTCAGGGGCTTAGAAGTAATTGGACAATTGACTCAAAGGCTATTTCATGGGCAGGTGTGTTCAAGTCCGTCATTATGTCTTATCAATTAAGCAGATAAAAGGCCTGGAGTTGATTT
Organism: Polypterus senegalus; assembly: GCF_016835505.1. Taxonomy (NCBI): domain Eukaryota; kingdom Metazoa; phylum Chordata; class Cladistia; order Polypteriformes; family Polypteridae; genus Polypterus; species Polypterus senegalus. Next base: position 16,845,703 of record NC_053158.1, read on the forward strand.
GAGGTGTGGTGCTTGCATGTGGAAGATTTTGCTGTGAACAGACAACATGCGGTCAAAGGAGCTCTCCATGCAGGTGAAAGAAGCCATTCTTAAGCTGCGAAAACAGAAAAAAACCCATCCGAGAAATTTCTACAATATTACGAGTGGCAAAATCTACAGTTTGGTACATCCTGAGAAAGAAAGCAAGCACTGGTGAACTCAGCAACGCAAAAAGACCTGGACGTCCAGGGAAGACAACAGTGGTGGATGATCGCAGAATCATTTCCATGGTGAAGAGAAACCCCTTCACAACAGCCAACCAAGTGACCAACACTCTCCAGGGGTAGGCGTATTGATACCCAAGTCTACCATAAAGAGACGACTGCATGAAAGTAAATACAGAGGGTAGACTGCAAGGTGCAAGTCACTCATAAGCCTCAAGAATAGAAAGGCTAGATTGGACTTTGCTAAAGAACATCTAAAAAAGCCAGCACAGTTCTGGAAAAACATTCTTTGGACAGGTGAAATCAAGATCAACCTCTACCAGAATGATGGCAAGAAAAAAGTATGCAGAAGGCGTGGAACAGCTCATTATCCAAAGCATACCACATCATCTGTAAAACACGGTGGAGTCAGGCAGTGTGATGGCTTGGGCGTGCATGGCTGCCAGTGGCACTGGGACACTAGTGTTTATTGATGATGTGACACAGGACAGAAGCAGCCGAATGAATTCTGAGGTGTTCAGAAACATATTGTCTGCCAGCTAAATGCAGTCAAATTGATTGGGCGGCGTTTCATGATACAGATGGACAATGACCCAAAACATACAGCCAAAGCAACCCAGGAGTTTATTAAAACAAAGAAGTGGAAAACTCTTGAATGGCCAAGTCAGTCACCTGATCTTAACCCAATTGAGCAGGCATTTCACTTGTTGAAGACTAAACTTCGGACAGAAAGGCCCACAAACAAACAGCAACTGAAAGCCGATGTAGTAAAGGCCTGGCGGAGCATTAAAAAGGAGGAAACCCAGTATCTGGTGATGTCCATGAGTTCAAGACTTCAGGCTGTCATTGCCAGCAAAGGGTTTCAACCAAGTATTAGAAATGAACATTTTATTTCCAGTTATTTAATTTGTCCAATTACTTTTGAGCCCCTGAAATGAAGGGATTTTGTTAAAAAAATGCTTTAGTTGCCTCACATGTTTATGCAATCTTTTTGTTCAACCCACTGAATTAAAGCTGAAAGTCTGCACTTCAACTGCATCTGAGTTGTTTCATTTAAAATTCATTGTGGTAATGTACAGAACCAAAATTAAAAAAAGTTGTCTCTGTCCAAATATTTATGGACCTAACTGTAATATATATATATATATATATAAACAAAAGCAAAGCAATTCAAACAGTAATCATTCACATTAGCCTTCTTGTCTGTGCAGAAAGCAGACAGCAGTAAATGTGTATTGTAAATAAAATTATTAAACTATAATAACTAAGAGATGATAAAAAATATTTCACACTAACAAAACCATACACATCAGCGCATGAAAGATTGGTGGTAATGGGCCACTGCCAAGCAAACTCAGAAATGCAATCTAGAAAACAAGAGAATTTTTTTAGAAGGCAAACACATTATTCTGTATGTCATCTGATTCCTCCTCCTGAGATACCAAATGTAACTCTTGCCCCCATTTTGTATGAACAATGATGTCTTTATTGCCTCCACATACATATTTGTAATCTAAATATGAAAACAAGCCCCCTGAAATGAGCAAGTGGGTATGCTATGTTTTTAATGCAGATAGCAATCTAAAGTTTAAAAAAAAAACTGAGCTGAGAATACTCTGGTATTAATATCCAAAACAATGGTAAAATATACATTTTCCTTTTGAATGATTTAAGGAATGCTAGAAGAAGATTTAAGTAATCATCTGCTGTATGCTGTATAAATAATGCCATCTGATTTTAAATCAGGGTAAAAGAAGAAAAAAAAGAGCATGCAATGAGATCTTAAAGTTATATCAAACCTACCTTTTGATTGTTATAAAGCAAAGCCCATAATGCCGAGGCACCGATTGTTTGTGTATCTAAAAAGCTGCTTTCTAGACAAGAAGACAGCACCTCCACAGTTTTATCTGCAAAAATGTTAAAACAGAGAAACAACTTAATACAGCTATTACACTTAAAATGTAATGTAAAAAAATGCTACAGAAATGCAAACATTACCAGAAAATCAGATTAACAAAAACTGGTTTTAATAAGAGTATGTTGATGGGGGAAGTTCACATACCAACAAATTATAAAAGTTACACATGTTTCATGACACCTTGAGTAACACTAGCTTTACATCGAGCACAACAACCTAAGTAAGGTTTCTTGCAACACTTGTGATATATCCTAAGTAAAATATCTTGTTAACTTCAGTTATAGTGAGACTATCCTTCTGGGCCATAAACTCATTTCTTTGTGTTTACATTTTACATCAGTTATTTGTTTGACTCACATATGTGCTGGTTGTCTATAAAAGCAGATTAACATCAAGGTAACAGGACACATTTATAAACTTAAAACAAATACTTGACGGTGAACAATCAAAACTTACAAATTTCCCTTACAAAAATAAAAAAATTAAAATAAAGCCATGTAATTTTATGGTTTACCTGACTTAATTCAATTGCTTTAAAGCAGTCCTTACAGTAAACCAATGAAACTGTGTGCTGCAGTCTCTTTTCAATAAAATCATTTTTAATGTTGAAAACATTTGTTTTGGCTTGTTACCCTAATGATAAATCATTCTTTACATTGTCTGCAATCTATTTTTTATGCTATTGCTGGAGCAAGTGAATTTCATTTTGGCGATCAATAAAGCACACATGTAAGAATGTATGAATGAATGAGCCACCTAAATAACTAACAATTCTGCCTGCCTTGTTTTTTATTTTTACTGAACAGCACTTCAAGATTGCAGGTTGAAAATGTTAAGTAATGATTGATTACAATCATGGGTATTTCTAAGTATAATTTACATAGCTATTTCTAATAATTTACTGAAACTACATTTTTTCATTTCTTGTCTGCAAGGAGCCACAGGATATCCAGACAATGTTGGATGTAAGACAGGAATCAGTACTGCACAAGACGCCAATTCACAGTAGGGAAAAGACAATCATCCACACTCACTCATACCAGGACAGCAGAGGTCATCAATAAGCCTAATGCATCCATCTTTAAGATTTGAGAGAAAACTGGAATATATCCATAGGACGTTGATGCATGCAATAGAAGAAAGAATAAACTCCACACCGAGTGTCCATCAGATTCAAATTTTGGTCCCAGGATTGTAAGTTAGAATCAGTAACCACTTTATTATCCTCATTTTTCTTTCTTAAAATGTAACATTCTTTATATAAGCCAGCCATCTCGGTCAAGTTTTCTAAATTGACAGGGTGGAATATTGTTTGGTGTGGCGGCCACAAAACTCCAGAGTGCTCGAATGAATCTCAAACTGGTTACTGTCTGTTTGCATATTATTTTCATGTCTGCATGAGTTAAACCGGTTACTGTCTGATTACACATTAGTTCCATGTCTGCATAGGTTTTTTCTCTACATAATTCAGTTTTCCTCACAAATGTCAATGCTTTGCAACTTAGGTTGAAAGACAACAGTAAATTGGTCAGTATATTGTACCATCTTCCTGGTAACAAATCCTGGTTTGCCACGAGTCTTCTGCCAGGACAGTGCTACCTCCCTGTAACCCTGTCTGGATGGGTAGATTACAAAATAGATGGATTGATTTTTATTAAGAAGTTATCCATTCCCCCAAATTAGCTTGAAACAGAAAAGACGGAGATGCTAATCATGCTAATAAGACTGCTTCCAAGAAGCAGAACTGTGTCAAATACATTCCATTGTTTTGTAAAAAAACTTTAGGAAAGAGGACTATGTTTTGTCCTGACCTGCTACCTACAGAGAAGTGGGTTATAAGCCAATGACACAATGCATGAGTTCTAGACAGAAGGGATGTTAAACTTGACGACCGTAGTTACTGTTTTCATCATCTGAGGATGCCAGATTAATCAATTTCTGGGCATGACAAAATTATACAACTCTGTGATGACTTTCCAGCACAGTTTTGCATTTCAAAGTTTTGGCCAACTCGCCTCTCTAACATAATAACTATAACATAATTCCTGACAGAGCCAGTGCTGTATGAATGCTATACAGGCATGGCTAGTTCAGCTGCAATCTCAACTCTTTTTTTTTTCTTTCTATTGTGGGATGCAAAAGACGAGACATCAAACAAGATGAGTCTCCCTTCTATTTGTGAGGTCCAAAACACCCATGTTCCTTTGTACCTCCTGGCTGAGTGCTGATCAGTTCTCACCTCTCATGCACACACACAGCCCAGCCCGTGCCTACAACTTAACATAAAAATCAAACCTGAATGATTTTGTTTTTGTTGCAGTGAGATGCAGACTGGGTATGTTAGACTACATGACTATGGGTCACAGAAGTGTGCCACAACTGCCTCTGCCTTGCTAACATGTTGTAAATGAACTCTGTGACTGAAAATTCATGGAAAAGTCTGTGTCTCCCAGTCTGGCCATGAAGATTTTATTCAGTCTACGGTCTATGAGCAATGCATCTTTTTATGGGTTAACAAAATGGAGAAAGCTTTTTCGTAACACATGATGAAAGAACAGGAGAAAAAACACATCTGGGGGCTAAAGAAATGTAAAATAACACGGGACATCTAAGACCACGGAGTATGTTTATGTTGCTTATCTACTTAATGGTTTAGAAAACCTGGCAATGTCTCTCAGGGTAACCTTGAACAAATCATTTAATTTGCTTGTGCTAAAACTACAAAATATACTTTTTTTAGTAACCTTGGATAAAGGCATATGACAAGTATAAAACGACAATAAAAAACACACCCAACTGCATTCCATAATAGCCACTGCCATTTGAACATACAGATCACTTTACAACACTGATATAGTCATTTAAATTAGCATTATTACGGTTGCAAAATAACCAAGAAAAAAAAAAAAAAAAAAAAAAACAAGCACAACTACAGTATTATAATTACCAAAAGCTACAAATGCCCAAATAAATGCTTCAAATTCAGCTTACCATTGATGAGAACTTTTGGTTTATTGGAGCTACTGAAGCAAATGTTGTGAAGAATGAGAAGAGAAGCAGATTTATTGTTACGAGGGTTACATTGGGATATCTCGGTCAGAAACTCCAAAGCACCATTTGTTTTCTGTATCATCTGCTGTCCATCTTCAGAAAAGGACATGTTCAGTAACAGCTTCAACCACAAGTTTACAATTGGACTAAGGTTCTTAGACCCAGGTTTTGGCAACGACAAGGATACAAAGCTCTGTAGGAAATTGCTCTATGAGAACATATGAAAAGATATTAGAAGCCATTTTTAGTTACAACAAAGAGCAACTATTTTTTTTAACAGAAAATAACTTAAACCCAACAGTGAACAAGAAAAGGAACTGATGGTAAACTGTCTAGGTATAATTTTACAGAGAGTCTCCACATAGAGAGAAATCACTGACTTGCACTAATACTAAAATACAGTTCTCTCTTTGAAAAGACACTCTGATGGAGCCTTCATAAAAATGAGTCAAGTAACTGTGAAATCTACAGGGCTCAATCAACTACATGCAAGGTGAGTAAACCTCCATTCACTCATCCATCTTTATTTATGCTCCTGCTTGGGCAAATAGCAGGTTGGATATTGGATGGATGTTTTGGGCAATGCAAAATGGTGGTGTGATTGGGAAAAGCCAAGGACAGACTCACATGAAATGTCACAGGTGCCACTTTGAATAATAGAATTTGGCTCTTGTGAGACATTTATAACAGCTATGTGAAGGTAAGCATAATTTGAAGTAAAAAAAAAAAAATTATCCATGGAAAAAGTAGAAATATTTTCTGACACAAAAAGAACACTCTAGGGCATAGAAAAAACGGGAAGAAAATGAAAATAGTGTTAGAAAAGTTAAATTGAACAAAGAGAATACTAGTTTTGACAAAGGCGTTTTACTGATGAGGAGTGTAAGTGTCCTTTGTTTTAAAGGTCATAATTTGATAAAAACATCTGGTTCCAGAAATGGAAACGCAGTATTGACTATTAACTTTATTGATCTTGCAGCGTTAACTTGATAAATGTTTAGGAAATGTAATTATGCAACTGAAAGTAAACAAGAAAACAATGACCTAGCACTGATTATGCAAACAGGGGTATATGTAATGCTTTGCTGGACCATAACAGGTGTTAGTAGGAGACTAAAACCACAGCATGATCTGCCCAATTACCATGTATAAGAGGGTCACTTTACAAACAATTAAGAAATAACACATTCAACATCAGAAAGATATGACGAGTAAACTGACTAGAAAATAATGAGGCAGAATTACTATAGCACAGAAAAAAAATCAGCATATTTAAAAAAAATTAAACATGGAGACAATATAGTACCCAACCACACAAGCAATGATGAGTTGTAACAGCCATTTGCTAGTTAGTTAGGTTATGTAGAAGTTTTTAGTTATGTTAAAATGTTTGCCTACATATTAGCACTAGCAAAATACCCGTGCTTCGCAGCGGCGAAGTACTGCTTTTAAATTTTTATTAATTTTTATTAAGAAGAAAAGTAAACCTTTTTAAACTGAGGGAAAATATACCAATAATTATTTGTTAAGGATCTCTTAGTTGTCTCGTTGTCAGTTCAGCACTCCAGTTGTAATGTGACCAAGCTGTGCGAGCTTACTTTTGAGCATGCAACGTATAGTTGGCCACGTGAAAAGCAATCTTGCCTCAAATCATTGGCAACCTTTTGTAGGGTCTGTCCCTGAGACTTATTGTCATCGCGAAGCAGAGCCATACTGGAAATTGGAGGCATTTGAATTGAAATGGGAGATCAGAGGGTATAACGGGGATGTGAGGAATAAAAACTCTCTCCCCTGAGCAACTGCCAGTAAAAATAGTTGCCTCAATTAGGTTCTTTTGTAGACACGTGACCTGAAGTCTCATGCCGTTACAAAGTTTCGGTGGCTGTAAGTTTTTCAGTAACATTATTGGTGTCCCAACCTTCAAAATTGGATTATGCTCAGGAGTGGCTCTCCTTTATATAAATCAGTAAAGGAGAGGACTAAACACTAAGGAAAAAGAACGGCAAGACCGCGTCAGCTGCGGAGCTTAGCTCGAAGCAAAATGAAGTGAATGAAATGACATGAATGGGAGGGGAAATGATGACGAGACTCCCCCACCCACCTTAACTCTCCATCCCTCCCAAAACAGTCTCTCGGCATGACAAACGCCAGCGGCAGCATGTCTATGAACCTAATTTAAAGTTAAGCTTTACACCTTGCTTTCCTATTCGTTTGCATAAGCACAGTCCTTCACCAGCAATTTTAACTCTGTTACAAAGTGATCAAAAGTCTCATTTATACCCTGCATCTTCTCATTAATCTTGTATCTCGCGAATATCGTATAGTCATAGGTATTACAAACGCCAGCGGCAGCGTGTCTATGAACTTAATTTAAACTTAAGGTTTACATGGTGCTTTCCTATTGATATGTCCTCAAAGGCTTGTTCAGCTTCAGAGGGTTGTTCCTCTCTTACTGCATCAATAAACAGCTCGTCTTCCTCTTTATCTGAGGCATCACACACTGCATGCACGGGTTTACCTTTCCCAGTCCTGCAAACTTTAGTGAAGTGGTTCAATTTACCACAATTTTTACACTGTCTTCCTTTAGCTGGACATTGACTTTTTCCACCGTGTGCCTTGTTTCCACAGTAACTGCACTTATGAATATGCTTGTATGCGTCACTCGCTTCATATTCTTTTGCTACCTTGTCAATTGTGTAATGTGTTTTTTGTTCATCGCTCTTTGGCGCTCTTGCTTGTTCTCTGCGTACTGCGTTCACAGTCAGTTCATGTGAGCCGCTCAGAGTACATGCATTGAAGGTTCTCAGCTGTGCTTGTGCTATCTCGCGCGATCTTGTGATGTCCACGGCTTTATTTAATGTTATCTAAGACCCAAAACTTAAAATTTTCTCTCACACTTTCGCTGAGTTTGTGCCAAACACAAGTCTATCCCTGACCATCTCATCTTCGTTTGCATAAGCACAGTCCTTCACCCGTGAATATTTAGTGGCAGCGTTTCTATTGGATTGCTGCTGATGGACGGGCAGGCACTCAATTACGTGGGAGACGTGATGATGAGGGACGCAACTCCGTCTCACACGGCAACCGAGCTGCAGGCTATGGCCATATATATGTACGTAAGTAGGTTCCAGTTATGACCGTTACGTGTAGAATTTCGAAATGAAACCTGCTTAACTTTTGTAAGTAAGCTGTAAGGAATCAGCCTGCCAAATTTCAGCCTTCTACCTACAAGGGAAGTTGGAGAGTTAGTGATGAGTCAGTGAGTTTAGTGAGTGAGTGAGTGAGTGAGTCAGTGAGGGCTTTGCCTTTTATTAGTATAGATATAGTCAATGGGAGGTTCTATTATAACCCCCAAAGCAAAATTATAAATGGAATATTCCAATTACTTCTTGTCCATCTGACTACAGACTAGTTCCAGTTTATGATCTGCCTTGCATTTGTTAAGGGCAGTTTCAAAGGGTACGTACAGAATGTACTGAATGTACTAAGTGACGTCTACGTAAGGTTGCCATTGAGAAATAACACTACCTTTAAGAACAGAAAGTAACTGAAGTTTAACACAAGAAAACTAAGAATGTAGAAAAAAAAACTTGTTTCCAGTGTTGCCTTTTATTCTGCGTGTATAAGAACCTTTTCTGATTTTTTGCAACTTGTTCCTTTTTAAATTCTCAAAAAACCTTTTTTAAAATGAACTTTACTAGACTGAGAAATTTCTTTTGTTACGCAATTGACTCCTGCTGAATCCTACCTTACCATCTCAGTAGCTGCTCAATTTTGGGAGCCTGGAAAAGACACAGCCTCAGCCTCAGCCTTATATGTCATATTTAGTCAGTGAGTCATTTTCCAACCTGCTATATCCTAAGTACAGGGTCACAGGGGTCTGCTGGAGCCAATCCCAGCCAGCACAGAGTGCAAGGCAGGAAACAAACCCTGGGCAGGGCACCATCCCACCGCAGATGTCAAATTTAAGGTCATGCAAAAATGTCTGGAAGATGCTAACTGCATGCATGCAAGTTCAGGAAATTATTTTTAATGATCATTCAGCAAAACAATGACCCACAGCAAACTTCAAAAAGCATCCAGAAATGGTTTAAGACAAAGTGCTGAAGAGTTCTGAAGTGGCCAGCAATGAGTCTATATCTCAAACAGCAGTGGGGAGACGACACCTATCAAAGCTGAGAGATCTGGAGCAGGAGCAGTTGGCAAATGAAGAGTGGTTCACAATTCCAGCAGAGTGGTGTAAGGAACTCTTTCATGGTTACAGGATGCGCCAACAAATATTAAGTTGGAGGTGCCAATAATTCTGTCTTCTTCATTTCTAAAGTTCTGTGTGGAATGATATCAGATTTCACTTTTTTTCCTTCTACTTTTTTGTGTTGTTCCAATTAAAATAAACAAACATGTGAATACCAAAGCATCTGAAACTGCAACAGTTTTCAGGGAGAACGTATGTTATATTTTCAGAAAAAACCACAGGGCTGCCAATATTGTTAGCCATAGCTATATGTACTGATTGTATTTGTAGCTCATTTGGTGTTGTTATCACACTGAAAGATGACATTTTTTTTTTACCACTCAACCACTTTCCTAAAGGTACAGAATGACGAAAACAAAGTCTATTTATATTATCTCAGCAGAGAACATCCCCATGTTTCTGATACTGTTGGCTGAAATGTGCCTCAGACCACAACAGAGCTGCCACAATGCTTCACAGAAGTCTGCAGCCAGGTACCAATGCACTTCTTGCCAGCATACTGTTGCCTCTGTGGGCCACCAATTTAAAATTTGGATCTCTTACTCTACAGGACACATTGGCTTATTGGCTGCAGCATTTCTTTTAAGACTTCTCTGCATGGTCAAATGGTTTATTATGCGGACTTTGCCAGATGCTGAGCAATTACTTCTCTGGATTTTTTTCTGTCCCTTAAGGAAGTGACCATCATCAGCCTTTTGGGTTTTCCATTTTCCTCTTGCCAAGTTTCTGCTATTTACTTTATGACTGTTCGAACTCCACAATTTCAAAATCCAGTGTGGTGTGCTGTTGCTTGCAGACCAAGTTCAGTAAGTTCAAAGTTAATTGCCTTGTGTCTTATTGATAGAAACTATTGTATTTATTTATCTATTTATTTGTTTATGTATTTATTTATTTTAAAATGTGTCAAAATATGTAAGTTTAGCCACTTCTAAACCTCTCATTGAGGTGACCTTGAATTTGTTGTTAATTTCCAATATACCCATTCATTTTTTAAGTTGCACCATTAGCACTCCTAGTTTAGCTAATCACTGCCCAATTAATTTGAAGCAGGGGTGCTTTTGGTGGAATTTAACAAATACATGAAATGGCTGGGACATTCTGAGGAGATGTTTGGGGCAAGACCTGTACTGCTCTAACAATCTCACAAGAAATTTTTTAGAAAATAATTTTTATTTTATGAACATGCATTTTATTGTGTCTTTTTCTAATGTGATGTAGTGTTTTTTTACAAGCAAATCAATCAATACTCATTTGCAATGATATATATTTTTTTTAAAAATACATTGGCACAGCTATCACTGGATCATCAAACATGTTTCAACTCAATTATAGACTACGGAGGAAAATCCACATATTTATTCAACTGAGTAATAAGGAACAAAATATGTTAAATGTGTTGAGTTTCAACGTAAAATATTTTCTCAAAAAATATAAACATTTAAGCTCACACCTTTAATTCAGAAATATCAAATAGCCTAGTTAGTAAATGGCAACTAGTAAATGATTAAACACAATTTTCCTTAACAGAGTGTAAAAAGTAATTACTTTAATTACCTTACCTTCTGCAATAAACCTTTGCACTCATGAGATATTACAAGGTTTGAAAGGAGAGCAAAGGCCAGTTGTTGGATACTGGAATTCTCAGGACACTTCTTAGAAGCCAATTTCATTATATTATGCATTAGAGAGTTGCTTGATGGGCCTCCTCTCTGTGCAGAACTTGGCCCTCCACTGCTCCAGCTAAAAGTGGCACAAGCTTTTTAAGGAAGAAAAAAAAAAAAAAATAATGTTGGCCAATATGAAATGTGTACAATTAAAAAAAATGTATTAAACACATAATAAAAACATAATGAAAAATGTATTCTTAATTTTTCCTACAATTATATCTTGACAGCTTATGTGAATTTCAAGGTAAAAAAACAAGTCATAGGCGAATATGTTTATTTTATTATTTTACACATGTTATTATTTTACATGAGCACAATAGCAGTAAATATAATTTACATATTCATGTAATGTAAGTAGATATTATTAAGTAATGTAAGTGTTTCACCCATGATGCCATAGTGATGCAGTGGTTAGACCTGTACCTCGTAACTCTAGAATTTGTTTGAGCACCACATGTGAGAAATTTGGACATTCTTTCTGTGTTTGTGTGAATATTTATTTATTATATTTATAGTCCATGAAACAAATTTAAAAATAAGGTAAAAATAATGCAAGTCCTGTTTGATGTTGGGCTTGCTTCAGTGAATCTTGTTTCCAGGAGTTCTGCTACATATGGAATAGATGCTAACTAATCTAATATTTAATCTAATATTGTTGCATTGTGACACAGCTCAGATCATTTAGGCAGTTAGTGTGGTGTAGTGGTTAAGGCTTTGGACTTGTGGTTTCAAGTCCTTCTACTGGTACTGTGTGACCATGAGCAATGTAACCAGATGTATCTGAAATTAGGAATACAGGCATGGAGGAAGATGAAAAAGAAGCAGATGAACAAGTAGCTTAAAAGTTACAAACTTTATTCTTCATATTCCTTATCATTGAGGTCTACTTTAGCACTACTACTATTTGCCAAACCCTATTATGGTTGAATTATGGTTGTTTTGAAACCATAATAGTACTTACCTTGTGGTGAGTTAGCTGTATAAACACATAGCAATTGCAAAGCAGCTTGCATCAGAGAATCATCCAAAATAAACCAAGGCCACAATGAATGCAGGGTACTGACCAGATGTGCATCTGTCGCTGCTATCTGTGTTTAATGAGATCAAAAAATTGGTGTGGATTGGTATAGTAAATTGAAAATGATTAAGTTATATCTAATGATTTAATATAAACTGCATTGAAACTCACAATTCTTAAGATAATTCATTGTAAATGCATTTTCCAAAATAAACTAATAATAAAACAGATCACAGAGAAATGTCATGTGGGACTAACATGCAGTAAGTGAGACATATGGTGCTATGCCACAGATGGCTCTCTTCTTCCAGAGTCAAAAGTATTTATTCATCATTTTATTTTATTTTCTTCCCAATACAACTATATTCTAATAGTTTTAACTCTATTCTGATAGTATATATTATATATATTAAAGAATTTTGACTATATTTTTGAAAGAGCAAATGTGTAGTAGAGGAGCTTAGTTTTAAACAGTGTCTTGTGCAATGTATTAAAAACCTTGTCATCATGAATGAGATGACTTAGCAGCTGTTAGCTAACAAATGTCGGTGTTTTTAACAAGCTGTTATAATTTATATGAGATGTACTGGTGACCTCTTTAGGGCTGATTCTTGTCAGCACAGGCTGTTGTTATGCCATATATTGGAATAAACTGTTCCAGAAGATTAACAGTTTACAGAAAACCAAACGATGCACATCTCTGTGAACTAAAAAAAAAAAAACCTTAAGATATGTACAGAATTATAAAACATCATTCTAAAACTTAATTAATCCAATTTAGAGCAGCAGAGTATTGGCGCATATCCCAACAAGATTAGGCATATGGTAGGGACCAACCCTAGACGAGGCATCAATACATAATAGAGGCAATTTGGAATCATAAATTAGCCTGAACAGTACATTTTGGGGATAAAGTAGGAGAATCCATACAGCCAAGGGAGTAATGTGCGTGAGACTGCTGATATTTTTTTTTTTGACTAAGTGCTTCGCTGATGACTATAGCACATGTCATTCCTAATTAAATCGTGGCATTTGCTCATAAAACTGTTATTGTTTGCCATTAAGGGGCAGTAAAGTACTCTCCCCTTTACAAGGGTTTCATTTCTCAGCCATGCTTTGCAGGTGAGGAAGAAGGCTGTTGTAACACTGTACCGGAGAGACACAGGACTGAATTCAGCAGATCTGAAATTTTGTAAGTCACTGTGGATAAAGGTGTCAGTCAACAAAGTAAAACCCAACACATCAAGCTCAGAGTCTCTGAATTCAAGGAAGAGTTAGCTATCTGTGTTGTGGTAGACAATTGACACATCTTGCCAATGGTCTCCTTTGAAGACACAGTGTGCACCCTCTAAAGTGGTGCAGAGGAGGCCCCACATCAGAGAAACAGAGGTAGCTAGGTAATGGTTAGATATAAGGGAAAGGTAAGAGGCACACAATGTCTGTTGCATAAACCTGAAAGTTCGAGTTGTTCAACTGCTTTCAGGATCTCACAGAATGAGATGGTGACTATAGATAGTGATAATTCTGAGGTGGCAGGCAGATATGAGCAGCCCCAATGGTACAGAAATTGTGTCAGTGAGGAACCCAGTTTTTAGGGGGATTAAGACTCAGGTTTGCTCTAGGGATGGAGAGTGTTTTACAGTGTATGGTCTTCCTGGTACAGAGGTGGGATACCTTCCTGGATTAGTGCATGCACTCCTGATCAGAGCAGGGGTCAATCTAAGTGGTCACTGTCCATGTTGGAATAAATGACATTAGTCAGAACTATACAATTACAAATTCAGTTGGGCCCGATTTCCAAAACAAGAAATTTAGCTGGGCCAGACATTTCAGTGGTAAATAAGCAGCAGGCCGAAACAAAAGAATGTATTGAGAAACAAGTAGTATTTATTCATTGTTTTCTTTTTAAATTTGAAAAACTGATCAGAATCTGGGGAAGTAGCTATAAAGTCATTTTCCACTTATAAATAAAAATATATATATATTTTGGTTATATCTGACCCAGGCACAACTCAAAGTGAATAAAAACAAAATAGTGCTCAGTATTAGCAATAACTTTTGTATTCCTTTTGAAATAAATATTTTCCTCACATTTGACCCAGGCACATCTTAAAGTATGTAAAATCCAAAAAACTGCATAGTATTAGCAATAACATTTCTTTAACTTTGGAAATAAAATAAATACTGCATTTTGGTCATATATGTCCAAGGCACATCACAAAGAGCATTTAACAGAATAAAATAGAGGTATCAATGCTATCAAAGTTCATAAACCCATAATAAGTGATAACAGTGACTAACACACATAAATACATCATCTAGTGCACAATGTGGGACTACAAGTTCGTTTAAAATCACCACGTGTTATTAGCAATGCCTTTTTTGTAAACAAACATATTTTGTGACTGGATCAAGTTTGAGGTACTGCTAAGATATATAGATGCTGAGAGTCCTATTGTTACATATTTTGTTTATTTGGTGAAAAAAAAACAATGCTTAAAATTTTAACTCGACAGATCATCAAGTATGATAATAATTCTTTACATTTATATAGCACTTTACAGACTACACAAAACCCTTTGTAAACTCCACACTTGCAGGATCCAGAACGTGAACCCAAAATCTCCTTACTGAAAGGCAGCGGTGCTACTATTACGCTACCAGCATTGGTGTACTATATTGCAAAATACTGTACTTGATAATTTAAAATTACAAATAAAGAATTTCTGAAACTGATGAATATTAATGACCTCTACATTCTAAAAAAATTGTTGTGTAGTCCTTAATATTGTAATACTCAGCACACAACTCTGCCTATTCCACACATCAAATCAAGGAATGATGGTTAGGTTAACTGCATAGCTCATAGCTCAAATCTTCATGTAGGCTAGGGGGCATACTTTCAATAGGATATTGGGGTGCCTTCTGGAAATGAATGAAACTGTACAACCACAACAACTGCAACTGCATTGAAACAGAAGGGCACCAATGTATTTGGGAGGTGTATGAGTAGGTTAGTCAAGAAGTTGGGGTGGAAATTTTAGGACAGGGCAATTTTATAAATTTAAAGGACACTGACGTTTATGTAAAGGAGAATTTGGCTGCATGTCTACTTTAAATTAAGAATGAATCATTCCTTTGACAGAATAGTTGGATTTACTGATAAGAGAAGTGTAGATTCAATATGGACCTTCTGAATAATTATAGAAAATAAGATTAGCATACTATAGCAATTATGGGGCTAAAATAGCCCAGATATTAATTGGAAAAACCTTACAAATAGCTAAGTACAAGAGAATTTCATAAATGTAATCAGTGACTCTTTTAACAAAGGATGTTAAAAAACAACAACAACAGGAGAAGTCTGTCGAAATTTAGTATTTTATAATAATCACTAACAATAATAACCCTAAATCCAAAGAGGACTGTTTAATTTATGTTAGGTACATTGCCCAGAGGGGACAGGGCAGTCTAATGGTCTGGAATCCCTACAGATTTTTTTTTTTTTCTCCAGCCGTCTGGAGTTTTTTTTGTTTGTTTTTTCTGTCCACCCTGGCCATTGGACCTTACTCTTATTCTATGTTAATTAATGTTGACTTATTTTATTTTTCTATTCTTCATTATGTAAAGCACTTTGAGCTACTTTTTGTATGAAAATGTGCTATATAAATAAATGTTGTTGTTGCTGTTGTTGTAATCAGGATAACATTCAGGTGGAACATGCAATTAAAACAGTAGGATATAGCGACCATAAAATAACACATTTCACAGTGTTTTGGCAAAGTGCACATTCAAAAGCTAGAACAATTAAGTTTAATTTTAAGAAGGAAAATTTTAAGCTTAGAAGGTAAAATCTAAAGAGATAAACTGGGAGATGTTTATGTGTGGCAGGTTTGTGATGTGGAAAACAACCTGAAAGCTGTGCCCTTGTTAATGTTTCACTCATCAGCATAAAGTATATTCTTTATAGCAATCTTTTATGCATTCAGCATTCAAAAATAAAGATACAGCATAAAGTTTAATTTTCAGTTAAAATTCTTTCAATAAACAATCATCCTTAAGTGATATTCATGCATATATTAATCTTAGTTTAGCAAGCAAGAGGGACAAAGGAGGAAAAAAAAATTAAACCACACACACACATATTATATATATTATACGTATAGAACTAGGGTGTTGTACCATGTTAGCCATTATTAATGTAGTGAGAAGTCAAGCAAAATGACATCTTTTATTGGCTAACTAACGTTTTAGTTAGCCAATAAAAGATGTCATTTTGTTTGACTTCTCACAATATATATTAATGGAAGAAGCAATTAATGGTGGTTTGCACAGAATTTGGGTAGTAATACTGCTAAAGCTGTGGGAATCCTTGAGCATCTGTAACAAACTGAAGAGCTGTGTGTGCAAATAAAATTACAAACAAAAATATGGCTAGTATCCTTTTATGATTGCCATTAAGTTTATTATAAAACAATAAAATGTTTCATAAATCTATAAGCTATACATGTTTGCACAGTATTTAAACATCTCTTAAAGAAAACAGACCATATTTACAGTTCAACTAAAGGCAGTAGTTTTTTTAATAGTGAGCATAAAGGTAAAAGGATATACTGTAAACGTTTATAGTAATATACAGATCTAATAATAATATAGATAGTTACAATAACCAAATAATAAAAACAAGATACTTACTTTACATTCATCATTTTGATAGAGACAGTTCCTCAGGATGTGAATACATAGCTTTAATTCTCGTATAAGATTATCCTCCTGCTTAAACTATATAAGACACAAACATTACACTGTGTATAATTGATTTTGTAATTTCATGTTCAGAAATATAAATTATTTGGATATACTTTCTATGCTTTGGCAAAACTGACAAAGTAAAATAAAAAATTTGCTTATGTTCAGAAGTAAATAAATTGCTAAGTTAATTAGCTTAGTGAAAGAAGCATATATAATGAAATACTAAAATAACTGATAAGTTAGTTAATCACTAGGGCCAAGTGCCACCGAGTTTCCACTTTACAATGGGAATATAACTGATAGTATAGTCTTAAAGTATCTATCTATCTATCTACTCATGACAACTATTCTAAAGATTCCAGCAAATCCATCACATAATATATAAAGAGTAGGATTTTGCACGTTCTGAAAATCCACAAATGAAAGTCTAGATTTTAAATCAAAAGAAATAGATTAAACTGATCTTACAAAGCAAACAACAAATGTAAATCATTTGAAGCAGCATTGTACAGAAAATGGAAAATCATTTCTCAAAGCAAGCGTGTAAACTAATTAAAAATTATGGGAAATGTTTAGTATTTATTTCTAAAAGACTGTGACGCACATGTACATTTTCACATTTTGAGCTGAGACTCTTTGAAATATATATTTTATTTATAATAAACTACTTATACTTTTGCAAGTCTGTACATTGTTAACACTACCTTCATTAAAAATTGTAGTTCAGAAAGAAGATTTATTTTAGATTATTTGTGTAAGAAAAGAAAACTGAGAGGTTTACACCCTTTCTAAGTGGACCAGAAGGAACTGAGCACAAGAGACTGAAACAAGAATGGAGTTTTTGTCTCATGAATATTTATGATGACTTTTCTGCATTAATCTCCTAAATCTAGGGCCCCCTTCAGTTCAATGTGGCATTCACTTCATTTTGAAGAAGAGGAAAAGGTGGATTAGTATGCTACAAAATACTAACATATACTTTAACAATAGACGCTTTTACCTTTTTCTTTTGTGTTGTTCTTTCAAGTGTCAGCAAATCCAGAGTAAGATGCGCATGACATTGCTTAATCTGCTCAACACAGCTGTCAATAAGGCCAGCTAAAAGTGATCAAAATACATAAAACTTTAATAAGTTGGAAATATGCTATCTCAAAGTATTTTAATATATGCTGTCATATAGCAAAAACACGTTCGAGAAAATAACAAATCAAAAAGGCAGAAAAAACTATACAATGAGTATTCTAATAAAAAAACTGTTATGTAAGAAATGCCGTTATTATGAGTGCACTGTATGCAGGAAAGGAAAGTAACATATCAAACTACAAAGTGCCTGAAATTACTTACTGAAATTGTCAACATATCAATAATGGAAGTAAAAGCAGATAATCTAAATGATCATAAATGCCATAAACCTTTGGATATTGGTGCTAAAATAAAAAACCCTGATTAATTTTACTTGTAATTAAAAGTGAGAACAAAATAAAAAGGTGTGAAACTGTTTCTAATACCCCATGTCATTTATAATTAAAGCAATGTTTTTTTGATACTGCATATGCAAGATCACTACAATCTCTATATGTGGTAAATGAACTTGAACGCTGCAGAATGTATTGAAAACACTTATTATAATTAAATACAGGTATACAGTATGTATCTATATAATAAATATACCTAAATTTTACATAGCTTTTAATGATTATTTTCTTATGTTTTTACAATAACAAAATATAAAAATAAACTCGACACACAGGGTAACAAAAGAAAAGTTGCAACCCATAGTGCCGATTTGCATTAAAACTAGAAGAAATAATGAGATGTTTGAAATGATTTGAAAAACACAAGAAAAGGACCAACTGATTGATAAAGAACAAAGCTAACATGTAGACAAAAGTGAATATCAGCTACAAATCACACAGTTAAATTAGATATTTGGTCCCGTAGTCTAAGCCATTAATCAGTGGTTCATGTAAGCTGCAACATCTCTATAGATTGTGGAAAATGCTAATTTATGTATGTGTAGTAAAAACTATCATACAACCTGTCAACTGACCTATCATATTGTTCTTTAAAGCCTACAAGATGCTTGCCAAGCAAGACAGTTTCTGAAAATGGGGCTGAATCCTTCTTTCCACATGGGCAAAGCAAGTGCATATCATCATATTATCGTCTAAACACAAAAGCTCAATACAGAGATACTGACCATGCCATCAATTGCACTTAAAAAGCTATGGGGGCAAGAAGAGAGCTCAGTGGTCATAATGAGCTGAACCGGTTTGGTTACCATTCAAAATTTAATATGTAGCCTCCTAATTTTAACATGCACCACAGATAATTTAATGGAAGTAATTACTAAAAAATCAGCAGCACATGTCTAGAACAGGAGTATTTATTAAAAGATATCATCATCATCATTATGGGTTCAGATGAGGAGGGTCATGTTTCATTAATATGCTGAAATTCTATGAGGAAACAAGAAAAACAACGCGATAAAAGAGTTACATATGATATGATTTAGATTGATTTTCAGAAGGCTATTGATAAAGGTACAATTTGAAAGGTTAGATACCAAACTAAAAGAAGTAGAAAATTAAGGACACACTTGCCTATCAGTGGGTACAAAGTTAGTACAAACATTGGAAGCAAAGGGTAATGGGGAGGGGAGCTCATCACACAAAAACAAGTCCGTATAGGCTGCAGATATTAAGGCAGGGTAGTGGTCATAAATTGAGACGATTAAGTCCTTTGAGAACTTGTTAACGGGTTTGCGTGGCAGTGACTATTAAAAATGACTAAATAATTCTGTGTAATAGTAAGCAATTTTGAGTGGTAAAGATGAAATTAAGTCCTGCGGTAAAGTGAAGTCCGCGGCTGACTGGCGTCTTAACACTAGAATTACCAGAGCCTACGAAAAAACTCGTAGATCCATCCCATCTTAAAACGCTTTGCACCTCTCCGTCAGCGTCTTTTGTCTATACTATAACAATATAGTATTTATAAAAGGTGTCATTTTGCTTGACTTCTCACTCTATAAAACTCTAAGCAACTGACACGCAGGTAAACAGACTTAAGCTGAGAAAACTGTGTGGGGTGGGGGATGTGATAGCAGGCTGCTTGCTGTTTGCTGCTTGTCAACACATTTAAAGGACAAAAGACACTGACGGAGAGGTGCGAAACGTTTTAAGGTGGGACGGATATACAGGTTTTTTTCGTAGGCTCTGGTAATTCTAGTGTTAAATAAATAATTGCCAGACTTACGACTTCAGGTGGGGGCATGGTAGCGGGGAGAGAGTGGTTTCTGTTTGCAATGTGGGAGAAGATGGCACTGCACTTAGTACATAGATGTAGGATCGCCTGTAACCCTAATTGACACCAGGAGCTGCTGATTTCTATAGCTGTGCCATGTCTCCAATTTTAAAAAGGAAGTGTGAGTGTGAGGGGGTGGGGAGAACAGAAAAGAGACAGACAGAATGAAGAGAAGAAGAGCCATGAGAACAGCAGTCGATGGAGAGGAATGTCAAGCCAGCCAGCCAGTGTGTGGAAATGCTTTGAGATTGTTTGCCCCACGTAGGAGCAAAGGCTTGGTGCTCTAGGGGTGGATTGCGCCCGCTGACTATTCCTTGAGGAGCGGGTGCGATCGAGGTGACTTCCTCCCCAGAGATCTGAGGAACTACTGCAAGAGCATGAAGGAAGATGGGAGGACAACCGTCCTTGAGCGGGCTGTCTCCACCAACTGAGTGAGTTATGAGTGAGCTGGGGAGATGAAGAGGGAGTTGTTTTGGGCTCTTCCAAGTCAGGAAGAAACAATGACCCACTGGTTATGGCGTTGGTTTTAGTATTCTTGTAAGTCTAATTTATCTCACAGATTCCCATTGTTTTAATGGATTATTTATTTATTGAACTTTCTGCAGTGCACTTTTGGACACCATTATTTTGATTTATTTTAATTAAAAGCACTGAGTAGCTTTACACCATCCCCTTGCTTTGTGGTGTGTTAGTCCTCATCTGCCACGCTCATCCAGTTCTTTATTGACGGTGTTGGGTTCAAGGGGCTCCCAAACATCAAAAGTCCAGGGACAAAACATTTAATTGACAAGTCAAAGTATACCCTGATCCTGAATTATATCATTGAGCTGAAACTAAGAACTGAAGAAATGAGACTGCAAGTATAAACAGAAGAAATCCTATAGATCCTGCACAGGCATGTAATGCTTACACTGCTTGATACGTCAATGGAATCTACAATACAGACGCACAATGAGCATCTAGGAATTCCTGGAAGTAGCTGCTGGGGATTAGATACTATCTTTTTGACAGAGTGTGTGACACCACCACAACCCTGCCTGGGTCAAGTCAAATGAGAGAGAAGTGAAGAGAAAATGACTTGGAAACGAGCCCTTGGATAAGAATAAACGTGTACCTCATTGAGTTTTTGAGCATATTACTGTTGGCACATTTGGCTTAATAAAGATAGCCATTAGTGTGAATTAAATGTTTACAAAAAATGAAAAAAGTATAGTTCCAAAAACTTGTGGAAATTAGAGTAAATACTTTTTAGTGTCACAAAACAAAGTGACCACTATAAAGGCTTCAGTGTATAGGGTGTGGCAAGCTGCTGGGGGTGGTACCCAGCTGGGACTCCCGGAAGGACCAGAGGAGGGGTTACACCTCCTCCAGACCACGAGGGAGCAACCGCCCTGGTGCCTATGGGGACCACAGGAAAGGAGCATGGAAGCTCAACCCTACAGGGGCCCGTGAACAGTGCCAGGGGGCACCCAAATGCCTGAGGAGCCCTGGCCCTCAGCACTTCCGCCACACCTGGAAGTGCTGGGGAGAAGAAGACCAGGGACATCCTAAGTGCTTCTGGGTGCACAGCCAGCACTTCTGCCACATCAGAGAGTGCCGGCAGTAGCTCACTGGAGGCAGCTGGAGCACATCCGGGTGGGTTTAAAAGGGGCCGCCTCCCTCCATTCGATGGCTGCAGTTGGGAGGATGAAAGACAGAGCTCGGGAGGTGAGGAGTGGAGGCGGACCTGAAGAGAGGCATTATTGAGTGGCCTGGACTTTGGGGGTGAGACTATGGAAGTACTGGATTGTGTGCTGTTTCACTGTAAATAATATGAATAAACGTGTGTTACTGGTCAAACCTACGGTGTTCGCCTGTCAGTGTCCAGGCCGGTTTCCACAAGGAGTATTTAAAAAACAAGGAAAGTAATGGATTATAAACCTGAATGAAGGCTTAAAGATAAAATGAAGCTTTAAAATTGCTTTAATTTCATGGCACCTTTCAAGGATTTAAAAAAAAAATAGAAAACGCCTTACCTTGCAATGCATGCTTCTGTGCTGCTGGACTAACTGCCAACAATGACATAACAGCATTTGCTATTACCTTCTTTAGAACATCATTTGATGATCTCCCGTCAAAGATCTATAAGCCAAAAAACAAAAAAAACACTGACATATAAACTGCAAAAAACAGCTGCATGCTCAACTTATTCAAATAAAACATAGGTATTTGACTGATTTTTTTTTATTTCATAAGAATTTAAAGTTATAAAGTATTCTTTACCAAGTCAGCTGAACTGGAGCCAAATATTACAACAATTTTATGTCTTAACTTTTAGAATTTTATTTATGAGTGACAGAAAATGGCCAACAAAATACATTACAAACAATACAGAAATATTTTTGAAGTATTCATTCTGCTAGGCCAGTATGTTGGTGAACTACCTGTAGTATCTGTATATCTTTTACTTTACAAAACAGTAAGAAGAAATATTTCACCATATATCCTAGCAAAATACTGATTTAACTATCAACAGCTGGGGAATGTAGAGAAACAGAAATTTTAAAGTCCTGCCACAACCTGTTTTCAGCAAATGCAATGTTACTCTGTTAACAATGTCACATTGTACGGCTTTTCCTGCAGTTTTCAGTTGTCAATTCATTTACATCAGGCATGTCAAACTTGCGACCCGCAACAGAAATCTGTGCGGCCCGCATGACAGATCCTAGTTAGCACTAAACTTGTACAAAATGATTACTATAATTTGTGATTGAATCATTCTGCATCTTCGGCGTTACTTATTGACTTTTCTTACTTCTGCCTTCTGACAAAAGCACGTTTTCCCATGGCATTACGGTACAAGAAATATCATCTGCTGAAGTCGCAACTGAAGTGCTAGGCTGCGGTCTCGGCCCACTACTGAACCGTGAGAGAACTGCCAGCAACGGAGACTCACTCAGTGAAGGGCTACAGCAAAAAGGCTGCCCCCTTCACTGAGGACATTTTTTAGAACGCTAGGCGGGCGGGGCTTTGCAGCGGCACAGAGAGAGGAGAGACCGCAGTAAGAGAGTATTACAACAAAGTATTTTTATGTTTCTGACAATTTCCCTATATGACACAAGTCCACAGAAATCTCATTACTACGAAGTACATACAGCAGCAGATACTTTCATTACAACGAAGTGACCGTGAAATGCTTGAATGAATCATTCACAGAGCAGTTAGTTCTGTGGTCACAGCTCAGTAGTGGACATTTGCACAACGATCCCCAAACAGAAACACTGTAAAAAATGTTCTTTCTTCGAACATTCTTCGTACTGTTTTTTTGCTGTTTTTGTTTTGTGTGGTTTTAAGTGATACCTTTTCCTTATTGCTCGTCAACATTTGAAAAACATCCATTGGAATTTAACTCATTGTCACCCTTCTATTGAAAAGGCATACTTGCTATATGCAAAAAAAAAAGAAAAATCTTGGGTTACAAACGTATGTGAACTGCTACATTTGAAGACGCCGAAAAAGCCTTTTTTATGTGATTGCAGTGATGCTTGTTCAAGAAACATTCCAATTAATGCGGAAAATATGAGGTTTTTAAACTCTCTTCGGACCCGGACAAACAATCTCATACGTGGCAATAGCGCTTCGGGATGCACTTCAGCGTGTTGTTCCCGTTTGTGGATCCCAGATCCCAGATCCCAAAAGAGTTCAGAAACCTTACAATATGAAGAAGAAGAAAAGGATAACTGTGCTGACCACAACATGCTTCCACATTCAGATAATGTCCACGTTGAATTCATCCTGCCCAATTGAACGGCAGTACTTCAGCCATTGGATTTGGGCATCATTTGCACCCTGAAAGTGTATTATCGCAAGGAAATGCTGAGAAAAATTCTAGTTAGCATAACTTGTAAATAGGAGAAGATTAAAGTAACGTGAAAGAAGCAATTGAAGCTGCTTCCATTTCCAACATCTTATCTTTGTGATGCAAGTTTTCTGCAGTGACAGCAACCAAAACGAGATTACGGAGTAGACTGAACATAAGCAACACACTTCGCGTGTCACTGTCTTCCATCCTCCCCAGGCGGGATCATCTGGTTGCAGGAAAACAAGCTCGGGGCTCTTACTGATTCTGCATTATGGTAAGCTGTATAGTTTCTATTACTAAATTATAACTTAATAATAATAGAAATGTAATGTAAATTGTGTATAAAACTGCCCTACAAACCCGCCCATAACCAATAAACTCCAACCTCCAACAACCCATCCGTCTCTGGAAAAATTTGCTTCCAGTAAAGCAGTCCTTGGTGTCAAAAAGGTTGCAGACCACTGGGCTACACTACTGGCTGGGCTGCTGTGACTGGCCACTGGGCAGAACTGACCATCACGAGTAGTAATAGCTCACATATTTTCACGTTTTTTTTGCTATAGTTTTATGTAATTTTCTGCTAGTATTGTAATGAACAGTTAGTGCAGACTACAGCTGAAGATCTGAAGTGGACGTGAGAAGTTGGGGAGTTGTTTATTAACAGATTTTTGTGATTTTGAGTTTGTATAATTAGTGTAGGTCAATGGGCTTTTTGCATATTGGCTTATTTTACAATATTAACTTTGAAGTAAACTTAGTAAAGTAAAATTAGATTTTTGGAGGATTTGTTTTCCAACATGTATTACTGAGTAATGAATTCAGTGAGCGTTTTCGCGATTTCAGTTCACACGAACAGGACTTTGTGCTGTTTACGTCACCATACTCTTACAACGTTGAGAATGCGCCTGAGAATATCCAAATGGAACTGATTGAACTGCAGTCATATTCTATTCTGATGACAAAATAAAACAAAGTTGGTGTGCCAGGCTTGTATGCTTACCTGCCACCCTCGTATGTACAGATCCATAAGTTGGCGTTGAGAGTACTGTCTATGTTTGGAAGCACTTACCTTTGTGAGCAATTGTTTGTTAATGAAAGCTACCAAAACCCCACATCGCTCAAGACTTAATGCCGAGCACCTTTCATCCCTCATAAAAGATGCAGCTGCACAAGATTTCAAGCATGATATTGATGAACTGGTTACTAACAAGAGATGCCAAGTGTTGGGACAAAAGAAATAAATCTCACACTGTGAGACTCCTATATAAGCAATGAATATAATATAATAATATAAGGACTTAGCTAATAATATAAGGACTCTAATTGTGCGCTGTTGTACGGATATTGTATGGAAATAAATTGCTTTTCTTTAAACTTTAAGTGTTACATTTTTTAAAGTTTTCAATATTGGAAAGAAACTACAGTAACTTTGTATAATAGTATAATAGTATTTGTTACAGTGCGGCCCGCTGATGCACGTATGGCAGTCAAAGCGGCCCACCAATGGTAGTGAGTTTGACATGCCTGATTTACATAATCATAGCAAGTTGTAGGAAGTTGTGCAGGATGACATACCCAGCAACTCGGTCTAACCAATCTACAACTTGGCTCAACAAAAACAAACAGAAACTACTGGAACAATATGTACAAAGTGCAACTGATGCCATGGATGAAACTCAATAAATCACTGAGCCAACTGCACTTGAACTGGCTGCACACAAGCACACAAAGGTAAGCGCCGATGCTTGCAGGATAGTCTAGTGCAGCAGCTCAATCCCAGGGACAGTGAGGCTGCAGTACTGCAGGGTGTCACGCTCGGGTCACAGAATTGCACAGAAACACAGGAGACTGTAGAGACAGGTACTTTCTTCAAACACTTCAAACAAACATGTCTCTTTAGTAATCGATTAAAGAATAGACAAACATCATAGGGGGGCACAACCCCTAACAGGAGCAGAGAATGTCTGCGGGAGAAGAGAGAAACAAAGCAATCAGAAAAAAGGGACAGGTGCTGTTTAGGCTTTTAAGTAAACGTAGCATCACGTGAGAAGTAAGCCCAGCAAGTAAGGGAGCAATGTGAAGGTAATCTATCAACGTTTTTTAAGAGGGAGTTTTTGAGGAGCGTCTGTGTCTTCTACGGGTGCGTTTAGCAGAGGGAGTTTTTGAGGAGCGTCTGTGTCTTCTACGGGTGCGTTTAGCCCTCCCTTCTCACAAGGGGCTGCCGCTAAGATTCACACCGCCGAGAAGATGGTGATTTATTTATTTTTATGGTGGAGATTCCAGGGACGCACCCAGCCTTAACCTGACACGCGCGCACTCAC
The DNA here is from genome assembly GCF_016835505.1 of Polypterus senegalus. Classification (NCBI taxonomy): domain Eukaryota; kingdom Metazoa; phylum Chordata; class Cladistia; order Polypteriformes; family Polypteridae; genus Polypterus; species Polypterus senegalus. The sequence goes on from NC_053158.1 coordinate 16,872,032, forward strand.
AAACAGAGACAAAAATAAAGCAAACCGGTAATCAAACAGCAAATAAAGAATGGAATGAAATAAGAAAACAACGATACCACCCCTGTTCCCCTTATGGCGATTACACATTAAATACAACAAAGCACAAACAAAACACACACAGTAAATCATGAAAAAGTTCATGAAAAATGGCAACGGATGAAATCCATCCATCCATCCATTTTCTAACCCGCTGAATCCGAATACAGGATCACGGGGGTCTGCTGGAGCCAATCCCAGCCAACACAGGGCACAAGGCAGGAACCAATCCTGGGTAGGGTGCCAACCCACCGCAGGACACACACAAACACACCCACACACCAAGCACACACTAGGGCCAATTTAGAATCGCCAATCCACCTAACCTGCATGTCTTTGGATTGTGGGAGGAAACCGAGCGCCGGAGGAAACCCACGCAGACACGGGAGAACATGCAAACTCCACGCAGGGAGGACCCGGGAAGCGAACCCGGGTCTCCTAACTGCGAGGCAGCAGCGCTACCACTGCGCCACCGTGCCGCCCAAACGGATGAAATGTAATGATGAAAATAAATAGTCCAGAGATCTGCACGTTGAATGGGAATGTACATATAGTCCTACCGGTAGATCCTGAAATGGTAAAGACGGGTTCACGAGCACTCCTTCCTTTGCAGGATGGTCATGAATCCACTTACAGTCCTCATGCACACAGGCAGACGGCAGACAATCCAGAAGCACAAAACGACCCAGGACAAAATGACTAAGAACAGGTAACCCAACAGAAAGCAGACAGACAGGAACTTGAAACATAAATTAAAAAAAACGGCCCCTGTTTAAAAGCCGCGCTGACATCCTTTGACCTAAACAGCCCCAGCACTTTCAGGAGAAGACCAATCAGAGCCACTGCAGGGACTGCTGGGAATTGCTGTTTCAAATTTTATTGGCTACTTTCACCATCCCAAGCCGTAGTTGCTTCCTGTTCTCTCTACAGTACAGTAATGCCACAAAAAAAGCCTAATGACTGAGGCTGCGATCTCTGAACCATGACTTTGTGGGGGTCTACTGTACACTTACGTAAGACAGAGAGAGAGGGAAAAAAAATCATAAATTCATCATGAAAAAGGATTGTCAGTTAAACACTTTTTCATAACAGTGCATAATTGTATAGTTTTAAACAGTAATTGTGAGAATAAGAAATAGAAGTGTGGGTGTGGCTTAAGGTACCAGATTACTCCAAATTTCTCTCTGTGAAAACAACAGTTAGTACAGTAATTAAGAACTACGTGACAACTAAAAACTATAGTTTAAATTTCTCATTTATTTTGTCTTTTTTCTTTCTTCATTATGTAAAGCACTTTGAGCTACATCATTTGTATGAAAATGTACTATAGAAATAAATGTTGTTGTTGTTGTAGAATAAAATGCAATGTTTTCAGGTATACGGAAAAAATGAATAGTGCCACTATTTATTTAGAAATAAATTGTTCATATTATTTAGTTAGTATTGTAGTTATGAAAACTACAATAATCAATGAAGAGTGTAATAACCCTAGAAAAAAATTTAAGAAAAATACACATAAGAAATAGAAGATATTGGTTTAAGAATATGAAAAGGAAAATTGCATAAATAAAGTGGGAAAATCAGCTATAGGATCTTACTTTATCAATTTGGAAAAGCTACATTATCTGTTATTAGATGGTAGCTATACTATCTGCTTTCTTTTCTTTAACAATGCTTTAGGTACCTAACAACATTATTACCATACCAGTGAATCATCTTATGTTTCCATTCATTTCAGGTGGAAGGTGGGAATAAAAAGTTCTAGATCTTATATTTACAGTCCATTCATTTTAGGGGCTAGTTTGTCACACATTTCACTGCGTGTAATGTCCCTTCATTATAATGAGAGGATCACCAGACACTCTTGCTGAGCATCACTGCAAATATTTAGTGGGTGTCAGACATTGAATTAACTTTGACAGGCCTTAGGCTTCCATCCTTTAAATGTGTTCACTGGAAGTAAGTTTCCATTTTGTTTTGTGTCAAGGTGTCAAATCTGATTAAACCCTGTTTGATGTCAAGGTGCTGTACATCTTGCCTCTTTGGGGACTTTGAATTGTTTTTGAGATAAGATTATATAATAACTATCGTGTACTGTGTTACTGACACTGCTAAGTATCCTGAAGATATTGTCTTTATAGTGTATACTTTGTTAAAATCATGAGCTATATGTACACTTGTAAATGAAAATGATTTTAGTAGTATTAGCACTGTCACATACACAGAGTACAATAAATTTCTTATATGCATTTCTGACAAACGTGCAACTTAGTTAGTATTTCCAGGTCTGCCATTTACATCTCTATGCAGAAACAATAATATAGGTGTAAAAAAATAAATAATTTAGTTTTAAGATAAATGGATTTAAACTTCAGTATACAGTGACGAAAAAAACCCCCAAAGATTTTTTGCTTTACCCGTTTTGACATTTTGCTAGCTAACTGATAGTTCTTGCAGATAGATTTCTTTGAAAATGCCTCTAAAATGTCAAATGCACATGACTTGTTTTTCACTGTAAAACAATAATTTCTTTGAAGTGGCTTCATGAGTTCTGTGCATGATGCTCGGTGTGACAGAAAGACAGATGTCATCTATAGTGACAAAATGGAATGTTTCCGATTAAAATAAACACACAATGGAACAAAAAATACTGTGTAGCGCAAACAGCCTAACCAATGCATTTTGTATATTTAATAGAACTTTCCTTTTTTATTCTGAAGTTCAAGTGTATTGTTATGTGTAAACAAGGCAACAGCAAATGTGCAATCAATATTAGAATTTGAAAGCCAAAACCGCTATGTAAAAATGTACTTGTTATAAAAGATGTCAAAAGAAAGTAAGCATTAAAATCGGGGCCACTAGCTCTACAGAAAGAAACAAATATTGCTGACTGGTTTCCTCTTTGTTTAACCCTGTAAGGTGGATTCCCAAAGATGATATTCATTTTATTAAAGAGACGAAGGGTATTTTTTTTGGTCATTTAGTTCTAGGTTAGCAATTATGATGAACACTATCATTCAATATAGCCTCTTTTTCCCTCCATTAACTACTAAAGAAAGGCTACATCATTGCTATTCAGCTCTGTATGTAATTAAGAAAGGACCTTCCATTAAACACCATACTGTAATCAGGAACATTTCAGAATGATCAGGTTTCGTCACCAGATTTTGAACTTTTTCTTTGTGGCTTCATCCTGCATCAAGTTTTTCATTGGCTAACCTCATCTCTCAATCACCCACATTGGTTTGCTGCTGAAGCTGGAATAACAAGCCCCAGATCTAAATCAGTTCTTCCCTTCACAGTTTGAAAACTGAAGGCTGTGTCTAAAGACTTGGAGCCCTTGATCTTTTATGCCCTAGAAATGTGGTGCATGGTTAAAAAACATCTGGACTCTTACTCATCCTGGCATTTACATACCCCAGTATTTTACTATCTAGATGTGTATATTAGTGGAAATTCCTTCTATTTTCTCTATTGGTTTTCGTGGGGGATTCAAACAGTTTTTCATACCTTTAAAGACTCAGAGCTCCACCTTTTTTAATCATTTTAGTTCAATTTCTCTGTTATATCTGCCTCATTAGTCAGCTCAGATCTTTTTTTAAGGTTTCTCGGCATCCATTTCACCACCCCCTTTCAAATTCAACGTCTTTATAAGTTCTCTTGCTTGATATCACCAGTGGCGGCACTGCATATAATGCTCTGTCTGTCATTCGACTGCCATCCCTGTGACAGTGTGGTTTCCCTTCTGCTTCCTCTATTCCATGGAAAACCATTTTTTAAATTATTCTAGCTTTCTTTAAAAATCCAAACCATCAATATACCCAATAGAAGTCTGTTCATGATTTATACATTACTCCCTGAAAGTGAGACACCATGTGTCTGGCTGAGGATCTCTAGTGTCGTCTTGAGTGATTGAAAGACTCGGGCAAGACTCCTCAAATTTACTGGGAGAGCTCAACAGTCTCCGCTTTCTGGTTTTCTATTGCCAGATTTCTTTTTTTCTAATGTGACTATTAAAGTTCTTCCGCAGGATCTGTCATGTCTACTCAGGAAAAGGCTATTCTTTTTGAGTACCACAAAGACAAGTATCTTGTTGGAAATTTGTTGTTTCTCTCTCTCTCTCCTTTTACTGGAAGTCATCATTTCTTAATTTAACTTTAATAGATTTTTGCAACATGGACTAATGGGTCATCCAAACATAATAAAGTAATGGTAGTAAATCTGCTTCAGAGTTCTCAACTCTAAGTTCACACGGTCTTACACAGACATTTGTGAGGGATGCACCTCTTTTCTTACCGGGTCACTTAGGCCTCATCAGTTTCTTAATTTTCTTCTTTCCCTTATTTTTGTCTCATCACAGAGCTGGGTATTTCAGTTTGGACCAGTCACCAGTCAGAATACTGCATTTTTTCCACTATTTTATAATTATATTTATCTAGTTTTTTTTTGTTATTAAAATGATTGCCACAAATTGCACATCAACAAAACACATGCTTTCACAGGTTAGAAGTAAAAACAAAATGCAGCTCATTTTGATGGGATATTTCACCAGTGATTTCTTTTCCATAAAACTTCTTATACAAGTTTTTTTTTTTTAGTGTATGTGTACAACAAGTCAAAAGAAACCCAGAGCATAAAATGTACACTTTCTCCTCTTGATTACATTAGTTTGTGCAGTTTAGAAATCGAAGTTAGTCTTTGCAGGAAATATAAATTAACCTTTCAGGATTCCCAGCACCAGGAAGAGACACAACAGTCACTTTTTTCTGGCTGAAAGAAATAACAGATCTAAGCCATAATGGGAGACTGTTCCCACATAAAAGCAAAATGTCTTTTTGGAAAGAAGCTTGGCAGCTTCATTGAAACAGTAGTATAGAAGTAATCCAGTTTGTGTGTTTCATATTAAGGCGTATCTTCCCTTTATTATTATGAAAAACAAAATGAATTCAAATGTTCACCTTAAATTTTGGTGAATCTGTATAAGAAATGCCCACAATGCATTACCGGCTGCCATTGTTCCTCTTACACAAATACAAATGGTGTCAGAAGAAAGAAAAAAAAAACTTAATCTAAGGGACTTTACAAACAATGCACTTTGTTATTTATGTTATATTAAAATGAAAAAGCACAATCAGTGCATCCTACAAATATCACAATAAAAAATATTGTAATACTACATTGTAGGGATTTATCTTCTTCTTTCTTCTTAACATTGTAAGTAAAGATTTTAAAACTGACAGAAATTATTGAACCTTAATATATACAAATATATAAAAATATTTACCTTTAGTAATAGTTCACAAAGCTTGCTCCCTGATGTCGAATTCAGTAGTTTAGTCAAAGTTCTGTCTTGTACAGTTCTCATCTCTGTCAAATCTTGAAGCTGCTGTCTTGCTTCTTCAGATAAAAGTACAGAAAAAAACTGAAGTGCTGAAGTACAAAGCAAGGCATTTTCGTTTGAAAGTTCCACACATGTAGAAATTGCACCTTGAAAGAGAGACAAAGAAAGAAAGAGGTTGATTATTTTCTTGATTGTTTCATTAGGTTTCACATTTTCTGATGCTTATTTTCAACACTATTATTGTAGATAGCTCTCTATTTAATATCTACTAATCTTGATCCAGCAAACCTCTAAAGCCTGCTCCATCAGTTAAAAAATGAGAAATTTAAAACAAATGTTATATAAGAGAGTCTCTTTCATAGTGAAAACATTCTATAAACTCTCTACATGAAAAAAATGATGCTATGGAAGAGTAGTATTACTTTAATTATGTGTTAAATAAATGTATCACAGGCAGGTACAGAGTTTATATTAGTATGTCCTGTTTTAAAGCCTTCATTTGGAGGTCACAACTTATAAAAGAATAGCTAGATAATTACCAGTATAAGATGTCCAGTACTTCTCAACAGCAATCATAACAGAGGGGAAGGCTGCCTGACAAGACTTTCTCAGAACTGTAGTCAAAAGCATAAACAAGGAAATCCATGTATCATACAAAGCTGATGTCAGCTCTTCATCTGAATAGGAGGGATACAATACAGAAAAGTGGCATCAAAACTTCAGACAAAAAAAAAAAAAATACATAAACAGTAGCAATGCAAAATATATTATCTATTTTTCACTTGAACCCCAACATGATTAAAGTATCATCAGTGCAATGTTAGTACCTCAATGAGAATTAATGTTACAGTATACTGCATATCTTTTACATAATAGAGCTACTTAATTTTATTCAGTTAAAAATAAAGCTCCTCCATAATAAAACAGCTGCATAACAGTTAGAATGGCACCCTATATTCATCTGGCCTCAGATTTCGGACTTCCCTCAGGTTTAAGTACAACTTACAAGTGCATATTTCTTCTGTTGAAATCTATGTCAACACATCTACTTAGATTAATTTAGGACATAAAAGAGATGACTATAACCAATAAAAGCACTGCTTCACTAGACTGCTTTGCTTGATTACACAAAAATAGACAATAATTGCAATATAATAAGGGAAATGTTACAACAATAAAGTTACATTTAAAATATATATATATAAAAAACGAGAAACAGATATTAGGAAAGTATGTAAATTGAGTATCACCATAAAAGACAGAAGAGAACATTGCAAGGAAAATCACTTTAGCCTAAACAACATTTCACATTAACCCCTATGCATGTACTGAAACGCAAAAACAGTTTCAATTACCAGTGTTGTTAATATGATGCGGTGAAAACAATGCAAACATGTTCTCTACCAATGGTTTAAGTATATCTTCCAGAAACATAATCTTAGCATTTACGGTCACTGATGACTGCAGAAGTGAGGCAAAAGCTGATATGTACTGAAGAAGGCTTGTAACCTGAAGGTAAATAAAATGGATGATACATCACTTAATCAATCATACTTGGGGAGATGTCTTATAAAAAAAATACATAAAGATATAAAATAAAACCATTTGAAAGTATGCTAAACACATTTTGTTTACTACTGGTTTTGCATCAAAATGAAAGATAGTTTAGCTATATAATGAGGCAACTTGAATCCAAAAGAACTTCTAAGTTGTTTTAGAAATTAACTTTTTTAAATCAATGTAAAGTTTCCTACTATCTTTTTTAATGTAACTAACCTGAGCTTTAATATCTTGTTTATCATCTGGAAAAATTGGAGACCTGAGTTCCTGCAGACATTTTCCTAAGAAGCTGGCATCCACCAAACTGGGAGGGGAAAAAATATAAAAAATGCAGTTGAAATGAATTGTGCATACAGGAAGATGTTATAGATGCTTGTATTTTGAACATGAAACCAGTTTTTTTTTTAAACATATGCCGAGTATATAATTACACAATAGACATACACTATACAAATGTCTCAGTGTTTAAGCTCGTGTCAAATTTAAAACATAACATTAACAATTATGTTTTCTAATACATTACAACACTTGTAAAGAGCTGTGGATTTATTTCAGTATTTTTCTAAGCTTGCATGAAACTGATGAAAAAAAGCCATGAACAATTACATTTTCTAATATGATTCAACACAACTCTTTCAATTTCTGACTCCGATAAACTATTAAGAGCATTAGTCTGCCTGTGTAATGCAACTCATTGTCAAGACCTGTCAGTGTGTTTCTGATCCCCATCCAGTATGTGGCCTGAACTACATTAATGCAGGTGTACAATGTACCTATCACAAAAGCAAACAATCCTGCTCACTCTGCCAAGATAATTGCAAGGCTCTTCAGCTGGTGAACTTGGTTTTGTGACAGCAGCAAGGTCGCTTCGCCACAGATGATAAGGCAGGAATGTAGTATGGTGCGTGCCGGTAGACTTGCCTATCAGAGCTGCATGGGGAGTACATGCCAAGTTGAAGGCTTAAATCATGTCTGATGTTGCCACACATGTAATTCAGGGAAAGAATTCATGTCAGACCAGGATTGTGATTGGTGAGCCATACTTATGGTGTCAGCTACAGTATGTGTCAAGCAGGACAGCAGGGCATGTGCATGTGTAGCTGTTTTTGTGCTGGTGCCGTCAAAAATGGGGAATTGCAGGCAACTCCAGTCACAATAGAACACGTATTTTCCACATATTGATTATAACAAAATTTCCATTATAACAAAATAATATTACGGTCACATGAATTTTGTTACAACAGAATTCCATCAGTGTGTATATATCAAACACACACACACACACACACATAATTTTATATATTGTGGTGGATTGCCGGCATTTTACTCTGGCCCTCACCCCCTGGCCGCTAGGAGGAGCTCTCCTGAGAGCATATACGGGCCCCGAATTCCAGCAGGGCCTCATGGACTATGTAGTTTTTATATACAGCCCTGCTGGATACGTTGGGGGCCACTGGGAGTCGCTGTCGGGAGGCCAATGGACTCATTTGGGCACCATGACCCGGAAGTTCATCACAGGAAGAGCGACGGGCTTCCGGGGTGAAGAAAAGTACTGTTTACCCTGACCCGGAAGGAATAAGGACTTGTGGAACTGTTGGGCAGAAAGACTTCCGGGTCAGGAGGAATAAAAGGACTCTGGGAACTCCCAGACACTGAGCTGAGCTGGGTGGTAGTAGGGCAATGCGTCTGGGAGTGGAGGATTGTGATTATTACTAATTTCTTATTGTTATTGTGATTGATGAATATAGTGGAGTGGAGGGTGCTTGGTGCACATTATTATAATAAATATAATTATTGTGGCAATTTTACCAGGTGTTTGGCGTGGTACCTGAGGGTTCAAGGGAGCACTACTGCCCCTACTGCGACATATATATATATATATATATATATATATATATATATATATATATATATATATATATATATATATATATATATATATACACACACACACACACACACACGCACACACACACACACACACACGATGTATAACTATATCATTTACAAAAAAATAACTTTTTTTATTGTAATGAGTGGAATTAATATTATAAAGCTGTCACAGAATGATGATTACTGCTGTCCTTATGTTGTATTTTTGTATTGATATTTTATTTAAATGAACTTTACAAAATCAAAACACACAAGAATCACTTTGTAATTTCACTAATATATTGATAATTATAATTTACCAGGAAAAAACAAAATTAAAACATTCTGACAAAGATTCATGAGCCAAGTTCTTTCTTACCTTGTAAGAGACGCTAAAATGTTGTTATCTTTGAGGGCAGTGAATGTAAATTCAGGTAAAATTGCTAAAAGGTTAGATAACATTCCACAGAGGGCTGAAACTAGTGTTGGTGTAACAATCACGCAGTGGTCTAAAGGCAGTCCTGAAATTTGGGAGTCTATTGTATGTACAGATGAAGTTTCTGTGTCACTTTGACCTACAATAAACAATGATAAATTTTATCAGTATAGTCACAGTTATAACAGTGAACCAAAAATGGAAAATTTGCACATGGGCTCCATTCAACAAAATAATACACGCATTTGCAACACCATACTATGTATATTTTTTTTCCATTTTCTAAAGGGAAGGGAAGCAGTTTAACAAATGTCTTCAAAAACATTTCTTACAATGTAATAACAATATCACGTCTCTAATAAGACAGCATCACTAGGTGCAACAAAGTATTTCATATAATTACTTGCCACATAGCCATGATCCTAAAAACCCAGTACCTTTGCTCAGATTTAATGCTTGTAACAAACTTGAGAGATGTTACTGTACCAGTAGCTTGGGAGCCCTTCTGAAGATGTAAAACAGATACTGTTTGTTTGTCTGTTTATGTGACAGATACTGCATGTTCATGTGACACCCTCTGAACTCTTCACAAAAAAAACAAAAAAACAAAAAACAGAGCCAAACCACCAGTAAACAGAGGATGTGGACATATACAATAAATCCTCACTATCTGAGGATTCCATCCTTGTGGATTTGCTCATCTGTTTGAACAGTGCAAACCATTTCGTGGCAACCACAGTTTATTCAAATTCAGAAAGACCTATTATGCAGCAGTGAGCATGTGGACAATGATAGGTCTGTGATGCCCTTAGATGTCCAAGGCTGCATATGCAGTACACTGGAATAATCTATGTCCACCCGGCACCAAGAGGCTTGCATATGCCGTTGAAGCTCATTCATGATGAGGACCAGGGCTGCATACAAGGTATTCCCAGTAAGTGTAGTTAACAAGCTCACAAGTAACTGATTAAGTACCTGCCTTTTCTACACACCACCAGTCAATACTACTGATTGGATGGTTTAGCAAGGTCTTTAGAGCAAACCTGCTGCGGTCATTTATGGCCTCTAACAAAGTGCCTAGAAGCCAAAGAACTAAAAGTCATAAAAAGATTTCTGTAAGAGAACCTGCAGAAAGATCATTACCAACTCTTAAGGAGATACAGTGGAGGGCCAAAAACTAACCCAATTTTCCTCCCACAGGATCAATGTTTCAGTACATGCAGTTTCTGTATTCATGTTTTTTTTTCAGGAACATAACCACTATGGATAGTGAAAATTGACTGAACATGGAATACACAGGGAGAATTAGTATTGGATGCTACCCAAGTTTCCACTTCTGATTAAACACTGCAGTATGTCTGGGTGCTCTTTTTCAAAATGTCATCAAACACTTTTGCTGCGGTTTGTCAAAATGTCATCAAACACTTTTTCTATCAGTTTTGAACTTTTCAGAGCTGACTCAATTTTTTACTTTACAAGCTAGCAATTGCAGTTTTCAAACATCTGCTGTACAGACATTAGAAGTTGCATCAATATTGCTGTGATAAAGAAAAATGATGGTGTCATATTATATCTATGATAGATATACAGCATAATGCACTGACTTTTATATATTAGAGACACTAATACATTGTTTAAATAATTTTTATATATATCAAAATGTTCTTTTGTTCTGTATTACCCTGGGTTATCATTCGGTTCCTAGGAGCATCTGGATTATCTGGCCTTGATACCAATGGGACGGATGGCTGTATCTCCACTATACCTTCAGGAAGAATCTAAAAGTAAAACATATTTGTAAAAAGATTTTACTTTGAATGGAAGTGCATCTTAGGTCAAAGACATTAGGTTATTCAACAAAAACAACAAGAAATTCTACAGTATTTTTAAACACAAAGTATAACGTGTGAAAAAGTGTCTGATATATAATGATGCTTACATATATTTAAAACAGTTATTAAATCCGACTTATGGAATCAGTTGGGGCATTAAAGAACTATTCACTTTGACAGTTTGCCAATATAGACTATAATCTACAGTAGTTAATGAGCTAAAACTGAAGGAAAATAATAAATAGCTAGAAATTTTAGAGTAGGCCATAATTAAAGTATCTCAGAGTATGAAGGAAAGAACATGCAACAAAATGCCATTCAATGAAAATTTATTGTTCTTTCACATTTTACAAGTATCCTACAAACAAACTTCTTAACAGTGATATTTACTAGAATATATTGGAAAAACAAGTTCAAGTACTTTATTGTCATTGTGTTAACACAACAAAATTACTTTTTGTGACAGCCCCAAGGTGCATTTAAAGAAAAGTCAAATAATTCCAAATATGTCGTATACAGTGTTAAGTGATCAAGTAACCAGAGCAAATTATTATTGCTCAAAGTACAGCAGCATAAATTGTTATTGCACCTGTTAATGAATAGTACATTACATATTCTATATTATGATACATTAGTATATTGCACATTACCAATATAGCTTATTGCACATGTTCAATTAAAAATGATCTCAGACTGAGGAGATTCAGAGTTCAGAAAGTTTATGGCAGATGGGAAAAAGCTATTTTTTAGTCTGTGCGTACACGGATTGATCTAAAGTGTCTTCCTGAAGGGAGGAGCTCAAACAAAGAATTGCCAGGATGAGTGTTGTCCTTGAGAATGTTTTTGGCCCTTCTCACACAGCGAGTCTTAGACAAGAGTTTGAGTGATGGCAATTTAGTCCCAATAATGGCCTCTGCTGTTTTTTCGACCCAATGCAGGGCTTCTTTAGCAGCCTTGGTGCAGCTGCTGTACCGGGTCATCATGCAACAAACATGTGGGAAATGTTTAAGATGTTTTACCAGGCGAAAGAAGTCAAAGAAAAGTTAATTCTGGTGCTCTTACAATATAAAACAAAACATTCCCACAAATCGTATTGTGATGCCTTCCAGAAGTTGTGACCTGCTGAAGGTTTAATTACAGATGATCAGTTGGTAAAGCCAACCAAAATGTACACAGTAGATTCAATCACATTCCTACTTAATCTCTACATGAAGGAGATTAAACTTTCATGTATGCAAAATGATGCAAGAAATGAGATTACTGCCAATAGAAATACACAATGCTCTAACACAGCGCTTCCCAATTCATTTTACCCTCGCACCCCCTGTGACGGACGAGGCTGATTTCGCACCCCCTTGGTTTGAGAAGAAGTATGAAAAAATATGAGGTTAACGCAGAAAAACAGATCACCAATTGAAGCTTTATGAATAATGGATACTTTATTCTCCATCAATAATTGTTTTGGTAAAGCCATACTCAGTGTAATCCTCCTTCCATTTTCTAATTTTTTCATGACTAGCCATGATTAAATGAACGGTAAAAAAGTAAAAGCAAAGCGACGGTGACTTATTGAGGCAGGCAGGTGAGAGCACAATAGTACGCGGGCTCGATATAGTGCACATCAAGTCGATCTAAAATGCGTGGTCAGATTCCAAAAAATATATCTTTTCATGTTCTATTTGGATATAAGCAGGTTCTATTTAGTCAACAGAAATATCTGTGGTAGGAATGCAAGTTGAATTTTGTCTTTTCATGCAATTCATGCAATGATGACTAAATTTAACTTACATTCCTACCAAAGATATTTCTGTCGACTAAAAACTTAACTTATATTTAAAATTTAAATAGAACTGGAACAGATACGATAGTTCATAATACCCACGCAGCACTAATTGCGCGTAAGAGCAGAATTCATCCGTTTTAACAAGCTGTGTATTGCACTGATACGAAATAGCCTGCCCATTTAATTATTTAGGAATGGATAGATAAATTAAGATTTTGTACAAATAATGTTTTTCATTTTTCTTCCTCGATGGATTCTGGCACCCCCAGCAACAGTTGCTTGGGTGCGAGCACTCCCAATCGGGAAGCGCTGTTCTAACACCACTGACCATAATATAATATTTACGTATTTTACTAAATATAATCGTGAGTTACAAATTTCCAAATTCATAATATTAGCATTTATTCATTGTATTAAATCATTTCACAGAATACTAGTGTTGTAATGTTGGTAGAGTAGTGTTTGTTGTTGTCAGAGCTACCCTAGCATCATTGGGAGGCAGGTACCAACCCTAAACAACCTAAAATTTCATTATAAAACTTGCTTACATTTTCAAGTTACCAATGAATGCATCAGACACATTAGTGATATGGTTAAAAAAAAAAAAAAACTAAGCAAAGAAAAATCTATTAACCAATGTGGAACACATGCAAACTCCACAAAACCATTGAACCATTATATAGATCATGTTGCAAATAACATTTCACTTACCAGTGTACTTGATGTACAAAGGGAGTATGACATTTCACTTTGATTTAATGGACTGGGTACAGCTCCCCAGCTTTTCAAAGAATCTAGATCTATAAGGATTGAAACACTTTTATTTATGCAAAGCAGTGAAATACAACAAAAAGTAATCTTAACTAATATTAAGATATTTAGCATATCTTAATAAATAACATATGTACATGTCTTAATAAAAACCTAATATTAATATTTATACATAAAGCACATAGAATCTACTCTTTGTTTGGCAGAAAAGTCAGAGATCATTCCTTTTAGGCTTCTTTACATGTATGTAAATGGGAGTGGCCATGAATTGTAACAGAAAATGAACGAGTTTTACATAGTCTAAATAAAAAAAGGTTAATTTTATTTATCTTTGTTTAACAGTCACTCTGCTAAGTCACTAACAGTGTATTTCCTTATGCTTTGTTACTCAATTTACAACAGTGTAACAATCAGCTGCTAATATCTCAGCTTTTAGTTACTTAAGTAAAACAATATTTTTTAGCCTTATACAAATGTGGTAGGCTAAATTTAGAATTAAATTCTATTATGTATTACAAAACATTTTATACAATAGGACACTGTCTTGTACATTGATGTAGTTAAATTTTGGCTTAATGGTACTTTACTTAAAGCTTTCCACACCAAGCTCTACTAAAACCTTGAGTTAGCACATTATCTCATGTAAAACAGAGCTCTAATGACACAAGTTGAGTAAACTAACTACAGCTGAATTTGCTGCAAAATACTTCTGTCCACCTGTCTATTTTATCAAAAAGTAAAAATAATTCTTCACATTTATGTAGCACTTTTCTTATAATTTAAAGCACTTTACATAGTGAAAGGCGAGCCACTTCAGTACCACCAATCGCACCCACCTGAATTAAACAATGGCAGCCATTTTGCACTATTTTGCTCACATTAGCTGTTAGGTGGTGAAGAGGTGAAAGAAATAGTTACCCGGTTAGGGACTGTGGATGATTAGGGATCCAGTATTACTAGGTTGTGGCGGGAAATTTATCCTGGACATCAGTGTGCACCACACTCTTTACAAAAGATGCCCATGGATATTTTATTATCACAGTGAGTCAGGACTTCAGTTTTATGTCTCATCCAAAGGACAGTGTCATTTTAACAGCTCAGTGTCTATGTCACTGCATTGCGGCCTTGGGAGCCACACACAAACCACAGGGTGAACGTGCCCACTGTTGGCCTTACCAATACCTCTTTCAGCAGCAACAAAAGCTTCTCCTAGATGGTCTCCCACCCAAGTAATGGCAGGGCCTAAAGATGCTTAGCTTCAAGTGAATGACCTATTCTGAAGTGCATGTCATATGGCTGATGGCTAATTGGAACACCATAAAATGTTTTAAGGAAAGCATAAATATGGTTATCATGAAGTAGTGAGAAATAATTGGAAGCTAGGTTAGAGGTTTAGATTTACTAAAGTTGTGTTAATACTTTTCTCAAATGCGTACTGTATCACAGACCTTGATTTACTGCTGCATAATTGTTGGGAACACAGAAGTAATGTTGTTATCTTGCAAACGGCAGTAATAGAAAATTATTACATGTGCCAAATATCTAGTAACTTTAAAATTTATTCAAAAACTTAACTGTATAAGTCAGCAGAAAAAATAAGAATATATAATAAATGGAGAATAAAGAAAGTAAGAACCAGCAACAATAATATGTAAGAAAAAAAAGACATAAAAAATGTTTAAAACGTCAGGAACAAATGCAACCATGGCACCCAGTCAAAAATTCAGAAAGCAAAGTACCTATTAAAGGCCCTTGCTGTGCCAAAAAAAAAAAAAAAAAAAAGATATAGAAACACATACCCTCAGTTTTATTAAGTACATTACTGGTGACTTGAAAAAAAGTTAGATCAAATGAGTGTCTGCCTATGTAACAATTTTTTATTGCTTGGCTTGCATGTTCAAAAAACTGGCAATGACAAAGCAGAGCTTGGAGAGCAGGCAGTCCCACAAGTGACAATCCAGATTCTTCATCATGAACACAAGGACTCTAAAAAAAGTAAAACGGGAAAAGACAAACTAAGAAACTTCACAAAAAACGAACTTAACTTCTTTATTAACGAAAAAAAAACAAACAAAAAAAAAAAAACATACTTCAGGATTATTTTACTTAATTGGAAGCTATTTTTCCATAATGCTGGCTAAGAATGTGCAATTATCACATTCTGCTAAATTTACACATTATGATAATTAATGAAACTTAAGAAAGCAGTGAGAAAGTCCTAACAGAGAATTTGATAAGAAAATGACATACTACCATTCATTATTAAAAAATCCTGTTAACTCAGCTAAATGTCACTGGGGCTGGAGGCTATACTACTAGCATAGGACATCAAAAAGATATGTAATTATACCACTGTCAACAGTCCACACAACACATACTAGGAGTGGGCAAAAAAAAAAATTGATTCTTTTACAGGTCGCGATTCTGATGTATGGTGATTATCCAATCGGCAGTTTGATTAAAAATATCGATTTTTAAATGAAAAAAAAAAATGTTAACAGTGTGCAATCACACATAAAGGCAACTGGGAATTTGCTGTTGACATGATGACAGTTTACTGACGGAACATGTGCCCTGAAAAAACACTGCAAATGAGAACATAAGTGATCAAGGCTGTCATCAGATTTAAGAGGTGCCATTGCAATTTAAATCCAAAGCCTGGACTCACTTTGGATTTCACAAAGTAAATTGAGAACTTAAGATCAGTAGGCTATATGCAAAAGTTGCTACAGTAAAGTCAAGTATTGTGGTAATACCACTAATATTTGTACGCATCTCCCTCAAGACCAGTAATCACTGGACACAACTTTAAATAAATTCCACAACAGTTTTGATAAGGCAAAATTGATTATCAAGTCTATTGAATTTTTTATTTGCAAAGACTTTCATTTGTACAGTGTAGTTGACAATGCTGCAACATGATCCCTACTCTCACGCTAAAGTATGCTGTTCCATCGCAATGTTTTTTCTCAGATACAACAGCTTCTGAAATACAACAAGGCTAAATCGAAATTAAAACAGATATTCTGTAAAGTGGAAAGAGTATCAATGACATGTAATTTGTGGACTTCTAGAGCCACAGTGTTATGTTACAGCAACATCATGGTGATTATCTTCTTGTGTCCCACTAACCTTAGCCATACATCAAAGTCATACCAAGGCTAACATAGCTGAGCTACTCTGTAATGTTACTGAGGAATTGGGAATGGAAGAAAAACAACCAATGTTAGTCATGGACAACATGGCAGATATGCTCCAGCTCATTTGGTTGGCTTTTTCCACATTAAATGCTATGCAGACATATAAAAATTTGCACACTCAATGCATACACAAAATACCAGCTGTTTCGTGGGCCTTCAAGCTTTGCAGGAAAAGCAGAAAATCGGCAGATCTTCCACAGAACAGGCTGGCTACTAATGTGCCAATCCAGTGGAACAGTGCACAAGATACTCAGTATGAAATTCCTTAATTTCATACATCTTCATCTCACTTCTCCATGAAAACATGACATTAAAGATGTTTCTTGGTCATTACAATAGGGCCATCATAACGTATGGGCACTGGCCAGGGGGCCTCAGCAGCACAGGGGCCCACGATGTTTCTGATGCCAATGTATGTTTCTGTTTTGTTATCAAAACAGGGGCCCAGCGCACTACTTTGCCCGGGGGCCTATGATGGTGTTAAGATGGCCCTGGGGTAAGTAAAATATAAAAAGACATTTCACTTTTGTGAGGATTATTCTTTTAATACTACTGTTATCAAGGCCTATCTAAATACCATTTTGTTGGTGTAATATAGTAACAAAGCACAATAATATATTTTAAATAAGCAGGTATATATCACTAAAGGAATGGAGTTAATTTATAAATGTGAGAACTATATACCAACAGTGGCTTACTTGTTTCCAGGAAATCCAACAAAAGTTTTTAAATTACATAAATATTTTGGCTTTAACTTAGTATTTTATGTGTGTGCTTTTCTTTATGCACCGATTCATGATTCTGATAGCTTTCAGAGGTTTGTAACAGCTTTTTACATTACAGAAATTATTTCATGCACTCAAGTAATACAGCATGCCAAGAGCCAGCTACTCAAATTGCTCATAATAACTTTTAACAGAGTATTTAACCAGTGTCAGAATTTACATTGAATTAAGTAAATAGTACATTATGTATCATGTACAGAACAGCAACTATTTATTTCTATTTGCAAAGTCAATTTCAGCATGGGAGATGATGACAATTATAGTATTGATACTGAACATTTTAAAACAAAGGAACCACCAATTTAAATTATTTACTGCAAACAAATTCTAAGTCAGTCAAAAGTAAAGTAAATTCAAAAAAGGTTTCTTGCCTTTTAATATACAAAGCATTCATTTTCTGAACAATATTGCTCATCTGTAAAACAAGAAGGTGGCAGAAATCTTGACTTACCTGCCAAACAAAATCTTTGCTTTCCTCATTGTTGGAAGACATAGGCATTGTAAAAAGGTTTTGTAAAATAAACGCAGCCTAAAAAATAAATAAAAGGTAAACTAGATATGCAAAACAAACACCTATTGCTAAACATATAAAAATATTAACTTCTTAAATCATTGAGATTTGGAAAAAGGTATCAGGAGTATTGTGTGATAACTTTTAAAAGATGTTCAGTGATTTTACTTATTATTATTATTTTACATTTACACAAAACAAAAATGACTAGAAAGACAACCCATTTGAGTGAATCAGGAAAGAAAACAGGCGATACAGTTAAAATATGCACTGATAGCCACCGCTTGCCAATGAGCAACTGGTGACCAAGTTACCCAAGTAGCTTGCTTATTGTTAATCCAAAGAAGAAATGTGGGTAGCTGCCATGTGGGCTGGCCACCTGCAAGAAAAAATGGCCAGGGTTCAGGCACAATGGATGATTGATCTGTGCAGAAACCATAAAATATAAACTAAAATTTAGCTTGATGATTATGATTATTTCAATGATTTCTTGGCTGTATAGTCAATCTCAGTTTGTAACATCAGTAACTGGACAAGAAAAAAGTTTCCAACAGTTTCTAGAAAATGGTTGCTCCGTCTCTGTCACTCCAAATGATGGTGCACTGGAAAGGAGTCTGGTGATTATTTTTAACAACAAAGATTTATATTTAAATGCCAAATGACAGATCGACACATGCATTAAAGAACACAAACACATCCAGAGAGGAACTAAATACCTTCTTATTATAACAATGGCTTGAGTTCTGCTGGAAGTGAAATGCCATTTCGTTCACACATTTTTGGGGGGAAGTGAAACACTGTGTTTTGCTGAAAATTCAGTTCAATGTATGCACTCACATACAATACTGAAATCTGGTACTAATGGGAGACTTTTCACCATGGACATTTATTAATATTTACAATAAAGGTATATTTCTTTATAAATATATATATACACTCACCTAAAGGATTATTAGGAACACCTGTTCAATTTCTCATTAATGCAATTATCTAATCAACCAATCACATGGCAGTTGCTTCAATGCATTTAGGGGTGTGGTCCTGGTCAAGACAATCTCCTCAACTCCAAACTGAATGTCAGAATGGGAAAGAAAGGTGATTTAAGAAATTTTGAGCGTGGCATGGTAGTTGGTGCCAGACGGGCCGGTCTGAGTATTTCACAATCTGCTCAGTTACTGTGATTTTCACGCACAACCATTTCTAGGGTTTACAAAGAATGGTGTGAAAAGGGAAAAACATCCAGTATGCGGCAGTCCTGTGGGCAAAAATGCCTTGTTGATGCTAGAGGTCAGATCAGAATGGGCCGACTGATTCAAGCTGATAGAAGAGCAACTTTGACTGAAATAACCACTCGTTACAACCGAGGTATGCAGCAAAGCATTTGTGAAGCCACAACACGCACAACCTTAAAGCGGATGGGCTACAACAGCAGAAGACCCCACCGGGTACCACTCATCTCTACTACAAATAGGAAAAAGAGGCTACAATTTGCACGAGCTCACCAAAATTGGACAGTTAAAGACTGGAAAAATGTTGCCTGGTCTGATGAGTCTCGATTTCTGTTGAGACATTCAAATGGTAGAGTCAGAATTTGGCGTAAACAGAATGAGAACATGGATTCATCATGCCTTGTTACCACTGTGCAGGCTGGTGGTGGTGGTGTAATGGTGTGGGGAATGTTTTCTTGGCACACTTTAGGCCTCTTAGTGCCAATTGGGCATCGTTTAAATGCCACGGGCTACCTGAGCATTGTTTCTGACCATGTCCATGCCTTCATGACCACCATGTACCCATCCTCTGATGGCTACTTCCAGCAGGATAATGCACCATGTCACAAAGCTCGAATCATTTCAAATTGGTTTCTTGAACATGACAATGAGTTCACTGTATTAAAATGGCCCCCACAGTCACCAGATCTCAACCCAATAGAGCATCTTTGGGATGTGGTGGAACGGGAGCTTCATGCCCTGGATGTGCATCCCGCAAATCTCCATCAACTGCAAGATGCTATCCTATCAATATGGGCCAACATTTCTAAAGAATGCTTTCAGCACTTTGTTGAATCAATTCCATGTAAAATTAAGGCAGTTCTGAAGGTGAAAGGGGGTAAATCACCGTATTAGTATGGTGTTCCTAATAATCCTTTAGGTGAGTGTGTGTGTATATATATATATATATATATCCATCCATATATATATATATATACATACACACACACACATACCACATACACATACACATATGTGCGTGTGCTTTATCCCTCCTTTCTATCACAGCATTGTGTTTCAGCTGCATATTATTTTGTGTTGCTTATCAAGTATACTATGTTTGTAATCAGTATATAATGCACAGAGGTTTCTAGGGGAAGGGCACTTCTTAAAAATAACCTGCATTGGGCTGATAAAATATAAAACAATGAACACAACAAGATTTTGGTTGTTTACTCTTTCGCAGGTGTGAATTCTCATCACCCAACATATGTTCTTATTTCCGGGCACTGTGTAAGAAGCAGCCTTTTTACAGAAGCTCCATATTTCTCACCGTTTTTTTTTTTCTGAACTTATTTACTAGTTGCTAGTCTTACTTAAAAATTAGAATTGATCCTATTTCTTGTTTGGCACTATTAGTAGCCACTAAAAATCTAATAAATTAATTGGATAAATAGATTTCAAAATTAACAACTGCAATGAACACAAACCCACAGCTTGTCATGACTGCACTTCAAACGGGCTGCGATCTTGGATGGAGTCGGAAAGTGAACCTGAAGGCTGTCTTAGACCTGCAACAACTGAAACAGTAAGAGACACTGAGATAATAAAAGTGGGGTACATGCAGGTTAGGTGCATTGGTGATCCTAAATTGTCCCTAGTGTGTGCTTGGTGTGTGTGTGTGTGTGTGCCCTGCGGTGGGCTGGCGCCCTGCCCAGGGTTTGTTTCCTGCCTTGCGCCCTGTGTTGACTGGGATTGGCTCCAGCAAACCCCCGTGAGCCTGTAGTTAGGATATAGCGGGTTGGATAAGGGATGGATAAATGTATTAAAAATACTCCCGTAATTAGCTACTTGCACTGTAACCCTGAGCATCTAAGCAGCTGTTACACCTTTATCACAGGAGCTGTTTTATCCACAGACTGAGAGGATGGTGTACCAGCACAAGAGTAAAAACATGGTGAAAAGATTTTAGAATTGGTCACCCATCTATTGTAATGAGAAATGTCCAAACACTGTCAATAAGATGGATGAACTGTTTGCGTTAATAGGCAGCCATGGAGCATACGAGTAAAGTGGCATTTTGTGCTTCAAAAAATGCTAGCTTAAACTCAATATTCCGGACACTGTGTTAATGCTGGATGGATTTCATCTTATTCGAGCAGACAGAGACCCAGTCTGGAAGTTAATGTACAATGTAAACATTGGATGTTATTGGAATACTCTTCCCTGAAAGTTTATTGAATATTTGCTTTATTTTTTGTGGTAAAATGTTTATTGAAAACAAACAACAAACAATTCATCTGCCAACTACTCATTGCACTAAGCCATGTAAAAATTAATGGTGATTGAATTTTTCAAATATAAAGAGATGGAGGTATTTGGGAGTGGTTGGGGCAGTTTCTTCTGCAAAGGTGTCGGCATAATTGGAAAATTTATTGAAATATTAAAGACTAACAGCAGCACCAAGGGTACTCTCACAGATATCACATGCAGATAAGTAGCAGAGAGTTTTATTGCACCAGGTGCTCAAAATGTTGCAGCCAGTCTCCTCAGCATTATCCAAAATAACTTGAAACTCTGAGACAGTAAATGAAAATGATTACATAGCAAGTCATAATAATGACAATAATAACAGTGGAAATATACTTCCAATATAACCTTTTCATACCGTATGATGGCTGAAGACAAAGCTATATTTTGAATTCAATAATTCTTAGGAAGCACAGTTCCACCTACACATCAAACTTCAAAAATGTTAAAGTTCAAGAATCACATAAAATGATATGCAATGGAAACATAAAAAATAATGTTTTATCCACAAAAAGAAAACATTCCATTTTAATATATGTGGACATATCATAAAAAAATAGATTTTGCAGTAAATCATTCAATGAAAAATTAACATAAATTCCATTTATTTCAGTGGAAAAAGTCAGCACACCCTTGGCTTTAATAGCTGGTATTGCTTTCTCAAATAGGCATTTTCAAGGACTGTCTACAAGTCTCTGGCATTGAGTGTGAAAAAGGTTTTCAATCTCCTCCATGCAGAATTCTAACAGCTGTGCAATAACTGAGGGGTGTCTTAGGGGGGCGACCTTTTTCAAATCCCTCCATAGCATCTTGATGGGATTCAGCTCCAAGCTTTCACTTGGTCATTCAATTTTTATTTGCCAATTCCTTCTTGGATTTATTGGTATCTTTAGGGTCAATGTTATATTGCAACATTGACTTTCAGTTGAAACAGATGGTCTCATATTATTCTCTAGCACCCACTTGTACAATGAAGATTATGACAGCAAGTTGCCCAGGACCTGATGCAGCAAAGCTGTCCCAAACTATAAAATTTCCATCACCATGCTTTATATTTGATATCATGTCCTTCTGGACAAATGCAATCTTTGGTTATCGCCAAACATCTTTTTTATACTGTGGCCATCTTTGCCTTATCTGTTCAAAGCACACTGATTAAGAAGTCCTTAGCCTTTCTCTGATGTTCTTTCTGGACAGAAAAGGTTTCCTCCAGGCATACCACCCATATACATCTAATTTGAGCAGCCTCTTTCTAACGGTAGACTCATGCATTTTAACATCTCCAGTGGCAAGTGATACCTGAAATTATGGAGTTCTTACAGACTTCTCTCACTATATTATTGCCTTCTGCTCTCAAATGTCAACTTGCTGGGGTGGACAGGCCAAGACAAGATGGTAGTTGTTTCAAACCTTCTCCATTTGTAGATGATCAATCAGACAGTGGAATGGTTGATTTGTAATTGGAGAAATTTTTAAAGGCATATATAAATTTCTTTCTGAAGGCCTAAGAGGGGTCTTTCAATACAAACATAGTGATAACTTACACTTCAACAACAAAAGGAAAACTAACAAAATTTCTAAGATTTAAATAAGTGCATGTGATTGTAAATTTTGTTTGGCTGATTGTTTGGGAGGTATTGAGTGAGTGAGATAGGCAAGAAGGTAGGTAGGTAAAGAACAGGCAATACTGGTATATATGTGTGTGTGTATTTTCTGACTTTTTGGGAGGAGTGGTGGCTAGGGATCTGCACTGGTAATTGGAAGGTTGCCGGTTTGAATCCCGTAAACGCTAAAAGTGACTCTACTTTGTCGGGAAAAGACTTCACTTGACAATACAGGGGGTCCTCAGGTTACGACACAGTTCCGTTTCTACAACAGTGATATAACCTGAAACACACCCTAGCCTAAGTCACTTACCTATCCTAACACATTTGCAAAATTATAATCTAGAACATAAAAACACAACTAAGCCGCAGAAAAAGGAAAAGGACATAAATATACTGTACTGTACACTGTACTGTAGTAACAGAAAAAGTGACAAAAAATTAGTGTAAAAATAAATTCCTTACCTTTATTCTTTCTGATCTCTTTACAATGTCTAATTTCACTTCTATCGTGATGGTTTTCCTCTTCTTCGAGACACTACCATCTGAAGACTCTGACTTTCGTTGAGGAGCCATGATAAGGGCCAAAAAGTTGCCAAACATAGGAACACAAATAGAACACTTCCTCCGCGTGCAACCAAATGAGTTCACCAACTCCCTTGCTGTGTTACTGCGTATTCTTCCACTGCGCATAACCAAACTAGTTTGCCCACGTAGTCTGTAAGTACGATGCTAATGGCATAAGCCGAAACACTCGTCTCAATTTTTAAAAAATTTTTTATGGGAGTGAACATTGTAAGTTCGACTCCCTTACTCATACACCGCACACTTTCACAGCATGCAACAAAACTACTGTAGTTCGCAAACTCCCTCACTCATATGCCACATACTTTCGCCACCCGCAACCAAACTAGTTGACCCCGTAAGTACGATGCTAACAGCATAATCCGAAACACTCACATCTCAATTTTTTTTTTTTTTTTTAAGTTTTTATGGGAATGAGCGTCATAAACTCGAAACATCGCATGTCGCGACGTTGTAACCCGAGGACCCACCTGTATGGCAAACCTAATTTCAGTTTCACAAAGACAACAGGAAGACCAGCACAGCTAGTTACGTGTCATTTATGATAGAATCATATTACATTTTAAATTAAAGCAGTTATCTCTTAATAATACAAACCTCTCTGCGGACAGCACTGCTTTCAGACTGGTCTAGGAGAATGCTAAGTACTGTTCCCCATAATCCTCCGGAAATGTTCTGACAACTGTCACCAAGAGCCACACATCCGTTTTCCACAGAAGTGAGAGCTGAACCAATTGCAAGACTTGCAAACCTCACCTAGAAACACAACATTAACACTTTTAAAAATGTAATTCTTGGGATAGAATCGATAGGAGCTTTTAGCACTAGAATGTTGAGGATAAGAGTGTGGAAATAGGTTGTGTGAAATTTCATGCTTAAAATGGAGGAAAACATTAATCTGGTAGTGCAAGTAGTGTTAAAGACTGTTCATAAGGAAAGTTAATCACAATGTGTGGAGAAAGTGGTATGCTTTTTTCTAGGAGATATTTTACTCAGAGGAATGAAAAGAAGAAATATCTGAAGGGTGAATGCTTAGAAGTTGAAGAAGGAGAAATATTTTGAGATTGAGAAGTCTTTTCCTGAAACACTGGTAGCAAGAGCTATTGAGGCTGCAGAATAATCGGGTGTGAAAGGTAAGATGAATACAATGAAGACTGTCTGGTTGAAAACAACAGAAAAAGTCTATCGCTGGACAAACAGATTGCTGAGACACAAAGAAATGTGGTAAAAAGTGGAGGTAGAGATGTTAATTGGAAATACTCTTAAGAGTGTCGGAAAACCAATAATAAGGTGACAGGATCAATTACAAATGTATAGGGGTAGCAAAACAAAAAGTTACAAAAGCATGAAAGAGGGTTCAAAGAGGTTAAAAGAAGTGAGGTGCAGAATGAAGAAATAAAAAAAATATTTAGGCTCACAAACCAGATGGAAAATGATAGGATATAGTAGTTATAAACTGAAAAATGCTGAAGGCAACATCATGATTGATAGTAATGGGATTAAGGATACCTGGAACAAGTATATGGAGAAACTGTGAAAGGGAGAATTCCTGAAGATTCAAAACAAAGTGTGGCTTTTCTAATATACAAAGAAATATTTAACTACTGGAGAGAGGATCATATAGAGCATTCATACTTGGTGAGGAAGAGAATAATAATAACTTGAGAGATAGTTAGAGAAACAAATCAGGGATCAAATGAAAATGACCAAAATGGAGTTTGGTTTCATGCCTGGAAAGGGAACAACAGAAGTGACCTTTGTATTTCAGGCAAAAGTAGATGAAGAAAGTGATGAAGGGAAAGAAACTGCATTATGCATTTGTACATCTGGATAAGGCATCTAATAAACTGTCATCACAGATGATAATGTGACACTGAAACAGTTAGTTGTGAATAAAATGTTAATGTCTTTAGTGTTGTTAGTGTATGAGGAAGAAGAGACAGTGGTCAAGTCAGGAGATGGGGATAGGTAATATTTAATAGATAAGATGAGGCTGCACTCTGGGTCCACTCTGAGGCCACTGCTTTTCATGAGAGACCTGCTAAACAAAGAAAGCAGTTGTTATTGTAGGCCAATTTTTCTGTTTTGCTAGAAAAGGGATGAAGCAGAAGGGAGGAATGGAAAACTAGTTTCAAAGGGAAAGGCCTCATGGTAAATGCAGAAAAGATCTAGATAGTGGATGGAAGTGAAGGAGCAGGAGCTGTGGCAGAGATGGGTGCATGACTCCATGGCACCTGCAGTTGAGGTGTTGGTAGAAATTCAGTCCAGTGCATGGTGTGCATACAGTGCATCCGGAAAGTATTCACAGCGCATCGCTTTTTCCACATTTTATTATGTTACAGCCTTATTCATTTTTTCCTCAGAATTCTACACACAACACCCCATAATGACAACGAGAAAAACGTTTACTTGAGGTTTTTGCAAATTTATTAAAAATAAAAAAATTGAGAAATCACATGTACATAAGTATTCACAGCCTTTGCTCAATACTTTGTTGATGCACCATTGGCAGCAATTACAGCCTCAAGTCTTTTTGAATATGATGCCACAAGCTTGGCACACCTATCCTTGGCCAGTTTCGCCCATTCCTCTTTGCAGCACCTCTCAAGCTCCATCAGGTTGGATGGGAAGCATCGGTGCTCAGCCATTTTAAGATCTTTCCAGAGATGTTCAATCGGATTCAAGTCTGGGCTCTGGCTGGGCCACTCAAGGACATTCACAGAGTTGTCCTGAAGCCACTCCTTTGATATCTTGGCTGTGTGCTTGGGGTCGTTGTCCTGCTGAAAGATGAACCGTCGCCCCAGTCTGAGGTCAAGAGCGCTCTGGAGCAGGTTTTCATCCAGGATGTCTCTGTACATTGCTGCAGTCATCTTTCCCTTTATCCTAACTAGTCTCTCAATTCCTGCCACTGATAAACATCCCACAGCATGATGCTGCCACCACCATGCTTCACTGTAGGGATGGTATTGGCCTGGTGATGAGCGGTGTCTGGTTTCCTCCAAACGTGACGCCTGGCATTCACACCAAAGAGTTCAATCTTTGTCTCATCAGACCAGAGAATTTTGTTTCTCATGGTCTGAAAGTCCTTCAAGTGCCATTTGGCAAACTCCAGGTGGGCTGCCATGTGCCTTTTACAAAGGAGTGGCTTCCGTCTGGCCACACTACCATATAGGCCTGATTGGTGGATTGCTGCAGAGATGGTTGTCTTTCTGGAAGGTTCTCCTCTCTCCACAGAGGACCTCTGGAGCTCTGACAGAGTGACCATCGGGTTCTTGGTCACCTCCCTGACTAAGGCCCTTCGCCCCCGATCGCTCAGTTTAGATGGCCGGCCAGCTCTAGGAAGAGTCCTGGTGGTTTTGAACTTCTTCCACTTACGGATGATGGAGGCCACTGTGCTCATTGGGACCTTCAAAGCAGCAGAAATTTTTCTGTAACCTTCCCCAGATTTGTGCCTCAAAAAAATCCTGTCTTGGAGGTCTACAGACAATTCCTTTGACTTCATGCTTGGTTTGTGCTCTGACATGAACTGTCAACTGTGGGACCTCATATAGACAGGTGTATGCCTTTCCAAATCATGTCCAATCAACAGAATTTACCACACGTGGACTCCAATTAAGCTGCAGAAACATCTCAAGGATGATCCGGGGAAACAGGATGCACCTGAGCTCAATTTTGAGCTTCATGGCAAAGGCTGTAAATACTTATGTACATGTGCTTTCTCAATTTTAAAATTTTTAATACATTTTCAAAATTCTAAAGTAAACTTTTTTCATATTGTCATTATGGGGTGTTGTGTGTAGAAGTCTGAGGAAAAAAATGAATTGAATCCATTTTGGAATAAGACTGTAACATAACAAAATGTGAAAAAAGTGATGTGCTGTGAATACTTTCCAGATGCACTGTAACTGGATCACAAACTTAATAACTGATTTACAAAACTAAAGAATGGACAGATGCATGGATGAGGCACAATAACTGGCCTTGTGAAACACTGTTACATCTCTCTCTTTTCTTATGTATCTATATAAAGTATATAAAATGTGAATGTGTTTGTCTGTCACTTGATTATTTGCAAACTAATGGGACTAGAAACATGATTTTGATTTTAATCAAAAGCTTATGAACTGGCAGTGTCTGGAAATTAAAAAAATAGGTAATAAAAGAATTGTAAGACTGAGTGTTTCACTAGTAAATAAATAAATAAGTAAAAACACCTTACCTCAGGATCTCTGTCAACCCAAAGTGGAATGAGCCAGGCCAATCCTAAATGGGAAGCTGGTTGCTCGTCATGATTTTGATCATAAGCTAGTGACCACAGAGACACCCAATCCTAGCCAAAAATAAAACAAACAATAAATCAAAAACTACATTTTTTTAAAATAAAAGAATTAGTACCAATAGTATTACTTTCTTAATTGTATGCTTAAACTGTAACAGTAGAATAAGAGGGTATCCTGCTTATATGAACTGTCACTGGAGAACTCAGAGGAAATACTGCGCTTAAAGGAATGACAAAACTTTAAATGCAGGCACTGATTTCATGATCAAAGTCAACCAAAGAAAAAAAAAAATAATAAGCATACCAGATCAACTGCTTTGTTACCTTAGTGACAAAGGTTAAGTATCAGAAAAACAAGCAAAAATCACAGCAAACCACATTTTTTTTAATCAAACCAAGGCAAAAAATGAAGGATTAATCTTGTAAAAAGACAGTTGTCAAGGTCACAACAAAAACATAAACTATTCCAATTTTTAATTGTGTCTTTCCATTTAAAATCTATACTATGCTAAATACTGCAGTAGTTTTTCATTTCTCACCAAGCATTTTTTCTTTCTTTTCACCTAAACCTTTTTTTTCACTTTCATTAAAAACTCTTCAATCATTTTTTTTTTTGAACTTTAAACTTTGCAACACACCAGCATGGTAAAGTTATGCTAAGTAAGCTCTTTTTGCTTGTTGAAAAATTGCACTTTTGATGTCACTGCTCTGCTTTGAGCTTCTAATGATTTACTTATGGCCACAGACGCTAGGCAAATCAACATATCAGAACTATTAGATCTAGGTGCAGCATTTGATCCTCTTAATTACATTCTACTGTCTAGAATGGGAAACATGCTGGACATTTATACTCTACCACTGCACTGCAGTGGCAACAGCAAGTCCAGCTTAGCCCTTGATACAAAAGTCTTTATCCCTCTGCTTTTTTGTATCTATTGTGCAGTATGTGCTTCCACAAGGCCACATTGTTTGAAGCTTTGGGCAGGGTTAGAATTTTGTAATGCAGTTGACACTTAGACCTACTTCAATCAACCACGTGGATATTCATCAGAGATCTCTTGGCTCACAACTATTCTTAAAGAACATAAATGCTAAATAGTGCATGAAGTCTTCAAAATTAAACTGAAATGAAACAGAGCTCGAGCTGATTTTCACTGAAGCCCAGCTTAATAAAATTTGGCCAGGAATCTTGGTGTCATTTTAGATTCTAGTCTTTTTCAATTCACATAACTCAAATTAAGTATGTTTTTTTTTCTTCTTTCACTACTGAAAAATATATTTGTGTCTGCTCTTTCCTATCTTTTTCTAACACTGAGCAGCAAGTCCATGCTTTTACAATATCCCACACTGATTTTTTTTTTTTTTTAACTTCCTACTAGTAGGTGCCCATTCTAGTCTAATACATCTGCTCCAGCTGGCTCAAAACTCTGCTGTAAAAGTCCTTACCTGGACTTGCAGGAGTCTTTAGTTATGGAGGAATATTTCTTACAAAGATAAATAAAAATATTACTAATGGTACTGTGACATTTTTTTATTTTTTTTTTTTTAATTAGGGTTAGGGTTAGTATGTGACATACTTTATCAGTCCGTGAGGGGAAACTGTCATTTCACATGACCCAGAGTGCAGGGACAGCCATTGTACAGCATCCCTGGAGCAATTTTTAGGTTAAGGGCCTTGCTCAAGGGCCCAACGAAGTAGAATTCCTTCTGGCATTAATGAGACTTGAACCAATAACTTTTCAGATACCTGAGCAAATCCTTAGCCTCAGAGCCAACACTCCACCCCTAATATTTCAATAAATAATAACAACATGAAATATGAGTGTAAGTAATTAAACATATCACAATACACATTTTGTTGCTTATTTCTTGATGTATTTATTTAATTATTTCTTCATGTATTTGTTTCAGTGATACCACATGCAACATGAATTAAGCTCTGAAATGACAACTGTCACTTTCTCTTGTTAAAGTTAGGAGGGTGGGCTCTACCAAGTAATGTTTTTAGATTGGTGAATCGTCTGCATAGTGGATGTTTTGGATCTTGAGAATCCTTCGGATACAAGTGCAAGAAAAGTGTTGCCCAGAATTATTAGGTGAAGAGGATACTTTAATTTACTTCAACTCAAAATTCATAAATAGGAATCGGCTTAAGTGTCTGCTGCAAATGTGGCACTTAATATCTGAAGTTTACATTCATGCTACAGATGATTCACCAATCAAAAAACAATACTCGCTAGAACCCACCCTCATCAATTTTGATGAGCAACAGCTCTCATTTCAGGTCTTACTTCATACTGTGTTTGGTGTCACAGAAATGAAAAAAAAATTATTAAGTAAATACAGAAAGAAATAAGCAAAAATATATTTTGTGACACATTTAATTATTTAAACTGATATCTGAAGTTATTATTATTAACCAGTAATGGCACACTGCTTGATACCATGCAGTGAATACACTTGATTTGAGCATTCCTAGTTTTCCTGAGCAGCTCTTCTTTTCTCCACCCTAGCGGCCCGCTTCTTCTCTTCTTTCATTGGCATCTTTTCACATTAAAACTGATTAAGTGTTTGTGTTGTAATTACTTAGTATGTTTTCCTTAATTTTTCACTTAAGCTGGCACTTAAGTCTTAAATCTGCCTCAAGAATGATTTAAGATATGAAGAGTGAAGTGATGGCGAAGGCTGTAGGTAATGAGAACGGCGCCCGTACGCATGCGCCACACAGGTTGCCCTGCTGGCCCCTGCTGAGAGTTGATTCTACAATAAAATAAAGTAAAAATAAAAAGAGGAATAACCTTGGAGATCAATCCTCACCCTGAATGAGGGTCGTAGACATCATGTAGTATATATGTACTAAATTTCAGGTCAATAGCTCAAACGGTTTGCGAGCTACAAGTGACTTAAAATCCTGGACAGACAAACGAATAGCCACGGTATTATTTATATATATATATATATATATATATATATATATATATATATATATATATATATATATATATATATATATATATATATATATATATATATATATATATATATATATATATATATATATATATATAGATTGTCAAAGTTCACAGTACTTTTAATTATTTGTATATTTATCTACTTATTTTATTTTGCTACATATTTAGTGGAAGTCTATGTCTTAAAATACTGAATACAAATTTGTCTTGCTAACATATAAGGCTTTAAATTTCATTGAATAGCATGGGACTATATCAGTAACCTCCTACACCTTTATAGTCCTGTCCATCTATTCCAGTACCACACATTTAAACAAGAATAACTTAAAAAGAAAAATATAAATACATAATTATATGTCTATGCATACAAGTTACAACAGGTTGAAATCTGGGCACATGCACAACATCTGGCTAATCTGGTACTATAACAAAAGTATGCATGTCATTGAATAAATTCTTATAAAAATGGGGTGTATTTAAATTTGGAAACACCATTCAAGAATTCATTCATTATTTGAATGTAAAAAATCATTAAGCAAAGAGGAATTTGAAAGTTTGTGAAAAATCAAAGCTTGACACATTTCCTTACTTAAGGTGATTTTCACAGTGCTGAAACGAGATTTTACAGCGCAGCAAACACATTGTGGTTTGGTTGTGTTTATTTTCAAAGAGGATCATATAACCGCACTGCATACATCTCTGTTATGGGGACAAACACAGTATTGGATGTGCCCATGCTGTACCCGTCAAAAAGACTGTTTTTTTACATTATAGTACTGGTATGGAGGCTGGGCTTTTAGATATTGTTGAAATGTAATATTCTGATGGTAGTGCTGTAGTGCACTGTGAATTTTACATACCAGAATAAGCTGTCCAGCCTCCTGCTCTTAGATTTATGTTTTCCTGTCCTTTTTATGCTTTGTTCAGTACAGCTATGACTAGAGATGATGAGGAATGGATACAGCAGCTACTTTTCACATTTTGGAGAAAAAGCAGCAAGCAGAAATGTTTGTTAACAGAGGTACTTTTAATAAAACATGCTTAATTCATATTTTAATTTTGCTACAATGTTTTATTAAGCCAATAAACATACAAAAACACCAGCATTGGTAGTATACTTTTTTCATTGTGGATCATTTAGCACATACAAAGAGAAAGACTGTGGCATGACAAGGAGCGATAGACAATAAAGGCCATTCATGCAAGAGTCAGCTGTTTCATTTAAATCATTCTTTTCTATTAGACAGGAAAAACCATTGTGACAACCGAGTGGAAGCCATGTCTTGCATAATGTAAACATTATATGTCAGCATTTTAAACACATTAGCCTTTCTTATGTGAACACTAAATTCTGTGCTTTTGCATTTCACGTTACATAGTCATACAAAAATCACCACTATAAATGCCTGATGTGTGTTCTGCAATGGACTGGTTCCTGCCTTGCACCTGTTACCCCTGATATGGATATCATCTCTCTGCAACTCTAAACTGGATAAAAGGTAAAGAAAATTAATTGATGGAGTGGAAAGGGACGTGACTGAATGCAGTGAATCTAATGAGCTGCTCTGCTTGATAAGAATTGCTCCACAAAACGTAATCTACATCTACCGAGGAAAGTCTCATCTAATTTAACAAACATGTTCTAGCTCAAAGATGAAGGGACAAACACACCTTCTGAATTATATTGCGTCCCTCTCCTGCCCCAGTAAGTTCTAATGAGCTCTGTCCTTATTAGGATCTATCAAAATATCTCAGAAAGCACATACTATACTCTGGATACTTAACTGTAGAAAATTATTTGATGGTATTACATAGCTGGCCTAAATAAAACCGCTCATCATGAAGGCATTGTGCATGCATCTGCAAAGATGCATTAGAATTTAACATTTTGTCTTCCAATACAAAAACAGATTTGGTTAACCTACAGAGCCAAGAATCTCTCATCACAGATAATGTACATTTACCTACACCACTACAATAACATTCAACAATTACTATTATATAAATAATGAAACCTAAATATTTATTACATCTGTAGTTTCATCAGGTACAACCACCTGTTTTTGTAAGCGACTGAAGCCACTGCATTGGAAAATTGTAATGAATCCTCGCATTTAGATCTCTGCTGCCACCATCTGTTAAAATATTTGATTTAATAAAATGTCTACAAGTCAAGGAAAATTTCATAGATAGCACCAATTATTTGATAACTTTAAAGTATACCTTGACATTGGCATTAAACACCCATTACATGCTGTACTGTTGTTGGAAGCGGTCCAAGTGGTCCAACTCCAAGGGGAAAAAAAAACATAAAGGAGACCAAGAAAGGCCGCAGGGGCTGAATGCTTTAGCATCAACTAACCTGTTAATCAAGCTTATTTCTATAATAATTTGAGTAGTTCTTTATTGGTTTCTGCATTCCCTTGATAATGCAGACAAGGTAATTTGGTGGTTTTGAAGCCTATCCTAGGTAGCATCAGGGACAAGGCAGAAGCAAACTCTACACAAGCCACCAGCTCATAGCTGAGCCCAGCATTTTTGTGTGGATTAGAAACGTGGCCAGTTAGAAAAGATGCACGAAAGGAAACTGGATGCTACAGAAATGACAATGTTGAAATGAATGTGTGGAATACCAAAGCTTGATAAGATCAGGTACGAGAGAATTACAGGTACAGTTAAAGTTGGGGAAACCACAAAGGAAATACAGGAAAAAAGGTTATAGTGGTATGGGCTTGTAATGAAAAGAGAGGCACACAATTTGGAGAGAAGAAGCATGGATATCAAAGAGTTGGGAACGAGGACAAGAGAACAACCTAAGAGAATCTGGATTTACTGTGTCAAGGGGAATCTCAAGTTATAGAGGAAAATACAACAGACAAGAGTGGAACAGAATGGTCCAATATGCTACCCCACATGAAAGTGGAAAAAGATTCAGGAGTTAGTAACGCTAAAATAGATAATTTCTGCATCTACACATTCAAAGTACATGTCAACAACATTAAAACTGGAAGTGGCCTGTAAACAACCTAACGATCATCATTTTTTAGTATAAACACCCTCTAAAGCCATCATAAAGCACTTGCATATTTCTATAGAGCAACTAGTTGCATCTATTTTTTTTTCTCAGGGACACACAGTGAATCTGAGATGGGAACCGAACTAACAACCTTATGGTTTGGAGTTACTGCTTGTAATGAAAGTGCAAAGCTACTCAGGTCCTACAATTGATTTAAAAAGTGATTTTCAAAGCGTGGTTAATAATAAGTTAATTTATTCTAAAGTTCATTGAAATACGCAAACCAGCAAATGAGCAAGAGACTGATGTCAATGAAAAATATGAAGCCTCCACTGTCCTCCGGGAACACAATCAAGCACCACTGGCCTAGAAGAATTTAAAAAAACAAATACGGACTTTAGTTAGGAATTTATCTGAAAGTTCATCCAACAAGGCCAGAAGAGTAGAAGGTTGGAAACTTCATGGTTAACTTTGCAGTGATGTTATGTACTCTTTAGTGTTAAAGTAAGTTTGATTTCTTTTTAACACTTTACTTTGGAAGTGTCATCTGAGGGTTTGTGTTTACTCTTTAAGCAAGAGTCAATGGAAATAAACAGGAAATGTATTAACTGTGAGTCAGCAGTGTAATCATTAATTTGCCACCATCCAACTGTTTAATACCATCTTATTTATGACAAATAAATTCAGTGAAAATATTACTTTTAAACAATTCTTCCATTTTACATTAATATTTATTCATGTATGTAATTAAATTACAACTACCCACCTTGCTTTTTGTCTGTGCCATCATTTCATGGCTGAGCTGAAGCAAACAGAGAACTGCACTCTTTGTGACTCCTTTTCCCATAAAAGATAAAGAATTTCCTCCCCACTCA
This sequence comes from Polypterus senegalus, assembly GCF_016835505.1. Taxonomy (NCBI): domain Eukaryota; kingdom Metazoa; phylum Chordata; class Cladistia; order Polypteriformes; family Polypteridae; genus Polypterus; species Polypterus senegalus. The sequence goes on from NC_053158.1 coordinate 16,907,029, forward strand.
ACATAAAAAGAAGAAATTACCTTATGCAAAACAGAAGATTTGAATTAGTCATTTATTACTTATTGCAAAGCATGCAATTCAGAAGAAGAAAAAAAAAACAGATGCCTTACAGAAAGACATAGCATCATAAAAAATTAGAGGATTTAATTTGATCTGAACACTGAAGCAGGCTCAGTTTAATTCAGAATTATGGAGCAGTAAGACATGTAGATTAGTAAAGGCAAATGAGTCATTTCACTTTAATCTGTACATGTGACAGCAATGACCCAATAAAGGTATAAATTGCACCTTGTATCGAACAGACAGTAGTTTAAAAAGAAAATACAATATGATAACTTTTGACACAATCAATCATAATCAATGTGGTGGTTAAAACCTAGAGAACCCATCATAATCAATTTGTAATCCAATGAGTATATAAATGAGTTAAATCAAACAAACTTCACAATAACAATTGAAAAAAGGAGTGATGGCACAGTGGTCACTACTGTTGCCTCACAGCTGATGAGTATCAATTTCATGGCATTCCCTGTATGGAATGTAGGCATTCACCCAGTGTTTGTATGGGTTTCTCTGGGTAGTCCCATTAAATGAATTCCATTTTCAGTATTTTCTATGTGTACATGACCAATTTTCCTTGTTACTGCAAATGTTCTACACTGGCAATTGTAAAAAAAAAAAAAAACCCTAAGTGAACACATAACAGAAATGTTCAATGCTTTATAAAATACTTCTTCTTTTTCTTCCAGCTGCTCCAGTTAGGGGTTGCCACAGCGAATCATCTTCTTCCACATCTTTCTGTCCTCTGCATCTTGTTCTGTCACACCCATCACCTGCATGTCATCTCTCACCACATCCATAAACCTTTGCTTAGGCCTTCTTCTTTTCCTCTTCCCTGGCCTTCTCCCAAAATACCAAGCATCTCTCCTCTGCACATGTCCAAACCAACGCAACCTCGCCTCTGACTTTGTCACCCAACCGTCCAACTTGAGCTGACCATCTAATGTCCTCATTTCTAATCCTATCCATCCTCGTCACACCCAGTGCAAATCTTAGCATCTTTTACTCTGCTACCTTCAGCTCTCCAGTTCTTTATAAAATAAAATTATGTAAAAAACTGTAAATCTTTTGAAAAGTAACTGTCCTCCTGGACTCCATAAGTGATGAGAAAACATTTAACAGAATATCAACAACCAAACATTACAATTATTGATTAGTCTCTTACAGTGTTCTGAAATTTTGACTTGTGCACTCTTTGGAGAACAGTCTGAGCACAATGACAACAGAGATTTTCAAAGATTAATTACATAATTTGGATTATGTCAGAACTGTGTTTTAGGTTTTGGCTACTTGAAAAATACTGGTTACTTCAATTATACCAAGGATCATTACTGGTGTAGTAGAACTATACCAAAAACATGATGCTACTATCACCATGCTAACTCATACTACCAGCAAGAGAGTAAAATGAAAAAAATTTAAGAAATGTATTCATGTTGCACTAGAAGCCTATTTGACATCATTGAAAATTTAAAAGGTTGTACTTTGTAAAGTATTTTGGAAGAAGGCCATCCCTAGAAAACAAACTGCAGTCTTTCTTTTTGGACAGTATGGTTCCAACTGAAATAATATATTAATCTTTTACAGATTTCCAGGCTGCAACTTCATTTTGAACGTTTTCAGGAATTCCTTTGCTAAAGTACCTCAAGAACCTGCGAGTTTACTCAGATGATGAGCACCAAAGTAATTCAGATTTATACTAGCAATAGCTGGCCTGAAATCATGCCCAACAATAAACTGTTGACCTTATTTAGCTCTATAATATATACTGCTCAAAAGAATTAAAGGAACACTTTTTAAGTATTTTTTAGTATAGCATAAAGTCAATGAAACTTATGGGATATTAATCTGGTCAGTTAAGTAGCAGAGGGGGTTGTTAATCAGTTTCAGCTGCAGTGGTGTTAATGAAATTAACAACACATGCACTAGAGGGGCAACAATGAGATGACCCCCAAAACAGGAATGGTTTAACAGGTGGAGGCCACTGACATTTTTCCCTCCTCATCTTTTCTGACTGTTTCTTCACTAGTTTTGCATTTGGCTACAGTCAGTGTCACTACTGGTAGCATGAGGCGATACCTGGACCCTACAGAGGTTGCACAGGTAGTCCAACTTCTCCAGGATGGCACATCAATACGTGTCATTGCCAGAAGGTTTGCTGTGTCTCCCTGCACAGTCTCAAGGGCATGGAGGAGATTCTAGGAGACAAGCAGTTACTCTAGGAGAGCTGGAGAGGGCCATAGAAGGTCCATAACCCATCAGCAGGACCAGTATCTGCTCCTTTGGGCAAGGAGGAACAGGATGAGCACTGCCAGAGCCCTACAAAATGACCTCCAGCAGGCCACTGGTGTGAATGTCTCTGACCAAACAACCAGAAAGACTTCATGAGGGTGACCCAAGGGCCCCATGTCCTCTAATGGGCCCTGAGCTCACTGCCCAGCAGCATGCAGCTCGATTGGCATTCGCCATAGAATACCAGAATTGGCAGATGCACCACTGGTGCCCTGTGCTTTTACAGATGAGAGCAGGTTCACCCTGAGCACGTGACAGAAGTGAAAGGGTCTGGAGAAGCCATGGAGAACATTATGCTGCCTGTAACATCATTCAGCATGAGCAGTTTGGTGGTGGGTTAATGATTGTCTGGGGAGGCATATCCATGGAGGGTCACACAGACCGCTACAGGCTTGACAAAGGCACCTTGGCTGCCATTAGGTATCAGGATGAAATCCTTGGACCCATTGTCAGACCCTATGCTGGTACAGTGGCCCCTGGTGCACGACAATTCCTGGCCTCATGTGGTGAGAGTATGCAGGCAGTTCCTGGAGGATGAAGGAATTGATACCATTGACTGGCCACCACACTTTCCTGACCTAAATCCAATAGAACACCTCTGGGACATTATGTTTTGGTCCATCCAATGCCACCAGGTTGCACCTCAGACTGTCCAGGAGCTCAGTGATGCCCTGGTCCAGATCTGGGAGGTGATCCCCCACAACACCATCTGTCATCTCATTAGAAGCATGCACCGATGTTGTCAGGCATGTATACAAGAACACAGGGGCCATAGAATGTGCTGCGTACAAATTGAGTTGCTGCAATTAAATTTTGGCAAAATGGACTAGCCTGCCACATAATTTTTTCACTCTGATTTTTGGGGCGTCTTTGAATTCAGGGCTCTGTAGGTTGATCATTTTCATTTCCATCAAACGATGTGGCATCCTTTCGTTCCTAACACATTACCCAGTCTATATCAGTATAGATATCCAGGAGGATTTCTTTTTCCCATTGAGATCTGATGTGTTTTCAAAGTGTTCCTTTAACTTTTTTGACCAGTTTAGTTTAACTAAGAACAGGGTGAAAACTTTTTTACATGTCTCATTATTGTACAAATAAAACAAAATCAAAGGGCTGGCCAGTTGTACTAGCATATCCAGCCAGCACAAGTTCAGTTTATGGCTGCTGTGTAATATATTTTTGAGTAGTAGTTAATTTGGTAAAATCGCATATATTTTGAAGTCTGACATAAATAAGTAACCAAATACAGTTTGAGCAGAAAATTGATAAATTAATACATAGTTTATGTAAATATATCCTCTTTGAAAACACTGATTTTAACAATAAAATGATGTTTCATTAACCTATAATTCAGCTTCCTTCAGTTTTATAATGCAGCTTCATTGAAAAGCATTAATTAAAAGTGAAACTGATTACATCCACACCCAAGAAGGAAACAGGGGAGGGGAAATAAAATTATTAAATAACACGTACGCATTAAGTAACCATGAAATTACCACACAAGCAAAACAATAAAAAAAACAGTCACAGGATATTCAAACCCAAGATAGTGGACCAGTCAGGAAGCAGAGGCCATTATGCCACTATATTTACTCTAATGCTTCTTGATTTCTAAAAATCAGCACATAGATATTACCCTGGCTATTTACAAATATACTTTTTTCTCTCCTGTTCAGATAAATTATTATGAAAACTTGGATGTTTAAAATGTAATGCAATATGCATCAAGTAAATTAGTAATTAGTTTCAAGGGGTTAAACAACATTAAATTCTCAAATATGGATATTTTTAATTTCACAATTCATTAAACTTATTACAAATAAGTTAATTTACCTCAAGAAGTCCATTTAGGTACTTAATACACAATGAATCAGGCTCTTCAGCTGGAGAATATAAACTCCATCCAGAAAGGGCTGTGACATGAATCATTCCTTTAAGTGTTCTTTCAAGAGAAGGAAGTCCATAGAAATGGGGAGCATCTGATATGCGAAGGCACTGAAGAAGTTTAACAGCAAGCTGAGTTCTGAATGGACCAGCCAAAGCCAAGCATCTTCTGCAAGTACACATATGTGCATGATAAAAATAAAACTGAACACCTAGTAAAGAAACTGATAACTTATATAAATATGTCAAAAAAAATGTAATCCTAACATTTGATATTCAACTATGAAACCTCAAAGTTCAAGCAACATTCTATGTTAACATTAACACCTATTATAATAGTTTTATAATAAATATAATATAAATAATACAATAATAATATGTAATAATTACAGTATATATATATATATATATATATATATATATATATATTATACTAGTCGTCCCCCGCGAAGTGCTATTCCTGAAGTGCCCAGCAATACTCAGTCATGTAAACTGACATGGTCTGGTGTACTAGATCAGCAACTTCATTTGGCAAATCTGACTTAACTAGAAGCTGTATAATATGTCATTTTTTAACACACTTGAATCTAACCTTACATCACACCATCCTTTTTACCATCTTTTTATATACTGTACAGCCTTTTTGATCTTTTCCTAAAATGCTCCTCCAGCTGATGGACCAAGATGAAGCACAAAGGAAAATATTAACATTAAAGGCTGAAAATTATAAATATTGAACTTCATATTAATATGCCATAATTCTGCATTACTGTTTTTATTTACAATGAAGAGAGCGCATGCATGAATTGCATTTGTTTTCCTTTAGTACCTGTCAGTAACTGATGTGAGGCAATGAAGCAACGTGTTGAAAAAGGTTATCAGCTCTTTCTGAACTCTTTGACTGATAACTGCTTGAATGTCTTCAGATCCACTTTGTATATTTGATGCTTTGTAAATTAGTATGCTCATTAAAGGGTTAGTCTCCTACAGAAAGACAGAGAATAATGGTTAATCATTAAAACAAACAAAAAATGAATCTAATTATTTAATGCCTTTAGATTTTCTTATACTGTACAAGTTTCAAAAGAACAATTGTAAAAAGACAATAAGAAAGAATATCAACTGACAATGAAAGATAACATAATAATGATTTGAAACATAAAATAATTAGACTATTTTAAATTATTCTAATTCACATGTTTTTATAACTTCTAAAAATGCTACCCTGAGTAGAACTTTATGCAAGTTGTATATTGTATGGCAGTGCATACAACATACAGATGAGAATGACCCAAGTGGAGTCACAAGGAAAAATGGAGGATGGAATCAGAAGAACAACAACGTAATATTGGTAAACCTGCTGAAGATTTTTTTGTTGAAAGTCTATGGATGGACACTGAATGAGAATATTTCTAAACAGGTAACATTTTCTGTTTAAATACCATTTCAAGAAACCACAGGAGATCTTTACAGTCTGTCTCCATTTTGGCATGTTTAAAATAGGTGTTGAGGAAACGCAGAATATCAATAAGGAGTTTTTCATCTTCCAGGCATGACGGAAGTACTTGAAGAAATCTAAAAGAGATAAATGCATAAAATTACTTCCAGGAATCAATTCTTTTTTTATCTTACTAGGGGGCTCCACCCCTGCTTGCTTCGCTTGCCCACCCCCGGGTTTGATTTACCGGATATACAATTTAAAGAGATTTTCATCGGAATTGTTGCATATGCATTATTTTCACTTTAAAACTTTTGTAAAAAAAATACTTGTCCTTTATTTCCAGCCCCGGGTGTGGTTAAATCATTTTCTCGCAGGACATATAACGCTGCTCGCGTTGTGAAGGGGGGGCGGCTGAACGCACGTTAAGGAGATGCAGTCGGATCATGTTGCGTGCTGCTGCTGCTGGCAAGCAGCCTGTTATGTTTGTCGCGCTGCACGTCAATCATTTCAAAGCTTGTAAAGCAGCTGCACTTTTGCCACTTTGTGTCTCTGCCGCTCATGTTGTGAAGGGGGAGCTGAACGTAGTGTCTCGCGTGACGACAAATTGCAATCTCTTGGCAAGTCTCATGTTTAAGGTGCCTGCGAGACGCCAATCTCTTTCATCTCGTCGGTCTTTTAAGTGTCTTCTGAGAAGATCACGTCTCGTCATCCTGGTCTCCGTTCCACCACGATTTTTTTTGATAATAGAAAGATATTATTACAAACCACAAAACCAACATATTTTCATAATTTTTAAATTGAAAAGTTAAGCACACCACATGAAATGCTTTTTTGTTTTTAAAATATGTGAACATATGAAGATTTTTCCCTTCATTTAAACAGTATCTTTAGATAAAGGTAGTATAAAAAAAAAAAACAACATGCCACATTTATATTTTGGAAAAAAAAACAACGCAAATTTTGTATGTTGAAAAAAAGTATGCCCCTACATTTATCACTACCGCAAATAACTAAAATTAGAATAGGGTGCAAGTAATTAGAACATCACTACAGAGGATCCTGGAAGAACCTGCTTTATTTAAACCTCACACATTTAGTTTGGTTTGTTCTTTGATGTTTGAGTATGTGTTATCACCATGTCTAGATCAAAAGAGCTATCTATATGAGACCTTCAGAAAAAAGATTTTAGATGCCTAACATCATGGCAAGATTAAAATTTGCTCATAAAAACGTAAACAAAGACCAGGACTTGTGGAAGGCAAAGATACAGTTATTGGGCCAGAAGATATTATTTGGCAATAACCAAAGACAGCACCTGACCAGAAGAACCTGATACCAGCTGTAAATCATGGTGGTGGAAATGTTATGGCTTGGGACTGCTTTGCTTCATCATTGCCTGGACAGCTTGTCATCACATAATCAACCATGACCACTTCCTTGTACTAGAGGGTGATCAATGATACAGTCAGAATATTTGTCAGAAGATTGGGGCTCAAACAAAAGTGGACATTACAGCATGACAATGACCAAAAACATATAAATAAATCCATTAACGAATAGCTAAAAATAAATAAATGGAGGGTTATGGAATCAAACCCTCAGTCTGAATTCCAACAAAATGGTGTGGGGATATTTGAAACAGGCTGTGGACATAAGATGCCCCTCAAGTGTCACACAATTGAAAAAAAAAATTGCATGGAGAAGTGGGAAAAATGTTGTTCCAGTCAATGTCATAGACTAGTAGACAGGCACCTCCTATGAGAGTATACCAGTCTCTGACACTGACTAGAAGGAACATTTCTTTTTTGAGGAGTCTATTCCAGCTATTACAGTCAAGGGTGGACTTATTTTTTCCAAAGACAGAAATTACATATCTGTTTATTCTTCATTAAGTAAATTATTGCAAAATTAATTTTCACTTTTTTGTTCTTGCATAGTTACTTCACCTTTATCTAACAATACTGTTTAAATGAAGATCAAATCTTGATATGTCCACACATGTTAAAAATGGGGTTTCTTTTGGAATTAAAACACTACTTAGTTATAGTTACATGTCATTTTATGTGATTCCCAACTTAGCATATCTGTAGTTGGATATGTAAGTGAAACTGTGCTTCCTAAGGATTACTGAATTGAAAATGTAGCTTTGCTGTCTAATAATTTTAACAGTCTCAGAATTTCACATTTTTTTAGATAATGCTGAGGAGAATTACTGCAGCATTTTGAGAGTGTAGTGCAATAAAACTCTCATGTGATGTCTGTGAGAGTACCCTTGATTCTGCTATTTTCTTTCATTCTATCCTGTGGGGAGATTGGAAAAAGGCTGTGCATGCCAGACATCCCTCAAACACCACACTGCTAGAAGAAATTTGAATGGACAAAAAGGGGAAAAAAAAAAACTTTCTTCCAGTCAATCAATGCATTTAAATGAGCTTTAATACCTTAATAATAATAATAATAATAATAAACAGAATATTAATAATCAACTTAATAATTTTAATAACAAGCTTTAAAAACTTTAATTCATAAAAAATTTATTTCTAAAATGCCATATAAACCCTTATTCCAGTTAAAGAAACTGGGTTATTGGTCTCTGAGAAACCAGGTTAACACACATTGATTTTTCTGCAAGTAACCAGGCTATCTGGCCATGTAAACTCTGGGGTGGGTTACACTTAGGGATTTTGTAGTCAGTTCAAATCTGTTATATTGTGTTACTTTCACACGTTTCCAGAAGCCACAGGTAGAAGATAGTGGAAATGACTACAAAGATAAATTTCCTGAAGCAAAGATCAGGCCATCTCACTGTTCCTTCTCTTGGTTGAAATAATCTGTCTTATTATTTCAGTAATTGCTAACTTTATGTTGAATGAGCTGGCCATACGGTGCTAAGCTCATCAGCACAAATTTGAGAGCAGAGTTCAGGGTAACATGTTAACAATAATATGCATTACTGTATATAGTCCAATTACGAGTAACCTAACACAATACTTATTTGGCTGAAGTAAAAATACCCACGTTTTTACTCCAGCAGCACTAGGTATAAGGTAAAGAGACATCATACCGGCATGCCAGTCTTTAGCAGAGCACAATTGCACAACCCAGTAGAAAAGAGCACTGTGTGCAATATTAATAAAGTGTCAGTTTAGTTTTAATCCAGCTATTTGCTATTGATATGTTGAAAGAGTGTGACTGGTTGATGCAGTGGCCAGTTTTCATACTGTCAAGGATGTAAAAAGGCAATGGATTCACGGTGGCCGATGATGATGTTAAACTCCTTTTTGCAGAATTTAAAGATATCAGAGACTTTTGCCAAAGAACAAAATGGCACAAGCATACAAGTTTTTGCCTTGGCCTGGTTATTCATCTTATCCTGAATGTCAGGTACTGGTAGAGAGTTTTAGGAAAAGCCTACTTAAGTGTGGCAATTCGACAGATTAGAGCCAAGGGTGGACTTACTTTTTCCAAAGATAAAAATAGCACATTTGTTCAATTTTACTCTGATTAAATTATTGAAATGTCAACATTTCATTGATTTTTTTAAATTAAAGATACACTTTAAATAAAGATCAAATCTTGATATGTCTGTAATGCCATTTGAAGGGAACATCACCCTAAAGAACTTGTAAATGCACATAGCAGTGTTTCATTTAAGCAGAAACAGAGAGGCTCTCTGGAGATAATGTTTCTCATTTGGAAAGACATGTAGTTTAAACTTGTAAATTGTTTCCACAGTTATTTATTAAAATTTTGGGTCAGACATGTAATCTTTCACCATAACCGCACTTCTGCAACCTGCCCTGTATTGTATCTCTGCTGCATTTGAAGCCATATTAACTAGTAGTGTTAGAACAATGTAGACGAGAATAGGTTACTCAGCCCAACAAAACTAGCCAGTCCTAGCCACTTAATTCTTATACCAAAAAAAAAATAAAATAAAAAGCAAACATCAAGTCGAGTTTTGAATGTCCCTAATGTCCTACTGTTTGCCACACTACTTGGTAGCTTACTCCAGCTGTCTGTGGTTCTCTTGGTAAAGAAAAACTTCCTAATGTTTGTGTGATATTTACCCTTAACAAGTTCCCAACAGTGTTTTTATGTCCTTGATGAATGCATTTTAAAGTAACAGTGTCAATCCACTTTGTGCTAATCCCCTTCATAATTTTAAGCATTTCAATAATGTCACCTCTTAATCTTCTTTTGCTTAAACCAAAAAAGTTCAAGTCTTTTAATCTTTTCTCCTAATTCACCCCCTGAAGCTCTGGAATCAGCCTAGTTGCTCTTTTCTGGACCCTTTCTATCGCTTTAATGCCGTTTTTGTAGCCTGGAGACCAAAACTGCACACAGTACTCCAGATGACGCCTCACTAGTACATTATAGAGCTTGAGTATACTGTAGCCTCCTTGGACTTGTACTCTACACATCAGGATGCTATAAAACCTAACATTCTGTTAGCCTTCTTAATTGCTTCTGGACACTATCTAGCAACAGACAGAGTGGAGTGCACTATGGCTCCAAAATCCTTCTCATAAGGGGTACTTTTGATTTTTAGACCTCACATTGTGCATTCAAACTTCACATATTTACTTCCTACATGTAATACTTCACATTTACTTACATTAAATTTCATCTGGCACAAATTTTCCCAAGCCTGTATGCTGTCCAAGTCCCAAAGTAATGATTCAACAGATTCTAGATCATCTGCCAATTCAACAACCTTGGTATCATTTGCAAACTTAACCAGCTTGTTACTTGGATTTCTATCCAAATAATTCAAATTTCTCCATTACAAAAAAAAATCTTGGAAGGCTTGGAAGAAGAGGATACATGATTTTCTCTGAGACACTTTAACGTCCCGCGAGACAAGGCAGTGAGACAAAAGGACAGCTGCTGCACAGGCTTTTAAATGATCGACACGCAGCGCGACAAGCAGAACACACAGCTCAGCAGCAGCAAGACAGCAGCTCATCTGACTGCATCTCCTTAGCTTGCGTTCAGCTCCCCCTTCACAACGCGAGCGGCAGAGACACGAAATGGCTGGCGCACAGTGCGCCCCGAGGGGGTGGGCGGTTGAAGAGAGCAGAGGCCACAGCCCCCTAGTATATTAAAAATATCAGCGGCCCTAGCACTGACCATTGTGGAACATCACTCTGGATGTCACAAGAGTTCCTCACACCATGACTCTGCTTTCTTTATATGAGACAATTTTAAACTCATTCACAAACAAAACACCAAATTCCATTTTCATTTAGTTTGACCTGAACTCTTAACTTCTGTTAGTTTGATTACTATGATTAATTTAGTTTTAAATTACTACAGTCATGTAAAGTAAACAGTAAAATCTATTAAAGAAAATATTAGGACATATACCTGCTCATAACATTGTGCCATTCATGAGATTCTAGGAAGTATTTACAGCTGTCCGACTCAATCTTTTTGGCCAGTCTGTCATTTAGGAAGTAGAACCGCATTCTTGTTAGTGAGGAACTCACAATGCCATGTGAAGCTGCACCGTTTATAGTGTCTAGGCAGTCCTGCAGTCCAGTAATAACATGTGTAACTTTTAATAACAGACATTCAGCTGGAGCCATTTTCAGGCTTTCCAAAAATCTATAAAAAATGTAATTGGTAAAGGATGAGTAAATAAAAGATTAACACATTTCTACAAGTGTACCAGCACATTAAAAGTACAAATGTTTCTATGATAATGTCCTAAAATGTCTGAATATGCCCTGTTATATAAGAGAAAAAGGGTAAAAATCACATTAAACTAAAAATCACACTAATTATCAATTAATTCACATTAAGTACATCTTGAAGCGTACAAAAAAAAAATCCAAGATTTTTCTTGCAACTTTTCTTATTAAGAGCAAAAGCTGAACAATCACAGTAAGTATCAGCTAGGGGTTTTCAGTATGTTATTTTACACACTATATATAATCTAAAAAAATTACATTCTGAAACAATTTTCAGTACAGGAGCAGCTCCTCTCTTACCTGCTATTCTAAAATATGCTAAACAAATTAGGGAAAAAGCAGGAGACAGCAATAACATGAGAAAAACTATTTAGAGAGTTCTCACTCTTCATTAGAACAATTAATTTTTGCGATATCAGTTCTGGTCATTACATTTGGCAAAAAGTACAATTACAATTTGATTAAAACAGCAACTGAATTGAAAATGAACGCAAACCATGAACATGTTTTCTGTCAATAAACACACTTCTCTTTTGTCATAAATGTATATACTTTAGTTTACTAGATTTAGAAAAAAATCACTGCTAATGTATCCAACACTTCACAACATGAAAACATTCATCATGATGTTCAAGACAATACATAAGAAAGCACAACCTATTTACTACACCAAACAGATTGCCATATATATGTTTACTTATGGAACTTACTCTTCAGAATAATTTTGATGGTTTTGTAAAAGATTTTCAATCCCATCATACCAAGCACGATTCCATGCAAACTTTAACATATTCCATGAAGGTTTCCGAGTTAGAGAGTCCAAATGAGGAGGCATTAAAACACAGTATGGGCTTGCTACATGATGAGATGCAACTCGAAATGGAAGGCAATAGCTGTAAAACAGAAAAAAGTTTAGAAATTAAATATGTACATATAAATGTAAACATCAAAGGGTTTATTACATTTTCAAAATAATATGCGCCCCCTTAGAATGATAACATCCTGAAAATACTTTCATTCAGTCTGAATTATTTGAAATTTACAAATGTCTCCAATCAGTGACGTATAACTCAAGGGTAACATTGTAGGATATTCCAATCATAATTTTGCTTTTGGTGTACACATTTAGTTGCAGCCTCTTGAGATTTGTGGTTGGAAAACACCAATTATAATCAAGAGAACTTTCTTATCCTTTGTAGATGAGAGCTTGTTTGTTTGTTTGTGTCTCGTTTTTGCCTATGAACCTTCAGGCCTGTCTGCTACTCAACTGCCTTTTGTGATGTGCTTGGCACTGAACAGATGTTGCTGCTCCTCACAGTCTTCTTACAAATATAGAGTTTTTAGTCATGTTCAATGATTAATAAGCACAACACTTACACTTCATTAAGAATTCTGAACACATATGTACCATGTACTGGGGGATTATCAATAGATGGGCTTACAGAGACCGTGCTATTATTACAATAAATTTTTGTCGCCACTAGTAAATTGGGCCCCTGGCTTCTGCAACCTAAACTTTTTTGAATTTCCAGAGCATATCAGGCAATATTGAGGGTTACTTTTTGCTTGTCTGAGCATCTTATCCGCTTGTTGTTTCTTAGTCTCCGTCACTTAATCTCTTTCTGGACTGTGCATGATGCTCAATAGATGGTGCTGTTCCTATTCTTTATACGTCATATAATGGCTTTTGAAATGTGCTAGATAAAAATCATAGAAGCTGCATCCAAAGGCAAATTAGAAGGGGGTGATGCCAGAAAATGAGGAAGAAATATAAAATCCAGCCTAAATGGAGCACGATGACATGAGACAAACAGGAGAAAACTATGGCTGGGGGATTAAGCAAGTACAAATAATCATGCTCAGACCTGAAATAAGCTCACAAAGAGAGTGGGTAGAATAGAGTATTCGTTAATGAAGTAGGGTAAAATATTTGTCAAGATGGTGTTTCAAATATGAAAGAAGAATTGAAAGAATATGATTAGTTACAATGGGGAAAAACAGTTAGGCTGATAAGGGATAGGATCATATACAGAACAAAATTCACTTTCCTTTTTTCCACGTTCAGTTAAAACATAGCAAAATCAGAGTCTAGGGTTTTACCCTGTGGGTTATATAATACAAGTATTGCCACACCAGGTTTTCTCGAGGCAGCTGATGCACCTTAGAGACACTGCATTCTAAGTTGTGAAGCAACATCTGCCTTTACATGGTGCAGTAATTCCACCTTTTTCACATTTCAGCCCGGACACTGATCATTCCAAGACGCAACTGATAAATTAGTCATAACTAAGATTAAGCTATAAGAAAAATGTGACTAAAATACTACTGCTTAAACTTGAAAAGTTAGCAGCAAACAGATGCCTACCCATAAGTACCATTCATAATACTGCCTGACCTCAAAACAGTCCCTCCTATGAACCTCAACCTGTGAAATAGTCACATGTAATAGTCACTTCCTAAATGTAAAGGGGTTGAGAAAAAATGTAGTAAAACCATTTAATGAAACAAACTGTAGCCCAAAAAATAATTACTTCAACACTGAAAAGTAAAATGTAATAAAGAAGGCAACTTACCGTCCTATTACTGTGGCTGGTAAGGTGAAAGGAGGAGGTGGCACTGAAAAAGGCACTGATGAATCATCTGTCCTGTTTGCAAACACATACAAAAAATAAAAAGGATGGACTGCTAAAAAGAATCATCATTATATCTTTCAGGTTTCTCTTCGGACTAGTTGGCATTATTATGAACAAGCAAGCATTAAATATGAAATCAAAACACATTAAGAGCACCAATTTTCTTTCTAAGCATACATATTCATATATGACAATAATATTTATATACAGTATATTCAAACTCTACTATTCCAGTTTAGAGTTGTGGGAAGCATGCATCTATTCCAGCATCAACATTAGGCACAAGACAGAAATCAGTAAAGCATAGGATGCTTGCCTTTTGCAGCATCCATTCAGGTATACACCACACTCACTTGGGGCTAATTTGAAATTTAACTTACCAAATATGAAAAAGTGAGAGAGAAAAAAAATCCCAACAAGCATGAATAGAATGTTCACAATACTGACTATACAAGTCTCTATGTTTTAATTAATTACAGCAGCAGCTAAAGTTAGAATACTAAATACAAAAACAATTGGGTAGCATTCATCACACATTGGGTGTAGAAAAGAATCAGTCCCCTTCTAAATACTAACATTTTATTGCTTTGCATTCTGAAATGAAGACACATAGAAAAATATTTTAAGCAACACCTCAGAAAAGTAAACAAAATAAAAAATAAAAAACAGAATCCTTGAGATGGCTAAAGGATTACCCCCTCTAAAAAAATACCTGTAAACTCAATTAGGTGTAACTAAGCACCATCTCCATTGCACACAAGCTAACTGGCTTCTATCTGTGATCCTTTATAATCATTCTGTTAAGTCCCGCATAAAAGTATCTATTCTTGTAGTATTACAGCGCTTGGAATTGCAACTGAAAGCTCAGTTCACAATCAAGAAGTGCAAAGTATTTGGTACTACTAGGACCCTTGCCAGATCAGGCCGTCCCTCCAAACTGGATGGAAGAGTGAGGAAGAAACAGGTTAGAGAAGCTACCAAGAAGCCTATGGCAAATTTAAACCTGTTGCATGTCATTGTGTGGCAACAGTATCACAAATGTGGCTTGTATGGCAGGTTCAAGAAATGCCCCAGTTAAGTCTCGATTGAGCTTTGCCAAAATACACCTTGAAGATCCTGAGGCAAAAATGGAAAAAGGTGTTATGGTCAGATGAAACCAAAACTGAACTATCTGGCCTCAACGCCAAGTAGAATATCTGGCAGAAAGCCAATACAGCTTACCATCCGAAGAGCACCAGAACTACAGTAAAGCATGGAGGCGGCAGTATCCTGTTTAGATGGTGTTTGTATGCAGCAGGCACTGATGCACTTGTCAAGATAGAAGGGAAAATGGATTGGGCAAAATATCGTCAAATTCTTGAGGAAAACCTGCTGCCCTCCTCAAGAATGATGTCAATGGGAAGAAGGTTGACCTTCCAAAATGACAATGTCCTGGAGCACACAGCAAAGATGACCACACGGTGGCTGAAGAAGAAAAAAGTGACTATCTTTACGTGGCCTAGTCAGAACCTAGATTTAAACTCTATAAAAAATCTGTGGAATGATTTGAAGATTGCAGTCCACCAACGGTTGCCACCCAATTGTACAGAGCTTGAACAGTTCTGTAAGGAAGAATAGGCAAATACTACACAGTACAGACGTGCAAGTTGGTAGAGACATATCCAAACAGACTCACGGTTGTAATCATAGAAAAAGTTGGTTCCACAAAGTACTGATAGAGACAGGTGATCCTTTAACCATCTCAGTGGTTCTGTTTTTTTGTTTTTTTTTTCTAAACTGTTACTATTATGTCTTTCACTTGGCTTTATAAGTTGCAATGAATAAATATAGCTGGGAAAATATTTTTGTGTGTGTTTTCGTCTTCATTTCAAGCCGCAAAGCAACAAAATGTGAATATCCTGAAGGGGATTATATCTGCTGTAAACTGGTATTTCACTGCAAGCTGCATAATTTTGACTGCTGTAAAGATGTGTCATTATAAAAAAAATTCAAGTAGAAATTTTTACCAAATATCAGTTCGTGCAACCTCATCAAACAACAAGAGGCACATCAATGAAGCAGCTTCGGTAATGCAGCCTTTATTTTCCATAATTATCAATGAAGCTAGAAGAAGGTGTAAAAAAGAAATGATTATGTTAAAAATTAGCAACACATATAAAATGTTTTTGAAAAACAATTCTCCAGATCCTTTGCAAATTTTGAAATTACTGGCGCACTAGTCTCTTGCTACAAGAAAAATCAACCTTGAAAATGCCACCATTCCAAACAGAACAGCGCTCCCGACTATTATGATTACACTGTGCCTTTTCCAAGGTATCACGCTGTGTATGTCAATCACTGTGATGCATTCCAAAGTAAACAGAAAAACATTCTGACCTGCCTTTGCAGTGTAGGAGTGAAGAAAAGTTGCTCTCACAATATGTTGAAAATTCTACATAAAAGTAGCTATTGGGAAGGTGAGGATAATAGTATTATAGTTGCTAACCAATAAATGTATGAAGTATCACAGACAGTGAACATAATAGTAAATGAGGATACTCGTTTTAAGGTAACTTTACCAAAGATCTGTTATGAAAATGTTATCACAAGTTGGTAAGCAGAATTGGAATGCGAGTGAATTGTTAAATGTAGAGGATGCTGTACTGACACTGAAAAAGCAGATTTAAAAGAGGGACACAAAGGCCTGAAGGAAAATGCTGAAAAGAGTAAGGTGATTGTGGTAGGCAAATGGGCAGGAGGCTTGTAAAAAGTGGGCTCCAGGGCCTGAGGCATAAAAGAGGGGAAAAAAAGTAGAAAAGAACTCTAAAGTGCTCAGTCTCCCTGGTACTAAAGGGAAGGCCATGTATTGTAGCCATAAACCATCTCTAAAGTTGCTTGACTTATTAACATTTTGAGGGGAAAGGCCAAGCAGTAAAAATGTTTTCATCTAGTTCAGCATGAGTCTATGCTGCTGTGATAGTATCAATAAAATGATCGACTGTAAAGCTAAGGGACCCCATAATAAAACAAAAAAGTTTGTTGCAATCAGGGCCATGCAATGTTTTAATGTGGCACTGCTGCTTGTTAATCTAGTAATAAGTAGGCAGTATGGTGTGGTGTGGTGTGGTGTAGTGATTAAGGATTTTAAACCCTGAAGATGTAGGTCCAAACCCTACACCAAAAGTAAAAAAAAAGAAATGTAAATAATTGTATCTTAAATATTGTAAGATGCATTGGAGAAAGCCAAATAACAGGCAATAATAATAAACTCCCTGCACCAGGTGACCTGGGCTACATAGCTGCCTTCTACCAAAGTTGAAATTTCTGGTAGTATTATCAACAACAGGGGCACAAGTAACCTGGATCTCCATATTGTCATATTCTTTTGAGACTTGATAATATAAGCAATGTAGTGAGAAGGAAAGGCAAAGATAAAACTTTATTCAGAACAGGTGACGGCATAACAAGGGACCATGGAAGGATGAAGTAAAACACTATTATATATGACAAGTCTACGAATGTGTGATATCTGCTGCCAGCAGCCAGCAGTTTGAGTCAAGAAGTGTATTTGCTGCAAGGTTTAGTTCATGTTGATAAGAAACCTGCCTGCAGAAAGCAGACGATAAACTTGACAATCAACAAACAAAAGAGACAGAAAGTTGCTCAGAGCAGAATTTCACTATACATTCTTCCAAACCAGAAGAACTATAAGTTTCTAAAACATCTGCAAAGAAACCATAAAAAAATCTAAATATTTTAAAATATTTTTCCATTCCAGAAATAGATTTAGGAACTGCATATTTTGAAATGAACATATCTATTTGTAAGCATAACTGAAATGTAAACATACCTCGAAGAAACAATAGGATGTTTGATGGCTCCTGAGCTAGAGAGTGCCGTAGAATGGGGTCTGCATACACAAGCTTTCGAAGTAGGGAAACACAAGGTAACAAAAGGCTCTCCAAACCCTAAAAGGTTATTAAATATTGTTGAAAAAAAAAAAATAGGAAAAAAAAAAAAAAACATACACTAGACTGTCAAGACTCCGTGTCCTTAACATTAATAAGCTCTCAGCAAAATACCAGAGTCACATAGTAAACAGGACCAAAGGGACAGTGGAACAATGAGGGAGTTGGACACCAACAGTAATTTTATTGTGCAAATTTTAAGTAATATATATATATATATAGATATAAATAGACAATCCTTAAAATCACAAAAACAGTAACTTCAAAGTGCACTCCATTTCTTCAGTAAAAAATAAATAACATTATTTGTGTGCCATTAAAATTTGGTGACTAAAGTGACCCAGCTTTAAAAATTAAAGAAAATATTGCCAGCAAGACTGACAAACCTGTCTGATCACAAACCCCGATATAAAGTGTGTGTCATTAGCCTCAATTAAGTAAAATGAAACTGTTTGCAATGCCCTCTTTATAACAAAGCACTTAGCGCATTTAAAGTTATGTATTCAGATGTGCTACGTTACATAGACAAATTTAATTTCATCACATAGACAAATTTAAATTAGTGCCTTAGTTTATAAATTAAAAAAGTGTTATAAAAATGGTTGAATTATTAAAGTTTTAATGTGATAAAGCATCACCAGAACAGGTAGTAATTAATCATTACAGTATAAGTTATTGTACTTGTTTTTAAAGCTTCTAAAAGTGAACAAGCAAAGAATGTATCAATTTACAGCTGAAAAATAGCATATGTTACCAAAAAAGTAACCTACCTTTCCATTTTTGTCTATACATTCATTTATAACTTGCAAAATTTTTTCCACAGCACCTAAACTCTTCAGTGCATCATGCATTGTACTATCTAGAAATAAAATAAACAAAAGTCACGAAAATGTAATTATAAATGTGCTAAAGAATAGTTTAACAAGTATCCTGAAGACAGAAAATTTCAAAGGTGAGACAGGCAATAACCCGATGGGACCCTCACAAAAATTAAACTAAGTTGCAGATGTTGAATCTAGGTTAAATTTTAAGGATTGTAGGCCCACATCTCTAGCAGTCTTCTCTAGTATATTTAGACTTGGCGATGGTTCTTGGCTTATGTTGGCTGGTTGAATTGGTTATTAAACAGACATAATGCTGATGGCTAGGTTATCGTGTGCAGCTGTACAGAATTAGCCACATAACCCATACCACTAGCACAAAGCTGGATGTTTAGAGTGCAGCGCCTGAACGATAGCAGCTGTACATTGAACATCAGAAAAAATCAAGAGCCATGCCAATGATTAGGCTTTAGTAAGGACAGTCTCAGTCAAAGTGAACTAGTAACTGTGATTTTTGTGATCATTTGTGGGAAAGGAAGGCAGCCAAATAATGATAGCATATTTCCCAATTTGTGTTATCGTGCTTTTCAATGTATTTGTGTTTCACTATTGACTTTATTTAAAGTAGGTTTCCCTAATTAACAGCTATTCATATAATGTGTGAAAAACCCAGCTCAAATTATTGTGTATATGTGGTAGCTACTCAGTATAATGAAACTTTTTAGACTGTGTTTGGTGTCCTAAATAAATGTTAACATTTGATTGAGTAATACACTTTTAAATGACATGTCAATAGGTTATTTCCAGCTGGTAGCAAGGACTGAAGAAGCCCATTGTCTTGTTAGGCTCAGGGACCCAGGAACTTGGGAGTTTATCCTTGCTCTTGCACAACACAATAAAAAACAATTTCTCTGCACACTTTCAATTGAAATTTATGCCTATTTTTCTTCCCTTTTATTTTTATATTTCATTGTCAGTTTTTGCAGTGTTGAATTTGCTTTCATAGAGATTGAACTGTATTGAGTGAAAATGTACTAAAATTCATGAGACTTGACTCAGTTGATTGCTTTTAAATGGATACGGTACCTAGACAAATCATTCCCCCTAAGAGCTTTGTACAACATAAATAAATCCTACTCTGGGGTGCATTATTTTGAAAGGTCATCAGGTTATTTTAACATCAGTGGATATGCACTACACATATGTTATTTACATTTTACATATTAGAAATAATCAAATAAAATGTTTCATGATAGCATACTCTTGTCACATTCCAGATGCAGCACGTCTATGGCTTTCTGGGTTTGTTTACTTTTACATTCATCAAAATAAAATTAATAAATAAAGCATCAAATTGTTGGAAAAACAAATTGGGAATTTACAAAATACTGAAGTATAGGAAGACACACTTGACCAATGGATTTAGTTTTTACAACAAAAATAAGGGATATATAAAATTATAACACCTGTTTCCCCAAAAATTTCTTTCCACTATGAGTTCCGATGAATCAGTCACATTTGCATTAAGAAAGAGGCACTTGAAAGGACTTTACTCCAGGATACTCAAACTTGCAGCCACACAAACTTACAGCATAATTGACCAATGCATTGCCACCAATAACCTAAAAAGCCTACCACTGAATGTGGGGATAAAATTGAATATGTGAAGAAAATGGCCATTGGAACATGAGAAAAACAGGTCCTGATAAAACAAGAAGCTGTTCTTGGTTCCCAAGGAAGCAGCGCTAACCACAGCACAATCTCTTTTTGTGTTTAAATAAAATACACTTGACACTATACCTTGCATTATAATAACAAGCTGCTCAACTGCAGATTTTCTGAGTGGCATGTCCACGGTTTCTGACGTAAAGATATGATAAACTTTGCCGACACAGTCCACCTATTTAATAAAAAATGTTTAAAGACATAGTTAGTCTCATGAGCTGACCTTTTGCCTCCATGCAAACCAGTAGCTGAAAATGATCTACAATCAACATATTCATACATTTTCCTAAAACATTATTTTAGAGGCTTTGAACATCTTACAGAAAAAAGGGTGTACATATTTATGGATGTTAATATTTCTTTGAATATACTCTACAATATGTTTCTGTTCAGCCTGCTATTTTTGTGCTTTACTGTTTAATGGTTGAATGTTTTAAAAATGATATTTGTAAATTAAAAGCGAGGAAACTATTCATTCCATCATAATAATCTGGCCAGCTCATAGCAATGTTTTCATAATGTCTCAGTACATCAGGCCTGCCAAACTGTGTTATATATAAGTCAGTCTAAAACAACTCAAATGATTCTTTAAACAGAACAATACCTTGAAAAATGATTTCTCTGTGTCAAGTTTCAAGTCAATGGGTTGGTCAACAACAAACAAATTAACCAAAGATGCCAGAAGTGATCCTTCTATGTGTGGGCGTTTTTTGTTGGCTCCCTCTTCATTTGTCAGATGCCACGTTAATTGCTTTACAGCTGTAGCCCTCACCCTTCAAATGGGGAAAAAATGTTGAAGTTTCATATTTAGACCTAATTATTTTAACAAAAGTAAGTTAGCTTTTATGTGTAACCTGAATTAAAGTAATTACAGTTTTTCTCCTTTTCACAACATATCGAAAGTTGCAAGCACCATAGCAACACCTGGTGCAAGGCATGCATCATTTCTGGGTAAGAAGTTAGAACACATAAAAACGTATGCTTAGTCCAACAGGGAAAATTTAGGATGGCAAGTTAAATGTCTTTCAGATAAGGTTGGAAAGCCAGAGCATCCAGTGGAAAAAGCCCAGGCACACAGCTAGAACTTGCAAACTTCATATAGACAGTGGCCTGGCAAGACCAGGATTCAAACCTAATAATGTGGAGCTAAGAAGCAGCTGTGTTTATCCACTATGGCACTATGTCACTGTGTGACCCAAGGAAAAAAAAAAAAAAAAAAAGATTGGTTTGCCAACTTGAAAATTATATTTCTGGACAATGATTTGCAGAAAATACAGTAGTTTGCAGTTAGTGAAGTCAGATCACATAATAAGTTAAGAATGCTATATATGGGCATATTTAAATATTAAAGATAAATATTAAATATAAATAATAAAAAATACTAAATATAATACTAAATAAACAATACATTTTAAATATAAGAATGAGCACCTCTGGTATGACAACACATTTTACCTAAGCAAATACATGTAATGCAAGAAGTTTTTGCCACAAAAAGATTTAAAAATCTACCTTACCTAATATATGTTTGTTTGGGCAGCAATGCATACATAGATGTTTAAACAATAACAACACGCCAAAACTTACACATTTATGTAGTACAATGTACTGTGGCCTGAATTTCTTTTATTTTGCACTACAAACTAAGCATGTGAGCTTTTATGAGAAAATTAATAAAGAAAAATGTATCACCATTCCACTGCCTGAAAACGAAAAGCAGCTGTCTGTCTATCAATCATCACAGATGGGAGGGCTAATTAAGAACAGAGAGAGTAGTAGATAATGGCATGGCCATAATGACCAGCTATTTTTTAATTTTCTGTAGCCATTTAAGATTATTATTATTATTATTATTATCATCATCATATTGCCTGTTGTTTTCTCACCCTTGATCCAGTTTCCCCAAATGTGTTTTAATAGATACTTTTGTGAATGACAGAGATTTGCAGGATTACCTGGATCATCTGAAATTAAATCAACTAAGGAGGTAATGTATGACCCAATCATGAAAACAGAAGGGTTAGGGGCATTACAAACATTTAAAATTCCAACAACTACTAACATTTACTAATATCCTAATAAATGTCCAAGTCCTTCTAATGGAAAATGACATTTGAGTATTCCTCAAAAATTCTACATGTTGCACACCCACTAAACACATTTTATCTCTAAAAATCAATTAAGATATGCTGACTATTTATCAGTTAGCATAACTTCACCAATCTACCTGTATTAAACTTGTTAAAACTAATATGCATTGTCCCGAAATTAATACATTTTTTAAATATTACATTTCCAAGCCCCATTAAATGATTCTTTATAATACACACAACAATACTAGATGATATTGAATTTAGCTTGACGTTTATACAAAAATTACTTTATCACTGCTATTCTATGCCCTATTGCGTAAAACCATTTGACATCCTCTGAAAAACAGATTTATTTCAGAGATTGCAGATAGGAATTAGTCAATAAATGTGAATTCCAAATGTTTTAAAAACATCTCCAATGGACTTCATCATGTGGAGGTATAACAGAAATGTTTTCTGCACTGAATGAATATATGGTCTTGACCATCTCAAAATGGGATTTACTACTACAATGCTGGGAATCCGTTATAGAGCTGAAAAGAAGTAGAAGACTTTGTCAAGTTACCAGTTGTGCTAATATCACAATCAAAAAAGACAATAAACCTAAAAATTAAAAACACCTCTTTTATGAATATTTTATTAATAAAAGTTACATTGTTTTACTTCTTATTTTACAGAAAAAAAAATTGTCATTCTAATTTGACCGAGTATATATACAGTCAACTCCAGAATTATTGACAGATTAAATAAAATGGGTTAAAAATAAACATAACATAAGCAATATCCATAATGATTTAAATATTTCACATATAATGTTTGGATAAATTGCTTACCATTTGTCTAATAAAAATCACTCCTACAAGAACAGTTGTACTTTAAGAAACAATGTAGCCTCTTAAGAACCTATGAGGCCCTTCTTAAGAGGAAGCCACAAAATGCAGTGCCTGATGGTTACCAGGGATCTGTGGAACTGCAAAGGGAATTCTGTGTTGTGATCAGATGAGACAAACATTAAACTTTTTGATCATACACACAATTGACATGCTTGCCACTAAAAAGTGACTGCAGCACCCAACATACATGTAAATGTAAAATATGGTGGTGAATCACTCGTGCATTATCAGCTGTTATGTTGCAAGTGGTTTGGGGCTCTTGTGAAGATTGACAGGAGAATGAATGGGAGTGCATAACAGGACGTTTTATTCCACAACCAGAATGTCTCTCCCAAAAGGCTGAAACTTTGCCATGAATGTGCCTTTTCTAAGATAACGACCCTAAATATGCATCAAAATTAACACAGAAATGATATTGAGGACATAAAATCAAAGTTTTGCAATGGCCAGATATGAATACATTTGAAAACCTGTGGTGTGAATTGAAGAGGGTTACCCAAAAGCAAAATACCAAGAATACCAAAGAACTAGAAATGTTCCATATGGAGTAATAGTCAAAAGATCTATAACTTAAACATTACAGAGAGGCCCAGTGTTATTTTTTGCCAAGGCAGGCTTCACTAATTATGGGAGTCTCAATATTTCTGAAACTTGTGTTATTAACTAAACTGTTTTACTACAGAACTTATTTTCGTTTGAAAAGAAATGTGTTAAAATAAAAGACAAGGCTTACACATTTGTTCAAGCAAAGAATATTGCATGTATGGTCCAAAATACATAACATGTTTTAGTGCATTTTCAGGAATGATGCAGATAATTCTGGAGGTAACTGTGTATTTCAAAGCAAAAGCTAGTTTTGGTGAGAAGTATTACAGTAGCACTAAAACAAACTCTATAAGGATCCAAAATAATCCTCAGCAGCATTTATTAAGAAATAAACCCTTATTTCAGCCACTAGATGGAGCAAAAAGATAATTTTTCAGGTCAAGTAAGTCACTACTGCCTAGTTGGATGAATGTTGCCTACAGGGTGGCAAAAAAAAACAAAAATCAAGTACAAAGCACAGACTATCAAACGGTATCAAAATGAAGAAAATAAGTCTATATTACTGTACATTTTATATAAATCCATATAGCTTATATAAAGGGTATAAGACCATTTTCAAACAGTGTTTGAAAAACATCCTTGAATTAGAATATGTATTCAAGAAAGAAAAAAGGGGGCTTCTCAGTGCAGTATATGTAATTCCTTTCAGGGTTTATCTATGTGCCAACAATTTACAGTAAATTATAAAGAGAGATACATAATTTGATATTGATTTGATAAAAATATTGTCTAGATCAGTGGACTTGCACATTTTCAGATTATTATGTTGTAATCACTTACTTTTTTTGCTTGATAAAAAGAAGTCTCAAAGCAGCATAAAGCCTAGCTGTCCTTGTAAGTATACTGTCTCCAGATTCTTGAGCAGTTTCACTAAGAAGCAGGACACACTTTCCCAGAGTCTCATCAGTACTTGCATAACCCTAAAAAAGAGTTGCACATAATGCATATTTGTCATTTGAATCTTAAAATAACTTCTAT
The DNA here is from genome assembly GCF_016835505.1 of Polypterus senegalus. Lineage (NCBI taxonomy): Eukaryota > Metazoa > Chordata > Cladistia > Polypteriformes > Polypteridae > Polypterus > Polypterus senegalus. Next base: position 16,932,101 of record NC_053158.1, read on the forward strand.
TCATCATAATAGCAAAAAACATAACATTATAAATAAAGATAAAAAAAACTCATTGCAAAACATGCTATGTTACTTTATTAAACAATATAAGTGATGACTAAAATATGTTACACTGTTAACACTAGAATTACCAGAGCCTACAAAAAAACTCGTAAATCCGTCCCACCTTAAATCGCTTCTTAAAATCGTTCACAGCTCTCCACCAGCGTCTTTTGTCATCTAAATGTGTTAATAAAAATCAGGCAGCAAGCAGCCGGCTATTCCATCCCCCCACCAACTTAGAACATGCACAAACTTCTCCCAGCTCATGCCTTGATTGATTTTCTGGGAGTGAAGTGGAGTTTTAGAGTGGAAATAATAGATCGTTGTTTGGAATACACGCATTTCATGTCTGTTCCGTTTCTACAGTAATCTGTGTAAACACATTGTTAAAACAGAAACGTTTTTTATATTCTACTAGTAGATGACAAAATGTAGGCATAAACTATATAATGTATGAAGCCTGAAGTCCAAATATCAAAGAAATATTTTCACAGAAGGTACAAATCTAACACAACAATTGCGCTTTTATTCAAAAATATAACTGCAGAATAAGAGCATACTTGTTCTGTTATATTTGTACCTTTTGTGAAAGTGTTTGATATTTGGACTTCAGGCTTCATACATTATATAGTTTATGCTTACAGTTTGTCATTTACTACTATAATATGAAAAACATTTCTGTTTTAAAAATGTGTTTACACAGATTACTGTAGAAACGGAACACACATAAAATGCGTGTATTCCAAATAATGATCTATTATTTCCACTCTAAAACTCCACTTCACTCCTAGATAATCAATCAAGGCATGAGCTGGTAGAAGTTTGTGCACGTTCTAAGTCGTTGGGGGGATGGAATAGCCGGCTACTTGCAGCTTTTCTTTTATCAGCACATTTAGATTAACAAAAGACGCTGGAGAGGTGAGAACGGTTTTAAAGCGATTTAAGGTGGGACGGACCTACAAATTTTTTTGTAGGCTCTGGTAATTCTAGTGTTAAACAAATAAAGCATGACAAGCATGTAAATGAAGTCATGCAAAATATGCTCAAAATGTATGCAATGATCAGTGCTTACACACAGTAAGTCAATAATTGCACTGTACATGAAGCAAATTAGTTTGAGAACTTTTCTGGCAGGTGACGTGAAATTAAATGCTCTGGAGTTTAAGAGATTACCTTCCTTTAATGTAGGTAGTATAGGCCTTTGCATATTGTGCAACTCTGTGATGGCCAGTGTGATATTCTATGCTGTGGTGTGCTGGGCCAGTAACTTCAAAATAAGAGAGGCCCACCAAATTAACAAACTAACTAAAAAGGCAAACTTAATAATGAGATGCACTCTCAATCCCATGGAGGAAGTAACAAATGGCAGAATGAAAACAAACTGAGTTCCATTATCAACAATGCTGAACATCCTCTCTCTGACACTATAATAATTGGAATATATAAAGTCAAAACTTGGTGATATAAAGTCAGCGTCAAAATACATAAAGTCATTCTTGAATTCAAGGTTTGACTTTATATATTCCAACGCTGACTTTATACAGTATATTCAAGTTTTGACTTTATATATTCCGCCACTGAATTAATATAATCAGACTCTGGTGTTATATATTCAGAACACTGACGTTATATATTCCGAAAATCATTGTATTTGCCCGTTTGGCACCCCATAATATATATATATATATATATATATATTTATTACACACACACTGAGTGCGCTCCTGCTGCCCAAACAAAACACAGACAGATGCAGGACAAAAGTTCAGCACACACCTTATATTCAACCCCCGTAGGAAACACCTTCCAATGTTCCCAACGATACAGCATAGTTCTCAAGCGCTTTACAGAAAAGCACACTTTTATTTTCCTTCCTTCTCTCTTTCTGTCAGTTCACCTCCACTCCTCCTGGCACACTTTGTTATCCACCTCCCGGAATGAAGGTGGATGGCTCCTTTTATGTTGCACCTGGGAGTACTCCAGGTGGCTCATTAGAGAGATCTGGAAGTACGCCCATGTATGGCGGAAGCACGACAAAACAGGGCTCTGCAGCTCCCCCAGGTGGCACCCACCGAACCCAGTAGGGCTGTCCCAAACTACAAGTCCCATGTTGCCCAGTGAAGATCCTGGACACCACTGCTATTCAAGTGGACTGCCATCTAGAGGCCGGAGGGAGGTACTTGCTTTGTTTGCGCTCTCTCTCCACTGGCCCTTGATGTTCACTGGCGAACCGGCCAGGTAAGATCCCTCGCCATCCACCACTCTATATGTTATATATATTATACAGAGAGAGATTGTTTAAATAGCCAAATTTCTCCCTGAGGTCAAGTAAAGTATTATCTATCTTTTTAATTATAGCATGACACATGTATGAAGAAATGAAATGATTGATATAACATAATTTGAGGGAAGTAAAAAATCTTAGACCAGATTGATCATTTGTAAAGTGCATCTCATATAGAATATGAAAGTTAAAGTCAAACCCTTTTTCTACTCGATAGTTTTAGCACAGTAGTGTATGCTGTTTGATACAAGTACAGAGGTGATGCTAAATCTGATATGAAATAAATTTGCATGTATTCAATCTGTGCTATTTGTTTAATAAAAAATTATTTATTGTTGCAACTGTCAAAGATCAGATTATATTTTGGAGTGATTCAAGCAAGAATCCAAAAATTTATGAACAGTAATAAAAACAACATTCTAAATAACATTAATATAGTAGTTTTCCTAAAAATGAAGATACAGAATAATTAACTTATGTTTTCTAAAATCATCTGACATGGTTCTGCATCAAAAATAAATACTGATAGTAGAAGCTACTGGCATCAGGGGGAGCTTCAATACTGAATTTGAAGCTAGCTATTAGACAGGAGAGAAGTGAACAAGAGGAAAATGCTTGGCAGAGGGCAAGGTCAGCAGTGGAGTCTCTCATGGACATACACGCAAACTGTTACTCTTTCACATTTAAATGAATGACATTTATTCTGAATATAGTTGTAAAACCTATCAAATTACATGTGAAACCAAAACTAAATGTTCAGTTTAACCTAATCACAACTGTATATTTCACACAAAACCTTAATATTCTAAATTGTTCAAAAATCTAACCTGAAGTATTGAAACAACAGGGTTTAAGGCTTCCATAAATCTGTTCCATGATGAACTTGCCATTATCAGTCTACCTTGAAGCAAATAAATCATAATTTCCTTCGCTGTTGAAGAAACCTAGAAAACAGTGGGAATCAAACAGCAAAAACAAATAAAAGTTAATGTTTAATTGTACATTATCATTTTATTGGTGTTTCAAACATTTAACTTTTCAAAACAAAAAGACAGTAATTCTTTTCAACATAATTATGTTTTTTTAGACATTACAATGAAAGCAGAGATCAAGCAAAAATTTAAAAAAATGTAAATCTGATAGTATGTGGCAGTCTGATACCTCATCACTGGCTGTGTTCTGCCATGTAGCTAATGCTACTGACATAAATTTCAGGTCCCTGAAACCCTCAATTGGAATAAGTAGGTGTGCAAAATGAAAGTATAAAAGATATTAGTAACAAGAGATGGTTTTGGAATCATATGCTGCAAGGTCCAAAAATTATGTTACTAATGCTTTATTTACAACATGTATTATTGTAAATTCCTGAGTCTAATTAACTACTTCAGTAAATTTTGAATTTATTAGGAGAGCAAAATTCAATAGCGCTTTAATGTTGTGTCATCCAACAAATACTAATTCAAAGTCTAAATGCCCCATCCATTTTTCCTTCTACCCTAACGAGAGCCCCAGGCCCTCCGGCAGAGAAACAACCCCACAACATGATGCTACCACCTCCATGCTTTACTCTAGGTATGGTGTGCTGTGGATGGTGAGCTGCATTGGATTTCCGCCAGGTGTACCATTTGGTATTGAGGCCAAACAGTTTAATTTTGGTCTCATCTGACCTTAAGACCTTTTTCTACTTGGCATCAGAATCTTCAAGGTGCATTCCGGCAAAGCTCAAACAAGCCTTAATGTGGCCTTTCTTGAGAAGTGGCTTTTTCCTTGCGACTCTCCCAAACAAGCCACAATTGTAGAGCACTTGTGAAATTGTTGTCACATGCACACAATGACCACTCTTTGCCATAAAATCCTGTAACTCCTTCAAAGTGGCCATTGGCCTCATGGTAGCCTCTCTTACCAGTTTCCTCCTTGATCTTCTATCCAGTTTGGAGTGACGGCTGGATTCAGGGAGGGTCCTAGTAGTACCAAACACTTGCCACTTTATTATGGACTTTACTGTGCCCCTTGGGATTGATAAAGCCTTTGAGATTATTTTGTATCCATCCCCTGCCTTATGTCTGTCCACAACTCTATCCCTGGGGTCTTTTGAAAATGGCTTATCACTCACAGTCAGTTGTTTGCCGTCAGTTGCACTACCAAGCAAGGGAACGAATGCTCCAGGAACAGTGGTTTTCATGCTTCATTAATCATGCTGATTACAGCTGATCAGAGGTGAAAGGAAGCCACTAACCATCATTGACCATGGTGGTCAATTACACCTGATTGAGTTTAGGGAGGCGGCGGGGGTGATCCTTTATTAATTTCACTATTTCTTGTTTTTTTTATTTTTTTTTTATTCTTCTGGGGCCTCATGTATAAACGGTGCGTACGCACAGAAATGTTGCGTAAGAACTTTTCCACATTCAAATCGCGATGTATAAAACCTAAACTTGGCGTAAAGCCACGCACTTTTACACAGAACCTCATACCCTGTCGTACGCAAGTTCTCCGCTCAGTTTTGCCTAACTGGCGGCACCCAGCGTCAAAGCAGTGCTACTGTTCCTGTGTGGCTACACCTTATTTTCCTGACGCGCTTTATAAATACACGAAACTAACCGCATATTGTTTATTAGTGTAATGCATCTGATTGTAATTAACTTGTAACAATATAATGGTAGAGGGAACAGCCATAGTATTCCAAATACCATAACTGCTTTAGCGTTGTTACTCTCACTTCTTCTTCTTCTTCTTTCAGCTCCTCTTGTTAGGAGTTGCCACAGCGGATCATCTTTTTCAATATTTCTCTCACTGCACCACTCAGAGTATTTATATCACTGTATCTGAGTGTGAATCACAGCAGCAGCTGATCGGAAAGGGAATTATCGGTATACAGCTTCAAGGACACGCTGTCTCAGCCACTGCAAAATGTTTTAAAGCCTTTCCTGTACGGACCTCGCGGTTCAGAAACAGAAACAATATCATTTATAAGGTGAAATTCAGCAAAATATGTTTATTAAATTATACAGATAAAACTTTAACTTCATTTAAATAATCTATATTCTTCACTGGGAGTGTCGTTAAGGATAGAATAATTAAACATGTACTACGAAGATATTTCAATGTTCTTTAAACGCTTTTGAAGAATCGGCGCTAAGCTTACAGATGGCTTAACGCCTATTACAGAGCTGATTGTATGGCGATCGGTTACTTGGGAAAGAAAAGCACTGACTGCAGTGACGGCTATGCCAATATATATTGAATATAAAACAGAAAGAGAAAATAACAACACAGCTAAAAACACAGCGACAAATTTCGGCAAAAGTTAAATGCTTGTGTCATGAGCACAAGGCGGCTATGCAGCCATCCACTGTGCATAAGCTACCTTACTGACGGGGGCTAAGGAGCCACCGATTCTTCCTCTGCCCAGTGCCACCACAAGCCTAGAGCCGCCCCTGATTGTACTGCTGCAATAAATTATTTCATCAAGTGAAACACATGTTTAATAACGTGCTTTAACTCCTATCATCATGAAAATGATATCACGTATACATCTCAGTATTTTAGTTATTCAGAGAACTGTAATATCACGAATGTAATGGATTCTGTGTCCAGTTGGAGGAAGAGAGCCGGTTTAAAAAGCAAGTAGTGATTCACACACATAGAGCACATAGAAGATCAAATACAAAACAAAGCATTTAACGTGCTACTTTAATTACGATGTGATTTGAGAAACTGGTTAATTAAACGATTTTAAGATGAAGTTTATGATGTTCTACTTTAATGACAAAATAAACTACGTGATTAAAGTGGAAATGTCGAGATTGAAGTTGACATTTCGTGCTTTTTCCTCACTGTGTGCCTTTTTCCTCTGTACCCTTATAAGCTTTCATATGACACTCAGACAGTGGGCTTACAACTCGGCTTTTCACGGCGACTTTGATATGTGACTTCTTTTTTATTTCCGGCACTGTGCGATTTGTGAATGTGAGCTTTCAAGTTTCTCCAACACGCTATGTCACTCGATCAACTTCCTTTTGTTGATTATACCACGGTTTATTTGAACAAATAGTATGTTTTTCCTTTGCCTCCACTTGGTATTCGCAGAAATTCTTATATTTTCCCCGTGCTTTTCCCATTGTCTTTTCACAGAAGGCTGCGCTTAAGGGCGATTTATATTGATTTGCATATTCAAATAGGCGTAATTCTGGGAGGATTTGGGGCGTTACATAATGCGCGTGCACGAGCGTTAGTTTTCACGCTGGTCAGGATTTATGTAGCGGAAGAACGTGGAAGTTGGAGTACGCACAGATTCCTGCATCTGGATTTTTCTGTGCATAAGCACATTTCAGCTTTTGTGCTTACGCCATGTTATAGTGCGAGTTCTACGCACGGCGTTATACATGAGGCCCCTGAACTGTAGCTGTGATATCTTTCACTTGGATGTTATAGATTGTATTGACTAAGTAAAGCTGGAAAAAATATTGGTTTGAGTGTTTAAGGAAGTAAAGCAAAAAAAATTGGAATATTTCGAAGAGGGCGATTCGTTTCTAAAACCACTGCATATAACAATCAAGTATACATGAAAATGAACACAAGTGGTTGTAGGAACTGGTGGCGAGTAAGTCTTTTAATTAAACAAATATTTCAATAAATGTCTGATTATCCACTTAAGAAACTAGTGGTCATGATGACAATCAGTTACTGTTATTCCACAGAACTACTGCATTATGCAATTGTCAGAAAACTGTCATTTTTGGAAAAATATTCAGAGAGAAAAAAATCAGCCCTAAAAGCATTAAATTATTACCCATTGCAGGAACTATTATCAAGTCTGCCAATCAAGTCGAAATTACTGACTATAATGTAGTGTAATGCACATAGGGACTGGGCAGTTAGTGAAAAGATGAGCGCCGACGTCTAAAGTGAGAAGGGAGAACTGTAACTCAGCTCCACCCAACAACAAAGCAGTACCGCAGATAGAACTAAATGTTTTATACACATAACAAATTCAAGTACCTACATTCCGACCGTGCAAGCTTATTGAAAATACTTAATTAAAATTATGTCATGTGTATAATGCGCACCCCAATTTTTAGAGAACTAAAATTAGTGAAAATGGTATGCATTATACATGTGATTTTACAATAACTATTTTTAGGAATCTGCATTTACCACATTAGAATTATGGTGAGCAGTAACAGGCTCAAGTCAAAAAACATTCTTGGATGAGCACACTCTCATAGACATACTCATATGCACTGGATAAATGTGGAGTCACCCATTAAACTAACATGCACATATTTTGAATGCATGAGAAAACAAAGTACAATATACCAAGGAAACCTAATAGAACACAGGAGTATGCAAAACTCAGACTGTAGCAGTGATAGTAATCACATACTGATTCCAGGGTCTATAAGGTAGTAGCACCAACCACAACATCTGCCCCACCTGCTAACCACATTTCAGAGTATAACAAATGTTAATATATTATTCAATGTACACTTACCTGTTGTGCAGAATCTTGAAGACCAAATGCACAAATTTCATAAAGAACTCTACCATGCAGAAGGAAATGAATCTCATGGCAAATAGCTGACACTGGCATTGTGATATTATGAATCCCCAAGCATTCCTAAACAAAGGAAATTTAGGAATAAAGAAATTATTATTTCACATATCTTAACAGGCTAACAATACTATGATTAGTTTGCAGTTAATTTGACAACAGAAAAAGACATTTACTCATCATCAACACTACATTCTTTATCCTTCTGCATTAGCAAAGGTGAATTCCCCACTTTACTTCTATTCTAGTATAGGGACATAAACTTGTTAGGATAAAATAAGGAAAAGTGCAGGAGATAATATATTTGACAGTAGTCAGCGAGGCCTACTCTACAGATCCCTATCTTATATATAAAACGTCTACGTGTGGAAGTGTGTGTGTCTGTCCGGTCTGGAAGTGAGAGGTGGAGTCAGGGTAAGGGCTCCTCCTCCAAGGAAACAAAAAACTCGCTTATCCACTAATAATACAAGCGGGGCCAGCACGTCAGCAAAACAAAGCCACAGAAGGAAGACAAAAGTCCCTTAGCCGCTAACACCGGCGTAATGGTATCCCTTTTATTTTTCCTCCCGCCATTAATGCACAAGTGACGCGAGCACGTCTGCAAAACAAACCCTCCTAGGAGAGAGACGCCCAGAGTAGTTCCTTTCAATTACCCGATATCTCTACATTTCAACTTTTTTTCCCTGACGATTTCAATAGTTTCTTGGACCCCGGGCTTTTTACAGCATGGGTTTACAGAGCTAGTAATGGTTATAAATGACAGGGGTTTAACACAGGAGACACTGGTCTCTGAGAGATGACAACTTAATTCTTCAGAGATACATAATGTTCAAACTTCCAACTACTCCAAGATGAGAATACATATCAGATGTTGCACCCTATTAAACAGAGCTACTCTGTGTTGAGAATTCCAACTTTTTACTTTTAGGAGTAGATCACAACGGAATTGGGAGTTTGTGGTGAAATGAGCAATAAATCATACTGGGCAGAGCCCAGTAAATTCACTTTTGACCAATATAAGCCTTCACTTTTCTTGTACTGTAGTCTTGACTTTTCAGGAAAAAGTGATATATGAGCAAAACATGATTTCCTAGAGTCTGACCTACAAAATGATTAAGTGAGAAGACAGAAAAAAACAATACTCAGGAGACTTCATTCATTTTCTTGTGCATATCTGTGCCTGAAAGTAAGGTGAGCAGAATTTTTTGGGCCAATCTGGGGACATTGGGGTTGTGTGGGTTGTTTTGGGGCTAGAGGAGAGTAGAATCTACAGATCACGAGTATGGACTTTAAACACTACAGAGTACAAAGCAAAAGCTTATCACGTGATTTCTCACCAAAATTGCAGGATGTGGTAAAGCATGACCTCCGTCAAAACACCATACACACACGCCGAATTCAAATTATCGTGGTGATGAGATACATTCAAAAAAGTGAACCAGCTGAAACCGGGGATGAAATTTTTAACCGGGGACAAAATGGAGACATGTTTCTGAGAGGGGACTGTTGTCCGAAAAAGGGGACTGTACGCGGAAAATGGGGACGGATGGTCACCTTACTGAAAGGCCTGAAAGCCATCTAATGCGTTTTTTTTTTGTCTTTTTTTTACTCTCATTTTTTATTTTGGAAATGCATCCATTCAATGGCAAGGAACAATGTTCTCTTTAGTGGGCTCTTCTATCAGTTGAGGCACTCACATTCAAAGCAAGGAGTGGTATTTTGTTTTACATGACTGGGTATTTAATAAGCCAACGGAAACTAAGAGCAGTGAAGATACGTAGGTACAACTATTTAATATGACTTTACACTCAAAGAGCTGCTTTTTATCAAACACTACACGTTTCAGGAAAAGATATAATTTGGGTAATACATTAGAACAATCTAGACGAGAATTGGCCATTCAGCCCAACAAAGCTAGCCAGTCCTATCCACTTAATTCTTCTAAAAAAACATCAAGTCTAGTTTTGAAAGTCCCTAAAGTCTCATTTGGTAGCTAATTCCATGTGTCTACGGTTCTCTGTGTAAAGGAAAACTTACTAATGTTTGCATGAAATGTACCCTTAACAAGTTTCCAACTGTGTCCCTGTGTTGTTGATGAACTCATTTTAAAATAACAGTCTCGATCCACTGGACTAATTCCCTTTCATGATTTTCATGTCACCTCTTAATCTTCTTTTGCTTAAACTGAAAAGGCTCAGCTCTTTTAATCTATCCTCATAATCCATTACCTGTAGCCCTGGAATTAGCCTAGCTGCTCTTCTCTGGACATTTTCTAGCGCTGCTATGTTCTTTTTGTAGCCTGGAGACCAAAACTGCTCACAGTACTCCAAATGAGGCCTCACCAGTGTGCTATAAAGCTTGAGCAGAACCTCATTGGTCTTGTACTCCACATATTGTGCTATATAACCTAACATTCTATTAGCCTTCTTAATGGCCTCTGAACACTGTCGGGAAGTTGATAGGGTAGAGTCCACTACGACTCCAAAATCCTTCTCATAAGGTGTACTCTCAACTTTCACATCACCCATTGTGTATTCATACCTAACATTTTTACTTCCTTTGTGTAATACTTTACATTTACTAACGTTAAATTTCATGTGCCAAAAATCTGCCCAAGCCTGTATGCTGTCTGTAATGATTTAACAGATTCCAAATTTTTTACCAATCCACCTACCTTGAAATCATCTGCAAACTTAACAAGCTCGTTACTTATATTCCTATCTAAATCATTTAAATTTATTAAAAATAGCAGCGGACCTATTACTGACCCTTGTGGAACTCCACTCTTAACATCAGACAATTCTGATAAGGTTCCTTGCACCACTACCCTATGCTTCCTGTGTCTGAGCCAAATCTGTACCCATCTAAAAATATCACCCTGAACTCCCACTTTTTTTTTGTTCGATGCCCAACCTGTCCGGTGGCACCTTATTAAATGTTTTTTGAAAGGCAAGATAAATAATATCATATGCTCCACTTTGATCCCATCCTTTTGTTGCTTCCTCATAGAATTCCAGCAGGTTAGTAAAACACGACCTCCCTCTTCTAAACCCATTCTGACTGTTGAGTAAGACTTCTGTAGTTGCCATTTGCTGCTCAATCTTATCCTTAATAATTCTTTCCATTAATATTCCTGTGATGCATGTTAAGCTCACTGGCCTAACTAGGGCTGCAGCAATTAGTCGACGTAATCGATGACATCGACTACAAAATATCATCAACGCAGATTTTTTGTTGTCGGCACGTCATAAACAGAACCTTCAATAGCGGCTCCAGTCACAAAGAACCACATTGGTTTTTGTAAATGCAATGCACTACATGAACGTCTGGGGCAGTATCATTTGTTATTGTTTGTCAAGACTGCACACAGTCCTACCAATGAAGAAGAATGTCTGAGGAGAAGAATGTAGAGGAAAATAAACGTGGATGCAATGGCCAGTCAGACAGAGGTGGGGGAAGGAGATGGAAAAAAATTGAGACAAAAACTTTCTAAAGTGTGGGAGCACTTCACCGAAAAAGAAAAAAAAAGCTAAATGCAGATTATGCAAAGCAGAGCTTTCTTTTCATGGCAGCACCACTGTGATGCATGAGCATATGAAACGCAAGCATCCTGGAGCTGTGATGCAGCCGTCTCTTGAGAATTTATGCTAGCGCTGTTAGTTAAGTTAGTTAGGGTCAGATCAGGGGCCTCATATATAAACGGTGCGTACACACAGAAATGTTGCGTAAGAACATTTCCACATTCAAATCGCGATGTATAAAACCTAAACTTGCCGTAAAGCCACGCACTTTTACACAGAACCTCATACCCTGTCGTTAGGGGGGTTGCTTGGGGGAGAATGGGGGGAGAAAAAAAACGCGGTCACTGATTACAACCGCAAGAAGGTATGCGAATGAATATGAATAATGTTGCATCTGTGCCACACTGTTTTCCGAAATATACTATAAGGTCATAAAATGAACAATTCCAAATATCATATATACCTATGTCTCTGTTTTTTGTCAGTGCAGCTTTGACATCACTGAACATAAGGCGCATACTAATTCAGTGTAAGCAGGAACACTCAACAAAATTGAATAAAAAAGCTCAAGTGACAATGTGATACGAATAAAGCAGATTTGCCAGCGTTTCTGTGTCAGTTTTTATCCATCCAGATCAGAGAATTTTCAGTTCGATTGTCTCAAAACACCACTCACATCTATAGTTTCAGCTAATAAGTTACAGCGGCAGATCCTTTGGGGCGGCGGGGGGCTAGTATGTATCATGATCATGAGTGAGAGAATAAAAGTGAAAAAAAAAAGGTAACTTTTACAAGTACTATACATTTACAGTGGCTGTTACAGACACAAATCAATGTATGTGTTTATTGTATAATATTAACAATAAGAGCAACTCACTACTCAAAATGGTAAATATACGAGGCAGTCAGGATCGAACCAAGGGACTCTTGATTATAAGTCAGCAATTCCTATAGCTGCACCACGGAAGCTATTGTATCGTCCTTGAACCTTTTGTGAAAGTGTTTATTTGATCTTTGCACTTCAGGCTTTACACATTATATAGTTTATGTCTACATTTTGTCATTTATTACTAAAATATGAAAAACATTTCAGTTTTAACAATGTATTTTTTGGTTAAGTTAAATGCACTTTTTTGTTTAAAGACTACATGCACTTTAGTTTGTATTGTTTAATGCATTTCTTTTTATTGTGATGGTCACACTAATATAAAAACCTCAGGGTGACATTCACAGGCTGACAGACGTGAGCAGATGAGGTAAGGCATGCACTGGAGCCCAGAACAGGATGTACAACCACAGGTCACAGGCATCAAAATAATCAGGCATGAAATAATCGTGACTAATCAAAAAATAAATTGGATGATTAGTCGACTACCAAAATAAATCATTAGTTGCAGCTGTATTGCAAACCTCCTTAAGAACTCGAGGGTAAGTATTATCTGGTCCTGGTTTGTTTAATTTGAACCTATTTAATCTGAGTAGTACTTCTCCTTCTATAATTTCTAAATCACTCCAAAACTCCTTAATAATCCCATTTACTGCTGGGAAGTTATCCACTTCCTCACTTGTTAAGTTTAGAGCATCCACTATTTCAATGTCTGTATTTTTTAATTCCCTTTACTATTCCTGATGCACTTCACCTCCTCCTCGATGTTCTTTTACTACCAAAATACTGATTGAATCTTTTAGGGTCACCTTTCATCTTATCTGCTATATTCTTCTCCAACTGTCTTTTAGCCTCCCTAATATCCTTCTTTATGGTTGTCCTCATGTTCTCATAAGCGCTCTGTTTCACTTTTGAGTTATTAGTCTTGTATGCCTTATACAGCTGTTTTCTCCTTTGCAGCTTCTTTTTTTAACTCTTCATTAACTCACTGTGGAGTTTTTTAAATTTCTTATAAATTCCAAATGTAGGTGTGTACCTGTCCTGCAGTATACGTAAATCATTTATAAACCTGTTCCACTGCTCCTGGATTGTCCCGCACACTTAAAAGCTAATCCCAATCTATCCTGCTTAGACTTTGCTGCATCTACTCAAAATTAGCCCTACCAAAGACAAAATTAACAATTTTAGTCTTTTGCATCCACACTCTTACAAAACTCTTAGAACTGTATTATATTATGGTCTCTTGACCCTAGTGGTTCAATTACCTCTACACCCTCAATTCTATCCTGATTATTACAAAATACTAAATCCAGATAAGCTTCATCTCGCGTTGCTGCTTTACCTGTACTGTGATAAAACCATTAACTGATTACTTCTAAAAACTCCTGCAATTGTGCTTCACTATTTGCAAGGTTATCCCAGTTTTCAGATAATTAAAGTCCCCCATGACTATAATATCCCCGTGTAAACTTACCTTTTTAATATTACTAAGAAGATGCGTGTTAAAATTACTGTTTGCATTAGGTGGTCTGTAATACTCCTAAAATGAGGCATCTTGCCCTAATGCTTTCCAGGCAAATCCACATGCCCTCACTAAGATGGGACTCATGGGACTCATCATCCAACTGAAGAGGGCCTGATTTTAAATTTTGTTTGACATAAACACCAACCCCACCTCCTTTTCTGTTCTGTCTATCCATCCTAAAAAATGTGTATCCCTATATGTTACACTCATCCCCATTTTTATTATTTAGCCAGGTTTCCGTTATTGTTATAATATCATAATTATGCTCTGCTACACACAACTCCAACTCCTTGCCTTGTTTTTGATACGTTTAGCAATACTTATAGCAATACGTCTAGCAATTTTTAATGTGTTACTCCTTCCACATTTAAACGTTGGGGTGGAATTTACATTACTCCCCATTTTTATTTCTACACTGTTGTTTGTTTATCCATGTATAGTTCTAAACCTGGCCTGTCCTTAACTCCTTTCCCCCCCACCCCTTCCCTAGTTTAAACAATCCTCGACTAACCTATACATATGCCTCTCCAATACATTGGTGCACTTTCCGTTCAAATGAAACCCAACATGGAGGAACAGGTCCCATTTGTTCCAAAAGGAGTCCCAATGCCCCATGAGCCTATAACCCTTCTACCCTGCACCAAGATTTGAGCAAAAAAGTTAAGCCTTCTAATCTCCTCAATCTGACCTGGACTGGTGCGTGGCATAGGCAGAACTTCAAAGAAGACTACATTGTCAGTTCTGCTCCTCAGCCTGGCACCTAACTCTTTGAATTTGGATTGCAGAACTGACAGGCTACCCTTATGTATATCATTTGTTCCAAGAGCCTATCCACCCTTCCAAGGAGATCTCCCACACCTACACCTGTTCACCCAGAAGTCAGTCAACACAGTGTGCGAGACTCTGTGTCTCTGGAGCAAACCTACATTTCAATCCCCGTAATGTTCAAGTCCTCAACTATCACTACCTCTCTCTAAATGGGAACTGGTTTGAGGTGGTCCGTTGGGGCTCCTCATCTCTTCCTACCACCTCAGTATCATCAGAGACACCGTCCAGCTCCACAGAGACTTGAAAATGGTTTGACACTTCTAATTCTGGGGTTGATTCCCCCGGGCAGTGTGCACCCTTTACCTTACGCCTTGTGATCATAACCCACCTATCTCTACCTGTCTATCTGGCATCTCCTCCCGCACCACCTGAGGGATGCACACTATCTCTCTTAAGGACACCTGGGCCAATTCTCTACTACAACACAGGCCATCAAACTCCTCCTCCAGTTCAGAGACACTGAGCTTCAGGTGCTGGATCAGCCGGCATCTCCTGCAAATATAGCGCTCATAGACGACTGGCTCCTCCAAACCATCATCTAAAAAGTCCAACTTCCAACAGGACTTGCATTGCACTGGCTTCATTATTAAAACTTGATTTAGGACTATTAAAACTGCATTAACTTTTTCTTTTTTTTTAATTAAAAATAAAATGATTTAACAAGGAAGTTAGATTAAAAATAACTGCTACTTCTATTTTACACCTTCTGCCCTATTAAGCTCCTGTAATATTTTCCCTCTCAAATGCTAGCTGTTTGTCCTTCTATGAAGTTAACTTTAATTTTCTCTTGTCTGTTTTCCTAACTTTGCGCTCCTCTTATTCCTTACTTAAAAGCTCTCCACTTGCATGGTTTGTATTTCCCCATATTAATGAACCCTTACGCTGTCGCTCACTTAACAGATCTACCTCTGGACCGCTAAGAACAGTTCAATCTAAAATAAATAAATAAAACTGGCTTACTGAATATCTTCTGCTCATTAATTCCTTGCGCCTGATCGGTTGTCTTAATGCAAGCCTCTTGCCTACACACTGTTGGGCTTTCCCCTTAACTGTTTTTTTATTGTCAGACGCCACTTTTTTTTTTTTTTTTTTTTATACTAAGGAATCTCTGAATTTTTTACAACTGTTTGGTTTCCTGAAAAACGTTTGTCAATTATGATAGTGATTTTCAAGTTGAACACAAATATTATTTCAGATTGACTGTACCACATATGAATTTGGAGAAACATGAAATTAACTTTTATTGAATTTTGCAAGTTTAAAATCGATTAACAAATGATGACATATTGCAATAGCACAAAAGAGCTAAACATATTTTTCTGCTGGTTTTGTTTGTATTCAGGTACTGATGCTTCATGCTTCAGTGTTCAACAGTACCTGGCTAGCATTGAGGATCTTCCACCAATACTAGCCAAGCATCTACTTCCTAGCAATTGCCTTTCCATTATTGCAATGTCATGGTAAGTTTGCCATTGACCGCACCAAGATTAGCAGGGAAGAAGTCCAAGAAAACAAATTTGAAGTGAAATTTTGTCAATATGCTTGTCGCATACAAAAGCATGAAGTACAGCAAGCTGGATGCAGTTTGGTGCTCTGCGGTTAGAGGAAATTCTCAGCAATATCCTTGATTTCTTTCCACACAATTTCTTCTAGTTTGGCCCTACTAGCAGATCTTCACATGATTGTCACTGATGATGTGTCTGACTTATAGATCAACACAAAAAGACTTCCTTAATCTTAGCACCTGTTATTCATGGAAAATTCTGTCTCAAATAACAAAATCCTTTGCCTTCTTTGCTTATCGATTTTACTAAATATTTCATCACTCATAATTCTATATGAAGATGCGGCATAACATCTACAAGTGGTTTATATGCCTCACTGTTCTGCCCTGAAGACAAATAATTACAGAGCAGCCAGTTCTTTTTAAAGAAAAATCTTTAGAATAGCTACTCCACTTTCAAATGAAACTAGTAAACTTGCCATATCCGAGTAGCGCTCATAGTAGTGGTACAACTAATTTTAGATCCCCTCAGATGCTCCAGTTGTAGTTGTTTTAATGTGTATGTACACTTAAAAAATGAGAGGAAACCACAAAATTTGGAGGTTGCAGTAAACAGTGTGTGAGAGGAAAATATAAAGGTGATTTTTGAGATCAAGATGCCAAAATCCATAAGAGATACCTAAATGTATTCAGGATGTAAAAACTTCTTTGTCCAATGTTAGGGGAAAGTAAAAACAAATAAAAGAGTAAAAAAATATATAAAGAATAGAGTAATGCAATGCCTGCCCCTCCCCTTACAATTTCAGCCAAATATGACATTCTAGTTTTTTGTTTTTCTTTTTTTTTTTAAAAACCACATGAAGTTGTTTTACAATGATTTTTTTCAAAGAGCATCCCAACAATAAATAACTGATCAGCTCTTTTTCAATTCACATATTTCATGATTCATATGGGTAAAAAAGCTTAGCAGTCTTAAAAACAGGTAGATTCTGACCTTTAAAGTATTCAAAGTACAAGTGTAAGCTTCCAACTTTATGGCTGTAACAGGATGGGATATCAGCCGGAGGTACACTTTCTGACTTTCAGCCTGTAAGACTGGACTGGCTTGAGCAGATTTCCAGCTATAAAATTTGGAAAAGAAAATTATTTAATAATAAATTCAATGATCAGTGGTGTAATCCTGAAAAATCTCTTGAGAATTTCTAATCTAATAAACTGAGAACTTTGTTGCAAATACTATAAAACACCTTTCTTACATACTTTCAAAAGTGATGACTTAAATTCTAAAATTAACTAATTCAAATGGATACATTAGTGACAGAAGTCAAAAAAAAAGATTAATCTAGGCTGATATAAAAATAAGAAAATATTTCTAATAATTTACTTACACCTGGGTCCCTTTAACATGGAGAACTCTTATTTTAGGTGACTTTAAAAGTGAAAAGAGGATCAAAGGTGGTAATCAAAACATGCTAATATGACAAACAGGCCATACATATAAATTAATCAACTTTCACCATTTCAATCACAAAATCAATCATAAACAAGAAGTGTGCTGATATCATAGGTTGGTTAATATGGCTAATATTTTGATTGCTTATTTTATCTAGCGTTTACAAAATTTAACAAATCATCAGAACACATAATTGTAATGCTAATAAACTCTTCATATTATTTCTTTCTTGCAGAAGTTATGCATAAACATCACATGAAGAATATCTCTGAAACACTGAATTGAATAATTGTTGTACAAACCCTAGGAATATGGCAGTTTACAAAAATGTTCTTTAAAGCATTTTAAACAGCGCAGTATGGTCTACTTGAACAAATTCTATACCATCGGGTGTATTAAATCAAAGAAAATAAGTTATTTTTCAGGAAAGTTATGAAGAAAAAGTAACATTTACAAACTGACTATGTAACAGATAGATAAAGAAATGAAAATGCAAATACTTAGGTGTTAAAGATTTTTCCTGCTAAATTTGCACATTAGTAAAGTTTGAAAATACTTATTTTAATCAGAAATACTTGCATGTGTGAACAGATGCTTATGACTTCCTTCACGAAATGTAAATATTGATGATATGGAAGGCTCTCCAAAGCATGATCTGCCAAATCCAGCAGCTCTACGAGATTGTTTTTTTTCTGTTGAACAGACACAATTGAAAAAATGTAAATAAATAAAACAGCATTACAGGTACAATTCTTTGTTATAGTAAAGACAAAACACCAGTGATATTTGAATTTACAACACCAAATCAGAGAAGGCTGGGACGGTGTGGAAAATGCAACAACAACCTGCAGCGATTCTTACATTTACTTTGACTTTTATTTCCTTACAGACTGTATAAACCGAAAATATTTTATGTTTTGTCTGATCGACTTAATTTCATATGTATACATTAATTCTGGCATTTCAGGCCTGCAACACATTCCAAACAAAGTTAGGAGGGGCAAATTAGGTCTCATAATGAGGTAAAATAATTAAATAATTATGCGATTTCAAACGGGTGATGTCAACAGGTGATTGTGATCATGATTTGGCACCCATGAAAGGCTGAGTCTTTGAGGAGCAAAGATGGGCAGAGAATCTCCAGTTTGTCAACAAATGCGTGAGAAAAATTATTGGAATATTTACAAACAATGTTCTTCAAAGAAAGATTGGAAGGGATTTGCATATTTCTCCGTCTACAGTGTATAATATCATTAAACGATTCAATGAACCTGGAAGAATTTTAGTGAGTAAAGGGCAAGGTCGCAAGCTTAAGATGAACACCCGTAATCTCTGATCTCTCAGACGGCACTGCGCCAAGAACCATCACTCAATTAATAGCGGAGAACACCACATGGGCAAGGGATCACTTTGGCAAACTTTGTCCAGCACTACAGTACAGTAGAGTTTCATTTACAAATGCCACTTAAAAGTTTACTGTGCAAAAAAGAAGCCTTATGTTAATCATATCCAGAAGCAGTGTTGTCTTATTTGGGCCTGGAGGCATCTGTGATGGACCATCACACAGTGGAAATGTGGATTGTGGTCAGATAAATTAGTATTGCAGAAAAAATGGATGCTGTGTGCTACGGACCAAAGACAAAAAAGATCATCCAGACTGTTATCAGTCAGTGCCCTTGGCAGAGGTAATTTATACTTCTGTGATTTCAACAATACAGAAAAGTACACTGTTCTTTTAGATCAACATACGTGGATCTTTTCCAGAGATGTCCATGCATTTTTCAACAAGGCAAAGGAAACCCACATTCTGCACAAATGACAAAGGCATGGCTGTAGAAGAACATGGTCTGGATATTGGCCTGCCCGAAGTCCTGACCTGTCCCCAGTATAAAATGCGTGGAGAACTTTGAAACAAAAAAATGCAACAACGACAAACCCATACTGTTGCAAACTTTAAAACATGTTTGCAGAAAGAATGGGACAAAACACCTGAAACACTTCATTGTATCCTTAGGGACAAAATGTCTTTTAAGTGTTGTGAGAAGGAATTGTGACATTACAAATTGACGAATGCTTTACTGTCCCAACTTTTTTTGGAATGTGTTGCAGTCCTGAAATGCAGGAAAGGATATACATTAACAAATGAAATTAAGTTGACCAGACAAAACATGAAATTTCTTGGATTAAAACTGACTGCAATGAAATAAAAATAAATATAGGAATCACTGCATGTTTTTGTTTTTTTTTTGCATTTTCCATTTCAGCCAACTTTTTCTGATTTGGGGTTGTATGTTAAAAAACATTAAAAGTTGCAAAAGAATCATTGGCAGTTGCAAAAAACAAGACATTTACAGGAAGCAGGAGTGTTGTACAAGAGAAAAGTCAAGTAAGTGTGCAACCTGAAATTACCCTAGCCCACTCAAGAGTACAGTATCTGCAATTCACTTTTAGAATAACACTGAAAGCCTCTCCAATTAACAGTTACGCAATTAGACAGAATTTTAATATCACCAATCTATCCTGTAGCAGGAAGTGATTTGGATTTCCTTGATTCTTGTATTTCAAATTAGTGATCTGCAAAATTCACCATTATTTTTTGATGTGACTATGCTGTGTTTGGCAGTAATCTTGTTCACCAAGTATTTTCCTTGAAATTCATAGTGCAGCCAGTTTAGACAAACATTATGCTCTCAGTGAACATTAGTTGACCATAATGAGTTTATGAATACTGCCACTGGATATACAACATTGATTCCTGAATGCTCATTCATGTGCTGCTGCACCACATGACTTATTTTGTATGCTGTCAAATGAGTGCGTAATTAGCCATGAGTCATAACACAGCTTAAAGAAGCCCACATGTGACCCTGTGAAAAAATAATAATGAAAGATTTATTACTATTTACTATTTATGAGGTATTTCTATTTTCTTGATGGAAGAAAAAATTGGTATATATCTGAACAGATACAGTATATTGAACACAAAAAACATGCACCAAGTGCGCCCAAAGTCACGGCTTCAAACAATGGAATTAGCTAGCCACATAGCACAGCTTAATGGCACAGATAAAGACTGGAACGTTGTGAGCACAAGCAGATAGGCATACTGTATATTTTTAAACTTATTTCTACTTTGTGGCCATTTATTGCATTTTGTTGTGATTTGTTCCATCTGTGTCTTTTGTTGTTTGAGGCATTTTGGTACAGTGGTTAGCAATGCTGCCTCACAGCTCAGGACACATATTTGGCCAAAATAATCGGTCTAGCATGGTTGGCAGATGCTTCCTTAGCCTGAGGGAAAATTAAAAGACTATTACACCATTATACAAGGTTCAGTTCCTCCTTACTCATAGACTTCAATGCATTTCACCAAGTTACGTGAAGTTCCTGAAAATTTCCACCATTCTGTAAGAAACTTTGCAGTGTTCTCTATCATTATTTAGCACCAAACTACACAGGCATCGCATGATATTTCACACATCTGCTTTGTGACTTTGTTGTTCCCATGGCTTTTTATGCAGTTCACTAAATTTTAGTGTTGCACTGCTTATGAATTTAGTATTTTTCTTATTTTTTCCTTTCCGCTTAACAGAGATTTCACGTACCTAAACTATTTTATACTCCCTTGCTTTTTAAAATTAACAAGTCACAGGACTGACAATTTAATACTCACCTCACGTTTTGTTTCCTTAATAAAGTTACAGGTACAATCAATTGAATAAACAAGATGAGACGTCTTCTTGTACAAATTTACATTTTCTGGATTTATTTGTTCCATGTAAGAAACGACAGACTCGTGAATGTTTGGAAATGTCATGCTAAAGGACATATCCATACTAAGAAAAAACAGTGCAGTCCCCATGTTTTCGGTTAACACATCACAGGCCTAAAGAAAAACAAGTCTCATGAATAGAAAAAAAAATTAAATTGAAACAAAATGATAATATTTCATACAGAACAAAATTAATCTTAGATAAAATAAATACAATAGTCTTTCAGAGAACTGTATTATTATCTAAATATAACTATGAGAGAAGGAAAGTATAATCTGATAATTAAAAAAAACAGATTCTGACCTTTTCCACAGGTAGAAGTGTCTGTAGAAGTCTTATAGTGAAAATAGCAGTCCCAATATAGGACATTCTGAGCTGTATTAAAGTGGACTCTGGAATATCCGAATTTATTTTAGTATAGAAGTAATTCAAGGTGTCAGCAAGGGACTCGTGCGAAGAAAGCAGTTTTTCTTTCTGGAAGTCAGAAACAAAATACAGATCGACAGATGACAAGAAATACTAAGACTCCATTGTGTAAATATCTGCTCTACTAGATTTACACCACCAATTTAATGTGACTGCCTAATCTATAGCACAGTTTCTTGTACTTTTTGGTGCATGTCATATCCTAATATTTGATATATAGATATATATAGATATATATATATATATAGATATATATATATAGATATATCTATAGATATATATCTATATATATATATATATATATATATATATATATATATATATATATATATATATATATATATATATATATATATATATATCTATATATACATACTAATATTTGATACTACTTCATATTTATTGCTGTTTATGTTTCTAACTTAGACTATCACCAAGGACTTGTCCTTGAATTATAATAAGTGATATTATATTGTTTAGACATTAATTCTAAATACTGTATTTATATCCAGCATCAGTGAGTAAGAGGCAATTCTGTATTTTACATAGCAATTTCACAAAAACACTTTCAAAATATACATATCCAAGCCATATAATATCATATATATCATATATATATCTAACTATACCAGGTTCCATGGGAAATATAAATCTTTCTCCTATGAAACACACAATAAGTGGCCACTTTATCAGGTATGCCAATCTAATGCTGAACTGGTTCCTCTTTTGTCTCCAATAGAGTCTATATATATATTCAAAGCATCAATATTTATAGACTGCTGTAATACAATAATTATGGTTTTTGGTTCTTGCTCACTCAAAATCATCACACAGTCCCTGCTGCATTTTATATATATATATATATATATATATATATATATATATATATATATATATATATATATATATACCACTCATTCATGTGGCAAACCACCACCAAGGACTTGTCCTTGTTTTATCTCATCCCAAAGGTATACTATGAGACCTTGATCTTAAAACTGGTAGTAAAACCAAAGTCACTGTTAGGTACTGTCACAAACTGGAACAAGAGCCATAGCAAGGTTTGGGGCATCCACCCATATATTGCTGTAAAATTGAATAAACAAGTGATAGTACTGGTGTGCATAGATCAGAGACTGGAACAAGAGCCATAGCAGAACTGCCCTCCTGCAGAAGGGAGTGAGGTTTTATAGGGAGTATTGGGGAAGTGACGTCGTTCTCGGGGCCAGGACAGGAACTGACGTGTTCAAAGTCAAGGCACTGGAACCTGGCGGGATTTCCTGGGAAAGGTCTGCAGGGAACTCAGAAAGAAAGTTAGTGCACCCCGCCGCTCCCTGGTTGGGTGAGTCAGTACTATTCCCCAAGCCCTTTAGCTGCCTCCTACTCGCACATGTGTGACAGTACGCAGACCAATTTGACAAGATGCATCCTTGGATTAATGCTTAAACCAAATTCTGAACCTATCATCTGTATGTTGCAGTAGAAATTAAGATTTGTCAAAACAGAAGGTAGTCTTCCAGTCCTTAATTGTCAATTTCTGGTGCATGCATTTCAAAAGCATTTTCATCTTCTTGTTCTTCGCTGACAGAAGTGTCAGTTTTGTATTCTTCACAAAATGTACTTTGGGGTGGCACTCAACACAAAATGTGCTGTTATAGAATCCTGCCATATGTTTACTTGCTGCATCTGCAGCTCTGATATCGCTCTCTTGGTCATCATGCTGTTCAACAGAAATCATGCTACTCGAAAGGGAGAAACTGAGAAGTTGATCAACTGTAATATTGTGATAAGCATTCACCTATTCCAGAATTACAATATGCTATAAACTAATGGCATCATTAGAGGATTAGGAAGTAAAAATGTGATGCAGATGTTTGGAAATCTCAGTATTTCTGTAGGAGAAGAAACAGACAATCTACCAAGAGCAATAAAACCACTATAAGTATGGCCACTGACAATGTAAAGTGGCAGACAAAACGTTAAAATGAAACCTAGATGTACACATGTATGTGAAAGAATAAATTACAAAAATTGGTAATTTTAATAACATTAACTTACCAATTCCCAGGCAATTAAACTGTCATCACTCCACACACTTTCTGATACACTGTATTCCACAAGTACAATATTAACTGATAAAAGTTCCAGGATGCGGAAAACTGA
Organism: Polypterus senegalus; assembly: GCF_016835505.1. Classification (NCBI taxonomy): domain Eukaryota; kingdom Metazoa; phylum Chordata; class Cladistia; order Polypteriformes; family Polypteridae; genus Polypterus; species Polypterus senegalus. The sequence continues at coordinate 16,956,060 of NC_053158.1, forward strand.
TTTCATATTTTCTAAAAGAAAACAAAAAAAAAACATTTAAATTAGGCATTAAATATTTAATTCAACATGAAGTAATTCAATATAAAAAAATGTCTTTCATACCGGATCTTAGAAGGGGTACAGCATGTTCCAGGACTGAAACACTAAATTGAGCTAATGTGAGCTGCTGTAACTGAAGCTGTAGCAAAGCTTCAGTTTCAATTTCTGATAGATCAAGGTGGGTATTGTCTAGAGGGGAATTGGCTGGAAACCTTGAAGTTGCATCACCCTGAGAACTGCTTCTACTGTTAAAAACAAATATATACAAATAAACCAAGAAATTAATAAATAAACAAACAATGATGGATTTTTCCCTTTCTCTTTGCAACTTGACAAATCAAGGCACACTAATAAGAAACACTACCACAGATTAATACAAAACAAAAAAGAAATAAAACAAATTGCAGACCCTGTATTAACATTAAGATCACCAAATAAAAGTGTTGTACCTTAAATGCCATTTGTTTTATTTTTTAAAAAGTTCAGATTTCTTTAATTTCCCTAGAATATTTCAAATAGGTACAAGTAACACAGATCAGACTTGTTGCCTAAGACGCAAATGTTAATATGCAGACATGCCTAAAATGTGTAAAGTGACTTAATACTACATACAGTAACATAACATTCTCAAACTTTCTTAATACAATTTAGCGTCCCAGGGGCCAGAGGTTAAAACATATTTTCTAGTCACAATTTATGGGAAAGAAAGAAAATTTTATAGTGGACATTTTGAAGTATGCACTATGCAGTAAAACTGTTGAAACTTTGTACAATGTGTGTATGTTTTTTAGATGTCCCAACTACCAAAAATGTAAATTTTTTAGTTTTTAGAGATTTTGGGTCTATAATAATGTCAAAAAATATGCAACTTATAACTAATCTTCCTACTGTTATTACTTGAATTCTTAGAAGAAGCATTTGCAAGAAATTATGTTTTTTGTTAGCAGTGGAATGTTTTTAAACCTTCATCTAACAGCCATACCACACTCATTTAAAAGCGGGTAATCTACCTGAAGCTAAACATGTTTGGGTTTGGGCAGTACTTCGATGGGAAACTAGGAAAAGCTTAGATTGCTGATGGAAGAGGTGTTGGACAGGCCAATGGGGTGTTCGCGCAAAAGCTTTTTTTATGTTTTTTGTTTTTTCTGTCCACCCTGGCCATTGGACCTTACTCTTATTCTATGTTAATTAATGTTGACTTATTTTATTTTCTTACTGTGTCTTTTATTTTTCTATTCTTCATTATGTAAAACACTTTGAGCTACTTTTTGTATGAAAATGTGCTATATAAATAAATGCTGTTGTTGTTGGTGGTGGTGGTCTGAAAGTGGATCCCAATGCCCCAGGGTAGTGATGGGACACGGTGCTGTAAAAATCACACCATTCTTCGGATGAGATGTAAAACTGAGATCCTGACTCTCTGTGGTCATAATATATTACCTGAGCATCCTTCATGAAGAGTAGTGTATCCCACTGTCCAGGCTAAATTGTTCATCCCATCCTAGTCATTCTGTCCCCCCTAATAATCCCCTATCTCTAACTTTCTCTCTAATAGCTAATAGCTAATGTATGGTGAGTGTATTGGCACAAGAATGGCTGCTGTTGCATCATCTAGGAAGACGCTGCATATTGGTGGCAGTTGAAGTGGCTCCTAATTTTCAATGGAAAATGATTTGAGTATTGAGAACAGTGCTATAAATGTAAAAGAATTATTATTATTATTATTCATTTTATGTATTGCATAATCTAAAAAGCTGCTTCATTATTTTCTATATAAAGTCTATCTACTTAACAAAAAATAATCTCAACAATATAAAAATATTCACATTTCAATTTAGGAAGTCAGCAATAATCTTAACCAAAGGTTTCATTTTGTTACTAAGCAGATTTTCAAGTGCTACAACTGCCAGTTCTTCCTTACAGAACTCCATAATACTACATTTCATCTTGTGTATCAGTTTTAATACTTCTTGCAATGTCTGTTTCACCTCCTGAATATATTGGTAAGACTATGAATCCATAGACCGACCAGTAATGTTTAAATGCGCAGATCCATGGCCAGCAAAAAAGCTTCAAATCATGACACACTTGCCATCATTTTTGAGTCCTTTTTTGGTGGTAAAATAAAATTATCTATAAGAGGAACTGCTAAAAAGGTTTGTTAATTTATGTTTCTATACCATTCTAACTGGCTCTTTGATAACTAAAAATTTGGTTATGTCATAATGCGGAATGTGCACACAAACCCGTTTACTCACCTACTATTGGCCATGAGCTATTTTTATTTAACTATTATTTTTTAGATTGCATGCACCAGTTCCTTTAACTATATAAGAAAACTGATTAATATTAATTTAAAAAGCTAGTTATGAATAAATAACATATTCAAAAGGTATTTTTAAAGCACATACCATAGGGTTCACAAATGTTCTAATTAGATGCACCACTAGACTCATTTTTTATATTTTACAAATGATGCATCATAATTTTCAGTGGCATGTAACAAAACAATTTTACCTGGACGACATTGCATCCCCATCCTGTCCATCCCCTCTGGCTCGTTGACCTGTACGCCCAATCACAGAGGGTCTAGGGCTGCCATCTATAGGTGAGGGGCTATGAGAGTTTTGGGTACATCTGGTCTCTTGGGAATATGATACTGATGAACTCTGAGAAAGTGTATCTTAATAAAAAGTTAACACAAACATACAAACACTTAGAAATGACTGGTGATAGGAATTACTATCCAATATTAAAAGCTAGAATAATTTCAAGTTTAGGTTTACTTTGATGTGTGGAAAGTATAATGAGATTTGTACATGCATGTTTTCCATAGGAAATTGACAACAGTATGGTATGAACAACAAATAAGAAGTACAGCATCAGATGAAAAATACACACATAGACGTACATACATACATATGCAAAAACACAGTATGTAAGAACACGGATCAGGTATTCTCAGTTTTTAATCAGTTTCAATCAGTGGCTGTGGAGTAGCATTATGACCCGAAGACAAAACTGAATCTAGTGATTCAATTTCTAATTATTATTAAATGCATTAATTGTTCATTTTGTCTACATATATTAGTTTTGTAACACAATTTATATGGTGAGTGAACTCCTCACTATTTGGGAATTGTTGTCATCGTTATTATGAATACTGATTATATATGTACTGTACAATGCCATATAGCACTTTGTGCACTGAAAAAAACAATTTTTTGAATAGTCATTTGTGCTTTTCCTTCCAGTGTTGGGTATGTTGAGAGATCTTTTGTTGTCCTTTGGTTGTTCTATTGTATAACAAAACACAGATCTTCATTTTCTGTGATTTTATGTGGCATTATTCAGCTGAAATTATATAATCACTGGAGCTGGCAGCATAAAATATTGTGAAACCCATTTTCTCTCTCAGTTATGGAAGGTTAATTGCAGCCCACCTCCCTCCTAGGCCGGCCGTCAATAACATTACTGCCAATCCCATCTTTCACTGCTTCATTTTGATGTACAGTTGTGCTTGAAAGTTTGTGCACCCTTTAGAATTTTCTATATTTCTGCATAAATATGACCAAAAACATCATCAGATTTTCACTCAAGTCCTAAAAGTAGATAAAGAGAAACCAGTTAAACAAATGAGACAAAAATATTATACTTGGTTGTTTATTTATTGAGGAAAATGATCGAATATTACATATTTGTGAGTGGCAAAAGTATGTGAACCTCTAGGATTAGCAGTTAGTTTGAAGGTGAAATTCGAGTCAGGTGTTTTCAATCAATGGGATGACAATCAGGTGTGAGTGGGCACCCTCTGTTATTTAAAGATCAGAGATCTATCAAAGTCTGCTCTTCACAACACATGTTTGTGGAAGTGTATCATGCATGAACAAAGGAGATTTCTGAGGACCTCAGAAAAGAGTTGTTGATGCTCATCAGGCTGGAAAAGGTTACAAAACCATCTCTAAAGAGTTTGGACTCCACCAATCCACAGTCAGACAGATTGTGTACAAATGGAGGAAATTCAAGACCATTGTTACCCTCCCAGGAGTGGTCGACCAACAAAGATCACTCCAAGAGCAAGGCGTATAATAGTCGGCGAGGTCACAAAGGACCCCAGGGTAACTTCTAAGCAACTGAAGGCCTCTCTCACATTGGCTAATGTTCATGTTCATGAGTCCACCATCAGGAGAACACTGAACAACAATGGTCGTGCTGCAGTTTGCTAAAGAGTTTGCTAAAGAACACGTGGACAAACCAGACGGCTATTGGAAGAATGTTTTGTGGATGGATGAGACTAAAATAGAACTTTTTGGTTTAAATGAAAAGCGTTATGTTTGGAGAAAGGAAAACACTGCATTCCAGCATAAGAACCTTATCCCATCTGTGAAACATGGTGGTGGTAGTATCATGGTTTGGGCCTGTTTTGCTGCATCTGGGCCAGGATGGCTTGCCTTCATTGATGGAACAATGAATTCTGAATTATATCAGAGAATTCTAAAGGAAAATGTCAGGACATATGTCCATGAACTGAATCTCAAGAGAAGTTGGGTCATGCAGCAAGACAAAGACCTTAAGCACACAAGTCGTTCTACCAAAGAATGGTTAAAGAAGAATAAAGTTCATTTTTTGGAATGGCCAAGTCAAAGTCCTGACCTTAATCCAATCGAAATGTTGTGGAAGGACCTGAAGCGAGCAGTTAATGCGAGGAAACCCACCAACATCCCAGAGTTGAAGCTGTTCTGTACGGAGGAATGGGCTAAAATTCCTCCAAGCCAGTGTGCAGGAATGATCAGAAGTTACCAGAAACGTTTAGTTACAGTTACTGCTGCAAAGGGGGGTCACACCAGATACTGAAAGCAAAGGTTCACATACTTTTGCCACTCACAAATATGTAATATTCAATCATTTTTCTTAATAAATAAATGGCCAAGTATAATATTTTTGTCTCAATTGTTTAACTGGTTTCTCTTTATCTACTTTTAGGACTTGAGTGAAAATCTGATGATGTTTTAGGTCATATTTATGCAGAAATATAGAAAATTCTAAAGGGTTCACAAACTTTCAAGCACAACTGTAAGAGGCAAAACCATCTATACTCACTTTCCCCAACTCGGTGAGCCAATTCAATTCAGGTTCCTTCCCAAGATTCACCAGTGGCAAAGTGCCCATCCAAATGGATTTATTCAGATGTTCAGGTCTCTTAAGTGCTGCTCTTTAAAGTAGTTTATCCTCTCTCTCTCTCATATACGCACAAACATACATATACATACACACATAAACATAAAATACACACATACACACCACCCATTCTGAAAGTATCTCCCTACTAGGTCTGGGTGACCCGACAAGTATTTTTATTTCACAAATGGCATCATCACTGCTGCACTCCCCAAAGACTATATTATACAATTTAACTTAACAACATAAGAAAGATCTGTTCTCGCAAATACCCTTAACCTTTGTGTTTGTTGCACCCAAATGGTCTTTTGTCAGGTACTGGAATGGTAGCTGCACAAAGCAGAATTCAATCGTTGACCTGGGACACAAAGGCAAAGGCTCTTACTGGCAGGAATAACTCTACCCTCTGACCCAGAAGTGTGGTGGCCTTTTCACAAGTCTACTTTTAAGACAGGAGTGGGGAGTGAAAATCATATGGCCAGGGAGGTAGATAGGCCAATATTTTGGATGGACAGAGCAAAATTTTGAAGGCCTAATGCAAGTGTTAGTTTTATTAAGAATTTGTTTCTTTGTTAATAACTCATTTCTTCATTTGGTATTGTTTCTGAGTGCTTAACAAAAATATTTTGTGTACTTTAAAAACATGAATTAAATGTTGCAATGTAATAAGATAAAGACTAACACTAACCTTGTTTAGAAGAATAAAAATTAGGATCTCTGTAAAAATGCAGTCTATTCCTTAAATTGACACACAACTGATATAGACAAGCAACTGCCTGAAATGTTAAATATTCAGTGCCATCTCTTGTCAAATCAAGCAGAGAGAGAAGATTCTACATAGAAAGGAACAAAAATTAGCCACAGTTAAGTATAGCTTTTAAAATGACAACAGGTCCTGTAATTCAACATAGCTCATCAAATTTTATTTAGCAAGTGTTTGCAGTAATAAGAAAACATTTTATGCAATTTTCAAATTCTGTAAAACATGTTACGTGTTTACAGTAATCGGTTTCAATCTGTGAAGCTGTTGAAAAACTTAAAAGGTAAATTGTATCTTAAGAAGGTATTTTTAGTAAAGCAGTACCTGTACATAGTCAAAGGGAGAAAGTACACACACTAACACATACAAAAAGAGATATTCCTCTATCTGCATACTTTATTTTCTATTTGCAGTTACTAACAAACATCACCTTCATTTGCTCACAGTTGAATTATTAAGGTTATATTTCTGGAATTACTTTTGATTGCACTTAACTGTCTTAATGCTCCTCTCATGTATTAATACATTTTACAATTAATGTTTCTAATATTTTGTCAAAGATATTGCCCAATTCATCACTTTTTTATTCTCATAACTCTTCCATGGAAATTTAAATTCGTTAGCATATTTCTTCTAATTGCTAGTTGAAAATTGACCTTAAGTATTCTTTTGAAAGTACCTGATTGCTCCTTAACAATCCCACTAAGAATCTGTTCCATTTTAAAGCTTTTGCTAATTTGTTTAAAATTTGTTTTTTTTTTAAATATATGTCCAGTCTACCAAAGCAGTGAGAAACCTCGTTTTTCATGAACAGTGGATCTTCAAGGTTAAATAAATCATTTTTGTCACAGTTTATCAAACACTACCTGCACTATCTTTGGCCTCTGAATGAAAATCTCTGGTGGAAAATCCTGCATTATGACATCTTGCAGGAGCTCACAAGTTGTACGGATTAAATTAGGATTCTTACTTCTGAGTGAACTGCATAATAAAGAAAAAAAGTAAAACAGCAAATAACATATTGTCAGATTACTGAGATGGTGGTTGATAAAAAAAAACCTCATAGGTGTATGAAGATAAACATTTTAATAATAAAAGAAAATCTTGCAGCACATTAGTATTGATCACATATTGTTGACCGTATTATAAAGAGTTACTGGAAGGCACTGGTTTATCTCAGAATATATATAATAATTAGCATGATAATTAATAACATTAAATGCAATATTCAAACAAATCTGTTTCATCAAAAAAAAATATATACTGTATATATATATATATATATATATATATATATATATATGCGCACTGTATATGCATGGCATGCTTGCAACTAACACCAGCTATTTCTTCTTCTTCTTCTTTTTTTTTTTTTTATTACCAGGCTTATTTTAACTTCACCTGTTTGTTGGCTGGTACAAATCTTGCAATTGATATTTACCCACTTCCTATTGTACAAATGACTTGAAATTTTGCCCACTTACTCACTTCCGATGACAATACATGAATCAGTAATCAATTTCACTAATTGATGAATTAATCCATGTTAATTAAGAAATGAAATTTTCATATGAAGAATAGTTAAAGATTTCACTAATACATGGCACTAGTAACTGGTAGAAATATTATAAGAAGTGTTAAAATATTGATTACAAAATTATACAAAAACAAACCCAAGCTGAAAAAACTTTAGCAGAAAATTAACATACCTTGGTCAGACAGTGAATTACAAAATAAATAAAGAAATAAATGTTCTAAAGGTATATGTTGAAATACAGTATATACTCGTAGAACAGAACAGCTTTCTTGAATAAAGAAACCATTGCAATACCTGACTAGCTCTGCTTTCATCATAACACTAAAAAGGTTGCACTGACTTTACTCACATCAATAAATGCCACAAACTAACATTATTGCAAAAGAATATTAAAGACATATACAAAAATGAACCAATAAGAAACATAAAGGTAGTGAATCCATTTTTAATTCTTCCCAAAAGTATTTAATAGAACCATCTGCCAACATGTCACAAATCAGAGTATCATTTCCACCTTACAAAATGCTTACAACCACACAACATATATTCTGACCAATTTAATACTTTCTACTTGTACCTATCATGTTTTCCATTACTGTACCAGTTGGCCATTGGTAGACATATGTATGGACTGGTATGGACTTATTAGAGTTAAATTAAAAGTGACAGTGTCTTTCTCAGTTGTCACTGTGACATCTTGCATGGGAGCAACACCTTTGTCTGTCAGATATTTTACGATTTCTCTTCTCCGCAGTCCAATAACGCTTGTCTTTAAGTCTGCTGTGGTTTCTTTGCCCTTTCTGTATCGATATTTGAGCTATCCTGGCTTATGATTTAGGGACATTCTGCATACATGTCCAAGTCAGGTCTACCTCCAGTTAAGAACAGTTTTTGTAACAGTTGCCACCCCTGCCTTGTACAACAGCTTGCTATCTGAGATCTTGTTTGGTCATAAACTGTTTGTGATTCTTTATAGACATTTGGTCTGAAATGCCTCAAGGTTTTATAAAATGTGGTTGTGCTTGTTTCAGAATCCAGAAAATATTTATTAGTATGAACAAGGATGACAAGAGATCTCTATAGAGTATTGAAATATATTTCGTTACAAAATCTCATATTCCATTTTCACATTTTTGCTTCTCAAAAACATTCAAACCAGCCAGAAAGATCTTATAATTTGTTTCAGTTTAAAATGTCTATAATGCTGCATTGGACTGAAGTAAAGCTTACTGGTCCTCAATTTCTGAGCCCAGTTTTGTCTAGTTCTTGAGGAGCAGAGTCACATTTACCACCTTTCTGTCATCCAAAATTTCCCTTGTCTCAAGGGACTGCCAGAGTATGATAGCTAGTTTTATAAATAATGCCTTTCATTTCTTTCAACATTATATTAAAACACTATCAAGCCCAAGGCTTTTCTTAGTCTTCAACTCATTGAGGATCTGCAGCATATCTGACTCTTCTATTTTAAAATCTATAAACTACAAGCTTGTTCTTACTTCTGCCAGAAGCATTCAATTTATGTCTTCTTTCACATGCACTTGGGGAAAATATTTCTTCAGGTTATTCACTATTTGATTTTCATTTTCAAAGAATTTTCCTTGTGCATCACTGATACTTCAGAAATGATTTAACTGTTTTTTGGACTTTTTATCTGAGCCTTTTTAGTACTAAAAAGATGGCTAGCAGTTTATTTTGGCTTAAATAAAAGTAAAGTAAATCTTTCTTCAGCAAGGGATTTTCATTGTTGATTAGCCTTATTATAAGCTTTACTGTACCCAACAACAAATTTGTCCCCATTCAGGGTTGGTTCCTACCACGTTCTCAATGCAGCCAGAGACAAATTAATTATTTTAAAAGACTCCTATACAATATTGAGTTTAAGTTATACTATTCTTACCTTTCATTTGATGAAAGAATGTGTTTGTCTGTTGTAGTCAGAGCCAGCCAAGGAAAGGTTGTAAACTTTAAACACTTCACAGAGCCGTTCACTAAAATAAAAGTTTTAAACATACTGATTTTAGAAAGCACTACAGTAAAATTGGTAATTCAAGACTTATGATAAAAATGTAATATGTATGCAAATATATACTGAACTCTATTACTGTATTATATACTTGTATAATGAGACACAACTAAAATATTCCTACAGTTTGATATTTAACAGCATGTTCATTTACATTACATTAATGTCATTTACATTACTTGCCTGCAATTCTCTGAGGTATAACTTCAGACTGTCTTACATTTTCGGAAATATTATGAAAATATCCTGCAATAGGTACATTTTCATCCTGGACCTGCTGGATATCTGGCAAAGGAAATCATAAGTAAATATAGACAATTTTTGCACATTTCAAATTGAGTTAGTGAGTCAAAAAAGTCACCTGAAACTCTCTGTGACAAAACTTCAGAATGTTCCATTGTGTCAGAAGAAGGAAAACATCCCGATACTATTTCATTAGGCATATGATAGATCACTGCAAAAAATATAAATGAAAACAATATATAAAATTGATCATTCTATTTAATTAAACATAAAGGAAATAATAATTTACATCTTTTAGCATTTTCCATAAAACTATAAATACACAATTTCCTTTGTTACTAAAGTGTAACAAATGACAGTGTTCCCAAAGACACAGTAGGTTATCTAGTCTTGTGCATAATAAATGATCATTTCATAATTAGTTATTCAAGACATGTCCTATACTGAGAGCTTTTTAATATTTGAAATTCTAATTAACAACCACTGCACTGCAAGTTCATCTGTGACTGGTGTGATAGACGGCTGACTGTTCAATCCGGCCGTGACATCCCAGAGCAAGAACAATGGAGGAAGGCAGGCTTTTCTGGATAATGTCTCCCTCAGGACGCTAGGTGGCAGCTCCCCTGGATGGCAACGGTTCCCCGGATTCCCTCAGGGCATCCTGGGACATGGAATCCATTTCCTCAGCCCTGTTGGGGGCCGTGGGTGCCGCCGGGGGGAGCTCACAAAGAACCTGGGGATTTATATTATTACTGCAACCCGGAAGTACTTCAGAGTCATGTGGACAGAAGCCCGCAGTACTTCCGGGTTATTTGAGAAATGAGGATGTGGCACTGACCTGGAAGAAGAGATGGAGAGTTGGGAGGTTGAGTGACTAAGCTGCTGGGAGTGGAGGATTGCTTATTGTATTGTGATTATTGATTATTATTGGAGAATTGTGGAGTGTGCGGTGCTTTGTGCACTAGATCTGAAGAAAAATATTAAAGAAATCTTGGTGCTTTTAAACGTGTGTCCTGGACGTCTGTCTGGTGGGTTTAACAGGGCAACAGTGCCTCTAGCGTCCACACTGGACAGATGTATTGATTATTCAGCATTATTGAGATACATGGCCTTATATACAGTGGGTACGGAAAGTATTCAGACCCCCTTCAATTTTTCACTCTTTGTTATATTGCAGCCATTTGCTAAAATCACTTAAATTATTTTTTTTCCTCATTAATGTACACACAGCACCCCATATTGACAGACAAAAAAGAATTTTTGAAATTGTTGCAGATTTATTAAAAAAAGAAAAACTGAAATATCACATGGTCCTAAGTATTCAGACCCTTTGCTGTGACACTCATATATTTAACTCAGGTGCTTTCCATTTCTTCTGATCATCCTTGAGATCACCTTCATTTGAGTCCAGCTGTGTTTGATTATACTGATTGGACTTGATTAGGAAAGCCACACACCTGTCTATATAAGACCTTACAGCTCACAATGCATGTCAGAGCAAATGAGAATCATGAGGTCAAAGGAACTGCCTGAAGAGCTCAGAGACAGAATTGTGGCAAGGCACAGATCTGGCCAAGGTTACAAAAATTTCTGCTGCACTTAAGGTTCCCAAGAGCACAGTGGCCTCCATAATCCTTAAATGGAAGACGTTTGGGATGACCAGAACCCTTCCTAGAGCTGGCTGTCCGGCCAAGCTGAGCTACCGGGGGGAAGAACCTTGGTGAGAGAGGTAAAGAAGAACCCAAAGATCACTTTGGCTGAGCTCCAGAGATGCAGTCAGGAGATGGGAGAAAGTTGTAGAAAGTCAACCATCACTGCAGCCCTCCACCAGTCAGGGCTTTATGGCAGAGTGGCCTGTCGGAAGCCTCTCCTCAGTGCAAGACACATGACAGCCCGCATGGAGTTTGCTAAAAGACACCTGAAGGACTCTGAGATGGTGAGAAATAAGATTCTCTGGTCTGATGAGACCAAGATAGAACTTTTTGGCCTTAATTCTAAGCGGTATGTGTGGAGACAACCAGGCACTGCTCATCACTTGTCCAATACAGTCCCCACAGTGAAGCATGGCGGTGGCAGCATCATGCTGTGGGGGTGTTTTTCAGCTGCAGGGACAGGACGACTGGTTGCAATCAAGGGAAAGATGAATGCGCCAAGTACAGGGATATCCTGGACAAAAACCTTCTCCAGAGTGCTAAGGACCTCAGACTGGGCGAAGGTTTACCTTCCAACAAGACAATGACCCTAAGCACACAGCTAAAATAACGAAGGAGTGGCTTCACAACAACTCTGTGACTGTTCTTGAATGGCCCAGCCAGAGCCCTGACTTAAACCCAATTGAGCATCTCTGGAGAGACCTAAAATGGCTGTCCACCAACGTTTACCATCCAACCTGACAGAACTGGAGAGGATCTGCAAGGAGGAATGGCAGAGGATCCCCAAATCCAGGTGTGAAAAACTTCTTGCATCTTTCCCAAGAAGACTCATGGCTGTATTAGCTCAAAAGGGTGCTTCTACTAAATTACTGATGCAAAGGGTCTGAATACTTAGGACCATGTGATATTTCAGTTTTTCTTTTTTAATAAAACTACAACAATTTCAAAAATTATTTTTTTTTGTCTGTCAATGTGGGGTGCTGTGTGTACATTATGAGGGAAAAAAATTATTTAAATGACTTTAGCAAATGGCTGCAATATAAAAAAGAGTGAAAAATTGAAGGGGGTCTGAATACTTTCCGTACCTGTATTGGTCTTTTCAATCTGGACACGTGTACTAGCAAGCATAGAATCAAAGTAGGCAAATGCATTCAAACAAATAAGTGTTTTCAAAAATAAGCAGTCCTTTCTTTTAGGATACGGCATACAGTGCATCCGGAAAGTATTCACAGAGCATCACTTTTTCCACATGTTGTTATGTTACAGCCTTATTCCAAAATGGATGAGTTTCTATGTGCTAAAATTTGTTCTGTTATGTCTCTTGTGGTTTAAGGGTGGTTCCCCAAGAGGTGGCACCACCTGTCAATCTTTGTTGAGGTACTGCTGACCTGCCCTATAAAGGCTCATGGGAATTACAGTACCTCTGCAATACACTGTGAGTTTTCCTGTTTTGCTTGGGTCTTTTACTGACTGGCTTTTCAAATCTTTATTTCTGTTTTTGGGGTTTTGATTTCTGGATAGTGTATTGGGATTTATTTGCTTAGGACTGCCTTAATGGCAACTCCTTCTGCCTATTTCTTCTATTTTGAGCATTGTGTTATGTATTTTTTTAAATCTCTGTTAATAAATGATCTTTTTATAATGATTTTTTTGTTGCCTTGTTCTGTACTAGCCAGGTGAAGATGGTTTTCTCCTCCCTAGTGAGACATTTTTGCCTGAATTGTGGGATATTTCAGAGCATATTTTTGAACTTTAGGAGTCAACAGCATTTAGTCTTGTATGGGCCCAATTCAACTACTCAAGTGTAGTTGCCTTTTGAGGCAACTACTCTGGACAGGCTAGTGGGATGCAGGCCTGCTTCCCTAGCTGTTTTTGAGGGCCTCACACCTCTGTGACTATTGCAACTTAGTGGATCTCATCATAACCCAAGCTAAGTTATATCCCGAAAATCATTCTAAGTAGAAGCTAGATGGAATGATTTAAATCATAGTTTTTTTTTCATTCAAAATTAACCTACCTTTGCCATCCTTGGTGGGTACAGACTGTTTCTGAAAGGAAACCCCAATAAATTCAGGCGAAATTTCTGGAAGCTGAAAAAGGCCATCCAAAATGCTATCAATGGTGGTTTGAAGCTTTGGCTCAACGTTGGGGCGTAAACGAGATAGAAACTCTGAAGCTCCCACATCTTCTAGCAAGTGAGCGGCAGAAGAATGCTTAAAAAAAAAAAAAAAAAAAATATTACATTTACATACTGTATATACCCGCATATCGCAGCAGAGAAGTAGTGTGTTAAAAAAGCTAGAAAAAGAAAAGGGAACATTTTAAAAATAACGTAACATGACTGTCAATATACAGTAATTGTTTTGTGAGTTTTACTGAGTGTTGCTGTCATCAAGGATTTGATTATCATTATTTCTTTCAATAAGGTTCGTATTTGTAGGATGTGTTGTGTTCAGGTTACATTCCGTGTTTCTCAATCGTTGAAAAGATGACAGGTTTCTTTCATTGATTCGTTTCTTACTACATCAATAAACAGCTCGTCTTCTTCTTTATCTGAAACCTGACACACTGCATGCACGGATTTTTTTTTTTTTTTACACTGTCTTCCTTTAGTGGGACATTGACTTTTTCCAACGTGTGCTTTGTTTCCGCAGTAGCTGGATTTATGAATATGCTTGTATGTATTAGACGCTTCATATTTTTTGCTGCCTTTTCAATTGTGTAATTTGGTTTTTGTTCAGCGCTTTTGGAACTGTTGCTTTTATCTGTGCACTCGTCAGTTCCGTGAGCCGCTTCGGTGTACATGCATCGAAGGTTCCCAGCTGTGCTGGTGCCATCTCGTGCTATGTCCATGGCTGTATTTAATGTTACCTTAGTCCTGGCACTTAAAACTTTCTCTCGCAGTTTCGCTGAGTTTGTGTCAAACACCACCCTGACCATCTCATCTTCCTCTCCATAAACACAGTCCTTCACCCGTGAATATTTAGTGGGAGTTTGCTATTGGATTGCCGCTGACGGACGGCCTTATATGGGCAGGCACTAAATTACAAGCGCCAGCGTAGCCTGTCTATGAACTTAATTTAAAGTGTAGGTTTACATCGTGCTTTGTTTCCAGTAGCAGAACTCATGAATATGGTTGTATATGTCACTTTCGCTTCGCTTCTTATTGTTTCGCTGCCTTCTCAATTATATAATGCATGTTTTCTTCAGCGCTTTTTGGAGGTCTTCCTTGTTTTCTATGTACTGCGTGATTACGTGGGAGGCGTGATGATGTCACATGAAACTCCGCCCCCACGGCGTTCAAGCTCATCTCCATTACAATAAATGGAGAAAAACAGCTTCCAGTTATGACCATTACGCGTAGAATTTCAATATAAAACCTGCCCAACTTTTGAAAGGAAGCTGTAAGGAATGAACCTGCCAAATTTCAGCCTTCCTTGGAGAATTAGTGATGAGTCAGTGAGTGAGTGAGTGAGTGAGTTTGCCTTTTATTAGTATAGATATATACATATATTATACATAGTATATATATATATTCATACATACATATATATACATATATATATACATATATATATATATATACATATATATACATACATATATATATATATATATATATACATACATATATATATATATATATATATACATACATATATATATATATACATATATATATATATATATATATATATACATACATATATATATATATACATACATATATACATATATATATATACATACATATATATATATACATATATATATATATATATATATATATATATATATATATATATATATATATATATATATATATATATATATATATATATATATATATATATATATATATATATATATATATATATACATATATATATATATATATATATATATATATATACATATATATACATATATATATATATATATATATATATATATATATATATATATATATATATATATATATATATATATATATATACATACATACATATATATATATATATATATATAATATATACATATACACATACATATATATATAAGTCACCCTCCCCTCACTCTTACTTGTTTACCGTTCATCTAATGAATACAGTGAGTATGGCTTTACCAAAACAATCATTGATGGCGAATAAAGTATCCATTATTCATAAAGCTTCAATTGGTGATCTGTCTTTCTGCGTTAACCACATATTTTTTCATACATCTCAAACCAAGGGGATGCGAGGGTAAAATGAATCAGGAAATGCGCGTACATACTCAGTGCACCCTCTCCCAGGAATCGAACCTCGGACGTTGCCGCTAGAGGCAAAGCCTCTACTATTGCGCCACGGCGTGTGGTTTGTCTATTTGAGAGTATGTAGATCGGGATATATATACACACATATATATATATCACTCACTCACTCACTCACTCACTCACTCACTCATCACTAATTCTCCAACTTCCCACATATATATATATATATATATATATGTGGGAAGTTGGAGAATTAGTGATGAGTCAGTGATGAGTCATTAAACCATTACTTAAAAAGTCAGACCTAGACCCACACATACTAAATAATTATAGGCCCATTTCAAATTTACCCTTTCTCTCAAAAACACTAGAAAAAGTAGTCGCCAATCAGCTTCAGTCACACCTTACACATTACAATTTATTTAAGAAATTCCAGTCTGGTTTCTGCGCTGGTCATAGTACAGAAACGACAATAACATGAATTGTAAACGACATTCTGATATCCTCTGATGAAGGAAAATCCACTGTAATTATGTTGTTAGACTTAAGTGCAGCATTTGACACCACTGACCATTCTATTTGACTGCAGAGGCTAGAAAATGATGTTGGCCTTAAAGGCACTGCACTTGCTTGGTTTAGTTCTTATTTATCAAATCGATTCTAATACAGTATGTACAGATGGGATCTACCATTAGGAAACATAACGTTAATTTTCACTTCTAAGCAGCTGACACCCAGTTATACCTTTCATTTAGATCAAATGAAACTTCTCCGATGTTGTCTTTAATCAGTTGTGTTAGTAAATTAAAGGAGTGGATGGATGAGTACTACTTGTCTTTAAACAGAGATAAAAGCGAGATGTCAGTTGTTGGAGGGAATGACGCTGATCACAACAATATTTTGTCATCATTTAACTCAGTTGGAATCACCATTAATTTTACTGAATCAGCCTGCAATCTAGGAGTTATCTTTGACTCTAGCATGTCATTTAAAGCGCATATTACAAAGTTGTCCAAATCATATTTCTTCCATCTTAAAAATGTTGGGACATTAAGTCACTTTCTAAATAAACAGGATTCTGAGTAATTAATTCATGCGTTTATTTCTAGTAGGATTGACTACTGCAATGCGGTGTTCACTGGATGTTCAAACGTTTCTTTATGCAGCCTCCAGTTAATCCAAAATGCTGCTGCAAGAATTATTATAAGAACAAGAAAGTATGAATATATAACTCCAGTTCTTAAATCCTTACTCTGGCTCCCGGTTAAATTTAGGGCAGATTTCAAAATCCTCCTTTTAACATATAAAGCATTAAATGGCTGAGGTCTGGCTTACCTGTCTGAATTTATCACAACCTACAAACCAGAGCGCACATTAAGATCTCAAGATTCCGGTCTGCTTATGATTCCAAGGATTAAAAAAAACAGTGGGAGGTCGAGCTTTTAGTTACAGGGCCCCTAAGCTGTGGAATGGTCTGCCTGCTACTATAAGAGACGCCCCTTCAGTCTCAGCTTTTAAATCCTGGCTGAAGACTCACTACTTCAGTTTAGCACACCCTGACTAGAGCTGCTGATTAACTGTACAGACTGCATCTCTGTTGTTAGTCATTAGCACTAAAACATAAGTAACATGATAGTTATAATTTGTTACTAACCCTCACCAATTCTGATCCTCTTCTCTGTACTCAAATGTGGCACTCGGTGCCACGGCCCACCTGCCAAGTTGCTTTGCCTGCCTAAGGTAAAGTCATCCCTGATGGAGTATCGCAGGAATTGTGGGGTAGAGGGGTCCTTTCATCGGATTGGCTGGCTAAGCAATGTTTCAGCTGTGGAATGGCCAAATTGGGGAGGTGTCTTGATGGCTGAAGTCTCCAGGACTCTAAACAAATCCAAATCATGTTATGTGATTTGTGTATTGTATTGTATTGTATTGACCCCCTTGTTTTTGACACCCACTGCACGCCCAACCTATCTGGAAAAGGGTCTCTCTTTGAACTGCCTTTCCCGGGGTTTCTTCCATTTTTTTCCACTACAAGGATTTTTTACGAGTTTTTCCTTATCTTCTTAGAGAGTCAAGGCTGGGGGGCTGTCAAGAGGCAGGGCCTGTTAAAGCCCATTGCGGCACTTCTTGTGTGATTTTGGGCTTTACACAAATAAATTGTATTGTATTGTATTGTAAGTGTATTTAATGGCATTTTCTCCACAGCATCTAAAAAACAAACACTTCTTAATATCAATAAAATAAAAAATTAAAACATTAATAGATAATTGGCACTGCACATGTATCAATGAATACCAAGTTAATTTGGGATATTTTCATTTCTACGTACTCTATATAACAATACACTTTTTAAACCAGGTTTGCCAGCAATGACACTGTCATGTTTTTGACATTTAAAATCTCATCTTAAAATATTACTTATTATTATTTTGGAATTCCAGTAAAACTGCCTTTGCTTTATTTTCAAGATAACTCACATAACTGATCTTTGCTATTGCTTGTACCCGAGCATTTATCCACGGCTAGCCATTAAAATGGACTGCAATAATCTATACTAATAAAAGGCAAAGCCCTCACTCACTCACTCACTGACTGACTGACTCACTGACTCACCACTAATTCTCCAACTTCCCGTGTAGTTAGAAGGCTGAAATTTGGCAGGCCTTACAGCTTACTTACAAAAGTTAGGCAGGTTTCACTTCGAAATTCTACGCATAACGGTCATAACTGGAACCTACTTATGTACACATATACAGCCATAGCCTGCAGTTCTGTCACCGTGTGAGGCAGAGTTGCGTCCCTCATTATCAAGCCTCCCACGTAATTGATTGCCTGCCCCTATAAGGCCGTCCGTCAGCAGCAACCAAATAGAAACACTGCTGCTAAATATTCGCGGGTGAAGGACTGTGCTTATGCAAACGAAGATGAGATGGTCAGGGATAGACTAGTGTTTGGCACAAACTCAGCGAAAGTGCGAGAGAAACTTTTAAGTGCCAGGTCTTAGCTAACATTAAATAAAGCCATGGACATCACAAGATCGCATGACATAGCACAAGCACAGCTGAGAACCTTCGATGCATGTACTCCGAATGGCTCAAGTGAACTGACTATGAACGCAGTACGCAGAGAACAAGCAAGAGCTCCAAAGGGCGCTGAACAAAAAATGCATTACACAATTGAGAAGGCAGCAAAAGAATATGAAGTAAGTGATGCATACAAGCATATTCATAAGTGCAGCTACTGCGGAAACAAAGCACGGTGTAAACCTTAAGTTTAAATTAAGTTCATAGACACACTGCCGCTGGCGTTTGTCATGCCTACGTCGAATACGATATTCGCGAGATACAAGTTTAATGAGAAGACGCAGGGTATAAATGAGACTTTTGATCACTTTGTGATGGAGTTAAAATTGCTGTAACGGAGTTAAAATTGCTGGTGAAGGACTGTGCTTATGCAAAGGAATAGGAAAGCAAGGTGTAAAGCTTAACTTAATGAGAGGACACAGGGTATAAACGAGACTTTTTATCACTTCGTAACGGAGTTAAAATTGCTGGTGAAGGACTGTGCTTATGCAAACGAAGATGAGATGGTCAGGGATAGAATAGTGTTTGGCACAAACTCAGCAAAAGTGAGAGAAATGTGCCGAACAGTGCCGGGTTTGAGCTAACATTAAATAAAGCCGTGGACATCGCAAGATCACACGAGATAGCACAAGTACAGCTGAGAACCTTCGATGCATGTACTATGAGCGGCTCACGTGAACTGACTTTGCAGGACTGGGAAAGGTAAACCCATGCATGCAGTGTGTGATGTCTCATATAAAGAGGAAAACGAGCTGTTTATTGATGCAGTAAGAAAGGAACAACCCTCTGAATCTGAACAAGCCTTAGTAGACATATCAATAGGAAAGCAAGGTGTAAAGCTTATGTTTAAATTAAGTTCATAGACATGCTGCCGCTAAATATTCACAAGCAAATCCACAACTTAATACCAGAAATGCCTGTTAAACATCTTACATTCACGAGTACCAATTTGGGTAGTGAATATTTCGATGAATGAAACCTGTTATCTTTACAATGGTTGACAAACACGGAATATACTGTAACTTGAACACAACACATCCTCCAAATGCAAACCTGATTGAAAGAAATAATGATAATCAAATCCTTGATGACAGCAACACTCATAACAGTGACAAAACAATTACATTGACAATCATGTTACGTTATTTTTAAAATATTTCCTTTTCTTTTTCATAACTTAACGCACTACTTCCCCGCTGCGAAGCGCGGGTATTTTGCTATTACTACTAAATGCAGAAAGCATCTCATTCACTCCCATACCTTTCCAATATGTGCTGTATGTGCTTTTACAATGTTTTGTCGTATTTTACTTGTTATAGAAATACAAACTTCAGTTTCAAAAACCTACAAAGGACAGAAATGCGTGACCAAAAATGCTGGTGCATTTCTAGTAGTAGTAAATGGTTTCAAAAGCAGTAACCTTAAATCTTAAAATTTTCACACAGTATACACCATAAATTAACAGCTCCCAAAGATGTACTTTCTTACAAAACATGCTTCCACAAGGGAAAGCTTGGGTTGTGGCATAGCAATTGTAGCTGCTGCATCTCAGACACCTGGACTCCAGGATATTTTCCCAGCTGATTCACTTTCTTTATAAAGCTGATTTGCATTGCTTGTGTGGGCTTATTCAATTTGCCACACACATTACAAATGTGTGCCTGTTGGGTTAACTGTCATTTACAAATTGATCCAAGAAATGAAAGACAGGTGTACTGTTTGGGGCCAATTTCTGCCTTGCCCATAGTGCTGCTGGAATTTACTCTGCCTTCTCAAGACCTTGTATTGGAGGGTGGGGGGTTATTGAATAGATAGGTAAATGGATCAACTTAAATGCTTACCTTCACCAAGCGATTGAGCAACTCCAATACAGCTTCTTGTTCTGGTACCTCATGAAAGTTGAACCATTCCAGCAAAAGAATAAACAAAGTTTTTTGTTGAACAAGGTCAGAAAGGTGAATGAGTCCATGGTCTAGTTTACATTTCAAACTTCCAAGAGCTCTTACTCGGATCTCCACCAGATGATGTCCTGATACAGATGAAAGTAAAATGCAGGAATGTAAGAAATCAATAATACATGCATAAATTCTAAAAACCCACTCAATCCAAAGTTAAACTAACAAGTATGCTTTAGGAGATAGAACAGGATAATGGGAATACTAAGAAGAAAACCAACGTAGACACCAACATCTGTGTGCAAACTCTGTATTTATCACAAGCGGATGTGCAACATATTCAAACCCAGGACACTGGAGCATTACCTTCAGTACCACTCCTGGCCAATACTATATGTATAAGCATTGAAGAAGAAAAAACTTATAAAAATTAATAATAGCACATAGTTGCCAAAAAAGACTATTTTTGACGTAATATCTTGGTAACACTTTAGTTTAGCTACCAAAAAAATGCATCTAATACAGAATTACTGTTATGTGGTTATTAATCAGTGCAATGTGGCCTACTAAAGTGCAACTTCACTTTGGAGCTGCCCAAAGTGTCTTAAGAGAGACATACATCTCTTGATATTACATACTTCATTATAAGATGTGTGAATACATCTTTGTATGTAATTTTACCAGCATATCAAATGCCACACTGCACAGAGATGAAAAACCTATCTACTGATGTTTTATAAGAGTCCTATGAAGACCAAAAGAAGACTTTGGCCTTCACAATTTTCCTTCCCCTAGTACACAATCAAATTAATCATAACAAATAGCTGATATGGTGGCTCAAGTGGTTAGCACTGCAGCCTCATGATACAGTACTATGTAGCTGCAACTTTTCCAAGTTCCCAAAAATCGAGCAACTACTGCGTTGGCAAGGTCGGATCCAGCATAAAGTTTGTTTTAAAAGGGTTTGGTGAAAATTTAAAAAGGAACAAATCACAAAAATTCAGAAAGAAGTTATTACACAAGGGCGGCACGGTGGCGCAGTGGTAGCGCTGCTGCCTCGCAGTTAGGGACCTGGGTTCGCTTCCCGGGTCCTCCCTGCGTGGAGTTGCATGTTCTCCCGTGTCTGCGTGGGTTTCCTCCGGGCGCTCCGGTTTCCTCCCACAATCCAAAGACATGCAGGTTAGGTGGATTGGCGATTCTAAATTGGCCCTGGTGTGTGTTTGTGTGTGTCCTGTGGCGGGTTGGCACCCTGCCCAGGATTGGTCCCTGCCTTGTGCCCTGTGTTGGCTGGGATTGGCTCCAGCAGACCCCCGTGACCCTGTTTTCGGATTCAGCGGGTTAGGAAATGGATGGATGGGTTATTACACAAGCAGAATAAAAGGCAAAAAAGCTTTCCTCTCTGTTTATTATAATTTAAGCTTTCTCGTGTTAAATTTCAGTTACTCTCTATAGTTAAAGATTGTATTATTTCAAAATGTCGAACTTACATAGGTTTCACATAGTACATTCAGTACATTCTGTACGTACAGTTTGAAACTGTTTGCCCTCCACAAACTTTTCCGCCTGCACGGTGGGGGTTGGAGTCTGGGATGAAAGCATGTTGTGATGAACCACCTGGGTTGGGACCCAAGTGCAGCGGGTGACACCTCAGCACCACACTGGAACAGTGTGAGGTTTTTTTTACGGTGGCTGGAGTGCCAATCCTGCCACCAACCCCAAAGTTTTTCCTGTAAGTTGAAGGACTTGCATGCATGGCAGTTCATAAACTAGAACTATATTGTAGTCAGAGAGACAAGAAATAATTTAGCTTGTGTGGGATGCACATCAGATCAACCAGCAAGTGTAAATTCAATGAGTGTGAGTAAGAATTCAAGGACACTTCTTTCCTTGAACCCAATGCTGCCAGCTCACCACCCTCAAATACCCATTCATTAAGCATTATTAATACTCAAATATGAATATCAACTGTAATGCATATTCCTAATGTGCATTGTTTAATCAACTATTAAACAAACACTGATCTAGGATGGGAACCTTGAATATTAAGACTTTATTTTATAATTTGCAACATATTAAAATAGTTTACTGTATTGCAGAATGTTATCCCACTATCAATTATTTTGCAATTACAAATACATATATAATTAAACTGCTATCCCACCTACTTTTGGACCTCAGACTTCCTAGTTTCTCATCTGACAGATGGGAACCCGCAAAATGAGGAGGGAGCTTTGGGTGCCTGAACCACACACCCAGGAGAGGTAAGGAGTCATGAGGGGTGGGTGAGGTGGCCGCCAGTGAACTGAAGGAGGCGGAGCCAATCCAGCTCATTGCCAATTCCCATGAAACTACAGGAGATCTGACTGTGCAGGGGCCAGAGATGTATGTGCCACCTGGCTTGTAGCTGGCAATGTGAAAGACCGAAACACAAGTCCACCGCCAGACAAACCAACTAACATTGATCTGGATATTTAGGATCTGGAAGAGATGCCCCGACCCATACGTTCTTTATTACAGGTACTGGACAGCCTGAATAAGATCATTGGAGGTTTGGAGAGGACAGCCAAAGCACTGCTGAAGAGGGCAGAGGACTACTTAAGTAGGCTTGGCGTGGAACGCTCCACCTCGGTAAATGTGGTGGTACAGATAAGTGTCACTGGTACCATACTGCATACGTAACCCAATACGAATTGTACTGGGATGGTCCCAACAATTGACCAGGACATGATGACCGATCACCCAGCAGAGAATGAGAAGAATCGGCTTAGTAGTGCCAGCGCTCAAAACCCTAAACCAGCAAGAGTTACACATAAGACAAAAGGGTGCAGACTCTCTCTTATTCCTTTAGCGGGGCCCAGACCATCATTGCACCCCATGGCAGAAAGGGGGACTGCAAGAAAAAGAATGGCTCCCCTAATATGTTAGTGCACGACTTTGAGTGCTCACGTGTGTCATATGGTCCTCTTTCGCACAGGCAGAACAATGAGGAGGCGTTAGCCGAGTGTTAGAAGGCGCAGGAGTTCCCCTCATGCTTCCATTTACGAAGGGCCCAGAGTTTGAGAGGGGGGCAACAGTAATTTGAGTGCTGTCAGGCTGGTCATAGTTGCAACTGACGTAGGTGCTGTGGAGCAGCGTCAACATAGTGTATGACTTTCACCTTGTTTTGCTGTTTCAGGAGGGATCCAGGAACAGGTTGATACAGAGTGCCATCCTGGCAGACATACAACCCTCACAGGACAGGATGCCTTGCCCGACAAGGCCCAGCTGCGATGTGAGGGGGGTTAAGGGGGGTGGTATTGTGACAGATAGAGGCCAGTGCCATTACCTAGCCAAAACGCCTCCGTAATGGAAGGAGAAGGGGACGATGGCTTTTGAAGGATGCTATCTCCCCAGCTACTTGGCAGGACTGTGTTATTGGTGCTTGTACTGTGCTATGTTATAGGGAGCGAGGAAGAAAGCACATCCCACATGAATAAATGTGTACTGTGCCTGAAACTTGCATCTCTGCCTGTCTGTGTCGGGTTGGGGCTGCTGAGCCTGAACTTAAATGTCTTCCTAAAAGGCAAGTTGAAAAGAAGGCAATAAGAAAATGAGGCCAATGTATTCATTCTCAGATTGGCATACCATAAGAAACATAGACTGATTTAATTAAAAGAATGAGCAGCTCTTAAATTGGCATACATTAAAACTTGTGTTAAAACTCTGCAAATATTATCCTCAATTGTTCATCACAATCAACAACTTGATGATTATACTCTACACAAGTGATGTGTCTGTGAATTACAATCTCCAAGCTGCTTTTTTTGCAGCCCCCTGTCCTGCCCCTTCAGACAGTTAATGTCTAAGAGATTTAATGCTTTTGTGGTTAGTAGAATTGTGATGTGCTTTGGGATTCTTTAGGTTACAAAAATGGGCCAACACAAAAAAATGGTTGGAAAACACTACCTTCACCTTTGCTCCTGGAACACTAAAAAAAGATCTCTGTAGCTGCTATCTCGCTTAAAAACTGACACTGTGCATTACTTGGATGGTTATGTTGCATTCTTTGCATAAATTAGCAAAGTTTCTGCAAAATGAAATAATGGGTAGGGATAATCTAAATTTTGTCATTGTATTAGGGCAGTCAGCACTGTAAGCTACCTGGCAGACCACGGAGAAATATAGAGGTACAAGAAACTTATTTTGATTTTAGTTCCATTCCAAGATAACTTATGTGATATGACACGGATTCATTCTTCTTACAGAAACATGAAATGGGGAAAAAAAAAAAAAAAAACTTTGCAACTTTTCTCTATTGCACCAGGAATGCCTTAAAGCCCACTCCCCTGCACCTAAGTCAGTGTGTATAAATCGAGAAAATGAACACCAGTATAGGTATTGACACGTGGCTTTGTGAACAGCGTAATTCAAAATTTTAAATCTTTAAATGAAAATTTCATTTCATAAAATTTTCATTTAAAGTAGTATATAAATAAGGTACTGGATGTGTATGTAATTCTTTAGGAACACACTTAACTTTTTTGTACTATTGTTTTCTAATGTTAAATAATAAAACAA
Source organism: Polypterus senegalus (assembly GCF_016835505.1). Classification (NCBI taxonomy): domain Eukaryota; kingdom Metazoa; phylum Chordata; class Cladistia; order Polypteriformes; family Polypteridae; genus Polypterus; species Polypterus senegalus. The sequence continues at coordinate 16,981,282 of NC_053158.1, forward strand.
ATTAAATTAAAATGCCCCACTCAGACCAAAACACTGACTAAGGTGTTTGCCTCATGTATGCAACAATATTTTTTTAAAACACAATCAACAAGCCACATTAACAGCAAAAATTAACACATTAAACTTTCCCAGGTGTAATAATATATATTTGAAATGCTGCTGAAATGTAAACATACATACACTTACATGTTTTAATCATTTTAAATCATTAATTGCACTACATCTTTTTGCTGTTAAAATATGTACTTACTATATTTGTACAAGTGTGTTTTTTTTTATTCAGTGTATCAGCTGGATATTTGTAATTCTTGAGGTGTAATTCTAAAATACAGATTAACATTTTAATTATGTAGTACTTGTTTTTTACCACAACTTATGCTGTATGACACACAGAAACAAATAATAAACACAGAACACATTTTAAAAAGCCGATTGTTAACTAAGCAGCAATTTCAAATTTGTCTTTATCTTTTCTTTTTCCAATTAAAAGTGTAAGCTGCTGCGTTTTGAACAAGCATTATGTCCAAACTCAAGCGGTGTCAGATCTAATTTAAAGGACAAAAAAAAAAGATCTAAACTCCTTAAGGAAGCTTTTCTTGCTGCATGTCTAGCTGCACAGGGCAACTGTTCTGATTAGAAAAGGCTAATATACCAATTGCCTCAAGTTCACTGAGAAAACAAGCTTCCTCTTGCTGCTCTTTATTTAAATTGCAGAAAGTGTAGTGCAAAAAAAAAAAAATAGTGTGCAGCGACTTCCTAAAAATGTGCATCAAGGTTTTATATATGATACTGTAGAAGGAAAATTTTTATATTAACATAGATAATAGCAAATTAACATATAGAGCCATAAGAAGTAATTAAAAGCTTTTAAAATATTAAGATTAAGCATAAATTAGAATGTTAAGCAAATAAGATAGGTCTAGCAAATAGTTAACTAAAAAGTCAGTTATATTGCATTATTTTTTAGGCTTACAATAAAATTTCCAGAGTAAGAAAAGAACAGCTAATTGATATACCGAAACCAGTTTTGGACAGAATAAGAGTTTGAGAACACCTGTGATTCAAGGCTAGGAAGCGATAACACAGAGGAGATGACTCTGAAAGGCTTGTATCAAAAAGCAGCTGGGCTGATGAATCACCAGAAAGGCAACAAAAGGCTTTTGCTATAAGCAGGGCCACGCTGACATAATGAATGAAGAGAAAATCTTAGTAAATTCAGGCATTAGCAAAAATACTAGAAGAATATATTAGCAATTAACTTTTTGGGTAGAAATTAAGACAAATCAAGCATGCCAAGCAATGATTAAATGAAAGCACAAACTATACTTCTTTTTAATTAAAGCTTAAGCTTCAGGTCACTATTATAAAAAGTTTGGAAGGTTTAAGAGAGCAAATGATGAGAGGAAACCCATATATGGAATTGAGGCTTTGGCCAGTTAGAGAAAATGGGAACAGCATAGAAAAATAACAAATTCCACGAGGGGGCCAGTGATTGGAAAAGTAAGAAGATGATAAGGGTTCCCATGGAAACTCAAGGTTCGGCCGGACAGGAGTAGAAGGGAGTCAGAGAAGATGGGCAGGAGAGCTCAATCGAGCGAGGTTAGAAAAGATCGGAAATGACATAAGAAAAGCCCAAAGATGGTAAGAGGAAGCCATCCACCCAGTCTTAGACCAATCAAAATAAGCTGAACAGACACCAAGAGGAATAATGGACAGTAAAACCAGGTGCAGAATGAGTTAATCGAACGAGGCCAAAATGATAAGAAATTGTTATAAAAACTTCAATTGCTGTAATGTTCGGCCTCAGCTCAATTTGGCCGTATTGGGTTGAGTCCTTGTTATTTTTGTGTTGATTTATTGCAATAAAGCCTTAAAACTCTGTCTGTCTATCTCGAGTCCTAATAGCCTTTATTTTTAGGTAAAAAGCCTTCTGATGATGAATTTTTCGCCACGACAATACTCACTAACCTCTTTAAGAACTCGAGGATAAACATCATCAGGTCCCGGTGTTTTGTTTGCTTTCAGCCTATTTAATCTGAGCAGCACTTCACCCTCTACAATTTCTAAATCACTCAGTACTCCTTAGTAGCCCTCTAACCACTGGGAAGTTACAGTATCTACTTTCTCATGCAAATAGTTCTTAATGATACATAGTGTTCTCTGGGTAATACTGTGACATGGAATTCTTATTTGAATAAGTTGGATATAATAGGTAATTAAAAGACCTACACTAGTGTTGTCACAAATACCGTACCAAACTTTAATATAATACAAAGTATTGAAATTCAATACCATTTTCAATACAGTACACTGTATAATGTAACATAAACATTTAATTTAAATAAATTGCAATTCTGTATGTATTCAAATTTTTACATTGATGAAAACAAATAATATAAATTTTAGTCATTAAATGAAAATATGTCAAGTAGTGCAATCTTTTGTAAAAGAGAAAAGCAAATTTCTGTAAATAACCATTCTGTAATTTAATTTCTACTGTAACACACCAAGTATATAAGCACACAAAAGAGTAGTGCCACTGTTTATAAAAATTAACACTGAAACGTTTTAGGCTCTTACATTATATACTGTAGCAAATGCAATGAAACTGAATTTTAAAATCACACCTAATAAAATAACCTAAAGTGATGTGCTACAAAAGCTCACTTCATATTGAGGGTTTAAAGACAGAAGGGAGCGACGGAGCTCTAATGCCCCTGAATAAACAGCGCAAAACAAAAACTGGCCTGCAGGTAAAAATAATTGCAGATCACTCTCTTAATGCATTAAACATTTAACAAAAAATATTTAACCTGTAGAAAAAAAAAAAAAAAAAATCACATACTCAAACCCAACAGTTTTCAGGCTTATACCGATTAGTCAGTCAGTCATTTTCCAACCTGCTATATCCTAACACAGGGTCACGTGGGTCTGCTGAAGCCAATCCCAGCCAGCACAGGGTGCAAGGCAGAAACAAATCCCGGGCATGGCACACACACACACACACACACACAAACACACACACTAGGGACAATTTAAAATCGCCAATGCACCTAACCTGCATGTCTTTGGACTGTGGGAGGAAACCCACACAGACACGGGGAGAACATGCAAACTCCACGCAGGGAGAACCTGGGAAGCGAACCCGGGTCTCCTTACTGCAAGGCAGCAGCCCTACCTCTACGCCACTGTGTTGCCCTTAAACTGATTAAATGTTTCCACAATTTAGAAATAAGATATCAAATTAAAATTGTTTGCATTGACTCACGTGTTGGTCCTTCAAGTGATTGGCTAAATTAGTTGTGTTAGCCCTTTCAGTGGGTATTGCGCAGAAGCAAATTTTGCAAACTGGCTTGCAGGCATCTTTTAGTTTTACATCCTCCACCTGGCACAAAGGTGGAGTACTTTCAGATGCCACCCCAGCTGCCCTCTTTGTCAATTAAGTGTGTCAGTGAATGCTCAGACTCTGCTGAAGTTACCACTTTATTAACACACGTGACTGGGTGGAAAGGCTTGGCATCAAGAAAAGCATAACACAATAAAAAAATCACAGCAAAACCTGTAAAACATTGACCCCCACTAAACAGAAAGAAAGTGGGTGGAAAAGGGGGCCACAACTCCAGGCATGCCCATTGGTAGCCTGTGATGCTCAACTGTCAAAAACCAGCCTGAACCAAAGGTGCATTTGTAATGTAAGCTGTTGAATAGATACCATGAAAAATGAGTATTGAAGCAATTTTCAAAATGTAACAATCAATACTAAATGATATCTCGATAATGTTTTCAATCCTATTACATACGAGTTTATTAAAATCAAGTGTTTAAGATGAGGAATAGAATCTTAAAAAGTATTCTGTACCATTCTTAAAATTGCAAAGAGGAAATAGCCTTGATAACCAAATTGTACCCTTTTGATCAAATTATATTTTAATTTTGAACAGAAATACTAAAAAGGTGTAAAATTTGTAAAAATCACTTGGACGATACAATGGCAGCTATTTTTGCAGCAGTGCACTAATCACACATTAGTTATTATGTGGTAAAAGGTTGAGGGTGACAGCCAATTACAGACAGGGGGTGATTAGAGGGCCAGAATGACTAGGTCATGGCGGACAATTTAGCCTGGACTTTGGGATACACCCTTCTCTTTACCAAGTATGCCCAGGGATCTTTTATGAGCACAGTGAGACAGGACCTGTGTTTTACGTCTCATCCCCAGAACGTTATTTTTACAGCACAAATGTCCCCATCACTGCACTGGGATCCACATTCCAACCTCAGGGTAAGCACGCCCTGCTGGTCTTAATACAGTACCTCTTACAGCAGTAACCCAAGCTTTTCCTAGGTGGTCTCCCATCCAAATACTGGAAGGGCCAGAACATGCTTATCTTCAGGTGGATGACCTTTCCTGAAATGCATAGTGCCATGGCCAGATACTGTTGTACAGGGCTTCTTTTGGATTAAAATGGATCCATTATTCCACACTGAAGTACTGTGCAGGGTACGATTATGAACGTACAACCGTATCCATCTTTGTGATGTTTAACGGTCAAGAATAAAACCCTACTTTCTAGAGTTGTAAAGTCCTAATCGCTTTTCAGAGAACAATGGAACAATCATTGATTTGCTCCGAGTTAACCACCGAGTCAACTGTGGATACGGACAACTTTTAATATGAACCCGCGATATTAAAAATATCATTTACACGCTTTTCAACTGCAGTATTTCAAAATGATTCGAAAAGACAAAAAAAATGACAAGCAATTATCAAACTAGAAGGTCTCGCCTTACACTCTAAAATTACAAGGGATAGATGGCATCCTTCATCGTTTATGAGAACACACACTTACATATCTCATGCAAATCACATCCATATGCATACAAACACATTCAAGGACCATAAAACTTAATAAGTATCAATTCTGGATTTCTCACAAACGTAACACAAGCAATTTCCAAAACATCTGAGTGTTTAAAAAAAACAGTTCCAGCAATGAAAGAATTGTTTTAACAACAACTGGAAAAACGATGTAAATAGAGAAAACTAAAAAAAAATACGTTATAATCGTTAAGTACGTTAAAATGTAATCACAAGAAAATATCTGCAAAACATACCAAGCTTTTTTATTAAAACAGACAAATCCATGCTTCGGCGCTTTGTATGTTACGGCGATTAAAAAGCCTCAGACAGTCCACACAACGCCAGGCAGCTCTGCTGCTTACAGTCCAACTGACACTCTTGACAAGGCAGCCTGGGATTGTTTTCAACTGACGCGCCAGTGTCAACTTCCGTCTTTTTTCCGGTTACAGTTGCGAAGTGTTTAAAAAAATGCTGTTTATTAAAATATATTAAAGTAACTACAAAAATAATTCTCCCTTCTGTAATTTTAACAAATTTCAAGCATTCAAAATGATATTTTGGAATTTCTTTGAAGAATAATCAAATAACGAATTCGTTTGGAATTATGGGATTTGTAGTTTTAGTTCCGGGAAGGGTTCGGGCCGCTAGCAATACAATAAATCAATCCGACAAGTACGGTAAACTGTTGGTTAGAATTAACGCAACTACCATAAATATACGATAATGAAATCGTTGTATTATATGAGATGTGAGTAGTATGCGATCGAAGTTTTCTTTTATTACTTTATCCTACAGTTTATTACTTTAACGGGTACGAAGATGCGCTTTTTTGTTAGGTGAGACATCCCAACAAACAAGCGCTACGCATATTCGTTACAACGTTTTAGTAGGTAGATTTTTTTCTGAAACTTCATGATGTTCCGATCCCTACCTCAGTGACCAGGCGAATAAGGTGTCTGGAAGCTGTCAAAAGTTCTCGTTGCTTTACGTTTCAGATAAAAATAAGTAAAAACGCGTACAGGTCGCCCAAATTTGGGGAGTTCATAAGAAATGTAATGATTTACGTCATGAAGTAGAAGTTCATAATAAACAAGAGCAATTGTTCAAAGACGTGAAAGACTAAAATCTGTGATTTTAAGTTCAAAGTACTCTCAATGGTAATAGTAATTTGACATTTTTCATCCTCTGATAAAGGTCTGTGGTGGGCTAGATCTCTAGTGAAGGATCAAAAAGCAATAATAACCTCATAGTCGTAGGCAGTGACCATGAAATAGTCTAACATTCTACCCCACATACTTATGTTTGAAATATCTCCTTTTTAACCTTCTGAGAGTGGCTTTTAGAGGGCTAGGACCACTGATAAACAAATACAAAAAAAAATATGGTATTTGTGATCAGCAACCTCAAAATAGCATAAAACAACACTCTATATGCCTATAATGCCAATAACCCCTTTTTTCAAAGTAACGGAAAAGGAGCAACTTTGACCCCTCGTATCCCATTAGGGGTTGATCCCCTAGAGTCATTTGATATGGTATGCACAATTTCAAGTCCTTCTGACCATTTTTGCTAAAGGTATATATTGGTTTACTCTTTATCATAAGGGTTTACATTTCCTGGACAAAATATAGTCCAAAAATGGCCTGCAAAATGTGTTTTTTGGGATCAAAAATAGAGAGGGCTCCCAAAAACCTTGACATCTGTAATAGCGAGACATCAATGCGAGTGAAACAGCGTATCACATATGGGGGGTTTCTCTTACTGGTGAGTCAGGTGGCACCAGACTAAAAAAAATCAACTGATATCAAAGTGTTCATAACATAAACGACTGGGTGAAAGAAGTTTTAAGCCAAAAACAAGACTTACTGAGCATAGGGTTTCTATAATTTGGATTATAATATATTTGCTACCACATTAGGTGAGTAGAGGGAATACATTAAAGTGATTTTTTTTGTTATAAAGCATATCATTGTATGAGAGCCAGAGGTGGCAGGGATAGAATCAAGTAAAATAGCCTTTATTTCCAAAGCACTGCTAGTGAAACACAAGCACCAGTCCTAAAATAAAGTGCAAGCTAAAGATAAGTGGCTGTTGACACTTTTCATGCTTTCTAAATAGTTACTTCTTTCAGTTCCTCTAGAAGTTATAATGTATTCTTTTACTTGTGGTGGCTCAAATAGATTAAACCAAACTTTTCTATTTAGGCAACACATTCTTTTGTTTTCACCAATAAAAATACAAGCTTGACATTGATCACATTGCTGATGGGACTTTGCTAAGTAGTGGTTTTCAAAGAAACATAGATCCAGGGATGTAAAAGCAATGCTTTCATTTGGTCAGAAGTTTCAACGATGTGACAATCTGCTCGATTGTCGCCGTGCACTTCTGCCTTTTTTCAGTTCTTGTATTCTGTGTGCTAGACTTTCTCTTGCATGCCTGTGAACCACTGTGTTTGCCTGCTACTAAGTTGCTCCATATTCAGGATTACTTCTTACTTGTCTCTGTGTTTCCTGTCTTCTTATTCTTTCTTGTTATTTGTCACTTAATCACTTTCTGCAATGTCCTTGACGCTCAGCAGATGTTCCTGCTCTTCTTTTTCTTTCTGCCATTATGGTGATTATCTCTTTTTTTTTTCGATCACTTTGTAGTAAACACATGAGCACAGGTCACTTTTCTGTAGTTGTTTAAGTTAAAACTCAATTTTTGAGTTAAATAAACATAACACTTAAACTTTATTATTAATTATATAATTATTAAACACAATTCTTACACTTTATTATGAATTATGTCTTGGGGGATTATCAATAAATGTGCTTGCAGCAACCATCTTTAATTAAAATAAACTTTTGTGGCTGCCAGTAAAGTGGCCACTAGGTTGCTACTACCAACAAAGTTTTTGAATTTTCAGAGTATATTAGTTGTCTATTTTTAATAATAATAATAAATAATTATTTACATTTATATATCCATTTTCTCACTAGTCAAAGTGCTTTGCAAATACCATGCAGGGAGGATCCAGGACACAAACTCATATTTTCCTTACTGCAAAGTAGCTCTTACTCTTCATCATTCTTTGTTGCTTAATTGTCTTCTGTGATTTCCTTGATGCTCAGCAGATGTCATTGCTGTTGTTTTTCTTTCTGCCATTATGATGGTTATTACTTTTATTTTCAATCACTTTGCTGTAATCACACTGCAGCATCAAAGACTGGACCGGCCAAATGTGTTCCTCAGGTGGCTTATAATAATAATAATAATAAATTTTATTTATATTGCACTTTATATTTAGGTCTGTTAGAAGGGGAGCAGACAGATCACATAGAGAGACATGGAAACTCCACGCAGGGAGGACCCGGAAGCGAACCCAGGTCTCCTTACTGCGAGGCAGCAGCGCTACACCTGTGCCACCGTGCCACCCATGCTTAAAAACCAACTGTCTGCTAAGGTCCACTTACTATCACTTTTGTTCAAGGTGCTAATGCTGCATTCAGGTGCTATCAGAGTATTCTGAGTTCCATGTTTTGTCATTTCACCTTCCCACTTCGTATGACTTTCTGGTCAGAATTTACAGAGAAATGCAAGGTTGCTGTTAATGTGTTACTTGGTCTCTAAAAAAGCAATTAAATATAAGCTATACTTTTTTCATGGAAAGTAAAGGGCAAACTAAATGTGTTAAATATGTAACACTGCAGCTCATGATGCAATTTGACCATAAAAGTGGTATTTCTGACAGAGCAAGTTATCATTTTTGTTTTATATTATTGGCTAAGGTAAAAATTAAGCTTTACGCCACAACTTGGAAAATTCGGTTATCTTTGTTTTCTCGAAATTGTCTGACTTACAACAAGTTTGTAGGGAGTTCACATGGAATTTCTCACTCGGAAACACATATTTACCATCTCCCCGATAGCATATGAATGCAGCGTAAGTCTCTCAAAGCATCTCTCAAACTCCCAGGTCCCTAAAATATTTTGAAATTCAAGAAAGAGGTTGGGGAGGTGAGTATAGGTGGCGGGGCATTGTAATGTGATTACAAGAATTTAAACTGCAATGTATTTCACTGCTTTGTTACTGAGAAATATATTTAGATTACAGCAGTGTTTGTGTAACTAAACAAAGAACAGTGTAAGAAGTGCTGGGGTCCCGGAGGATTCCCAATTTAATTTGGTAGACCAAATGCAAAACTGTCAAGTCAAGTCAAGTCAAGTTAGGGAGCATGCACTGGTACAGTGCGTTGCCACACCCACTACACGATGAAACAACTCGGGATCCCCGTTGGCAGCCCCCCAGGGAGACTGGGCAGTCCAGTCCCATCCTCCAGAAATGACCCTCTATCTGCCACAGCCAGGTGTTACGTGGGCGACCCCTTGGCCTGGTCCAGCCACTCGGGTCCCCAACAATGAGGATCTTATGAGCCGGATCAATCAATCAATCAATCAATCAACATTTATTTATATAGCACATATTCATACAAAAAAATGTAGCTCAAAGTGCTTTACAAAATGAATAGAAAAATAGAAGACACAATAAAAAATAAACATAAGTCAACATTAATTAATTAATTAATTAATTAATTAATTAATTAATTAATTAATTAATTAACATATAATAAGTAAGGATCACCCTCGGGGAAACAGGCCACATGGCCGTAGTGCCGTAACTGATGCACCCTTACATTGCAGGTAATGTGCCTCATTCGGGACTCCATGAGCAACACAAAGTCAAACCAACGGTACCCAAGGATTTTCTGGAGAGACACAGTACCAAAGGAGCCCAGTCTTCATCCCAGGTCACTGGATAGCGTCCATGTCTCGCAACCATATAGCAAGACAGGAAGCACCAGGACTCTAAAGACTTGGACCTTTGTCCTTTTGCATAGATATCGGGAACGCCACACACCCCTTTCCAGCGACCTCATGACCCCCCCATGCTCTCCCAATCTGGCTACTGATTTCATAGGAAGAGTCACCGGAGACATGAGTATCACTGCCAAGGTAAGTAAACTTCTCGACTTAAACTGTGTATAATACAAAATCATTGTCTTAATGGTGTCGTAAACAAAGAAAATAAAGAGTATCAGAGGTGCAAAGAACCGAGTTGCTCTGAAGATGGTCTGATAATGAACATTGACTTCTGGTAGGCACGTTGGAGTTTCACGCCCCCAGGAAGTAACTTCAGTGATTGTGCGTCAGTTCTTCTACCTCTGGTCTGGGGAAACAGACAGGGCAAAACTTATCAACAGAATCACACTCAAATCCTTCCACGTAATAGCACGGCATACACCCATTAAGCTCTCTCTATGTGCATGTTGTGACGTGTGAGTCCCTGTCTTGCACCCCAAAACACAAGTCTGAGTCTCAGTACTTTAGCAAAACCAGCTTTATTTAGCTTGAAACAGGAACAGCATGGTTATTTGTTGTAGCGGGATCTACCACTCTCCTATATATAGACACAGCAGTCAGGCAGGGTCGTGGCCAGGTTAGTGACCAAGCAATACTGTTCCCTGCATTTAGAATGTTCCTTGCATCACCCATTGACAAAATTTTATAGTGCGATCGTGATCGGCTCGGATTTGCTTCCTCGGTGCTCTGCTGCAATGTGAGACTGTTGTTGTCCTGGCAACAGATATGGTCTTCCACAGACACAGCGATCGTGCTTTGGGACACACTTCAGCGTGTAGTCCCATTGGTCTGGAGGTCCCAAAAGGGTTCAGAAACCTCACAGTGTGTCTGACACACTTTACTTAATACCACATTACCCTTACCTCTAGTCATTCATATTTACTCATTGGCTTATCTTTTTATTATTATTGTAATTATCTTTGTGATAAAGACTCCGTGTTACTATCAGAAAACTCTAAAATGTCACCATAAAGGTAAATTTGCAGCAAATAAGCCGTAAAATCACAACATCTTTTATTCTCAGATGAAAATTCCTACTCTTAGCTGAAACTGGGACTATGGTGCATTTTTTGTGTCCTACTGTGAGGTAGGATACATTTTTGTCATATAATGTGTTTAGTGCAGTTCCTAGGAGTAATTCTGATATGCTTGATAAATACAGGCCCAGATACTCTAGCACAAAGTGAAGGCCCGTGTTTATGGTGTCATCCAAAGATCTATTTGCTCTATATGGAGACTGACATCAATCAAGATGAGCAGCAGTAGCAGACTTAAGATGAGTAAGGACTACCCATTGAAATATTTTCATTAGAACTGAAGTAAGTGTAATGGGTCTGTAGTCACTGTGGCAGCTTATTTGATATGTTTGGAAACTGGTGTAGGAGAGAGTGTGATTTATCATGCCCACCCAGGGAAAGTCATAATAATATGAGAAGAAGAGATTTTACTCGGTTAAACAGTTATCAGTCTTGCCTTCAACAATGCCAGTAATAGATTAAATAATTCAATAAGGCTCCAGTTTTATCTACTTTACCTTTTTCTGTTGTAGGAAGTGGTCTCCGGCCTTTAGACTTATATCAAGTGTCATGCATGCACGTTGGAGGACCTCCTTACAGGCTCTTTCAAGGTATGCAATAATTCTCCTCGACGAGAGGGGCACTGTCGCTAACATCGTCATCTCCTTTTCTCCCCACAGTGTCAAGAAACCGTCCAGTGAGAGCAGCTGTGCACTGGTGTGCAGACTTTCTCTTTGCTGCGTAATCCTTTCTTTGAAGTGTTATTTTCCCAGCTTGCTTTCTTCTGTTAGGCCCTTTGATGTGTCACCTGCAACTTCATAATGAGAAGCATTGTTCTTTCTTGCACAAAAGTTTAGATGCTCAAGTTCCTTTCTTGATGCAATGGCTACTTCTCAGCATTTTCAGACTACCGGCACACAGTTTTGGCTTGGCAGACTGGATCTCAGCATTCTGGTCCTCAAAGGGGAAAAAATGTCAGTTTCAGCTCCCGCGAGAGAGAAAGAGCAGCTCATCGGCTTTTTAGTTTCAGAGGGATGTTTTAGAAGGTTCTTCTGCAGAGTGACAGCACATTTTTCCTCCAGGCCAGAGTGTCCCAGAGAGAGAGTGCCCCGAGGGAGACTTTTAGAAGGAATTCTAATGTCCCGTGATTGGATTAAAGTCACTTTCAGTTATAAAATCAGAGCCTGCTCATAGGCGAGTTATTCTGTCCATCCTAGTTGCTGTTCCTTGAATTATAGGTCTTTGTTATTGCTTGGGCCCATTTTGCACCGTCTGGCTCAAGAAGCCTGCAGAGGGGCCTCGGGAAAGATGTCAGCTCAACTCTGATTTACACCTTTGTAATTAGATGCAGGTACAAGCTGGAGTTCAGTCATTTACTTTGAAATGCAAGTGGGGAAAGGCACAGCTGGATGTCTGCTTAATCTGCCACCTTAACAGGCTTGGTGTGCCACTAAAGTCTAGCAGAATGGACAATGCCCACCTTGTCCTACACTGCAACAACACTAGAAAGTTTAAAGCAAATCTGGAACAGTACATGGTGCAGAGTGTTTGATTGTTGCGGGTGAGACTGAATCAGGACCGGCAGACTTTTTCAGTTCTGTCCTGCAGACAGCTTCCAAAGGCACTGTATCCTTTGATAGAAAATCAAGAAAAGTAATGAGGCCTTTGCAAAAAAGTAACTGGTGTCAGAACCATTTCATGATGGGAGGAGCCAAGGGATTGTTGATATTCAGCTACTTGTTGTTTAGATCTGCTATAAAACGTTTGACAAGGAAGGATGCGTCTGAGTGGGTACTGGTATATAGAGCTTTTAATAGTAACAGAAGGTCTATTCACAGGAGCTACTGTTTGCTGAAAACTGAACTTCTAGTTTGCTTTTGTGTTTCTGTTATCATATCTGATTGCATCGTTTAGCCATTTCTTTTGGGTTGTTTTTGTTTGCTTTGTGAAGAATCCATAGATCTTTAATGAACCAAGGCTTTCGAATACTATATCGCAAGTTCTGTTTAGATTTCAATACATGTTATTTTTTGGATTATAGGTCTTAAACCATTTTTTGTTTTTTTGGTTTATGTCATGACACAGGTATTGTGATTACCTGAACTGACCAGAAGATGGCAACAAAAAGTAAAAACCATAGCCATAAAGCCAGAAAGACTACCAAAGGGCAAAGCAAGAAGCAAAGCCAAAGTTGAAATAAAACTTCAAAAACCAAAAATGAAGCCTCGCAGCACCCACTATATGGCAAACCACCCGGACTGGGATCCAAGTGCAGCCGTGTAACAGGTAACACCTCAGCACCACACACACCAGGACTAATTTAGAAAGGAAACTAACGACCCTAAAAGTTGCAAACTTTATCCAATGGAGAGATACTTCCCAACGGAAATGTCATCGTATTTACTGTATACCCCACTTTGGGTGACATCACAAAAGTGACAGCAGTAGTCATATGATGCAACACTAGCATCATATAAACAAAGAACTGAATGATAAATAAACTTTGTCACCACAAATCAATATGGATAAAACAATGAATTTTCCTTCAACACAACCACAAAATAACTCAAAATATACTGTCACACGCATGCGCTGGGGAGACAGCTTAACAGCCTGAGTGATTGTAATTCTCCACCGAGACATGAGGTGGCACTGCAGAGTAATGATCTCCCCTCTCCTTCCTCTGCAGAAAGGAAGATTGATGCTGTTCCATCTATAATATCACTTCCAGGGTCCGTTCACCTGGGCCCACCTCTTCTTCCCAGAATGCCTCAAAAATCGAGGAAACACCGTTTTGAACCCTCTGCCTGAACTGATGTCAAAAAGTCCCGTCTTTTTTTGCATTGTTCAGTTATACAGGGTTGGCCACAAAGTGCCTCAAAACTCTTTCTTTGTCTATTCCCTTTTTATAACGCATATCAAAACATTTTAACGTGACAGTTTGGAGTTTTTTTGGAATTATATGGAAAAACTAAAGCAATTAGTGACATGATTGTTTGATAAATTCTCTTCAAGGTGTTTGAGGCAGCAGTTACTCTGTTTTGGAGCAAATACTTTGCTCATATGGTAGGCCTGTTTTCAGATATTTTTAATCCAAATGAAATTGTCACCATTTGTCTACAAAATGATTCTTTTCCTAAAGTAACTGACCAAGGGCTGCTAGAATTTTGGGCGTAAAGCTTGATAAATATTGCGTGGTAATTCAACATGACATTTCTTTTTATTAGTATTGCTTTTCATCCTACATTTGTAGGTATTGTATAGTGTACTGGACTCATAAGTGAAAGAACACTTAATAAGAATAAACTGAATTTAATTGGTTTGAAGAAATTGCATCCTATTTTTTTGTCTTTTTTAAATGCTTTAGAGAGAATAGATAATATATTTAATTCAAGAGAAGTGGATGGTCCACTTAGCTGCACTTAACCTGAAACACTGCACTTCAGTGCCATTAGTGGTACAAATTATTGTTGAAGGGTTCTTCTGATGTCCAATTATGACTTTTTTACTGGTCATTTCCTGCAGTCTGAATGCTCAATCAAAGGTTACCATAATGCTTTACGATTGCTCTGCCAACCCAGAAAAGGTGACCATCCAGTAGAGGTGCAGTCCATTCATCAGTATGCTAGGCACGGTCCATTATGATGATGACTGTGCTCCTATAGTGATACTGTACTACTAGGGACAGTCTAAGGAGGCACATGTGTAGTTGTTCTGTTTAGTTTGCAGGTGATACCAAGCTAGGTGGATTGGCAGATAATTTAGAATCTGTCGAGTCATTACAAAGGGACTTGGACAGCATACAGGCTCGGGCAGATTGATAATGTAAAGTATTACACATAGGAAGTAAAAATGTTACATTTGTAAACACAATGGGAGGTCTGAAAATTGAAAGTATACCCCTCTGAGAAGGATTTAGAACTCAACACTATCAACTGCTAGACAGTGTTCAGAAGCCATTAAGAAGGGGAACAGAATGTCAGGTTATATAGCACCTTGGTGTGTGGAGTACAGGTCCAAGAAGGGTCTGCTCAAGCTTTATAACACACTAGTGAGGCCTCATGTGGAGTACTGGGTGCAGTTTTGGTCTCCAGGCAACAAAAAGGACATAACAGCACAAGAAAAGGTCTAGAGAAGAATGACTAGGCTGATTCCAGGGCTACAGGGGATGAGTTATGAGATTATGAGATTAAAAGAGCTGAACCTTTACAGTTTAAGGAAAAGGATAATAAAAGGAGACATGACTGAAGTGTTTAAAATTAGGAAGGGAATTAGTCCAGTATATCGAGACTGTGACTTTAAAATTAGTTCATCAAGAACACAGGGCTGCAGTTGAAAACTTGCTAAGGGTCTTCTTCTTCTTTTGGCTGATCGCGTTAGGGATTTCCACAGTGGATCATCTTGTTCCATGTCTTTCTGTCCTCTGCATTTTGTTCTGTTACACCCATCACCTGCATGTCCACTCTCACCACATCCATAAACCTTCTCTTAGGCCTTCCTCTTCTCCTGTTGCCTGGCAGCTCTATCCTTAGCATCCTTCTCCCAATATACCCAGCATCTCTCCTCTGCACGTGTCCAAACCAACACAATCTCGCCTCTCTGACTTTGTCTCCCAACTGTCTAACTTGAGCTGACCCTCTAATGTCCTCATTTCTAATCCTGTCCATCCTCGTCACACCCAATGCAAATCTTAACATCTTTAATTCTGTCACCTCCAGCTCTGTCTCCTGCTTTCTGGTCAGTGTCACCGTCACCAACCCATATAACACAAAGAAACACACCAATTTCTGCATCCCCTATGGCTGGTTGAAAACTTTCTAAGAGTAATTTGTGCAAACTTTAGGAAGCTTTTCTTTACACAGACAACGATAGACAAATGGAGTAAGAGATCAAGTAGTGTGGTAGACAGTAGGACTTTAGCAACCTTCAGAACTCGATTTGACGTTATTTTGGAAGAATTAAGTAAACAGGACTGGCAAGCTTTGCTGGGCTGATTGGCCTGTTCTCGTCTAGATTGTTCTAATGTTTTAATGGACTGGGTAGAACATGCCACAAATTTGCACTGTGGTGACTGGCAGTGGCCAGCAACAAACCTGCAAATGCCCAGCTTTAAAGAGCTTGAAAGAGGCCTGGAGGAGCGGAGCCTTAAGGGCCCATTCGCATCTAAGCATTTTTCTAATGTTTTAGCACGAGAACTGAATGTTCCTACACTGCATGTATTATTTGTAATTATTTTCAATGATTCTGTTCACACCTGAGCATTATAGAAGTGGTATAGAAAACTCTTGCATGACACAGTTTTCAAGCATTTTCAGCTACATTTTTGCCCCTTTGAAATGAAAGGTAATGATTGTAAAATACTGGAAAAAATTAACAAAAAAAACAAAGAGCATTTTCAATTTTTTTTACAGGAAGTCAATGCCTTTTCCCAGATGAGTCGGGCATGAAGCACCTCATCAAAACGAATAAATAAATAATGCTGGTGTCTTTGAGCATATACCCGCATTGGTTGCCTAGTGAGAGATTAAGAACACAAGTAGCTTGTGCCACAAAAGACGCCAGACAATCACCAAGGTTTATTTATTTATTTATAAAGCACTTTAAAAACAACATCGAGGCTGACCAAAGTGCTCCACAATAAAAAAAAGAAAGCCCAACATATCAGACACACAAAACCAAAGGGTAAATGAAACAGAAACACATAAACACATAAGAACTGAAGAGATTCTTAATAAAAAGTATACAGATAGCCAACATATCATACTGGGTTAAAAGCCAGAGAGTAAAAATGTGTTTTTAAATATGATTTAAAGAGAGCTAGCGAAGGAGCCTGCCTAACGTGCAACGGCAAATCGTTCCAGAGTTTTGGGGCTGCAACTGTAAAAGCTCGATCACCTCGGAGTTTGCATCGTGCCTTGGGAACACGTAAAAACATCTGGTCTGCTGACCTGAGAGAGCGAGACGGTACATAAGGGTGCAGCAGTTCCGACAAGTAAAGTGGGGCACAACCATTAAAAGATTTAAAGACAAATACGAGGATCTTAAAATGGATTCGAAAACGAATTGGAAGCCAGTGAAGGGAAGCCAAAATCGGGGTAACATGCTCATGCTTTCTTATGCCAGTTAAAAATCGAACAGCAACGTTTTTTTACCAGCTGTAGGCGAGCAATGGAGGCCTGGCTAATTCCAAAAAGAAGCGCATTGCAGTAATCTAGACGAGATGTTATAAAATCATGTATCACAGTTTCAAGGTTGCGCTTTGACAAGACAGGTTTGATTTTTGACAGCCGCCTCAACTGGAAACAGCAGGATGTTACCACTGCGTTCACATGGCTATCAAGTGTTAAAGTGGAATCCATTTTCACACCTAAATTTGTGATCATGGATTTCTCAAATTGAGCCACAGTGGAAAGGTCGATGCAGGGGGTCCCGCTGGTGCTATTGGGTCTAAATAGCATGACTTCTGTCTTGTTCTCAGTAAAATTTAGAAACTTTAATGCCATCCAACTCCTTATATCAATAAGGCAATCAAGCAGGAGCTGGACAGAACATGGACCAGAGTGCTTCAATGGGAAATAAACCTGACAGTCATCTGCATAAAGATGAATGGAAATACTGTGTTTCCGAAAAATAGCACAGAGTGGCATCAGGTACAAGGAGAACAGAAGAGGTCCCAGGATGGAGCCCTGTGGTACCTCCCAGGGGAGGGCAACAGCGGTGGAAGTAAAATCATCAATGCTGACACAAAAACTTCTCTCTAAGAGATAGAAGGTTTGGGGCAGCCACCGACATAATTTGATCCTTGCTGTAAAAGGTTTGTAAAGAGTGAGTTGTTTACAAGACTAAGTCCAAAACAGAACTGAATATGCGGAGTTAAGACGGCGGTTTTAAGGGCTAGCAGAGGAAATGATGTCATCTATGCCGGAACTGGAAGTGATGTCTTCAGGACCGGACATGACATCATCAGATGCGCCAGAACCGGAGGTGACATCATCAAAGGTGCCGGAAACCTGGCAGGATTTCCCAGGAATGGTCTATAAGAGACAGAGAGAGACAGTGAGCACACTCCGCCACCCCCTGGTCTGATGTAGTATTACCGTTACTTAAGCCCTTTAGCTGCCTCCTAATCGCACGTGTGTGACACTTGTAGTCAAGTGACAAGAACGGAATAAAAGTTATACTGTAAGTATACAGACTTAGACAAATTTGTTGGTACCCCTCCACAAAGAAAGGAGAACCCAAAATTGTCTTTGAAATAACTTGAAACTGACAAAAGTAATTGGCACCTATCATTGTTTATTCTGTATTTAATAACAATCAGACTTTGCTTTATAGTTTTGATTCAAAAGAATATTTCAAATAATAACAAAAGATAATGGCATGGACAGAAATGATGGGACCCTTAACCTAATATTTTGTTGCACAACCTTTAGAGACCATCACTGCACACAAGCGATTCCTGCAGCTCTCCATGAGACTTCTGCACCTGTCCACAGGTCGTTCGGCCCGCTCATCCTGAGAAAACTGCTCAGCTGTGTCAGGTTTGAAGGGGGTCTTCTTCAGACTGCATGTTCCAGTTCTATTCATTGATGTTCCTCAGGATTCAAATCAGGGCTCACAGAAGGCTACTTCAGAATAGACCAATGTGTTGTTCTTAGACATTCTTGGGTGCTTTTCGCTGTGTGTGTTTTGTCTCGTTATCCTGGTGGAGGGTCCATGACCTGTGACTGAGCCTTCTGACACCGGGCAGTACGTTTTACTCCAGAATGTCTTGATAGCTCAAGGCACCCCATGCCAGACACAGCAAAGCCACCCTAGAACATAACCGAGCCTCCGCCATATTTCACGGTAGGAATGTTTTTCTTTTCTTTGAGTTTCTTTTTTGTCTGTGGACATATTGGAGAGCTGATTTATTGATATTATTTTCCCCAGTGTGCTTGTTCAAGTGATTTATTGTTAGTTTGACTCTTTCAAAAGTAGCAGTCTGGCCTTATTGGAGTTATGTCTTTTATGTTTGTAACTGTACTCGTTCTGTTAGAATTGTGCAACCCTTTCAGGGGTAAGAATGAGAGAGCTAAAGGACATAAGCATGTCATGAAGCGGCTCTTGGCATTTGCCAAGGTATTCTGTAGTAAAGCCCTGTCAGAGAAAATGCCCAGGTGCAGTGATTGGCCCTTGGTCCCTGTAAATATCCTTACTTTCTCTGGAAGCTGAGGTTGCCAGTCTTAGCCATATTGCTCGAACTTGAACTGTACATTTGAGATATAACTGAGGAGTGGATGTTACCTAGGTACTGTAAGTAATGTGGGATGCACATGTAAATCAAGGCTAATGATTTAGACATTTCTGGTATTAACCTGTCCAGCAATATCAAAAGAATCATAGAGGGCAAAGTGCCTTTTGTAAACACTTTGTCAAATCAAAACACTCTCCCCAAAGCTGTAGTGTAGTGTTTATCCTGAACACCATGGCTTGAGCCAAAAAATATGTGATATATTCTCGACATGGAGCTTCGACCTATGTTATGTGTGCCACACACGTGCCACTAGGAGGGAGCTGAATGGACCAAGTGGAGGTAACTACCCGCCAGGCCAGGGGGTGGCGAGGTGCACTAAACCTACCTCTGTTATCTGTGCAGGCCAAATACAGGAAAACCTGCCTGATTCAACATCACTTCTGGTTCCGGCACCCAGACGGTTGTCATTTTCGATTACAGTGCCCAGACAGACGTCCCTTCCGGTTCTGGCCAGATGATATCACTTCTTCCTTTCGTCTTATAAAGCCGCCATCTTTTCAAAACTCGTCACTTCAGTTTAGGACTCAAGACAGTGCACATGAGTGCTATTTCAAAACCCTTTTGCAACCAGGGACAATATATGGGTGGCTGCCCCAAACCTTTTTGCGTGTGTCAAGGCTGTTCATTTCACATGTGTAAAGAGCCTTACTCTGGCAACTGTGGAAAGATTCCTGAACTTTACTAAAGCTGATGTGACATTACACGTCTCTAGGGTGATCTCAGATTTGACAACTTGCTGTTGCTGATTTTGTCGTTGGACCACATCAGTTTAAATGACTGAAAATCTCTGGGTATGGCATGATGACCTTCCAGCAGAGTCGTGCTCTCTACTGTTTCTGACAGCCAATAGCGTGCTGCCTGACGGAGACAGTGCTTTATGAAGGGGTAACGGGTACAGCCACAATCTCTGCCATTTTTCTTTTTTTACATTATGCCGTGGTACTTGTTGTGATGTGAAATTTTGCATACAAGTTGATAAATATTTTGTATGTCTTTATTTGTAACTTAGGCAAAGCAATGTACTATTAGTGTTACATTAGTGAGAAACATTCATGTTTACCCCCCTTTTATGACTGAGTCTCTTTGAATTTTACGACAGGGTTGGGGGGAAGTGCCTCAAACCAGTCTGGCAAGTGTTTCTCTGGTAAAGTCTCTCTCTCAACCCCCCACACAAAGCCAGGCTGCCTAACTGCCAAGCTTTACCTTAACACATGGTTTGGAGGGCAGGTGTGAAGATGTTATATTCCCCCATTGGTCTGAAGTATGGCTGTTTGGAACTGGCTTGTATCAGGAACCTTTAAGTACCATGACAACCTATTGGCTGTAGGGGTTGGACAGAAAACCTATCAATTTGCTTGCTTAACCTTACCCTGTCTCTCTTACCAAACTAATGAAAGACCATCTCACACCATGAACTGAAAAGGACAACACAATGAAGAGAACAGCTCGGAAGCCATATTGAGACAAGCATGTGGCCTGTTCTGAAGAAAGCTGACCAACTAGAGACATTTTAAGTAACAAACAAGTCTGTGTGCCGCCTGAAACAACACATCAGCTTTTATCAGGTTGTATGGTTGCCAATATTCAAATGTACTTTGCATATTGTAATTATTTATAAATATTATCAATAATACATTGTGTAAATTGTAACTTAACTCCTGCTTGTCTTTTACTACATCTAATTGCCTGAGGTTATAAATGTAGAAAGGAAGGTGGGGAGAGGTTATATGGCACAATTTCTTATGAAACGTGGTAAGTCTGTGAGATTTGAGGCATTCTGACAACGGCTACCTATTAATAACAGAAAAGGGGAAGGTAGTGTAATATATTATGCTACCAAGACAAAACAGCACGTAAAAAACAAACAAATCAGACTGGCAAGCTTCTCATCTGTTTGCAACGTTCATCCCATGCTCCTTGTATCTAGTTGCTCCATTTATTTGTATTGTACTTCCAGGTGAGCATCAATTGGTTTTCAGCTCAGAGCCAGCCTCTGCGACTAAAGATAAAACCAAACCTGTTTGATTTTATTGGTATGAGTCGCAAACGAGTGAACTGCTGGGTTTGTCAGTCTAGATGATGGAGCATGGGAAAGGTGCTATATAAATAAAGTGTATTATTATTATTACCAGTAACAGCGCACTGCACATTATACACTTGACTTGAGCATTCCTAGTTGTCATCCTCTTTCTCTGTATGTTTACCATTCGTTTGCTCAGAGGTTGATGCGCTTGCTGCTTCCTGAGCAGCTCTTCTTTTCTCCACCCTAGTGGCCCGCTTCTTCTCATCTTTCATAGGCATCTCTTAGTGTTAAAACTGATCAAGTCAGTGTTTGTGTTGCAATTACTTAGTACGTTTTCCTTAATTTTTCACTTAACCTGGCACTTAAGTCTTCAATCTGCCTCAAGAATGATTTAAGATATGAAAAGGTAGGGGAAGTGACGGTGAAGGTGGCAGGAAATGAGAACGGCACCCATATGCATGCGCCGCATGGCCGCCCTGCTGGCTGCTGGCGAGAGTTGTTTCTATAATAAAATAAAATAAAAATAAAAAGAGGAACAACCTTGGACGTCAATCATCACCCTGAAAGCGGACAGTACACGTCACGTAGTATATGTGAACCGAATTTCAGGTCAGTAGTTAAAATGGTTTGCTAGCTACAAGTGATTTAAAATCCTGGACAGACAAACGGACATTCATGGTAGCGTATTATATATAAAGATTATTACTATTATTATTATTATTATTATTACACGCCAACTACCTCTGACTCATTACATTTACAGTATATAAATAAAGGCTATGATTAAAATCATTGTGAAAGTCATCTAATGTGACATGGCATTAATTCAGGCTAACAGTTTTTTTCAGGTCTGTCAGCTTGGGGAGCATGCACTGGTACAGCACCTTGCTGCACCCTCCATATGACGACACATGGTCCAGTCCAACCCCCTGGAAATGACCCTCTATCTGCCATAGCCAGGTATTATGTGGGCGTCCCCTTGGCCTGGTCCAGCCACTCAGGTCCTCAACAATGAGGATCCTGGCAATCGGGTAATCGTGCCACATGAGTTTAGTGCCTTAACTGACGCTTCCTCGCAATGCAGGTAATGTGCCTCATTCGGGACTCTATGGGCAACACAAAGTCAAACTTGCGGTACCCAAGGATTCTCTGAAGAGACACAGTAACCAAAGGAGTGCAGTCTTCGTCTCAGCTCACTGGATAGTGTTCATGTCTCGCAACCATATAACAAGACAGGAAGCACCAGAACTCTAAAGACTTGGATCTTCATCCTTTTGCAGAGATATCGGCAACGACACACATCCCTTTCCAGGAAGAGTCACAAGAGACATGAATGTCGCTGCCGAGGTAAGTAAACCTCTTGATGAGGTCGACACTCTCTCTGCAGACAGACATCATTGTGGATCATTTAAGCTGGATATCCCTCTGGGAATCGCAACACATGGCCATAATGTTGTAACTGACACTCCCTCAAAATCTAACTCACTGTACAAATGACTCCTTTTTTGGCATATCTTAGGTGTTTAAATTCTTTGAAATTTTTTTTCTTACCTATGAAAAGCCATTCACATCTGGCTATGATGTAAAAAGCAATTCAAAGTGATGGTGTGCTGGCTGGTAGTCATTATCCAAGACAGACCTGGTCACTACGTTCCTGTGCCAACCAACAACAATGCCTGTGAGCAGAGGTGCTTCTTAATTTTAAACTTTAGATAAATTAATGTTGAGAAATCTGCTCTTCACAAATGTGTGATCAAGAAGAGGAAAGTGCAGACCAACAGTCAGCCTATTAGCTTATCATAAGGTCATTTCAAATTAAAATATGCCTTGAGTAAACTTCTCCATATCCATCTTAAATATTTAATATCCTGCCCTATCTGCATTTTGCTCTCAAGGGCCACACTGTAAATGGTAGCAATTATTGAAAAATATTAGGCCTGCTGTTCTTTTATGGTTCTCCAGAGATAAAAATGCTGGTATGCAGCTAAGAAGTAAAAATAATACCACAGAAAGCAAAGATGCTGCAGAGCAGAGCTCTGTGCGACAAGCGCTTTATCGTACAGGAGCAGGAGACACGGTGCTGTAAAAAGAACAAGGACATTAGATTTAGATTGGTTATATTTTATAGTAAGTGAAAAATTTCAATCAACTGAATATTTATCCTAATCATTCATCTATCCATCTATCTTCTGTAACCCGCTAGTTCAAGGCAGACGTGCAAGGCAGCTACAGCTTGCAACAACAACAACATATTTTAAGTATTGCTCTCGTTAACAATGCGCACTGTGAACAATTCTCAATTAAAATACAAATATACATTACATTATACTACCGTATATACTCACATATAAGTCAGGTCTTGAAACCCAAAAAATTGATCAAAAAATCAGACCCCGACTTATACGCCCATTCAAAAATGCGACACTTGTTTATTTATTTTTGTACATTTTCTTGCCTCCTCCAATCTCGAATTTTGTTGCAGCAGCGCAGTTACCAATTTCTTTCGCTACTTCAACGACATTTAATTTAAAACCAGCTTCATATTTACTTCTGATCGAACGCTCCATCGTAGATAATGGATGCTCTTACGATAAAGGGGTATGAGGGTGTGAGATACGAAAAACACAAAACAGTGCAAATGACTCTTTGGAATAATTTGGGTATTACCGTGTGGTCACATAGGCACAATACATAGAAAAAAAAGGCAGTGTGCTCTGTGGTTACTCTCAGGTGGGCATTAGCATATCATTATCTTTTGGACCAATAGCGCGAGTTTTCCGCATTCAACTTATACATCTGACATTATAAAATACTAGAAATTATACGATAAAATTAAGTCCTGAATTATCCACGGAAGAACTTAGAGTATATACGGTAATTACTAAATAAAGAACTAGTACACATATTGTAGATGCCACACAGGCTAGATGGACATCCCAGCTAGAAAAGGAGCAGACCCAGAAGGAAGAGATGGACAGACACCCCCTATAAAAGTAGAGAGATCACTAAGGAATTGTTATTCCCTCAGCACGCTAGATGGCAGCAGTCCCAGCAACAGAGTGAAGCATGGACCATTGGAGGTCCATTGGTGGACTTTGTGGTTAAGGGGCGGCTCACCGACGCGGAGCCCAGGAAGGGGGCTGCTGAGAAGAAGAGGCTGTGGCTGTGGAAGTCCCGTGTACCCAGGAAACCCGAGTGGGCCGCAGGGAAAGGCTCATAGAGAGCAGTCGGTAGGTGGACCCACTCACAAGGTAAGCCCACCGCCAGCTGCTTCTCTCTCCTTGGCGGCGATTTTACAGGAGCTGCAAGAAGAACTGCGCCTTGTGCTGTCGCCGCCGGCCGAGCGATGTGCCCTCCGGGCGGAGATGCTGGAGTCAGGAGGGATGGCATTGGCGTCGGATCAAGAGCCGCAGGCAAGAGAGGATCGGCACACTGCGGGAGCTCCTGGACAGAGAGGCACAGTGGGGAAGGTAAGTGAGACCGACCCCGTGAAGCTCCGGGCGCCAGCGGGGCTGGGTCTGCCCTCTTATCCGCTGTCCCACATTAAGCGGAGGAAGCAGCTTGGGGAAGCCAGTTCCTCCGACATGGGAGGACATGCTGCTGGGTGCGCACGTCCCGTGAAGGGCCGTCCTCTGCGGAGGCAGAGGAAAACCCCGCAGCGTGGGTGGTGGACACGATGCCTGAGCCCACTAGTGGTTCCGTGGCGGGGACTGTGAACTTGCCGTACCGGAAAGCTGAAGGAGGGAGCATCAGGGGGCCGATCGGAGAGGAGAACGTTGGCCCAGCTGAGAAGACGAGTCGAGGGGCTGCATCAGGGCAACGTCCCCGCCCCTTGTTTTTCTGTTTTATTTACAGGGTCGGGCCCTAGGCTGCGATGTGTCGGCTTGACGCCGAGGTGTTTTCGTCCTCACGGAATGGACCGCTGGTCCCGGGAGGTCCCAGCTAGTGGGGGAGTACTGTCACAGGTGGCTGGGTGCGGTCGGCAATCAGCCGCCTATTTAAGGAGCCGCCCTGCAATCAAGGCTGGAGTCGGGTGAGGAGGAAGACGAGGTTGTGGCAGAGGAGGCGAAGAGAGGCCTGAGTGATTTTTGTGTGTGGACAGTGGCTATTGACTTTGGGGAACTGGGGGTTTGGTGGTGGTACACTTGACATTTGTAAATACTGTAAATAAACGTGGGGTGATGATTGAAACAGTGTCCGCCTGTGTGTGTCCGGGCCGTCCTGTTTCACACCATCCAATGATAAGGTCAGGTGGATAGGGTAGACAGAAAAAATAAAAAATAGGAGAAGCGGGAGTAAAAAAAATCTGTAGGGGTTTCAGGCCAAAAGACCACCTAGTCCCCATTGTGCAATCTAACTAGCATGCAGTAAATATTCTTCAGTTGTTGTTTATTGGTTTAAATTAAGGCTTCATCTTCGAGGATACGGTGCAGTGAGTCCCGTAGCAGGTTGGGGTAGCCGCTTTCATCCAAACATTCAGACATCACAG
The DNA here is from genome assembly GCF_016835505.1 of Polypterus senegalus. Lineage (NCBI taxonomy): Eukaryota > Metazoa > Chordata > Cladistia > Polypteriformes > Polypteridae > Polypterus > Polypterus senegalus. The sequence goes on from NC_053158.1 coordinate 17,006,868, forward strand.
GCAGCTGCACAGGACTTTGATCAGGTGGTGATGGCATAAAACATTAAATAAACCCATCGTGGGAAGGAAATTTACATACCTGTATCACATTCCAAAATGGCCCACTTAGGGTGCATCTTTTGACTGTTACACATTGTCTCCAGCAGGTGGAGCGCTCTTCCTTGGATTGTGTTCTTCTTTTAGAAATATACAGGACATACTCTGACCTTCATCAGACAGTGACCTCCAGCTCTCACTGGAGCGGTTCGCAGCTGAGTGTGAAACAGAGGAGATGAGAATCAGCACCTCTAAATCCGAGGCCATGGTCCTCAGCCGGAAAAGGGTGGGATGCTCTCTCTGGGTTGGGAACACATTACTGCCTGAAGTGGAGGAGTTCAAGTATCTCAGGGTCTTGTTCAAAAGTGAGGGAAGAATGGAGCAGGAGGTTGACAGACAGATCGGTGCGGCATCCGCAGGAATGCGGGCTTTACCATGTTCCATCGTGGTGAAGAGAGATCTGAGCCAAAAGGCGAGGCTGTCGATTTACCAGTCAATCTATGTTCCTACCCTCACCTATGGCCACGTGCTTTGGGTAGTGACCGAAAGAGTAAGATCGCGGATACAAGCGGCCGAAATGAGTTTTCTCCGCAGGGTGGCTGGACTTTCACTTAGAGATAGGGTGAGGAGTTCAGTTATCCGGGGAAGACTTGGAGTAGAGTTGCTGCTTCTCCGCATTGAGAGGAGTCAGTTGAGATGGTTCGGGCATCTGGTTAGGATGCCCCCTGGACTCCTCCCTAGGGGGTTGTTCCGGGCATGTCCCACTGGGAGAAGGCCACAGGACACGCTGGTGGGATTATATCTCCCAGCTGGGCTGGGAATGCCTTGGGGTCCTCCCAGAGGAGCTGGAGGAGGTGGCCGGGGGGGGGGGGGCCGGGGGGGGGAGCTCTGGGCTTCTCTGCGACCCGACCTCAGATAGGCGGTGGACAATGGATGAATGGATGGATACTCTAACCTGTACATTTAAATAAAATGCATTATTATTATTATTATTATTTTTATTATTATTATTATTATTATTATTATTATTAACCCAGCCACAGGGGATGCATAAACCAGTGTGTTTCTTTGTGCCGGTCCCAAGACCGGATAAATGGTGAGGGTTACGTCAGGAAGAGCATCCAGTCTAAAATTTTGCCAAATCAATATGCGGACAGCAATCCCTAAAGGGAGCAGCCGATTATTATTATTATTATTATTATTATTAATATCAGTAACCATGGTGGAAATAATAAGGTGAGAGAAATATGGTGAAATGTGAAAGTGATATGCATAAAAAAGCAGATTTCGCTCCCACTATATAATATAGCATAATCATTTATACATACTGTACATATTCAGGCTGAAGAGAAGCCATTGGAACAGTGCAATCATCGTCCAGTTCATCAATGGGGAATGCTGACGAGTGTCTGTCTGCTTCAGTGGAATGCTTGCAGACTGCCTCTAGCTTTTAGAAGGTCTCTGACCGTTATAAATACCCACACGTAATGCATATTCAATAAGCTATTTGTGAAAATTGCTATCTGATCTATATATGAACTGTGCTCTTCTAAGACTCAAACACAGCACCTTCTCTTGACTATCTGTGAGCAGTGAACCTGCCCTAATCAGTAAAACCTGGGCTTAAAAATCACAATTATCAAATACAGTAGTTATTTTTCAGTTCTGGTTACATTTATGTCCTGCCACATGTTGACAGGGCAAGAATGTGTTATGAATGTTCAGAGTTCCAATATAAAACCTGACAGTTCCAAGAATGCCCACGGGTGGAGGGAAATCACGTCAAAAACCCTGGCTAGACACAAAAAGGGCCCCTTTAAATCTTTGTAAATTAAAAAGGTGTCTCCTTAATGAAAATTCTCTAACATAACATAAAGTTCCATTGAGCGCAAAAACGTAAAGGAGTAACATAAACAGTTAGGCAATCCAAAGTGAACAATGTCTCAAATATACCATTCAAACACAAAGTCAAAAAATAACAGCATGAATTAAAATTGAATCCAAAATGAATCCAAATCACAATACGCACAAAATATCACAATAACTCACCACTCCTGAGCAAAACTGAACTGAACCACCAGGAACAGTGTGAGATGCTCCAGATATGTAAGGTGGAGGGCAGTCTCTTGCGGTGATTGGTTGGTGGTCCGCTCCTCAGGGTACCACCCACAAAACACATGGAACATAACACAGGCATATAGAACAAAGCACATAATAAATGAAACGTTAATATAAAACAATGACCCAAAAGTGAAAATAAAATAAGGATATGAACCCAAGTCAGGGCTCCAAATACAGCAGAATGAATCTTCTAAGGCTTACTATTCTCAGTCAATTCTCAGAATTTGAAATTCAGTGATAGCATTTCTGACCACAGGGGGCCTTTGCAGCACCCCAAACCCCAGACACAACTCTTAGTTTAAATAAAGAGTTTATTCTCGCAAGTACCTTTCCAATAGGCTTCAAAAGTGACATAAACACAATATAATTCTTCTTCCCTCTGTTTTCTTCTCCTCCACACCTCCACACCCAACTCCAACTCGCCTGGACAAGGTCAAGTGACTTCATTTATCCTTCCTATGCTACGACATAGCCTGTTGGAAGAACTTCCAGGTCAAACTGAAACCCCACAAAGCAGGGGTGATTAATCCTGGCAACGCCCCCTGGTGGTCCCCATAGAACCTATCAGCTGCCCCATGAAACTACATGTTCCAGAATGCCATGCGAGTGTCTGTGCAGGAATCCTGACCTAAGGATGCTGCTGTTTGGCATCTCAGGGGAGTCTGTAGTTCTGACAGGTTATTTAACCCCCGTCCCCCAGCCGGGTATTGCTCTTTGGTCTAACCCTGCCAGCGTGTCAACATGCTCACTTTTGGATTGGCAGCTTCTGCCACCTGTGCTGCCCATTTGCCACCTGGGCCTTCCTGACAGGTAAGAGAAGGGAGCCCAACCCACACATTGTGCTGTACTTCTTTTTGCAGTTTTTAGGCATCAGTGTTCACACTACTATACTATTAGGCATGCAGTTCACATATTTTGGAGGACAGAAGCAAAACTTTGGCTAGTTGCAAAATCAGCATTGTAGACGACCCCTTTTCAGGTTCAGGATGAAATCCTTTTGTCCATCCTACGCCTTGTAGGTAAACTGCATTTAAAACGATCAGATCAGTGCATATCTGGATGCTAAGTAAATGTCGCATATCGCTGTGTTTAACAGATGTGGATTTCAGAAGTGTAAATTATCTGTTCTACAGATTGCCATCTGGCAGTTGTCAAAGGAGGTGTCACTTTTTTAATGGCTGTGATGGCAGCACACCCCAGAGATTTTAAATACAGAATCCAGAATTATAATTACCGTTCCATTTATGAGTGATTTCCGCCGTCTGGGCAGAAGCCAGTTATTAAAGATATCAGCTCATTATTAACTATCACAGATGTCCATGCTTATTATCATTTTCACCAAACACTCTGGTTAGGGATACTAAAAATCTCAAAATTAAGGCAATTAAGGGTCTTCTCTCTTAGAGAGTTTTTATTAACAGAGAGCATGAAGCTGTTGTGCCAACACTGGTCTTCAGCCTGGCATGATCTAAATTCAGTAATTGGCATGGGATTAGCTTGTTGTCTAACATACGGTACGTCTAATGCCAGGTTACTAGGAGGCTATGAACTACGTGTACACTGAGCCTCTTGCTAATGTGTGGGTTTATGACATTTGGTTCTCTCTAGGACAAAGGGATAAGCAGAAACAAAGACAAAACACGTAAATTAATAAATAATGCATAAAGATGAATAATCACACATGCATAAACAACAAATAAACAAAGAATATTCATATTCCACCCCTGGCAGCACCAGGTACTGCTGCTAGTAAAGTGCGGGCGCAGTCAACACTTAAACATTTTGGCTGGAAACTAAAGAGTTCACTGATTAACCCCACCATGGAGGTTCAAGCACAGCCCCCCATTGTGGATAATTGAAAGAAAAAGCTCTGTGAGTGTTCCTTTATAAATTCTGATTTAGAAATCATGTCTTGCTACTTCAATTCATCTTCTCTCTTTGATTTTGTTTGCTTCCGATTTCCCCGCAGTTCATTCTGTTCACTCTGACTTCCTATTGCTTCTCTCCTTTTCTCTGTTCACCAAGGACTGGAATGGTCGTATCTTACTTTTATTTCAGTTTCTGGACAACGTGATAGTCCTGTTTTGTTTATATTTCAGTTATCAGAAGACTACAATTAAATGGGATTTCCACCACTGACCCTCACTGTTCATCTCCATGTCAGCTTTGTAAGGCGGAATTCTGATGTCTGTCTTTTGATAGTCTCATTATGTCCTGAAACATGTTAACTAGGTAAGAATGAATAACCGACTGATTAAATCTGTTCTGGGGAGAAACTGTGGTAGAAATTGTTGCCTTAAATATATGTATCTATTAATAATCAACTTGAAGCACCAGGCAAGAGGAAGCTTGTCCATTGCATCTTTTTTTATTTCTCATTGTGAAATAGTCACAAAATAAAGACAGAGAGCTATATTTATAATTAACTGAAATTACGTAACATTGCTGAATTAATGCTTACTCTGATTGGCTCACTAGCTTGCATTCACTCTGATTGGCTAAACGACATGAGGTGTTTTAGCAGGGAGCTTCATTTAACCCACATACCCCAAAATAAAACTCTCATTTCTTCTACATTCTTGGTCCTTATAATACTTTTCAATACTTTTCCAATTTCTGAATGCATGATATCTGTCAGGACTTATGGGTTACATGATAGTCAGCCAACTTCTTGAATCAACACCCAGAACCTTCTTGTTCCTTGTTGTTCACTTGACTTTTACTTGTTTTTCCTGATATGCCTGAACAACTGTCTAAGATTGAATAACTCTTTATTCTACCTCTACATTAGATGCTATATCTTTAATATGAAAAGCATACTAAAACACTTTATGTACAATAACTATATTACCCCTAAATACCAATGTAAACCCCTAAATCTCATTTTCCTTCCACAGAACTTTGCATACCTCTGTCACATTACAGAAATGCCTCCTCAGGGTCACCTAGGTTCCATCTCTGTCCTGCCACATGCTGATGAGGTAAAATTGTGCTAAGAACACTCAGCAGTGTAAAGCATGTAAGTCCTGACAGTTCTAAAAATGTCAACTGTGGGGAGAAATCTCATCAGAAACCCTGGCAAGACACAAAAAGGGCCTCATCTTCTCTTTATAAAATAAAACTGTGTGTTCGTAATTCAAGAAAGGAACTGTGCATGCCTGTGCCACATTCCAAAAAATGCCTCCTCAGGTTCACTTCCCTAATAAAGTTCTCCAAAGGAACAAATTTCTAAAAGAAACATAGCCTATGGTCTACTCTTGTATGTAATACCTCAGCCAGGGTTTCTCCTCTGGCTACAGTTCAAATTTATGTTTTATGTCATTAGATCATTAGAAGAGTCTAGACAAGAATAGGCCATTCAGCCCAACAAAGCTCACCAGTCCTATCCACTTAATTCCTCTAAAATAACATTCAATTGAGTTTTGAAAGTCTCTAACATTCTACTGTCTACCACACTACTTGGTCACTTATTCATGAGTGTGTGGGGAGTACATTTGGGTTGTTTGGGAACCAGAATAGTCCTCCCCTGACAGTTCCCCCTTGCGGCATCCAGGCACCCCGACACTTCTGGACTTTACTTCCAATGAAACCCTGCGGATGTCCAAGCTGGGATATCTCCATCGGACTACTGCCACCTAAAATATAGGGGATGGAACTGCTCTAGATATCTGGCTTCTGCTTGTCCATCCCCTGAAACATTCCATTTCATCCTGAGGTCATGCTGTTTTCCAGCCATGATGCCTGTCTGTTCTCCATGGCACTCACAAAGTTAAATTACTGAGGGATGATTATTGCTTATTTTACACAACATCTAGTTGGGCTTTGTCCTACTGGCATTTAATGCAGAAACACCACTGGTCCTGACATAGATAGATAGATAGATAGATAGATAGATAGATAGATAGATAGATAGATAGATAGATAGATAGATAGATAGATAGATAGATAGATAGATAGATAGATAGATTTGAAATGGACTATATGATAGATAGATAGATAGATAGATAGATAGATAGATAGATAGATAGATAGATAGATAGATAGATAGATAATTTACCAATACCAATGGGAAATTCACATACTCTAGCAGCAGCATACTGATAAAGAACAATATTAAATTAAAGAGTGATAACATTGAAGGTATAACAGACAGACAATAACTTTGTATAATGTTAACGTTTACCCCCTCCCGGGTGGAACTGAAGAGTCACATATTGTGTGGGGTCACCTCAGTCTGTCAGTGGAGAAGGACGGTGACAGCAGTCTGTCTCTGAAGCTGCTCCTCTGTCTGGAGATGATCTTGTTCAGTGGATGCAGTGGATTCTCCATGATTGACAGGAGTCTGCTTAGCGCCCGTCACTCTGCCACGGATGTCAAACTGTCCAGCTCTGTGCCCACAATAGAGCCTGCCTTCCTCACCAGTTTGTCCAGGCATGAGGCGTCCCTCTTCTTTATGCTGCCTCCCCAGCACACCACCACGTAGAAGAGGCGCTCGCCACAACCGTCTGATAGAACATCTGCAGCATCTTATTGTAGATGTTGAAGGACGCCAGCCTTCTAAGGAAGTATAGTCGGCTCTGACCTTTTCTTACACAGAGCATCAGTATTGGCAGATAGATAGATAGGACAGGCACTATATAATCAGGAACTATATAATAGATAGATAGATAGATAGATAGATAGATAGATAGATAGATAGATAGATAGATAGATAGATAGATAGATAGTAAAGGCACTATATAATACAAGGTGTGGCAGAAAAGTAATGAGACTGATTTTTTATTTACCAAGGTTTTTATTTTTTTCAAACATCAATGTTATCCCCTTCAAAGTAGTTCCCTTGGGCAGCGCTGGAAGTCTTCAACCGGTATGGTCTTCAGCATGTCCGTTACACTCTTTTGGATGTTTTCTAAAGTCCCGAAATGACGTCCTTTGAGGACATTTTTCAGTTTAGGAAAAAGGAAAAAGTCACACGGACTGAGGTCAGGTGAATAAGGGGGCTGGGGAACCACAGGAATGCCTTTTGAGGTCAAAAATTCTGTTATGGAGAGGGCAGTTTTTCTGCACCATTTTGGCACAGACCTTTCGCATGTGCAATTGTTCAGTCAAAATTTGATGAACGGTAAATCTGTTCAAATTTAATTGTTTACTCAACATTCTTAATGTTAAACGATGGTCTGATCTCACAAGAGTGTTCACACGTTCGATGTCTTCATTGGTTTTCGAAGTTGAAGTCCTCCCTGAACAATGTTCATCTTCAACATGTTTTCTGCCTTCCAAAAATGATTTGTGCCAGCGAAAAAGTTGAGCTCGGGATAAAGAATGTTCCCCATAGGCCTGTTTTAACTTTCCAAACGTCACACTTGCCGTTTAATGGCACAACGTTGCTCCAAATTCCGCTGTTCCATTTTGTGTGACGCACAACCAAAAACACAAGTTCGCTAATAGCAGTCACAAAAATCACGTAGTTAACGGAAGGAGTTGAAACTCGCACTGAGCTATGGGAGGGGACTGATACACGGGCTCTATCAAGGACAACAGCGCAGCGTTGCCAGATCGCTTGCACAGTCTCATTACTTTTCTGCCACACCTCGTAGATAATACTTTTTATAATTGATAATGTAAAAGAAGCAGTCTCAACATATGAAAAAAAGGTTTGGGGCAGCCACCCATATATTGTCCCTGGCTGCAAAAGAAATATGGAATGATGTGCCCTTGTTGAGTTCCAAAACTGAACTGACTGGTATTTGAAAAAATGGCAGCTTTATAAGCCGGAACCGGAAGTAATGTCATCAGTCTGGGTGCTGGAACTGGAAGTGACGCTGTTGATGTTGAATCAGGCAGGTTTTCCCGTATTTGGCATGCAGAGATAACATAGGTAGGTTTAGTGCACCCTGCCAGGTAATTACTTCTACTTAGTCCACTCAGCTCCCTCCTAATCGCACGTGTGTGGCAATAGATAGATAGATAGATAGATAGATAGATAGATAGATAGATAGATAGATAGATAGATAGATAGATAGATAGATAGATAGATAGATAGATAGATAGATAGATAGATAGATAGATAGATAGATAGATAACTATAAAACTAGAAAATTCAATATAAATAAAGGAGAGATGTGCAGCTTTGTTCATAATGGCACTCAGTTTTGTTTTCATTCTCTCTTTCGCTATGACCTTGGTGGGGGATGCTCGCTGGTGTGTCCCATAACTATGCCTGCCTTCTTAATCAGCTGGTTGATTTGGTGGACCTCCCTTGAAGTGATATTACTAGCCCAGCACACCACATTGTAGAAAGTCACACTGGCCATCACAGAGTTGTAGAAGATGTGAAGGATGTCACTACTCACATTAAAGAGACACAGTCACCTAAGGAAGAAGAGTCTGCTCTGCCCTTTCTTATTTAGTTCCTCTGTGTTCCGAGACTAGTCCAACCTGTCATTGACGTGAACCCCCAAGTACTTGCAGGAACAGACCACCTCTACATCCACTCCCTGATTATTGACTGGACAGAGAGACCTTGGTTTTTCTAATTTTAAGATGCAGACAATTCTAAATTACAGGATATACGTTACAGATACAGGCAGCACAAGCACAACGAGAACATTCCACATGGAGAGACATTCGGATAGCATTCAAGTCCAAGTTTACAAAGCTGTGACCACCCTACTGCACAACAGTAGTCCTTAACTGTATACATTGTTAGGTGTCTGAGTTAATACATCAAAATGTTTGAAACAGGAAGGACCTTCGGAACAACTTGTGGAAATCTATTGAACTTTAGCTCATACATCTTAAGATCCTGTAACTCAAAAAGCTACGTAGACTACATTCATTAAATACTGATTATGAATCTTTAAAGCATACCTAGAAATATATGAAAGAGAATGTACCTTCAATGCATGTTTAAATATGTCAGGTTTTCAGTCTCCATAATCCTGATATCATAATAAAATGGCAGTTGCTAAATATTTGAAAACCTGTGACTTGAAGCAACGAAAAATATGGGTAAATATTTTATTAATGTCTGCCTTCGGCTCTCACTTGTGCTAATTGGACTGTTAATTATATACCTTGAAGTTCAGTTTTATCTTTTAATCAGTGCAAAGTTTTGCTATTAACGCATGCTGCTTTCTGCCTCTACGTGTCACCAACTGCAATCAAAGGGCTTCACGTGATGAATGCTGACTTTCCATCCTGGCGGGAGATCTCACACTGCTACTGTGCATGAAGATGAGCCAATTACGGGATTTGTGATTTCCCAGGTTTCAGTTGTAGTTTGCAAACAATAATAAAAGGGAAGTGCTGGCTTCTTAGACACGGCCAGCTGCCTCAAGGAAAAGGTGGATGGGGCTTATAAATGGAGTTTGAAGGGGGCGCCCACCCCTTGCCCAAATGATGCACTATGTTACTACAATAAATCAATCTTTTTTTCTCAAAAGTTTATTTTTCGTCTTATGAAGGCCACAGATAATGTTAATATGCTATTAGTCAATGAATATGATTAAATTAATCCTACCCTAAGCAACTCTCACTTGCGAGATGGATGCATCTATGGATTATTGTGAGCACTAAAAACAGAAATCAGTTGGAAGAAAAATCAACAACCTGAAGTGTAACCTATCTGCCCAATCTTCACCACTAACTACAGTCAGGTCCATAAGTATTTGGACGGTGACACCGTTTTCATAAGTTTGGTCAAACTGGGAGTCAGTCCAATTACCTTTAAGTTAAATATGGCCACGCCGCTGATAATCCAGTATCTCTTCATTGGATAATTCCAAGCAAAAGAAACATCTCTTTGTGTTATACAATATAGGGCCATAACATTTGGACATTGACACACTTTTCATAATTTTGGCTCTGTACGCCAACACAATAGACTTGAAATAAAGCAGCCATTATGTGATCAAAGTGTAGACTTTCACATTTAATTGAAGGGGTTTACCTAAAAATATCGTATTAAACGTTTGTTCATGGCCCTTTTATTTCCAGGGGCACAAAAGTATTTGGACATTTGACTGATAAGCTGTTTCTTAGTCAGGTGAGAGGAGGTCGCTCATTATTTCATTAACTATTAAGCAGGTCAAAGGTCTGAAATTGATTCCAAGTGTAGAATTTGCATTTGGAAGCTGTCGCTGGGAACTCTCAATATGAGATACAAAGAACAGTCCATGAAAGTAAAAACAGGCCATCATTAGGCTGAGAAAGCAAAACAAACCTTTTAGAGCAGGGGTGTCCAACTCTGGTCCTGGTGGGCCGCAGTGGCTGCAGGTTTTCATTCTAACCCTTTTCCTAATCAGCGAGCAGTTTTCACTGATAATTAACTCCTTTTCCCTTCATTTGCATAGCCCTGTTTTTAACAATTCAATCCTCTGATTTGTTTTGCTCATTAAATGGCAGCCAAACAGAAATGAGATGTGAAACAACCCAACAGATGACCAGCTAAATTGGAAGGTCAAACTCCAGCCAGTTTCACACCAACCAGTTTCTGAACAAGAAGTCGTCTTGCTGTTATTTAAAGCTGTTATTGAATGTCATGACTTCTTGCTGCTCTCATTCTGTCACAGCAGACTGTTGATTTTCTGTTTTTTCTAAGACCACCGTCAAGATGTTTTGGTGACCTGAGCAGACCAACATGACTGAGTCCTTCACCTTTCTTTATTTTCAGGTTAGCTGGTCATGTGGCAGCTTGTTTTGTGTCTCATTATTGTTTGGCTGGACATTAAGGAAAAAGAAACCACTAAAGGGTCTGAGTCACGTCAATCAAAACTAAGGCAAAACAAGTTAATCAGAATCAAAAACAGCTCACCAATTAAAAAGATGGCTAGAATGAAAATCTGCAGCCACTGCTGCCTACCAGGACCAGAGTTGGACACCCATGCTTTAGAGATAGCAGAAACACCTGGGGCCCCATGCATAACGCCGTGCATAGAATTCACACTATAACAGGCGTAAGGACAAAAGCGGAAACGTGCGTACGCACAAAAAAATCCAGATCCATAAATCTGTGCGTTCACCAACTTCCCCATTCTTCTGCTACGTAAATCCCAGTCAGCGTGAAAAGTAACGCACATGCACGTGTCTGCTGCCCCACCCCAACTCCTCCCAGAATTACGCCTCTTTGAATATGCAAATCAATATAAATAGCCCTTAAGCTCAGCGTTCTGTGAAAAGGCAATGGGAAAAGCACGGGGGTGAAATAGAAGAATTTCACTGAATACCAAGTGGAGGCAAAGAAAAATGTACTATTTTTTGGTTTAAACAGCGGTATAAACACCAAAAGGAAGTTGATCGAGTGACATGGAATGTCAGAGAAACTCGAAAGCTCAAGTACACAAAGTCACACAGTGCCCGAAATAAAAAAGAAGTTGTCAGATATCAAAGTCGCCATGAAATCATAAACTTCATCTTAAAATCGTTTAATTTACTAGTTTCTCAAATCCAATTGTAACTGAAGTAGCATGTTAAATGCTCTGTTTTGTATGTGATCTTCTATGTGCTCTGTGTGTGTGAATTACTATGTGCTTCTTAAATATGCTTCCTCTTCCTCCGACAGGACACAGAACCCATTACATTTGTGATATTACAGCTCTCTGAATAATTAAAATCCTGAGATGTATGCTTGATATCATTTTCATGATGATAGGAATTAGAGCATGTTATTAAACATGGGAACACGGTGGGGCAGTGATTGGTCATGTCTCATGCAAGATGCTTGCTGCGCCATGTGTGACCTTTGATGAAATAATTTATTGCAGCAGTACTGCCTCTTTCAAACTTACTAACCTTCCAATTCCTGTCCTTCCTTTTCTTTCTCCAAGTAACCAATCGCCACACAATCAGCTCTGTAATACAGTAGATGTTAAGCCATTTGTAAGCTTAGAATGCCAATTCTTCAAAATTTTAAGGAACATTGAAATATCTTTGTAATGTTTAATTATTCTATCCATCTATCCTTCCTGTGTCTCGCCAGTCCCAGCAAGCATACAGTACATCGTGAGACAGGAACAATCCATGAACGGAGCGCCAGCAGCTCGCTAGCGCTGCGGCACCGTGTCCTCACATATTTATTTATTAACCATATAGATTATTTAAATGAAGTTAAAGTTTTATCTGTATAATAAACATATTTTGCTGCATTTCATCTTAAAAATGATATCGGCATCGATATGAAAAACACCAAGTCCTTCAAAAGCAAGGACCTGGGCCACCGGTTGCAATGGGTTGGTTGAGGCATGGAGGCTTCCTGATGACTTAAGAGGGGAGGTATGTGAGAGCAAGAGATGTCTGGGAATAATTCAATGCTTTGAGAACAACGTTCACTAAAGTTAAATCAGTAGGGTTTTGAGCAGTTACGCCTCTACAGTGCACAATATGATTAAAAGATTCAGGGAATCTCGATGTGTAAACCATGAGTGTGATCTCTGATTCTTTAGATGTCACCATCTTGAAAAACGTTGTGACTTGAGGTCAGGAATACTGCGGTAAGTCTTTGTCAGTCAACACCATTGTCTCCATATATGCAGTTTAAGGCTTTACTATGCAAAGCAGAAGCCAAACATCAACACCGTCCAGAATTATCACCCACGTTTCTGGGCTCAGTCTCATCTGAGATGGAAAGTAACACAATGGAAATGTGTTATGAATGAGTAACAATTTTTAACAGTTTTTGGAAATCACATCAGATGTGTTTTCTGGAGCTAAAGAGGAAAAGGACAATCCAAGTTGTTCTAACCATCAGGTCCAAAAGTCAGCGTCTGTCATGGCGTGGGGTGTCTCAGTGCCCATGTTATTGGTGTCACACACGTGCGATTAGGAGGCAATCAACAGGTCCAGAGGTGAGTGAATGGCTACAAGATGGGGGGTCGTATGATGGTGCTAATGCCTCTCTTTCTAACCCTGCAGAACTAAAGAAGAAAAATAATCATTTCATACCCGCAATAACCCATATCTCAGAAAACGATTTATGAAACACTTCCGGTCCGGCCATGATGATGTCACGTCCGGTCTCGCCATGATGATGTCACTGTCAGGCTCCCGCTGATGACGTCACTTCCAGTTTTACCATGATGATGACGTCACTTCTGGCTCCCGCTGATGATGTCACTTCCTACTTTCATCATTTCCTACATCCATCTTGCCTTTGTATTAAAGCCGACTGAACCAAACATCATTTGTCGAATGTCTGATAAAAATTGATTATCATCTTGACCAATACGAGAAAAACATTATACGGGGCAAATCCCCAAACCTTTATAATTGTTTCTTGTGACTCGTTCTATCACATCGGTAAGTTGCAGATTTCTGAGGACACTATTAATGCTGAAAGGTATGGATACATTTCACAGCAACATTTACTGCCATCCAGATGCCGTCTTCTCCATGGGACGTCCCTGCATTTTCTAGCAGGACAACATCAAACCACTTTGTGCTCAGATTATAAGAGCATGGCTGCGTAAGTAGAGAGTGTGAGTATGAAGCTGGACTGAAAGCACGTGTCGCATTATGAAGTACAAATACAACAACGAAGGCCGTGTACTATCAAGGAGCCAAAGACCTGCATAATGGGGAAAATTCCACTTGCTAAATGTAACCAACTGTTATACTCAGTGGCCAAACGCTAAATAAGTGTTATTAGAAGAACTGCTGAGGTGACACAGTGGGAAACACTTGACTGTCTCCATTTTTTTGAAGCTTGCTGCTGTCATCAGATCTGATGTAAGTGTATGTTTTCAAAAAATCTACTAAATTCACAAAGTGAAAGGTCAAATAAGGAGGTGTTGTACCATTTTCAATTTAGTACAAGGTGAATAGAATTTAAAAATCACTCCTATTTGGATGTATCAGTATTTTCCATACTTTCACAACATTTTTGGAATTGGGTTTTGTCCCACACGTGTGCATGGGAGGCAGCTAACAGGACCAACAGATGATAATTCCATGCCAGGCCAGGAGTCGGCAGGGTGCGCTAACCCTTTCTCTGTTATCTCTACAGACCAAACACGGGAAACTCTGGCTGGTACTGATGACGTCACTTAAGTTTTGTTCATCCCGATGACCTCACTTCCGGTTCCAGGACCCCAAGAATGCCACTTATGGTTCCGACCCGAAGAACATCACTTCCGGTTTCGGGCCTCAATAACGTCATTTCCGCTACCTGCCTTAAAAGCAAGACAGCCCCCACTTTATATTCAGTTCTGTTTTTGACTCAACTCTGTACACAACTGTGCAACATATTTGCCTTTTGCAGCCAGGATTTAAGTCTATGGGTGGCTGCCCCAAACCTTTTTTGTGTGTCGAGGCTGTTCATTTCACAGCTTATACATAAGTATAATACATATATTAGTTTACTGTTTCAAATTCACCTTGAGAGATATTATTTGAGCATGTTGATTCTGTTCACAGTTTTTTCCTCTTGTACACACCTGATAGCTGCCCCTGTTGGCAAACAGATCCTCAAGCAGCTACCTACATGACTGCTTAGTCGCATGCACATATCCGCGTCTTATACTTGTGTGACACCTGTAGTGGTGCAGCGGTCTCAGCAAATGTCAGTCACACATTACACACACCTCTGTGACAAAATAGTTCATTAACAAAAATGAAGTACTTTGATGAAGTACATCAAAAACTCCACATGCTTAATAATTCCATCAATCTATTCATTTTCTAAATCCCACTTATCCAGAGCAGGGATGCCAGGAAGCTCATTGGGCACAAGGCAGGAACAATCCCTGGACGGGATGCCAGCTGATTACAGGGTGACCACATGTGCACACACACCACACACACACACACACACACGCACACACTAGAGCCAATTTAGCATCACCAGTTCATCTACCCTGCATGTCCTTCAAAACAGTTCACCCAATCCCAGAACACCTGACACCATGCACACATTTTCTGTTTTTAAAATAAGAATTTTTCCACAAGTACAATAAGCAAACAAACAAAAAAATGTTTTTGATCATTTCAATATCACTACCAGAACTTCTGTGCTTTTTCAACAACAACAAACACAACAATTTATTTCTTGTATAGCCCAAAAATCACACAAGGAATTCCTCAATGGGCTTTACCAGGCCCTGTTTTTTTGACAGACCCTCAGCCTTGACTCTCTAAGAAGACAAAAAAATCCTTGTAGGAAAAAAAATGGAAGAAATCTGAGGAAAGGCAATTTAGAGAGAGACCCCCTTCCAGGGTAGTTGGGGCGTGCAATGGGTGTCAAAAAATGGGATGAAAACACACCAAACAGAACACAAATAATGCTCTTCACAGACCTTGATGGCCAATCTATCATGGCCTCCTCAGGAATACAATACAATACAATAATGCAAGAATAGATGATGCCACTTACTAAACACAGAACTATCACATATAAAGATCCAGCTTTGTTCAAATCGATCAAACACAAAGGAGAAAACAATTAACACAAAAGAAAAACAAAAATATATGTCCATCAGCTGTGATGGGTGGCCACGGCCACTACCTGGCCGAGAGGCCAACAGAGTGGAAGGACCAGGGGAGAGAGCATTGGTGAGGTAATACCTCCCCTGGGACACTAGAGGGCCCTCCTGGGTGGCTGTGGCACCATGGATTCTCTCAGGGCATGTCAGGGCCTGGAGTTTGGTGAAGCCCTGTTGGGTTCCATGGAGGGGCTGCCAGGGGGAACTGCAGAGCCCTATAAAAGACCTCCAGCAAACCAGTAAGTGATTCCAGGTAATACTGATGATCCACCTGGAATACTCCCGGGACCTGAATAAGAGGAGCTGCCTCATTCCATTAAATGGCCAGGGTCGAGAGGAAGAAGACAAAGCCTGACGAGGCATGGAGGTGGATGGACTGGTGGCAACTGTGTGTTGCGGTGTTGGTGATTTGTGCACACTTTAAAACTGTAAATAAACCAGGTGTTGAGTTTGAACCCGTGTCCTGCCTGTGCGTGTCCGGTTTAGGGTGGCTGTACGTACCCTGGTGGCTTCACCTTCCACTGCCAGACAGGAGTCAGACTAGCCAGACATAGTCAGAGTCCTGGAGACCTCGGCCAACATGATGTCGCCCTCCTATTGTCATTCTACAGCTGAGTTAGTGCTGGGCCAGGCAATCAGATGAAAGGACCCATTGAAGAATTTCAGAGTGTTAAGCTTTGTGTCACACACGTGCGATTGGGAGACAGCTGAAGGGCCTAAGTGATAGTAATTCCACGCCAGACCAGGGGGTGTTGGGGTGCACTGATTTACCTGACTTGGCAATTAACATTTTTGACAATATTGATTTCTAAACAGCAGATCTTTACTCATTCATGGTTGGTAACAATACATTTTGTTAACTCGTGTTTTCATTATTTGTTAAACCCAGGAAATTTAGCTGTGCCACTTGTTTAATCTGGTTGTCCAGGACTGATAATTGCAGGGACTGAAGGAGATTTAAGCCCTGGCCAGGAAAAGGCAGGAGAGGAGGGGGACGATCCACTGAGAGCACTGCCAAGACACTCGGACAGAGCACAGAGGCTCGCAGGCTGACAAGGGTACGTGGCTGGCACGACGTGAGGCACAAGGACGGAAATACTCCCAGGGAGGAAGAGACAGCTCTACAAGGAGATGCCGGTTGTGGGTTTAGCGAGAGAGGGAAGCCGCATGAAAGGACCGAGCAAAGCTGACAGAAAAGAAATAAGGCGTGCCTAGGTCACAGCAATACAAGGAGCCCAGAGTGGAAAAAAAGGAACAACGAAGAGACGCCGACAGGGATTCCACGATTCTCTTGGAAACGAGTGTCCGGTGAACAGAGTGCATCCATGGACAGTTGAACAATTAAGTGTTGGGGTAACACTGAGAACAAACTGGACTTTGCACCACTACAGGTTGTATCATCCAATTCATGTTTTTAATGGACTTTTAGAGTGTGGACTGTGGGCTTTCTTTTCTAAGATAAGAAATTTTCTTCATGATACTGTTAGATTTGGTTTATGTTCATTTATCTTTTTCATGTACTTATTATTGTCTAGTGTAATAGAAGTTACTGTTACTTCCTGAAGTTGCTGTTGTGTCTTTCATTGTGTGTTTACTCACCGCCCAATTTAGAGAAACCTGTGTGCTATCATTGGTAAATTTCCGGAGTTCCCAGTCTCTTAATAAAACTGGGTGGCGTAGTCGGATATTTTAAAGGTGTCTAGGTTAGAGGGGACTGGGCGGTCTCATGGTCTGGAATCCCTGCAGATTTTATTTTTTCTCCAGCTGTCTGGAGTTTTTTTGTTTTTTCTGTCCCCCCTGGCCATTGAACCTTACTCTTATTCGATGTTAATGTTGATTTATTTTGTTTTATAATTGTGTCTTTCATTTTCCTATTCTTTAATATGTAAAGCACTTTGAGCTACTGTTTGCATGAAAATGTGCTATAGAAATAAATGTTGTTGTTAGATTACCTGTAAGTGTGACCTGACACCTGTTACACCAGCACACTGGAGCTGATCAGTACATGCCGTCCATTCGTTGAGCAGCCATCTCATGACCACTGCCACCCCCAGCAACACTGCAGCCTCACCGTCCCTGGGATTCAGCCGCTGCACTAGACTAGCCTGCCAGCATCAGTGTTGGCCTCTGTGTGTTTGTGTGCAGCCAGTTCAAGCGCAGTTGGCTCGGTGATTTACTGAGTTTCATCAATGGTGTCAGTTGCACTTTCTACATACTGTATAATAATAGATTGATTTTTATACTTTTTACAGTTCATTGGCAGTGTTGCAGTAATTGTGATGCTCTTTGCATGTTCCATTACAATTTCACTTTTTCTTGGTGAATTGTGACATTTCCTTAAAAAGTGTTGTAAAAAAAGTATTTGGTGTCCAGGGGGTGCATTAACCCCACCAAGTATGTGGAGGTTTTAGGGTTAATATTATATGTGAATCGTGAGTGAACAGCCTTTTTCAAGCCACAAATTCACAGCTGCATTGAGATCTCAACCTTGACTCGGCCACTTCAAGACATTCACATTGCTGTTTTGAAGCTATTCCTTTGTAGTTTTGATTATATGACTGGTGCCGTTGTCTAGCTGGAAAGCAAATCTTTTCCAAGGCTCAGGTTTGTTGCAGATGGCATTAGGTTCTCCTCCAGGATGTTCCTCTGTTTTGCTGCCTTCATTTTACCTTCACAATCCTTTTTAGGGCCTGCTGCAGAGAAACATCCCCACAGCCCGATGCTGTCGCCACCATGCTTCACTGTGGGGATGATGTGTTTTAAATAACGTGCAGCTTTAGGAAAGCTTTTTCGAGATGATCTCCATTCCAAGTACTGGCTGGGCCTGCGCATGCTTAGCTTCAGGTGGATGATCCGTTCTGAAGTGTGTGTGGCATGGAGTAATGCTGCTGGGAAAGGATCCACAGCTAACAACACTCTGAATTGGATTTACAGAGTTCAGAAATGAATAGACAGATTTTCAGCTAAACATTATTATTAAAATGTAAAATGAATTGTTTTGCAAAGCACTTTGGAACAGTGTAAAATCTCGGCATAGCCGGGGTTCTCACTCTTGTCTATTTTGTTTGTGTTTCCAGTGTTACCAGTGTGGATTATTTCATTTAGCTGAGTATACTTAGTATTATTCTGCTGTGTTATTTGTGTTTTGTGGGGGGGTTCCCCAAGAGGTGTGGCCACCTACACATCATCCAGGGGAGACTGTCCCAGCCCTATAAAGACTAAGGGAAAAAACACAGTCCCTTGCAGTTCATTGTGAATGTGCAGGAGGCGTCAGTGAATTCTCTTTCAATTATTCTGTGTATTACTGGATTTTTGACCACTCTTAGATTTTTGTATTGCTACTCGGACTATACAGTATATTTTTAAAGTATAACCTTGTGCACCTTGGAGCTTATATTTGTGCCAAAGAGCATTTTTGTATAAATTAATCTTATTATTCATAAGGATTCTGCCTTGGCTCTTTTTCATTACTTGCCGGTTTTTAATAGTTGTTCCCCCTCTAAAGAACACTTTGAATAATAATTGTGCTTAGTAACTCTGTAGCTCATAACAAGCAGAGCTTAACTGAAAAAGGCACAGGGAGAGTCAGGTGGTGCTACCGCATGTTTTCATAATCTCTCTCTTTTTACATTTCTGTACAACAAGCCACCTGTTTTGCTCCTTGCAGCTATAATTGGTCATGCTGTTTTGTTTTTTTTTTTACTATTAACAAATTAAACTTTAGGCACACTTGACAGCATCATGTTACATTTTCTCCAAATTATCTGCTCTGTTTTTGTGTCAGGTGGTTAAAAGATGATTAACTTACTGATCTAGCGCCACGATTTCTTCCCACGCAGTACAGCAGTTCATTTCTAGAGCCGGCTCTGAATTGCTTACAAACTCATATCTCAGTGATTTTTCTAAATAAACCATCTATCTTTAGTATCATATTCTTTCCCAATATACATGCAGTCTTCTCTAATCTCTTACTCCTCTGTGCTCTCCATGTCAACAGCTTACATATCTGGGGTGATACAAACAAAAGACGCCTGCACGCAAAAACCCATTTTCAATGTTAATGGATCTTTTACATTTGTTTCTCTATGCCATCCCATGCTTATTCCTCTCAGTTTTCAGACCTGAGTGTCATAGCAGCATTTTATTTTAAGTATAATGTTGCTCAACCAGGAAATCTTTTTGAGAATAACAAAAGTATTGTAAGAAGTTTGAAAAGGTAAACTACATTTGTATAGATTTTGACATAACTTCATACTTCTGGTTAATCTTGCAAATCCTGAAAGACATGACTGGTATATGGGGGGGATTTACAAGCTAGAGACGGGTGGCCGTTTATTAGTTAACAGGTTCAATATGATCATCTCATATTTTAGAACTAGTAAGAAAAAATCTCTGCTATAAAATAAAAAAAGCCAAAAAAGGCGTACAAGATGAATAACGTGAACGGTAAGGCGTATGACAGCATGATGTTAAGTTTCATTTAGAATTTTTCCAACTGGTTGTTTTGTGTCTTTTTGTTCATTTTTGATGATTTTTTTGTTAATGTTAATATTATTGTTCATATTTATTATTATTTATCAGTATTTTTGATTTTTGCTTTCTATATATCGTCTATAATGCTTCTGGTGCTTTGTTGGCGGTTCCCTAAGAGGCAGAGCTATCTGTCCTTCACCTACAAAGTGCTGCCCTCAATTTTATTGTCCTGACTCAACAGAAAAACATAACTAATTTTTTTCTGAAAACCAGGAGATGTGCGCAAAAGGCAAACAAAAGAAACTAAAAATCAAACCGAAGTGACCAAAACCCAGATGAGAGGCAAAAATCAAAGTCAAATAACATGCAATAAGTCAAAAATCAGGCAAAAAGGCAAACTGAAAATAAGGATTTCATCTGCAGATCAGATAAGGCTCAGAGCAAAAGGCTAACCTTTTATGCTGTTTGCTGATTAAGTCAAGGTCATGACCTCAGAGACCACACCCCCAGAAATGTGGGACGTGAACCTGACAATGGTACACAATATGGCTTCTCTACAATGAAAAGATTACAAAACATCAATATTCAACCTATAAAGGCTGAAGAAACCCATAGTCACCTCACTGGCATTGGTGAATCTTCTGGCGATGTGTTGCTCCTTTTTGTTTATTGATTTTCTGGATTTTGTGCTCTGTTTTTGACCACTCCTGGGATTTCTGCATTGTGACTGCTTTGCCTCTGGATTGCCTAATTTTTAAAGGCAACTCCTTTTGTTTATATTGCGCTCTTTGAAGATTTTTGTGCCAAAGTTCTTTTTTTTTATAACAAATTTATAAAGATCCTTTTGTGAATAGCCAGGGTTTGATGATTTCTCCCCTCTAGTGGGCATTTTGAGATATTTTTTGAGAACCTGTTTGCTTTCTTTTAAGGCCTAATGTCATTTTGGTGTGTCTAAAGCACAACACATGAGAGCAATTATTAAAGAAGATATCAGGAAAGCTAAAAGGCAGTTACAGAGAAATATAGCAGAAAAGGCAAAAGATTACCCAAAAAGATTATTTCAGTACTTAAGTAGTAAAAGAACAGTCAGGGAGGAGGTGAACTGTATCAGAAATAGTAAAGGAGAATTAAAATATACGGTCAAACATCAAGTACTCTAAACTTGCATTTTTTTGAAGTTTTCACATGTGTGAAACTGGATAACCGCCAGGTGGTAACAGGGACTACTAAGGAGGTACTGAGTGATTTGGAAATTGTAGAAGGAGAAGTGCGGCTCAGACTAAATAAGCTGAAATCAAACAAATCACCAGGACCAGATAATATTAAACCGCCTGAAGTGACTCTACTCCGTTAGGCCCCTTGAGCAAGGCCCTTAGCCTGCAATTGCTCTGTCCTGGGTATGACGTTAATCTGCATCCAGCCCTGCATGTAGGCCCTCCAACCTGCAGGAAAAACCTGGGGGTTGGTGGCAGAATTGGCACTCCAGCCATCATAAAAAAACCTCACACAGGTTCCATTCCTTCTGAACTTGTGTGGTGCTGAGGTGTCACCCATTGCATGGCTGCACTCAGGTCCTAATCTGCGATCTTGAGTTGGTTTGTCATGTGGTGGGTGCAGCAATGTGTGGTATCAGTGTGTGCTCCTTACCTCTCTCTCTCTTGAGTTCCTAAGGATGTTAGTGAGTACAGATACCCTTGGCCCATATTTTAGAAAGGCACTGCAAACTGGAGAAATTCCTAAGGAATTGAAAATGGCAAATATTATCCTGTTATATGAAAAAAGTTGATCAGGCCAGTAAGCTTAATATGCATCAATGGTCAGTTAATGGAAGGAATTATTAAGGGAAAGATTGAGCAACACCTGGCAAGAACAGGAGTTGTACTGAATAGTCAGCATGGGTTCAGACGAGGAGGTCATGTTTTCCAACATGCTTGAATTCTGAGGAAGCAACAAAAGGATATGATCAAAGTGGAGTGCATGATAGTACTTATCACTGCAAAAATCTTATACCTAAGCAAGTAAACAGTTTGTACATGAAGCCATTAAATCGTGTTTTCATTATTGTAAGACTTTTTGACTTATCAAGAAATTTACATGGGGCTTCGTCCCCTACTCGCTTCGTTTGCCAGTTTGGAGTCCTGTGTGCAGTTTTGGTCTCCAGAATACAAAAAAGACATAGCAGCACTGGAAAAAGTCCAGAGAAGAGCAACTGGGCTGATTCTAAGACTAAGAGGTAATGCTATGACTTGTAGTCCCAAAGCACTTAAGAATCTCAACAGTTCCAAAAAAACCTTCCAATAATGCTCATGGGGGGCATTTACCATCAAAAGCAAACAGAAATTAAAAAATTACATTATGAAAGGAATTAGTCAAGTATATCAAGACAGTTACTTTAAAATGAGTTCAACAAGAACACACAGGCACAGTTGGAAACTTGTTATGAGTAAATTTCACATAAATATTAAGACTTTTTTCTTCACACAGATTTTTTAATCCAATCTAAACTAATTAATCATGGCATCATACAGTGACAGTAAGTTTAAATATTATATTATTATTTATATTATTCATTTTCAACTACGAGTTTTGGTTTAGTGTATTGGATTTGGTTTTGACAATGCTTAGCGTGGAACTAACACTAAAACATGGCGTACAGACAAAAGTGGAAATGTGCGTACACACATAAAAATCCAGATGCACAAAACTATTGGTAAGCCAAATTCCACGCACTTCAGCTCCTTTAATCCCGGTCAGTGTGAAAAGTAACGCACATGCACATGCCTGCTGCCACTGCCCAACTCCTCCCTGAATTCTGCATATTAAAATATGCAAATCAAAATAAATATCACCTTCCCCATTAA
Organism: Polypterus senegalus; assembly: GCF_016835505.1. Lineage (NCBI taxonomy): Eukaryota > Metazoa > Chordata > Cladistia > Polypteriformes > Polypteridae > Polypterus > Polypterus senegalus. The sequence continues at coordinate 17,029,834 of NC_053158.1, forward strand.
GTGTTTGGTTAAAAGACTATGGCAAAAGCATGTGAATAAACAGAATTTCAGCAAATGAGAAGTGGAGGCTAGGAAAAACTTAAATATGCCAACTATATGTTGGCTTAAGCAGTGGTATAAACAACAAAACATGACCACACGTTTAATTATTAACAGCATACATTATTTAAATGAAGTTACAAATGTATCTGTATAATGAAATATACATACTTTATAGCATTTTGTCTTAAAAAGTATATCAAGAGCTCCAAGAAGATAGCTATTGGAACTCTAAATTGGTTTAGAAACCAATCGTCATCATCCGTAAATATGAGCTTTCTTCTATTGAATTGAATTGAATTCCTTTATTGTTATTGTATGGTACAATGAGATTCAATATGTACTGTAAATCCTCCATAAACTTATTTTCCTAGAAAATGATAAAATAACAATAAAAACAATAAAAATAATATGAAAAAACAATGGAAAATATACAATATGAATGTATAAGTACAATATACATGTACATATAGTGCAGATTTTGCAAATGGTTAATAAAGTGGCTCAGGTTGTGCAGTATTACAACTGTAGTGCAAGTTTACTGTGAGGTAATTGTACTTATAAGTACAAGCAGTTCTACCGGGAGCACTTGATGAACTGGTTGAGTGTGTTTACAGCTGTTAGGATGAAAGTGTTTCTGAACCTCGAGGTTCATGCAAAAAAGGCTCTGAAGAATTTTCCGAATGGAAGAACTTCAAATAGACTGTGCGTATGGCTGAGGCAGCGTGTGCTAGAAGCTGTATCCCGATAATCCTCTGCGCTCTTAAAACAATATGCTTTAGAGCTTTCCGATCAGCTGCTGAAGAGCTGTGATTCCACACTCAGATACAGTGGGTTAAAATACTCTGAGTGGTGTGCTGAGAGTAACAACTCTAAAACAGCTATTGTATTTGGAATAGTCTGGCCATTCCGTGGACCATTATATTGTTACAATCAGATGGCTTAAATTTATAAACGATAGGCGGTTGATTTCAATGTATTTGATATAGACTCGTCAGGGATGCGAATCTAAAAAAGAATGGGAAACCACACAGGAACAGTAGCACTGCTTTGACGCTGGGTGCCGACAATTTGCAAAACCAAGTGGAAACTTGCATACACACAGGGTAATGCTAGTTTAGATAGATAGATAGATAGATAGATAGATAGATAGATAGATAGATAGATAGATAGATAGATAGATAGATAGATACTTTATTAATCCCAAGGGGAAATTCACATACTCCAGCAGCAGCATGCTGATAAAAAACAATATTAAATTAAAGAGTGATAAAAACTCAGGTAAAAATGGACAATAACTTTGTATAATGTTAACGTTTACCAACCCCAGGTGGAATTGAAGAGTCGCATAGTCTGGGGGAGGAACGATCTCCTCAGTCTGTCAGTGGAGCAGGACAGTGACAGCAGTCTGTCGCTGAATCTGCTCCTCTGCCTTGAGTTGACACTGTTCAGTGGATGCAGTGGGTTCTCCATGATTGACAGGAGCCTGCTCAGTGCCTGTCGCACTGCCACGGATGTCAAACTGTCCGGCTCCATGCCTACAATAGAGCCTGCCTTCCTCACTGGTTTGTCCAGGCGTGAGGCGCCCCTCTTTATGCTGCCTCCCCAGCACACCACCGGCTAGAAGAGGGTACTCGTCACAACCGTCTGATAGAACATCTGCAACATCTTATTGCAGATGTTGAAAGAGGCCAGCCTTCTAAGGAAGTATAGTCGGCTCTGTCCTTTCTTACACAGAGCATCAGTATTGGCAGTCCAGTCCAGTTTATCATCCAGCTGCACTCCCAGGTATTTATAGGTCTGCACCCTCTGCACACAGTCACCGCTGATGATCACGGGGTCCATGAGGGACCTGATCCTCCTAAAATCCACCATCAGCTCCTTGGTTTTGCTGGTGTTCAGTTGTAGGTGGTTTGAGTCTCACCATTTAACATTCAAACAAATGTAACCATTTAACATTGGAGAATGTGCGTGTCTATACGCCAAGTTTACTTTTTATAAATCTCGAAGTAAGCGTGGAAAAGAGGGCATACACAACATTTTTGTGCATATGTACTGTTTATATATGAGGCCCCTGGTCATTTTGATTGCTCCATTTATTCTCAGTACACCAGTCCCTTCCCTGGGAGTCATAACAGGTGGTACAAGATGGCATCACAAATAACTCTTGAATCACACAGTAGACGCATATAAAAAGAAAAGCAAAAAAAAAAAAACAAAGCAATTTTGCATACTTTTACTGAATTATGACAGGTTAGGAATGTAGGTGAATGGCTGTAAATCTGTAAATGAATTTAACTTTGCAAATATTTTTAGTGTGTATCCCACGACTGCCTTATTATTATATTATTTGCTTTCCATAGACCTTGAGTGGTGATATTAATAAAAATTACAACTTGTCACAAGCCGTACTGCAATTATACGACTGGTTAATGGGCAGTGATGAGCTAGTTCATTGTTCCTTATTAACATTTTGGAGACAAAACATTTTTATTATTGTTATTTTTTGACTTGTGATGTGCACTAAAGGGTTTATAGCAATGTCTAAGAAGCACTTTCCAGAAAAAACTGGGCAATTTTTAAAATTTTAAATTTATTATTTTGTTTGATGCAAAATAAGATATTAACCAAATAACAGAAAAAAAGAGGAAGAATTTTCTTCAAAAAACAGGCTTGGGTATTTTTTTTCTTTAGTTTACTTTAATAAATAATGCATACAAATGTTCCTCTAAGAGCCTCAAACTTAAAGTTATGTGGAAGGAGACGACAGTTTTATGCCAGTTTTATTATCCCAAAGCTTTTCAAAAACCTTTATGCAACATTCTAAGTGTTTTGTTTATGTAGCAGCGCTTTACATTATTCATGATGAGAGGGGGGTCTTCAGCTGCTGGCTGGCAAAGCTTGTGTCCCTGCTGAAAAGCAGAACAACACGCAATTAGTATTACACGTTGTAAGCCTGCTAGAATGGGGAAATAGACAAAAATGTGAAATAAATCCATTTGTGCCCCAGCTGACCATAAATCAATCCCTCCATCCATCATCTAGACTGCTGAAATTGACCATTAGGCCTGTGCAGACTATGTTTTAAATCACAGTGACGTCAACTCATCAGACTTAGTGGGTGATCCTGAGCATGTCACTCACCCTGCCTGTGCTCCAATTCTAGAAAATACTTAGTAAAATAACTAAAAAACGTAGAAAATAATTTGTACGGCACCTCCAAGACAGCTGGAAATGCATGGAGTGCCCTATTTCCAGGTCGATGAGGTGGTGTTTAAACGTATCAGGGTTTTGTTCATGAGTGAGTGGAGGAAAGTGAGGGAGATCGACAGGTGGATCAGAGCAGCATCCACAGTTACGTTATACTGATCAGTTGGAGTGAAGAGTGAGCTGAGCTGAAAGGCGAAGTTCTCGATTTTACTGGTCAATCTACGTTCCTGTCCTTACATATGGCCACACGCTTAGGGTAGTAACCCAAAGAACCACATCACGGAGCAGCAGAAATGAGTTTTCTTCACAGGGTCAGCCTTAGAGATAGAGGAAGAAGTGCAGACATTCTGGAGGAGCTCAAAGCAGAGACGCAGATCCTCTGCACCAGATAGAGCCAGCTGAGGGGGCATCTGATTTGGCTGCTTTTTGGATGCCTCTCTAAGGTAGTAAGTCCATCAGGGTGTTAGGGGAACTTGGGGAAGACCCAGGACATGCCGAATTAATTAATTACTGTACATTTATATAGTGCTTTTGTAACTACTCAAAACACTTTTCATAGTGTTTAGGGAGCCGCCTCAATTACCACTAATGTGCAGCATCCACCTGGATAATGTGATGGCAGCCATTGTTGCACTCGCCACACATTAGCTGTTAGGTGGTGAACAGGTGAGGAAAGGGAATGATTAAGGGTCAGAATGGACATGACCATGATGGGGAATTATGGCCAGGACATCAGGATACACCCTGCTCTTTTTGAAAAATGTCTAGAGATCTTTAGTGGCCGCAGATAGTCAGGATCTTAGATTTATGTTTCATCTGATGGGTTACAGCACAGTATCCCCTTCATTGTCCTGGGACATTGGGATCCACACACAGACCACAGGGTAAGCACCCCCTGCTGGTCTCACCCAACACCTCTTTCAGCAGCAACCCAAGCTTTTCCATGATAGTCTCTCTTCCAGGTACTGGCAGGGCACAAACATGCTTAGCTTCAGGTGGATTATCTCTCAGCTGGTTTAGGGACACCCTAGTATTCCCATGAAGGAGGCGGAGAAGGTGATGAGCAAAAGGGATGTCTGAACATCTTTGCTTATCCTGGTGCCTCATGACTCAGACCCAGATAAGCAGTAGAAAATGCATGGAATTTGTACTTCTTAAATACACTGAAAGACACTAAATAAGACTGTAGTGCTTGTAAGGGAAAAACTTTCTATATTAGTATTAATGTTGTCAAACACGTGCGCTTAGGAGGCAGCCAGCAAGCCAAAGGTGAGTGATCTACCACGAGATGGAGGATTGATTTGGGGTACTAATGCATCACTCTTTTGTCCAACACAGCAAAAGAAGAAAATTAACAATCTCACGCAATCACCTTCAGTACTTCCGGTTTCAATAAATGGCCACTCCACAACAATCCTGCTTCCAGCTCCTAATGATGATGTCACTTTCCGGTGCCATAGTGATGACAGCATTTCCGGCTCCGCCATGATTACGTCACTTCAGGCTCCCATGGATGGCATCACTTTTGGTCGCACAGTGATGACATCACTTCTGGCTCCCTATTGATGACCTCATTTCTGGTTTTGCCAAGATAACATCGCTTCGGTCTCTCTGTATTGGTGTAATTTCCTGCCAAATCGCTTCCTGACGCCATTTTTGTACATACAGTAAATCCTCATTTCAACTCTTTACTTTGTTAAACGCTTTGGTTTTTTGATCAATTCTCATTCAAATCTTTACCACGTCCGACGGACATTATATGGGGCAATGCCCCAACTCTTTGTGAAGTTTTTTTCCAAGTGAAATTATTTATTGCAGTGTGTAAAGTGCTTCAAACTGGGTCTGCCTGTTTTAACCAAGACACAGAATCATTTATATCCAGCACATCAACCTGGAGATTAGCTCATATGACATTTTAATTTTACTATTATTCAATTCTCCACACAAATTCATATATAAGACATTCACCTTTAGATATAGACATTTTTCAATGGTTATTGATCTATTTATTTTGGGACCTTAAGATAATATTAAGCCACAGATGTGTTCAAAGATCATTCTATTTACCTCATCCCATTTTCATCAGATTGGCTGGCCCAGCGCTAGCCAGGCTGTGGAATGGAATTGGGGGAGGCAGCTTGACGGCTAAGGTCTCCAGGACTCTAAACAAATCCAAATCATAATACGAGGTGTGGCAGAAAAGTAATGAGACTGGCAACGCTGCGCTGTTGTCCTTGATAGAGCACGTGTATCAGTACCCTCCCATACCTCAGAGCGAGTTTCAAGTCCTTCCGTTAACTACGTGATTATTGTGACTGCTATTAGCGAAGTTGTGTTTTTGGTTGTGCGTCACGCAAAATGGAACAGCGGAATTTGGAGCAACGTTGTGCGATTACATTTTGTGTTAAGCTTGGAGAATCGGCAAGTGTGACGTTTGAAAAGTTAAAACAGGCCTATGGGGAACATTCTTTATCCCGAGCTCAAGTTTTTCAGGGAGGCCTTCAACTTCGAAAACCAATGAAAACATCGAACGTGTGAACACTCTTGTGAGATCAGACCATCGTTTAACATTAAGAATGTTGAGTGAACAATTAAATTTGAACAGATTTACCGTTCAACAAATTTTGACTGAACATTTGCACATGTGAAAGGTCTGTGCCAAAATGGTGCCGAAAAACCTCACAATTGAGCAGAAGGACAATCGAAAAAATGCATTCCTGTGGTTCCCCAGCCCCCTTATTCACCTGACCACAGTCCGTGCGACTTTTTCCTTTTTCCTAAACTGAAAAATGTCCTCAAAGGACGTCATTTCGGGACTTTAGAAAACATCCAAAAGAGTGTAACAGACATGCTAAAGACCAAACCGGTTGAAGACTTCCAGCGCTGCTACCAACAGTGGGAACAACGTCTCCATCGGTGTGTAGCTGCCCAAGGGAACTACTTTGAAGGGGATAACATTGATGTTTGAAAAAAATAAAAACTTTGGTAAATAAAAAATCAGTCTCATTACTTTTCTGCCACACCTCGTATGTGATATCATCTGCTGTTAAATTCTGCTCTGTACTTATACTACTAATATTTTTATTTTATTGTTATACTGTATTGAGGATTACTTGTATTCTGTTCTGTGTATTGTATTATATTGACCCCCTTCTTTTTGGCACCCACTGCACGCCCAACCTACCTGGAAAGGGGTCTCTTTTTTTGGGAATTTTTCCTTGTCTTATCCAGTCAAGGCTGGTGGGCTGTCAAAAGGCAGGGCCTGTTAAAGCCCATCGCGGCACTTCTTGTGTGATTTTGGGCTACACAACAATAAATTGTATTGTATTGTATTGGACCTCTCCTCTGATTTGGTAAGCTGAAGAAGTACCTTTTGAATGTGTTATGTGCCAATGAACCTAACTTCTAGAAGTTTCTTGCATTGTTAGATTAGGCAGTCTTGCCATGTTTTACTGAGCAAAGCACTTGGCAGGTTTCATCATCCATGCTTGATATGATAAAGGATGTCCATTATTGTCAGCATTGATAACGATAACTTTTAGAAATGAGAAAAATTTTGATGTGAACAGGCCATTCAGTCCAACAAATCCCACCAGTCCTATCCACATAAATTGATAAATACAGTTGGCTATCAAGGTATGGAAAGTGATCGACAATGTTTAAAGTTTCATTAAAGGTAGTGATTGTTGGGAAAATAGTTCCCAATTTGGGACCCTTTGGTGGATGATTTTACTTTTCTTGATATTGAGGATAGCGTAGACTCTTGTTGCACTCAATGAGGTTTAGTCTGTATTTCTTTCTCAGAGCAGGCAAAAATGGTGCATTTGTATGCATTGTGGCAGATTGCTGGGGTCATTACTTGGCCAGGATGCCTGGAAGGACCGGAAAAGGACATTAATAGCTTCCGGGTCACAAGAGGGCAATCGTCCTGGAATAAGAGAGGACCACGGGAGAAGAGGGAAAAGCAATTAACCCGTTGGGACCCATGGCCATCACCGGGAGTGCCTCAAGCCTCGTGGGACCCGAAGAACTGTCACTTCTGCCACACCCGGAGTGCTTCCAGTGCAAAGGGCAGCACTTCTGCCACACCAGGGAGTGCTGCCGGAAGAACGTCACCCGCCACCTGGAGCACATCCAGACAGGAATAAAAGGTGCCGCCTTCATACAATCGGGGAGCTTGAGTCGGGAGTGGGAGCAGGACAAAGCTCCCAGGAGAAAACAGGCGGCCAAGGACTAAGGAAAAGAGTCGGATTATTGTGGTGATTGATAGCTGAGTGCATTGTGTGGTGTTCGGGACTGAAACCTGTGTTTATTTAATGAATAATAAACGTGTGACTTTTATAAAGATGTGGTCTCCGACAGGTGGTGTCCAGGTAAGTCTCACAGCATATTATTTGACTTAACATTTTTTCGTGACATGCTCTGCAGTACTTGACAGTTCTGACCTCAAGTATTTTAGCTTATTTCATTGCTCTTTTAGGCAGCTCACTAGTCATGGCAGGAAGGCTCGCTTTAGCCACATTAGAATGGTGACTATGTGACAATGGGAGACTTACCGATTTTAAATAGGCTTCCCCACAGCTGGCACTGTTCATGAATAATGGAATGCCAGCTCACACTGCTTAATGCTGATATCTCTCCTGACTGATGCAAGAGTGAGCACAGTTACAATATACAGCGGATTCAGAAAGTCTTCTGCACAATTTATTGGATTGTAGATTTAACTTTAAATTGATGAATTTGCCATTTTGCCCATTGATCAGCATTCAGTAACCCATAATGACAAAGTAAAGTGAAAACATGTTTTTAGAAAGGTTTGCAAAAATCAAAAACTGAAATCTCATCTTTCATATCAGTATTTTGACCCTTTAGTAGTAGGGTGTTGTACCGTATTAGCCATTATGGATGCAATGAGAAGGCAAGCAAAATGATACCTTTTATTGGCTAACCGAACATAATACAATATACAAGCTTTCAAGACAGCTAAGTCCCCTTCTTAATTTCTCATTGGACCCTTTAGCAAAAATATGGGTGAGAGTTGTTTGCTGGAGTTTACGTATTATATTTTCTGTGTTGGATTTATTGGATTTTCAATTACATATTAATTTATTCCAATGATTCGAATTTAAGAATATCATATAAGAACTCATTTCACCAGAAGGTGATGCACAGAGGCCTCGCCTGACCCCTGCGGAAAGTGAACGAGTACTACCAGGCCAAGGGTGGGCTCAGCTAAAGATCTCAAGATGCCGGTCTGCTTATGATTCCAAGGATTACTAAAATAGTGGGAGGTTGAGCTTTTAGTTACAGGGCCCTAAATCTGCGGAGTGGTCTGCCTGCTACTATAAGAGATGCCCCTTCAGTCTCAGCTTTCAAATCCTGAAAACTCACTTCTTCAGGTTAGCATACCCTGACTAGAGCTGCTGATTAACTGTGCAGACTGCATCTCTGTCGTTGATCATCAGCACTAAACCATAAGTAACATGATCGTTATAATTTATTACTAACCCTCATCTATTCTGTTTCTCTTCTCAGTATTCACATGTGACACTTGGTGCCACTGCCCACCTGCCAAGTTGTTTTACCTGCCTAAGGAAAAGTCATCTCTGATGGAGGATCACAGGAATCATTGGGTAAAGGAGTCCTTTCATTGGATTGTCTGGCCCAGCGCTGTCTCAGCTGTAGCTAGAAGGGGGAGTCAGCTTGATGGCTGAGGTCTCCAGGACTCTAAACAAATCTAAATCCTATTATGTGATATCATCTACTGTTGAATTCCGCTCTTTACTTGTAATATTTCTATTACACTATTGCATTGTATTGAGGATTACTTGTGTTCTGTTCGGTGTATTGTATTGTATTGACCCCCTTTTTTTTTGACACCCACTGCATGCCCAATCTGCCTGAAAAGGGGTCACTCTTTGAACTGCCTTTCCCAAGGTTTCTTCCATTTTTTTCCCTACAAGGGTTTTTTTGGGGGAGTTTTTCCTTGTCTTCTTAGAGAGTCAAGGCTATGGGGGCTGTCAAAAGGCAGGGCCTGTTAAAGCCCATTGCAGTAATCCTTGTATGATTTTAGACTGTACAAAAATAAATTATATTGTAAAAATCTTAGGGCATTTTAAAGACTCTGAGAACATGAGGAAAAAATGAGCTGGTCTGATGAGACAAAAATGAACTTTTTGGGCAGAACTTCAAGCAATACATCTGGTGAAGAGAAGGTACTGCTCATCACCTGCCTAATACCATCCCTACAGTGAAGCATGGTGGTGGCAGCATCATATTTTGGGGGCACTTTGCAGTGGTAGGTATACTAAATTGAGGAAGGAATGAAAACAGCCCAATACTGAGAAGTCCTTAATGGAAACCTGCTCAAGAGTGCACCCCTTCAGACTGGGGTGACTGTTTTAATTTCCAGCATGCCAATGACCAGAAATATACAGCCAAGACAACGCTGGAGAGCATTTGTGGAGAGGTATGAAGATGGCAGTTTATAAGTGCTTTCTTGTAAATTAAGGGTCTGAAAACTTACTGTATAAGAATGAACAATTTGAGTTATATATATATATATATATATATATATATATATATATATATATATATATATATATATAAAATTGAATGTCTAACTGTCTTTCTGTATTTCTGTCTGCTTTTCACAAGAGAACTACTTAACGGATTTAGTTTGGGCTTTTTCCTGTAATTTGCTTGAACATTCTCTCATCATGCTAAGAATCATAGATTTGCTTGCAGGAGTGATATATTCACACTATCTGAGACAGAGGCTGCGGGCCGAGGAGAGGAGGAAATGTGACGTCAGGAGTGGGGAGCCGGGGAGGGCCATCCTCACCGTCCTGTTTCACTTCTACGCTGGTGGAGTTATGGGGCATGGCTTGTTTTAAATAAATCTGCTAACCTATCTGAAAACATGTTTCCACTTCATCATTACGTGTACTGGCCTCACTGAATCTCCTAATCCAGGGGTTCTCAAAATTCTTTCCACCAGATTCACACTGGTATTTTTTTCTTTTAATTCAAATTTCAGAAAAGCACAGCAATGTGATTTTTACATTTATAAGACATTAGCAGGAGTACCCGACATTGCCCGGGAATCTATACAAAGCAATCAAGTTCTTACAAAAAGAAAAACTGAGTTAAGAACAAATCGATCCACACCCCTGAGAGAGAGAGCAAGCCAAACGGCGTAAGATTTAAGGCTTGTAAACATACCTAAATTAATAAATTCTCTATGCTTCATGAACTTATTTTAAAATATTACTGATTAGATCCTGCCATGTTTTGAAAAAGTCTGTACAGATCCTCTAACTGAGTATTTGATTTTTTCCAATTTCAAATAATATAACACATCAGTTTCCCACTGACTTCAAAGAGGAGAGTTTGGGTTCTTCCAGTTTATCAGAATGAGTCTGCGTGCCGAGAGTGTAGTAAATGCAATCACAATTTGTTTGTCTTTCTCCACTTTAAGCCCCTCTGGAAGAACACCAAACACAGCTGTTAATGGGTTAGGAGGGATTGTGAGTCCAAGGCTGTCTGAGAGGTAATTAAAAATTTTTGTCCAGAATAATGTTAATTTGGTGCAGGCCCAGAACATGTGACCCAGTGAGGCTGGGACTAGTTTGCAACGTTCGCAGGTTGGATCATGCCCTGGAAACATTTTGGAGAGTTTTAGTCGAGACAGATGTGCTCGATATATAATTTTGAGTTGTATAATTGTATGCTTTGCGCATATGGAGCTTGAGTGAATTCTCTGCATTGCTACTTTCCACTCCTTTTCTGATATATTAATTGAGAGATCTTTTCCCAGTGTCCTCTTGGATCTTTGAAAGGAAGGGATTGTAAAATGATTTTATATATTGTAGAGATGGAGTCTAATCCTTGAGATTGAGCAATATTTTTCCAGCATGGATGAGGGTGCAAGATGAGGAAAATCTGGAAGGTTCTGTTTAACAAAGTTCCTGATTTGAAGATAGTGAAAGAAATTGTAGCTGGAATGTTAAATTTGGAATGTAATTGTTCATAGGATGCAAAGACGTTGTCTATATAAAGATCTCTAAGCAAGTTAATTCCAAATTTTTCCAGATATTAAAACTGCATATGTTTGTGAAGGTTGAAAGAGGTGGTTCTCTTGCAGGGTGCCACAGATAGAAGCTTCTCCGTCTTAAAATGCTTTCTACATTGGTTCCAGATTCTAAGTGAGTGGAGCACAATTGGGTTATTAGTGTATTGCCGATAACGTGTGTTTATTGGAGCACAGAGCAAGGAATACAAAGAAGTACTGCAGGATTTTACTTCTATTGCGGTCCAAGCCTGTGTATGTTCTTCTATTTGTGTCCAGGTTCTTATCGCCTGTATATTTGCTGCCCAGTAATAAAACTGGAAGTTAGGTAGAGCCATGCCGCCTTCTGCCTTTTGTCTTTGTAGGGTCGCTCTTTTGATGCGTGGATGTTTTGAATTCCAAATAAATGAGGTTATTGTTGAATCTAATTGCTTAAAGAATGATTTATTAATGTATATTGGGATGTTTTGAAATAAAAAGGAGCTTAGGAAGAATATTCATCTTAACAGTGTTAATTCTTCCAGCTAGTGTGAGATGAAGGGTTGACCATCTATGCAAGTCTTGTTTAATTTTTTCCATGCAGAGGCGAAATTTTGTTGATAAAGAGCTTTATGTTTACTTGTGATGTTTACCCCGAGGTATTTAAACTGTTCTGCAATGATAAAAGGTAGGGTGTCTAATCTAATATTATATGCTTGAGAATTCACTGGAAAGAGTACACTTTTATTCAGATTAATTCTGAGACCAGAGATCTTTTGAAATTCTGTGAGTGCTGCTAAGACTGCAGGCACAGAATTTTCTGGGTCCGATATATACAGTACCATGTCATCTGCATATAATGAGATTTTCTGTTCCAGTCCTTCTCTGCTAATCCCCTTTATCTGATCAGTATTTCGACAATGTATTGCCAGTGGTTCAATGGCAATGCAAACAGCAGCGGTGACAAGGGCATCCTTGTCTTGTGCCACGTTCTAGTTTAAAGTAGTCTGAGCAAATGTTATTGATGCAAACTGAAGCTTCTGGGTTAGTATACAGTAATTTAATCCATGCACAAATGTTGGGCCAAACCCAAACTTCTCCAAAATAGTAAAAGGTATTTCCATTCAATCATGTCGAATGCTTTTTCTGCATCCAATGATAATAATATTTCTGGGGTGTTTGATTTAGTTGGTGAGTATATTACATTAAACAGGCGTCGAAGATTTGAAGATAAGTGTCGGCCCCTAATAAATCCAGTTTGGTGTTGTGATATTACGAGGGAGCACTTTCTCCATCCTTCTAGCTATGATTTTAGAGAGTATTTTAACGTCGTTATTCAGAAGTGAAATTGGTCTGTATGATGCACATTGTAATAAGTCCTTATTTTGTTTTGGAAAGACAGTGATTAGTGCTTGGCGAAAGGTTTGTGGAAGAGATTGGTTATCTCTGGCTTCTGTAAATGTTGCTAATAGGAGGGGAGCTAGCTGAGCGGAGAATTTCTTGTAAAACTCTGCAGGGTAGCCATCAGGGCCTGCTGCTTTTCCACCTTGGAGTGACTTTATAGCATCTAGTAATTCTGATAATGCAGAGGTTTATCAAGTTCCTCCACACTAAAAGCGTCTATTTGTGGTATCTGTAATGTATCCAGAAATGCATTAGATTGTGTATTGTCTTCTTTAAACTCAGTAGTATATAGGGATTTATAGTAGTCTCTGAAAGTGTGCATTATATTTTTGTGTTCGATGATTTTATCTCCATTCGTGTTAGTGATTACCGAGATTGCGTTGCGCACTTCTTGCTTGTGAATTTGTTGAGCTAAAAGCTTATTAGCTTTCTCTCCATGTTCATAGTAATGATGTCTGGATTTGTAAATTAGTTGTTCAGTTTCTTTAGTTGTCAAGAGGTTTAATTCTGAATGTAGAGCCTGCCTCCTCCTATGTAGAGTCTCGCTTGGTAGTCTGGCATGTTCTTCATCTATTTTAGTAATTTCGCTTTTTATCTCTGCTACTTTCTTCGCTTCGGATTTATTTCTGTGGGAAAGATATGAGATAATCTGTCCTCTTAAGAAGGCCTTAAGAGTTTCCCAGAGTATTCCTGCAGAGATCTCGGGGGATGTATTTGTCTCTAGAAAGAATTTGATTTGTTTGGATATAAATTCCGTACAATTCTCATCAGCTAATAGAAGTGGGTTGAATTTGGGTTTAAAAACCTCCAGGGATCTGATAAGTTGTGATCAGTTATAAACTTTGTAATTATCTTTGCAGTGTTAGATGCCGTTCCCCCTGTGGAGGAAGTCCTATCTAAAAGTGGATTTAAAACACAATTAAAGTCCCCAGCCATTATAACTTTATGAGTGTTCAGATTGGGAATGGATGCAAATAAATTTTGTATAAATTCCTTATCATCAACATTAGGTGCATAAACATTTATCAAAATCATTTTACAGTTAGATAAGTCTGCCATGACCATTACATATCTCCCTTCAGGATCCAATACTACATCTGATGCTACAAATGGTACTGTTCTATGTATGAGAATTCCCACCCTCTAGTTTTCTTCGTAAAACTAGAATGGAACATTTGACCAGTCCAGTCTTTTTGCAGCCGGAACTGATCCTTGCTTAGTAAGTGGGTTTCCTGTTAAAATACTATTTTAGCATTTAGATCTGTTAGGTGAGAAAGTACTTTCTTTCTCTTTAATTCGTGATTCAGGCCTTTAACATTCCAGCTTACGAATTTAACTGTCCCATCATGGAGACACTGATTCTGAGTTTTTGATGTCATTTTATAGTCTTAACTGGAAGTGAGATAGTTTAGGTCTTAATTTCCTATTTCCCCTAGAGTTGTTGCCATGCAGCTTATTATTACGTTGATAGTTATAATTATAAAGATTGAGAGGATAGATTAGGTATTGATCAGGCCTGCTCTCTTTCTCTCCCCCCCTTAACCCCCCACCCTTCCTTTTTGCCTCCCCAAATGAGGCTAAAACCCACTTCACGCAATCCCAGTCCTCTGACATACCCAAAAACAGAGTACGTCCAAAGCAAAACAAGCCCCAATGCAGCGGCGCTTTAGGGTTAAAAGATAGAGATATCTATTACCAATATAGTCATTAAAAAAGAAAAAAAAAAGAATTGTGCACTTAAAATATATATATAGTCTTCATCAATTTTAGTGCAATAAGATGATACACCCAGATAATAAACCCGGGTGATGGTGTTAAAGATGTGTCCAAAATAAGCATAACAAGTCTTAATGCAGTAATAGCAATAACAGTAAACCAAGGGTATGATATTGAACAGTCTCGTTTAGGGTAGAGATGAAGTAATTAGAAGAAAAAAAAAAAAAAGGAAAGAAAGAAAAAGTAATTAAGCACAATAAAACATAAACAGATAGCGCCCTAGTAATACTAAGTAATAATAAGAATATATGAGAATATATGAGAATATATGCTGATTGAAAGCCCGTATTTTAAAACGAATAGATCAGAAAGTAGATTATTAATCCTTGCCTTATCATTAACCGCCATGACTCACTATTATGTATCAGAATAGTCCCGGGATCAACTTTCTTAATTCCTTTTCTGCTTCTTCCTTGCTAGCGAAGACATAGAAATGACCTTGCCATTCCACTTTAAGTTTTCTGATTCATGTTTTATTGTAATCTTTTACTCGGCGGCATGGGTATATTAGCGAAAAGCAGGACAATTATAATGTGTTACATGGTATCATGTATGGAATAAGGACCACAGTGAGATGAATTTACATTATTTACAATATGTCAGATAGTGTTTGTAAGGAGCGTCTGTGTTGAACCGTGCTGCCATTTAACAGACGTTGGCGATGGTAACTACAGAGAGAAGTGTCATACAACCGGTGCTGTGTTTGGGGAAAATGGTGGGTGAAGGATGCTGTGTTTTTAAGGCGAGTATCTGTTCAAACGTGATTGCATATAATGGACACTGGCAAATGAAATACAGCAGTATCAGTGTGTGTGGGAGTGTGACCCGCGGAAACGCGGGTGTGTGAGCCGCTCAAGCGCACCGGTCATTCACGTTTTACATCCATACAGCAGTTCCCCTTCACCCAATCAAAGCAGTCGGCCTTCTGATACTTGGACACTTGTGCCATCTCTTGGCAATTTAAAGAAACATGGGTAAAGAGCAATGCACAGAGACCAAAGCTGCTGCTAGATGGCGCCGCGGTAAACGTCTGTTGCAACAATAAGTACGGGGACATGTGCCGAACATTGTGTCGGTGAAAAGGTGCCCTGCGCTTCACCACGAACATTTTTCCCAACCAAACATACCCCATGACCTTCTCCTGGTCACAAAGGAGCCCCATCCTCAGTTTGGTGGCGATCGGATGCCCGGTGCAGATTTGTATGGCGGACAAACAAACATAAAGAGATACACACATATACATACATCGACTCTGCTTTATATATTAGATTTAGAAATATTTAAATGTCAATGTCAAATTTATTTATATAGCACATTTAAAACAACATAGGAATGCTGTGGCCAAAGTGCTTTACAATAATAGAATTAAAGAAAAACATACAATTAACATGAATAAGATAAATAGAAATAAAATAAATGAGCATCCATCCATCCCGTTATATCCTAACTACAGGGTCACAGGGGTCTGCTGGAGTCAATCCCAGCCAACACAGGGCGCAAGGCAGGAAACAAATCCCGGGCAGGGCGCCAGCCCACTGCAGATAAATGAACATAATTAAAATAAATAATAAATAGAAGTAATATTACATAATAAACATCATTATTACTGAAGGTCACGGAATGCAAGTGAATAGAAATGAGTCTTTAATCTTGTTTTGAATTGTAGTCGACTCCTTTATGTAATGAGGTGAAGAGTTCCACAGCTGCAGCTTTGGTACGAGGGACAACAAGAGACAACTGACCAGAAGATCTAAGCACTCTAGATGGCTGGTTTAAAACACAGCTTTTGCTATAGACTAAAATGCTTAACTATCTTTTGTTGATTTACATTTTGCCATTTCTCTGTGCAGTCTGCTTCCTTCATTGTATCTTATTAATGACAATTAAAAAGGAGCAGAGCAGACACCCAGTTAAACTACACTGAATAATCAAAGGCTGCAACTACTTTAGCGTCAAACCCAGTAATTATTAAATGATGGATTAATTAAACAATTACAACACCTGAAAATGTAGAATGAAAATCAAGATGAAAATACTGTTTTTAAATTAAAAAATACATTATTCCCATATGACTGCTTGGTAAATTTTATTTTATTTTTATAACCAAACTTAGTTTTCTAATTTCTATATTAATCCCAAAACACAGAACTTGGGGAAATAACACATCACTTAATTAGCCCAGGAGTCCAATTAAAAACAGAAGCTGGTTGGCATCAAAAACCTGCAGCCACAGAGGGTTCCCAGGACCGAATTTGGGAAGCACTGTCCTATTCAATTATCCAGCAAGCTAAACACCTTCATGCAATAACTCTTGAAACCAAGGGGTGATGCTGAGAATGCTCAATCACATGAAATGGTGTGAAAGTGTAAATACATTCAAACGCTACTCAGTTCTTGTATAAACGCCAGGTAATTACAAGAGCATTTTCAGTAAGTCCTCTTTTGTGATGAAGAGCTCAATAAACGTACATATTACAAATATAACATTGGTTTTAACATTTCAAAGAATAAAAGTTACTCAAATAAAATACAATATAACAAGAAAATATAATAACTTACAAGGAATGCCTTCACAAGGGCTAACAGAGAAGGATGACAAAGGATAGTTTGAGAGAACAAACACACCAGGCTGTCTGCTGCTGCACTCACTTCCTACTCTCCCTTCTTTCTACCACAAGCAGCAGCAGCAGCAGCATTACCTCTTTGTGTACAACCACAAGGTGTTGCCAAACACCTAGAATATAAGTGGCACTGCCAGAACATTGCGGGTTACTGAGTGTAGATTACTGGGCAAAATGGCAAATTTATCCATTTAATATGAAATCTACAACACTATAAAATGTGTGAGATATCCCTGTCTATCTGAAACAGGTTTTCAGACCTCCATTACATAAGTCCTTCACTGCCCAACACTCTTGTCTGGAGCATCAAGTTTGGCTGGCATCAGGGGCGGACTGGCCATTAGGGCATTTGGGCAATGCCCAGGTGGGCTGCGGACCCTGGTCTGGTCATGGGCTGGTTGTTTCATGAAAATAAATTTTATGTACTGGTTACTGTTTGACATAAAAAATTAATTTTCTAAACTACTTAACATTATCTGTCCAGTACTGCTATTTTTATAGTCCTATATAATATACTGTATTAGGTCATCAAGTTGTTTTAGTTGTCATTGCACATTGTTGCAGCGAAAAATTTGGTTAAAACTGCCTTTTGCCGATTTCTGTTTCGATACCATTACGTTTCGGTTAGCATATACATTATTGCAATTTATTTTATCTCATATCTAGTATTTAAATTCTTCGGTACAGATATTCGTTTACATTATGTATTATGCATTTTATTGTTCTCTGGTCGTCGGTGTGAGCGATAATTAGTGGTTTTGAGCTGCAATTAATAGTAGGATGAAATAAAGTTCTAAAGCACAGGATAGGAATTGTTCATATTAGGATGGAACATTTATAGTTTATCGTTAAGTTAATGAAACATTTCAGTCATGTGAGGTTATCATTATAACCTCGGTTATAATTTATTCCGTTGTAAATATGCAGGTTGATTATCAAGTTGAAAATAATTGTTTCATACCTGTAATCACTTACTTTGCCTGAGGCGTTCATGTTGATCTCGGTGGAGAAAAGTATCCTAGCCAAACTTGACACTAACAGTATCGTTGATGATGTGGCTGCTAAAAGCAGCAGCCTACTAGCCTACTAAGGTACTGGCACTTGGAGATAACATTGACATTTGACATGTACTCTAATAACGTGTAAGCCGTGTTACTACATTTTTGTTTTTCATTAAATTTTATTTCTAAGCATTCTTCAAATTTTAAGTTCTGTCTAAACAACTGTGTTCAGATTACGTTTGGCAACAGTTTAGATAGAGTTCATATCATAGGCTCGTAGCAAGTAGCGAGCCGCGCACTCATCACAAATTTTAAGAAAATTACAATGAATAATGGACCTCGTCACCTCACTCGTTGAAGGATGCCGGTCCTCTATTAAGACCCAGTCCACTACTGGCTGGCATTGTCAGAGATACGTGTCCTTCTCCCTCATCTTACTCCAAGGTACTCTTTACTGCATATATTGTTCTGGTGGGGCTTCAGTGGTTTTCTGTTACTACTCAATGACACCGTCGCCCCCCATTTTAATCTTGCAGAATTTCCTTCTAGGGCACCTTGTGGACCAAGTCTACCCACATGTGCATGCAGGTATGGGCTACTATTCTCTCTCCATGGCTATTGACCTTTTGACAGGTCCTTCCCTTGTTCTCTACCACTGTGTTGACAAATCCTTGACAATAACGCCAAGAACCCTTAGGGCAGCATTTCTCAACCTTTAAGTAATTGCGACCCGAGTTTTCGTAACAGTTTTAATTGCGTCCCCCTAACATTTTTTTGAAATGTAGATGCACATTTTACTATACCTACTTAACTTTTATCAACATTTATCTAACTCTATATTTATTGTTCTAGTATCAGAATGTAGTTTAAGTTCATTTCGTTTGGTTTCAACGTTTTTTTTTTTTTCATATTTTTGATTCTTGTTTTCTTTTTTTCTCATCTTCACGCCCCCCTAGGTAGAGAACCACTGCCTTAGGGTAAATTGCCTCCGTCTTTTTGACCTGAATTGCAACCATAAATGGAGATATGGTGCTAAATCATCATAGCCTTGCAGATCACTAAAGCAGCTGTCTTTGATTTCTGTCACAGATATGATAGACAAAGGTTTTCCAGACAATACTTACTGCTAATATTTCAGTATGCAAATAAGTTGTCAAGGCATTTCAATATGCTTGACGAGCCTGATAAGACATTACAGTGGTGACAGTTCCCATAGGAACACCATTTGTGTTTCTGCATAGTTAGCCTGCTCTTTCTTATCTTGCTTGCCACACACAGAACACAACACAAGGAAAATTATCCAAGCAAATGATCTGCCCTGATTCTACATACAGCTTTTAATGTGTTACAGAAAACTGATTAAGTATACACAGCTACCTCTTATAACTGGGACTTTTAACACTTTAACTTAATTCTGTGTGCCAAACCTTACCTTTTCTTCAGCTGAAGTGTTTTGTTTTGTCGGGTTCATTTCCCAAACTGCATTACAATACTCCACAGATTGTCAGATTTAATTAGGAAAGCACAAAAATAACAAAAAGAGTGCAACATTAGTAATACTGTAAACTATTATGCAAGGAGCTGGAGTGTGTCCTGGAAGCAACGGGCACTGAGATGATGAGAACTTCACCAGAGTGGCACCTGGCTGCCAAAGGTGTCCATATTGAACAGATGGAGCTCTGCATGTATACAATCTAAGAGCTTCTGACTTGTATGCCCAGAGGTCCAGAGTCCCAGTGCAACCTTAAAGGCTCTGGTACTCCTAGGAGCTCAAATGCTCCATAATTTACTGTATATTTACTGGTTACCTCATACGACGCCTTCAGGGAGTATTCAGACCCCTTCACTTTTTCACATTTTACTATTTTGTGCTAAAATCATTTAAATGCATTGTTTTCCTTATCAAACAACATTCGATAACTAGAATCACGGAAAAAAGGATTGTAGGAATTGCTGAAAATATATTAAAAATTCATATCTGACACAAGTATTCAGATCCTTTGGTCAGTACATTGCTGAAGTCCCTTTGGCAGCGATTATAGCCTGGAGTCTTCTTGGGTAAGACGTAACCAGCTTCACACACTTGCATTTGGGGGTTATCTCCCATTCTTCTTTGCAGATCCTCTCAAACTCTGTCAGGTTCGATGTAATGATGGGAGATTTGTGAATGATTCATTGCTTTTAATGACGCTTTTCCATGAATCATATCAATCGATTTATTAACACAAATGAATCAGCTCAGTAAGGCTCAACGGGATTAGTGCTAAAGCACATGCGTGTCCTGCGTGACGTAATCATCGTCTTCTTTTTCGTTGTTTCATTGCTGCTGCCTGTTGGAGGATGTGTAAAGTGCATGCCTCATGAGTTCCGACTCATTTGATTTGTGAACAAGTCACTACCTGAGAATCAGTCTAATGAATCTTGTTCGTTTGATTCGTGAACAAATGATTACAAGTTGCACAATTCACATTCATTTGTGATTCTGTAACGTAATTGAATACAGCAGGGGATGTTAGGTCCTTTTTTGGAATGAGTTCTTTTGTAATTTCGGTGTGTCTATATGGATCTTCTTATATAATAAGCTACCGTGGCTGTTCGTTTATCTATCAAGGATTTTAAATCACCTGTAGCTCGTAAACCGTTTCGCCTATTGACTTGAAATTTGGTACACATATACTACGTGACGTCTACTATCCGCTTTTGGAGAGATGATTTTTATTACTCTTTTTAGTTTTATTTTATTGTAGAATCAACTCTCTGCAGCGTGCAGTAGGGCGGCCGTGTGGAACATGCGTATGGGCACAGTTCTCATTCCCTACCACCTTCGCTAATCACTCTTGAGGCAGATTGAAGACTTAAGTGCCAGCTTAAGTGAAAAATGAAAGAAAACGTACTAAGTAATTGCAACACAAACACTGACTTAATCAGTTTTAACTTGAAAAGATACCGACGAAAAATGAGAAGCATCGGCCTGCTAGGGTGGAGAAAAGAAGAGCTGATCAGGAAGCAGCAAGCGCATCAACCTCTGAGCAAACGAATGCTAAACATACAGAGAAAGAGTCTGAAAACTATGAACACTCAAGTCAAGTGTATACACTGCACGTTATCGTGCTGTACGCCGTTACTGGTATAAAATAAAAGGTGATACCCCTCCCTAGTGATACGACGGTAAGAAATCATGTAGGAGAAATAACTTTAATGATGGCTTATGAAGGAAGCCCATGGCAAGAACCCAGTTCGGGACTGGGGACCCGATGTGTAGAGTGTGCCATTTTCGACACTGCACTGGAAGGATTTTCCGGATCGGATGACATTATCTACCATCTGTCCGTCAGCTTTAAACGTGTGCCGGGCAATGTTCCAAGGCTTTATGCTCTTTCTTCATGTGCAGGCCCCCACTTAGGTCAAACATGCCATTCCAAACAAAGCAAAGAGAGGATACAATTTCATGCTGAGTTTGACACACAGAAATAGTATACAATGGTCATCACTCTGACTGCCTATTTTACAGTTTTCCCTAACTTGTCTTGTCTTAAAATACTTGCCTAGCAGTTCTTATATGGCAAACTCTTCTGCGCTAAACCTGGCTCTGTGTCAACTGTGCACGTGAGTAGAAAAAGACAGATTTATAA
Source organism: Polypterus senegalus (assembly GCF_016835505.1). Classification (NCBI taxonomy): domain Eukaryota; kingdom Metazoa; phylum Chordata; class Cladistia; order Polypteriformes; family Polypteridae; genus Polypterus; species Polypterus senegalus. The sequence continues at coordinate 17,051,567 of NC_053158.1, forward strand.
AATATATTTCAACAGAGGACAGTGACATTTTAAACTTATCTTAAAGTAACATCCTATTTAAATCTGAAACTTAAATTTGTTTTGTATGCAAATTATCATAATGGTAAATATATTATATATATATAATTAATTACATATAACCCAGCCATAGGGGATGCACAAACCAGTGTGTTTCTTCATGCCGGTCCCAAGCCCAGATAAATTGGGACGGTTACGTCAGGAAGGGCATCAGGTGTAAAATTTTGACAAATCAATATGCGGACAACAATACAAATTGATTGTCAGTTAGAGTAATGATTATGAAACTGGAAATTGGAGGTGTGATGATGAATGTTGTTAGTGCATATGCCCTGCAAGTTGGGTGCGCAATGGATGAGAAAGAAGATTTTTAGAATGAGTTGGATGAAGTGAACAGTGTACCCAAGGGACAGAAAGTGGTGATTGGAGTGGATTTCAATGGACATGTTGGTGAAGGGAACAGAGGAGACGAGGAGGTGATGGGTAGGTATGGTGTCAAAGAGAGGAATGAACAAGATCAGAGGATAGTGGATTTTGACAAAAGGATGGATATGGCTGTGGTGAATATGTATTTTAAGAAGAGGGAGGAACATAGGGTGATGTACCAGAGTGGAGGAAGATGCACACAGGTAGATTACATCCTATGCAGAAGAGTTGATCTGAAGGATATTGAAGACTGCAAAGTAGTGGGAGGGGAAAGTGCAATTAAGCAGCATAGGATGGTGGTCTGTAGGATGACGTTGGAGATCAAGAAGAGGAAGCGAGTGAGGGCAGAGCCAAAGATCTAGTGGTGGAAGTTTAAAAAGGAAGACTGCAAGGCTGAGTTTAGGGAGAAGGTGAAACAGGCACTGGGTGGTAGTGAAGAGTTACCAGACAGCTCAGAAACTACAGCAGAAGTAGTAAGGGTGACAGCAAGAAGGGTGCTTGGCGCAGCATCTGGAAAGAGGAAGGAGGAAAAGGAAATCTGGTGGTGGAATGGGGAAGTACAGGAGAGTATACAGAGGAAGAGGATGACAAAGAAGAAGTGGGATAGTCAGAGAGATGCAGAAAGTAGATAAGGAGATAAGGCACAAGGTGAAAAGAGAGGTGGGGAAGGCTAAAGAAAAAGTGTATGATGAGTTGTATGAGAGGTTGGACACTAAGGAGGGAGAAAAGGACCTGTACCATTTGGCTAGACAGAGGGACCCAGCTGGGAAAGATGTGCAGCAGGTTAGGGTGATAAAGGATAAAGATGGAAATGTACTCACAAGCGAAGAGAGTGTGTTGAGCGTATGGAAAGAGTACTTTGAGAGGCTGATGAATGAAGAGAACAAGAGAGAGAAGAGGTCGGATGATGTAGAGATAGTGAATCAGGAAGTGCAATGGATTAGCAAGGAGGAAGTAAGGACAGCTATAAAGATGATGAAGAATGGAAAAGCCGTTGGTCCAGATGACATATCTGTGGAAGCATGGAGGTGTTTAGGAGAGATGGCAGTGGAGTTTTTAACCAGATTGCTTAATGGAATCTTGAAAAGTGAGAGGATGCCTGAGGAGTGGAGAAGAAGTGTACTGGTGCCGATATTTAAGAATAAGGGGAATGTGCCGGACTGTGGTAACTGCAGGGGATAAAATTGGTGAGCCACAGCATGAAGTAATGGGAAAGAGTAGTGGAAGCTTGGTTAAGAAGTGAGGTGATGATTAGTGAGCAGCAGTATGGTTTCATGCCAAGAAAAGGCACCACAGATGCAATGTTTGCTCTGAGGATGTTGATGGAGAAGTATAGAGAAGGCCAAAAGGAGTTGTATTGTATCTTTGTGGACCTGGAGAAAGCATATGACAGGGTGCCTCGAGAGGAGTTGTGGTATTGTATGAGGAAGTTGGGAGAGGCAGAGAAGTATGTAAGAGTTGCACAGGATATTTATGAGGGAAGTGTGACTGTGGTGAGGTCTGCGGTAGGAGTGACGGATGCATTGAAGGTGGAGGTGGGATTACATCAGGGATCAGCTCTGAGCCCTTTCTTATTTGCAATGGTAATGGATAGTCAAAGTATAGTCATAGTCAAAGTAGAGTGGACCTCCCCTGACAGCACCTGAAAGACGAGATTAAACAGGAGTCCCCGTGGACTGTGATGGTTACCGATGACATTGTGATCTGTAGTGATAGTAGGGAGCAGGTTGAGGAGACCCTGGAGAGGTGGAGATATGCTCTACAGAGGAGGGGAATGGAGGTCATTAGGAACAAGACAGAATACATGTATTTGAATGAGAGGGAGGTCAGTGGAATGGTGAGGATGCAGGGAGTAGAGTTGGCGAAGGTGGATGAGTTTAAATACTTGGGATCAACAGTACAGATTAATGGAGATTATGGAAGAGAGGTGAAAAAGGGAGTGCAGGCAGGGTGGAATGGGTGGAGAAGAGTGTCAGGAGTGATTTATGACAGATGGGTATCAGCAAGAGTGAAAGGGAAGGTCTACAGGACGGTAGTGAGACCAGCTAAGTTATATGGGTTGGAGACGGTGACACTGACCAGAACGCAGGAGACAGAGCTGGAGGTAAAAAAGTTAAAGATGCTTAGATTTGCATTGAGTGTGATGAGGATGGACAGGATTAGAAATGAGGACATTAGAGGGTCGGCTCAGGTTGGATGGTTGGGAGACAAAGTCAGAGAAGTGAGCTTGTGTTGGTTTGGACATGTGCAGAGGAAAGATGCTGGGTATATTGGGAGAAGGGTGCTAAGGATAGAGCTGCCAGGAAAGAGGAGAAGTGTTAGACCCAAAAGGAGTTTTATGGATGTGGTGAGAGAGGACATACAGGTGATGAGTGTAACAGAACAAGATGACGAGAACAAAAAGATATGGAAGAAGATGATTTGCTGTGGCAACCACTAATGGGAGCAACCGAAAGAAGGAGATGTAATTTATTACATATGCCTATTGTGACCACAAGAGGGCGCCAGAGAGGACTCCTAATCCACAGTTCCAGTAATACACCACACATTTAATAGAATAAAAGACTTCTATTGTTTTCTCAGGCACCTTCTCACAATCCTCTTGTCCAATTACAATAATAATAATAGTAATAATCCTTCAGCTATCGAGACAATGATCATAATGGGTGCTCTTATTCTTCCGCCTCGTTCACCTCCACTGAGTGTTGCCCACTGCCTCCTTACTTCGACATCTGTGGCAGCGGGAATGCTTCCAGATGTCCTTCCGTCCACTCATAGTCAAAGTAGAGTGGACCTCCCCTGACAGCGCCCTCTATTGATCCCAAGGGAACCCTACAGGGCTGCAGTTCTGAACTCCATTTCCCTAGCACCCCTGCAGGTGTCCCAACTAGGCTCTTACACGAGGACCACTGCCACCTAACGTATGGGGGATGGACCCACTCCCAAACTCCGACTTCCTCTGAACATTCCATTATTTTATACTGGCTGGGCATGATATGATCTTTCTGCCAAGCTGGCCAATGACATTTCTTTCAGGTCTCCCATCCAGGTAATAATCCACGCTCTTCTCTGGCCGGGATGCCTGTTCATATGCCACACTATCTATATGCTGTATTTAATTCCAAATTAGTATTTACCCCTTCAAGTCAGTATTTAGTAGATGCACCATGATTCAGCCATGACAGCCTTGAGTAGGTGTGCACAGGTATCCCTCTCTCTACTTGTGTTGTAAATCCGGCCACTGCCATTTTTAACCCCTTCTTCTTTGGAAAACTGCTCAAGCTCCATCATGATGCATGGATATCGAGAGTGAACAGATTTTTGCAAATCCTGCCACAAATTCTCAGTTGGATTGAGATCTGGGCACTGACTTAGCTACTCCTAGACGTGCTGTTTTAAAGCCATTTCTATTTAGGTTTGGCTTTCAGCATGGGGTACTTGTATTTCTGGAAAACATGTCTTCTTCCAAAGTGCAGGTTACTTGCATGAAAATAGTCTGGAATTAACTGGGCTTTATTACTGGACTCAAGCAATCCAGGGCCTGCATGCTAGAAGGGAATGTGGACAAAGCTAAAACCCTGAAACAATTTTTAATTGAATATCCCTTCCACTGCTACCTTCTTCCAATGACTAATCCCCCCATGACATCCCTACTACATCAACAACTCCTACCACGTCAACTGGAATGGCCAATGGTGAGTCCACCTCTGACCATCAGTATGGACTGTCAATAACTGAAGGAACTGAACTGAAGGAATCTACATACAGGAAAAGCTGCTGGACCAAATGGAGTCAGTCCTCAAGTTTTTAAGGCATGTGCTGAGTAACTTTTTGATGTCTTCTGTCACCTGTATTGTCTGTCTCTAAGGATCCAAAAAGTGACAGTACTTTTGAAAACATTCCACATTGTTTCTGTTCAAAAGAAGGCAGGCAACTCTTTGCTTAATGACTACAGACCAGTGGCACTGGACTATACGAGTCAAATACCTTGTGGACTGATGAGACAAAAGTTGAACTTTTTGGAAGGTAAATGTCCCGTTACATCTGGCGTAAAAGGAACACAGCGTTTCAGAAAAAGAACACCATACCAACAGTAAAATATGATGGTGGTAGTGTGATGGTCTGGGGTTGTTTTGCTGCTTCAGGACCTGGAAGGCTTGCTGTGCTAGATGGAACCATGAATTCTACTGTCTACCAAAAAATCCTGAAGGAGAATGTCCGGCCATCTGTTCGTCAACTCAAGCTGAAGCGATCTTGGGTGCTACAACAGGACAATGACCCAAAACACACCAGCAAATCCACCTCTGAATGGCTGAAGAAAAACAAAATGAAGACTTTGGAGTGGCCTAGTCAAAGTCCTGACCTGAATCCAATTGAGATGCTATGGCATGACCTTAAAAAGGCGATTCATGCTAGAAAGCCCTCAAATAAAGCTGAATTACAACAATTCTGCAAAGATGAGTGGGCCAAAATTCCTCCAGAGCGCTGGAAAAGACTCATTGCAAGTTATCGCAAACGCTTGATTGCAGTTATTGCTGCTAAGGGTGGCCCAACCAGTTATTAGGTTCAGGGGCAATTACTTTTCACACAGGGCCATGTAGGTTTGGATTTTTTCTCCTAAATAATAAAAACCATCATTTAAAAACTGCATTTTGTGTTTACTTGTGTTATATTTGACTAATGGTTAAATGTGTTTGATGATCAGAAACATTTTGTGTGACAAACATGCAAAAGAATAAGAAATCAGGAAGGGGGCAAATAGATAGATAGATAGATACAGTGGTGTGAAAAACTATCTATCTATCTATCTATCTATCTATCTATCTATCTATCATCTAGACCTCAGTATGTGCGTCTCGGGAACTGCAGGTCTGACATTGTGGTCAGCAACAGAGGAGCCAAGAGGGTACTGTACTTTCTCCGGTCCTGTTCAGCCAACATACATCGGACTTCCAATACAACTCGGACTCCTGCCACGTGCAAAGGTTCGCTGACGACACTGCTATGGTGGGCTGCATCAGCAGTGGGCAGGAGGAAAAATATTGGAACCTAATCAAGGACTTTGTTAAATGGTGTGACTCAAACCACCTACAACTGAACACCAGCAAAACCAAGGAGCTGGTGGTGGATTTTAGAAGGACCATGCCCCTCCTGGACCCCGTGATCATCAGAGGAGACTGTGCAGAGAGTGCAGACCTATAAATACCTGGAAGTGCAGCTGGATGATAAACTGGACTGGACTGCCAATACTGATGCTCTGTGTAAGAAAGGACAGAGCCGACTATACTTCCTTAGAAGACTGGCGTCCTTCAGGCGGTTGTGGTGAGCGCCCTCGGCAATGCGGTGGTGTGCTGGGGAGGCAGCATAAAGAAGAGGGACGCCTCACGCCTGGACAAACTGGTGAGGAAGGCAGGCTCTATTGTAGGCACAGAGCTGGACGGTTTGACATCCGTGGCAGAGTGACGGGCGCTGAGCAGACTCCTGTCAATCATGGAGAATCCACTGCATCAACTGAACAGGATCATCTCCAGACAGAGGAGCAGCTTCAGCGAGAGACTGCTGTCACCGTCCTGCTCCACTGACAGACTGAGGAGACCCCACACTATGTGACTCTTCAATTCCACCCGGGGGGGGTAAACGTTAACATTATACAAAGTTATTGTCTGTTATACCTGCATTGTTATCACTTTTTAATTTAATATTGTTCTTTATCAGTATGTTGCTGCTGGAGTATTTGAATTTCCCCTTGGGATCAATAAAGTATCTATCTATCTATCTATCTATCTATCTATCTATCTATCTATCTATCTATCTATCTATCTATCTACATTGAGTTAGGTCCATAAATATTTGCACAAAGACAACTTTTTTCTAATTTTGGTTCTGTCCATTACCACAATGAATTTTAAATGAAACAACTCAGATGCAGTTGAAGTGCAGACTTTCAGCTTTAATTCAGGGGGTGAACAAAACGATTGCATAAAATGTGAGGCAACTAAAGTATGTTTTTTAACACAATCCCTTCATTTCAGGGGCTTAGAAGTAATTGGACAATTGACTCAAAGGCTATTTCATAGGCAGGTGTGTTCAAGTCCGTCATTATGTCTTATCAATTCAGCAGATAAAAGGCCTGGAGTTGATTTGAGGCGTGGTGCTTGCATGTGGAAGATTTCGCTGTGAACAGACAACATGCGGTCAAAGGAGCTCTCCATGCAGGTGAAAGAAGCCATCCTTTAGCTGCGAAAACAGAAAAAACCCATCCGAGAAATTGCTACAATATTATGAGTGGCGAAATCTACAGTTTGGTACATCCTGAGAAAGAAAGCAAGCACTGGTGAACTCAGCAACGCAAAAAGACCTGGACGTCCATGGAAGACAACAGTGGTAGATGATCACAGAATCATTTCCATGGTGAAGAGAAACCCCTTCACAACAGCCAACCAAGTGACCAACACTCTCTTCAGGGGGTCGGTGTATTGATACCCAAGTCTATCATAAAGAGACGACTGCATGAAAGTAAATACAGAGGGTAGACTGCAAGGTACAAGCCGCTCATAAGCCTCAAGAATAGAAAGACTAGATTGGACTTTGCTAAAGAACATCTAAAAAAGCCAGCACAGTTCTAGAAAAACATTCTTTGGACAGATAAAATCCAAGATCAACCTCTACCAGAATGATGGCAAGAAAAAAGTATGGAGAAGGCGTGGAACAACTCATTATCCAAAGCATACCACATCATCTGTAAAACATGGTGGTGGCATTGTGATGGCTTGGGCGTGCATGGCTGCCAGTGGCACTGGGACACTCGTGTTTATTGATGATGTGACACAGGACAGAAGCAGCCAAATGAATTCTGAGGTGTTCAGAGACATACTGTCTGCTCAAATCCAGCTAAATGCAGTCAAATTGATTGGGCGGCGTTTCATGATACAGATGGACAATGACCCAAAACATACAGCCAAAGCAACCCAGGAGTTTATTAAAGCAAAGAAGTGGAAAATTATTGAATGGCCAAGTCAGTCACCTGATCTTAACCCAATTGAGCAGGCATTTCACTTGTTGAAGACTAAACTTCGGACAGAAAGGCCCACAAACAAACAGCAATTGAAAGTAAAGCCGCTGCAGTAAAGGCCTGGCAGAGCATTAAAAAGGAGGAAGCCCAGCATCTGGTGATGTCCATGAGTTCAAGACTTCAGGCTGGCATTGCCAGCAAAGGGTTTTCAACCAAGTATTAGAAATGAACATTTTATTTCCAGTTATTTAATTTGTCCAATTACTTTTGAGCCCCTGAAATGAAGGGATTGTGTTCAAAAAATGCTTTAGTTGCCTCACATTTTTATGCAATCGTTTTGTTCACCGCACTGAATTAAAGCTGAAAGTCTGCACTTTAACTGCAACTGAGTTGTTTCATTTAAAATTCATTGTGGTAATGTACAGAACCAAAATTAAAAAAAAAGTTGTCTCTGACCAAATATTTATGGACCTAACTGTATCTATCTATCTATCTTATAATGCAAAGTTGACTGACTTACTCATTCATTCAGAGGCATAAGTGGCATCCTCGGATCCATGAGTGGTGGAGTGGTGGCTCTGAGGCTAGGGATCTGCACTGGCAATCGGAAGGTTGCCGGTTTGAATCCCGTAAATGTCAATAGGGACTCTGCTCTTTTGGGCCTTTGAGCAAGACCCTTAACCTGCAATTGCTGAGTGTTTTGAGTAGTGAGAAAAGCACTATATAAATGGAAAGAATTATTATTCAGTACAAACCTAAAACGACGGCGTCCATTTAAACCTATTGCGTCTCCCACAAGCTACTCAATTATAACACACACTCACATGTACGGACTTTGAAAGGGGACTCCCCACCGCTGACTTCTGAAATCATTTGTATTTACATGCACGTCTATTTACTTTGAACAAGGATGCCCTATCCCACCAGGCTCCAAAATTATTTCCATATATATTTGCATTTGGTTATATTTGGCCATTAGAAAATCCCGTTTTATAATCTTAACTTTAGCTACGCCAGGCTAAGCTAGCAATGTGCTCAAGTGAGCCTCCAAACAATGCTTTGCCTAAACGTATTTAGCCACTAACTATGTAGATTGTTGTTAGCTGTTAACATTTCTCAAACTTTGAAGGTTTCCCAAAGAAATCCACCTCAGGAAGCAGTGGGAGGTCAGGTAGCCTTTAGACGGGATTTTGAGAAAGCTGTCCTGTGATGTGTGCTGTGCTAGTTTGGTAACAGATTCTGTACCGGCATCATATGATCAAAGCTACCACTTGCTCACATTAAAATACAAAGGAGGTCTGATGATTCCTTCGGAGGGTCCAGTCAAGGTGGTCAAAGTAGCTGAGCGTGTTATCCAACAGTCAATATTAGGGCAAGCTGTCAGTGTATCTATGATCAATCAGTTTGTTCGGGCTGAGATTGGTTCAGATGACGAGTTCATTGTCAAGGAGCACATTGAGGACACACAGTTTGAACTTGACAACCATCATTTTATGCTCATGTCTTTAGTTGTGTCTGTCTTCCACAAACTAAGGCTTCACCATATTACCAGACTGAATACTCTCAAATTACAGGATCTGAGTGAGCGAGAGGGAGTGTAAGTCTGTAGGAGATCAGTTAGGTAGTGGGGAGCAAGACTGTGCAGAACTTTAAATGTTAAGAGCGGTATTTTGTATTGTATTCAGTAGTGAACAGGGAGCCAGTGAAGTTGAGAGAGAATAGGTGTAATATGTTCAGTGGATTTAGAACAGGTTATCATCCTGGCAGCAGAATTTTGAAGAAGTTGTAAGCAATGGATACGTTTTTGTGGGATGCCAGACAGAATCGCATTACAGTAATCTATACGTGAGGTGACTCGGGCATTAACCAATACTTTAGTACAGTGTTGAGTAAGAACAGGACAAAGTCTAGAAATGTTTCGGAGATTGAAGAAGGCAGTCCGAGAAATGTTACTTATATGGGAGGATTTATTTAATAATAATAATAATAATAATATAATAATAATTTACAATTATTATATAACAATTATTTAATAATTGCCATTATTAGTATATAAATAGATATAAATAATTGCATTTAAACGATTCGCCAAAATCTGTTGTATGTAAACGATACTGTTTTAAACTTTATTGTTTTTTCATCAGAAAACCCGGTTTCCACATCTAACTGTATTAGTTTAAATAGCACTTTTGCCACTCGCAATATGGCGGATGCGCTGACGTATCGTGTCGACTGGGCAACACAGTGAATGTGGAGTCTATCTATATACTGTACAGTATGTCTATGGCTGCTGCCACTCGACGCTTGCCCCACCCCGTCTCGCTCACGGAAGTGCGCGCCGCCGTCTGGTCCCCGGCTTGAACGTTGGAAAGTAAACACGAGTTCCGCCCCACGACCCGTCACTCCCATGATGCAACAGGCAACAAAGGCTCGAGCGAGTAACCGTAACGGGGGGGTGAGGGAGACAAGAAGAGGTGAAAAAAAAAGTTTAAACACCCCATAATAGGACCTTCCATCGCAGCGGGGAAAGCTTGAGAAAGTTGTTTTATTGTTTCGGGAAGTCGGAGCGGCGTGAAGGATGAAGACGAGAGCCGGGGGCTTTAGCTGCTGTGTCGGAGACGGCGGCGGCTCCTCCTCGGCGTTGAGCTGCGGGCTGTGATCAAGAACGGTGGTCTTGGAGTTAGACGGGAGAGGTCGGGGAGAAATCATAATCGTGACGTTTACATATTTGGCGCGACTTGGGGTTTGGAATCGACACGGCTGGACGGAGGACACTTTGTGTGAGGTAGGTGCACATTTTAAAGGGGACGAGAAAACAACAAAAAACAAAAAGAAACCAAATGAAGGAAGGTGTGGATGCGTGGGTAGGGTGGGAAGAGGCCATTGCAGGTAGACACAAGGAGTGCGTGTGCAGTTGCAGATCCTCGCTTCTTGTTTTCACCCAACTTCTATTTCCTCCTCATTTTGATGTTGTTTTTGGGTCTGTAAGGTATAAAAAGAGTTAAAGTCCATACCGACGAGGCCTTTCCAAGTGGCTTGCTTACCTTGCTATCCCGACCGCATGATTTCGCGTATTTTCGGGGACCGCCTTTCCGTTGAAAACGCATTGGTTGAAGATGTCAACAACCTGGAGAAACTTTATATTTTGATGGGTAGCTGGTTGATTTGAATGATCCACTTTGAGGGGAAGCAAAAGATTCCCGGTGTGCACATGTAAATCGAGCCCCAGGCTTCATGATCCTAGCTGGGCCATGACTTATCTGCAGGAAAGGAAGAGCCATCTCGGCGTTACGGAAACAATACTGCTTTTTTTCATTTTGCTGTGGCAGTACCTTTATGGTTGTATTTATTGTAATTTGCAAGCCTTTACACGACAAAGCAAATAAACGCATAAAAGAGTTGTGCGCCGTTTTAAATTTTGCAAAATATATCTAAATGATGGCTGCGTTATGGTCAATATTAATAACCATTGTATGGCACTAACGTACGTTGTAATGTGCACGAGTGCTTTTGTCAATTTTTGGACCCCCTACATGTTTTCATAAATCTAATCCGTCTCCGATTCAAAGCCTTTGTCCAACTTTGCCTATTCAGTGTCGCTAGATCACCGGGGGATCGTTGTGGATGGCGGTCCTCAACCTTTTCAGTCACTTAAAAGTGCTGTAAAATATTCGAGGACTTTCAAACATTCCTTTAAAGGTATTGTATATGCATATAGTTGTTAATTTTGCTGCAAGATCGAAGAGGATGGTAAATCTGCAGGATCACCCTCGTCTCCTACAAGTTTTCCCAGGCCCATTGTTCTGGGTCTGCCCCAAAGTCTCTTCTGGTTTGACATGCCCACAACACCTGCCCAGGGACAATATTAGCATCAACATATATTGTGATGTGCACAAATGGTTTTGTCATTTAGGAACTCCAGTTGCTTTCATAAACCCAACTTTACCCATTCAGTGTTACTAGCTCATGTGGAAGAGCGACTATGTTGGTCCTCAGTTTTTTTTTTTTTTTTATATATAAATCCTTTCTATTAAAAGTGATTTAAATTATTGGACAACTTTAAAACATTCCTTTTAAGGCACTGTAGTCTGTCTCACTTGCTGTAAGACCCAAGAGAACCTCAGAGCAGTAGCATCTGTCTTGGCTTTAATGTTCTGGTCTTTTGACTGCCATTCAGCAGCATCGCTCGCTAACTTGATGAGCTGTTCAGCTTTCCAGGTCATAGTTACAGTCCTTTAAAAAAGTATTTACATCCCAGTTGTTAATTTTTTTTTTTGTACAAATTTGAACAGGCAAGCAGATCTTCATACAAACTGTGCCTACAGGGTAAAGGTGGTATACTTGAGCAAACGCACAAGGATAGTTGCCTTTTTAATAATTTCTTCAACAAAAATATCAATAGATGTAATGGCCTACTGGGTAAAATGTAAGTCCATTCTTGGCATCAGAAGCTGGGATGGCCACCTTCAAAGAAATGACTTTTTGTAGGTGTTTTGTGGCCCTACCCGCATGCCTTTGCCATTGACTCTGAGAAATATTCAACAACTCCTCAAGGAAAAATTGCTTCATTTGCAAGGTGTTGGTGGGTTTTCTTGCATGTGCTGCCTGGTTTCCAATCCCCACACAACATTTCAGTGGGATTCAAACCAGGGTTTTGACTGGACCAGTCCATATCCCTCCACTTGTTCCTTTTAAACCATTCCTTGGTGGATTTGCATTGGATCATTATTGTTTTAGAAGGTCCATTTCCAGTTCAGTGTCAACCTTTGTATAGATGTCCTCACATTTCCTGAAGCACACTTTAATTTGGTGCCAAATTCATAGTTGACTCTGACTGGAAGCTGCCCAGGCCCTGAGGTACCTAAGTAGTCCCAGGTTTTAACATTTCTACCACACATGTCACAATTAGACTGACATTCTTCTCCTGAAATGCTGTCTTCAGTTTGTGGTGCTCCATCTTTGATTCATCTTTGAATCCAGAAGGCCAGGTCTTTGCCTAGGTGTTCTCAAACAAATGTTTGTAAGGTCCTGATTTTCTTTATTTCACATCTACCATTTACTGTAAATCTAATTTGTGCAGCCTCTTCCTAATGGTGGACTCGTGCAGTTTGACATCAGCAGGGCATGCACTGCCTTTGGGTTCTGTAATGACATTCTGGAGTTCTTAAAGACATCTTTCAGAATATTATGCTCTGTTCTTGGTCTGTACTTGTGGGGGTTGCCTGGTGTGGACAAGTTGTCAGCTGCTCGAAATCATCTCCACTTGCAGGTGATGATCTAGACCAGTGCATGGCTGATTTCCAGTTGTTTGGAGATCTTTTTAAATTCCTTCCCAGACTTCCAGGCATCTATAGCTTTCTTTATGAAGGCCTCAGGGAGCTCTTTTGATCTTGGCCTGATGGTAAGACACACTTCAATGATAACGAGCAAACCAAACTAAATGTGTGAGGTTTAAATAGGGCAGGTTTAGACAAGAGCTTTGCTAATGATGATCTGATCATTTACACTTGATTCTTTTTTTAGGTGTTTGTGGTACTGATAAATGTACTGGTGATATGTCCACATACTGTAAGTTAAAAAAAAGAAAAACCTTAACTAATGGTTATTTACTTTTTTATATGTGCCATAATTCAAAATTATTTCAAATATTTAAATATGTCAGTGCCCAAAAGCAAAGATAAAACATTGACCAGTATGCTCATTACATCTCCATGAGTTTTTTCTGTAGTATTTTTTTTATAAAATGTATGAGACTTATTTTTCAGTACGTTGTTTATAACTATTTTTAATTATAACTTTAAAAAGAAAGTAATATCTTTGAAGATTAAATACTTTTGATATTTTTAAACTTCCTTATCCAACCCATTCCCCCAGTAATACTGGCCTATTCAAAATGAAAGAGCAGATTACAAAAATTTATTTCAGGCAAACTGTACAAGACAGAAACACATTCTGCACATCACTGGATAGAGGAAAGTTTAAAAGTCCTCCTTAAAGTACCAGTGAATGCCACTGAACGCTGTTTCTCGTTTATGGTACAATGGTGAGAGAAATCATTTTGTGTGCTGGAGTTTGCAAAGTGTGAGTCCATTGTTCAAGTGCAAAGTGAAATCTGCTCTTTCATTTTGAATAACCTGGTATAATTGTTAGAGAACTAGGAATTCTGGTGAGTGGATTTTTTTAATCTTTTGTAGCGAGAAGTCAAGCAAAATGACACCTTTTCAATTTTTTTTAAATTGTACGTACATAATTTTTCTGCGTAAGAACAATTTAATAATGCTAATCAGTTGTGTTACAAAGAACATATGAGCCCCTTTCATTCATGTAGTCTGTTGTAGGGATTTTCGAGTAAATTGCTAATTCTAGGGCATATTGAGCAAAGCTCTGTCGGGGATCTTGGGAAAGTCAGCCTGGTAGTTTCAGCAGTTGAAGGTATGTGCTGGATTGGCATATGTTTGAACAAAACCAGAACCTTCTGATTGAAACAAGCAGACTATGCCAAAGTCCTCATTACAAGTACAACAATTGTAAGATATTGAAATTTATATTGTGCAAGTTTGGTTATTTGGAATCTGGAAATTGGACTGATTTTGCTGTCTGTAAACTCTTCTTTATCCAAGCCATGGATGAGCCGGACTACCTTTACGTACAACCATGCACAGGTTTATTTTTAGTCTGCGTCTCCCATTAATCAGTGACAAAATACATGACTTCTAGTCCATATGGATATCAAATTTCTCAACAGAATTTGCTGATCTCCTTGCCTACCAGGAATTGCTAGGAATGCCAGATAACACGACTGTGTAATGACTGTCCTGCACATTCCCAAAGTATCACACGCTCCCCTGTTTTCTGACAGCCCATTGCATGCTGCCTGATAGAACCAGTGGTTTATAGGTACAGCCAGTTCAGCTGCAATCTCACCCTCTCCATCCCTTTTTTGTATGTTTTATTGTGGTACTTAAAACACAGAGCATCAGACAGACAAGCTTCTTTTCTATTTCCTCTTCTTCTTTCGGCTGCTCCTGTTAGGGGTTGCCACAGTGGATCATCTTTTTCCATATCCTCCTGTCCTCATCATCTTGTTCTGTTACACCCATCACCAGCATGTCCTCTCTCACCACATCCATAAACCTTCTCTTAGGCCTTCCTCTTTTCCTCTTCCCTGGAAGCTCTATCCTTAGCATCCTTCTCCCAATATACCCAGCATCTCTCCTCTGCACGTGTCCAAACCAACACAATCTTGCCTCTCTGACTTTGTCTCCAAACTGTCTAACTTGAGCTGACCCTCTACTGTACTCATTTCTAATCCTGTCCATCCTCGTCACATCCAATGTAAATCTCAACATCTTTAACTCTGCCACCTCCAGCTCTGTCTCCTGCTTTCTGGTCAGTGCCACCGTCTCCAACCCATATAACATAGGTGGTCTCACTACCATCCTGTACACCTTCCCTTTCACTCTTGCTGATACCGTCTGTCACAAATCACTCCTGACACTCTTCTCCACCCATTCCACCCTGCCTGCACTCTTTTTCACCTCTCTTCCACAATCCCCATTACTCTGTATTGTTGATCCCAAGTACTTAAACTTATCTACCTTCGCCAACTCTACTCGCTGCATCCTCACCATTCCACTGACCTTCCTCTCATTTACACACGTTTGTCTTGGTGGTCCTACTGATCTTCATTCCTGTCTTCTCTAGGGCATATCTCCACCTCTCCAGGGTCCTCTCAACCTGCTCCCCACTATTGCTACATATCACAGTGTCATCGGCAAACATCACAGTTCACAGGGACTCCTGTCTAATCTCGTCTGTCAATCTGCCCATCATCATTGCAAATAAGAAAGGGCTCAGAGCCGATCCCTGATGTAATCCCACCTCCACCTTGAATGCATCCATCACTCCTACCGCAGACCTCACCACTGTCACACTTCCCTCGTACATATTCTGTACAACTCTTACATGCTTCTCTGCCACTCCTGACTTCCTAATACAATACCACAGCTCCTCTCGAGGCACTCTGTCATATGCTTTCTCCAGGTCCACAAAGATGTAATGCAGCTCCTTCTGGCCTTCTCTATACTTCTCCATCAACATCCTCAGAGCAAACACTGCATCTATGGTGCTCTTTCTTGGCATGAAACCATACTGCTGCTCACTCATCATCACCTCACTTCCTAACGAACTTCCACTACTCTTTCCCATAACCTCATGCTGTGGCTCATCAGTTGTATTCCCCTGTAGTTGCTGCAGTCCTGCACATCCCCCTTATTCTTAAATATCGGCACCAGTACACTTCTTCTCCACTCCTCAGGCATCCTCTCACTTTCCAAGATTCCATTAAACAATCTGGTTAAAAACTCCACTGCCATCTCTCCTAAACACCTCCATGCTTCCAAAGGTATGTCTTCTGGGCCAACGGCCTTTCCATTCTTTATCCTCTTCATGGCTGTCCTTACTTCCTCCTTGTTAATCTGTTGCACTTCCTGATTCATTATCTCCACTTCATCCAGCCTCTTCTCTCTCTTGTTCTCTTCATTCATCAGCCCCTCAAAGTACTCTTTCCATCTGCTCAACACACTCTCCTCGCTTGTGAGTGCGTTTCCATCTTTATCTTTTATCACCCTAACCTGCTGCACATCTTTCCCAGCTCGGTACCTCTGATAAGCCCACTGGTCCTTTTCTCCCTCCTTAGTGTCCAACCTCTTATACAACTCATCATACGCCTTGTGCCTTATCTCCGTGTACTCTTCTTTACTTTCTGCATCTCACTGACTATCCCACTTTTTCTTTGTCATCCTCTTCCTCTGTATACTCTCCTGTACTTCCCCATTTCACCACCAGGTTTCCTTTTCCTCCTTCCTCTTTCCAGATGTCACGCCAAGCACCCTTCTTGCTGTCACCCTTACTACATCTGCTGTAGTTTCTCATCTGTCTGGTAACTCTTCACTGCCACCCAGTGCCTGTCTCCCCTCCTCCTTAAACTCAACCTTGCAATCTTCCTTTTTCAACTTCCACCATTTGATCCTTAGCCCTCTGCCCCCAGTCTCTTCCTCTTCTTGATCTCTAACGTTATCCTACAGACCACCATCCTATGCTGCTTAACTTCACATTTCCCCTGCCACCACTTCACAGTCTTCAATCTCCTTCAGATCAGCTCTTCTGCATAGAATGTAATCTACCTGTGGGCATCATCCTCCACTCTTGTACGTAACCCTATGTGCCTCCCTCTTCTTATAATACGTATTCACCACGGCCATGTCCATCCTTTTGGCAAAATCCACTATCCTCTGACATTTTTCATTCCTCTCCTTGACACCATACCTATCCATTACCTCCTCTCCGCTCCAATCACCACTTTCTGTCCTTTGGGTACACTGTTCATCACTTCATCCAACTCACTCCAAAAATCTTCTTTCTCATCCATTGCACACTCAACTTGCGGTGCATATGCACTAACAACATTCATCATCACACCTCCAATTTCCAGCTTCATAATCATTACTCTGTCTGACACTCTTTTCACCTCCAAAACACTCTTGACATACTGTTCCTTCAGAATAACTCCTACCCCGTTTTTCCTCCCATTCACACCATGATAGAACAATTTCAATCCACCTCCAATCCACCTGGCCTTACTCCCCTTCCATTTAGTATCTTGCACTCGCAATATATCAGCCTTCCTTCTCTTCATCATATCTGCTAACTCTCTCCTCTTACCAGTCATACTGCCAACATTCAAAGTTCCTACCCTTAGTTCCACTCTCTTTACTTACTCCTTTCCTCCTGCCTCCGGACACGTCACCCCCACAAAGCCCCCCAACGCCCGCCAACAGTAGCCCAATTTCTGCCAACACCCTGTTGGCTAATAGTACTGGTGGCGGTCGTTGTTAACCCGGGGCTCAACCGATCCGGTATGGAAATCTGTATTGTTGTCTGCATATTGATTTGGCAAAATTTTACACCAGATGCCCTTCCTGACTTAACCGTCCCCATTTATCCGGGCTTGGGACTGGCACGAAGAAACAAACTGGTTTGTGCACCCCCTGTGTCTAGTCCAAAACACCTGCTCTCCTTATTCCATTATATGCATACTAATACTACTGGTGAGCGCTGATCAGTGGCTGGCTCTTATGCATCATGTACGTAGAACCAAACCCTGTGACTTAAGACAAAATCAAGCCTTTTTTTTTTTGGGTGAGTCTCAGATTGTTTTTCTGAGTTGCTGGTTGGGACACCCTACAAAACTGGTTGTCACAGGTGCATGTCTCTTCCACCCCTTGACTTACTAAGATTATATACATTAGGTCTGTTACCCAACATCACTGGAAAAGTTGGGTAATATGACATGGCCTTTAATGAAGAGAGAGGTATGAGCAAAATGTTTTGACCTTTGTTGTCTGTTTTGTAAAATTGAGTTTGCCACAACTTTCAGGAAGTGTAAAAGTTCAGTGTCATATGGTTTTGCATCCTTTCAGTTTTTATTTGGTTTTAGTGTTTTTTTGCCTTCTTGTTTTTGTAGTATTTATGTATCTGATGCATTTTTGGAATACAAAACCATCTATTTGTTTTTTAGACAGGCTAGGGTTACAAGCTAGAGTTGGAGCCTTTCCCAGTAAATCGGGTAAAAGTCGAGAACAATCTGCACAAAGCACTAGTCTATCTTAGGGTGAACACACACACTCACACACACACTAGAGCCAATTTAGCATCACCGCTCCACCTAAACTTTATGCCTTTGGACTGTGGGAGGAAACTGGAGCACCCAGAGGAAACCGACATGGACACAGGGAGATATTGCAAACTTCATTCAGGGAGGACCCATGACATGAACCGTGGTGGTCTTGTTGTAAGGCAGCAGTGCAACCAACACACGTCTGTGCTGCTTGGTTCAAGTCCATTGTGCTAAATAGTAATTGATTTAAAAAATAAAGGATTAGAATAGCATTTGATTATTGCAGTACATCATTTAAACATCATTTAGACAGAAATAGTTTGCGGTCAGTGGTGGTGTTTCCTTTGCACCTTCCAGAAGCCCTGTCTCTATCTCTAAAGAGAGTTTCATGTATGAACAATGTCAGCATGGGAAATTGCCAGGTCATGTGGATGTAAGTGGATAAGTGCATAGAATAAATTCTTGGGTTTAATAATGCAAGAATTTCCTGGGTCACATTTGTGAAAAAACAAAGGAAAAATAAAATAGAAACATTCTACTTTCAAAATCCAGCCAGAGAATTCTCACATTGACCACATTCTCCGAACTGAGATTCCCTTATGGGTGTGGATCTTGAATTTAGTTATGTTTTACATGTCTTTGGTATTTACACAGCTGGGGGAGAAAAAAAAAATATTTTCAGCTGTAAATGGCAGTGTAAAGGCACAGCGAAGGTCACACATTTTTCAAAACTGCTTGCTTGCCATTTATATTGTTTTACAAAATGGTACCAATGGGGGGAAATGTTATTTGAAAAATATTGGTGAAATCAAATTGCACTAAATAATTACATTTAGTTAAGTCTATAATTATTTGTGCATATTTCTCAGACCCATGGTTTGTGCTACTCTGGAGCATGTAAAGGAGAAAGAGATGTGAAAAGCAGAAGCCTGGAGGTTTATAGCACTGTACTGTTTCTTTTCACCTGTTAGAAATTTTATTTTTTACATTCTTTTGACATGATGGAGAGCATATAATATGAAACTATATAAGAATTAAGTTTTATGTTTTTACTGAGCTTTAAGAGTTAACTTAATAATGGAAAAAAGAGGCCTTTAAAACCAGAGAAGAGCCCCCCATTCTGGAAACCATGTTCCATCTATGACACCATCTCTGTCAGCACTGTTAAGTTCACCATCCCCCATCATTAGTGTGTGTGTTTCAGTTGCTCTCTTTGCCTTGGCGTAGTTTCTAAGTAAATAAATTCTATCCTTCTAATGCAGATCACTACCAAACAGAGAATGTTTCGAAATACAAACTCTTTTTTTTTTTTTTTTAATATATAAAAGAGACTGGGCAACTAACACAGATTCTCAGATTGCAGCATGGTGCTTTATGTGTTTAGTGTACCCAGTTTACTCCCGATCTAAAGCTGTCAAGGTCAGAATGTTGCATTAAGATCCTTCATTTGCTTTTATGTAGTAGTTACCAGCAGTAAAATTTAGATTTTTTTCATTAGTTTGTTAGTATTTATAATTCCCAGAATTAATTCTACAAAAGCACTCATTTTTTGGATTCAAGTGTACACAAACAGCATTCATTTTAATGTATATGTACTGTATATATATATATATATATGTGTGTGTGTGTGTGTGTGTGTGTGTGTGTATGTATATATATATATATATATATATATATATATATATATATATATATATATATATATATATAAAATATACAATTTACTAAAAGTACTAATTTTAAGCCATTTCTGGACCCTATTTTGTACATGAAATTAACCTCTTATGATAAAAATTAAAGTAGTAGATGTCTTTAGCAAAAATGATCAGAGGACTTGAAGTTGTGCCACATCAACAGATTGCAGAGGTTTACTCTCCAATAGAATTAAAGGGTTAAAGTTACTCCTTATTCATTTAAAAAAAAAAAATTGAGATCAGTAATATGGACACGTGGAATGTTGCCATATGTAATTTTGAGGTTGCTGATGGCGAATATGAATATTTGCTGGTGGTCCTAACCTTGTAAGATAAGCATGTGAGATATTGTTTTTAGACTTTATCAAGGTTATTGATTGCAAATTAGATTTTTTTTCCCACTTTAAATACTTTACTACAAATCTAGCCCTCTATGGACCTCGGTTAGATGGTGAAAAATTAGATATTTCTTTCACAATCAAAAATATTTTTAAACTTCAAACATTTAAATTGAAGTATACATTTTAATATTTCAAATGTTTAATGCAACTATTCTCATTTATTATGTACTTCTACCTCATTAAGTACAGTAAACCATTACCATTCTTATGAACACCCTGAATTAGGGATTCTTATGCAAATTTAGGCTTTTTAAATGTTTGGAGCAGTCAGATTAAGAGACTAAGAGGTTTTCAGTCTGCAGAAAACAGGAAATGTCCTTTGATGTGCAGCTTCTTTTTTAACTAAGCCACACTGCATATTTTATTAAACTTAAGTTTTGGAGTATAATTTTATGTGAATGCTGGTTGAGAGGAATGATAAAATCCAAAAAATTCCAAAAAAAAAATCTTACATTAAAATTTTTACATGTTAAACATACAGTTTATATGTTTAATTTTTCCACACGATTTAGCATTTTATACTTGAGTAAATAAGCTATTTAATGTTTTATGTTTATATGTAGGTGGAGATGCTTAAATGTTGGGAGGTGGGACTTTAGTTGTCCAGCATCCATAATCCAGTTTCTTTTTGGGACATTTTTCTCTTTTTTTTCCCTTCTGTTCTCCGTGCCTAGCTTTCTCACTGGCTATTTCCCCAAAGGTAGCAGCAGAACAAGCAAGAATGGTACAGCTTGTGTGTTTGGCTGGTTTTTATGTGTTAAAAAGAGAATAAAGTAAAAAAGGAATTTGAACAGTGGTAAATGTGATTGATCTAGATAAGATCTGTTTATGAAAAGCAGGCTACATTAGTTTTCAGTTTATACACACACACACACACACACATAAGCTCATCTCCCATTTCAGCAAAAACTAAATAGTAAGTGACCTGTAAATGAGGGTTGTACACTTAAAAATATTCATCACTCCAAGGTGGCAAGTGTAAAGAATCTAGTCTCCAGATGAGATTTGCTTTTTTAATAAGGGAACAAAAGAATGGTTTTCTGTAAAAAAAAAAACAAACAAAAAAGGTAAATACTGTACAGAAGAGTTGGGCAACTGTAAGTAAGTGTAACCATTCCCCCACACGTGAGATGCTAAACTAACCCAGTGAAACAACAAAAGTCTACTACAGTAATACACTTAAATCACTACCTGAGACTCCTCATCAATGCCTTTTTATATAAAGTAAGTAGAATGCAGGCACATTGAAATGTAGGTTCACATTACTCTATAAAAGAAAACCTGAACAAATGCACTCTTGGGCTCCCGGATGCTTATAGTCATAAAAGACGACCCTGTCACTTCACTGCTAGGAATAAAGACAGAGAAACCTGTAAAAGCACACATGGTTTAGTTTTAGATGCAATGTTATCAAATCTTTTAATTTTATTAAGAGAGAAGTAAAATGAAGTTTGACATACTGCTTTGCGCAGTACCGACCTTCCTTCATGCAGATAAAACCTCCAAGCCAAGCCATAAATAATTATAATTGTTAAAGCAGCAAGCACTCATTGAGAGATGCTATGTATGATGTTAAACATTGTTTATTATACTCAACAATATTGTGTCCTCAATTCAAGAAGGTTCTGTCACTTCACTTCTTTTTCGTGTGCAAGTTTTTAAGTGTTTGACTTATACGTTGTATAATTTTTTTCACAAGTGTTTACAAGTTTTGTGTTTGGCTTACAACTTGTGTATCATTTGTGTATTTTTTTGCCTATTGTTACTGAGATCTTCATTGAGCATCATGTCTGCTAACAGGTAGGACAGACACAATCACAGATTGTGGCCTAGGCAAACTAATGAACTTTTAGTATTTAAAAAAAACTAATGAAGTATTTGGGCACCAATGGACATGTGAAGGTTTGCTTATATTCGGCCTTCTCGTTCACCTGGACACTGGCTTTTAGGAGAAGTTTTGGGTGTTGAATGCCAGAGTGTGTGGTTAAAGGGGGTGAAGGTTTCTGGGAAGTGTTTGATAGGTCTGTAAGTCAACTTTCATGTTTGGTGACGTGTGGAAAAGAAATGCAAGTTGTGTGCGAGTCCAAGGAGAAGGGAGGCTTTGCAGGAAATGTTGTGAATTTTTGGACCAGTTTATGTGTGGAGAAGAAGAGAAGGAGAGTGTGAAGGAGCAAGGTGCGAGAGTGAATTAGCAAAAGTTTTGTGAATGGCTGCATTTGGCATGCCTATAGCGTGTATAGATTGCCGTTGGTGAGGATTGGAGAGGAATTGAACAGGAAAGTGTTGACCTTGAACACCATGGACTGGCAATGGCAGAAGAATTTAGTGGAACTGAGCCATTTCTTGTGGTGTGGTTGTGGAGTTAAACAGACCTGCTGCATAACTTCTGTGTCCGTTTACACACACCTCATTAAGTCTTCCCACACCATCATCAAAATCATAGTGCAGGTGTAGGAGCAGTGGGTACTTTTTGGGTTTACTTTTTATATACAGTAATAGCTGTTTCAGTTTCTTAGTGAAAATGTGATAACCTATAAAATTTGCCATCCTAATAAACTTTTATAAATTGAAATGCTAGTTTTAAGACACTCAGTTACTTAACACTTTAAAATAATGTAAAACCACCCAAGTCATCTGCAAGCAAGCGTTTGGGGGGAAAAAAAAAAATTTTGAGAAATGCAGATAAAACTTTATTGAAAACGATTCAGGTATTCAGAAATCTTCAGGTGTCAGGAATGTCAAAAATGTGTTGCAGCTTGAGCAGTGTTTATTGTCAAATACTCCAGTGTTTCGGAACCACATGTCATTTTGTAGTGCCTTAACTCTTTGAGGGCTGAATATTTTTTCCAAAAAACACAGTTTCTGAAAAGCAATGGTTTCACACAGAAATCAACATTAAATGTCTGTTGCTGCATGCTGTGGCTGCCAGTTTGCCAAGAATGTCCGGCAGGCTTGCTGCCAGGTTGTCTTTGCGTGAATGGGGCAACAGCAGGAATTACGGTCGCAGTGCATTGCAATCTGGTTTCTACCTCTTACCATTGTTAAGTGGCAGTCTTCCTGGTGAACACTGCTGTAGGTGTGTCAACAACATGAACCTGTTCAGCACCATGATTAGCTGGGGATCAGTCAGCTGAAGCTGGAACCTCACATTCATTTTCGATCACTTGTATCAAAATTGAAGTCCGGCAAGTCCAGTTCAGAGATAATAGGCAAAACTTCATCCATGCAGTATTTTGTTTTATGCATTCGCTTTGATCTCTCTCCTTTTTGTCAGTGCCATTTTCGCCATTGTTTGCACCGTGCTACTCGCACGAGTGCAGGAAATCTCGGTTAAACCAATGAAGCTAACTTTCCTTCTAGCAACGAGAGTCCAACTAAAAGATAACGATTGGTTTTGTCACAGTTTACAGTTGATTACCATCGTCAACTCCTCCTTTTGACAGAAGTTGACATCAGCCCTGAAAGAGTTAACCAAATAAAACAGTTCTGGTCTATGTCATGCCTCAGGCTTTGCTCATTTTGTGTGTTTGAATTTCTAACATATAATTGATGTTCACTCGCATCTTAAAGTAGAAAATGTTAATGTCATCTGCTTGCCGCTTAGTGTGGTGATTACCAGATTTGGTCCTTGACGCCTCCTGTCCTTTCTGGTCTTTGTTTCATACACGCAATTAGGGGCCACTTTCTGCCTTAGGTTGATCTCCTAACCTAATTGTTTCCTTACTTGAAAATTAATTTGATACATGAGCATCCAAATGGAGTTTGCTTCACATTTGTACTGAATCTTGCAATAATCTGTGTGCCTTATCCACATAAAAGATTTTCTTTATTAAAGTTTACTATTTTAACATTTTCTTTTCCACTAAATAGTACACTACGGATTGGTTGCATGATGAAGAATCATTGCTGTAATTTCTCTGGTATCCTGGCAAATCTTACAACTGTCTATATTTGCAGAGATTAATAGTCCTTTGCCAGAGAAGCTCTGACAAGAAAAATTGCATTAAATAAAAAATTCTACAGAACCTGAATTTCTTTTGTGGTTGGGGCTGAGGATTTCTTCCAGTGTAGCAACAAATAGGGGACATTGTATAGACTGATGGGGGAATTTCATGATAAATATTATGTGGTTGTCGAGGGCCACCTGTTTTATCATCTCATATATACATACTAACTTATTTGAGACATTTCTATTTGGTAACTCAAAAAGTAATGCTGTTTAAAGTCAATACTAAAAAACATGTTTTTATGTTTCATACCACGAGTTGGTGAACACCAAGAATATTCAGGATATTTTCATGTACAATATCTCTTAAAACTATCTCTCTAACAACATACTTTTAAAATCAGATTTTTAGTGAGGTTTGACATTTACTGTTGTCACATTTGTCTGTATCAGTATGTGGAGGAAATGTAAAGTGCCTAGTAACACCTATAAAAGAATAAAGAGAAGTCAAAAAAATTCTAAATTTAAATGTCACAACATTTTCTGAACCTCTTCCTACTTTTTACGTTTATCCCAACTGTATGTCAGTTAAAGATTAATCCATTGTTTTTTAGAAATCTTAAGAAGCTGCCATTGTTCTCTTGTTTTGAATGTGCTTCCGTCCTTATACCATAGTCACTGGACTAGACTGACTTACTGCTATGATTACTATTAATATTTTGAGTTATCAATTACAAATGCGTGTTTTGCAGATATTGCCGAAGTGTTTAAGTATTTGTTTTACTATGTGTATATTTTTGTAGGAATGTTTTAATCTAACATTTAAACAGGCAGCTAGAAAAGTCACATAACTGGTTTGACAGCTTTTCTCACAGCTTATACTGTACAAGGAAGCAACACAATATTCTGAAAGTGATTCTATAAAAGCTCTAGTATCTTCTTTTCATTGCAGCTATATGTTAACATAGTGTAGCTCTGTTTTTATATGGATGTGTGAAGTATGAACAGTTCTTTGACATGTGCAATGAAACACCTCTTTTATTTATTTATTTATTTATTTATTTTTTTTGACCACCTCGGCTAAAATCACAGGCAGCTAGGTAGCTTTAGAAGGTTGTCGCCTGCATAAAAAGTGATTTGCTCCAGAATAGCATTTGAAGGCTCTTTCAAAAATGGATAGACTGAAGTATTCAGTTATCGTATTGGAGAAAGACCAGCCCATTGCTTCAATATGAAAACAATTGTCAACGAGCACAGGTGGATGTGCATTTTTTGTCGTTGATTCTGTCCTATTCAGCAGTCTGTTCAACTGGCAGAGGCAGGTCTGTAGGCCGTAGAAAGCCAGAGCTCCACTTTTTGGAAAGCTGAAAGACTGGAGGTTTGAGAACTAAGACCTCATAATGACCTGCATGTTGCTCTGATATGTTAACAGGTGCTCAAATAGGGGGCAAACACTCACAGTACAAGTGTTCATTCTAACAGTGGCTTCTGCAAACAGTGACAAATGGATAAATATCTGAACTTTCAAACAAAGACAATCTTGGTTTTCTAGTGAACAAAAATCATGTACACTGAGAACATGGAAATGTACAATATTATGAAATGGTTTTTTAACCAGAAAAATGTGAACTTCAAAGTGTAACAAATAAATAAATAAATAAATGTTTTACTTCTGCAAATTTTTCCTTTATTGTCATATCCAGGAACTGTCTTATCAGTCAGGTCCTAACAATTACTCATGAATCATAAGTACTTTTATTATGCTATTCACATTGTTTTTGCTATTCTATTGTACTTTAGTTTCAAAAACTAGATGTTATGTTTACAAGCTTCTGTTTTAGCAGAAAAGTGTGCTGTGTTGTGAGTGTTGCTAGGTCTTTTCGTTCATCACTTGGTGCATCATTTGATATATTTTTTTATTACTTCCCCATCATGCTTCACCATATTATGAACTGAGCCATATGCATGGTTTGTCAATTTGGACATTTTAAAAAGGTAACTAAATAAATGATAATTTATAGTGAACGTAGAATATGGTGCATCTCATTTTCTCGCTGAACACACGTACAATGGTGGCAACTTGGTTAGAAATATGTCTGTTTTTTTCTTCCACAACTGCACTGACTTTGCAGCTTTCTGCAGATATTCTGGTTTCCTTTCACATCCCATAAATCATGCAGGTAGATTATCTGATCACTCTAAACTGGTGGTACCCCATCCAAAGTTCCAAAGTGCAGTAACACTTGGTTTTTGGAACTTGGAGATAAACACTGTTTTGGTAAAATAAACCAATCATTATCCAAGAGGAAACTGAACTCCCTTGCCAAAATGTAACGAAGCAGTAATTTTTCACAGGCTAATACAGCACAACAGTGACAAGAAAAAGCAAGAATATAGTATTTAAAACTTGTAGGTGTGGGTAAAGACATTTCACCATCCATTCTTGAAACAAATTGATTTTTAGAAGGAGGCACGCTGCAGTCAAGTTGTCTGTAGTGCTGGTTTACTTTTGCACCAATGACATGATCTCCAAATTAAACACACTTCCATAATTCTCACTTATTGCTAACATTTTATTTTTAATGCAAAAGAAAAAGCAATTCTTATTCTCTACTTGTTAGTAAAAAATTGTATGCATTTTTGTGGAGTATGTTTTTGATGAATGTGATTCAATTTAAAAAATTGTGTTTATGCATTTTTAATGGTTTGCTTTTTTTTGTAATTCTGTGCCACTCGAGGGTCAACGTCCTGTATTGTGCCACATTTCTTTATGGGAAATGCGTGGATGTATAATATAAACTGTATGAAAAAGAAACAACAAGTAGAAATGACATGTATATGAAAGAATATTTTTTAAGCAGGTTGTTTAGAGTTCAAAGCTTAATTACACAGACCACGGGGATGCACTGAACATTAATTTCATCTTCAGTGCCACCCACACGCCTAGTGCACTAGATAAGCTGGTTAGAAGTGGTCCAATGGTTGGATGGACAGCCTTAATCAAGCATATTACATAACTGAATGAATGCCACGCTTCCATTCCTTTTTAAAATGCCATTAATCTCCCTGTACTTTCAGACTGTGTCACTCAAATGTGTGGCAGTTCAAGTTAACATGTTGGCAAATAATTGCTGATTGATCACGTCATTGTGCTCTGTAAGCACGCACAAATTGTGTATTTTTATTTCTGAGCTAATTCCATAATGGGTTAAAAGTAAGAATTATGAATGCCTTGAAAGGGCAGCACGGTTTTCCCACTACACTAGGTTAAGCCATGAGGGATTTTTAAATAATAGATAAGATTCCTTGATTCTGTGAAAATAGATGGCTCCATCAGCCCTAAGTTGGATTAATGGGTTTCATAATGTTCTTATTTAGTCTAGGTCATGAAGAAACACAACTGCTGCACTATACTTTAATTTATTTTTTTTAATTGCAGACTAATTTCATTAATTAAAAATAAAATTGATCCAATTCAAGTAAATAAAAGAAAAAAAAAGAATTTTATATCAAACGTGTTGGCTTTGGTTGTAAGCAGGCAGTATTTGAAGCACAGCCTGTAATAAACTATTAAAAATTACATGAGAGAGTCATGTGACCTATATATCTGTTGCATATAAACTTGTAAAATAGTACATTCCAGTAGAGTGAGAGGGTACTGAAGTGTGCATTAAAATAACTGAAATGCATCCTTAAGTAGGCAGTGGCAAGAGCTTACGTTCATCATGAGGTGCCTCCTGATCACAGTCGACAGCACAGACACAAATAACCTATGTTTAGATAATTAAAGACTATTAAAACATTGTCTCTCCAGTTCAGATTTCAGTAAAAGCAGTTATATTGTGATTAAGAATTGATCTGAAAGTCAAAATAGGAGACATCATTCTTAGTCAGGAAGCAAAGCTGCAATGCTTGGCTGAGTTTAATAGGATCCTCTCCTATTTTCCCTGGCTATGTGCATGTTAAGCCAGTCTGCATGGCAGCAGAGAGGACACACGAAAAGTGAAATTGTGATCATTTCAACTAAGGTTTGAAAAGCAATTTATAATATGTAAAACTGTCGCCCTAAACCAAAATCTTCAATATAGATTCATGTTGTACTGTGAAATGCAAATTGTGTTTAAGAAACACCTTTAGCAGTTGATTACTTAATCAAATACTAAAGTGAATCAATAATGTCACTTGTGAGTGTGGAGTATTCAATATGTTCTGACATGCTGCTAAATTTACAAAATATATTGCTGTTCTTTCATGATATTGTTTTCGTTAAGGCATTTTTAAAGGAGAAAATGTTGGTTTGCTTAAACACTGGATTGTCACCATGTAGAGATTTGAAGTGTATGCTCAACGTTGTTTGATTTAAATCTGGAACAGTCTATTAAAAAGACTATTCTGCCAGGCTATCTTAAATATCTGTTACTGTTATGACCGCAAGGTTGTTTAACTGTTTTGTTCCCAGAAAAGTACCAATGTTTTATGTTGTGTCACATAGACTGTCTAAGGAGACTGGGAAGGAAAATAAAACATTGTCACCAGAGCAACAGTTGTATCAGTGCTTGGTGTTTGTAAAAGTCCAGGTAAAAATAGACAAGAAAATTAAATGTGTGTGTGTTTGGGGGGAACCTAAAAGGAGTTCTAGGCTTCTCTTTTTACTTGCCAGTAGCCATACCACATCCGCTTGGAAACTGGTAATCCGTCAGAAGTTGAGCATGTTCAGGTCCAGGCAGTACTTGGATAGGAGATCTAGGAAAAGCTTGGATTGCTGCTGGAAGAGGTGGTGGTGGTTAGGCCAACAGGGGTCCCTGAGCATCTTTCATAAAGAGTAGAGTGTTTGCTGATGTCCAAGTTAAATTTCCCTCCATGGGCTAGTCATTCTGGCCCCCCTAATCACCCCTGTCTCTTATTGGCTGTCTCTCTCAACTCTTCACAACCTAATAGCTAATGTGTGGCAAGCATACTGGTGCAAAATGGCTGCCATCATGTCATCCAGGTGGATGCTACACATTGGTGGTGGTTGAATTGGCTTCCCATACTCTATGTAAAGTGCTACATAAATGTAAAGAATTATTTTATTATGGTGTATGGTGAAAGTTTGAAACTCATTCCGGCGGATGTAGCCATGAATTCAAACACCCACATTAACTTATTCCAGTGCTATTTGAATTTTTCAGTTAATCTAAATAGTGCACATCTTTGTCTTCTGTGAGAAAACCAGATTATACTTAAGAAATTCTCATTTATCTGAATTGTTCAAATGTTATCCAAGTTTTTATTGTCCAAGATAGCATATAAATAAAGTATACAGCAGATTGTTTTTTTGTTTTGTTTTTTTTATATAAAAGTACACTGGTCTATGATTACCTTCAGAGTAAGCGAACTAGAAAAGCTTCATGTACATTAATTGAGATATTTGGTATTTTAAAGCTGGTACACAAACATGCCTGGTCATTGTCCATCTGGATTTTGCACATTCTCCCTCCAGACACTCTTGTTTACATTCCACAATGTCTGTAGTCTGGGTTTATTGTTTTTTCTTTCTTCAAATTTACCCCAGTGCATGTGTGATTAGGTGTGTGTATGAGTGAGTGGGCTATGTATCGGTGTAGTGCTGTGTTTGTGGCCGTTTTCTTTCTTGTTGCCATGTTAGGTTTCAGCCATCCACCACCCTGAATTGCATTTAGTGGGCTTGAGAATGTATTATTATTGTTTGAACATTCATAGTAGAATTACTGCTTTTATATAATAACTGTATAGATTGGCTTTTTTATGTAATATTGTAGTCACCCCTTTGTATTTTTGCATGAGTAGAATACATTACATATGTTGTCGATTAGGTTAACTGTAGTCTTATTGTTAAAATAAAATGGTTCACTCAAATTTGACCCATTCAATAATTTCCTGGTGCCACTTGGCCCATTGCACAAGCTCATGATGGATCCAAATGACATCATGTGTTCGTACCCAGAAAGGAGTAGACAGTCATAGGGTGGGAAAAACAGGAAAGTGTTGAACTGTGAGTTTGGTTGCAAAAATTAGCAATTTGAAATGATAAAAGGATAAAATAACTTTTGGTTTTTAGTTTTCCTGAAAGATTTGTTTTTGTACTTCCTTAATGTGATAGTAAACTTGAACTTGCAAAAACCACACACATATCTGTATGGCTGTGATCAAGAGCCCTGAAATGTAATATATTAGGCTTGATAAGGTCCATTCTAAACAGTTTAGACATGTTCCTTAAAACAGTTTTTACTAGGCCGTATGCCTGTTTATCTTTTCAGATTGATAGATGTGTTCCAACATAAAAGCTATAATATTTCTGTTGAGGACGATGCCTGTTGTATAATATTTAATCACAAAATTGCACCAGATTTGACCATTTTGTAGGAAACATAGTGATGCAGTGGTGGTAGGAGATAGTAGAGAGTATGGTATTAATGGCACCCCAGAGGCACAGGTGCTGAGAAATGTGTGAAATAGTGTAATAATATTTTAAAATGAGCACTCCATGTACACACAAAAGGGGAAGATTCTGGGTTAATTTAGAGAACATTACAAATGAGGTGCCCATTAATTTTTTGACTCTCGTTTGATTAGTTAGTAGCTACGTTATGCCAGAATCTGATTCAGTCTAATTTTAAAAGCCATTGGGTGCTGCCAAGAAAACTTGACCTGCACATCTTTCAAAAAGAAGAATAGAAAACAAAAATACCCAAAGAAAATCCATGCTGTAAATCAGGGTTAGGCAGCATCGGTCCTGGAGGTCCTCAGTGGCTGCGGGTTTTTGTTTCAACCCAATGCCTAATTAGAAACCAGTCCTTGCCAATTTCAGACCTTATTTAAATGTATGGCTTGTTAGTCTGCAATGTTAGGTTCTTATAGATTTTTTCCTTTCTAAGGATATTGAAGCCTAAAATGGACAATTGTTTTTCTATTAAGTGTTTTATTAATCCCAATTAGTGCATGATGGATCCACACAGGTGTAAATGGAAACAAGTTAAATGGAGAACTGCTGGCTCTTTTGTCACTTGCATCTTATTGCTAATCAGGAGCCATTAAAAACATTGAAAGTAGCTGTTTAAAACTGAAATTAGCAATTAAGGGTGGGGAGCTTTAACGAGAGACCACAAAATGTCACTTGAGCAATAAGTGTTTCAGCAGCAATACCTAAGAAACAGGGTTCAAACAAAAGCCTGCAGCTAACGTAGCTCTCAAAGACTGATGTTGCCTACCCCTGCTGTAAATCCACCCACACTGTTTTTGGTATAGGATTTGAACTTCAGATTCTGGAGTTATGTAATTTGTCATAGTACAATTCATTTTGACCTGTTCCTACTACTTTTTTCTGTAACACCATAGAACTGTTGCATCATAGACCCAGCATTCTGGATTCATATTGTGTACCCGTTTGCCTGTTCTCCCTGCATCTACCTGTTTTTTTTTTTCTCCTTGTACTGTCATTTTCCTTCCACATCCCCAAGAGATCTGTGTTAGGTTAATTGATGATTCCAAACTGGTTTCACTGAAGTTTTGAGAGTGGGGCTGTGTGTGTGTGTGTGTGCGTGCGTGCGTGTGTGTGTGTGAGTCCTGTATTAGTGTGGTGCCCCATCCAGAGTTGTTTCCTGCCTTTTTTCACATGTTGCCTGAATATGCTCTAGTGTCATTTTTTTTTTTTATTTAAACGGTGCTGATTGCCTTACTATCCACTGTAGATGTACAAGGTACTTATACCTACCTCATAAAACAAACTTGTCTTCCAGTTGTATCGTATACTGTAAATACCATATAACAAATAGTAAAAGGTTGAAAGTTGCAATTCTTTTTAAAAATAAAGTAACAAAAGTGAAATCAGATATTAAAAAAGGTGGATAGACTAATGGTAAAGAAGTGGAAGGTTTCAGCAGAGCAGATTATCATGTTTTTTATGTGTGTCTGCCATTTAACAAACCTCTTTCTGGAACTTTGGAAGCAAATGACCTATTTTAAGCTTTTTTGGCTCTCCTTTATCATTTGGCTTGAAACCAAAATTATTTCAATTTGCAGAAGTTATCTTTGGCTTTGACATAATATCCACCATTAGTTTCATTTGTTTTTATTATTCTTTCTTAAGGTCACTAATAAGGATAGGGAGGAGTACTCAAGTACTTCACTGCATACTTGAAAGTGTACTCAACAGTCATAGCGGAGATAAATTAGAATATTTGTACATTGAAATTCAAATCCATTTTAATACACGCCAAACAAGAACACAGCTGAATACAATGTGTTGTGCACTGCTTGAAAATGCAGGGTTGTATGTACTTATTTTTCCAGTTGGTAAGATATTTGGAGACAGGTATACTGTATTATGTTCTAACTTTCTGGACCAGTCACACCAGTCGGATGCATGCTAGTTTATAAGTGGAGATAATGACCTTGAGGTATGGAGACATTTTGAAGAACTTGACTAAAGCACTGTTTAGCGCAAGCTGTGCCATATAAAACTCTCATACCTAACTCGAGGAGCACAATGTGTCGGCCTTCTTTCTTCTTTACAACTAGCCAAGGCAGCATTATTTACTTTGTAAATGCTAAAAGAAAGTGTAATGATAGTAGATAGCATCCATTTCAACTACCTGCTAAAGACATGCTACCACTTAGCTTTGTAGCAGCGGAAGGCTTTAAGGAGCCCCTTCATTACATTAATTTCCAACACAGCATATCCAACTGAAATACCTTAACTGTGAAAATAGATGAGCTTTCTGCAAAAGAGCACATCCTCCCTTAAAGCTAGACTTCCAAAGACAGAAAATACTGGTATCCTCGCCAACTCGTAGACCTTTCTAACCACTGATTCTTAAGTTATGAAACCATATTACTGTATTGATGGCAAACGGGCCCATTCATGATGCAGTACGAGAAACATACAACTTTAATGAAAGACACACCGTACTGAAGATTGTCAGTTACCTGAGGGAAACACCAGAAGGTGCTGTGGTAGAAGGTGAATGAACCTCACTACAAAAAGTGAAATGTCCCTGTGGAGTGATACCTTTGTGTGGCTGCAACCTCTGTTTCGATTGTGTGCATTTTTTCAGCTGCTAGATTGTCAGTCAAATTCACTCAGGTTGTAACTGAAATATACAGAGAGATTGATCTTTTTGAATAAGAACATGTTGTCTAAACACAATGGTCCTTTCTTTTCTACATATTGAGGTAGGTAGTTAGTTACAGAAGATAGAACAAACTTTCTTTGTCTCCAGGGAAGTACCTTATCTATCTGAGTGTTCAGCAGTCCAGTAGTTCAGAGTTATTTTTACTTTAGTTTTACTTTTTTCTTAAAGCGTAATGAGTAGATTGAGGTTCATGGTTTCAGTAAAGAAAGAAGTAAATTATTTAATGAATTTTCATTTATTAATATTTAAAGTGCAGTTTTTCTCTTTGATTTTTTTTAACCATCTCTCAAAACCCCCAACTTTCTCTGTCTGCAACTCTGTCCCCCTTAATCCCCAACCCCACCATGCCAGTGCTAAAGGTCTCAGTTTTGTGCCCTAGTGGGTACTCAAGCACTGGAAATAACCAAAATTGACAGCCGTAGTTGGTAATGGGGCAGTGCTTTTTAATTGCAGGGCTGCTGTTCCAAAAACACAAAACTGCAGAAACTGACCAGTCACTGTTTCCACTGGCGTCCAGTTATTGTGTTCATTTAGTGTTAATGTTCATTTATGTTTTAGAATCCAGTTCATTTTTAATATAACATTTTAATCACTAGTGCTTAATTATACATACCATAGTAAGAAAAAAAAAAAAACTAAAGGGATTTTGCTGTAGCACAAATAGTGACAATTGACAACAACAAAATGCCCAAAGTGGTGACAACTACTAGTGAAAACCGTATACAAAATGACAGGGGGAAAAAAAATCATTAGTACATCCAAAAACACCAAAAGTTCCAACATTGCCATTTTGTTTGCTGGGCAGCACTTAAGCCTTTACCCAGTAATCTCATATTGCATCTTCTGCAGTTTTGTAACTTTTTTGATTTTCACCCATTTTATTGATATGCGTGTTGATGATCGTGATTGATTGCTCAACAAGATGAACTCTGCCTAGTTTCATTCATACTACACAAGCCACTAACAGTGGGTCACTGAGCTGTATTTGTAAAGCTGTTTCTTTTATTTGAGAGTCACATTTTATAATATTGAATACATCAATGTATGTTTTGGACACTATAAAGTGCTTTATAGATATTCTTCTGGATTTTAATGCAACATTTTGAGATAAAATGAAAATCCTCATTTAAGGCTGCCATCTCCCAAGTAGTAAAATTGACTTCAGTCTATGTATTTAACTGTAATGTGACAAATTACTATACAGCTCCTGGTATGTTACATGTTTTCATGTAGGTTTAATTAACTTTTTTTATTAGCTTCCTTGTGAAAACAAAGAGAAGTTAATATTGTCTGTATTTCAAAGCCCAGCCTGTCTGGAGGTATCATTTTAATTTAGCTGTGGCTTAACTAGGATAAAAAAAAAAAACGGTAGCACAATGATGATTAATGAGAACCCAATGGCATATGTATGTGTATCTCATTTAAGGATGATTTTAGGGAACTGTTTCCTTTTTTTTAGTTTAATCTATGAAGTTTGGAAGTAGTATTGTAGAGATTTTAAGTGGAATGTTATGGTCCTTTTTAGACTTGTGAACAATGTTTTATTTTGTTCAGATGGAAGCCCCACAAAGTAAGCTCACTGCAGCACTCGTTAGCAGTACCCATAGAATCAAGCAAGGTTGCTCTATTGACGTACAGCTCCCGGCAAGCCCTGCAAATGTCCATATGGGCACTGTAGACCAGGCATGCCGCCATCTGTTGTGTTGGGGGAAGCAAGTCATCTTCCCTTGTCCCTCCATTACACTAGACTCCCAGACAGGTTAGGTTTCTTGGTTCATTCCTTCCAGGATAGCATTGTACCCATTTGCCATGTGGCATCTACCAAACTTCTAGCTGAGGCAGGGAATACCCTGCTATCCTCCTTGGCCATTCAATACAGTGGTCTCACTGTCAAGTAAGAGATCTTGCACAATTTCTGATGCGATGCCAGCACCTGCTGCCTCCTGTCACACCATATAAAAATGTTCCAATTTTAGTAGGTATTACATATGTAGTAGTTCTTTAGCAACTTGATGTCTGTCTGAAAGAAATTTTCTCCTCTTTAAGGCATTAAAAATGGGTTGAAAAAATAATTTCATTCCTATATACAATGGGTATAGAAAACAATCGCCCCCTTAGAAATATATCCATTTTTTTGCTTTACAGTTCAGAAAACACACAAACCAATATTTTTTCCAGCTTTACTTACTCAATGCAATCTATAACATCCAGGTGAAAGATATCACAGCTACAGTTTAGAAGAATTTGAAAAAATAAAAAACAAGAAATACCGAGATTAATAAAGGATCAACCTCCCCTCCTATACAATACATGTAGTCCCCAGGTTACGGACATCCGACTCACAAACAAGGCCACAGCTGCGACGCATCCACCTCAGTAATTGCCACTCCATCTTCAGCCTGGGGATGCTGCAAGCGGTGGCGGGGTCGATCTCGCTGCTCACGCAGTGTAGTGTCCCTCAGGTGGCTTCCAGCGGCAAGCGGTGACCCATGGTCCATAGTCACCGGGGCCCCAGCTATCACTCATGTGCAGGACGATGGCTTGATGCCCACCCACTACGCCACCGCAGCTACTGCTCCTGACTGGACGCAGGCTGGATAGAGCGGAGGGGGGCGTTTCACTGCCTGCCCAGCACACACAGCTCATAATACTGCAAGTGCTGACCCGGTTGTGGCATCATTGTAGTGTGTCTCGGATGGCTGCCTGTTGAATTGGGGTTGGGCGATTCACTACCAGCCTTTGGCCGCACCGTGTTCGTTCTCGGTGGGCGGACGCTGCAGGCAGCATACTGTAGTGGAAGTGACTGTGTGGTGGGCGAGTGATGAACCCCCCCCTTGCTGCCCCAAATCATTCTCGGTAGCAAGCCTACTTCTACTGTTACACACGTAATAGGAAGTTGTCTCTTGTCAGTACATAAGACATGTTGATGGGTGCCTTCCTGCTGTGATAGCGTGTACAGTGCTGTGCAGAAGAGCTTATCTTAACCTTTTGTCTTCGCCCTTCAAGAATGTCTCTGAAGCACAAATCTGATGCAAGTGCTGGTGATACAGTAAAGAAGAGAAAAACCATCACCATTGTAAATAAAGTAGAAATAATAAAAAGATCAGAGAGGGGTGAAACTCCATCATTCATTTGCAGAGCACGGTTACAGTCGGTCAACAATAGCATTTATTAAAATAATGTACATGTTCTGACTTACATACAGATTCAACTTAAGTACAAACCTACAGTCCCTATCTCATATGTAACCCGGGGACTGCCTGTATTTGTTAACTCAGTCAGGTGTAAGTGACCACCATTTCCATTGCAGACCATGGTTACTGACTTCCACCTGTGATCATTTGTAATCCGCATGATTAGTGAAGCATAAAAACCGCTGTTCCTGGAGCATTCATGCCTTTGCTTGGTAGTGCAACTGACAGCAAACATCTGACTATAGGTGGCAAGCCACTTTGAAAAGATCCCAGGGATAGAGTTATGGACATAAATAAGGCAGGAGATGGATAAAATAAAATCTCAAAGGCTATCAATCCCAAGGAGGACAGTAAAGTCCATAATAAAGAAGTGGCAAGTGTTTGGTACTACTAGGACCCTCCCTGGATCCGGCAGTCCCTCCAAACTGGATGGAAGAGCAAGAAGGAAACTGGTAAGAGAGGCTACCATGAGGCCAATAACCACTTTGAAGGAGTTACAGGATTTTATGGCAGAGAGTGGTCATTGTTCGCACGCAGCAACAACAATTTCACAAGCACTCCACAATTGTGGCTTGTCTGGAAGGGTCGAAAGGAAAAAGCCACTTCTCAAGAAAGGCCACATTAAGTCTTGTTTGAGCTTTTCCAGAATGCACCTTGAAGATTCTGGTGCCAAGTGCAAAAAGGTCTTATGGTCAGATGAGACAAAAATGTAACTATTTGGCCTCTATACCAAACGGTACACCTGGTGGAAATCCAATGCAGCTCACCATCCACAGCATACCATACCACAGCAATAGTGAGGAATCCCTACTCCTGGCAGAGTTTTGGTCTTAGACTTATCTTCAAGTCTTCAGTTCTTCAATGTGACCAATTATCGAGTATGGTATTTGACTGTTTATTCGGTGCTTACTTTATTACTGACTGAAACTGTATTATGACACTACCATTTTACACCTTTTTTTCCTCCTGATAAAATGAAAGGCACATACAGCCTAGCTGCAACAACAGAAACGGTCTTGCGGGCCTACATACTCGGACCAATGCACAGTAGTGGAAATATCGGCATCACGCCGGATCATCCAGCACATGCAAGATGCCGTAGAACAACAAAGACAATGTATGACGAACCACAGATCGTTATTACCGAAGATCAGCAGCAGCAAGTCTTGCACTTGGACAGTGAACGAAAAACGAATTACACACACAACCTTTCTGAAGAGTAGTGGCAAAGTGCCAGACAACAAGAAATATTACGATGAAAAAACTACAGGGATTCCATAACAATGACAACTCAACAAGATATTCCCTTTATATTACAGCATAGGCAATTCCCTGTTCGTTTGACCATCGCCAAGTCACTAGGACA
The DNA here is from genome assembly GCF_016835505.1 of Polypterus senegalus. Taxonomy (NCBI): domain Eukaryota; kingdom Metazoa; phylum Chordata; class Cladistia; order Polypteriformes; family Polypteridae; genus Polypterus; species Polypterus senegalus. The sequence goes on from NC_053158.1 coordinate 17,089,454, forward strand.
AACGTTTAATAACGTTTAATATCATCAGAGCTGTTTTTACCCATGGCCAGTTGTACACCATATTTTCCAGAGTTACCTGGGTTAACCTCACAGGTACTTGTGTGTTACACACAGGAGAATATCTTCATTGGCAATAATGTTTATACAACAAATTGTTTCAGACAATTTTTATAGACATTGTTGTGCTACATTAACAGACGGCCACACTTCACACTTGCTGGCTTTTGTGCCCTGCATTTCCCTTTTATCCAATATATTCTATTAATCTGTTCATGTTACACTTTCTGTTGTAAATATTCATGCTGTTGTAAGTGACTGTAATAACATCCCATACTAATCACGTGACTGTTCTAATATTGAGTCCTCTCACAAGTCACTCCTTATTAAAATTTGCTTTCTTACTGTAACGTGATGCTCTTATCCCCCTCATCATCATTTCATTGGTGCTTTTATTCTTGCGAACGTTTCGCGAGCACCATTTGCTAGTATCTATATATATATATATATAAAAAATTCACTAAGGCAAGACAACCATGGAAAGCACGCTGGAAGGGTGTGGATTCACTAAACGCCGACAAGTGAGACACCTATGGCACTCAGGAAGGAGCCCGCCCACCAACTCCAAGACCATTGGATCGACGACAACTCACAGAGCTACGCCCACCAACTTCGGACGCGACACAGAAAAACCGGCGTCATTTATATTCGTCTGTCGTAGAGGTCACATGCAGCTCCAACCCCCCGTTGACTGTTAATAGAGGCATGTTTCTCGCGGAGGTGAATCGCCATATGCGGCGTGTAAAACTGTTTGCGAGGGGTATCCCATGGGTTACGACGCACGACCTTGTGCACTATAGCAAACTGTTTTACACACTACATACAGCAATTCGCATCCGCGACAAACATGCGTCTTCTTAGATACTCCTGCACTTTCCTCCACCGTGGTCGGGTGTCTTGGTGGATTATATATAGAAAGGCAGCCAAAACCGCACAGAGCAATGAAGAGTCTACGTGAGTCACAGGTGCATCTGGACTATGCAAAGACGACAACAACTCGAGTGACGAGTTGAAGGTGGGCACATGAGCAGGCAGTGTATACTGAACGAGAAATCGGCAAACTAGCATGACGGAGGGGGCGGAGTGGATGTCCTTCTCCTCTCCTCCCGTTCCACCCTAAAAGCTACACGGACGATTGTGTGTTGGTTCGTTACGTGCATTGGTTAAAACCCAATGAAGGAAGCAGTCTTTAAAAACCAATAAGCCCTGTGCCTCTGTTTCATTACCATCTAACCTGCTTCACCAATGCAGGCCCTGCAACAGGCGATCCGGCGGCGTCATTCTCATGACCCGCCCAGCCAACCGGGTAACCAAAGTCTTTGGGTTCAGGGGGGAGTATGGTTACAAAGCTGAAATGACGGAAGGGCACCACTAGGTTTGGAGCCTTTCACTTCATTTGACTCAACACAGGAAACCTCACCCGGCCTGGACACGGACAGGATTGACAGATTGATAGCTCTTTCTCGATTCTGTGGGTGGTGGTGCATGGCAGTTCTTAGTTGGTGGAGCGATTTGGCTGGTTATTTCCAAAAACGAACGAGACTCCCGCCTGCTAAATAGTTACACGACCCAACAGCGGTCGGCGTCCAAATTCTTAGAGGGACAAGTGGTTTTCAGCCACGTGAGATTGAGCATTAACAGGTCTGTGATGCACTTGTATGTCCGGTACTACGCGCGCGCTACACTGAATGGATCAACGTGTGTCTACCTGGCGCGGGGAGGCGTGGTTAAGCCATTGAACCCCATTCATGATGGAGACTGTGGCTTCCAATTGTTCCCCACGAACGAGAAATTCCCAGAACGTGCGGGTCATATGCTCGCACTGATTACGTCCCTGCCCTTTGTAAAGCCCCCCATGGTCGGGTGTCTTGGTGGATTATATATAAAAAAAAAAGCAACCGGAACCGCAAAGAACAATGAAAAATCAATGTGGAAACCGGCTGAGGCGGTGTTTGGAAAATTAACAGTCAACGTGACTCACAGGTGCGTGTGGACTGTACACAGACGAAAGCGACTCAGGTAGGGAGTTGGGGGCAGGCACATAAGCGGGCAGTGTGTACTGAACGAGCGCCGTTCAACACTGTCCTTCGCTTTGGAAGGAGAAAACGCGACGGCGCTCATCCGGTTTTCAGTCATGGACAATTGTATGTTGGTTCATAGCGTGCATTGTTGCAATGTTACTTTTCTTGGTGGTTTATTAAATTACGTATTTTTCAAATGTTTATTTTTTCCTCTGTGCTTAAAAATCATTTAAAAAGCGGCCTGATTATGCAGCGTATGCTATGCCGCGGGTTGGTTAGTCAGATATATATTTGATTTTTGATTTGATATACTTTATTAATCCTTGAGGATATACAACTTTGACAAAGAAAGGAAATGCAAATCCAAATTGCCTAGGTCTTGAGAGCAGAGTTATAGACTTATCATATTTAACAGGAAAGCAAAAGCACACAGCTATGTATTCTAAAAGAGAGTTATTAAAATATTACAAATGTTGTGTATTCAAATGTTTTAAAGATTACTTGTAGAATCTGTGTGTAAATGTGTGTGTGTGTATATGTCTATTACTACTATTCATATGCCTTAAAGAACATTTTTGTTTTTGAAACCCCAAAAAAGGCACGCTTAAGTTCTACTCCACCACAAAAGCATTAAATCTGTTCACTAGCAAAACTGTCTGAAAAGGCAGGACTATCAGTGATGCCAGCAAAAAAAAAAAAGGCAGAGCAATTAACAATTGAGGATGGCATTAGTTTTAACACAAGTTTTAATATATGTCAATTTAAGAGATGCTTATTTCAGTCTTTAGCAGTGCATTCAAAGTTTACAGTTTCGATTTGTTTAATTTAACTTTGCCTCATCTGTGTCTCTCATGCCATGCCAATTTGAGAATTAATCCATTGACCTCATTTTCTTATTGCCATCTTTTCAGCTTGCCTTTTAGCAAGATATTTAAATTCAGGTTTTACTTGCTCAAGTAGTATTTTGGTAAAAGTTCAGGTGTCGGGTTATTGTTTAAGTTAAAACTATGCTGTTGATTTTTTGTTGATTCTACATAAATTTTGTGATTCAGTGTATTTTTTTTATGATTGCATGTTTTAATGTTAGATGCAATTAATCACAGTTCATTCCATGCCATTCAATTAAGTAGTTCATTTTTAATCTATTCCCAGCCCTAATAATGATACAATTTATACTTCCCTTGTGTTCAAAACCGTTTCTTGTTGTAATAAGCAGCTGAGAAAGACTGTATTAATAGTGGAATATCTTTTGAAGAGAGGTAGGCATTTGATATTTTAGGGTCAAAATGCTGTGTCTAAGGGACCAAAGAGAGAGGAAACAATTTCAACTCAAGTTAAAAGTGTGTTTTTACTGCAGTTGCCATCAATTCTGCTAAAGTGTTCAAAATCACTGTACTCGCCATGTACTGGAGTAATACGAAAAACATCAGAGTTAACATTAAATTGGCCATTATAGCAGTCAACCACTTGTGTACTGAGAATAAAAATGAACCATTTCACTAGCTAGTTCAAGTTACTGAGTTGTTTTCAGTACTTATTGATGTGGCTAGAAAGCTGAAACATCCAAATAAAAAAAAACTTTTTCATGCCTGGGAAGAATGTGTGAAATCCACACTGATGACAAATGATCACAAAATTCAAAAACAGGATGCTGAAATCATGAGGTAGCATTGTAAACCTCCATGCCACAGTTTTGCCTGTTGCATATGAGTTTTGAAAAATGTGCTCCTACATTAAATGTTTCTTTGTAGTGTTGCCTCAACCAGTTTAAGGATGACTGTCAGAATTACAAAAAGTATTTTAGAAAGTTTAAGCAGTGTGTTAAAGGATCTACCATTACAGATTCTCTAATGAGATAAAATGTAAGATTAAATAAGAAACAATTCTTACATAATCAAGATACTTTTAAAACCACTAATTGTGTTTAAAAAGAATTGAATAATGCAGTCTGCATTATGTCTCATTTCAGAATTTCAAATTTATGTAAAATCATGTTTAGACAATAGTAGCTGTCATGCACAGCTTTAAAATACATACTACATCATCATCTAGCTTTTTGTTTTTACTATAGCCATCTGGAAAATGTGGTCTCCTGAAATCAAATAGCTTCCAGAGTAAATAAAATAAGTGTTTGCATCAAATCCTTCCCAACTCCTATTATGTGATAGAGAAGGCTAAAAAAAGGCCAGTTTTCAAGTTTTTAAACAAGTTTGAAAATGTTATGAACAATATATCAAGCAAAAACATTAAGCACAACATTTTTCCGCAAAAAGTGAATGTTAACTGGATGTGTCAGTGTGCGAGGAGACGGGATTTAATTTCATATTTATTATGATAGTTCTTCAGACTGGATTTAAAGCTGCCTGGAATTTAATCCCTTGTTGCTTTCAATTAAGAGAGCAGCATTTGAATATCTGTACTTATTTCATTTCAACCCCTGTGCAATTTATATGTACTTTTATATATGCATGCTTAAATATGCGTGTGCATGCATGTTTGTGTATAGATAGATCTAGATATAGATTGATAGATCTGCCAAATAATACAAAGAGTACACAACACATGGTTCACCTGAATTGGGGCTCATCGGGTGTATGCACCTTGGTTTCCACTTGTGTGAATCGATCCTCACACGTCCACGACTGTGTGTGCCATGGCGGCTGTTTCACTTACTTCAAAGGTTGTAGACTGGAGTATTACATTCATAGGTCTGATATTTGGGTGGCGCTTGTGGTAGATCTGCCAGTTGGCAAACATCTGCCACGCCCTCTCAGTTCTGAGAAGCAGATATATACACAAATCTATATATTAGTGCTGGGCGATATGGAAAAATCATATATCACGATATGGATTATTTTATATCACAATAACGATATATATCACGATATACCACCCACAATAAAGTACGTTTTCAGTTATTCTCTGAAAAGTTTGACAAAAATATCATTGCATACTTTTTTTTGCAACTTTATTTTGAAGTGACATTTAACTGAACTGTCACAAATGAGAAAAATACATTTTAGTTTAGCAATATAAATGTATCAACTGACAACAGATGTGGTGGAGGTAGAGCTACAGTAGCCTTCACATTTTTTTTATCCACATCATAGTTATTTAAATAGTATTATCAAAATAAACTTTATTAAAAAAAATTAAAGTGCACAACCCTTTCAAGTTTCTGAGCAGAAAAGCACTCAATTATAAAAAATAAACACAAAACATTTTTCAACCTTGTAGTGCAAAGTTTGCAAACCAAAATAAAGTATCAAAAGTAAATCTCAGAGTTGAACATAACACTGTTTAAGGCATTAGCCATGAATAAAAGTGCAAACATAAAAGGCTACTTTGTAAAAGTAGAAAAATGACTCTGTCAAATTTATAGATAGATAAATACTTTATTAGGGGGTCTTTCTCGGAATTACTACAGTAAAAATGACAGAACAGTAAACTAAAAGTACCTCATACAAATTACTGCACGAGTAACGCACCTTGGGCTATCATGGCTCCCGTGTGGTCATCTGGAAAGTACGCAGTCTGTAAACAGCGAGCACAGAGGATCCAGTCTTTGCTGATGTAATGGATGGTTACGCTCATGTAGGGCTGCGTAGCTCTGCTCGTCCACAGGTCAGTTGTCAAGGCATAATGGACCACACTGCGAACATCCTTCTCTACTTGGGCCCAGCATGCGTTATATAAGCGAGGCAACTCGACTTTACTGAAGTGCTTACGACTGGGCATAACGTACCTCGGGTCAAGGACTTTGACGAGGTCTCAGAAGCTACCCTTCTCAACTGCATGCACGGGGGTCATGCCTTTACAAATGTAATGCAAGATGGCACATGTGATTTCTTTATGGCTGGGGCGTTTTTCAAACGGTGTGCTTTTTATGAAAGACTCTTTAATTTTAGGCTGGCTATATTTTTTCTCGCCACTTGCCCGGGCTGTTTCACAACTTCCTTTATGTCGCATTTCTTCGATTCTCCCGTATTCTTTTTCGTGGACCTTCTTCAAGTGGTAAAAGAGGTTTGTTGTGTTAGCGTCGGTAAAACAGTCTTTTGGCAGAGTTTGCACATGACTGTCTTCTGCTCCGTGTCAGAGCTCTTGAAGCCAAAATGCAACCAAATCACTGACGTACCCCCACATTTCGGTAAAAGTACTTCTTGGGCTGCTGCCTGCATAGCAGTTTCAGTTTGTTGCGACTCCAGGCATTCATCTTTAACCTCTTGTGTCTCCATCTTTAAGCACTCACGAGTTAACTAGCGTAAAGCATGTCGCAACAACGTAAAGCGTCTTGTCACAAAACTACAAGACGAGTTTCTTTGCGAAAAAGTTCATTTTTATTCTTGATTATCACTTATATAAAGGGTAGTAGGGTAGTATGCGTTGCATAGCGACAAGACATTATCATACATTTGTCATAGCCTATTTAATGCAATATTTTATTTAGTAATTGATAAAATTAGGTTAGAAACGATAGAAGAGAAATAGGACGATAGACACTTTTCTATCGTCCCCACAATACATATCGTCATATCTCCCAGTACTACTATGTATCTGTCTATATATCTAGAGAGAGAGATACAGCATATCACTTTTTCCACATTTTGTTATGTTACAGCCTTATTCCAAAATGGATTAAATTATTTTTTTTCCTCAGAATGCTACACACAACACCCCATAATAGATATATACTTTATTAATCCCAAGGGGATGACAACGTGAAAAACGTTTACTTGAGGTTTTTGCAAATTTATTAAAAATAAAAAACTGAGAAATCACATGTACATAAGTATTCACAGCCTTTGCTCAATACCACCATTGGCAACAATTATTGCCTCAAGTCTTTTTGAATATGATGCCACAAGCTTGGCACACCTATCCTTGGCCAGTTTCGCCCATTCCTCTTTGCAGCACCTCTCAAGCTCCATCAGGTTGGATGGGAAGCGTCGGTGCACAGCCATTTTAAGATCTCTCCAGAGATGTTCAATTGGATTCAAGTCTGGGCTCTGGCTGGGCCACTCAAGGACATTCACAGAGTTGTCCTGAAGCCACTCCTTTGATATCTTGGCTGTGTGCTTAGGGTCGTTGTCCTGCTGAAAGATGAACCGTCGCCCAGTCTGAGGTCAAGCGCTCTGGAGCAGGTTTTCATCTAGGATGTCTCTGTACATTGCTGCAGTCATCTTTCCCTTTATCCTGACTAGTCTCCCAGTTCCTGCCGCTGATAAACATCCCCACAGCATGATGCTGCCACCACCATGCTTCACTGTAGGGATGGTATTGGCCTGGTGATGAGCGGTGCCTGGTTTCCTCCAAACGTGACGCCTGGCATTCACACCAAAGAGTTCAATCTTTGTCTCATCAGACCAGAGAATTTTGTTTCTCATGGTCTGAGAGTCCTTCAGGTGCCTTTTGGCAAACTCCAGGTGGGCTGCCATGTGCTTTTTACTAAGGGGTGGCTTCCGTCTGGCCACTCTACCATACAGGCCTAATTGGTGGACTGCTGCAGAGATGGTTGTCCTTCTGGAAGGTTCTCCTCTCTCCACAGAGGACCTCTGGAGCTCTGACAGAGTGACCATGGGGTTCTTGGTCACCTCCCTGACTAAGGCCCTTCTCCCCGATTGCTCAGTTTAGATGGCCGGCCAGCTCTAGGAAGAGTCCTCGTGGTTTTGAACTTCTTCCACTTACAGATGATGGAGACCACTGTGCTCATTGGGACCTTCAAAGCATTAGAAATTTTTCTGTAACCTTCCCCAGATTTGTGCCTCGAGACAATCCTGTCTCGGAGGTCTACAGACAATTCCTTTGACTTCATGCTTGGTTTGTGCTCTGTCATGAACTGTCAACTGTGGGACCTTATATAGACAGGTGTGTGCCTTTCCAAATCATGTCCAATCAACTGAATTTACCACACGTGGACTCTAATTAAGCTGCAAAAACATCTCAGGGATGATCAGGGGAAACAGGATGCACCTGAGCTCAGTTTGAGCTTCATGGTAAAGGCTGTGAATACTTATGTACATGTTCTTTCTCAATTTTTTTTTTATTTTTAATAAATTTGCAAAAATCTCAAGTAAACTTTTTTCATGTTGTCATTATGGGGTGTTATGTGTAGAATTCTGAGGGAAAAAATGAATTGAAACCATTTTGGAATAAGGCTGTAACATAACAAATTGTGGAAAAAGTGATGCGCTGTGAATATATATATATACATTAGATACATCAGATCTCAATATGAAGTTGGATATCTATACAAATAACGACAGGGCAATGTCTTAGGAACAAAAGGATGCCAAGTCTTTTAATGGAAATAAAAGTTTTCTGCCTACAGAGGGCTCAATTGTGTAGACATCCTAAAATCAGAGTGAAATGAAGATGTGGCAGGCTAGTCCATTTTTTCAAAAACATAATTTCTGCTACTCAAAATGCTTTTCAGTATCTTGTGTGGCCCCACGAGCTTGTATGCATGCTTGACAACGTCGGGGCATGCTCCTAATGAGACGACGGATGGTGTCTTGTGGCATTTCCTCCCAGATCTGTATGAGGGCATCCCTGAGCTGTTGTACAGTCTGAGGAGCAACCTGGTGGCGCCTAATGGACCGAAACATAATGTCCCACAGATGTTCTATTGGGTTTAAGTCAGGGGATCGTGAAGGCCATTCAATTGTTTCAATTCCTTCATCCTCCAGGTACTGCCTGCATACTCTTGCCACATGAGGCCGGGCATTGTCGTGCATTAGGAGGAAACCAGGACCTACTGCACCAGCGTAGGGTCTGACAATGGGTCCAAGGATTTCATCCTGATACCTAATGGCAGTCAAGATGCCGTTGTCTAGCCTGTAGAGGTCTGTGAGTCGCTCCATGGATATGCCTCCAAGATCATCACTGACCCACCACCAAACCAGTCATGCTAAACGATGTTACAGGCAGCATAATATTCTCCACGGCTTCTCCTGACCCTTTCACGTCTTTCACATATACTCAGGGTGAACCTGCTCTCATCTGTGAAAAGCACAGGGCGCCAGTGGTGGACCTGCCAATTCTGGTATTCTATGGCAAATGCCAATTGAGCTCCCGGTGCTGTGCAGTGAGCACAGGGCGCAGTAGACATTTGGGCCCTCAGGCAACCCTCATGAAGTCTGTTTCTGATTGTTTGGTCAGAGACATTCACACCAGTGGCCTGCTGGAGGTCATTTTGTAGGGCTCTGGCAGTGCTCATCCTGTTCCTCCTTGCCCAAAGGAGCAGATACTGGTCCTGCTGATGGGTTATGGACCTTCTATGGCCCTCTCCAGCTCTCCTAGAGTAACTGCTTGTCTCCTAGAATCTCCTCCATGCCCTTGAGACTGTGCAGGGAGACACAGCAAACCTTCTGGCAATGACACGTATTGATGTGCCATCCTGGAGAAGTTGGACTACCTGTGCAACCTCTGTAGGGTCCAGGTATCCAGGCCTCATGCTACCAGTAGTGACACTGACTGTAGCCAAATGCAAAACTAGTGAAGAAACAGTCAGAAAAGATGAGGAGGGAAAAATGTCAGTGGCCTCTACCTGTTAAACCATTCCTGTTTGTTGCCCCTCTAGTGCATCTGTTGTTAATTTCATTAACACCACAGCAGCTGAAACTGATTAACAACCCCCTCTGCTACTTAACTGACCAGATTAATATCCCATAAGTTTCATTGACTTTATGCTATACTCTGATTAAAAAGTGTTCCTTTAATTCTTTTGAGCAGTATATATATGTATTCAGACCCTTTGCTCAGTATTTAGTAGAAGCACCCTTTTGAGCTAATACAGCCATGAGTCTTTTTGGGAAAGATGCAACAAGTTTTTCACACCTGGATTTGGGGATCCTCTGCCATTCCTAACTTGCAGATCCTCTCCAGTTCTGTCAGGTTGGATGGTAAACGTTGGTGGACAGCCATTTTTAGGTCTTTCCAGAGATGCTCAATTGGGTTTAAGTCAGGGCTCTGGCTGGGCCATTCAAGAACAGTCACAGAGTTGTTGTGAAGCCACTCCTTTGTTATTTTAGCTGTGTGCTTAGGGTCATTGTCTTGTTGGAAGGTAAACCTTCGGCCCAGTCTGAGGTCCTTAGCACTCTGGAGAAGGTTTTTGTCCAGGATATCCCTGTACTTGGCCACATTCATCTTTCCCTCAATTGCAACGAGTCGTCCTGTCCCTGCTCGATTGCAACCAGTCGTCCTGTCCCTGCAGCTGAAAAACACCCCCACAGCATGATGCTGCCACCGCCATGCTTCACTGTGAGGACTGTATTGGACAAGTGATGAGCAGTGCCTGGTTGTCTCCACACATACCGCTTAGAATTAAGGCCAAAAAGTTCTATCTTGGTCTCAACAGATCAGTGAATCTTATTTCTCACCATCTCAGAGTCCTTCAGGTGTCTTTTAGCAAACTCCATGCGGGCTGTCATGTGTTTTGCACTGAGGAGAGGCTTCTGACAGGCCACTCTGTCATAAAGCCCTGACTGGTGGAGGTCTGCAGTGATGGTTGACTTTCTAAAACTTTCTCCCATCTCCTGACTGCATCTCTGGAGCTCAGCCAAAGTGATCTTTGGGTTCTTTACCTCTCTCACCAGGCCAGCTCTAGGAAGGGTTCTGGTCGTCCCAAACGTCTTCCATTTAAGGATTATGGAGGCCACTGTGCTCTTGGGAACCTTAAGTGCAGCAGAAATTTTTTTGTAACCTTGGCCAGATCTGTGCCTAGCCACAATTCTGTCTCTGAGCTCTTCAGTCAGTTCTTTGACCTCATGATTCTCATTTGCTCTGACATGCATTGTGAGCTGTAAGGTCTTATATAGACAGGTGTATGGCTTTCCTAATCAAGTCCAATCAATATAATCAAACACAGCTGGACTCAAATGAAGGTGATCTCAAGGATGATCAGAAGAAATGGAAAGCACCTGAGTTAAATATACAGTGGCACTGCAAAGGGTCTGAATACTTAGGACCATGTGATATTTCAGTTTTTCTTTTTTAATAAATCTGCAACAATTTCAAAAATTCTTTTTTTTTGTCTGTCAATATGGGGTGCTGTGTTTACATTAATGAGGAAAAAAATTAAATGATTTTAGCAAATGGCTGAAATATAACAGAGTGAAAAATTGATGGGGGTCTAAATACTTTCCGTACCCACTGTGTGTGTATGTATGTATGTATGTATGTATATATGTGTGTGTGTATGTATATATATATATATATATACCTATTGTTCGAACATTCCGGTTGATTTTGCGAGTTCCCTCATTATGCCAAGAATCATAGTTCGCTTACAGGAGTGATATATTTGCGCTAATCTGAGACAGAGGCTGCGGGCTGAAAGGACAGGGAAGAGTGAAGTCAGGAGTAGAGAGCTGGGCCAGGCCCTCCTCACTGTCTTGTTTCATTAATACGTGGACGAAGCCGCGGGGGATGGCTAGTATATATATAACATTTATTTAGTGAATGTACTGTAGCTTATTGTTGAAAATTTCAGAATAAAGTAGGGTGGTGGATCCGTTTCTTTATTTGTACATAAACTGTGTCTTTATTTTCTTCATGGAGATAAAGACAAAACAAGTCTCTCCACTAGCTGCTTATAGGTATACAGCATTTGAAGTTTCCCATTTTACTTGTCTTGCACTTTTATTGTGTGATCGATCCTTTTTATAGTTAAAGGATAACTTTCATATTTTTCCAAGTTTAAATTTGTTTCTTCTCAAACATACATTTTATGCATTTGCCACGTGAAATGAAGAATTTTCCATAGCGTTGTTTAAATATTTAGTGTGTCCTTATGTTTTTGTAATGGCAATGGAAGCCATGGGACACTGAGCCCCACTGGAAAACTGAATCTTAAAAACTTACTAAATACATCCATTTTTAAGATAAGAAGGTTATCAAGCATTGATCCCCACATCTTCAGGTTACAAACTTATTGTAAAATAGTTTTATATATGTCATTTTTCGAACAAAAAAAAAAAAAACAATATTATGAGATTCAGTGATTTTTTTTTTAAAGACCACTTTACGCGCCACCACAGTACTAGTCTTCCTTCGCAATAACCATTATCCAGGTAGCATCAGGAATGTCACAGGAGCCAGCCTTGAATAGGGTGCTGATCCATTTTATTGCCTACTATTGTACATTCGTGCAGAACCAGTTTAGAATCGACAACTGACTGAGCACTTCAAACTATACAAAGGTTTCAGCCTTTTAGGTTTGTTGCATTCATACAATGCAGAAGTAACTGTGACTGAAAAACAAAAGAGAGGAAAAAAAAAACTTGTTGCTTAAAATTCTAGGCTGGCTGTGTTTAGTTTAGAGGCTAAGGCATTGGGCTTTAAACCATCAGCTTGATTCATTTCCTGTCTAGAGATCACTGTGGTTAATCCAGCTGTATTCCAGTTGCAAAAATTAATATGCAAACAGTTAAAGTACCATGAATCAGTATAGTGTCATAGGTAAACATCTGTCAAATATGATGGCAATAATTATTATGAATAATTGATACTTAGGGTGGCACAAGGAAATCAAAACGTCCCATACAACTTCCAAAACAGTGCAAACGGAACATGCCTCTAAAAATATTTTTTTGAGAATACAGCATTAAAATAAACATCTTCATCTGTGCTAAAACAAGGAAAACAGAATAGTAGGTTAATGTAGTAGAAATTCCTGAATGTACATTAAAAAATGCCATGCTGTTACTGTATAATGTACTAGTTAGACTTTGTCACAAGCATCTTGACCATTGTGTTCATTTTGTTACTGTGTGGGAGAGCAGCTCTAGAAAATGTTCAGGAAAAAAAAAAAAATAATCAAACACACCCCTGGTCTTGAAGGGTGCATCTTTCTATGATAAACTCAAAATTTAACCTATTAAGCCTTGAGTAGAGCGCATTTCATAGAGACTTCATCCTGGTCTTCAGAATTATCATTTGTTAGGTATTTGTAAAGGTAATTCAGTAGAACTTCATTTAATTAGATAATCATTTATACTGGAAATTAATGGGCACTGCTTTCAAGTTATAATTCAAAAAAACAAAAAATGGTTGTGGTCATAGGGAGTCGAAGCTGAAGACTAAAAATTTGAGGGAAAAGAATGAGGCTTTGTAGCATTTTAGCTATAGGGTAGCCTAATGCGCTTTGTGGGCTGAATGGTCTCCTCATTTGTCTCATTTCTTTGGTAAAGATATCTTTACTACAGAGAGACAAAGAACAGGAAATGCGTACATGTACTTAAAGAAATGTACCAATGCACACACCCAGAAAACTGTTAGCATTTTACATTTTTTTGTGTTCTACTTCAATATCTATAAATCTATCCATCTGTTTTTCTAGCCCACATGTCAAGGGCTGGGTTGTGAGTAGCTGGAACCTGTCTCAGTAAATATTGGACACAAAGCTGGAACAACAGCTGGACAGTGTGAGAGTCCATCATAGGGAAAACACACTAGGGTGCAAATTTGCAGTGCCGAATCGCCTTGCTTGCATGTCTTTGGACTTGGAGGAAACCTGAGCACCTGGAGGAATCCCATGCGGACATGGTGAGAATGTGCAAACTCCCGTATAGTTGTTCAGTTTTAACTATGTACTTGTGGAATCAGTGTTTCTTTGTGCTCTTTTGCTCTGTTCATGTGAAGTCTGTCAGAAATGTCACGTGTGTGAATAACAATATGTAGAATCACCAATCAAAGCAGTGCAACCCAGAAGTTGACCTATCGCATCAGTCGATAATATTTCAAGAAATGGTATGTTCTGTAGTTGAATTGTATTTGGAGCAATTCAATAAACCCTTGGGAGTTGTTTTAATTTTTATTCATTGATGCTTATTACCTAGTAACAAATCAGCAGCAGCTTCATTTGTCTTCTAAAAATCTAAATGGAAATGTACCTCTTGGGGTGAAACAGTGAAAATTCATGAGTAGAACCTCCAAAAAATCTCATAGCATTGACTTCTGATTATATGCTTATTTGTGTAAGTTAGTATTGGATATAGGGGACCTATGTGTTTATGCTGTATGTATTAATAACATTGTCATTCCAGGATCATAAAGATCCATTCCTTTAGTCTTGTTATACTGATTCATAAGAGACAGTAATAGAAATGAACTGACGAGGCGGTACACAGTCCAAATAGGTTGATGTCAAAGCACAGAGTCAGAGCAGCCTTTGAAGCCAAATCATATACAAAAATCAAAGGAAAGAAACGAGCAAGAATTCAAAAATCGGGAAATCAAATGAAAAATATTTTCAAGTTGCTAACAAGGGTTCCATGAAACACAAATAGCTCGGAAACACTTGGATCAACCAAAATACCAGTGAACTGATGACATCTGTGGTGTTGATGACCCTGAGGAATTCTGGTAATCTTGCCTGGGAGATGACGGATCCAAAACTGTGTAAATTTGTGGTGCCTGAACTAAAATACAAAAACCACATCCTGGTAACATAACACTCGTAGAAAAGCCTTAAAAAATTCAGACCTCAAAATTAAAACCCTTGAGGTCAACAACCCTAAAAGAGATGTTTAGGATGTAAGAGTTCAAGCAGGAATAATGAACATAACAAATCATATCATACTTGGAATGTACTATTCCTGTTTTTAACATGTTTTGAAAGACATGCACTAAGATGTAAAATTTAATATGGTGCGTTGTTTTAAAAGTGAAGTACATGTGAGGCTTATTGTGACCTTTAGTAAACTTCCCATGTGATGCAGTAAAGCCTACTGAAATGATTAGAAGTATGATTCTTACATTTGTGCAACATAATCGGCTTTGAGCTTCCCTAAAGCCTGTGTTGCCCCCGATCTACAGATATGTATGGTATTAATCTCAGTATTTAAAAAATATTCACAAAGCTTATTGCTGTTTTATGGATTTAATCACTTGACACCAGTTTTTTTATAGAATATCAAATTGCTCTCATTTTGTTCATTATTTAAGTATTTTATATAGTATTTTTCTATATGGATTTACATCTTGCCTGAAGAAGGGGACCTGATTTGCCTCGAAAGCTTGCATGTTGTAATCTTTTTAGTTAGCCAATAAAAGGTGTCATTTTGCTTGACTTTTCACTATATGGATTTAGCATAATTAGTTTGGTTTTTAGATAACTTTTTTGTGTATGGAATTAATAACATTTGTTCATGTTACTGTAGTAATTTGTACTGTATGTCACAGACAATATTGTTATTACAGATACATAAGATGTTATTTAAATGGATACACATAGTTTATAAAAGTAAAGCACTTAAAGTGTTGATGGTATAAAAGTATTTCAGAATGAAGTTCCGTGGGTTTTTTGTAGATGTATTTTTATAAATAGTTTGTTGCCGTGAAGGTAACCCAGTTGTCAGATTCATAAAGTCAAGTGTATGAGAGTGACCTGAATTTCTCATTCATTAGGCTTTTTCTGTCTTCCTCTTCCCATGCTTTTCTGCTACAATATATATTCCACCTTTCCTTTTTTTCCCTTTGTTTTGATCTGAAAAACAGTCCTGAGTTTATAGAGAATCACTGTGCCATCAGATACAAGGACCTCCACTAATATTGGCACTCTCAGTAAATAAAAGAAAAATGGGCAGTGGGAAAAAAATGTATTTATCATCTTGATCCTTAACAAAAACTAACCTCTAATTTAAAGTAAAATCATTGAAAGAAAAATACATTCTAATTAAAAAAAACATTTTTTCAAACACATGATACACTAATTTAAAAGGGTTGTCATAGTAATGTACCATTTGTAAAATGTTATGTAGCAAGCATATCCCTATTGTGTACTTCTGTATATAATAGGGGTGTAATTGACTCTCTGTTCATTTACTAGTCTCTTAGTCAAAATAAACCTAAGGCAAGCAGGACAAACATCTTGGAAAAGAACCTCCAGGTGTACTCCTGATGATAGCAGACATTAGGAGTGTGCTTGTACAAGAAAACATGAGGATTTTGTGCCTTTAATTTGCTATGTCTACATACACTGGACTTGATTCATGCAATTGTGTTCTGAAGCATAAAGCTATTAGAAGAAATGGATGGAAAACTACAGGCAGGATAATAGTGAGACTGGGCTTTCTTTCTTGATAAAACACAAAAGTGCCAAACAATGGCCAATTTCTTAGTGATTGCACTTGGTACACATTTTTTTTTAATCACAAATCTGCCAAAATTTAGCCAATTTGAACTGATTCATTGCTTGCAGTATAAGAACAAGAATCTACTTCCCACATTGATTGGCAAATATCCGTGTTGTACTGCTTTCACATTATAGGAGCAGTGATTACATACAAGAAGAATGTTGCTGCACAAGTGCCAGCAGTAATGACCATCTGTTTGTCATGCAAGAGAGTACAGAAACTGAAGGTAGTACAGTACATCTGCAGATCTTAGTTTCTAGTCAGATAAACAAGCAAACTAAATAAAGCATCTCACAACAGCAAATAGCCAATGATTTATGACATGTGTTAGAACATCTTACAGTAAGTACCTATTTTCCCACTTTATTCCTCAGATTGTTTTTTCTTTTTTAATATGCATTTTCTAATTACTTGTCTGTCCATGCAACATCTGAGTTTTCAGAACATCTGTGGTAGCAAATGGCTACTGTTGATGTAGAGTTATGTCAAAGCAATTAATAAGAATACCAGCAAGGTAATAGACAAGAATTAACTGGTCGGCTGAACCTACTGTAGCTTGTTAGTCTCTGTTCACCTGACTCTTTCGAGAAACTGTCAAACTGAGATTTGGATGTTCCTAGAATACCACTGTTGACTACACTGCTTGGTAACTTTTCCTTGTGTGCTTAATGAAAAGCTAATTTTAAAATTACAACTAGCATCTACCATACTAATTTTACTATTCAGAATATTACTACTTTCATGAGACCGCATCCAAATCTTTGATTGTTTAAATTGAAAAGATTAAACAGTTTTGGTCTTTTCTCATACTTGATATTCTATATACATGGTGACACAGCTAAACGGGAACTTTTGAAAAACCCAATAAAAATAGATTTTATTAACAATTGAACCACTACAACTTGCCTTTTAAGAGACAGTAATCCAAATTATCAATGTCTGAAAATGACGTCCTGTAGATGGCGTCCTCCTGTACGTATGCATTCTTCCAATCTGCTGTTGAGGTTCCCAATTGATCGCTGCAACATCTCAGCTGGGATACCACGAATTTCATCTTGAATTCTTTGTTTCAATTCATTCAGTGTCCTTGGCCGAGTCGTGTAGACCTGACTCTTAAGGTAGCGCCACAAGAAAAAATCACAAACGGACAAATCCGGTGATCTTGAGGGCCAGGGAATGTCACCGAATCTTGAGATGACACGGTTACCGAACAATTCTCGCACAGCTGCCATTGATTGCCTTGCAATTGATTACTAAATTACTAAATGGCGAGATTGTTTACAGCTCAAGGTCCCTGTTCCGCAGTGCTTCCAACTGTACATGGCTGCCACTACGCACTTCAGATGTTCCTGTTTTTCTGTGTCATACTCTATATTGCGCAGGGTGCCCATTCAGGTAAATGTAATAACTGCAATCGGGTCTATGCTCAGTCTTGTCTGACCTATATCTATTTTCTTTCACGAGGTGGATTATTTAACAGAGGTGGATTTTCTTAATTATTGACCAGATTTTTTTGCTGCTAAATGGCTTCTTTTCCCTTCATTTTAATTATATTATTTTTTTCAAGTTTCAGCCCTATAAATTGCTTAAATTTTTCCGTAAATGGTACCCAAATAAAAATGAAATTTGAAACAAACCTTCAGATGACAAGCTAAGTTGATGCTTCAAAATCCAACCAATTTAATTCTAACCACTTTTTAATTAGAAGGCAATTGTTAAATAAACTTCTTATTTAATTCCATGGCTTGTTGATGTTCTCACTCTACTATGGCAGACATCTCCAAAACTGTTGATTTTTCTTTTTATCTAGAATGCCATCAAAATATTATCTAGGCCTGAGTGGATGAATATTAATAAGACTTTCACCTTTATTTTCAGATACTGTATGGCAGACACAGGTTGGCTGGCTATGTGTTGGCTTGTTTTGTATCTTATTGTTGGGTCACTAATTTAAAGAGGGGAAAATAAAAAACAGTTAAGAGGGTCGAGTCTTAAATAGCAAATCAGTTAAAATGAAGGCAAATGAAGTTTATTATCAGCAAAATCTGGTTGTTAATTAAGAAAAGGGTTAGAATGAAAACCTGAGGCCATAGTAGCACTCTAGGGTCAGGGTTTAAGACCCATTTTTAAATTTTAATTATCTTTTAGCCCTGGTTTGCCCTGAACTTCCTGTGACCGTTCCCTAATTTAAGCAGTCCTCAACTAATCTAAGCAAGGATACATATTTGATCACCCTTAATGTCCTAATTTTATATACCTAGTTTCAGGTCACATAATCTTTTTATAAAACATTTAGCAAGATCGTAGTACCAAATTGTAAGAATACATTCTTAGTAAATTCAGGATAAATCATATTTAAATCATTGTTTTCAGTAGTATTTTTTGACATTTGAGACAATCCTGTATCCTGGTAAGGATTGAATTGAGCTAGATAGTTACATTTTCACCCTTTAATTGAACATAAGGAAGTCAGTCACCTTGCAAAATGATTTAGTTTCAGGGTTCAGAGGATTGGATGCCTTACCTAAAAAAAGTGTCAGTTGGGGTGTGTTGGAATTTATTGATTAAATCTAATAAAAATGTTTTCTTTGAATTCAAAATAAAAAAAAATATATATATATACAGTATTTTTATTTGAAATACATCACCCTTATGCTGCAGTTTGTGTACTTTGAAAGAAACGGTCTGTTGGATAAACCACCCCAGTGGTTTTTGTTGCACCTTTGAAACATGATGCTAGCTGTTAAGCCCCCATACGCAATCCCAAGCTCGTCCATTTAGAAGTCACCCAAGAGAAGCTGACATTTGTTTTTTTTCCTTGGCCGATCAGAAGACACACATTTTGAAACCTGCTTCAGTTTCGTAACTCTTGTTTTTCTGGGAGCGGGTGTATTTCCACATTATGGGTTTGATTTAAATAATTACATGTCTTACTAATATTCTGTTTTTCATATTTGATGATGATTTAATTTTGGAACTGAAATTCTACTAATTTTATTATTTCTGTTTAACTTCTTAATGTTAAACTTATTAATACAGCCGCTTTCTTTGATAGCCTTTTTACTAGTCAACAATTATTTGTAGCAAGTAAGTGGTTTGCCACAACCAAACCAGTCTCTCCATTGATGACTTTCAGACTTTACAGAAATGTAAGCATACCCCTCAAATGTTTGTTCTCATAACTGACGCATGTTTTTCTTTTTCTTTGTTTTAGTGACGGCTATGTCATCATTTTCATGAAGTAATTTAGAGTCCATGAACAGCCACCGTGGAGAATATTTCAGCAAGCTGCCTAGGAGAAGAGGATAGCCTTTTCCCTAATTTGGTTGGGACAATCAGGATGAAGAAAATTAGCCTTAAGACGTTGCGTAAATCCTTCAACCTCAGTAAAGGCAAAGATGAAGGAGAGTTTGTAGTGGTGCAACAGCCAGCATTGGCAGGCGATTTTGGGAAGGAAGACTCCATTTTTGGGGGCTGCTATGGAAAGGATCTGGCAAGCTGTGATTTTAATAGTGAAGACGAGAAGGGACATAAGAATCGGTCAAAAAGTGAAAGCCTCATGGGCACCCTAAAAAGGCGTCTATCTGCCAAACAGAAGACTAAAAGTAAAGGAAGCTCACCGTCAGTTAGCTCAGTAGATGACGACACGTTTTCCTCCTCCTCTGCCCCTATTAGCTTTAATGATGTGAAAGCCCAGAGGCCTTTAAGGTCTACTTCCTTACGTAGCCACCATTATAGCCCTACTCCTTGGCCACTTAGGCCAGCCAACTCGGAAGAAACCTGTATTAAAATGGAAGTCAAAGTTAAAGCCTTGGTTCATTCATCCAGCCCCAGTCCAGCACTAAACGGTGTCCATAAGGAATTTCACGATCTCCCAGTGGATAGTTTGTTTCAGGAACAAAGTAGTTCTTTAAAAAGTACAGAGTCACAGAATGGTGACTTGCATTTAAATATTGATGAGCATGTGCCTGTAGTTATTGGACTTACACCTCAGGACTATATTCAGTACACCATGCCTTTAGATGAGGGAATGTATCCTGTTGATGGATCACGTCCATATTGCCTAGATGGCTCCTCTCCAATGGAAGTGATGTCTGTTTCAACACCAATAGGCGGGAGCGCTCTCCTTGTGGATGAGGTTCAGGAATCACAGGATCTGGATGTGACACCAGATATCTTTATGGAACCTACAGTGAATGGACTTTTGATTGGCACTACAGGGGTGATGCTTCAGAACTCCAGGATTGATGCACCTCCCCTCTCCCCTCTTCTACCTCCTGTCCCAAGCATTCAAATCCAAAGGAACTTTCCAGTGCTTACTGGTGCCGATGCCCATGTTGCTGAGAGGATGCGCCACCATTTGAACTTTGACCCTAACTCAGCCCCTGGAGTTGGGAGAGTTTATGATTCGGTACAGAGTAGTGGACCAATGGTGGTGACAAGCCTGACAGAAGAGCTAAAGAAGCTTGCCAAACAGGGTTGGTACTGGGGCCCCATAACACGCTGGGAAGCAGAAGAGAAGTTGGCCAACCTCCCTGATGGTTCCTTCTTAGTACGTGATAGTTCAGATGACCGTTATCTCTTAAGTCTGAGCTTTCGCTCACAGGCCAAGACTCTCCATACAAGGATAGAGCATTCTAATGGCAGGTTCAGCTTCTATGAACAGCCCGATGTGGAAGGCCACATTTCTATAGTAGACCTCATTGAACATTCTATCAAAGACTCTGAAAATGGAGCTTTTTGCTATTCTAGGTCCCGTTTGCCTGGGTCAGCGACTTATCCTGTCAGGCTAACAAACCCAGTTTCTCGGTTTATGCAGGTGCGCTCGCTGCAGTACTTGTGCCGGTTTGTCATTCGCCAATATACCAGAATAGATCTGATTCAGAAACTGCCTTTGCCAAACAAAATGAAAGATTACCTGCAGGAAAAGCACTACTGATTTTATATTAAAAAAAAAATAATGCTTACGGGACCTTTTTGCAACTTGCACTTTGGGAACAGTAATAAATTGAAATATGGTTTACAAACATCCATGGTTTTGAAAATGTCTGCCTCCACAGCATTGGTGTTATTTCTCTTCATCAATCATTACCAGAAAAATAACAATTTGTTACTATCAATATCGCCATTTTGGCCTTCCCTTAGCGATTTTGATTAATTGCTGCTGCAATGTTCACAGTATTTTTAATTTTTATGTTGATGTCTTTCATCTCTCCTTTTGTACAAATCATTTTCAGACCAGCGTATGTAAACCTTACCAATATAAACAAAATAAAATCAGTGTCTTATGACTACAGAGGATAAGTGTTAGTTAAGGAAAAGTGTATAGTACTTTTCTGTGAGTTCCAGAAGGTTAGTTTTTTTTTGTTGTTGTTTTTTTAAGGAGGGTAATGCACTACCACATTTTCACCAGCCTCATTTCTTATTATCTGAGCCCTTGTATGGTGTCATTACCAAAAGGGGGTGAAGGCAATAAGCTGTTAAGCACAGAAGTAAATAATTAAAAAATATATTGGTATTTTGATATTTTCCTTTCTGTGCTGTATTTTTGTAGAATACTAAGATTATTTTTTAAAACAGTCATTAATTTTATTAAGCAGTCTGTTTCAAATTTTGTCTTTGACAAGCAAAAAGGTGCTTGTCCCCAAAGATAGCCCAAGTCATGAAAGTTAAAAAACCACAAAACAAAGTGTAATTTGTACATGTTAATGTTTGTGGAAGTAGAACTGATGGAAAAGCACAGAAAAATAGTTGGGTTTGGAGCATCCTGTCAAAATGAGTTTTTGCAGACTAGTAAGTTGTTTGCTTTTTTTTGTGTGTTTTCCATAATTAGCCATAATTGTTTATATATAAAAAAAAAAAAAAGCGTGGACAACTAGATGTACACAGATAGGATTTTCTATGGCTGGTTCAGATCACCCAGTGATTGGCTAATCTGAATCCACTTCCTAATTACGACTCAAATTGGGAGTCATTTGCTAATTCCATGTGCATTTTTAAAGTGAGCTGGTAAGTATTTCAGACATGTTTTCAATAGTGAAATTTGCTATTTTAATGTTTAAAATAGATTTTAAATGACATTAGAACTCAATAATTATTGAATAGGAGATGGGAATTTAGTTTTTTTCTTTGACAGATAATGTTGCTGTGGCAAACATCGTTTTTCTTTGGCAGTTACTGGCTGAGATCCAGGCATCCGTTTGATCAATTAAGTTTTGTTTCTTCATTTATCCACTACAGTTGTCTTTTTGACTTTCATTATTAGAATGCCTGGAGCCCTCAATGTATATTGGTCATCCTGTATCACTTTTCTAATAAGTAGGAAACAATGAAATGAATAAATGAACCTTGACTAAAGGTCTTACTTGAATAATCCGCTTTCATTCAGGCAGAAACATTACCAAGATTCCCATTGGTGCTCTGCTCTCCCAAACGTGCAAAAGCCATTTACTTGGCTTGTGCTAAGAAGAAGTTGTCAAACCTAAGCAAATGCTACAGTATGTTAGGAGTGGAAATCTGATTCAGATAGCTGGCCAATCATTTGGTGCATCCTTAACTAAACATTTTTATTCATTTCTTCCCCTGTAAGATTTAAGTTATATCCCTACTGCTTTAAAGTATTGTGTTTAACATCACTGTTAGTTTTGATCTGAATTTGTAAGATTACTACAGAGTTGAGACAAATGAAAGAGCCCCCTTTCTGCTCCAAACCTTTTATTTAACTTCATTGAAAATTTACAAAAATGGGCAGGATGTCTTGGTTTGTTGAATGCAGTAAAACAGTTTCATCCCAGTTGAACCACATTATGCGGTTTTGGGGATGAGTTTCAAACTGACATTTCTTTAACATAACCATACTTGCTAGGCCACTGCTTACATCAAATACTTTCTTTAAACAGATTAAATTCTGATGCTGGCTACTTTTGGTACAGTCACTTTAAAGCTAATATGTAAGTTTGTGTCTGGTTTTGAACATGCTCAACACGTTTGTGCTGCTTGATTTTTATTTTTTAAAATAATGGCCTTTTAATAGTGTAATTTTGGCAAAAGAAGAACATCAGAAGTAATTGTATATATGAATACTCAAGATAGCTATGGTCTTGAGAGAGTCAGAATTGTGTCACATGATTTAGTTTGAGAGGTTTTAATCAGTATATTACAGTGCCACCAAGTAAATTAATTGTAGGTAGAGTGCAGATGACTTCAGTTTACAGTTTGTTTTTTTTTCTAAATTCTATACAGCATTACATATGAAGAGAATGATTTTATCCAAAGTCCACATGTTTCATTTTGTTTTTCATTTGGAAATAATCAATAGTGATTTATTGCACATTTTTTGGAAAAAAGGGTTTTTGTATCCATTGATACAAAATGTAAATAAAAAAGTTTCATTCACATTTGTCTATTGCTTTTTTTTCCTGTTAACAATTTTATGTACTTTTCATTTTAGTATTGTTTTTGGATTTATTTATTGCTTAATGAATGCATCTCCTTTATTACAGTTATTACCACCTGAGGACATATAACACCAGATCATTAATTTTAGCATAATAATCCAGTTGCTCTGTACTGCACAAGACACAATAAATACAGGGGCATAAGCCTTATGGATATGACAAAGGTCATTTTTGAGCAGTTAAGCAATGGCCCTTGTCTAGTGGTTCCCAAGTTAAGTCCTTTTTTTGTCCCACCCAGATTCCTAGTAGGTGAATGTTCACTCATGTAGCTTATTAGAAAAGAGCAGTAGTGACATTCAGAAACGCTTCTGTTGTTGTCATGTTTTTTCTTTTCGAAAAGTATAAGGTAACAATTGCATGTTTCTCAGTCAAATAATAGCATAACAGATACAATGGTTTTCTTTAAAATTGGTACAAAGAAAACAGAAAAAGTAGAAATACAAAAAAATAGCAAACACATGGTTAAACCCCTAAATGGGGATAAAAGAAAAAAAAAAGTCTTTTAACAGAACAGTTAATAGCTTAAGTGGGTCAATCACAGGTGCTCAGCATGGTTATTCTAAAACAGTATTAATAAATTATTGCCATTGCCAATTTGAATTTTAATTTTAATTTGAGATAATATAGAATGTCGCTTACCCACCGAATTATAGTGTAGTGTTGGTATTCTTTTAGTTAAATAAGGTGAGTCTGCATGCCAGTAGTGTGGTATCGGTTGTTACAATTGATTTGTCATGCGCACTTTGACTCTTTCTGGGGATACGCCGTATATGGCTGTTAATGCCTAAGGTCTGATTGTGACACCAGGGCTATCTGAGAAGCATATAAAGTTTTGTTTTTTTTTCCCCTTTATAAAATTTGAGTTATGTGCAATTTCAAAACATATGGGCCTAGTGATGCTGGAGCAAGAAGGCATTGCTGTCATGTGATTGATGCAAGACCTTTAGTTGAATAATGGAATGCTTGGCATAAGTAGAACTAGAGTGTATTTTATGTATGGTAAAGTTCTAGAATTGATTTGACATATTTTATACTTTGGCCAAATGCTGTCTAAATCTTCAAGACTAATTCTAACAATTTTTATTTTGTATACAGATATAAATGTATTACTGTAAAGTGAAATTTGGAGAGTAATTCATAAGTTCATAAGGTATGAATCTTTATATTCACAGTGTTTTCCATAAACACTGAGTAGGACTAGCAAGGTGGAAATAAGTGATTATTGTACATAAAATAAACAGATAAGAGGTTCTTTACCTTAAATTGAGCTTGGCATTAGCTTTATGTTTTCAGTAATTGTTGAATGACTGAAATGCTGGTAAATTTGTTTTAAATAAAGCACAAAGCGGGGAATACAGAGAAGACTTACAGCAGGATTTCTTTTGCATTGTAAGCCAGGCTGGTGTGAAATTATACACTTCTGCCAATATCCTAGATTTTATTGTGTGTGTATTTGCTGCCCAGTAGTAAAATTAAAAGTTGGGTAGTGCTATGCCACATTCTACTTTTGATCTTTATGAAGTCTCCTTTTGAATGTGTGGCAGTTTCAAATTCCAGATGAATGATGTTGCAGTTGACCTTCTAATTTCTTAAAAGAATTATTTGTTTATGTACAGTGGGTATAGAAAAGAATTGCCCCTTTGAAATATTCTTTTTTTGCTTTACAGCCTTAAATGAAAACACACACAAAAAAAATTTCTTCCCAGCTTTACTTACTCAATGCAACCTCTAACATCCAAGTGAAAGATATCACAGCTACAGTTGAGAACGATTATAAAAAATCAAAAACAAGACATTTTGATATTAATAAAGGACCACCCCCAATGTCATTTTGTTAACCCACCTTTTTCTTTAATGACAGCCTTGAGTCTGTTGGGATACGTCTCTATCAGCTTTGCACTTCTAGATTGAGTAATATTTGCCCACTCTTCTTTACAGAACTAGTCAAATTGGATGGTGAGCATTGGTGGTCTGCTGTCTTCAAATCTTTCCACAGATTTTCAATGGGATTTAGGTCTGAGCTCTGACTGGGCCTCACAGGGACATTCACTTTTTTTTCCTCTTTCAGCCATTGTGTGGTCAATTTTGCTGTGTGCTTTGGTTCGTTGTCATGTTGAAAGGTGATCATTCTGCCCATCTTCAACTTTCTGGCAGAGGGCAGCAGGTTTTCCTCAAGAATCGGACAGTATTTTGCTCCATCCATTTTTCCTTCTACCCTAACAAGTGCCCCAGGCCCTGCGGCAGAGAAACACCCCCACAACAGCATGCTGCCACCTCCACACTTTACTGTAGATATGGTGTGTTGTGGATGGTGAGCTGCATTGGTGTACCGTTTGGTATTGAGGCCAAATACTGTAGTTTGATTTTGGTCTCATCTGACCATAAGAGCTTTTCCACTTGGCATCAGAATCTTTAAGATGCATTCTGGCAAAGCTGAAACGAGCCTTAATGTGGCCTTTCTTGAAGTGTTTTTTTTTCACTTGTGACCCACCCAAACAAGCTACAATTGTGGAGCACTTCTGAAATTGTTGTCACATGCACACAAGGATGACTCTTTGCCATAAAATCTTGTAACTCCTTCAATGTGGCCAAAGGCCTCTTGGTAGCCTCTATTACCAGTTTCCTCCTTGCTCTTCCATCCAGCTTGGAGGGATGGCTGAATCCAGGGAGGGTCCTAGTAGTACCAAACACTTGCCACTTCTTTATTATGAACTTTACTCTGCTCCTTGGGATTGATGATAAAGCCTTTGAGATTTTGTTTGTATCCATCTCCTGCCTTATGTCTGTCTACAACTGTATCCCTGAGATCTTTTCAAAGTGGCTTGCCACCCATAGTCAGCTGTTTGCTGTCAGTTGCACTACCAAGCATGGGAATGAAATGCTCCAGGAACAGTGGCTTTTATGTTTCTCAAATCACACTGATTACAATTAGTCACAGGTGGAAGGAAGCCAGTAACCATGGTCTGCAATGGAAATGGTCACTTACGCCTGATTGAGTTTAGGAGGAGGGTGATCCTTTATTAATTTATGTATGTCTCTTGTTTTTTTATTTTTTTTAAATTCTTCTTAACTGTAGATGTGATATTTGTCACTTGAATGTTATAGATTGCATTGACTAAGTAAGGCTGAAAAAAATATTGGTTTATGTGTTTTCATTTAAGGCTGTAAGGGGGTGATTCTATTCTATACCCACTGTATATAGGGATGGTCTGGAATTGATACAAGTTCACGGAGGATGTTCATTTTGACAGTATTAATCCTTCCTGGTAAATTGAGAAAGAAGGTGGACTATTTGTTAACATCTTATTTAATTTTCTTTTCCCCATTTCCCCATAATACTACCAAAATTGTATTGTAAAAGTTTATTATAACTGTAATTTGTCATAATCTTATTACTTAACCTTTGCTTTCTTAATATCCTAATAATGACCATAGATGCCAAATGGCCTAGTCACCAAGGCAAATGACACTGAATACACTTCCTGTATATGAAAATGTGCCACAGAAATAAATGTTGTTGATTGCTGAAATGCTTCAGCTAGTTAGGTTTTTAAACACTACTAGCATGATCATTAGAAAGTTAAATAACCATGTAACACCTGGGGCCTCATGTATAAACGGTGCGTACGCACAAAAATATTGCAAACGAATGTTTCCACATTCAAATCGCGATGTATAAAACCTAAACTTGGTGTAAAGCCACGCACAATTTCACGGTAGCTCCAACCCTGGCGTACGCAAGTTCTCCGCTCGGTTTTGCAAACTGGCAGCACCCAGCGTCAAAGCAGTGCTACTGTTCCAGTGTGGTTTCCCTTCATTTTTTAGATCCACATCCCTGACGTGGCTTTATAAATACACTGACATTAACCTCATACTGTTTATTAGTTTAATGCATCTGATTGTAATTAACCTGTAACAATATAATGGTCCACAGAATGGTCAAACTATTCTAGATACCATAGCTGCTTTAGCGTCGTTACTCTCACTGCACCTTTTTCTTCTTCTTTCTGCTGGTTGCCACAGCCAATCATCTTTTTCCATATTACTCTCACTGCACCACTCAGAGTATTTATATCACTGTATCTGAGTGTGGAATCACGGCTGTACAGCAGCTGATCGGAAAGAGAATTATCCGTATACAACATCAAGCACACGCTGCCTCAGCCATGCTGTCTGTTGAACTGCTCTCATACGGCAAACGCTTCAGAGCCTTTCGTAGCAGTTCAGAAACAGTTTCATCCCAAGAACTATAAACGCACTCAATCAGTCCTCCTTGTAGATCTGTTTGTACTTATAATTGCCTCACTGTAAACTTGGAATGCAGTTATAATATTGCACAGCCTGAGCCACTTTATAAATTGTGTATTTAAATATGATGACAATATAACTTTTAAGATGAAATGCAGCAAAATGTTTATTATACAGATAAAACTTTAACTTAGTTTAAATAATCTATATTGTTAATAATTAAACATGTGAGGACACTGCCACAGCACTAGCAAGGAGCTGGCGCTCCGTTCATGGATTGTTCCTGCCTTGCGCTGTATTCTTGTTGGGCCTGGCGCGACAAAGAAAGGATAGATGGATAGAATAATTAAATATGTACTACAAAGATATTTCAATGTTCCTTAAAAGTTTTCAAGAATCGGCGTATGCTTACAGATGGCCTAACGTCTAATACAGAGCTGATTGTGTGGCGATCGGGTATTTGGAGAAAGAAAAGGAAGGACAGGAATTGGAGGTTAGTACGTTTGAAAGAGGCAGTACTGCTGCAATAAATTATTT
The DNA here is from genome assembly GCF_016835505.1 of Polypterus senegalus. Classification (NCBI taxonomy): domain Eukaryota; kingdom Metazoa; phylum Chordata; class Cladistia; order Polypteriformes; family Polypteridae; genus Polypterus; species Polypterus senegalus. Next base: position 17,117,909 of record NC_053158.1, read on the forward strand.
CATTGAAGGTCACGCATGGCGCAGCAAGCATCTTGAGGGAGGCAGGAACAATTAGTGCTCCACCGTGTTCCCATGTTTAATAACATGCTTTAATTCCTATCATCATGAAAATTATATCAAGTATACATCTCAGTATTTGAATTATTCAGAGAGCTGTAATATTATGAATGTAATGGATTCTGTGTCCTGTCGGAGGAAGAGAAAGCCTGTTTTTAGAAGCACGCAGTGATTCACACACACACACAGCACATACAGTGCATCCTGAAAGTATTCACAGCGCATCACTTTTTCCACATTTTATGTTTCCTTATTCCAAAATGGATTAAATTCATTTTTTTTCCTCAGAATTCTACACACAACACCCCATAATGACAACGTGAAAAAAGTTTACTTGAGGTTTTTGCAAATTTATTAAAAATATAAAAACTGAGAAATCACATGTACATAAGTATTCACAGCCTTTGCTCAATACTTTGTCGATGCACCTTTGGCAGCAATTACAGCCTCAAGTCTTTTTGAATATGATGCCACCAGCTTGGCACACCTATTTTTGGCCAGTTTCGTCCATTCCTCTTTGCAGCACTTCTCAAGTTCCATCAGGTTGGATGGGAAGCGTCGGTGCTCAGCCATTTTAAGATCTCTCTAGAGATGTTCAATCAGATTCAAGTCTGGGCTCTGGCTGGGCCACTCAAGGACATTCATTGAGTTGTCCTGAAGCCACTCCTTTGATATCTTGGCTGTGTGCTTAGGGTCGTCGTCCTGCTGAAAGATGAACCGTCGCCCCAGTCTGAGGTCAATCGCGCTCTGGAGCAGGTTTTCATCAAGGATGTCTCTGTACATTGCTGCAGTCATCTTTCCCTTTATCCTGACTAGTCTCCCAGTTCCTGCCGCTGATAAACATCCCCACAGCATGATGCTGCCACCACCATGCTTCACTGTAGGGATGGTATTGGCCTGGTGATGAGCAGTGCCTGGTTTCCTCCAAACGTGACGCCTGGCACTCACACCAAAGAGTTCAATCTTTGCCAAAAGGCATTTGAAGGACTCTCAGACCATGAAAAACAAAATTCTCTGGTCTGATGAGACAAACTCCAGGCGGTATGCCATGTGACTTTTACTAAGGGGTGGCTTCCGTCTGGCCACTCTACCATATAGGCCTGATTGGTGGATTGCTGCAGAGATGGTTGTCCTTCTGGACGGTTCTCCCCTCTCCACAGAGGGGCTCTGACAGAGTGACCATGGGGTTCTTGGTCACCTCCCTGACTAAGGCCCTTCTCCCCTGATCGCTCAGTTTAGATGGCTGGTCAGCTCTAGTAAGAGTCCTGGTGGTTTTGAACTTCTTCCACTCCTGGATGATGGAGGTCACTGTGCTGACTGGGACCTTAAAAGCAGTAGAAATGTTTCTGTAACCTTCCCCAGATTTGTGCCTCGAGACAATCCTGTCTTGGAGGTCTACAGACAATTACTTTGACTTAATGCTTGGTTTGTGCTCTGACATGAACTGTCAACTGTGGGACCTTCTATAGCCTTTCCAAATCATGTCCAATCAACTGAATTTACCACAGGTGGACTCCAATTAAGCTGCAGAAACATCTCAGGGATGATCAGGGGAAACAGGATGCACCTGAGCTCAATTTGGAACTTCATGGCAAAGGCTGTGAATACTTATGGACATGTGCTTTCTCAGTTTTTTTTATTTTTAATAAATTTGCAGAAATCTCAAGTAAACTTTTTTCATGTTGTCATTATGGGGTGTTGTGTGTAGAATCCTGAGAAAAAAAATGAATTTAATCTATTTTGAAATAAGGCTGTAACGTAACAAAATGTGGAAAAAGTGATGCGCTGTGAATACTTTCCAGATGCACTGTATAGATAGCATTTTTAATGTAGGTAGATCATTTTGACCTCGTCATTTTAAAAGTAGCTCACAAGCTGAAAAAGTGTGGGCACCTCTGGCCTAGAGTGTAAAGTTCTTTTGCCATATGGAATGTTTAATTATGCATTTGTTGTGTTTGTCACGCCACTTTAAGGATTATTATTTTTGTTGTGGCCTATAATTAACTGTTCCCACCAACCTGTCAAATGTGTGTATGACAAGTCAGCCACCATAAGAACATCCAACTAAAGATGTAAATAGGATTCAAGTGTTTACTGGTTTGGAGATGTATCTATTTATTATTAGAACTGCTGATTAATCAGCATTAATGTGTGCAATTAGCACGTTAAAGGTATCTGTGGTTCAATTTTTTTTAACGCAACCCTTAAATGTGTTCATTCAGTATAATCAATTTGACCACAGTTCACACTTACAGCGACAGTGCCAACTGAATCCTGTGTTGTTAGTAGTGCTTATTTGGCCCTTGTAATGTGAGATTGTTCTGAATTGAAATCATAAAATACAGCGTACCATATTGAAAGAGTAAGGTTCAGTATTTAACCCATATTTTCTTACACATTGTGGTATGTATGTGTGTATATATGTGTGTATATATATATATATATATATATATATATATATATATATATATATATATATATATATATATGAATGATCTACTACCTCTTCAACGTGATGAGAATAACCTGAAATCATCCATCCATTATCCAACCTGCTATATCCCAACTACATGGTCATGGTGGTCTGCTGGAGCCAATCCCAGCCAACACAGTGTGCAAGGCAGGAAACAAACCCCGGGCAGGGCGCTAGCCCACCGCAGTAACCTGAGAACAATTTCATTCAAACCAGTTATTCAAGCGCAGTCAATGAGTTTCATTTTCATGTCCCTCTAACACTTCAGACTGAAAGCACTGCTCACAGAGTGATATTTTAGATAGATGGGGGGTGGATGTGTTTCTGTTACACAAAACTAAATAAAGTATAATATTCAAAGGCATGTGATTATTCTGCCTTTTTATTAGAAATGAATCACTGTTTTATATGTGCTTTATATAAAAATAGTAATATGCATAAAGGAAAGAAAGTAGTGAATGTGCAGTTGTGATTAAATTGATGAAAATATTTTAACACTAACTGTTTTTTTATTTTATTTTTATTTTGAATATTTTCATTTGGGTACAAACCAACAGCTTTGAGTTTATTGCCAGTGTTTCTTTTATTAGTGTGTGTTTTTTTTGTTTTATTTGGTTTCTAACCTGCCATTATTCCACCTCCAATTCAGTCCTAACTAATGGGGCCGTATTGTGGGATTCACTCGCTTGTCCTTATCATTTACACAACAACGGGACGCGACTGGGGATGGAAGTTATTAAAATCCTGATCCCTGTTGTTCCCTTTAGTTTGTGGTGTCCGTCGCCTTCCCATACGTCCATTCCAATAAAATTGCCCAGTTTTATTTACAGTCCAGCACTCTGTATGTTACAATGTTTTTGTAAAAGACTGCATTATACCAATTTAGGTGGACTTAATCAGAAAGTGAGTGAAGCTGATGCTTATTAAAAAATAAATAAATACAAATTCCGCAAAGGAGCTGTGATTAAATAATAGGACTTGTCACATTTTTGAGTTTGGTCCTACAGGTGGAGGGAAGAAGATTTGCACAACACCGCAGATTTAGCGAGTAAACACACAAGCTAAGGGTTACATGATGAATGAAACGGTTGTCAAGCCATTCTACCAGGCACATAAAAACAAAGCTTTTACATGCATTTTTATTACTATTTAATTTAATATTGTTTCTTTGTATCAGTATACTGCTGCTGGATTATGTGAATTTCCCCTTGGGATTAATAAAGTATCTATCATCTATCTATTGTGGACTTGGCCCGGACACAGACAGGCGGACATGTTGTTTCAACCACCACACGTTTTATTTACAATATTTCCAATAAGTAAACTGGTCACACAGACCCAAATAACAGTGCACACCTTCACCCCAATACACAGTCCTGGCCACAAATGCCTCTCTTCGGGCCTCCTCCACACCTCCTCTGTGCTTCGTCCTGCCTCCTCCCGACTCCAGCCTCGAATGAATGGTTACGGCCCCTTTTATCCTGTTCCCGGCATTCCTCGCTTGGCCACGCCCCAGCGTGGTGGAAGTGCCGGCTGTCCTCCCGGCAGCTCCCCGGGTGTCAATCAATCAATCAATCAACATTTATTTATATAGCACATGTTCATACAAAAAAATGTAGCTCAAAGTGCTTTACAAAATGAATAGAAAAATAGAAGACACAATAAAAGATAAACATAAGTCAACATTAATTAACATCGAATAAGAGTAAGGTCCAATGGCCAGGGTGGACAGAAAAAACCAAAAAAATCTCCAGATGGCTGGAGAAAAGAATAAAATCTGTAGGGATTCCAGACCATGAGACCAGTCCCTCTGGGCATTGTACCTAACATAAATGAAACAGTCCTCTTTGTATTTAGGGTTCTCACGGAAGGACTTGATGATGATGGTCACGTAGACTTCTGCCTTTTAATCCGTCCATCATTGTTGGAGCATCATGAAGCTTTGAGTAGGTGGAGGTGGCGCAGGCCACCACCACAAAGAAACCGGAAAAAGAAACAGAAAAGAGAGTAGGGGTCAGTACGGATTTTAGAGCCACCATGAGTAGTTATTAGAGGAAATTGAACATACAGAGTATCGGGATTAAATTAAATTAAATTGAAGTTATAGAAAGGCCATGTTAAAGTGGGGCGCCTCCTGGCGGTGACCACGGACCCCTACAGGGTGGGGCTTCCATGCCCTGTACCCGTGGCCCCCAAAGCAACCAGGAAGGCAGTCCCCACGTGGTCCCAGATGGGCGCACGCCCACTTCCGGTCTTCCAGGGCATCCACGACACTATCTATCATCTATCTATCAATCAGCCGGATATTCCCAATGTAGGTTGTGCAATACCTTGAACTTCACATTAAACACTAGGGGGCATAAGAAAAGCCATCACCGATGATGTTAAAGTCACCTTGCATGACCAGTCCTCGTGTCCTTCAGATTTGCCTCATATATTTTGAGAGAAAATAATTTATTGCAGCAGTCTCATTTAATGTGTTACTTCTTTATAACTGTGTAAGCAAACTTTAACATTTAAAACTTTCACAGTCCTCTAAAAAGGAGGCCACCATAGATTTGCACAACTGAAACGGCAGAATTCAGAGGCCAAGGTTAACCAAATACAATGACAACATCTAACACTCACCGTTCAAGTAAGACAAATACAGCAGGAAATTTCAAATGTTTGAAGCTGTAACGTATTGACCCACGACAGAAAGTATGTACACTTCCCAAAATCTGGATTTACAGCAAGCTCTGCTGTTCACCCCCTTCTCCCTCCAATCCATTGGTCCAGAGTCCTGTCTTCAATTCAGAAGCTTCTTCTCATTTGAACATGTTTTCCTCGACATTCACTACTTTTTTATTTTTATTTCTTGACTAGCCATGGCATCTGTGGAAGTCTGATAATAGTTCAATCAAAATTTTTGCTACCTCTTGCCCTGTGTGTACATTCAACGTCATTCCTCAGGATTCACATGCGTGTGTGAATGTCTCTTAACTGGCGCTCAGTCTTTCAAGCACCTGTCATGCCTCCTTAAATTTCGAAGCGCCTCGCTTGCCTCTCGTGCGGTTTTATACTTGACGTCTTTGAAGGCAACTCACTCTGAGTGTGCATTTACTCACCCTCATGCGTCTCACACTTTAACTTCCTCTTATGTCCCGCCAACGAACCCGTGACTGAACAGTCGGAACGCTCTGAGGGAACTGGGCACAAAGACCTTAGGCTTTTATTACGTGGTAGATATTTTAGAAAAACAATGCATGTGTTTTTCCTCGTCAGCAATTTGACTGACGTGTGGAATGTGTATGTGATGCGTGGAATGTGTGGATTTTTTTTTCCATGGACATTTCTAGATTGTTTCCCTGATCCCAGCTTTGCTTTTCATAGATGCCCATCAAGTTAGTTATTTGGATTCCCCATAAAAACGTGAGACTCAACCCCAACCAAATTAAAGAGTTAATTAAAAAAAACAATACTAATCTCACTTGTGTAGAGTATTTCTTTTAAAATATCACACATGGTTCTTGTTTGCTAGCATTAAAACCACAGCTGCTGGCAGTCAGTGTTTAGTTCACTGCCTTCTTCAACAAGAACGAACAACGTGTTGCTTTGCTTACACCCCTTACTGTCTCTTAGTAAGAATGGACTCAGTGTGGCACCCATGTCCAAACCCGTTATAGACGGACTTCTGCTCATGTGGTCCATTATCTTATGGAGTAGAAGGATTGCTCACCTTTTTTTTTTTTTTTATGGCCAAACTTTAGCAACAGAGACTGGTGGCAGAGATCTACGACTTGACTGGGTTAAAAGGAAAGAATGGAGCGATTTGGCCTTTGGTGTCTTCGGTAAGTCCAGCCTTTTGGTTAATGGTTGATGCGTAGCGTTCTCTATTAATAATGCGCACACGTACCAATCCCGGGACATAACAGCGTTTTGACGACGTCACAGCCATGTGTGCATGCCCATCTGCCATGCATCTCGACATACTACTCATCAAATGAAACTTCAAAGTCTCGTCTTTCCGATGATATAAACCATTTTGACACACAACAACCACAGCACTGACACTAAAGCCTTTTTACAGAGAAGTACATACTTTTAAGAGTTGACTTTTCCTACCTTTGACGGCTCTCTGCAAGTCAAACATCAATATTTCCGAGCAGTATTGATCCCATTCTGTCCGTAAGGCTCCAGCGAATATAATCTAGTAAAACGATTAGGTTCAAAACACACGATAGATCCTCAAAGGGACAAAAACGCCAGAAAACGTTTCATAACTTGAGACTAGCTACGTAATTATTTTTCATTTCTATTGGTCATATCAGACGTAATTTGTTTCTGTCGGCGATAACCATGCTACCGCATGTAACACGGAAGTGTTAGCTTCTGATCGACACCTAAGTTGGCCAATTACAACGGGTCTGGGGTTGACTGGCACCTCGTATAGCCAATGAGTGTCACAGACAGCTGAACGATGACGTACAACTCCAAACCCTGGTAGAATCTACCAGTTTGATTGGACACTGTGACTGACACTCCAAACTTACAGCCAATGAGCAGCCGAGCATTTTGATATGTAACTTGCCATACTAACTTGTAAACAAAACGATCGGAGCTGCGCGAAGGTGGCATTTGTGCCAGTCTGCAGACTTGGTGCGTGGTTGTTTATTGTGATTTCGCCAAGTTTTTTCGCATTTTAAATATGAATAAAAGTACAGATAAACGTAAATACACTCTCAATTAAAAGTATTAGAGGCATGTACGCGGCGTGAAAGTAATCAACCGGCCCAGGAGACCTCTAATGGCAGAGAGCGACATGTGCCATGCCCTTGTGCTTTCTGCCTGCTAGTGATTGCTGCCATCAAGTGGCACATGGAAAAACGCTGAGCTGTGTTGTAACAGTTTGTAAAAGAAATGTATATAGTTTGTGTGCATTTTATAAAAAAAGTTAAAAAATAATATATTTATATATATTTTTGGCCCATAAGACTTGTATTGACTATTTTTACATAGAAATGTGTATTTTTTATTGTTTTTATTATTTTTATAACTAATAGAGTGACACTGTGTGTAGATATAGATTCCTTTAGGTGTAAGCTTTCAGTAGAGCCCTCATTGATATCTGTGGGTTGAAGCATTCAAAAGTTATTACACTTTTAACATACGTTCCAAAATGTGGATAATGGTCCCTCTAAAAAGCACCTGGGCATGCCCACATAAAAAGTAGTGTAAAATATGTCATTTTTACAGGTATTCTTTTCAAATTTGAAATGTGAGTAGTCAACAAGTTATTCTGTTGGTACATAGTGTGTTTCTGTCCCCACCTACCTACTGCAGCTATAGAGGCCTTTATTTTCATAAAAAAACTTAGGCGAGAACAAAAAAATACATTTTTTTTGTGAGTTCTAATGTGTATAACTTTGGATCAGTCACACCTACAGTGATTCTGACTACTAAGGGTGAAACTAGAGAATGTTACCTTTACAAAGAGACCAAACATGTGTTTATACTCCAGATAGTTCAATAACAGCAATGATTCTAATTTGGAGAGGTCGAATTACAAGCGATTTAGCAAAAATGACCCTGCTTATTAAGGTTCACAGTGCTTGAGTTGTGGGTCTTTGTTCACTGAGTTGGGTAACCCGTGCAGCCCTGAAGCCTCCCTGGTTGTCATTTGCCTGTGATTAGTCAGTCTTATCAGATGCAGTCCTTAAACTCCAGACAGGCCCTGTAAGTAAATTTTATAATTCATCTAAAGTTAAATTTCAGTGGAAAAAAAGGTTTTGGGGAGATGGTTGCTCATACCTGTGATCAAACACAGGAAGCTCTTCAGTCAAATTGTGACTTTACGCTGTAGGAAAATACGTAAATAAATCAAGGTACAGTGGAACCTCGGTTCACAAACGTCTCGGTTCACGACCAAAAAGTTTGGCAAACTTTTGCCTCGGTTCACTACCACAAACTCGGTATACGAACAAGCCAGTTTCCCTTTCGGTTTGTGCTCGCCGATGATTTCCGCACGTGTTGCATTGTTCTCGGTCAGACGTGCCTGCCTGCTGCCAGGAGAGAGAGCGAGCCTGCACGTGCGTTCCTGCCTGCCTGGCCTGCTGGTTCATATGCGCCGATTACTGTATTTAAGCAGAGCCGCTCCCTGTTCATTGTTCTCAGTCAGACGTGCGTGCTTTACCTCCGCTGTCTTTGTGCTCTACAGTATTTCGTGTGCTTTTGCAGTTAATTATGGCTTCTAAGCAAGTGAAGAGTGGTGAGAAGAAAGTTTTGAAGAAAATTGAAATCGAAGTAAAGAAAGAAATTATTGAAAAGTTTGAGCGTGGCATTCGTGTTACTGACCTTGCCTAAGAGTATAAGAATCTACGATTTCGACTATTCTAAAGCAGAAAGAATCTATTAAAGCAGCTGATATTGCAAAAGGAGTTACAGCGTTAACCAGGCAGAGGCTTCAAGTGCTGGAAGAGGTGGAAAAACTGTTTACCAGTTTACTCATTTACCAATTTGAGAACCCTCAAGCTTTCAAGCAGCACAATGTAAACAAAGCCAGACTGCCAGTGATGTGGAGGGCAAACACGAAGGATTGGGTCACAAGTGCTTTGTTTTTGGAATGGCTGCATGAGGCTTTCGCTCCCACCAGCTAAACAGCTAAAAACACCAGAAACCCAAGAAATCACAAGAGAGAAAACACCTGAAGGAAAACATCCCTCCATTGCGGAGCTAGACTCTCCCTCCTCTCCACCGAGTTCCTCCTCACTTCATGCCAGAACTCGACTCATGTAAGGTTAGTTTTCTTGGAGGTTTTTGTATTACGGATTTTTCAAAAGTTAATTTTTCAGTTCGTAGCATGAATTGTTGCAATGTTACTTTTCTCTTTTTTTTCAAATGTTCGCTTTTTTCCCTGTGCTTAAAACTCATTTTAAAAAAAGTGTTTACAGCGATCGGGCTGTAAGGCTATTAGCATGAACTCCTGCAGTGTTACTTTTTGGGTTGCTTGTGGTTGGTTTTTAAATTAAATTTCTGATTTGTTCAAATGTTCCCCTCTGTTCAGAGAGAGAGAGAGAGAGAGAGAGAGAGCGAGCGGCTGCTGACAGTTGTGTGTGTGTGTGAGAGAGAGAGAGAGAGCGAGCGAGTGCGCTCGTGTAGCTGAGCAGGGAGCCTGGGTGTTTTGTGTCAGTGTTATTCAATGTTTTCATATTAGTTTACTATTACACTGTGCATTCTATGGTGTTATTAACTATATTTGTGCTTAATCTTTACATATATATTTACATACAGTTCATACGGTCTGGAACAGATTAATTGTATTTATATACAATCCTATGGGTGAAATTGCTTCGGTTCACGACCAACTCGGTTTACAACCAGAGTTTTGGAACGAATTATGGTCGGGAACCGAAGTTCCACTGTATATAAAATTCGATCTGGCTTTTTTTATAAATCAGTCAGTCATTATCTAACCTGCTATATCCTAACACAGGGTCACGGGGCGTCTGCGGGAGCCAATCCCAGCCAACAGAGTAACATATAAATGTTTTTTTATTTAAAGAACATCACAAAACATAATCACAAACAGAACTTTGCATGATACCTTGGCGAGCTCAGTAAGCTGTGCTGTTTCGTTGAAGGACATGCGTTTGGGACAGACTGACTGGCAGGATGACACCCAACCTGTTGCTGCATCCAAACGCTGCCATCTTTCTTTGAATTTACATGCAGTGTCAATCAATGTATACATTTACTCTGGTGGGTTTGTTGGTTTACACCCAAACGATTTATATAAAATAAAAGTCTATTATGTTATATTATACCTTTGAGTTGAGCCACCACCCTTGAAATGTATGTTCATATAACTGTCCATTCTCGTTGTTCACAGGACATCTGCTGATTTCTTAGTCATCTTAGTCATCCTTCAGTACATTTTGTATATTACATTAACCTTTCTTCTGGTATATTCTTTATTTTTGACCATCTCAGTATTTTTCCTAAACCAATTCTTACATTTCAGTGTACATTGTGTTGTTCACTTGATCTTTATTTTGTTTCTGACATTTATTAACCCTTTATGCTATTTCTTAAAGGTAAATGTTATGTTACCCTGAAATTATTCTTCCACACCCCTTGTCCTCATCTGAGTGCAGTCTCTGTTACAGCTCGTCTTTATTTGAAAACAGCAGTGTCCAATATGGGCGAGCATGAACATGACTGAGAAAAGTAAAACAATAAAAAAAAAAAAAAAAAAAATTGACATATAAACAGTTGTTTTCTTTTTGGGATGAATTGGGATTTTCTTTTGTTTTTTTACTTATGATGATGTAAATGATTTGTTGATTTTCATTTAATAAAGTTCAGGTCAAAACGTTTTTCACATAGTGCCTTTTCTTCCTGGTTCTCTCACTCTGTTATTTAGTGTCTGTCTATCTAAATGTTATTAGTGCCTTTTCTTTCTTTCTAACTATCTATTATATAGTGGCGTTCTTTTTGGAGATCTATTATATAGTACCTTTCTGTCTGTCTATTCTATGATATAGTGCTTTTTGTTCTTTTTGTCTATTATATAGTGGCTTTTCCTTCTAACTATCTATTATATAATTGCTTTATATCTATTATATAGTGGCTTTATATCTAAATTATATACTGTAGTTCCTTTCTAACTATATATTATATAGTGCCTTTCTTTCTGTTATATTGTGACTTTCTAGCTATCTATTATATAGTGCCTTTCTATCCATCAATAATGCAGTGCCCTTTTCTTCTATGTGTTATATAGTGCCTTTCTTTCTATCTGTCACTCTGTTATATAGTGTCTTTTCCTTCTATTATATAGTGCCCTTCTGTTTTCTATTACATAGTGCCTTTCTAACTAATATATATATATATATATACATATATATATATATATATATATATATATATATATATATATATATATATATATATATACACCTAAAGGATTATTAGGAACACCTGTTCAATTTCTCATTAACGCAATTATCTAATCAAACAATCACATGGCAGTTGCTTCAATGCATTTAGGGGTGTGGTCCTGGTCAAGACAATCTCCTGAACTCCAAACTGAATGTCAGAATGGGAAAGAAAGGTGATTTAAGAAATTTTGAGCGTGGCATGGTAGTTGGTGCCAGACGGGCCGGTCTGAGTATTTCACAATCTGCTTAGTTACTGTGATTTTCACACACAACGATTTCTAGGGTTTACAAAGAATGGTGTGAAAAGGGAAAAACATCCAGTATGCGGCAGTCCTGTGGGCGAAAATGCCTTGTTGATGCTAGAGGTCAGAGGAGAATGGGCCGACTGATTCAAGCTGATAGAAGAGCAACTTTGACTGAAATAACCACTCGTTACAACCGAGGTATGCAGCAAAGCATTTGTGAAGCCACAACACGCACAACCTTGAGGTGGATGGGCTACAACAGCAGAAGACCCCACCGGGTACCACTCATCTCCACTACAAATAGGAAAAAGAGGCTACAATTTGCACGAGCTCACCAAAATTGGACAGTTAAAGACTGGAAAAATGTTGCCTGGTCTGATGAGTCTCGATTTCTGTTGAGACATTCAAATGGTAGAGTCAGAATTTGGCGTAAACAGAATGAGAACATGGATCCATCATGCCTTGTTACCAATGTGCAGGCTGGTGGTGGTGGTGTAATGGTGTGGGGGATGTTTTCTTGGCATACTTTAGGCCTCTTAGTGCCAATTGGGCATCATTTAAATGCCACGGGCTACCTGAGCATTGTTTCTGACCATGTCCATCCCTTCATGACCACCATGTACCCATCCTCTGATGGCTACTTCCAGCAGGATAATGCACCATGTCACAAAACTCGAATCATTTCAAATTGGTTTCTTGAACATGACAATGAGTTCACTGTACTAAAATGGCCCCCACAGTCACCAGATCTCAACCCAATAGAGCATCTTTGGGATGTGGTGGAACGGGAGCTTCGTGCCCTGGACGTGCATCCCACAAATCTCCATCAACTGCAAGATGCTATCCTATCAATATGGGCCAACATTTCTAAAGAATGCTTTCAGCACCTTGTTGAATCAATGTCACGTAGAATTAAGGCAGTTCTGAAGGCGAAAGGGGGTCAAACACCGTATTAGTATGGTGGTCCTAATAATCCTTTAGGTGAGTGTTTATCTACAGTGGTGTGAAAAACTATTTGCCCCCTTCCTGATTTCTTATTCTTTTGCATGTTTGTCACACAAAATGTTTCTGATCATCAAACACATTTAACCATTAGTCAAATATAACACAAGTAAACACAAAATGCAGTTTTTAAATGATGGTTTTTATTATTTAGGGAGAAAAAATCCAAACCTACATGGCCCTGTGTGAAAAAGTAATTGCCCCTTGAACCTAATAACTGGTTGGGCCACCCTTAGCAGCAATAACTGCAATCAAGCGTTTGCCATAACTTGCAATGAGTCTTTTACGGCGCTCTGGAGGAATTTTGGCCCACTCATCTTTGCAGAATTGTTGTAATTCAGCTTTATTTGAGGGTTTTCTAGCATGAAATGCCTTTTTAAGGTCAGGCCATAGCATCTCAATTGGATTCAGGTCAGGACTTTGACTAGGCCACTCCAAAGTCTTCATTTTGTTTTTCTTCAGCCATTCAGAGGTGGATTTGCTGGTGTGTTTTTGGTCATTGTCCTGTTGCAGCACCCAAGATCGCTTCAGCTTGAGTTGACGAACAGATGGCGGACATTCTCCTTCAGGATTTTTGGTAGACAGTAGAATTCATGGTTCCATCTATCACAGCAAGCCTTCCAGGTCCTGAAGCAGCAAAACAACCCCAGACCATCACACTACCACCACCATATTTTACTGTTGGTATGATGTTCTTTTTCTGAAATGCTGTGTTCCTTTTACACCAGATGTAACGGGACATTTGCCTTCCAAAACTTTTGTCTCATCACTCCACAAGGTATTTTCCGAAAAGTCTTGGCAATCATTGAGATGTTTCTTAGCAAAATTGAGACGAGCCCTAATGTTCTTTTGCTTAACAGTGGTTTGCGTCTTGGAAATCTGCCATGCAGGCCGTTTTGCCCAGTCTCTTTCTTATGGTGGAGCCGTGAACACTGACCTTAATTGAGGCAAGTGAGGCCTGCAGTTCTTTAGACGTTGTCCTGGGGTCTTTTGTGACCTCTCGGATGAGTCGTCTCTGCGCTCTTGGGGTAATTTTGGTCGGCCGCCACTCCTGGGAAGGTTCACCACTGTTCCATGTTTTTGCCATTTGTGGATAATGGCTCTCACTGTGGTTCGCTGGAGTCCCAAAGCTTTAGAAATGGCTTTATAACCTTTACCAGACTGATAGATCTCAATTACTTCTGTTCTCATTTGTTCCTGAATTTCTTTGGATCTTGGCATGATGTCTAGCTTTTGAGGTGCTTTTGGTCTACTTCTCTGTGTCAGGCAGCTCCTATTGAAGTGATTTCTTGATTGAAACAGGTGTGGCAGTAATCAGGCCTGGGGTGGCTAAATTGAACTCAGGTGTGATACACCACAGTTAGGTTATTTTTAACAAGGGGCAATTACTTTTCACACAGGGCCATGTAGGTTTGGATTTTTTCTCCCTAAATAATAAAAACCATCATTTAAAAACTGCATTTTGTGTTTACTTGTGTTATATTTGACTAATGGTTAAATGTGTTTGATGATTAGAAACATTTTGTGTGACAAACATGCAAAAGAATAAGAAATCAGGAAGGGGGCAAATAGTTTTTCACACCACTGTATATATAATACGTAGTGCCTTTTCCTTCTCATATCTATTATATCTATTAGTTCCTTTTCTTTCTTTCTGTGTAGTGGTCACTGACACATTATGTGCCTTTCTGAATCCACATTGTCTTTTCAAACAGAACTCTGGGACATTTCCATTTTAATAAATTGTGATTTTTTTTTTTTGTCTCTCTCCACGATAATGTCGTCTTCTAAGGATGTGTGTTTCTGTTTGTATTTATTGCTTGTACCTAAAAGTAAATTGGCAGGGGTGGGTATAAAAGATGACTTCAGTTTACTGCCAGTATCAACTTGTTTAGTTTTCTCTTCCACAGATTAAAATAAATAAATGAAATGACTAATCCTGTTGGCCCGCTGATAGGATTGTGTGTGTCTTTGGCTGCCCATCTGTGCTTCTGGCGCAGACTGCTGATCATCCTCGATTCTGGAGGGCAGGGTGAAAGGCAAATATGCCACTTTAAAAGGATGCCAGGGAAACGTTGGTGAACGTGCCAGTGGAAGACTCGTTGCTTTGGGCACCTGCTGGCAGCAGATGGCGTCTTTATAAATGGATCACTTTATTTTCTATAAATGTCCATGTCATCCGAAGCCAGCCAGCCGTGTGATCAGCTGTCTACCTGCCAATATCTGCGAGCAGCGCTTGTGATTCTGAACATTTTTGTTTTCTAGACAGATCTTTCACGTTTCAAGATTAAATACTATTTTGTGTTTTTTTTTTTTTTAGTTCTGTTTTTATCTTTTAGCAATTTCAGACTTGTATTTTATATCTCTCATCATATTCTTACAGTATATGAATGACCT
This sequence comes from Polypterus senegalus, assembly GCF_016835505.1. Lineage (NCBI taxonomy): Eukaryota > Metazoa > Chordata > Cladistia > Polypteriformes > Polypteridae > Polypterus > Polypterus senegalus. The sequence goes on from NC_053158.1 coordinate 17,133,001, forward strand.
GGCCTGACCCCCAATCTTTCCTTGGTTTAAATGGTTCTCAATTAATCAACTCGGACACCTCGCCAACACATCAGTGCCCCGTCCTGGTGCTAAATCGGTTCTGAAAGGCGCTGCTTACCTCTGGGGTTCGTTTTTTACCCCAAAGTAAAGTAGAGTGCAGACACAGGAGTCGGGATACATCAGGTAAGCTGATTTGTGTTTTGTATTAAAAAATAAATAAGTTCTGTATTTTACTGCATTCAAGTTATCTTAGCAGCAAAGAGTAGCAAAGTGCTGCAGGTTGGTCAGACAGGAAGGAGACCAGAAATGAGTGAACGATGAAAAAGTGAGTGTATTACAATTAAAAGTAAAAGGTGTCTTTCAGTCATTGACATACTAATAATAATAATTCTTTACATTTACATAGCGCTTTTCTTGCTTCTCAAAGTGCTTGACACAGTGAGTGGGGAGCCACTTCAGCTACCATCAATGTCTAGCACTCACCTGGATGATGTGATGGCAGCCATTCTTGTGCCAGTGTGCTCACCACACATTAGCTGTTAGGTGGTGAACGGGTGAGAAATAGACAGCTAATTAGAGACGGGATGATTAGGGGGGCAGAATGACCAGGCCGTGGTGGACATTGGGATTCACCCGAAAGACACCCAGGGATCTTTAATGACCACAGAGAGTCATGATCTCAGTTTTACATCTCATCCATGTTTTCTTCACTCCATCATTGGAGTCCATGGGGTTCTCTTCAGCACCTCTTCCAAGCAACCCAAGCTTTTTCCTCGACAGTGTCCCATCCAAGAAATGGCCGGACCAGGACTTGCTCATCTTCAGGTGAACGACCTGTTCTGAAATGCAAGTGCTGTGGTTGCTGACAGTACCGACTGAATTTCCCCATGTGACGGCTATTGGACATAACTCCCATCATCCTGATTTCTGTTCCTGAGTTTATAAACATCAGTGATTGACTCTGTACTAATAATCGAATTAAGAATGAACCATTCTGACCTGAGATTGCTATGGACTTAACTAAGGGGACATCCAAGTGAACAAACTTCACTTAGCATGTTGGATTTGTGGATACAACAAGCCGGACTTACTGTGTTTGAATGTCAACGCCAATATCAGTTGACCAATTCATGTTGTCATCGCGATCGCTCGATTCCCATTACCATTTATGTGAATTTCTTGGGATTAATAAAGTATCTCTCAATCTGTCTGCCTGTCTGTCTGTTGCCATTTCCTCCCATAACCTCCATCCACCTGATCGTCCTTCTCACCCATCTAACCACCATGGGGAGCCAAGCATTCGGCCGTTCTGGAACTCGCTACCGACTGAGCTTAGAAATATCAAATCATTTTCGACCTTCAAATGTAAACTTAAAACTTATCTGTTTAAAATGGCTTTTTCTTTATGATTACAGTTGCTTTGTTTGGTTTTAATTTTTATATTTGCTGTATTTTCTGATGTTTTTTACGTTTTGTTTATAATGTGGTTTTTTTTTTTTTTAATTGTTTGTTCGGTGTCTTTGAGTTCTTAGAAAGGTGCCGTGTGGCTTTTTGTTAGCCTTTGTGTCTTTTACTTTGTCATATACATAGTGTAGAAAAAGTATAGGAATTGTGAAAAAATTTGACCACAAGATTTTGAAGAATCTTTGTTGTAGACCTTCCTGAGTCTGAAAATACCATCTTTGAAATGTGTGTAAACGCCTTGACCTCATCAGTGAGACTGTGTACCACACTACTTGGTCATTTCTTTCATGTGTCTGTGGTTTTCTGTGTAAAGAAAACTTTCCTAATGTTTGTAATTTCCCCTTAACAAGTTTCCAGCTGTGTCCCCGTGTTCTTCTCATTTTAAAATAAGTCTCGATCCACTGGACTAATTCCCTTCATAATTTTAAACACTTCAGTCGTGTCACCTCTTAATCTTCTTTTTCTTAAACTGTAAAGGCTCAGCTCTTCTAATCTTTCCTCATAATTCATCCTCTGTAGCCCTGGAATCGGCCTAGTCGCTCTTCTCTGGACCTTGTGCTGTTATGTCCTTTTTGTAGTCTGGAGACCAAAACTGCACACAGGACTCCAGATGAGGCCTCCCCAGTGTGTTATAAAGCTTGAGCAGAACCTCCTTGGAGTTGACATCCACACATCAGGGACCTGACGTTCTGTTAGCTTTCATAATTGTTTCCTTATACTGGTAGTTGATAGTGTTGAGTCCATTACAGCTCCTAAATTCTTCTCATAAGGTGTACTTTCGTTTTTCAGGCCTCCCATTGTGTATTTAAACCAAACAATTTTACTTCCTATATGTAATAATTTACATTTACTGACATTAAATTACATCTGCCACAAATCTGCCCAACCCTGTATGCCATCCAAGTCCCTTTGTAATGATTCAATGGATTCTCAGTGGTCTGCTAATCCACCTAGCTTGGTATCATCTACAAACATATCCAGCTTGTTACTTCTAATCCTATCCAAATCATTCATACAGCATGTATTAAAAATAGCACTGACCCCTGTGGACACCAGTCTTAACATCGGCCAGTTCTGATGAGGGTCCCTCACACCATCATCCTCTGCTTCCTGTGTCTGAGCCAATTCTGCCCCTCACCTACACACCATACCCTGAACTCCCACTTCTTTTAGGTTGTTGCCCAACCTCTCAGGTGGCACCTTATCAAATGCTTTCTAGAAGTCCAGATAAATAATATCATCTGCTCTACTTTGATCGTATTCTTTTTGTTGCTTCCTCGTTGAATTCCAGCATGTTAGTAAAACACGACCTCCCTCTTCTGAACCCATGCTGACTGCTGCTCTTGCCACGTGTTGCTCAATCTTTTTTAATAATTCCTACTATTAATTTACCTGGGATGCATGTTAAGCTTACTGGCCTAAAGTTGCTTGGATCCACCTCATCACCCTTTTATTTTTTTCTCCAGCCTTTGGAGTTTTTTTTTGTTTTTTCTGTCCACCCTGGCCATCGGACCTTACTCTTATTCTATGTTAATTAATGTTGACTTATGTTTATTTTTTATTGTGTCTTCTATTTTTCTATTCTTCATTTTGTAAAGCACTTTGAGCTACATTTTTTTTTATGAATATGTGCTATATAAATAAATGTTGATTGATTGATTGATTTATATAATGGGATGATATTTGCCATTTTCCAGTCATTTGGAATTTCCCCAGTGTGCAGTGACTTCCTAAAAAATCCATCAATCATTTATATTTGTACTCAGTAACCTCCTTAAGAACTCGAGGATCAATATTATCTGGTCCTGGTGATTTGTTTGATCTCAGCTTATTTAATCTGAGCAACACATCTCCCTCTAGTTCTAGAGTTATCATAAAGTGGCAGAAAGAATGCAAATATTCCTTTTTTGCAGCAGCAGCATGATGTTATTTCATCCACTAGATGACACCAGAATGCTGTACTGGTTATTCTAGCTAAACACTGTCAAGCAGATCATTACACGTCACCACAGCTTAACTGTAAGTGCAGGCCCAAGTCACACTCGGTGTCAACACCAAGGAGGTTAAATCCTGTCTCAGTGGTGTCTGGTGTTTCGGCTGCGTATCCCTCCTCAGTTTTACTCTGGTAGTTTTCTTTTTTTACATTTTTATTTGAGAAAATGTTGTGGGGTTTGGGGGCTAGTATTTTTACTGTTGTTCTGGTCTTTACTGGTGTTTTCTTCTGACTGCTTATTTTAGGAGAATCCTATTGGTCTTATTATGTCTTTACATTGTAATAATAATACGTTTTATTCACGAGTGTACACCCTTTCCCATGCTCAAGGTGCTTACTCATTAATGTTATTCAAATTTTAAATAAATATCTCTCTATTATAAAAAAAAAAAAAAATCCTGGAGGGCGTCGAGACATGATCTTCACGTTAAGATCACAGAAGACATTTAAAAGAAACGACAAGACTAGAGAGATTGGCCACAGACCGTCTCGCGGGGACCTTAAACATGAGACTTTGTGCCTAGAGATTGACCCAGGACCGTCTCGCGGTGACGTGGAACATGAGATTCTTGCAAGACACGCACTACTTACAATCAATATGAAATAACACCACGGGCAGCAAAACACTCAGTCGTCTAAAGGATTTGAGCACACACAGAGCCGCGGAACTTATAAAGCGTATAAGGACAGTGCGTTATAAATGAAACGTCGACGACAAAGCGAAGAAGAGAGACTCGAGTGTTGGAGAGAAAAAAGAGCAAAAAAGAATAATCTAGGTGCAAATTCAGAAAATAAGGAAAGTAATTATCAGCCCGGAACAAGTGGAACTGAAAAAAAAACAGCAGGTCCAGTTGGGCTCAGAATGAAAAGACAAAGTAGAACTTCATAAAGACGTTCACAAATGGCGCTATGCACATGCAGAGCAGGTTAGAGATTATGAAAGCAGTGGAATTAAAAAGCTCAAAAAAAAAAAAATGGCGCGATACACATGTGGAGAAAGTTAAAGAATATGAAAGTAGGAAAATTAGAAAGTATAAAAAAAAGAAAGTAAAGATCGCAGTAGCGCACACAAACAAACTGCCTCATTTAACTATGCACCAGTCTAACTTTGGTTTTGCACAGTAATCACTACACTATTGCACCTTAACACTTAATTCTACTTTACTCGCATAATTTTACTTATTTATTATGTTCTACTATACTGTTATCTTTCAATCTATGACTTTTTGTTAATCTAACTGATATCGTCAAACTTTGCACAGTTTTTGATAAGTGGATCAGGATGCATTTCACTGCGCGTTGTCCTGTATAATAACTATGTATGTGACAAATAAAGAATCTTGAGAATTTCAAAAATGGAGTTTACCGCACATGCATTTATTGGTTACTTTGTAAAAAAAAAATTAACAGCTGCTGATGTCGAATGTTTTCTGTGCTGAAATTCCAAACAGAGAAACCTGTCCTGAATTGTGGTACAAAGTCAATGACCTAATTAAGAAGATTCATCACATTGGGACTCCAAAGATTCCAAATATTGTTTTTACAGAAGTTCAGAAATAAAAGTGAAACTAATGAAATAGCAACAATTCAAAGAAAAAAAAAATCTTAAAAGTGTGTATCCGAAAAACCAAACACACTTGGCGAACGAAGCCCCCTAGTTGGATCACAAGACTCTGTGCATGCGTGGAGTCTTCACCCAGTTGTGCATGTGTGCTCATCCTATGGCACGTACAGCAGTGACTCCTGCATTGTGCCCTGCTCTCCCAGGAAGGATAAGGAGGAACAGAAAATGGATGAATGAGTACAGATAATCCACCTGAAGCAAAGCAGTTTTGGGCTTGGCCAGTACTTGGATTGAACACCACGCAGGAAGAGCTTGGTTTGCTGCTGGAAGATATGTTAGAGAGATCAGCAGGGGGCGCTTATCCTATGGTCTGAATTTTGTATCCCAATGTCCCAGTGCATTTATGGGGACCCTGTGCTGTAAAAATGTGCCTTCCTTAGAAATGTAGATCCAAGGGTCATGAAAGATCCCTGGGCGTTCTTTGTAAAGAGTAGGATGTTCTGTATCTCGATATCCTGGCTAAATCCCCCCCCACGGCCTGGTCATTCTGGCCCCCCTAATCATTCTGTGTTTCCAGTTGGCTCTCTTTCACCACTTCACCACTTGATAGCTAATGTGTGGTGAGAGTACTGGTGCAATGATGGCTGCCGTTGCATCATCCAGATTCATGCTCCTCAGTGATGGTGGTTGAAATGACCCCCCACTTGCAACATAAAGTGCTTTGAGTAGTGAGAAAAGTGCTATTGTCACGGGGGTGCGCACATGAGAGAGGCAGGTCAAGGGCTCTAGTAAATGTAATCGCCCGCCTTGCCAGTGGTTGGTGCTGTTTTCTGATCCTTTCTCTCTTTCTCCCTCTGCAGATCAGGTGATTGACACCCCTTTCCATTACTGACGTTACCTCCACTGTCCATCCACCTGTTTCTGGACCTTCCTGCTATCTATCATCATAACTCGGACCACCATCTACCTGCTTCAGTTCTGTTTTGGACTCCCCATTGGAAAACCTTACTGCTCAAAGATTGATCTCTGATGGCTCATGAGACTTTAAAGAGATTCTCATCTACTATATTGCCGAAAGGCTGGCACCCTGCCCAGGGTTTGTTCCTGCCTTGCGCCCGGTGTTGGCTGGGATTGGCTCCAGCAGACCCCTTGGTTAGGATACTGTTAGGACGATGACTGACTGACTATATTGCCAAAAGTATTGGGAGAAATCATTGAATTCAGGAGTTCCAATCACTTCCATGGCCACAGCTGTATAACATCGAGCACCTAGGCATGAAGACTGCTTCTCCAAACATTTGTGAAAGAATGGGTCACTCTCAGGAGCTCAGTGAATTCAAGCCTGGTACCGTGATAGGATGCCACCTGTGCAAGATGTCAGTCAGTCATTTTCCAACCCGCTGTATCCTAACACAGGGGCACTGGGGGCTGCTGGGGCCAATGCCAGCCAGCACAGGGTGCAAGGCAGGAATAAACCCCGGGCAGAGTGCCAGCCCACCACAGGGCACACACGCACACCCACTCATCAAGCATACACTAGTGACAATTTAGGATCGCCAATGCACCTAAACTGCATGTCTTTGGACTGTGGGAGGAAACCCACGCAGACACGGGGAGAACATGCAAACTCCACGCAGGGAGGACCCGGGAAGCAAACTAGGGTCTCCTTACTGCAAGGCAGCAGCGCTACCACTGTGCCACTGTGCTGCCCATGCAAGAAGGCCATTTGTGAAATTTCCTTGCTACTAAATATTCCACGGTCAGCTGTTAGTGGTATTATAACAAAGTGGAAGCAATTGAGAACAGCAGCAACTCAGCCATGAAGTGGTAGGCCACATAAAATCGCAGAGCAGGGACAGCGCATGCTGAGGTGTGCAGAAGTCGCCAACTTTCTGCAGAGTCCATAGCTACAGACCTCCAAAAGCTCAAGAACAGTGTAGCGTTGAGAGAGAGAGCTTCATGGATGGGTCTCCATGGCCGAGCAGCTGCAGCCAAGCCTGACTTCACCAAGTGCAAAGCGTCAGATGCAGTGGCATAAAGCCCACCATCACTGGACTCTAGAGAAGTGCAGATGTGTCCTCTGGAGTGACGAATCACACAATCTGATGGCCGAGTCTGGGTTTGCCAGTTGCCCAGAGAGCAGTACTTACAGTACCTGACTGCATTGTGCCAAGTGTAAAGTTTGGTGTTGTGGGGTTGGTTTTGGCTCCTTAGTTCCAGTGAAAGGAACCCTTAATGCTTCAGCATACAAAGCCATTTTGGACAATTTTTTGCTTCCCAACTTTGTGGGAACAGTTTGTGGCTGGCAACATGACTGCACACACACATCATTGCACAAGGTTTCTAAAGAAATGGATGAGCGAGTTTGGTGTGGAGGAAATTGACTGGCCTGCACAGAGTCCTGACCTCGACCAAAAAGAACACCTTTGGGATGAGTTAGAGCGGAGACTGCGAGCGGGTGAGCCAGACCTTCTCGTCCAGCATCAGTGCCTGAACTCACAAATGCTCTCCTGGTCACAAATTCCCATAAACACACTCCTACACCTTCTGGAAAGCCTCCACAGAAGAATTGAAGCTGTTAGAGCTGCAAAGGGTGGGTCAGCTCCATGTTAAAGTCCATGTATTAAGAATGGGATGTCATTAAAGTTCATGTGTGTAAAGGCAGGGGTCCCAGTACTTTTAACAAAATAGTAAAGGAATTGGCGGCGTCACAGAAGTTTCTCCTAAAATTCCTTAGGAGACATAGCTTCAGACAAAAAGGAGACTTGACATACAGCTGAGGGAAAAGGAGTCAAACTTGAGACTTTGGTTTGAAGAGCATGTTAGGGTTTGTGAGATCTCGTTCTAGTCTCGTTTTCATCTCTTTCAAGACTTAAGATTTTTCCTAATTGTTGGACTGCTGCCTTATTCCAAAGTGACTCACAACATCTGAGATGCGTTCAGTTCCATTTCTTTTGTTTTTCCAGTTAGAGCACAGGCAGGGGAAGTGACTTCCTTGTTGGTCACACACTGGTGTCAGTGGAGGGATTTGAACCCACAGCTTCAGGGTAGGAAGTCCAAAGTCTTAACCGATGTCTGCTTTTTCTTCCACAGTGACTACGATCTAATTGGAGCAGAGCAACCTAAATTAGATTACCTAATACTATTGTTCAGAAGTACGGACTGCAGATTTGGCTAAATGGTGGAGTGGTGGCTACCTGGCTAAAGGATCTGAGCCAGTAACTCAAAGGTTGCAGGAAGTGACAGAAGGAATTTTACTCCATTGGGCCCTTGAGAAGGCCCTTAACCTGCAATGACTCCAGGGGTGCTGTACAAATAGCCGACCCTGCGCTCTGACCCCCCTAAACTCTTATCTGGAGAGTAAGTGAGGGGTATTAGAAAAATAATAAATTCCTAATGCAAAGAATCATATATGGCAATTAAAAAATACTGTATATATTACTGAACACACAATGCTAATACTTTCAAACTGGAAAATAAAAATGTCAGGACAAAACTTGGAAGATGTTGCCCATTGTGTGACTTTGCTGAGATCTCTGCTGAAATTGAAGAACTATGTCATTCGGATCCCATTGTTGTCCAGGAGAAACCAAAACCATGTTAAGGAGATCGCTTTGTTGATCTTTAATTCCTATGGATTGCGTCTGCCAAGACGTCACTTCAATGAATTGCATGTTTATTTTCCTCAAACCTTTCAAATTAAATGGGGTCACCATGGTGGTACCCCAACTCTTTATCTGTGCTCCTTGTGTCATTTTACAATGTAAAGAATGATGATGATGATGAGGTATACTTTTAATTATGTAGATGTGACCCACCTTCTCTGAACCTGAGTTTTCATCTTGACAAAAGTCTGCCATTTGCTACATTAAGCTGATCAGATTTAGTGGCTTTAAGAATTCATGGGATTGATGATCTCAGCAGGTTTACCTGACGTCTTAATGTTTTAATGGCAAAGCAAAGCCCCTCAGCGTCCAGCTGGATGTTTCCCTTTACAAGAATAGACTTGTTTAGAGTCCAAGGGCAGTCATCCATCTTATTTTGACCTCATGAGCTCCCTTTGTCACAAAAGCCTGCAACGTTGCTGTTCGCTTTCTTTTCTTTGCTATCTGGTGAAGTCATGTTAAAGAGGTTCGTGCAACAAATTAATACATGGCTGCTCTATTTTGGCTCAAGCCGCTGAGGCAGCTAAATCAACTCTGCGTGTGATGACGGCTCTAAGCCAGCCATAATATGATTTTCAATGGGCCATCCTTATCTTGTTATTATAATTAATAAATCAAGCTGTCCAGTCTTTTCCTACATTGCAAGCCCCTGGGGGATTGGAATGGCAGGGCAGACATTAGCATTGCCGCTTCTCAGTTTGATTTTTCTTTCTAATCAGTGTCTGATGTTCAGATGTTTTGCTTCTTCTTCACATGGGATTTCTTTGGTTGCTTTGTTTTCATCGCTCATAGTCCAAAAAATATGTTGGTTTGGTTATTTGTCAACTCTAACCCTTACATGACTTTGGGTTTCTGCATAAGTCATAGGTTAATTAATTTTTCCCTCCTGCTGCCACTGTCTTCCTATGACCAGTGCCCCCCATACCTTTATATATATATATATATATATATCCATATCTCCAGTCATATGAAAAAGTTTGGGAACCCCTCTTAATTCTTTGGATTTTTGTTTCTTATTGGCTGAGCTTTCAAAGTAGCAACATTCCTTTTAATATCTGACATGCCTTATGGAAACAGTAGGATTTCAGCAGTGACATTAAGTTTATTGGATTAGCAGAAAATATGCAATATGCATCATAATAAAATTAGACAGGTGCATAAATGTGGGCACCCCAACAGAGATATGACATCAATACTTAGTTGAGCCTCCTTTTGTAAATCTAACAGCCTCTAGACGCTGTCCTCCTATAGCCTGTGATGAGTGTCTGGATTCTGGATGGAGGTATTTTTGAGTATTCTTCATTACAAAATCTCTCCAGTTTAGTTAAAATTGATGACTGCCGAGCATGGACAGCCTGCTTCATATCATCCCATAGATTTCCAATGATATTCAAGTCAGGGGACTGTGACGGCCATTCTAGAACATTGTACTTCTCCCTCTGCATGAATGCCTTTGTAGATTTCCAACTGTGTTTTGGGTCATTGTCTTGTTGGAATATCCAACCACTTAGTAACATCAACTTTGTGACTGATGCTTGAACATTATCCTGAAGAATTTATTGATGTTGGGTTGAATTCATCTGACCCTCGACTTTAACAAGGGCCCCAGTCCCTGAACTAGCCACACAGCCCCACAGCATGATGGAACCTCCACCACATTTGACAGGAGGTAGCAGGTGTTTTTTCTTGGAATGAGGTGGTGTTCTTCCGCCATGAAAAGAGCTTTTTGTTCTGATCAAATAACTCAATTTTTGTCTCATTAGACCAAAGCACTGTTCCAAAATGAATCTGGCTTGTCTAAATGAGCAAAATATATACAACAATCGACTCTGTTTGTGGCTTGAGTGCAGAAAGGGCTTCTTTCTCATCACCCTGCCATACAGATGTTCTTTGTGTAAATTGTGCTGAATTGTAGAACGATGTACAGATACACCATCTGCAGCGAGATGTTCTTACAGGTCTTTGGAGGTGATCTGTGGTTGTCTGTAGCCATTCTCACAATCCTGCCTCTGCATATGCCGCTCCTGGATTTGTCTTGGCCTTACAGACCTGCTGGGTTTAACAGCAACTGTGCCTGTGGCCTTCCATGTCCTGATGACATATCTTACAGTTGACACTGACAGTTTAAACCTCTGAGATGGCTTTTTGTAGCCTTCCCCTAAACCATGAGACTGAAAAATCTTTGTTTTCAGATCTTTTGAGAGTTGCTTTGAGGATCCCATGCTGTCTTCAGAGGAGAGTCAAAGGGAACCACAACTTGCAATTGACCTCCTTAAATACCTTTTCTCATGATTGGACACCCCTGTCTATGAAGTTCAAGGCTTAACAAGCTAATCCAACCAATTTGGTGTTACAAGTAATCAGCATTGAGCAGTGACAGGCATTCAAATCAGCAAAATTACAAGGGGACCCACATTTGTGCACAGCCACAGCTGGAGCCAATCCCAGCCACCACAGGGTGCAAGGCAGGAAACAAACCCTGGGTATGGCGCCAGCCCAGCATCCATTTTCAAAAAGACATAAATTGGCAAACATGCAACTGTAGACCAACTAGTTCAGAAGTCAAAGGCAGCTATTAACAAAGAACGGTCCATGAACGTTTTATTTACGCAGAATTAACAGTTTAAAAGTTTTGACTTATGATCAAGTCAAGTCAGCATTGTCATTTTTACGTTCTTGTATAGGAAGTATAGGAAATGTATCATAAACGTCTTTCTCTGCTCCCCCCAGCTCAGACATTCCAGTCCAATAGCCTTTCTTGTTTCTTCTTCTCCACCTCCACTCCTCTCCTAGCAAGCTTCATCCACCTTTTCCCAACTTTGTCTCCCCGAGCAGTGACAGCTATCTCTTTTTGTAGGACACCCGGAAGGACTCCAGGTGTCCTCCGAGCCTCTTCTGGCAGCATTCCCAGGCTCAGGCAATGTCCAGGCGCCCTCTGGTGGTGGCTTCGGGCCCCAGCAGGGTTGAGCTTCCATGCTGCAAACCTGTGTCCCCTCATTCCAGCGGAGATCGTGTCCGGAATAAGCCCTCTCCCCTGATCCTTCTGTGCTGAAGGCATCTCACCCAGGTAAGGGCCCTGGTGGTCCGCCACACTGTATAATCACAGAGTAACTCATTGTTAGCCCCGGTGGTCCACCACACTGTATAATCACAGAGTAACTCGTTGTTAGCCCCGGTGGTCCGCCACACTGTATAATCACAGAGTAACTGGGTGTCATTATTTACTGTGTAGCACAATGTAATGCTGTGGTTAAGCACTGAATTGTAATTTATATTCCACAATTTATATACATAGGTATTTATAAAAATTATGGAATAACAATTACAATTGATTACTTAATTATAGCATTACACTGTATTACACAGTAAGTACAAAGTAATAACCTAAGTATGTAGTTACTCTGTAATTTTACGGGTAATTTACTCGTGCAGACCGCCAGGGAAAAAGGGGGGGCGGATTGGCTAACATTTACTCGAGCCGATTAAAATGTAAAGATGTCAGTTTTGGTAAGTTCAAGTCCTTTGAGTATCTCGCCGTTGTTATTCATGGAGATTCTCAAGTTCTAATACTATCCGTGTATAGACCTCCAAAATATAACGCGTCGTTTTTTGAGGAATTCTCTGACTTAATGTCAATTTTAATTACTAACTATGACACACTCCTAATAGTTGGCGACTTTAATTTTCATATAGATAATCAGTGTGATCTAAAAGTAAAAGAATTTATGAACCTCCTGGATTCTTTTGATTTGAGACAACTCATAAATCAGCCTACACATAAAGCAGGTCATACATTAGACTTAGTGATTACTAAAGGACTGAAAGTTGATATAAAACAGATCATTGATATTGGTCTATCAGACCATTTTCTTCTACTTTTTAATATAGAAATAATGATAAAAAACACTCATGAGAAGCATATTGTTAAAAACGCTTCTTTGATTCGCAGCAGCTTTAAAACTTACAAACATTTTAAGCAATCAGTCCGTTTATAGTGCCAGCTATAATAGCGAGGACAATGTAAATAGTAAGGTGGAAAGATTTAATACTAAAGTGAGAGCTGCTGTTGACATAGTTGCACCTGAAAAGACAGTGAAAAAATCTTCTAGCATTGTTATACCATGGAAGACCCTAAGAGTGTCTGATTTAAAGAGAACATGCCGTAGAGCTGAGCGTCAATGGAGGAAGACTAAACTAACTATCCACTATGAAATATTAAAAGTCAAAATAACAGAATACAATCACACTGTCTGTCTTGAGAGACGCTGCTATTTCTCCAAGATTATAAATAACAATGCTAGTAATCCTAGAGTCTTATTTTCAACAATTGATCACCTACTAAACCCAGGTAACTCAAAGGAATGCCTCCTAAGTGCTTCCAGTGAAACCTGTGAGGCTGTTGCTGTATTTTTCAATCAAAAAATTAATGATATTAGAAATAACATAATATATCTCCCCAACACTAAGGATCCTCCTAAACCCCAGCATCCTGTTATAAAAAATTAAACTCTTTCACTAGGATAGATTTACCTGATTTACAAAAAATAATATCTCAATTAAAACCCTCCACCTGCGTCCTTGACCCGATACCAACAAGGTTTTTCAAAGAAGTTTCAGGCGTGCTAATTGATAATGTTCTTGACATAGTAAACTCGTCATTAGATACGGGGGTCTTCCCAGACTGTCTTAAGACTGCTGTAGTTAAACCCCTACTTAAGAAACATAATCTCGACCCCTCAGCTCTTGAAAATTTTACACCCATCTCTAACCTGCCCTTCTTAAGTAAAGTTCTAGAGAAGGCAGTCATTATGCAGTTAAATGACCACCTCAATAAACATGCTATTCTTGATAAATTTCAGTCGGGTTTTAGAACAAATCACAGCACAGAAACTGCACTCGTTAAAGTAGTAAATGATTTGCGAGTGAATGCAGACAGAGGCCATTTATCTGTTCTCATCCTCTTAGATCTGAGTGCTGCATTTGACACCATTGATCACAACATTCTTAGAAATCGCCTTAGTCAATGGGTGGGCCTCTCTGGCAGTGTCTTAAATTGGTTAAATTGATATCCGATATGGTGTTCCACAAGGCTCTATCCTGGGTCCGCTGCTCTTCTCAATCTACATGCTTCCGTTAGGTCAGATTATCTCAGGGCACAACGTGAGCTACCACAGCTATGCTGATGACACACAGCTGTACTTATCAATAGCTCCTGATGACCCCGATTCTATTGATTCACTAACACAATGTCTGACTTGTATCTCAGAATGGATGAATAGTAATTTTCTCAAGTTAAATAAAGAGAAAACTGAAATTTTAGTGATCAGCAATAATGGATACAATGAGGCTATTAGAAATAAACTGGATACATTAGGATTAAAAGTCAAGACGGAGGTAAAAAGCTTAGGGGTAATTGTTGACTGTAATCTGAATTTTAAATCGCATATTAATCAGATCATTAGGACAGCATTTTTTCAGTTAAGAAACATAAGTAAAGTTAGACCTCTTATATCACTGAAAGATGCTGAGAAATTAGTTCACGCGTTTGTTTTCAGTCTACTAGATTACTGTAACGCACTCCTCTCAGGACTACCCAAAAAAGACATAAATCACTTGCAACGAGTGCAGAATGCAGCTGCTAGAATCCTAACTAGGAAAAGAAAATCCGAACACATTTCTCCAGTTTTGATGTCACTACACTGGTTACCTGTGTCATTCAGGATTGACTTTAAAATTCTGCTTATGATTTATAAAGCCTTAAATAATCTGCTCCATCTTATATATCGGAATGTCTGACACCTTATATTCCAAATCGTAACCTCAGATCCTCAAATGAGTGTCTCCTTAGAATTCCAAGAACAAAACTTAAAAGAAGTGGTGAGGCGGCCTTCTGCTGCTATGCACCTAAAATCTGGAATAGCCTGCCAATAGGAATTTGCCAGGCTGATACAGTAGAGCACTTTAAAACACTGCTGAAAACACATTACTTTAACATGGCCTTTTTATAACTTCATTTTAATCGTAATTTAACTTAATCCTGATACTCTATATGTTCAATCTTCTCAAAATAACTATTCATGGTGGCTCTAAAATCTGTACTGACCCCTACTCTCTTTTCTGTTTCTTTTTCCGGTTTCTTTGTGGTGGTGGCCTGCGCCACCTCCACCTACTCAAAGCTTCATGATGCTCCAACAATGATGGATGGATTAAAAGGCAGAAGTCTACATGACCATCATCATCATCAAGTCCTTCCGTGAGAACCCTAAATCCAAAGAGGACTGTTTCATTTATGTTAGGTAGAATGCCCAGAGGGGACTGGGTGGTCTCATGGTCTGGAATCCCTACAGATTTTATTTTTTCTCCAGCCGTCTGGAGTTTTTTTGTTTTTTCTGTCCCCCCTGGCCATTGAACCTTACTCTTATTCGATGTTAATGTTGATTTATTTTGTTTTATAATTGTGTCTTTCATTTTTCTATTCTTTAATATGTAAAGCACTTTGAGCTACTGTTTGTATGAAAATGTGCTATATAAATAAATGTTGTTGTTTTTGTTGTATTTCATGGTAAGCACGGCATCTTTAGGGACATCTAATTTAAAGTGATGCCCATTTTCTTTGGACTTCATGGCTCGATTTTCATCCTACCATGCAGTGTGAGTTGTGGGACCTCATATACACAGGTGTGTGCCTTTCCAATTCATTTAGTTTGGCTCAAGTGGACTCCAGTCACATTCCGGAAAAAACATCTCCAGGTGGACTAAAGCAAACACAATGCACCTGAGGACAATCTGGAGTGCTACAGCAAAGGGTCTGCAGACGTACAGAAAGAAGAGATTTCAATTGTTAATGTTTCAAAAATTTGCAAACCTTTCTAAAAAGATATTTTCCCATTGTCATTATCGGGTGTTGAGTGTCAATTGATGGGCAAAAATGGCAAATGTGTCCATTTAAAATTAAATGTACAGCACCATAAAGTGGGCAGAAAGTGTTTTGAATCCCCTGTGCCAATAATGGATGCCTTCCATGCCCTAGAGCTGAACTGACTTGTCTCTAGTCTGCCCCAGTCAAGCAGAACTCAAGATGTTAATAATTAATATAATACAGTTGGAAAAATGAAAGAAAGAAAAAGGCGGAAGGTCTTGTGAATGTTTATTTAAATTATGATTGAGCGTGAAGAATCTGGGCCAAAGAGGATTGGAGGCTTCTTCTGGGGGTCAGGGACGGTGCGCCAACATGCACGGAAGAGACACTAAGTTGTGATAAGAAGGCAAAGGAGAAAGAAAGAGTCAAATAGAGCATCGTGGAGGAGATCCATTGAGAAGAGCAATGTATTAGTTGATTACGGCGGCATCACTGGTATGTTCAAAACTTCCATTTTGGTGTGAAATGTGCTAGTGGTGGTGTATGAAAAGGTTAATAGTTTAAGTTAATGCACAATAACATGTAAGCATGGCTATTTTAGTAAGTGGCACATATTCAAAATGATGAAGAATATATGCATAACAAAATAAACTGCTCAAAAAAAATTAAAGGAAAACTTTGAAAACACATAAGAAAAAAAAAAAATCCTGCTGGCTATCTCTACTGATATTAATTGGTAGTGTGTTAGGAGCGAAAGGATGGCACAGCATTCGATGGAAATGAAAATTATCAACCTACAGAGAGCTGAATTCAAAGACACCCCAAAAATCAAAGTGGAAAAATGATGCGGCAGGCAGGCAGGCGAGTCCATTTTGACAAAATGTCATTGCAGCAACTCCAAGTCGTACTCAGTAGTTTGTATGGCCCCCACGTGCTTGTATGCATGCCTGACAATGTCCTAATGAGACAACGGATGGTGTCCTGGGGGATCTCCTCCCAGATCTGGACCATCACTGAGCTGCAGGACAGTCTGAGGTGCAACCTGGTGTCGGATGGACCGAAACATAAAGTCCTACCCAGAGGTGTTCTATTGGATTGAGGTCAGGAGAGTGAGCGTTGGGGCCAGTCAATGGTATTAATTCCTTCATCCTCCAGGACCTGCCTGCATACTCTCACCAAATCAGGCCAGGTTATGGCCGTGCACCAGGAGGAACCCAGGAGCCACTGCACCAGCATAGGGTCTGACAATGGGTCCAAGGATTTCATCCCGATACCCAATGGCAGTCAAGGTGCTGTTGTCTAGCCTGCAGAGGTCTGTGCTTCCTTCCATGGATATGCCTCCCCAGACCATCACTGACCCACCACCAAAGGCAGCATAACATTCTCCATGGCTTCTCCACCCTTTTATGTGTGTCACATGTGCTCAGGGTGAACCTGCTCTCATCTGTGAAGAGCACAGGGTGCCAGTGGTGGACCTGCCAATCTGGTATTCTATGGCAAATGCCAATCAACTTCCATGGTACTGGGAAGTGAGCACAGGGCCCATTAGAGAACCTCAGGCCACCCTCATGAAGTCTGTTTCTGATTGTTTGGTCAGAAACATTCACATCAGTGGCCTGCCTGCCTGCTGGAGGTCATTTTGTAGGCTCTGGCAGTGCTCATTCTGTTCCTCCTTGCCCAAAGGAGCAGGCAGCGGTCTTGCTGATGGGTTAAGGACCTTCTACGGCCCTGCCCAGCTCTCCTAGAGTAACTGCCTGTCTCCTGGAATCTCCTCCATGCCCATGAGACTGTGCTGGGGAGACACAGCAAACCTTCTGGCAGTGGTACGTATTGATGTGCCATCCTGGAGAAGTTGGACTACCTGTGCCACCTCTGTAGGGTCCAGGCATGGCCTCATGGTAGCAGTATTGACATTGACCGTAGACAAATGCAAAACAAGTGACCAAACAGATGAGGAGGGAAAAATGTCAGTGGCCTCCACCTGTTAAACCATTAAATCTGTTTTGGGGGTCATCTTATTGTTGCCCCTCTAGTGCACCAAAGCAGCTGAAACTGATTAACAAGCCCCTCTGCTACTTAACAAACCACATCAATAGCCCAGAAGTTTCATTGACTTGATGCTATACTCTCATTAAAAAGTGCTCCTTTCATTTTTTTGAGCAGTATATTTGTAGTATGAATGTAGATAAGTGTTTTAGTGCGTTTGCTTTGTTTATTGAAGGTTATCAGCCTACTCCTGTTCCTCTTGTTACTGTTGCTGTTTCAACCTGTTCATCCTTAAAGCATCAAATGTTGAAACAGAAGAGTCATTCCATGCATCTTCTTCTATCGGCTAAGGACTTTATTCAAGTTTGGGCGGACGTTGATGCAGCAAACCTAGATAATATGGCAGCGCGTATATTAAAATGTGCTGTACGGCAGGCAGCATGAAGCACAGAATTTTGGAATTTGATTTCATTGTAGCTCATTGTTAATCGCAGGCAGAATCATCACAAGTCAAACAACAAGTCAGAAGTGTTGGGCAGGCCTAACCATCAAAGAATGTGTGTGTCGCTCTGTTATTGCAGAGTGTTTATAGGATCACTGAAGTGGGGAGAGGACCACCGCACACTACAGAGGTTATTGTTATAAGACCAGATGGACGATCTCCTAAAGCGAGAGAGATAAATAAGAGGAAAACCACTTGGGAGACGGACTAGCAAAGCAACGCCGATTTAAGATTCCAGGCAATCGATCAATCTCACAGGGTGTTTAGTATTAAGGGCAGCACTTAGAGACGGCCGTATTAGCAAGGACAAATTGCCCCTGTCCACGTTTACAAGTAGACCATTCGTCACCTTGATGAGTTCAGTTTCAGGAGTTGTGCTGAGATCTGTATATGCCAAAGTCAAGTGCATCCCACCTGCAGTCAGTGAAAGGATTATTAGTTACTTCCAGTCTAATTTAACAGCAACCACCAGAAACGAAATAAGAACTCGGAGGAGTCAAGCTGCTTGAATTATTTCCAAAACTGCAAGTTAATGAGGGTTGAGCTAAAGCAGGAGTTCCAAACCAGGGGTAAACTGCTCAGTGGGTAAAAAAAAAAAAAAAAAAAAAAGCGGAAGTCGCAAAGATCTCGATTAGTCCCCAAAGACAACATTTAGATTTGCGCCAAGAATATCCAAAATTGTGGGTGAAACGCTAGAAGAAGGGTCTCCCTGATTAATGGGTTCTCCTTGACTAGTGTGTTTTGTTCTGGTGCACTGGTATCCGCTCATCATTAGTTGTTTTTAAACAAGCCACTAATTTCCCGACCCACTTTGTTCTGAAAAGGGTCACAGGGGTCTGCTAGAGCCTATCGCACGCAGCATAGGGAGGCGCCACTTGGACAGAGGCAGTGGTGCTGGAAGAATTATGTTTCCGGACTTCTCTAGCGCCTTCAACACCATCCAACCTCTGCTCCTTAGGGATAAGGTGACAGAGATGGGAGTAGATTCACACCTTGTGGCATGGATTGTGGACTATCTTACAGACACCTCAGTATGTGTGTCTTGGGAACTGCAGGTCTGACATTGTGGTCAGCAGCACAGGAGCGCCGCAGGGGACTGTACTTTCTCTGGTCCTGTTCAGCCAACATACATCAGACTTCCAATATGACTCCGAGTCCTGCCACGTGCAAAAGTTCTCTGACGACACTGCTATCGTGGGCTGCATCAGGAGCGGGCAGGAGGAGGAGTACAGGAAGCTAATCAAAGACTTTGTTAAATGGTGCAACTCAAACCACCTACAACTGAACACCAGCAAGACCAAGGAGCTGGTGGTGGATTTTTGGAGGCCCAGGCCCCTCATGGACCCCGTGATCATCAGAGGTGACTGTGTGCAGAGGGTACAGACCTATAAATACCTGGGAGTGCAGCTGGATGATAAATTGGACTGGACTGCCAATACTGATGCTCTGTGCAAGACAGGACAGAGCCGACTATACTTCCTTAGAAGCCTGGCATCCTTCAACATCTGCAATAAAATTCTGCAGATGGTCTATCAGCCGGTGGTGGCGAGCGCCCTCTTCTACGCGGTGGTGTGCTGGGGAGGCAGCATGAAGAAGAGGGACGCCTCATGCCTGGACAAACTGGTGAGGAAGGCAGGCTCTATTGTAGGCACGGAGCTGGACAGTTTGGCATCCGTGGCAGAGCGACGGGCGCTGAGCAGGCTCCTGTCAATCATGGAGAATCCACTGCACAGGATCATCTCCAGACAGAGAAGCAGCTTCAGTGACAGACTGCTGTCACCGTCCTACTCCACTGACAGACTGAGGAGATCGTTCCTCCCTAACACTATGCGACTCTTCAATTCCACCTCGGGGGGTAAATGTTAATATTATACAAAATTATTGTCTGTCTGTTATACCTGCATTTTTATCACTCTTTAATATTGTTCTTTATTAGTATGCTGCTGCTGGAGTATGTGAATTTCCCCTTGGGATTAATAATCTATCTATCTATCTATCTATCTATCTATCTATCTATCTATCTATCTATCTATCTATCTATCTATCTATCTATCTATCTATCTATCTATCAGGGCAGCGACAAACGCTGGACAGGGTGCCAAGTAATCGCAGTGACTTTAAGTTTCAAATTTCCCCTTAGTCGGTCTCTTTATTATGGCGTAAGTAAAATCTCAAATTACTGAACAAAATGGGGGGCTTGGGGAAGTTGCATTTACTTTTGAAAAATTAAAATAAAGTGATCATAAGACAATGGATTCCCCCTGTTTTGGCAGAGTGGTATTCGATCATAATTACAGAGGCTGTTCAAAAGCCCTTGTGCCATCAGTTCAGGGCTGCCTGTGGTGAGTATAGGCATCGTCATTGTGTGCATTGCAAAGGTTTTTTTTGTAGTTGCTCCTGCTACAGAGCCCTTCAATTAAATATCAGACATTTTTTTCTTTCATTATTATTATATTTTGTGAAGAAGGGGGCTACTTCACACCCCTGGAGGATATGGTTGCTTCTCCGAGGCCCTCTCTTGAACGCTGTTGCAATGTTGTGATGCTGGGCTGCTGCTGCTGTGTCACATGATTTCCATCTCGCGCAGCACTTCGTATATTTAAAAGCCCGTACAGCTCCTGTCCTTTGTGCTTATTGCCTTGTCTTACTTCTCCCCCAGAAATTCTCTGCTTTATGCTTTATTATTCTGTTTACGAATAAAATTTATATTTCTTCAAAACCCTGAATGAATCTGTGCAATTGTGTTAACCAAGAGTGACAATTTTTTTCTTTATGGCAATATTGGTCTCCCTGCATTTACAGAGCCCTCACCAGTAACTATAGTTTTTAAAAGATTTAGTGATCTATTGAACTTTTCCTTTGTTTTTTTCTGAGATGGCTATTTTGGTTTTCGCTGAATTGAAGCGTATTATTTTTTTTTTTATTACTAATTGCTACCTTTTTATTGCACCTTTTCTTGTTGACCAAATCCTGGATTGTGACTGTTCATACAATAAACATCTATGGCTACTTTTGCACTTCCTCGCTGTTTTAGGGAATGCTGAGTGCCGTACTGCTATGAACTACTAGCAGCAGAGGTGTGACCAGAACATCATGTGTAGGTGGGCATTTGGCTTGTTGGGGGGGGGGCAAAAAATATCCATCCGTCCATCTATCCCCATTTTTGTAGGGACAGGGGTCAAATAATAATAACAACATAGTTTTATATAACATATAAAAGCAAAAATTGCGGCATAAATCATAACCTATTGTTCAATAAAATTAACAGAGGCAATGGAACTTGTATTATTATTTTTTGTGAACAAATATAGAACTACATCTACAAGGTAAATATCAATAAAGTCAAATGTATACAGCATATGAGAGCAAGAACAGAAACGTGGCTCATTGTAGTCATTAGGGAGGCTATAGGATATCCGTTTCCAGTGTTTAACCTGGATATTAGCTACAGGACCAGTCTACGGTTACTCTTGGCAAATTCTGAAATAAATTCATTCATGTCTAGATTTTCTGTGATGTTTTTCTCATGTACCAGAATGACTAAATTTCTCATCCTTGAAATCAGCATTGTTTGGTGGAGTGGAGTGAGAATGCAGTTCAAAGTAAAGAAAGAGCTGTCGCATGCAGCTGAAGACACACCAATAATGCGTGCTGTGACATATAGAAAATCCAACATAGGGAAGGCCTCTTTGTACTGCTGAATGCATTTGCACGCTTCAGAGAGAATTGCATCTCCTGGCAGTTTATTGATCAACATTGCTTTTGCCACAGCAATTTCATTTTGCAAGTTCATGCTGTTTTGCTCTGTGCCTGCAAGTGCCTGAAGTGGTTTCAGGAGAGAATGATTTTGGCAGGAGAAGCGATGTGGCCCTCAATAATTCAACATTTCTCTGAGAGAATCTTGTCTCCATTTCCACAATAGCTCTATTAAGAATGCTGAACATAGCCCTTTTAAAAGTCTGATTAGGAGCAATTTGTTCATCAGAGTCACCATGCCCAAGCATAGACCTGACAATACTATCATCAAGCTGTGAATTAACTTTCCGTTTCCTTTTGAGCAAATTGGTAGGCCTACTTTCACACTGAGAGAAATGCTCCTCCCAGAATGAGTCTAATCTCATCTCCTTCAGTGTGGCCACCTCCCCAGCAGTGCACAAATCCACTGCATGTGCCTGTAGAATTGCATTGGCTGGTTTCAACACACCAAGCACATGAAGAAGGAATTTTCCTGTATTGAAGAAATTCTGCTTTTTTAATTGGGTTAAAAGACCACATGCCTCTATGCAAATGTCAAAAGGGGCAGTGTCAGCCTCTGCTACCTCTGAGAGAAGCCCCCTTATAGCTTCCTCATTGTTGACAATGGACTTTGTGACATCATAATGACTGGTCCATTGTATTTCTAGAACTCTTTTCAGTGTGGGTGTATTGTATGTGTGTGAAACATAATGTCTGTGACAAAATGTGTTCAATGAATTTGACCAGTCAAAGAACTTCTTACCAGAGGTTCTGATGTCATTGCATGTATCACTGCTAAATGGAGCTGGTGGTTGTAGCAGTGTACATATGGAATGTGCTTACCAACTTTGTTTTGTACCAAAGCATGGACACCACGCCTTGCCCCAGACATGACAGAAGCACCATCAAAACACTGACACACTAAATTGTCTGGGCTGTAACCTAGCTCAGAGAGATGTGATGGAATGTGGTTACAAATATATTCAGCATCAAGCTGATTCAGTTCAATTAAGCCATCAGGTGTTCTTCAGGGATGGAGTTCTGGACAAATCTAATCACTACAGATAAATTCTCAATATTACAGCGATCCCTGGTACCATCACTTTTAATGCAAAATCCAGGAGAGTCAGCTTCTTCATATTTGGTCCTGATATCTTTTACCACCATTTTGGCAAGAGTCTCAATTATTTCATTTTGAATTACATTGGATGTGTTATTTGAGTTGTCTGGGATGTATTTTACAATTTGACATCTTTTTTGATTGTGTAATCAAAGAACTAAAGGAAAAGTCCCTCCTCCCCACCTTCGTGATTGTGATCACGCAATGCCAGTTCATTGACTACAAGGAACTGAATGGCCTCCCCAATGCTTTTCACATAATATCTATTCTTTTGTATCTGGGTTGGACGCAGTAGTTGAACTATGCTTTCACCTGTCTCTGCCCGGCGCCGATACTCTTGCCATGCAGACATGGCTATGATGTGCGGGATACTAGACGCGTGTTTGTGGAAGCCGCCACCGTCTTTTTCTAGAGCTTTTTTCCAATTAGTGTAGCCGTGTGTTGGTGAATATGTCCTTGCGGTCCGAATTGGAAACACTAGATTTGCGGCAGGCAAAGCATCACAGATAACAGAATATTCAAGCCATGGTCGAGACTGATACCAGCTTGCACTAAAACATCTGAGTGTCTTTCTGAGTGCGCACTTGGTATAATAAATTAAAATGGGCTGGGATGGGCTATCTATATTTAAGTCAGGCAGACCGGACTGTATATTTTGTTGAAGGCAGAGGTTTGGAGTACCCGACACGGGCACAGAGCTGGAGGAATGTGTAGGCTTATCTACATCTTTTGGAGTTTCAGTTCCTGACGTGGGTGCGCTGTGCTGCGTGTTGGTAGCAGCGGTGTTGTGCTCAACCATGGAGCCAGCAGCTTGCGGAGGGACAAAGATTGAAGATGTCTGCTTTTTAATAAGCCAACTATGCATAGCCTTTGGTGTTACCAACCAGAAAGTAAAAGAAGAATGGAACGTATACACTGTTTTAATTAAGGAATGCGATCAACAGGTTCAAAACGTGCTGCAAAATGTACGGCGAAGTGAACTGGGAAAATCTAATGTTATTCTTCTCCAGGGTTTTCATTGGACAGACAGAGCATTTCGCAGGGTGGGCACTGCCCCCCCAGAGACAAGCCGTGCCCACCCTGCGAAATGCTCTGTCTGTCCCCCGTGATCACGCCTCCGACTAGCAGGCAGTGACTTGCCGTCAGTGTCTCGTGACAACAACTAGATTTGTTACAAGATGAGTATTTTGATGATAGTGATAGTGACAGTCAACTGGATGACATGGAACCTGTAGGCCCTGACTCACTGCCCAAAGGTGTTTCTACATCACAAGATGTTCGACTCGTCACGACACTCGGGGACAGAACTACGTGGACATTCTGCTGCCCACTGAGTGAAAACAGTCACCAACTGCCAACTGTGTTGCATGTAACCAGCATGGACAGCGTAAAGTAACGCTTTATATTTACAACACATGTGCTTCTATGTGCCTGCACTCTGTGTGGTGTCGCCCCCTCAAGGACACATTCAGATAGAGACTTTAAAATAAATTAACAGTTTCAGTACATTTTTTGCGAGTTCTGGTGGAGTTCATTATTTATCATAAATGCCGAGACCTGTATGGCAGTGTCTTGGTAATAACTGGTCCAGCAGTCAGTGTGTTAATGCAGGGTACTCCTGTTGTGAGATGAGTTCTGTTGTGAATTGTTGAGTTGTTTTAATGATTTTAATGGTTCTAGTGCCACCTGTACATGTTAACTCACACCAGTATGGCGTGAAAGCAGGCCCTGATCCATCTGACAATTGCCGTGAAGCAGTAATGGCGAGGTAAATAGCCAGCGCTACATAGCTGCGGTTCAGCGATATATAAATGTTACTGTAGGAGTGGAGTTCATTATGAGAAGAGAAAATGAGAAAGAAAGTTTTCGCTGGTTGCAAAGGAATGGGAAACAACACGAAGGAAAGGGCCCGACCGAAGGTTGTGTGAAAGGTCCCATGAGGTGGCTGTGCTCTCTTTGGCTGAAGTGAGAGACGGAGTGACAGCCGGACATTGGAAGGCAACACGTAGTGGCATCTGCAGAAGCCTTGGGGACTGTGCTGGCTGGTAGAGGTGGCAGCTCAGTGAATGAGAAGGCAGTGCCCAGTAGAGGTGGCACACTTGGATGCAGTGGTCTGCGTCAAGATGACTCCCGGTGTCCTGAGGAAGACAGACAGAGAGTTTAGAACAGGGGCGTCGAACTGCAGGCCTGGAGGGTTTTCATTCTGACCCTTTCCCTAATCAGTGACCAGTTTTCACTGCTAATTAACTCCTGTTCCCTTCATTTTAATAGCCCTGTTCTTAAGGATTCATTCCTCTGAATTGATTCCATCCATCCATCCATCCATCCTCTTCCGCTTATCCGAGGTCGGGTCGCGGGGGCAGCAGCTTAAGCAGAGAGGCCCAGACTTCCCTCTCCCGGCCACTTCTTCCAGCTCTTCGGGAGAATCCCAAAGGCGTTCCCAGGCCAGCCGGGAGACATAGTCCCTCCAGCGTGTCCTGGGTCTTCCCCGGGGCCTCCTCCCGGTTGGACGTGCCCGGAACACCTCCCCAGGGAGGCGTCCAGGAGGCATCCTGATCAGATGCCCGAGCCACCTCATCTGACTCCTCTCGATGCGGAGGAGCAGCGGCTCTACTCTGAGCCCCTCCCGGATGACTGAGCTTCTCACCCTATCTTTAAGGGAAAGCCCAGACACCCTGCGGAGGAAACTCATTTCAGCCGCTTGTATTAGGATCTCGTTCTTTCGGTCACTACCCATA
Source organism: Polypterus senegalus (assembly GCF_016835505.1). Classification (NCBI taxonomy): domain Eukaryota; kingdom Metazoa; phylum Chordata; class Cladistia; order Polypteriformes; family Polypteridae; genus Polypterus; species Polypterus senegalus. The sequence goes on from NC_053158.1 coordinate 17,158,627, forward strand.
GCTCATGACCATAGGTGAGGGTAGGAGCGTAGATCGACTGGTAAATTGAGAGCTTTGCCTTACGGCTCAGCTCCTTTTCACCACGACAGACCGATGCAGAGCCCGCATCACTGCGGACGCCGCACCGATCCGCCTGTCGATCTCACGCTCCATTCTTCCCTCACTCGTGAACAAGACCCCGAGATACTTGAACTCCTCCACTTGGGGCAGGATCTCTCCCCCAACCCTGAGAGGGCACTCCACCCTTTTCGGCTGAGGACCATGCTCTCGGATTTGGAGGTGCTGATTCTCATCCCAGCCGCTTCACACTCAGCTGCGAACCGATCCAGAGAGCTGAAGATCACGGCCTGATGAAGCAAACAGGACAACATCATCTGCAAAAGCAGTGACCCAATCCTGAGTCCACCAAACCGGACCCCTTCAACACCCTGGCTGCGCCTAGAAATTCTGTCCATAAAAGTTATGAACAGAATGGTGACAAAGGGCAGCCCTGGCGGAGTCCAACTCTCACTGGAAGCGGGCTCGACTTACTGCGGCAATGCGGACCAAGCTCTGACACGGTTGTACAGAGACCGAACAGCTCTTATCAGGGGGTCCGGTACCCCATACTCCCGGAGCACCCCCCACAGGATTCCCCGAGGGACACGGTCGAATGCCTTTTCCAAGTCCACAAAACACATGTAGACCGGTCGGGCAAACTCCCATGCACCCTCAGGACTCTGCTAAGGGTGAAGAGCTGGTCCACTGTTCCGCGACCAGGGCGAAAACCACACTGTTCCTCCTGAATCCGAGGTTCACTATCCGGCGGACCCTCCTCTCCAGAACCCCGAATAGACTTTTCCAGGGAGGCTGAGGAGTGTGATCCCTCTATAGTTGGAACACACCCTCCGGTCCCCCTTTTAAAGAGGGGGACCACCACCCCGGTCTGCCAATCCAGAGGCACTGTCCCGATGTCCATGCGATGTTGCAGAGGCGTGTCAACCAAGACAGTCCTACAACATCCAGAGCCTTAAGGAACTCGGTATCTCATCCACCCCGGGCCCTGCCACCAAGGAGTTTTTGACCACCTCGGTGACTTCAGTCCCAGAGATGGGAGAGCCCACCTCAGAGTCCCCAGGCTCTGCTTCCTCGTGGAAGGCATGTTAGTGGGATTGAGGAGGTCTTGAAGTACTCCTCCCACCGACCCAGCGTCAGTGAGGTCAGCAGCGCACCATCCCCACCATATACGGTGTTGACACTGCACTGCTTCCCCCTCCTGAGGCGCCGGACGGTGGACCAGAATCTCCTCGAAGCCGTCCGAAAGTCGTTCTCCATGGCCTCTCCAAACTCCTCCCATGCCCGAGTTTTTGCCTCAGCAACAACCGAAGCGGCGTTCGCTTGGCCTGCGGTACCTATCAGCTGCCTCCAGAGACCCACAGGACAAAAAGTCCTATAGGACTCCTTCTTCAGCTTGACGGCATCCCTCACGCGGTGTCCACCAGCGGGTTCGGGATTGCCGCCACGACAGGCACCGGACCCCCTTGCGGCCACAGCTCCGGTCAGCCGCCTCAACAATAGAGGCACGGAACATGGCCCATTCGGACTCAATGTCCCCACCTCCCTCGGGGCGTGGTTGAAGTTCTGCGGAGGTGGGAGTTGAAGCTACTTCTGACAGGGGACTCTGCCAGCCGTTCCCAGCAGACCCTCACAACACGTTTGGGCCTACCAGGTCTGACCGGCATCTTCCCCACCATGAAGCCAACTCACCACCAGGTGGTGATCAGTTGACAGCTCCGCCCCTCTCTTCACCCGAGTGTCCAAGACATATGGCGCAAGTCCGGCGACCACGACCACAAAGTCGATCATCGACCTGAGGCCTAGGGTGTCCTGGTGCCAAGTGCACATATGAACACCCTTATGCTTGAACATGGTGTTCGTTATGGACAATCCATGACGAGCACAGAAGTCCAATAACAAAACACCCTCGGGTTCAGATCGGGGCCATTCCTCCCAATCACGCCCTTCCAGGTCTCACTGTCATTGCCCACGTGAGCATTGAAGTCTCCCAGCAAAGCGAGGGAATCCCAGAAGGTATGCCCTCTAGCAACCCCTCCAGAGACTCCAAAAAGGGTGGATACTCCAAACTGCTGTTGGCGCATACGCACAAACAACAGTCAGGACCCTTCCTCCCACCCGAAGGCGGAGGGAGGCCACCCTCTCGTCCACCGGGGTAAACCCCAACGCACAGGCTCCAAGTCGGGGGGCAATAAGTATGCCCACACCTGCTCGGCCTCTCACCGGGGGCAACTCCAGAGTGGTAGAGAGTCCAGCCCCTCTCAAGGAGATTGGTTCCAGAGTCCAAGCTGTGCGTCGAGGCGAGTCCGACTATATCTAGCCGGAACCTCTCGACCTCACGCACTAGCTCAGGCTCCTTCCCTTCAGAGAGGTGACATTCCACGTCCCAAGAGCCAGTTTCTGTAGCCGAGGATCAGACCGCCAAGGTCCCGCCTTCGGCCACCACCCAACTCACACTGCACCCAACCTCCTTGGCCCCTCCCATAGGTGGTGAGCCCATGGGGAGGAGGACCCACGTTACCTCTTCGGGCTGTGCCCGGCAGCCCCATGGGTGCAGGCCCGGCCACCAGGCGCGCCATCGAGCCCCACCTCCAGGCCTGGCTCCAGAGGGGGGCCCCGGTGACCCGCGTCCGGGCAAGGGAAAACGTTGTCCAAAGTTTTTGCTCTTCATTGGAGGTTTGTTGAATTGATTCCTTTCTTCATTAAATGGCAGCCAAACAGAAATGATGCATGAAACGAGCCAAAAGATGACCAGCTAGATCGGGGCTTCAGACTCCAACCAGTTTCACAGAGAAGCCGATTCTTGCTGTTAATTAAACTCGTTATTTAATTCCATGGCTTGTTTCTGCTCTCATTCTGCCACAGCAGACATTTCTAGAACTGTTGATTTTTCTGTTTTTTCTAAGACCACCCTGACAATGTTATGGTGAGCTGAGAGATCAGCCATACTGAGACCTCCACCTTTCTTTATTTTCACGTATTTCGTGATGGGCACAGGTGAGCCGGTCATATGGATTCTTGTTTTGTGGCTCGTTATTGTTTGGCTGCTAATTAAGAAAAAGGAAACAACAAAGGGGCCTGAGTCAAGTTAATTAAAATTAGGGCGAAGGAAGGTAATTAACAGAAACAACTGGTCATTAATGAAGAAGATGGTTAGAATGAAAACCTGGAGCCACTGCGGCCCTCCAGGACCGGCGTTCGACACCCATGCTCTAGCAGACCCCCATGACCCTTTTTAGAACAAAGTGGGTCGGGAAATGAGTGGTTTAGAAGAAACAACAAGGGGTTTCCTCTCCACAGTCTGGGGTTGGATTGATGGATTTATTTATTTTCCACTCTGAGACATTGATTTTGTTTTTTGTCACAGATTTTAAGGATGGATTTATTAACTTATTGGATTACTTATTAACTTTGAAAAATGCATTGTTTTTGCACCATTTGGTCTTTGATTCTCGTTATGGAAACATAGTTTTGATTAACTCTTGTTAAATAAGACTGGTTTGTCAGCTCATTCACCTTGGTCCATCCTCGGTTATGCTTACCGATGTCCCCAGATAAAGGGGGGTGCCCATAGCTGTGGGTGCGGGACATCACGATCCCCGTTATGTGTATTTAGAAGAATTCCATTATAACTGCAAATCCAATTGTGACCTACCTGAGTGTTAAAGATCTGGGGGGGTATTTTCCATACGTCGCTTAAATCATCCGAGATCAGATGCCTCATCTTGGATGAGTTAATGCCAGTGAAACTCATCCGGGATAAGTCCGTTTTTCAAGCGCAGCCATGTAGTAGATTAGTCTAGCTGGATCTAATCACCCGAGATGATTGTGTGCACCCACACTGATTGAAAAGCCCATATATATGGAGTCTAGAAAACATGATCAGCAAGTCTTTGATAGGCTGCAACAAAATGATGAAAGAATGGGCACATTTTTTTTCCACACAAGCGGAGCAGGACCTTTTACTCGAAGGATATGAAGATTTAATATGCACAAGGGGTAACACAGCAAAAGCAGCACAAACCAGTAAAGACGGCTGGAAAACAGTGGCTGACAAATGAAATGCTAAGTAGTGTGCATTGTACTTACTGAATGCAGCGTTTCATTTCCTGTGTGTCAGATTAATTATTATTTAATATGTCATAATTCCAGATTAAACGTGAGCACAAGGAGAACATGGGAACAGGTTAAAGTGAAGTACAAGAATATACTTCAAACGTAAATATTGGTATATAACTATTTAAAAATTGTTGACATAAAGAATCACATATAATATGAAAATCTTCATTTTAAAGCTAATAAGAAGGCAGACAAGCAAAAACAGGTGGAGGTCCACGCTTGATCCAGACCTAACCCCTGCAGAAGAGTTGGCTCTCAGCAAAATGCCCATCGCCCTGTTTCTGAGGGTATTCAGGGGAAGCTCCTCCTCAGAACCAGTGGCAGGATGCAGTGGTCACTTCATTTCAGGTAAAGGATGGTCATTGCATATATTTGTCCTCAATGTGTGCCAAAGGTATGCTCCATATAGCCCTCTTTATTTTTTTGGTTGGGTCAGTTGCAGGGAATGTCATATCCTTAGAACTTGTGTCTGACCAATGAGATATTGACGAAGGTCAAATATTTAATGAAGACACTGTGTCTGATTATTCGTCAGGAGGAGAGGTAAATTTTCCAAATAATGTTTGATCAAATTCCACTCTGATCAGTCCCATGTGCCCCAATCGCGTTTGGAAATCCTGGGTAATGAGAATGTAAGGCTGATTGTGAGATTCTTTATGGAACTCTGGGTGTTTTTTCCTGGTTATTACCTACCTGCAATGGCATGAAATGCCTCTTTTATCGTCTGCACACGCAGGTGTCCAGGAAACACTATGAAAACCGAAGGAAATATTTCAGAGCCAAACAGACTTTATGACTTGCCTAGGCAAATTGCACTTTTAGATAGATTTTCTACATCGCCTACAGTTTATAAAAAAAATAGTGCCGCTTGCAAAAATTCCTCAAAGCAATGCATACTGTCTGTGTGCTTGTGAGAGCCCGACTTCGCCTAGTTTGACTTCGAATATAAGGTGCTAATAAATCTTTGAGGTACCATATCCCCGGGGCTAAAGCGGTATCTTTCGAAAATAATTTACTCAGGGAGTAATAAAGGATTTTGCCGATCACGCAAAACCCTCTCTATATGAAATTCTCTTTTTATAATTTGCACACCGATATCAAATGGTCGCTTATTCATGAACGGCGAAGCTATGACTGAATGAATTCCACGCACAGACACTGATTAAGTGTGTGAGCTAATTCTTGTTTACATCGAACAAGCCTGCTCCGAGCAGGTTTGAGGATTTGGATGTGCTGCTATGACAACACATCCAGCAAGAGTTTCGAAAAACTGACAGATCCAGGATCATGCGAAATGAGTCAACAATTACATCCGGCTAAACGAGTAATCCACGTACGAAAAATACCCCCCTGGTAAAGGCCTGGTTATTAAATATGAAATAAGGAAATAAGACTGTTGGCAAATATATCACTTCCTTTAAAACTTCACGAGTAGATGTTGCATGAGATGAATCTTCCCTATACGAGGGGTGGCCAAAAAATTCCCAGAACTGTTAAACAAAACACTTTATGCAATTTAGAGCAATTCTGTTTTAGTCACCGTCAATATACTCCCCTTCAGATGTAATACACTCCTCCCAGTGCTTCTTCCATTCCCAGAAGCATTTCCCATACTCCTCTTCTGTTACCATGTCTAGTGACCCCTGCAATTTTTTTTGTTTGTTTGTTTTTTAATACAGTAGAAAATCATCTTCCCATCAGTCTCGATTTTAATTTCAGGAACAAATAGAAGTCACAGGGAGTGAGCTCTAGCGATTATGAGAGGAGCAAAACAACAACCATGTTGTATTTGGTCAAAACATCAGTGAGTGATAACACGGCGTGTGCAGGTACTTCGTCGTAGTCCAGTGGTGTGTGCAGATGTTAATCCTAATGCTTTCTCTGCTTCTGCAGTTCGGTGTAATGTTGCTGATTAGCAGTTTGTTCACAGGGAAATAAATTCTTTATCGACAAGTTTGTTGATGTCGAAAAACCCAGTCATCGTTGTCTTGATGTTCGATATGACCTGAAGAACTTTTTTTGGTTTGAAGGAAAAAAAAAATCAAAGTCATGTGTATGAGTCTGGATTAAAAGTCAGCAATAATGCAGTCGATCAGTTCAGCAGGGATGGCACTTTCGGCAAAAGTCGATAACCCTACTACCGTGCTATTGACGGATTCCAGGAATTTATTTGGTACTTCTAGCTTTTGTATATAGCAGTGGACTTTTAAATGATTTAAAAAATGAGATTGAGTACCAGGATGTACAGCTGTGGCCAAAAGTTTTGAGACTGACCCAAGTATTGGTTTTCATAAAGTCTGCTGCTTCAGTGTTTTTAGATCTTTTGTCAGATGTTTCTATGGTGTACAGAAGTAGAATTACAAGCATTTCATAATTTTCAAAGGCTTTTACTAACAATTCCATTATGTTTATGCAAACAGTCAATATTTGCAGTGTTGGCCCTTCTTTTGCAATTCACTCTGGCATGCTGTCAGTCAACTTCTGGGCCAAAACCTAACTGATGGCAGCCCATTCCTGCATAATCAATGGTTGGAGTTTGTCAGAATTGGTGGGGTTTTTTTTGTCCAACTGACTCTTGAGGATTGACCACAAGTTCTCAATTGGATTAAGATATGGGGAGTTTCCTGGCCATGGACCCAAAATGTCGATGGTTTGTTCCCTGAGCCGATTAGTTCTCACTCTTCCCTTATGGCCCGGTGCTCAATTATGCTGGAAAAAGCATTGTTGGTCACCAAACTGTTCTTGGATGGTTGGGAGAAGTTGCTTTCTGAGGATTTTTTGGTCCCATTCTTTATTCATGTCTTGGGATCGGGGCCACCACCAGTGCAGAGCTTGCTCAGGAATGGCAGCAGGCAGGTGTGAGGGCATCTGCACACACAGTGAGGCTAAGACTATTGGAAGATGGCACTAAATACACAGCTACAGTGCCCTCCATAATGTTTGGGACAAAGACACACAATTTCCTTGATCTCACCCCCTCCTCCAAGGTCTAAAATTACAAATCCAGCAATTTAGAAGTTATCAAAGTGCACATTGCAGACTTTCATTTAAGGGGATTTGCATACTTTTTGGTACCATGGTCTCCTCATTTCAAGGCACCATAATGTTTGGGCACTGCAATGGCCAGTATATTAAAGGCGTCATATTTAGTTCTTTGTCACATATCCCAGGCATGCAATGACTGCTTGAAGTCTGCGGTTCACAGACATCATCAGGTGCAGAGGATCTTCTCAGGTGATGCTCTGCCAAGCCTCTCATGTGGCCATCTTCATCTCCTGCTTGTCCCCTTAGGTTTTCTCTAATGCATAGAGAAGGCCCGCTCAGTTGGATTTAAATTGTGTGATTGGCTTGGCCATTCAAGAAGTTTCAACTTTTTAGCTTTGAAGAACTCCTGTGGTGCCTCAGCAATGTGTTTGGCTCATTATCTTGTTGGAGGATGAAGCACTGTCCAGTGAGTTTGGAGGCCTTTACTGGAACTTGAGCAGATCAGATGTTTTTACACACCTCAGGATCCATTGTGCCACCATCATCAGGAACTCCATCATCAATGAAGAGAAGTGTGTCAGCACCTGTGGCAGCCATACATGCCCAAGCCATAACACCCCACCGCCATGTTTAACAGATGAGGTGGTCTGCTTTGGATTTTGGGCAGTTCTTTTTGGTCTCCACACTTTCTCTTGACATCAGTCTGATCAGGTTGATCTTTGTCTCATCTCTCCACAAGACCTTTTCCCAGAATTCTGCAGGCTCTTTCACAAACTGTAATCTGGCCATCATGTTTTTGTGTCTAACTAGTGGTGTTTATCTTGCAGTGTGGCCTCTGTGTTTCAGTTCATGAAGTCTTCCACAGATAGTCATCTCTGACACACACACATCGGCCCCCTGAAGAATTTCTGGTCTGTCACACAGTCGATTGGAGCTTTTCTTGACCATAGTGAGGATTCTTCTGTCCTCAGCAGTGGAGGCCTCCCTTGGCCCACCAGTTCCTTTGTGATTACTGAGCTCACCAGTGTGTTCTTTCTTCTTCATGACATTCCAGACAGTTGATTTTGGTCATCCTAAAGTTTTAGCGATGTCTCTAGTGCTTTTGTTCTTGTTTTCAGCCTCATAATGGCTTCTTTGGCTTTTATTGGCACAGCTCTTGTCCTCATGTTGAGTAATGACAGCTACAGACTCTTAAGGGGAGAAGCCAACCGAGGTATCTTATGAAGCCATGAAACACACCTGAGGAATCACAAACACCTGTGATGCCAATTGTCCCAAACATTACGGTGCCCTGAAATGGCAGGCCTGTTTATAAAAAGTGTTGTTATTTCTACACGGTGTGACTGAAATGTGTGCAAATCCCCTAAAATGAAGTCTGCAACGTGCACTTTAATCACAATGTCTGAATTGTTTGATTTGTAATTTAAACTGTGGAGTATATCAAGGGAAAATGTGTCTGTGTCTCAAACATTATGAAGGGCGCTGTATGTTTTACTGTTTACATGAAAAAAGCAATTCAGATTGAGCATGAAACAAAAAAGTTCAGTTTCCATTCTATTACATTATTTGGTAAAAGACAAAAATCCCAAATAATCAGCTGCTGTGAATCATTTCCTCACTTTCAAATGAAAAGGTCACAAGTAGTCAGCTCAGCCTCCACAAGCTGTCCTGCCAAACATTCAGTTTCTCCGAATTCACTTGACTTGACGCCAGAGCTCCAGCAGTTTGTGACTCACATGTTCCCAAGTGACTTTCCAGCACTGACTTTGCGTTTTCTTTCAGTAAACGTGGGCAACTGGGCACAATAGGGGCTAAGGACGAAGAGTCTGCCAGGGTCTCCTAAAGTTTTTGACGACTGTTGGGTTCATCCAATCAACTGATCCCTGCTTCTTTGTTAAGTGACGTTTTTGTTTAACTCTTTTATAAAATTAAAGTTACATTTACCCCTGTCTATTCTGCTTTTATCATTTAATTTTAACCTTTCTTGTTACATCTGATAAAATATAAAAGGTCATTTAATATTTTCTTTCACTTCATGATGCTCAAAGAAGGAAAAGTGCCACAAAAGGACTGAAGTAAACCATTTGAGTTCATTGTGGGCTTCTGGCTTCACTAGTGGTTAGAATAATCAGCAGGGTTACTAGAAATCTGTGGAACAATTTATCAGCTAAAGCTCTCCACTTGTGTCCTTGGCCGGTCCCAGCTGGCTTGTTCAAAGACGTCTCCAATGTGCTAATTGGTGCCCCTCCACGAAAAAAGGAAGAACCCCCTTGGAGTTCAGCTCTGAAAATGCTTGAAACTGACAAAAGTCATTGACACCCAGCATTATTTACTCCGTATTTAACAAAAATCAGACTTTGCTTTGGAGTTTTGATTCAAAAGAATATTTTAAATAATAACAGACATGTAATAAGCATAAGTTTAATATGTCACTGTGCTCTGTGCAAATATATTTTATAAATCTGTCTTTTTCTACTCACGTGTACAGTTGACACAGAGCCAGATTTAGCACAGGGGTTCACCATATAAGAGCTGCTAGACAAGTTAGAGACAACTGGGAAATGGACAGTCAGATTCTATACTATTTTTGCCTGTCAAAGTCATAAAACTGTATCCTCTTTGCCTTGTTTGGAATGGCATGATTCACCTAAGTGGAGGCCTGCACGTGAAGAAAGAGTATAAAAGCTTTGGAACATTGCCCGGCACACCTTTCAAGCCGACAGACGGATGGGAGATAACGTCACCTGATCTGAAAAATCCTTCCAACACAGCGACAAAAATGGCATACTCTACACCTCGGGCCCCCACTCCCGAACTGGGTTCTTGCCATTGGCCTCCTTTGTCTGTTATGCAGCGTAAGCCATCATTAAACAGAGTTATTTCTCCTATGTGATTTCTTACCGTCGTACCACTAAGGAAGGGGTATCTACTTTTAATATCATATCTATATAGATGTAGGTTATGTAACACGCCACAATTACAAAAGAACTCATTCCCTGGGAGCTAATGCCCCCTGCTGGATACAAAATGAAAATGTTATTGGCAAAAATGATGGGACCCTTAACCCAATATTTTGTTTCATAACCCTTACAGGCTTTCAATCACTGCACACAAGCAATTCCTGGAGCTCTCCATGAGACTTCTGCATCTGTCTACAGGTCATTTGGCCCAATCATCCTGAGCAAACTGCTCCAGCTGTGTCAGGTTTGAAGGGGTCTTCTTCAGACGGCATGTTTCAGTTCTTTCCATAGATGCTCAGTAGGATTCAAATCTGGGCTCACAGAAGGCCACTTAAGAATAGTCCAATAAGTTGTTCTTAGCCATTCTTATGTTTTTAGCTGTGTGTTTTGGATCGTTATTCTGTTGGAGGATCCATGACCTGTTACTAAGACAGAGCTTTCTAACACTGGGCTGTATGTTTTACTCCAGAATGACTTGATAGTTTTGAGATTTCATTGTTCCCTGCAGAGACTCAAAGCACCCCGTGCCAGACGCAGCAAAGCAGTCCCAAGACATAACGAGCCTCCTCCATGTTTCACAGTAGCTATGGTGTTCTTTTTTTCTTAAAGCTTCATGTTTTCATCCGTGGACACAGAGCTGATGTGACTTGCCAAAAAGCACCAGTTTTGTCTTATCTGTTCAAAGGACATTCTCCCAGAAGCATTGTGGCTTGTCAATCTACATGTTAGTAAATTCCACTCTGGCTTTTTATGAGGAGTCTTCCTAAGTCTTCTTCCATTGAGCCCACAGTCACTCAAAAAGTAACGGATGGTGTGATCAAACACTGGACCTCGACCTTGGAGTTCAGCTTGTATCTCTTTGGAAGTTGTCTTTGGCTTTTGGTCTACCATCCTCATTCTCCTTCTGTCCACGCAAGAGTTGATTTTCCTCATCTGGCCTCATCCAGGGAGGTTGGCTTCTGTCTCATGGACCTTAAACTTCTCAATGATATTTGCAACTCTTGTCATAGGACCATCAAGCTGCTTGGAGATGATGGTCTTCTAGCCTTTGCCTTTGATGTGTTTGTCTATCATTTTCTTTCTGATCTTCTCAGACAACTGGTGCTGACGTGTGCGTTGCAAACGCTAGAGTCTGTTGAGAGTTGTTGGTTTGTTCTGTGGTGTGAGATTTACATTAAAAAAATACATTTTGCTCTTAAAAACTTGGGTTTTGGTTGCCTCTAAGGAACCGTGTGGGAATTTTTAAAGCTTTTTCCCTTTAGAAGGGTTTTTTGCTTTTTTCGCCGCACAAGAGCAAAAGTAGCTGGGTGTTTGGAAGTGCGCTTGGAAAAGTTATTTGTACTTGTTCTTTTTCTTGTTATCTGTATTTGAATTAGCATCGAGGCGGCAGGGTAGAAAGCAGCAGTAACTAATATCGGCATTTGTAAATAAATAACCGCGTCGTCGTAACAGCGATTCCTTAGTTTAAAGGAAAAGAAAAAAAGGCCGCGGCTGACTTCAAAGCAGTAAAAGGTGGAAACTCAGTAGTGCGCAGGTAAGCGGCCTGCGTTAAGACACCGATCAGGCACAAGGAGCAGTAGGAGCAAATAAGGTAGTAAAGTTTTATTTATTTGTTTATTTTAGATTAAACAGTCCTTAGCCGTCCAGAGGTAGAACAGTTAAGTGGGCGACAGCGTATTGATTCATTAATACGGAGGAATACAAACAGTGCGAGTGAAGAGCTTATAAGTAAGAAGAGCAAAGTTAGAAGAGACAGAGAAAAGTAAAGTTAACCTCATAGAAAGGCAAAGCAGCTGAGAGGGAGAACAGTACAGGAGCTTAATGGGAAAAGGTGTAAAATATCTGTAGCAGATCTTAGTGTTACCATTTAAGTTAAGGAGCAGCTGAAAGAAGAAGAAATTTAATTTTAAGAAAAAAAAATATATAGTTAAGGCAGCTTAGTAATCCCAAATCAAATTTTAATAATGAGGCCAGTGCAATGCAAGTCCTGTTGGGTGTTGGTACTTTTAGATGATGGTTTGGAAGAGCCAGTTGTCTATGAGGGCTACATCTGCAAGAGATGCCAGCTGATCCAGCACCTCGAGCTCAGGGTCGCTGAACTGGAGGAGGAGTTGGCTGACCTGCGTTGTAATAGAGAATTGGCGGACTTGGCCCAGGTGTCCTTTAGAGATAGTGTGCACCCCTAAGGTGGCGGGAGGAGATTCCAGACCAGACAGGTAGGAATAGGTGGGTCACGGTTACAAGGCGTAAGGTAAAGGGTGCATACTGTCCGGGCATCAACCCCAGAATTAGAAGTGTCTAACCGTTATCATGTCCTGGCGGAGCTGGACGGTGACTCTGATAATTCTGAGGTGGTAGGCAGGGTTGAGGAGCCCCAACGGGCCACCTCAAAACCAGTTCCCAAAAAGAGAGAGGTAGTGATAGTTGGGGACTCAATCATTAGGGGATTGAAGCGCAGGTGTGCTCCAGAGAGAGAGTCTCACGGTGTGTTGCCTTCCGGGAGCACAGGTGGGAGACCTCCTGGAAGGGTGGATAGGCTCTTGGCCAGAGCGGGGTGGATCCAGTTGTCATTGTCCACGTTGGAACAAATGACATACATAAGGGTAGTCTGTCAGTTCTGCGATCCAAATTCAAAGAGTTAGGTACCAAGCTGAGGAGCAGAACTGACAAGGTAGTCTTCTCCGAAGTTCTGCCTGTGCCACGCCCAGTCCAGGTAAGATTGAGGAGATTAGAAGGCTTAACGCGTGGCTCAAATCTTGGTGCAGGGTAGAAGGGTATAGGTTTATGGGGCATTGGGACTCCTTTTGGAACAGATGGGACCTGTTCCGCCGTGGCGGGTTACATCTGAACCGGAGGGGCACCAATGTATTGGGGAGGCGTATGTGTAGGCTAGTCGAGGATTGTTTAAACTAGGGAATGGGGGGCAGGGAGTTTAGGACAGGCCAGATTTAGATCTATACATGGAAGAACAAACAATGGTGTAGAAATAAAATGCATAGTAATGTAAATTTTAAGCAAACACGTAAAGATAGAAGGATTAACACATTAAAAATAGCTTGCCTTAATGCTAGAAGTATCAAAAATAAGGTAAGTGAGTTGGAGTTGTATGTAGCAGAGCACAATTATGATATTATAGCAATAACGGAAACCTGGCTAAATAACAAAGATGGGGATGAGTGTAACATAGAGGGATACACATTTTTAGGAAGGATAGACAGAACAGAAAAGGAGGTGGGGTTGCTGTTTATGCCAAACAGGAATTAAATGTAAGTCATCTTCAGTTGGATGATGAGCCCCATCTTAGTGAGGACATGTGGCTTCGCCTGGAAAATATTAGGGAAAAGGTCTCATTTTAGGAGTGTGTTATAGACCACCCAATTCAGACAGTAATTTCAACACACATCTTTTAGTAATATCAAAAGGCAAGTTTACAGGGGATATTATAGTCATGGGGGACTTTAATTATCCAAATATTAACTGGGATAACCTTACAGATGGAGGAGCACAAGAGCAGGAGTTTTTAGAAGTAATCGTGACTGTTTTTAACACAGCATGTTAAAGCACCAACAAGGGGTGAAGCCTATCTGGATTTAGTATTCTGTAATAATCAGGATAGAATTGAGGGTGTAGAGGTGATTGAACCACTAGGGTCAAGTGACCATAATGTAATACAATTCTCAGTATTTTGTAAGAGTACAGATGCAAAGACTAAAATTGTTAAGTTGAACTTTAGTAGGGCTAATTTTGAGCAGATGCGACAAAGTCTAAGTAGGATAGACTGGGATAAGCTTTTAAATGTGGAGACAGTCGAGGAGCAGTGGAACAGGTTTAAAATGTTTTACATGTAATGCAGGACAGATACATACCTAAATTTGGAAGTAATAGGAAACTAAAAAACTCCACGATGGATTAATAAAGATTTAAAAAGAAGTTGCAAAGGAAAAACTGCTGTATAAGGCATATAAGACTAATGACTGCAAAGAGAACCGTAGAGTGTATGAGAACATGAGGGCAACCATTAAGAAGGATATCAGAGAGGCTAAAAGACAGTTGGAGAGGAATATAGCAGATAAGGCGAAAGAAGACCCCAAGAGATTCTTTCAGTATTTTAGTAGTAAAAGAACAGTTAAGGAGGAGGTCAAGTTCATCAGGAATAGTAAAGGGAATTAAAAGATACAGACAATGAAATAGCAGATGCCCTAAACTTACATTTTTCTGAGGTGTTTACAAGTGAGCAAGTGGATAACCTGCCAGAGGTAAACACAACTACTAAGGAGGTACTGAGGGATTTGGAAATTGTAGAGGGAGAAGTGCTGCTCAGATTAAATAAGATGAAATCAAACAAATCACCAGGCCCAGATAATATTTATCCTCGTGTTCTTAAGGAGGCTAGTGAGTACATATATAAACCCTTGACACATATTTTTAGGAAGTCACTGTGCACTGGAGAGATTCCAAAGGACTGGAAAATGGCAAATATCATCCCATTATATAAAAAGGGTGACAGGGCAGATCCAAGCAACTATAGGCCAGTAAGCTTAACAAGCATCACAGGAAAATTAATGGAAGGAATTATTAAGGATAAGATTGAGCAACACATGACAAGGACAGGAGTTATTCTGAACAGTCAGCATGGGTTCAGAAGGGGAGGTCGTGTTTTACTAACATGTTGGAATTCTATGAGGAGGCAACAAAAGGATACGATCAAAGTGGAGCTTATGATATTATTTATCTGGACTTTCAGAAAGCATTTGATAAGGTGCCACATGAGAGGTTGGGCATCAAGTTAAAAGAAGTGGGAATTCAGGGTGATGTTTTTAGATGGGTGCAGAATTGGCTCAGACACAGGAAGCAGAGGGTGATGGTGCGAGGAACCTCATCAGAACTGGCGATGTTAAGAGTGGTGTTCCACAGGGGTCAGTGCTAGGGCGCTGCTATTTTTAATATATATAAATGATTTAGATAGGAATATAAGTAACAAGCTGGTTAAGTTTGCAGATGATACCAAGATAGGTGGATTAGCAGATAATTTGGAATCCGTTATATCATTACAGAAGGACTTGGATAGCATACAGGCTTGGGCAGATTTGTGGCAGATGAAATTTAATGTCAGTAAATGTAAAGTATTACACATAGGAAGTAAAAATATTAGGTTTGAATACACAATGGGCGGTCGAAAATCGAGAGTACACCTTATGAGAAGGATTTAGGAGTCATAGTGGACTCCAAGCTATCAACTTCCAAACAGTGTTCAGAAGCCATTAAGAAGGCTAACAGAATGTTAGGTTATATAGCACGATCTGTGGAGTACAAGTCCAAGGAGGTTATGCTCAACCTTTATAATGCACTGGTGAGGCCTCATCTTGAGTACTGTGTGCAGTTTTGGTCTCCAGGCTACAAAAGGACATAGCAGCACTAGAAAAGGTCCAGAGAAGAGCGACTAGGCTGATTCCAGGTCTACAGGGGTTGAATTATGAGGAAAGATTAAAAGAGCTGAGCCTTTACAGTTTAAGCAAAAGAAGATTAAGAGGTGACATGATTGAAGTGTTTAAAATTATGAAGGGAATTAGTACAGTGGATCGAGACTTGTATTTTAAAATGAGCTCATCAAGAACACGGGGACACAGTTGGAAACTTGTTAAGGGTAAATTTCGCACAAACATTAGGAAGTTTTTCTTTACACAAAGAACGATAGACACTTGGAATAAGCTACCAAGTAGTGTGGTAGACAGTAAGACATTAGGGACTTTCAAAACTGGACTTGATGTTTTCTTGGAGGAAACAAGTGGATAGGACTGGCGAGCTTTGTTGGGCTGAATGGCCTGTTCTCGTCTAGATTGTTCTAATTCTAATTCTAATTCTAACTCTCTCCCATTTGCTTTCTCTGGTCTGTGTCCAGTGTGGGACACACGCCAACACCAAACTGTACAGTGACATCTTAACTCCATTTAAATCTGCTGAATGACTGATTGTACAATTGGAGACGTGTGTGTGATATGAATTCAAGAAAACAGCTAGTTTGAAAAATCACTCAAATCCAATTGTTTTTGATCTTTTCTAGGGGTCCCAACAAATGTGTGTAGGCCATTTCAGAAGACCTTTGTAGAATAAGTAATACTTGACCTCTTTACACACTTGCTTTGCTTTATTCAGTGACGTATCAGAGACCTGCAGGTACACAGGACAGAATTGCTTTTCATTTCTTGACTTTTTCAGGAGGCCGACAGCACTTTCTCAATGAGCTCTAAGGGGTCCAACAAATTTGTCCACGTCATTAGACTTGGGGGGTCTTCCCAGGTTTTTTGAAAGGCTACAGGTTGTAAACCCCTGCTCAAGAAAAATAATCTCGACTTCTCTATCTTTGACAACTTTAGACTTATTTCTTACCTGCCTTTTTTAAGTAAAATTTTAGAAAATTCAGTTCTTCATCTGTTAAAGAACAAACATTCTATTCTTGATAGGTTTCTATCTGGTTTTAGAACAAAACACAGCACAGAAACTGCACTGGTTAAAGTGGTAAATGACCTGCCTGTTAATGGGGACACAGGCCACATATCTGTTCTTGTTGTCTTAGGCCTGAGTGTAGCATTTGATATCATGGACCACCGTATTCCTATAAGTCGCCTTAGTCGATGGGTGGGTCTCTCGGGCAGCACCTTAAGCTGGTTTCGGTTTTATTGAACAGGTTGATGATTCTTTTGTTAGTTCTGCTGATTATAGTTTGGGTCTCCATAATATTATTTACAGTGTACCATAAGAACCTTTTGAGGGCCTGTCATTAATTTCAATCTACATGCTGCCATTATTCGAGATTATCTGAAAACACAAGGTGAGCTACCACAGCCAGGCAGATGACACACAGCTTTACTTATCTAGAGCACCTTGATGACCCTGACACTTCTGCCTTACTTATATTTCTAAATGGATTAGTAGTAATTTCCTCAAGCGAAATAAATAAAAAACTTACACCATAGTGGTTGGAAAAAATAGAATTAATGAGGATATTAGAGATAAACTTGATCCCTTAGCATTAAAAGTCAAGGCAGAAGTAAAACTTCTAGGTGTAATCATGGACTCTGACCTAAACTTCAAATCGCACTGTAGCTGCGTTTTCCCAAAATTACCAAAGTTCAGCAGCTCTAGCATACAAAATGGGATTCGGCAAAAGCCTGACGCATTGAAATGATTCCACTGACAAAATATCTTCGGTTTTAAAATCTTTAGTAAAAAATTCAAAGTAAAACAGTTCTCATAAAAAAGAGAAAATTGATATCTCTCTATTATAAAAAAAAATCCAAGAGATTTAACCACACTCAGAAATAAAAGACAAAGAGTAGATGACAAAGTAGAATTCAAAAAGAGCAGGTTAGAGATAATGGAAGTAAGAAAATTCAAAAGTCTCAAAAAAAGGATAGTAAAGATTGCATTAGTGCAAACAAATGGAAAATATTAGTCGAAGAAATAACGGAACAGCGAAAAGAGATCGAATATATTGTTCGGATTTAAACTTTCAGTCGGAGACTTGTAGATCATCTAATTCGTCTTGCCATCAGGGAAAAGTAGTGTTTCTTCCAAAAGAAGAGGAGTATCCACGAGAATTAAAAAATTTGTTGTTTGGTGAAAGTGAAATCCCATGAGAGAAAATTTCAAGCCCCGCAAGACAAGACTTTATGCAAAGAGATTTGGAAAAGTCCTGCCCACATAACCACACACACGGTTCAATCAGTTCTCATTTGTGTGAATGCTATTGTCAGACACAGTTCGTGTAGAGAGAAAGAAGTAATATTCACTCGCGGGCAGTTACACATTGCGTTGTCACGATGTAATTCCAAGAATGGAATCAAAATTCAATGTGATATTGACGAAAAGGTAAAAGCAAAAAGAGATCGAATATATGAACATAGGTGATATGACAGAAGTATGTAGATATTGTTTGGCTTTAAATTTTAAGTTGGAGACTAGTAGATTGTCTACTTCGTGTTGCCATCAGGGAAAAGTAGCGTTTCTTCCCAATGAAGAGGCCTATCCGCGAGAATTAAAAGTTTTGTTGTTTGGTGAAAGTGACATCCACATACATGTGTGGCAGAGACACAAAGTTGGTGGTGCATAGCACGGGCAGGGCGATTGGCGAGCAAAGAGAGTCGGGGGCAGAACCCCCTAGTAGCAAAAAAAACGAAAAGTTCTTGTAAAGAAAAGTTCTGTTTAAAAGTTCAGATTCTTGTTTCATTTCTAATTGTTACAAATTACTTCTAAATGTTTCTGAACCGTTTCAAAACGGTCAGAAAACTGTTTACCTATCCCATTTCTATGCTGAAAATGGGTCTTTTAAGTCCCTGAGTACTGGGACCTGTTCTAAACAACAAGAACTGATCATCACACCGTATCTCAGTTATAGCAAGAAAGTTCTACAGTATCTCTTATTAACGTAGGGCTGTACCATTGTCTATAACTATGACTAAGCAAACACTAATATGAATTTAACTTAAAACATTAACTTTCAATGATTCGGGTCTTACACGCACGTTAGTGAGATTGCTAAGTCTGCACTTTCTAATTTATTTAAGTCACATTTTCAAAATTAGACCTCTTACAACATTGCAAGATGCAGAGAAATTAACCGACGCTTTTGGTTTTAGACGTCTAGCTCAGTGGTTCTCAATGTTCTGTCCTGAGGCCGCATTGTGGCAGCAGATTTTTGTTTCAGCCAGTTTCACAATCAGCCAGTTGTTGTTTAATACTGACTTGTTTTTTCCTTTTATTTTACATTTATAAAAATGCAGTCAGATTTACACTTATAGGAATTAAAGACATCTTTGTCAGCCTGGTCACACTCCTCTGGACCTTTTCTAGCGCTGCTATGTCCATTTTGTAACCTGGAGAACAAAACTCCACACAGGACTCCAGATGAGGCCTCACCAGTGTGTTATAAAGCCTGAGCAGAGCCTCCTGTGACTTGTACTCCACACATCAAGGCGCTATATAACCTGACATCCTGTTTGCCTTCTTAATGGCTTCTGAACCCTGTCTGGAAGTCGATAGCTTAGAAGCCACTATGACTCCTAAATCCTTCTCTTAAAGTGTGCTCTCGATTTTCCGACCGCCCATTGTGTATTCAAACCTCACATTTTTATTTCCTATGTGTAATACTGACATTAAATTTCATCTGCCAAAACCTGTATGCTATCCAAGTCCTTCTGTAATAATTTCATGGATTCCAAATTATCTGCCAATGCACCTATGTTGGCATCATCTGCAAACTTAACCAGCTGCTTGCAACTTATATTCCTATTTGAATCATTTATATATATTTGAAACTAGCTGAAATACCTGCCCGGGCGGCACGGTGGCGCAGTTAGGAGACCCGGGCTCGCTTCCTTGGTCTTCCCTGCGTGGAGTTTGCATGTTCTCCCCGTGTCTGCGTGGGTTTCCTCCGGGCACTCCGGTTTCCTCCCACAATCAAAGACATGCAGGTTAGGTGGATTGGCGATTCTAAATTGGCCCTGGTGTGTGGGTGTGTTTGTGTGTGTCCTGCAGTGGGTTGGCACCCTGCCCAGGATTGGTTCCTGCCTTGTGCCCTGTGTTGGCTGGGATTGGCTCCAGCAGACCCCCGTGACCCTGTGTTTGGATTCAGCGGGTTAGAAAATGGATGGATGGATGAAATACCTGCTGTTGCCTGGGAGGAAAATAAAGTGTTTTTTTAATTGTTTGAGAAAAATATATTTAAAAAAAAAAACAACTTTAAAAATAAAAATAAATTAACAATCAATGAAGACTCACTAATGTGCTTGTCTTGCGGCCTTGTATGTATGTTATCATCCAGGACCGGCCAACTCTACTTAATTTCAAAAGCATCAGGGGCGTGGTGGCGCTCAAACATAGAGAATGCTGGCAGTCTCCTCCAGTTCGCCCTCTGGTGGTCGTTCCGAGTGTCAACTGGATGATAACATGCATACAAGACCGCAAGATCTCCCCCCACCCTACTCAGAAGGGGGTGGGTTAGGGTTGATTTCACCCTACAGTATTTTTAGCCGGCCAATGAGAAACATGTGTACCAAATTTCATGAAGATTGCTCCAGCCGTTCAGAAGTGATGTAGGAACATACATACAAACACACACCCATACATTGACTTTTATATACAGAGATATCAGCGGACCCAGTACTGACCCCTGCTGGACACCAATCACCCTCTGCTTCCTGTGTATGAGCCCCTTTTTACACACATCACCCTGAACTGCCACTTCTTTTAGTTTGATGCCCAGCCTCTCACGTGCCACCTCATCAAATGCTTTCCGAAAGTCCAGCGTGGATGGAAATCGTTTTCTCTCTATTATAAAAAAAATCATGGGAGGGAGACTAGGTAGAAGAGATGTGATCTTCTCGTAAGACAATTCGATGTCCTGCAAGAGACACTTTAATTTCACGCGAGACAAGGCAGTGAGACAACATTTAAAACAAGTTCACGGACATCTAACATAGCAGTTGCTGGAATGCATTTGGCAGACACACTTCATGTGCTCCCAGCTCTTAAAACAACGACAAGCGACAAGCAGAACACACAGCTCACCAGCAGCAACAAGCTAGCAGATGATCCAACGGCATCTCCTTAGTGTGCGTTCAGCAACTTTCACAACGCAAGCGGCAGAGACGCAAAGTGGCAAAGGACAGCTTCTGTACAGGCTTTTAAATGATCAACGCAAAAGCGCGACAAGCAGAACACGCAGCTCGCCAGCAGCAGCATCAAGCCAGCAGATGATCAGACAGCATCTCCTTAGCGTGCATTTAGCCGCCTATCCTTAACAACGCAAGCAGCATTATACGTCATGTGAGAAAGAGATTTAACCACGCCCGGGGCCGGAAATAAAGGACAAGTATTGTTTTTACAAAATTTTTAAAGTAAAAGTGAAAATAATGCATATGTAATAATTCCCATGAAAATAACAATCTCTTTAAATTGTATATCCGGTAAAACAAACCCAGGGGTGGGCGAGCAAAGCAAGCAGGGGGCAGAGCCCCCTAGTTGTTTAAATGATTGTAAATTAAAACACAGTAGTGTTTCTCACTTATACACTGATGAACATGCTTGTACTTCCACCACTGGGTCGGCTCTCGCACATCACGACCGTAGATGGTAAAAAATCAGAATATGGAGGACTTTCTTTCAAATTTTACAATAACATCTGCAATACAATTACAATAAAATTGTCCTCCCTGCGTGTAGTTTCCATGATCTCTCCGTGTCTTCGTGGGTTTCCTCCGGGTGCTCCAGTTTCCAAAGACATGCAGGAGAGGTGCCCTGGAGATCCTAAATTGTCCCTAGTGTGTGTGTGTGCCCTGCGGTGGGCTGGCGCCCTGCCCGGGGTTTGCTTCCTGCCTTGCGTCTGTCCAACTTCTCCTTCCTATGGCAAAGGTTGAACAATTTGAGTTTAAAAGTAAAGCTGATCCTTAACACATGCTTTGCCACAAATGCTAAAAAAACCTTAACAAATCAAACCTCCTCCTCCTCCTCATGCCGCATGCTTCATTCAACCTGGCAAATGAATTTATTGCCAGGTTCAGATTTCTTTTTTAAACATAAAATGGGTTTCTGTCATTTCAAGGTGCAACACCACAGACGTAATCCATCAAAGCTGAATCCGAGTGAGGTAAAGGAGTCAAGGTCCACCGTGTGAAAAATGACAAGACTGTTGTCAAAGGCTGTGCATAATGAGGCGACCAGGAAATTAAGACGCATTTTTAACAGCAGACTGTACAGTAGACCATGCTTTATCCTTTCCTTCTTGAAGATATTTTTTCAGAGGGTTGGAACGTTCCAGCAGAATCAAAAGAGAATAAACAGTCCGCAGCGAGACCCTCACTCAGTTAGCGTGGGCATGGCGGGAGGCGCACATTTGTGTTGCCCGGTTTGTTGAATCCTACTTTTCTTGTGATGATCCTCTGTCATACCACGTGTGGACGCTGGCCCAGACACACACAGACGGACATCATATTTCACCCAACACACGTTTATTTCAACAATATTTACAGTGCACAAACCCCAGTGCCTCCAGCACCGATCCCCCAATGTCCAGGCCACACTGCCTTTCTCCTGGCCGCCTCTAGTCCTCCCTCCAGCTCCGTCCTCTTCCACCCGACTTCCGCTTTCGACTCTTAAATGGGAACCCGGATGGGCATCAGCTGCTTCCCGGCATTCCTCCGTAGCTACGCCCCAGTGTGGCGGAAGTGCCGGCTGCGCACCCGGAAGCCGTCCGGGTGTCCCCTGTCGTCTTCCCCCCAGCACTTCCTGGTGTGGTGGGTGGAAGTGCTGGGCTCCCGGGATATTCAGGCACTGGCCACGGGTCCCTACAAGGCTGGGCTTCCAAGCCCTTCACCCGAGGCCCCCAACATAACCAGGGCGGACGCCCCCTCGTGGTCTGGAGGAGGTGCAAGACGTTATGGAAATTTGTGATTTGCCGTCTGTTTCACTTCTACTCTCTTTGGCCTTTGACTCAAAGACACTAAGAATCAGGAACAGTTTTCATCCTCTGGTCATCAGGCTACTCACCCGCTTCTCATACGGATTCTTCTTAACTCTGTCACCCGAAGTTTATTTAGTGGCAGGTTTTGGTGTTCAATTGGCCTTTGTTGGTCGTGTTTACTGCACTGCTGTCACTCGGCTGTGGGAGACGTGGCACCTGCAAGTGAGACTTCCACTGTACTCTGTACCCGTAAAAACAATGAAGACCCTATACACCCAGACTGGATATAATGACAACATTACTCATGATAATAACAATAATCCCATATTTTATTTAATAAGAGCTTAATTTACAAATAACTTTCATTGTACTGCATATTCTTGAGAATAAAATTAGACTGGAAGGTGCCATGATCTATCGGCCTCACAAGCCCACTGATCAAAACGGGCAGCTTAATGAGATTTATGGTATGAAATTTCCCAGACCTGTCGCTCTCGTGCAGCCATCCCTGTTCAGGGGTAATCCCAGGAGTGTCCCACCAGTGACATAGCTAGGGGGGTGGAGGGGGCGGGCGGCATTATTGACCACAAGGCTCAGTACAATTCGTGTGTAAGCAGCAGGGTTCGTAAAAATATTTCTAATGTATGAAAAAAGTCAAATTCTCTGATTTTTAACCACAAATGTTTGAAAAATAATGTTCAGACTGTCCTTCTGCATCAGACACAGCAGTTGAAATGTACGAGGCAATGACACAAATAAACATAAACGTTACAGTGATAATAATTTCTAGGAAGATAAACAACTAATTTACAATTTATAATTTTGTTTCGTTATTAATCCGAATACGTTCTTGCTCTGCGCAGAAAACATCCCCATCTATTACTTTGGTTCTGGTTTTCGTAGCGTAATAATAATATTAAACTAATAATTAGAACACGGCTTATCAGTGCGTCTATACTATATTCTTGTCTAGTTGATGCTTATAAATGTATATAAAAAATTATTGCTGTTTCTTTATGTATGAACAAATCTATGCAAAATGCATCTTCATTTTTCTCTATACGTCATTTTAATTTTCTATTTAAATAGTTTAACATATTCAGATATGTTGGAGGCCCGCCCTGAGCGGCACGAACTCGAGCTACGCCACTGTGTCCCACGCACTTGGCTAAAAACTCGTGGGGATCGGCCTTTCAGTCTGTGGCACCAAGACTATGGAATAGCCTGCCTTGTGACCTGCGTGGAGCCGAGTCTGTTGATTCTTTTAAAAAACAACTAAAAACAGCAAAACGAAAACAAGCTTTTAATCCGTGCTGAATAGTTCCAGTTTGTGTATTGTGAGCGCTGGCCCGGACACACACAGGCGGACAACATATTTTCACCACACAGTGTTTATTTACAAAGTCTATGTACATGAAATACGTGCACTCACAACCCCAGTGCCTCTTGCACCGATTCCCCAAAGTCCAGGGCCCACAGTCTTTGTGCCTTCCTGGCCTCCTCCCTCCTCTCTCTCCAGTTCGGTCCTGCTACCTCCCGGCGTCCACCAATGACTGGAGGGAGGCGGCCCATGGGAACCTGGATGGGCTCCAGCTGCTTCCCGGCACTTAGTCCTAGCCACGCCCTTGTGTGGCGGAAGTGCCGGCTGCGCGCCCGGAAGCCGTCCGTGTATCCCCTTTCGTCTTCCCCCCGGCACTTCCTGGTGTGGCAGAAGTGCGGGCTCCCGGATCAATAGGCACTGGGCCGTCTGGCGGTGGCCACGGGTCCCTACAGGGCTGGGCTTCCAAGCCCCCTACCCGAGGCCTCCTGCATAGCCAGGACAGGCGCCCTCTCGGTCTGGAGGAGGCACACGCCCTCCTCCGGTCTTCCAAGCGTCCCGGCGGGCTCCATACCGGCCAAAGACCACCAGGGTAAACCCGCATCGGGCGCCGCCTGGCGGTGACCACGGGTCCCTACAGGGCTGGGCTTCCAAGCCCCTACCCGAGCCTCCTGCATAACCAGGACAGGCGCCCTCTCGGTCTGGAGGAGGCACACGCCCTCCTCCGGTCTTCCAAAGGCGTCCGGCGGGCTCCATACCCGGCCAAAGACCACACGGGTAAACCCGGCATCGGGCGCCGCCTGGCGGTGACCACGGGTCCCTACAGGGCTGGGCTTCAAGCCCTGTACCCGTGGTCCCCAACATAACCAGGACGGGCGCCCCTGCGTGGTCTGGAGGAGGCACAAGCCCTCCTCTCCTCCTCCTGGACCACAGTATGTATTGTTTTCTTGGTTTTGTTTTAACTGTTGTATTTGTGCTGTATTTGCTGTTCAGCGCTCTGTGAGCTTTTGTCAGTGAAGGGCGCTATATAAATAAACTACTACTACTGTCTTAGGTGGGTGAGTCTGTCAGGTAGGTCCGCAGTTCTACAAATCTGACTAAACCTCTTTAAGTCAGTAATCGAGGAGAAGGAAGTCTGCTCATTGCGTCCTTTATTTACTTGCAGCACCAGGCTGAAGATGGAGCATCCATCAGAGTAGCTGGTTACAGCACAATCAGAATGATCTCAAAGTACAGCTAGAGGGTTATATTTATAAACAATTGAATTTGCATAACTGATTGAATTGAATTTGCATAAATGAATGCTTACAGTACAAATCATACTCTGATTGATTAAAAGACATGAGGTGCTAATTCACTCGAGCTCGATACGTGCAAAGCATACAATTATTCAACTTAAAATCATCTATTGAGTGCATCGCTTTCATTTAAAATTGTCCAAAATGTTTCCAGGGCAAAATCCAACCTGTGAACGTTGCAATCGAGCTCCAGCCTCACTGGGTCACATGTTCTCGGTGTGCACCAAATGAACATCATTCTGGACCAAAATCTTTAAACGCCTCTCAGACAGCCTTGGTGTCACAATCCCTCCTAATCCACTAACAGCTGTGTTGGGTGGGCTCACAGAGGGGCTTAAAGTGGAGAAGAACAAACAAACTGGAATTACCTTCACTACATTATTGGTTCAACTGGAAGAATCCTAACTCACCTCTTTTTAGTCAGTGGGTAACTGATGTTATATACTATTTGAAATTGGAAAAAAATGAAATACTCACTTAGTGGATTTGTGCACAACTTTTATAAAACCTGGTAGGATCTGATTAATAATATTTTAGAATCTTCTTCTTCTTCTTTCGGCTGCTCTCGTTAGGGGGTTGCCACAGCGGATCATCTGTCCACATGTGGATTTGGCAAAAGTTTACACCGGATGCCCTTTCTGATGTAACCCTCCCCATTTATCTGGGCCTGTCAGCGGCACAAAGAAACGCACAGGTTTGTACATCCTGTGTGGCTGGGCATTTAAATTGAGGAAGCTGATTCTCATGCCCTTTTTATTCTATTTATTTGCTTACTTATCTTTTCTTCTATTAAAGTCTCACTATGTCGGCCTAGCTCTCTTTCTCATGGGTGGGGGTTGACATTTTGTAAACTTTAAATTGCTTGTATGGAATGTTGTTTAGTTTTAATAAATTCAATAAAATGATAAAAAAAAGACATGAGGTGCTTTAGCATAGAGCACAATCGGCCTAAAGTAAAAGTGTTTCTCCCTCATGTCCTTGTTTTTCAATATCGCTGTTATTCTGTTATGAAAACTGTACACGTGACAACTTGCAAGTCTTACTAGGAAAGGAAAGAACTTTACGTTAGCCAGTTTCTTGAACCATCCCTCTGGAACATTCTGCTCATTTTACTTGACCATTTCAGCAGTCTCTTCATGGCATTAGAAAAACAAATGCTTTATATATTGCACTGCAAACCAAAATTTTGAATTATTGTTACCTCTGATTTATTCTCTCACAGAAGGGACACCCTTCACATCTTCCACAACTCTATGATGGCCAGTGCGATATTCTACACTGTGGTGTGCTGGGCTGGTAACATCACTTCAAGAGAGGCCCACCGAATGAACAAGCTAATTAAAATGGCAAGCTCAGTTATGGGACACACTCTGGACCCCCTGGAGATCGTAGTGGAGGAGAGAATGAAGACAAAACTGAGTGCCATTATGAACAAAGCTGCACATCTTCTCCTTGACACACCAACACTGAGGACTTTCAGCTAACAAAATATTAATTTGAAGTCTGTCAAAAAGTGCTACAGGGAATCTTGTATACCAACAGCCTATCTATCTATCTATCTATCTATCTATCTATCTATCTATCAATCTATCTATCTATCTATCTATCTATCTATCTATCTATCTATCTATCTATCTATCTATCTATCTATCTATCTATCTATTATATAGTGCCTTTCTCTATCTATCTATCTATCTATCTATCTATCTATCTATCTATCTCCTTCCTGTTCTTGCTGTCGCTGTGCATGCTGGGTGGTTGTCTCGAGTGTGAGCGAGTGGAACTGGTGGTGGACGCTGAGGTGAGTGTGGTGATTCTTTTTTCTTCTAATTTTCTAGTTTCTTATTTCTATCTTTTCTTTGGTGAAAACAGCTACACTTGTTTTTGTACTGAGTGGCTTAGGCCACGGCAGCCGCAATGGCTGCAAATCTTGAACGTCTGAGCCGCCGCCATGGGATTAAACTTATTTCAGAGGAGTTTGTTCCTTTAGAGGCGGGGTTTTGGCGGTAGGCGAAGTGGTCGGATGTGACAATATTAAGTCAGCTTCACGAATGAGCGGGAATATCGTGGTTTTTTTGAGCTCTGTGGATTTAGTCCCACAGTAGTTGAGAAGGGGTGGTTATTAATGGCTCCTTTGTACAGGTTTCCCCTTTAGCTGTCCGTCCCGTAGAGTAACAATTTCAAATGCGCCGCCCTTTCTCAAAAATGAAACTATAGCGAAAGAGTTGGAGCGGCATGGGCGTCTGGTATCGAAAATTCGGCACATTCCTTTAGGGTGTAAATCGCCAGATTTAAAACATGTCTTGTCATTTAGACGACAAGTTTTATGGTTTTAAATAGAATGGATGACGAATTAAATGTGGCAATGAAGTTTAGAGTGGACGGTTTCGATTATGTGATTTTCGTCACTTCTAACGAAATGAAATGTTTTGGCTGCGGGAGTGAAGCTCATTTAATTAAACAGTGTCCTGAGAGACAGCAAGGGAGCAAGAAAACTGGCCGTACAAACACAGAAATAGAGGGGCAGAAAGTGGAAGATCACGAAATTGTGGCTGATGGCGCAGAGGCGCAAGGTGATAAGAATAAAAATGCTACTAGAGCTGAAGGGCAGGAGAATCAAGTGCCTCCCAGAGATGAGCCGAATGAAGGCGGTAGTGAAACGGTAGATCAAACAGCGGCTGCAGCAGAAAGTGTGTGGGGAGACATTGATATGGACGAGGGAAGCAGCAACGAGACAGAGGAAAAAAGTGAATTTAAACGTCCTGCTCAGAAAAGGCAAGGAGAAAGAGAAGATCGGGCACGAAAGAAAATTGTTTTAAGTCAGGGCTCGGGGGTCGTTGGAGAGGATCCCGCCTATGGTCCTTGTCAGGAGGATTTTCCCGTCTTCGCGGAGACGGCCGATAACGTCTCAAATGCGGGAAGTGTCGGGGAAGAGCATGACGACGGTAATATCTCCGATGGGTCTGCTGCCTCGGAGCCCCCAGAGTTAAAAGCCAGGGGGGGTTACAGCGCTCAAAGTGTTAAAGAGTTTTTGGTGAATACCGCCGGAAAAAAGGGGGTGGACGTGGCCGAATTTTTCCCTGACATTGACCTCTTTCTATCGTCTGTCCGCGGGTTGCGACGAGACAAAGCAGCCTCCGCAATGTTTGATGTTAAAGAACTAGTGAGGCTAAAGAATTTAACAAGTAAACTGAGAAAACAGTCCAATCTAAACACCACCTAATGGCTAAGTCCCCTGTTAAATCCACTCCACAGTCTTTGTGGTGGTCCCTGTGTTTTATTGTGTGTTTATCTATATATTCTGTTACCATGGCAAGTGTGCACATAGGAACCCTAAATATTAACGGTGGGAGAAGTCCAGATAAGAGGGTCGCATTGTTTGATTTTATCAGACAAAAAGACTTGAATGTCACCTTTCTACAAGAAACCCACATTGATGAGCACAATCAGTGGGAGTGGAGCAGGGATTGGAAGGGGCATTTTTTTTAGTAATGGGACAAATGTTAGTGCTGGAGTGGCTGTTTTATTTCTTGGGGGGCTTCAAGTAGAAGTCTGTAGTACTGAGGAGCTGGTGAAAGGGAGACTCCTAAAAGTAACGGTGAAATTTCATGGCAGTGTCGTCACTTTCATTAATGTGTACGCCCCGAATGAGGGTGAGGAGAGGCTCCACTTCTTTAATAAGTTAGGAGATCTTTTATCTAAGTGTGACCCTGAAGAAGTGGTGGTGTTAGGAGGGGATTTTAATTGTACACTTGATACCAGAATGGACAGAAATAATGGACTGGAACGCACCCTTGCTCAGCACGAGCTTTAGGTAAAATAATTAAGGACTTTGGGCTGGAAGATGTGTGGAGGGCAAAAATGCTGTCGGCAATACACCTGGGGCGACGAGTGGAAATACGATCTCAATGGCGAGACTCGATCATTTTTATAGTTTTAAGCACCTGTTAGGCTTATTTAAGGTGTGCTCTATTGTGCCTACTGGATTCTCTGATCACAGTTTGGTGTGTTGTACACTTATTTGTAACACTTCCGGCCCCGTAGTCCATACTGGCATTTTAACACACTCCTCCTTAAAGATCAGAACTTTAAAGAGTTATTTGTTCATTTCTGGGGAGGCTGGAAGGCTATGAAGAAGGAGTTCACCAGCTTACAACAGTGGTGGGAGGTTGGGAAGAGTCACATCCGGGCCTTGTGTCAGGAGTATACCAGAAATGTCACCCGAGTATTGCGGTCAGAAATGGCAGCTTTAGAAATTAAAATAGCTGAATTTCAACAGCTTCTAGAGAAGGGTCCAAATGAGCAGCTTCAGGCGAGCCTGACTTCTGCTAAACTGGGGTTGGCCCACCTGCTTGAGACCAGAGCTCAGGGGGCTTTAGTGAGGGCCGCTTTCAACGACTGACTGAGATGGATGCACCAACTCAATACTTTTTGGTTTAGAGAAAAAACTCTCAGAGTAAAATCTTACATTGCATAAGAACACCCGATGGCAGAGAGACACAAGAGCCCAGTGAAATAAGGCAGGTGGTCCGAATTTTATGAACTTCTGTTTGCTGCAGATGGTGATGGTGGCAGTGAACACCAACAGGCCTTTTTGCAGGACTTACCGCAGCTGCCCAACGCAGATGTGGCAGAGCTAAATAGAGAGGTGACCTTTGCAGAACTCACCACAGCCCTGGGACAGCTGAAAACAGGGAAGGTCCCTGGAATCGATGGAATACCAGTGGAGTTTTATAAAGAGTTCTGGGATGTCATCGGCCTGGACTTATTGGAGGTGTTCCGGTGGAGTTTTAAGACTGGCTTGTTACCACAGAGCTGCCGTAGAGCCGTGATCACGCTGCTGCCGAAGAAGGGAGACTTGTGTCTCATTAAGAACTGGCGGCCTGTATCTCTCTTATGCGCTGATTATAAAGTTCTCTCTAAAGCCTTAGCCAACAGGATGGTCCAAGTTTTAGGGAGAGTGGTGCATCCTGATCAGAATTACTGCGTGGCTGGCAGGTCCATCTTTAATAACATTTTTTTAATTCGGGACATTTTGGCTGCTGCAGAACTGTTTGGTTTTCAGACTGGTCTTATTTTTCTTGACCAGGAAAAGCTTTTGACAGGGTCAGTCACTCATTTTATGGAATGCCATGAAGGCGTTTGGGTTTGGGGGTCTTTTATTAAATATATTCGCTACTTTATAGTGACATTTCTGGTATCATAAAGATCAATGGTGGCTTGTGCGCGCCTTTCAGTGTCAGAAGAGGAGTCAGACAGGGCTGCTCTTTGTCCGGCATGTTATATGCTCTGGCGCTGGAGCCTTTCCTGGTGCACCTGAGGAAGGTGCTGACTGGTCTCTCCATCCCCAACTGCAACATGGACCCTGTGAAAGTCACTGCTTATGCAGATGATCTTGCTGTAGTCATCACAAGCCAGAAGGATTTGGACAATTAACAGAAGGTCTAGGAATTACAGTAAAGCGTCTCGGCTAAAGTGAATTGGAACAAAAGTAGTGCAGTGCTGGTGGGGAACTGGACAGGATGTAGTCCTCCTCGACTGGAAGGAGGTCTGCAGTGGACAACTGGAGGCTTCCTGTACCTGGGAGTCCATCTTGGAGATGACCACTACATCCAAAAGAACTGGGAGGGTCTGTTGGACAAGGTTACAGCTCGGCTTGCCAAATGGAAGTGGATACTCCCTCAGTTATCCTATAGAGGACGGATGCTGGTCATTAATAACCTGGTGACCTCCAGCCTGTGGCACAAATGTATTTGTTTGCAACCTCCACTTTGCTTGTTCAGCAGATACAGAAGGCGATCATAGATTTCTTTTGGACTGGTACCCATTGGATACAGAAGGGCGTTCTATTTTTACCATTGGATGAAGGCGGACAAGGACTTATTGACATTACCAGCAGGATTGCTGCTTTCCGCCTTCAGACCATTCAAAACTGTTGTATCCTGTTGAGCAGAGCCAGTGGATGAACTTAGCCGTACTCTTCTTTAAACAGGCCAGGCATATGGGACTTGGGAAAAGTTTACTGCTGTGCCACTTGGATAAGATCAAGACTTTACAGGTGCCAGAGTTTTATAAAAGCCTTTTAGCAGCATGGCAACTACTGGCGATAAAAAAGGACTGTGATGACCTCTCCACATTTTGGGTCCTTCATGAACCACTGTTCTACAATCCTGCTGTTGGCACTGCTACAGGAATTTCTGAAAACTTTATTAATCATTTCATAATACATGGAATAACCACGATAAAGGACATAATTGACTGGGAAAATTACACTTGGAAAAGTGCACAAGTGGTAGCAGTGGAGACAGGAGTGCACTCAGTCCGCTTAATGGAGAAGTTTCTGTGGCAGGTACAATCATCAATGGACAGGGAATCCATGACACTCCTGCACGGAATTTTCTTATCACAACTGAAGCCAATTGACAAACGCCTTTTCCAACACTTACTGTGTCTCCGGCTGTTGAACTGAGGGATGGTGAGACTAATGTTTTAGCCTTAAGTTCTCTAGAGGCGTTATCTCTACCTACAGTGCCGGGGAAACAGCTGTACAGGATTTGTGTGAAGGTGAACAACCTGGAGCAGCTGAGGACACGAAGACACGACACACCTTGGAGAGACAAGCTTGGAGCCCCTCAGGGACTGAACCCTGCATGGAGGTCGTTGTACAAGCCGCCATTGGCCAGTAGGGTGGGAGACCTGCAGTGGAGGTTGGTACATGGGATACTAGCGGTGAACTCCTTCTTATCGATTATATGTCCGGGGGTCTCGGATTGCTGCCCTTTTTGTGGTCTGAGGGAAAGTGTCTTTCATGCTTTTATGTATTGTGAGAGGCTCCAGACCTTTTTTAGTAAAATTGAAAGAATAGTAGAAGGGCTGGGGGTCCCGTATAATGGCACGGTGTTTGTGTTTGGGGTTAAAATTACTAAACACACCAGAGAAAATATGAACTTAATTAATTTTATTATCGGGCAAGCAAAACTGTCAATATGGAAGACCGTAAAAACAAGATTACTGGGAGAGGAAATGAAAATGTTGTTGTCTTTTTAGAAAAGTATGTGAAAGTAGGATATTAGTGGATTTTAATTTTTATAAGTCCACAAATAATTTAGCAAAGTTTAAGGAAATGTGGTGTGTGAATAATGTGCTTTGTGTATGTGATGAAGATAATTTGCAATTTGTGCTCTGAGTTTGGTGTTTTACTCCTTTATAAATTGGGTTGATAAATTAAGAATAAGTGGGATTGGAGGGTGGAAACAATGGGAGGGATTAAATAAATATATATTCCAAGAACAATATGAATATGTAATGGTTTAAAAGTGAATAATCATCATTAGGAATGTGTACGTGGTTTTTTGTAAGACTTAAGTTTTTGAGTTTACTGTGTTTTTTTGTGTATTTATTCCTGTGTTTATTCAATAAAGTTTGGTTTTAAAATAAAAATATCTATCTATCTATCTATCTATTTGTTATATAGTGCCTTTCATATCTATCTATCTATCTATCTATCTATCTATCTATCTATCTATCTATCTATCTATCTATTATATAGTGCCTTTCATATCTATCTATCTATCTATCTATCTATCTATCTATCTATCTATCTATCTATCTATCTATCTATCTATCTATCTATTTGTTATATAGTGCCTTTCATATCTATCTATCTATCTATCTATCTATCTATCTATCTATCTATATATTATATAGTGCCTTTCATCTATCTATCTATCTATCTGTTATATAGTGCCTTCATATCTATCTATCTATCTATCTATCTATCTATCTATCTATCTATCTATCTATCTATCTATCTATCTATCTGTTATATAGTGCCTTTCATCTATCTATCTATCTATCTATCTATCTATCTATCTATCTATCTATCTATCTATCTATCTATCTATCTATCTATATGTCATATAGTGCCTTTCATATCTATCTATCTATCTATCTATCTATCTATCTATCTATCTATCTATCTATCTATCATTTAGTGCCTTTCATATCTATCTATCTATCTATCTATCTATCTATCTATCTATCTATCTATCTATCTATCTATCTATCTATCTATCTATCTATCTATCTATCTATCTATCATATAGTGCCTTTCATATCTATCTATCTATCTATCTATCTATCTATCTATCTATCTATCTATCTATCTATCATTTAGTGCCTTTCATATCTATCTATCTATCTATCTATCTATCTATCTATCTATCTATCTATCTATCTATCTATCTATCTATCTATCTATCTATCTATCATATAGTGCCTTTCATATCTATCTATCTATCTATCTATCTATCTATCTATCTATCTATCTATCTATCTATCTATCTATCTATCATAGTGCCTTTCATATCTATCTATCTATCTATCTATCTATCTATCTATCTATCTATCTATCTATCTATCTATTATATAGTGCCTTTCAAATCTATCTATCTATCTATCTATCTATCTATCTATCTATCTATCTATCTATCTATCTATCTATCTGTTATATAGTGCCTTTCATATCTATCTATCTATCTATCTATCTATCTATCTATCTATCTATCTATCTATCTATCATGTAGTGCCTTTAATATCCTTCACATCTTCTATGATGTCCAGTGTGATTCTCTACACTGTGGTGTGCTGTTCTGGTATCACCACATCAAGAGAGGTCCACCCGATCAACAAGCTAATTAAAAGGGCAGGCTCAGTAATGGGATGCGCTCAGGACCCCCGGGAGGTCTTAGCAAAGGAAAGAATTAAAAAACAAAACTGAATGTCTTTATGACCAGTGCTGCACATCCTCACTGTGACACACCAACACTGTGAGGACTTTCAGCCAACGAGTCATTCAGGAGAATTGGATCAAGAAACACTACAGGGTGGATATGCAAGGTCAGAAAAGATCCAAGGTATGAAATAATATTTCCAGAAAGTGACATTCAGAGGAGGGTTAAAGGGGGTGAATGCAATCAATTATTGTATGTTTTATATTTGTAATTAATTTCAGACCACTCTGCAGAAATCTGTTTTCACTTTGACATTAAAGATTTTTCTTTTTCTGTTGATCAGTGCCATGATATGAAGTTGCACATGCTCTACCGGATTGCTGGCGTGGCTCTCCTACACCACTACTGCAATTCGGCAGCAAATAGGGGTTGTGGTAATCATGGAGAAAATGTGATAAAGGTGACTCCAGTGGTACGGACACGTCCTACAGGGAGCACCGGGAACTGTCACTGACATCGCCAGCCACTTCACAGTTGATGGCCAACGCCCATGAGGACGGCCGAAGCATTGATGGCAAGACACAAACTGAGTGGACATGAAGATCACTTGAGCCATGCACTCGATCGCTCGAAATGGCAAAAAGCGGGCCTCGCACCAGCAGGACAATGCCAAGAAGAAGAAGACTCTTTCAGATTTAAAATGTCTAGTTAAAGAGCGTTCAGATTACCTTTTAAATAAAAACCAGTTTGCCTTTTGTCACTGGATTCTCTATTTTTAGGTGCAGGTAGTGGAATTTCTGGATGATCTCCATTATCAGACACTAGAGCACCATAGTAGTTGGCATCCGTGAGGCATTTCTAAACTTTCCAGCGACGCCTCTGAAGACGTTCATCCACTTGTCCACTGATCTTGAGCTGTGTATGCATTAACCCACATGACATCGCTAGCCGTGTCCGTTAATTAGAAGTGTCAGCTCTTCTTAGTGTCTCAGACACATTTGAGTGACATGCTTTGCCCTTACGAGCCCAGTGTGTGGTTTCTTGTGCCATCTGGCCCATAAGCATTTTGTCACCTGCTAATTTATTCTCTTATACTCCTGCATTTTCTCCCCCCGTCCCCTTTTTTATGTTTTTGTTTCCTTTTCATACCTTCAGTCAGTTTTTTAGAAACGAGTCTCAAACAAGACCAAAGCAAGCCGCGCCTGCATGCCATTACGGATTACTCACCAAACTCCAGCTGGCAAACAGAGCGAGCGGCCCTGTTGATGTTTTGCTCGGTGAACTGAAAAGCCTGAACATTAGGAGTGGAGCTTTGTTAACAATGAAAAGTAACAATTAATCACACGGAAGGCAATTAAATAAAGAAAAGCAGATGTGGCGAGAGCAGCAAACCCCCCCCCTGCCCCCCGCCTTATGGTCTGAGACTTCATGCTGCTACCTCAGGGCTGGTAATGACGTATATTATTATAACAACCTTCCGCGTCTGTGTTAGGTGACAAGGGACGGCGCACATCATTTGTCAGGATAATAAAGACCTCCGAGTGATCCCAGCTCCAGCGCCACGCTATTCAGATGGACGACACATCTCATTCGGTAAAGAGCAGAACTCACGCATGTTGGATTCAGAATGTTCTCCAGACCCCTTCACTTTCTGCACACTTTATTGTGGTGTAGATTTTATTTGAAATGGGGACATTTTCCGTGTGTCCTTATCAGGCTACACGAAGGTTACCAAACTGTGGGCCTGGTGGGCTGTAGTGGCTGCAGGTTTTCATTCTAACCCTTTTCTTCATCAGTGACCAGTTTTCACTGCTAATTTTCCCTTCATTTTAATAGTCAAATGATTCAGTCCTCTAGATTGATTCTTTTCTTGATTAAATGGGAGTCAAATATAAATGAGATGTGAAACGAGCCGACAGATAACCAGCTAAACTGGATATCAGACTCCAACCAATTTCTGAATGAAAAGCTGATTTTTGCTGTTAATTAAACCCGTTATTTAATTCCATGACTTAATCCAGCCACAGGGGATACACAAACCAGTGTGTTTCTTCGTGCCGGTCCCAAGCCCGGATAAATGGGGAGGGTTACGTCAGGAAGGGCATCTGGTGTAAAAGTTTTGCCAAATCAATATACAGACAACAATACAGATTTGATACCGGATCGGTCGAGCCCCGGGATAACAACGACCGCCACCAGTACTGTTAGCCAACAGGGCTACCGTTGGCCGAAGAAGGAGAAGAAGAAGGAGAAGAAGAGGGGGGAGACGTGTCCAGAGGCAGGAGGAGAGGAGGAAAGTAAAGAGAGTGGAATTGAGGGTAGGAACTTTGAATGTTGGCAGTATAACTGGTAAGGGGAGAAAATTAGCAGATATGAAGGAGAGAAGGAAGGTTGATATATTGTGTGTGCAAGAGACTAAATGGAAGGGGAGTAAGGCCAGGTGGATCGGAGGTGGATTCAAATTGTTCTATCATGGTGTGAATGGGAGGAGAAATGGAGTAGGAGTTATTCTGAAGGAACAGTATGTCAAGAGTGTTTTGGAGGTGAAAAGAGTGTCAGACAGAGTAATGATTATGAAGCTGGAAATTGGAGGTGTGATGATGAGTGTTGTTAGTGCATATGCACCTCAAGTTGGGTGTGCAATGGATGAGAAAGAAGATTTTTGGAGTGAGTTGGATGAAGTGATGAGCAGTGTACCCAAGGGACAGAGAATGGTGATTGGATCGGATTTCAATGGGAATGTTGGTGAAGGGAACAGAGGAGACGAGGAGGTGATGGGTAGATGTGGTGTCAAGGAGGGGAATGAAGAAGGTCAGAGGATAGTGGATTTTGCCAAAAGGATGGACATGGCTGTGGTGAATACGTATTATAAGAAGAGGGAGGCACATAGGGTTACGTACAAGAGTGGAGGAAGATGCCCACAGGTAGATTACATCCTATGTAGAAGAGTTCATCTGAAGGAGATTGAAAACTGCAAAGTGGTGGCAGGGGAAAGTGTAGTTAAGCAGCATAGGATGGTGGTCTGTAGGATGACATTGGAGATCAAGAAGAGGAAGAGAGTGAGAGCAGAGCTAAGGATCAAATGGTGGAAGTTTAAAAAGGAAGACTTCAAGGTTGAGTTTAGGGAGGAGGTGAGACAGGCACTGGGTGGCAGTGAAGAGTTACCAGACAGTTAGGAAACTACAGCAGATGTAGTAAGGGTGACAGTAAGAAGGGTGCTTGGTGTGACATCTGGAAAGAGGAAGGAGGAAAAGGAAACCTGGTGGTGGAATGGGGAAGTACAGGAGAGTATACAGAGGAAAAGGATGACAAAGAAGAAGTGGGATAGTCAGTGAGATGCAGAAAGTAGACAAGAGTACAAGGAGATAAGGCACAAGGTGAAAAGAGAGGTGATGACGGCTAAAGAAAAGGTGAATGATGAGTTGTATGAGAGGTTGGACACTAAGTAGGTAGAAAAGGACCGGTGGGCTTATCTGAGATACCAAGCTGGGAAAGATGTGCAGCAGGTTAGGGTGATAAAGGATAAAGATGGAAACGCACTCACAAGCGAGGAGAGTGTGTTGAGCGTATGGAAAGAGTACTTTGAGAGGCTGATGAATGAAGAGAACAAGAGAGAGAAGAGGTTGGATGATGT
Source organism: Polypterus senegalus (assembly GCF_016835505.1). NCBI lineage: Eukaryota > Metazoa > Chordata > Cladistia > Polypteriformes > Polypteridae > Polypterus > Polypterus senegalus. The sequence continues at coordinate 17,196,184 of NC_053158.1, forward strand.
GGAGATAATGAATCAGGAAGTGCAATGGATTAGCAAGGAGGAAGTAAGGACAGCTATGAACAGGATGAAGAATGAAAAAGCTGTTGGTCCAGATGACATACCTACGGAAGCATGGAGGTGTTTAGGAGAGATGGCAGTGGAGTTTTTAACCAGATTGTTTAATGGAATCTTGGAAAGTGAGAGGATGCCTGAGGAGTGGAGAAGAAGTGTACTGGTGCCGATATTTAAGAATTAGGGGAATGTGCAGGACTGTAGTAACTACAGGGGAATACAACTGATGAGCCACAGCATGAGGTTATGGGAAAGTTAAGAAATGTTAAGAAGTGAGGTGATGATTAGTGAGCAGCAGTATGGCTTCATGCCAAAAAAAGAGCACAACAGATTCAATGTTTGCTCTGAGGATGTTGATGTAGAAGTTTAGAGAAGGCCAGAAGGAGTTGCATTGTGTCTTTGTGGACCTGGAGAAAGCTTATGACAGGGTGCCTCAAGAGGAGCTGTGGTATTGTATTAGGAAGTCGGGAGTGGCAGAGAAGTACGTAAGAGTTGTACAGGATATGTACGAGGGAAGTGTGACTGTGGTGAGGTCTGCGGTAGGAGTGATGGATGCATTCAGGGTGGAGGTGGGATTACATCAGGGATCGGCTCTGAGCCCTTTCTTATTTGCAATGGTGATGGACAGGCTGACAGACAAGATTAGACAGGAGTCCCCGTGGACTGTGATGTTTGCTGATGACATTGTGATCTGTAGTGAGAGTAGGGAGCAGGTTGAGGAGACCCTGGAGAAGTGGAAATCAGAGACGAGAGGAATGAAGTTCAGCAGGAATCAAGACAGAATACATGTGTGTGAATGAGAGGGAGGTCAGTGGAATGGTGATGATGAGGGGAGTAGAGATGTTGAAGGTGGATGAGTTTAAATACTTGAGATCAACAGTACAGCGTAATGGGGAGTGTGGAAGAGAGGTGAAAAAGGGAGTGCAGGCAGGGTGGAATTGGTGGAGAAGAGTGTCAGGAGTAATTTGTGACAGACGGGTATCAGGAAGAGTGAAAGGGAAGGTGTACAGGATGGTAGTGAGACCACCTATGTTATATGGTTTGGAGACGGTGGTACTGACCAGAAAGCAGGAGACAGAGTTGGAGGTGGCAGAGTTAAAGTTGCAAAGATTTGCATTGGGTGTGACGAGGATGGAAAGGATTAGAAATGAGGACATTAGAGGGTCAGCTCAGGTTGGGAGACAAAGTCAGAGAGGTGAGATTGCGTTGGTTTGGACATGTGAACAGGAGAGATGCTGGGTATATTGGGAGAAGGATGCTAAGGATAAAGCTGCCAGGGAAGAGGAAAAGAGGAAGACCTTAGAGAAGGTTTATGAATGTGGTGAGAGGGGACATGTAGGTGATGGGTGTAACAGAACAAGATGCAGAGGACAGAAAGATATGGAAGAAGATGATCTGCTGTGGCGAACCCTAACTGGAGCAGCCGAAAGAAGAAGATTTAATTCCATGGCTTGTTGCTGCTCTCATTCTGCCACAGCAGACATTTACAAAACCGTTGATTTTTCTTTTTTTTCTAAGAACACAAAATGTTTAATAGCCATGTTTTTAAGTATTCAGTCCTCTGAATTTATACCTTTCTTCAATACATGACAACCAAAAAGAAATGAGATATGAAATGAGCCAACAGATGACCAGCTAAACTGGGGCTTCAAACTCCAACCAATTTCACTCCAACCAGTTTCTTAATGAGATGCTGATTTTTGCTGTTAATTAAACCCGTTATTTAATTCCATGGCTTGTTTCTCCTCTCATTCTGCCACAGTGGACATTTCCAAAACTGTTGATTTTCCTATCTTCTTCTAAGAACACCATCAAAATGTTTTAATGACCTGAGAGATCAACCTTACTGAGACCTTCACCTTTCTCATGTGGAGGACAGATGGGGATCCTGCCCAGCTGGGACACCCAGAAGGGCCGGGAGAGGGACAATACCTCCCCTGGTCTGCATGGGGGCCACGGGATTAGAGCTTAGAAGCCTGTTGGGGCCCTGTGGCCACCGCCAGGGGGCACCCAGAGGATTATGGAACCCTGGACTGCAGCACTTCCGCCTTACCAGGAAGTACCGGTGGAAGATCATCAGGAAGCACCTGGAGCACATCTGGGGTGCAATAAAAGGGGCCACCTCACTCCATTGGACAAGCCAGAGTTGGGAGGAAGAAGACAGAGTTTGTGAGAGGAGGTGTGGAAGTGGCAGAAAGAGAAGAAGAGAGCGTGAGAGAGAGAGAGAGGAAGAGACTGAGTTTGGCCAGTTTCAGCATTGTGTGTGCAGAAGAACGTTAATAAATGTGTGGACATTTGGTGTACAGGGGCTGTTCTACCACGCTTCATATTCAGATATTGTGTGATGGCCACAGGTTTAGCTGATTATGTGATGGCTTGTTTTGTGTCTCATTGTTGTTTGGCTGCTAATTAAGGAAAAAGAGACAACTAAGAGACCTGAGTCAAATTAACTAAAATTAAGGCGAAAGACGTTAATTAGCAGCAAAAACTGGTCACTAATGAAGAAGATGGTTAGAATGAAAACCTGCAGCCACTGTGGCCAACCAGGACCTGAGTTTGATACCCCGGTGTACACTCAATAACTCAAGATGACAAAGTGGCAACATGACCTCAGTAAGGACTGCAAATTTATAAATAAAATCAAAGCCTGAAATGGTACTTTTCTATTATTGTGATGTAAATCGTATTGTTTTTAAGATTAGGCACCCAAAGGGGACATTAACATTAGGGACCAATAGGTAACTGTGCACCACCACCACTAACGTTAAGGTTAGTATTTGTGGTTGGGGTAGGCCAGTCTAATAATTTAAAATCCAAAAATTAAGTAACCGGGGTGACGGCCCCACCGATTTGTGTCACGATAATAGAAAAGTACCCCTGAAATCTCTTGTGCATTTAAGCATTTAGACCCTCTACTTTGGCCCTCAGGTGTATCCCACTTACTTTTGTTCTCCTTGAGATGTGTCCAGAATTTGATTGGAGTCCACCTGTGGCAAAGAGAATTGAATGGACATCGTTTGGAAAGGCACCACCAGCATATAGAAGGTCTCACAATTCACACATCATGGCAGGACAAAAACCAAGCCATGAAGTCCAAGGAACTTTCTGTAGACTTCAACGATCAAATTGTGGTGAGGCACAGATCAGGGCAAGGGGATCAAACTGTTCCTGAAGCTTTGAGTGTTCCCAGGAGCCCAGGGGCCTCAAAGAACTGTGAAATGGAAGAAATGTGAAACCTTCAGGACTCTGCAGAGTGGCCCATCTGGCATAAACTGAGTAACCATGCAAGAAGGGTCTTGTTGAGGAAAGGTGACTAAAACCCCAGTGGTCTCTCTCTCAAATAGAGCGCCACAAGTCCTCTGCTGAGATGGGAGAACCTGATTGAAGGATGACCACCTCAATCAGGCGTTTATGGTAGAGACGCCACCTGGAGTTTGCCAAATGGCATTAAAGGAGGAAAAAGATTTTCTTGTCTGATAAGACAAAACTGCACTGAAAAAAATGAATATACAAAAACTGAACCAAAAAAAAAAAAAAACTTTAAATGGGACTTGTTTAGCTTTTATTTAGTAAAAAGAAATCTGTCAATGGATTTCTTAAAGTAAACTAAATAATCATTAATACAATTTTTTTGATAAGTTGATATTTTTTTCAATAAGGAAAACAAGATTTAATGTCATGTTATAGATATTTTTCACTTGTTTAGATTTCATTTTTTGCAGTTTGGAATTCTTTGGGCTGAACTTTGAGCACCATGTCTGCTCATCACCTGCCAAATACCATTCCTATGGAGAAGCATGGAGGAGCGTGGAGCAGCATCATGTCAGGCTAGTGGGAGTGTGTCTTTACGGAGGACGGGGAGATGGCTCACAATGAAGGGGATTAAGAGGGAGGCCTTGAAGAAAACCTGAAGATGAGGCAATGGTTCACCTCTCATCATGACAATGACTAGAAGCACACAGCCAAGACAACACTGGGGTGGCTTTGGAACAACTCACTGACTGTCCATGAGTGGCCCAGACAAAGAGCAGAATGAAAACTTGTAGAACATTTGTGGAGAGAACTGAAGATGGCGGTTAATAGATGTTTAAAGAATTCTAAGGGAACTTTAGAGGATCTGCCATGAAGAATGAGGTTAACTGTCCAAATCTTATAGAGACCCAAGAAGACCTGAAGCTGAACTGCTAATCTATCTGTCTAAACATCTATCTATGGTGACTTTCATGTTAATTACTTTATTCTTATTATTTTCTTTTCTTATTTTCACATCTATCTATCTATCTATCTATCTATCTATCTATCATATATCTATCTATTTATCTATTATATCTTTCTATCTATCTATCTATCTATCTATCTATCTATCTATCTATCTGCCTTTATCTATCATCTATCTATCTATCTATCTATCATATAGTGCCATTTACATTTATCTATCATTCTCTATTCCCATGTGACCCTGGATGACTGTTTCTTTCTTTTCTATTCTTTAATTTATATGTTTGTTTTCTGTTTATGTTTTCCATAACATGTGGATATAAATTCCAGTGTACTGGTGGCATATCATTGGCAGTGCCCCCTCCAGCTCCAGGCCCAGTCTTTGTGTGGCGTTTGATTGGTTCCACTTGTCTTTGATGTGCAGTTTGGATTCATCGGAGACCCCAGGTGGTGTGCCCTGTAAGTAACTGGCACCCCTCCATTGCCGCTTGTTGCCTGTCACCTCGCATTCCTGGGACAGGTTCTGTTTCTCCACAATCCTGCAACAGATTGTGTGGATTCAAAACCAAATGGTTTTAGTGATTGTGTTTATCAAATAAAATCTGATGTTGATACAAAAACCTTCCAAAATCATGTCATCATTTTGAAAGAGTTTAAACCATTTATCTGTGACTTGCAGTTGCCCTTTGTTGCGTACATCCAGGTGTATTTCTGGTAATGCAGCCCAGCCAGTTTATTTGTAATTTCCAGTTTCAGGCTGCAGTACCAGGAGTGGCCACATGTGGTCAGTAAAGGATCACAGACAGGTTCCACTCAGCCTCGTCTCTCCTCCTTCATTATTTCATGTTCCACTTGGACAGCAGGCTGTTCAGCCTCACATGTTACAAATAAATAACACCAATGCTTTATCAGTTTTTTTTTTGCTGTGCCACAACTCAACAATTATTATCATAGACTGAAAATCCAGGTATGTATTTGTGTTGACTTACAAGTATTGTATATGTTGATGGAAAAAACACAACAGTCATTGTGTGCTGAAATTTCAAACTTCAATTAACACATGAGAATAACAGAAAACAAACCAGTACAACAGGAGAACAGTATAACCTGTGAATAACAGTCGGAATGCCCGTGTCATCCCAGTCCTGCAGAAGGACCTGACGTAGCGGCTGGTCACCGGCAGCACATGGCCACAGCTCGGGTTAATGTGAGCCAAGGCACACCAAATGTGCTCCACAGGGTTAAGGTCACAAAAGAGGGCAGGGCAGGACCTGCACGCCAGCATTCATTCCTCGAGGTAATTGTGACCACAGCAGCTGTGTGTGGCCTGGCATTGTTCTGCTGAACAGATGGCCTCCGACAGCAGCATGGAGCCTGTGCCTCAATGTAGTTGCCGACAGTTTCAGCAGCAGTACCTGGAAACGTCTCTCAGCTGAACCAGTCGGATGTGTCTGTCTGTCTTGCGGTGGCGTGGTCACTTGAAAGAAACCCGATCTTCAACATGACTCTGTACACCAAAACCTTGCCTGCACATTTGGGAAGCAGTGAATTTACTTAATCCGAAGGGCCTGGCAATGCTGGCTGGTGGTCCTCTCTCTGCATTACCCATCAAAAACCCTTAAAATCCGGTAGGAGGTCATATCACAAGGATAAAAAACTCCATGCCAGGAACTGTGGGCCAAACAAGTCCAGACACTTTCGTGGAGAAATGATGGCAACATGCCGAGTCCTTGCACAAGATACAGGCCCAGGACACTCGATCCATGAGGCAGCAGCACTAACCGTTGTATCAGAACGCTTCTGTTATAACATATCAAGTCCCATCAGGCCTAATGAGCCCGAGATGGAGTGCTAGTCCTTCTCATGCTATTCATTTTTAAATCTGCGTATTGCATGGCAGCTCACTGATTGATAGAGCCGATTCCAGCCGCACAGGTGCAAGGCAGGAGATCAGGCTGGTACGTCTAAACACAGGCCACATTCACTCGCTGACGTCCGAGGTTCGATCTCCATAAGGGGATGCAAAAGCAGGTACACCTGACGAGCCCCAATAAGGGCAAAACACGTGTCGTGTGCTCTTTATATGATTTGGCAGGTACTGTATCACATACCTATGATATGCTTCTCGCAACTGAGAGGACATCATGACATGGCAAATGTTTGCTGACTGACCAACCAACCACAGGTGTTACCTGGTAGGTAACCATCCAAAATAATCAGATTGCAATTCAGACCTATGAATGTAATACTCCGATCTTCACCCTTTTCAAGTAAGTGATCCAGCCGCCGTGGCACAACATCAGAGGCTTCACCTCAGGTGCTGACATCTGAGGTTTGATCCCCGTAAGGAGAAGCAAAGGTGCGTACACTTGATGAGCACCAGTTAGGGCAAAACACGAGTCGTGTATTCTTTATATTCTTTGGCAGGTACTGTATCACACATCTATGATCTGCTTCTCGCAACTTAGAGGGCATGCCAGATATTTGCTGACTAGTAGACCAACCACAAGCATTACCTGGTAGGTAACCATCCAAAATAATCAGATTGCAATTCCAACTTATGAATGTAATACCCCAATCTTCACCTTGTCAAGTAAGCGATCCAGCCGCCGTGGCACAATGTCAGAGGCATCACCTCAGGTGCTGACGTCTAAGGTTTGAAGCAAAAGAGCGTACACTTGACAAGTCCCAGTAAGGGCGAAACACGTGTCATGTATTCTTTGTATTATTTGACAGATACACACATCACATACCTGCTTCTTACAACTGTGAGGACGTAGCGAGATGGCAAATGTTTGCTAATTGGCCAACCAACCACAGGTGGTACCTGGTAGGTAACCATCCAAAATAATCAGATTATGATTCAAAACTAAGAATGTAATATCTATCTATCTATCTATCTATCTATCTATCTATCTGTCGTCATCCACATGCACATGGGAGGAGCTAAAGGGCTTCAATGAGAGTAATTCTGAACCAGACCAGGAGATGGCAGAGTGCACTGACTCTTTTTCTCCTTTTTCATGGGAAATTCCGCCTGGCCCAGATGATGTCAATTCTGGTTACAACCCCTTTGATGTCACTTCCGGGTCCAAGCCTATGGATGAGGACCCTTCCAGTTTCGGCCCCTTTGAGGTCACTTCCTATACTGGCCTTTAAAAGCTGCCACCTTTCCTCTATCCCCTCAGTTTCTGTTCGGGAGTCTGATCTGTACACTTCAATACATCAATTTATTCAATTTTGCAGCCAGGAAATAATATACAGGTGGGTGCCCCAAACCTTGTTATGACTCTTTGTCGAGTCGAGTTTATATATATAATATATATATATATATATATATATATATACATACATACTGTATGTGTGTTTTTACAATTTATATACATATTGTCATGCATGCATATCAGAGAACATCCTGGAGGTATGTAATAACCCACCACATGAAGAGAAGGAGCTGACCCTAACATCATGTCTTTCTTTTCCCACAGTGCTGAGAAGGTGCCCAGTGAAGGCCATTAGCCCTGCTCCTTATGGTCCAGTTGCCTTAAAATCCTGGAAGGAAGTGTCATTACTAGCCAGAACATCCCACTGGATGAAGTTCTGCTGGAGTGACAACACCTTCAGCTTGTCTTTAAAATTCCCGCTGAAGGGATGAACGCCAACGAGTGTTAGTTTCTTAACCTTTATTTGTCTTTGTCTTTGGACAGTAAAAAGGATGACTCGGTTGGAATCCCCAAAATTTCCTTGCTGCATCCTGAACTGTCATTTACACACTCACCCTTAATATATAAAATATAAAACTACCATATACACTCATGTTTAAGTTCTCCCGCGGATAAGTCAGGGCTTGATTTTTCCGTATATTTCCAGTATTTTATAATGTCGGTCATATAAGTCGAATACAGAAAACTTGCGCTATTGGTCCAAAAGATTATGATATGCTAATGCCCACCCGAGAGAGTAGCCATGGAGCACACGGCCTTTTGTTTTCTATGTGTTGTGCTTACATGACCACACGGTAATACCTGAACTATTCTGAAGCAACGTTTGCACTGTTTTGTTTTTTGTATCTCACACCCTCATAAACCTTTATTGTAAAAGCATTCCTTGCCTACGATGGAGTGAAAATATTAAGTTGGTTTTAAATTAAAAGTCATTGAAGTGGCAAAAGAAATTGTTAACTGCGCTGTTTGATGTGTCTGAGAAATTGGGGTGAGATTGGAGGAAGTAAGAAGATGTAAAACAAAAAAAATCTGTGTCGTATTTTTGAATGAGTGTATAAGTCGGGGTCTAATTTTATGATCGATTTTTCGGGTTTCAAGACCAGACTTATATGCGAGTACATACGGTACACAAGTAAGCATAAGTGAATTTGAAAACAAAGGTTAAAGGTTACTTCCATGCTGAAACCTCACTAAGCCATTAGAGAAGATGAAGATTAAAAAGGTAGCCAGTCATTAAGACCTGGAGGAATATCTAGTTCCAGGCTGAGAATGAGCTGAGCTTCTTTTGTTTTTCATTGAAACGGGTCCTTGAAGCCCCGTGAAACAACACAAACAGAAAAATCAGTGTGGCTCCAATCAGGGGATGTGAAACAATAAGCTTTCTGACTTCGTCAATCTTAACAGCTCAAACGTACTCCCGGAAACAGCCTGGTAGACATCTCCATGTTTCACTTTTTTAGATTTCCAAAAAGCAATGCAGCAAATAAGAATTTTAGACAGCCAGGAGGACCGTTGTTTAATATTGAACTTACCAGTAGAATCACATAGAAGGGTATTGTTGGTGACATATCTGCAAGTGACATGGCGGCTCCTGTTACAGTCCAAAGGGCCTGGTGGGGAATGTGGCTCTAATATATGAAGTCAGCTGCGGATGAAAGGTTTGCGTGGGTTAAGTCATCCATGAAAGGAGATCAAGGGTGTGGTAGTGAAAAAGGCTCCTATGGAAGGACCAGTCTGCAAAATGGGCAAATTTTCTTTAATGGCCTACGGGGGAGATAAAGTGTTAGGGTAGAATGCATGAATCATTATTTGGGTTCCTCTTAGAGTGAATGTTATGAGGTCTACTCCTTGACTGATTGAGGGCCCTGTCCACAACATGAGAAGGGTATCCACTATCAATGAAGAAACATCTCATTCTGAATGCTTCATTACAGAAGTCAACCTCATCTCTTTGAAGGTGTCGGAGTCTAAAGAACGATGAAAGAGGTCGAGAGTTTTTAGTATGCCAGTAATGGAAGAAGCTGTAGAGAAGGTAACCATGTGAATCCTTCGGCTTGTAATAGAAATAGGCTTTAAGTCTTGGAACACTAAAAGAAAGACTGATATCTAAAAATAGTAGAGTTGTGGTGGAAACATCAACTGTAAACCTGAGAGATGAATAGAAACTCATAAAATCATTAATGAATTCCTTGGGGTTATCTTATAGAGCAATAGGCAGCACTAACACAAGCATCGATACATTTATTTTGTACAGGTCCAGCAGAAAACAAGGTAGGAAGAAAAGAAGTGAAGTGAAGAATTGAATTTGTGTCAGCAATATGTTTTCTTAACGATTAAGTGAGATCTTTCAAAAGAGGTTAAAATACACTCTGAAAAGTTCTCGTCCTGGATCACCTTTAACAGGCACAGACACGGAAGTCTATTATGGAAGAAACAGCCTGCTTCATAAAATTTGTGGCGGCTGCTCTGTTTATGACAATCAGGGCAATCATTCAATCCTCGGTGCGGTAGCATCTGGCTGCACATTATACGTGTCCAATTTATTAGGCACACTTGTCTTTTTCCAGACACACCTGCTCTTTGACTTGAGAAACAAAGCATAATAAGAGAATTGCCTTTGTGTCATTAGAACAATGGATTATGGTTCTATTTTGGGTTTTACACATATGAGAAAATAGTAATCAAATAATATAACAAGAATAAAGAATAAATTATACTGAGTGACCACTCTAGTTAATCCAACCCTCTAGTACTGGACAGGACCCCTTTTGCCTCCTGAAATTGAACGCATGCTGTAAAAACTCCATTCTATCTCATTCTAACAATACTCTATTAATTTGAAGTCTGTGGACTGTGTAGGCCATTAGTCCAGCGTTTCTCAACCTTTATTTATTTGTGAGTTTTCATAACAGTTTTAATCGCGCCTCCCTAATGTTTTTTGAAAGGAGCCCACTAATACCAATTTGTTCTTTTTTAATTAATAATGTATCATAGATGCATATTTTAGTATACCTACTTAACTTTTATCAACATTTATCTAACTCTATATTTATTTTTCTAGTATCAGAATGTAGTTTAAGTTAATTTGTTTTGATTTCAATAGATGTATTTTTCATATTTTCTATTCTTGTTTTCTTCATTTCACATCTTCGCGCTGCCCTATTTGTTACTTCGCACACCCCTAGGGGTCCCGTCCCACAGGTTGAGAACCACTGCATTAGTCTTCTGGGGTCAAACGAGATTCTCAGACGAGAATACACATCTGGGGACAACCCGTTAAAAAGCATGTAGTGAATTGCAGCAAAATCCTGTGCAGCAGAGGCTCCTCTGACAGGGCTTCTTCAAATTCTTCTAGTCCGTGCATTTTAAACTGCTGCTGGGGTTTCAGCAAGACAGCAGAGGATATGGAACACAAGCTTTGACGCTGAGAGAAAATAATAAGCTTAAATTGCTGTTATCCATTCAAGAGCTCAGTAGCACAGGATAACTGAAGCTTAATAATTAATTGGCAGACAGACAGAAACACACACACGTATACCAGCAACTGGACTCCACACATCTGAGAAGTGCTTCTGTCTGCAACGATATCTTTCTGTCATTTTAACTATTGCATCACTATATGACATAACAACAGCAAGTAGAGTTTAGATAAGCATTGTCGTCTATGGATATACAACGTGCTAAAACACTGTGGCTATTCTGTCACGGCATGTTTGCACATCCAATTAGACAGTAATGTTACATTTCTTTACTTATTCATTTAAATGTGCAGTCAGAAGGAGGATGATGTGCAGTCTTGTCTGTGCTTCACTGGTGTTGTTTCATCAATTCGGATGTTTTGAGTACTGAAATCTGCATCTCCCGGGGCTCTTTGTTATCCGCTCTCTTAACGGCAGTCCTTTTGACGGAGTGTGACACACCATTTACTTCGAATGCACATTTTGCAGTTCATATTTTCACAAGCATAGCTGCCAATTCTTTCAGTTTTACAAAGAGTCCTACACAATTGTCGTAATGCTGGACAACAGAGAGCACAACATATCGTTCACGTTTACCACTCATCCATTGATGTTGTCGAATGCTAATGTATAATCTAACTAGCAAAATACCCGCTCTTTGCAGCGGAGAAGTAGTTTGTTAAAGAAGTTATGAAAAAGAAAAGGAAACATTTTAAAAATAACGTAACATGATTGTCAATGTAATTGTCGTAGGCTTATTTTAGTATTGAGAGTGAATTTGATGATTGTAAAGAGTTTAATTTATGATTGTAAATGTTGTGTTTTAGAAATGCACATTTTTAGGATGTAAGGATCTCTTTGTAAACGACGTTTGCAGTTCTGCCTTCGGGCTGTAAAATGACCAAGCTGTCTGTTGAGCTTACTCTTGACCATGCAACATACAGTTGGCGTTGTGAGAAGCAATCTTGTGTCAAGTCAATGTCGACCTTTTATAGAGTCTGGCCCTGTGACTTATTTATTGGCATAGCGAAGAGACCCTTACTAGAAATTGAATTGGAATCGGAGGTCAGAGGGATGCGAGGAATAAATCCAGCCTCCCCTGAGCCAGTTCCAGTGAAGACAGTTGCCTTAATGAGGTTCTAGTGAAGAGATTTGATCTGAAGCCTGGTGGCGTTACAAAGTTTTGGTGGTTGTAAGTTTCGTAGTAACATAATTGGTGCACCGACCTTCAAAAGTACAGTATACGGAGGCTTCCACTGGGATCTCTCATTAGGAAACATAATGTTAATTTTCACTCGTATGCAGATGACACCCAGTTATACCTTTCATTTAAATCAAATGAAGTTTCTCCGATGTTGTCTTTAATTAGTTGTGTTAGTGAATTAAAGGAGTGGATCAATGAGAACTACTTGTCTTTAAATACAGATAAAACAGAGATGTTAATTGTTGGAGGGAATGACGCTGATCACAACAATATTTTGTCGTCATTTAACTCAGTTGGAATCCCAATTAATTTTACTGAATCAGCCCGCAATCTAGAAGTTATCTTTGACTCTAGCATTTCATTTAAAGCACATATACAAAGTCGTCCAAACATGTTTTTTCCATCTTAAAAATGTTAGGAAATTAAGGCGCTTTCTAAATAAACAGGATTGTGAGAAATTAATTCATGCATTTATCTCTAGTAGGATTGACTACTGCAATGCAGTGTTCACTGGCTGTTCAAACTGTTCTCTATACAGCCTCCAGTTAATCCAAAATGCGCTGCAAGAATTATTACAAGAACAAGAAAATATGAACACATAACTCCAGTTGTTAAATCTTTACACTGGCTCCCAGTTAAGTTTAGGGCAGATTTCAAAATCCTCCTTTTAACATATAAAGCATTAAATGGCCAAGGTCCGGCTTACTTGTCTGAACTTATCATGACTTACAAACCTGAGCGCACATTAAGATCTCAAGATGCCGGTCTGCTTAGGATTCCAAGGATTAATAAAATAACAGTGGAAGGTCGAGCTTTTAGTTACAGGGCCCCTAAACTGTGGAATGGTCTTCCTGCTTCTATAAGAGATGCACCTTCAGTCTCAGCTTTTAAATCCCGGCTGAAGACTCACTACTTCAGTTTAGCATATCCTGACTAGAGCTTCTGATTAACTGTACAGACTGCATCTCTGTTGTTAGTCATTAGCACTAAAACATAAGTAACATGATAATTATATTTGAATACTAACCCTCACCTATTCTGTTTCTTTTCTCGGTACTTAAATGTGGCAATTGGTGCCACGGCCCACCTGCCAAGTTGTTTGCCTGCCTATGGTAAAGTCATCCCTGATGGAGGATCACAGGAATCATGGGAAAGAGGGGTCCTTTCATCGGAGCAACGTTTCAGCCGTGGCATGGCCAAATGGGGAGGCAGCTAGATGGATGAGGTCTCCAGGACTCTTAAAATATCCAAACCTAATTATGTCATATCATCTACTTTTAAACCGTATTTCTAAAATTTTTATTATTATGCTGTCTTATGGAATTGTTCTGTTCTGTGTATTGTATTGTATTGACCCCCTACTTTTGACACCCAATGCACGCCCAACCTACCTGGAAAGGGGTCTCTCTTTGAACTGCCTTTCCCGAGGTTTCTTCCATTTTTCCCTACAAGGTTTTATTGGGAGTTTTTCCTTGTCTTCTCAGAGAGTCAAGGCTGGGGGGCTGTCAAAAGGCAGGGCCTGTTAAAGCCCATTGCGGCACTTCCTGTGTGATTTTGGGCTATACAAAAAAAAACTGTATTGTATTGTATTGTATTGTATTGTATACGGAGGATTAAGAGTGTGAAGAAACTAAATGAAAAGGCAGGAGTCACCAGCAGGAAGACGTGAAGCAAGGCGAACAACAACAGGCTTGAAGCAGTGGACTAAAGAAGAAGGGAGCAATGAGCACAACGAACAGCTGAGGAAAGTAAGGAAGCGAGTGAGGAGGCACATGAGTGTGGGATGTCGTTAATGTATATAAGGCAGGGAGCCAACCACATGGTAGGTGCGCAGACAGCGGGGGCGGCCATTGTGCGTCTCTGCTTCTGTTAATGGAAATAAGGAATGAAAAGGAGAGGTCAGTTGTAAAAGTTCCTTACGACATAATGGTGAGAACTGCCAAAAAGAAGACGTTACTTTCGAAAGTTCATTACGGGGCACAGCGCAAAATGAAACATACTTAATGTTTATAAGTACAGTGTAAAGGATGAGCATGGAAAACCCAGACACACACACCAACCTCACTCTGTGGCCATTTTAAGATCACTAATTCACCAAACTTTCATGTCTTTGGACTGTGGGAGGAAACCCAAACAGACATGGGGAGAACATGCAAACTCCACGCAGGGAGGACCTTGGAAGCGAACCCAGGTCTCCTTACTGCAAAGCAGCAGCACTACCACTGCGCCACCGTGCTACCCTCATGTTACTCTGTGTTTTTACTATATTTGGAGCCTACAATTATAATTTAGAATACCGGGGATGGAGAAAATATTCAGACCCCTTCACATTTTGTTGTAGCCTTGTGCTAAAATCATTTACATTTGTTTGTTCTCCACATCAAGCAATGCTCAATACCCTAATATGACAAAAAAATAAGCAGGACTGTAGACATTTTTGAAAATGTACTAAAAATAAAGAAAACACAGAAATATCCCATTGACACAAGTATTCAGACCCTTTAACTCAGTCCCGAGCCCCTTTGCCAACGATTACAGACAGGAGTCCTCTTAAGTTTGACGTGACAAGCTTCACACACCTGGATTTGGGGATTATATAATCTTCTGGGCAAATCCTCTTAAGATCTCTGAAGGTTGATGGAGACCAAACATGGACAGCCATTTCCAGGTCTCCCCAGAGATGTTCAGTTGGGTTCAATTCCAAGCTGTGGTCGGGACATTCACAGAGTTGTCCCTAAGCCACTTGTGTGTTTGTGCATAGGGTTGCTGTCCTGTTGAAAGTTGAGCCTTTGGCCCATTTTGAGGTCCAGAATGCTCAGTGCAGGTTCTCATTTAGGAGATTTCCGTACGTTCCTCCATTCACCTTTCTCTCAACATTGTCTTGACTCCTTGTCACTGGCACTGAAAAACAACCCCACAGCACGATGTTGCCACCGCCATGCTTTACCATTGGAATGGCATTGCACTGGTGACAAGCGGTGCCGTGTTTCCTCCAGACATAACACTTGCACATGGGAAACAGCTAAAGGTCCTAAATAATGGTAATTCTACGCCAGACCAGGGAGCAGTGTGCTAATTGTCTCTCTCAATCTCTTGCAGACCATTCTCAGGAAATCCTGCTTGGTTCTGGTGCCGAATTCTGGTTTTGAAGACGTCACTTCCCATGCTGGCGTCAAACGATGACGTCACTTTCAGTCATGAAGACGTTGCTTCTGCTTCCGGCGCTGCTGACGTCATTTCCTGTCCTATCTGTTAAAACCACCATCTTGTCTCAATGCAAGTAAGTTCTGTTTTGGTCTCTGTTCTGTGAACATCACGCATATAAAATCAACTTTTGCAGCCGGGAAGACAATATATGGGTGGCTGCCCCAAATCTTCATGATGTCTATGACTCGTTTGTTTGACACACTAAACTTGGTTTCATCAGACCAGAGAATCTTGTTTCTCACACTTTGAGAGTCCTTTAAGTTCTTTTTTTTGCAAACTCCTATGTGTCTTTTTTTTTTACCGAGGACAGGTTTCTGTATATTCGCTCTTCATAAAGTCACCATCGGTGGAGCGTTGCAGTGATGGGTTATCCTTCTGAATATTTCTCCCATCTCCACACTGTTTCTCCAGAGGTCAGCCAGAGTGACCATCAAGTTCTTCATCACCTCTTTTACCACGGTTCTTATTCCATAATTGCTCCATTTAGCCAGATGACCAGCTCTAGGAAGAGTCCTCCGTTTAAGAATTATGGATGCCTCTTTGCTCTTGGGAACCTTAAATGCCTTCTCCAGATCTGTACATAGACCTAATCCTTCTCTAAGATCTACAGGCAATACCTTCAACCTCAAGACTTGTTTTTTGCTCAACTATGGAATCTTCTACAGACAGGTGTGCGCCTTTCTTAATCATGTCGGTCAATTGCATTGACCACAGGTGGACTCTAAGCAATGTGTGGAAACATCTCAACGATGATCAACAAAATGAAATGCTCTTGGGATCCTTCAGTGCTGCAGGACTTTTTTTGTAGTCTTCCCCAGATTTTGTCTCCACAGAATCCTGTCTCCAAGCTCTGCAGGCAGTTCCTTGGACCTCATGGCTTTCCCTCTCATGTTCAGTCAACTGAATTGATCCAAACAAGATGATCAATAAAAGGGGATGCATCCAAGCCAAATTTCAGATGTCTAAATACTTGTGTCAATGGGATATTTCAGTTTTCTATTTTTAATACATTGGTAATAATTTCTAATGGAAAAAATGATGTAACTTTACCCTTCTGCCTTGCAATGTGAATGAATAAAAATCTGATTGATTGAACTATTCCTGTCTTCCTCGGGGGGTTTTCTTCCACACCCGCCTTATCCATGGGAGAACTTAAACGCGAGTATATACAGTATGTTCAGGACTTTCCCTAAATCAAATCTCTTGAGAGCTCTCCTTGTAAAGGTGTACCAGGAGACCTGCCATGGACGTGCTAAAGTTGGTGTGAGACGTTAGTTGAACCGTCACCGGGTCTTTTGTCGGTGTAGGGAACCGAAAGAACCAGCAGCAGCTGCTATTTAGCCATATAAAGTACAGCAAAGAGTTGACAGGTGCAGTGCTGAAAGATTTGTAAAGTGAAATGATTCCCCATAAGACACTTAATGTTAGTGCATCATTCTGATAAATATCAGATTTTTGACTTTAGATAATGCCTTTACTTACCGGCTTGGCGGAGTGCTCTTCTTAAGTGGACTAGCTGTGTTAGTGCTCAGTTGGCGGGCAGTTTTTGTTCTACTCACACGTGGCTGTGTACTCCCTTTATGCTGCTAAAAGCCGGCAAGCAGCTGATTTCGCAACAGTCAGGAGGAACGAAACAGAAAAAGGGGAAACAATCGCTGTACGGGGATGGTAATAGTTTTACTCTACTCGTTCATGTATTTCATGTCTTCTTGTTGTTTAGGAGTTTAGATGTAATCCCCGGGGATGTGTGAGATGTAGGTAAGATGTTTTGGAATAAAGTGAGGATAAGGGGATGTTCCTCCCCGTCTATCTGAATGGTAGGAGCCCATTGCCTTTAAGCGACTGGGTAGGCCGCAGTGCCATTAGTAAGGAGGCGAGTGTTGAGGATAGGGGGCGCTATTGTGCATATTGCTCTAGGGTGTCTTAAAGGTACTTTTTCAACCTTTTTAAGCCGGTAAGGCTCCTAGATTTTGGGGAGAGCTTCAGCACTTGGGGTGAGAGATTTTGACTTCTACAGAGCCAGCAATCAATTTCTTTCTACCATGTTGTTTTCTTGGCACCTTTGGTCTATGTGCATTTTATGAGCCCTTGCTTATAATTACTATGCAGGAATGTTTTCAGTAATTTATTGAATGTGTGACTATTTTGTTCTGCTGGATTGTTATATTTTATTTTATTTTTGTTTTTTGTTTTGTGGATTTTGTCCTTTATCTCACCCGCAAATACTGGTTTATCATTTTTTTGCAATAATCATTGGTGACTTTGATTTCAAGAGATTTTATACTTTATCTGGGTTTTGGGGTACCTTGAGAGTCGTCCAGCTATGAACTATTAGCAGACACTGACCAAAGAGTGTGTTTCATTACAAGGTGGGGCTTCCATTTTACTGGATGAGAGGTTGGTGTGACACACCAGCTCTTCTGTTACATTTGATTCAATTTCTTACAGAAGTGTGGTGTTAGCTGCACTTGTGACAATCAAATGAGCATCAACTTACGATGCGGGTCGTAAACCCATTGTGACTGGATGAGCAGACCAGAAGATATCAGAAGGAATGTTTGGGCACCAGCTGGACAAACCTGTCAAATCGGCACAAACAACAAAACAAAACCGATGCTCTTGACATGTAAATATCATCAGCTCTTAGCAGCTGTAATGATACAAAAAGACAAGATGAAGGTGTTTTATCCACCCCGTATATTATCTGGATTGCTACAAAATAGAAAATTGCTTGTTAACAAAAGAGTAGTTCTCAAACTGTGGGGCGGGGGGCGCAAAGTAACAAAAAGGAGGGTGCGAAGATGTGAAAAAAAGAAAACA
Source organism: Polypterus senegalus (assembly GCF_016835505.1). NCBI lineage: Eukaryota > Metazoa > Chordata > Cladistia > Polypteriformes > Polypteridae > Polypterus > Polypterus senegalus. Next base: position 17,214,366 of record NC_053158.1, read on the forward strand.
AGAATCAAAAATATGAAAAATACATCTGTTGAAACCTAAACAAATGAAATTAAACTACATTCTGATAAAAAAAAATAAATATAGAGTTAGATAAATGCCGATAAAAGTTAAGTAGATATAATGAAATATACATCTATGATATATCATTAATTAAAAAAGAACAAATTGGTATTAGTGGGCGCACTTAGGGGGGCGCAGTTAAAACTGTTATGAAAACTCGGGTCGCAAATACTTAGAGGCTGAGAAACGCTGGAGTAATCTCTCAGGACTGAGTCAAAAACTTGACTGCAGTAGCAGATGACTAAAACAGAGGACAGAAGAGGCAGGTTGTCAGTATAAGGAAGGGAAGTGACATCATCCAGTAGAGGGTGAGACTGGTTTTACTTGTTCCTGCAAGAAAGACGAAAAAGGCATTAGTGCCCATGACTAGCCCTGTTTACCGTCTTTCCTACACTAACCAGACCCTGCGGCTGCTCCCCATGCGCACGTGTGTGACACAGCCTACTACTACTTCAAATAAAGGTTCCTTCAGTGAAAGCTCCGCCCTCATTGAGGGCTGGGCCTGAGAAAATACCACCTTCTGGTAACCACCAGCTCTTATGCTGTCCAAGACAGAAGGGGCGGAGCCATCTCTGGGCATTGTGGGCAGGGCTAGGCATCCTCTCAGAACTGGGGTAGAAAGAGAAGAAACAGTTTGTGTCAGCGCGCCCTGTCATCCCAGAATGGTATTGCTTATGTCATCAGAGGTAAAAAGGTGGTCCCCATAATAAATGTGTTTTGGAAGAATTTGTCCAATATATTGTGGCGGACGGCTGGGGATCCTGCCCAGCCGGGATGCCTGGAAGGAGCGGGAGAGGAACAATACCTCCCCATGGGCTATGAGAGGGCAGCCACCCTGGTCTGCATCAGGGCCACAGGATCAGAGCTTAGAAGCTCAACCCTTTTGTGGCCTATGGTCACCGCCAGGAACCCTGGATTGCAGAACTTCTGAGTGTGGTGGAAGAACATCACAAAGCACCTGGAGCACATCCGGGGTGTTATAAAAGGGGCCACCTCTCTCCATTAGTCGAGCCAGAGTCTGGAGGAAGAAGACAGAACTTGTGAGAGGAAGAGTGAGGGCGACAGGAGAGTAGAAGAAGGACAAAGAAAGGGACGGAGTGGTTGCTAGAAGGACATTGTGAGGTGCTGTGTACTCTAAAGAAAATATTAAATGTGTGTGTTTATGGACATCTGGTGTCTGTCTGTCTGTGTCTAGGGCTGAACCTTCACAATGTCTTTCTGATTTAGCTGTGAAACCAGCACACTTTATATAAGCAACATGGATTGAATTAAGTTGATTGCTTGTTTGCAATAAACTTCACCAATGACCTTTGAGCTGCTTAATATTAAAAATCAATCAATTTCCATTATTAAAAAAATTCTGAGAACATAAATAGTTTAACACAACATACATTGGGTTGTGGTGGATTGTGGGAAAGGGGTGCACCTTTTTTATCCTGCTGCCTTTCAAAAGACACTGTTACCATAACAAAGGATCTATTTCAAGAATCTCCTTGGCGATTTTCCCCACACAACGCTGAAATTTGTAAAGGGAGGATTTCATTAGGGATTTACAGATTTAAATGCAATAACAGAGCATGACTTTGAATTAAACACAAATTATGAATCATGACTGGTTCCTTACCACTGTCTGTCAAAACAAGCGTTTTGGATTTATTAACCTCGAGGAGATGTCTGCTGCACAGTCCATGAAATGTATAATGGAATTGAAACAAATTGGCCTGTGCTCCCCAAGGTTATAATGCCAGACAATTATTAATGCGGTCATCCTGTGCAGTATGCATGATTGCAACATATGATGTATAGTTGCATGAAGTCTAGAGGCCTGGGGAATGCGATATTTATAACTTATTTAATGTGTTAAGCCCTGTGGTGGCTTACCAGGTTTGTGAAATTCAATTCCAATACGATTAAAATGCACCATTTCACTGAAGAACAAACTTAACCATTTAAAACCTCTCATCAACAGATAGTGCTGCCTGCATTGTGAGTGATCAAAACTGTTTCTCTTAGTTCTTCCGGTTTTTTAAATAATTCTCCTCCATTTATTTTCTAAATCTTCTTTTTTCAGTCTTGGGTGTCAGGGAGTCCCATTCTAACCCACCGCTTGCAATGTAAGGCACAAACCAACTCTGGGTAAGGGGCGAGTCCTTCACTCACAGCAGGCCAATTTAATGTCACTAATCAGCGTAACTAATTTTCATACCCAGTGAGGGGTATAGAATTTTAATCAATATTTAACAATTTCATGCACGTATATACAAGGTGGCCCATGAAACAGTGGCCTGCCTCCACGGAGATGTCTGCATTACATGGTGAAGAGAAAAATGATCACATTTGGTACTCACATTTCCAGAAGATGCTGAAAGTGATCTCCTTGTGCATCAGTACATCTCTGTGCCCGTTTCAGCATGTTCATGTACACTCCTTGCAACGTCATGGGATCGATTCTCTGTATCGCATTTTCAATGTTTAACTACAGTTCATTTACAGTCCACAGATTTGTTTCATACACTCAGCTCTTTAAATGACACTACAAGAAATAGTCGCACGATGATGCTTGTTTTAACTGGCTGCCTATGGTGAGAAAACTGTGAAAATTTCCCTTTGTTTCTTAGAGGGAACCTGTCTGCACATACGCTTTCACTATTGCAATTCTTTCTTGCAACGAATACTGCATGTCATTAATTTCGGCTGCACTAGTAAGCGCTGAATGCTTCAGTACACTGCCACCACAAACGTGGCTTCCATGGGTCAGAAAGCAAGGAAACAAGGTAGGCGACACGATCGGCAGATGAGACGGGAGTCGTCTCAGTGGAGGTGGTCCACTTCTTAGTACTTATATTAAGTTATAGCAATAATTTTTAAAAATAAGGGTGAAGTGAATGTAACTAAAATGTTAATTAAACATTGCTTTAAGCATAGGCATGTGAGGCTGTTGCCTCATCTTGGAGTAGCTACCAAGATAGTTGCTAAGGTTAAAATGAAGTAGATGAGTAACAAACACCCTTCTAGAAAGCAGGAATAAACTAATGGGAAAGCTCAAGCACCCTTCCTAGCAAGCACTTCAAAAATCAATAAAAGAGTCTGCAGACCACCTTTATTTGCAAGGCAGTATTCAGATTAATGGGAGAGTCAACAGGAGTCAGAAAACACTGGTGACACTCGTTGATTGAATGAAGCTCTGCATATTATGCATATTAATAGTCAGATTATGTGACATGTTAGATGAGGTAATGCAACAGAAAAGCATAAAAGCAGATTAATCATTTTATTGATTTCTCACTCCATGGACTGAGACATTTGTGCATACCTGTGTACAAATAAAAAAATTGTTCTGCTTTTTCATGTGGTCTCCAAGAATGACTTCTTTGAAAATAGAGGAAACAGTGGAAACTGAGCAAACTCTGAGGACAATCTCCTACAGTCATGTCAAGTCAAGTCAACTTTGTTTATATAGCACTAGCCAACCCACGGCATACCATACGCCGCATAATCAGGCCGGTTTTACAGGGAGAAAATTAACATGTGAAAAATCGGTAATGTAATAAATCAGCAAGAAAAGCAACATTGTAACAATGCACGGAACGAACCAACACACAATCGTCCGTGCGGTGCTCAGGCGCGGAGGGTGGAACGAGAGGAGAGGAGAAGGACGTCCACTCGCTCCCTCCGTCATGCTAGTCTGCTGATTTCTCGTCCAGTATGCACTGCCTGCTCATGTGCCCACCTCCAACTCGTCACTCGAGTCGTTGTCGTCTTTGTACAGTCCAGATGCACCTGTGACTCACGTAGACTTTTCATTGCTCTGTGCGGTTTTGGCTGCCTTTCTATATACAATCAAGCAAGACACCCGACCACGGTACAAGCGAGGTGGGAGGGGGGTGTGTACAAAGTGCAGGAGCATCTAAGAAGACGCATGTTTGTCGTGGATGCGAATTGCTGTATGTAACGTGTAAAACAGTTTGCTATGATGCACGCGGTCATGCGTCGTAACCGAAAACTCGTTTTTAAAGACTGCTTACTTCATTGTGTATACGACTGTAGGTGAATGAAAAGATGCAACTCTGGAGAGGGCAACATACAATACAGCGTTTTACACGCTGCATACAGCGATTCACATCTGTGACAAATATGAATCTTCTTAGATGGTGCTGTCGCGTCCACCCACGCTCTCGAAGCACACACACTGCCTGGTCATGTGTTCGCTCGCAAGAGCAACAAACAGAGACCCGCCCACCAACTATAAGACTATGGGATACCCCTCGCAAACTGCTCTATACGCCGCATACAGCGGTTCACATCTGCGACAAACAAACTGTTTTACACACTACATACAGCGATTCACAGTCGCAACATGATTTTTCTTAGATGGTCCTGTCGCATCCACCCTCGCACTCGAAGCATACACACTGCCTGGTCTTGTGCCCGGTCGCAAGAACAACTGACAGAAACTCGGCCACCAAGTCTAAGACCATGGGAAACCCCTCGGAAACTGTTTTACAGGCTGCATACAACGATTCACATCCGCGACAAACAAACTGTTTTACATGTCGCATACAGCGATTTACATCCGTGACAAACATGCTTCTTCTGAGGTAGTCCTGCCACGTCATGTGGTTCCTCTGTGTGAACCGGTCAGGCACAGAGAAGGTCAGCTGCTGAGAGAGCGTCTCGACTGTTGCAGGGCCTGCATTGGTGAAGCAGGTGAGACGGTAATGAAACAGAGGAACAGGGCTTATTGGTTTTTAAAGGCTGCTTCCTTCATTGTGTTTTAACCTCAGTTTTAAAGGATTGTTTTAAGGATCCCATGGGATACCCCTCGCAAACTGTTTTACACGCTGCATATAGCGATTCACTTCTGCGAGAAACATGCCTCTATGAACAGTCAACGTGGCTCAGAGCTGCATGTGGACTCTACGACAGACGAACATAAATGACGCCATTTTTCCTGTGTCGTCACGTCCAAGTTGTTGGGCGTGGTTCGTATCCAATGGTCTTAGAGTTGGTGGGCGTGGCTCCTTCCTGCGTGCGCCATGGGCGTCTTACTTGTCGGCAGCTTAGTGAATCCACGCCCCTTCCGCCATGCTTTCCATGGATGTCTTGCCTTAGTGAATTATATATATAGATGTACATCTTCAAGTTGACCACAGTCCTTTATAGTATAAATCAAAATCTAAAAAGCTACATACAACATTAATAAATGAAGTTCTTAACAAATAGTAAGAATAAGTCCTTTACTACGAGCCAAATGGTTATGGATGTGATGACTTGTTGGATTAAAAGACCAATCTCCCTGGTGCAGGCTCTTTTCTGATGACATTGTGTTGTGTAGCACCAGAGAAGAGGAAGTGGGAAGAATGGAGAAGAAGATAGAGGACTATAGAGATATAGGAAGAAGACAGAACATATGAGGATTAATGATGATCAGGTTTCAGAAGTTAGCCTGCAGCAAGATCTACTGAAAAGAGCAGATACACTTAAATATCTAGAATCAGTGATAGGCCAAGATGGAAACTTGCTTATCAGAGATAACCCATGGAGTGCAGTGTAGATTCAAAGAAGGTATCAGGAGTATTGTGTGATTGATAAATTAAGAAAAAATGTTGAAGATGAGGTTTTTAAGACCAGCAGTGATGCATGGAGCTGAGACGTGGGCAGTAAAGGGGGCACAGTAGGAGAAGTTAGATGTGGCAGAAATGAGAATGTTGAGATGGATGTGTGGAGTTACAAAAAAGGACAAGAAATGAGACAATCAGAGGTATAACAAAAGTGGGAGAGATATCTAAGAAAGTACTGGAAAGTAGTCTGAAGTGGTGTGGACATGTGATGAGGAGAGACGATAAATATGTGGGCAAAAGAGTGATGGGAATGAAAGTACAAGGGAAGAGTAAAGAGTGAAGGAGGCCAAAGTGGAGATGGATGGGTAAAAGAAGATCTGAAGGAAAAGGGCTTGACTGGAGAGGAGGTGCAGGACCAAGCTGTTTGGAGAAGGCTGATCAGACACATCAACCCACATAGAAGTGGGAAAAGAGGAACAGTAAGAAGACTAGGAACCAAATGCCAGAGAATAAGAATATGTTTTTAATTGAGATATAAAACTATTGTTTGAGGGTGAACTGAGTGTTCCAAAAACCTCTTGTTCACCCAATACTCCTCTGGAAGCCAGTACAGGGAAGCCAAAACAGTTGAAATATTATCTCTTTTTTGGTGCCATTCAACACCATTGAAGCTGCACAAAGGTAACTGACAGATGCCAGCGTAAAGAGAGTTGTAATCTGTAAAGGTCCTGGATTATCTGCATTAATATTATTAGATGGACTGACTGCGGTTAACTCTGTCTTAGAGTCATTAAACTGAGGCAACCCAGGAGATTGTCAAGGTTAAAAAATGGAAAATTCTTGAATGGCCAAGCCAGTCACCTGATTTAAAACGAACTGAGCTGGCCTTCCTTGTGCAGAAGAGAAAACTGAAGGGGACAAGCCACCGAAACAAGCAGGAGCTGAAGATGGCTGCATTAGAGGCTTTTCAGAGCATCAGTGATGAGAGAAGATCCTCCGCACCTGCTGGTGTCTATGAATCGCAGACTTCAAGCAGTCATTGCATGCGAGGGATAAGCGACAAAGAACTAAATATGACGTCTTTAACAGACCTGCCATTGCTGTGTCCAAAACATTATGGTGCCCTGAAATGGAGGGACCGTGTAGAAAAAGTGCTGTAATCGGTGACACCGAAACGTATGCAAACCCCCTTCAATGAAAGTCTGCAATGTGCACTTTAATCACGATATTTGAATTGTTTGATTTGTAATTTTAAACTGTGGAGCAGAGGGGGAAATCAAAGGAAAAATTGTGTCTTTGTCCCAAACATGCATGGAATGCACTGTATGTAAGCTTCTTTCTTTCTTTTATATAATGTTTTACTTATTTATCAACGTGTTTGTGTTTAAGCTGCATTTAACTTTATGCATTGCATATTTGTAATGATGTAAAATGTACTGCGCTTATAAGTGGAGGCGGGCTTTAAAATAATGAATCAGATAGAGTTTTATTATTATGGAAACTTCCTGACAGCACATTGTGCTTACACCGCCATAGTCCTTCAGCAAACTTCTACCTTCACTTCACGAATCCTAATGTCAGGAAGCTGCCTATTCTTCATGTGTCTGCCTGCCAGCACGCTGTTCTGGGAATACAATGTGTCAGTTCTGAGGAATGTGTTGATGGGCCCCAAGATGTGCTATCATAACACCTGTATTGGGGGCTTGCCAGTGCGAAATGAATCAAGCTTCAGGCATAATTTATAGCTCAAAACAGAAGCTTTCTCTTTCAGACATGAAGATTAAATGATCACATTCATTTGCCATTGATTACCTAATGCCATCAGGAACATGCCACTTCAGTAGGTTAGTCATATTCCTGGAAAAAAGACTTGCTCCGTGAGCTCTAAATGCACATTTAGGTAAAAGCAGAAGGTTCAATCAATACTTGTGATCGGACTGTGCAGGGTGCTGTTCTCTTAGGCACTTACATTTCTAGGAAAACATCCCACTTGAAATAACTGAGAGCAGAGCATGGCAAACAAACAAATCAATTACATGATTAGATGAACATTTTAAAAAAGTGAAGAGTCCATTCAGTCCTTGAGAACGGTTAGTTAAGAAGTTTCCTTAATAGTCTTGTGCTGGGGTCCGTGTGGGATTAACATCACACCCACTTCCACTGTCTGAAATCCCATTGCAGATGTGGCTAAGGTATCTCCAAAGGCCATTTTTGTGTCTTTTGAAAAATGTTTGTTTCCGCAAGTCCTGACACATAATATATACGATATAGCAAGAATGTGCAAAGACAGACAACACAGTGCTACAAAATGTCAAAGTTGAAGTTACTGATCTCAAGCAACAGCCTTATAAAACTCTGTGACTCAGATGACAGATATGACTACACCCAGGTGATGGCCTGTGATGTCTGGACAAGGAGCACAGAGAAAGTCCGGGGGTTCGATTTAGGAAGCTTTACAATAGATTAGATTATATTTTATTTATTCCCAATTTTACAGAAGTTCCAAAAAAATAAAAATAAAAAAAAAATAAAAATAAACAACAATCCCCCAAAACACACATTAAAACTTCTGGCTTGGCTAACAGAGAGCTGCTGTAACATGTAGATAAAAAAAGTGTCCATAAATGAAACATGCTGATGGACACTTGATGCCTTGTCTGATGTCACCAGCATTCAGAATGATTCATCATTAGATGCCTCAAACAATGTCCTCCCTTTAACTCAGGAGATGAGTAGAAACAACAACCTTTCAGACAAGTCAGCTCATAAGGTGCCTATAAAAACTATTCATGTAATGGAGCTGCTGGGTAGTGTTGTGCTACAAAAGCTGAGTGAGTCTGATACAACTGCAAAATTTAGATAGATAGATAGATAGATAGATAGATAGATAGATAGATAGATAGATAGATAGATAGATAGATAGATATGAAAGGCACTAGATAATAGATAGATAGATAGATAGATAGATATGAAAGGCACTATATAATAGATAGATAGATAGATAGATAGATAGATAGATAGATAGATAGATAGATAGATAGATAGATAGATAGAACTTTATTTGTCCCTGGAGGAAAACTGGCATTTACAGAAACTTAATAAATAAATATTGATATATCATGCCAAACAACAACCCTTTTCTCAAATACACATCAGAATGACTAAAAATAAAGAGAATATCTGAGTTGGCAGTCCTAGTCCCATTGAGGTGCTATTCAGGCATATCACTGTTGGTATAAAAGACTTCAGGCGAATAATTCATTGGCTGAAAGTCCTCACAGTGGACAGAGAGGATGTGCAGCATTGGTCATAATGACACTCGGTTTTGTTTTTTAATTAATTCCTTTGTTATGACCTCAATGGGGGCCCAGAGTGTGTCTGATAACTGAGCCTGCCCTTTTAATTAGTTTGTTGATTCGGTGGGCCTCTCTTGATGTGGTGATACCAGAACAGCACACCGCAGTATAGAAAATCACACTGGCCATCACAGAGTTATAGAAGATGTGAAGTATGCTTCTGTCCACATTAAAGGAATGAAAGTCTCCAGAGAAAATAAAACCGCCTGCTCTGCCCTTTCTCCTCTAGTTCATCTGTGTTACGAGATCAGTCCAGGCTGTCATTGATGTGAACCTCCTAGTACCTGTAGCAACGGACCACCTCAATATCCACTCCTTGAATAGTGACCGGGCATAGAAGCTCTTTGGTCTGCATCATCTCAATGACCAGTTCCTTGGTTTTGCTGATGTAAAGATGCAGACAATTCTTTCTGCACCAAGAAACAAAGTTCTCCAGTAGATTCCTTTCCACTGTCTCATCCCCACTGAGGAATGACCTGGTGCTATGTGTATAGTCAGAGGAGACAGGCCTGTTTCTTGTGGCTCCAGTATTGCTCTCACAGTCCTGGAGCCTCACAAACTGCAGTCTGCCCAACAGAAAGTCCATTATCAGGATATCATTGGCTCATCCACCTGCATATCCTGGAGATCAACCTTTAACAGGGATGGCAGAATGGCACTGAAGAAAGTGACTAAGACAAAAAGCAAAATCGATTAATTATGCACTAGAATATTAAAGGCAACAGAAAGAAGAAGAAAGGACCATAAGAAACAGCAGAACAAAACCAAAATACAAAGGTTGAGAAATGTGAGTGTGTGTTTTGGGGGGCACCAGTCCAGCCCGTGACTCCATTTTGGTCAAACAGGTAAACCTGCAGAAAAGAGGAAAATGATATTTTGTATTTTTTTGCAGGACAGAGGAGATCGAAGCTGTGATCGGAGCCTTTAATCCAGGTTAACAGCTTGGCATTTATCCAGAGGATAAGCGGAATCTCATTCTGTCTCGAGCGTTTGCTGTCTACCAGGATTTTTCACTTATTAGATCAAGTATAATCAAAAGTTTAAGATTGGTGGCGTACAATACCTGTGAGCCCTCAATTTATGTCCTTAAAACTAAATAACACGTTTATTTCAGTGTATCGTTTATTTTAGCGCGGTCATTACATTAGAAACTTATGCAGGGATGGAAATTTTTTAGAAGTGGGATCATTAAAGTAAAATTGTAGTGACAGGAATGAAGTATGTGCGCACAATTCCCTGATCATGTCGTCCAATTTACATTATTTGTGTCAGAATGAAATGCTGAGCGTATGATTAAACCTGCTGTATATGGTTTAAAAAACACATCATAAACCTTATAATTTGGCTTTCAATCTAAATAATGAAGCAGCAGCAAATAAAGCACTACACCCCAAAGGCTTTATTATTTTAATGAAGGGCTGTGGCATTTTGTTGATGCAAATGTTTTGGTGCTTTTGTGACAAAATATGAGGGTTTGAAACACAACAAATAAGGTTTATGATCGCGGACTGATCCCTCATTCAAGAGTCGTTTATTTTTTTTGGGATTGTCCTTGCTTACATTCAATTAAAGCAGAAATTAAAAAACGTTAACATCCCATAAAAGCACTTTACGCCATACCATTTCAGATTGCTGTTGTGGCTGGTGGCCAGAATCCTTACCCAGCCAGGATGCCCAAAGTGTGTAAGGACAGGGGGAGAGAGTATTATCGGGACAGTTTCTCCCCCGGGTGATAGAGGGCAGCCCCCTTGGTTTCCAGAGGGATCACAGGTTATAAGCATGGGAGCTCATCCCTGTTGGAACCCGTGGCTGCTGTAGACCTTTCCAGGGTCTTATTTGGTCACGCTGGTCACATTCGGAGGTGTGGCTGGGAGAAGCTCGTTGGGCACCTGGAGTCCTTCTGGGTGCCAAATAAAAAGGAGCCGCCTCACTCGATAAGTTGGCCAGAGTCGGGAGGAAGAGAAAAGCCGGAGGAGAAGTGGAGGCAGAAGGACTGGCGGCAAGGAGGAATTATGGTGTGATGTGTTGCAGGACTGGTCATTTGGGCACTGTATTAAGTAAATAAAATGGGTGTGCTGTGGCAAAACCTGTCTTCGGCCTGTCTGTGTCAACGTACAGAGAGTACAAGTGGTGTATCTTCACTTTCTTTGACAAGTCACTTAAAAAGGTGACAGACCTTTGTGATTGAAAATGGGGGCTTGACTTATGCAGAAGGGACTATAGGAATGGGGGGAGATCTGCCAAGAAATTAGAAACCGGGAGATCACAAAACAATTCTGAATCTGCAGTTGGAGAAATGATGACTTATTTTTTGAAATACTAGAGGGCTTTGCACCCTGGTCACTTCACTTGCCCACCCCCGGGTTTGGTTAACCGGATATACAAGTTACAGAAATTGCTATTTTTATGGGAATTGTTACAGTTATAATTGATAACTGTACGCTATCTCCATCCTCTCAGGCCAAAAGTCTTGGTGTCATCTTGGATAATAATCTCTCCTTTCTTTCACACATCAATACTATTACACGATCTGCTTACTTCCACCTACGTAATATCAACCGTCTCCGCCCCTCTCTCACCCCACACTCTACTGCAGTTCTTGTTCATAGCCTTGTCACCTCTCGCCTTGACTATTGTAACTCTCTTCTTTTTGGTCTCCCTCAAAAAACTCTTCACAAACTTCAACTAGTCCAGAACTCAGCTGCCCGTATTATTACGCGATCTCCTTCCACTCACCACATCACTCCTGTTCTGCATCAACTTCACTGGCTCCCTGTCAAGTTCCGCATTGAGTTTAAAATCCTTCTGCTAACCTTTAAAGCTATTCATGATTTAGCCCCTCCATATCTGTCTGACCTTCTCCACATTGTCACCCCTTCCCGTACTCTTAGATCATCATCCTCAATTAAATTGACTGTTCCTTCTGCTCGTCTTTCTACAATGGGGAACAGAGCTTTCAGTCGTTCTGCCCCCCGACTTTGGAATGCACTGCCTCCTGAGATTAGAAACATTAATTCACTTTCTCTGTTTAAGTCTTCAGTTAAAACTCATCTTTTTAATCATGCCTTCTCTATGTAAACATTGTACTGTATTGTTTGTCGGTTGCTGTGTATAATGTACGGTGTCCTTGAGCGTTTGAAAGGCGCCTATAAATAAAATGTATTATTATTATACTGTTCTGATTCTATGTTGCATCACTTCTCCGTGATCATAAATACAAACTGACCGAATTGTGGTTTATTCAAAATTAAACTTGTCGTAGCTTTAATTGTTGCGGGACCACAGATTCTCATAGCATATGGTCCATTATTGTGTTAATCTACATTTTGAGCATTGAATGATGGGATCGCGAAAGGTTTATTGTAGACTCGGATATTTTGCCTGTAGTGTTTGTGAATTTCACTTTTACCAAACAACAAATCTTTTAATTCTCGCGGATACGCCTCTTCATTGGGAGGCAACACTACTTTTCCCTGATGGCAACATTAATTAAATGATCTACAAGTCTCTGACTTAAAGTTTAAAGCCGAACAATATCTACATACTTGTGACATATTACCTATGTCCATATATTCAATGTCTTTTTGCTGTTCTGTTATTTCACCTACTATTAATTTCCATTTGTTTGTGCTAATAAGATCTTTACTTATAAAAATAAAATAATTTGTTTGAGAAATTCCTGTCTGGTTTCCGCCCCTGCCACAGCGTGGAAACAGCTCTGGTTAGAGTCACGAATGACCTGCTGATGTCGGCTGATGCTGGTTTTCCATCGCTTCTCATCCTGTTGGACTTGTCATCGGCCTTTGATACTGTTGATCACAACATTCTGCTTCACAGATTACGACACACTGTTGGACTCTCTGACTCTGTTTACAACTGGTTCTCATCTTATCTCACTGAAAGAACGGAGTATGTTGCCCTGGGAGAGGCTAAATCCGCTATACACAATGTCACCTGTGGTGTTCCTCAGGGCTCTGTGCTCGGTCCCATTTTGTTTATATTGTATATGCTTCCCTTGGGCTGTATTATCAGCCAGCATGGTATTTTATTTCATTGCTATGCAGATGATACTCAGCTCTACCTCAGGACAAATTCAACCTCCTCGTCTACTCTGCCATCATCCACTTTGACCATCTGTTTGGAGGAGATAAAGTCATGGATGAAGCAAAATTTCCTGCAGCTGAACAGCTCTAAGACTGAAGCTATTTTAGTAGGCACCCCACACCAAGTTAGGTCATCTAACATCACCAGTATTACCTTTTCTGGTCAGGATATCCCATTGTCAACATCCATTATAAACCTTGGGGTTAAAATGGACTCACATTTGACATATGAGGCTCATGTCAAACGTCTTATTTTCACCTCGGGAATATAGCAAAACTGCGTCCAGCACTCACGTTTGCTGATGCAGAAAAGTTAGTCCATGCGTTTGTCTCCTCCAGGCTGGACTTCTGCAATACACTTCTCATTGGGACTACTGGAAAAACCCTTCAAAAGCTGCAGTATATTCAGAACAGTGCTGCTAGGATCCTGATGAGAGGGCGTAAATACGATCATATTACGCCCATTCTTAAATCTCTTCACTGGCTCCCTGTTTCATTTAGAATTGATTACAAGGTTGCCCTTCTTACCCACCAGTGTATTTATGGGGATGCCCCTCCCTACCTCAAAGAACTTATTTCCTTACATACGTCCACACGCAACCTTCGCTCTGCATCAGTACATCTTTTGAAAACTCCTAAGACTAGACTTCATACCATGGGAGATCGAGCTTTTTGCTCAGCTGCACCCAGACTGTGGAATGCTCTCCCTGAGTATCTGAGGACGCCACAGACTGTTGATGCTTTTAAATCTGGTCTTAAAACTTATCTTTTTATCAGAGCTTTCGGGTCAAATTAATTTTGTAGCACTTTGAGATTTGTTTCAAATATAAAGTGCATTATAAATAAAATGTATTATTTTTTTTGATACGTTCGAATTTTACTACTTTCATATTCTTTTACTTTCTCCACATGTGTATCGCGGCAACGTTTTTTTTGAGCCTTTCGAATTCCACTGTTTTCATAATATCTAACCTGCTCTGCGTGTGTATCGAGCCAACGTTTTTGAACATCTTTATGAAGTCTTTGAACGTATAAAAGTTTTAAGAGCTGGGAGCACATGAAGTGTGCCTGCCAAAAGCATTCCAACAACTGAGAGGTTAGATGTCCATGATCTTGTTTTAAATTGTTTATGAGTAGGGAGTGACGCGCAAAAGGTTGTAAAGTCTAGTCCTGCGGGACGTCAAAGTGTCTTTCCGAGAAGATCACGTCTCGACAAAAGATTTTTTTATTATAATAACAGAGAGACTTTTTAATGCTGAAAGTTCATCAGAGACATCATGCCATTTAGGGAACATTCAGAAAGCATTCCATTTTTTCACATTTTGTTAAGTTGCAGCCTTAAAATCCTATACATTATTTTTTTCCCCTCACAAAGTAACAGTCAATAGACCAGAATGACAAAGCGAAACAAAGATTTTATACATTTTTACAAATGTATTAAAAATAAAAAACTGAAATTGACACAAGCGTTCAGACCCTTTCCTATGATACCTGAAGTTCGACTCCGGTGCACTCCATTCTGCTGATTATCACTGAGATGTTTCTACAGCAGGGGTCCCCAACTCTGGTCCTGGAGGGCACCAATGGCTGCAGATTTTCATTCAAACCCTTTTCTTAATTAGTGCACTGTTTTTGCTGTGTGAAAGAAAAATGAACTGCTTGCAAGTTATTAAGGGTTAAAAGCTGACAATGCTGTTTTGCTATAATGGCATGTTATTCATACAGGCGTCTGTCATAAACTTCCTCTTTAGGAACGCATCTGTTAGACACATAAAAGATGACCTTTCCTTCTTTAGGGCCCCATCTGACACGTACACAAAACAGAAACGGTTAGCCGATTTGTACAATATAAGATGGTATGCTTAGATAAACGATATTATGCTTATTGATGAGTAAGGGGAAGGGGAGAGAGGAAAAAATATAAAGCATATCGAAAAGGAGAATCTGCGCTCTTCTACCTTGCAACGCATGAATCCATGTACTCGTCTGTGATTGAATAAAATCTGATTGATTGAACTATTCCTGTCTTCCTCGGGGGTTACTTCCGCAGCTGCTAGTTAACTTCTTTAGAATTCATTTTAATTGATTTGTTTTTTAAGACTTGTTCCCCTGAATCTCTTCATCGCTCCTCTGAATTTCATCATTTCTTTCTTTAAATGGCAGAAATGAAACGTGAAGTGAGTGAGCCAAAAGAAGACCAACTAAGTCAGGGCCTCAAACTCCAACCAATTTCACTCAAACCAGTTGATTACCGTATATACTCGCATATAAGTCGGGTCTTGAAACCCAAAAAATCGATCACAAAATCAGACCACGATTTATACGCCCATTCAAACATCCATCCATCCATTATCCAACCCATCCATCCTAACACAGGGTCACAGGGGTCTGCTGGAGCCAATCCCAGGCAACAGAGGGCGCAACGCAGGAAACACAGCCCGGAAAAGGCGCCAGCCCACCACACACACACACACCACACACTAGGGCCAATTTAGAATCACCAATCCACCTAACCTGCATGTCTTTGGACTGTGGGAGGAAACCGGAGCACCAGGAGGAAACCCACGCAGACACGGAGAGAACATGCAAACTCCACGCAGGGAGAACCTGGGAAATTAACCCGGGTCTCCTAATCATTCAAACATGCAACGTTTATTTATTTTTTTTAACATCTTCTTGTCTCCTCCAATCTCACATCAGTTTCTCAGACGCATCGAAGAGCGCAGTTACCAATTTCTTTCACTTCCACGATGTTTAATTTAAAACTAGCTTCATATTTTCTTCTGATCGAACGCTCCGTTGTAGATAAGGGATGCTCTTATGATAAAGGTGTATGAGGGTGTGAGATACAAAAAAACACAAATCAGTGCACACATTGCTTCGGAATAGTTTGGGTATTACCGTGTGGTCATGTAGGCATAAAAAGAGAGAGAGAGAGAGAGGTGAGGAGCACACGCTGATATAGCGCATTGCCACACCCACATAGAAAAAAAAAGGCTCTCTCAGATGGGCGTTAGCATATCATAATCTCTTGGACCAATAGTGTGAGTTTTCTGCATTCTACTTATATGACCGACATTATAAAATAAGTAAAATCAAGTCCCGACTTGCAGTAATTAGGCGCCGGTTCTTGTTGTTAATTAAAGCCGTTCTTTAATTCCATGGCTTGTTTCTGCTCTCATTGTACAATTGCATACATTTCTGAAATTGTAGATTTTCTCTTTTCTAAGAGCACTGGTGAAATGGTTTGGGGACCTGAGCAGATCAGCATTCCTGAGACCTTCACCTTTCTTTATTTTCAGTTATTGTATGATGGACACAGTTTGCTGGTCATGTTTTGGCTCATTTTGTATCTCATGATTTTTGTCAGCTAATTCATGAAAAATAAACTACAGTAGAGTCTCGCTTATCTGACACAAACGGGTCAGCAGAATGTCGGATAAGCGAAAATGTTGGATAATGGCAGGTGTTAAGAAAAAGCCTATTAAACGTCAAACTATGTTATAATTTTACACATTACGAACCTAATAATTATGTTTTACAACAAAACAGAATAAATTAACTGAAAAAATGAACTTACAGTTACAGCATCGTCTGAAGTTAAATACAGTATGTACTGTACTTAAAAAGTTCAGTCCTGTGATCATTTAAAGACATTTTTGATCGTAGTCTGCTTTCCTGACGAGTGCCGTTTCTTCGCTGTCAAGTCTCGCCATCTTTGCAGCATCATTATGTCGATTCCTGTAGCTTCTTCTGGTTGCTCAATGTAATTAATTGCAGTTTCTAGAGCCTTAACTCCATCACTCATATAGTCAACGTATACTGTTTACTACAGCATTGTGACTTGTGTGTGTGTGTGTTTGTGCTGTGATGTGCGAGTCCCCGTCTTGCACCCAAAAACTCGAAGCTGAGTCTCAGTACTTTTAGCAACTCTTTAAGCTTGAAACAGCAACAGCGCGGTTATTTATTGTAGCGGGATCTGCCTTTCTCCTATACACAGACACAGCAGTCAGGCAGGGTTGGGGGGAAAGTAATACTGTGCCCTGCGCATTTATAATGTTCCTTGTTCCTTGTATCACCCATCAGCAGCAGGCGCTTATAGCATGTCCGCGATCTTTTCGGATTGGCTTTTATGGCGAACTGCTACAGTGCTGGGAGACTGCGATTGCTTTTGGACGCTCTTCCACGTGTCATCCCGTTGGGTGGAATCCCACAAGAGTTTAGAAACTCACTCACACCAGCCATGATTCTTTTCAAAGGTAAAGTGTAGGTTAATTTGTTTTATGTATTTTTACTTAATAGTTTGTATTAATCATTTTTATATGAATAGTTTTGGGTTGTGGAACGAATCATCTGAGTTTCCATTATTTCTTATGGGGAAATTCGCATTGATATACTGTACGAGTGCTTTGGACTGCAAGCACATTTCCAGAACGAATTATGCTCGCAAACCGAGGTTCCAATGCAATTTGCTGCGGCAGAGTCGGGAGCAGCAAAAAATACACTACGTTCACGCTCGCAACCTGCAGTTCTTGTTGTCGATTGATGTGTTTTTTTTTTTTGCGGTGGGACGTTGGATAATACGGAGTGTTGGATAAGCGAGACTCGACTGTATTAAGGGATCTGAGTCTTCAAGAGCACGTCCATTTAAAATAAAATCAAAAGAAGTTAATTAGCAGCAAAAACAGGTCAGGGTTAGAAAGAAAACCTGCAGCCACTGGGGTCCTCCAGGACAGGAGTTGGGGACCCCTGTACTACAGCTTGTTTAGACTCCATATGTGGTCCTGTTAATTGACTGGACAAAAGTAGGAAAGGCACACACCTGTCTATAGAATGTTGAACAGCTGACAGTTTGCACTGGAAGAAAAACTAAGCCATGAAGTCAAAGCCTGCAGAGCTTAAGAGACAGGATTGGGCCAAGGCACCAGATCTGTTGAAGACAACAAAACGTTCCTGCAGCATTGTAGCCTCTATAATTCTTAATTAATTGGAGCAATCACAACTCTTTCCAGGCCCAAACTGAACCATCCTGGGAGAAGGGCCTTGGTAGGCGAGATGACCAAGAACCTGATGGTAACTCTGGTTGAGCTCCAGAGAACCTGTGTTGAGATGAGAGAGGCATCCAGAAGAACAAGCATCACTGTAACACTCCACCAATATGGACATTATGACAGAATTGGCCAGATAGAATGCTCTCTTAAGTAAAAGGCACTTGGAGTTTGCAAACAATCACGTAAAGGACTCTCAGACTGTGAGAAGCAAAATCTTCTGGTCTGATGAAACCAAGATTGTCTGGAGAAAACCAGGCAGCTCTTATCACCTTTGCAATACCATTCTAATGGTGAAGCATGGTGGTGGTAGCATCATCCTGTGGGGTTGTTTTTCAGGTTTGGGGACTAGGAGACCAGTCAGGGTTGAGGGAAAGCTGAATGGTGTAAAGTGCAGAGATATCCTTAATGAAAACTCGCTCCAGAGCACTCTGGACCTCACACAGAGCTAAAGGTTCACCATCCAACAAGACAATGACCCTAAACACAAAGCAAAAACAACACAGGAAGGGCTTAGGAACAACTCTGGGAATGTTTTTGAGTGTCCCAGCCAGAGCTCAGATTTGAACCAAACCAAACATCTCAGGACAGACCGTAAAATGGCTGTCTTACTGATGGTCTCCATACAAACTCACAGAGATTGAGGGGGGATCTACTTAGAAGAACAGCAGAAAATCCCTAAATTCAGATTTTGCTAAGCTTGCCGCGTCAAATCTAAAGAGGGAATCCCAGGCTACAATCGCTGACAAAGAGGCTTCAATAAAGTAATGAGTAAAAGGTCTGATTACTTGTGTCCTGGCATGTGTAAAAAGATGCTGTAAAGTGGGAATGCTTTAAAAAAATAACACCATAAAAACATATCAATGTTTTTATTAATTGATCAACTTCCTAGATAGTGCAGTAAATAGAAAAAAATCAATGAAATCAATGTGTGTTGCGCCCACCCTTTTCCTTTTCTTAGGCCCACTTGCATATCATTTCTGAAGGTCACTGCCTGGCTGATTGTCCCAAGTCTTGTGGAGATCTTTCCCCCGTTCAACTGCAGAGTTTATCTGTCTGACTTGTAATCCCAGACTGGCTCAATGATGTTCAGATCAGGGACCTGTTTGGGTCAGTCCATCTGCCACATGCTTCCCTGTTCTTCTATTCACCATAGTTGTTTAGAGTGTTTAAAAGGTTGCCCATATGCTTAAGGTCATTGTCATTCTACAGAATGAAGCTGGTGCCGTTCAGACGCCTCCCTGATGGTACTGCATGATGGATAAGAGACTGCCTGATTTCAAGTGTGAAAGGGGCATTAATTTTTTTGAATAAATAACTAACTCTCTTTGTGGAAATGCAGCCCCAGACCTGCAGATACTCTTCACTGTGGCTCACTGTTCCAGGCAGACATCCATCCACGTACTGTTCTCTTGTCTTTTGGTGGACAAACTGCTTTCTGTTGAGGCCAACAATTTCTAACCTTAACTCATCAACCCAAAGTAGCTGTTGCCACAGTCCCTGTGTTTTCATGCACAGGTGAGACATTTGGCTTATTTTCATCTTAGAGGAATATTTTTTTTTTTGTCACAACGTTTCCACTTCTGATAAGACTTTTCTGTACTTTAGATGTTAGTTTCTATCAGTCCTGAGCTGATAACAGCGATGAACATCTTCCAGTTTTAAAGGGAACTAAGCTTGGTGTGTTTATCGTTTGTTACAATTACTTTCCCTGGCTGACCACTGCATTTCCAGTCCTCAGCCTTGCCTGTTTGTTTGTGCCTTTATAGAAGAACTTGGACAGCACATCTGGAAAGACCTTTCCATTGTGGGATTTCTGCTTGCAGATGCAGGATGACCATCTAGTGTCGTGTAACTATGCTTACTTTTGCCATGGTGTAAAATCTGCAGGTTAATCTTCCACAATCTCACCTGCCTAGTCTGGTTGTCCCTTGCCTAGTTTTATTCCATCAATACAGCTGTTTCACTTCACTTCATCACTTTAGTTTAACCTCCATAATGATCTTATTGATCATTAGCATCTTGATCAATCAATAGGCTGTACACATACAAAAAAATGCACATTTTTAACTGGAAAGTGTCCCGTTACTATGAGGGTTTCTGTCTTTGAGGACATTGAAAAACTTTGATGTGTTGCTTGACTTTTTGCAAAAGAAATGTTCAAAACTCTAAAGTATGCTCTTTTCTATAGACCCGCTAATCCAGAAGACATACAATAACCTTCTAAAATAAATATTTTTGTCAGCTATGTAAAGTGCCACTGGACTCTTGAGAACCGTCATTGATGGAGAGTTTTTGTGGCCTTCCCCAAATCTTTGGCTTGACACAATCCTGTCTGTAAGCCCTGCTGGAAATTCCTTTCCTCGGTTATTTCTGAACTGTGGGACCTTCTCTAGACAGGTGTGTGCCTCTTCTAATCATGTACAATCAATTACATTGACCACAGGTGGACTCCAAACAAGGTATGGAAACACCTCAGTGATGATCAATACAATGGGTTGCACCTGAACCAACATTCAAGTGTCATGACAAAAAGAATATTTCTGTTTTCTGTTTTCTATTTAAAACAAAGTAAAAATTCCTAAAATTCTGTCTTTGCTTTGTCATTCTGGGGAATTTAATGTTGTTTGATGAGAAGAAAAAAAATTTAAATGATTTTAGCATAAGACTGCAACACAACAAAAGGTGTAAAAAGTGAATGGGCCTGAATAGACCCTGAATTCAATATATATGATGAAAATGATTTGTTTTTTTCTCTTTATAGTTTCAAACCTGCTCTTTATTAATACATTTGGAGATTTCTTCACCCCTTCTAGTTTGATAACAACAGAAGATTAGGGGTCTGTCCATCTTTTCCGTCTCAACAGATAAATCAGAACAAGAAATTTGATCATGTTGGTGGTCATATTGGACTATTTAGTAGAAAATGTTCTCTGTAAAATCTGGAGTCGAATCAATATGGATTTTTTAGACCAATGACAAATATCAATAATATGTGGCAGCAAAGATGACTGATTACTGATACACATTCAAAAGTTAAATATGGTGTCCTGCACTGCTCATTACTGATACCTTCACTTTACATTCTTCCATTGGGAACTATCATTTTTTTACACTAGTATGCAGATGACACCCAATTAAACGTTTCTTTTAGACTGCTATAGGGCTACGCCCCCTGCTCGCTTCGCTCACCCACCCCTGGATTTGGTTAACCGTATATATAATTTATTTGTTATTGTTATTTACATGGGAATTGTTACATATGCATTATTTTCACTTTTACCTTTTACTTTAAAACGTTAGTAAAAGCAATATCTGGAATTAACTTTTCTTCAAGGTCGCATTGAATTTTGATTCCGTGTTTGGACTTACATCGTGACAACGCAACGTATAACTGGCCATAAGTGAATATCATTTCTTTCTCTCTAATAAATAAAATTACTTTTTCAAATGTTTGTCCATGTACTTTCTTCTTTGCTTAGTCGTTGACGTGTCATCTAGAACATATAAAATTATTGTCCTGATTAAATTTATAAGAGCCATGAGCGCAGGAAGTGTGTCTGACAAAAGCATTCACATGACTGAGGTTAGATGACCATGGTCTTGTTTGAAATCCAATTAAGTAAGTAGGACGTGATTTGAAAGAATCTCATGTTAAAAGTCTCCGTCTCACAGGACTTCATACCACACCAACGTTTTTAGAATCTTTTAATTCTCACTGACAACACGAACTAGATGATCTATACAGTAAGTCTCCGACTTAAAGTTTAAATCCAAATAATATATTCAATCTCTTTTCGCTGTTCCGTTATTTCACAGAGTAATAATTTCCGTTTGTTTGTAATGCAATCTTTACTATCATTTTTTTGAAACTTTCGAATCTTTTTACTTCCAACATTATGTGTTTTTCTTGTTTTTGAATTCTCTGCGATGTTCTACTTTGTCATCTACTCTTTGTCTTTTATTTCTGGCCTGGGCATGGTTAAATCTCTTGGCACAAAGACTCGTCTCACGGAACGTGAAAGTGTCTCTCTGAGAAAATCAAGTCTCGTCTCCTTCCACGATTTTTTTTTTTTATAATAGAGAGAAATGATGTTTCTCCAATGTTGCTCTAAATTAGTTGTGTCAGTGTGTTAAAAGAGTGGCTGGGCAAGAAATACCTGCCTTTGCAGATGAAACAGAAATATTAATTATAGGAGGGAATGATTCTAACTGAAACAACATTCTGTCATTATTTAACTCAGTTGGAATCCCTATTAGTTTTACTGAATCAGCAAGCAATTTAGATGTTGTCTTTGACACTAGCATGCCATTTAAAGTACACATAAAACTATTCAAAACAAATTTTTTCCATCTTAAAAATGTTGGAAAATTAATATTGCATTGACTACTGTAATATGGTGTTCACTGGCTGCTCAAATCGTTCTTTATGCAGCTGTCAGTTAATTCAAAATACAGAATCAAAAATTATTACAAGATCCTGAAAATACGAACACATAACTCCAGTTCTTAAATCCTTACATTGTCTCCCAGTTAAGTTTAGAGCTGATTTCAAAATTCTCCTTTTAACATATAAAAGCTTAAATGGACAAGGCCCTGCTTTCTTCTGTGACCCTATCATTACTTACAAACTGAGGTCATATTGAGATTTCAAGATGCAAGCCTGCTTATGATTCCAAGCATTAATTAAATAACAGAGGAAGGACAAGCTTTCAGTTACAGGGTCCCGAAGCTGTGGAATGATCAACCTGCTAATATAAGATATGCCCTTTCAATTGCAGCTTTTAAATCCAGGCTGAAATCTCACGATTTTAGTCTGGCATACCCTGACTAGAGCTGCTGATTAGCTGTACATACATCATCTCAATTTGTTAGTCATTTGTACAAAAATATAAGTCATAAAATATGTATAAACTGTTAATAACCCTCCTCTGTTCTGTTTCTCTTCTCTGTATCTTAATGTTGCACTTGGTGCCACTGCTCTACTTCCAGGCTGCTCTTCTGTATTCGCAAAGTCATCTTGGATAAAGGAGTGTTGGAATCATTGGATAAAAAGGGTCTCTTCATCAATTTGGATGACCAGCACAGATTCTACTGCATAACAGCGGGGTTGGTGGCAAGTTAGTTGAAGTATCTCGAACTCTGACTATGTTTGACTTTGACCCTCTTTTTATTTTTACAATTACATCTCCTCCATTGTCACCTGTACTGTTGCCATGGCCGATGCCACCATTAAGGTGAATTAGGCATTCACCTAAGGCACAGATCATAAAGAAGGGGAAAACTTCAGCCGCATAGGTTAGGTACCAGAACAGTCAGTTGGCACACTAATAAGTGTGGCCTAGGGCGCAAAATAACCTAGCATCGGCACTGACTGTTGTGTTGTATTTCTGAGGTGGCCATGACAGATTGTCCATCTAGCTCTGTGAAGAGGATTACTTGTGTTCTGTTTTGTGTGTTGTATTTTGCTCATTTTTTGACACCTATTGCATACCCAGCCTAACTGGAAGGGGCTGTCTTTTTGAATTGCAGTTCCAAAGATTTCTTCCTTTTTCTCTTGCAAGATATTTTGGGAGTTTTTTTCTTGTGTTCTTAGAGAGTCAAGGCTGGGAGGCTGTCAGTTAAACAGGGCCTGTAGCCATTGAGGCATTCCTTGTATGATTTTGGGACAAACTAAACAAAACAAAATGTAGTTATTGTAACAGTATTGCTGCTGTGTTTAAGTATTAGGTTTTCCTAGAAAAATCTGAATGAAAAGAAAAGTTTAAAAGTATTTGATGCCTTCACATGAACATGATTCAATTGAATGTTTTAAACAGGTTAAATAACCGTGTATTTTTAATTTAATGATCCCAAAGCACTTAGACATCTGACGCTTGCCGCTGTCTCTTAAGTGAAGACTGCAGGTGGCATGAACGCAAGTGCAGAATGGTTAAAATGATACTGATAAATTTAATAGTACTAGCCAACCCACGGCGCACTACATACGCTGCATAATCAGGCCAGTTTTTAATGATTTTAAGCACAGGGAGAAAATTAACATTTGAAAAATCGGTAATGTAATAAATCAGCAAGAAAAGCAACATTGTAACAATGCACGGAACGAACCAACACACAATCGTCCGTGACTGAAAACTGGCGGCAACTTCTCCTGCTAGTCGTCTTTGCACAGTCCAGATGCACCTGTGACTCACGTAGACTTTTCATTGCTCTTTGCGGTTTTGGCTGCTTTTCTATATATAATCCACCAAGACACCCGACCACGGTAGTAGCGAGGTGGGAGGGGAGTGTGTACAAAGGGTAGGGACGTAATCAGTGGGAGCGTATGAGTCGCACTTAGTGGGAATTCCACGGTTTGCAGGCCGAATGGGGTTCAACTGCTTACCCGCCTGGTAGACACACGCTCAATCTCATGCATAATTATTTATTGAATGCTAAACACTTCTGGAAAGACACAGTTGTCTAAAATGGGTTGGTGTGAGAATACAACAGTAAGCAAATGAAAAGATGGAACTCTGGAGAGAGCAAAATACAGCACAATAGTGAACCCGTGGCATAACAAACGCCGCATAATTATTTATTGATGGTTGAACACTTCTGGAAAGACACAGTTGTCTAAAAAGGGAGGGTTTGATGATACAACAGAAAATGAATGAAAAGATGGAACTCTGGAGAGAGCAACATATAATTGTCCGTGAGTGAAGGAGACGCATGTATGTCGCAGATGTGAATTGCTGTATGCAGCGCATAAAACAGTTTGCTATGGTACACGTGGTCGTGCGTTGTAACCGAAAACTCGGTTTTCAAAGACTGCTTACTTCATTGTGTTTTAACCTCAGTTGTAAAGGATTGTTTTAGGTTGCCATGGGATACCCCTCGCAAAGCGTTTTACACGCTGCATATGGCAATTCACCTCCACGAGAAACATGCCTCTATGAACAGTCAACGTGGCTCGGAGGTGCATGTGGCCTCTACGACAGACGAATATCAATGACGCTGTTTTTTCTGTGTCGCGTCCGAGTTGGTGGGCGTGGCTCTGCGAGTTGTCATCGTATCCAATGGTCTTGGAGTTGGTGGCCGTGGCTCCTTCCTGCATGCGCCATAGGTGTCTTACTTGTTGGCGGCTTAGTGAATCCACACCCCTTCCGGCGTGCTTTCCATGGGTGTCTTGCCTTAGTGAATTATATATATAGATAGCTTGTGCTGATTTAAGCATGAAGAATAAACTTCACTGACAACAAAGTGGTTATATTTTGCAGTTTTCGTATACAGGAAACACAGGGGACTAAAGGAATACACTGCCCAAAAACAATATTTTATATGTTACTTACTCCATTTAGTTTATATCGATGGCCAAGAAAAGTTTGAATCTCATGAACATAGCAAAGTTCTTGATAGTATGGGGCTCAATACTGATTAACAACAAATAATATCATAAACAACCTTAAAAAAATCTGACATTACTTGTAGTCAAGAGTCAGTCAGTCAGTCAGTCAGTCATTACCCAACCCGCTATATCTTAACACAGGGTCACGGGGGTCTGCTGGAGCCAATCCCAGCAAGCACAGGGAGCAAGGCAGGAACAAATCCCTGGGCAGGGTGCCATCCCACCGCAGTGTAGTCAAGAGTCTGAAAATGAAACTTCTGCTGTTTTTTACTGAATAAACACTTGACCTTTGAAGGAAAGACAATCTTAATTACTGATTGTAAACCTTGAATAAACTTGGAGAAGGCAGTGCAGCAGCCTTGATGGCAGGAGTACAAACAATTATAAGATGCAGAAAAACATGGAATACAGCATTTTAGTAGCTTTTAAAGTTGTAGCTTTTACAATTTCATTGCACTGGTATAATGACAATAAAAGCTTCCTTCCTTCCTTCCTTCCTTCAATCCTTTCTCCATCCCTTCCTTCCTTTAACAGGAAAACCATAAAGTATAATAGTAAGTAAATCAATGACTTTGTTCATCCTCTGTAAAAAATGTACCCAATTGTTAGTCCTGGTGAAGATGAATGTGATCAAAGTTGAGTATTTTGAAGAACATGGAATTTGTAGCATATGCAATGTAGCATATACATTATTAATGCTCAGTTGTTACCGTCTATAGCCGTCAATGTGATTGGATTTTCAAAATTAAGTCTCTTATATCAGAAAAATGTAATAAACAGACTTAGCTTGGAAGAACACTAATATCGGTGCAAGTTCAGTCAACACCAATGCATATGTAGAGACCAAGTAGCGGTCTGATATATTGGTGCTCTACATTATTTGTCGTTGCCAATCTGCAGATTAATGAAGGGTTAGGACGATATTTCAGAAATGAAGAGGTGACCTTGGAGATGTGCAATTGTTGTTAGAATTAACTTTTCATTGCAGCTGACATGGAAAATATTTTAAAATAAATGATGAACTCAACTCTTTCCATATATCATTTTTCCTTTTTCCAGGGTATTATTTAATCAGTTGGTATTTATATAATACTCTAGATGTTGTCTGTTTAAGTAGCATATGTATAGAATTACATATTAATGTGCCAGTGTAGTAGAACTTTTTGTCTTCTTCAGATAAGGAGCGTATGAACCACATACAGGGCTTGTGTACTCACTGATGCTCTAGAAAAACAAAATTCAGCATTCTGAGCTCGTCTCACCAGTTTTAGTGTTGTTACATTGCTTACCTGTGTCATTTAGAATTGATTTTTAATTACTACTAATGGTTTATAAAGCATTAAATAATCTTGTGCCTTCCGATATTTTGAAATGCCTGCCCCCCGACACTCCAAGTCGTAATCTTAGATCGTCTAATAGTGGTCTGCTTATAATTCAAAGAGCCAAGCTGAAACGAAGTAGTGAGGTGACCTTTTGCTGTTACAGTATATGCCTAAAATCTGAAATACTTTACCAAAACAGATATGCCGGGCTAACACTGTGGAACATTTTACAAAACTATTAATAGCCCATTATTTTAATTTAGATAGATAGATAGATAGATAGATAATGAAAGACACTATATAATAGAAAGATAGATAGATAGATAGATATGAAAGACACCAATAGATAGATAGATAGATAGATGTGAATGAAACTATATAGATAGATAGATAGATGTGAATGAAACTATATAATAGATAGATAGATAGATAGATAGATAGATAGATAGATAGATAGATAGATAGATACTTTATTAATCCCCAAGGGGAAATTCACATACTCCAACAGCAGCATAATGACAAAAACAATATTAATTAAAGAGTGATAAAAACGTAATGCAAGTTAAAAAATGCAAGGTGGAGAGTGCGAGGCAGGTATAAGAGACAATAACTTTGTATAATATTAATGTTTTCCCCACCCGGGTGGAATTGAAGAGTCGCATAGTGTGGGGGAGGAACAGTCTGTCAGTGGAGCAGGATGGTGACAGCAGTCTGTCGCTGAAGCTGCTCCTCTGTCTGGAGATGATCCTGTTCAGTGGATGCAGTGGATTCTCCATGATTGACAGGAGCCTGCTCAGTGCCCGTTGCTCTGCTACAGATGATAAACTGTCCAGCTTCATTCCTACAATAGAGCCTGCCTTCCTCACCAGTTTGTCCAGGTGTGAGGCGTCCCTCTTCTTTATGCTGTTTGTCATCCAGCTGCACTCCCAGGTATTTATAGGTCTGCACCCTCTGCACACAGTCACCTCTGATGATCACGGGGTCCATGAGGGGCCTGGTCCTCCTAAAATCCACCACCAGCTCCTTGGTTTTGCTGGTGTTCAGTTGTAGGTGGTTTGAGTCGCACCATTTAACAAAGTCCTTGATTAGGTTCCTATACTCCTCCTCCTGCCCACTTCTGATGCAGCCCACCATAGCAGTGTCATCAGTGAACTTTTGCACGTGGCAGGACTCCGAGTTGTATTGGAAGTCTGATGTATATAGGCTGAACAGGACCGGAGAAAGTACAGTCCCCTGCGGCGCGCCAATGTTGCTGACCACAGACCTGCAGTTCCTGAGATGCACATACTGAGGTCTGTCTGTAAGATAGTCCACGATCCATGCCACCAGGTATGAATCTACTCTCATCTCTGTCAGCTTGTCCCTAAGAAGTAGAGGTTGGATGGTGTTGAAGGCACTAGAGAAGTCCAGAAACATAATTCCTACAGCACCACTGCCTCTGTCCAAGTGGGAGAGGGATCGGTGTAGCATATAGATGGTGGCATCCTCTGCTCCCACCTTCTCCTGGTATGCGAACTGCAGAGGGTCGAGGGCGCAGCTGACCTGTGGCCTCAGGTGGTGAAGCAGCAGCTGCTCCATGGTCTTCATCGCATGTTACGTCAGAGCAACAGGCCGGAAGTCATTCAGCTCACTAGGACGTGATACCTTTGGCACTGGGGTGATACAAGATGTTTTCCAAAGCCTCAGGACTCTCCCCTGTTCCAGGCTCAGGTTGAAGATGCGCTGTAGAGGACTCCCCAGCTCCAATTTGGCTTTTTCGTAGCTATATTTTAGTTAAACTCCACATAGACTACAGTATGCAGGCATAGAATGATCATACTGTTCAAGGATTTACAATCTTTACTAATCTCTACTTTTCTTTGCTGTCTTTTGTGTTTCTTCTGTGGTGGCATTTTGCACCACCATCACCCGACCAAAGCGCGCTGTAGCCACCGATGATGCTGGAATGATGGTGGGTGCCCCAGTTTGTCCATGAGACCCACTGCAGTGAATCCTCTCACACGAATCCTGAAAACAATGAGGGATGATTTAAGCACATTTATGTTAGGGAGAATACCCAGAGGGGGCTGGGTGGTCTTTTGACCTTGGAACCCTTGCAGGTTTTGTTTTTATTTCTCCAGCTTGTCTGGGTTTGTTTTTTTTGTCCTCCAAGCCATATGATCTTATCACTGGACTCTTCTTTGGAGACTTACATCCTGATATTTCATATAAGGACGCTACTCTTCAACTAGTTATATACTGTACCTGTTTTATAAGATTACTGTATATAAATGTATTTTTTTCTTTGCTATTTATTCATAAATATTCTTGCCTAATCATATCTTTCTTTTCTTGTAACCTTCTCTATGTCATCGTGTAAAGCACTTTGAGCTACATTTAGGAAGCATAAATGGTTATGCTTTTCCAAAAAATGAAATCAATGTATATTCTGGTTATATTCCAGTGGTGGAACTGCTAATTCTGGTATTCTATGGCAAATGCCACTCGAGCTCCACGGTGCCAGGTGGGCAATAAGCACAGGACCCACTAAAGGATGTCGGGCACTCAGGCCACCCTCATGAAGTCATGAAAATCCAATGTCTGTATGTCTTATAACGGATTTAGATCAGGCTTTTTTCTATAATTTGCTTTTACTTCTCTCACTGCGCTAAATATCATATTTTGCTTGCGGTACTGATTTAGTTGCGTGAATCCAAGAGACACACAGTGGGTCGAGGGGAGGGTGGCAGGGCCCTCCTCACTCATGTGCCAGCCTCGTGGCATACCTTACCTCCATTTAGCTAGCAAACGAGAGAACTACTTAACAGATTTAGATCAGATTTTTTGCTATAATTTTCTTGAACATTACAGTTAATTTTGCGACTTCTCTCATCCTGTTAAGAATCATAGTTCACTTGCAGGAGTGATATATTCGCTCTAATCCGAGACAGAGGCTGCGGGCCAAAGGAAGCGGGAAGCGTGATATCAGGAGTGGGGAGCCATCCTCACTGTCCTGTTTCACTACTACGCGGGCTGAGCCGCGGGGGACAGCTAGTACCAGATAAAGTGTTGTCAAATTTAAGACAACATCTGTGTTTTTTATGCTGAACAGAAGGCAAGTCGGCGTGATAAGAGAAGTAACTCATCCATTTGCTTCCTCCTCAGCTCTGATTCTAACCCAGATTAATAACACCAGTTTGTGACTTCACTCCTCACTCAAGAAAACCTTTCAACCTGTAATATTCTAATGGAGGAAGGAGCACAACATTTCTCATAACATTTAAAAAGTGCACCTTTACAAAGACTTTATTCAATTTCTATCCTTAAACAACCTGTTATATTAAAACGGCTTCTTACTTGGCTACTGAAAATTTCACCTTGTTTGTTAATGCTTTTGTGTTTGCTTAAAAATTATCTGAATATTTTGATAATTATTTTAAGTAGAGATAGAAATAAATTCTCCTGTAAACTCTGTAAGTCTAAAGCATTACTTGTGTTTGTTGATGGGAGATAAAAATCATTTTTAATCAAATGTGTAATGCAGAACGGCAACTGTAATGCAAGTGTGGTTTTATAAGTCGTTTCTAACTTATATAAGCATGTTGTACTGTTGGCTATCATTTATGATATCACAAGCATGAGCTGAAACAGCTGATGTGGAACATGATGGTAGTTTTTTGGACTCTGGATAATTGCAAAGATTTGTATAAGGTCAGTAAAAGTGCAGATCGGAGGAAAAAAAGAAAGATAAGAAGAAAGAGAAGACAAGAACAAAGGAGCCAGGGAAACTAATGACTAAGTAGTACCGGGTTGCAACACCTTATTTAGAATTAATTTGTGGCACTGTTTATTTGAATAATTCTTAAACATTAAAAATCTCTGAGTCTACTTTCCTGCCTGTACATTTGCTGCATTTTACCGCCAAGTGCTGGGAACCAAGTCCCTTCCTCGGCTAGGTCAATCATGGATTTGGGAGAGAAAACACTTCTAACAGGAAGACTATATTGAATGTCCTACCTGGGTGAAGTCTGATGGATCTACTGACAATAATGTAGAGGTCCTGGGTGCAAGTGCTTTGAAAAAGTGAACTGTATATCCTCAAAGGCACAGGCAAACTGAAGTAGTGGCAATGCTCGAAATGAAGATACTGAGAGATCTTTATATAGACAATGCGTTTGCATCTAATGGACTATTAACCATGCCCTGCAGTGGGCTGGCGCCCTGCCCAGGGTTTGTTTCCTGCCTTGCACCCTGTGTTGGCTGGGATTGGCTCCAGCAGACCCCTGTGACCCTGTAGTTAGGATATAGTGGGTTGGATAATGGATGGATGGATGGGCTATTACCCTCCAAATTCAAATATCCCACTTCACAATTTTTTTCCTATATACAAATTAGAAATTTTTATTAAAGAAGCCTACTCATCTTTTCATATGTCATACCATATATATTTTGGCGGCAATACTGGTTAGTCTTGATGAAGTTATAGAAAGAATTTCATCAATATAGAAAAATATTTTTAAAAGGTCAGCCTAAAATAGCAAATCTTCTTAAGAAAGAGTGCAATACCTGAGGTAGAAAAATGACAGAGCAGACAGCAGGGTTGGCGATGACAGCAGGAGGATTAGGTACGTCCCATTGGGGCCCGGGGGGGGCCCCCTCAGATATGTTTCAGAGTTATAGAATGAGTTTAGAATAGAATCAGTATATACCATCAGACAGTGGGGGGTATGAGTCCCCCTTAGAGATTTTCAAATGATGAAGAACATATACAAGTGTGACTAGCTGGGGAAGAGGTGCCAGATGGAAGAAAAACATGGTAAAAAATTCAAAGGAGGGAGGTTGAAAAACAGCCCTAAAATACCGACATTGTGTTTAAATAAAGTAAGGGCAAAAAAACGCAACCCACTAAAGCCCTATTTTCCCTGCATATTCTGAACAAAAATAGCCTAATTGGTGTGAGAAAACTGCTGACCAACATAAAGTCACATATCACTCCAAAACAGCAGGTCTAATTTCTAATGTGAAATTACATGTGGGACAATATCACAAAAACCATGCATTACTTCAGAACAGCTGTGGGAAAGTTAGTGAAATTTTGCATGTACAGTAATCCCTCGCTATATTGCGCTTTGACTTTCACGGTTTCACTCTATCGCGGATTTTATATGAAAGCATAACTAAATATATAACGCGGATTTTTCGCTACTTCGCGAGTTCTGCGGACAATGTGTCTTTTTACTTCCTGTATATGCTTCCTCAGTTGGTTTGCCCAGTTGATTTCATATAAGGGACGCTATTGGTGGATGACTGAGAAGCTAACCAATCAGAGCACGCAGTTAAGTTCTCCTGACTGAGAAGCTAACCAATCAGAGCACGCAGTTAAGTTCCTGCTTGCTGAATGCAGTGTTAACCAGGAAGTCTCGTCTCGCTCACTCAGCATCAACGTGTTTCGCTGTGTAAAGAGTTGTGCTCTTTTGTGTTTATCTTTGTGCATAGTCAAGCCCTTCATTATGGCTCCAAAACGATCTGCTACTGCTTCAGGGGCCGTGCCCAAGCAAACGGAAGATGTTAACGATTGCCGAAAAGGTAAACGTTTTGGATTTGTTGAAGGCTACGATTCTTTTTATTTAAAAAGTAGGAAAGGAATATAAGATCTACGCCACAGTGTCCTTTTAACCAGGGTGCAAAACGAGTTGTAAGTGGATGTAATAAGGCAGTAGTCTGGATGGAATCTGCTTTAGGGATTTGGATTGAAGACTGCCAGAAGAAGAACAACGGCAGTGCTACACAATCGCCTGAAGTGGCTCCTTTAAGGGCTGTAACGCTCTCCTTTGTTGTGCAGTAAAATAAAACTCATTGTTATCGGACAAGTCATTGTTGGTGAGTAACCATAATTAATTTTCTACTTACAGTACTTAGTACATGTACGTACGTTTAGTGTCACTGTACACACACATTTACTGTATACTATTTTTGTTGCATTGTACGGATTTATTGCTGGTGGCATGTCTATCGTAATGGCTGTAACATGTGATATCGGAGACACTCAATATCTTTAAAATAATATTTAGGTTTTACTGTATATAAACAGTGTGTTTATATACATAATTTTAATGAATCTTACCTAATATCTAAGAGAATACAAAGGGATTATGCTGTATAACTCTGGGAATATTTATAAACAGTGTGGGAAAGTTTATAAGGGCTTAAAATATATAAAAATAACCATAGAAACATATGATTTTCACCTATCGCGGGGGGGTCTGGAACGCAACCCTCGCGATCGAGGAGGGATTACTGTATACTACATTAAAGCCAACTTAGTATAGAGAGTTTATGGAGCTTCAAATGTTTCATCATAAATTGGGGTTCAATAGAGGGAACAAAATAAAAGGTGGTAGTGTTGATCGCTTTATACGCCGTATCAATGATTCAATGAAGCCGTCCAGTTTTTTAATATTGGATTAAACATGCATTCATGAATCCGCAGTAAACCAGGGAATACAAACGCAGCAAGGAATTACTGCAATTATGGAATCAGATTATACACAAAACGAACAAATTCTTGACTCCTGAGACCAAAGAAATTGATAGAGAGGTTGTGAAGGTGACGGATGGGATAGCCAGCAGTGGCAAGACAGAAATATTTGTTTTCTTACTTTAACCCATTATACCAATATATCAACATAAAAAAAAAAAAAGTTTCTTTTGATTTGAGTGTTGTTTTCTGGAGTTTATGTACTCAGGAAATTTAATTCTGTGGTTATTTTCTTGATTGGAATTGTCATTTAGAAATTGAATTTTATTTAACGTCTTTTTGGATGCCATTTTGTTTAGCCTATGAGGCGGCCATTATATGGATTCAGTCATTCATGATGCAGGTCCTGGTTGCTAGGGGAGTGGCCTCTAGGGTCATGACATCAGGGTAATTGGTGATAGGTTAAAAGGTCGTTTCAACTGCCATTTTGTATCTGAGAATAAAACAAACCTAGCAGTTCATTTTATTTCTTATTTTGATTACTGGTTATTGAAACAAAGCCCTGCCTTTTGGCCTTTTCCCCTTGTACCTTGCTTCTGTTTTCTGAAATGATTGTCCTTTTGAAGACAGTATAAAATCTTGGATCGCCATGAGTGACCCAAAAAAAAAGAGGTTTTTGTTTAAACAATTTACGGGGGACACTGATATTCTGTGAGAGCAAGTTTCAGAAATCATCTCTGACTTCCATGAATAGATGTTTCCTCAAATAGTTTTTTAACGAAAAAAATAAATACATTTAAAGGGAAAGGAGGAACATTTCTTGAAACCAAATGAATGATTAGGCAAAAAAATGGAAAATTTGGGAGAGGAAATGAATTCACAGGGAATTGGGGGGGGTGTCAGTGTATTGTTAGTGTATTTGGCGGTTAAATTTAGGTAACTTATCTATGGTGCCAACACTAGTGAACAATATTGATGTATTTGCAGTTGTGAATTATGGAGCCCTGGAAAATTGTATTACTACCTCACTTTTAAGGGATCTCGGAGTCTGTCCTAAAACTTTAAAAATTAACCTGCAGGTCTTTTTGGTGGATGGGGGGAAAAAGATTGGTAATGGGCCTCTAGAATATTTATCTCCATGTATATACAGCATTTGGCTCTTTCATAACCATGTAATGGATTGGGAAAACAAATTAAGAATTGAGGTATGAAATGTAAGTAGGAATGTCTTGACATTCAGGAACAGAGAACTAATCAATGTGCACAAATTAACAACCTGCCAATGTAATATTCCGATTTACCCAATGTTTTTAGCAAGAGTTGTTACAGAGACCATGGAGTGACTATTGAGAGCTAAACTGTATTACAGTAAAGTGCAACTACCCGCTTCTACTTATCTCATCACATATCAATCAAGTGACAGGTTCCACCATTTTTCTGAACTGTATTTAAGAAGTGCATATACAGTAATTTGACTAGAATATGGGAAAGGGATAAATGGAAAGCTACCTTTTAATACCACTAATCTGCATTACGAGTGGTGGATAATGTCCTATGGGCTTGCAAATGCGCTGGCAGCATTTCAGTTGTTTGTCAATAATAAATTCAGGAATGTTCTTGGGCATTATGTGTTGTTTATATGGATAACATTTTGATTTTTACTTTTCTGAAGTTTTAGAAACTCGCATTCACAATTTTCATGAAGTTATGAAATCGTACAAAAGGGGTAAATTGTAAAATGCTAAATAGTGTAAAATAGGTCCAACGATTCATCTTCTTCCTTCAGCTGCTCCCGCCACTGCAGATCATCTGTTTCCATATCTTCCTGTCCTCTGCACCTTGCTCTGTCACACCCTCCACCTGCATGTCCTCTCTTGTATAAGGTTTGCAAATTATTACAGAAGGCTTATTAGGACTTTCATTTGTGTTCCGTCTCCTTTTACTTCTTGGATGAAGAAATTTGCAAGGACCCTTGAAACACTTCATTCACCACAGTCCCAATTCATTCTTGAAGTCCATGCATCCAGTGTTGGGGTGGGAGTCATTTTATCACAAAAATATTCTAATAAAGATTAAGAGCATTCATGTGTTTTCTTTTTAAGAAATCTGTCTTCTGCAGAACAAACCTATGATGTAGGCAATGGAGAGTTTTTGGCTTTTAACATAGCTTTAGAGGAATGGAGACATTGACTAGAAGGTGACATGTATCCATTTGTAGTCTACATTGATCATAAGAATTCACCTTTTGTGATTTTTTTTTTTTTTATACTACAGAACTGGTAAAAGAAATGGTAAAGGTGATGCTGTATCCGATTATTTATGATCCTGACAAACTCATCTGATCCCAAATGTATTATTCCCCCAAAATGTTTTTAGGAGTGACTGCCACAGCTCCATCACGCAATTTAGAAAAACAAATTCAAGAAGCCAGTCAACCAAGCCTCCAAGTGTTACATCACCAAAATGTATTTATTATGCTTCCTCCAAACCTAGGTAGTAAGGTATTAGACTGAGTTTATGGGTCTGATATGTCTGGTCACAAATTCTAGTAAACATTGAGATATTTTAAATGGGGAAAACTTGCAAACAGGGAGTATATTTCAGCATGTGCGGACTGCTGTAGGGAAAAATCCTGTCAGGGTCTCCCTGCAGATTTGCTGCTACTTATTTCTTTCCCTTCACACCCAGTCTTGATGGACTTTTATCACTCATCTCCCTCTTTTTAAGGGTTACATAAATATGTGTGTAGTTGATCATTTTCCAAATATGTACAAATCTTTCTTGCCGATAGTGTATGTTTACTTGGCTTTCCCAGCTCTTTTATATTAGATTGTGGCCCCTTAGTTTATTTCTAAGTTTTAGAGGATGTTCTGTGATAAAATGGGATGTATAGTAATCTTGACCTCTAGATATCGTCCTTAAGCCAATGGGCAAATGGAAGGGGTTAATCAAGACCTTGACAGATTCCTGGGATGTTTGAGCAATCCCAGTCGGGATAACTGGCATGACTTCCTTCCATTGGCTGAATTTGTGAAAAATGTTCTTAATTACTCGACACTTAAAATGTCTTTGGTTTGTTGCAAGTATGGTTTTATTCGTTGTCCTCTAAGTTGTCTTCCATAAGTTTCTTCCTCAGTATCTACTGTAACTGAATCTCTTAATTATGTGAAGAGTATGTGCCAGCCGGTTAGAGGGAATCTGAAGATAGCCGGTTTAATTGCCAGGTGCTTTGCAGACCGTAGAAGGAGATCAGTTCCAGTATTCAAGGTTGAGTCAACAAAAATGGTTTGGCTGGCAACTTCTGTTCTTCCGTCCTGTGAACTGGCACCATGTTATATAGGTCCTTCTAGCATCAGAAGGAGAGTAGGACCAGTTTCTTATGGGCTTTGCCAATCCAAGATTCATTCCACATCTCGTGTCTCCCTGTTAAAACCTATGGGTTATCGTCTGTATTTTAACAAGACTCCTCTTTGACATTGTTGGTGGATGCTTCTGGAGAAATTAAGATTCAGTCCATTTTAGATTCTCAACACCAGTGTAAAAGGGTCCAGTATATTGTTCACTGGAAAGAGTATGGCCATTTTGGTGACATTCATGTGCATGATCTACTTTCTAGGTTTCATAAATGGTACCCTAACAAGCCTGATGGCCATTTATGCACTTGGATCTGTGGTTATTTTCTTGACTAGTGTCTTCATTTAGAAACTGATTTTCCATGGAGTGGCCATTTTGTGGTTTCAGCCATCATGATACAGGTCCTAATTGCTAGGGACGTGGCATCTAGGGTTCATGTCAGAAATTGAATTTTATTTACCGTCTTTTTGGATGCCATTTTGTTTAGCATATGAGGTGGCCATTTTGTGGATTCGGTCATACTTAATCCAGGTCCTGGTTTCTAGGGTTGTGGCTTTTAGAGTCATA
Source organism: Polypterus senegalus (assembly GCF_016835505.1). NCBI lineage: Eukaryota > Metazoa > Chordata > Cladistia > Polypteriformes > Polypteridae > Polypterus > Polypterus senegalus. The sequence continues at coordinate 17,251,581 of NC_053158.1, forward strand.
ACATGGGGTAATTGGTGAGCGGTTAAAAGCTTATTTCAACTACCATTTTGTATCTGAGTTGGGATCAAACCTAGCAATTCACTATACTTTTTTATTTTGATTACTGATTATTGAAACAAAGCTCTACATTTTAATTTCTAATTTACAATGTAGTTCTGATGTTCTCTCGTTGAGTTTTAGTTTTGACCCTCACTTTGTCTTGATTCTGTTTTTGTCCCCTGTGCCTCACTTTTTTTTTTTTCCTCTGAACTTGCGTCACTTTTTGTGAGACAATACAGACGCGTATAAAATTGTAACAGTAATCTAGTGATTTTTAAGGTTTCTCGTAGAAATCCTTAATTTTTTTTTTTGAATCTGTGATAATAAATTTTAATATTATTAATGTCCTTAGCAATATTGTTTGTCATTTTATGAAAGAAGCTTTATGGGTCCCCTCTCCCTTGTGAATGTATAGGCTTGGAACATGTTGGCCTCTGCAGGCCGCAAAGCCTGCTTCTTTGAGTTTGGGGCCAGGTTTACTCTTTTTAAGGCCATGTATGTTGTGATCACATATGTTTGTAACATTCAGAAAAGAAATCACAATTTTTGTTCTTATTATTTATTCTTTATTTATAGCTGTTTTTTTATGGAGCAATTAGAAATTTGCTAGAAAAGCAGCTTATTTACTGTAGAATCTGTTTCTTTTGTATGGTGTAAAGTATTGGAGAAAACATGCCATTTCATGGATTGATGAATTTAAAGCTTAAGATATTCAAGAAGAAGGAGGACTGTGCATAACGCCTTTAGTGTTGCATTACCAGTTTTGTATGTGAGAAGAAAAATGTATATGGAAGACAATGAGCAGATTTAAGAACCGGAGTTATGTTATACTTAATTTTAGTTATAATCCTTACTGTTGCATTTTTAATTAAGTGTCAAATATTAAGTGAACATCATGAATACACAACCACAAAAAACATTTATTGCTTTTTATAGCCTTAAATCACACAAGGAATGCCTCAATAGGCTTTAATGGGCCTTGTTTTTTTTATAGTTCCCCTGCCTTGATTCTCTAAGACCAAAAAAAATTCTCAAAAAAACCTTGTAGGAAAAACATGGAAGAAATATTAGCAATTTGGAGGGAGGCCTCTTTCAATGTAGGCTAGGTGTTCAATGGATGCCAAAAAAATGGAGTAAATATAATGCATAAAACAGAACACAAGTATTCCTTTTCACATAGCTAGATGGCCAATCTATCAGTACCACCTCAGAAATACAACATTTATTTCTATAGCATATGTACATACAAATGATGCAGCTCAAATTGTTTTACATGATAAAGAAAGAGAGAAAAAAGATAAAAAAAAAATAAGATTTAAAATAAGGGAACACTAACTAACATAGAATTAAAGTAAGGTCTGATGACCAGGGAGGACAGAAAAAAAAAACCTCCAGACAGCTGGAGAAAAAAAAATCTGCAGGGGTTCCAAGGCCACAAGACCACCCAGCCACCTCTAGGCATTTTACCTAACATCAATGACCTCAATCAGTCCTCATTGTATTCAGAGATCACATGGAAGGACTTGATGACGGTCATGTGGACTTCTGGCCTTTAATCCTTCAATGTAGGGACATCACGTTACTATGATCAGGAAAATCGGGGGGAAAAAAACTGAAGAGAAAGTAGGGGTTAGTACAGATTTTGAATAATGATGATAATTAATTGAATATGCAGAGCATCAGAATTAAACTGAGATGAAGCTACGAGAAAGCCCTGTTAAAGTAATGAGTTTTTAAAAGTGCTCCACCGTATCAGCCTGGCGAATTCCTATCGGTAAGCTATTCCAGATTTTAGGTGCATAACAGCAGAAGGACGCCTCACCACTTTTAAGTTTAGCTCTTGGAATTCTAAGCAGACACTCACTTGAAGATCTAAGTTTACGATTTGTAGTCTAAGGTGATAGACATTCCAAAATAGAAGATGGAGCAGATTATTTAAGGCTTTGTAAATCATAAGCAGTATTTTAAAGTCAATTCTAAAAGACACAGGTAACCAATGTGGTGACATTAGAACTGGGGAGATGTGCTAGGATTTTCTTTTCCTAGTTAAGATTCTAGCAGCTGCATGCTGCACTCGTTGCAATCGATTGATGTCTTTCTTAGGTGGTCCTGAGAGGAGTGCATTACAGTAATCTAGACGACTGAAAACAAAAGCGGGAACTCATTTCTCAGCATCTTGTAATGTTATAAGAGGTCTAACTTTTGCTCTATTCCTTAAGTGAAAAAATGTCCTAGTAATCTGATTTAATATGCGATTTAAAATTCAGGTCTGAGTCAATAGTTGCCCTTAAATTCTTTACCTCCATCTTGACTTTTTAATCCTAATGAATCAAGTTTATTTCTAACAAAACCGTACAAACCACGTGCAGACATAGAGTGACATGCCCACTGTCAAGGCATACTGCAAAAATACAGTAGATGATACCACTCGCTAAATACAGAGCTATCATATATGAGGGTAGATTTGTTTAAATACCTCAAAAACAAAGTAGAAAGTAATTAACATAAATGGAAAACAACAATATCTGCCTGTCCGCTAATTGCAGAACCACAGCCAGGTTGTTGAAAAGGAGTCGGACAAGCCAGACACAGTCAGAGTCCCGGAGACCTAAGCCAACAAGCTGAGTCCGTTGAAAGGACCTTCAATCCAATGATTCCAGTGTTTCATCTGAAATGACTTTTCCATAGGCAGGCAAACAATGTCGCAGTAGAGCAGTGGCACCAAGTGCCACATGAGGATACCAAGATGAGAAAATGAATAAGGGAGGGTTATTAACAGTTTATAAATATCTTATTACTTATATATTAGCACTAATGACTAACAACAAAGATGCAGTCTGTACAGTAAATCAGCAGCTCTAGTCAGGATATGCTAAACTGAAGTAGTGAGTCTTCAGCCAGGGTTTAAAAGCTGAGACCGAAGGGGCATCTCTTATAGTAGCAGGCAGACCATTCCACATTTTAGGGGCCCTGTAACTAAAAGCTTGACCTCCCACTGTTATTTTATTAATCCTTGACTTCATAAGCAGGCCTACATGTTGAGATCCTAATGTGCACTCTGATTTGTGAGAAATAAGTTCAAATAAGTAAGAACTGCCTTGGCCAATTTAAGGCTTTATTGGTTAAAAGGAGGATTTTGAAATCTGCCATTAATACTGACATTTAGAGTATTATGGTAGTTCATTCCATGTGAGATAAATGAACAGAAGTACTCAAGCCTTTGCAGTTTAAGAAACATAAGTGATTCTGTGGATACCTTCCTGAAAGGGAGTCAGGTTCAGATCTGTGAATTCAGAGTGGCAGAAGCAAATGCCAGTGGTGTGATGCAGATGATCCTGGCAAAGCCTGCTGGATCCCCGAGGAAAGTTACCTTTTCCGGTTGAAGGGTAGGGCCGCCCTAGAATTGGTTCATCCTGAAAGAAGGTCCTGAGCCTTCAGAAGAGAGCTCTGTTGTCCCTTGAAAATTCGGGGGAGAGGGTATAAATCTCACGCCAGGCCATACCATAGCAGATCTCCAGCGTCCACTACCTCTGAATGAAAGGGAAATGAAGTCAGAAAAGGGGAATCTATAACTTCAGGATAAGGATTGTTGCCAAGGGCTGGGTTGGTCAGGCTGCGGTGCAAAGTGGAGCTGGGCGCGAAACACAACTGGACACTGCGCCAGTGCCACCTCCGCACCTGAAGTGGAGGCTAATTTAAATCCACTTTGGCTATATTACAATAAAATGTGAAAGCTTCTGATTGAGTGAATATTTTTTATAGGCACTTTGTAGAGCGAGCTAAAATGCTTTTAAATGATAAGAATTGATGGGAGTTTTATGAACTGACCTTAGCAATGCGCTCCATGATCCCTTAGAAGAAATAACATTTGGGAATGGGAAAGGTGCCGGGCAAAGTTAAACTACACTAAAATACAAGAAATACTTCCAGGGCTCTAAACCTTAGAGTTGCTGTTAGCTATAGATGCTTTTACATTAATTTTTAAATAATAATCAACTTGTTTTGATAAAGTTTTCTAAGTACAAGAGGCATAACATTTATATTATGAATTTGTCCAATTCAATCAAAAATCCAATTACATTTGTCGACTCAGTAACATCGCTTGCTATGCCTGTTTTGGCCTCTAGATGTCCACAGTTACCAGCAGATACATTTTCCTTCTTTAATGTCAGAAACCTCTTGTTGTATTTTCAACAATTGAAATAAAAAAGGCATAACAAGGTGTTTACATTTTATATTACCAGTTTTATTTTATTGCAAACCATATTGATATTTACAAAGACGGCTAAAAGTATTGCTTATGTTGAATGGATGTTGTTAAAGATCAGACAGGTTGAAGAACTTCATATCCTGTTTAGGGCAAAATGAATTGGCTACCTAATTTGAAAATATTATTATTTGAGCAGCTGTTACAAAATGGAAATATTAATGGTGTATATTTTTAGAGAGGGACAGCAATATGAGTGCACATTGAGCACACAAACTCTTCAAATTCATTCAATTTTATTATGCTGTTGTACAGTAAAAGCTTTTCAAGGAGGAGTTTACCAGATTGCTTCAACTGTTTACTTGAATTTAGAGAAGGTCAATGTGATTAGTTGTTGCGTATCAGGTAAATTGTGTTTTATTTTTGTATCTACTTCAGAAAATATATTTAATATAACTGTTGTGTCGCATGAATTTTATAATTATTCAAAAAGTATTTTCTAACTTCTATCCATCCAGCCATTATCCAACTCGCTATATCCTAACTACAGGGTGACCGGGATCTGCTGGAGTCAATCCCAACTTTGACTAAATTCAAAGCCCACATTTATCAAAATTGTCCTTACTGGCACAAAAATCTGAGTGACTCTAATTAGGTCCAACTCTTAGGAGTAGAAGTAACAGAATTTTATCAGTTTTCTTAATATAATTAACTTCACCAGGATTTAGGAGAACTTGTGAACTGTCCTTAACTACTACAGTAACTGCAAGAAGATGGTATTCAGGAAGAGATCATCAACTTTTTCCAGAATGTGCATAAATGTTTTGAAAACACAAGGAGTTCAAAAAAGATATCGAGAGAATGATATTTCGAATAGAATAAAATGCCCTTTATTGTCACTATACACCTGTACAATGAGATTAAAAGCAGCTCCTTCAGTGCAGACATATATGTAGAACACAACAAGTAAATAAACAAATGGTACAAAAAGTTGCAAAAAAAGTTCTGCGACGCCATATACTACATATGGAAAGAATAATAACTATTGCACTTTTGGGTTATTGCACATTATTTAAATATTGCACAATAATGATGATCATGTGCAGTGAGTAGTGGATGTTGTACCCTGAGAGTAATGATATTGTACAGTATACAGATATTGCACAGTATTATCAATACCATTTAGATATTAGATATTGCACAGTTGATGGATAGAAGGAAGTCCAGGGGTTGGGGGGTTAGACTGTGTAGTCAGTGCATGTGTGAGTTTAGAATGGTTATGGCTTTTGGGGGAAAAAAAATGGTGTTGAGTCTGTTTGTCCTTGTTGTCATTAATCCTTCAACACGAAGAAGCCACACACTGTGAACCAAAATGAAAGTGCTGGTAATGTTATATTTTTTGGCCACGGGTAAGATGCAGCTTTAAAATTGGGTATGTCGCAAACCAATCATTTTCTCAAATTTTGAACACCCTTACAAGGTGTTATTTAATATGAAGATTTATTTCCCTGTGAGGTAATATTATGTCATTTATACAAGTCACTGGTTTTCCTGGAGTTGTTGGTGTGACAGATGGCACTCGCACCAAGATCATTGCTCCACATGTGGATGAGCACATGTATGTAATTGGCAAGCAGTATCATATAGTATCATGGTATCCGGTGGTCATCGATGCAAACTCACAAACTCTATTGTATTGCCAGCATATTACCCTGAAGACAGGTGGGGCTAAATGGGTGATTGACAATGAAATGTCACACAGGTATGCTGAGCTCTGCAGTCCATCAACTGCTGGAACATTCACATTAAACTCCTTCTTACATTTCAAGAAGGCAGGCAAAGATTCCAGGGGCACTGCATAAATGATACGACCCTGGAAAACAATCAGAAGAGTGAGCGTGACTTCCCAAACAGTACCGGGATAGCCTTGGCTAGTTACAGTAAGTGTTGGTTTGTTTTTTTTTTTTCTAAAATGTGCCATTTCTAATGGCTTAAACAGCAGGAAACATTTGGAAGTACAGCTGTAAATCATTTTTTGTTTAATAAACTTGCCTGTTATTGGATCTACTACTCATTTGGTGTGTGTGTGTGTCAGTCTTTCCATCAGGGTGCTCATTGCTGTACTACTCTTGATTTTGTTGTGAAGTGGCCTGATTACAAATAAAGATTACAGTAATCCCTTCTCGATCGCGGGGGTTGCGTTCCAGAACCCCCCGCAATAGATGAAAATCCGCGAAGTAGAAACCATATGTTTCTGTAGTTATTTTTATATATTTTAAGCCCTTATAAACTCTCCCACACTGTTAACATTATTAGAGCCCTCTAGACATGAAATAACACCCTTTAGTCAAAAGTTTAAACTGTGCTCCATGACAAGACAGAGATGGCAGTTCTTTCTCACAATTAAAAGAATGCAAATAGATCTTCTCTTCAGGAGCAGAGAGACAGAAATCGCACGCAAAGAAAAGCAAACAATCAAAAAATCAATACGTGTGCTTTTAAGTTTGCCACGGCATTTTTTAGAGGAGCGCCAATATCTTCTAAGCAAACAGCCCCTCTGCTCACATCTCCTTCGTCAGGCGCAGAGAACGTCAGAGAGAGAAAGAGAGCGAGATTAAAGCAAACCATCAAAAAATCAATAAGTGTGCTTTTGGAAGAACTGCGATAAAGCGACATTTCTTAGAGGTGCATCCGTATCCACTAGGCAAACAGCTTCTGTGCAAACAGCACCTCTGCTCACAGCCCCTCCGTCAGGCGCAGAGAATGTCAGAGAGGGTGAGATAGAGGCAGAGACAAGAAAACAATCGAGCACCGCGCGGGAAGCATATCTTATAGCATTGAGGAGTTTTAGTTAATATGTAATACATGCTCTGATTGGGTAGCTTCTAAGCCATCCGCCAATAGCGTCCCTTGTATGAAATCAACAGGGAAAACAAACTGAGGAAGTGTGTAGCATAAATTAAAAGACCCACTGTCTGCAGAAATTCGCGAACCATAGAAAAATCTGTGATATATATTTAGATCTGCTTACATTTAAAATCTGCGATAGAGTGAAGCCGCGAAAGTCGAAGCGCGATATAGTAAGGGATTGCTGTACAATATGCAAGCTTTCAAGGCAACTCAGGCCCCTTCTTCAGGCAAGCTGCCTCGAAAGCTTCCATATTGTAATCTTTTTAGTTAGCCAATAAAAAGTGTAATTTTGCTTGACTTCTCCCTCAAATCTCGCATGAAATAATCCCAGTTTAATCATGGGAGCCTCTGCCTGCATAGAGCAGCGACCTCTCTGACAAGACGAGAAATGTTATGAGTGGTGCTTATTGCAGTGTTTTTGGTTCATTTAATCACTCGGAAATGATGACAGTGTTTCTCAGGCATTAACATGGTATACAGTCGGGGGGGTTTTCTTTTTTTTTAATAGTTTATTGTATGCATTATGGCTAGCCTGCGGTGGGTTGGCGCCCTGCCCGGGGTTTGTTTCCTGCCTTGCACCCTGTGTTGGCTGGGATTGGCTCCATCAGACCCCTGTGACCCTGTAGTTAGGATATAGTGGATTGGGTAATGGAAGGATGGATGAAATAATGTTGCAGAACGGTGTTTTGGAAGTGACTTTACAACATTTCTGTAGTGTATTTTCATAACGCAGAATGTAGCTCAGGGTGCTTTAGAAGATATCAAGGAAATAAATACAAGAAAAGAAAATCGTAATTAGATATGATTAACAATGAATACGTGATAAAATAATGAATACAAGCTTACATAACATAGATATATAATGAGTAGAGAAGTGGATCTTTGTATATAATATTCAAAGTCTCTAAAGACGAGTCCGGTTATAAGGTCAGGTGGCTGGGTGTTTCTAGACTCCGACTCCCATGCCACCCTGCAGGTGTCTTAAATTGGGCCAGCCTTGAGTTACACTGCCACCTGTTTGGAGGAATTAACTGCTCCCAGTTAACCTGGCCCTTCTTTTATTCTGGCCAGGATGCCTGTCCTTCCTCTCTAGCACCTACAATGGGTGCACATTTTTAGGAAGGATATGCAGAACAGAAAAGGAGTAGGAGGTTGCAGTTTATGTCAAACAGATTTTAAACGCAAGTCTTCTTTAATTGGATAATAAGCACCATCTTAGGGAGGACGTCTGGATTTGTCTTGAAAGAGGCCTTCCTGTATTTTAGGAGTGTGTTTTAGACCACCCAATGCAGACAGTCATTTCAATGCACATCTTTTTTGTAATATTAAAAGCAAGTTAACAGGGGGATATTCTAGTCATGGGGGACTTTAACTACCTGAATATTAACTGGGATAACCTTTCAACTAGTGGAGACTTTAGAAGTAAGTGGTTGCTGTTTTTTTTTAAGCACCAATGTGGGTGGGAGGAGGTCTGTCTAGATTTAGTATTTTGTAGTAATCGGGATAGAATTAAGGGTGTAGAGGTGATTGAACAACTAGGGTCAAGAGGCCATAATGTAATACAATGTATCTGTTGTCACACACGTGCGCATGGGAGGCAGCTAAAGGGCCTGAGTGAGGACAGTTCTGAGACATACTGGGATGTGGCAGAGCGCACTGACTCTTTTACTCCCTTGCCTGCAGATCATTCAGAGATTCCACCTGGTCCTCTTGACGTCACTTCCGGGACCGAGCCAATGGAAGGAGACCTTGCCGGCTCCGGCCCCTGTGATGTCATGTCCGTGCTCGCACCAATGACAGAAGACCTCCATGAGCCCGACCCCCATGACTTCACTTCCTGCCTTCCCCTTTAAAAAGCCTCCACCTTTTCCCTATTCCCTCAGTTCTGTATTGGACTCGGTTTTGTGCACAGCGGTGCTATCATTTAAAAGATGATTTGCAGCCAGGATATCAAATTATACGGCTGGCGTTTTGGGTGGGTGAGTTTTATGATACTGTCTTTAAAGTAATTCTAGAAATGAGGCCAGTTGACAATGGAGGAGCTGAACTTGTAAGCAGTCAGACATCGTCAGAGTCCTGGGGCCTCATGTATAACGGCGTGCATAGAATTCGCACTATAACATGGCGTAAGCACAAAAGCCGAAATGTGCTCATGCACAGAAAAATCCAGATGCAGAAATCTGTGCGTATTCCAACTTCCAAGTTCTTCCACTACATAAATCCCGATCAGCGTGAAAAGTAACGCTCGTGCACGCTTTATGTAACGCCCCAACTCCTCCCAGAATTACGCCTCTTTGAATATGCAAATCAATATAAATCGCCCTTAAGCTCAGCCTTCTGTGAAAAGACAATGGGAAAAGCACGGGGGAAAATAAGAATTTCTGTACCAAGTGGTATAATCAACAACAAAATGAAGTTGATCGAGTGACATAGCGTGTTGGAGGAACTTGAAAGCTCACATTCACAAAATCGCACGTGCCGGAAATAAAAAAGAAGTCACATATCAAAGTCGCGTGAAAAGAAGAGTTGTAGCCCACTGTCTGAGTGTCATATGAAAGCTTATTAGGGTACAGAGAAAAAAGGCACACAGTGGGGAAAAAGCATGAAATGTCAACTTCAATCTCGACATTTCCACTTTAATCACGTAGTTTATTTTGTCATTAAAGTAGAACATCATAAACTTCATCTTAAAATCGTTTAATTAACCAGTTTCTCAAATCACATCGTAATTAAAGTAGCACGTTAAATGCTTTGTTTTGTATTTGATCTTCTATGTGCTCGAATCACTACTTGCTTCTTAAACCGGCTCTCTTCCTTCAACTGGGCACAGAATCCATTACATTCATGATATTACAGCTCTCTGAATAACTAAAATACTGAGATGTATACGTGATATCATTTTTATGATGATAGGAGTTAAAGCACGTTATTAAACATGGGTTTCACTTCGATGAAATAATTTATTGCAGCAGTACTCAGGGGTGGCTCTAGGATTGTGGTGGCACTGGGCAGAGGAAGAATCGGTGGCTCCTTCCGCCAATATCAGTAAGGTAGCTTATGCGCGGTGGATGGCCTCGTCTGTTGCAGACACTGCATAGCCGCCTCGTGCTCATGACACAAGCATTTAACTTTTGCCAAAATTTGTCGCTGCGTTTTTAGCTGTGTTGTTATTTTCTCTTTCTGTTTTATATTCAATATTTATTGGTGTAGCTGCTACTGCAGTCCTTGCTTTTCTTTCCCCAAGTAACCGATCGCCACGCAATCAGCTCTGTAATAGACGTTAAGCCATCTGTAATGATTCTTCAAAACGTTTAAGGAACATTGAAATATCTTCGTAGTACATGTTTAATTATTCTATCCTTCACGACACTCCCAATGAAGAATATAGATTATTTAAATGAAGTTAAAGTTTTATCTGTATAATTTAATAAACATATTTTGCTGCATTTCACCGTAAAAATGATATCGTCATCATATGTAAATACGTGCTTTATAAAGTGGCTCAGGTTGTGCGATATTATAACTATAGTGCAAGTTTATAGTGGGGTGATTGTACTTACAAGTACAAACAGTTTTACAAGGTGCAATTGATTGAGTGCATTTGAAGTTCTTGGGATGAAACTGTTTCTGAACCGCGAGGTCCGTACAGGAAAGGCTTTGAAACGTTTTACCGTGGCTAAGAGAGCGTGTTATTGAAGCTGTATACCGATAACTCTCTTTCCGATCAGCTGCTGCTGTGATTCACACTCAGATACAGTGATATAAATATTCCGAGTGGTGCAGTGAGAGTAATATGGAAAAAGATGATCCGCTGTGGCAACTCCTAACGGGAGCAGCTGAAAGAAGAAGAAGGAGAAGTGAGTAACAACGCTAAAGCAGTTATGGTATTTGGAATACTATGGCTGTTCCCTGGACCATTATATTGTTACAAGTTAATTACAATCAGATGCATTACACTAATAAACAATATGCGGTTAGTTTCAGTGTATTTATAAAGCCGCGTCAGGAAAATAAGGTGTAACCACACAGGAACAGTAGCACTGCTTTGACGCTGGGTGCAGCCAGTCTGCAAAACCGAGTGGAGAACTTGCGTACGACAAGGTATGAGGTACCATGGAAAAGTGTGTGGTTTTACGCCAAGTGTTGGTTTTATACATCGTGATTTGAACATGGAAACTTTCTTATGCTGCATTTCTGTGCGTACGCACCGTTTATACATGAGGTCCCAGGAGACCTATGTCAACTAGCCAGCCACCCTCAACTTGGCCTTCAGAGTCCATGCCAGGCCATCCAGTCTGATGAAAGGATTGTTCTCTCAGATTTCACTGCTCCCAGCATCTTTGATGGCATTTCCATAGCCAGGAGAACAACTTGGCAATAGAGCAGTGTCACATCAAGATACTGAGAAAAGAAACTGAATCGAGGAGGGTCAGTAACAGTTTCTGAATATTGTGGTTTTTATTTTCTTGGACAGATAACTAAAAGAGAGAGCTGCAGATTACAAGACCCACTAGAGGTGTAAGTATGCATAAGACACTGGTCCTGTGCTCAATGAAAAGGCCCTTCCAAAACTAAATTCATTGCAATTTCCTCAAGAAATGTTGTATAATAATAAAATGTGAAAACATCAAAGATGTGAATGCTTTTTATAGGCTCTGTAATCAAGGATCGACCGTCTTTAATTCCCAGCTCTCTAAAATGAACAGTTTTTAGCAATTATACTGACTATAACTTGACAACAAAACTCCTTTAGCCTTTCTCCGAACATCACCAAGATACCAAAGCACAGCTTATCCAAATCCAATTATTAATCACATGGAACCATCCAATCGTGACCAAACAAGCAATTACACTCTCATATTTAATACGAATCTGAGCTCCTTATAAGCATTCTCCACCACAGTCCACATCTCCACAAGGCAGTCCCTTGAGTCCACGTGTCTGGCAGGTTACATAGACATTAATATAAGCTGTTCAAGTTAATATAAAAAAATATCCAGCCTACCTGAAATGTACTTTAGTAAACAAGAAGACCATCTTAATATTACTAATTAAAGACCGGAAAATAATCATGCTGTATGAAAATGGAATGATGTTACAGCAAGTAATACATTTTGATTATGGGTGGTGGAGCCAGAAAGGCCATGGAGGCCTGTAAAAATACAAGACCCCCTGGCTTGCAGATGGAAGAGTTTTTTTAGTTGGAGAATCATGGGACAAGGCAAGTGAGGACAAGTTATTTTATCGTTTAAGGTCCTATGGTGTCAATGTTTTCCTATTTTATACTCTTTATTATGTAGACCTAAATAAAATGTCTAAAAATCCTTCGCCCCCTAAGGTCTTCATGAGGCAGCAATCTGCATGTGGTCAGGTGACACAGTGAAGATGAATGGAGGGTCAGGGCTTGTTAAATCTTAGTCAGGTTTATTATGTGTACAGTACCATATAATTCACGTTTGCATGTCTCCTCAGACTATTGACTAAAATGCAATACAAATAAATGATTTAATTAAAGGTATATTTGGCCTTAAACATACAGAGTATAAACACAATTATATAAAATGTGTCCTCCGTGTGTGGAGTTGACATGTTTCCCCAGTCCAAACATGTGCAAGGCTTAGGTGGCTTGGTGCCGGTAAACTGGCCCTATTGGGTGGGTGTGCTTGCACAGGTCAGTAAGCTGTTTTGGGTGCCCATTTTGCACAGCCTTACAGTACCCCAAGTTATCTTGCACCACGGCATGTGCAGATCTATAGCTGACATCCAGATCGAGCTTCGACAGTTGCACTTGTTCTTCCCGCTTTAAACCTTTCTACCGATTTTTATAAACTTTTCGTTGAGTCATTTTGTCATCAATGTCCTAGTGAGGCAACACCTTAAGTACATTTCAGCAGATTTCACTCAATCTGCCCAAGGAAATCCCACTACAATGGGCTACTCGCCAATAGTGTAATCCCACAGGAGAGCATCCAAGTTCGTTTGACCTTGGCTTCAACTAGACCAATGGCAGAACGCATGTTCCATCTACCCATAAGCCATTGCAAATGTGTTCTATTGTATCTGCTTCTATACTGTATGTTGCAGTTACCATGTAATTTTCATAATGTCTTTACTTTTTGATTTACCCCCATATTTACTGGCTGTGTTATCCAGCTTGACCTGGGATATTTTGTAAGACAGTAGACTTCAGTTACAGTTCTGTCAATTATATCAGAAGTACTATGGACCTAACTGAGTATGTTTCTGTGTATAGTATTTTATTTATTTATTTATTTTACCAGAGGCTAATATTTATTTGACTGGAGCTCCTTACTGTGGAATATGCGATGTGCAATTGAACAGGAGAAAAACATTCCTGCTGTAGCTCAGTTCTTGCTTTTCCTAATAACTGACTTTGGCTTTGGAAAACACAATTTTACTGGAAACTGTATTATTTTTTTTCTCCTCCCACAGTCCAAAGACATGAAGGTTAGGTGCATTGGTGATCCTAAAATTGTCCCAATTGTGTGCTTAATGTGTGTGTGTGTGTGTGTGTGTGTCCTGAGATTTGTTCCTGCCTTGCGCCCTGTGTTGGCTGTGATTGGCTCCAGCAGACCCCCTTGACCCTGTGTTAGGATATAGCGGGTTGGTTAATGGATGGATGGATAGATAGATAGGACAGGCACTATATGATATGATAGAGTGATTTAAATTATACATCTTCTTCTTCACTTTCCTTTTTGTTTGGACAAGAAGTGTTCCTCTTTGGCCATTAAATGACCATAATGTGAAGTCCTCTGTCGCCAGTGGTATGATGTTTGTGCACGTATGTGTGCATTTCCTGGTGGTCTTCCAATTTAAGAACAACCCATTTTCTCACACACAGATCCCTGCGTGGCCCTATTGAGACTGAAGATCAGTGACCCTTGTGAAAATGAAGCCTGCAAGACTTTCCGTATCTGTGTGGGTTTCCTTCGGGTGCTCTGGTTTCCTCCCACAGTCCAAAGACATGCAGTTTAGGTGCATTGGCAATTCTAAATTGTCCCTAGTGTGTGTGTGTGTGTGTGTGTGCCCTGCGGTGGGCTGGCACCCTACCCGGGATTTGTTCCTGCCTTGTGCCCTGTGCTGGCTGGGATTGGCTTCAGCAGACCCCCGTGAACCTGTGTTGGGATATAGCAGGTTGGAAAATGACTGACTGACTGTATTCTTTTGAATTCCAACAAGTAATTATTAGGAATTATGAGGTATTTTGGTTATAATTTCACCCTGTAGCAGATCCTGTAAAAAGGGAAGCTTCAGTCCAATTTAAATGTATCGGTTTGATCTGTAATTGTGTACGATCGCTAAGTTTTGGAGGCTTTAGATCAAAAACAATACACTGAATTCTGGCTTATTTTAATTTGTTACATTCAGCGTCAGCGTATACAGGCCGCGCATTTATGTGGCCAGTGCATTGAACTGAACGTTTTAAAAGGGGTGCACAATTTTGACAAAATTGATGATTATTGCTTTTAATATTGAGGTTATTAATTTCAGTTAACAGTTCAATGAAAAATCCACCTTGTGTTGCCACCTGCATATGTTGTATTCTGTTTCTAACAAGTACTGTATGTCTACCATTGTGCAGGGAACAACTAATAAAAAAAAAAAAAAAAAATACAAAATTGTTAAATGGTGAATTAGTTGAAATATTTCAAATGCAGCGTTTAACATTGTCTCTTTTATTTATTACGATAGAGACACACCACACACAAAATTAATTTAGCTGTTTATTTAATACAGCAAATAACATATACAGATATTTATAAAATGAAATTAAAATGTAACACAACCATTATTCCTTTTTTCCCAAAAATCATGTTTCTTCTGAGGGAAAAAAAAAAACAGCCGTCACTATCACTCACCATTCAAAAAGGTAAAATGTGTGATAAATGTTAAACATGGGAATGTTAAATTGGGAGCTCTGCTGTATTAAGGAAACAAATGTTGCATGTGTATGTAAAACTTAAAGTACATGATAAAATCTTCAATGACAGTAACGCAAATTAAGAAGTTAGTGTAATAATAATTTTTTGCATTTATATAGCTCTTTTCTCACTACTCAAAGCACTCAGCAATTGCAGGTTAAGGGCCCAACAGAGCAGAGTCCCTTTTGGCATTTACGAGATTCGAACCGGCAACCTTCCGATTACCAGTGCAGATCCCTAGCCGCAGAGCCACCACTCCACCTAAGTGTAAGCACACCCTGACCGGTCTGACGTACCTGTATATTAAAGCATTGAAATGTAACAACATTAATGAATAGTAAGCGTGAAGTATTACAGTAGCAACACACATGCTTCTACCAGACTCAGTCTTTGAGCAGTGGTGCCCCCGCTACTGAGGAAAGGATTGTAATGAAATGCATAGGTGAACACCAATCATTTTGTAATGCTATAAATTTTATTTAAAGAAAAAAATGCAGCAGTACCAATTCCTTCAGCCATAGCTCCCCATGTGTGTATACAGTATATGTGTGTATATATGAATATGTACTGTATATGTTGTGGTCGTCAGAGTGAGAGAAGGTCATGACAACTAGAAAAATTGAGGGTGCCAACATGACTCTCACCCTTGTGCTCTCAGTCTTAAATCTCTCTATTATAAAGAAAAAAAAATCATGGAAGGAAACGAGACGTGATTTTCTTGGAAAGACTGTTATACGTCCTACGGTACACATGCAGAGCAGGTCTGAGATAATGGAAGTACAAAAATTTGAAAGTCTCAAAAAAAGGATAGTAAAGATCGCATTAGTGCAAACAAATGGAAATTATTACTCGATAAAAAAAAACAGAACAGCGAAAAGAGATCAAATATATTGTTCTGATTTAAACTTTAAGTCGGAGACTTGTAGAACATCTAATTCGTGTTGCCAGAGAGAATTAAAAGACTCCAAAAACACTGGCATTGTATGAAGTCCCGTGAGACGAAGACTTTTAACATGAGATTCTTTCAAGTCACGCTGTACTTGCAGCCATTTTCAAACAAGACTACAGTCATCTAACCTAACCTAACCTCAGTCATGTGAATGCTTTTGGCAGACACACTTCCTGCACTCTCACCTCTTATACATTTTATTAGGACAATAATTTTATATGTTCTAGATGACACGTCAATGACTAAGCAAAGAAGAAAGAGCACGGACAAACATTCGAAAAAGTAGTTTTATTTATTAGAGAGAAGGAAACCATATTTACTCACGGGCAGTTATACTTGTGTTGTCACGATGTAAGTCCAAACACGGAATCAAAATTTAATGTGATCTTGAAGAAAAGTTAATTCCCAATATTGTTTTTACTAATGTTTTAAAGTAAAAGTGGAAATAATGCATATGTAACAATTCCCATGAAAATAACAACAATCTCTTTAAATTGTATATCTGGTTAACCAAACCCAGGGGTGGGCGAGCAAAGCGAGCAGGCGTCCGAGCCCCCTAGTAATGAACAAATTAATCCCCACATAAAGATGGTGGCAGTTTATTAAAATGGGTCATCAGTCACAGAGCTCCTTCCTCTGTCTCTCTAATAAGAAGTGCCTCCTTCCAGGTGGTCGTCCTTTTGTAGCCCAGGGACCGGAAGGGGGCGGAGTCACTTGCATTCACTGGGCGGGTTCTCTGCATAGTGTAAGGAAAAGAAGACAAGACCGTTAGTAGCTGCACACCCTCGGCACAGAGTGCTGTCACATACCTGGGAAGAGCTTGGATGGTCATCGTAAGGCGCGCTTGCGTGACAAGGCATATATGTTAACGCGTCTGTGTGTATATGAGAGAGGCGTATATGCCTTTAAGTTCAAAAATTTTATATGTTTCAATGTAATGAGTATTGGTGTTTTTTGTACTACTTGCACAAAAGTGAATGAAAAAAAAAATCATAGGAGTGTATTTTAATAATATTGCCATTTGTGGCTTATTTTCAAATACAGCATCCGCTTAAAGCAGAAATGGATCCATAATAACCTTTAAAATTGGAAATGTGTTTATTACAGCATTATACGTGTTCAATAATCTACATTTAGTATTTAATGCATTTGGGTTTAATTAAGACATGCAAAAAAGTAAGATTTGTTGTTGTGTAGTGCATTTAAGGAATTCATAGGCCTTTCTAGGAATTTGCAGATGCACATTCAATTTAGTCTTTCTTTATGAACTATTTTCTTGCATGAGTGAAAGTTGCTGCCACCTTAAAACCAATTCTAATATAAGTACACTTGAGTCATAAAAGCCTTGTTATCATCCCGTTCTGCTGGCTCTCAAAACCACTTTCATAATTAATGTTATTTAATATGGATTTATGCATGGTTTTAAATAGAAATAATAAGGAACGAAATATTCTAATGTATCTTTTGCTCTAAACAGTTCTATGAGTTGCAAAAGTTTGCATGTGTTTGCAGATGGCGTACTATTGGAAAATGACAGTATAATCTGCTTAATCCAGTTCAGGGTTGTGGGAGGTGTAAATGTTGTCTGGGATCAGAAGTGGAGGTACAACAATGAATTGGCGTCCCTTCACAAAGATGGAGATCAGAAGAATGAAGGGATTGGGGGACAGCCTATGGGATGATGCTGGGAAGGTGTAGTCCTGTGGTGCAGGGTGCCTACTTTGGATGGCTTCTTGGAGCTAAGAAGGAGAAAAGAGATGATATGGTTAGCAATAGCCCCCCTCTTGCCCTGGCAGGTTATTGCATACCTTCTCCAAGCCTGGAAGGTGAACTTCAGATGTCCATGCAAGGGACAATGCCAGTTTTTAGTGGTACAAACATCATCATAATACATTTAACATCATGTATGAAACTCTAATGGGGGTTAAACTTGAACAGCATTGTGAGGAGGACCAAGAAGCACATGAAACCAGACAGTACACAGATGTGTTCAATTGTGAAAGCGAGTCGTTTTTTTTCCCCAAGTGCCGTGATCCCGCTCTGATGATTTTGAGAGCCATTAAACCAGGGCTCTCCAACCTTTTTTCCCCCTGAGAGCTACTTTTACAAAATGAAAATGACTGAGAGCTACTCATGTTTTCTAACATTTATTCTCATAGGTTATTTCAACCCAAACAAACTGAATAAGCTTGTTTTGCCTGAAGATTTACAAAATGTTGGTGTCCACAACTCACATTTTGCATTAAAACATTACAAAAATATTTCGTTCACCTGCAAGTGCATTTTGTATGTCTGTATGAATTTTCTAGTGTATCTCACACTACTGAATTAAAACACGAATGCTGTCAAAACAAAACAATGCAAATCCAAATCCACAGATCTGACTTATTCATTTGTCATTTTGTCACATGTCACTTTATTCACATGTCCTGTTGCATGTGTGATGTGTTTTTTAGTTAGTCAGATGACTGGCACTGTATGGAGTCATCAAGAGAGGCGGGTGTCTGGTGGAGTGGAGCCACTGAGGTTCACTCTTATGGAGTCATTTAAGTGTTCATCTGTCAGTCTTCTTCTGAACTTTGATTTCATGACATTCATGTCAGCCTCACAGAGGTATGGAGACCCAAACAAAGCAGACATTTTCAGAGGTGAATATTCTTACAGTTATCTGGCTCTACGAAGCACCAGAAATGCTGAGAATGCCGTTGAGACTTTAACTGCACATTATTTTGAAGGTTTGCTAACATATAATATATAAAATCCAATGTCCGATTTTCACGAGAGAACTACTTCACGGATTTAGATTGTTTTCCATCCATCCAACCATCCATCCTGTTCTGCTTATCTGTTGGGTTGCGGGGGCAGCAGCTTGAGCAGAGAGGCCCAGACTTCCCTCTCCCCGGCCACTTCTTCTAGCTCTTCTGGGAGAATCCCAAGGCATTCCCAGGCCAGCCGGGAGACATAGTCCCTCCAGCGTGTCTTGGGTCTTCCCCGGGGCCTCCTCCCGGTTGGACGTGCCTGGAACACCTCACCAGGGAGGCGTTCAGGAGGCATCCTGATCAGATGCCCGAGGTACCTCATCTGACTCCTCTCGATGCGGACGAGCAGCGGCTCTACCCTGAGCCCCTCCTGGATGACTGAGCTTCTCCCCCTATCTTTAAGGGAAAGCCCAGACACCATATGGAGGAAACTCATTTCAGCCACTTGTATTCGCGATCTTGTTCTTTCGGTCACTACCCATAGTTCATGACCATAGGTGAGGGTAGGAACGTAGATCAACTGGTAAATTGAGAGCCTTGCCTTACGGCTCAGCTCCTTTTTCACCACGACAGACCAATGCAGAGCCCGCATCACTGCAGATGCCGCACCAATCTACCTATCGAGCTCACGCTCCATTTTTCCCTCACTTGTGAACAAGACCCTGAGATACTTGAACTCCTCCACTTAGGGCAGGATCTCTCCCCCAACCCTGAGAGTTCACTCCACCCTTTTCTG
This sequence comes from Polypterus senegalus, assembly GCF_016835505.1. Taxonomy (NCBI): domain Eukaryota; kingdom Metazoa; phylum Chordata; class Cladistia; order Polypteriformes; family Polypteridae; genus Polypterus; species Polypterus senegalus. The sequence goes on from NC_053158.1 coordinate 17,271,127, forward strand.
GCTGAGGACCATGGTCTCAGATTTGGAGGTGCTGATTCTCATCCCAGCCACTTCACACTCAGCTGCGAGAAATAGAGAGCTGAAGATCACGGCCTGATGAAGCAAACAGGACAACATCATCTGCAAAAAGCAGTGACCCAATCCTGAGTCCAAAAACCGGACCCCCTCAACACCCTGGCTACGCCTAGAAATTCTGTCCATAAAAGTTATGAACAGAATCGGTGACAAAGGGCAGCCCTGGTGGAGTCCAACTCTCCCTGGAAACGGGCTCGACTTACTGCTGGCAATGCGAACCAAGCTCTGACACCGGTTGTACAGGGACCGAACAGCTCTTATCAGGGGGTCCGGTACCCCATACTCCCGGAGCACCCCCCACAGGATTCCCCGAGGGACACGGTCGAACGCCTTTTCCAAGTCCACAAAACACATGTAGACCGGTCGGGCAAACTCCCATGTACCCTCCAGGACTCTGCTAAGGGTGAAGAGCTGGTCCACTGTTCCGCGACCAGGATGAAAACCACACTGTTCCTCCTGAATCCGAGGTTCGACTATCCGATGGACCATCCTCTCCAGAACCCCCGAACAGACTTTTCCAGGGAGGCTGAGGAGTGTGATCCCTCAGTATTTGGAACACACCCTCCAGTCCCCCTTTTTCCACTTCTGTTTTTTCCCCTAATATGTCCCATAACTGGGGTGGAGTGGTGGCTCTGAGGCTAAGGATCTGCGCTGGTATCCCAAAGGTTGCTAGTTCGAATCCCCGTCACTACCAAAAGAGATCCTACTCTGCTGGGCCTTTGAGCAAGACCCATAACCTTCAATTGCTAAGGTGCAGTGGCTGACCCTGTGCTCTGTCCCCAAGGGGTATGCAAAAAACCAGGTAATTTCCTTCGGGATTAATAAAGTATAATTAAAAAAAAAAAACTCAATATCTTTGCAAGTTCAGTTTCATAAACTGTGACAGCCAGATGTGCTCAAGCAAGGAAAGAATTAATTAATAAATAAATAATTCATTGCGTTTATATAGCGCTTTTCTCACAACGCAAAGCACTCAGCAATTGCAGGTTAAGGGCTCAACAGAGCAGAGTCCCTATTGACATTTACAGGATTTGAACCGGCAACCTTCTCATTGCCGGTGCAGATCCCTAGCTTCAGAGCCACCACTCCATCTAATTAAATTTTAGGTGATGTTAATTGTCAGGTTCTAGAATCGACCTATTGATCTCGGTCCATTGAGGGCCATGGTGCCTACACAGCCCTCGAACGCAGCTGAATGTGACGCCATGCCTGCATTTTCTAACTTGTTTGGAATTCTGCTGTTGACCACGTAGGAGAATCCTTAAGGGGATACAATCCAAAATGCAAAAGATGAACTCCTCAAGGAGCTGCAGCAATGGGGGGGTCTAAACAAGAACAGATATTGCACTGAAGAGGGTCCGTGTCTTGATTAAGCCAAGATATGAATTAGTATAAGATCTTACATTGCACTTTGTATTTTGAAAAATATCCTTAGCATGGAAGAGCCTTTTACAAGCCTAAGAAATGAAAAATTACAAGTTATTTAAATGTAAGTGGATATGAAAAATAAAGAGGAGCGAAGCGCATCTGTCCCCCGCAGGTCTGCTGAAATGGGTTTTGATTAGGCTTGGTTCTAAAACTGCTCTTTGTGAAAGAGAAAAACATCTCCTCATTATTTATTACTAAAACTAAAAGAACTACACCAGAATACAGAAGTGAAATAAAGAGGACGAGCAAGCAAGTTAACAAATCCATAAAGCGCACAGCACACCCTGCGCCTGGGCTTCTTTCATTTTGCTCTCTTGCAGTCTCCCGACTAAACAGCTGCTTTAGCAGACAAATTGGTTTCCTTTTTAGGGATAACTGATTGCATTGTATTTATTCTCTGACCTGAGAGAAGTGAGAAAATTATTTTTCATGGTACCGCTGTCACCTGTGCTACTAAAATCCTCATGGGCTCTTATTCTAAATGACTATTTGTCTCCAATAATGTGCTGGATTTTTATTTTATTATTACTATTATATATATATATTTTTTTTTTTTTGCAAAGAAAACCTTTGCCCTGTCAAAACTTGCCTGTTCTACTTTTGATCACATTATGTCCATTTTATTGTAAGAATAATTTATTGCTGAGGAGTACTCTGGGAAAAGAAACAGCCAGGCTATGCCAAAATATCAAGGGAGGGGAATGTGATTATCAAGTGTTAAAAACATCATCTGAAGAAACCCTAAACACTTTAGTCACAGATGTAAACTGTAATTAAGTGTCGGCACTACTGAATACTAATGCACTTATGCAAAACCATACACAATTAAATGTTTGGTTTTTTGGATTTTTTTTTTGCTAGCTGTACTTGTATGTTAAGACTCATTGGCAGGGAACAAATTCTAACACCTGTCATTTTCTGTTTTACTTCAGCAAAAAAGTCCAAAATATATGCAGATGTCAAAATGTTTTCAGCGACCTGTGATGGAGCGTGAGGGGTGTTATGTAAAATCGACACAGATGATACTGTAATTGGTGTGTCGCTTCCTTAACAAGCGCATATGGATACAGAGAATAGGAAAGGCAGTGTATGACAAAGCCAGACAGAGGAAATAACAAATAGATTTACATCTTTTTGCTTAGCAGACACTTTTATCCAAAAGACGGTAACATACTCAAGTTAACATTACTTTGGTTAGAGTGTTACAGGTCTTCTTATTCTTCTTCTTGCCACAGCAGATCATTTTTTTCCATATCTTCCTGTCCTCCATCTTGCTCTGTCACACCCATCAACTGCTTGTCCCCTCACCACATCCTTAGACCTTCCTCTTTTCCTCTTCCCTGGCTGCTCTATCCTTAGCATCCTTCTCCCAATATGCCCAGCATCTCTCCTCTGCACATGTCCAGACCAACGCAATCTCCCCTCTCTGACTTTGTCTCCCAACCGTCCAACTTGAGCTGACCCTCTAATGTCCTCCTTTCTAATCCTGTCCTTCCTCGTCACACCCAATGCAAATCTTAGCATCTTTAACTCTGCCACCTCCAGCTCTGTCTCCTGCTTTCTGGTCAGTGCCACCGTCTCCAACCCATATAACATAACTGGTCTGATCACCACAAGTGAAGACCTTGGAACAAAACACATGCAAGGTACAAGCCCGAGGTCACAAAAATCTCACATCCAGTTAAACAGAAATTCACCAAAAAGAATCTTCCAATGCTTCTTAAACACATCGAGATAGTCAGAAGTTTAAAGTAGGTGGGCAAGCTCGTTCCAGGAGATAGACATGGATTTAAGATTTAATGCCACATAATAAAATGCATTACTACAAATATTTGTGATGGACCACCTGTTGGAATGTTAAATGCAATCCATATGTATCTTTTTATATAATATTTGGTCTGAAATTCATGAGAGTTGCGTTGATGTTTATGATGCACCATATATTGGAATGACAAATATAATGCATATGTCTCTGTTAGATAGATAGACACTTTATTAATCCCAAGGGGAAATTCACAAAGGAAAAAAAGTTCACATTTCCCAGGATCACAGAAGGCACCGAAGGCCTGAAACGCCACTTTCTTGCAAGTCGCTTCGTTTTTAGCTTAGCTCTGCTGCCACGATACCGCTTTCTTACCTCGTCAGATAAATGGGGAGCCTCACTGGCGCGGGCATTTCTTCTCAGTGCTTGTAGTTGACAACTTGAATAGATAAGTCTCGGCGTGTAAAAATCCATGTACAAGTAGTAAAGTGTCCAGGGAAAGAGGCCACATAAAAGAAAGTGATAGGAGAAAAAGGTAATAAAGGCGTATATGGAGCTGCTGGAAAGGCTGCCACTCAGTGCCTGAGTCACATATATGCCATTTGCTGTGAGATTTATAAAACTAATTGTTTGTGATGTGCCATCTGTCGGAATGTTAAATGCAATTCATATGTCTTTGTTATATGCCATTTAGTATGAGATTTATAATAGCACTGTTAATGTTTGTGATGCACCATCTGCTGGAATGCTAAATGCAATGCATATGTGTGTTTATATGCTATTTGGTATGGCATTTGTAAAAGTAGTAATATCTGTGATGCGCCATTTGTTGAGTTGACAGATGCAAAGCATATGTCTGTTATATGACATTTGGTTTGGGATTTATAAAAGCAGCGCTAATGTTTGATACTCCATCTGTTGGAATGACAACTGCAATGCATTTTATTACTACAAATGTTTGTGATTTGCCATCTATTGGAATGACACAAACATGGCAACCAGATGGACACACAGAATCACAGACACACAGGCAATTATCCTTTTATTAAGGGGGATAAAATTAGCCTCCCTTTAATGCCGGCCTTAACTCTAAGAGGAAGCCCACTGCATGTCGTCAACCCCACATTAATATTAGTTTACCTGACAAGAAGGACTAACATTGGAGCTATTACTAAGGGAAAAAAATCCTGCCATTCCAGACCCTGCTGCATTCCCACAGATCTTCATCATCTGTATGAGTCTCCTGTATAAAAGCAACTGCTAGAATTTTCTGATTCACAAATTCAAAAAGTAATATTTATACTACTGATATTAATACTTGCCATACTTGTGATGGATGATGTAAAAAAATTAGACTGAAAAAAAAAAAAGAAGCCCAATTAGGCGACACTAAAAGAAAATGCACGGTGCCTCGATTCATTTTGTGGTGCCCATCTTTGACGTATTCTTCAGTTTACTTAAAATATCCTTCTGTGTGACAGGGAGCTAAACAGAGCTGAAGTGGGTGCACACAGAAGACATGCGGAGATCTGTTTTTACTTTTTCTTTTTCTGCTGGTCAACGACAAAAAAGGCCAAGTTAAATTCACTTTGAATTTTATATAACAATTAAATGTGAATACTTCTTATAGACACTGTAATCAGGACTGTCTATATTTTGTTTCCAACTCTCTGACATGAACAGTTTTCAGCAATTACTTTAACTCTAACTTGGCAGCAAAACCACTTTAGTCTTTCTCAGAACATCACCAAAACACAGCTTATCCTTACTATTGATTAGATTAGATTAGATAAACCTTATTAATCTCGTGGAGAAATCAGCTGCATACAACATAAACAAGAATACAGACTACACAGGACAAATCATACAGCCAATCAATCAAGCAATTACATTTATTTTTATTTATTAACGAGTGGATCACGTGGAAGCTTTGAATTGCCGGACATCAGTGGGCAGAAAGGACCCCCAGAAGCACTTCTTAGCACACTGTGGTAGAATGAGCCTGTGGTTAAAAGTACTCCAAGAGAGCGCCTCCTGAAGGGGGTGGAGGGGATTTTTCATTTTCCCACCATTCTCTTTTCCACAAAAGCTTCACCCTGTGAGGCTTTCCTGATAAGTTTGTTCAGGCATTGTGTGTTTTTTTTTTTTTGTTTTTTTTTGTGCTCAGGTTCCTCCCCAGAAGACCACAGTGTAGAACACCACACTGGCTACACACATGAGAAGACTTGAGTCTCCTTAGCAAGTCCAGTCTGCTCTCACCATTCATGTCCACTGTATTGTCAGACCAGACCAGTCCAGTTAATTGTAACTCTTCACCACTTCCATGTCCAAACACTCCTCTCTTTTGCAAGAGCAGCAAACTGCTTCAAATAAGGGGAAACAACTTTGCAAAATTCGTGTAGAAGAAGAGTAGCAGCTGTCAGATCAGAATGCATGAGGTGTTTCTAATTACCGTATATACTCATGTATAAGTCAGGTCTTGAAACCCGAAAAATCGATCATAAAATCAGACCCTGACTTATACGCCCGGTCAAAAATCTGACAATTTTTATTTATTTTTTACATCTTCTTCAATCTCCAATCTCGCATCAGTTTCTCAGACACATCGAATTTTGTTGCAGCAGCGCAGTTACCAGTTTCTTTTGCCACTTCAATGATGTTTAATTTAAAACCAGTTTCATATTTTCTTCTGCTCGAACGCTCCATCGTAGATAAGGGAGGCTATTACGATAAAGGTGTATGAGGGTGTGAGATACAAAAATCACAAAACGGTGCAAACGTCCCTTCGAAATAGTTCAGGTATTACTAAGTGGTCACGTAGGCACAATAGAGAGAGAGGGGTGAGGAGCACACGCTGATACAATGCATTTCCACACCCACATAGAAAAAAAAAAGGCCGTGTGCTCCGTGGTTACTCTCTCAGGTGGGCATCAGCATATCATAATCCCTTATACCAATAGCGTGAGTTTTCTGCATTCGACTTCTATGACCGACATTATAAAATACCAGAAATTATACGGTAAAATCAAGCCCCAACTTATCCGCGAGAGAACTTAAACGCGGGTGTATATGGTATGTTATGCACATTAAAACTCTGGGTATGGACTTTGTAATAAACATGCCAACGGTGTCAGGAAAACTTTAAAACTAGCTTTCGGGTTTGATAACTTTTAACACTTGTATGTTGGTTTAAGTACGCTTCAACAATGATTCATTATTTCTGTGCGATATTTAAAATAAAAAAATACCAGGAACAAGCTATTCGGCTCAATACTACCTCTTCACACATACAGTAACTTGCAAAATACCATCAGGGTCTCGAAGTTACTACTGTCAATCCCACTACTTGGTAACTTGATTAATGTAACTACAGTTAGACTACATTACAGGCTATAAAAAGGACAGAGCAGCATTAGAAAGGGTCCAGAGAAGAGCAGCTAGACTTGTACCAGGGCTACAGGGGTTGAATTATGAGGAAGAATTAAAAGAGCTGAGCCTTTAATTTAAGCAAAAGAAGATTAAGAGGAGACATGACTGAAGTATTTAAAATTCTGAAGGGAATCAGTCCAGTGGATCGAGACTGTTACTTTAAAATGAGTTCATCAAGAACACGGGGACACAGTTGGAAACTTGTTAAGGGTAAATTTCGCACAAACTGGAAGTTTTTCTTTACACAAAGAACGATAGACACTTGGAAAAAGCAAGTAGTGTGGCAGACAGTAAGACGTTGGGGACTTTCAAAACTTGACTTGATATTTTTTTGGAAGAAATAAGTGGATAGGACTGGCGAGCTTTGTTGGGCTGAATGGCCTGTTCTCGTCTAGAGTGTTAATTTACACTTAATCAGTCTTCCATTAGTGGTCTGATGGTCTACTTTAAAGTAACATCTGGGGTCCACCAAGCTAATTCCTTTCCTAATTTTGAACATTACTATCAGTTACTCCCTTAACCTTAAGCTGCTTAAACTAAAACAATTAAACTCTTTAATCTTTCCCCATAGCTGATTCAATGCATTCTCAGAATTTAGCCTTGTTGCTCTTCTCTAGACCTCCTCCTCCTCCTCCTCCACTGCTGCAACATTTTTGGTAAAGTAGGGAGGAAAACTTCAACCAATAATCTTGTGATTAATGCTTACAGACTTTATAACAAAAATCTCTACTGAACCCTTCCATTATACTTGACACAGCTTGCTGTACAACTCCAGCATCTTCTTCTTATTCTCCTTAATCATTCCAGTCAACTTTCTTTATGTGAATAGTGACAACTCCATTAAGAGTCCTGTTTTCTAAAGAGTACTTTTGAGTTTCAGATTAGTGATAACGTAATCATGCCTAATATATTTACATCCTACACATAGAATTTATTGTACATTAACATACTGTCTTCTGGTCCATCTATAATGATTCTACCAAGACTAGCTATCATTTCAATTGGTCAGGCCTTTCAGCTGAATATAAGAAAACACAAAGACACCACTGCAAGTGAGGGTGATTAAAAAAAAAATGTCCAAGTTAGATACGTTAGGGCAAAATGGATGATATTTATTCAGACTAAATCTCCAAAATTGAAAAAAAAACGATGCTTTACATGTCCTTTAAAGTTGGATAAGATGGTCACTTTGACATGTAAGGAAACAAAAATATATTAATCTATAATATAAAATCACATTCCTGTCTATGTAATGCTGCAAATCCATAGTTACTGTTTAAGCAAAAAATATGCACTTTGAATGAAGGCTCTAGAAGTTGAAGGATAGGCAAACAGAGTAATTAGTTTTATTGCAATAAACAATAATATAGACCCAACCCAATTAGGCCAAACTGAGCTGAGCCCCAAACAAGCCACAAATCATAGTTTATATAATCATTTCTTATCTTGACCTTGCTCGTAATAATGCATTTGCTGCCTATTCTGACTCTCTACTGCAGCTGGTTTCTCACTGGCCATCTCTTGGCCACCAATATTTCCTGGATCTCATCATTCAGTATCATTCCCTGCTTCCATTATTTCCTAACTGGCCTTCAAATGACAGGTGTTCCCCCTTCTCTGTCCTCGGGCAGTTTCTGTGCGTCATTGTCTTCCTTCTCTTTCTGAGTTACTCAATATTGGTTGTTTCACTCTGAGCTCAACTAACAAAGAAATATGGCAAATGCCTTTATTTAACTATTTGCTTGACATATCTAATTCACACTAGGTTTAATGCTTATAGAAGCTCTTAATTAGTTTTATGTCTATTTATGTTAATACAGTAATCCCTCGCTATATCGCGCTTCGACTTTCGCAGCATCACTCTATCGCGGATTTTAAATGTAAGCATATCTAAATATATATCACGGATTTTTCGCGGATTTCTGCGGACAATGGGTCTTTTTTATTTATGGTACATGCTTCCTCAGTTTGTTTGCCCTGTTGATTTCATACAAGGGACGCTATTGGCGGATGGCTTAGAAGCTACCCAATCGGAACACGTATTACATATTAACTACAACTCCTCAATGATATACAATATGCTTCCCGCGCGGTGCTTCATTGTTTGCTTTTCTCGGTCTCTCCCAATCTCTCTGACATTCTCTGCGCCTGACGGAGGGGGTGTGAGCAGAGGGGTTGTTTGCACAGAGGCTGTTTGCCTAGAAGATATGGACGCTCCTCTACAAAATGCTGCTTTATCTTTTTTATATCTTTTTTTAAGTATTTTTTATACTTAAAAGCACGTATTGATTTTTTTGATTGCTTGCTTTTATCTCACTCTCTCTCTCTCTCTCTGACATTCTCTGCTCCTGACGGCGCTCCTTTGAAGAGAAGATATGTTTGCATTCTTTTAATTGTGAGAAAGAACTGTCATCTCTGTCTTGTCATGGAGCACAGTTTAAACTTTTGACTAAAGGGTGTTATTTCATGTCTAGATATGTCTAATAATGTTAACAGTGTGGGAGAGATTATAAGGGCTTAAAATATATAAAAATAACCATACAAACATATGGTTTCTACTTCGCGGATTTTCATCTATCGCGGGGGGTTCTGGAACGCAACCCCCGCGATCGTGGAGGGATTACTGTACATGACTTTTTATTTTCCATATTACATGTGTGAAAATGGGCACAGCAGAAGTCCACCACCATCTCCTTTGTCTTTGCTGATGTTGAGTTGCAGGTTGTCTTGCGGTGCAGGGAGAACAAAGTCCTCCACAAGCCTCCTGTACTCAGACTCATCTCCATTGTTATTGCAGCCTATGATGGAGGAGTCATCTGAAAATTTCTGTAGATGGGAAGCTGGAAGTGTGTTGTGTGGAGAGTAAACGAGGAGGAAGACAGGACCGTTTAACCTGAGGTGCTCCAGTATTGCACTTCACCATTTCTGACACACAGTCCCTCAGACTCACAAACTGTTGCCTGTTGGTCAGGTAGTCCATGATCCAGGAGACTGTGGGGCCATCAAGATTCAACCAATACAAGCAAATTAAATCCGCTGTGATTTCATGTTGTATAAACACTGTGGAGCAGCAGCCAATCTGGCCATTAGCTCGTGGTGGAGTTTATTGAACAACACTGAGGGTCTCTCCCAGCTCTGAGCAAATGCCAGTGGCAACAGTAGTGTATCCTTGGTTTAATTAGTCATTCCAGCAACCGTTCTCTTTACATCAAGTGCAGTTATCTAGTGTGATAAGAATGAACACCGGACATTATAAAGGGTCTGGGGCAGCCACCCGTTTTATACCCTGGGTGCAAAAGGTTGAGATTTAGAACAGAGTTGTTCACAAGACTGAGTCCAAAACAGAACTGATTAACTGGAAGTAAGATGGCAACTTTAAAGGCCTGTAGAGGAAGTGACGTCATTTTGTTGGAACCGGACGTGATGTCGTCGGGAACGAAAGTGACATCATCCAAGACACCAGAACCAGAAGTGATGTCATCAGGGACCGGAAGTAGCGTCATCCAAGGCAAAGGAAACAGGGAGTGACGTCATCTGGACCGGAAGTGATGTCATCGAGGGCGCCAGAACCTAGCAGGATTTCCCGGGAATGGTCTGCAAGGAACTGAGAAAGACCGTGAGCACATCTTGCCACCCCCTGGTCTGTTGTGGTATTATCATTACTCGGGCCTTTTAGCTGCCTACTACTTGCACGTGTGTGACACTAGTCACTACTGAACTGGCCGAGCCTGCTACATATGAATTTGAACAAAGAGATCATATCACTACCGCTGTTAGGTGAGTATTTACTAATTAAATATTCTATTTGGCCAACATTCCCCATACCTACTCCGAGCAGCCTGCACGCAGCCACCTCATTGCACTTATAGACTATCACAGCAAAGCCTTTGCTGAAGCCAGAAGCCGCCTCCCCACATTAATACCTGAGCTGTGGCTCACGCTGCTCCTTAATGCCCATCAGACTGAGGGCAACATCTTTAATTTGTTTTTGCAGCAGAAAATTAGAAACAGCAGTTCTCTTTCAAATATCTCGGCTGCAGTTAACATTGAGATTTCCTGAATGAGGAGCAATTATTAAGTGGCATAAAAAAAATTCAAAGTTAAAATCTGCCAGCTAAAGTAAGGTTTCGCATCATAAAATGTGCTTAAGAGATTTTTACACCTTTCTTGTGATATTTTAATCCTGCTGCTCCGCGCCCAGGGAACACAATCTTTCACACCGAGCTCACAAAGAGCCGCAGATTAGGAAAACGATCCCCCAGCTTGACCTCTTGCTTGTATTCCTTGTGCTTAGTAAAACATCTAATGGCGCCAGTGTCGCAAATGCAGATTGTCTGAAAGAGATTGACAGAGAAAACCGTGCTGCGGTCTTCTTCATCATCCTCAACTGGTATGCCTGCTCCAGTCATTGTACTCTCGAGTTTGAATCTACTGACTAAAGTGGACAGGTTACTTCATTTAGTCATCATTTAGTTTTTCTTTTCTTCTTTTACTTGCGGGATTAATTCACTCTGGGGGTCTTTCATATTTCATGGGAGTTCTTAGTTTGAGCTTTAGGAAGTGGACCTGTGAATTTGAATTTGAGCATTTGCAGCGTTTCTGATTGAGTCTGTTTTTTTTTTCTGTTAGTATGTTTGATCTAGAATTTGGAATTATGGCTTCTAGGTTAATGTTTGTTTTAACAAATCTGGGTTTGCATCCTTTGCGGGTCCTCCCTGTGTGAAATTTGCATGTTCTCCCCATGTCTGTGGGGGTTTCTTCCCACAATTCCCAGACATGCAAGTTAGGTGGATAGGCATTTCCCAAATTGTCCCGTGTGTGTGTGTGTGTGTGTGTGTGTGTGTGTGTGTGTGTGTGTGTTGGTTTGGTAGGACCTTCCTCTCATAAACCCATTCTGGCTGCTTCTGAGAATATTGTTTTCTTTTACGTAATTTTCAGATGTATTTCTTATTATAAATTTCCATAGTTTAGCATGGAAGAGAAGTAAGGCTAATTGGTCTGTAATTACTAGAATCCATTTTGTCTCCCCCCTTGAAGATTGGAGCCAAATTTGAAACTTTCCAGTCTTCAGGTACTTCTCCTTTCTGAAGTGACTGCTGAAATATGCCTAACAAGGGTTTATAGATGACGTCTGTCATGTCTTTCTCGTTCATGTCATGCTTCATGATGTATACACAGGTCTAAATAGAAGCACATTAGCTGGAGAGCTGCTGGTTCCTTTGTATTTTCACCTCATTATTAACCGATGGCTGGTTAAGAATATCGACAACAATTGAAACATTAATTCAGCTGTTTAAAACTAAAATAGGTAATTAAGGGTTGTGAACAAATGAATTAACTAAAGCTAAACACAAAAAACATCGCTTTAGTAGTAAATAAACGAGCGTTCACATAAGAAGTTGATTAAAGTGCAAACCTACAGCCACTGCAGCCCCCCAGGCTATAATTAAGAAGCCCCAGTGTGGCGGAAGTGCCGGCTGCGTACCCGGCAGCACTCCGGGTGTCCCCGAAACCCCCCAGCGCTTCCGGGTGTGGCGGAAGTGCTGAAGTCCACGGGCCTCCTGTATAATGCCGTGCATAAAACTCGCACTATAACATGGTGTAAGCACAAAAGCCGAAATGTACTTGCGCACCGAAAAATCCAGATGCAGGAATCTGTGCGTACTCCAACTTCCACGTTCTTCCGCTACATAAATCCCGGTCAGCGTGAAAACTAACGCTCGTGCACGCGCTTTATGTAACGCCCCAACTCCTCCCAGAATTACGCCTCTTTGAATATGCAAATCAATATAAATCGCCCTTAAGCTCAGCCTTCTGTGAAAAGACAATGGGAAAAGCACGGGGGAAAACATTAGAATTTCAGCGAATACCAAGTGGAGGCAAAGGAAAAACATACTATTTGTTCAAATAAACCGTGGTATAATCAGCAAAAGGAAGTTGATCGAGTGACATAGCGTGTTGGAGAAACTTGAAAGCTCACATTCACAAAATCGCACAGTGCCGGAAATAAAAAAGAAGTCGCATATCAAGGTCGCCGTGAAAAGCCGAGTTGTAGCCCACTGTCTGAGTGTCATATGAAAGTTTATTAGGGTACAGAGAAAAAAAGGCAAACAGTGGGGAAAAAGCACGAAATGTCAACTTCAATCTCGACATTTCCACTTTAATCACGTAGTTTATTTTGTCATTAAAGTAGAACATCATAAACTTCATCTTAAAATCGTTTAATTAACCAGTTTCTCAAATCACATCGTAATTAAAGTAGCACGTTAAATGCTTTGTTTTGTATTTGATCTTCTATGTGATCTATGTGTGTGAATCACTACTTGCTTCTTAAACCGGCTCTCTTCCTCCAACTGGACACAGAGTCCATTACATTCGTGATATTACAGCTCTCTGAATAACTAAAATACTGAGATGTATACGTGATATCATTTTCATGATGATAGGAATTAAAGCACATTATTAAACATGGGTTTAATTATTTAGGAAGAATTGGTGGCCTCTTCACCTGCCAATGTCAATATGGTATCTTATGCATGGTGGATGGCCACGTCCGTTGCAGACACTGCATAGCCGCCTTGTGCTCATGACACAAGCATTTAACTTTTGCCGAAATTTGTCGAAGCGTTTTTAGCTGTGTTGTTATTTTCTCTCTGTGTTATATTCAATATATATTGGCGTAGCAGTCAGTGCTTTTCTTTCCCCAGGTAACCGATCGCCACACAATCAGCTCTATAATAGAAGTTAAGCCATCTGTAAGCTTAGTGCCGATTCTTCAAAACGTTTAAGGAACATTGAAATATCAATGAGCTATGAGGAAAGACTATGGCTTTTCAGTTCAGATTTCTAATGGGAATTAGCAGAGTAGATCCTAACTGTTATTTGAAAATTACTTCTTTAATAAGAACGAGGGGAGAAAAATGGAAACTGTTAACAGAAGATTTTGCACAACATTGAAAGGTTTTTCTTCACACAGGGAATTGCAGACTGTAAGAGAAAAATGTACTTGAAACTGCCTGCCTGCCTGCTTAACTAGGACATCCTGACACTTGTACCAGCACATTTTAAACTAGAAAATCAGATCATATATCAAAATGTAACTTTATATTTTATTGCATGATAACAGTTGTCACACACGTGCGAGTAGGAGGACGTTGTGTGGACCAAGCAAAGTTAATTCCACACCAGGCCAGGGGGTAGCGGGGTGCACTAAACCATCTCCTGTTATCTCTGCAGACCAACTGTGGGAAAAGCTGTCTGATTCAGAGCAGGTGACATCACTTCCAGTTTCGGCACCCAGAAGAACATCACTTCCAGTGAACAGATTAACGTTGGAAGAACATCACTTCTGGTTCTCTTACATCACTTCCGGTCTGATCCCTTAAACCTGCCATCTTTTCAAACCCTCAGCAGTTCTGTTTTGGACTCCGCACTGAGAACATCTCTGTACCATTTAAAAAAAAACTTTTGAAGGCAAGAAAAATATACGGGTGGCAGCCCCAAACCTTTTTAAGTGTGTTGAGTCTATTCATTTTCACACAGTTTATATATAAAAAGTCATATTCCTTTAAATCGGGTATCACCCTTAACTGTTAATGATGAACTATTTTGGGACGTTACATAATACCTAATAGGAGACGCGGATTTCTGGACCATACCATTTATCTGTATGCTGATTGGTGTGTTTGAAATGCTTTGAAGTCGTCATATGTAAATGAACCCAGCTAATTAAAAGAAGCTTTGTGTTGGATGTTTTTCAGTTTGCCATGCTGCTTTAAAAGAGAACACGTGAGACTCCAGCAGTTGGTGAAAATAGGGAGCTTCCATGTTTGGACTTCATATATAACAATGGCTCACGATTCTTCTTTATTTACTGAGTATTTTCTGCAACACTGACACCTGACATGTTGCCAGGCAGTGTGATAGATAGTAGGAGCAGCTCTGACTCCAGAACAAAATGGTCATCCGAAATATAAGAGGGTAATAAATTTCAAAACATTGACTAAGTAACAGTATACCTGATGGTGTGGGAGGCGAGCTCAACATTATCTTTTTAAGGGCATCTCCTGGCTAAATGACCCCGTGAAGCTGGGCCTTCGTAGGAATTTAGGGACCTTCAAAAACTCACCTTGAAGTAAGTTTGCAGAAATTGTTGTTGTTGTTAAAGGTCACCAATATTTATTTATATAGCACATTTTCATACAAAATGTATCTCAAAGTGCTTTACATAATGAAGAATAGAAAAGTAAAAGACATAGTAAGAAAATAAAATAAGTCAACATTAATTAACATAGAATAAGAATAAGATCCGATGGCGAGGGAGGACAAAAAAAAAACTCCAGACGGCTGGAGAAAAAAATAAAATCTGTAGGGATTCCAGACCATGAGACCGCCCAGTTCCCTCTGGGCATTCTACCTCACATAAATGAAACAGTCCTCTTTGGATTTAGGGTTCTCACGGAAGGACTTGATGATGATGATGATCACGTAGACTTTTGGCTTTTAGTCCATCAATGTTGGTGCATCATGATGCTTTGAGTAGGTGGTGGTGGTGCAGGTCGTCACCACAAAGGAACCGGAAAAAGAAACAGAAGAGAGAGTAGGGGTCAGTACGGATTTTAGAGCCACCATGAATAGTTATTATGATGAATTGAACATACAGAGTATCAGGATTAAGATAAAGTGAAGTTATGAGAAGGCCATGTTAAAGTAATGTGTTTTCAGCAGTGTTTTAAAGTGCTCTACTGTATCAGCCTGGCGAATTTCTATTGGCAGGCTATTCCAGATTTTAGGTGCATAACAGCAGAAGGCCGCCTCACCACTTCTTTTAAGTTTTGCTTTTGGAATTCTAAGGAGACACACATTTGAGGATCTATGGTTACGATTTGGAATACAGTAATCCCTTGCTATATCGCGCTTCGACTTTCGCGGCTTCACTCTATCGCGGATTTTAAATGTAAGCACATCTAAATATATATCATGGATTTTTCGCTGGTTTGCCGCTTTCTGCGGACAATGGGTCTTTTAATTTAGGTTGCATGCTTCCTCAGTTTGATTGCCCAGTTGATTTCATACAAGGGATGCTATTGGCGGATGGCTTAGAAGCTACCCAATCAGAGCATGTATTACATATTAACTAAAACTCCTCAGTGATATAAGATATGCTTCCCGCGCGGTGCTTGTTTGCTTCTCTCTATCTTTCTCACTCTCTCTGCCTGACGGAGGGGGTGTGAGCAGAGGGGCTGTTTGCACAGAGGACACGGAGGCTCCTCTACAAAATGCCGCTTTATCGCGTGCTTCTGTATACTTAAAAGCACGTATTGATTTTTGATTGTTTGCTTTTTCTTAGCGCTCTCTCTGACATTCTCTGCTCCTGACGGTGCTCTTTTGAAGATAAGATATGTTTGCATTCTTTTAATTGTGAAAAAGAACTGTCATCTCTGTCTTGTCATGGAGCACAGTTTAAACGTTTGGCTAAAGGGTATTATTTCATGTCTAGAGGGCTCTAATAATGTTAACAGGGTGGGAGAGTTTATAAGGGCTTAAAATATATAAAAATAACCATACAAACATATGGTTTCTACTTTGCAGATTTTCACCTATCGCAGGGGGGTCTGGAACGCAACCCCCGCAATCGAGGAGGGATTACTGTATAACGTGTCAGGCATTCCGATATATAAGATGGAGCGAGATTATTTAAGGCTTTATAAACCATAAGCAGAATTTTAAAGTCAATCCTGAATGACACAGGCAACCAGTGTAGCGACATCAAAACTGGAGAGATGTGCTCGGATTTTCTTTTCCTAGTTAGAATTCTAGCAGCTGCATTCTGCACTCGTTGCAAGTGATTTATGTCTTTTTTGGGTGGTCCTGAGAGGAGTGCGTTACAGTAATCTAGTCGACTGAAAACAAACGCGTGAACTAATTTCTCAGTATCTTTCAATGATATAAGAGGTCTAACTTTTGCTATGTTTCTTAGGTGAAAAAATGCTGTCCTAGTGGTCTGATGAATATGCGATTTAAAATTCAGATTACAGTCAACAGTTACCCCTAAGTTTTTTACTTCCGTCTTGACTTTTAATCCTAATGCATCAAGTTTATTTCTGATAACCTCATTATATCCATTATTGGCAATTACTAAAATTTCAGTTTTCTCTATTTAGTTTGAGAAAATTACTATTCATCCATTCAGAAATACCAGTAAGACATTGTGTTAGTGAATCGAGAGAGTCGGTGTCATCAGGTGCTATTGATAAGTACAGCTGTGTGTCATCAGCATAGTCGTGGTACCTCACATTATAACCTGAGATAATCTGAACTAACGGAAGCATATAGATTGAGAAGAGCAGCGGACCCAGGATAGAGTCTTGTGGAACACCATATCGATATCATGTGTCTTTGAGATGTGATTACCACAACTAACAAAGAATTTAACAGCCTGAATGGGCCGCTCTTGTCAGAATTCTTCAAATGTTCTCAGTTTTAATCCAGAATTTGACCAACTTCAAGGCACACAGGAGAGGTTCCAGTCTAAGGTCACAATAACAAAAAATTTTGGAATGTTGCAGACCCTCTGGCCAGTATGATATGTGCATACCCTCAACGTGTCTGCTTGGATTTTAACCTGGGCACTCTGTTTTTCCTCTCACCTCCCTAAAAATGCAATGGTTAGGTTACTCTGTGACCCTCTATGAGCTAAAATGTGGGTGTATGTGCAAGGTGGGGTCTGGTGAAGGACTGATCCCCCTCTTCCAGAGGTGGTGCCTGCTTTGCACCCAGTACTGCTGATATGAACTGGATCAAGCAGGCTTGAACATTACCTTCTATCAGACCACTATAGAGTCTTAAAACTGTGTCTTCAAGTGAAAAGTGAACATACTTTTCTTTTCATGGAGGCAGACTTGCAAGCAGCAGGTGTTTGGACAGGGATTGTCATTAAATCCAAGGCTCCAGGTATGTTGGGAAAACCTGGCATTTCAAACCTCTCTCTTGCTGATACTTTTATTCCCTGCCTTGCTGTAAAATGAACAAAAATAGACATCTTGCGTGCGGAGGCTTAAGCCACAACACTGACTGTCTTTGAAAAATTTTATGAAACAAATGAAAAAGGAAGAGCAAGATGTTCTACTCAGGCTTTAATTTAGATCACTAGGAAAAAAAAATGTTTGTAGTTAGATGGTTAAAACATAATAAAATATTCAAATTTAAAAGGAAAAGATTACTGACCTTAGGCTTTGATTATCATAATTTGGACTACTCTTGTTATCCATCTGTTTATTTTCAGCATCAGCCATCACTGAATGTCACACTGGTCCATGGTCAGGTCATATTCTTGTATATTACCTTTTATAGAAAAACTTTAGGTTAGGTATCCATTAAAACACTCATTAACTCTCCGCATGTTATCAAATAATAGTTATAATAATAATTCTTCATATTTATATAGTACTTTACTCACTGCTCAAAACACATGTTGAAGGAATGTGACCACAAGGGGATGGATCCCCCCATTATTCTGGAATTTTACTGATCTGTTGCATCATGGCAAGCAGGGTGGGAGCGGTTAAAAAGCCCTCTTGCTGTTAGTTCACGGCCCGTTCGTGATTGTAGGTGTTGTTAGAAGAAAGTCTTATAAATTTATTGTGTTGCTTATTGATTACAGGAAGAATTTAACCCATGTGAAGCCAGTGTGCCTCCTAGTTTTTGGGACTGTTTCTGTACCTTGTAGGTGCCATGAAGGAAGCACAGGCATCCTAACCAGGGTGGAGAATGGTTTCTTGCCAGACCAGGAGGCCATAATGAATGGACTAGGAGAACATGCGTGCAAGGAGAAGTTCATTTCCCCCACACGACAGGTGCCAGTGCTTCAATCAGGACACCTGCAGGGTGGCATGGGAATTGGAGTTCGGAAACACAGCCCTGTTGGGGTCTTTTAATGTTGCCAGACTCTTCTTTGTCTCAGAGAAAATATGAGAAAGGACAGTTCCTTGTGGTGCTAAAGTTTCGCTCACATCCACATATTAATATTAAATAAAATCACAAATATTCTGGAATTATTCTGTTATTTGTCTGCAACAGGTACCATGGCTAGTGTTTGTATATACAGTACGTGTGTGTATATATATATATATATATAGATATATATATATATATAGATATAGAGAGAGAGAGAGAGAGAGAGAGAGAGAGGATGCCCCTGCACACTCTCTTCAGGGGGAGCAGGACAGTGCAATACCTCCCCCAGGCACTAGATGGCCACCCTGGGAATTGGATTTGGGTGCAGGCACTGCCAGGGGGTGCTTGTTTGGAACTCCTGAGCCCATGTGGGCAGCATATTCATCACACCCGGAAATGCATCCGGAACCCAGTGATCAAGCACCTAAAGCAATTCCAGGTGAACTATAAAAGGAGCCAGCAACCACCACTCAGGGGCCAGAGTCGGGTGAGGAGGAGGATGACAAGGTTGCCTGGGAGGATTGGTGATGCCAGTAAGGGCAGGATTGTGTATTATCAAGTGCTTTTGGGACTGTGTATTGCCTGTGAGGTTCACGGGGAAGACATACCCCACGGGTGAAGAAAAATAAAAGATCTTTGTGCTTTTACATGTGCCTCAGTGTGAGTTTGTGTCGGGTCAGGTGCAATATAGTGCCTTCTACCACTATATACAGTGGAACCTCAGTTCACGACCATAATTCATTCCAAAACTCTGGTCGTAAACCGATTTGGTCTGAACCGAAGCAATTTCCACCATAGGATTCTATGTAAATACAATTAATCCATTCCAGAACGTACCAACTGTATGTAAATATATTTATATTTATTTGAGAAATTCCAGTCTGGCTTTCGCACTGGTCATAGTACAGAAACGGCACTAACACGGGTTGTAAATGACATTCTGATATCCTCTGATGAAGGAAATTCCACTGTAATTATGTTGTTGGACTTAAGTGCAGCGTTTGACACCATTGACCATTCTATTTTACTGCACAGGCTAGAAAATGATGTTGGGCTTACAGGCCCCGTGCTCGCTTGGTTCAATTCTTATTTATCAAATCGATTCCAGTATGTACAGAAATGTGCTGACAGTACTCCATCATTATACACAGAAGTTGAATATGGTGTCCGCAGGGCTCAGTACTGGGACCTTTACTGTTTTCACTTTACATGCTTCCACTGGGATCTCTCATTAGGAAACATAATGTTAATTTTCACTCGTATGCAGATGACACCCAGTTATACCTTTCATTTAAATCAAATGAAGTTTCTCCGATGTTGTCTTTAATTAGTTGTGTTAGTGAATTAAAGGAATGGATGAATGAGAACTACTTGTCTTTAAATACAGATAAAACAGAGATGTTAATTGTTGGAGGGAATGACGCTGATCACAGCAATATTTTGTCGTCATTTAACTCAGTTGGAATCCCAATTAATTTTACTGAATCAGCCCGCAATCTAGGTGTTATCTTTGACTCTAGCATGTCATTTAAAGCGCATATTACAAAGTCGTCCAAAACCTGTTTTTTCCATCTTAAAAATATTAGGAAATTAAGGCGCTTTCTAAATAAACAGGATTGTGAGAAATTAATTCATGCATTTATCTCTAGTAGGATTGACTACTGCAATGCGGTGTTCACTGGCTGTTCAAACTGTTCTCTATACAGCCTCCAGTTAATCCAAAATGCCGCTGCAAGAATTATTACAAGAACAAGAAAATATGAACACATAACCCCAGTTCTTAAATCTTTACACTGGCTCCCAGTTAAATTTAGGGCAGATTTCAAAATCCTCCTTTTAACATATAAAGCATTAAACGGCCAAGGTCCAGCTTACTTGTCTGAACTTATCATGACTTACAAACCTGAGCGCATTAAGATCTCAAGATGCCGGTCTGCTTAGGATTCCAAGGATTAATAAAATAACAGTGGGAGGTCGAGCTTTTAGTTACAGGGCCCCTAAACTGTGGAATGGTCTTCCTGCTTCCATAAGAGATGTCCCCTCGGTCTCAGCCTTTAAATCCCGGCTGAAGACTCACTACTTCAGTTTAGCATATCCTGACTAGAGCTGCTGATTAACTGTACATACTGCATCTCTGTTGTTAGTCATTAGCACTATAACATAAGTAACATGATAATTATATTTGAATACTAACCCTCACCTATTCTGTTTCTTTTCTCGGTACCCAAATGTGGCCATTGGTGCCACGGCCCACCTGCCAAGTTGTTTGCCTGCCTATGGTAAAGTCATCCCTGATGGAGGATCACAGGAATCATGGGAAAGAGGGTCCTTTCATCGGAGCAATGTTTCAGCCGTGGCATGGCCAAATGGAGATGCAGCTAGATGGATGAGGTCTCCAGGACTCTAAAAATATCGAAACCTAATTATGTCATATCATCTACTGTTAAACCGTAATTCTAAAATTTTTATTATGCTGTCTTAAGGAATTGTTCTGTTGTGTATATTGTATTGTATTGACCCCCTACTTTTGACACCCACTGCACGCCCAACCTACCTGGAAAGGGGTCTCTCTTTGAACTGCCTTTCCGAGGTTTCTTCCATTTTTCCCTACAAGGTTTTTATTGGGAGTTTTCCTTGTCTTCTCAGAGAGTCAAGGCTGGGGGGCTGTCAAAAGGCAGGGCCTGTTAAAGCCCATTGCGGCACTTCCTGTGTGATTTTGGGCTATACAAAAATAAACTGTATTTTATTGTATTGTATTGTAAATATATACATTTTTTTTTTAGTTTTTAAGCACAAATATAGTTAATTATACCATAGAATGCACAGCGTAATAGTAAACTAAATGTAAAAACATTGAATAACACTGAGAAAACCTTGAACAACAGAGAAAACTAACACTGCAATATTTCGCGCTATAGTGCTAGGAGCCACTTGCTAAAAACACTTTTTTTTAATGAATTTTAAGCACAGGGGAAAAAAATGAACATTTGAAAAATACGTAATTTAATAAACAACCAAGAAAAGTAACATTGCAACAATGCACGCTATGAACCGATCGCTGTAAACAGAAGTGAAAACAAAAACCAGCCTTTTCTACCTTATGCGTCCAGCCCTCCCTCTCTCTCTCTCTCTCTCGCTCGCTCGCTCTCTCTCTTTGTGCGTGTGTCTCTTTCGCGAGCCTGGAGCCACCTGTGTGTGTGCCTCTGTCTCACGCGCCTGTGTGTGTGTGTGTGTGTGTGTGTGCGCCTCTGTCTCGTGTGTGTCTCGCACACGCGTGTGTGTGTGTGTCGCTCTCTCTCTTGCACGCTCGCTCGCTGCGCAAGAAATGCACAGGGAGATACTGAACATGTACAGTACAAACCTAAAGGAAAACTCGCTTGTTCATATACCGAGTGTGTGGTTGTGAACCAAGGCAAAAATTTGTCGAACTTTTTGGTCGTAAACCGAGTTGTATGTGTACTGAGACGTTCGTATATATATATATATATATATTTTATATATATATAAAATTAGTTCCTGTATGTCCTGTTTATCTGTTTAGATTACATTCACCAACCCATCAATCAATAATACAATAAGACAGTGTCTAATTTTTGGCTTTTTTTATTTTATTTTTTACCTGTTTTTTTGTCTTTTCTGCATTGTGGCTCTTCCTGTATTAAAACATCTAAACCTTTATTTTATTATTACCTTGTCTTTGTTTTGGGGCACTACCAGTAGGCACCGACTCAGTGGCCTGTGACAATGTGGTTAGTGTGGTTTGATTGAATATTACATTTTATCTTTTTATTTAAGAAACAAAACCCAATGCAATCAAATTAAAATAACACAGCTGGGACAGGAGGACATTTCAAAGACACTCCATGAAACTCTGCTCTGAACGGTCACCTGACAAAGAGAGTCATACTGTGTGGCGGATGGCTGGGGGTTATGCCTGGCCGGGTGAGGGACTATACCTCCCCTGGACCACAAGAAGGCAGCCATCCTGGTCTGTATGGGGGCCACTGGAACCGAGCATGGAAGCTCAACTCTACTGTATTGGGGCCCGTGGCCACCTCAGGGTGGTGCCCCGAGGATTGTGGAGCCCTGGATATCAGCACTTCTGCCACACCAGGAAGTGCCACTGGAAGATCATCACAGAGCACCTGGAGCACATCCAGGTAATTACAAAAAGAGCTGTGTCCATCCAGTTGGGGAGCCGAAGTCGGGAAGTAAAGTGGGCAGAAGGAGAAATCCCGACGGGAGAGATGGACTTATTACGGGTGTTTGGTGCTCACTGTGTGGTATGCAGAATTGTAAATTAAACGTGTGTGACTTTTGGCACATTCTGTGTCCACCTGTTCGTGTTCAGGCTGGTTTACCACAACTGTTACCGAGGCCCATCTACAATAGCTCTTTCCATCCTTATATACAAACAGAAAATGAGATAAAAAAGCTTTACCACAGCTCTGGCCAATTTACTTTAGAATTACATGAATGAGTTCATCGTAAGTTCTGAAAAATTTCTAAAGAGATCCTCAACCTGATTGATGATATTTTCATTGAAAGCATGGCCCTAACCATTCAGTCCCTCTCAGATGTGTATGCCTCGAAATAATCGTTTAGTATTAGCTGCCTCACCAGTCTTTTGACTGGATAGAGATTTAAAAAATGGCAATTTCAGCCATTTTACCATCGGGTACGATTTATCTCTGGTTGATTTATTTCAAATTATGTGCAGACTCACGTTGTGAATTGGCCTGCTTCACATGAGTGGATGTCTTGACTAGTCATATGAATTCATTCTTTCTGTATAAATCCTTCTGTTTAATTGCATGAGCACTGCAGAAGGGATAATCTGTACTGAACTGTTTGAACTTATAATATAAAAGTGGAATGGACACCATAATTTAGTTTAATGGGAGGTAATTTTAAAGAAAATTGTTCTTATTACACATTATTGTTAACTTCCATCCTGTTTTAGCCTCAAGATTAACTTAAGACAAATACAGAGCCTTCAGAAAGTATGCAGACCCCTTCACTTCTCATCTTGCGGCCTTGTGCTAAAATTTAAATGGATTTTTTCCCACATCAAGCAACACTTGATATTCCCAGAATGCCAAAGTGAAAAGAAGATTTTAGAAATTTTTGCAAATCTATCACAACTAAAAAAACACCTGAACTATCCCATTGACCTACGTATTCAGAACCTTCGCTCAGTACTTCGCTGAAACCTCTTTGACACTGCTTACAGCCTGGAGTCGTCTTGGATCTGACTCAAGTTTCACACACCTGGATTTGGGGATTTTCTGCCATGTTGGATGGTGACCACTGGTGAACAGCTATTTTTGGGTCTCTCCGGAGATGTTCAATTGGGTTCGAGTCTGAGCTCCGGCTGGGCCATTCATGGATATTCATAGAGTTGTCCCTAAGCCACTCCTGTTTTATCTTTATTTAGTGCTTTGGATCACTATTCTGTGTGAAGGTGAATCTTCAGACCAGAGTGCTTTGGAGCAGGTTCTCATTAAGGATATCTCTGAATGTTCCTCTGTTCAACTTTCCCACAACCACTGCCTAGTTCCTTAGTCCCTGCTGCTGTAAAATAACACACAGTGCATGATGCTGCTGCCACCACTGTTCTTCAACATTGGAATGGTATTGTGTAGATAATGAGTGGAGCCTGGTTTCCACCAGCTTTTTCAATTAAGGTTTCATCAGACCAGAGAATGTTGTTTTTCATATTCTGAGAGTCCTTTTAGTTGACATCTTGCAAAGTCAAAATAGGCCTTCATGTGTCTTCTGGCCACTGTTCCTTAAAGCCCATATTAGTGGAGTGTTGCAGTAAGTGGTTGTCCTTCTGGAAGTATCTCCCATCTCCACACAGGTTCTCTGAAGCTCAGCCAGAGTAATCTTGCATTCTTGGTCACATCTCTTACCAAGGCCCTTCTCTCATGATTGCTCAGTACTTCACAGAAACCCCTTTAGCAGCAGTTACAGCCTGGAGGCGTCTTTGATCTGACTCAACAGGTTTCACACACCTGGATTTGGACATTCAGTTTTAAGGAGAGTCATTGATGTTTCAAATTTATTTAAGAATTATGGAGGTCACTGTGCTCTTGGGAACCTTCAAGTCTGCAGAGATCTTTTGTAAGGCCTCTACACAATTTTGTCTCTAAGCTCTGCAGGCAAATCCTTTGACCTCAAGGCACCCATTATATGCTGCTGGATCTTCTATAGACGGGTGTGTGCCCTTCCTAATTATGTCCATTCTGTTGAATCGACCACAAGTGGACTCCAAACACAGTCTAAAGAAGTCTCAATGATGATCAATCGAGTGGGAAACATCTGATCCAAATTTCTAGTGTCATAGAATAGAATCTGAATTCTTGTGTCCATGTTATCTTTCAGTTTTTTTTATTTTTAACAAATTTGCAAAAATTCCTAAAGTCTTTCTTTGTCAGTCTAAAGTATTGCTTGATGAGGTAAATTTAAACGACTTTAGCATAAGGCTGTAACATAACAAAAGTGAGGGGGTCTGAATACATTACAATCATAGAAAGTAACCACAGAAATTGATTCATCACGTGTGAAAACCAAAAAAAGACAAATAGCACATATATAAATCAGACTAATCCTACAATGCAATGCTAAAATAATGACATTGGGCTTCTCTGCCGTAGGGGAAAGATCATTCTAGAAAATGGAAGGTGCTATAGCCACTGTCTCTGTCTACCATGCCAGGTTCATTTATTCTTGGAATATTAAAGAGGCCTTGTGGTATAGCGGTCCATAGCTCAGATTAAAAAGTCCAGTTTTAAATGGATAATCGCCGCAATCATGGCTTGAAGAGGGGGTGTGGTAGTGTGGCTGGAGTGGTTCCTAGACGCTACCTGAGGCGGGCATTTCGTCGCTTATGTGCATGGGTGAGTTGTCCACATCCATAATTGATGCCGGGAGCTGCTAATCGCCACACCTGAGCCACGTTCCCATTGTATATAGTAGGAGCGCGCGTGCGGAGGGGAGAAAAAAAGAAAGTGAATGGAGGTTAAGGAAGGAGAAACACAGTGCGAGATTGAGAGAGCGAGTGATCAGGAGCAGACTCGCTGGTGGTTTTGAAGGCAACTGGAGGGAGAGAAACACCCTGGAAAGGGTGTTTGGCCGACACTCAGTGGGGCTGAAGGCAGCGGTCGCTCCAGCTAAGTGATCAGGGAGCTGGAGTGACCCAGAAGGTGGTTGGCTCGCCACGTAAGGCCACGGTAGGCAGTGGGACCAGGAAGGCTTAGAGTAAAGCCCAGCGTGAGCGTCCTGGCTGTTGGGGAACCTAAGTCTTGGTCTGATGGAGCCAGGGGACCGAAAGACAACCAGACGTAAAGGTCAGCTGTGGGTAGGGTGACTCCCCTGGTGCACAGCCTGGATAGGAGAAGCTAGGAGTTACCAGTAGAAAGAAGGCAATGGGTGTTGTTTTAAAGAACTGCTTCCAGCTATTGTTTTCTTAACTTCACCTTTAAAGGAATTATTCATTGGGTTTCAACCTCCACTGATTCACCCCTGTTTTAATAGTTTATTTATTTAATAACATTCTTTTGGAGCACTGCACTTTATCTTGAACACTTTGATTTTGTTGTTGTTTAATAAAAGCAGTTGTACCTTTCTGCGCCATCCCCTTGCTTTGTCCTGAATGTCTTCACTGATCAGCTCATCCGGTGACATTACCGACAGTGTCGGGTTCAAAAGCTCCCATAAAGGTAGTGGGAGCCATGGAGCGAGAACCCGCCTAATCACAGGCCTGTATCTTGACATCACAAGATACATTCTGGAGTATACACACTAATAAGTTTTGTAAGGTAAGCAGGAGCTAACCATTTATGACTTTTGTTGAGAGGTATTACAAAGTCATCTCTAAAATAAACTGGAAGCCAGTGAAGCGATTCAAGAACTGGGGTTATGTGGTCATATTTCTTGATTCTAGTTATGATCATTGCTGCCATATTTTGATTTAGCTGTAGAGTAGGAAGTAAATTTGACCATAAAGCATTATAACAGTATACAGGGCCTCACTGCTAATTCCCTTTGCAACCTAGTCACAAATAAGTGGCAGAAACTGAATTAATTAATTTAGCGATCATTTATTATTTACTACATGTTGAAGTTCTATTAGGGCGACACAGTGGCGCAGTGGGTAGCGCTGCTGCCTTGCAGTAAGGAGACCTGGGTTTGCTTCCCGGGTACTCCCTGCGTGGAGTTTGCATGTTCTCCTTGTGTCTGTGTGGGTTTCCTCCAACAGTCCAAAGACTTGCCAGTTAGGTGTATTGGCGATTCTAAATTGTCCCAGTGTGTGTGTGTGTGTGCCTTGCGGTGGGCTGGCGCCCTGCCTGAGGTTTGTTCCTGCCTTGTGTCCTGTGCTGGCTGGGATTGGCTCCAGCAGACCCTATGATCCTGTGTTAGGATATAGCGGGTTGGATAATGACTGACTGACTGAAATTCTATTAATGATTTTTGATATTTATAAAGACATGTATGATTATAATTATTATTGCCTTTTTTTATAGTCTTCTTAAAGAGGTGTTGAGCAACTAAGCATTTCACTACGCATTGTAATGTAAATATAATTTGTATGTGATGAATAAAGTTTGATTTGATTTTAATTTGTCAGAGCGTTCCCAGTGTTTCAGTGACATTTGAAGTTTCGGACCACATCAGTCATTTCATAATGAAACTTCGATTCAAGTTTCGACACACTATTTCGACAAAGTCTGCTTCAAGAAAGTGACACAAACTCTAAAGCCTCAGTGTCATATTTCCCATCCCAAGTATAACGAGTGTAAATCAGTAAGTAAAGGTGATTTGAAAACCTCAATGGATAGAAGGTGATGCAATACAACACATTCACGAAGGTTTATGGGCTGTTCAAACACGTACAGAACTCTGCCTTTAGTCTCGTTCCGTGGTTCCCAAACCTTTTCTATGTCCCGCACCCCTAGAAAATATTTGATTTATGTTTGCACTCCCTACAAAAGTAATATCACATTTGAAGATGAGAAAGTCAAATTTCTAATTTGTGAATCACATACAGTACTGCGGGTGAACAAATTGAACTCAAAAAATGTAAATATAAATTGAGTAATTTACCTTCGTAAATGGATCACAGTAATCTTGTAAATTACTCGATTGATGATCTAAGAGGTTGGCGTACCCCACAAAGCAACAAACACTGTGAGTAAATTGGGTTTGGGTGATTAGAGACCCCCAAGAAGCAATGGGTGCTGATGCACTGCGAAGCAATGAAACACAGTCGACGAGGTTTGTCCCCCGATAACACCTGAACTGCAGTTCAGAAACAGATGCGCTATACAGTTAAAATTTCTGTGCTACTGCCAGGAATGCCAGCAGCAGAGAGAGACTGAGTGTAACCAGCAGGTGTTGCTCCCCATTCAGTCCCCCTTACCCCTCCCAGCAAAAATGTCAATCAAACCTTGATCAAAAGAGTGACGTTTCATGATAAACGCTGGCAGAGAAATCAATACTAGATCTCGGCCTTCTCTACAGATCATCGCAAGGCCCAATGATTCCATTCTCTTAAAAAAGGTTATTTGCCCAGGGGTGGGGATCGATCTGTTCTTAACTCAATTTTTCTTTTTGTAAAATCTTGATTGCTTTGTGTGGATTGTAATAAAATTAATAAAAATAAAAAAAAAAAAAAGGTTATTTGCCTTTACGAACACTCCGCCCACAACAAGGAACCTGCGAGAACGCGTTATTTCTGTCGCTCATTCACAAGTGACAATTACATGTGAGATGCTCAATTCTTTTCATACCCTAGAACTGGATCACCAACTATTAAAAGACCTACAAATGATGGCACATTGCAAGACGGTGATTCTACCACAATAAAGTTGGCCAACACACCTTGACACAGTTTTCCTCGTTGTCGCACCCAGTGAAATGCCATCTCACACCCCCTGGAAGGCATGGGCACCACAGGTTGGGAACTGTTGGCCTAGTTGACGCCAAGCTCAAACAAACATGGACCCTCCACTGTGAGATTGAACAACAAGTTTTTTTTGGGCAGAAGGAGTGAAACCTGAAATTCGCTGAAGGAGGTTGGCTCAGTACGGCATAACTAAACAAAAAGTTTATGAATGGGTAGAAAGGTTTAAAGTGGGCAGAACAAGTGTAACCAACGAAGTTCAATGTGTTTGACCATCAACATAGCGAATGCCTTCATCAGAGAAGACCAACAGATTACGTTGTCCACTGTTGCTGCACATTTGGGTATCAGCTATGGATCTGAACGTACCATAGTGCATGACAACTTATGGTACCATAAAATCTGAGGAAGATGGGTACCCAAACAGCTTAGTGATCTGCATATTCCAACACCCTTTTGTGAATTTAAGCAGGTTTCGCTCCCTGTGCCCAAACTAATCTCACTATGGCGTGTTGTTCAACAATTGTGCAATCATTTCACCTACTAGAATAACTGGATGATAAATTGGATTGGACTGCCAATACTGATGCTCTGTGCAAGAGAGGACAGAGCCGACTATAATTCCTTAGAAGGCTGGCTTCCTTCAACATCTGCATGAAGATGCTGCAGATGTTCTATCAGACGGTTGTGGCAAGTGCCCTCTTCTACGCGGTGGTGTGCTGGCATAAAGAAGGGGGACACCTCACGCCTGGACAAACTGGTGAGGAAGGCAGGCTCTGTTGTAGGCATAGATCTGGACAGTTTGACATCCGTGGCAGAGCGACGGGCGCGGAGCAGACTTCTGCCAATCATGGAGAATCCACTGCATCCACTGAATGGGATCATCTCCAGACAGAGGAGTAGCTTCATTGACAGATTTTTGTCACCGTCCTGGTCCACTGACAGACTGAGGAGATCGTTCCTCCCTCACACTATGCGACTCTTCAATTCCTCCCACGGGGGATAAACGTTACCATTATACAAAGTTATTGTCTGTTGTAGCTGCATTTTTTTTATCAGTATGCTACTGTTGAAGTGTGTGAATTTCCCCCTGGGATTAATAAAGCATCTATCTATCTATCTATCTATCTATCTATCTATCTATCTATCTATCTATCTATCTATCTATCTATCTATCTATCTATCTATCTATCTATCTATCTATCTGCAGAGCGCTACTATAGCCTCAACTAGACTAATGGCAGAGCACTGGGCTGTGCATGTCCAAACTACCCATAAGCCAATGCGACTGTGTTGTATTGCGTCAGCTGCTGTCTGTTGTGGTTACCACATAATTTTCAAATTGCTCCTGCTTCTTATGCATTTGCTTACGTTGTTGAGAGCATTAATAAGTAAGAATTTAATAGTCCTAATGACATCCATCCATCCATTATCCAACCTGCTATATCCTAACTACAGGGTCACGGGGGTCCGCTGTAGCCAATCCCAGCCAACACAGGGCGCAAGGTAGGAAACAAACCCTGGGCAGGGCGCCAGCCCACCGCAGAGTCCTAATGACATACAGTACATAAAGAAGTAAATGCTGTTTCCATTAGAATCATTCAAAACAACAACATGTACAGCTCTGAAATAAACTTAGCTCCAAATAATGAAACTCTCTAGCAGAGAAGTGATTAAATAATCATCAGATTTCTTAGCAGCTAAAAAAAAGTATGTCTGGGATTTTAATGCTGAGGGCAAACAGTGAGCACTGGAGCTTAGCCAAGATAAAGTCAGATTTCATAAAGCGAGTGCAAATGTGTTTAGAAATGACACCCTCTAATTGGCTAGCCATGAGTTCAACTACATTATCCTTATTAATACGTTAAAAGAGACGAGGCATAGCAAAGGCTCTTGGTTTAATTTTAATATACAATAAATAATAGCATTATTAAGACTGGGGCAAAGGTTATTGTGACAGAAGCAAGAGCACAGCGTGTTTAACAGAAGAGGAGTGAGTCGATGCCAGAATGCAGGTGGCAGCTCAGAAGGGATCCTAACAATCATTGCGTCCTTTGTCTATTCTCTTTCCTTTATTAAACGGAGAAGCCTCTAAATAAATAGAAGCATCACAGAGAAGGCCTCAAAAGTGTACATGAGAGAGAAGGAATTTAATTTGGAATGAAATGCAAATCTACTGGCAGAAAAAAAGCAAAAGAAGGCGCAAGCAATTTCAAACTACAGGAGTGAAAATTAGAATTAATTATTTGTGAGCAAGTCCTGATGCGAGGAATTCAATCACTTGTGACAGCAGCAGGACAGACTCTGTATGTCTTAAACCTAGAAATCACATATTTAATAGGCGCAGTGAATAAATAATCCACTTTTATATTAGATTTTATGGTTTTTCTTAGTTAACACTTTTATTTCAAAGCAGGCAACTTTGTTTTGTACTCAGTTTAAGTCCACCCTAATAAATGGTCAAGTGTCTATTTGTCTGTCCAGGTGCTATGTCTTTGTCATTCCAACAGAGGGAGCACCATAAACATTTGTAGTAATAAAATGCATTAAATTTGTCATTTCATTAGGTGGCACATCAAAAACATTTGTATTGCATTTATCATTCTGACAAATGGCGCATCACAAACATCGACACTGCTTTTACGAATCCCATACCTCTGTACTAACTATATGGGGTTTAAATCTGGGCCAGTCAGTGACTTGTCCCAAAACCATTCCAGCTGTATGTTTCAGGTCTTTGGCTGAATTCTTCCTTCCATTTTGCTATCCCTGCCGCAGAGAAGCAACTCCAGAGCATGATGCTGACACCACCATGCTTCAATGTAGAGGTGATATTAGGCCGAGAATGAGAAGTGCTTGGTCTTCGCCAGGCATAGTGCATAGAGTTCTGCCCAAAGAGTTCAATACCTCTGTACTAACTGCATATCAGTGCTTTCAGAGAAACAATTAAACTTTGTTTTCTCTAAAGAAACTTAATTGGTCTATTTCACTATTAGTTTGACTACATCGGTTTGAAATTTAAGTAATCAAAGTAAACCTCAATGTTAACGTTTGCAGTGCATCATCTATTGGAATGTATTTTATAATACATATAGTAATAAAATAAATTGCATTGTTCATTCCAACAGATGGCATATTACAAACATCAATACTGCTTTTCCAAATCCCATACCAAATGGTATATAACAGAGTCATATGCATTGATTCGTCATTCCAACAGATGGCGCAACAGAAACATTTGTAGTAATGCATTTTATTACTAAGAATGTTTGTGATGCACCACCAGAAGCAGGAGTGCTGCTGAGATGGTCATCCACATGTCAGCAGAGGATTTCTGAAGCTCTGTTAGAGAGACCTTTGGGTTCTTGATCTCTGTGTGCAAGTCGCATAACAGTGATATAACAGAAGTACACTACTCAAAAAAATGAAGCGAACCCTTAAATCATACATCAGATCTCAATGAACAAGATATTCAAGTGGAAAATCTTTACTGAGTAATTCTGTGTAATTTGTTGAGAACAAAATGATGTAACAACGGTCAATGAAAACCAAAATCACCAACCCATTGAGAGCTGATTCAACATCACACCAAAAATCAAAGTCAAAAATTCAAATCACAGGCTGATCCGACTTGTGTGAATTTCAGCATGGCAACTCCTAATGTGACCCAGTAGTGTGTATGGTCCACAATATCCGGTGATGTGCCTGACAGGATGCCAGATGATATCCTGGTGGATCTCCTCCCAGTCTTGGATCAGGGCATCAGTGAGCTCCTGGACAGTATGTGGTGCTACTTGTTGTCCAAAACATGTTTTTTCCATCTTAAAAATGTTAGGAAATTAAGGCGCTTTCTAAATAAACAGGATTCTGAGAAATTAATTCATGCATTTATCTCTAGTAGGATTGACTACTGCAATGCGGTGTTCACTGGATGTTCAAACTGTTCTTTATACAGCCTCCAGTTAATCCAAAATGCGGCTGCAAGAATTATTACAAGAACAAGAAAATATGAACACATAACTCCAGTTCTTAAATCCTTACACTGGCTACCGGTTAAGTTTAGGGCAGATTTCAAAATCCTCCTTTTAACATATAAAGCATTAAATGGCCAAGGTCCGGCTTAATTGTGTGAACTTATCATGACTTACAAACCTGAGCGCACATTAAGATCTCAAGATGCCGGTCACCTTATGATTCCAAGGATTAATAAAATAACAGTGGGAGGTCGAGCTTTTAGTTACAGGGCCCCTAAACTGTGGAATGGTCTTCCTGCTTCCATAAGAGATGCCCCTTCAGTCTCAGCCTTTAAATCCTGGCTGAAGACTCACTACTTCAGTTTAGTATACCCTGACTAGAGCTGCTGATTAACTGTACAGACTGCATCTCTGTTGTTAGTCATTAGCACTAAAACATAAGTAACACGATAGTTATAATTGGATACTAACCCTCACCTATTCTGTTTCTGTTCTCGGTACTCAAATGTGGCAATTGGTGCCACAGCCCACCTGCCAAGTTGTTTGCCTGCCTATGGTAAAGTCATCCCTGATGGAGGATCGCAGAAATCATGGGAAAGAGGGGTCCTTTCAACGGACTGACTGGCCCAGCACTGTTTCAGCCATGGAATGGCCAAATGAGGGAGGAAGCTTGATGGATGAGGTCTCCAGGATCTTATTATGTGATATCATCTACTGTTAAATTCTGCTCCATACTTCTAAAATGTTTATTTTTATGCTGTATTGAGGATTTGTTCTGTTCTGTGTATTGTGTTGTATTGACCGCCTTCTTTTGACACCCACTGCACAGCCAACCTACCTGGAAAGGAGTCTTTCTTTGACTTGCCTTTCCCAGGGTTTCTTCCATTTTTTCCCTGCAAGGGTTTTTTTTGGGAGTTTTCCTTGTCTTCTTAGAGAGTCAAGGCTGGGGGGCTGTCAAGAGGCAGGGCCTGTTAAAGCCCATTGCGGCACTTCCTGTGTGATTTTGGGCTATACAAAAATAAATTGTATTGTATTGTACTTGGCGTCGTAAGATGCACCAATACATAACGTCCCAGAGGTTCTCAGTTAGATTCAAATCTGGGGAATGTGCAGGTCAGTCAATGGATTTAAAGACTTCGTCATCTAGAAATTGCCTACACACTCTGGCCCCATGAGGCCAGGCATTGCCCTGCACCAGGAGGAACCCAGGACCCACTGCACCAGCGTAAGGTCTGACAATAGCTCTGAGGATTTCATCCTGGTACCTAACAGCAGCCAGGATACCATTGCCTAGAACATGGAGGTCTGTGCGACTCTCCAAGGTGTGCCTCCCCAGACCATTACTGACCCATCATCAAACCGGTCATGCAGGATGTGGTTGTAGGCTGCATAATATTCATTATGGTGTCTTCAGACTCTTTCACGTGTGTCAAATGTGCTCAGTGTGAATCTGCTCTCATCTGTGAAGAGAACGGGGTGCCAATGGCTGAGCTGCTAATAGTGATGCTCTCTTTTGAATGCAAATCAAGTTGCAGAGTGATGGGCATTGAGCACAGGTCCCAGTAGAGGATGTCGGCCACTCATGCTACCCTCATGGATTCTTTTTCTGACAGTTTGGTCAGATACATGTACGTCAGTAGCCAGCTGGAGATAATTTTGTAGGGCTCTGGCAGTGCTCCTCCTGTTCCTCCTCACATAAAGGAGTAGATACCAGTCCTGCTGGTGGGTTGATGTCCTTCTACAGCCCTGTCCAGCTCTCCTGGTGTAATGGCCCATCTCCTGGAATCTCCTCCATGTTCTTGAGACTGTGCTAGCAGACACAGCATACCTTCTTGCGAAAGTATAGAAGTGCCAGTCTGTAGGAGCTGGACTACCTGTGCAACCTGAATCGACTGCAGGTACTGCCTCATGCTAACCAGTACTGACAAGGACACAAGCGAAAAATTGGGGTGGAGTGGTGGCTCTGAGGCTAAGGATCTGCGCTGGTATCCCGAAGATTGCCGGTTTGAATCCCTGTCACTGCCAAAAGAGATACTACTCTGCTGGGCCCTTGAGCAAGACCCTTAATCTTAAATTGCTGCAGGGGTACTCTACAATGGCTGACCCTGTGCTCTGACCTCAAGGTTTATGCGAAAACTAACAAATTCCTAATATAAGAAATTGTATAAGGTGAAATAAAGGACACAAAAAAACAGAAAATTAGAGAAGAATCAGTCAGGAAGGATAAGGAGAGAGAGCAACTGTCTGTGGCCACCATTACCTTTTTGAGGATGTCTTGGTGTTGCCTCTCCAGGTCACCAATTGACACTTTCATTTGCACAAAGCAGGTGAAGTTGATTCACAATTGCTTAAGCTGCCTAACTGGACAGATTGATATCCCTGAAGCTTCACTGACTTGGTATAAGAATGGATGATTAACAACAACAGCAACATTTATTTCTATAGCATATTTTAATACAAATGATGAAAAAGACAAAATAAATAAGAATTAAAATTAGGGAACACTAATTTAACATAGAATAAAAGTAAGGTCCGGGCCAAGGAGGACAGAAAAAACAAAAAAAAACCTTCAGATGGCTGGAGAAAATAAATAAAATCTGCAGGGGCTCCGAGGCCACGAGACCACCCAGCCCCCTCTAGGCATTCTACCCAACATAAATGACCTCAATCAGCCCTCGTGGTATTCAGTGTTCTCATGAAAGAACTTAATGACGGTCATGTGGACTTCTGGCCTTCAATCCATCAATGTAGGGACATCACGGTACTTTCAGCGGGTGGTGGTGGCGTAGATCACAACAACACAGAAAACCAGAAAAAGAACAGAAGAGAAATTAGGGGTTAGTAGGGATTACGGCGACACCAGGAATGATAATGATAATTAATTGAATATACAGAGCATCAGGATTAAACTAAAATGAAGTTATGAGAAAGCTACGTTAAAACAATTAAGTTTTTAGCAGTTTTTTAAAGTGCTCCACTGTATCAGCCTGGTGAATTCCTATTGGTAGGCTATTCCAGATTTTAGGTGCATAACAGCAGAAGGCCACCCGCCTCACCACTTTTTTTAAGTTTAGCTCTTGGAATTCTAAGCAGACCCTCATTTGAAGATCTAAGGTTACGATTTGGAGTGTAAGGTGTAAGACATTCTGAAATATAAGATGGAGCAGATTATTTAAGGCTTTGTAAACTTTAAGCAGTATTTTAAAGTCAATTCTAAAAGACACAGGCAACCAGTGTAGTGAAATCTAAACTGGAGAGATGTGCTCAGATATTCTTTTCCTAGTTAAGATTCTGGCAGCTACACTCTACACTCATTGTAATCGATTGACATCTTTTTTTGGGTAGTCCTGACAGGAGTGTGTTACAGTAGTATAGTCGACTGAAAACAAAAGGGTGAACTAATTTCTCAGCATCTTGCAGTGTTAGAAGAGATCTAACATTTGCTATATTTCTTAAGTGAAAAAATGCTGTCTTATTAATCTGATTAATGTGATTTTAAAATTCAGGTCTGAGTCAATAGTTTACCCCTAACTATTAAGTGTCCCCTTCATTTTCTTGAGTATTGTATTTATAGCCTGGGTTCTTTTTCCTTATAAATACAAATAGGAAGTTGCACTTACCTTTCTGGGCAGAAGAGGAAGTCTTGCTTTAGGAACTTTGGTAAGATGGCAGCTCACAGCTATATAGGCAAACATAGGAATGCTGCAAGAAAAAGAAAAGTTATTAGAGTTATTAGTCTGAACAGTGTTCTGAGGTTTCAGGAAAAGTAAAATTGGGCTTAATGTAGGGAGAGAGAAAGCAAGAGAGAGCAAGTCTACTTGTGTGCGGGTTTGTGCATTCACATTCGTGCATTTGCATGTGAGACGTGGAACTCTTTTAAAGAGTAGAGTTCCAGGAGAGGGGAGACTTTTGGAGCCTTCATTGGAGGAAAAGGAAGAAGAGTTGTAGATTGGCTGTTGAAAACTCTAAGCTGTACAAATCCAGGGTATAAGATAATAAGATAATACCAGGACACCTGGAGTAAGTGTTGGAAAAAATAAAATAGAAAAGTGTAGAGATGGCGTTAAACTGTTTCTAAATATTTAAAGCCTCTTTCTTTTCTCTTGGTTTTTGACTTAGAAGAAGAAAAATAACATCCTCTTTAATAAAACCCCTGTGCGTCCAGGAGTCCGTGTGTGTGTGTCTTCTGGTGAAGTGCGCATGCGTGGGGCCACACGGCACGTGTTCAGTCTCTTCCTGTGCATTCCCTGTGTGTGCAGAGAGAGAGAGAGAGAGACACACACACACGAGACAGACACACACGCACACTCGCAGAGACAGACAGACAGATACACACACACAAGACAGACAGACAGACACAGGTGGACGACACACACACACACACACAGGTGCGCGCTTAAGAGAGAGAGAGAGACACACACACACACACACGAGACAGACACACACACGCACACTCACAGAGACAGACAGACACAAACACACGAGACAGACAAACACAGGAGCACGACACACACACACACACACACACACACGCCCGCGCGTGCATTGTTACTTTTCTTGGTTGTTTATTAAATTACGGATTTTTCAAATGTTAATTTTTTTCCCTCATTAAAAAAAAAAGTATTTTTAGCGAGCGGGCCGTAAGGCTATAGTGCACACTTGCAGTGTTAGTTTTCTCTGTTATTCAATGTTTTTACATTTAGTTTACTATTACGCTGTGCATTCAATGGTATAATTAACTATTTGTGCTTAAAAACTTTAAAAAATATATATTTATATACAGTTCATACGGTCTGGAACGGATTAATTGTATTTACATACAATCCTATGGTGGAAATTACTTCGGTTCACGACCAAATTAGTTTACAACCAGAGTTTTGGAATGAATTATGGTCGTGAACCGAGGTTCCACTGTATTACTGCCAGAGAAAATGACAGGCATTTTACAGAAATACAAACCAGTATTACTGAGAGAGAAAATTAAAGGCACACAATTACAGCCACATACAAGGTCCCTTGCCATTTAATATAGACTATTCCTACTAATGCTTATGCACTACTGTTCTAGCGGCCGTTATTGTAACAGGCGTAATGTCTAGTTTGTAAATAATTCTCTTCATTGTTTTTCTTTTTGGTGGATTACTAAGTGTAATCTGGACTTTTACTCAGTTAGGAGAGGTTGCTCTGCCAGCCAATGAAGTATTCTGCAGCATCGTGATCGCATATGTATGAGGTTCATTAGCACGCTCCATATATGGGTGTTTCAGGGCGGAGTTCAAGGCATTTGATTTTTAAGTGGCTCTAAAATCCGTACTGACCCCTACTCTCTTTTCTGTTTCTTTTTCCGGTTTCTTTGTGGTGATGGCCTGCGCCACCTCCACCTACTCAAAGCTTCATGATGCTCCAACAATGATGGATGGATTAAAAGGCAGAAGTCTACGTCACCATCATCATCATCAAGCCCTTCCGTGAGAATCCTAAATCCAAAGAGGAATGTTTCATTTATGTTAGGTAGAATGCCCAGAGGGGACTGGGCGGTCTCATGGTCTGGAATCCCTACAGATTTTATTTTTTCTCCAGCCGTCTGGAGTTTTTTTGTTTTTCCTGTCCCCCTGGCCATTGAACCTTACTCTTATTCGATGTTAATTAATGTTGATTTATTTTGTTTTCTTATTGTGTCTTTTATTTTTCTATTCTTTATTATGTAAAGCACTTTGAGCTACTGTTTGTATGAAAATGTGCTATATAAATAAATGTTGTTGTTGTTGATAAATGGTCAGTGGCGTAGTCCGGTTTTATAAATCTGATTTTTTTTTTTTTTTGGCGTGCACATATTCCGAATTTTTTTTTGCAATGACATATTTTCACAATCAAGTCCAAACTAATTTTGTAAATGAAGCCCCAGGAATACATGAGAATTGCTTACACACACTTTTTTTTTAACAATTTGAGCAAAGGCAGGGTGGTTGACTTGATTCAGGGTAGCTTTGTGTTTTTCTTTGTGCCCCCTGCTTGGCTTCCAGAACTGCTTCATTACTTTGGCACAACAATTAAACGGAAGTTGCTTTTGGCATTAAAGTAAAAGCCAGTTTGCTTCTTTTAAGATTCTGATTCCAGCCTCATCCCTGCTGGCTTTGGCTGTAATATTTCATTTGATGTATTAATAAAATATGTAAACCAACATGAGTAAGTTGATTTAAGTCTACTTCAAATTTTATTTTTGCCTAAAATATTTATATAATGACTCTCATGGAGTTACCATTTAGAGCAAATAACTACTCTCAGTTTTATTTGTGTTTTGAAATGTTACCATAAGTGAATAGTTCATAAAATAAAAAACACCCATTTTTTACCTAATCATAACCTAAACATCCATTCATTCATTTTGTCCTAAATGGTTATGTAAACTATATTATACAGTAACGGTGCACTGCACAATAACGTGCAGTGAATACACTTGACTTGAGCATTGCTAGTTTTCATCCTCTTTCTCTGTACTTTTCCCATTCGTTTGCTCAGAGGTTGATGCTCTTGCTGCTTCCTGAGCAGCTCTTCTTTTCTCCACCCTAGTGGCCCGCTTCTTCACTTCTTCCATCAGCATCTTTTTGTGTTAAAACTGATTAAGTAAGCATTTGTGTTGCAATTACTTAGTACGTTTTTCTTAATATTTCACTTAAGCTGGCACTTAAGTCTTAAATCTGCCTCAAGAATGATTTAAGAAGATGCTGAGGAAGTGACAGCGAAGGTGGTAGGGATGAGAACGGCACCCATACACATGTGCCACACGGCCGCCCTGCTGCCCGCTGCTGAGAGTTGATTTAACAGTAAAATAAAATAAAAATAAAAAGAGGAATAACCTTGGAGGTCAATCATCACCATGAAAGCGGATGGTAGATGTCAATCAGTATATGTGTACCAAATCTCAGGTCAATCGGTCAAACCGTTTACAGGCTACAGGTGATTTAAAATCCTGGACAGACAAACAGACAGCCACCGTAGTGTATTATATATTAAGACCAGTAACGGCGGACTGCACGATAACGTGCAGTGAATACACTTGACGTGAGCATTCCTAGTTTTCATTCTCTTTCTCTGTACCTTTAGCATTCGTTTGCTCAGAGGTTGATGCACTTGTTGTTTCCTGAGCAGCTCTTCTTTTCTGCACCCTAGTGGCCCACTTCTTCCCTTATTTCATCGGCATCTTTTCACGTTAAAACTGATTAAGTCAGTGTTTGTGTTGCAATTACTTAGTATGTTTTTTTTCTGCTGAGATTTAAGTCTTCAATCTGCCTCAAGAATGATTTAAGATATGAAGAGGTAGGGGAAGTGACGGCGAAGGTGGTAGGGATGAGAACGGCGTCTGTACACATGCGCTGCACGGCCACCCTGCAGCCAAGAGTTGATTCTACAATACAATAAAATAAATATAAAAACAGTAATAAAAATCACCCCGAAAGTGGACAGTAGAGGTCACGTAGTATATGTGTGCCAAATTTCAGGTCAATAGTTCAAACGGTTTGCGAGCTACAATGGATTTAAAATCCTGGACAGACAAACGGACAGCCACGGTATCGTATTACATATAAAAACTGTTTTTCTTAAATCTGTTAATTAATGAACTAGATTAACATCTGTGGAAGGAGATCCCTAAGGAAGACAGGAATAGTTCAATCAATCAGTCTGTATTCAGTCACAGATGAGTACATGGACTCTACGTTGCAAGGCAGAATAGTGAGGTTCTGCTTTTTGATCGGCTTTTTATATTTTTTCCTCCCTCCCTCTTTCCTTTACTTATTAAAAAGCATAATATCGTTTACCTAAGCATTTCATTTTATATTGTGCAAATTGGCCAACCGTTTCTGTTTTGCGTACGTGTCAGAGGGGCCCCAAAGAAGGAAAGGTCATCTTTCCTGTGCCTAACAGACGCGTTCCTAGAAAAGGAAGTTACCCTAGGCCAGCTTATTGCACCCAGTCTTACGACAGGCACCTGTATGATTAACCTTTTACGATAGCAGAACAGCTTTTAACACTTTGTTGCTTGCATGTAGTTTTTTTTCTTTCACACATTTTTAAATTGACCCTGACTGAAATGGAAAGTGTGTTTGTGTGTGCGACTATGAAAGGCTTAAGCTCTACCTGCACCTAATCAACAATGGCCAATAAAAAGGCAAAAAGGGTGTTGGGTTGTATACAGAAGTAGCCTCCTTAGCGTTATGTTTATCCCTGGAAAAACAAGACGAAAGCATTGAATTCTTTTTCAACAAGAAAAAATGGCATTACGTGCAACGGAGACATATTAATACCAAAACTTCAACCTAAATACAACAGTAAAGCTCTGTCTAGTGTCTACTGATTCAGATTTAGCACATGTCCTTCACATGTCAGCAATTCACTACCAGACGTCACGATCAGGACAGTGGGAATGAGTTTCTTTGTACAGTTTTATTTTTTTCCTGTTGCTTGCACATGCGTGGGTAGCATGTCAGCATCTGATTTGCATAAATAAAAGGACCCCAAGTGTTATTATAGTCTTCCACACCACAAGGCTTAGTGACGTCTACATTTCCTTTGACACATACATTATCAGTTGCTGCATTGTGAACAGTGCTTAAGAGGCTAACATCTTCTGCTCGTCTATTTATTTGTCATCATTTTGCCTTTTTGCTATGCACCAATTATCACCACAGTAAACCTTCAAGTGACCAAATTCATCAGGCATATCACGGTAGTTCTATCACACAGTGCCGTATGCATCAGTTTCACTGTCCATGTCAATGTGTGATGACCAACTCAACATTGTTATCACTTGATTCAGCTAATGGTTCAGTTTCAGTTTGTTCTAAAACTGGCTTTACATCTTCTTGCTTGTGTTTTGGCTGAGGGTCAATCCCCACTCAAGAATACTGATGGATTACCTTAGAGTGACAAAATACAAAATTCATGTGTTTCTGCAGCATAATGTTATTTTATCCAGTAGGTGGCAGCAGGATATATTGTTCTGGAAGTTTCTTGGGCCTAAAACTATAAAGCAGATCATTACACATCACCCCAAGTGTGATTCAGGTTTAACTATAATTACATAGAATTCAGAGTCCTAGTCATGCTCAGGGTTAACGCCAAGGAGGTTAACTTTTTAACATTTGTATTTGGATTCAGCTAGTGAGGCTGGCATCTGAAAAATTAAGAAGACTATATAGGATAGTTTCTTAAAGTATGGGTTCCTCCCTTTTTGGTCACACATGGTCATGACTCACTGTTGCTTTCAATGGGAAAGGATCATCTACAATTTGTGAAGGCATTTTAAGCAATCAACATTTCTCCATTATAATTGTTGGTGGACACCCCAGCCCACATATAAGGGTGTTTTAATATAACCAGTGTGCCAATAATTTTTCAAACTTCTGTTGGCAGCACTGCCTTATCAACTCTTTCCATACGAGGGCCCTGTCTCCCCAATCACTCCTGTGTTAGGTCAGATCATTTGTAACTGCAGCGTGAGAAACAATGGCTGCCCCACTTGTGACTAGCATGAAAGAAGAGCAACGTGCAGTGATTCATTTTTTACGGTCTGAGGGTGTGCCTGGTGCCGATATTTATCGAAGACTTCGTGCACAGTAAGGAGAAAGTGTTTTGTCGTAAAGAAGTGAGTATGAATGGATGGAGAAGTTCAACGAAGGTTTCACAATTGTCAAACACAAGTAACAGTATATGATGTGGAAAATAATTTGCAAATCAGCCATGGCACTACTTATGCAATAATCCATGACAGACTACGAGGATGAAGATTCACGTCTAATGAAGAGGTGAATACAGCAGTGCATTCGTGGCTCGCAGCTTAGCCTAAAACATTTATTAATGAAGAAATACAAAAGCTTGTTGACAGATAGACAAAGTGTATTGAAAAACAGGGAGATTATGTTGAAAAATTATGTATTTATCTTTTCTAAAAGATGCTTAAAATAAATTCTACAGTCAGAGTGCAGATAATGTTTTACTCATCTTCATAAATACCCCTTCCAATCTGATAATCATCATGGAGTGGATCTTGAAGACACTAAGAAGGGCAAGAAAATAAAAATTTTATAAATACTGTTATATAGTAAAGTGCCTTTTTGAAAAATGGACGTAGGTATTTACCTGCTTTTATTCTGTTGGTTAAACAATGAAAATATGTTTACACTACTGCTGATCAAAGCAAATTGGTAGGTACCATTGTTTAATAAATCGTCATGTTATTCTAGGCCGGGACTGAAGGAGATATACATTTCTGGGCAGCAAGGTTATTATAGTTTTGCCTTTTTATATTAGTTTTTATTTCTATATTTTTTCTGACCTTACTTGGAAATGCAGTTTTGTTTTAGTTTTACTTCATTGTGTATTTTTTGTTTTGTTTTAATTTAGTTTTTATTTCACAAAGACATTTCTATTTTATTTTTATATCTATTAGTTTCAGTTTTAGTTTTAGTAATTATGGTGTGGTTAAAGACCCACTATGGAGTTTAGTTTTGTGTCACAATCAGAGAGAACTGTACACTTGACGGGTTTGTATATAACACGAGTTTAATGTTAGTGTAAGCTTACTGCACTACGTGGTTTACTATCTGGTTTTGTGTTTGTCTGATAAAAACAAGCAGAATCAAAACCAAACACTAAATATGAACAATTGTATAATTTTTAAAATATTTTCTATGTCATTTGTGCTGAACAAATGTACGTGGACTGTTGCCACTTTTCGTCTTTTCCTTTTCTTATCCAGAATGGGCCAATTTGTAATGAAATTCAAGGTTTGAGGGTTTTTTTACTCTAAAAACATATCCTGCTCCAAGACAATGTGCTTATAATGAATGCCTTCAATATTTCATTCATTCATCCCCATACTGGGCTTTGTTCTTTTCTATCAGCCATATGGACCTCTGATTTCATCTCGGCACTTAAATTTATAGGCAGAATTTTGCCACCTGCAAGCCTGAAAAGATCAAAAATCAGAAAATAGATTCTACTGTGTTCTGACAGGTGTGATCATGACAATCATGGGGGTTTAGAAAGAATAGGGCTGTTGGGCTTGAATGAGTGCAAAGACCTCACCTAGCTGTTTTGAGGGAAACAAAGAAAGACACGAATGGAGTGTCAGGATTAGTGGCAGTGAGACTTGAATAGCCCATGCCTAAGAACAGTAAACCCTTAATGAGCAGAGTAAAAGCATGTGATAAGAGTATGGACAGCCACAAAATGACAGAGACAGTGACTGAGATTAGGAACAATATATATATATATATATATATATATATATATATATATATATATTATCTAAACCTGTTTATCAGGGCAGGATCACAGGAACCCTGGAGCCTACCCAAGCAGGTTTGGATGCAAGGCAGGAAAATCCCTGATATGCAATATGTATGATATGACTGATGTTAAGAACAAAGAGAATATGATATTTCAACTATTTTGAGAGAGAGAGAAACATTAAAGAAAGGGGGTCAAATATTTTAAAACATATGTCTGACACTGGAGTATTTTCACAATATCCGGTATTTTGAGCTGTGAATGTAAAATAAAGATAAATTAATAAATATAGAATAAATACAAAAACACATTCTTATGCTTAGTTTTTCAGCAGCTGGCAGACTCTCTTCCCCTCCCTACCTGTAGTTCAGTAGAGACGTTGCCAACTTAGGAATTTTACAAG
This sequence comes from Polypterus senegalus, assembly GCF_016835505.1. NCBI lineage: Eukaryota > Metazoa > Chordata > Cladistia > Polypteriformes > Polypteridae > Polypterus > Polypterus senegalus. The sequence continues at coordinate 17,315,349 of NC_053158.1, forward strand.
GTTTGTAATCTCTTTGTGGTTAAACGACCTTTCTAAAGCAAAAGTGATTGGTCGGCAACAATATGCTGATCTTGTTTGATGACTTTGTCGTTATCTCTTGATCAGTACCATTTTATTTTGAAAAAGGATTTCTCTTGTGCGAAGTGGCAGGTGAATTATCGTCAACAAAACACAGACACCTGAGACACCTGAGACTGAAACGTTACTCACTTGTGATTTTTCTGTCCATGCAGTAAAGGTTTTGTTGACCAGCACATTCCGATTTCAGTCGTTTGAATTACATCTTGATATACAAGAAGCCCAAAGAAATGCATTCACTCATCATAATGGACGTCAGATTCATGAAGCCTGGAATTTGGCTTATTGTGTGCTGTTGTTTAATAGTTGCCATGTACATACCGTATCTTGTGCTCAGTCAGAACTACAGCTAACATGCCGTCATTTGTGAACCGACTGAAATTCTATGAGAGATTCTTTGTATTTAATACTTATCTCTTGAGCCCCGAAGATCCAGTGATCTGCAGATTTGAAAGCTACTCAACATATTCAAAACAAAATCATCACCTTGGTGTGCTTCACTAACACTTGAACCAGAATCTATTATGCTGTCACAAGCAGCTCCCGAAGAACTGTCACTTTTGTCACACGGTAAATGGTTTTTAGAAATATGAGTATTTTTCCCTCAAGAGGAAAGAATGAGGCTGGAATGTGGGGTATAGCTGTACTGAAACAAGACTGAAATGAACGGGGAAGTCAACCCTGCATTACAGCATCCCATTGGTCCATAAGGTACATGAAGTACTAACATAAAGTTAGGCTAACAAAGAACTCTCTCTTTCTCTCTGCTGTCTAATCTGTCTATACACCATTCTGCTGTCTCATCTGTCTAGACACCATTCTGCCATCTCTCTCAACCCAAGGGGCAACACCAGACCAAAAACCAAGCCATATAATAAGACAGAGCCACCTAGTTATCGAAGCATATTGGATGCTTAACTTGAATCAGCATGTACTGGTATTTTGTCAAACTTGTTGTACTTTGTTTTTTTTTTGGGCATATTATCTATGATGAATGCATGAATAAATGTGCAACTTTTTTCTCCTACCTTTGCTGGTACTGTTTCTTATTGCTTAGATTACAAATGTGAAAGGAAGTGAGAAGTATTAAACTACAGGGTGGTCCAGATCTAATTATGCAGATACAGATTTTTTGGATGACTTTGATTTATGCGAGGATGATTCCAGTTTGGCGGAAAGATGACTCTTCATGTCGTCAGTTCGCAAACTTCTCGATGGTCCGGGATTTTTTGTGTGATTTTCTATGTAATAAACTTAAGTTATAGCGTAATGAAAATTGCATAATTAGATCTGGACCACCCTATACAGTAGCAGCCAATCCTGATAGTGTGGTAAAAATATGAATGACTATATGCAGGCGGCTCATGAGGATTGACTTTCTGTTTTAGAGTTAAAGATTAACGTCAATAATATTTATTCAAAAACAAAAACTAAAAATATTTTTAGGTAATTATTATTTTATATTAGTCTTTCCAGCTACTTTAATAGTTTCATTTAGTTTTAGTTTTTCATTTGGTTTTGTTAATTACTTTATTTCAGTTTACAAAAATGTTTTTTTATTAATAGTTTCAGTTTTGATTTTAGTTTCCGTTAACTATAATAAACTTGCTGGGCAGTGGGTGGTGCAGTAAGGGACGGTCCACGGAGAACGCTGTCAAGACCACTTGCACAGAACACAGATGAGGGTAAATGGCTGGCAAGATGGCGGGGCACACATACAGCGACACCTACCTCCAGGGAGGAAGACACCGTTTCAGCATAGAGACACAGGTTATGGGTCTAGTGAGAGGGACCGAACAAAGCTGGCGGACGAGAAGCGAGGCATGAATAGGTCCTTGCAGCAACACGACGAGTCCAGAAGTAATAAAAGAACGCTCACTCCATGAGGAAGAAATGCTGACAGGGATTTGACAATTTAGCAAAACTTCTGTTGGGAAACAAGCGTCCATGGACAGTTGGTACACAGCTGGATTTTACACCACTAAAGCTTGTATTCTCACCTGTAATTTTTTTAACGGACTTCTAGAGTGTGGACCGAGTAAACCATTTTTAAAAAAGATTTTCACTCCTAATATTATTAAGTTCTTGTCTATTTTTTTACTCGGTGTATTTTATATTGTCTAAGTGTAATACAAGTTAGTGTTGTTTCTCTTGAAATTGCTGCTGCATCTTTCATTGTGTGTTTACTCAGCACCCAATTTAAAGAAACCCGTGTGCTATTACCTGTAAATCTCAGGTGTGCCCAGTCTCTTTGTAAAACTGGGTGGCGTAGTCGGATATTTTAACTGTGTCTAAGTTATAGTATCTATAAGTGTGACTAGACACCCATCACAATGTGAAGGGATTTCTGAAAAATGCACATTGAAGTTCTTTATTTGTAATCACTAACTTGCCAAAGCACTCCAGGACGAACGTTATTTCATTTCAGTAAATGATTGTATGACAGTAAAGCACCGAGGGATGGCACTGAAGGTAAAAGTAACATTTTGAAATTGTGTGTGGAAAGACCGTAGTGTCTGAGACACATACAAATGAAACATTCTGATATGATGGAGACTTCATTTTAAGTGTTCTTATTATTTACTCAGACTGAGAACGGTAGTTACATGGAATCCATTATTTAGCAATATCACCTGGTAGATCTTCAATTCTCAATTTTAGAAATATTAATTATAAATAAAGGTAGAGTAGAAGACCCTGCTATTGTGAAATAATGTGCTTATGTTATTAAATGAGGATTTACAAGATGGATATTAACAGCAGAGTGAAATTAATGGATGGAATTATTAAGTGACAGATTGAGCAACACATGGCAAGAACAAGAGTCTTAGTGAACAATCAGTATGGGTTCAGAAGAGGGAGGCCATGTTTTACTCACAGGCTGGAATTCTATGAGGAAACAACAAAAGGATACAATCAAAGTGGAGCTTATGATATTATTTAACTGGACTTTCAGAAAGCATTTGATAAAGTGCCACATGAGAGGTTGGGCATCAAATTAAAAGAAGTGGGAGTTCAGGGTGATGGTGTGTAGATGGGTGCAGAATTGGCTCAGACACAAGAGGCAGACACAGGATGGTGTGAGGAACTTCTTCAGAATTGGGCTGATGTTAAATGTGGTGTCCAGCAGGTGTCAGTGCTGGGGCCGCTGCTATTGTTAATAGATAAAAATGATGTAGATGGAAATATAAGTAACAAACTGGTTAAGTTTGTAGATGATACCAAGATAGGTGGATTAGCAGATAATTTGGAATCCATTATATCATTACAGAAGGACTTGAATAGCATACAGGCTTGGGCAAATTTATGGCAGATAAATTTTAATGTCAGTAAATGTAAAGTATTACACATAGGAAGTAAAAACGTGATGTTTGAATACATAATGGGTGGTCCGAAAATCGAGAGTACACCTTATGAGAAGGATTTAGGAGTCGTAGTGGACTCTAAGCTTTCGACTTCCAGTCAGTGTTCAGAAGACATTAAGAAGGCTAACAGAATGTCAGGTTATATAGCGCCCTGATGTGTGGAGTACAAGTCCATGGAGGTTCTGCTCATCCTTTATAACGCACTGGTGAGGCCTCATCTTGAGTACTGTGTGCAGTTTTGGTCTCCAGGCTACAAAAAGGACACAGCAGCACAAGAAAAGGTCCAGAGAAGAGCGACTAGGCTGAGTCTAGGGCTACAGGAGATGAGTTATGAGGAAAGATTAAAAGAGCTGAGCCTTTTAGTTTAAGAAAAAGAAGATTAAGAAGAGACATGACCATAATATTTAAAATTATGAAGGGAATTAGTAACAACAACAACATTTATTTATATAGCACATTTTCATACAAACAGTAGCTCAAAGTGCTTTACATAATAAAGAATAGAAAAATAAAAGACACAATAAGAAAACAAAATAAATCAACATTAATTAACATCGAATAAGAGTAAGGTTCAATGGCCAGGGGACAGAAAAACAAAAACTCCAGACGGCTGGAGAAAAATAAAATCTGTAGGGATTCCAGACCATGAGACCGCCCAGTCCACTCTGGGCATTCTACCTAACATAAATGAAACAGTCCTCTTTGGATTTAGGGTTCTCACGGAAGGGCTTGATGATGATGATGGTCACGTTGACTTCTGCCTTTTAATCCATCCATCATTGTTGGAGCATCATGAAGCTTTGAGTAGGTGGAGGTGGCGCAGGCCACCACCACAAAGAAACCGGAAAAAGAAACAGAAAAGAGAGTAGGGGTCAGTACGATTTTAGAGCCACCATGAATAGTTATTATGATGAATTGAACATACAGAGTATCAGGATTAAGTTAAAATGAAGTTATAAAAAGGCCATGTTAAAGTAATGTGTTTTCAGCAGTGTTTTAAAGTGCTCTACTGTATCAGCCTGGCGAATTCCTATTGGCAGGCTATTCCAGATTTTAGGTGCATAGCAGCAGAAGGCCGCCTCACCACTTCTTTTAAGTTTTGTTCTTGGAATTCTAAGGAGACACTCATTTGAGGATCTGAGGTTACGATTTGGAATATAAGGTGTCAGACATTCCGATATATAAGATGGGGCGAGATTATTTAAGGCTTTATAAACCATAAGCAGAATTTTAAAGTCAATCCTGAATGACACAGGTAACCAGTGTAGTGACATCAAAACTGGAGAAATGTGTTTGATTTTCTTTTCCTAGTTAGGATTCTAGCAGCTGCATTCTGCACTAGTTGCAAACGATTTATATCTTTTTGGGTAGTCCTGAGAGGAGTGCGTTACAGTAATCTAGTCGACTGAAAACAAACGCGTGAACTAATTTCTCAGCATCTTTCAGTGATATAAGAGGTCTAACTTTACTTATGTTTCTTAAGTGAAAAATGCTGTCCTAATGATCTGATTAATATGTGATTTAAAATTCAGATTACAGTCAACAATCACCCCTAAGCTTTTTACCTCCGTCTTGACTTTTAATCCTAATGTATCCAGTTTATTTCTAATAGCCTCATTGTATCCATTATTGCTGATCACTAAAATTTCAGTTTTCTCTTTATTTAACTTGAGAAAATTACTATTCATCCATTCTGAGATACAAGTCAGACATTGTGTTAGTGAATCAATAGAATCGGGTCATCAGGTGCTATTGATAAGTACAGCTGTGTGTCATCAGCATAGCTGTGGTAGCTCACGTTGTGCCCTGAGATAATCTGACCTAACGGAAGCATGTAGATTGAGAATAACAGCGGACCCAGGATAGAGCCTTGTGGAACACCATATTGGATATCATGTGTCTTCGAGTTGTAATTCCCACAACTAACAAAAATTTTCTCCCTGTCAGGTAGGATTCAAACCAATTTAAGACACTGCCAGAGAGGCCCACCCATTGACTAAGGCGATTTCTAAGAATGTTGTGATCAATGGTGTCAAATGCAGCACTCAGATCTAAGAGGATGAGAACAGATAAATGGCCTCTGTCTGCATTTACTCGCAAATCATTTACTACTTTAACGAGTGCCGTTTCTGTGCTGTGATTTGTTCTAAAACCTGACTGAAATTTATCAAGAATAGCATGTTTATTTAGGTGGTCATTTAACTGCATAATGACTGCCTTCTCAGAACTTTACTTAAGAAGGCAGGTTAGAGATGGGTCTAAAATTTTCAAGAGCGAGGGTCAAGATTATGTTTCTTAAGTAGGGGTTTAACTACAGCAGTCTTAAGACAGTCTGGGAAGACCCCAGTATCTAGTGACGAATTTACTATGTCAAGAACATTATCAATTAGCACGCCTGATACTTCTTTGAAAAACCTTGTTGGTATCGGGTCAAGGACGCAGGTGGAGGGTTTTAATTGAGAGATTATTTTTTGTAAATCAGGTAAATCTATCCTAGTGAAAGAGTTTAATTTGTTTATAACAGGATGCTGGGGTTTAGGAGGATCCTTAGTGTTGGGGATATATACTATGTTATTTCTAATATCATTAATTTTTGATTGAAAATACAGCGACAGCCTCACAGGTTTCACTGGAAGCACTTAGGAGGCATTCCTTTGAGCTACCTGGGTTTAGTAGGCGATCAATTGTAGAAAATAAGACTCTGGGATTACTAGCATTGTTATTTATAATCTTGAAGAAATAGCAGCGTCTCTCAAGACGGACAGTGTTATTGTATTCTGTTATTTTGACTTTTAATATTTCATGGTGGATAGTAAGTTTAGTCTTCCTCCATTGACGCTCAGCTCTACGGCATGTTCTCTTTAAATCAGACACTCTTTGGGTCTTCCATGGTATAACAATGCTAGAAGATTTTTTCACTGTCTTTTCAGGTGCAACTATGTCAACAGCAGCTCTCACTTTAGAATTAAATCTTTCCACCTTACTATTTAGGCACTATAAACGGACTGATTGCTTAAAATGTTTGTAAGTTTTAAAGCTGCTGCCAATCAAAGAAGCGTTTTTAACAATATGCTTCTCATGAGTGTTTTTTATCATTATTTCTATATTAAAAAGTAGAAGAAAATGGTCTGATAGACCAATATCAATGATCTGTTTTATATCAACTTTCAGTCCTTTAGTAATCACTAAGTCTAATGTATGACCTGCTTTATGTGTAGGCTGATTTATGAGTTGTCTCAAATCAAAAGAATCCAGGAGGTTCATAAATTCTTTTACTTTTAGATCACACTGATTATCTATATGAAAATTAAAGTCGCCAACTATTAGGAGTGTGTCATAGTTAGTAATTAAAATTGACATTAAGTCAGAGAATTCCTCAAAAAGATTATATTTAGGAGGTCTATACACGGATAGTACTAGAACTTGAGAATCTCCATGAATAACAACGGCAGATACTCAAAGGACTTGAACTTACCAAAACTGACATCTTTACATTTTAATCGCTCGAGTAAATGTTAGCCAATCCGCCCCTTTTTCCTGGCGGTCTGAATGAGTAAAACTGTAATCCGGGCGCAGATTCGATTAAAACGCAGCGCATCTGAATTAAGCCATGTTTCATTTAGTGCAATAAGATCTATTTTTATCACTAATAAGATCGTTGATAAAAACGTTTTGTTAGTTAAAGCTCTAACATTTAATAGTGCCATATTTAATGTTTCGAGGTGCAGAGATGAGTACTATGTGCATTATTGATTTTTGGAATAGGAACTAAATTATTTTTATTAGCGCCGCTCTGTGTGTATTTTTTGTTTAATCTGTGATCTGTTTTTATAGTTTTAATACATTGTTCCTCTAAAATAGTGATTTTAATTAGATTATTGGAGTTTATGCCGTATTTCCTAGGTTTTCTACGTGCATTGAGATTGCTTATTACAGTATTAATGTGTGCACTTTAACGGAAGACTCTATTAAACATTCATCATGTCCTGGCACAACAGTATTATTTCGGAAGGGGTTAAGAGCAGAGATAGATAGTCAAGAAAACGAATTACCTTCGATATGTTTTCGAGAGGACCGGGCCGAAACTGTTCGGATGCAGGCCATCACGCTTGAAGAGACGCGCCTTTCCAAAAGAGATTCCAATTGTTGATGAAACCGACATCCTTCTTCTTGCAGAAACCCTGTAGCCAGTTGTTCAACCCTAGCAGACGACTGTAGTACTCGTTGGATCGTCTGACGAGAGGTAGTGGACCCGAAACGAAGATCTTTGCCGATGGGGTCCTCTCCTTCGTGTCTTTAATCAAAGCTGCGAAATCAGCCTTCAGGATTTCTGATTGTCGGTGCCTTATATCGTTTACGCCGGCATGCAAGACGATTGCTCCAACTGCCCTCTCCTTGTGTTTCTGTAGACTGCTGGCGACGCTTTCATTACATCTCGGACACGAGCACCGGGAAAACAAGAAACAAACGATTTTGCATTAGGGCATGCGATATTAAGGTTTCTAACGATGAATCACCTACCACTAATACATCACCAGGGCTGAAGGCGAAATGGGGACGCGGAGAGGGTCAAACCGGTTCTGAGAAAGGATGCTCGCCTGTGCCGATGAAGGTGCTGTGGCCTTGAACCCCCGCCTGCATAGCTGAAATCCACCGAGGTCATCAGCGGCGTGATGCGGGGGTGAGGTCGGCACAACGCGGGGTTGATGTTTCGCCGGTTCCAGATGGCGAGGACGGTTTATCCAGCAGCCGGGCCTTCAGATTTCTAAGGTATCTTCCGTGGGACAGGAGTTTCTGAATCTGTTCGTCGAGTGCCTGGAGTTCTTCAACTACAATTTCAACGCGAGTTACCCCACTGTCGGCCATTTTCTGCTTCGTGCCCTAGGAGAAATGAGAGAGAGAGAGAGAGAGAGTACATTGGACCGAGACTGTTATTTTTAAAATGAGTTCATTGAGGACACAGTTTGAAACTTAATAAGGGTAAATTTTGCACAAAGGAAGTTTTTCTTCACACAAAGAACAATAGACACTTGGAATAAGCTGCCAAGTAGTGTGGTAGTAGACGGTGGAACTTAAAGGAACCTTCAAAACTCGATCTGATGTTATTTTAGGAGAAGAATTAAATGGACAGGACTGCCAAGCTTTGTTGGGGTGAATGGCCTGTTCTCATCTAGATTGTTCTAATGTTTTTATGAAAGAAAATAAAAACACAGATATGGTGACAGGCATCATGTGTGTTGAGAACCTGAGTGTTCTGCAGCAGTTTACCTTTCTCTAACTGATTATTAACCAGATATGGACCCTCCACTGACTTGTACCTTCCTGATTCCATTGAGAGATGAGCGTGTGTGTGTGAGTGTGTGTGTGTGTGTTAGGCCGGCTTTATACTTCATGCAACGGGACACATGCTCTAGTGGACACTCCTGCTATGTAAATGTTTTACTGTTTCTACTCGCACTTGTACTTTACGTAATTCTGGAGGAATCCAGGTGGCAGTGCAAGATATTATCACTGTGAGAACAGGTTCGGCTTCACTTTGTTGTGAATTGCTTGGAACACCCATTAGATTCCAATGACACCTTATAATAATATCTCTGAAAAGGATATTTAATGATACGCCACCGTGTCACCCCCATAATTATTAACAGTATTCATTATTTAAATGAAATTAGCGAATTTTTCTGTAAAATGTAACATACACACTTTAATGTATTTCATCTTGAAAGTGATATCAAATATAAATCTAGAGATTCTAAATTTGCAGAGATTTGGAATATCATACATTTAATGTGTTCTGTGTGGCAATCTATTGCTGTTTGCCGCTGCTGTCAGGTCAGGAGGAAGTCCAAGGAGCTTGTAGTGATTAAAAACTGAGATGACGTTTACGATGGTCTGCTTTAAAGATAAAGTAAACTACGAGGTTAAAGTGGACATTTCGAGTTTAAAGCCAAAATTTCCATTTTAATCACAAAATACATTTTTTTTTTCTCTGTGGCTCAAATTCAGCACTGTACATTATGTTGCTGTTGTGAAGTTGCAAAAAAAAAAAAAGACGGCACAGAAGATGGTATGTGAGATTTTTAAAATGTATCATGTCATTCCGATCGGGAATATGCAATGCTTGAAAATAAAAGCACCACAGACGCATTCCAAACATCGAAGCGTGCACATCGATCCCATAGGATCCGCATAGAGGCTTTGTTCCACGTGTAGATAGTAAACAGAGACTCTGACTTCATATTCTGACTTTTATCACTCTGTGCCCCCCAACTTTTTGCTGGTACTGCAACTCGCACACGCATCACGTTGCGTTAATTTTTGAGGGCCTGCTCAGAGGACGCATCAAATGAATGCTGGGAATGCGTGGCAGCCATGATGCGTGTGCGTATGCGTTCTGAGTGTGAAGTATAAACGAGCCCTTAGATTCAGTCGACTCTGTTGCCACTAGAATGTGGTGTGTATTTAGCCACCACCAATCTGTGGCCAGCCTGTGCCTGCTGCAGTTTCTTGTATTATGGATGACATTGCCAGGTTTGGTAGACCTTCTCCAAAAGACTCTGGATGGCCAGAAAATCTGCTGCTGCACCCTACGGCCATCATGCCTTACAGTGGACTCAGAACATATTTAGACTTCTTCACTTTCTGCACACTTTAATGTGTTCTAGATTTAATTTTAAATTGATACATTTAACATTTGACATTTGTGCTAATCAATCTACACTTAATAATTCACAATGACAAGTGAAAACATGTTTTTCAGAAAGGTTTACAAGTTTATTAAAATCAATAATAATAGAAATCTTTCATTGTGGTCAGGTGTATCCTGTTTGCTTTAATTCTCCTTGAGATATTTCTAGAGCTTGGTTGGAGTCCACCTATGGCAAACTGAATTAACTGAACGTCATTCAGAAAGGCACACACACTCTTGTGTAGAAGGTCCCAGAATTCACACTGCATTTCAGGACAAAAACCAAACCATGAAGTCCGTGGAACTCTCTGTAGACCCTCTGCAATCAAATTTGTGGTGAGGCACAGATCAGGTCAAGAGGATTAAACCATTTCTAAAGCTGTGAGTGTTCCTAGGAGCACAGTGGCCTCAATACTCGCACAATGAAGGTAGAGATAGCCATCCAGACAAATCGACTAATCGGGCAGGAAGTCGGGAAGGAGAACCAAGCGTTAACTCACACGGAGCTTCAGAAGTCCTCTGCTTAGATGGGAAAACCTGTTGGAAGAAAAATCATCTCAGCAACACCCCATCAATCAGGCATTTATATTGAAACCAACTAATATTGTGAAAATGGCATTAGACAGTCCACTTGGTGTTTGCCAAAGAGTATTTAAAGATTCCCTGGTTTGATGAGACTAAAATGAAAGTCTTTGGGTGGAACTCCACGCTGTGTCTGTAGAAGACCAGGCACTTCTCAGCACCTGCCTAATACCATCACTATGATGAATCATGGTGGCAGCATCATGCTATTGGAGTGCTTCTTAGTGGCAGGGTAATTGAGGGTAGGATGAATACAGACAAATACAAAGAGGTCTTACAGGCAAACCTGCTGTAGAGTGCGCTCGACCTCAAAAGACAATGACAAGAAACATGTAGCCAAGACAAACATGGAGTGGCTTTGGTTTACTAAGGAGGGGAAGCTAGTGCATGCATGCTGTTGCTGCTCCTCCAATGTTAACAACACTTTTTGTAAAATTTGCCTTAATCCTGCACTTTTTTACGTTTGTGTTTTTTTTGTTTTTTTTTATTATATGTATACAGTAGTTTCTGGATGCAGCTGACTCGATTTGTATGGATTTGGATTATTTTTTATGGACTTTATGGACTTACCTTGACTGGGAACAACTGAATCTGTGGATCACGGGACGAGACTTACGAACATTTCTTTGTATCTGGCGATCTAGGAGCGTGGGATGATCTGCCTCCTTGATTATAGTTGCTATGCTGGTCTTCTCTCAATTAATTTTATTGTGCTTTATGACTAAGAACTGATCTGAGGTTCACAGCCACCTGGCTTGTGGCTCTGGGTTGATCACACCTGTAATACCCAGTGTTACTTGTTTGTGGCTGTATGTTGGAACCTCCAAATCCTGCTACCTCCTCCTGCTATGCTTTCTGCTGCTTTGACATCGCTGCTCATCACCGCCACCGTACCCGCCCATTTCACCAGCTCCGCTGTGCTGTTTCTCCACTGCTATCAGATAAGTTTTGCTCAGTATCATGCTAAAATACTCTTGCGACAAACTCCTTCATATTGAACAGCTTGTTCAGAGCAAATGGTCTGACTGGAATATCCTAAAAGACACTGGTATTTTACGTCGCCCGAAATATGTACATTGTAGATCAGGTTGCCTCCACCACTGGGCTGCAAATGAAAAGATCACAGGCAGCATTTGCTCAGGAATACACCGTCCTACTCATGGCCCTGGAAATAGAAGTGTCAGTGTGCCAAATTTACAGTATGTGAAAATAAATTACGGTCACGGCTCTGTGCAAAAAGAAGTCTCATCAACTAATATTGCATTGTTTAATTCAAGATCTCATTATGGCAAAGCATTGGTGCTGTCAGAATTCATCATTGAAACCAAACTTAATATGCTGTGTTTAATGAAGACTTGGCAAAAACAGAATGATTTTACGTCTTCACCTGGTTGCACTTTCCTCACAGAGTCTCGTAGCTCAAGACAAGGCGGAGGACTTGCAGTAATTGTCAGAGTGGATTTAAATATTAAAAGAATCCCAATCGATTGTCCATTGTCTGGCTCTTAAACTAATAACGGAATCAGTCCCTGTCTCACTCATTGTTCTTTATTGTCCTATAAAATACAATGCATCCTTCTTACCTGATCTGACTGAACTATTAACCCACTTAAGTTCCTTTTCCCAGAGAGTCATTCTTCTTGGTGAAATCAACATCCATATTGACATCCCCACATCTAAACTGAGAAATGGATTTCCTTTCCTTACTGGACTGTTTTGACTTGACACAACATGTTGATTTTCCCACCCACTCTGGTGGTCATATACTAGACCTGATCTGCACATCTGGACTATCTGTTGCCCACACTTACAGCACTGATTTGGGACTCTCTGACCATAAAGCAGTACTTTTCACTGTCTCATTACCTCTCCCTCCTCTTACCTGTAAACAACAAATTTCTTACAGAAATCTTAAAAATATTTGTCCCTCTATCCTTTCTGGATCCATTTCTGATCTTTTACTGTCTTCACCTATTCCATTAACACTAGATAGTCCTTTTGACCACTATAACTCTGCCCTTCATTCAGCGTTAGATAAAACAGCTCCTTTAAAACACAAGGAGGTTTCCTTTAAACGTTCATCTCCTTAGTATAACTCAGAATTGCGATCTATGAAAGCAGCTGGCCGACGCCTTGAGAGAATATCACGCAAGACTGGCCTCACCGTGCACATCCAGGTTTTCTCTGACCAGCAAAGAGCTTATTCTGCCTACTATGGCAGAATAATAGAAAATGGTCATGATAACCCAAGGGTTTTGTTCTCTGTAGTTAATAAACTACTTGAACCTACCTCTTCTACTGAACTCTGTGAGAAATTCCTCCACTTTTTCCATAACAAAATTAAAGATCTAAATAACTCACCTAACATAAATACATCATCTGTTTATATCTCTCCCTGTTTTCCCACTCCATCCAGCTCCTTCTCTAAGTTCTCACCAGTCACATCTGTGTTTGTTAATAACCACCTTTGTAAGATGAGGCCGACTACTTGGGTACTGGACCCCATCCCCAGCACACTACTTAAATCCTGCCTTCAAGCCATAATCCCGACTGTTACAACAATAATAAACTCATCCCTTGATGCTGGCTCTGTGCCGCTCACTTTTAAAATTGCTTCTGTAACCCCAATGTTAAAAAAGTCTGGTCTTGATGCTGACAATCTTAACAATTTCCGGCCTATTTCCCACTTACCTTTCCTGTCAAAAGCTCTTGAGCATGTTGTAGCCTTCCGACTCACCAATTACCTAACCTGTAATAACTTGATGGAACCCTTTCAGTCTGGTTTCAGGGCGCAGCACAGCTGTAAAAAACTGCTCTGCTACGGGCAACCAATGAATTTCTTATGGCAGCAGACTCTGGACAAACCAGCATATTAATTCTGTTAGACCTCAGTGCAGCATTTGACACTCGGGTCAGACATGACATTCTACTGTTCAGAATGGAGAACATGCTGGGTATCTCTGGCACTGCCCTCCAGTGGTTCAAGGCCTATCCTTTGTGATCCAAATAACTTCACAAAACAAAAATAAAGATTTGGGGACCGTCCCCATATATTGTCGTCCGACAATAAGAAAAGAATTGATTCAGAGTCTTTTGAAAAGTACAATGAACAATTTACTGTTTTTCAAAATGGTGGTTATATAGGAAGTAATAGACATGTGACAGGAAATGGTTGGCAAGGTGGTGATGTGGCGACAAGAACCGGAAGTGAGGTGTTTTGTGGGAGCCGGAAGTGACGCCATCAAAGGTGGCTGGAAGTGATGTCACCGTGGCCATTTTGGAACTCAGAAGTTGTGGAACTTAGATTTCTTCGTGTTTTCTGTTGATGAGAAAAAAGAGTTCAGGTAAGTACCATGTGACAACCCCTTATCTCACGATGTTTTACTCACCTTTAGGCTCTTTGACTTGTTTATCATTTTTATGCAGATGATACTCAACTCTACTTCAATGTTAAAAGTGGAACTTCATCAGAGCTTTCCCAGCTCACAACTTGCCTCAGTGCAATTAATACCTGGATGGAGCAGAACTCTTTAAAATTAAGCTGCAACAAAACTGAACTCCTGCAAATTGAAACTAAAGTGCAACTTAATAAAATGAGCTCCTTCCCAGTCCATCTTGGCGGTGATGTCATCAGACCTGCCTCTACTGCAAAGAATCTCGGTGTCATTTTTGATTCCTCCCTCTCTTATTCCCCCCACATAAATCACATTAAGAAACTTTCTTACTTTCACCTCCGTCACGTATCCCGTGTTCGCTCCTTCCTCTCCTTTTCTAATGCTGAGAAACTTGTCCCTGCTTTCATCACATCCCGCATCGATTATAGTAACTCGCTGCTGGCAGGTGCCCCTTCTAATCTTATATCACAGCTCCAGCTTATTCAAAACTCAGCTGCAAGAGTCTTTACACGAACCAGCAGCAGTGAGCACATCACACCCCTCCTGCTCCATCTTCACTGGCTCCCTGTGTCTTACAGAATCGAATATAAAATCCTACTAATAACCTACAAAGCCTTAAATAACCTCGCGCCAAACTACATCAATGACCTTCTCCATCACTATGTGCCTGCCCGTCTACTAAGGTGCTCTGATTCTGGTAATCTTGTTGTGCCCCACACTAATCTACACTCCTTGGGTGACAGCAGGGCCTTCAGCTGTATAGCGAGTGCCCAGACTCTGGAATGACCTACCAAAATGAATCAGGTCAGCTGACTCCATGAATTCTTTTAAAAAACAACTCAAAACTCATCTGTTCAGGAAGGCTTTTAGCTCTACTTGACTTTATTACCCTTCTCTCAGTTTACCTCTCTGTCAAGATGTTCATGTAACCTGTATGTGTGTGTGCTGGACCATCAATTATGTTGTCTGGTAGGCTTTTTCTCTGAATTTACTATCTTACTTTTCTTTATTTATTTATTTGGTTTGTTCAATGCTATATACTGTATACCCTGCCATTCTTTCTTAAACTCTGTGAAGTGCCTTGAGCACGGGAAAGGCGCTATATAAATTAAATGTATTATTATTATTAAGTCTCTGAATGTCCTTGGCTGCGGTGGGTTGGCACCCTGCCCAGGATTGGTTCCTGCCTTGTGCCCTGTTTTGGCTGGGATTGGCTCCAGCAGACCCCCGTGACCCTGCATTCGGATTCAGTGGGTTGGAAAATGGATGGATGGATGGATGGATGGATGAATTTTCTTGGGTGGACCAGACTTAAACCCATAGAACATCTGAGGAGAGACCTAAAGATGGCAGTTTACAGACACCTCCCACCCAATCTAACAGGGTCTCAGAGGACCTGCCAGGAAGAATGGATTAAACTGCCCAAATCCATTGCAAAAAGAGACAAGACAAACGAAAATGATTTGGGGAAACACTGCAGCCCTGTATATTGTAAATGCAAAGTTTTAAGGGCTTTTCAGAAAAAAAAAAGAATGTCCCTTAGGACACGCGTCTAAGATCAGATTGGCAAAGATGCCAACACTTCCTGTTAAGTGCAGGCCAGGCAAGACACAGGAAGTGATGTCAGAAGTGGTCAGGCTGTCAATCATCCGGTCCATTGAGGGAGGACAAGAAGAAGCATTAGTATAAACTGCCACCTTATGGATCGGCGTTGAATTAGCACCACCAGAGCCTTTAAGCTGTTCCCACCCCAAGAATGCAAAGCTTGCAGAGATTTACCAAACAAGATTCAAGGCTGGGATTGCTGCCAAAGGAGCTTCCACAAAGGGTCTGAATACTTTTATGAATAAGACATTTCAGCTGTAGATTTTTAATACATTTAAAAATCTTTCTGAAAACAACGTTTTTACTTTTTTACTTTTTTACTTTGTCATTGAGTGTAGATTAAAGAAAGCAAATGGCAAGTGTATCCATTAAAATGAAATCTATAACACAACATAGTGTGCAGAAAGTGACAGGGTCTTAAAACATTCTGAACCCACCGTATCTCCTTTCAGCACCAGTCATTCATCATGTAGTCTCCCTGGTACCAAGAACAGCTGGACAGTAACACAGACTACCAGACTGCTTAGCCATGGTGAGAAGACAGATAGATAGATAGATAGATAGATGGATGTGAAAAGCACTATATGATAGATAGATGGATAGACGGATAGATGGATGGATGGATGTGAAAGACACTATATGATAGATAGACAGATAGATGGATGTGAAAGGCACTATATGATAGATAGATAAATAGATGTGAAAGATGCTATATGATAGATGGATGGATAGATAGATAGATGTGAAAGATGCTATATGATAGACAGACAGAGCATTCACTTTTCAGCCATTTAAAATGGAAGTGAAACTTTCTGAGTGTCACTTGGATGTCTTAGCTGTAATGTAATGTTACTTGCAAAAGGGGAGTCTCTCTCATACCTGTGATAATTTTTCGTCAGCAAAAACTGAATATTTTATAGACAAAAGGGTCCAGTTCTTGCATTATTTATGGGGCCTCGTTAAGAAGACATAATGTGATAAAGTGAGAGTAGAGGTGTGAGGGGGCTGTGGGAGAGTCGCTGGCAAATGGTCACAGGTTCACACGGATGAGATGAACTAACAAGTCACTAGAAACACAGGAAAAACAAATAAAACCACAAACATCTCTGAGGTTCTGGAGAAATGGGAGACCAAGCAAAGGGAAGGTAATTAAAAAAAAATCCAAATTAGCTCTTTGAGAAAAGTGTTAAAATTGTGAGAGCGGACATTTTGTATTTTTAGTGTGATTTATCCCTGAAAGGAAATTGTTTTTTCGTATGACCTTTGGAGATTTGAATGCAAGGACTGGATTTATTCAGCCCCCTTGTAACAATTTTCAGGTTGCTTGCTCAAGGGCCCCGGCATTGCAGGATCTCTTTTGTCAGTAATGGGATCTAAATCGGCAGTCTTTCAGATACCAGTGCAGATCCTTAGCCTCGGAGCCAACACTTCGCTTATATTGACTTATGAGAAAATCTTACCAGAATACCATTATTTAATGGTCAAAAATGAATAATAAAATAATTGCAATGCGATGCATGCAGAAAGTTGACTGGAAGCTACAAACGGGTACAGTACATTATGGAAATGGCAAATGAAATGAAATGACAGTATCAGTGATCGACAGAATTCAAGGTATAAGATCAAAATAGAAATGCTATGATTAAGGGTCAAACAATGAGTGTTCCTCAAGGAACAACAAGAACCTGTTCAAGGGTCAGGCAGAGCCAGGGAATTACAGAGAGAGGGCAACAGTTCAATGGTTTGTTTCACAAAAGCAATTTGCATGGACTCATAGTGGCATTTGCATTGCAAATCAGATTTTGCATTTCATGAATAGAAGTCCCTTCAGGGTTTGAGATATTCCATTTCTCTGTTATAATCTACGCCATCCTCCGGTCTCCTTTGTCAATGTAAACTAAACTGAGCAAAAAAAAAAAAAATGCTTTTTCCACATTTATTTTGCTTTGTCTGTGCCAAATGTAATGAAGAGTTTGATAGCAGAGCTTCTATGGAGATGGCTGGAATCTTGTGGAATATTGGCAAATCTTGTGGCAATAAAACTCTTATCATTTTTATTACTGTTTTAATTATTTTTCCCATCAGCATTTTTATTGTGGTTAGCAGAAGCACGTAGAAATCATGTAGGAAATCTGTGAGTAAAAGAAATTATAGGATAATAAATAATTAAATTGGGTCATTTAAGTTAATACAAAATTCTATTGCAAAAAGGGTTAGCAGCCTTCAATGCACATATTTGTCTACACGGCACAAAGCAATAATACTAAATAAACATCGCTTCACCCTATTTATATCTAAGTCACTCAATCACATTCAGGGTCATGGGAGTGAAGTAAGCACAAAGGCAAAAATGTGATTAACCTGATCAGTCTGTGTTTTAAAAAAGCTCCATTACCAGCACACACTATCACAGGACGCTCTTGTAGTGGAGTGTAAAAGGAGTGACAGGTAGCATAGAAGTTGACAATTTTTTGCATTGCTTAATTTGTAATGTTAAAGTACGAAGCCACCAAGGGGACTTTGTGTATTTTTTTTTCTGTGGATTTGTCTGGTGCGCACCAGATAGTAACAAGTGAGCAGCAGATAGTAACAAGTGAGCAGCAGATAGTAACAAGTGAGCAGCAGATAGTAGCAAGTGAACAGCAGATAGTAACAGGTGAGCAGCAGATAGTAACAAGTGAGCAGCAGAATGTAACAGGTGAGCATCAGAGTGTAACAAGTGAACAGCAGATAGTAACAGGTGAGCAGCAGATAGTAACAGGTGAGCATCAGAGTGTAACAAGTGAGCAGCAGAGTGTAACAGGTGAGCAGCAGATACGTAGTAACAAGTGAGCAGCAGGAAGTAGCAAGTGAGCAGCAGATAGTAACAGGTGAGCAACAGATAGTGTCAATATCAGACGAACATCTTCCTTCTTCACAAGCAAACCATTTTTTTGACATTTTGTGTGCATCCATCGATGGCCATGAAGTTGACCTGAGCTTTTAGAAGTGTATCTATCTATCTATCTATCTATCTATTGTGGACGCTGGCCCGGACACACACAGACGGACATCGTTGTTACTCCCAACACACTGTTTATTTACAACTATGTACAAGTTTTTGTGCACTCACGAACCCCAGTGCCTCCAGCACTGATTCCCCCAATATCCAGGCCACACAGTTCCCGTGCCTTTCTTCTGGCTGCCTCTAGTCCTCCCTCCAGCTCCGTCTCTCTTCCACCTGACTTCCGCTATCGACTGAAGGGAGGCGGCCCCTTAAATAGGAACCCGGATGGGCTCCAGCTGCTTCCCGGCACTCCTCCGTAGCCATGCCCCAGTGTGGCGGAAGTGCTGGCTGCGCACCCGGAAGCCGTCCAGGTGTCCCCTGTCTTCCCCGCAGCACTTCCTGGTGTGGTGGAAGTGCTGAGTTCCAGGGATATTCAGACACCGGGGCGCCGCCTGGCGGTGGCCACGGGTCCCTACAGAGCTGGGCTTCTAAGCCCTTTACCCGTGGCCCTCAACATAACCAGGGCGGATGCCCCCTCGCGGTCTGGAGGAGGCACAAGCCCTCCTCCGGTCGTCCTGGGCGTCTATCTTCTTTATAATTGAAATATATAATCTATAATACATAATTCATTAAAAGTGTAACTCTCTCCTACCCATTCCTTTGCTCTTTCTAATTGCCTGAGGTTAAAGATGTAGAAGGGGTGCGGTGATGAAGTGCTGAACTGCAGTACCTGACTAGAGAGGTACATGTATCTGACATTTTGTTAAAGTCTACATAACAAAGGGTATAAAGAAGAAAATAGGGTCACCTAGGATTCTACACAACAAAACAGCTTTACATGGCTACAATGACAGCAAGGAAATACCACACTAAAACTGAAACAATACAATGAAAAAAGAATAACACAACAAATGTTCTTGTGGCAGACAACAGGAGAGTGTTGAAAGCACACCATGCCTTTAGAAAGCATTCAGACCCCTTCACGTTTTTACTAAATTTGATCTGTTGCAGCCTTATGCTAAAATTGTTTACATCCATTTTTTCCGATCATCAACCAGCACTCAAAACTCCAGAGGTACAGGACAAAAGCAGGATTTTAGGCTTTTTTGCAAATTTGTTAAAAAAAAAGAAAGTATCACAATGACACAAGTATTTAGACCCTGTGTACTGAGACTTCCAATTTGGCATAGGTACATCCCATTCTATTGATCATTATTAAGTCCACTTATGGTCAATTCAATTAATTACACAGGATCAGGAAAAGCACACACCTGTTTACAGATGGTCCCACAGTTCACAGTGTGCATTGGAGGATTAATCTGGCCAGATGACACATGCAAGGTTTGCTAAAAGACAATTTAGACTGTGATAAACAAGACTCTCTGGTCCAATGAATCCAGGATTCAACTGTTTGGCATCAATTCTATGTGTCATGTCTGGAGGAAATTAGGCATCACTCGACACCAGGGTAACACCGTTCCAGCGGTGAAGCTTGGTGGAGGCAACATTAGGGACTGGGAGATTTGTCAGGGTCCAGGAAAAGCAGAATGGATCAAAGCACAGAGATATTCATAATATCCCTTTTGTTGTGAGGAAATATTATTTCATGCTAAATAACATTAATGAGCAATAGAAATAATAATAATCAATAGGTTTCTTATAAAATAAACAGTAAAACAATAAAACTTTTCCTCAAACCCATAATATCTGCCCTGTTAAAAACCTAAACATCCAGGTAAAATCCTGAGTAATACTAGGCCAAACACCAGTTCCAACTGAGACAGGATTTCAGGAGCAGGAATAGGAGAACGA
The DNA here is from genome assembly GCF_016835505.1 of Polypterus senegalus. NCBI lineage: Eukaryota > Metazoa > Chordata > Cladistia > Polypteriformes > Polypteridae > Polypterus > Polypterus senegalus. Next base: position 17,335,860 of record NC_053158.1, read on the forward strand.
TGGCAACCACAAAATTTCCATCATTTTATAATATACTAGCTGTGTAAGCTTGTGCTATAAATAGCCTGGGCTCCTAGAAACTATTGAAATCATCAGAAAAGAAATTGAAGTGTAGAGATATAAGGTAATTGAAAAGAACTACTCTGGGCATCTCTCTCCTAGGAGGTTTTGTTTTGGTGACGTGCTTGCATCTTTTGTGCATTAGCAACTGTCTTTCTTCAGAGGTTTCATTTTGGTGATGTGCTAAGCAAGTGACTCTTTCTTTGAAGGTTTTGTTTTGCCGATGTGCTGGCCTCACTTGTGTATCCTCAGAGGTGCAGCCCTTACCCCGACTCCACCTCTCGCTTCTGGGCCAGACAGACACAACACACTTCCACGTGTAGACCTTTATATATAAGACTAGCCATCTCCCACAGCTGTGCCCACGTATTAGTGAAACAGGAGGACCAGGCCCGGCTCCCTACTCCTGATGTCACGCTTCCCCCTTTCCTCAGCCCGCAGCCTCTGTCTCGGATTAGCGTGAATATATGGCTTCTGGAAGCAAACTATGATTTTTAGTGCGATGAGAGAAGTTTCAAAATCAACCGGAACGTTCAAGCAAATTATAGAAAAAAACCTGATGTAAATCCATTAAGCAGTTTTCTCGTGAACAGACAGACATTAGATTATATATATATATATATATATATATACAAAAATATATATATATACAGTATATATATAAACTAATTTGGTCGTGAATCGAAGTAATTTCCCCCATTAATCCATTCCAGACCGTTGGAACTGTATGGAAATATTTTTTTTTTAAGATTTTTAAGCTCACATATAGTTAATTATACCATAGAATGCACAGTGTAATAGTAAACTAAATGTAAAAACACTGAATAACCCTGAGAAAACCTTGAACAACAGAGAAAAATAACACTGCAAGAGTTCGCGCTATAGTGCTAGGAACTGCTCGTTAAAAACACTTTTCTATAATTAGTTTTAAGCACAGGGAAAAAAATGTTTCAAAAATCCGTAATTTATTAAACCACCAAGAAAAGTAACATTGCAACAATTCACGCTACGAACCGATCGCTGTAAACAGAAGTGAAGTGGAGGTTAAAATCCAATAGAAAAACGAGGTTAAAACAATGCTCGAATCAGTCGATTTAAAAACAAGCCTTATGTGTCCAGCCGTCCATCTCTCTCTCTCATGCGTGTGCGTGCATGTGTGTGTGTGTGTGTCTCTCTCGCACGCTCTCGCCTGTGCGTGTGTGTCTCTCTCGCGCCTCTGTGTGTGTGTCTCTCTCTCGCTCCACTGTATGTGTCTGTTTCTCTTGCTGCACAGGGAATGCATAGGGAGAGACTGAACACTTGCGTAAATCATTGGCGCGCACAAACCGAACAGATGCAAAAGTTTGCCGAATTTTTTGGTCATAAACCGATTTGTGCGTGTACCGAGACGTTCATGAACCAAGGTTCCACTGTACGTATATGTAGAGAGAGTGAGAGGAAGTGGATGGTCAGTCAATTGATCGCCGCCACTGAGCGTTCAGCAGCATAAGTTAAAAAAATTAATTTTGCTGAGATGCAATGAAGTTTGGAACGTCAAATTTCCAGTGAGAAGCTAAGGGTATCTTTGCTGCTTTTTGCACCCTGACAGAACAGCGTCTGCTGGATACGAGAGACAGAGAAAGATGAGAGGTCCAGCAAGGGAAGAAAACTGAGGATGAAAAGAGATATTAATGTGAAAGACAATTGAGAGAACTTTAGTGATAGGCAACTATAAAGCAGAGACTGAAGGGCTCTCCCAAAACATACGCAAAGAAATACCTGAGATGGTGGCCTAGGCTTCCGGGACAGGGAAAATCCACCAATGCACCTAACCTACAGGTCTTTGGACCGTGCAAGAAAACCGGAAACAGGGAACAGGGAAAAACAAAATCATGGAGCAAAATTAGCGTGATGAGTGAGTACTGTAAGAGCCAAGCTTAGAAAGTTAAAGCTTTAAGTGTTTGATTAAGTAGAATAGAATATGATTTTCTTTCATAGCTATAGAATATGGTATAGCCATTACTTCTATCCATCCATTATACAACCTGTTATATCCTAACTACTGTACAGGGTCACGGGGGTCTGCTGGAGCCAAACCCAGTCAACACAGGACACAAGGCAGGAAACAAACCCCGGGTAGGGTGCCAGCCCACCGCAGGGCACACACACACACACACAATAGGAACAAATTAGGATTGGCAATGCACCTAACCTGCATGTCTTTGGACTGTGGGAGGAAACCCACGCAGACACGGGGAGAACATGCAAAATCCATGGAGGGAGGACCCGGGAAGCGAACCCAGGTCTCCTAACTGCAAGGCGGCAGCACTACCCACTGCACCACCATAGCCATTACTTCCTGTAGTTAATATGAGAGAACTTTCTTAGCTATATCTGTAATAAAGTGTGTTAATGAAGTCAGTGTGTGTTTAGAATTAGTCCCATAGCTAGCATAGACGGATAGACCCATTTTCAGTTTGTAAGTGGGACAGACATACAGTTTTTTGACTGTTTAGAAATATTTCAGCTGTATGAGTAAAGAATGAAACAAGATATATAAGCTTTAAACACAACTTTTCTTAAACAATAACTTTTCTTTTCTTTGCTAGATCAATTTTTTCTCTATTTTTTTTTGTATGAACTGTATTACCATGAATTTTGACTAGTTGAGTTTTTATAAACGAAGATATTTTGTCTGTGGAATCATTTCAACGTGTCAAGCTATTGCCAGAATCCCATGAAGCAAACTAAAGCTGCAGAACTCTGGTCATTTTGGGTGAACGCAGCTACAAGCACAGAAATATCGTTAATGAAAATCTGCTGCAAAGTGCTCTGGATCTCAGACTGGGCTGAATGTTTCCAAAAGGTTCAATGATCTAAAGGACAAAGCAAAGTGATTAGGGAATTCTTTTATAAAATATTCTTAAATGACAGCAAAGATCACCATGCTCATTGATTAAAAATGGACATCTCACATCAAACTCAAGATAATTGCAGGCCATAACTGCTGCCAAAAGGGCTTCAACTAAGTGCAAAGTAAAAGGTCTGAATACTTGTGCAAATGTGATATTTCAGGTTTTTATTTTAATTAAAATTGTAAAATTGCAAAATAAACTGCTCAAAAAAATTACAGGAGCACTTTAAAAACACAGCAGACCTCTCAGTATTAAAACAAAAAAAATGAATTCATGTTTTCTGACAGTGGTGGCATTTTTTAATGGATGCTGGAAAGAAGTGGCAAAATATTTAAATAATACTTAATACTCTTACACTGTAGAATTGTTTCAAAATGTGAATGATTTAGTCTTATGGGATATAAAAGTAAAATAAATGAATGTTTAAAAAACAAACTTAAAGTTGGTTGTTCTTTAAAAATACTCACTTCAGGCATACATCCCAAAGCACCACTTAGCATAACATTTCCGTATGGCGTGTATCATGAATTGTTGTGTTTAATCTGTGGCAGCTGGAGCACCACTTGTACATTTTCATCAGCTGAAGTTCTTCTTTTGGATATTTCCATCTTCACGTAATCCTGTACGGTGTGCAATCACCAAATGTTTCATGAGTCATATGCCACTTTGTTGGATTTAATAACTGAGTTAACCTTTTACAATCAATGCAAAAAAATTCGCTTTAATATTGTGGAAGATATGTCCGAACACCAACAGGCAGACACCGGTGGTTCAAAAACACACACACACACATTTATTTACACTATTTAAAATTATCCAAGTTCCTCACACAACCCAGTGTCCTTACACCAAACACCTCTATGTCCAGGCCTTTTAATAGTCCTTTCTTCACCGCCTCCACTCCTCTCCTCCGAGCTTCGTCCTCTTCCTCCCGACTCCGGCTGATGTCTGGAGGGAGGCAGCTTCTTTTATCCCCACCTGAACGTGCTCCTGATGAACTTCCTGGTGTGGCAGAAGTGCTGCATGAGCACCCGGAAGCACTCCGGGTGTCCCTGATATTCCTTCCTCCAGCACCTCCGGGTGTGGCAGAAGTGCTGACGTCCAGGGCTCCATAATCATCCAGTCTCCCCCTTGCGGTGGCCACGGGTTCCTATAGGGTTGAGCTTCCATGCTCAATTCCTGTGGCCCCCATACCAAACAGGGCAGCTGCCTTTTTGTGGTCCGGGAGAGGCATAGTCCCTCACTCGGTCCTTCTAGGCAACCAAGCTGGGCACAGTGCAATGCAAGTGGCAGAGAAACGAAGTGGCTACCGTGAAGCGCGCCCTTAATGTTGGCGGTTGTGGGGTGGGCGAGCGAAGCAAGTTGGGGGCAAAGCCCCCTAGTGTATATATATATATATGTATATATACAGTGCCCTCCACTCTAATTGGCACCCCGTGTAAAAATTAGTAAGAATAGTTACAAAAAATTCCCTGTTTGCTGAAGAACCGTCATCTTGTACTGAAAAAATCAGAAACATCTAACTTTTAATTGAAACAAGTCCACTCATCAAGAAAGGAAGGCACATCAGGAAAATATGGTTAGAGGAATGGTTTATTTATAAACAATTCAAAATAAGTGAATGATAAACAACTATGAAGGAAAGTAAACAGGAAATATTTCAAACTGACTCTAAATGTCTTATGGCTATAAGAGACTCCCTAAAATCCTGTGTTTCCCCTTTTCCAAACTCTCTCTTCCAGCCTGTACATCACTGACATTTCCCTCACCTTCTATCTCTTCTTGCCATTGTCGTAAACTCCAGACGCCACCCGTGTCAGCAGTCCAAGGCTCCGCCCCTTCTCTTCTTCCCCGTGCCAATCCAAGCTGCTCTCCACCTTCCTCACCAGACGTAAAAGTCTTCAAGCCGCCAGGCTACATCCCGGACCAGGACGGTACAGTAAATTAATGCTTCAGTAGAAAATGTATACTTTAAATTTTGTGATTCCAAAGCAACATATTAAAATAAAACAATATCTGAAAATGTGAAAGAAAGTAGGTGACTGTTGAAATAACGATTCCAGATTTGATAGAATTGTGTGTATCCTCAACAGATCCATCATTTCAATGTTTTTGGGTTTTATTTTGCTCATTCAAAAATTAAAAATATTTAATTGCTTTGATTTTTAACTACTGCTTGTTTGATGACTTCATTTCTACTAAACATCTTTGTGGCATTACATTCACATTAAACCTTTTGATTTATGGAGAGATCGATGCCTGCACGACACCAGGCAACAAAAAAATGATTAAAAGGAAATCCAGTTCCACATGAATTGTAATCAAAAGAAACAAAACATTTAATCTGAGACATGCTTCACAAGAACACAAGGACATTGTGCACTGAATAAAACATGCTGTACTATACACACACATATATATATATATATATATATATATATATATATATATATATACTGTATATAAAAATAGGAATATAGTATGAATGATGAGAAAATATTGAGCATGGGAAAAAAGCCATATAAATAAAATGTATTATTATTATTATTATTATTATTATTAAAAATATGGTTTACGGTTTTACCATTAATTATGAATACTAAACAATCTTCGACACAAGGATTTAAAGCATCATGTTAATTATATCACACAGGAGCAGCGTACTGATAACAAAATGGAATTGAGGAGATGTGAAAATAACAACAAAGTAATTAATATTAATTTCTATTAATTTCTAAAGATTTTCAATATACTGTATATATATATATATATATATATATATATAGTGGCAGTAGGGGGTGCTAGTGCTCCCTTGAACCCTCAGGTACCACGCTAGACACTGGATAAAAGTCCAAGACTTTTTATTAATTAACACTAACGTGCACAAAGCACCCTCCACACTACTCATATACTCAATAAATACAACAAAAATACTCTTTCCTCCTCGCCCAGTCACTTCGCCCTCCTACCTCCCAGCTCAGCTCAGTGTCTGGACTGGCCCATAGTCCTTTTATACACCCTGACCCGGAGGTGTTCCTGCCCAATCAGACCACAGTCCCTTATTCCTTCCGGGTCAGGGTAAACAGTCCTTTTCTTCAACCCGGGAACGCGTCGTTCCTTCCTGTCACGTGACCGTGACATACTCCCGGAATAAAGGCATAAATTATAGGGCACACAAGAGCCCACGCGACCCCCCTACAGCGACTCCCGGTGGCCCCCAAGGTATCCAGCAGGGCTGTGTATAAATACTACATAGTCCATGAGGCCCTGCTGGAACTCGGGGCACGATCCTGCTGTCATATATATACATACAATCTTAAGGGTTGTTTTTCCGTCACACAAAAACTTGTGCAACCCTGGGCTTTAAGCCTTGATTTTTGTCTCCGTCGACAACTATGAATTGGATGTGCGGGCCACCTGGATGATGGAATTGGGCTTCAGGTTCTTCTCATGGCAGAGAGTGATGAGGCCAAATATCTCACAGCAATGGCACTAAAGGACATCTGTGGCATAGTGACCTAAGAAAACAGAGACACAGATGGATGCCATGTGTTACTTCCTTCTCACAGCAAACAGTGACGTAGATGCACTGTGACTGACAGGAAAAGAACTGCAGTGAGCTCTGGTGACAATGAAGCCAAGTGATAGTTTTCAGTGCAAGCACCAGTCATTCACTTTGAGCCACTAACAAATCATACACAACCAAAGAATTGGACTTTCGGGACACCTCATTGGACTTCAGGGCCATCAAACATGTGGTATGTCGGTCATGAAAAGACACTGGGTGGTAGTGGAGCTTATTGAACAGGTTGGCCGGTCGTTTTCACTGCAAATGCAGGTCAGACACTACAAGCACAAAAAAACCTTTTAAGGGGACGAAAACGGTGGTGGTATTCCTAACAGAATGACTTGGAGTGTTGAACTGCTTAATGCCGACTTCTTTAGTTAGTCCTGGCCTCCATGGGCAGGCCTAAACCACCTTGTGGAGTGTGTCCCTCTCAGGTCCAGACACTACTATTATTATTTTCATGGCACAACAGTTGGAAAACACCAATGCAGAGGTTGAAATTCCATATCACGGTAAAAATTTTGTAGATGATACAGTCGGGAAGAGAAGTTTTCTGTTTGTGATAAAACAGATCATAGGAGTTGTAAAATGTATTTTCATGCACATGACACAAGGGAGGGAGAATCTGAATCCTGGAGGTCACCACTCTTCCAACTGTTGATACAGTTTTTAAGCATTCATACAAAGACAATGTGAATCCAGATAGCATCGGCCTGTACGTGTAATTCATTTTACGGTGGCATTGACCTTACAACAAAATCTGCTATCACTACAAAAAGCCATTTTACATAAACAAATAATAATACGCAAGTGTCATGCAAACATATTTACTGTGTGACTTCACCTGCACTCTCTGACCTACTTGAAAAAGCTTGGCAGCTCTGTAATTATCTCTCCCCATTTATAACTTGTCTATGACATACCTCTCTCCCCGGAGATCAGACTTTTCCACCTTCCCAAAGCTATTTGCTTCATCTCTGCTGCTCCAATTAACTCTTCCTGCTGATCTGTGCTCGCTGCATTATTCACCTTTACTGTGTCTCCTCCTTGTAACATTGCAGCAGTCGGCTTAATCTGTGACAGTCCCTGCAATCTTGACATGCCTGTGATTGCATGCCATCCTATTAAGAACTGGAGACGCTGAACTCCTGTTCCTATAAATTACTTTCCACAATGTATTGTTTTCTCAAACATTCCAATCTAATGTTGCCATGTGAATTATTTTTTATGTATTTATAATCACCAAATTTTTAATGATTACACTAATAAAATGTAGGCTACACACTTGTTATGTGAGAGCAATATACAGATGCAGCAGTTCTGGATGCATATTTTTTTTTTTTTGCTATTTGAGAAGAAAATGACATGCGGGTGATGCATGTGAAATATATTTCAACTGGCTTGACTGAGTAAACCACCAGAGGCAGAAGGTTTGCAAATCTGACACAACCTACTTCTATTGATCATGTGCACGAAGTAATTTAGATTAACCGTATACATCAGGCTTCTTTAATAAGCTTCCACACTTTATTTTTTATTTATTGGTTGCAACATTTTAAATGCATTACTTCTTTATATAGTCTCTCTGTAATCTACAAGCTTCCCAATGCCATTACAGGAAAGTTCTTGGCTGAGTGCAAAGCCTTCACCTCATTATCACATTCACATCGACAACCTCTCGGCATATCCACAAGGGGTTTAAACAGGTAAAAATCAAAAAGCACCAGGTTGACACATGTGAGATGGGTGGTGGAGAGTTTCTAATTTATTTCTTTGAAGGATGTTCACGGAAACCATGTGAGGGTGTACATTTTCATCAGTGCTTAATTTGGAAACGGCGAGGTGCAGGAGCTCACAGTGACTTCCTGGCGTGTGACGAGTAGCAGCAATTTGGGCAGCGCTGTTAACACTGAATTATGTCATCGGCCTGAAAAATACATCAAATGAGTGTTGTTTACACATATAAATTTGAAATTTTCACTTGAATATCTTACAGTCATGCGTTGTTCCGTTGTCCATACATACTGAGAGTAACACTGTGCGAGACTTGGGATGACACCAACCAAGAGAGATCAGGTGAAGTCACCACGAGGCGCACGTCTTCCATTGTGTTCAGAGGCTCTCTAAAGCAGGGGTCGCCAAGTCCGGTCCTGGAGGACCACCGTGGCTGAAGGTTTTCATTCTAACCCTTTTTTAAATTAGTGCCCTATTTGTGCTGCTAATTAACTTTTTATTAAATAAAATTTTAATTGAATTGCTTTTTTAAGATTTGTTCCCCTGAATTTCTCTATGGTTCCTCTGAATTGCTTCATTTCTTTCCTTAAATGGCACCCAATCAGAAATGAAACGTGAAGTGAGTGAGCCAACAGAAGACCTTCTAAGTCAGGGTCTCAAACTCCAAACCAATTTCACTCCAACCAGCTGCTTAATGAGGGGCTGATTTTTTTGTTGTTAATTAAACCCGTTCTTTAATTTTGTGGTTTGTTGCTGCTCTCATTGTGCAATAGCAGACATTTCCGAAATTGTTGATTTTCTCTTTTCCAAGAGCACTGGTGAAATGTTTTGGGGACCTGAGCAGATCGACATTCCTGAGACCTTCATCTTTCTTTATTTCCAGATATTGTATGATGGACACCATTTGTTTGGCTCATTTTGTATCCCATTATTGTTTGGCTGCTAAATAAGGAAAAAGAAACAACTAAGGGATCTGAGTCTTCAGGAGCTAGTCAATTAAAATAAATTCAAAAGTAGTTAATTAGTAGCAAAAACAGGTCACTCATTAAGAAAGAGGGTTAGAATGAAAACCTGCAGCCACTGTGGTCCTCCAGGACCGGAGTTGGCGACCCCTGCTCTAAAGGAGCACTCCATTTAGCTCAAAGACACAAAGTGCTCACCTCAAGACCGACAGCACTCCACCCGTCCACAGTGCAAATCCCATCCTTGTCGCCAATTTGCTTCTAATTTTGAAGGTTTGCTCTGTGGTGAACTGTTGACAGTGAGTCACGAAGAGGAAGTCCCCAGTTCAGAGGTGAGCACTTGCAGCGTGAGCTCCTTTGGTAAACCCTTTGGATAGAGCTTTTACTGCGCAGTACTACATATTTTTGACAAAGTCAACCCCTGACGTGTATTCTCCTTCAAGAATCACGGCTAGCATTACCTCACTGGGCTTGTTTGAACCATAAGGTTTCAGTTCTTGTAATGTTCTTAAAGAAACATATACCTCTCAAACTTAATTAGAATATAATGTAAGGTTTCTAAACTCCTACCTAATGGGACGACATGCCAAAGATCGTCCCGAAGCATGATCGCTGTGTCTGTGGAAGACAGCTTATCCTTTGCCGGGCCAACCACAGGCTCCCAGTGCTGTAACGGCTCGCAGCAAAAGGAAATCTGAGCCGACCGCGGTCGCGCTATAAGTGCCATCATCGATGGGTGATGCAAGGAACATTATAACTGCAGGGAACAGGATTACTTGGCCACAACTCTGCCTGATTACTTTGTCTCTATATATGAGAGTGGTAGATCCTGCTACAATAAATAACCATGCTGTTCTTGTTTCAAGCTGAATACAGCTGGTTTTGCTAAACTACTGAGACTCAGCCTCATGTTTTGGGGTGCAAGACAGGGACTCACATGTCATAATAATAATAATAATAATAATAATAATATAATAATTCTTTACATTTATATAGCACATTTCTCACTACTCAAATCACTTCAGTGAGTGGTGAGCCACTTCAACCACCACTAACATGTAGTACTCACCTGGATGATGTGACAGCAGCCATTTTTGCACCAGTATGCTCATCAGACATTAGCTGATAGGTGGTGAAGTGATGAGAGAGAGGCAATTAGAGACATGGAATGATAAGGGGGTCAGAATGAATTGCCTGGACATACACACATCATTTTAAGGAGTTTACAAGGTGGTCCCTGCTTAAATCAGATGCCACTTGGATAATCTTCATCCTTATATCCTCTTGGAGTCCCTGAAATGGCTGAAGCGGTAGGAGTTGTTGGGATAATGTAGGGACTCGTCATTGGAAAAAAAGGTCACAGTGGGAGGGAAAATCAATTAAATATTTGGTTCAGGGCATTAGCTTTGTCCACATCCCTTTATAACACCCTGGATTGCTTGGGTCCATTAATTATGTCCAGTCCATTCCAGGCCTTCATGTTATTTTGAGTATTTTCTTTTCTATTTTAGCTTTGTAAGCTTAGTTTCCTTCACGCAACCTTTTCTTTAGCACCTGCTTTGTTTACATGTCCATTTTCTTGCAAACCATCTATTCAGAAAGTAACCAGACCCCTTCACTTTTCTCACATTTTGTTATGTTGCAGCTTTGTATTAAAATTACATTTCAAACAACACTTGTTTTGCCAGAATGACAAAGTTAAAAAACGATTATAGAAAGTTTTGAAAATGTATTAAAAGTGGAAAAACGGAAACACGCCATTGACACAAGTATTTAGATCCTTTACTCAGTACTTCATTGAAGCATCTTTGACAGCATCAGCCTGGAGTCTTCTTGGGTCTGATGCAACGAACTGTACACATTTGGATTTGGGGATTTTCTGATATCCTTCTCTGCAGATCCTCTCAGGTCAGGTCAGGTTAGGTTGGGGAACTTGCCCTAGTGCGTTGCTGCACCCACCACACAATTGAAACAGCCCGGGATCCTGGTTGGCAACTCCCCCAGGGCAGACACACATTCCAGTCCTACCAACTGGAAATGACCATCTATCTGCCACAGCCAGGTGTTACGTGGGCATCCCCTTGGCCTGGTCCAGCTACATGGGTGCTCAGCAATGAGAATTCTGCAAGCCGGATCACCCTCTGGGAATCGTGCCACATGGCCGTAGTGCCATAACTGATGCTTCCTTACAATGCAGGTAATGTGCCTCATTCGGGACTCTGTGAATACAAAGTCAAACCTGCCCTCCTTCTCCTTGCATTGCAAGCCGATCCTCTCAGGCAAAAAAAAAATTAAAATAATTTTCTCTCACTATTCTTCTGGGAGCCTAAGTTTATCACTACCACTCTTTCGCCTCTTCTGCACACTCATTGTGTCTTTAGAGTGGAGTAGAGACACTGGCAAGTGTGGTTCTCATTCCAGTTCTCGTCCTGGCCACCTCTATCGGTTCTCTGGGACAGTCAGAACTGGTCTCCAATGAAGTGCAACTTGCCTTTAGCCCACCAGGACCCTTGGAGCATTTGATTGTTTCTGCTCTTCTGTATTGTTCAGAAAGTGTGACCAACCACTGAAGCGCCGTTTGCTTGGATACCTTATGAGACCGCCTTGTCTCCGGTCCATCACACTGGCTCACAATCCCCAGACGACTCTTGCTCCATCCCTCTGTCTTGACTTTCTCCAATCTTTCTTTCCTTCTCGAGCCTTCTTTCTCCTGTGGTACTCAGATTCTTTTTATACCTTTGTGGGTGCAGGAGTGCCAATGCGGAACTGCGGAGCTCATCACACCTGTACATTAACAAGTAATCAGCTAGTTCCCACAGTGAACACCCAATGGCCGCACAGCTTTATAGTGGTGCACACCCACACCACAAGCTTCAGCTGAACTGATTTTTATTTAAAATCCTGCACCGCCACAACCCTCTAATGCGCGACCCCACACAAATCAGTTCATTTTTGGACACAACACAAGGATGATACTGTCAGTTTAGTAAATCATGCTATTCAAATGTAGATGTTTCAGGAAAGTGGCATGTGCAGTAAGGAGACCAGGGTGCACGACCAGGGTCTGCATCCCAGAGTGAAGTTTGTATGTCTGCTTGGGTTTCATTCCGGTTTTCTCGCACAGTCCAAAGACCTATAGGTTAGGTGCATTGGTGGGTGTGTTTGGTGTGTGTGTGTGTGTGTTCACTAAGTGATGGACTGGTGTCCTCTCGAGAGTTTGTTCCTGCTTTGCGCCCTAGGCTACCTGGGTTAGGCTCTAGCCCTTAAGTGGGTTGGAAATTGAAATGACACGACAAGATTCATAATGCAAGGTACATAATTCAGCATGTAGTGCAGGGATTTTAGCATACTGTGTATGTACTGCTGAAAATGATTTATAGCCTCAGTGACACCTCATTGTTTTGTCATCTATAGAGCGGTACCATCACTTCATCAGAAAAGGCTTGCATGACGAATATTGTTACCAGTGTCAAATATTGGACGATGCACATGTCATAAATAAGAAATATTCTGCACAAATCTTCAGCCAATTAGGCAAGCACAAGTAAAAAACTATTCATATTTCTAAAAAGAAAAATATTTATGTATTAATTATGTGGAAACAGTAGATGTAGACCTGTAGTGGCTGTTATTTTTTATAATTTGACTAATCAGAAATAATTTTACACAAAACGGTAAATTTTTACACATAGCTACGGCATGTATAATATCCAACCTTCTTTTCATTTCATAGTTTATGTTGCAGAGGAGTTGCTGACGTGGAATCTACAATTGTAAATTATTGATGTCATTCATATTTCAGAGCTTGGGGAACGATTAACCTTTTATTTTAAGCAAGGAATGACCAGCTGGGTTTTATCTGTAGCTCGGAAACAGGCTCATAAATAGTAAACACAGAATGGGTGTGAAACATTCAATTTTCATTAACCTCCTTGTGTCAAATCTACATGGAGCTGCTCTTCTGTAGGTGTTTTCAGCCAGCAATTCATTTCACTTTCTTTTTTTTTTTGTTATCGGCTTTTTCTTAAATAAAGAAAATAGTAGGAGAGATGGGCCCGTTTTCTATTCCACCTTCTGCCACCCATCCTAACCTTAGGGGAAAATATTTTGTTAAAATCCAGTGGTGAGAGGAGGGAAGATGAGAGATTAAATGCTTAAAAGCTGCTGTCACCCTGCTGTTTACAGTAGAAAGTAAAATTCACAGATTTCTTTACAAATTGTCATAGTTATTATATTACGTTCTCTCTTTTATATGCTGTTCAGGGTAATTTTTTACAGTATGTTTCTGAATTTCACAGAACACCATGAGGCTATTATTATTACAATTATTATTCCTTTATTTGAACAAAATAACACTGCATGCAATCAAGTTCAACTTATACAACAAATGACTTCAAAGTAAAAAAAATATCAGCAAGCTAAAAAAGAAAAGCAACAAAGCATAATTCAACTCCCGCAACAGAGAAAAAGAGAAAAGTACAGCATGGGTAAAAACAGTTAGAAAGAAAAAAAAGGAAAATGTCCCGATATAAATGTTTCTCCTAAAATTTCATTAACTAAAACTTGCTATATTTTAAAGATAGTTTTAAACAGATCCTCTAAGCGTGAATTTGATATTTTAAAATTTAAAATAGTATAAAAAAATCAGTTAAACACTGACTTGTTAACACTCAAATCCCTAAAGCCTACGAAAAAAATTGTAATACCAGGCCACCTTAAATTCCTTCACACCTCTTCATCAGCATCTCTGTTTTGCAAATATGTCGATCAGAATAAGCAGCCTGCTATCCCATCACCAACCGAGACAGCTGAAGTTGGACATAAAATTCTCAGAGCTAAAGTCTGTTTATCTGGATGTGAGGTAGGTCCTGAATTGCATAGGGTAAATAATACAATATTATATATCATTATTTGGATGACATGCATTTCAGTTTTTTTTCCATGTCTCCAATCATCTGGGTAAATGTAGGATGACTGGAAATGTGAGGCAGGAAATGTTGAACACATAACTAAAACAGAAACTTCTTTCATGTAATTGACAAGATTCTGACGTGAAGTGTATAATGTGTGAAGACTGAATTCCAAATATCAAATAAACACTTTCACAAAAGGTATAACAAAACAATTGCACCTTTATTCAAGAATATAACTGAAAAAAAAAATATTCAATTTAACAATAACTCTAAAAAAAGTTTCTGCTTTAGGTATGTGTTCAACAATTCCTGCCTCACATTTCATTCTACACTTACCTACACTTGTCTTTGTAGACATGGAAAACACATGAAATGCGTGTATTCCTAATAATGATATACTGTATTATTTACCCTATACAACTCCAGGCACCTCACGCGCAGATAAGGAGCCTTGGCTTGTGCTGGGAGAACTTTTTGCCTGAGCTGAGCTCCGTCAAGAGGAGGGGAATGGGACAGCAGGCTGCTTGTGCTGATCAACACATTTACAAAACAAAAGACGTTAATGGAGAGGTGTAGAGGGATTTAAGGTGGGCCGGGATTATGAGTTTTTTTGTAGGCTTCAGGGATTCTAGTGTTAAGTCAGTGGGTAACTGATCAAAAAAATCAAATTCTCACTTGGAGGATCTGTTCAAAAGTTTTTGAAATATGGCAAGATCTGATCAATAACATTTTAGAATAAACTTCCATTTTGGGGAAAAGATACCCCTCTTTTTTTGCTCCTTTTATAGAGTATAGCTGTGGTTGCTGCCTCCTCTCTCTTTCTTTTGGATGGGGGTCGAATTTTGCTTTGATTTGTTATATTTGACTTGACTGTATGGAGTGTTATCGGTTTGTAACTACAATCAATACAATATTATATATATATATATATTTACAGTGATCCCTCGTTATTTTGCTCTTCGACTTTCGCGGCTTCACTCCATCGCGGATTTTAAATGTAAGGATGTCTAAATATATATCACGGATTTTTCGCTGGCTCGTGGATTTCTGCGGACAATGGGTCTTTTAATTTATGGTACATGCTTCCTCAGTTTGTTTGCCCAGTTGATTTCATACAAGGGATGCTCTTGGCGGATGGATTAGAAGCTACCCAATCAGAGCATGTATTACGTATTAAATAAAACTCCTCAATGATATACGATGTGCTTCCTGAGCGGTGCTTGATTGTTTGCTTTTCTCGGTCTCTCACTCTCTCTGACGTTCTCTGTGCCTGACAGAGGAGATGTGAGCACAGAAGCTGTTTGCCTAGAAGATACGGACGCTACTCTAAAAAATGCTGAAAGACTACCTTCACATTGCTCCCTTCTTTGTGGTTGCTTTATTGCGGTGCTTCAGCATACTTAAAAGCCCAACAGCACGTATTGATTTTTTAATTGTTTGCTTTTCTCTCCCTCTGTCTCGCTCTCGCTCTCGCTCTCGCTCTCTCTGACATTCTCTGCTCCTGACACGCATTCCTTTGAAGAGAAGATACGTTTGCATTCTTTTAATTGTGAGAAAGAACTGTCATCTCTGTCTTGTAATGAAGCACAGTTTAAACTTTTGACTAGCGGGTGTTATTTCATGTCTAGAGGGCTCTAATAATGTTAACAGTGTGGGAGAATTTATAAGGGCTTAAAATATAAAAAAAATACCCATACAAACATATGGTTTCAACTTCACGGATTTTCAATATATAAATGCGAAACTCACCGTGAAAGTGGAAAGTAAATGTATAAAAACTCAACAACAAGATACAATATTTGAATAACAAATGCTAATTATGACAGTGTCTTTGGGTACTGGAGCCATCGTCACTTCATCTTTGTTTTTCCTTGTCATATTTGGAGCACTGCTTTGGCCCATTTGCTGTATTCTATGAACAAATGTGTCTTGAAATAGACATCAATACACCTCTGTGCTTTCTAAAGGCTACCTTTTGGTAATTTAGACCACTCATCTACATTCTCCCATATTGCTGGCTGATCTACTAGTGCCCGCATGACAAGATGAAACAATGACTCTAAAGTATACAAAAAAGGAAACCCTCATCAGCTCGTTACAATCATGGTATGGACTGGCTCAATTTTGTTGTTGGCAATGGCTGTCCCTTCTTCTTCTTCATTCTTTGCACTTGTCTGACCGTATTTGAACTTCTCAATCCATTTATGAAACAGCGTTTTCTTTCAGTTATATTAGATTTACCTGTGGGTGCCCTAAAACTTTATGCCTGTCTGTGATTTTTCTTACAACAGCTGAAATATCAGATACAATTAATATTATAGTGTGAAATTAAGAAATCGTCAGCTTAACAGAAGATGAAAATATCAGCCCAAAAATGCTCATAAACTTAAGGTTGGAACTGCAGAGTTGAAGTTTCTGACCTGAACACACATTCCTTCCACCAAACCCCTAGACATTTATTTCTGAAACTCCCACCAGTATTCTAGGTCTATTCTATAACTGATGTGAAACAATAAGAAAAGCGATGTGCTAACAAGAATGGCTTTATTCAGATCAGAGCAAAAATCAAGAAGTTAGACAATGTGCACAAGGTGTAATATTCAGGTGCATTCGGTGACTAACTTACAGTAACTGATATGAAAGTTGGAGCATTTCACCTTTTTTATTGACTTTACATCCAAAAGTCAGTTTTCACATTATTGTGTATTAAATATTTTTGCAACAATGAGTCATGTTCAAAAATAAAAGCGATAATCGAATTCAGTTACACGTGTTTGTAGACTTTATAACCGCACTTTACAATGGAGTTGAAAGTGGAGCACAGATAGGCTTGTGATACGCAGCAGATTGCAGTCCAAGCGATGTCAAAATGGCACCATTTGATGTGTGCCAGTTGTGGAGAGCCTGTGGCTAATTGCTGTTCTGACTCTGCCTTAAGGCAGTCAGAGGGTTTTTAAGTAATCAACACAACTTGGGACACCTGTGCAAATTGTTTGCTTCAACTTCCATCCATCCATCCATTAACCCGCTACATCCTAACACAGAGTCACGGAGGTCTGCTAGAGCCAATCCCCGTCAGCACAGGGCGCAAGGCAGGAGCAAATCACTGCAGGGCACACACACACCCCAAACACTAGGGACAATTTAGAATCACCAATGCACCTAAACTGCATGTCTTTGGACTGTGGGAGGAAACCCATGCAGACACGAGGAGAACATGCAAACTCCACACAGGGAGGACCCAGGAAGTGAACCCAGGTCTCTTTACTGCAAGGCAGCAGAACTACCATTGCGCCACCATGCCACCCTTGCTTCAACTTGCAAGGCTTCATTTACTTTAACTGCGGCAGCACATCTGTAGGTTGTAACCTATTAGGTGTTCTCTGAAGAAGGCCCATTTGTAATATTCTGAAATGTCCTTTTTTTAGTTTTGGATAACCTAAACTTTAAACTTAAACCTCTGGCAGTTTCCTGCTTACCTTTTCACCATTTTAGATCATTCATTGCATGCCAACTGATTAAGTTTTAAGAACAGTTTATTCTTGTATTATTATTTATTTATTAATCATTTATTTATTTGTAGTTTTTGTCTTCTTATTTGTCTTATTATTGTCATTAGCAAGCAGACCACAAAAACGTGTAAATAATGAAGGCTGGCAATTTGAGCACTTAACCAGATTGTACCTAAGTTTATAAAGTTAATAAAGCTACTGAGTCAATAAAGCTATTATTGTAATAATCCTAAACTGCATGTCTTTTTCCATATGAACAGCTGTAAACCTACTTTTGCCCACCCCCTCTATAAATACATTATATATACCCTGTATACTCTCTCTCTCTCTCTCTCTATATATATATATATATATATATATATATATATATATATATATATATATATATATATATATATATATATATATATATATTTGTATATATACACATATTTTCTTTCCCTGTATGAATGATTGTTGGGATTGATTTAACTTTTAAATTGAATAAACATTATTCACTGAGGGAAAATGCATAATACCAGTTTCAGGTGCATCATGACCTTTTCATTTTATACATTTCCATGGCATATATTTTTACCATTTCATGACTATACAGCGTAAACCTGTCACTTGTTAGAATTATTCAGTGGCATAATTAGAGCTGAACCATTTCAGTCCTAACTGTTTCTTTCGTTTTTTTTAGACTTCAAAGCTATTTTATTATTCCTCACATAAATCTTTTACACTGAGAAGCACAATTTAAGCGTCGTGAAAAATGAAAAGATTGTACTTCTCAACAATGTCTGGAAGAGTTTTAAATAAATCAGGTTTGTTAAAATTCTCCCATTTAGGACGCTTTTAGCTTCCCGTAACACAAGTCTGTGTTTAATATTTAACGCTTCTCTTGCACAATTCATTTGTCGATATACACGTGAAACAGTTAACACCGTTTCTCTTTCCTCTTCTTTTGATGCTGTCTACCTCCAATTCATGGCAGATATCGATCAAAGTTAACGGTGTCAAGTTGGACATTCAACTTATGAAAACTACACCTGGAAATCAAATTTTAAGTTACTGCTTTTATAATTGCAAAAAGTTAGTTCTTATATCTCTACCATGTTTACTTTTAGCTTCTTATTTGTTTATTTCTGTATATGTTTCTTTTTATACATCCTTGCACATATATATATATATATATATATATATATATATATATATATATTCTAGGTATTTATTTGCTCATTTATCCAAACGTGTATTGTATTTATTTGTTTCATTATTTATATACCTGCATATAACCATATGTTTGAATTCATTTATTGGTTTGTTTCTTCATAAATTCATACATCCTTTTATTTGTTTAGTATAACTTTGTTTTTTCATTTTACACATACATGTACTGTATATATACATTTGTATGTATTTGTTTATTTATGTGGATGTATATTAGAACACTAGAGCATTAGAACAATCTAGATGAGATCAGGCCATTCAGCCCAATAAAGCTCGCCAGTCCTTTCTGCTAATTTCTTTCAAAATAACATCAAGTCGAGTTTTGAACGTCCATAAAGCCCTACTGTCTACCACACTACTTGGTCACTTATTCCAGGTGTCTGAGGTTCTCTGTGCAAAGAAAAACATTTCTAATGTTAATGTTTGTGCAAAATGTACCCTTAACAAGTTTCCAACTGCCTCCCTGTGTTCTTGATGAGCTCATTTTAAAGTCACCGTCTCGATCCACTGGACTAATTCCCTTCATCATTTTAAACACTTCAGTCAGGTCTCCTCTTCATCTTCTTTTGCTTAAACAGTAAAGGCTCAGCTCTTTTAATCTTTCCTCATAACTCATCCCTTGTGGCCCTGAATCAGCCTAGTCGTTCTTCTCTGGACCTTTTCTAGCGCTGCTGTGTCCTTTTTGTAGTCTGGAGACCAAAACTGCACACAAAACTCCAGATGAGGCCTCACCAGTGTGTTATAAAACTTGAGCAGAACCTCCTGTGACTTCTACTCCACACATCAGGACATTCTGGTAGCCTTCTTAATGGTTAATGTATGAATGCCTATCCGTTTAGGCCATATTTGCTTATTTATTTATATATGTATGCATATACAGTAAATATTTATTATATTATTTATATAAACCTATCTATCTTTTGTTTCTTTTATATCATTAATATAGTGCTATCTATCTGTCTATCTATCTATCTGTCTATCTATCTATCATGTAGTGCCTTTCATATTTATCTATCAATCATGGCTTGCATATCTGTTGTATACTGTGTTTCGTATCTACTAATCATGCATTTTACATCTTTGTTACTGTGTATTGTGCCTAAAATAACTTTGTTTTTTAATTAACACAGACACATACTAATTACATATGTGCATGTATTTTTATTTTACTTAATTACGTTGCATACATTTTAATGATTGCATATCTGCTTCCATATTTGCTTCTTTCTTTATACACTATATGGATATATAATATTCATATAGTGCCTTTCATATCTATCTATCTATCTATCTATCTATCTATCTATCTATCTATCTATCTATCTATCTATCTATGTAGTGTCTTTCAGACCCCTCTCTCTCTTCCTCTTTTTCTGCTCTCTGCTGCCATTGTGTGCCCAGGCTGTCAATTCTTCCCATTCGTTTTCTGATTGCTTGGCTTTTTCTTAATTGGCCTGCCTTCTGCCAGTGAAGTTGTGAGCAAAAGTAGAGCAGACATCTACCTTTTGTGTTATTTTTCTTCTTAACATTTGAGGTTTTGAAACAGCTGTGGGTGTCTGACACGCTTGAAATATGACAGAAAGCATGCTTTGAAGGAGGAGAATAATTAAGCATAAAACAGAAGCAAACTAATCGTGCAAGTAAGCTTCCGGCATGTAAGACAATCATTCGATTGTTGCTGAAATTGCTGCTTAGATTTTTTACACGGCACATTGCTGTAGTTGCACTTGTGTGATTTATCTTTTTGCTAAAATGTTGACTTGATTTTCCTCTCCTTTGTTAATCTTGAGTAGGAAACACAGCTGTCGTGGGAGTTTGCATTGCACAAGGACGTTTTCTTCTAGCAGAGTGATTAAAGATGATGCCTTTCACAGTCTACAGTGTATGTAATGATAAAGGCTGTTGTGATGCTCTTTTGACAGGTTAAACCTGCATATCCATTTAATTAAATCTGCCTTATATGTCGCATTGCAAAACAAGAAAATATTGGTATGTTTCAAACAGTTTATGCTCATTTTCATTCCTCTTGAGTCTAATGTTCAATGCTTAGTTGGAGAATCAGTTTAACAAAGCTGCCACTTAGCCACTTTAATTCCTCTAAAAACAGACTTACTTTGTGACAACTGTGATACTGCATGATGTCTGTAAAAATAATTAGCGTGTTTCTGCAGCAAGAAAACAAGTCATAGCTAATGTCTCGCTAGGAAAAAAAAAAAAAAAAAACATACTCAATATGCAATGTGAAAGCTATTTTTTCTCCCTGCAGGCCCAATAGGAGATTGAGGACGTTATGAAGAAGAGCTGAGCAAACTGGGAGGGCGGCAGTCTGACTGAACCGTGGCACACTGAGTTGACACAAGCACACGCTCCTGCTAGTTGTATGCCATCACTTCTCGTGGAAGGGTTTATTCTTCCACTAAAAGAAATTTACATTCATCTAAAAATGAATCATTCTTTAAAAACTGTATTACATTGTCGTGCAGAGTAACCTACTAGACATGAAAACAGCCTGATGGAGGAATTCCAGTTTTCATTATAGAAAGACTCGGTATAAAATAACAGATTACAGATTTCATCCCCATCAGTAGCCAAGTGTGTGATCAACAGTAACACACTTGACCTTAATTGGTGATGGTTGTTGAAAATGTGTGCTAATAATTATACAGCTCTGCAATTGAAAAGTGACTATGGAAACAAAGGTGCTATATTACTAAAGTAAAGCAAATTATTCACCACTGAGTCTCAGAGTGACTGTGCAAAGTCACTATCTATCTATCATATAGTGCCTTTCATATCTATCTATCTATCTATCATATAGTGCCTTTCATATCTATCTATCTATCTATCTATCTATCATATAGTGCCTTTCTTATTTATCTATCTATGTACATTTGCGCTTGAAAGTTTGTGAACCCTTTAGAATTTTCTATATTTCTGCATAAATGTGACCTAAAACATCATCAGATTTTCACTCAAATCCTAAAAGTAGATAAAGAGAAACCAATTAAACAAATGAGACAAAAATATTATACTTGGTCATTTATTTATTGAGGAAAATGATCGAATATTACATATCTGTGAGTGGCAAAAGTATGTGAACCTCTAGGATGATCAGTTAGTTTGAAGGTGAAATTCAAGTCCGGTGTTTTCAATCAATGGGATGGATGACAATCAGGTGTGAGTGGGCACCCTCTGTTATTTAAAGAACTGGGATCTATCAAAGTCTGCTCTTCACAACACATGTTTGTGGAAGTGTATCATGGCATGAACAAAGGAGATTTCTGAGGACCTCACAAAAAGAGTTGTTGAAGCTCATCAGGCTGCAAAAGGTTACAAAACATCTCTAAAGAGTTTGGACTCCATCAATCCACAGACAGACAGATTGTGTACAAATGGAGGAAATTCAAGACCATTGTTACCTTTCCTAGCAGTGGTTGACCAACAAAGATCACAGAAATATAGAAAATTCTAAAGGGTTCACAAACTTTTAAGCACAACTGTACACCATCATTAGTCAGTGGGGGTGCTGTGAATGACCTCTCCTGAAAACGACCACAATCTCTTTGGTCTTTCCCACGTTCAGGCAGAGATTGTTGTCTTTACACCACTGGACCAGTTGGCTCACCTCGTTCCTGTAGTTGGCTTCGTCATTGTTGGTGATTGTTTTACTATATTAATGTCACTGTCTCTATGCTCACTGGTATGGATTTATTCACATGTGCATGTTAAATTTGGCACACAGGGGCTCAGCAGTTAGAATTGCTAGCCAAACATCGGATTAGATAGCCAAAGACAACTGGAGGATTGTATAGTCAGCTTAAACACAGGATAGGGTATTTCTGTCCTCTGTCAGCACAAAATCTTCTTTCCTTATTGGGAGAATGAGAACCGGCATGTAAGCACTATGATATTTCTGTATTTTGTGGAGGAGGAGTTCAGCCCTTGTTTGGAGACAGAGAAGACCAGCAAGTGAAGCAAGACATTATTTAAAGGCTTGGACAACAGCCAGACCCTTTGGGGCATGAGTCGGCAAAGTTCCAAAAAACCTCCCAGCGCGGGGACGAGAAATGGCAGCCTGTGTTGATCCAGATTCCCACCTGAATAAAGTCTGTCCGTATGCCTCCCGTCTGTAACCGCGTTAACCGTCAGTAAATGTAAGCTAAAGTATATTTTTTCTCATGTGATTCTTGTACTGCCGTAATCACGATGGGAGGGATATCACCTTTTCTGGTATACTACTATATTGTTTAGTTGCTTAATATGCCGCAATTTCAAAAGAACACATTTCCAAGAGAGCTAATGCCTCTTCAGGAAACAGTGATGAGGCCGACCATGGTTGTATCGTCCACAAACTTGACAATGTGATGGGAACTGTAGATTGGTACACAGTCGTGGGTCAGCAGGATGAAGAGCAATGGGCTGAGCACACATCCTTGTCGGGCCCCTGTACTCAACGTGATGGTCATAGAGGTGTTATTGCCGACTCACACATTTAACCATGTTTGGTAACATAATAATAATAATAATTCTTGGCATTTATATAGTGCTTATAAACAGATGTTTAATTTTTGATTCCTTACACAAGAAACACTTAGACGTAGGTTTCCTACAAGAGACTCACTCAGGTGAGGAGAGTCAAGCTGACTGGTTGCAGGACTGGCATAGCCAATGCACCAGTATGAGTTTGGGGTGGTGGTACTGATAAGGAGCAATTGTTTGTTAAAAATCACAAAGGTCCCTGAGGTTATGGCTGGCAGTCTTTTAGTAGTACAAGCAGAAGATGGCCTACACTCTTTGGTTTTTAACAAAATTTATGCACCAATAAAGACACTGACAGAGTGAATTTGAACTTTAAACTCTCTAAGAGGGGTTTTGGGAGGGCTCATTGACGATGAGTTCATTGCGCTGGTTGGGAAATTCAGCCACACAGAGGACAGCATGCTAATGATAGACATGATTCAACCTTCTCAAGGGATTTGAAAAGACATTCGACTTGGTTGATGTATGGCACACTCATTTTCCTGCTGGTAAACACTTCACCTGGTTAAAGGGGAGCAGAAGGCACATTTCTATGACCCAATTAGTTTGCTTTTATAGTCCCAAACATTAACTCAGTTTCATAACAGACACTTGTGTCACTTGTGTTGCTTTTTCCAATCACACTCTGGTTTCTATTAATATTCTCTTACCATCCCTAAAAAAAATATCAGTCTTACTGACATTTCAGTACAACTCTGCTTCAAAACACTCACTTTATGGAATATTTTTAATTTTTTTTGGAAGCAGTGGAGTTCCACCCAAATACATTTTGAGTCCCTGAAACAGTGGTGGGATGTGTTCAAGCTGCAGATCAATTGATTTGGTCAACAAGACACTGAACACGTCACCAAGGCTGGTCTTTTAAAACATGTGTAGTCCTGAGGAGGAGATTTCAGAGATACACCAGAAACTTCTTTGCGGTAACTTCAAGGATTTCTTATACAATTTAAACACAAAGAAGCAAATACCGTGGGATTTATTGGAGCTTCAACGTCATGGAGCATTAGTATGTTCACGTTTACAGCAATTAAATCATCTAGATGCCCCAAGCAAACTTTGCATTGGAGAAAAAAGAAAGTCAAGGAAAACAAATTCACGTCCTGCAAAAAGATTTTGGGGGGAGCTGAGACAAGGACTCAAAGACAGCCATTGTATCTTATTATGAGACTTTGTTTGCAAAGGAACAAGTCACTGTTTCTGCTTCATCCAATCTGCTGAATGGACTGCCTCACATTTTTAAATGACTCAGCACAATTTTTGGACAATGATCTCACTTTTCAAGAACTAAAAGTTGCACGTGAAGGACTCAATAAAGGAAAAACTCCAGGAACCAATGGCTTACCAATAGAGTTTTACAAAGAGTTCTGGCCTTTATTTGGGGATGCACTTCTTTCAAGTTGTTTAGGAAAGTCTGCAAGCTTGTAAGGTACCCGTCTTGACTATAAAATAACTTCCAAGGGATTAGCAATGAGATTAAGTAACAACAACAACATTTATTTATATAGCACATTTTCATACAAACAGTAGCTCAAAGTGCTTTACATATTAAAGAATAGAAAAATGAAAGACATAATTATAAAACAAAATAAATCAACATTAACATCGAATAAGAGTAAGGTTCAATGGCCAGGGGGGACAGAAAAAACAAAAAAACTCCAGACGGCTGGAGAAAAAATAAAATCTGTAGGGATTCCAGACCATGATACCGCCCAGTCCCCTCTGGGTCAAAGTAATATTATGAGCAGCATTTTTAACCCATACCAATCATACTGTCTGATGGACAAATTGATTTATGATAAGAATTGTGTATCAAAATCACTAAACCCGGATGTTGGAATTCTCACTTTGGATCAGGAGAAAGCATTTGACCGAGTGGACCATAACTATTTGTTGTTTTAAAATCTTTTGGCTCTGGTACAACATTTGTGAAATATATCAAAAAACCATATTTTAATGTATTTGGGGTTTTAAAAATCAATAGTGTATTAAGCACCTTTTGAAGCGAACAGGGGAATTCGAAAGGGCTGTCCTCTGTCTGGAAATTTCTACTCTATTTCTAATGAACCTTGTAGTGGTCCGGTGCCACTATGATTCACACCGTCGAAGAGACGGTGATTGTTTTTTTTTTTGGTGGAGATTCCAGGGATGCACCCAGCCTTGGCCCGACCCACACACATTCACAATCAGAGACGAAAAAACAACAGGTAATTAAACAATTAAAGAATGTATTAAACACTAATAAATGAAATATAACTACACGCTAAATAATCCCTTCCCAGCCCCGTATGGTGATGTACAGTACAATAAATCCAAACAAACCACAACAATAAAAACTCAAGACTGTCCTTATACAGTCTAATACAACAAAAGCAGGTGAAATGATATGGTGTGAAGATAAGAATCCCAAAAACAACAATGAGTAAAACAGTCCTACCAGTAGTCCTGAGTGACGAGGGGTGAGATTTCCAGGAGCGCTCCTTTTGAAGACGCACATCAATTAATCCACCACTACACACATGACAGGTAGGCATTAGACAGTCAAGTCATCTAATGTGAAATGATCCAGGGCACAAATGACTTTTTAGATGACACGTTGGACAGGATACACAAAACACCAATCTTTGAATCAAAAACCTTTTTGCCTCCCTTTTCAACTTTCCCGCTGGCCGCTTTCGTCCCCAGCAGCCCCTACTTCTGTTCCCGTCTTCCAATGCGGGTAACCCCCTTGGGCTGCTCGGAAGTGAAGTTCTCCCCACGGTAGCACTGCCACAACCTTTTATTTGGCTACTTAACAGAAACATTCAGGGATTCACAATGTCTTTATGGAAAAGTCAAAGTATTAGATTTCTAGCATCTGTGCAGATGACATCTTTGTGTTTATTAACTCCAGTGCAGATGTTTGGGATGTTGTTTGTTATAGAAAGCTGCTACAAAATGCAGATTGTTTGCGAAACTCCAAAAGCCTGGAAATCGTTACTTGATAATGGCTATATCTAGGTCAGCTTGTATGAATCAAGTTGACTTCTCTCTCTTCTGCGTTTCTGTGTTTTTATGTGCATTTTAATACAGACGTAGGCCCCTGCTGCCTCTAACCAAGAAATGAACTAAGTAAGTGAATGGAGGAATTATAATGTAAAAAGGTTACTTTAATAAGAAAACATCTCCTAGTTAGACCAACTGACTTTTTGGCAATCAAAATCTACTAAACTTCCCTTTTCTTCCGGCTGCAAAGTGATTTGAAATATCTTTAAAGACAAACATGGACAAAAAAATTAATAGAATGTTTACGTAAATTAAAAAACATGAAACACACAATAGTTTATGTCTTTTAATAGGAATATGTTTCAGCATTTCTGAGCAATGTGTGCTCTTCACACATGGGTTATTCCTGTACACCCTGCAGTCTCTGCTATGCGGGATGACTGAGTTTTTTTCCCACTTTCTAGGTGTGAGATTCTTTTTTAAGCCTCTAAATTCCACCTCAATTAAGATGGCAGCAACTGTTTTGTCAAACTTGACTCCAGCTATTCCTCTTTTCTCTGCTGCAATTTCTTTAAAGAGTTGCCGCTGCCTGTATTTCTGGCCGTTTCTCACAAATTGACATACTCTTTTGTCTTTTCATGTTACATTTTCCATTTACTTTTTCTTTTCTGTTTATTTTATTTATTGTACAGTCAACAGCTTTCAAAGTGAGTGCCATCCAAATGCTTTAAAGCATTAAAAGATGTCTCTGGTAATGCCTTTGCTATACATTATTGCTGAAGCAAAAACTAAAGTTCATATGACAAAACAGAAAAGAGGAAAAGTTAGACAAAAGAAAACCACAGACATATGGAATTAGTGACCACGTAGTGTGGTAGACAGCAGGACTTTAGGGACTTTCAAACCTCGATTTGATATTATTTGTGAAGAAGTATGTGGATAGGACCGGCAAGCTTTGTTAGGCTGAATGGCCTGTTGTCACCTAGACTATTCTAATGATGTCAAATAATAAAAATACAAGAGCGTCGTTCAGCAGTAAAATATGAAAACATATTTTCTCATAAGTTTACATTCAACAAAAGCGCAGGAGCAATTGCCCATCTGGCCCCCATGCTGTGCACGTCAGTGATTCCCAGAACTATACGCATTTTAAATTCTTCTACTTGTAAATGCTAAATTCTGAATTATTATTTTGTGTACTTTTAAAGGTAATTATTCATCCTTATACTATTCTTGAGTGTGTATACTTGTAGTAGCGCTGTTGGGGAGTGAGAAACTCCCTGCATGGCTCTGATTGGTCGTCTGCAGAGGGTGCAGGGGCTGCTGGTGACAAGGAGGCCAGCACAAGATTTAAAAGGAGGCCAGTTATACAGAGAAGAGGAGCTTTTTTTGTTTTGTGTCTGGAGTTACCTGTGGATTCTTGTTTTTGTCCTGGATTGTCTTCTGTTCGGGTGTATGGACTATCTGGTGTCTTCCTGCTGCATGAGGACTGCATACTGTAGATCAGATTATTTGTCGACCTTCGAAGAAAGGAGCGCTCCTGATCCCATCACACGTCATCATCAGGAAATTCCAGTAGGACTGTTCTTTACATTCACATACAGCGAGCTGATCTCTGGACTATCCATCTCCATCCTTTCATTACATCAGTTGCAATTTTTTATGGACTTCATCGTGTGGGGAGTTTTTGTTATTTGTTTCTTATTGTTGAATTTGTGTTTATTGTATATCACCGGAAAGGGAGCTGGGGTGAGATCATTTGTAGTAGATATGCTTTATTCTTGTTTAATACATTTGTTGATTTCTGTTTTAAAACTGTTACTTCTGTGTCTCTTTGACAGAGTGTGCGTGAGTCGGGGCAAGGATAGATGCGTTCCTGGTATCCCCACCAAAAAATTTAATAAATCACCATTAAAGGTGGTGTGAATCTTAGCTGGGTCTTTTAGTCCGCTACATACTAATGATAACACTACTTGTCAGCTGTTGTGTCTTGGCTGATTTTCTTCTATCTGTGTCATAATGTCTTATATTTTAGTTCCATCCTGCTGCAACAAATTTCCATCTGGAATAATAAAGTCTGTCTGTCTACCAAACTACCCAGGCAGTCTCTACACCTTTTAGCCAGAATGGTTCAGCCCAGTCCTCATTAACTTGAACCGTACATTTGTAATCTACACAACCAGCCAACGTTAGTTGCACTTTCATTTTGCTTAAATTCAAATGTCGAAGCCAAATTCCAGGTTTTAGAAAAGAAAGGTACGAAAAACGTGAATGAGGGAAGAGGGGGAGACATATATTCACCCAATTTGTCTTAAAGAAAGGTCAGTTTATTAACATTAGTCCATTCTTTATTGTGGCAAGCGGCTGGGGATGGTACCCAGCCGGGATGCACAGAAGGACCAGTGGAGGGCTTACGCCTCCTCCAGACCACGAGGGGGTGACCGCCCTGGTGGCGCCAGGGGGGCGCCCCAATGCCTGTGGAACCCTGGCCCTCAGCACTTCCGCCCACACCCGGAAGTACTGGGGGGGAAGAAGACCAGGGACACCTGGGGTGCTTCCGGGTGCGCAGCCGGCATTTCCGCCACACCTGGGAGGACCGGCGGAAGGTTATTGGGAGGCGCCTGGAGCTCATCTGGGCGAGCATAAAAGGGGCCGCCTCCCTCCATTCGATGGCTGGAGTCGGGTGGAGCTTGGAGGAGAGGAGTGGAGGCGGTCAGAAGATCAGAGAGAGGCATTGGAAAGGCCTGGACTAAAGGGTTGATTGGTGCAGGGACACTGGGTTGTGTGTTTGGACATTGTAAATAGTAAAATATGAATAAACCGTGTGTGGTGTTTGAACCATTGGTGTCCGCCTGTCTGTGTCTGGGCTGTTCCCCACACCATATGTGGTGCAAATGGAGCGATTTCCAGAATCGTTGTACCAACTACATCTTTGTAAACTAAACACATCCAGCACTTACCGTGATTTTCTTCAAACTTTGGCTCTGTATCATTTGTTAGTTTAGTTCTATTGTTAAACACTAAAACTAATTTTACAGAATTTATGTTGTGCTGAAAACTATTCATGGTGGCTCTAAAATCCATACTGACCCCTACTCTCTTTTCTGTTTCTTTTTCCGGTTTCTTTGTGGTGATGGCCTGCGCCACCTCCACCTACTCAAAGCTTCATGATGCTCAAACAATGATGGATGGATTAAAAGGCAGAAGTCTACGTGACCATCATCATCATCAAGCCCTTCCGTGAGAACCCTAAATCCAAAGAGGACTGTTTCATTTATGTTAGGTAGAATGCCCAGAGGGGACTGGGCGGTCTCGTGGTCTGGAATCCCTACAGATTTTATTTTTTCTCCAGCCGTCTGGAGTTTTTTTTGTTTTTTTCTGTCCCCCCTGGCCATTGAACCTTACTCTTATTCGATGTTAATTAATGTTGATTTATTTTGTTTTCTTATTGTGTCTTTTATTTTTCTATTCTTTATTATGTAAAGGACTTTGAGCTACTGTTTGTATGAAAATGTGCTATATAAATAAATGTTGTTGTTGTTGTTGAAAACATCTGCTAAATAAAAATAATGAGGACCAAACATGTTCAGATCTTTAAAATGTAAAAGTGGCTTATTGCTTCTTGAGGCCAGAAGAGAATGGAGGCAGTGTGACTCAGTTGAATAAGGTGATTGCTGTGTTTGTGTCTCACACGTGAAGTAACTGAATACACTAAAGGAGAGAAAACAAAGGTTGATGTGTTTTTCAAATGGTGACCCTGCTGTTATTGCTAGCTGTCCCATCTGTCATCCACGCTACCTTTCCATCAATGATTTTGCTCTCGTGAGTTGAAAATTTGTTGTTTTCAGGTCCGATCCGAATCCAGAATTGCGATAACTCCTCGCTGTATTTGTAAGTATGAATGTTGTCATGTCTGACTCATCTTTTAAGTTAAAGATGGACTGTTTGTAATGCTTAAATTATGAAGAAACAACCTGGCAATTCCCTTTGTCTTGTGCTGCACTTCCACTCTCAATCAATCTTTTTTATTTTACTATACAGTAGATAGAAGCTGCATGTGGTCTGAGCAGTGACGGAAAGAAAATGATCACAAGGTCCAAGGCCCCAGCATGAGTTTCATGCATAGTTTGCTTGGCTCAGGCTTCCTAATTTAATTCAGTTCAGTTTATTCTTTTTTATATAACATTCTTCACTGAGTCCAAGCTTACAGGTAAATACCAATGCAAACATTACAACAACAACAATATTTATTTCTATAGAACATTTTCACACAAATGATGTAGCTCAAAGTGCTTTACATAATGACGAAAGAGAAAAAAGACAAAACAAATAAGAAAATAGAATTAGGGAACACTAATTAACATAGAATAAAAGTAAGGTCCAATGGCCAGGGAGGACAGAAAAAACAAAAAAAAACTCCAGATGGCTGGAGAAAAAACAAAAATCTGCAGGGGTTCTGAGGCCACGAGACCACCCAGCACCCTCTAGGCATTCTACCTAACATCAATGACCTCAATCAGTTCTCATGGTTTTTAGGCTTCATGTGGAAGAATTAGATGTCATGTAGACCTCTGGCCTTCAATTCATCATTGTAGAGACTGCATGGTGCCCTGATCAGTTGGTGGTGGCACAGATCACCACCACAGAAAACCAGAAACAGAACAGCAGAGAAAGTACGGATTAGTATGGATTTTGGAGCCATGAAAAAAATTATAATTAAATGCATATACAGAATATCAGGGTTACACTAAAATGAAGCTATAAGAAAGCTGTGTTAAAATAATGACTTTTTAGCAATTTATTAAAGTGCTCCACTGTATTAGCCTGGTGAATTTCTATAGGTAATCTCCCATCCATCCATCCATCCATCCATCCATCCATCCGTTACCATGGTAAGGCATCTCATGATGCACCAGGACTGTGCGACAGTGACATCATCGGGTCAGCCTTATAAAGTTCACCTCATGCGATTTCATCTCAACCATAAATTGGAAAATTATATAGAGTGTAAGGATACACAAAGAAGGCAGAAAAAGTTTTGGGGAACAGCCCCCTATATTGTACAATGTACAAAGCAAAATATGTCAAACTTTCAATAAATGGCTCCAGAGTCTGGTTCTGTGTCCAAAACAGGGACAACTAAACACTAAAGGAGCTGGGCTTTTATAATAGCCATGGAGGAAGAGGTGGGGTCCAATAATTGAGAACAGAAGTGACCTTGGTAGGCGAGGCGGTTATGCAAGGAAAGCAGGAAGTACTCAATGTTGGTTTCTCTTCGCGGGATCTGTAGGAGAAGGAGAGGAAGGTTACTGCACTTCGACCAAACCTGCTCTTGTTTTCTGACCTCAGTTAACCTCTTAGCCTGCCTCCCAAGCGCACGTGTCTGACAAGAGAAGATGTACAAATTTCTTTTTGATGCCCATAGTGATATTCTGCCCATTTTTAGATTTTGTTTTCCGATTTAGCACTAGTGGCTTTGCTGATCATATTTTTGACTGTTAGCTTTGACCTAGGCTTTGATTTTCTGACCTACATCTATTCTCCTGGTCAATCTCTTTAAATCAGACAAAATGTAACTTTGCTACCCAGTACAGCGTAGTATGATCATAGATCATGCAGGCCTCCCACAGTTTGATAGGCACAAGTCAGTGAGATAAGAACCCAGAGGTAAACGAGTACACACTGGAGAGATTTTATCTTTCGAATTCTCGGGATTTCCCTGGAGAATATGAAAATATTTCCTAAGGAGTGGTGGCCTGGACTGCCTTACTGAGAATGCTGCCTCTATAATCTCGACATGCTACCAAAAGCTCAAGTCATTTAGCTACATAAATGTTTGCCCAGGGCAATAAGCTGTTCTGAATGATTTCAATCCTAAACATTGCAGTGGATTCAGCTGGTTTATGATAAAAACATAAGAAAAATGATTTTGACAAGAGAAGACCATTCTGCAAGGCTTAGCTTGTCAATCCCTATTCAGCTTACTTCTGCAAAATATTATCTATTCAAAAATGAATGTCCCCAAAGTACAGTGTCTTCTACATTATTTTCTAAGGTATTTGCCTCTCTATGTGAATAAAAATGTTCTTTTGTTTGTGTTAAACGTGTAATTAAACAGTGAAAATCAGGAGACAACAAAAATCATAAAGGGTTAGGACACCTAGGTGATCCCTGTATAACTGAGAAATCCAAAATGAAGAAAAAGCATGCTATACGTACGGAGACATCCTGCTCACACAAGAGTCTCTCTGTCAATGAATCCAAGATGGCGGTGGAAGATGAGGTGGAGGGGCGCGTTCAGAAAGCTGGAAGTGATGTGATTGGTTGTTTTGTCTGTTAATCATCCACTCTGCTGAGCGAGGAAGAGAGACACACATTAAGTGACAGCGCCACCCCCTGGCATAGAGTGTAATTACCAGTAGACAAGCTCTGAAATTGTCTTCCATGCTCATTTGTGTGACCACAGCAGATGGCATCCACTGTGCTAATTCTCTTCATAATTTTGGTATATTCTACTGTGTCTTCTCTTGCTTGTTTAAAATGAAAGGATACACCGTCTTCAGTACTTCAGTATACTCTAGCTCATACCCTGATGTCCTTGTAATAAGTCCTGCCAATCTTCTCTGCACTTTCCCCAGCACAGTTATCACAAGATGAATTGCGACATTCTACACGAGGCCTCACTAGTGGGTTACAGTTACAGTTTAAGGAAACTTCTCTTGATGTCAACTTCAGATGCTTTGCTAGGAAGCTTAAAACATCCAAATAGCCTTCTGTCTGGATGTGGACAGTGACGGGTCCACTAAGGCCCCTGCTTTCTTCTCATAAGGAGTACTTTCAAGTTTAAGACTCCCTTCAGTGTATTCATTTCTAACATTTTTACTTTCTATGTGGATATTGAACATTTACAGTACACCCCCAAAATTCACGGGGGTTACGTTCATAGAGCTCCTGCGAATAGTGACAAACCGCAAATTTTGGATGTGGTTAAAAAAATGCCTATTTTTATAGTTTAAACTCTAAATATGCCCCCAAAACACTTTCATTTAATTTGAAACTCAACTTAATACATTACGTAAAAAAAGAATGTAAAGGTAAACCTGTATACTGTAAGGTACTGTACTGATATGTCTCACGCAGTGCTAGAATGTAAAATACCAATGTTACCGCTATATGTACTTAATTCATGCAAGCGCGTTTTCATTGCCAGAAGCCTTAGAAGGTGCAGGGCGTTTCGGCGGCATTTTGTGGCCTTAACCCTTAAACTGCCACATACTAGGGGGTTAATGCATCCCTGGACACCAAATACTTTTTTGCTGCACTTTAAGTAAACGTCACAATTGACAAAGAAAAAGTGAAATTGTAATGGAACACATTTTTTTCATACACAGAGCATTATGATTACTGCAACACTGATCATTTTACACACTGCAAATGAATTGTAAAAACTATTTAAACAACTATTGGAACAATATGTGCAACTGACACCATGGATGTAAATCACTGAGCCAACTGTGCTTGAACTAGCTGCACACAAGCACACAAAGGTAAGTGCTGATGACTGCAGGCTAATCCCAGGGACAGTGAGGCTGCAGTGCTGCAGGGTGTCCCGCTTGGGTCATAGAATTGCACAGAAACACAGGAGATTGTAGAGACAGGAAATTTATTCAAACACTTCAAACAAACAAGCTCAGTATTCATTTAGTTCTCAATTAAAGAATAGACAAACATCATAGGGGAGCACAACGGGAGCGAGACACCCAAAAGCAGCAGAGGATGTCTGGAGGAGGAGAGAGAAACAAAGCAGTCAGCCAAAAAGGACAGGTGCTGTTCAGGCTTTTAAGTAAACGTAGTGTTGCGCAAGAAGCATATCACGCAACAGAGCAGCTGCGAGTAAGGAAGGAATGTGAAAGTAGTCTATCAGCGTTTTTTAAGAGGGTTTTTTGAGGAGCGTTTGTGTCTTCTAGGAGTGCGTTCAGCCCCCCTGCTCACAAGGGGCTGGCAGTGGTCATGAGCTGGCTGCTCAACGAATGTACAGCACTGACTGATCAGCTCCTGCGTGCTCGTAAATGGCACTGGAAAACGACTATAACCGGTTGTGGCGGTTTAAGGGTTAAGAGGAACAAAACGGAAAAAACAAGAACACTCAACTGGAGATGCATCACAGTCATTCAGCAGCAAGGAGAAATGAATAACGCTGTAGCAGGCTGGTGCCGCTAAGATTCACACCGTCGAGAAGACAGTGATTTATTTATTTTTATGGTGGAGATTCCAGGAACACACCCAGCCTTGACCCGACCTGCGCGCACTCACAAAAAGAGACACAAACAAAGCAAACTGGTAATAACAAAGCAAACTGGTAATAAAACAGCAAATAAAGAATGTAATGAAAACAAATGAAATAAATGAAAACAACGATACCACCCCTGTTCCCCTTACAGTGATTACACATTAAATACAGCAAAGCACCAACAAAATGCACACAGTAAATCATGAAAAACGTTCATGAAAAACGGCAACGGATGAAATGTAATGATGAAAATAAATATTCCAGAGATCCGCACGTTGAATGGGAAGGTACAGATAGTCCTACCGGTTGTTCCTGAAATAATGAAGACGGGTTCAGGAGCGCTGTTTTCTTTGCAGGATGGCCATGAATCCACTTACAGTCCTCATGTACACAGCAGACGGCAGCCAATCCAGAAGCACGAAACAATCCAGGTCAAAATGAATAAGTACAGGTAACCCAACAGAAGGCAGAAAGATAGAACTTGAAACAAAAATTACAAAAACTTTTTTTTTGGTTTTAGTCACCGGCCCCATTTTAAAAGCTGCGCTGACATCCTTTGACCCCAACAACCCCTGCACCCTCAGCAGAAGACCAATCACAGCCATTGCAGGGACTGCTGGGAGTTGCAGTTTCAAATTCTATTGGCTACTTTCACCATCCCAAGCCGTATTTTCCTCTACAGTTCCTTCCTATTCTCTCTGCAATGCAGTATTGCCATGATAACAGCCATAAAAATTGCGGAGGATATTTGCGGTTTCTGCTAACAATTATTAGATAGGTTCTAAGTAAAAATCCACAAATGACTGAGGCCGCGAACTCTGAACCGCGACTTTGCGGGGGTCTACTGTACATTTAATTTCATCTTCCATGTATCTGTCTAAGTCTGACTTCTGGTAAAGGTCATCTCGTATAAGGATTTTACTGACTCTGTGGTATCCACCAATCACCATAGTGTATTGTCATCTGCTCACTCAACCATATACAGTATTTAGTTATAATTTTATGTAACTATATATTATGAACCAACAGGGTGCATACAGCCGCCCCCAACCCGACACAGAGAAGCAGGACATGAGTTCCAGTCCAGCACACACATTTATTTACAGCTGGGGAGAGCTTTTCTCTGCTCCCCATAGCAGAGTACATACAGCACAGTCCTCTTTTCCTTCTCTCCTCCTCCAGTCCTCTCCCAGCAAGCTTTGTCCACCTCCTCCTGACTCTGGCTCCTTAAATGGAGTTAAGCAGCTCCTTTTATTCAACTCCTGGGGGTGCTCCAGGTGGTTCATCAGGATTACCTGGAATCATTCCCAGGTGTGGTGGAAATCCAACATAGGGCTCTGCAACTCCCCCTGGCAGCCCCCACGGAACCCCACAGGGCTGTGTCAAACTCCAAGTCCCAGCATGCCCTACGCAAATCCGTGGTGCCACAGCCACCCAGGAGGGCTGCCCTCTAGCATCTCAGGGGAGGTATTGCCTCTGTGATATTCTCTCCCCTGGCCCTTCCAACCAGCTGGCATCCCAGTCAGATAATGGCCGAGGCCGCCCGTCACAATATTTTTATATATTAAAAAAGCAGTAGGCTGGCTTTTGATCCCAGAGGGACACCACTTTTAACTTAATCTAATTCGGAAAATGTTCCTTGCACTGTAACTCCGTGCTTTCCGTCTTTAAGTCAGTTTTATACCCACCTATAGTGTATGCTGCACCTAAAACTCACTCTTACTTTAGTTTCATTGTAACTTTTAATGTTGACCTTCATCAAAAACGTCTTGAAAATCAAGATAAATAATATTGCAAGTGTCTCTCTGATAAACAATTCTCAAGTGGGGTCAACTTGTGCCTAAAACTGTCATTTTATAGCTTACTATATCTTCTTTTTCTATTTTATTTTCTCTCATTTACCTTGTCTTTACTTGTCCTGCCACTCAATTATTTTCCCTTTCTGTTCTTCTCACCTTTGGCAGATACCATGACTATTAACCAGGTACTCAATATTAAAACAAACACATTTTTTTCTTAACATTACATGATTATCTCAAAACTTAGTGGGTTCTGTCCCTTGACAGTCACGTGTCTAGAGTTGTAGTCCACCTGAGAAGTATGGAAGGCAGAGAAGTTATACATTGTTGTACATTGGCCTTTTACAGTTCATTGCTTCGGTATGATACAACGTTAGCATTGTAGTTCTGCACAAGTGCCAGTGGATTGTTTGTTTTTTACAGTACAAGGCTGTTTATGGTAACTCACTATCCTTAAAAAGACCACTCACTGTTACCACACCAGTTGGATTTGATGTGCAGCTTTCCAGGCTTGTCATTTTTATAGGCACCCCTGCAGCTGGCTATAAAGTTGCTCATATACATGAATGACAGATCACACTGGTAGTGACACCTTGCAAGGCTGATGCAACTTGTCAGAGACACTACTTAGCTCTTCCTTCAAATCACTTCCAAATTCATTGAAACAACAAGGTGGTCTTTATTTTCGTTGTGGCTGAGCACTTTATTTTCAGGTGGTCTACCAAGGATGTAGAGTAAGGGGCAGCAGAGATGTTAAATGCTGCACATCTGTGTGGTGATCTGTCCGTCTGGAGTTTTTTTTTTTTTCTGTCCTCCCTGGCCATTGGACATTTCTTTTATTTTATGTTAATTAGTATTGCCAAATTTTATTTCTGTATTTTGTCTTTTTTATCTTTCTTCATCCTGTAAAGCACTTTGAGCTACATCTATTGTATGAAAATGTTCTATATACATAAATGTTGTTCTTGTTGTTTTCCATTAAACGTGGACAAGCAAACCTCTGTGTATAGAGTTTTATCTTTTATCTCCTTTCCTTCACTAAACTGATGCTGCCAATGGAGTTTGAGGTCTTGCATAACTCTCCGAGACTCCCCCCCAATGGCTGCTCTGTAACACCTCTGAAATCCATCTCATCTTTTGCCTGCACAGTTTTACCACCGGCCCTGTTTCACACTGCTCACCTTGATCTGCTGCATTTTTCCCCAACTTCATGAAGCTGAAGCTACACCAGTGACCACACATCCAGAACAATTGACATTAGCAGAAAGAGGAGAGGTGGTGGAGCTACAGAGGAAGCAGTTTCTCAGCTGTCTTTCTTCCTATACTAATGCCGCATACGGTATTCCAAATCCTAGATTTCAGCATCAAAACAACTCTTCAGAAGATCCCAACAAGTTCATTTTAGGTTTTTGTGATACTCATCACTTTTCTAAGTCAGACTGTAAGTCCTCTCTTAATCCCACTTCTAACACCAATTTAGTGCTGGCGCTGTCAATGGCTTTGAGTTCTTTGAGGCCTTTTAGTTAGCTTGCTATCCTTTACAGAACCACACTAGAAGGAGTTCAATATGCATATTTGTAGACATGCCATTTTTATAGGCTCTCTTGCAGCTGGCAGTCGGAATGGCACTTCATAGTGGTACTGATACATTGAACCCCACAGGGCTGTGTCAAACTCCAAGTCCCAGCATGCCCTACGCAAATCCATGGTGCCACAGCCACTCAGGAGGGCTGCCCTCTAGCATCTCAGGGGAGGTATTGCCTCTGTGATATTCTCTCCCCTGGCCCTTCCAACCAGCTGGCATCCCAGTCAGATAATGGCCGAGGCCGCCCGTCACAATATTTTTATATATTAAAAAAGCAGCAGGCTGGCTTTTGATCCCAGAGGGACACCACTTTTACCTTCATCTAATTCGGAAAATGTTCCTTGCACTGTAACTCCGTGCTTTCCGTCTTTAAGTCAGTTTTATACCCACCTATAGTGTATGCTGCACCTAAAACTCACTCTTACTTTAGTTTCATTGTAACTTTTAATGTTGACCTTCATCAAAAGTGTCTTGAAAATCAAGATTTGCACTTCATAGTGGTACTGATACATTGCCAGGCAATGCAACTTATTAGAGACATTACCTAGTCTTTCCTTCAAACTGCTTCCAAACTCTCTGAAATGGCAGGGTGGTCTTCTGTTCCATAACAGTTGAGAACTTTGTTTTTACATGGTGCAACAAGGATGTAGAGTAAGGTGCAGCAGAGATGTTAAAAGCTGCACATCTGTGTGGTGATCTGTCCATAACATGTGAACAAACAGACCTTCTTGTGTAGAGTTTTATCATTTAGCTGCTTTCCTTTACTGAAGTGATGCTGCCAATGGTGTTCTAGGTCTGGATCTCAGCTTTCAGATACTCTCCATCAAAGGCTGCTCTGTGATACCTCTGCAATCTGCCTCGTTCTTTGCCTGCACAGTTTTATCACTGGCCATGCTTCACACTGCTCACCTGGCTGGTGTCAACCTGCTACACTTTTCCCCAACTTTATGAGACTTTATGAGATTAACAGAAGTAGGAGAA
Organism: Polypterus senegalus; assembly: GCF_016835505.1. NCBI lineage: Eukaryota > Metazoa > Chordata > Cladistia > Polypteriformes > Polypteridae > Polypterus > Polypterus senegalus. The sequence continues at coordinate 17,374,891 of NC_053158.1, forward strand.
GTGGTGGAGCTACAGAGGTAGCAGTTTCTCAGGAGTTTTTCTTCCTGTACTGATGCTACCAACGGCATTCCAAATCCCGGATTTCAATATCAAAACAACTCTTCAGAAGATCCCGACAAGTTCTTTGTAATACTCAGCACTTTGCCAAGTCACACTGTTGGTTTTCTCCAAATCCCACTGCTAACACCAATGTAGGGCTGGCACCAAGTGTCAGTGACTCTTTATATGGCTTTTTAGTTAGCCCGATATCCTTTAAAGGACCACACTAGATGGAATTCAGTATGCAGATCTGCACACATCCATTCCTATAGGCTCCCCTGTAGCCGGTATGGATAAAATACCAGCTCATAGTGGTGGTAACACATCCCCAGGCTGATGCAACTTGTCAGCGCCAGTACAATATTAAGTAATTATGCTTTAATTAGTTGGACCTTTCTGCACTCCTAGCAGAATGTATGGAAGGGTAAGAAATAACAAAGTGCAAAAACTATGTTGGTATGGACTAGACTTCCAGAAACATTTGCTTCTGGACCTCAGACCCACTAGGTAGTCTTTCCAGGTTATGCAACTTGTCCCTTATCATTATACTTTAAAATATATTACTTTACTTATTGACCTTGAGTGAAGGTCTCAATGGCTGCTCTGTAATACCTCTGCAATCCACCTCATCCTTTGCTTGCACAGTTTTATCACTGGCCATGCTTCACACTGCTCACCTGGTGTCAACTTGATCTGCTACATTTTCCAAAACTTCATGAACCTAAAGCTACACCAGTGACAACACATCCAGAACAATTGACATTAGCAGAAGGAGGAGAGGTGGTGGAGCTACAGAGGTAGCAGTTTCTCGGCTGTCTTTCTTCCTGAACTGAAGCTACAACCAGCATTCCAAATCCCAGATTTCAATATCAAAACAACTCTTCAAAAGATCCCGACAAGTTCCTTGTAATACTCAGCACTTTGCTAAGTCAGACTGTTGGTCTCCTCCTAATCCCACTGCTAACACCAATGTAGCTGGCACCAAGTGTCAGTGACTCTTCATATGGCATTTTAGTTAGCTCGATATCTTTTAAAGGACCACACTAGATGGAATTCAGTATGCAGATCTGCACACATCCATTTTTATAGGCTCCCCTGTAGCTGGTACTGATAAAATACCAGCTCATAGTGGTGGTGACACATCCCCAGGTTGATGCGATCTGTCAGCGCCAGTACAATATTAAGTAATTATGCTTTAATTAGTTGGACCTTTCTGCACTCCTAGCAGAATGTATGGAAGGGTAAGAAATAACAGAGTGCAAATACTATGGTGGTATGGACTAGGCTTACAGAAACATTTGCTTCTGGACCAGAGACCCATTGGGTAGTCTTTCCAGGTTATACAACTTGTCCCTTATCATTATACTTTAAAATATATTACTTTTCTTATTGACCTTGAGTGAAGGGACTCTTCAATAGACTGTTCAATAGTGGATAGCGATGAACGAAACAGGGAAATTAGTTTTCCTTGCGATTACACAACGTAAAATGTGAAACATTTTTTAGGGTGTTTTAAAGGCTGTCTACTGTGGAAAACAAAGAATGTTGCTCTCTAAAGCCTCTTTGGCACTTCTGCATTAATCCATGTTCTTTTTTAATGTATAGTAAAATCAATTCATTTTAGTCTTTTGTTCACATCGGTGTGGAGGTGCGGTGCAATTTCTGTGATTTAGAATCTCATGCTGCCAACATGATTCGTAAAGTACAAACACATTTCAAAAGCAAACAAACTTGTTTCAAAAAGTGATCGAACATTCCTCGTTCTGTGGAGACTGGCTACTTCTGGACCACTTCCACTTTACTTTTATCCTAACAGTGGTCTTCACCCTATTCGTTGTTCCTCCTGCAAAGTGTAACAGTGCTCTTTTGATCAGAGATGCTGTCAGCTGAATGTGGAATATTCAATATATCCCGCTTTTGTTCTTTGGAATCTCTTGCATTCTCAGGTGTTGCAGACGTAAGATAGCCTTCGTATCCTCTTCCTGTGACCCCTCTCAGGTCCGCAGCTTGTCTGAAAGGAGGTTGAGATGAGCCATCACTCGAGTTTGATAGCAATGACAGCAGCAACCCATCAATTTAAAATCCATTTACATGGCCTATTTGGCACCCAACCCCCAGTTTCATCCAGAATATTAGTAAAATCTGTAAATGTACAAAAGTAAAATTATTATTCATTGGAGTCAAAATCACAAAATTCTATAAATATGTAAAAGAAAAATTAATTATTATTTAACAGAGTAAAATTCATGAAATGAGAATAAACTATTTGCTCTCTTACCGATTGGAGTATTCCCGTTAAATTGAGGTCCACTATGCTCGATGAGTATTTATAAGAGACTAAATAAATGATCCATTCCTTTTAACTGACACTTTTATAGATAAACAAACTTGTTTTTAAAAATTTTAATTTAAATAACAGGAAAAATCAGGTGAAAACTAAAGTGGTATGCAATTGGTCATCGTAACTCAACCTTCAGTTAACTAAATCCCCTAAATACAAACATTGGTGTTATGAATAGATAATTTCTTTTTAATAGTTTGTTCCTATGAAAGAATGTTTACTCGATCAAAAATAATGTAATTTATTGAATTAATTTATTAAAATAAATTATTGAAATAATAATCATTTATTGAAATTAAAAACCATGACATTCTTGATATTTTAGTTTATAATTTAATAACGGAATAAAAATCTGAAAATCTAACATTAAAGTTCAATAAACTCTGAAAAGAATGATACCAAACATATATATGTAGGCGTGTGCCCCACATTGGCAATCACCGCTTTAAAGTTTTCTTTTCGCTTTGTCATTCTGGGGTATTGGATGTTGTAAAAAAAAGTTATAATTTTAGCACAAGGCTATAACATAACTTGTGAAAAAAGTGAAGGAGTCCGAATTCTTCCTGAATCCACTATAAGGGGCAAAAGTGACATCACTAAGGAGGCTACAGCGGAAGGGCAACCTGAGACTTAAGCCCCAGGAACACATTGACAGCATGCAAACACCACTCTGAAGGCTGCATGGCCGTTTATTTCAAATCGGATATTGTGTGAAAGAATACAAAACTGCCTGAATTCTGGAGGCAGAAGATGTATGGCTCTTTAAAAAGCACCCTGGAGAGAAAGAGTTGTTCTTTTATATATAAACATACTGTACTATAAAAAGACGACTGAACTTTTTGTGACATTTACATTTTCCAAGGGATTTTCTCGCTTTTGACAGAAATACTCTTTTCAAATGATCTCATTACTTTTCATAAATTAAAAAAGATCATCCTATAGGAGAGTTCTATGAAAAATGGATCATGAGCCTTTACTTTAAATCCTGGATGGAAAGAGAATAAAAAAATAAAAAAACTGACATGATAAGCACAGGACACACAAAGCCAAGGGCAAGTAACTTCTAAACACCATGATAGACAATTTATATTGGAAGGTCATATGCATTCAGCACCCAGCAGGAAAACTGAGGCAGAGGTTATGTTCAAAAATACGTCTTTTGAAAAATACAATTTATCAGAGGGGGAAAAAGAAATCCTGACTGGAGGCATTAAACATATTAACACCTTAAATCTTTTTTAGCTTTCTGCTATTATCTGTTATAGGCTATTAGAAGGATTTAAGGGTCAGACTTGCCTACCACCAGAAAACAATCTGATGAGAGTTGTCATTTTAAATATTTGATACCTTTACACACAAACACATAGGCACACACACGCACACACACACACACATATAGTCCGGGGAAACAGGACTATTGACCTACTGTATGCAAATGTTAAAGACACATACAGCACCACCCCGCTGCCTGCGCTTGGGAAAGCGGATCATAACCTGGTTCTGCTTCAGCCTCACTACAAACCAAGAGTGAGGGCGCTACCTACAACCACGCACTCATTCAGGAAGTGGTCCCCTGAGGCAGAGCAGGCTCTGAGAGACTGCTTTGGAACTACGGACTGGGATATCCTACAGGGGTCACATAGTGAGAACATTGAGGAGGTTGTTGACTGCACAACTGATTACATCAACTTCTCTATGGACAATGTAGTTCCAGTAAGAACAGTACGCTGCTATGCTAACAACAAGCCGTGGATTACAAGTGACATCAAGGGCCTTTTGAACCAGAAGAAAATGGCTTTTAAAGGTGGTGATCAGCAAGAGCTCAAGCACGTGCAGAAGAAACTCCGAGTCCAGCTCAAGGCGGAGAAGGAGCAATACAGGAGAAAGCTGGAGCAGAAGTTGCAGAATAAGAGCATGAAGGAAGTGTGGGATGGGATGAAGATCATCACTGGCTGCAGCTCGAAGTTGGAGAGAGCAAACCAGATGAACAACTTCTTTAACAGGTTTGACCACCCTAACCCAATCTCATCTTGGCGTACTGCACCCTCCACCCATCCTTCTGCTGATACCAGCATAGGAGAGAGTTTCCCCCCACCCACAATTACAGCAGCCCAGGTGAGCAGAGAGCTGAGGAGACTTCGTGCCAGCAAAGCAGTGGGTCCAGATGGAGTATCGCCATGACTGCTGAAGGCCTGTGTGTTGGAGCTGGGGAGTCTTGTACAGCGCATCTTCAGCCTGAGCCTGGAACAGGGGAGAGTCCCGAGGCTTTGGAAAACATCTTGCCGTATCACGTCCTAGTGAGCTGAATGACTTCCAGCCTGTCGCTCTGACGTCACATGTGATGAAGACCATGGAGCGGCTGCTGCTTCACCACCTGAGGCCACAGGTCTGCCAGGCCCTCAACGCTCTGCAGTTCGTATACCAGGAGAACGTGGGAGCGGAGGATGCCATCATCTATCTGCTACACCGATCCTTCTCCCACTTGGACAGAGGCAGTGGTGCTGTAAGAATTACGTTTCTGGACTTCTCTAGTGCCTTCATCCAACCTCTGCTCCTTAGGGACAAGCTGACAGAGATGGGAGTAGATTCATATCTGGTAGCATGGATCGTGGACTATGTTACAGACAGACCTCAGTATGTGCGTCTTGGGAACTGCAGGTCTGTGGTCAGCAAAACAGGTGCGCCGCAGGGGACTGTACTTTCTCCGGTCCTGTTTAGTCTATATACAACGGACTTCCAATACAACTCTGAGTCCTGCCACATGCAAAAGTTTGCTGACAACATTGCTATCGTGGGCTGCATCAGGAGTGGGCAGGAGGAGAAGTATAGGAACCTAATCAAGGACTTTGTTAAATGGTGCGACTCAAACCACCTACAACTGACCACCAGCAAAACCAAGGAGCTGGTGGTGGATTTTAGGAGGACCAGGCCCCTCATGGAGCCCGTGATCATCAGAGGTGACTGTGTGCAGGGGGGACAGACCTATAAATACCTGGGAGTGCAGCTGGATGATAAATTGGACTGGACTGTCAATACTGATGCTCTGTGCAAGAGAGGACAGAGCCGACTATACTTCCATAGAAGGCTGGCATACTTCAACATCTGCAATAAGATGCTGCAGATGTTCTATCAGATGGTTGTGGCGAGCGCCCTCTTCTATGCGGTGGTGTGCTGGGAAGGCAGCATAAAGAAGAGGGATGCCTCACGTGGTTAAATCTTTTGGCCCAAAGTCCCGTCTCACAAGACGTGAGTTCTTGATATTTTATAGATTATAATCAGAGGTGGGTAGTAACGAGTTACATTTACCCCAATACATTTACTTGAGTAACTTTTAAAAATAATTGTTCTTCTAGAGTAGTTTTACTGCACCATACTTTTTACTTTTACTTGAGTACATTTGTGAAAAAGAAATGCTACTCTTACTCCGCTAGATTGGGCAACACTCAAATCGTTACTTTTTTTCCATTAGATACGCTATATTTTTGCCAGAGAGAAGCCGCCAGTGGATCTACTCTATGACCGTTTCACCAAACACACATAGCAATAGTAATGACATGACTCTGTTTCACCAATCAGATGTAGCAACAATTATCACAAGATTCTGTTTCACCATTCGGACGTATCAACAATAATTACATGGCTCTGTTTCACAAATCAGATATAGCCATGCAGTCACATGACCACACACAACCTGTGGCAGCATAGCGGCACAAACTCCTCACAGACAGCGGACAGGGAATGGAAGAATACAAGTGGAGCCTTGGTTTGCGAGCATAATTCGTTCTGGAAACGTTCTCGCAATCCAAAGTACTCATATATCAAAGCAAATTTCCCCATAAGAAATAATGGGAAACTCAGATGATTCATTCCACAACCCAAAACTATTCATATAAAAATGATTAATACAAAATATAAAGTAAAAATACAAAAAACAAAATTAACCTGCACTTTACCTTTGAAAAGAATAATGGGTGGTGTGAGTGAGTTTCTAAACTCCTGTGGGATTTGACCCAACGGGACGAGTGTCCCAAAGCAACCGCAGGAACCCAGTGCTGTAGCACTTCACCGTGAAAGCGAATCTGAAAAGAATCCGGTCATGCTATAAGCATCTGACATTGATGGGTGATACAAAGAACAAGGAACATTATAAATGCACAGGGCACAGTATTACTTGGCCACTAACCTGGGCATGACCCTGCCTGACTGCTGTGTCTGTGTATAGGAGAGTGGCAAATCCGGCTACAATAAATAACCACGCTGTTCCTGTTTCAAGCTGTAAAAATGATGGTGTCACTAAAGTATTGAGACTCAGCTTCGTGTTTTGGGATGCAAGACAGGGACTCACACATCACAGCACACACACACGTGGTCACAATGTTGTAGTAAACAGTATATACTTGTACGGATGTTGACTATATGAGTGAGGCACGCCGACTGACGATTACCCACAATCCCGCAGCGAGAAAGAGAGAAGAACTATCAGCTTAGTTGTGATCACATGGCGCTTGGAAGACAAAGCGTATACGGACTATTCCTATTGCAAGACCTCGCTCGTTTATCAAGTCAAAATTTATTACAAAACACTCGCAATCCAAGGTTCCACTGTACCTGATAAATGAGAGCCAACTCCTGCTGAAGCTTAACCATCACTTCACTGAGTGAAGAACAAGCACGTTGTACATGCACAGACACACACAGTCAAGGTAAAGTGAGACTTCTTGGACGTGCACAAGCTGCTTTGTTCTAATGTTATTTTCTATCAGCTGTGCTATTTTGAGGGCAAGTGAATATGCAGTATTATACTGTCAGTGTACAGGATATCTCGTCACTGTAAGTAGTTTGCACTGTTCAGACATACATGTAGGTATCGAATTCAAAAGCTTTGTTGTGAAAAACTGAGATTTGGAACTTTGTGTTATTTGTGCATCTTTAATTTTGTAAATTTATTTTTACTAATTTTTTTATTTTATAATTTGGAAATAGCAGAATTTGACAATTATTTTATATTTTTACCTGTCTTATTACAACATTTCTAAAAAAGTAAATAAAGTAAAAAAAAAAAAAAGTAAAATAGTAAATCATTTATTATGATCAAACAGTTACTCAGTACTTGAGTAAGTTTTTAAATGACTACTTTTTACTTCTACTTGAGTAATATTATTTTGAAGTAACACTAGTCTTACTTGAGTACAATTTTTGGCTACTCTACCCACCTCTGTTTATAATTTAAACATGGAATAAGAATCTGAAAATCTAATAACATCACATTTAAGTTCAATAAATTCTGAAAAGAACGATACTAAACATATATACAGTATGTAGGTTTTAAAATAAGCCCGATTTAAAGCGTGACAAAAAAACGTGACATTAAAAACGTCATTGTTGCACTTCTATTGCATTTTTACACTTTGGATTTTATATATATATATATATATATATATATATATATATATATAGTAGATGTATATAGTAGATATATATATATATATATATATATATATATATATAGATATATATATATATATATATATATATATATATATATATACACACACACACACACACAAGTCTTTACCCCACTCTAGGAGCAGAATTTTTTTTAATCCTCGGAGACACCACTTTCTTTGGGCGTCTTGTTGCCTTTGTTCTTTGCACGTTGCAGCCCTCTTGTGGATGCTGACAGACATTACACCCAGCCACAGATCCTAGATGTTGCGATTTTATTTAATTTTATTTTCACGTGGAATATACTAACTTTGGTTGGATGGGAATCAGACCCCTTTATGGTTCCGATCGACAATATTAAGAATTTTTCATACAAAATTCCAAGGTCACAACTCCAAAAATGAAAGCGCCTATTCCAGACAAAGATCCTTCTCTTGCCTTTTATTAAATAAAGATAATATATAGTCTCACATGTGCATCAGAAGTTCACCCTCTGAGTTTCTCCCAGGTATGTGATATCACTCTGAATCAAGAGGGGGTGCAACAGCAAAAGGGTCTGAAATACTTATAGGAATGAGGGAACGGAGTGTTGCTTGATCTGGCAAAAATAAATAAAAAATTAATGAATTTAGGATAAGCCTGCAACATAGAAAAATGTGAAGTATTCTGAATACTTTCTGAAAGCACACTACAGTTTTTACAGTTTTATGTTGGGTAATAGCATGTTTCCGAGCGATGAAAGCATCCTAACTTTATTCTATTTTTGATATATCAATCAAATCGTGCTCCTCTTATCTATCTATTTATATCTCTATCTACATGATCCTACCATACTGAATAGCTGACATTAAATTCTTTATTATTTGCAGACACTCTAATGAAAAATGTTTTTCATTAATGGACTAAGTTCATGGCCCTGAAGCCCAGAAAAATTCTTTATTGGCAGGCAGTTTGTCCAAGGAAATAAATAAACCAGAAAAAAGGGAAAGGGTGAGAGTGAAAATGAAGAAGACGAAGAAGGGCAAAGTGACTCAGACATTTCAGGCAGGACTCTCTCTACTGTATGTCAGGCTCACAGTCCAAAGGAGGGTAATAGCATTAACAGCATTAGGAAATTTCTTTATTATCTATCTATCATATAGTGCCCTTATTATCCACCCAACTATTTAGCCACTAATTAATCATTCAATAATAATAATAATAATAATAATAATTGGAATAATAATAATTGGATGTCCTTCAGGGGCAGCAGGTACTAATTTTTGGTTCTGTATGTTCCTCCAACCTGCTAGATAGCAACATCCTTGGACTTTTATACCTGTTCAGATACTCACAGGGAATGCTGGGAACTGTAGTGCACTGGGGCAGCCCTGCTGAGGTCAGTGGATGCTGCCAGAGGGCGCTGCAGGGAGTTAAGCTCCCTATTTTATGGGACTTCCAATTGACTCAGAAGTACTTCCATTCCACTATGCCCTAGCACTGGATGCAAAATAAAAGAGGCCGCTGTACCTCACTCAGACAAGATCGAGTCAGGTGTGGAGAACGGACAAAGCTTGCCTGAAGAAGAAAAAGAGAGAGAGAGAGGAGAAGAATTATGCTCTTATGATTTCAAAGCCTTTTTGTAAGGTATTAACACAAATAAACCTTTTTATTACAACTGGGACTCTGACACAGACTGGTATCTGTGGGTTGGGGTGCTGCTACACCCCCTAGTGGTCACATGGTTCAATGCTGTGCCCCAATCAGCAGCTGAGAACTCATGCCAAGATTATCTCTTGGATTAAATGTATTTCAATTATCCCAGAGTGTTAAATCTTCCTGAACAGTGAACTAACCTTATTTGAAAGGTGCTTTCTAACAGGTTTCATTGTCACTTTTGCTAAACCTAAATGTTTCCCTGAGTTTATGATATGTCCATAATTAGACCATGACCCTAGAGCTAGGCTTGACAGACAAGCAGTCATTAACCATTGTGGAGAAATTTCATCCAACACCAGTCCATACTGTTGAAAAGCGTGGTCAATGAAAACGGATTAGAAACAAACTCACAGGATCCATACACGTTCCAGAACAACTACTTTGATTTAGGGCAGTTTCATTAGGGTTAGGGTAGGGGATTAGAGCCCGAAGGCAAGCCTGGGCACACTGACTTCCTATTTAACAATTAAATATAATATATTTAAACTGAAGCCTGCAATTAAACTAAATCTGTCACCCCTACTGATCAAGCTAAGCATATGTCATCAGGAAATTCTACAAAAGGCCCCTTCCTAATTGCCCAATTTAATAGTTTTTTTTTTTTTGTGGAATCCCTCCATCACCTCTTATTGAGCCCTTGTAGATAAAAAGTATCAAGGTCCTCAATCCAATGCAGTTCCCTTCTGAGTCGCAGTGTCTTATTCCACATCCTATTATGCTCTAAACCAAACATGACTGGTTTCCTGTCCTGTCCTTCCTGATTAAAATGCTGGTACAAAATTGTGGGCTCAATAAAATGGAGGTGCTGGATGAATCTAGCCCTCAACAAATTCTTTGTTACCCCCACATAGATAAGGCCGCAATCCCTGCATTGAACCGAATATATACAAGTGCTTACATTTAAAAATCAACTCACAGGATCCATACACGATCCAGAACACCTACTTTGATTTAGTGCAGTTTCATTAGGGTTAGGGTTAGGCTTAGGGTTGGGGTTAGTTAGCATTCATTAAGACAATGAATGCTTTTAAGTGTAAGACTAAAAAATAAAGTTTTTGCAACCTTTATCTACTTATAAAGCACAGCCTAGACAGCCTCTAAATTGTTACCTCTTACTGTAGTGTGCTGCTTTCTTTCAATATAAAATAATTAGGTCCTTGTCTCACATACTCCATCCTTATAACTATCACCATTACAGCACAATCTACCAAGCTATTGTACCTTGACTCTAAAACATGAGTTCAAATAAACTCTCCCTTATTATTTTACCTGACCTTGTTACAGAATCCGGCTCTAGCTTTCCAAGGACAATTATGTTATGGCTGTGTATTGAATCTGTAAACAATAACGGAAGGGAGCAGAAATACTTTGCAGCGTATATAAATTGATAAAAATCATTGGAGCTGTGATGCTATGAGTCGTGTTCTTTTTTTTTTTTTTTTTTTGTTTTTTGGCTGCTGCTTTATGTGTTTGTTTTCAGCAATCAGCTCTGTTAAATTTCAGGAGTGATAACAGCTGCTAGAGTAATGAAATGAAAAGGCATAACAGCAGCACCAAAGTTTTTCAAGACAAACAAAACCACAGGTTGGGTTCTCGTAAAAGGAATATCGCAATGTTTCTGCTGTTGTTGTTTAAGTAAAGGTGAATATTTAAAAATAAGATTGTGCCAGATGTAGAGAAAGAAAAAATAAACCTGGCTTTCTCCTGAGAGATTTGCTAGGCTGTTATGTACCTTTAGAGAAAGTATCTGTAGAATGCCTTTACATTCTCAAGGAATCTCTAATTTCACAGCACACATTGGTAGATGTTTGTGAAATTTGATTTGCAGCTTATAATAAACATTCTGCACACTTAGCCTGCAGTGTACGACTCATACAAAGGCTGAATCCTCAATAGGTTCCTCGCAGTTTTAACTTGTTGTAGCCCTATTTCACTGTAGTGATAAAGGCTTAGAAAAACATTATTCAGTGCAAAAAAAACCCAAATCATCTTTATTTTGTTAAGCATTTAACAATAGCATCTGCCAAGCTGGTTTTGCAAACATAAATCTATGCCTGTTATGACAACTTCTGCTACTGAAAAAAAATTCCCTTTTTGCAATGTGTCTTCCTCATATAAGCTCAATATATAGATATAGATATAGTAAAGAATGGTAAGAGACTTGGGAAGCCAAACTAATACTGAGGCAGGAAGTTTTCTGCCTCAACCAAAAGATGGACAGAAGGTGCCAATGAAGGTGTCATCCTGGTGGAACTCTATATAAGATCCAGCCAATATAACATAAAGGCAAATTGCTGGGGCTATTTGCTCCTCCAAAACAATAGGTGGCAGCATTCCTGGGCTTTGGTACCCATTTGGACACCCACAGAGCATGCTGGGATTTGTAGTCCCGTGGGACAGCGTTATTTGGTTCTGTGGGTGCTTTTAGAGGATTTGCTACCACTACTTTGTGGGAAGCCAGAAGTATTTCCAACGGACCATCCTCTAGCACTGGTTGTACTCTCAGGTCCTGGATTAAAAGGAGTCGCTTTGCTTAACCTCGGGGATTTTATGTCAGTTGGAAGAGTGACAAAACTTGCCTGGAGGAGTGGAAGGAGAAGGAAAAGAAAAAAAGAAGAAAGTTGTGGTTGTGTTTATTATTATGAAGAAGCCTGTTGTAGAGGTACATAATTATAAGTCTTTTATTTCAACCCAGGACTTGTGTCGTTGTGTTTGTCTCTGTGGTTTGGAGTGCTGCAATGCCCCCTGCTGGTCACAATATATATATATATGGAAAGAGGGAAAGTATGCAGGTCTCTTCACTTTTTTCATATTCTGTTATGTTGCATCCATCTGCTAATGTCATCTAAATTAATTTTTCGCCACATCAACCAACACTAAATACCCCTGAATGACAAAGAGAAAATAAGATTGTAGAACATTTTCCAGTTTTACTAAAAATAAAAACCTGAAATATCACATTGAAGCAAGTATTCAGACCCTTTGCTCTAATACCTGGCTCAGTTGCATCCAATTCCATTGATTATCATTTAGACCTTGTTTGGAGTCCTCCTGCGGACGGTACAGTATCACTTTAACACAAGTATAAAGACCCTTTACTCGGCACTTTGTTGAAGAATCTTTAGCAGCGATTGTAGCTTGGAGTCTTCTTGACACGAGAAGCTTTGTGCAAATGGATTTAGAAATTTTCTACTATTCTTGTCCACAGATCCTTTCAAGCTATGTCAGACTGAAAGGAGACCATCGTGGAAAACTGTTATCAGGTCTCACCCGTGAGTTTTGATTGGGTTCAAGTTTGAACTCCGGCTGAGGAAACTGAAGGACATTCCCTGAGCCATTCCTGTGTCATCTTTGGTTTGTGCTTAGGGCCATTGTTTTGTTAGAAGTTGAACCTTCAACCCAGTGTGAGGTGGAGAGCTCTCAGGAGCAGGTTTTCATTAAGGATATCTTTGTACCTGGCTCCGTTCAGATTTCCCTCAACCCTGTCTAGTTTCCCTGTCTCTGCTGCTGAAAAACAACCCTACATCAAGATTTTGCCATGACCATGCTTCACCACTGAAATGGTTAAGCACAGGTGATGAACAATTGGCTTCCAAACATGATGCTAATCTTGGTTTCATCAGACCAAAGAATCCTTCTCATAGTCTTAGAGTCCTTTAGGTGCCTTCCTGCAAACTCCAAGCAGTGTTTCTGTGTGTCTTTTACTCAGGAGAGGCTTCAATCTAGCTATTCTGCCATAAAGCTTAGATCATTGGAGTGTTGCAGTCATGATTGTCCTTGTCCCATGTCCACATAGTTTGTGACAATTGGGTTCTTGGTCACCTCACATATCCTGGCCCATCTCCCATGATTGCTCAATTTGGTCAGGCAGGTAACTCTAGGAAGAGTTTTGGTTTTAAGATTTATGAAGGCCACTGTGCTCTTGGGAATGTTCAATGCTGCAGGATATTTGTAGCTTTCCCCAGATTTGTGCCACCACACTATTCTGTCTCTAAACTCTTCAGCCAATTTTTTTGACCTCATGGCTTGGTTTTTGCTTAACTTTAGGACCTTCTTTCTATACACTTGTGTATGCCTTTCCAAATCAAGTCTAGTCAATTGAATTTCCCACAAATAAACACCAAACAAGGTGTGGAAACATGAAGGATCAAAGAAATGGGATCCATTCCAAATTTCAAGTGCCATAGTAAGAGGTCTGAATACTTGTGACAATGGGACATTTCAGTTTTTTTTAATACATCAGCAATACTTTCTAAAGTTCAGTTTTGCTTTGTCATTATGGGATAGAGAGTACTGTTTGATGTGGAGAAAAATGAATTTAAATGATTTTAGCATAAGGCAGCAACATAACAAAATGTGAAAAGAGTGAAGGGGTCTGAATAGTTCCTGAAGCCACTGCATATACAGGATAAAGACCCTATAACTCAGAAAAAGGACTGAGTTGATATGTATGATGAATGTGTATACAGCTATGGTAATAACAAAGCGGAGGCAATAAAAATTGTTGTGGCACCCGTAGGCAAACTCCATATAATTGAGATTTCAAATAAAAAACGCTAGTAAATTGCATTAAAGAGAACAGCCTTTCAGTAAGGAGACCAGCTCTGACTGAACAACATGGTGATTCTTCTGGATATTATTGTATCTGGCAGGAAGTGGCGGGTCCAGGCAGGCGAACACCAGAAGTGATGCCAGTGTTGGACAAAAACATCAATCTTCTGATCTGCAGAGGAAGGAAAAGAAAAGGCAATATCACAGAGCGCCAACCCCTGGACCGGCAGAGAATTACCCAAACGCTAAAACTCTTAAATGGTCCCCTAGGCACTTGCACATGCACGACTACATGTGAGTTTTAAAAAGAACAAAGTGTGTGTTATAATCCACATTTATGAACTCATTGAAAACATTTTTGTGTTTGCAAATGTTGTCTTTGGAAATTTTGAAATATTTCATTATTATTCTGCCAACTCCATTGCCAGTCACATGACAGAAAGCTTGTGATGTACTAGGTAATTTTGTTCTGCCAGTTTAACACAATGGCAGATTGATTCTGTCATCTGAGTGTTAAATTTACAAACATCTTCATTCCTAGATAGTTGAGGGTATTTCCTTTTCAACCATGATTCTTACTCATACATTCTGTACTTCACAATTGCTATTGGAACTTTGATTTTGTCTTTCTCGCATTATATTTATATCAAAATCACACCTTTGGCTATGGGCAGTCAATCTAAGGTCACAACAGTATGAAGGCAAAATAGCATTGGAAGATACCAAAAGTGTACACTGCATGACCAGATATGTACATAAGTGTAATGTTACAAAATGCACTCTCTGTTTAGAAATTTCAAAAGCCCTTTTATAATTGATAAAAATAGAAACTGTATTTTGAATGTAAATCTAAAGGTAAAATAGGTTTACAAAACACAATATACATACATCTGTAAATAACTATGTATGTTTATATGTATACTGTTGTAAGGAAAAAGTACTTAAAACACTCTACCTGTGAAACTAGAACATGCTGACTTAGTATGTACTATGCATTTAAATTAGAAAATGAGATTATATATAGCATTTAACTTTATATTTTGTCCTCTAATAACAGTTTACATACAGGAAGTCTTATTTCTTTTAACCAGGTATTTACCCATGACTCTTTAATATTTTTGGACTTTACATAATACTTAATGGAAAAGGGATTTTTGAAATACGCCATATATGTGTATGCTGATTGGTATTATTGAAATGCTTCATAGTCATTATATGTAAATGAATCTAGCTGATTACAGTGAGCCTTCTGTTAGGTTTCTTCAGTCAACAAGAGCATGTGGGACTTCGGCAGCCGGTGTAAATAAAGGATGTCTATGTTTGAATTTTTCCACAACAACTGTATAAAAATATGTATATATACATACTATATATATAAATATATATATATATATATATATATATATATACACTAGGGGGCTTTGCCCCCTGCTTGCTTTGCTTGTCCACCCCTGGGTTTGATTAACCGAATATACAATTTTAAGAGATTGTTATTTTCATGGGAATTGTAACATATGCATTATTTTCACATTTACATTAAAACTTTAGTAAAAACAATATTTGGAATTAACTTTTCTTCAAGATCGCATTGAATTTTGATTCCGTGTTTGGACTTACATCGTGACAACACCACATATAACTGCCTGTGAGTGAATATCGTTCCTTCTCTGTAATAAATTAAATGACTTTTTCGATTGCTTATCCATGCTCTTTCTTCTTCAACAGCTTCGTTGTTTACGTGTCATCTAGAACGTATAAAATTATTGTCTTGATAAAATTTGTGAGCTGAGAGTGCAGGAAGTGTGTCTAACAAAAGCATTCACACGACTGAGGTTAGATGACCGTGGTCTTGTTTGAAAATAGGTACAAGTAGGGCGTGACTTGAATCTCATATTAAAAGTCTCTGTCTCACGGGACTTCATACCGTGCCAATGTTTTTGGAATCTTTTAATTCTTGCTGGCAACACGAATTAGATGATCTACAAGTCTCTGACTTAAAGTTTAAAACCAAACAATATATTCAATCTCTTTTTGCTGTTCCGTTATTTCACAGTGTAATAATTTCTGTTTGCGCTAATGCGACCTTTACTATCCTTTTTTGCGACTTTCAAATTTTTGTACTTCTATAATCTCTAACCTGCTCTGCATGTGTACCGCGCCAACATTTTTGACATTCTATTTTGTCATCTACCCTTTGTCCTTTATTTCTGGCCCTGGCCGTGGATTCACGGGACATAGAAGTATCTCTCTGTGAAAATCACGACTCATCTCCTTCCAAGATTTTTTTTTTATAATAGAGAGATATACACAGATCAATATATATATATATATATATATATATATATATATATATATATATATAGTGTGACAGATGACCAAAGGACATTGCCCCACGGGACGCCGGGAGAGGGCAGTATTTTTCCTGGAACATCTGTGGCTGGGCTGGTCTTTACTATATATATATATATATATATATATATATATATATATATATATATATATATATATAAAGTAAATATATAAAGTATTCACAGCACATCACTTTTCCACATTTTGTTATGTTACAGCCTTATTCCAAAATGGATTAAATTCATTTTTTTTCCTCAGAATTCTACACACAACACCCCATAATGACAAAATGAAAAAAGTTTGCTTGAGGTTTTGTCATATTTATTAAAAATAAAAAAACTGAGAAATCACATGTACATAAGTATTCACAGCCTTTGCTCAATACTTTGTCAATGCACCTTTGGCAGCAATTACAGCCTCAAGTCTTTTTGACTATGATGCCACAAGCTTGGCACACCTATCCTTGGCCAGTTTCGCCCATTCCTCTTTGCCGCACCTCTCAAGCTCCATCAGGTTGGATGGGAAGCGTCGGTGCTCAGCCATTTTAAGATCTCTCCAGAGATGTTCAATCGGATTCAAGTCTGGGCTCTGGCTGGGCCACTCAAGGACATTCACAGAGTTGTCCTGAAGCCACTCCTTTGATATCTTGGCTGTGTGCTTAGGGTCGTTGTCCTGCTGAAAGATGAACCGTCGCCCCAGTCTGAGGTCATGAGCGCTCTGGAGCAGGTTTTCATCCAGGATGTCTCTGTACATTGCTGCAGTCATCTTTGCCTTTATCCTAACTAGTCTCTCAATTCCTGTCACTGAAAAACATTCCCACAGCATGATGCTGCCACCACCATGCTTCACTGTAGGGATGATATTGGCCTGGTGCTGAGCGGTGCCTGGTTTCCTCCAAACATGACGCCTGATATTCACACCAAAGAGTTCAATCTTTGTCTCATCAGACCAGAGAATTTTGTTTCTCATGGTCTGAGAGTCCTTCAGGTGCCTTTTAGCAAACTCCAGGCGGGCTGCCATGTGCCTTTTACTAAGAAGTGGCTTCCGTCTGGCCACTCTACCATACAGGCCTGATTAGTGGATTGCTGCAGAGATGGTTGTCCTTCTGGAAGGTTCTCCTCTCTGCTCTGTATGTGGAGCCCTGACAGAGTGACTATTGGGTTCTTGGTCACCTCCCTGAATAAGGCCCTTCTCCCCCAATTGCTCAGTTTACATGGCTGGCCGGCCAGCTCTAGGAAGAGTCCTGGAGGTTTCAAACTTCTTCCACTTACGGATGATGGAGGCCACTGTGCTCATTGGGACCTTCAAAGCAGCAGAAATTTTTCTGTAACCTTCCCCAGATTTGTGCCTCAAGACAATCCTGTCTCGGAGGTCTACAGACAATTCCTTTGACTTCATGCTTGGTTTGTGCTCTGACATGAACTGTCAACTGTGGGACCTTCTATAGACAGGTGTGTGCCTTTCCAAATCATGTCCAGTCAACTGAATTTACCACAGGTGGACTCCAATTAAGCTGCAGAAACATCTCAAGGATGATCAGGGGAAACAGGATGCACCTGAGCTCAATTTGGAACATCATGGCAAAGGCTGTGAATACTTATGGACATGTGCTTTCTCAGTTTTTTTATTTTTAATAAATTTTCAAAAACCTCAAGTAAACTTTTTTCATGTTGTCATTATGGGGTGTTGTGTGTAGAATTCTGAGGAAAAAAATGTAATTTCATCCATTTTGGAATAAGGCTGTAACATAACAAAATGTGGAAAAAGTGATGCGCTGTGAATACTTTCTGGATACACTGTATATACACAGTATGTACAGTATATCTTCTTCTTTTGGTATGTATATGTGTGTGTATTAATATTTTAGTGGTTCTTTTTCAATATTAAAATTTTTAAAAACTGAAAAATTGCATTGTGAAAGAAAACTTGAATAGAAAACAGAATTGCAGGGTACATCCGGTGCTGTAAAGAACTGTGTATGTTGCCTGTTAGAATGCATTTAATTTGTTTGTCAGCACGAAATTATTTGTCTCGATCATAGCAGGAGGCACGGCAGATTATCCACCTGCAGCTATGAATCTACCTGAGGTCAGGCTTTAAAAGCTAAGCAATGACTGACAGAGATTTATGAATAAACTCTGTAGATCAAGGTGGGGGGTAGGCGTATTGTAAAGAAGAATAAAACTGAATAAAATAGCAGTAGGGGGAATGCAGACAAAACCTTGAATATAATAAAAAAGACAACTTCAGTGTGCTTAGTGGTGGAGCCCACATTAAAATGGGACCTTTCATTTATAAGCAATTGAAGCTAAATATATAAAGCATAATAGTGATGCTATCACTGCAAAACACGAAAGGTGCAAAATTCTGAGAATTAACTACTTAATCTGCCATCAACAGTCCTTGCCCTTGTTCATTAAAAATGTCTGAATTACACAAATTTCAGAACTACAGTTACACCAATGGGCCGTGACTTGAAAGAAGAGTTAGACATGTCGAGGTTATGCATTAATTGTGACCTTAAATCATTGAGGAGTCCAGTCCTGAAGCCTCAGACCTCTGGACTGAGAGGGTTTCATTTGGGAAATCTTCCAAAGTCGGTGTTTTCCTTCCTTTCTTTAGCGTGAATTTTTTTTGAAAATTTGAATCCTGTGGAAACATAGAGGACATTCATTGTCTCAGCGCCAACCAGTTCATGGTCAGTTAGACCCTCTGAAAAGTAAGCCTTAAGGGTGTCCTCCAGTGCACCCATATTCTTAGAGCTTAGCTCAACTTAGGACAGAGAACTTGCTTGAGGAGACAGGAATTGTCCATTCTGATGTGTTGGCTGATTCTTGGGTTGTTCTACAGGTTATGGTTTCAAAGCTGGTCAGTCTTGCATCATTTGGGACCCTGGGATTGGTGGGGAAGACTTCTGGAGGCAGTATTGTTGGAATCTCCCAAGGGTTTTATAGATCAAAATGGTAGGAATTGCAGGTCTTGGAATGTAGACAGCCTCATAGAGTATTGGCATGGCTTCCTTTTTGAGGTTACCATTCTCAAATCCCAGTGAAGCAGATTCCTGAAGGAGGATCAAGCACAACTGATGAAGTGTTGAATTTCATAATTGTTAGCTGCTTTTTGGGAGAGCTGGCTGTCGAAGTATGTGGAGCGCTCAAAGTACTCAACACCTTCTGGAGTTTCGCCACTGTTATTGATTGCCGGAGGCTTGCCTATCTGATCAGAGACATCTTAGAAGAAAAATTACATCCAACAATCCAGCACAAGTGGTAAGGTTCTTCAGTGTTGGTTCTCTGTGATATTTTTTCTATCTTCTCTCCTTGATTGCAGTTCGATCCCACTTTTATGATCATGCAGGAAGTAGATGGTGCTGGTGAAACAAATAAGGAGATGAACAAAATGCTAAGTGAATGGATACAACAATAGTCCGAATACCCATTGCACATGTACGAGTGATGCGACTTTCAGATTCTCCAGAATCACTTCCAGTTTCACTTTCCCTTTCAATTTCACAGACAGATTAATTTTGTCATCACTGTTGATGAAAGACGTTTCTTACGAGATGCGTCTACACCGTTGCCCGGGTAACACTTGGGCCTGATGCTTATGCACACCTATACCATTGCATTAATCAGCATTAATAATGTTTGCACATTTGCAGCCCGAGTAATCCTCGATCTAATGTTTACACGAGAGATGTCTATACTGTTGACTGAGTCATACTCGGGACTAACACTTTTAGCACTATTTTTACAGCCCGAATGATGATCGGGTCAAACGCTAAGAAGGTAATTACATCTAGAGAAATCATTTCTTGTATTTTATGCTCTAGAAACTGATTTTGGGGTTAGATTTTTTTTTATAAGCAGAACCAAATGACCCAAATTTGCCATATGACCTCAGAGTCATGTGACCAGGAACAGGTCTAGCAACCTGTAAACGATACAGCCAAGACCATTCAAAGATTCATCACATCCTTGCTGACAAGTGAATCATTAAAAGTAGGCCTGTGGTCTCCTGAGACAATGATATTCGATTGATTGGCATTTGTAGGTGGACATGTTACTATTGGCTAGAGCTGCCAACTTGTCATCTGTCCCCCTGCTTATTCTCTCCTCTCTCTTTTACATGGATAACCACTAGGTCTTCATTGTCTCCCTGAACTTGACATCACCAAGACTGTCCTCAGGTGGTCTGAGTCTTTCCTCTTGGACAGATCCGTGCATGTGTTCTGGGCAGGAGAGATATCCATGGTGCATCAGGAAAGCATGGAGTTCCCCAAGGATTGGTGCTGGGCCTTCTCCTCTTTACACCTCCTCACTAGGCCCTATCATCGCATCCCAGGCTTTTTCTTATCCCTCCAGGGGACCACCTGGTATTGGCTAGAATCTCTGCATGTCTCAAAATTATTACAACCTGGATGAAGGAACACCATCTCCAGCTCTACCTGGCAAAGACAGACCTTCTTGTTATCCCAGCTCGTCCATCTATTTATCACCAGATTTCTGTTCATCTTGGCTCATTATTACTAATACCCACCAAGTTTGGATGGTAGTGATCGATGACCAGCTATCCTTCAAGGGCCATGTTGCTACAGTCTCTCCATCTTGCAGATTTATTCTATACAACAACCACAAGATCAGACTATACCTGATGGACTTTACAGCAAAAAGTTTGGTCCAGGCTATAATCTTGTCATGTATGATAATTAAAAATGCAGCCACACATCTGATGTTCAGACAGCCCTGGTGGCCACATCACTCCTCTTTTTATATCACTACATTGGCTCCATGCAGCAGCACGTATTAATTTCAAATCCTAGAAGTCTGTCTACAGAGTGGTCAATGGGTCAGCACCAACATACAGTATCTGGAGGCACTGGTGGGGTGATATGCTCCATCTCGCCCATGCAGGTCTACTGATGCCACCTCTGAGTGCAATCAAGTCCTAATCCAGGCTCTTCATGTGTAACCTCTAGCTGGTGAATTAAACTGAATATTTTGACTGCCTCAATGTGTTTAACTCGATGAGGGCTAGATATTTTTTTCCAAAAAACACAAGTTTCCTGTAAAGCACACAAAGCAATCGTTTCACACATAAATCAACATAAAACCTCTGTTGCTGTGTGCTGTGGCCACCAGTTCACAGTCTCTTGTGGCTCAAGCCACTCACGGGTGGAATGATGGCTGTCAGGAATGCACGGCAAGCTGTCTGCCATGCGGTCTTCAGTGGCGGAAAACAGTGTAGCAGCAGCAGTCGAGGTCATAGTGCAACGCAATCTAGTTTGTACCGCTTGTCATTGTAAGTGGTGATCCTCCCAGGTAAATGTTGCCATAGGTGCATCAGCTACACGAAAAGTGTTCAGCACCACAATCAGCAGATGCTGGGACCTCATTATCCTTTTTGAGTACTTATATCAAAATCAGAGTCTGACAAGTCAAAGCCCAATTCAGCGATAACTTGTAAAATGTCATCCACAAAGTATTTTGCTTTGCACATTCGCTTCAATCTCCCACCAGATATCAATGTCATTTTTGCCATTGATTGCTCTTCGCTACTCACGCGTGTGCAGGGAATCTCGGTCAAACCAGAAAGACTAACTTTCCTTCTAGCAAAGAGAGTTGAACTGGAATGTAACAGTCACTGGTCATTGTTTACAGCTGATTACCACCCTCAACACCTCCTCTTGACAAAAGTGGACATCCGCCCTGAAAGAGTTAAGAAGCATTTGCAGACTCTCTTGTTTGGTGGATTTCTGTCTAACTGATATTAGCTCTTAGGTTTAATAACCAAGGAAGTTTGACTCTCTTCTATTTTGTCGTGCACTCATCACTTTGTCCTGTAACGTTTGTTCTTAAAAAGTTGCCAACACTGATATTTACAAGATTATATTGACCTCATTTGTAAGTCACTTTGGATAAAAGTATCTGCTAAGGAAATAAATGTAAATATAAATGTAAGTGGACCGATGAAGAGACGAATATGGCACCTCATCCAGGACTGGTTACCGCTTGCAGCTTCTTCTTCCAGGATAGGCTCTGGCCTCCCAATACTTAAGTAAGCAGAGACAGAAAATGAAACAGTTGAACTGAATTATACAAAAGAAAAGAATACGATAAGTAATACAACATTTTTCAGGCAAAAGGTAGATTACCCAGTAACAACTGTTTCTCATTATAGCTTATATTGCAAAAAAAAATTCTACTGCCATTTTCTAAAATTAAGATTTAATATTGAGGACAGATGCAATATCACAATGGAAAAAGATAAATTGTTCTTTTTAAAAAATCCATTTGTCTTGATCACTTAAACAAAGTGCTTGTGTTTCATACTAGCCAACTGTCATAGGAAACCAAGTGGGTCATCTATTATGCACAATAACATAAAGGAGGCCCGCCATCTTTGTAAAGTATGGTTTGTATGCTCAAGAAAACACATTCATAATGTAACACAGCATGTGCATAAACAATGCAGCACTCTTATGGCGGGCAGGTGGTTCTTCAAAGGGCCATCTTGACGGGGAAGGGAGGGGATATTGCTGGATTATGGCTGATATAAATTGGTAGGTGCAGGGTTATACATTGTAACAGCACTGACAAGTTACATCAGCCAGGCATGAGTCACCCAAGTATGAGCTGGCATTACATCACCAGTGGCAGGAATGCCTATTTAAATGGCAAGTTTGTAAAGCTGTGTGATTTTCCAATTAGTATGGCAAAAGTGTGAATAGTCCCTGTAAGGATAGTGAGCCACCTCAAAGGACCTTGTAAACAGTATAGAATCCATCCATCCATTGTGGCACTGGGCGCCAACATTACATTAGTGTCAGAAGTGGGAAAAGAAGACCTACAGTCTGGATTAGCAGAGTACCAAGTGCATCATGGACCTGAAACTGACCTGCTTGGCTCTTCAGAGGAGTTGCTGGCAAGTCTCGAGGCTCAAATTCATAATCTGGAGTGCCGTTTGTAGCAGTAGTACAGGGGGAAGACAGCTGAGAGACTGCGAGCTTCTCCATCTGATAAGGTCCATTAGTCTGGGGACGTGGATGCCAGTGGAGCTTAAGGCTCATGGAGCTTGGAAACGTGCGGCATGTTGAGTTTCCAATGACTCCAAGTGAGCTGTAAAAATGCTCAGGCAAAGGGCCAGGCAGATTGTAGAGGTGTGTTATAAGGCTGTGGTGGAGGTATAGTCTCAAAGTTGAGATCCAGACCTGCAATGTGGTTTGCAGCACCGGCTTAGTAAAGGAAAACGAGCAACAGACCGGAACATCTGCATCTCCACATAAGGAGGTTTGCCTGCTCACTTATAATATACCAGCGTTGAACACCTCTGTTGCACAGCATGACAGTGCAGCACTCAACATCCTAGCTGTGCCATTTAATAACACAGCACTCACAATTCCTGCTGTTGTGCCCCCATCACCAGCTGCATGACTGAAGAGAGAGAAAAGCCCACACTGCTGCTTGAATGAGTTTGTGTGCAGTTTCAAGGAGTTGGAAGTTGTCAATGGGGACAGCGACTTCAGCGGGATGACAGTGTAACGGCGCTGACAAGTCAGTGGCATAGCTAGGGGCGGACGGTGGGGGCAGTTTGCCCCGGGCGGCACATTTTTGGGGGCGGCATTATTGGCCAAAAGGATCATTACAATTTGTGTGTAAGCAGCATGAATGAAAAAAGTAAAATTCTCTGATTTTTATCCACAAATACTTCAAAAATAATTTTCAGACTGTCCTTCTGTGATGGCATCAGACACAGCTGTTGAAATTTATGAGGCAATAACAACAATGAACATAAACATAACCGACCAATAATAAATAATCTAATTTACCATTTATAATTTAGTTTCGCTATCAATCTGAATGCGTTCTTGCTCTGTGCAGAAAACATCCCAACCAAACACTTGTACACTACACTGGTTCTGGTTTTCACAGCATAATTATATTAAACTAATAATTAGAACACAGCTTATCAGTGCATCTATACTATATTCTTGTCTAGTTGATGCTTATAAATAATTATATGTGAAAAATTATTACTGTTTCTCTATATATGAATAAATCTATACAAAATTTATCTTAATTTTTCTCTTTAAGTCATTTTAATTTTCTATTTAAATAGGTTAAAATATTCAGCTATGTTGGAGGACATCAAAAAGAATCACCGCCCTGCCCCGAGCATATGAACTCGAGCTACGCCACTGTGACAAGTTACTGGCATTACATGACCAGTGGCAGGGGCGCATATATCAATGGCAAGTCACATGCTTGGCCAAATAGTACAGCAAATGGCGAGAAGTATTTTAAGGATAGCGGGCCACCTCAGAGAGTCATGTAAAGAGCAGCGAATCCTTCCATTGCAGCACTCAGCGCAACTCAATGCAACTAAATAAATCTACTCTCTATCTATAAAATCTTAAGCCTGAAAGTACAACAATTTTATGTGACGTTTTTACGTCACATTTTTTGTCACACTTTAAATCGGGCTTATTTTAAAACCTACATATATATATTTGGTATCATTCTTTTCAGAATTTATTGAAATTTAATGTGATGTTGGTAGATTTTCATATTCTTATTCAGTTTTTAAATTATAAACTAAAATATCAAGAAAGTCATGGTTTTTATCTGAAGGTCGAGTTATGATGACCCATTGCATACCACTTTAGTTTTCACATGATTTTTCCTATTTTTTAATCTATATGAATGTCAGTTAAAAGGAATGGATCATTTATTTAGTCTCT
Source organism: Polypterus senegalus (assembly GCF_016835505.1). NCBI lineage: Eukaryota > Metazoa > Chordata > Cladistia > Polypteriformes > Polypteridae > Polypterus > Polypterus senegalus. Next base: position 17,400,054 of record NC_053158.1, read on the forward strand.
TATAAATACTCATCAAGCATAGTGGACCTCAGTTTAGCGGGAATAGTCCAATCGGTAAGAGAGTAAATATTTTATTCTCATTTCATGATTTTTACTCTGTTAAATAATGATTCATTTTTCTTTTATATATTTATAGAAATTTGTGATTTTGGCCGCAAGTGCAGCAGCCCAACAGGTCGCAACTGGGAATTGGATGCCAAAGGTGTCGGGGGGCTCCCCCCCCAATATACATATATAATTTATATATATATATATATATACAGTCTATATATTTATTTATACATATATATATATATATATCTCAGTATATATACAGTACATATATATATATCAGTATATATACAGTACATATATATATATATATATTATATATATATTATATTGTGTTCATCATGGATTCAGAATGCATTCAGATCCCTTCACTTTCTGCACACTTCATTGAGTTTAATTTCAAATGGCTACACAAAACTGAAACGATTTAATATGCATGATCAAGTGTTTATTAAAACTATTTTGTATTATAAAGTATTCAGAGTTATTTATGCTTTATAAAAAAAGTATTAACATGCTTAAAAATATGAAGAAAGTTTCAATAAAATATCAACTACAATGCAGTTCATTCTGATAAAAAAAAAATGGAATATTTTTCAATTGAACAGCAGCCCAAGTTTTGTTTAGCAATAATATGATGCTACAGTATGTGATAAAGCAGTGCATACATTTTACAAGACCTGGCCCCGTCACTTTCTGCACACTTTATTGTGTTGCAGATTTAATTTGAAATTAATACATTTTCCAATTTTGCCCATCAATCTACACTCAATAACCCATAATGACAAATTGAAAACATGAAGATTGATTAAAAATCCAAAACTGAAATCTTCCATGGTATTGCAACCCGGAAACAGGTCACAAGGAAGTTGCATGAACCAAGGAGGTTCTTTCCCTACAGCACCCCCAAGTGGATCCTGATGCCCCTAACATGGCCGTTCTTCTGCATCGTATACCCCAGGCAACCGTGAAGAAGTTCAAGCTGGGACCAAGCCAGAAGAATACTGCCACCTCTCACAATGGATTATGAATTGCACTTGATAGGGTACATCCCACGGTTCATTCATTATCTTTTCCATCTGACTGGGACAAGGGTGTCCAACTCTGGTCCTCATGGGCCACAGTGGCTGCAGGTTTTCTTTCTACACCTGTTCCTAATCAGCAAGCAGTTTTCACTGCTAATTAACTCCTTTTCCCTTCATTTTATTAGCCCTGTTTTTAAGGATTCAGCCCTTTGAATTGATTTGTTACATCATTAAATGGCAGTCAAACAGAAATGAGATGTGAAAGGAGTAAACAGATGACCAGCTACATTAGAACGTCAAAGTCCAGCTAATTTCACTCCAACCAGTTTCTTAATGAGAAGCCAGTTCTTGCTGTTAATTAAAGCCGGTATTGAATATCGTGACTTGTTGCTGCTCTCATTCTGCCACAGCAGACTGTTGATTTTCTGTTTTTTCTAAGACCATCGTCAAGATGTTTTGGTGACCTGAGCAGACCAACAACAACAACAACAACAACATTTATTTATATAGCACATTTTCATACAAACAGTAGCTCAAAGTGCTTTACATATTAAAGAATAGAAAAATGAAAGACACAATTATAAAACAAAATAAATCAACATTAACATCGAATAAGAGTAAGGTTCAATGGCCAGGGGGGACAGAAAAAACAAAAAAAACTCCAGACGGCTGGAGAAAAAATAAAATCTGTAGGGATTCCAGACCATGAGACCGCCCAGTCCCCTCTGGGCATTCTACCTAACATAAATGAAACAGTCCTCTTTGGATTTAGGATTTTCACGGAAGGGCTTGATGATGATGATGGTCACGTAGACTTCTTCCTTTTAATCCATCCATCATTGTTGGAGCATCATGAAGCTTTGAGTAGGTGGAGGTGGCGCAGGCCACCACCACAAAGAAACCGGAAAAAGAAACAGAAAAGAGAGTAGGGGTCAGTGCGGATTTTAGAGCCACCATGAATAGTTATTATGAAGAATTGAACATACAGAGTATCAGGATTAAGTTAAATTAAGATTAAAACGAAGTTATAAAAAGGCCATGTTAAAGTAATGTGTTTTCAGCAGTGTTTTAAAGTGCTCTACTGTATCAGCCTGGCGAATTCCTATTGGCAGGCTATTCCAGATTTTAGGTGCATAACATGACTGATACATTCATCTTTCTTTATTTTCAGGTGAGCTGGTCATGCGGCTGGCTTGTTTTGTATCTCATTATTGTTTGGCTGCTCATTCAGCAAAAAGAAACAACTAAGGGGTCTGAGTCTTGTCAATTATAACTAAGGCAAAACAAGTTAATCAGCAGGAAACACAGCTCACTAATTAACAAGATGGTTACAATAAAAACCTGCAGTAACTGTGGCCCACCAGGACCGGCATTGGACACCCCTGGACTAGGAGAAGAGCTGAACCTCTTCCTTGCTGGGTTGTGTCCTCATCCCTGATGAACTTGCAATAGGGCTTTCCAGTCGATTAAGGGGTCAACCGCCATTCTAGTTTGGATGCTTGTCCATCCAGTATGGTATCCGCAATATTTATTTAAAGTGTAACAACTACATCTGGAACATCTGTGGTGATCTAAAAGTAGTGCTGCTGCTATTAGGAATGTAGCTTAGATATACCAAGTTCTGTTGTTTAATTTGTGGATAGGACAGCTGTGCTAAAGTGTTGCATGACATTAAAAATAATTTGTCCATTAGTTCAGGGGAGATTGCATGAAAGACATTTAAGAATGTTGTGGGGAATTCTTTTAGCAACTCTGCAGTGCCAAACTACATCCAACTTGTACGCTTCAAGCATACAAAATCATGAAGTTCAACATGTCACAAAAGATTCATTATTCTGCGATCACATTTGGACTTCCTCCATGCTAAAGGTTCCACTAGGACATTGCAATCCTAGAAAGGGGTATCAGGGCAAGTGGAATCCATCAATGCTAGCCAACTATTATTGGAAAATTTATGAGAAGCATCAGATGCTAAGTAGAAATGAAAATCAGCCGTAAAACATTCTTAGCTCAGTTAAACTAATGTAATGTGTCATCATCGATTTAAGCAAATAGACACGCTAAATTCAATAAAAGTTAATCTGATGTTTCTTCAGATTCCTACATGATATGATCAATGTGAAATTATATTTGTGTTTGGCGTGATGCTCAGTGCATTTCCATGCTCACACATAATCATTTTAAGGAGAATAACCCGGTTAAGGCTTAAATCTGGCTTCTTAATAATGCAAGTAATCTTCTGCAGTTCTCCTTTGTCAAAACAGTCCAATGTCATTTAACCGAGCGAGAAAGAGTTAAACGTCATCATCAGTCACTGCGAATCAGAAAATAAGCATGATGCCCAAGATCATTTTCTTGCGTATGTTTGGTCAAACTGACACTTTATTATAAGTTTATAGGTTTCTGTTGTCAGATTGCATGCATCACATATTTTTGGCAGTGACACCTCCAAAGGAGGTGGTACGTGTGCTTCTAGAATAATAATAACAAAGCTATTTTTACTTTAGTAAGAGATGCTTTAGTTTGCTTTTTACTTTAAAAAATAATAAGACGCACATTATTTTTAAGATGTTATCCTACTGCTCTAAAGGTTGTGCTGCTGAATTTAGCACTGTATGTGCAGCTCTTCAACACAAATTTAGTGATATCTGAAATACTGAGGCAGATTACTTCTGCCAGGGGAGGAAATAATGCAATTGCCCAAACATTTGCCTTTGGAAATGTATTACCCTTGGCTACCGAAAGAGTGTGTGAAACAAATAAATGCAAAGGTTACAAAATCCTTAAAAGTAACCAGGTTAAGGGTTTACATGGCCACATAATTGAATTATTCACAGTGAACTCTACCTCTGATGATCAGGTTTCTCAGAATAATAATCTGATTTCTGTTATCGGAATAAAGGTTAACATGGCATTTTAGAAATGAGATTTCAGTGAAATATGTGGTTATTGAAGCATATATAACTATCATAATCACTGTGAATAATCCAATTATGTGGCTTACTATTAATGTCATCTATGTGGCTCTACATGCTGCCCTCTCACACCTGGAAAAGCCCAACAACTATGTTAGGATGCTCTTCATTGAATACAGCTCTGTATTTAATACCGTCATACCTAACCACCTGATCCAAAAACTCTATGCATTAGGACTTGCTCCGTCCATATGCAACTGGTTACTGGATTTTCTCAGCAACCGCCCCCAGTCTGTCATAATGGGCAAACACACATCCTCCTCCCTTACCCTGAGCACTGGTGTGCCGCAAGGATGTGTACTAAGTCCCCTTCTCTATGCACTCTTCACCCACGACTGTCAACCCATCCAGCAATCAAACATTATTGTTAAATTTGCAGATGATACGACTGTCATTGGGCTTGTAACAGACAACAATGAAGCTCCATATAGGGAAGAGGTTCAGAATCTGACAGCATGGTGCAACACCAACAACCTGGTCTTAAATACCAAAAAGACCAAAGAAGAAGGACTTTAGGACCACTAAAAAGACCAATATTATTGGACAAAAGACAGTCCAATAACAATCAATGCAGATGCTGTGGAGAGAGTTTCCAGCTTTAAGTTTCTAGGAGTCACAATCTCAGAGGACCGGTCCTGGGCTGACAACAACTTGAGTATAATAGGCAAAGCAGAACAACGCCTCGATTTTCTCAGGAAGCTAAGGAGAGCTGACCTCTTCCAGAAGCTGCTGGTTAATTTCTTTAGATGTACTATAGAGAGCATCTTAAGTAACTGCATGATGGCCTGCAGGTACAACAGCTGCACCAAGGCTGCTAAAGAAGCCCTGCAGCGGGTCGAAAAAACAGCAGAGGCCATTACTGGGACTGAACTGCCATCACTCGAACTCTTGTCTAAGACTCGCTGTGTGAGAAGGGCCAAAAACTTTCTCAAGGACAACACTCATCCTGGCAATTCTTTGTTTGAGCTCCTCCCGTCAGGAAGACACTTTAGGTCAATTCGTGTACACACAAACAGATTAAGAAATAGCTTTTTCCCATCTGCCATAAACTTTCTGAACTCTGAATCTCCTCCGTCTGAGATCATTTTTAATTGAACATGTGCAATAAGCTATGTTGGTAATGTTCAATATACTATCCATCCATTCATTCATTTTCCAACCCTCTGAATCTGAACACGGGGGTCTGCTGGAGCCAATCCCAGCCAACACAGGAACCAATCCCAGGCAGGGTGCCAACCCACCACAGGACACACACCAGGGCCAATTTAGAATCGCCAATCCACCTAACTTGCATGTCTTTGAACTATGGGAGGAAACCGGAGCGCCCGGAGGAAACCCACGCAGACAAGGGGAGAACATGCAAACTTCACGCAGGGAGGACCCAGGAAGTGAACCCAGGTCTCCTAACTGCGAGGCAGCAGCGCTACCACTGTGCCACCGTGCCACACTGCAATATACCAAAGTATTACAATATAGAATATGTAATGTACTATTCATTAACAGATGCAATAACAATTTATGCTGCTGTACTTTGAGCAATAATAATTTGCTCTGGTTACTTGATCACTTAACATTGTATACAACATATTTGGAATTATTTAACTTTTCTTTAAATGCACCTTGGGGCTATCACAAAAAGTAATTTCGTTGTCTTACACAATGACAATAAAGTGCTTGAACTTGAGATGAAAAAAAAAGAGACAGACCACCATTTTGGTGACCTAATATAATTTGAAAGAACGTAAAATAATGCAGTGTGCAATAATTTGCACTGATATCTTTTCATATGTAAGTTTACAACACAACTGAGAACAAAATATCTGGTTCCCAGGTTATCTAGTTTGTCGGGAGGAAGGGGTTGGCTCCAGGAGGGCAGACAATGGATGATGTCCGCAGTGGAGTGACTGTAAGTCTTCCATTTTGCAGAGGGAGGAAGAGAGAAGGCATTAGACCACAATGCCAACCCCTTTTTCAGCAGGTAACTACTATCACCAGAGCCCTTAACTCTTTTAGGGTGGGTGTCGACTTTTGTCGACAGGAGGGGTTGAGGGCAAATGTCGACTAAAGTCGACATCCAGGGATAGAGGGCGATAATCAGCTGTTAATGGCGACAAATCTCACTGTCACGTCACAGGCATTCCCTCTGTGCTTGGAGGAATGCTAGACTCGTTGACTCGGCAACTAATCCTAGTGTGTGCGTGAGTTGTGAAATGTAAACAATGGCAAGACAGCATCGACATGTGACAATGGAGCGAAGCGAGTGCAGAAAAGAAAACACTCGGCAGACAATGTTTTGCGCATTATCGCGGAGTCGGACTCTGATTTTTCAGAATCGGATTTTATTGACAGTGATCAGGAGATCGAGCAAGAGAGTGAGAAGCCGGCATCAGCTGATCAAACACCAGCCGATGCCGTGCCAGCGGATCTGCTGCCAGTTGAGCGTTTCGCGCAGCCGATGCATCTACGGCAAGGTTCGCGTGGGATAAATACACAGACATTGATCCGTTGAGAGCCGATCTGGCTGCTGGACTTCACAAGACGGCATGGCTTGCTGTTGGACACGACAGATCACCAGCTGCTGCACTTCAGGCTGCTCTCTCCTGATGCTGCTTTTCAGCTACCGTCAGACGAGACAAACAGGTAGGCAGAGACATTTTTTAAATCGCCGGCTGCGTTTGCAGTGTAAACCCACAACAAAAGATGAGATGAAGCGTGCTGTGGTATTACAAATAGAGATGGGACAGAACTGGTGATATAACTTCAGGGAGCATTGGTCCAAACGTGCTTTGTCTCCTGGTGGCTTTGGACAGGTTATGCAGCATGGTGATAGGTACGTGCTGCTGCAAAGTTTTATTCACTTCTGTAATAAACAGAAGCAAATCCCATGGGGTGACCCAGGCTATAATGCCATGCATAAAGTTCATAAAGTTTCAGAAGATGAAAAGAGGTGACAATACGGTTTTCATGCGGGCAGAAAACTTGGTGGCAGTGGGATGGCACAATGGCAAAAGGGTGACTTGTCTCTCTAAAGTACACACTAACAATATATGTGAGAAAGTGCAGCAGCAGACAATTGAAAAGTAGGCACCAAAGCAACACGTATTGTAAGCAGTGCAATGTGGCAATGACTGAAATTGGCTGCTTTGAGCGACATCAGACTGTGCAGGACTTTGCTGTGTAAAATGTATGTGATATGTATGTGAAATCATAGAGTATGCAGGCTCATACAACATGCAAGACAGTAACATTTGTCAAAAGTAAATATTTTTTGTTGATTTGATATGTTAAACAATTGCTTTGTGTTCTTTTTTAAAAAATGTTAGTTTTTGGGAAAATATTCAGCCCTGGGAGATAAGAAACAAAAAAAAATTAGCCCTAAAAGAGTTAAGCTGTCACCCACGTGTGTGATTTCACCAGACATTTTTTAGGAAACAAAACCTTTGTCAAAGTGTGTTGCCTTAGGTAATCTGTTCTCTTCCTGATCAAGGGAGATTGTCTTTTACACCACGTTTGAATGGGAGGTAATGGAAGCAGAATAGTAGTAGTTTTATTACCTGGAATGTTAGCGGACTTAGCTACCACAGCAAACGATGTAACACTCTTGTGTGTTTTCAGAAATTGAGGAGGAGGATTTTATTTCTGTAGGAAACGCATCTTTGAACAATAAACCAGTTTCAGCTGAATACGGACTATGAAGGGCAACCTAAAAAAATCTGCTGAACTGACACAGGCATTTCTTTCTTAATTCTGCATTTTAGATCAGAGGCTTTTCTTTATGCCATTGCTAGGGAGTAGCCTTTATTGGTCCCCTGTGCATCATATTTATTGGATCATAGACTTTTTTCAAGAGATTTTAGCTCTTTTTAGTCTCAGATCATGTACCTAACATTATGAAAATTAATTTCCTGAACCATACCGCAACCTCATATAACTGGAGGCTTAATACTTACTTAATAGTTGCTGGCAGAGGACTACTTTGTCAGGTTTCTTTCTGAAAAGATTTTCTTCTAAGCATGAATGATTAACCCAAGACATCCCATCTGATTCTTGGGAAGTCTGTAAAGATGAATTGTGGAAGGAAAAAATTTATTTTTGCTTTAATAGGAAAAAAATGCACTAAGGCTAGAACACAGGAACTAAATCTTATTTTCAAACTGTCTAGCATTATGCCACAAATCCTTTCTGTAATCTTTATCTATTTATTCGTAGAATAGTAGTGTTCATAGATTTTGTGTTCAGAATTTTATTTTCAAATGCATTTGTCAGTCCAGACTCGACAGTGCAAGTCAGGAAGCAATGAGCTATGAAATGTCGAGAATCTCTGTATTTGCTGTATTAAGTTATGAGACACACAAAGTATTTTTGTGAGGGAAGATTTTGGACCAGGAGATAAAAATGTACACCAGAAATGTGGTCAAAAAACAGGCAGACATTGGGACCAATGACTCAAGGGGATTAGTTTACCAGTAGTGCTTCCCATGGAATCTGTGGAAGAAATCAAATTTTGATATATAAATAGAATCTTATCTTAAATTTAGAACCTCTTACTGTTAGAAACCAGGCAGGTGAAGAACCACTCTAATTGTCTTTTAATGTCACTTCAAGAAGAGGGAGCATTCTCACAAGCGGTTTATTACAGCATGGTCAGAACGGTCAAAACATTAAAGGGTAGTGGTCCGTTTTATCTACTCTATATACTGTATATAAAATCCTAAGCCTAAAAGTGAAACGATTTTTTGCAACAATTTTATATGACGTTTTTATGGCACATTTTTTGTCATGTTTTAAATTGGGCTTAATATAAAACCTACATATATATGTTTAATATCATTCTTTTTTTTTCAGATTCTTATTCCGTTTTTAAATTATAAACTAAAAAATATCAAGAACTCACATCCTGTGAGACGAGACTTTGTGCCAAAAGATTTAACCTGGAAATAAAAGACAAAGAGTAGGACAGCTGCTGCACAGGCATTTTAAACTTTCGAAGCGCCGCACGAGATGCAGATCACGTGGCACAGCAGCAATCCAGCAGCTGATCGAGCAAAGAGGAGGTAAAAAAAAACCTGATTTTGTTTCCCATTGTATCACCATTTAAGAGGGTTTTTCAGAGGAGCGGCTGCGTCTTCTTGGGGTGCGTACAGTGCGTACAGTCTCCCTATTCACAACAGGTAGTGCCTCTCCTTTGCATGTTGGGCATTCAGAAGATGCATAAGTTGCAGTGTCAGAGCAGATAGTTACTATCACCTGTCCATGTATTTACGTGACTGTTGTTACAATGAATAGTACAGTGGAACCTCGGTTCACGACCATAATTCGTTCCAAAATTCTGGTCGTAAACCGATTTGGTCTGAACCGAAACAATTTCCCCCATAGGATTATACGTATATACAATTAATCTGTTCCAGACCGTACAAGCTGTATGTAAATATACATTTTTTTAGTTTTTAAGCACAAATATAGTTAATTATACCATAGAATGCACAGCGTAATAGTAAAATAAATGTAAAAACATTGAATAACACTGAGAAAACCTTGAACAACAGAGAAAACTAACACTGCTATAGTTTGCGCTAATATGCTAGGAACTGCTCACTAAAAACACTTTTTTTTTTTAATGAGTTTTAAGCACAGGGAAAAAAATGAAAATTTGAAAAATCCACAATTTAATGAACCACCAAGAAAAGTAACATTGCAACAATGCACGCTATGAACCGATCGCTGTAATCAGAACTGAAAACAAAAACCAGCCTTTTCTACCTTATGCGTCCAGTCCTCCCTCTCTCTCTCGCTCGCTCGCTCTCTCTTTCATGTGTGTGTGTGTCTCTCTGAGCCTGGAGCGAATGTGTGTGTGTGTGTGTGTGTGTGTGTGTGTGTGGCTGTGCCTCTGCCTCTGTCTCACGTGTGTGTGTGTGTGTCTGTAGTACGCGCCTGTGTGTGTGTGTGTGTGTGTGGCTGTGCCTCTGTCTCACGTGTGTGTGTGTGCGTGTGTGTGTGTGTGTGTGTCTCTCTCTCTGTAGCGCACGACTGTGTGTGTGTGCCTCTTTCTCGTGCGCCTGTGTGTGTGTGTGTGTGTGTGTCGCTCTCTCTTGCTCGCTCGCTGCACAGGAAATGCACTGTGAGAGACTGAACATGTACAAACCGAAAGGGAAACTGGCTTGTTGGTATACCGAGTGTGTGGTCTTGAACCGAGGCAAAAGTCTGGCGGACTTTTTGGTCATAAACCGATTTGTATGTGTACCAAGACATTCGTGAACCGAGGTTCCACTGTACAGGCCATAGGAAAACCGAGGGTTGAGTCAGTAACCTTACCAACAAGCCAGCCATCACCGACAGCACCATCACGTCTGGCAAAGTCACCTTACCTCAAAATAAATGAATCCAGGGTTGACCCAGGCCACTGAGTCACAACGTTTGTCAATCTCATCATATCATCACAGATGGCTTGTCCGTCAATGAAGTGTCACTGCCCATGGTTAACAAAATTACCTCCATTCTTGTTGGGTTCTGTAAATGCAATAAGAGTGCAGTAAAGTGCCTTGATTGCATTAGTGCTGTAAAATGCCGATTTATGTTGGCAAAAACATGTTATGTTTTATGTACAGTATGTACACCCAGACCATGCAAAAACTGGATGTAGCACATCACCAATTGGTTATTGGCTTCCAGCGCAGCACACATGACGGAGTGAAGCTTGGCTGAGATATTCCTGAGCTGCCGGCCAGTGCCCTCAAAAATGACGACAGGTAGCCGATATAAATTGACGAAAAAACAAAAAAGTTCTTCAGTGCAAATATGCAGCATTGGCCCTCTTAAATGGAATTAAAATGCAGTTTGTATATCATATCCATCACTTTTGAGGTGTAATATGTTTGTCATGTCAGCACCCATTATAATAACGATCTGGTGATATGAATTATTGTACGTGAGAATCATCATTAGCTGGTTTGACTGCATTTCCCTACTTGATCAAAGATGGCATCATTCCCCAGTTTCTCCAAAATGTTGCGTTGGTCAGCCTTGCCATAAATATAAAAATGTGCAACCGACCAAATAAATCCGAACAAATGTGAACCTGGAAATTCTTGTGCATTTTGAGACTCATTTTGTATATACACAAGCTTTAAAAATTTGATATGATATATTTTGTTAATCCTTGTGATGGTGCAGGTTAGCTCCATGTTACCGGTTCCTTCCGGTTCCTGAACCTGCCACTATCGATACCATAACCGAGATGAGGCAAGCAGATGAGGACACATGCATCCAGACAAAGGGGTAGGTGCAAAAGTTAACAAAGTGCTTTTATTAAACTTCAAAAACAAGTCAGTGTCCAAATAGTGCACTGCTCCAAATCCAGTAAATACATAATCCATAAAATGTCAAAGTGAAAGTAGAGGTTAAAATCCAATAAATAATTCCATGAAAACGAGGTTAAAACATTGCAGGAAGCAGCCTTCTAAAATGCAAGAGCCCTGGAACATTTAAAACTGATGTCTTTCTAGCTTATCCTATTCAGATCACACAACATGGAGAGATGTCAACCAATAGGTGCAAAGAACTTTCAGTCCTGTTCATGTCCCCGCCGCCCATCCCATGGCCTTCCACGGCGTGCCATCGAGCATCCACTCCTTCGACTCCCACTGCCCTCCCCAAGTAATTAAGTTTGTTGCTCATTTGCTTAACAGGAGCAACCTTCAGCGCCAAACACATGCTCCTCTCCCGGGGCTCCAATCCCATCCACCTCCTTCCTTCATTTGTGTATCGGCACTCTCTTGCTCTTCACCTTCTCTCAGTTAACCTCCACTCTCTCTTGAACCTCTCTGTTCTTCCATCTCTGTCCATTAACCTCCACCCTTCCTATCTTTCCTTTCTTTCTTCTCCTTCCCTTTCTTGGCCTGTACAGGCTTCTCTTATGCTGGTGCCTAGCTGGGGCGCAGGGGTGAGCATCCCATCCGCAGTATCCTTGAGGCACCTGACTGATTCTCCACCCTCTGTATGTGTACACGGCGCGGTCAGCCAGGTACCTCAATTAGCCGGGGAGTGAAACACATTTACGCACACCCGCACCCAACTGGCACCTGCACCTTCTTGGGGTACGACCATTTATTTAAAACTAGCCACCTATTGTTGATTCGCAGTTTCGCTGTACCACAAACTCAGAGGGGAAATTGTCTTTTTGTATGACCTTTGGAAGTCAGAGCACAGGGTGAGCCATTGTATAGCACCTCCAGGATAATTTTCAGGTTACCCTCTTGCAGTAACAGGATTTGAACTGGCAACCTTTCAGATACCAGCGCACAGAGCCACCACTCCACCCCAGGTGTGCAAAGCATGTAAAGACTTACCTCAGAAGATTCAAAGCTATAATCGCTGGCAAAGGGGCTTCTGCAAAGTACTGCAGTTAGTTTCTGAATACTTCTATGAATGAGAGATTTCAGTTTTTGATTTTTAATAAATTTGCAAACGGTAAATGGCCTGTATTTGATATAGCGCCTAACTAGAGTTCAAGAACCCCCCTAGGCGCTTTACAACACAACAGTCATTCACCCATTCACACACACATTCATACGCTGGTGATGATAAGCATGTAGCCACAGCTGCCCTGGGGCACACTGACAGAAGTGAGGCTGCCGAACACTGGCGCCACCAATCCTTCCGACCACCACCAGCAGGCAAGGTAGGTTAAGTGTCTTGCCCAAGGACACAACAGCTGCATTCTCATGCCGGGAGCCAGGATCGAACCTGCGACCCTCCGATTGCTGGACCACCCGCTCTACCGACTGAGCTACTGCTGAAACATGTTTCCACCTTGTCATTATAGATTACTAGCTGTACCCCGTGGCTGCGCCCACATAGTAATGAAACAGGACAAACTTTAAAAATCAATAGACGTTGGCACTATATCTGATCGTATTCAGCTCTGATGGGAGAGCGTTCCCCGCACGGGGAGAAAAGCTAATGACCGTGATATCTCTGCCAATCAGTAGCTACCCTCTGAAACACATGGAGCTCTGATCTTTCTCTCAAAAACATTAAACATTACTCCTTAACAATCTGTAGATGATAATGTCTGTTGAACAAATAGGTATTGCTAGGTAAGCGGAGACAAGTTGCACTCCAACACGTGGTTAGACGTAGACTAACTCAACAGAAGATGGCGAGTGAATGCGGAAGGCCCCCCCCCCTGCTCTCAGCCCACTCTGTTGGTTTTGCATAAATACATCAGTACCGCAAGTGAACTATGGTACTTAGCGTGATGAGAGAAGTCACAAAATCAAACGGAAATTTCAAGCAAATTATAGGAAAAAACCTGATCTAAATCCTGTGGCGGACTCCAGCTGAGACACCCCTTTGTTATATGTTCAGGGGGAGCAGCCATGGACTGTGCAATACCACCCTCTGGATGCTAGATGGCCGCCTCCCTGGGGGGTTGGAGCGGTGCCTCAGTTTCCCGCAGGGCTCCATGGGAATTGGAGTTGGGTGCAGCCCTTTTGGGTCCCGCAGGCGCTGCCAGGGGGTGCTGCAGCTGGGACTCCTGAGCCCGTATGGGCAGTATATTCGCCACACCTGGAAGTGCAGCCAGAACTTGGCAGTCAACCACCTGGAGCACTTCCGGGTGAACTATAAAAGGGCCCAGGAGGAGGACGAGGTTGCCTAGAAGAAGTGGTGGAGGAAGAAAGAGTGTGCCTATGTGTTACTTATGGGACTGTGTTGTGCCTGTGGGGATCACGGGTAAGATGTGCCCCACAGGTGAAGAAAAATAAGGAGTTTCTTTGTATTTACAAGTGCCTCCAGTGTGAGTCTGTGTCGGGTCAGGTGCCTATATAGCACCTTTTACAATCCGTTAACTAATTCTCTCATGAAAGCGGACAGACATACAGGCAGAATGTGCTTGGACCATGAAATTTTTTAAAACCGTTTCTTAGCAAGCACCTATGGGCAAGGGTAACCTGCATTCCAAATTTCAAGTCCTAAGTCCTCATGGTTCAGGAGGTTTCATGATGAGTGAGTTAGTGGTATTTGCCTTTTATATATATAGATATATGTTGTCACACATGTACGTACGCATGGCAGGCAAAAAAAATGGCCTGAATGAGAGTAATTCCATGCTAGACCAGGGGGTGGCGGAGTGCACTAACTCTTTCTCTCAACTTCTCTGCAGACCAGTTATGGAAAATTCCACCTGGCCCCAATGACACCACTTCCAGTTCTGGCCCCGATGACACCACTTCCAGTTCTGGACCTACTGAAGACATCACTTCCGGTCCCGGGCTCAATGATGATGTCACTTCCTCCGCCCTCCTTTAAAGTTGCCATCTTTGTGCCAGCAAATCAGGTCTGTTGTGGACTCTAAACTGTACCACCATTATTCATCCAATTTTGCAGCCGGAAAAACAAAATACGGGTAGCTACCCCAAACCTTTTTGTGTCTTTTTGTCAAATTTGTGACAATATATTTATATACTTGTATATACTGCTCAGATAAAAATGGCAAACTGATCCATTCAAAATGAAATCTTCAACACAATAAAGACTGCAGAAAGTGACGGGATCGGAATACCTTTCTGAATTCACTGAGGTAGAAAATCCACACAAATGTCACAAGAGCTCCTACATATGAAACTGGTGCTGCAAGTCTCCCACGTTCAGCTCCATCTTTGAAAATCCACCCTAACAGGTGATAATGTAAGTGCTCAAGCATTCCTTATTGTTCTTCCTGAAATCATAAAAAGACATTACTATCCACAATTAATATTTTTAAATGATCTGCAACCTCTTCATTAACACTAATACTTGACATGTTTGTTCTAAGTATAGTAAAGCTTTATAAACTATTCATTTGAGTAGGTGCGTTATGTTCTCATTACAAGTTAACAAAGTGAAGTTCTTTTTATTTGTTTTTTTTTTTTATTTTTTTTTCCTACCTCCTCCCTTACGGATATTTAAAAGATAATCAGCTCTACAGTCCTTAGAACATGGCATTCTGAGACTCTCACATCCAAAGTGATCCAAAAGGGCTCAGAAGGACAATCCGTGTTCAAGAGCACAGGAGTAACTTGAAAGGAAATTCTGCTTTTGTTGGCCTATGGAGGAATAATATATGTGGCTTATGTAGCCTCTTCCGAGTAAATACCCCATCCGAAGCTCTTGAACCTTATGGTTTAAGTGGGAACTGAGTGAAAATGAAAAAATCGACTCAGTGTGCCATGAACAAGGTTGAGCAGGAGGATAAATGTGCCACACATGAAAGACGAGGGGGAGATTTAAGGTTTATACCGGATAAACAACACAAGTGCTGCTTAGTGACAGGAGAAGGCCCTGAAAGATGAAGTTTGTATCCTAAGTTACAAAAACTTCTTTTTCCTTTCTCCATCCAGCTACAATTTCAATAACTGAAATAAATAAGGCTCGGTGTCGTCTTGTCTTCAGATTCTTTGCCATATTGTTCAGTCAACCTTTATGTTCCATATGCACTTTACGATCTTGTCATGGCACCCCACTGAAGACTTACAGTATATACATTTTAATAAAAGCAGTTTTGGGGATTCCATAGTAATAAGGAATTATGGGTATTGGGGAGCTGTTAGGAAGTAGATAATAATAATAATAAGGTGGTGTAACGTGTACTCTGAAAAGATCTTAGTAAAAGGACCTGTTAAAGTTTATCACTTTGAACCTGTCTCTGTCTTCTTCCTTTTTATTAGTACAATATTACTGCCTATAGATATAACATATTGTGAATTGCATAATGCATTGACTGGCATCCGGATGGAGGCCAGGCCAGGTTGGGGAGCATGCACTGGTACAGCGTGTTGCCAAACCTACCACACAATGAAACAGCTTGGGATCCTGGTTGAAAGCCCCCTAGGCAGACACGCGTTCCAATTTCATCCTCCAGAAATGACCATCTATCTGCCGCAGCCAGGTGTTACGTGGGCACCCCCTTGCCCTGGTCCAGCCCCTCGTGTCCTCAACAATGAGAGGATCCTGTGAGCCAGATCAACCTTGGGGAATCGTGCCACATGGCAAAAACTGACGCTCCCTCACAATGCAGGTAATGTGCCACATTCGGGACCCCATGAGCAACCGCTCAATCGACACAAAGTCAAACTAGTGGTACCCAAGGATTCGCCAAAGAGACACAGTACCAAAGGAGTCCAGTCTTTGTCTCAGGTCACTGGATAGCGTCCATGTCTCACAATCATATAGCAAGACAAGAAGCACCAGGACTCTAAAGACTTGGACCTTTGTCCATTTGCAGAGATATCGGGAGCTCCACACACCCCTTCCAGCAACCTCATGACCCCCCCCATGCTCTCCCAATCCATCTACTAACTTCATAGGAAGAGTCACCAGAGACATGAATGTCACTGCCAAGATAAGTAAACCTCTCAACAAGGTCAACACTCTCTCCGCAGGCAGACACACTGCTGATGGCCATGCCCAAGAGGGCATTAAAGGCCTGGATGTTGGTTTTTATCACAAGCCCAGACACTCAGACTCCTTTCTCAGTCTCTTGAGAGCCCTGATCAGAGCCTCCATTGACTCTGCAAAGATCATAGCATCGTCAGCAAAGTCAAGATCCGTGAATTGTTCTTCATTAACAGTAGATGGGGATGGATGGCAATTCTTTGCCAGGATGGGGTCCTATAATAGAAGGATGTTGATGGACGCGCATCCCAGCCGGGTTGGTTGATGGTACCTTTTCCAGCCAGGAAGCCATAAAGGAAGACTGCTTCACAAGCCATATATTCCCCTTATACACAGGGTGGCAGCATCTCTCTGGTGGAACTCCCATTTGTACACCCACTGGGCATATTGGGAGCAGTTGCCCTGAAGGGCAGGTACTTGGGTGCCACCAGGGAGAGCTGCAGGAAAGCACTTACCTTTACTTTGGGGGGGCTCCCAACATGCAGTGCTGTGGAACTGGAAGTACATAAAAGAAGCCACCTCATCTGCATCAGGTATTAAGAGTCGGGATACAGTTTAGGAGGGGCAGAAGGAGACGGTAGTGTTATTTTGAATTTAATATGGTGCTGGACCAGCTTTAACCCCTGAAGGTGATTTTGTAAAATAAATAATTCTTCATTTTATCTTGAAACTGTGTTTGGCTGAGTTGAATCTGGTGTTTGGGGGCACCTTCTAGTGGCCACAGTATATAGCATTTGTTATTCCATTAACATTACGATAAGAAAGATCATGGAAAATTAAAATGATTTACTAAAGCATTGTGTTTGCAGTGAAGAACGTTAGCTGCATCAGATTAAAGAGCATATTTTTAATTCATCAAGTGAAAACAAACCCATTTTGACACAAGCTCATTGATGTTATGTGGTACCCATCCGGGACAAGAAGGGGTGCTGTCACTAATAATATTGTCTCCTTCTTCCTCGTCCACTTTGAGAAGACATCTAGTGAGGGCAACTGACTCTGAACAGAATCCGATAAAGCCAGACATCACTGGAAGAAGGCGACTCACTTTGGTACAAGCCAGACATGAAGACAGAGCTCCTCAACGCCGAACAGCAGTTACAAGTTAAAAGAAAGCTAAAGCTCATATTCATTATTTCACAATATTGTGTGGTATTGTTTTGTTTTCAGTCTTTTTCTTTAAATTAAGAGAGACAACATTGTTTGGACCCTATCTTTATTCCCAGCCAATCACACTGTAAATAAAGAACATAAATTGTTTAATCTATTTATTTGTATTGGCAAATAGCTGCTCAATTATAAACACAAGATTTGCTGGAAAAATTAATTGTTTTGCTCGTTCTGGGGGAAAAATGTAAATCCAATACATTAGGAACCCATTATAAAGCAACTTTTAAGAATCTATACATTTTTAATCAGACATGTTACTAATAATCACAAATCGTCATTAAAAGTAATGAAGATGTACATCTGCACCTCCAAGTCTGAGGTCATGGTTCTCATCTGGAAAAGGTTGGAAAAATCTGCATTTCACACCACCATACAAAGACACACACACACACAATATGCTACTACCACATAATAATAATGATATAATAATCATTTCTACTATATAAAAAAAATCTTGGGTCAAGACGTGATCATTTCGGAGAGACACTTTGATGTCACGCAAGATTAGACATTACAACCTTAGGAAGCAAGACCCGTGAGACGGTGACTTTTGCACGTCACACCCTACTTCCAAACAATTTAAAACAAGTTCATGGACATCTAACCTCGCAGTTGTTGGAAAGTTTTAGGCAGACACATTTCATGTGCTCCCAGCTCTTAAAAATGTTATACAGTACGCTCTAGATGGCATGTGAACGACTAAGCAAAGAAGAACGAGCAGCGCGTTGAAAAGAGACATGAAAGCAATGGAGTGAAAAGAAGGCAAAAAACGATGCACAGGAGAACAATAATAATCTATGTGCAAATTCAGAAAATAAGGAAAGTAATAATCAGCCCAGATGTCCTGCAAGAGACACTTTAACGTCCCGCAAGACAAAGCAGTGAGACCAAAAGACAGCTGCTGTACAGACTTTTAAATGATCGATGCGTAGCCCGAGAAGCAGAAGACACAGCTCGGCAGCAGCAAGCAGAAAGACAGCAGCTGATCAGACCACATCTCCTTAGCTTGTGTTCAGCAAAGCCCCCTGGTATTTAATTAAAAAAATAGATGTAAACAGAATAATAACAATAATATAACAATACAACTCTTTTACATGTAAATTGTGTATATACCAAAGCATAGAACAACTTTGCATGTACAAAATGTATATAGAAATGAAGTACAACAAATAAATTATATTAGAAACACATCACTGATAAATGGAGGAACTTAACATTGCAAAAAAAAGTCTTTATAAATCAGGCATGCCTCAATTTTCTTGCAGCAAAATCATTTATACCATCATCATATGATATATTCCTAGTGCCTCCAAACCCGAGGAACAAGCCAAGCGGGACAGGAGGAAGCTGCCTGGACTCAGTCACTCACTGGAGTCTACACCAGGGGTCGCCGACTCCAGGCCTGGAGGACCATCTTGGCTGCACGTTTTCATTCTAACCCTTTTGTTAATGAGTGCCCTGTTTGTGCTGCTAATTAACTTCTTGTGAATTCATTTTAATTGAATTTCTTCTTTAAGTTTTGTTCCCCTGAATTTCTTCATTGTTCCTCTGAACTGCTTCATTTCTTTCCTTAAATGGCACCCAAACAGAAGTGAAATGTGAAGTGAGTGA
The DNA here is from genome assembly GCF_016835505.1 of Polypterus senegalus. NCBI lineage: Eukaryota > Metazoa > Chordata > Cladistia > Polypteriformes > Polypteridae > Polypterus > Polypterus senegalus. The sequence continues at coordinate 17,419,318 of NC_053158.1, forward strand.
GCCAACTGAAGACCAACTAAGTCAGGGCCTCAAACGCCAACTCATTTCACTCCAACCAGCTACTTAATTAGGCGCCAATTCTTGTCATTAATTAAACGTGTTTGTTAATTCCGTGGATGTTGCTGCTCTCGTGGTGCATTAGCAGACATTTCTGAAATTGTTGATGTCCTCTTTTCTAAGAGCTCTGTTAAAATGTTTTGGGGACCTGAGCAGATCGACATTCCTGAGACCTTCATCTTTCTATATTTTCAGATACTGTATGATGGACACCAGTTGTTTTGGCTCATTTTGTATCTTATTATTGTTTCGCTGCTAATTAAGAAAAAAAGAAACAATTAAAGGGTCTGAGACTTCAAGAGCAAGTCAATTAAAGTGAATTCAAACGAAGTTAATTAGCAGCAAAAATGGGTCACTCATTAAGAAAAGGGTTAGAATAAAAACCTGCAGCCACGGTGGTCATGGTCTACACTGCACCCGGATTGGCTGTCACTCACCCTGCGGTGCCACGTTTGATGAGGAGGAGGAGGGGACTGGGACCTAGCTGTGTGTCCGTCTACCAGGCTGTGAGTCACGTGGTCACAAGACCAGGGGGTAAGTCCTGACTCCTGGTCCTGGCAGCGGCTAATTGCTGAAGCAGCTCTTCCTCGCTGTCACGTGTGCGGCACACAGGTAACCAGAAGGCCACACATTGTACCTCTAGTGTATGCAACAGCACACAGATTGTGCTGTGTGTAGTGCAGACTGTGCAGGAAGTGCTGGATGCACACCATAAAGACTTCTGAGTGATCCGGTCTGGTCCGGACAAATGTTCTAAAACAAAATAAAGATAGGAATCTCTACAGAGGGGCAGCACGGTGACGCAGTGGTAGCGCTGCTGCCTCGCAGTTAGGACACCTGCGTTCACTTTACGGGTCCTCCCTGTATGGAGTTTGCATGTTCTCCCCGTGTTTGCGTGGGTTTCCTCCCACAGTCCGAAGACATGCAGGTTAGGTGCATTGGCAACTCTAAATTGCCCCTAGTGTGTGCTTGGTGTGTGTGTGTGTGTTTGTCCTGCGGTGGGCTGGCTCCCTGCCTGGGATTTGTTCCTGCCTTGCGCCCTGTGCTGGCTGGGATTGGCTCCAGCAGACCCCATGTGACCCTGTGTTGGGATATAGCGGTTTGGAAAATGACTGACTGATCTATAAAGACGGCTGCAGTGATACGCCCTGACCACCAGAGGGCACCCTAGGCCCTTTCCTGGACAGCCTGTGCCCTGGTTGCAAAAGAAAAAAGTTCACTCAGTGCAATAAGTTATTCTTCTTTTCTTTTCTTCTCTTCAGAAAAAAATCAATGTCTGCTCTTTTGTCATTCCACTCTGAATAACTGATAATGAACACTTTTTTTGTTTGTACCTTTCCCATTATAGCTGACACTGTAACTGCCTATGTTTTTAAACGCATTTACAGTCCCTTTTTGTCTGCACTGTGGGCACATTAGGAGCTAGTTAAAGTTAGGCAGGGACTCATCCTGAGTACAGAAAGTAATTGAAAGCTTTTGATATTAATTTTAAAGTCTTTCTCCAGGGCAACATTCTAAGGGTTTATATCCCCTGCAGTTTTCATTTTGTAATTTTTCTTTCTTTTACTATAACAGCTTAGTTCTTAGCTAGCAAAATAAATAGAGCGCAACCAGGAGAAAATGCAACGTTCAAAACTTGGTAATCAAGCTGTACTAGCATTAAAACTGAAATGAGAGTTAAAAAAATCAAAGCAGGAAGAAGTCAGACCCAAAACACTACAAGCTAACATTTTAGTTTAGAGAATCCATAAACTTGGATGAGTAAGCCAACGTGAGATGACCTTTTTATCCCGTTGTATCTTTCCCAGGAGATCACAACCTCTGAGGATGCCCCCAAACTGGCAGTGGGCTCTTTCTTAATGATAAGGAGGCAACATGATGGATAAAATGGTGGATAAGATAACCAAAAATTATCACAAAGGTCAGAATAACAGATAGGGATTCCAGGGCTCGGAAAACCACCAAAGCGAGTGGTAAATCAACGGAATTGGTAAGGAAAAGGCCATAAGATGATATCTGGGTGACTTTGAAGCATGTGTTTACCTCAAAGATGCAGTATATATAATAAAGTTTGACTCTATGTACCAAATGCGTTGTGACAGTACCCAATTTAACCCAATTTTATATCCTGAAATACAAGAGTCATTTTTTCTCATTACTATTTATTTTTTTTGTGATCTGAAGTATAAAGGTATATGCATTCAGCACAGATTCACATTCAGCAGAAAAATTACTTACCTTTAAAATTATATGCATCTTTATTGCTACCAGATTTGTAAAAGGTTTCAAAAATAAAGCATTTTCTTCTTTTGAAATTCATTGCAAACATTCTTTTACTTTCCCTTTGTAATGTATATGAGACGTTCGGAAGTCAACTGAATGCCAACTTCTTCTCCACCGACTATGTAATCAGTTTAACTTTCTGATTTTTTTTCTCTCTTGCTTGAAAAGCCTGAGGACTTGACAGACTCTGAAAGGCTTAGCGCAGAAATCTTTTTTTTTTTTTTTGTTTTTGTTCCTTAATATCCACTAGGGAATATAGTTTAGATTATTAATTATGCTGCACAGATTTAAGAGGTTATGAAAATAATGGGCAAATTGGTCAGTTTTAAATATCCAGAGTTGCACTGTCAAAAGACCACCTTGCCGTCTCTTGACATTATACACTACATTGAAAAGGGACACCCTGGAGGTTTCCTTTGTTAATTTAAAAAAAAAAGGCAGATGTCATATCTGTCACAACGTTTTTCAGCATTGATTTTTCCTATCTGTAAATCTCAGCTGTAAAAAGCAGAATGAAATCCCCTAATGATTCTGACCACTTGTATTAGCAGAATTGCCTTAAAATGCCAGCATATGAAAAACGGAGCCCTAAGTTCAATAATTCTGCTTATTTGTTTTAAAAGGAAGGAACTTCACCCACATGGGGTCAGGAAAAAATATAAATACCACATCCATCCATCCATTATCCAACCCGCTATATCCTAACTACAGGGTCACAGGGGTCTGATGGAGCCAATCCCAGCCAACACAGGGCGCAAGGCAGGAAACAAACCCCGGGCAGGGTGCCAGCCCACCACAGTATATATAATATATACAGAGGATTTAGAAAATAATCGGACTCCCTCAGATTTTTCACATTTTGTTATTTTGCCACCTTATGTAAAACTTGTTTAAATTATTTTTTCTTACAGTGCCCTCCATTATGTTTGAGACAAAAGACACATTTTACCCCCTCTGCTCCAAAGTTTGAAGTTATAAATCGAACAATTCAGATGTGTTTAAAATGTTCTTGTCAGACTTTCACTTAACGGGATTTGCAGACGTTTCAGTCACACCATGTAGAAATGACAACAATTTTTATACACGGTGCCCCCATTTCAGGGCACCATAAGGTTTGGGACACATCAATGGCAGATCTATTAAATCCATCATATTTAGTTTTTTAACACATGCAGTGACTGCTTGAAGTCTGCGATTCATAGACATCAGCAAGTGCTGAGGGGCTTCTCTGGTGATGCTCTGCCAAGCCTCTAATGCAGCCATCTTTAGCTCCTACTGGTTTCAGGGGGGCTTGTCCCCTTAGGTTTTCTCTTCAGCGTATGGAAGTCCTGCTCAGTTGGATTTAAATCAGGTGACAGTCTTGGCCAGTCAAGAATTTTCTATTTTTTAGCTGTGTAAACCTTGTTGCCTCAGCAGTATGTTTGGCTCGTTATCTTGTTGTAGGATGAAGCACCATCCAGTGAGTTTGAACGCCTTTACTAGAACTTGAGCAGATCAGATGTTTCTACACAACTCAGTATTCATTCTGCCACTGCCGTCAGCAGTTCCATTGTCAATGAAGAGAAGTGTGCCAGGACCTGTGGCAGCCATACATACCCAAGCCATAACACCCCCAGCACTGCCATGTTTAACAGATAAGGTGGTCTGCTTTGGGTCTTGGGCAGTTCCTTTGTGTCTCCACACTTTGCTCTTGCCATCCATCTGAAGAAGTTTCATCTTTGTCTTGTCTGTCCACGAGACTTTATCCAGAATTCTGAAGCTCTTTTTAAGTCCTTTTTCTGAAACTGTAATCAATTTACTGAGGTGAGGCTTCCATCAGACCATTCTGTCATAAAGCTCAGATCAGTGGATTGCTGCAGTGATTGTTGCAAGTTTCTCCCATCTCCACACAGGCTTACTGGAGCTCAGCCAGAGTGACCATTGGGTTCCTGCTTACCTTTCTTACCATGACACTTCTCCCATGATCAGTCAATTTGCCTTCATGGTTCTTCCAAGTTTCTTCTATTTAGGAATCATGGAGGCCACTTTCCACTTGGGAAACTTCAAAGTTGCAAAAACAAAATTGTAGCCTTCCCCAAATATGTGCCTTAACAGCATCCTTAAGTCTCTAAACTCTGTAGTCAATTCCACTGACCTCAACACTTGATATTTGTTCTGACAAACATTTGACAGAAGTGGGACAAACTATAGACAGGAGAGTGTCTAACCTACTCATGTCAGTTGGATCAACTGAAATCACCAAAGGTGGACTTCAAACAAAAGGTTCACACATCTGAGTGATGATCGATAGAATGGGATGTACTTGAGCCAGAGTGTCATGGCAAACAAACTGGGCACATAGATAGATAGATAGACATGTGAAAGGCACTATATAATAGATAGATAGATAGATAGATAGATAGATAGATAGATAGATAGATAGATAGATAGATAGATAGATAGATAGATAGATAGATAGATAGATAGATAATACACATTATAATAGATAGATAGATAGATAAAGGCACTATATAATACGCAGATATAATAGATAGATAGATAGATAGATAGATAGATAGATAGATAGATAGATAGATAGATAGATAGATAGATAGATAGATAGATAGTCAGGCATATAGTCAGATATATAAGATGGAGCAAGATTATTTAAGGCTTTAAAAACCATAAGCAGTATTTTAAAGTCAACCCTGAATGACACAGGCAACCAGTGTAGATAGATAGATAGATAGATAGATAGATAGAGGCACTATATAATACACATTATAATAGATAGATAGATAGAGGCACTATATAATACACATTATAATAGATAGATAGATAGAGGCACTATATAATACGCAGATATAATAGATAGATAGATAGATAGATAGATAGATAGATAGATAGATAGATAGATAGATAGATAGATAGATAGATAGATTTTTTATTTGTAATAAATTTGCAAAATGTCTTAACTCCAGTTAAGTGGAGTACTAAGTGATGCTTGACCTGGGGTTTGGTCGAGTAAAAGACTTCAAATTCAATGAGGAAATGTAAGGGTGCCAACCCGTGTCATCGCCATTTAATCAAACCAAACCAAAATTCACAAAATGGCCTCTATGGTCCAAAATGAAAGAGAGAGTTTCGAAAGGCAGCAGAGAAGCCTGTCAGGCTGTGTAATTTCAAGAGTTTCGGTCACCAGGTAGGAGATTCAGAACTGAACGCCTCATCCTGGTGGCTGCAGGATTTATAGGTGAGGGACTAGAAGGGATGGGGTGCATTGCCCGCACTGGGTGTCTTCTGAGCACTGAGGAGGAAACAGAAGAAAACAAAGTTAGCACCAGCAGCGTTTCTCAGCCCAGGGCACAACAAGTAAATACTGCAGATGAGCCCACAGACACAAGCTTTAAATATCATTTAAATGATTTTAGCTCAAGACTATATAATAAAATATGAACAAAGTGACGGGGTCTGAAGACGTCCTGAATCCACTGCAAATCTGCATGATCTGTCTCATTTGGGTAATGTATGGGTTCTGATTTTCTAGCCAAACTCCACTACAAAACTGTTTAAGAGTACTATCTGAATCTCCCACAAAACACATTTTTATATTTTTAAGCATTTATCACATTTTTGAAGCTTCTGACGTATCACTAAAATATTTTGCTGAAAACAGCAGTATTAGAACAACCAAACGATTTGCTTTGCAAGCTTATTTTGAAAGTAATTGCTTTTTTGAAACTTCCTGCCCACAAATGAATATTATTTCTCTTCCGTTAACTTAACAGTTGTTGAGCTTGTGGCATCTTTTTACATGAAACAAAGGTGATATCATTTTGTCTGCACATAATTTAAAAATACATTTCCAGATGAAAAAAAAAGTAATTGGATAAAACTGGAAGTTGCAGCAATACAAGGAGTCCAATGGTAAATTTGTTAACATACACAAAAAAAATCTATATTTTTACAATAGTACATGAAAGAATAACACAATAACCCAGTCACACAGCCCTGCCATTTGTGCAATGTACATTTTAAACACCAGTGCTTGGGGTCCAGAGCAGTACTTATGTTCTTCCCTTATGAGGACAGGAAGCTAATGTTTGTGTCTTGATGCTGTCACAAAAACAACAAAAAGACATCAAAGGTTTGGGGCTGCCACCCATGCAATATGCCCTGGCTGTAAAATGGGTAATTGTTCACAGGTTAGAGTCCAAAACAGAACTGCAATTGATAGCAAAAGATGGCGGCTTTATTTGCCAAAAGCGGAAGTGACATCATCAGAGGTGCCGGAACTGGAGGTGACGTCTTCAGAGGCGCCGGGACCAGAAGTGACATCATCGGTGGCATTAAAAACCAGAAGTGACATTATCAGAGGCGGCAGAACCGTGCAGGATGTCACAAGAATGGTCTGCAAAGGATTGATAAAGAAAGATAGTGCACTTCGCCACCCCATGGTCTGGCATGGAAGTACTATTATTCGGGCCCTTTAGCTGTCTCCTACTCGCACGTGTGTGATAGTGCGTACAGGAACTTCACCCCACTAGCAACCATTGTAAGCTGGAGCTGGGGACCCACAAACACAGGCTTTACTGGCCAGAAGGCCTGCAGCCTTCCTACGCTTAATCCCCACTCAAGAGACCAGCTTCTTGGACTAGCTGGATCTAGCACATAAAGTGCAGAAAAAGTATCTCCTTAATAACAGGACAAGTGTCTGCGTGTCTGTCTGGTTGCTATGTTTCTGTCATTCCAAAAGATGGCACATCACAAACATTTTCAGTAATAAAATACATTGTGTTTGCTATTCCAACAGTTGGTGCATCACAAACATGAACACTGCTTTTATGAATCCCATATCAAATGGCATATATTGTAATAGAAAATTATGCATTGCTTGGTGCACTGCAAACTTTAGCTATGAGGTCTATGTTGATTATTTAGATTTCAAGTTGTCTTAGATGGGTTACACAACGAGTAAAAGTATAAGTATCTGTGTGTCTGTCTGTGTGTCCATCCAGTTTCCATGTCTCTGTCATTCCAAAAGGCGGTGCATCCAAACATTTTCAGTAATAAAATGCAATATGTTTTCCATTCCAACAGATGGCGCATCACACACTGCTTTTATGAATCCCATACCAAATGGCATATAACAGAGACATATCACATTACATGGTGCATTGCAAATGTTAATACTTGAGGTATACATTGATTACTTGGAGTTCAAACCATCTTAGACAGGTATAACTGTCTGTATGTTTGTCCGGTTGCTACATCTGTCATTTCAAAAGATGCTGCTTCACAAACATTTTTAGCAATAAAATACATTGCATTTGTCATTCCAACAGATGGCGCATCACACATAATAACACTGCTTGTATTAATTCCATGCCCAATGGCATATAATGGCATTACATGGTGCATTGCAAATATGGTATATGTTGATTAGTTAGACTTCACGCCGTCTGAGATAGTTTACAACAACTAGTAAAGTGATAGGTGTCTTTGTGTCTGTCTGTGTGTCCATCTGGTTGCTATGTCTCTGTCATTTCAAAATATGGATCATCACAAACATTTCTAGCAATAAAATTTATTGCACTTGTCATTCCAACAGATGCCACATTTCACACAATAACAGATGACATATAACAGAGACATATGCATTATACGATACATTGCAAACCGATTAATTGGATTACAAACTGTCTTAGACAGGTAGCACAGCTAATAAAAGGATAAGTGTCTCCATGTTCATCTGTGTGTCTGTCCAGTTGCTATGTCTCCATCATTCCAAAAGATGGTTCATCACAAACATCTGCAGTAATAAAATGCACTGTGCTTGTCATTCAAGAGAGTGCACACCACAGACATGCCACTCTTATGAGTCACATGCCAAATGGCATATAACAGACATGCATTGCACGGTGCACTGCAAACGTTAACACTGAGGTCTATGTTGATTAGTTACTGTAGATTTCAAGCCGTCTCAGATGGATTGCACAGCGAGTTTATTTTTCAAATAAGGAAAATGCAAGCTTAAAAGAGCAAAAAGAGACAAAAAAGATATTGCCTGAAGGCAAACCTGAATCAAACAGCTCCCAATGCATTAATTCTAAAGCAAAATCCATGGTTCTGAGAAAAATGGTCAGAGAAATACAGAAAAGGGGCTGGAAACAGAAAAAAGAAAAAAATTACCTGTTACTGTCTGAATTTATGTTTTATTGTTATTTTTATTTGTTATGTTTCATATCTTTATGTTATATCTGTTATGTTTGTAATTAGGTACTGTAACTTAGGTGTGCCTCCATTCTATGTACTTTGTGGGTGAAGCCCCAGGAGGCAGGCCCCCCATGACATCATCAACCCTGATACATTTAAGGTAAGAGAAGAAAATGTGTGAATTTGGGGTCTGAAACAAGGCAAAGAGAAGGTAACCTGTTTAATGAAGTTATGCTATATGACCAATATATGGACAGCCTTTCAAATTATGGAGTCCATGGGCTTTAATCGTACTCATAGTGAACATTTACATAAAGTCCAGAATATAGCCATGCTTGATTGACAAGCGTTGTTAGTTGAAAGAGTCGTAACAACAAGCTCAAAGCCTTTAAATGTAGAACTGTATTGGGATGCCACATTTGCTACAAGTAATTACGTGTAATTTCTCTGCTCTGCTAGCTCTGCCCCAGTCAACTGTAAGTGCTATTACTGTGAAGTGGAAGCTTTAAAGAACAGCAACAGGTCAGTTATGAAGCGGTAGTCCACGCAGACTCACAGAGCAGGGCAGCCGAGTGCTGAAGTTCATCATCTAACTTCTGTTACATCACTGACTACAGAGTTCCAAACTGCCTCTGGACGCAGCATCAGCACAAGAACTGTGTGTCAGGAGCTTCGTGAAATTGGGTTTCCATTGTCAAGCAGCTGCACACAAGATCAGTGGTGCAAAGCACACCATCATTGAATTCTGGAGCTGTGGAAAGATGGAGGGATGAATCACACTTCACTATCTGGCAGTCTGACGGATGATTCCAGCTTTGACGGATGACAAGAGAATACCGGCTTCCGGGCTACATAGCCTGCAAATTTTGGTGGAAGATTGATAATGGCCTAGAGATGCTTGTCAGGAGTAGCCTGAAGGCTTGCGCAAGGCCCCTTATTTCCAGTGGAGGGTACTGCTTATCCTACAGCATACAAATATGTTTCAGACAATTGTGTGCTTCCAACTTTGTGGCAATGGTTTGGGGATGGTCCCTTTCTCTTCCAGTGTGACTGAAAGCTCAGCCCATAAAGACATGGACATAAACAGAGCCCTAAACCTCAAGCCTATTGAACACCTTTTGGGATGAATTCGAAGCACCAGTACAACCCACTTCTTCTTGACCAACATGACCTGACCTCACGAATGCTCTATTGGCTTAATGGGCACAGATTTTGCACAGACATACTTCAAATCTTGAGGAAAGCTTTCCAAGAAGAGTAAAGGCTGTTATAGCTGCTTCTGGGGGGATTGGGTGACCTCTTATTAATGCCCATGGTTTTGGAATGGGATATCCTATATGTTTGTAGAGGTGTGATGGTCAGGTGTCCACACATTTTTGTTGATATATTGCATTATGTTTTCAATTCCAAATAAACAAAGTTACAATTGAGTGTTGTATTTCCAAAAGGTTTAGGATTCAACCAATCCTAAAACATACTTGGATTTTTTCATTCCCATGCCCAGATTCTTTGTTACATAGACCTACATGTATGACAGCCACCAATCTTTGAACTGTTGGAAAAGGACCAGCAGCCGCAGTGCACTTCCCCGGGACAACGGTCCGACTTCCCCTACAATTGATCGCCACTGTGCTTTAATTTCCCTATTGGAGGACATCTCTTCCTATTTTTTAAATTCCAAATGGCAAAACAGAGTAAGGGGAGCAGTTCTGAGCTTTTATTGAGTCAATATACTCTTTAACATTCTTAATGTTCTTAATATAACTCCTGGAGAAGATCAGCCCACCTATAGACAAGCACTAAGACACACCATGTCCAAAAGCACACTTTTTATTTTTCTCTGCACAACACACACAGAACACAGACCCCAATAAACTCAGTCCTCGTCTCTTTCTTTCCTATTCTTCTCTTCTGCTTCCTCCACTCCTCTCCTTGCAAGCTCCATTCCTCTGCCTCCCAACTCCAGCTCCCCGAATGAAGTGAGGCAGCACCTTATATGTTGCAGCCGGATGTGCTCCAGGTGCACCCTGATGAACTTCTTGCAGCACTTCCTGGTGTGGTGGAAGTGCTGCATGGGCACCCAGGAGCACTCCAGTTGAATCTGATTCATCTTCCAGCAGCACTTCCTGGTGTGGTGGAAGTGCTGCCATCCAGGGCTTCGGGATCGTCCATGCTCCACCTGGTGGCCCTGATGTAATCCAGAGAGCGCTGCACTCTTGCATCCCAGGGAAGATATTGCCCCACTTTTGGTCCTTCCCTTCTCCAGGCGTCCCGGTGGGGCAAGGTCCCTGGTTTGTCTGCCACACTCCATATTAGTGGCCATGGGATGCCCAACAAACTCATATAGGTGTGATGGTCAGGTGTCATAAACGTCTGGCCATATAATGTAAAGGAGTATTGTAAGTTTTCACATCCATCCATCCACCCATTATCCAACCTGCTATATCCTAACTACAGGGTCACGGGGGTCCGCTGGAGCCAATCACAGCCAACACAGGGTGCAAGGCAGGAAACAAACCCCGGGCAGGATGCCAGCCCACTGCAGAAGTCTTCACAGTGCTTTGCTTTTTAGCATTTTTTCCAAAATTTTCATATTGTCTTTAGATTCTAATTCTGGAATTGTGCTTTGGGAGACGTTCACCTGACGATGGCCTTTAAAGACAACTCTTTTCTGCTCATTATTTCTTTTCATTTAGATAAACAGTCTTCCTCTTCATTAATAAAAAAAGTCTTCTTGCCCCTGGGACACAAGCGTGAATTTTCCACAGTTTCTTTGTTTCTTTGATGTTCCTTATATTTTGAATTTTTAAAGCCAGTTTCTCATTTCCAATGAAAACGATGAATTACGATCACGTGATTTAAATGCAGTGACTGCGAGATTTACATGGCAGTTGTTGTTGATTCCTAAAATAAACAATATTGTGTACGGGAAGCTCAGGAAAAATTAAATCTAGAGATCGTTAATTATAGGGCGACATCAATTTTTCAGTTTACCGAAAACTTATGACCTACGAGGTTTTTCCCTACTTGGTGAGATCTCAGTGATGATCAAAAGAATGGAAAGCACCTGCGGCAAATTTCAAGAATCATAGCAAAGGGTCTGGATTCTTGTGTCAATGTGATATTTCAGGTTTTTTATGTTTAATAAATTTGCTCAGATCCTGTTTTTCACTTTGTCATTCTGGGGTTAGTGAGTGTTTCTTGACATGGGGAAAAATTAATGTAAATGATAATAGCACAAAGCTGCAACAAAGCAAAAATATGGAAAAAGTGAAGCGGTCTGAAGGATTTGTAAGTGTCATGAGGCACCTTGGTAGCTGCTGCTGCTGCTGCTGTCTCATGGTAAGGAGACCAGGATTCGTGCCTTGGGTCCTCTCTACATGAAACTTGCCTGTTCTCCCCGTGTTTACGTGGGTTACCCTCAGGGGCTCCGGTTCTCTCCCACCGTCCAAACACATGCAGACACTGAATTGGCCCTGTGTGTGTGTGTGTGTGTGTGTGTTCACCCTGCAATGGACTGTCCCCCTGTCCAGGGCTTGTCCCTACCTTGGGCCCTTTGCTGACTGGGATAGGCTCCAGCCCCCTGTGACCCTTCATCTAGTTTAAGTGGGTTAGAACACTAAATAACTTTGAGTGTGCAACTGTAAACTGTTGAAAAACTTTATGAGGAAATGTGCACTGATGATCAATTTACATGGATCTTTGCAGCCATTTGATGACAAGTTGAGAGCTAATAGGAGCAATACAGTAAGTACACATTAAACTTATCATGATTTAATTTTGTTTATAATTGATCAAACAATGAATAAAAATGGTAAGGGGCATCAACACAGACTGTAGTAAGGTTGAAAACGGTCCTATATGTCATAGCGGGTGAATGTCCGTGTTAAGTATCTCTCCGAGTTATCAGCAAAACCAAGAAGACAGAAGTTTTCAATGTGGCCTCTGTGTTTCTGGATTTTCTTGATAAAGCCTGATTGCAGCAGCTGCAAAATCCACACGTTGAAGGCACTTGTGTAATGTGTGCTCTTTTCAGTTTTGCACATGAATTCCCAGTGGGCAGCTACTTCAATGGGCTTTTGTTTGAACCTCATCTTTCACTGAGTGTTGCAAATGATAAGACTTGGGAAAGCAAAAGGACATTTGATCAAAAATGAACCCTGTACTGACAGGTGCCATACTGTCAATCTGTTAAAGAAATGCTTAGGAAAAAAGAAAGGCAAGCAACACCACATAGGCTATTTTATGAAATATAAGACGACGGAAAAACACCTAATTCTATACACTAATACACCAATGCAATCATTTAGTAAAATTTCTCAAAGCAGTGCATTTTGTAAACATTAAATGGCTGTTCTATTTCAGCCCATTCTGTACCTGCTTTCTCCTTTCCTAAATCACACTTTCATATTTTCACTGTTGCTAGCAAGGCCACAATTGAAAATGCTTGTTATTAGCCACAATATAATAATATACAAGGGTCACTATTAATGTTAAGAAACATCTTATGACTTTTTAAATAAGTAGACCCCATCACTAAGTGAGACACCTAACTTAAAGTAATATCTCTTTTTGTGTTAGCAAAAAATATTTATAAATCAGCTCTCCAGAGTATTTTCTTGTAGCTCAAAGACAAAACTTCATGCAAGCAATTTTAATATCGTAATAGGATCCAAAAATTCCCAGAATCATAAAAAAAAGTTTATTACAAAACATATAGAAACTCCCTTTTAGTCATCTATAAAATCAGAGGAGGTTGTAGAGACAGGAACTTTATTCAAACACTGCAAACAAACATTTGTCTCTTTTAAAAGTTTAAACGTGCTCCTTGACAGGACAGAGATGACAGTACTGTCTCTTAATTAAAACAATGCAAACTTATCTTCTTCTATAAAGGAGTGCGTGTCAGGAGCAGAGTATGTCCGAGAGTGAGACAGAGAGAGAGAGAAGAGCATACAATCACTTCCAAAACTGACAGGTGCTGTTCAGGCTTTTAAGTATGCAGAGTACCGCGCGGGAAGCTTATCGTGTGACAGAGCCGCACGTAGCCCAGCAAGTAAGGTAAGGGAGCAGTGTGAAGGAAGTCTGGCAGCGTTTTTGGGAGGGGTTTTCCCAGGAGTGTCTGTATCCCCTAGCGGTGCGATCAGCCCCCCAGCTCACAACATTTATTAGAGAAGACCAGCCCAGCTACAGACAGATACTGAGGCACAACAATGTCCAAAAGCACACACTTTTTATTTTACAGTTCTTCTGTACACCAACCAGCCACAATGCTCAGTCCTGTCCTTTTCTTCTCTTATCTGGCTGCTTCTACCCCTCTCTTGCAAGCTTTTTCCTCTTCCTCCTGACTCCGCCTCCACGAATGGAGTGAGATGGCATCTTTTATACAGCACATGGCATTCAAGTTCCGGCAGCACTTCCGGGTGTGGTGGAAGTGCTACATGCCATGGCTCTGGAACTGTCCAGGAGCCACCTCACTCCATTCAAGGAGCCAGAGTCATGAGGAAAAAAGACAAAGCTTCCTGGGAGAGGGGTAGAGGAGGACAGAAGAGAAAAAGAGAGAAGGAAAAGACTGTGCTTGTCTTGGGAACATTGTGCTCTTGTGGGGAGCAAAGAAAGCGCTTCCCCACCTATACATAAAGGTCTGCTTTGTGGCAATTTGTGTCCCGTATGTCTGTGTTGGGGTTAGGGTGGCTAAATAGGCCCCGGTGGTTCACAATATATATATAGCACCTTATTACAATATATACACCTGAGCTCAATTTCCGTAGCCACCCCCAGGCCTGATTACTGCCACACCTGTTTCAATCAAGAAATCACTTAAATTGGAGCTGCCTGACACAGAGAAGTAGACCAAAAGCACCTCAAAAGCTAGACATCATGCCAAGATCCAAAGAAATTCAGGAACAAATGAGAACAGAAGTAATTGAGATCTATCAGTCTGGTAAAGGTTATAAAGCCATTTCTAAAGCTTTGGGACTCCAGTGAACCACAGTGAGAGCCATTATCCACAAATGGCAAAAACATGGAACAGTGGTGAACCTTCCCAGGAGTGGCCGGCCGACCAAAATTACCCCAAGAGCGCAGAGGCGACTCTTCCGAGAGGTCACAAAGACCCCAGGACAACGTCTAAAGAACTGCAGGCCTCACTTGCCTCAATTAAGGTCAGTGTTCATGACTCCACCATAAGAAAGAGACTGGGCAAAAATGGCCTGCACGGTAGATTTCCAAGACGCAAACCACTGTTAAGCATAAAGAACATTAGGGCTTGTCTCAATTTTGCTAAGAAACATCTCAATGATTGCCAAGACTTTTGGGAAAATACCTTGTGGACTAATGAGACAAAAGTTGAACTTTTTGGAAGGCAAATGTCCCGTTACATCTGGCGTAAAAGGAACACAGCATTTCAGAAAAAGAACATCATACCAACAGTAAAATATGGTGGTGGTAGTGTGATGGTCTGGGGTTGTTTTGCTGCTTCAGGACCTGGAAGGCTTGCTGTGATAGATGGAACCATGAATTCTACTGTCTACCAAAAAATCCTGAAGGAGAATGTCCGGCCATCTGTTCGTCAACTCAAGCTGAAGCGATCTTGGGTGCTGCAACAGGACAATGACCCAAAACACACCAGCAAATCCACCTCTGAATGGCTGAAGAAAAACAAAATGAAGACTTTGGAGTGGCCTAGTCAAAGTCCTGACCTGAATCCAATTGAGATGCTATGGCATGACTTTAAAAAGGCGTTCATGCTAGAAAACCCTCAAATAAAGCTGAATTACAACAATTCTGCAAAGATGAGTGGGCCAAAATTCCTCCAGAGCACTGTAAAAGACTCATTGCAAGTTATCAAGCGCTTGATTGCAGTTATTGCTGCTAAGGGTGGCCCAACCAGTTATTAGGTTCAGGGGCAATTACTTTTCACACAGGGCTATGTAGGTTTGGATTTTTTCTCCCTAAATAATAAAACCATCATTTAAAAACTGCATTTTGTGTCTACTTCTGTTATATTTGACTAATGGTTAAATGTGTTTGATGATCAGAAACATTTTGTGTGACAAACATGCAAAAGAATAAGAAATCAGGAAGGGGCAAATAGTTTTCACACCACTGTATATATATATATATATATATATATATATATATATATATATATATATATATATATATATATATATATATACACTGTGTGCACAATTATTAGGCAAGTTGTATTTTTGAGGATTAATTTTAATATGGAACAAACACAGTGCTATCAGTCAATCCAAAATGTTAATAAACCTGAAACCTGAATGTTTCACAACGGAAATGTGAGTGTGAACATCATCAGGGGAATACATATGTGCACAATTATTAGGCAACTATTAGTGTGCAGATTTATTATGCAACTAAAGGAAAAATGAAAATTTTCCCATCTCACTTGTTTATTTTCATCTGTTATAGTGAGAATAATAAACAAACACCTCAAAATTTACAAATAAACATCTCTGACATTTCAAAAAATCAATCAATCAATCAATGACCAATATAGCCACCCTTCTTTCCAATAACAGTCATAAGCCTTTCCATTCATGGAGTCTGTCAGTTTCTTGATCTGTTGACGATCAGCTTTTGTGGAGCAGTGACTACAGCCTCCCAGACACTCTTCAGAGAGGTGTATTGTTTTTCTCCCCCGTAAATCTAGCGTTTAAGAAGTGCCCACAAGTTCTCGATAGGGTTTAGGTCAGATGAGGAAGGGGGGCCATGTCATTATTCCTTCATCTTTAAGGCCTTTACTGGCTGGCCACGCAGTGGAGAACTTCGATGCAAGTGATGGAGCATTGGCCTGCATAAAAATCATGGTCTTTTCCTGTATCACTGTTTGAAGAAAGTGTCTTGAAAAACTGGCAGTAGGTTTGGGAGTTGATTTTGAGTTCATCTTCAATGCAAAAGGTCCAACTAGCTCATCTTTAAAAATACCAGCTCATACCAGTACCCCACCTCCACGTTGGAGTGGAGCTCTGTGCCATTACTGATCCACAGGTCCATCCATCTGGTCCATCAAGAGTCACTCTCATCTCATCGGTCCATAAAACCTTTGAAAAAATCTGTCTTCTGATATTTCTTGGCCCAGTTTTGACGTTTCAACTTATGTTTCTTGTTCAGTGGTGGTTGGGTTTCAGCCCTCCTTACCTTGGCCATGTCTTTGAGCACTGAACACCTTGTACTTCTGGGCACTCCAGGTAGGTTGCAGCTCTGGAATATGAAAGTACTGGAGGATAATGGGTTCCTGGTAGCTTCACGTTTGATTCTTCTCAAATCTTTGGCAGCTAATTTGCATCTTTTGTTCTCAACACGTTTCTTGCGACCCTGTTGACTATTTGCAACAAAATGTTTGATGGTTCTGTGATCACACACCAATATCTTAGCAATTCCAAAAGTGCTGCATCCCTCTGAAAGACTTTTTACAATTTTTGACTTTTCAGAGTCAGTTAAATCTCTTTTGGCCCATTTTGCCTGAGGAAAACTAGCTGCCTAATAATTCTGCACACCTTGATATAGGGTGTTGATCTCCTTAGGCCACACCCTCCCTCATTACACAAATACACATCACCTGACGTGCTTAAATCCAATAAGCATTCAAGTTAATACAGCTTGGAGTTGGAATATACGCATTAAAATGATGATATGGTCAAAATACTCACTTGCCTAATAATTGTGCACACAGTGTATATATATATATATATATATATATATATATATATATATATATATATATATATATATATATATATATATATATATAACTGCTCAAAAAATTAAAGGAACACTTTGAAAACACATCAGATCTCAATGGGAAAAGAAATCCTCTTGGATATCTATACTGATATAGACTGGGTAATGTGTTAGGAACGAAAGGATGCCACATCCTTTGATGGAAATGAAAATGATCAACCTACAGAGCCCTGAATTCAAAGACGCCCCAAAAATCAGAATGAAAACATTATGTGGCAGGCTAGTCCATTTTGCCAAAATTTAATTGCAGCAACTCCAAATTGTACGCAGCACTTTGTATGGCCCCTGTGTTCTTGTATACATGCCTGACAACATCAGTGCATGCTTCTAATGAGATGACAGATGGTGTTGTGGGGGATCTCCTCCCAGATCTGGACCAGGGCATCACTGAGCTCCTGGACAGTCTGAGGTGCAACCTGGTGGCATTGGATGGACCAAAACATAATGTCCCAGAGGTGTTCAATTGGATTTAGGTCAGGAAAGTGTGGTGGCCAGTCAATGGTATCAATTCCTTCATCCTCCAGGAACTGCCTGCATACTTTCACCACATGAGGCCAGGAATTGTCGTGCACCAGGAGCCACTGTACCAGCATAGGGTCTGACAATGGGTCCAAGGATTTCATCCTGATACCTAATGGCAGCCAAGGTGCCTTTGTCAAGCCTGTAGCGGTCTGTGTGACCCTTCATGGATATGCCTCCCTAGACAATCATTAACCCACCACCAAACTGCTCATGCTGAATGATGTTACAGGCAGCATAATGTTCTCCATGGCTTCTCCAGACCCTTTCACTTCTGTCCCGTGCTCAGGGTGAACCTGCTCTCATCTGTAAAAAGCACAGGGCACCAGTGGTGCATCTGCCAATTCTGGTATTCTATGGCGAATGCCAATCGAGCTGCATGCTGCTGGGCAGTGAGCTCAGGGCCCATTAGAGGATATGGGGCCCTTGGGTCACCCTCATGAAGTCTTTCTGGTTGTTTGGTCAGAGACATTCACACCAGTGGCCTGCTGGAGGTCATTTTGTAGGGCTCTGGCAGTGCTCATCCTGTTCCACCTTGCCCAAAGGAGCAGATACTGGTCCTGCTGATGGGTTATGGACCTTCTATGGCCCTCTCCAGCTCTCCTAGAGTAACTGCTTGTCTCCTAGAATCTCCTCCATGCCCTTGAGACTGTGCAGGGAGACACAGCAAACCTTCTAGCAATGACATGTATTGATGTGCCATCCTGGAGAAGTTGGACTACCTGTGCAACCTCTGTAGGGTCCAGGTATCGCCTCATGCTACCAGTACCAGTACCAAAATTAAAGGAACACTTTGAAAACACATCAGATCTCAATGGGAAAAAGAAATCCTCTTGGATATCTATACTGATATAGACTGGGTAATGTGTTAGGAACGAAAGGATGCCACATCCTTTGATGGAAATGAAAATGATCAACCTACAGAGCCCTGAATTCAAAGACGCCCCAAAAATCAGAGTGAAAACATTATGTGGCAGGCTAGTCCATTTTGCCAAAATTTAATTGCAGCAACTCAAAATTGTACGCAGCACTTTGTATGGCCCCTGTGTTCTTGTATACATGCCTGACAACATCGGTGCATGCTTCTAATGAGATGACAGATGGTGTTGTGGGGGATCTCCACTGTGACACTGTGACACTGACTGTAGCCAAATGCAAAACTAGTGAAGAAACAGTCAGAAAAGATGAGGAGGGAAAAATGTCAGTGGCCTCCACCTGTTAAACCATTCCTGTTTTGGGGGTCATCTCATTGTTGCCCCTCTAGTGCATCTGTTGTTAATTTCATTAACACCACAGCAGCTGAAACTGATGAACAACCCCCTCTGCTACTTAACTGACCAGATTAATATCCCATAAGTTTCATTGACTTTATGCTATACTCTGATTAAAAAGTGTTCCTTTAATTCTTTTGAGCAGTATATATTGTTGCACATGTACATGCGCATAGGAGGCAGCTAAAGGGCCTGAATGAGAGTAATTCCATGCCAGACCAGGAGGTGGCAGAGTGCACTAACTCTTTCTCTCACTTCTCAGCAGACCAGTTACGGGAAATTCCACCTAGCCTTCGATGACGCCACTTCCAGTTCCAGCCTCAATGACACCACTTCCAGTTCTGGGCCCATTGATGACATCACTTCTGGTCCCGGGCTCAATGCCACCACTTCCGGCTTCGACCCCAATGATGATGTCACTTCCTCCGCCCTCCTTTAAAGCCGCCATCTTTGTGCTAGCAAATCATTTCTGTTGTGGACTCTAAACTGTACCACTATTATTCATCCAATTTTGCAGCCATGAAAACAAAATATGGGTAGCTGTCCTAATCCTTTTTGTGTCTTTTTGCCAAATTTGTGACAATATATTTATATACCTGCATATACTGCTCAGAAAAAATAATGGAATACTTAATCATCCCAGTCTAACACCAATGCAGTTAATCTTCAGGGATATCAATGTGTCCAGTTAGGCAGCATAAGTGACTGTGAATCGGCGTCACTAGCTTTGGTTGTCTCTCCAGTGCCCCTTTCATTTGCCAAAGCAGGTGACGCCGATTCACAATCGCTTATGCACTACAACTAATTTACCATGAAGAAAAGAATGGGCTAAAGAGATTGATTTTGTGTTTGGCCAATTTACAGATCACTGATCAAGTCTTTTGCAGTGAAAATTGGCTGATTTTTAGATAAGTGGCCTGATTAGCATTCCTATTTGTTTTTAATTTTAGAAACTGTAAGCATATTGATCCTGTACATTACCACTACAGTAAGCATGAGAAGGGAATAAATAGTCAAGCTGGTTATTAACTTTCCAACTGACCAAATTGTGACATACAGTAAGTTACGAGACTGCATAGGATGAAGCCATCAGAAACTGATTTTATCTCTTGCCTGATGAAGGCGCCTTAGCTGCATCGAAAGCTTGCATTTGTAATCTATTTAGTTAGCCAATAAAAGGTGTCATTTCACCCTACTTTCTCCTTTATCTCTTAAAGTGAACTTGGCCTAAAGTGACCCTAACCTTAATAAATTATGTATTGTCATACTGTACATGGGTGCCTGAGGATCACCTTCCAGGCCCGGACAAGGTGCTCAATTACTCACTACAACGGCTGGGCAGTGCCAAAGCTAACCATATCTTCTGTTTTCTCTTCCCTGGCTCAGAAAAACCACCAGCCACGCTTCCATGTAGACCACGCCCCTTAATGTCAGAACAGTATAAAATTGAAGGCTTATGGTGGATGGGGTCTCAGTTAATTGAACTTGATCCCACATGCACAAGCTTCTCAAAGCAGACCCGCTCGAGAGAGGTGATTGTTTAGGCTGAAAGAGCAGATATTACTCCAGTTTTCAGTTGCACCATTGCAGGCTTATTATTCTATTTTTATGGATGATTGCACTTAATGGGGTGTCCTGCTTGGCACCCCTAATTTCTTTTGATTCTCCTGGTTTTTACATAGCTCCTCAACACTCCACAGTACTCACAACAAAAATATAGGGTACTGTGGCCAGGTGCAGGAATGACAGGATGGGCAACAGTGAAGGAACGGGACACCAATTGGGTTGTCCTGTTTCATGTTATGAATCCAAAACAAAATACTCCTTAAGGAGATAAAGTAAATGGCCACTTGATCGGAAATCAACAGAAAAATAAAGAGGTTCAGCTTTGAGGGAAAAGAGGTTGCTCTTTGGAGCTCCATGTGTAGATTTGCTCTCATCCTCCTTCCAGACAATTTGTGCGTACACTGGAAAGGGACGAGGCTAAGTGCCCTCACTGGGTGGTTTCTCAAAGATGAGGGGAGAGCAGAAGAAGAAGAAGAAGAAGAAGAAGAAGAAGAGAATGTTAGCACCCCCTCTCACCTTGATGGGTTATCATATAACTTGATCAAGCCCATGAAGAGGTCCTCAGATATGCATGTGTGACACTACAAAAAGAAAACAAACACATAATTATCTCATATAGTTAATGAGGTGCAATTACCTATAAACCAGAACACTGGGAACCTGAATCTGCCACAGTGACAACACAGCAGTGTGACAACCCATAAAAGGAGAACAGCAGGAAACTGGAAAATTTTACTCCAAAACTTCCTAACATCCTGGTGATCCAACCCTGGAACTTTACGTTTTTTTTGTGACACAGCCTGAAAGATTATTACTTCAGCAATACTTCTTCAAAACAGCGAATGACTCAAGGTGCTTCCAAATGCAAAAATAATATTTGAGAACAGGTCTGCTGCTACGGCAATTTCAATCTGCACACAGATGTCTTTCCAGCTGAACAAAGATATCCAGCCCTAGGAAACACTGAACAGAGCCTTCTTATCTGCCTGCTGCCATTTAATCTGGTTTGCGTGTTCTAATCGCAGTGTTTTAAAATGCCCTCACGGAGAGGTTCAGGAGCAGTTAAAAAGGCTAAAGAATATTTGATTTTATGGAAAGGAGGATCTGCTCAGGATTTGTTGGTAAAATTGCATTTAATAAGCTGTAAGGATCTGGTCTACTTAAAATGCTAAAGCAGTTTAACTAATAAGGATCATTTTATATAATTTGTGTGTTTGGTGTGTTTAATCTTAAGGGGCTTTTTCCTGGGGGTTGTTAATATTTGGGTGGGTGAGTGGAAATTTGGTAAGTGTTGTCCTGATTTTATCCATCCCTCATTTTAAAAGCATAGTGGCTTCCTTGCTACGTGAATCTGGTGACACCC
This sequence comes from Polypterus senegalus, assembly GCF_016835505.1. Classification (NCBI taxonomy): domain Eukaryota; kingdom Metazoa; phylum Chordata; class Cladistia; order Polypteriformes; family Polypteridae; genus Polypterus; species Polypterus senegalus. Next base: position 17,441,344 of record NC_053158.1, read on the forward strand.
TCCGCACAAACTATAAGGGGGCGTGCGCTACATATTTATTTCTATTTATTTTATAGTATTGTTCTCTTCCTGTCTTGCACTTATCCTGTGTTTACGCTGTAAAGGACAGCACACTGGCCATGATGGCATAAGGTTCCTTACCCGGGTGGGAGACCAGCCCTTCAGAGGCACAAGAAGAAAGGCAGAGTATTCCCCGTCTTAGCTGGGAAGTTGACATACTGGCAGGATCTTACCGAGTAACCTCTCTCCTCCATCATCACCATCAACACTGGCACCCCGCAGGGCAGTGTGCTGAGCCCCCTGCTTTACTCTCTCTACACCCATGACTGAGTAGCTAAGTACAGCTCTAACACCATCCTCAAGTTTGCTGATGATACCACTGTAATAGGTCTGATCAGTGAGGACGATGAGACGGCCTACAGGGAGGAGGTCAGACTCCTGGTAGAATGGTGTCAGGACAACAACCTCACCCTCAATGTCAGCAAAACTAAGGAGATGATTGTGGATTTACACAAACAGGCAACAGAGCTCAGCCCCATCTACATCGGAGGTGAGGCTGTGGAGCAGGTCAGCAGTTTTAGGTTCCTCGGAGTCACCTTCACTGATGACCTTAAATGGTCAAGTTACACTGCGGCAGTAGTCAAGAAAGCCCAACAATGCCACTACTTCCTCAGGAGACTGAGTAAAGCCTGGATGTCCCCCACAACCCTGTGCAGATTCTACAGGTGTACTGTGGAATCCATCCTGACAGGATGCATCACATTCTGGTACAGCAACTGCTCAGTTCAGGACTGCAGAGCTCTGCAGCATGTGGTGAACACAACACAGCAGATCACGGGCACACAGCTCCCTGCAATCCATGACATCCACTCTACACGCTGTCTCAGGAAAGTGAACCGTATCAGGCGGGACCCCAGCCACCCTGCACTCTCACGTTTCATCCTCCTCCCATTTGGGAAGCGACTAAAGTCCATTCGGACGCGCACCTCCAGGTTCAGGAACAGTTTCTACCCAGTTGCAGTCAGACTCATGAACAATCAGTAACCTTCTGTCACCTCCACTGCTACCTGCACATATACGTCTAGCACTGTCTCTATTTATTCCTAGGATTTTGGTTTTATTTATTTACTTATTTATATTCATTTATTTATTGTGTGTGGGTATTATTTTTTTTTCTATGTTCACTGTCTGTAGGGGCACATGCAAGCAAGCATTTCATTGTACATGGTACTTGTACTTGTACACATGACGATAAAGATTGAATTGAATTGAATTGAATTAACAATACCCAGTCGGGAGACCAGTGTGATAAAAGAGACAACCAATCAGGGTTACATGCTCCCCCACACCTTTAGGTGGCAGCATCCCTGTGGGGTGTTACCAGTATGGACCCCCACAAGGCAAGCTGGGAACTGTAGTCCCATGGGGTAGCCTTGTTGAGTTCTGAGGGTGTCACCAGAGGGTGCTATGAGCCCAGCTGTCGGGGACTTCCTGCATTGTTCACATTGCAAAGAAGCCAGGTGCCTCATCACTAGATGACTACAGACCACTGATACTTGTGTCTCACATCATGAAGACCTTTGACAGGCCGGTCCTGGACTATATGAATCCTCTTGTGGTAGACCACCTGGACCATCAGATAAAAGACTGTAGTAGAGGATGCCTTTATCAATCTCCTCCACAATTCTTATTCTCATTTGGACAAAGCTGGCAGCACTGTGAAAGTTACATTTTTTGATTTCTCCAAAGCCTTCAGTACCATCCAGCCATCCATGTTAGGCGGTCAGCTCAGAGATATGCCGGTGGGTGAGCCTGTGGTGCCCTGGATAATGGACTGTGACAGGCAGGTCACAGTTTATGACACTTAAGGTTGACAGTGTGAGCAACAATGGAGCACCACAAGGAACAGGCCTGACAGCTTTTCTCTTCACTCTGCACACCTCGGACTACAAATATAACACAAGGTCATGTCATTTGTAGAAATTCTCACATTATTATGAACTTATGGGGTGTATTGATAGGGGGGCATCAAACAAAGGAGAGGAGTCAGGTGGAGAACTTTGTTTTGTGGCGCAAAGAGAATAATCATCAACTTAACTTCAGCAACACCAAGGAACTGGTTATTGACTTTCGCGGAACTAAAGAGCCTAAACATCTGGTCACTGTTCTACTTGGGGGTCCACATTAATGACAGGTTGGACTGGTCTCGTAACACAGATGAGCTACTATATATAAGAAAGGAAAGAGCAGACTCTTCTTCCTTAGGGGACTATGATCCTTTAATGTGGGAAGTGACAACCTGTACATCTTCAACAAATCTGTGGTGGCTATTACAACTAGTGTGCAATACACCTACATAGCATCTCACTGTGATTCACTGTTAAGACGTTTTCTTTCTTTTTCAATTTTTTTTCCTTTTTAGTCTTTCTCGCATATGTTCAGACCATAGAGTGTATATATATATATATATATATATATATATATATATATATATATATATATATATATTTATCTGCTTTATATACACTATTTATGTATTAATTAATTCAAAGAGTTTATGTAAAAAGACAAATTTCCTCCTGGGGGACAAATAACAAATCTATTGTGAAAATGAACAGACTCAACACCCGTATATTCCTGGATGCAAACGGGTTCTGAATAACACATAGATGTTCACAATACTGAGCCCAAAACAGAACTGCTGAAGGTTTGCAAAGATGGCGGCTTTAAGAGATCACACCAGAAGCAATGCTAGGGAACCGGAAGTGATGCTCTTTTGACATCAGTCTGTGCGCTGGAAGTGATGTTCTTCTGGCGCCTGGAACTGGAAGTGAGGTCATCAGCTCTGAATCAGACAGGTTTTCCACGGCTGGTCCGCAGAGATAACAGGAGAAGGTTTGGTGCACCCTGCCACCCTCTGGCCTGGCGTGGAATTACCTTTGCTTGGTCCACACAACGTCCTCCTACTCGCAAGTGTGTGACATCTATCTATCTATCTATCTATCTATCTATCTATAACAATAAAATGTGAAAACCTCCAAAGGGGTGAATGTTTTTTATTAGCACAACCTATATTTGTATATATAAATATAATTTTTCCAACTCATTTTAAAGTTAGTCAGCTCATAATGTCTCACAGAACTGAGAATTAATTGATATCCTTTCCCAGCATGCCATCCTACAATTATATTTTTAACCACCCTATAAAAGGTGCAAGATTTTGGATTACAAGTAATAAACATTCATATTTTTTCCATTTCGCAGTGATTTGTGTCACTTTGTAATACTTTCATTATTATACAAATGCACTTTTCATTTTTATTTTTACATTTGTTTTTATTTTTTCATTTGTATTTTTGAAACCAAAGATTGACATCTCTTTTAGAGAACAAATGTCCATTGATGAAAAGTTTTCCCACAGCTATGCTATGTGGCCAAATGTTTGTGGACATCTAGACCACTCCATTCCAAATTCATGTTCACTAAAAGGACTTTTTCTTCCAGCTTTGTGGCTATAACAGCCTCCACTCTGCTGGGAAATCTTTCCACAAGGTTTTGGATTGTGTCTGTGAGAATCTGCAATCCATTCAGTCAGAAGAGCATTTGTGCTGTTGGACGAGAAGACCTGACTCAGATTCTGGATTCCAAGTCATCCCGATGGCGTTCAGTAGGGTTGAGGTCTGGGCTCTGTGCAGGTCACTTGAGTTCCTTCATGCCCTTATGGTCTTAGGGTAACTTTGGGCACAGCAGTGTAGACATGCTGGAACAGAGAAGGTTTCCCAAAATTGTTGCCATAAAGTTGAAACTGCACAATTGTCTAAATTGTCTTTGAATGCTGTAGCATTAGCAGTACCCTTCAGTGGAACCAAAGGTCCTAGCTCAAAAATTGAAAAAAACACCAAAACATTATCCCTCCTGCAGCAAACTTCATAGTAGACACTGTGTAATCTGATTGGTAGAGTTCTGCTTACATCTGCCAAACCCAGATTAATCCATCAGTCTGCCAGATAGTGAAGTGTGATTGATCACACCAGAGAACATGTATCCACTGCTTCAGTGTCCAATGACGACATGTTTTACACCACTCCAGTCAACACTTAGCATTATGCATAGTGGTCTTAGGCTTTCATGCAACTGCTTGACCAGGAAAGCCCATTTCAGGAAACTCAGTATGCAGAGTTCTTGTGTTGATGTTGTTTCCAGAGGCAGTTAACTGTGAGCGATGTGACAGAGGGGGGGAGATTTGCATGTGCTTCATCACTCGATGGCCCTGCTATTTGAGGCGGCATGGTCTACCACTTTGTGACTCAGCTGCTGTTGCTCTTTGACATTTCCACTTCACAATACTACCACTTACAGTTGACCTAAGCAGATCTTGCATATCAGAAATTTCACAAAGGAGGCATCCTATGCCATTGCCACTTTAAATGCCAGTGAGCTCTTCATTAAGACCCATTCTACTGCCAGTGTTTGTGAATGGAGATTTCATGGCTATATGCAGACTTTATGGCCCTGCTAACAATGAAACACCTGAACTCAGTTTTTTGAAGGGGTGTCCACATACATACAGTAGGTACATAGGAGATTAATAGGAGACATGATTGAAGTTTTTTAAGTTATGAAGGGGATTAGTCCAGTGAATCGTGACCGTGACTTTAAAATGAGTTCAACAAGAACATGGGGACAGAGTTGGAAACTTGTTAAGGGGAAATTTCACACAAACGTTAGGAAGTTTTTCTTCAGACAGAGAACCACAGACACATGAAGTAAGTGACCAAGTAGTGTGGCAGACAGTAAGACTTTAGGGACTTTCAAAACTTGACTTGATGTTATTTTGGGGGATTTAAGGGAATAGGACTGGTGAGCTTTGTTGGACTGAATGGCCTGTTCTCGTCCAGATTGCTCTAATGTTCTAATATACTGTACATCCGAATAAATAAACAAATACATACAAACATATATGCAGTACATGTATGTGCAAAATGGAAAAAGAAATTTAAAACTTGACTTGATGTTATTTTCTGGGATTTACGGTAAGTGGATAGGGCTGGTGAGCTTTGTTGGGCTGAATGGCCTGTTCTCATCTAGATTGTTCTAATGTTCATTAGCTATCTATATACTGTATTAAAGAAATTTGCTGTTGTTTGTCGATGTCTTTCTGAGATGGTGTATGTTGAGAGATGTAATCTCATTTTCTTTTTCTGTTGTTAGCTTTAGTTGTTTTTGCATTAAGTTACTTGATGTTTTCTGGGCCATCTAACACATTTCAAAATATAATTCAAAGATTCTTTTCTAATGAACTCTGTGATTCTATATATTGGAAATTGTTATTTAGCACTGTTTACATTTGCTTAGTGAGATTTTTAACACTGTTTAATAATTCTTATTAACTCTTCTACGAGTGACACATTCCATTCCCGACTAAATCCCAGATAAACTTCAGACTCATTTAACCCTTTAAATTCTTTATGCAGCACTTCTTAAAGGTTTCTGTTCCTGTATCAAGATTAGGGGCTTTAGAGCATATGAACTGTAAGACACTAAACTCTGGTTTCACAGCAGGTAGCACTTCAGTGAAGAAATGCTACAGCAGCTGAGCAGCAAGCTCCCTCATTCTTTGGTGTTCCCAGCATTTTAAAGGCAATAATTCTCTCATAGCATTCACCAGCAGATCATCTTGCTATTATAAATTAATATGCAGCTCCCAATGTGTTTATTTATTTATATTAAAACACAAAAGAGAGTCATACTGTATAATTATTACTGGTGATGAGTGAAATGGCCACAATTAATCCTGCATGAAGTTTTGCAAAAGTATCCCTAAAATTCTTTGTCCCATACAGTGATACACACAGTCCAATATGTAATGCAATGCTTAGTTGCTGCACTCCAAGATTGTGCATTAGAAGAAGAATATAAAAGATTATAAATAATACAAATCAATATGTGCAATGACAGGAAAATAATGAATTTAATAAAGAGAATTATCAATAGCTCATCATGAAGCCCTAGGCACTGTCCAAATTTACGATGTGGATGGATTGTGGACAGACGCTCCTCCTCTGCCTCTCTGACCTGATAGCATTTCCCTGAGACACAGAAGAGGTCATTGTTGTGTGTTTGGTATCACTAATTATTTGTTTGCACTGGTCAGTAATGTAGATGTCCTGGAAGATAGGGAGTGCGCACCCAGTGAGGTGTTCAGTTGATAGTACCTCCCTCAAAGTTCATTTGGAGCCTGGACATCACGCCTCATTGTCCATAGGGAGTTGTCATTATTTTTAGATTTCGATGATTTGACAACCTGTTCCCCCTACGTGTCAGGTGCTTGTGCCTCTTCAGTAGCACTAACAGCACCCCTATGTGCATGTATTATGGACTTTCATTCCTTAGCACACTCAGATCATCAGAGTTTGATGACCCATGTGTGTCCCTTTCAGGTTTACTTTCATTTTCGGGCCCACTCCTTATCATCATAGTTTGACAATTGGCCCTTCAGTGTTAGAAACCTATGCACCTTCAGAAACACAAACAGTCCCCTTTGTGTGCATACAATGGATATTATTGTCATACTTCTATGACCCAGGGGATGGTCCTCTTGTTGTCAGGAGCGTGTGCCTCTTAACTGTCCCTTCAGATGACAGCACCCTAGGCAGCCACACATGTTGCCTGATGAGTAGACAGGCACTGCTGTAGAGCCTTGTTGTTCTACTGCATGCTGTTCCCAAACCAGGAAGTGCTACTTCCTGTCAGGATACTTTTGATGGTGGATGGTGGTGTATTGTAAGAAGTGACCGGTCAGGCAAACAACTCAGAGAAGTCAAAAAAGGTTGGGTACCACTCTAGTAGCCCCATTTAATAACAAACTGAAAAGACAGCTGCAAAAAGATGGCTTTATATTGTGAGGAATGGAAGGGTCGATTTTCTTAGGTGGTGAGCTGGGTCAGTTGTCCTTCTTGGATACTTTTACTTGGCTGGAGAGGAGGAAGAAGAAGATAAGGTTGGTGTCGGTGCCCCCTCTTATTCCGGGGTTGTGTTGCTTACTTCATCAGAGGCAGAAAAATGGTTTGCAGACACACTTGTGAGACAACATGTAAAAGTTCTTTATTATCTAGGAGGGCAGCCTAAAATCCCTGAGTCATCTGAGATGGTAAAGATATTATTGTGATTCATCAACAAGGTGTCAAAATGCTGTGACCCAGTCATGTTCTCTGTGATGTGGAGACTGTAGTACCTAAATCTGTGCCCTCTCTGCACCAGAGTACTATTATTTCTGAGGAGGTGGTAGTGCCGGTGCGGTTTTCCCCCAAAGTCATCTCCTTTGTCTTGCTGACATTCACGGGAAGACTGTTGTCCTGACACTAGTGTGATGGGCTCTCCAATTCATCATTGTTTTTAGAGATCAGGACCACCACAGCTGTGTCATCAACAAACTTTATGTGTACAGCAGAGGACTCAGAACGTAGCCTTGTGGAGCCCCTGTGTTATGGGTGAAGGACAATGAGGTGTGTCCACCCACACTAACCAACTGGGGTCTGCCTGTCAAGACATTTCACACTAAGTTGCACAGCAGAGTGTTCAGATGCCGGTCTCTGAGCTTGGTCATGAGCTTAGAGGATTTATTATGTTAAAACTAAACTATAGTCTAAAAATGGCTTTCACATACAATTTCCTTTCCTTGGGCCCAATCTATGCAAAAATAGAGGCTGGAAATGTGCACATGAAACTTCCCATGCAAATGTCAGGATTTATAAAAGAGAACTTAATGGTAGAACATGAGCATACTGTATTTATGGCAACTCAGATGCACAACATTTCAGAGAAATTGGGAAACAAGGACACCCTTGATCAAGTAGGGAAATGCAGCCAAACCAGCTACTGTAAAAGAAAGGAGTGTCAGTCACAGCAGCACTGCAAACAAGAGACATCAGCTGTGGGATGAATGATGAGAAAAGGAAAGCATGTTAGCATTAAAGAAAAATTTGTTTTTTGTTGGGACGGAAATCATTGGATGGTGAGGTGAAGGGCTGTGACTGGAAAGGGTGAAATTGGTCAGGGTGATTATTCAATGAGGAGCGAGTCTGAGGGCCTGTGAGGAGGTTCCAGAGAGTGGATGTAATGAATTTCAAGTCTGTTGATTTATTTCATGAGAGCTGATGAGAATGGAAAGAGGCACACCAGGAAGAACAACAACAACATTTATTTATATAGCACATTTTCATACAAAAAGTAACTCAAAGTGCTTTACATAATAAAGAATAGAAAAATAAAAGACACAGTAAGAAAATAAAATAAGTCAACATTAATTAACATACTGTAGAATAAGAGTAAGGTCCAATGGCCAGGGTGGACAGAAAAAAACTAAAATAAACTCCAGACGGCTGGAGAAAAAAATAAAATCTGTAGGGATTCCAGACCATTAGACTGCCCAGTCCCCTCTGGGCATTCTACCTAACATAAATGAAACAGTCCTCTTTGGATTTACGGTTCTCACAGAAGGACTTGATGATGATGGTCACGTAGACTTCTGGCTTTTAATCTATCCATCATTGTTGGAGCATCATGATGCTTTGAGTAGGTGGTGGTGGCGCAGGCCAGCACCACAGAGAAACCGGAAAAAGAAACAGAAGAGAGAGTAGGGGTCAGTATGGATTTTAGAGCCACCATGAATAGTTATTATGATAAATTGAACATACAGAGTATGAAGGAGAAGATGAGAAAGTTTAAGGAGCCCTGGAGAGAGATGCAGTGACCAATACATGTGGCAGTTTGTGGTCTGCCTGATGGACCGGGATGCAGTGGGCTGTGATCTTGAGTGACAATTACCTGATGAGGACTGAGAAAGTGAAACAGAAAGAATGCTAAAGTGGTTACTTCCCCATGAACCGATGATTTTACAATTCTTATTTGGATCATTTATTGATACCGAACTCACTGTTTGATTTTAATGGTATGTATTTTAAATAAAAATTATTTATTGACTTATCTCTCTATTATATAAAAAAAATCTTGGGTTGAGATGTGACCTTCTCGGAAAGACACTTTGACGTCCCGTGAGAACAACCAATTTAAAACAAGATCACGGACATCTAACCTCTCAGTTGTTGGAATGCTTTTGGCAGACACACTTCATGTGCTCTCAGCTCTTAAAAATTTTATACGTTCTAGATGGCACGTCATCGGCTAAGTGAAGAAGAAAGAGCAGCTCATCAAAAAGAGACCCAAAAGTGTTGGAGAGAAAAGAAGGCAAAAAAGAACAATAATAATCTATGTGGAAATTCTGAAAATAAGGAAAGTAATAATCAAGCTTGGACCAAATGGAATTGAAAACCTCATAGATCCAGTCGGGGTTAGAAATAAAAGACTTCATAAAGACGTTCAAAAACATTGGCGCGATACACATGCAGAGGAGGTTAGAGATTATGAAAGCAGTGGAATTCAAAAGGCTCCAAAACAAATGTTGGCACGATACACATGCAGAGCAAGTTAAAGAATATGAAAGTAGTAAAATTCAAAAGTATCTAAAAAAAGAAAGTAAAGATCGTATTAACACAAACAAATGGAAATTATTACTCAGTGAAATAACAGAACAGCAAAAAGAAATCAAATATATAGACATGAGTGATATGTCACAAGTATGTAGATATTGTAAGGCTTTAAAGTTTAAGTCAGAGATCATCTTGTAGCTCGTCTAATTCATGTCGCGATCAGGGAAAAGTAGTGTTGCCTGCCAATGAAGAGGCGTATCCACGAGAATTAAAAGATTTGTTGTTTGGTGAAAGTGAAATCCACAAACACTGCAGGCAAAATATCCGAGTCTACAATAATCTTTTCGTGTTCGCATCATTCAATGCTCATAACATAGATTTACACAATAATGGATCATATGCTATGAAAATCTATGGTTCCACAACAATTAAAACTATGACAAGTTTAATTTCAAAGAAACCACAATTCAGTCAGATGTATATTTATAATCACGGAGAAGCGATGCAAACATAGCATCGAAAGAGTTGTAACAATTCCCATGAAAATTACAATCTCTTTAAATTGTATATCTGGTTACCCAAACCCAGGGGAGTGCGAAGCTAGCAGGGGACAGAGCCTCCTAGTTTAATTAAAAATAAACTGCTTTGCACTTGTATTCTCACTTGTTTAATATACTGTGCTATTGCTTTTGAAAAGTAAGTCTTGGTCCATCCCTGTCATGACTATGGATGTCCTGGGAGATGGAAGATGTCAAACCTATAGCCACTTGGGTAATTACAGTTATGAATTTGTAATTGTGAAAAATGAAACAAAATAATATATTTTTTTTAGGTTTATAGGGGCATTATTCTGCCATGTACAGAGTATAGTGAAATTTTTACTTACATGTGTTATTTAACATGCAGCACATTGCCACTTGTGAATTTCCCATTGGGATTAATAAAGTATCTATCTATCTATTACCTTTGCTTGGTCCACACAACGTCCTCCTACTCGCAAGTGTGTGACATCTATCTATCTATCTATCTATCTATCTATCTATCTATCTATCTATCTATCTATCTATCTATCTATCTATCTATCTGTCGTCATCCACATGCACATGGGAGGAGCTAAAGGGCTTCAATGAGAGTAATTCTGAACCAGACCAGGAGATGGCAGAGTGCACTGACTCTTTTTCTCCTTTTTCATGGGAAATTCCGCCTGGCCCAGATGATGTCAATTCTGGTTACAACCCCTTTGATGTCACTTCTGGGTCCGAGCCTATGGATGAGGACCCTTCCAGTTCCGGCCCCTTTGAGGTCACTTCCTATACTGGCCTTTAAAAGCTGCCACCTTTCCTCTATCCCCTCAGGTCTGTTCGGGACTCTGATCTGTACACTTCAATACATCAATTTATTCAATTTTGCAGCCAGGAAATAATATACAGGTGGGTGCCCCAAACCTTGTTATGACTCTTTGTAGAGTTTGTGACAATATATATATATATATATATATACATACTGTATGTGTGTATTTACAATTTATATACATATTGTCATGCATGCATATCAGAGAACATCCTGGAGGTATGTAATAACCCACCACATGAAGAGAAGGAGCTGACCCTAACATCATGTCTTTCTTTTCCCACAGTGCTGAGAAGGTGCCCAGTGAAGGCCATTAGCCCTGCTCCTTATGGTCCAGTTGCCTTAAAATCCTGGAAGGAAGTGTCATTACTAGCCAGAACATCCCACTGGATGAAGTTCTGCCGGAGTGACAACACCTTCAGCTTGTCTTTCAAATTCCTGCTGAAGGGATGAACGCCAACGAGTGTTAGTTTTCTTAACCTTTATTTGTCTTTGTCTTTGGACAGTAAAAAGGATGACTCAGTTTGAATCCCCAAAATTTCCTTGCTGCATCCTGAACTGTCATTTACACACTCAGCCTCCATATATAAAATATAAAACTACCATATACACTCATGTTTAAGTTCTCCCGCGGATAAGTCAGGGCTTGATTTTTCCGTATATTTCCAGTATTTTATAATGTCGGTCATATAAGTCGAATACAGAAAACTTGCGCTATTGGTCCAAAAGATTATGATATGCTAATGCCCACCCGAGAGAGTAGCCATGGAGCACACGGCCTTTTGTTTTCTATGTGTTGTGCTTACATGACTACACGGTAATACCTGAACTATTCTGAAGCAACGTTTGCACTGTTTTGTTTTTTGTATCTCACACCCTCATAAACCTTTATTGTAAAAGCATTCCTTGCCTATGATGGAGTGAAAATATTAAGTTGGTTTTAAATTAAATATGATAACTGTTCATATTGCATCTCCATTTGTTAGTCATTTGCACAAAAATACAAGCATGACAGTCATTCTGAGCGGCCTCTGACAATCCTCTATTCCATTTCTCTGTCTTGGTGTCCTGCTGTAATACACCTGCTGAACTGTCAAGCTAGTACTCCTGCCCATAGGATTTAACACCAAAGATAGTGGGTCCTCTAGAACCTAAGAATAAAAGAGGTTCATTTTCTAATTAGAATAGGTTTTTAAAGTGTTTTAGGGTGGAGAGCAAGGAATATTGCGGCCAAACGGTTATTCCATAGTTGAAACTGCTGTCTCCTTCCTCAACACCCTCCAATGCTGCTCCAATCTTCTACCACACCTTCATGTGCCTCATGCACTGCCTGACTGCACATTCACACTTCTGGTTTCACCTCACATTGCTCATTGGGCACCAAAGGTAACATCGTTTCTGGTATCTGTGGTATCATATTGTGGCTTGTAGAGGCTATCATCAAGCGTCAAACCCCAGACACAACTACAGCACTAGTGTCCAAGGTTCAAATAAAATAATTTTATTTCAACAAATATCTTTCCACAGGCTCTTCATTAACAGTTCTCCTTCTTTATTAATTCTTATTCTTTCTCTTTCTCCTCCACACGTCCCATGTGAACTTTGCCTGACTCCACTTCTTTTAGGCTGGACCTGAGAGTGCCACAACATTATAGACGGAAGCCCCCCCAAAGCAAGGGTATTCCTCCCCTGTAGTTACCCCAGGAAGTACCCAAATGCTATTACAGGGCCACCCATCATGACTACAGCTCCCAAATGGGAGGTCTACCAGAGGGATGCTGCCACCCAGTGTATAGGAAGAATATATAGCCCCGGAAGGCAGACTCCCTCTGTCATTCTTTTATTATTGCTTCCCAGCCAGGAAAGGTATAAGCAACCAGTCCAGCAGTGGAATGCTCATCCATCTACATCCTTCCGTAAAGGATTCCCAGCCAGGTAAGGGGCAATCAGGATGATAGGCCGGCCAACATATATTATCTTTGGCAATATATTGATGCATTCCATATTTCAAATCTAACTAAAAAATGTGAACATTATTTGAATAAATAAAACCTTTTTATGTAAATAAACACAAACCTCAGCATAATGCCATGTAAAGAGAAGTAATAAGATATGCTGATAGTAAGACAAAAATCACAAACAGCAATTCTGTGATGGTATCTACTTTCAAATGTAGCAGGTAAAATGTAAATAAATACTGTAGATAAAAATAACAGCTCAGTAAAAATAATTATACACCTATTCACGCATGCCTGGCTGTTGGTAGGTGGATGTTTTATGTGCAATGGTGTTAAACAGGTGAGAGGGAAAGTGTAAGGTAATGATGCGAATTTTACAATGTAACTGTAAATTATTAGTTTCTTTTAACCCAAATGTGTTATCTGCAGTCTACGTTACAGAAAACCTTGTGTTACCTGTAGAACAAGCTCTGTTCTTTTCTTCCTTTCTTTCATTTCTTTGCAGAAAGTGTGGCGGAGCAGCTGAGGCTAACGTTAATCTGCTGGCATTTCACCTGTAGAAGTCAGAGAGCAGTTATAATACAAGGTAACTGTTATCTAATTTAGATTTTATTAATCGTAGTTATATTTAATGAAATGAAAACAACAGAGTTGAATTCTTCACAACACCATTTAACAGCATTAATTTCTGTAGCATAATTCCATACAAAGAATGTAGCACAAAGTGCTTTACAAGATGTCAAATAAGAAGTTGCAAAAAAAAAACAGAAAATCCAAAATAGATAAGAATCCATCCATTCATTATCCAACCTACTATATCCTAACTACAGGGTCACGGGGGCCTGCTGGAGCCAATCCCAGCCAACACAGGGCGCAAAGCAGGAAACAAACCCCGGCAGGGTGCCTGCTCGCCGCAAGGCACACACACACACCACACACTAGGGATAATTTAGAATTGCCAATGCACCTAACCTGGAGCACCTGAAGGAAACCCACACAGACACGGGGAGAACATGCAAACTCCACATAGGAAGTGAACCCAGGTCTCATAACTGCGAGGCAGCAGCGCTACCACTGCACCACCGTGCTGCCATAGATAAGAATAATCTATACTAATAAAAGCCAAAGCCCTCACTGACTCACTCACTCATCACTAATTCTCCAACTTCCCGTGTAGGTAGAAGGCTGAAATTTGGCAGGCTCATTCCTTACAGCTTACTTACAAAAGTTGGGCAGGTTTCATTTTGAAATTCTGCGCGTAATGGTCATAACTGGAACCTATATTTTCGTCCATATACTATAATAGACGTCTGCTCGATGGCCGTGGGAGGCGGAGTTACGCCTTCCACGTAATTTAGTGCCTGCCCATATAAGGCCGTCTGTCAGCGGCAATCCAATAGAAACACTGCCGCTAAATATTCACAGGTGAAGGACTGTGCTTATGCAGAGGAAGATGAGATGGTCAGGGTGGTGTTTGGCACAAACTCAGCGAAACTGCGAGAGAAACTTTTAAGTGCCGGGTCTTAGCTAACATTAAATACAGCTGTGGACATCGCACAAGATGGCACCAGCACAGCAGGGAACCTTCGATGCATGTACACCAAGCGGCTCACGTGAACAGTGCACAGACAAAAAGCAACGGTTCCAAAGAGTGCTGAACAAAAACCGAATTACACAAATGAGAAGGCAGCAAAAAAAATATGAAGCGTCTGATACATACAAGCATATTCATAAGTGCAGCTACTGCAGAAACAAAGCACACGTTGGAAAAAGTCAATGTCTCACTAAAGGAAGACAGTGTAAAAAAAAAACCGTGCATGCAGTGTGTCACGTCTCAGATAAAGAAGAAGACGAGCTGTTTATTGATGCAGTAAGAAACGAATCGATGAATGAAACCTGTTATCTTTACAACGATTGACAAACACGGAATGTAACTTGAACACATCCTACAAATACGAACCTGATTGAAAGAAATAATGATAATCAAATCCTTGATGACAGCAACACTCACAAAACAATTACTGTATATTGATAATCATGTTACGTTATTTTTAAAATGTTACCTTTTCTTTTTCATAATTTCTTTAACACACTACTTCTCCGCTGCGAAGCTACATACTCTTAAATAGACAAACCACACGCTGTGGCACAATGGACGAGGCTTCGCCTCTAGCGCCGACGTCCGAGGTTCGATTCCCGAGAAGGGTTGCACTGAGTATTGTGAACGCTGGCCCCGGCACAGACAGACGGACATCATATTTTTCACCCAACACACCGTTTATTATGTACAACTATATACAAAGTCACGTGCACTCACACCCCAGTGCCTCTGCACCGATTTCCCCAAAGTCCAGGGCCCACAGTCCTTGTGCCTTCCTGGCCGCCTCCCGTCCTCTCTCTCCAGGTCAGTCCTGCTACCTCCCGACATCCACCGCTGACTGGAGGGAGGCGGCCCCTTTTATGGGGAGCCGGATGGTCTCCAGCTGCTCCCGGCACTTAACGGTGACCACACCCCTGTGTGGCGGAAGTGCCGGCTGCGCACCCGGAAGCCGTCCGTGTCTCCCAGGTCGTCTTCCCCCCGGCACTTCCTGGTGTGGCGGAAGTGCGGGCTCCGGAATAAACAGGCACTGGGGCGCCGCCTGGCGGTGGCCACAGGTCCCTACAGGGCTGGGCTTCCAAGCCCTGTACCCGAGGCCCCCTGTCTAACCAGGACGGACGCCCCCACTCGGTCTGGAGGAGGCACACGCCCTCCTCTGGTCCTCTAAGGCGTCCCGGCCGGGCTCCATCCCCGGCCGAGGGCCACACGGGATGAACGGCATCGGGGCGCCGCCTGGCGGTGACCACGGGCCCCTACAGGGTAGGGCTTCTATGCCCTCGACCCATGGCTCCCCACAGAACCAGGACGGACGCCCCCTCGCGGTCTGGAGGAGGCACAAGCCCTCCTCACGTCCTCCTGGGCGTCCCGGCAGGGCTCCAGCCCTGGCCGGGGACCACAGTATGTACACCTGATGACCCCAAAATTAGGACAAAACACGTATGCGTACTCTTTGCATTATTTCACAGTAAAACTATTTCAATATATACAGTATATACATATATATATATATGAATGGAAGAGAAGGTCTGTGATACGGTTTGCATATTTGCAGCTGGAGATCCACAAAGGGAGAAAATGAATCACGTATCATAAAGTAGTTTTTATTCCTGAGCTTTCAACCCCTACCAGGGGTCTTCATCAGAGGATAATGCTTAGACTTACAAGAATCAAAGGCAATATATAGCAATACCTTACAGGAGGGGGTGGCTAGGTCCGTGTGGGGGTTATTGGGAGTAAAGTCTTGTTTATTAAGAATAAGTTCTTCTTAAGTTTGCATATGCTGGATTTATGTCCAAGTGTCTGTTGATGGCGTTCTCATTTGATAACCAGGATTCAGCCAGCTCTCTAGTGCTTTTATTATTGGCTTTAAATTTTACTTGTACATCGTCCCAATTAAATGTATGTCCTGTTGATTTAGTATGTGTATAGATCAATGATAGTGCGTCCTTTCTTCTGACGGCGTTGCGGCGTTCAAAAAGAATCGCAACACGTATACAGGAACACCGCAACGCAGCGTCTAAGCCATCCACCAATAGCGTCCCTTGTATGAAATCAACTGGGCAATCAAACTGAGGAAGCATGTAACCTAAATTAAAAGACCCACTGTCCACAGAAAGCGGCGCACCAGCGAAAAATCCATGATATATATTTAGATGTGCTTACATTTAAAATCCGTGATAGAGTGAAGCCGCGAAAGTCGAAGCGCGATATGGCGAGGGATTACTGTAATGGATAGTTTATTCGCCATCAATGATTGTTTTGGTAAAGCCATACTCAGTGTATTTATTAGATGAACGGTAAACAAGTAAGAGCAAGAGGAGGGTGACTTATTGAGGCACGCAGGCGAAACCACAATAGCACGCGAGCTCGATGTAGTGCGCGTCAACTCGATCTGAATTGCGCGATCACATTCGAAAAAATATATCTTTTCAAGTTCTATTTAGTCGACACAAATATCTTTGGTTGGAATGTAAGGCGAATTTACTCTTTACATTTCTATGGTGAAGAAAAATTTATGCAATGATGCCTACATTTAACTTACATTCCTACCAAAGACATTTCTGTCGACTAAATAAAAATTCCTTCTATTTAAAATTTAAATAGAACTTGAACAGATACAATAGTTCATAATATCCACACAGACTTGTACGTAAGAGCGGGAGTCATCCGTTTTAACAAGCAGCGTATTGCACTGATACGAAATAGCCCGTCCATTTAATTATTTAGGAATGGATAAATAAAGTAAGATTTTGTACAAATAATGTTTTTCATTTTTCTTCCTTGATGGATTCTGGCACCCCCAGCAACAGTTGCTCGCACCCCAAAGAGTGTATATATATATATATATATATGTAGATATGTATGTATATGTATATATATGTTTATATATGTGTGTGTATGTATATATATATGTATTTGTGTGTATATATGTGTGTGTATGTATGTATGTGTGTATGTATATGTATGTGTGTATATGTAGATATGTATATATATATATGTATAAATATGTATATATGTATATATATGTGGATGTATGTGTATGGGCGGCATGGTGGCGCAGTGGTAGCGCTGCTGCCTTGCAGTTAGGAGACCTGGGTTCACTTCCAGGGTCCTCCCTGTGTGGGGTTTGCATGTTCTCCCCGTGTCTGCGTGGGTTTCCTCCGGGCGCTCCGGTTTCCTCCCACAATCCAAAGACAAGCTGGTTAGGTGGATTGGCGATTCTAAATTGGCCCTGGTGTGTGGGTGTGTTTGTGTGTGTCCTGCGGTGGGTTGGCACCCTCCCCGGGATTGGTTCCTGCCTTGTTGGCTGGGATTGGCTCCAGCAGACCCCCGTGACCGTGTGTTTGGATTCAGCGGGTTGGACAATGGATGGATGTATGTGTATATATGTATGGATATATATGTTTGTGTGTGTGTGTGTGTGTGTGTATATATATATATATATATGACAGCAACACTCATCACTCACAACAGTGACAAAACAATTACATTGACAATCATGTTACGTTAGTTTCAAAATGTTTCCTTTTCTTTTTCATTACTTCTTTAACACACTACTTCTCCGCTGCGAAGTGCGGGTATTTTGCTAGTAAAGTATAAATGAGATACAAAAAATAACACATAAGAATTAATCAATATGCAAAATAAGTCATAGATAGAAAAGAGTCCTTATAAATTTGTTTTTAAGTGTGTAATGACAAGTACAAAAATAAAGTCAAAGAGCCGGCAAGAACAGAAAAAATACAAAAAAAAAAAGATGGTGGAGGGAGGCGATATGCTGTTCAAAGAAAACAAATGGGGGTTCCAAGGCCAAAAGACCACTCAGCTCCCACTAGGCATTCTACCTAAGTCGTTTCTGCTGTTTTTTTTAGCTTCTTCTGTGAAAGCTCAATGTGGTGGGTCTTGTAAATACTTGGGGTGTCTGCTTTCATTCAGTCATTACAGGCGGCCGCAAGGGACTTTGATCAGGCGGTGGTGGTGAGAAAACTGGAAAAGAAAGTAGAAAAGAATAGAGATTAATAATGATTACAAATCCATAACTTTTATGATAATTCTATGTAAAATCTACTAGAAGTAAAATTCGGTTTTAACCCTTTGAACCCTGCCCTCACCAGCATTTTGGTAGTATAACCCTAGCCTCCCCAACAAATTTGAGAAACACAAATTATGATTTATAAAAATAAAATTTTATAGCACGATAAAATGATTCTAATCAACAATGTTATATATATTGTGAAAAGATCAGACTTGACACACTCATAAAGGTTTGGGGCAGCCACCCTTGTATTGTCTCTGGCTGCAATGGGTTTGAAAAGCTGACAGAAGTATCTTTGATGGAGTCCAAAAGTGAACTGACTGAGGTTTGAGAAGATGGCAGTTTTAAATGGAAAGACTGGAACTAATGTAGGGGAACCGGAAGTGACCTTCTTCTGGCATCATCCTTGGCACCGGAACCGGAAGTGACGTCTTCAGTGATGTGTCAGACCGGTTTTCCCGTGGCTGGTCTGTAGAGATAACAGAAGAATGTTTACTGCAACCTGCCACCAACTGGCCTGGCGTGGAATTGCCTTTGCTTGGTCCATACAACATCCTCCTCCTCGCACATGTGTGACGATTCAGACCTATGAATGTAATACTCTGATCTTCACCCTGCCAAGTAAGCAAACCAGCCGTCATGGTTCGACCCCTGTAAGGGGATGCAAAAGTGTGTACACCTGATAAGCCCCAATTAGGGCAAAACATGTCATGTACGATATATATATATTGTGAGACTTCTGAACTCTTTTGAGACCCTCCTCAATGGATGACATGCAGAAGTGTAACTGCCACATCTGTTGAAGGTTGCTTATCCATTGCCAAGGCAACCACATATTCGCTGCATCACAGAAACAATTACAAGCTGACCGCTGCCACATGCAACACTTCGGTCATCCGATGGCTGATGCAGGGAACATTATTACTTGGCCATTGACCTGGCCCTGACCCTACTTGTTTGCTGTGTGTGTGTGTGTGTAGTAGAATGATAGGTCCCGCTACAATAAATAACCCTGCTGTTCCTGTTTCAAGTGGAATAAAGCTGGTTTTGTTGAAGTACAGCCTCCTCTTTTGGTAGCAAGACACTGACTCATGCCTCACAATATATATACATAATGTACATATATGTAGGTATACATATATATATATATATATATATATATATATATATATATATATATATATATATATATATATATATATATAATACTATATATATATATATATATATATATATATATATATATAAATACTTGTATTGCATACAATTAGGAGTTAATTAAAACTGACCTCAGCAATACATTTAATTTCTTCCTTATTAGTATCTTTTAACTTTTCATTAATATTCCCTGTGGCATCTGGTCGGTTTATGATTACTTCAAAGTTGAAAATTTCTAAAAAAAAATATAAATTGAGAACATTTGCCTTTTTCCTTTATGTTTCAGTACACCTACTATGACACCTGGTAAATGTCATATGTGTCCTTTTGCAACTCACTAAAGAGGCAGCATATAATGTATGTAATATATATGGATATATGTGTATACACTATGTATATATAGATAGAGAGAGACAGACCATTAAAGTAAAGACCACAGACGCAGAGCACTGATTCACAATTTGAATGAAAACAGAACAAAGGTTAGAGTCCAAAAAAATGATTATTTTGCCTTCTCCCTCCTGCATAGGGAAAAGCCATCCCTGATAATGGAGCACTGGAATAATTGGATAGAAAGATTCTCTCATCCGATTGGACAGCCCAGCACAGACTCCACCACAGAATACCCAGGAGAAGGGTATGTTGTTGTGGCACTGCCAAGCTGCTCTCCTACCCATGGAAAAGTCATCTCAGATGATGGAATCATCAACTGGAAAGAGTCTGTCATCAGATTCCATGGTCGAGCACGGACTGCACTATAGAATGATCAGGATGGGGTATGCAGCCTATTGGCTGAGGTCTCCAGGAGTGTGTCTGACTTGATATTTTAATCTCCTACATGGTTAACTGGCCATAATTTATCAATTAATTACATCAATTTATCAATTAAAAACAGTGTCATACGTGTGCACATAAGGGAGAGCTTAAGGGCTCTGGTGATGATAACTCCCTGCCACTCTAGGGATTGGTGCTGTGTCCTAATGCCTCTTCTCCTTCTGCCACCGCAGAGTGGAAGATTGACAGCTAACACCGCTAACGTCACTTCCAGTGTCTGTCCATCTGGACACGCCTCTTCCTGTCGAAAGGACTTAAGAGTGGAAGATCTCCCTTCTTGACCTAGTTCTGTTCTGAACTCGCATCTGTGATGACGTCTCCACAGTTCTTGTGTTTTCTTCTGTTTGCATTCCATTTAATTATATGGGCTTACCAGGGTGGTACCCTAACTCTTTTTTGTGGTCTTGTCTTCCTTTTGCAACAGATATATATATTAAACAGTTTCTACTTTGTTTTCTGGGTGTTTAAACAAATCTATACCTTAATATGAATATGTACTCATCCTACATTTGGTAATTAGCATACTTTTATCTGAAAATTTGTTTACAGCGCTCTGTGTCTGCACTTGGTGAAGAGCGCTATACAAAAATAAACTGAATTGGGTTATATTGGATTGTGTACTCCATCCACCATAGAGGACATTTGGTTGACAGACACACTGCCCACTCTCTAACCTATGCATGTGTTGACAGTTTTCTATTAAGAAACTGAAGTAGATTTCTTCAAACATTGATTTTTTTGTTTTCTAGAAAAATGTTTTTTGGTTGCATAGCAGGTCACTTATTTATCTCTAACACTTCTAATACTTTTAAGTCTAGAGTCCATAAAATATTTTGATAATATTCTAATTTTGCTTTAGCAGTGGTTCTTGCTTTGTTGACATTGCCATTGAAGTTTAAGTTGAATTTCCTTCTTAAACGGCTGTTTTTTCAGTTTCAGAAAATTGATTTTTTTTCAACTCTTTAAACAGAAGAACTTCTATTGTTCAGTTTTGCACATACCCAGATGGTTTACTTCTGTCACCCAGCATACATGTTCTATTTAAAGAGCCGTCTCTGACGTATTTTTTATTGTCCCATATTTGGAAAAATCTGTTACAAGTGACAAAACAGAATCTGTTAATAAGCTCATCTTGAAATGCTTCTTTAGAGAAAAGCCAAATACTTAGCTGCAGACATTAAGTCCATTTCACAAAACAGCTCTGTGTAGGTCACCGTATGCTGTATGCTGCCTCTTTTATCACTTTGTTAAACATAACTTGTTAATGGTGGTCCTCCAGAGAGAGGTAATGTAACAAATGTCACTCTCTCCTCCCATTTTCACACAACAGTCACAAGAAAAACATCTTAATGAAGCCTCAACAGTCTTGCAGCTTAACACAAGGTGAGGAGACAGTTGCCTTTCTCCTGATCAGATGTGAAAAAAAATCCCTAAATAGGCTATGATGTTCAAATTGTTGTCTATTTTTCTCCCAAAATAAAGAAGACACACCTGCATGGCTGAGGGTATCATTTATTTATTAAAGCAGGCTAATGTCACCACATATCTCAGGTCATTTTGGTTTATGTACCCCTTTGTTCTGGTCGGTCCAGTGTGGTGCTGAGGTGTCACTCGGGTCCCAATCCAGGTGGTTCATCGTGTGGTTGATGTGGCAGCATGCTGTAATCAGCGCCGGCTTTCATTATCTCTTTTTGTTCTGGTGAGCATCACTACCTTAGCCGGCCAGAATAGAGGTCACTCTTCCCATCAGCAGTCTCCAGACTGCATTCTCCTCAACCATCTCAGACATCTAATCTTGTCCAATCTCTCTTGGATCTGCGCCTGAATAGCCCCAAATGTGCTGGGCTGTATCTAGTAGACTATTTGAATGGCTAAGTTCAGTGATCCTCTTCATCAAATGCCCAAAACACCTCTACCTACTCCTCCTACAAATCTTTACTAAGCTGATCCTCATCCTATTATGCAAAGTTGAATCACAATCAGAGCCGGTTGATCCATTAGATGACATAAGGTGGACACTTAAGATGGCGTCAGCTGAGGGCCGCGATTTATAAAAGTTACTGAGTGTGCACTTCAGACACTGAGGGAGAAACACTTCCGCTGTCGTTGAACTCCGATGAAACTGAGTACCCACTGGGAAACGTTTACCAAAGTAAAAGTGTACATGCTCTGTACTCCAAGGGGTGCACACAACAACAACAACATTTTTTTGTATTGAACATTTTCACACAAACAATGCAATCAAAAGTGATTTACAAAATGAAATAAAATGAGCTTAATATAAAACTCAAACAAGATTAGGCAATAGTATTATAACGTAGAAAAAAGTATGGTCGGGTGGCCAGGAGGACAGAAAAAAATAAAAAAAGAAAAAAATTCCAGTTAGGTTGGAGAAAAAAAAAACAAAATCTGCAAGAGTTCCAAGGCCAAAAGACCACAAGCCCCCACTGGACATTCTACTGACCATACTGTGGATGTTCTAAATCAGTCTTCATGGTTTTCAGGCTTCACGTGGAAGAATTTGAAGATGATGGTCATGTAGACATTTGAGACACCCATCATTCAATCCATAAATGCAGGGGACAGCATAGTACTTTGCTCAGGTAGTGGTGGCACAGAAGAACTGGAAAAGACACCACAGAATAGGAGAGATTAGTGCGGAATTGCAGAACCCACAAGAAAATGATAATTCAATGCTCATACAGGCAAATAGAGATACAGCTATGAAAAAAACAGTATATACACAAAGAGGTACCATTTGTGCTACTAAAGGAAAGGACATCGAGGGGATAACCCCCATCACAGGTCATCAAAGTTTAATAACACCGACTTCCCACAATGGACAACAAGGGGCAACATCTGTCTATCCTTCCTAGGGCACTGATCACAACCCTGGTAAAGAAGGTCCTCTTAGTCAGGTTTATCCCACAGTTGAGCGAAAACCAGGCCATGAGGTTCAAAGAATTACCCACAGAGCTCAGACTGATTTGAGGCACAAATGTGGGGAAGGCTACATAAAAGCTGCTACAGCATTGAAGGCTCCCAAGATCACTGTGACCTCCATAACTCTTAAATATAATAGGTCTGGAACAACCACAACTCTTCCTAGAGCTGTACGTCCTGCCAAACTGAGCAATTGGGGGAGAAGGGCCTTGGTAAGAGAGGAGACCAAAAACCTGATGGTCACACAGGCTGAGCTCCAGAGAGCCTGTGGGGGGAATGTAGAACACCAACATCAACACTCCACTAATCTGGGCTCTATTTCAGAGTGGCCAAACATGAACGCCCGCTTGCAACCTGCAAAAATTGACGCTCAGACTGTGAGAAACAAGATTTTGTGGTCTGATGATATAAAGATTGAACTGTTTGGCCTCAATTCTCAATTCAAATATTGCACAGGGCATCACACCTTTCCATCATTTCATCAATTTATGATATTAGTGAGCTTCACTCAGCACTGGTGCCAACATTTGTTAAAGGATCACAAACCTATTATTGTCCCTAGTCTTTTCATCTGTTAAAATAGGCAAATTGTCATAATGGAGTCCTTCCACTGGTTGCCTGCTCCTCAGCTATTGTCTGACTTTTAGTTCTGCATCCTCAGTACCCAGTAACCCTTGTTAGTAGCCCCCATTTAGAGCAAATCTCTATATGTATTGTTGCTGTTGTGGCACTTCATCCTATCTAGTGGATCCATATCTTGTGTCACCCTGGTGTTGTCTATGCCTTTGTATCCAAAATTCTCTATTGTGTCTACATTTTCGTTTATTTATGTAGAGGAGGTTTTTATTTATCTAAAATGGCAGATTATTACTCAAAAAAGAAATTTATTTACCTGTCTCCACAATTAAGTCCTCAGTGTTTGTGTGTCAGTGAGAGGATGTGCAGCATTGTTCATAATGGCACTCATTCTTTCCTTTGCTATGACCTCCAGGGAGTCCATAACTGAGTCTGCCCTTTGAATCAGTTTGTTGATTCGGTGGGCCTCTCTAGAAGTGATGTTACCAGCCCAGCACATCACAGCGCAGAAGATCACACTGGACATCTCAGAGGTATAGAAGATATAAAGGATGTCACTTCCCAAGAAACACAGTCACCTAAGGAAGAAGAGCTTGCTCTGCCCTTTCTTATATTGATCCTCTGTGTTATGAGATCAACAACAACAACATTTATTTATATAGCACATTTTCATACTAATAAGGTCCGATGGCCAGGAAGGACAGAAAAAACAAAAAAAACTCCAGACAGCTGGAGAAAAAAATAAAATCTGCAGGGGTTCCAGGCCACGAGACCACCCAGCCCACACTAGGCATTCTAGCTAACATCAATGACCTCAATCAATCCTCATTGTATTCAGGGTTCTCATGGAAGATGATGACAGTCATGTGGACTTCTGTCCTTTAATCCATCAATGTAAAGAAATCACGGTGCTTTGATCAGGTGGTGGTGGCGTAGGTCGGCACCCCAGAAAACCAAAAAAAAAGAACAGAAGAGAAAGTAGGGGTTAGTACGGATTTAGAATATGAATACCATGAATAATAATGATAATTAATTGAATATACGGAGCATCAGGATTAAACTAAGATGAAGCTATGAGAAAGCAATGTTAAAGTAATGTGTTTTCAGTAGTTTTTTAAAGTGCTCCACTGTATTAGCCTGGTGAATTCCTATTGGTAAGCTATTCCAGATTTGAGGTGCATAACAGCAGAAGGCCGCCTCGCCACTTCTTTAAGTTTAGCTCTTGGAATTCTAAGCAGATACTCATTTGATGATCTAAGGTTACGATTTGGAGTTTAAGGTGTCAGACATTCCGAAATATAAGATGGAGCGAGATTATTTAAGGCTTTGTAAACTATAAACAGGATTTTAAAGTCAATTCTCAATGACACGGATAACCAATGTAGTGACATCAAAACTGGTGTGATGTGCTCGGATATTCTTTTCCTAGTTAAGATTCTAGCAGCTGCATTCTGCACTCGTTGCAATCGACTGATGTCTTTTTTGGGTGGTCCTGAAAGGAGAGCATTACAGTAATCTAGTTGACTGAAAACAAAAGCGTGGATTAATTTCTCTGCATCTTTCAATGATATAAGAGGTCTAACTTTTGCTCTATTTCTTAAGTGGAAAAATGCTGTTGCCAATCACTAAAATTTCTGTTTTCTCTGAGTAATTCTCTGAGAAAATTACTACTCATCCATTCAGAAACACGTGTAAGACATTGTGTCAGTGAATCAAGGGAGTTGGGGTCGTCAGACGCTATTGATAAATACAGTTGTGTGTCATCAGCATAGCTATGGTAGCTTACGTTATGCCCCAAGATAATCTGACCTAACGGAAGCATGTAAATCAAAAAGAGCAGTGGACCCAGGATAGAGCCTTGTGGAACACCATATAGAATATCACATGTCTTTGAAGTATAATTACCACAACTTACTAAGAATTTTCTACCTGCCAGGTAGGATTCAAACCATTTTAAGACACTGCCAGAGATCAGTCTAACTTGTCATTTATGTGGACCCCTATCTAGTTTTAGGAGTGGACCACATCTCTATCTACTTCTTGAATAGTGAGTGGACAGAGAGGCTCTTTGGTGCAGTGAAAGTCAATAAGCAGTTCCTTGGTTTTGCTAATGTTAAGTTGCAGACAATTCTCTTTGCATCAAGAAACAAAGTTCTCCATGTGGCCCCTCTCTCCTGTCTCACCCCCTTTATAAATACACTCCAAAGTTGTAAATCATCTGAGAAGTTCTGCAATAGACATAACCTCGTGTTATATTTGTAGTTTGAGATGTACAGAGTGAAGAGAGAAGCAGACAGGCCTGTTCCTTGTGGTGCTCCAGTGTTGCTTCATAGTCCTTGAGTTTCACAAAACCTGTTCTGCATGACAGATACAGTAGTCCATTATCCGGGACACTGTAGGCTCATCCACCTGAAAACCTCTATAATTGAATATAATATTCTACATATAATTAAGAATAATTAAAGCTACAGTAAAAAGTCTGAAATACAATTGAGAAACCACATCAAAGAGCATTAAAGAATACCAATTCACTTGCATTAAAAAATGAGTCGTGTTAGCCTAGGCTAACCACTTCCTTTCATGTTTGGTGCTTTCCCATTAGGAAGGAACACACTGTAATGGAGACGCTACGGAATTTTGTGAAGGTGAATGTCAAAGAGGTCATTTCTGCAGGAAAGACAAAGAGATAAGCATCTCCTTTAACTGTGCTACTGATCAAAAAGAGTGTGCTGATAGGGGGGACTGACTGTTCTACTTTGTATATCTTTCTTTATCCCACTTGGGTTGTGCCTTAGAACCGATAAGCTACTACAGAGCATCAGAAAATAATCCACAAAAAGGGTAAAAGATATCCAACAATAAAGAAAAGGACACAGAAGCTGAGCCCTTAACCCGACAGCACAAATAAACCTGAATCGGCTTTCAGGGCTCGCACACTCTATCCATGCAGCACCGAGCTAACAGCAAGGTGAGTTCCATCACACACTAGCATTCTAAAGTTTAAGGACATTTCTTTACAAAGTGATTTTGACCTTTACATTTTAAATAGATGTGTTGTGCTTTAATCAGAAATGAGTAACTGTACATTTCTTATTACTGTGTATTAAATTTTCCCCGTTTCCTTTACCTCCATTATAAAGCACAAAAGCAGGCTAGGTATTTTTTTTTAATTTACCAAAAATGGCCTGCTGCATTTAGTGGAGTGTAAAAAAATTGACTTAATATCTAACATATAGGTCTATTTGGAAATGGCCATTTGCCTGTATGTCGGTCACAAAGTGTACAGGTCATTGTGGCTATGATGGTCTGGTAGGGGTCACTGAACCCATCGTACCCATACTTTAACTGCTGGCATGGCGTAGTACCCAACCGATCTTCGAGTCTCAGCATCCACATGTTGGGTCCATGTAAAGCAGTGCTTCTCAGGCACTGGGTCATGCATCTGGTGGGTTGTCTCTGCTGGTTTGCGAGTGGCTCACCCAAGCCAGTGTTTCTCAACCACTAGGTCACAATCTGTGTTGCCGATGTTGGTTTTTTGGCGAGTGGGTTGTGGTGGCTCACCTAAGCCATAGACAGTGCTGTGTGATATGTTTCCCCGTTTCTAAGTGAGCTTGTTTCACCAAGAGGGATCCCCAGTCATGCTCATTTTACCAAGGAGGGGGTTAGGAATTGCTGCTAGTGGGTCGTCAATGAACTTAAAGAGGCAAAATTGGGATGTGGAACCAAATGGGACTAAAAACACTGGTGTAAGGAAGGTGTGATAGAAATCAAATTAAAGAAAAAAATCTTGTCCTCAATTAGGACCCCTTTAAGCCTGGAACAAGGCCGGAGGACGTTTGTTCCATGCTTCCTTTATTCCACTTCAGCACCGTTTACAACAAGCTATTAAGGGACTGTGCCTTGGACAGAGTTTAGCCACCATGTGGTCAAAGAATAAAGGCAGACAGTCATTCTTATTGATAACTGAATTTGCATAACCGTGCTGAATTAATACAGAGACATCACCTGACTTTTACTCTGATTGGTTCATTAACGTGCACAGCTATCTGATTGGTTAAGATATGAGATGTTTTGAGCAGAGCTAGCTTAAATACCCCAAAATAAAAGTCTTGTTACGCTACATTGTTGTTCTTCTCATATCTCTCATGTTAGCCCTTTACCTTTGAAATTTCTGTGTACAAGATTATGTGATAACTGTGCAGGACATCTGCTGATTTCATAATCCTAGCAGAACATCCTGTGCATGACATCGACCTTCTCCTGGTACATTCTTGTTCTTTGTTGTCCACTTGAACTTTACCTGGCTTCCTAATAGGCTTGAATGAGTTTCTGACATTTATTAACCCTTTCATACTACTTCTAAGATAGATGCTATATTTTAATGTGGAAATCATACCAAAACACCTTATGTGCTCTAAGTCTCATTTTTCTTCCACAAAGGTGAATGCATAAGAGTTCCCCACATGGTGTGGCACCAGTCAAAACAAACCTAAAACGGTCCACCAAAAGTCAGAAAGCATATGAGACCCTGTGGAATAATAATAATAACAAAACGTTTATTACTGCCGCTGCTTTTGGCAGTTCCTATAAGATAGATAGATAGATAGATAGATAGATAGATAGATAGATAGATAGATAGATAGATAGATAGATAGATAGATAGATAGATGATACTTTATTAATCCCCAAGGGAAAATTCACAAAAATGATTATTATCCTATTGTTTTCTTACGGCTCTTGGTCATAAGTACTGTTAGGGCCGGTTTATACTTTACACTCAGAACGCGTACGCGCCCGCATCATGGCTGTCACGCATTCCCAGCACTCATTTCCACGTCCTCTGAGCAGGTCCTCAGAAATTAACGTGACCCGTGCAGTTGCAGTACCAGCAAAAAGTCGAGGGGCACAGTGTGCTAAAAGTCGGAACGTGATGTCAGAGTCTCTGTTTACTATCTACATGTGATAGAAAGCGTCTTTGCGGATCCTACGGGATCGATGTGCGTGCTTCGCTATTTGATGAATGGTTTGATGTGGTGAAGCAAAATGCCAACATACAGATGCATTCGTGGTGCTTTTATATACAAGCGTTGCATATTCCTGATCGTAATGACACAATACATTTTAAAAGTCTCACATACCATCTTTTGTGCCGTCTTTTTTTTTTTGCAACTTCACAACAACAACATAATGTATGACGCTGTATTTGAGCCACTGAGAAAAAAATAAAGGACTTGGTGAAAACATGTATTTTGTGATTAAAGTGGAAATTTTGGCTTTAATCTCGAAATGTCCACTTTAATCTCGTAGTTTACTTTATCATTAAAGCAGACCGTCGTAAACGTCATCCCAGTTTTTAATCGCTACGGCAAGCAGCAATAGATCACCACACAGAACACATTAAATGTCTGATATTCCAACTCTCTACACATTTAGAATCTTTAGATGTATACTTGATATCACTTTCATGATGAAATGCATCAAAGTGTTCGTGTTACATTTTACATATAATTTTGTTTAAATAATAAATACTGTTAATAATTACACACATGGGGAGCGGTAGTACTGCTGTCTCGCAGTGAGTTATGTTGCTGGTATTCCCTGCTTCTATTCCGCACTGTGCTCCGGTTTCCTTCCAAAGATATGCAGATTTGGGGATTTGATTCCGCTAAAATGACACTAGTGTATGTGTGGGCTTGTATTCACCTTGCAGTGAGCTGACGCCTCTTCCAGGGACTGTTTCTCACTCATGCCCAATACTTGCTGGAATGGACACATCCCTGGATTGATGGATTTAATCAATAAACATCCTTTTCAGAGATATTGTGTTAAGGTGTCATCGGAATTTAATGAGTGTTTCAGGCAATTCACAACACAGAGAAGCCAAACCTGTTCTTACCGTGATAATATCTTGCACTGCCACCTGGTGGATTCCTCCAGATTTACGTAAAGTACGCGCGCAAGTATAAACGCTACAACGCTTGCGTAGTAGGAGCGTCCGCTGCAGCATGCGTCGTGTCACGTGAAGTATAACTCCGGCCTAAGGTTTCTAAACTCTGTTGGGGCTTTCCCCAACAGGACGACACACTGAACACCGCTTCGGGATTGAGGACCCCATGTCTATCGGAACAAGCCTCGCACTGTGGAAGATTTGAAGGAAAACATCCAACATGAAATTGCTGCTGTTCGGGAAGCTTGCCGATACGTTCAGGAACATGGAGCGTAGCTGTCGAAATGTGTCTGGCAGAAAACGGAAACCACTTCCAGCAATGTGATTACATGGTCACAAATTCGACAAAGAGTCATAGCAAGGTTTGGGGCAGCCACCCATATATTATTTCCTGGTTGCAAAATTAACACAATTGATAGCACTGATGTGCGCAAATCAGAGTCCAAAACAGATCTGAAGGGATAGGGGAAAACTGATAGCTTTTAAGGGCCAATAAAGAAGGATCTTCCTCCATTGGCTCGGGCCCGGAAATGACATCAGAGGGGCCGGACCTGGAAAGGTCTTCCTCCATAGGCTCGGATCCGGGAGTGACTTCAAAGGGGTCAGAGGCAGACTTGACGTCATCAATTCCAGGCGGGACTTCCCATGAACAGTCTGCAGAAAAGCAAGAGAAAGAGTTAGTGCACTCCGCCACATCCCAGTCTGGCTTGGAATTACCCTCATTCAAGCCCTTTAGCTGCCTCCCATGCGCACGTGTGTGACAACACATACATCAAGGTACGTAGCGTATTTTGTGGTACAGATTGCTTCATCCTAACGGGAGTTACAACAGAATATCTGGGGCCTCTTTCGAGTATATCTCCCTGTACATATGGCACTCGCTACAAGTTCTTTATTTTAGACTGCGTCCAACACAATCATGTCTCTATCCTTCATATAGAACTCAAACACTGACTCAAACATTTGGTCAAATAAAAATGAATTCACTGACTCACCAACGCACAACAAATTTCTTCCTGCCAAGAGCCAGTTAAGTGGGATTCTTCTGTAAGTCTTGTAAAAAGTCAAACTTTAAGTCTCCTCTTCTGCAATATTCAAGAGCTCCAACAGATAAGAAGAAAGCCAAATCGACCTCAAATGTTAATTACTGAATACAACCCCATCATTTTCATATGAATCTGAAAATTTCTCATAAACATTTTGTATATTAATCAGAACAGGATCCATGCAATAATTAAGAAAGGTAGATTGGCCCATTAGCATTAACTGGAAATTAGCAATTACTTTATAGTTTATTACGTGCTTTCAGCATGTGGTAAACACAATGGGGTTTCAAAATAATTAGGGATATTTTAATTGTTTTAGAATTTGGTGGCATTTATGTTAATTACATTTCAGAAGTTGCAAGCTTAGAAAACAAATTTGTTGGTGGACTTGTTAACACCTAATTAGCAGGCTTTTATGAATAGGCGCACAGATTAATAGTCATTAATAGTTTGGTATTTTATGAACCTACGCTGCCAATTTGTGTTCATTAGTGATAAAGTGTTTACCCAAATGACAGGAACTTGCATTTAGTTACATTACATGAAAAATTAAATCAGTTTCAATTTAGTCCTGACAGTGGGCAGTGCAGCAGGATAATAGCTAATGCCCCTGCCTCCACGGAAGAGGGTCCCACACCCAGCCCAACCAGTCACTAACTGGCTCTTTGCGTGCTATTTCTGCATTTGTCCCACATCCCAAAAAGGTAAATATTAGGTGAACTGGTGACTCTAAATCATTGAGTATCTTGATTTTGAGGTGCAGGTCTCAGTAAAATGGTCAGAGTAGGACAAATAACTGTCATTTGCGTCTTGTTTCAAGTGACCCCGATATGTGCAGATGAGTGTAAACCATATGTTGAACTGGCTTCTCCTCCATGGCTGCTTCTAATAGATATTGTTGTTGGGATAGGCTTCAGCAGCCTGTAGCCTAATGGCGGAAAAGGTAAGAAAATGGTTGGATGAAAATCTGCAATTTCTTTGTTACAACTCAGATATTTAAATATTGGTATTATGTTCTAAATCAGAGGTGCCCAATTCAGTGGAAGGGCCACAGTGGCTAAAGGTTTTCATTCTAACCATTTTCTAAAGGAGTGACCAGATATTGCTGCTAATTAATTTCATTTAATTAATTTGCTAGGAGCGGTGTAGTGGTGCAGTGGTAGCATTGCTGCCTCACAGTAAGGACACTAGATTTGCATCTTAGGTCCTTCCTGTGTGGAGTTTGCATGTTCTCTCCATGTCTGTGTGTGTTTCCTCTGGGTGCTCCCACAGTCCAAAGACATGCAAGTCAGGTGGCCCTGGGGTGTGTGTGTGTTTTTGACCTGCGATGGACTGGCATGCTGTCCGGGGTTTGCTCCTGCCTTGTGCCCTGTGTTAGCTGGGATAGTCTCCAGCACCCCCCGCGACCCTGTTCAGGACTAAGCAGGTTATAAAATGACTGACTGACTGATTTGCTGTTTAAGACTCACACCCTTTAAATCAGGGGTGAGCAACGTCAGTCCTAGAGGCCCGCAGTGGCTGCATGTTTTTGTTCCAAACCAATTGCTTCATGAGATGTCATTTGTTGCTGATGAAGCACTTATTGATCAAGTGACATGTTTCTGCTTCATTTTAGTTGTCTCGTTTGTTAACACATTGACTGCTGTACCACTCATTACCAGGACGCTGCAGTACAGATCTATTCATTTATGATAAGTAATGAGCACTATCAAATTCTGCAAAACATGTAATAGGGTGTTGTACCGTGTTAGCCATTATGAATGTAGAGAAAAGACATCTTGCCTGAAGAAGGGGCCTGAGTTGCCTCGAAAGCTTGCATATTGTAATCTTTTTAGTTAGCCAATAAAAGGGGTCATTTTGCTTGACATTTCTCTACAAAACATGTAAATAAATGTATTAGGAAAAATTTGTTTTATTGTCAACAATAACTCTGCTGAAACTGTTAAATACTGTTTTTTTGACCAGCAACACAACTAAAAGTCTCCGTTTGGTTGAGTCCTTGAAGCATGGCGCCACACAGAGCACAGGCTTCAAAAACACATGTGCCATAAATATAACGTGTTTCTTTGCACCGTCCGAGCTTGTTGTACACATAATATTTGATAGCTGGTTTGCTCGGTGGAAGGCAGAAGGTCCATGAAATGCTGTCCTTACAAGTCAGGCGCCTTCTGATGAAGAAACACCTTCGGGGCAGCGATCCGCATCAGTACCAGAGCCTACAGGTTCCACATAATCCAGTTGATTGTCACAATTGATCACTGTCATTATCATCAAAATATTAATCTGGCAACAAGTCAAGTAGTTTCCAAACATCAGCAGCTTTAAACCATTGTAAGTTATAACTATGGACTGCCAATTTATAAAAATATTTTTCACAAGCTGTTGGATCTAAAATTTTGTGTCTCTCCACTAGATGGCAGCACTATAGTAAGTGACGAAGTCCCAGCCGCAAAGCTCACCAGCAAGATGGCAGTGTCTATAGTGGCTTTGTACTGAGATACAAGTTCTATCTCATGTTACATCTTTACAGGCTCAAAGAGGTGTGAGTTAACTCATACCTCACATTTAAAGTATTAAGATTTGTAACATTTAATTGCTTATTTTAGGCTTAAACAGCTGCATTCACTGTTTTTAAATGATCCTTATTAGCAGTAAGATAGGTCCTTCCCTTACGGAGGTGTCCCAGCCGCATAAGCATCCCGGCTGCACAGTACGATAGATAGATAGATAGATAGATAGATAGATAGATAGATAGATAGATAGATACTCCTCCCACACATCAGAACTGATTTTCAAAACTTGAAGACTTGATGTTATGTTGAAAAAATGAAGTGGATAGGACTGGTGAGCTTTGTTGGCCTGAATGGCTGTTTTCGTGTCGATTGTACTAATGTTCTAATTCTCCTTATTCAAGTGAAACTCTCTCATTACTTAAACAAACTAGTCACCTTTTCCTAATCTCTGGCAAAAAATGTCCCATCCCTATCCCCAACCAGTGATCACTCTAGTGCTAACCCACTGGTCTCAAACTCTGGTCCTGGAGGGCTGCAGTGGCTAAAAGTTTTCATTCTAACCTTTTTCTTAATTAGTCACCTGTTTTTACTGCTAATTCATTTTAATTGACTTGCTCTTGAAGAGTCAGACCCCTTAATTGTTTCTTTTGCCTAAATTAGCAGACAAACAAAAATGAGATGTAAAATGAGCCAAAGCATGATCATCAAACTGTGTTCATTATACAGTATCTGAAAATAAAGAAAGATGAAGGTCACAGGAATGTTGACCTGCTCAGGTCCACAATACATTTTAAAAGAGCTCTTAGCAAAGAGAAAATGAACAATTTTGGAAAAGTTTGCTATTGCATAGTGAGAGCAGCAACAAGCCATGTAATTAAAGAATGAGTTTAATTAACAACAAGAATCAGAGCCCAATTAAGCAACTGGTTGGAGTGAAATTGGTTAGAGTTTGAGGCCCTAACTTAGTTGGTCTTCTGTTGGCTCACTCGCTTCACGTTTCATTTCTGTTTGTGTGCCATTTAAGGAAAGAAATTTTAAGCAATTCAGGGGAACAAATCTTAAAAAACCTTTCTACCTCATTCATCCTGCAGCCATTCATCCCCTACCAATTAATGCTATCTCATCTCATTAAGATGGCACATGAGATCACATGAGTTAAAAATGGGATTGCACTAAAATCATTAAATAGATTAATCAATTAAAATACCCCACCTTGTCTGTTTTATCACACAGGCTTGATAAGGGATGGTATTATGGCTGGCTGGTTAAGTGTGTGTTCCCGGGGAATAGATGCAGGGAACAAACAGGATTTGCTATTAATTCAGATGTATTACCGTCACTGAAATTAGGAAGCATTTGGACTAAAATAACAAAAGTATAAAGACAAGGTATTTTATGTTTTACCTAATCAATTGCATTATTTTTGATGATACACATTTATTCTGAAATTGCAAAACAGGCATATTTTAAAACTAATAATTTTACAAGTTGAAATAACAAAGTGACATGAAGCAGATGTGTTCTAGAATATAAGAAACCTCCAAAAAATGTTGGGTTCTTCAAGAGCAAGGATGGGTCAAAGCTCGCCAGTTTGCCAGCAGATGCATTAGTGAATAAGCCAGCAACTTTCTCCAAAGACAAATCAGTAGGATTTTGGGCATCTCACCCTCTACAGTGAACAATATAATTAAAAGATTCACAGAATCTGACCAAACCTTGGTGCATAAATGGCCAGGCCGAAAACCACCTCTGAAGGCATGAGATCTAAGATCCCTCAGACGTCACTGTCTTAACCCTTTTAGCCCTGGATTTTCTGCTTTTATGGGAAAAATTATTTCGTGAGATTTTCTACCTTTAGGGTGTCTAGGAAGCTCAAATATGAAACAAAAACCAAAAACAATATCACTATTATTATACAACCAATAATGGCACATTACTATTATGCGCATTGCAACAGGTACACATGTCGTAAATGTAGGAAAGACGGTCTTTTTTTTCTTGACATCATACACCATAGGGTGCATACTAATTCTGCATGAGCAGGAAAACTCAATAAAACTGAATAAAAAAAAAAGTGACACTGAGATATGAATAAGGCAGATTCAGCAGCATTTGTGTGTCAGCTGCAATCCCTCCAGATCAGAGAATGTCCAGTTCCATTGCCTCAAAACACCACTCACATCTACAGTTATTCTCAGTTTCAAATAAAAACTAACAGCGTCAGATCCCTAGGGTGGTTGTATGTATCGTGATTGTCACTGGGAGAATAAAAGTGAAAAAAAAAGGTAACTTTTACAAGTACAGTACTATAAATGTTTACGGTCTGTTACAGACGCAAACCAAATGTATGTGTGTACTGTATAATATTAACTATAAGAGCAGCTCACGGCAAATATAGGAGGCAGTGGGGATTGAACCGGGGACTCTTGATTACAAGTCAGCAGATCTTACCACTACGCCAAGGAAGCAGTTGTATTGTCCTTGAACCTTTTCTGAAAGTGTTTATTTGATCTTTGGAGTTCAGACTTCACACATTCAGACTTTAAAATTCTGCTTATGGTTTATAAAGCCTTAAATAATCTCGCTCCATCTTATATATCGGAATGTCTGACACTCTATATTCCAAATCGTAACCTCAGATCCTCAAATGAGTGTCTCCTTAGAATTCCAAAAGCAAAACTTAAAAGAAGTGGTGAGGCGGCCTTCTGCTGTTATGCACCTAAAATCTGGAATAGCCTGCCAATAGAAATTCACCAGGCAAATACAGTAGAGCACTTTAAAACACTGCTGAAAACACATTACTTTAACATGGCCTTCTCATAACTTCACTTTAATTTAATCCTGATACTCTGTATGTTCAATTCATTATAATAATTGATCATGGTGGCTCTAAAATTCGTACTAACCCCTACTCTCTCTTCTGTTTCTTTTTCTGGTTTCTTTGTGGTGACGGCCTGCGCCACCACCATTTACTCAAAGCATCATGATGCTCCAACATTGATGGACTAAAAGCCAAAAGTCTGCATGGTCATCATCATCATCAAGTCCTTCCGTGAGAACCCTAAATACAAAGAGGACTGTTTCTTTTATGTGAGGTAGAATGCCCAGAGGGGACTGGGTGGTCTCATGGTCTGGAATCCGTGCAGATTTTATTTTTTTCTCCAGCTGTCTGGAGTTTTAAAATTTTTTTTCTGTCCTCCCTGGCCATCGGACCTTACTCTTATTTTATGTTACTTAATGTTGACTTATTTTATTTTCTTACTGTGTCTTTTATTTTTCTATTCTTCATTATGTAAAGCACTTTGAGCTACATTTTTTGTATGAAAATGTGCTATATAAATAAATGTTGTTGTTGTTGTTATTCTATAGTTTATGCCTACATTTTCTAACATTTATTACTAAAATATGAAAAAAGTTTCAGTTTTAACAAGATTACTGTAGAAATGGAACACACATGAAACGCATGTGTTCCAAATAACGATCACTTATTTCCACTCTAAAACTCCACTACTTCAATCCCAGATAATCAAACAAGGCATGAGCTGGGAGAACTTTGTGAATGTTCTGCGACGATGGGGGGGATGGAATAGTAGGCTGCTTGTCTTAATCGGCACATTTACAGGACAAAAGACGCTGATGGAGAGGTGCGAATGGATTTAAGGTGGGCCAGATTTACAAGTTTTCTCGTAGGTTCTGGTAATTCTAGTGTTAATGGACACTTGGAAAGTGAGAGGATGCCTGAGGAATGGAGAAGAAGTGTACTGGTGCCGATATTTAAGAATAAGGGGGATGTGCAAGACTGTAATAACTACAGGGGAATCAAATTGATGAGCCACAGCATGAAGTTATGGGAAAGAGTAGTGGAAGCTCAGTTAAGAAGGGAGGTGATGATTAGTAAGCAGCAGTATGGTTCCATCACAAGAAAGAACACCACAGATGTAATATTTGCTCTGAGGGTGTTGATGGAGAAGTATAGAGAAGGCCAGAAGGAGTTGCATTGCATCTTTGTGGACCTGGAGAAAGCATATAACAGGGTGCCTGGAGAGGAGCTGTGGTATTGTATGAGGAAGTCAGGAGTGGCAGAGAAGTATGTAAGAGTTGTACAGGATATGTACGAGGGAAGTGTGACAGTAGTGAGGTCTGCAGTAGGAGTGACAGATGCATTCAAGGTGGAGATGGGATTACATCAAGGATTGGCTCTGAGCCCTTTCTTAATTGCAATGATGATGGGCATGTTAACAGACGAGATTAGACAGGAGTCCCTGTGTACTATGATGTTTGCTGATGACATTGTGATCTGTAGCGATAGTAAGGAGCAGGTTGAGGAGACCCTGGAGAGGTGGAGATATGCTCTAGAGAAGAGAGGAATAAAGGTCAGTAAGAACAACACAGAATACATGTGTTTGAATGAGATGGAGGTCAGTGGAATGGTGAGGATGCAGCAAGTAGAGTTGGTGAAGGTGGATGAGTTTAAATACTTGGGGTCAACAGTTCAGAGTAATGGGGATTGTGGAAGAGAGGTGAAAAAGACAGTGCAGGCAGGGTGGAATGGGTGGAGAAGAGTGTCAGGAGTGATTTGTGACAGATATCTGTATATCAGCAAGAGTGAAAGGGAAGGTCTACAGGACGGTAGTGAGACCAGCTATTTTATATGGGTTGGAGACGGCACTGACCAGAAAGCAGGAGACAGAGCTGGAGGTGGCAGAATTAAAGATGTTAAGATTTGCATTGGGTGTGAAATGAGGACATTAGAGGGTCAGCTCAGGTTGGAAGGTTGGGAGACAAAGTCAGAGAGGCGAGATTGTGTTGATTTGGACATATGCAGAGGAGAGATTCTGGGTATATTGGGAGAAGAATGCTAAGAATAGAGCTACCAGGCAAGAGAAAAAGAGGAAGGCCTAAGAGAAGGCTTATGGATGTGGTGAGAGAGAGCATGCAGGTGATGGGTGTAACAGAACAAGATGCAGAGGACAGAAAGATATGGAAGAAGATGATCCGCTGTGGCAACCCCTAATGGGAGCAGCTGAAAGAAGAAGAAGATTCTGTCAGCAACATTCACGTGTTACAACCAACTTGCCTCTCCCTCTCTGAGTTGATGGCATTTATCTCCATTCTTTTCACAAGTGAATGGATGACCACAATTGCGCGCTGGTGGATGCTGCTCAGAACTATTTGTTGTACCAGCAATCATAGATATGATCAGACTATCATGTGGCATTTGAAAACAAAAACAGCCGTGCAGAACGTGTGAAAAAATGACAGATTTCCTGCGATCTTGGCCATCTGGCAGTGTTTTATTGAGAACTGTGTTTTGAGTTACAACTCAGGGCAAAGACTTTCCGAGTCTGTGGTCATAAAGCTTATGGAGCAGTTTCTGGACAAAGGCAGAGCTATAACAACAGACAACTTCTTCACAGCACTTTCACTGGCTAATAGACTGCTGCACCGCAACATAACTCTGCTTGGCACCGTAAGTAAAATGGGACTTCCACCTGCAGCTAAAGTCACTTAAGTCTGTGAGCAATTTGCCAAACTAGTGTTTAGATCTGGCAGTGCCATACTGACGGTGTATGCGGCCAAAAAGAAGAAGCCTTTGATTTCAGTCTGTAACAGCCGGTGTAAAGTTTTGCTACCTGCAAAAGATATCGATGAAGGGATATAAGCAGACACACAAACGCTGGTGAATCGTGTCTTCTTGGTATCTTGCTGTTACTTTTTTGTTATTCAGTTTTATTCTTGAATAAAAGCACAGGTTTTGTTATACCTTTGCGAAAGTGCTTGTTGTATATTCCAGTAACCACATGAATGAGATTGAATCTGTCTCTGCCTCCCTCATGCACACACGCACGCACACACACATTCATACATGAAAACGTCACTATTTGAAAACCCTACGCCATTTGAACCTGAGTTGTCATTTGAACATGGTTTTTTTTTTTCCCGTTCTTCTCTGTACACCACGTTATGGTGAATGGTACTGAAAATGCAGACAGACTTCTTCCTTTGACCACACAGCAGCTGCAACTGCTTCTTGTTCATGCAGAGCCACACTGTATAATATCCTCAAGATCAGGTCGCGTTTGACAGAATAGGCAGAAAAAACACACAGCTCCATAAAGGAAGTATACTTTTCCAATGACTATAACATATGTTCTGTCCAGCAAGCCCACAGATAACAGAACTAACAAAATGAAACACAAGCTTTATCTGACTGCGTCTGCTGCTGCTAAAACCAGATGGAGTCTCCTTACCATTTAGAGGGCTATGTGTTTGCCATCCTGTATAAGGCAATAGGCCATCTCATTTGATCCTGTGCTTAGTATTATTTAAATGATACTATAAACACTGTAGAATTTTTTCTCAATTGAATCCACATTTTTAAAGTTTGCTAAGTTTACAGTCAGGCAGGTTAGTTTATGTAGCTCAATCAAACTGTATGCTCAAATGCAACAATAGCATTTCAAGTCATTTGTCAGTGTTTGCCCTCAGGCTTAACTCTCAGCCACTTCTCTGCCTGCAGCATTGTACTTTTACTTTTCTTTTCAATACTTGAAAAATTCACTCACCAGCTACTGTGTTCGATTTTTATTCTCAATTGCAAACTTTTCAGAATTGCAGTGTTTCAAATTCCCTTCTCTCTGGAGGATTCTGCCCTGCTGCCATTTCTTCTCAGGAACCTTTCTTTGCACCTTTAGGATTACAGATGGATGTGGACATTATTGTAAGAGAATATCTTTACAAACCTTTGGTACTTGTCAAATGTGTGGAGTGAAGGAGAGAGATTGCAGTTCAGTTTGAAACAAATCACCCTTCTACCATTTGATGCCTTCCTTTTCTGAGTCGCCTGAACCTCTTTAAGCCAGAATGATATTTGTTTTCCATGGTCTCTCTGAACTCATCCCTCACCCAGGATTTTGCTTCCTTGACCAACAAGGCAGCAGTCCTTTTCACCTGTCGGTACCTCTCTGCTGCTTCCAGAGTCTCCCGTGCTAACCATACACGGAAGGCCTCCTTTTTCAAACTGATGGCATCCTTCACCTCTGGTGTCCACCATTAGGTTATTGTGTTGCCACCTTGAGGGGTAACTACGGCCTTCAGGCACACCACAATGGAGGCTTTGAACAAAGCCTATTTGGACTCTGTGTCCCTAGCCGAGATGTGGGTAAAGCTCTTTCGGAGGTTGGAGTTGAAAGTCTTCTGGACAGGGGCCTCTCCCAAACCTTCCCAGTCCACCCTTACTACACGCTTTGGCTTTCCAGGTCTGTGCAGGCACCTCCTCCACCCTTTGACTCCTGAAAAAGCCTTGAGATCCCATAGTACAGTATGTGTTGGCAAGTGTAGTAGGGGAAAAAGATATTTGGGCTTCAAAGCTAAGTCTGTTGCCCCCACGACCCAGATCAGATAAGTGGTGGAAAATGAATGAGTACTGTTTGATGTTTGGACCACTTCCAATGCACATGCTTGTTTTCGGGTGCAGGGCCACAACTACAGCACCTGCAGAAAGTCTTCAGACCCCTTTCACTTTTTACACATTTTGTTATGTTGAATCATTTACATAAATTTTTTTTCCTTCATCAAGCAATACTCAATAACCCAGAATAACAAAGCTGAAACATTATTTTAGAAGTTTTTTCAAATTAATTACTATTAAACACTTAAATATCACACCAACATAAGTCAGAACATTTGCTATAACACTTGAAATTTAGCTCAGGTGCATTCCCGGAGTCCACCTTTGGTCAATTCAATTGACTGAAGATGATTAGTAAAGGCACAAGCCTGCCTATAGAAGATTCCCACGGTTGACAATGTGTGTCTGATCAAAAACCAAGCCATGAGGTTAAAGGAACTTCTTGCAGAACTTAGAGAACAGATTGTGTCCAGGAACAGATCTAGGGAAGGCTACAAAACATTACAGCTGCATTTAATGTTCCCAATAGTGCAGTGGCCTTCATAATTCTTAAATGGAAGAAGTTTGGAACAACCGTAACACTTTCTAGAGATAACCACCCAGTCAAGCTGAGCAATCATGGGAGAATGGTCTGGGAAGAGGGGTGACCAAAAGCCCTATGGTCACTCTGACTGTTCTCCAGAGAACCTATTGGAGATGGGAAAAACTTCCAGAGGGACAACCATCACTGCAATACTCCACCAATCTGGGCTTTAAGGAAGAAAGGCCAGATGGTACATGAATGTCTTCTTGGAGTTGCAAAACATCACCTACAGGACTCACAGACTATGAGAAACAAGATTATATGGTCTGATGAAACCAAGATTGAACTGCTTATCCTCAATTGTAATATCTGGAGGAAACCAATGACCACTCATTGCCTATGCAATTCCTTTCCAATGGTAATGGATGGTGATGTCACTATCATGCTGTAAGGTTGTTTTTCAATGGCAGGAACAGAGAGGATTGTCGGGGTGAAGGAATAATTTCAAATTAATGAGATATCCTTAGTGAATACATTCTCCAGAGCACTCTGGACCTCAGACTGGGTCAAAAGTTCACTTTCCAACCAGACAACGACCCTAAAGACAAAGTAAAGACAACCCAGGAGTGGCTTAGAGACATCTTTGTCAGTGTTTTTGAGTGACCCAGCCAGATGCCAGACTTGAATGCAATCGAATATATCTGGAAAGACCTGAACATAACTGTTCACTGATGGTTTCCATTCAACTTATGAGACCTTGAGAGGATCTGAAGAGCAGAATGGCAGAAAATCCTCAAATTCAGGTGAGTCAAGCTTCTCACATCAAACCAAAGAAGACTCCCAGCTGTAATAGCTGCCAAAGGGGCTCCAGTGAAGTACTGAGTGAAGGGTCTCAATACTTGTGTAAATGTAGACAGTTCAGTTTTTTATTCTTAATGCATTTGCAGATATTTCTAAAATCCGTTTTTGCTTGATATGAAGAAAAAATCAATTTAAATAATTTCAGGAAAAGGCTGCAACATAACAAAATGTGAAAAAAGTGAAACGGCCTAAATAGTTTTTGAATTTGTTGCAAGTGGATGCACCTAGAAATTCAGAGAGGAGAAATGCAGATACAATGTTTCTGATATGGATGTGAGCAACGCTGGAGCACCACAAGGAACAGTCCTGTCTCCTTTTCTCTTCACTCAGTACATCTCCAACTATAACTATAATACCAGGTCATGTCACTTGAAATTCTCAGATGATTCTGCTCTTATGGGGTGTATTGATAAAGGGGATGAGACAGGTGGAGAGCTTTGTTTCTTGGTGCAAAGTCTATCTATCTATCTATCTATCTATCTATCTATCTATCTATCTATCTATCTAGTATACAGTGCATCTGGAAAGTATTCACAGCGCATTACCTTTTCCACATTTTGTTATGTTACAGCCTTATTCCAAAATGGATTCAATTCATTTTTTCCCTCAGAATTCTACACACAACACTCCATAATGACAACGTGAAAAACATTTACTTGAGGTTTTTGCAAATTTATTAAAAATAAA
Organism: Polypterus senegalus; assembly: GCF_016835505.1. Lineage (NCBI taxonomy): Eukaryota > Metazoa > Chordata > Cladistia > Polypteriformes > Polypteridae > Polypterus > Polypterus senegalus. Next base: position 17,484,272 of record NC_053158.1, read on the forward strand.
AAAACTGAGAAATCACATGTACATTCACAGCCTTTGCTCAATACTTTGTCAATGCACCTTTGGCAGCAATTACAGCCTCAAGTCTTTTTGACTATGATGCCACAAGCTTGGCACACCTATCCTTGGCCAGTTTCGCCCATTCCTCTTTGCAGCACCTCTCAAGCTCCATCAGGTTGGATGGGAAGCGTCGGTGTACAGCCATTTTAAGATCTCTCCAGAGATGTTCAATCGGATTCAAGTCTGGGCTCTGGCTGGACCACTCAAGGACATTCACAGAGTTGTCCTGAAGCCACTCCTTTGACATCTTGGCTGTGTGCTTAGGGTCGTTGACCTGCTGAAAGATGAACCGTCGCCCCAGTCTGAGGTCAAGAGCGCTCTGGAGCATGTATTCACTAAGAATATCTCATTAATTTGAAACTATTCATTCACCCTGGCTAGCTTGGATGTCTCTTTAAATTGCTGCAGTCATCTTTCCCTTTATCCTGACTAATCTCCCAGTTCCTGCCACTGAAAAACATCCCCACAGCATGATGCTGCCACCACCATGCTTCACTGTAGGGATAGTATTGGCCTGGTGATGAGTGGTGCCTGGTTTCCTCCAAACATGACGCCTGGCATTCACACCAAGGAGTTCAATCTTTGTCTCATCAGACCAGAGAATTTTGTTTCTCATGGTCTGAGAGTCCTTCAGGTGCCTTTTGGCAAACTCCAGGTGGGCTGCCATGTGCCTTTTACTAAGAAGTGGCTTCCGTCTGGTCACTATACCATATAGGCCTGATTGGTGGATTGCTGCAGAGATGGTTGTCCTTCTGGAAGGTTCTCCTCTCTCCGCAGAGGACCTCTGGAGCTCTGACAGAGTGACCATCGGGTTCTTGGTCACCTCCCTGACTAAGGCCCTTCTTCCTCGATCGCTCGGTTTAGATGGCCGGCCAGCTCTAGGAAGAGTCCTCGTGGTTTTGAACTTCTTCCACTTATGGATGATGGAGGCCACTGTGCTCATTGGGACCTTCAAAGCAGCAGAAATTTTTCTGTAACCTTCCCCAGATTTGCGCCTCGAGACAATCCTGTCTCAGAGGTCTACAGACAATTCCTTTGACTTCATGCTTGGTTTGTGCTCTGACATAAACTGTCAACTGTGGGACCTTATATAGACAGGTGTGTGCCTTTCCAAATCATGTCCAATCAACTGAATTTACTACAGGTGGACTCCAGTTAAGCTGCAGGTACCCTATAGATCCTCTTCACTCACTTTGTGACATCTTTCAAGTTGACAGCTCCTCTGAAAGGCAGTTGAGATGAGCGAACAGTGGGGTCTGCAATGACAGTAGCATATCATCAATTTAAAAATCCATTTAAAAACATATAGTGATAAGCCAGATGCTTGGTAACATCTAATCTTAACATTTATAATTAATTAGCCATGGTACGTGTCAAAGACAGGTAACAGAATCATTAAAAATATTTGCTATCTCTTGTCCTGTGTCTACCTTCAGCACCTTTCCTCTGTATTTGCGTGTGTCAGACCATCTCTTAACTGGTGCTTCCTATTTGGAGCGTGTCCCTGTAAAGCCTGCTTTTCAGACTCTGTGAGACACCTTTCTCACCTCCTATCCAGTTTCGTACTTACCATCTCTGAAAGCAACTATCTCAACATGCCTCATATGCTTTTAGTAACTTTTCTTCATCAGCGCTCCGTCTCTTAAGCGTATTTCCATAATGACTGCTTCTCAGACTTTGTCATTGTTTTTGAGGCACCATTTCTCACCTCCTATCCCATTGTATAGTTTGTCTTTGAAGGTCAGTGTGCGCCTTATGCCTTTACTTATGTCTCCTCACTGGCGCGCCCTCTCTCTACCACATTCCTGTAAAGCCTGCTTCTCTGGCACTGTTGTTATTTTTGAGGCACCTTTCTCACCTCCTATCCTGTGGTATACTTTCCATCTTTGAAGGCATCTCTGTCAGTGTGTACCTCTTATCTTTATTTATGTCTCTTGACTGGCTCTCCCTCTCCCATAAAGCCGGCTTCTCTGACATTGTCGTTATTTTTGAGGCACCTTTCTCACCTCCTATCCTGTTTTATGTTTGTCATCTTTCATAGGGACTCTCTCAGCATGTCTCACGCGCTTTTACTAATGCCTCTTCATTGGTGCATTCCCATAAAGCTTGCTTCTCAGGTCTTGTCATTGTTTTCGAGGGACCTTGCAGTTGTATACTTTCAGTCTTTGAAGGCGACTCTATCAGTATGCGGCTTTTGCCTTTAGTTATGTCTCTTGACTGGCGCTCTCTCTCTCTACCACATTCCTGTAAAGCCTGGTTCTCTGGCACTGTCGTTATTTTTGAGGCGCCTTTCTCACCTCCTATCCTGTTTTATGTTTGTCATCTTTCATGGGGACTTTCTCAGCGTGCCTCATACACCTTCACTCCTATGTCTCACATTTACGCTTCCTCTTTAGTCACGTCAGCAAAGCCAAACTGACCAATGAGAATGCTCAGGAGCACTGGACACACAGACCTTAGAGTTTTATTATATAGTCGAAGGTAGTTGTCAAAAAATAGTTAAAAAACAAAAGAGAGTTTCTGTGCCTGGAAGAGTTCCATTTTTTATATAATGAAGACAAGCATCTTTGATTCAGAAATCACATCTTAGCTGCATACTGGACTGTTGCTTATTAGGTGACGATAGAAACAAGGCCATTACATATTTCTATAGGGTAGTCCAGATCTAATTATGCAATTTTCATTACACTATAACTTATTAAGTTTATTACATAGAAAATCACCCGAAAAATCCCGGACCATCGAGAAGTGTGCAAACTGATGACATGAAGAATCGCTTTCTCGCCGAACTGGAATTGTCCCCACATAAATCAAAGTCATCCAGACGATCTGGATCTGTATAATTAGATCTGGACCACTCTGTAGCTAAGAAGAGGCATTAGCCTGAAAATAGCAAAAACATCCCATTACACATATTTTAGGCATAATGTATTATACTAAATTACAAAAAATGTTTTAAAATGCTTTAATATTTTCCCCTACACTACTGTTTATTTAATATTATTTAGAAATAACAGATTGACATTACCAACTGATTGAATCCCTGAATATTTTGCCTCTCTGCCTGCATTTCTTGGCACTTAAGACTCAGAAAGTAGGACTGGAATGTTTGGAGTTAATTTATGCAGAAAACTTCTGGCAGTGCTTCACATAAAAGGGTCCATGACAGATGGTAAGTCCCCAGTGAAATCCTGCAAATGTCAACTGATCATTTTCAGGTATTCCCCCACCTGGTGAAAATTACTACTAGCATTAAAAGTAGTAATGATATCTGCCATTATTAGCGTTAGGCTAACCTAGAAAAAAAAAAAAAATCACAAGTGAGATGGCATCTTTATTATTTTTATTTTTATTCAGTAGATCAAACATGGCATTATGTTAGATATGAAATGCATCTGAAATTGCAAAAAAAAAAAAAGTAATTCTCTCAAGGACCCGATGCTTGATATTTACATGTATTCATGTTTAGCACCATATCCCTGCCTCATAATTAGAACTGAATCCCAGGAGAAAGTAAGTAATTGCTCATTTTGTAGATGTGGCACTTTTAGATCAAGAAGTGATTAAAATATTTATATTTTGCAACTTGGACTATGCACTCATTTTACCAGATTAATTTACATAAATTGGTTCTATAACAACATCTGCACGGACTGTTGTTAAAAATTAAACCTCTGGATAAATCTTATGAACCCTTTATTTGGCAGTGTTAGCATGGGCATACTGAGTTTGAAGGATATTTTTCTGCATAATAATATTTGCTACTTCTTCATTGACATGGAAGAAACCTGCACAGGTGTAGGAATGGAAACAGACAGTGCATTTTGAATTCTTCTCTCTTCCTCTTTATCTTTTCCCACTTCTATGTGGGGTCCATGAGATTGGTCAGCCTTCTCCAAACAGCTCGGGCCTGCACCTCCTAGCCAGTCAAACCCTTTTCTTTCAGATTGTCTTCTACTTTATCCATCCAATTCTGCATTCACCTTCCTCTCTTTCTCGTCCCCTGTACTTCCATTCCCACCACTGTTTTGCCCACTTATTCATTGTCTCCACTCTTCACATGTGCATACCATTTTAACCAACTTTCTTGTACATTCTTAAATAGTTCTTCCAATTTTGCTGTACCTCTGGTATATCTCATTTCTTATTCTGTCCTTTTCTGTAACCCCACACATCCATCCCAACATTATCATTTCTGCCACATCCAGCCTAATTATTATTATTATTAAGAATTATGTTTCCGGACTTCTCTAGTGCCTTCAACTCCATCCAACCTCTGCTCCTTAGGGATAAGTTGACAGAGATGGGAGTAGATTCATACCTGGTGGCATAGATCGTGGACTATCTTACAGACCTCAGTATGTGCGTCTTGGAAACTGCAGGTCTGACATTATGGTCAGCAGCACAGGAGCGCCACAGGGGACTGTACTTTCTCTGGTCCTGTTCAGCCAACATACATCGGACTTCCAATACAACTCAGAGTCCTGCCACGTGCAAAAGTTCGCTGACGACATTGTAATCATGGGCTGCATCAGGAGTGGGCAGGAGGAGGAGTATAGGAACCTAATTAAGCACTTTGTTAAATGGTGCGACTCAAACCACTTACACCTGAACACCAGCAAGACCAAGGAGCTGGTGGTGGATTTTAGGAGGCCCAGGCCCCTCATGGACTCCGTGATCATCAGAGGTGACTGTGTGCAGAGGGTGCAGACCTATAAATACCTTGGAGTGCAGCTGGATGATAAACTGGACTGGACTGCCAATACTGATGCTCTGTGTAAGAAAGAACAGAGCCGACTATACTTCCTTAGAAGGCTGGCGTCCTTCAACATCTGCAATAAGATACTGCAGATGTTCTATCAGATGGTGGTGGCGAGCACCCTCTTCTACGCAGTGGTGTGCTGGGGAGGCAGCATAAAGAAAAGGGACGCCTCACGCCTGCATAAACTGGTGAGGAAGGCAGGCTCTATTGTAGGCACGGAGCTGGACAGTTTGACATCCATGGCAGAGTGACGGGCACTGAGCAGGCTCCTGTCAATAATGAGGAATCCACTGAACAGGATCATCTCCAGACAGAGGAGCAGCTTCAGTGACAGACTGAGGAGATTGTTCCTCCCCCACACCATGCGACTCTTCAGTTCCACCCGGGGGAGTAAATGTTAACATTATACCTGCATTGTTATCACTCTTTAATTTAATATTGTTCTTTATCATTATGCTGCTGCTGGATTATGTGAATTTCCCCTTGGAATTAATGAAGTATCTATCTATCTATCTATCTATCTATCTATCTATCTATCTATCTATCTATCTATCTATCTATCTATCTATCTATCTATCTATCTATCTATCTGACCTCTTCTCTTGTGCTCCCTTTACTACCCTTGTCTCAGCTCCATACATCATTGCTGACCTTTCCAACCTTACCTTTAACCTTCGCCTTAATTCTTCAATCACACGATACTCCTAATAACTTCTTCCAACTGGTTTATCCACAATGGACTCTATGGGTTATTTCTCCATCTAATTCTCCATCTTGGGCTACTACTGATTCCAGATATTTGAACTTTCTGTATCACCTCTTTTCTATACCTCTCCCTGCAGGCTAATGTCTCAATCAGATCATCATCAAACCTCACATATTCTGTCTTTTTCCTATTTATCTTCACCCCTCTATCTTCCAAAGCCCTTCTGCATTCTTCCAACTTCTTTTGAACGTCCTCTTTTCTGATGCTACACAACACAATGTCATCAGCAAAAAGCCTGCACTAGGGGGATTGGTCTTTTATCCCATGATTCAACACTTCCATAACCAGATTAAGGAAGATCCATGATGCAGACCTCCTCTAACTGGGATCTTGTTTGTTACCCCAACACTGCTTTTAACCCGAGTCATACATATCCTGGACTTCTCTGGTACTCTTTTCTCTCTCATACACCAAACCTTAAGTCTCAACACTGTATAATTAGCATAATAGTTTATAAAGATTAGTTTATGACTTTGGAAAGGTGTCTTGAGCCTTTCTGCACCAATGAACTCATGATAGTTCTGTTTTATTTTCTGGTGTACACAATACAATGAGTTTCTTATTTTCCCCCATAACCCAGTGAGTGTGGTGTAACACAAACAACAGGCAATGGATGCAACACTCCACCTTCACTAGTTAGCCACTCTTCTGTCATATTCAATGCTGCATCCCCGCCTGTTATAAAGCTTCCTCCACTTCTTTCTCTCCTGTGCCACATCCTCCAGGTTTCTTCTCCTTGCTCCTCTGTCTGTTGCCTCCTCTATTATCTTTTCTTTCTACCTCTTTTTTGGTCTGCCTGCTCTTCTCCTTCCTAATAGAGACTAATTGTTCAATCTTCTTGCTGTCTTTGAGTTGTCCATGCTCCATACATGTCATAACATTCTTATTATTCTCAATATGCCTGTTTTACTCAGCTCCATTTGACAAGTCTTTTCTCTCAAATCCTTGTTACTAACTGTTCTTGGCCATCTTAATCCCATAATCGGTCTCATCTATCTTCGATCAAACACGTCCAGCCTTCTCTTAATTGCTTGGTTAAATGTCCAGCTTTCAGCTCCACACAAGGTTACCGGCACTACTAGTGTGTTATGGATTCTTAATTTTGTCCACAATTTGTGCCTCCAAAGTCCTCTTTCTAACTTAACAAATACTGCCTCCTGCCAAACCTAATCTCTTAGTCATGTCCATCTCACAGCCATCTTTTGCCTCCATCTTGCTTCCCAAATATGTGAATCTCTCTACACTTTCCAGCTCTTGACCTTTATATTCCAATCTTTTTGTTTTGGCTATGCATACGATGGGATACCCAAAAATAACTGGAATCTGTACCTGGCGCCCAATCTAGACTTATTTGCGAACTTTGCCGCTAGGCACAGCATAGTTACAGTATTCTGTGTCAGTCTGCCAAGTGGCATTGCTTTGTATTGTTCGTATGACATTCCATGTCAGTTTTTCTTGGTGCTTATTAAACGTGTTCTGCGATTTTTGTGATGGATGATCATGTTCAATGCTTGTATGGACTGGGTGTTGGGCAAGGTAATGGGGTCCAGTGGCTGTGGGGCATCTGTTGGTGAAGAAAGATTCACAGATCTCGCAGAGTCAATGAGGGCTCTGATCGGGGCGCTCGAGAGACTGAGTGAGGAGTCTGAGTGTCTGGGCTTGCGAGTGTCCTGGATAAAAAACAAAATCCCGGCCTTTAATGGGCACAGCCATTAGCAGTGTGTCTGTTTGCAGAGAGACTGTCGACCTTGTCGAGACTTTTACTTACCTTGGCAGTGACATTCATGTCTCTGGTGACTCTTCCTGTGAAGTCAGTAGACAGATTGGGAGAGCATGGGGGGTCATGAGGTCGTTGGAAAGGGATGTGTGGTGCTCCCAATATCTGTACAAAAAAACAAAGATCCAAGTCTTTAGAGTCCTGGTGCTTCCTGTCTTGGTATATGGTTGCAAAACATGGACGCTATCCAGTGACCCGAGACGAAGACTGGACTCCTTTGGTACTGTGTCTCTCCAGAAAATCCTTGAGTACCGTTGGTTTGACTTTGTGTCGAATGAGCAGTTGCTCATGGAGTCCTGAATGAGGTACATTACCTGCATTGTGAGGGAGTGTCAGTTACGGTACTAGGCCATGTGGCGTGTTTCCCAGAGAATAATCCGGCTCGTAAGATCCTCATTGTTGAGTACCCGAGTGGCTGGACCAGGCCAAGGGGTCACCCACATAACACCTGGCTGCAGCAGATAGAGGGTGATTTCTGGAGGGTGAGACTGGACCACATGTCTGCCTAGCAGGTTGTCAACCGGGATCCCGTGTTGTTTCATCGTGAAGTGGATGCAGCAACACACTGTACCAGTGCATGCTCCCCGACTTGACTTGACTTGATGATCATAAAGAACAGCGAGTCTGTGTTAAATTTTGTTTTCACTTACGGAGAACGGCTGCTGAAACTGTAGTGATGCTTGAAACTGTTTTTAAAGGGGAAGCTTTAAGTAAAACACAGGTCTACAAGTGTTTTTTGGTTTTCAAACAAGGTAAATGTTACAATCAAGATCTCGCCAACCTTCCACAATTAGGAATGGCAAAAATCTTAAAAAGGCTTGCAATGCAATTTATGAAGATCATCGTCGGACTATTGAAGAGATTTCTCAACTGACTTGTGTGTCTTGGAGTTCTTGCCACCTTCCCTACTTGCCTGATATTGCTTTGTCTGACTTTTTATTGCTCCTGCAAATGAAAAAAGAAGTCAAAGGAAATCGTTTTTGTACCGTGAAGGAAGTCAAAGTAAAATCGCTGAAGGCAATGGACAATATTCCTCTTCAGCAATTCCAAAAATGTACTTTGAAGGAGACTAAAGTTTCAGTAAGTAAATTTTTTTTTTTCTAATTCTGGTTATTTTTGGGTACTCCCTCATATATTTATCTCCCAGTTTTGCTGATTCGGATCCAAATACTCTCAAAAGTTCTATTAATGCCGTTGTTTTCACTGCCAGATGTGTCGTATTGTCTGCATATTCAAGATCTCTCAATGGTGTTCCGCCGATATCTTGTCCACCACTATTATCTACATATTTCATCATCCTGTTTTACTACCTTCACTACAACATCAAATGATACACAATTTATTATAACAAATAGCAAAGGAATAAATTAAGGGGAATGTTCTAAACTCTACAGGCAATTCCTTCAACCTCCTGGGTTGGTATTTGCTCCGATGGACATTGTCAACTTTGGAACCTTGGTGTGTGACTTGCCTAATCAGGTCCAATAAATTGAATAGACCACAGGGGGGGGCTAACAAACAAAATGTAGGAACACGTCAGTGATGATGAATAGAGCGGGATGTTCATAAACCTAATTTTGTCATAGTGAAGGGTGTGAATACTTATGTCAGTGTTGTATTTCAGTTCTACAGAACGGTAGTGAGACCAGCTATGTTATATGGGTTGGAGACGGTGACACTGACCAAAAAATCAGGAGACAGAGATGGAGGTAGTACAGTTAAAGATGTTAACATTTGCATTGGGTGTGACGAGAATGGATAGGATTAGAAATGAGAACATTAGAGGGTCAGCTCAGGTTGGATGGTTGGGAGACAAAGTCAGAGAGGCGAGATTGCTTTTGTTTGGACATTTGTAGAGGAGAGATGCTGGGTGTATTGGGAGAAGGATGTTAAGGGTAGAGCTACCAGGTAAGAGGAAAAGAGGAAGGCCTAAGAGAAGGTTTATGAATGTGGTGAGAGAGGGCATGCAGGTGATGGGTGTGACAGAGCGAAGATGAAGAGGACAGGAAGATATGGAAGAAGATGATCTGCTGTGCATGGCCCCCACATTCTAACGCAGGCCCCTAGGCCAGGATCTCTGGTGGGCCCTTCACCTAGGGTTAAGGAAAACGTGATGCCAATAGGATTTAAAATAAAATAAGTGAGATTAATGATGCAAAAACATAAGAAGTATTATGCACATTTATTGAATATATTTATCAAGTAAAGATCCTAATGAAAAACAATTATTGCAAAATCTGTTTTCTAGCTTTCTTTGACGCAAAATTTTCAATGACCTCACAAAAATCAACATGTTTAGCTAAATCATTTTCGATACACAGAATTGCTAGATGATTAAGTCGTTTTTGACGAGTTGTACTTCTTTGCCATGTTTTTAATGAATTTGCCAATCTGCTAAACAATCTTTCTGCTGAAGAAACAGTAACTGGGACTGTACAATACAATTTAATAGTGAGACAGATATTGGCAAATATACCTTGAGGTTTTTTGTCGTAAATTGTGTTCAAAATTCTAATTGGGTTTTTTTCAACATCAAAAACCTGTCTTGTAAATACCTTTGAAGTGAAAGGTCTATCTTAAAATGTCAAAGTGAGAAAGTTGTAGAAAAATGTACGTAGAAATTTTTTTATCTAAAACTTTATTTTGATATTGTTTTTAGTTTTCAGAATATTTTATGCTGAAGTTGACACTCAACACTGTAGGATCAATTCTTGCTTTCTGTTCATACATTTTGTTTGTGCATAATATCTACTCATCCCATGCCGGGCCCCTGTGATCTCCCGGGCCCCCTGGCTAGAGCCCCGTCAGCCCCCCCTTGTGGGGGCCATGCAACTATGGCAATCTCTAACAGGAGCAGCCGAAAGAAGAAGAAGAAGAAGGTGAAATGCCTTGTTCAGGCTCACACAGTGTCAGAGGCAGGATTTGAACCAACAACCTCAGGGTCTGAAGGACTAACCCTTAACCACTGGGCATACTTTTGGTCAATTCATGTAAACCACATAATTCCATTTTTTGGATTTGTTTTCTTTCTACATTGTCGTAATGCATTAGAAAGTATAACAGGCAACCATCAAAAGTGTAAAAACAAGCAAGTAAATGAACCCTGTGTGACTTAACGAACAGTTGCAATCACATGGAAAGTACAAGTTTTCTCCTTCTAATGGCCAAGAAAGTTAACATGTTGAATGCTTAAAAAATACAAAAAAGTAAGTCCAACTGTGAGGTGTTATCTCACAATCCCATTGGAATGTTTTAATGAGATATAAAAACAAAGAAATTCGGGTTTTGCTAAGGATTAAATCATTTAAATGAGAACACTGTCTTCTACTGCTAGTGAGTTAGAGAAGGCAGTATGTACTTGATGCATTGTGCAAATTTTTATTAGGAGTACTCACTGAAGTTATAACATAATAAGGGTTTTTTTTCACATAAGACGTCTGAAGGTTTCAACAGCTAATAAAAGTGCCTATAAAATGCTCTTTTTTTTTTTTTTATTTCACTTTACTCCCACATATGTTCACATACCGCACATATATATTGAGGCCTGTAGGGGGCCCACCAGCCGCCCAAACCTAACATAAGCAGACACCAGGACACAAATTCAAAACACAGCGCACGTTTATTCAGTGGGGAAACGCTTCCCCCTCGCTCTCCACAGCACCACAGAACAATAAATACAGCGCACTGTCTTTGCCTTCATCCTTCTTCTTTCTCTTTCTCGTTTGCCTCCATTCCTCGTCCGGCAAGCTTCATCCTCTTCCTCCCGAGTCTTTATCCCAGAGTAGTGGCAACTAGCTCCTTTTAAGCTGCACTCAGGAGCACTGCAGGTGGTCCACTTGCATGTTCCGGAAAGTACTCCCAGGTGTGGTGCAAGCATGACGTCATAGGGCTCTGCAGTCTGCGCAGCTCCCCCTGGTGGCATCCATGGAACCCAACAGGGCTGCAGGGAATTCCCATGAAGCCCTGTGGGAATGCATGGTGGTGGCTGCCACCTAGTGTCGGGGAGGAGATAATGTGCTGACCACTCTCCACAATATTGGCATCCGTGACAATATATATATATATATATATCTATATATATATATATATATATATATATATATATATATATATATGGAGTACCAACATAGAGGTTGTCAAGAAGGGTCAGCGTCACTTCTATCCACTGAAAAGTTTCAAGGCATTTGATGCATGGAAGCCACTCTTTAGTGTTTTCTACCAGTCTGTAGTGGCCAGTGTATTTTTCTATTCAATAATGTGCCGGAGAAATGGCGTTAGAGCAGGTGATGCCAACTGACAAAATCACCTGATTCAAAAGGCTGGCTCAATCTTGGGGATCAGGTTGGACTGACTGGAGGAAGTGGTAGAACCAAAGTTCAAACTGCTGACTCTCCTGGACAATGACTCTCACGCCCCGAATCAGGTTTTGGCTAAACAGAGGAAAAACAGTGAGAAACAGAATGAGACAACTACGCTGCTTCAAACAACACCATGTGAGCTCGTTCCTATCCCCAGCTCATCTCACCAGTTTTAGTGTTATTACTTTGGTTACTTGTGTCATTCAGAATTGACTTTAAAATACTAATAATGGTTTACAAAGCCTTAAGTTACACTCCGGGTTATAACTGTAGATCTTCGAATAGATATTTGCTTATGATTCCATGGAAATGGGGGATCTATGCAGATAAATGGCTGTCATTCCTAAATGCTCATATGATATTTTTGGTAAACCCCTTAGCTCTTTTAGGGCTCATTTTTTTTTCTTTTCTCCCAGGGCTGAATATTTTTCTAAAAACTTTTTTTTACAAAAAGAACACAAAACAATTGTTTAACTTATCAAAGCAACAAAAAATATTTATTTTTGAACAATATAACTGTTTTGCATTTTGTATGAGCCTGCGTAGTATATAATTTAACATATTATTTCACATACTGTAAATTTCACAAAGCAAAGTCCTGCAAAGTGTGGTAACGCTCAAAGCATCCAACTGCGTGCATTGCCACGTTGCAGTGCTTACAATATGTGTTGCACTGGTGCCTCTTTTTCAATAGTCTGTTGCTGCACACAACACAGTCAGGCTTGTACTTTTTGTCCTCATAAGTTGCAGGAAAGTGGCGCTCAGTCAGCCTGTCTGGCACTGCTCTTTGTAATGGCCTTCCTCGCTTTGCCAAAGGCACTCCAACATATTCTGCCAGCAAGTTGTCCACCACCTTCTTGCAGAAATCTGCCGCAGTCATAGTACTGTTTGCCTGCTTGAATAATATATATCCATTTGTGAGTGCAATCTCACGCATGCGATGGTACACAGTGTGGTACCACTTGGTGGACTTATGGCCGTAAGCATATGACCCCAGCATCTGAGCCAGTCGACCAACTCCAGCCATTTTACAATTGTATTCTTCAAGTGCAACGGGCTTGTCCAGCTTCCTACCTTCTGGGTTTCCCTTTGAACTAATTACCTTCTCACATAAATTGTTGGTGTGAACTGTAATAAGACAAGTCACCTGTTTGACATCATGCCAAGTCAATGCCACCAAGTTATCCGCCCGCATGAAAACAGGATTGTCACCTTTTTTCATTTTCAGCCTCTCTGGCTTCAACTGTAAAGGCATGTGTCTCCTGTTCACCCTCACTGTGCCACAAGCTCCAATTCTTCTTCACTTCTTCCCTCTGAAGTTGCTGGTGCATAGTGCAGGGCGGGGGTGTTGGCGAGCGAAACGAGCAAGGTGGACCCCCTTAGTATATATATATATATATATATATATACTGTATATATATATATATATATATATATATATACTTGTATATATATATATATAACTGTATATAGTGTGCCCTCCGCTATCATTGGAACCCAAAATGAGTAAAAAGGATTGTTTGCTAAAGAACCGTCATCTTGCACTGAGAAAATAAGAAACATTTGAATTTTATTTGAAACAAGTTCATTCAAAGAAAAACAAAGGCCTCGTCAAGACATACATATTTTTAATAAAAACACATGTGCCACGTTGTCACCCCTGCATTTAATTCTTTGTACAACCTCCCTTTGCCAATATAACATCTCAGAGTCTTCTCTTATAACCTTTTAAAAGGTTGACAACACAGAGCGTGGCATCTGAAACCACCATTTTTCTTTACATAATCTCTCCAGATCATCTAGGGTCCTCTGCCCTGTACTATCTACTCTCCTCTTCAGCTCACTCCACAGGTTTTCAATAGATATATATAGATATATATGTACAGAGGTGGGCAAAAGTAGGTTTACAGTTGTCCATATGGAACAAGACATGCAGGTTATGATTATTACAATAGCTATAATAACTCAAAGAGCTTTATTAATTTTATTAACTCAAAATAATGTCACAATGGCACAGTGCACTTAGGTACGATCTCGTAAGTGCTCAAATTGCCAGCCTCATATACCTGTACTCACAACTGTAAACCTACTTTTACCCACCACTGCATGTATATATATTGGACAGGTCGAAGGACACTCATGGACATCAAAGAACATTTGGAATGCCAACAAGGTCACTTCTTTTAATTATAAAACTAATCCTAATTCATTTTAATCCTAACCCTTACTCAGGCACTCCATTCTGGTTCCAGTCTGGGCCTCAAATATGACGCCATTCTCTGTGGTGCCCGCTCTTTTATAGGACTTTAACCTTAAGGGGCTGAGTTATTTGCCTTCTCTGGGTGTCTTCTTGCCACTGTGGGCAGCAGCGTTAGCAACTCTAACTCTACCTGGGTTGATATTGCTTACCTCTGATAAACCTGGAAAGTGATCCTTTGTGTATGCATGACTATATATATGTTGCCTTGCAAAAGTGCAAAGGTATAACTAATTGTTTCTGTTTACTGAACAGAAAATCCTATATCAAAATCCATTTCCTGTATTATTTTATTACAATGCATTGAAAATAAGAATGATATTTTGTATGACTTTTTTTTAATGATTTTTTACTTTGTCGTATACAAATGTATAGGGAAAGTATTGTAATTGTCCTGAGATTTGATTTCGAGATTTCGATGAAAATCGACGTTTTAGACCGCCCTAATTCCAAAAAAACTTTTGGAATTATGTCTGTAAGTGTATGTGTATGTAAACACGATAACTTGAGTATGCTTTCAGTTAGGTCAACTAAATTTTAGGTGTTAGTATTAGGTACAAAACAAAGATTTCAATCAACTTTTGAGCAGTTTCCGGCTAACCAGAAGGGGTACTTTTTTATTTATGCAGTCTGATTTATTCAACTTTACTTTTAGAATATTTGTTCAATCTTCTTCTTCTTGTTTTGGCTGTTCCCTCTAGGTGTGTTACCACAGCGAATCATCTTCTTTCATATCTTTCTGTCCTCTGTATCTTGTTCTGTTACACCCATTACCTGCATGTCCTCTCTCTCCAGATCCATTAACCTTCTCTTAGGCCTTCCTCTTTTCCTCTTTCCTGGCAGCTCTATCCTTAGCATCCTTCTACCAATATACCCCTCATCTCTCCTCTGCACATGTCCAAACCAAAGCAATCTTGCCTCTCTGACTTTGTCTCCCAAAAGTCCAACCAGAGCTTTTTTCACATTTTGTAATGTCACAGCCTTTTGTTAAAGTTATTTAAATTTATTTTGCCCCTCACAGAGAAACAGTCAATAACCAACAATGACGAAGAGAAAAAAGGATTTTTAAACTTTTTGCAAATTTATTAAAAATAAAGAACTGAAGTATTACATTGGTATACAGTAAGTATTCAGACTGTCTGCTATGCCACTTGACATTTGTCACAGGTGCATCTAATTCTATTGATCGCCATTGAAATGTTTATACTCCTTGTTTGGAGTTAATTTAATTGATTGGATGTGACTAAGAAAGTCACGCACCTGCTTATAGAATACAATACAATTTATTTTTGTAAAGCCCAGAATCATACAAGAAGTGCCGCAATGGGCTTTAACAGGCCCTGCCTCTTGACAGCCCCCCAGCCTTGACTCTCTAAGAAGACAAGGAAAAACTTCCAAAAAAAAATAAACCCTGCAGGGAAAAAATGGAAGAAATCTCGGGAAAGGCAGTTCAAAGAAAGACCCCTTTCCAGGTAGGTTGGGAGTGAAGTGGGTGTCAAAAAGAAGGGGGTCAATACAGTACAATACACAGAACAGAACAAATCCTCAATACAGTATAAAAATAAAAAATGTACAAGTATGGAGCAGAATTTAACAGTAGATGATATCACATAATATGATTTGGATTTGTTTAGAGTCCTGGAGACCTCAGCCATCAAGCTGCCTTTCCCATTTGGCCATTCCAGACCTGAGACAGTGCTGGGCTAGCCAATTCGATTAAAGGACCTCTCTACTCCACAATTTCTGCGATCCTCCATTAGGGATGACTTTACCTTAGGCAGGCAAAACATCTTGGCAGGTGGGCCGTGGCAGCAAGTGTCACATTTGAGAACCGAGAAGTGAAACAGAATAGGTGAGGGTTAGTAACAAATTATAACTATTATGTGTTGGCTATTCGGATTCAGCGGGTTAGAAAATGGATGGATGGATGTTACTTATGTTTTAGTGCTAATGACTAACAACAGAGATACAGTCTGTACAATTAATCAGCAACTCTAGTCAGGGTATGCTAAACTGAAGTAGTGAGTCTTCAGCCGGGATTTAAAAGTTAAGACCGAAGGGGCATCTCTTATGTAATAGGTAGACCATTCCACAGTTTAGGGGCCCTGTAACTAAAAGCTCGACCTCCCACTGTTATTTTATTAATTCTTGGAATCATAAGCAGGCCGGCATCTTGAGATCTTAATGTGCGCTCAGGTTTGTAAGTCATGATAAGTTCAGACAAGTTAGCCGGACCTTGGCCATTTAAATCTTTATATGTTAAAAAGAGGATTTTGAAATCTGCCCTAAACTTAACTGGGAGCCAGTGTAAGGATTTAAGAACTGGAGTTATGTGTTCGTATTTTCTTGTTTTTGTAATAATTCTTGCAGCCGCATTTTGGATTAACTGGAGGCTATATGGAGAACAGTTTGAACAGCCAGTGAACACCGCATTGCAGTAGTCAATCCTACTAGAGATAAATGCATAAATTAATTTCTCAGAATCCTGTTTATTTAGAAAGCACCTTAATTTCCTAACATTTTTAAGATGGAAGAAACATGTTTTGGACAACTTTGTAATATGCGCTTTAAATGACATGCTAGAGTCAAAGATGACTCCTACATTGCAGGCTAATTCAGTAAAAGTAATTGGGATTCCAACTGAGTTAAATGACGACAAAATATTGCTGTGATCAGCGTCATTTCCTCAAACAATTAACATCTGTTTTATCTGTATTTAAAGACAAGTAGTTCTCATTGATCCACTCCTTTAATTCGCTAACACAACTAATTAACATCAGAGAAACTTCATTTGATTTAAATGAAAGGTATAACTGGGTGTCAACTGCATACGAGTGAAAATTAACATTATGTTTCCTAATGAGAGATCCCAGTGGAAGCATGTAAAGTGAAAACATTAAAGGTCCCAGTACTGAGCCCTGCGGGACACCATATTGAACTTCTGTGTATAATGATGGAGTACTGTCTGCACATTTCTGTACGTATTGGAATCGATTTGATAAATAAGAACTAAACCAAGCGCGCACAGTGCCTGTAAGCCCAACATCATTTTTTAGCCTGTGCAGTAAAATAGAATGGTCAGTGGTGTCAAATGCTGCACTTAAGTCTAACAACATAATTACAGTGGAGTTTCCTTCATCAGAGGATATCAGAATGTCATTTACAACCCGTGTTAGTGCAGTTTCTGTACTATGACCAGTGCGAAAACCAGACTGGAATTTCTCAAATAAATTGTAATGCGTAAGGTGTGACTGAAGCTGACTGGTGGCTACTTTTTCTAGTATTTTAGAGAAAACGATAAATTTGAAATAGGCCTATAATTATTTAGTATGTGTGGGTCTAGGTCTGACTTTTTAAGTAAAGGTTTAATGACTGATGCTTTTAGTGTATCAGGTACGGTGCCATGCAGTAATGAACTATTGATAACGGTTAGAATAGGTGCTGCAAGAACATCCATTGCACTTTTTACTAGTTTTGTTGGCACTGGATCTAGGGAACAGGTAGTGGGCTTCATTTTAGAAATTAAGACTTCCTGCTCAGTTACGGGGTTAAAATTATTAAAGTGCCGAATGCAATGTGAGACAGGATCTGCTAAGCTAGTATTTGGTTTGTACTGTGATGCTCCAATTCCCCTGCTCTGTAGCTCTATGAACAATTCTGGTGAAGTATAAAAATTGTCCATGTACACAACATGTCCCAAATGTTCATAGCCCTGAAGCAGCTCCAGCACAACCTGAGTTGTCAAAGGACAGATCTCTCTTTGAAAAGAATGCTTACCAGTATAAGTAATTACTTTCAGGCTTAAACCAGTGTTTGCTTCTGCCAATACAAAATCCTTGATGCCATACTTGGTGGGCTTATCTGGCATATATTGGCGGAAAAAAAGCCGTCCCATATATTTTATCATGGACTCATCCACAGACAAATCATGGCCAGGCTGATAAAATTGTTTATAGGCTGGCTCCACTATGTCAAGCAGGGGCTGAACTTTATACATGGGGTTATAGCCTGGCTCACCCCTTGGGATTTGCTTCTGGTTATCACAAAAGTGAATGAAGCTTTGCAGCAGCACGTACCTATCACGCGGCATAACCTGTCCAAAGCCACCAGGTGACAAAGTACGTTTGGACCAATGCTCCCTGAATTATATCGCCAGTCTAGTCCCATCTCTATCTGCAATGCCACAAAGCCCTTCATCTTGTCTTTGGTTGTGGGTTTCCACTTCGAAAAACGAGAATGCGGAGCAAGCGCGTCCCACGATTCAAACAACTGCTCTGCGTACCTGTTTGTCTCATCAGCTATCAGTTGAAAAACTGCCTCAGGAAAAAACAGCCTGAAATAGTCCAGCGGTGTGTAATCAGTTGTGTCCAGCAGCAAGCCGTGCCTTTTTGTAAAGTCTGGTAGCCAGTTCGGCTCCCAAGGATCAATTTTTGGGTATTCCTCCCAAGCGAATCTTGCCGTAGGTGCATCGACAGCGCGAATGCGCTCAGATGCCAGCCGAGCAGCTGCGGTGGCATCGGCTGGTCTCCGATCGGCTGATGCCTGCTCCTCAATTTCTTCCTCGATCTCCTGATCACTATCAAAGAAATTGGAATCTGACAAATCAGAGTCCGACTCCGCGATAATGCGCAAAGTTTCTTCGGCCGAGTATTTTCATTTTTGAACTCGCTTCACTCCCGCATGAGATGTTGATGCCATCTTGCCTTTGTTTCTATTTGCTTACATATCGCAACTCATGCACACGCAAGGATTAGTTGCTGAGCCAACGAGTCTAACATTCCTCCAAGCAGAGAGGGAATGCCTGTGACGTGACAATGGGTTTTGTCGCCATTAACAGCTGATGGTTGCCCTCTGTCCCTGGATGTCGACTTTTGTCGACATCCGCCCTCAGCCCCTCCTGTCGACAGAAGTCGACATCCGCCCTAAAAGAGTTAGATTAAAGCTGAAAGTCTACACTTGTTTTATTTGCTTTATACAGAGCCAAAATTGTGAAAATTGTGTCACTGTTCAAATACTTATATATATATCTACTCTCTATATATAAAATCCTAAGCCTAAAAGTGCAACGATTTTGTGCAACATTTTTTGTCGCGCTTTAAATCTGGCTTATTTTAAAACCTACACACATCTGTTTGGTATCATTAATATGATATTGTTAGATTTTCAGAATCTCATTCCGTGTTTAAATTCTAAACTAAAAAATATCAAGAACTCACATACTGTGAGATGAGACTTGGTGTCAAGAGATTTAACCTCGTCTGGGGCCGGAAATAAAAGACAAAGAGTAGAACAGCTGCTGTACAATCTTTTAAATGTTCGAAGCGCCGCATGAAATGCAGATCACGCGGCATGGCAGCAGCAGCAAGCTAGCAGCTGATCGAGCAAAGAGAAGGTAAAAAAAAATTTGTTTCCTATTGTAAGACCATTTAAGAGGGGGTTTCAGAGGAGCGACTGTGTCTCCTTGGGGTGCATTCAGCCCTCCTCTTCACAACGCGACCGGCAGAGACATGAAGTTGCTGGTGCATAGTGCAGGCCGGGGGTGTTGGCGAGCGAAACGAGCAAGGTGGACCCCCTTAGTATATATATATATATATATATATACTGTATATATATATATAACTGTATATAGAGTGCCCTCCGCTATCATTGGCTCCCAAAATGAGTAAAAAGGATTATTTGCTAAAGAACCGTCATCTTGCACTGAGAAAATAAGAAACATTTGAATTTTATTTGAAACAAGTTCATTCAAAGAAAAACAAAGGCCTCGTCAAGACATACATATTTTTAATAAAATCACATGTGCCACGTTGTCACCCCTGCATTTAATTCTTTGTACAACCTCCCTTTGCCAATATAACATCTCAGAGTCTTCTCTTATAACCTTTTATAAGGTTGGACAACACAGAGCGTGGCATCTGAAACCACCATTTTTCTTTACATAATCTCTCCAGATCATATCTAGGGTCCTCGGCCCTGTACTGTCTACTCTCCTCTTCAGTTCACTCCACAGGTTTTCAATAGATATATATAGATATATATGTACAGAGGTGGGCAAAAGTAGGTTTACAGTTGTCCATATGGAACAAGACATGCAGGTTATGATTATTACAATAGCTTTAATAACTCAAAGACCTTAATTAACTTTATTAACTCAAAATAATGTCACAATGGCACAGTGCACTTAGGTACGATCTCGTAAGTGCTCAAATTGCCAGCCTCATATACCTGTACTCACAACTGTAAACCTACTTTTACCCACCACTGCATGTATATATATTGGACAGGTCGAAGGACACTCATGGACATCAAAGAACATTTGGAATGCCAACAAGGTCACTTCTTTTAATTATAAGACTAATCCTAATTCATTTTAATCCTAACCCTTACTCAGGCACTCCATTCTGGTTCCAGTCTGGGCCTCAAATATGACGCCATTCTCTGTGGTGCCCGCTCTTTTATAGGACTTTAACCTTAAGGGGCTGAGTTATTTGCCTTCTCTGGGTGTCTTCTTGCCACTGTGGGCAGCAGCGTTAGCAACTCTAACTCTACCTGGGTTGATATTGCTTACCTCTGATAAACCTGGAAAGTGATCCTTTGTGTATGCATGACTATATATATGTTGCCTTGCAAAAGGTATAACTAATTGTTTCTGTTTACTGAACAGAAAATCCTACATCAAAATCCGTTTCCTGTATTATTATATTACAATGCATTGAAAATAAGAATGATATTTTGTATGACTTTTTTTTTATGATTTTTTACTTTGTCGTATATAAAGTATAGGGAAAGTATTGTAATTGTCCTGAGATTCGATTTCGAGATTTCGATGAAAATCGACGTTTTAGACCGCCCTAAGTCCAAAAATACCATTTTTGGAATTATGTCTGTAAGTGTATGTGTATGTAAACACGATAACTTGAGTATGCTTTCAGTTAGGTCAACTAAATTTTAGGTGTTAGTATTAGGTGCAAAACATAGATTTCAATCAACTTTTGAGCAGTTTCCGGCCAACCAGAAGGGGTACTTTTTTATTCATGCAGTCTGATTTATTCAACTTTACTTTTATAATAATTGTTCAATCTTCTTCTTCTTGTTTTGGCTGCTCCCGTTAGGTGTGTTACCACAGCGAATCATCTTCTTTCATATCTTTCTGTCCTCTGTATCTTGTTCTGTTACACCCATTACCTGCATGTCCTCTCTCTCCAGATCCATTAACCTTCTCTTAGGCCTTCCTCTTTTCCTCTTTCCTGGCAGCTCTACCCTTAGCATCCTTCTACCAATATACCCCTCATCTCTCCTCTGCACATGTCCAAACCAAAGCAATCTTGCCTCTCTGACTTTGTCTCCCAACTGTCTAACTTGAGCTGACCCTCTAATGTACTCATTTCTAATCCTGTCCATCCTCGTCACACCCAATGCAAATCTTAGCATTCTTTGCTCAATATACTATTAATTTGATTTAATTTGTTGTTGATGGTTCTTTATTGTACATAATATAAAAATAGAATCATTGTCTTGTGGTTTACTCCTAAAACATGCATCCCCATATCTGAATATATGAGAAAGTCTACAGGAGACCACTCCAAATTTTTAATGATCAAAACAAAAAAACCTTAAGATGAGATATGCTGTTTGCATAAGAATTCAGTCCCTGTATTGAAGAAGCTTTAATTCTATTCAGGCAAAAAACCAATTGTCTACATACTGTGAAGTTAAGAAACAATTCAGAACCCTTTACATTTTTCACATTTTGTAATGTCACAGCCTTTTGTTAAAGTTATTTAAATTTATTTTGCCCCTCACAGAGAAACAGTCAATAACCAACAATGACAAAGAGAAAAAAGGATTTTTAAACTTTTTGCAAATTTATTAAAAATAAAGAACTGAAGTATTACATTGGTATACAGTAAGTATTCAGACTGTCTGCTTTGCCACTTGACATTTGTCACAGGTGCATCTAATTCTATTGATCGCCATTGAAATGTTTATACTCCTTGTTTGGAGTTAATTTAATTGATTGGATGTGACTAAGAAAGTCACGCACCTGCTTATAGAATACAATACAATTTATTTTTGTAAAGCCCAGAATCATACAAGAAGTGCCGCAATGGGCCCCCCAGTCTTGACTCTCAAAGAAGACAAGGAAAAACTTCCAAAAAAAAAAAACCCTGCAGGGAAAAAATGGAAGAAATCTCGGGAAAGGCAGTTCAAAGAAAGACCCCTTTCCAGGTAGGTTGGGAGTGAAGTGGGTGTCAAAAAGAAGGGGGTCAATACAGTACAATACACAGAACAGAACAAATCCTTAATACAGTATAAAATAAAAATTTTAGAAGTATGGAGCAGAATTTAACAGTAGATGATATCACATAATAGATTTGGATATTTTTAGAGTCCTGGAGACCTCATCCATCAAGCTGCCTCCCCATTTGGCCATTCCAGACCTGAAACAGTGCTGCTAGCCAATCGATGAAAGGACCCTCTTTCCCATGATTCCTGTGATCCTCCATCAGGGATGACTTTACCATAGGCAGGCAAACAACTTGGCAGGTGGGCGTGGCACCAATGCCACATTTGAGACCGAGAAGAAACAGAATAGGTGAGG
This sequence comes from Polypterus senegalus, assembly GCF_016835505.1. Taxonomy (NCBI): domain Eukaryota; kingdom Metazoa; phylum Chordata; class Cladistia; order Polypteriformes; family Polypteridae; genus Polypterus; species Polypterus senegalus. Next base: position 17,506,851 of record NC_053158.1, read on the forward strand.
GTTAGTATTCAAATTATAACTATCATGTTACTTATGTTTTAGTGCTAATGACTAACAACAGAGATGCAGTCTGTACAGTTAATCAGCAGCTCTAGTCAGGATATGCTAAACTGAAGTAGTGAGTCTTCAGCCGGGATTTAAAGGCTGAGACCGAAGGGGCATCTCTTATAGAAGCAGGAGACCATTCCACAGTTTAGGGGCCCTGTAACTAAAAGCTCGACCTCCCACTGTTATTTTATTAATCCTTGGAATCCTAAGCAGACCGGCATCTTGAGATCTTAATGTGCGCTCAGGTTTGTAAGTCATGATAAGTTCAGACAAGTAAGCGGACCTTGGCCATTTAATGCTTTATATGTTAAAAGGAGGATTTTGAAATCTGCCCTAAACTTAACTGGGAGCCAGTGTAAGATTTAAGAACTGGAGTTATGTGTTCATATTTTCTTGTTCTTGTAATAATTCTTGCAGCGCATTTTGGGATTAACTGGAGGCTGTATAGAGAACAGTTTGACCAGCCAGTGAACACCGCATTGCAGTAGTCAATCCTACTAGAGATAAATGCATGAATTAATTTCTCACAATCCTGTTTATTTAGAAAGCGCCTTAATTTCCTAACATTTTTAAGATGGAAAAACATGTTTTGGACAACTTTGTAATATGCTTTAAATGACATGCTAGAGTCAAAGATAACTCCTAGATTGCGGGCTGATTCAGTAAAATTAATTGGGATTCCAACTGAGTTAAATGATGACAAAATATTGCTGTGATCAGCGTCATTCCCTCAACAATTAACATCTCTGTTTTATCTGTATTTAAAGACAAGTAGTTCTCATTCATCCATTCCTTTAATTCACTAACACAACTAATTAAAGACAACATCGGAGAAACTTCATTTGATTTAAATGAAAGGTATAACTGGGTGTCATCTGCATACAGTGAAAATTAACATTATGTTTCCTAATGAGAGATCCCAGTGGAAGCATGTAAAGTGAAAACAGTAAAGGTCCCAGTACTGAGCCCTGCGGACACCATATTGAACTTCTGTGTATAATGATGGAGTACTGTCTGCACATTTCTGTACATACTGGAATCGATTTGATAAATAAGAACTAAACCAAGCGAGCACGGGCCTGTAAGCCCAACATCATTTTTTAGCCTGTGCAGTAAAATAGAATGGTCAATGGTGTCAAATGCTGCACTTAAGTCCAACAACATAATTACAGTGGAGTTTCCTTCATCAGAGGATATCAGAATGTCATTTACAACCCGTGTTAGTGCGTTTCTGTACTATGACCAGTGCGAAAGCCAGACTGGAATTTCTCAAATAAATTGTAATGCGTAAGGTGTGACTGAAGCTGACTGGCGACTACTTTTTCTAGTATTTTAGAGAGAAATGGTAAATTTGAAATAGGCCTATAATTATTTAGTATGTGTGGGTCTAGGTCTGACTTTTTAAGTAAAGGTTTAATGACTGACACTTTTAGTGCATCAGGTACGTGCCATGCAGTAATGAACTATTGATAATGGTTAGAATAGGCTGCAAGAACATCCATTGCACTTTTACTAGTTTTGTTGGCACTGGATCTAGGGAACAAGTAGTGGGCTTCATTTTAGTAATTAAAGTTAAGACTTCCTGCTCAGTTACAGGATTAAAATTATTAAAGTGCTGAATGCAATGTGAGACAGGGTCTGCTAAGCTAGTATTTGGTTTGTACTGTGATGCTGAGATCTGGGATCTTATATTTTTAATTTTCTCATTGAAGAAGTTCATAAAGTCTGTACTGCTAATATCTGTTGGTATTTTGCACTGTTGATCTGAATTCCCATTTGTTAATTTAGCCACTGTTCTAAAAGTACCTAGGATTTTTATTATTGCTATCTATTAATGTAGAATAGTATTCTGAGCGAGCTTTAAAGAGGGCTTTTTTATATTTATTAACACTCTCTGTCCATGCAATTTGAAAGACATGTAGTTTTGTTGTTCTCCATCTGCGCTCCAGTTTTCGACACTCTAATTTAAGAGCTCGAGTGTTTTCATTAAACCAGGGAGAGTTTCTATGTGCTTTGATCACTTTTGTTTTAAGGGGAGCCACTGTGTCCAGAGCATCTCTCAAGGTCACATTATAATGTGATGTTAGCTGATCTAAATTGTTTTCCACGTTTACATTTGATGTTAACTGATCTAAATGGTTTTCCACAATTACACTCGACTTACTCAAGGTATCTATAAATTTTGAAGCAGAATTACAATCTAGATGTCGCACAGTCTTTGTTTTAATCTGGGAGTGTGTTGGCAAGGGCAGAACTGAATCAAATGTAATTAAGAAGTGATCGGAAATAACTACATTTAATGGAGTAATATTTAAATTTTGAATTTCAACTTTATAAGTTATAATTAAATCTAATGTGTGGTTATGATTATGAGTTGGACCTTTGACAATCTGACAAAATCCTACTGAATTTAACAAATAAGTAAAACATTTGCTAAAAGTGTCAGTTTCCACATCAATGTGTACATTAAAATCCCCCATCAGTACTACATGATCATAATTTATAGCCAAATCAGACAGAAGGTTGCTAAATTCAGTCATGAACAATGAATATGGCCCTGGTGGTCTGTAGACTAGCACTATAATTGTGTTGGAATATGTTTTATACTTCCCAAGAAGTCAGGACAACACCCAACACTAACCTGATTTAGTTTTCTTTGGAAAAAAGCCCATTTGTTCTGTTATACTTGTATCTTTTGTGAAATTATTTCTTTGATATTTGGAATTCAGGCTTCACACATTACACACTTCATGTCTACATTTTGTCAATTATTACTAAAACATGAAAAGCATTTCTATTTTAATGATGTGTTTACATAGATCGTTGTAGACATGGAACACACATGAAATGCAAGTGATCCAAATAACAATATAGTGTTTATAAAAGGTGTCATTTTGCTTGACTTCTCACTCTATACAACTCCAAGCAACTGACACGCAGGTAAACAGACTTGATCTGAGAAAACTGTGTGGGGTGGGGGATGTGGTAGCAGGCTGCTTGCTGTTTGCTGCTTATCAACACATTTAAAGGACAAAAGACGCTGACGGAGAGGTGAGAAGCGTTTTAAGTTGGGATGGATCTACGAGTTTTTTCGTAGGCTCTGGTAATTCTAGTGTTAAACTGCTACATACTTGGGAGTTTAATGTACCCCCTGGACGCCAAATACTTTTTTGCTGCACTTTTTAAGTAAACAACACAATTCACCAAGAAAAAGTGAAATTTTAATGGAACACTTTTTTTTTTCATGCAAAGAGCATCACAATTACTACAATACTGATCAGTTTACGCACTGCCAATGAACTGTAAAAGCCATATAAAAACCTACTGGAACAATCTATTATTATATGTAGAAGGTACAACTGACGCCATTGATGAAATTCAGTAAATCACTGAGCCAACTGCGCTCGAACTGGCTGCACACAGGAACACAGAAGCCAACGCTGATGCTGTCATGCTAGTCTAATGCAGCAGCTGAATTCCATGGACAGTGATGCTGTCACTAGGAGCCCGCAGTGGTCATGAGCTGGCTGTTCAACGAATAAACGGCACGGATTGATCAGCTCCGGTGGGCTGGGAAATGACTATAGCTGTTTGCAGCATTCAACATATATACGTTGCCGAATACACTCGGCTCATGTGTGCTGGCAAATTGCACTGGGACCCGACTATAGCCAGTTCTGGAAGTTTAAGGGTTAATTTCAAATGTATACAGACAAAATCTTTTAATTCCAGAAAATAAAAACACCAGGGAATCTCAAAATGCAGAAGGCAAAATCCAGAGGCGGAGAGAGGTGAAGAACACAAAATGGACAAAAGGCCTGCAATTGCAGTTAAAGATGTTGTCATTTTGTAAATAAAGGTGGTAGCAGCAGCTTGGCAGTCTGAGCTTGGTTTTGCTGATATTTCTAAATTGAACAGTTTCATACAAGCATCTCGAAAGATCTCCATCAGTGATATGTAATACCACTCCAGGACAAGAGGGGGTGCTGTTGCTAACAGTATCAACACTGTTTCAACTGAGGACAACTGACTCCGCCCTTTCCAATCCAAGCCCTATAAATCCTGGGAATCTAATCCTGGATGTTGGTGTCTAATTTGGAATTGAGCAGACCACAGGATGGAGCTCCTCCCAAGACAGACACAGTCAACTAAGCTACTTAAGACAAGCCAAGAAGGTTTTATATCCTTTTCTTTACTTTGATTCTGTGCGCTGCTGTAAACCTGTTTTGTTTGACCTGCTGATTTGAATTAAACAAGGAGACCCAGTTGACATCCCAATATGTCTTTTGGATTTGCTCCTTGCTTCACTTGACCACAACAGCTAATGAGATGGCAAAGGTTCTAGCATTAAGGGTGATACGTACACAAGGAATTTCACAGTATGAATAGCTTTGTTTTCCAACTTTCTGTAAATTGAATATTGAAAACTAATCACCAAAAAAGAAAGTTTATAATACACACAAAGGGGATTCTTTTCAACAGAAGGTTAATATGTAGTGGATTCAAATATTATTCAGACTCCTTCACTTTCTGCACACTTTATTGTATTTTATATTTATTTTTAAATTGATACATTTGCAAAATCTTAACCTCAATCTACACTCAATAACCCATACCAACTTTCAGAAAGGTTTGCCAATTTATTAAAAATCAAAACTTGAAATCGCTCATTCTTATAAGTATTCAGACCCTTTACTGTTGTAGTCCAAATTTTGCTCAGATGCATCCTGTTTGCTTTAATTCTGCTTGATGTGTTGAGAACATGATTTTAGTCCATCTGTGGAAAACTGAATTGATTGGACATCATTTAGAAAGGTCCACAACTGTCTGTATAAGGTCCTATAATTCACAACACATGTCAGGGCAAGAACCAAGCCATGAAGTCCAACGAACTCACTGTAGACCACCATGGTCAGGTTACGATTCTTGTTATGATTAGGCTTATGGTTGTGGTTGTGGCATAGATCAGGGTAAGGGAATAAAACCATGTCCAAAGCACTGAATGTTCCCTGGAGCACAGAGGCCTCAATAATTATAAAATAGAAGTTTGGAACCACTAGGACTCTTCTTAGAGTTGGCCGTCTGACCAAACTGAGTAGCCACGCAAGAAAGGCTATGGACAGGGAAATGAACATTTGAGATGAACCCAATTGTCACTTTAACAGATCTTCAGAAGTCCTCTGCTGAGCTGAGGGAACTTGTTTAAATAATGACCATTTCAGTAGCACTGTGTCAGTTCTGCTTGGAGTTTTCCAAATGACATTTAAAGGACTCTGACAGAATGAGGAAGAAGGTACTGTGGTCTGATGAGACAAAAATTGAAGTGTCTGCAAAGGTCTCCAATCACTTTGTTTGTCAAAGACTATGCAGTGATCATAACCTGAATCACTTTATAAGGTCCCACACGGAAACAGGATCCATGAGACTGGTAAAAAAAAAGAGAAACATGAATGTATCCAAATACACTGAGGCTCAGTGGGCCCGCGATTTTAGACTCGGTTGACGACAATGACGTAAAGCATACAGCCAAGACAAGAGTGGAGTGGCTTCAGGACAAATCTCTGAGTGTCCTTGAGTGGCCCTGTCGAAGCCCAGAATTTAATAATTTCTGGAGAGACATAAAGATGGCAGCTTACAGACACTTTGCCATCCAGTCTAACAGAGCTTGAGATGATCTGCCAGGAAGAAGGGGATAAACTGCCCAAATCCAGGTATGGAAAGCCTGTAACAAACACCTGATACGGGACGCGATCACTACACTTCACCACCTGAGAGGAAAGTGGACAATGTTTGAAGGATAAAATAGCATTAATATTTTTTTCCTCTGCCCCTTTTCTCCCCTTTATGCACCCACCAATACTTGAAAGAAACCAGATGGTAGTTAGACTGGTTAAATAAGTTAGTGTTGTAATCCACTATTAATATATTTACATGCCAAGTGACTGAGTCCTCATAAGTGATCCCTCTTTTCCCGGGTGCCCTCTCCAGCCTCCCTACCCCCAGCAGCCAAATCTTAATCCCGGTTCGAACCACACACAAAGGAAAAAGGATATCAAAAGAGAAAGATTAAACGTAGTCCATGAAATGGCGAAGAATCCTGTAGTACAGTTCTTACTGCATGATGAATGGGAAAAAAACGGTCCTCAGGTGAATACGGCTTCCTGGCTGGCTATCCCGAACAACTTAAAACACAAGTCCGATTCACCAATGTCAGCACCTGGAGAACCTCAGGTCCATATACCGCAGCCCCTTGCCTCTTCTTGGGGATTCGCCTCACCGTTTCAACTTTGGGGTGGCCACCCACAAATAGCAGACGTCCCTGGGAGAAGTCTAATCATGAAATATTCTTAACCGTTTCCCGCGGAAACATCCATTTCCTGCTTAGATGTCATAGCAACATGACGCCTGAACTTGGCAATTGGAATCCTTACTAGGCGGGGTCCTACCAGAACTTGGTCATCCACAATCGCGCCTGAAGGGATCTTTTTTAGACAACCTCCAGACCATATAATAAATACAGTGACGGCCAGTCCAGAGAGCCAACCCGCTTGTAGTGTTATGTAGGCTTACTATAAGCTTGTAGAGATTTACCCAAGAAGACCCAAAACTGGAACTGCTGACAAAGCGGCTTCTACAAAGTACTGAATTAAGATTCTGTATACTTTAAGGAATGAGAGATATCAGGTTTTGATTTTTAATAACTATGCAAACCTTTTTGAAAACATATTTTACTTTGTCATTATGAGTTAATGAGTTTACTTTAAATTGAGGGGCAAAATGGCAAATTAATCATTTGTAAAATGAAATGTACAGTACAATAAAGTGTAGAAGGGGAAGAGATCTAGATACTTCCTGAAATCACTGCTTGTGCATTACATTTTGTTACATTATTATTATTCTATGCATTGTGTTGAAGCTGCAAACAAACTGAACTTATTTTACTGCTTTTAGCAGAATTTAGTGAGGTGACAGGCTGGAACGTTGCATTCACATATTAGCTTGGAGGCGATTTATACTATTAGTATGTTGTGTAAAGTGAAAATCTATCCACTTATCTGTTTTCTTAACCAGCTTAGCTGAATACGAGGTCTTTAGGGGTTTGTAGTATGATGTATTAAAATAATACATTTCTTGGACTTTCATGCTCAGTAATACAAATGGCACTAGACAATGTGTTTAATGAAGCACATTGTACATTTCTGACATGCTTTGGCCTTTTTCTTTCCTTTCACACAGGCAGCTTGTATCTTTTTAGTGAATCTGCGTTCTTTTCAGTTTTTTTGACAGTTTTTGCCTGTCTTCAGATCAGTGGGTGAGCACCAAAAGTGGTGCATGCTGGACGTGTATTCTTAATTGCTGAAATCTGTTGAAAGTACCTCTGCATTTCAGATTGTTAAACTTCATATGATTTAATCACAACTGACACCACCAACAAAAAGATAAAAAAATATGACGATAGTAGTCATCCAGGAGGAAATTTTGATAGTTAAATACACTCACCGGCCACATTATTAGGTACACCTTACTAGGTGGACCCCCTTTTGCCTTCAGAACTGCCATAGTTCTTCATGGCATTGATTCAACAAGGTGCTGGGAACATTCCTCAGGGATGTTGGTCCATACTGACTTGATAGCATCACACAGTTGCAGCAGATTTGTCGGCTGCACATCCATGATGCAAATCTCCCGTTCTCCCAAATCCTAAAGGTGCTCTGTTGAATTGAGATCTGCTGACTGTGGAGGCCATTTAAGTGCAGTGAACTCATTGTCATGTTTGAGATTTGTGACATGGCACGTTATCCTGCAGGAAGATGTGTACACTGCGGTCATAAAAGGATGAACATGGTCAGCAACAATACTCAGGTAGGCTGTGGCATTTAAACGATGATCATTTGGTACTAAGGGGCCCAAAGTGTGGCAAGAAAATATCTCCCACACCATTACACCACCACCACCAGCCTGAACCATTGATACAAGGCATGATGGAGCCATGTTGTTGACGCCAAATTCTGACCCTGCCATCCGAATGTTGCAGCAGAAATCGAGTCTCATTAGACTAGGCAACATTTATTGTCCAATTTTGGTGAGCCCATGTGAATTGTAGCTTCAGTTGCCTGTTCTTAATTGACAGGAGTGGCACCCAGTGTGGTCTCCTGCTGCTGTAGCCCATTTGCTTCAAGGTTCGACATGTTGCCCATTCAGAGATGCTCTTCTGCATACCTCAGTTTTAATGTGTGGTTATTGAAGTTACTGCTACCTTTCTTGAAATAGTCTGGCCATTCTCCTCTGACCTCTGGCATCAACAAGGCATTTTCGAACAGACAACTGCCACTCCCTGGATATTTTCTCTTTGTTCAGACCATTCTCTGTAAACCCAACAGATGGTTGTGTGTGAAAATCCCAGTAGATCAGCAGTTTCTGAAATATTCAGACCAGCCTGCCTGTACCAACAACCAGGCCACCACGTTCAACATCACTTCAATCCCCTTTCTTCCACATTCTGTTGCTCGGTTTGAACTTCAGCAGGTTGTCTTGACAATGTCTACAGGCCGACATGCATTGAATTGCTGCCATGTGATTGATTGGCTGATCAGATTTTTGTGTCAACAAATATCTAATAAAGTGGCCGGTGAGTGGATTTTTACTATTGGCAAAAACTCAAGCTATTGTTATTCCAAACATGCACACCATATACCGTATTATGCATAAAACCTGGTCATTAATTTAAAAAATGAAGAAACTTTATTTAAAAATGTCAGCAAAGCAAAGCATTTCTGAGTAAAGCCCACACTGATACATGCTGTAAATTGACTGGGACGATGCAAAGTAAATTATACAACTGACAGCCTCAAAGTGAACCAAAGAGAAAAGTACAAACGGAAATATTCTTCATCTTTAGGCAAAAAGCTTCTCCCCTTCCTGCGAGTGGAAATGAGTGCAGGCAAAGAAAGCAGAGGGAGTAATGAATATTAACAGAGCACTCTGAGCGGAATAGCAGACTTCAGAGTGGTGCCACCACAGAGACTCTGTTTTTATAGCTTAAGAGGACAGACCTATGAGGGAAAGGAAAGAGTTGGAGAGAAGAAAAGGGCAGATCAGGCAGCAGCCATCTTCTGCATTTAAGTCATGTAATGTGTTTAGCAATTCAGCCCAGTCTTAGTATTAGGACGCAGTTCCTGTAAAAAGTATTCACCTCCCCCCTTGGAAATTTTCCCATTTTCTTGATAAATAAATATTGAGCCACAGTGGATTTAATTTGTCATTGATCAACAGAAAAAGACTTTTTAATTTAAAAGGGAAAACAGATAATTTGGAAATGTAAAACACAAAATAATTGCTTGAATATTGATTAATTTGAGCACTTGACTACTGGGGAATAGGAGACACTTGTAGAAGAGTTTGACCTTTTACAGGACAAGACAGGAGAACTGCACTCGACCCAACTTGTGCTTGGCAAAAAAATTATGGGGTGTCAGTGAAAAATGCATTCGTTTTTTAATTACCCAAAGCTTTGAGTCGGTATGATCCTATGAAAAATACTCACCCCGGAAAGTTTTCACTTTTTATTGTTATACACCTTGAATCACAGTAGATTTCATAAATGATTGCACACGTTTTTTGCTAGTAAAGTATTATACTACAGCAGTCAGTCCATCAGTCATTTTCTAATCTGCTTAGTCCTGAACAGGGCCACGGGGGTCTGCTGGAGCCCGTCCCAACTAGCATATGGCACAAGGCAGGAACAAACCCTGGACAGGGCACCAGTCCATTGCAGGGCAAACACAAACACACATGCACATCCTCACACACACACTCCAACCACACACTAGTGCCAATCTAGGATCATCAGTTCACTTAACCTGTACATCTTTGGATTGTGGGAGGAAACTGGAGTACCCAGATATGCCATCATGAACAATGCTCTCTGCACATCCTGTTTCTTAAAGTGCAGAGCAGGCTCTTCTTCCTTCAGAGACTCGGCTCCTTTAATAAGGGTAATGACATTTTTCACAGCTTCTATAACTCTGTGATTTTCTACACTGTAGTGTACTGGGCTGGTAACATCACTTCAGGAGAGGCTCACTTAATCCACAAGTTAATTAAAAGGGCAGCCCCAGTTACGAGACACACTCTGGAACCCCTGGAGGATGTAGAGAAGGAGACTTTCAGCCAATGAATCATTCAGTAGAAGTTAGTCAAGAAATGCCACAGGGTCTCCTTTACACCAACAGTAATATGCCTGCAGAACGCCTCATCGTAATGGGGCCTGCAAAGTCAAAGGTTTAGTACACCCTTGGGGTGCACTAGCTCCCCAATCCCAACACAGACAGACACTCAAGCAACACTCAAGGCTTTATTTCCACGGGGGAAACGCTTTTACCCCATTTCCCTCCAGCACCAAGCACAGTACATTAAACAGCACAGAGCACTTCTCTTCTTCTCTTTCTCTCTCTGTCTTCGTCTTTCCGCCTCCACTCCTCCTCTGGCAAGCTTTGTCCCTCTTCCTCCTCACTCCTCAGTGAGGAGAGCCTCCTTACTCGGGCTCTCTCAATGAAGGAAGGCAACTAATTTTATGCTGTACCTTGGAACACTCCTGGGGGCCTCATGCATAATGCTGTTTGTGGAATTCACACTAAAACATGGCGTATGGACAAAAGCGGAAATGTTCATATGCACAAAAATATTCAGATGCATAAATCTATGCGAATGCCAACTTCCATGTTCTTCCGCTCCATAAATCCAGGTCAGCGTGAAAAGTAACGCACTTGCATACGCCTGCTGCCACTCCCCAAACACCTCCCAGAATTACGCTTCTTTAAATATGCAAACTCAATATAAATAACCCTTAAACTTAGTGTTCTGTGAAAAGGCAATGGCAAAAGCACAGGGGAAAATAGAAGAATTTCAGCGAATACCAAGTGAGGGCAAGGAAAAATGTACTATTTGTTGGTTTAAACAATGGTATAAACAACAAAAGGAAGTTGATCGAGAGACATAGAGTGTCGGAGAAACTCAAAAGCTCAAGTTCACAAAGTCACACAGTGCTCGAAATAAAAAAGAAGTTGTCAGATATCCAAGTCACAGTGAAAAAGTGAGTCATAGCCCACCGTCTGAGTGTCATATGAAAGCTTATTAGGGTACTGAGAAAAGAAAAAAAATTGGAGCACAGTGGGGGGGAAATATACTCGAAATGTCAAATTAAATCTCAAAATTTTCACTTTAATCACGTAGTTTATTTTGTCATTAAAGCAGAACATCATAAACCATCTTAAAATCGTTTAATTTACTAGTTTCTCAAATCCCATCGTAACTAAAGTAGCACGTTAAATGCTTTGTATTGTATTTGGCCTTCTATGTGCTCTATGTGTATGAATCACTATGTGCTTCTTAAACAGGCTTTCTTTTCCTTCGGCAGAACACAGAAACCAATACATTCATGATATTACAGCTCTCAGAATAATTTAAATACTGAGATGTATACTTGATATCATTTTCATGATGATAAGAATTAAAGCATGTATTAAACATGGGAACACAGTGGCACAGTGATTGTTCATGCCTCACACAAGATGCTTGCTGCGCCATGCGCGACCTTCAATTAAGTAATTTTTGCAGCAGTACTGTCTCTTTCAAACGTACTAACCTCCAATTCCTGTCCTTCCTTTTCTTTCTCCAAATACCCAGTCGCCACACAATCAGCTCTGTAATAGACGTTAAGCCATCTGTAAGCTTAGAATGCAGATTCTTCAAAACTTTTAAGGAACATTGAAATATCTTCGTAGTACATGTTTAATTATTCTATCCATCTGTCCTTCCAGTCTCGCGCCAGTCCCACCCAGCATACAGCACGAGGCAAGATCAATCTCTGAATGGGCCACCAGATCGTCGCTAGCGCTGCAACACCGTGTACTCACATGTTGAATTATTAACAATATACATTATTTAAATGAAGTTAAAATTTGATCTGTATAATATAATTAACATATTTTTCTGTATTTCATCTTAAAAATGATATCGTCATTATATGTAATTACGCACTTTATAAAGTGGCTCAGGTTGTACAATATTATAACAGTATAACTGTAAGTTTACAGTGAGGTGATTGTACTTATAAGTACAAACAGTTCTACACGGAGCACTTGATGGACTGATTGAGTGCGTTTATAGTTCTTGGGATGAAACTGTTTCTGAGCCGCAAGATCCATACAGGAAAGGCTCCGAAGCGCTTGCCGTATGGAAGAAGTTCAAATAGACAGCATGGCTGAGGCAGCTTGTGCTTGATGCTGTATGCCCGTGATTCCACACTCAGATACAGTGATATAAATACTCTGAGTGGTGCAGTGAGAGGAACAACGCTAAAGCAGCTATGGTATTTGGAATAGTTTGGCCATTCCGTAGACCATTATATTGTTACAGGTTAATTACAATCAGATGCCTTAAACTAATAAATAATATGCGGTTAATTGCAGTGTATATGATAAAGCTGTGTCAGGGATGTGGATCTAAAAAAGAAAGGGAAACCACACTGGAACAAAAGCAGAAACATGAGTTTGCAACATTTTTGTACATACATACCGTTTCTACTCTCCACTCCTATGTGTGGTGGAAGCCTGACAAAGTATGGCTCTACAGCTCCTCCTATATATTCAAGTCAGTATTTAGCAGATGCACCTTTGGAAGCCATGACAGCTTTAAGTCTTTGTGCACAGGTCTCTCTTTATCTCCAGGTTTTCCACATTTGGCCATTTTTTCTCATTCTTCTTTGCAAAACTAGTCAAGCTCTGTGATTGAGTGAACACTCTTTTTCAACTGCAGACGTAAATTCTAAATTGGATTGAGATCTGGACTCTGACTTGGCCAGTCAAGGACAGTCACGTTGTTTTGAAGCCATTCCTCTAGGATTTCAACATACTTTGTATTTGTTTTACCCTTATAAGCCTTCCAGGGCCTGTTGCAGGAAATCATCTCTATAGCATGATGTTTGTTCTGATGACCAAAAGCTCACATTTGGTCTCATCAGACCATAGAAAGTCCTTCAAGCTAGCTTCAGAATCCTCCATGTGCTTTCTGGCAAACATCTAGCCGAGATGTCATATGTATTTTTTTTTTAACAGTGACTTTCTCTTTGCCACTCTTCTATAAAGCTGTGACTGATGAAGCAACTCGGGAATAGTTGTTGTCTGCACTAGTCTCTAATCTGAGCTAGTGTAGTTTGTAGCTCCTTCAGAAATCTCAAAGGTTTCTTGGTGTCTTCTTCTTGCATAATCACTCACTTTTTGCAGATGACCTGGTCTAGCAGATATACTGCTGTGCCATATGTTCCATTTCTTTGTGCTTGATTTAACAGTGACTTGGATATTCTCTTGTCTTAAAATTCAAGCTTTTGAGACATTTGTAATGGTCCACAAGGTCAGACCGTATCTGATGGAGTATGCAGCATAAGTCCTGGTCCAGACTTTGGTCTTGTCACATTTTGACTACTACAATCACTGCTGGTAGCACTACTGTCATACGTTACCAAGCTGCTGCTGTAAGACGTTACGGCTCGCTGTTGCCCCTTTAACCCCAAGAGGAAGATGCTCAGGACACAGGGTAAAAGCACTAAGAAGTATTTTAATAATTCTCTTCTTTAAATAGTGTCCTTCAAGCACCACAGCCACAATAAACAGGCAAGTAAATCACAACTACATAATACTCTTTCTCTCTCTTTCTCCTCCACTACTTCCAACAAGCTTTGTCCACCTCCACCCGACTCTGGCTCACTTGCTGGGTTTTCAGCAGTACTTCATATAGTCCTTAACCCGGAAGTGTTTCTGGTCTTCCTCCCACGTGACTTGCCACACTTCCAGATCAGAGTTTCTTTAATCAGCCCGGGCTATAAGGGAAGCATAACTCCCCAGGTTCTTCCACAGTACCCCCTGGAGTCTCCCACGACACCCAACAGGGCTGAGATACCGAACTCCAAGTCCCAGGATGTCATGTGGAACACTCCAGGGGAGCTGCCATCTAGCATCTTGGGTAAGGCAGTGTTCAAATGTTGCTGCCTTTCCCCATCCTTCCATTCTCAGGGTGTCCCGATGAGGTTGAGCTGCCAGACATCTCTTACACTGCACATGACTCAAATTGCAGTGGCATGTCTGGTGTCCAGCCAGCTGAAGTGAACACATGCCATTCCTCGTTTTGTTTCCACATATTGTCTTCCTGTAGCGACAAGTATTAAGTACAAATCCTTTATGCTTTCCTGCATAGTAGTCAGTAGACCGATACATTTGGAGCCACTCATGAGGTTCTTCTGTTCCTTCTTGACCACTCAGGTCTACTGATAAATAGCACCTGGTGATGCCATCTCTTCATGACAGCAAATGTCAGTCCAGACTCTCTTCATGTGCAGCTCCTAGCTGTTGGAACGACCTGCTCACTCTCATTCAAGATTCTGGCTCCCTCCGTGTGTTTAAGAAGTGTACGAAACTCTCCTGTTTGGTGAATTTCTGTCTAACTGTTAGGATTTGTAGCTCAGTTGTATTTTCATATGAACTCTTCGCTTGTGGTGATCAATTGGGTAAAGCTTGTTCTAAAACATCTGTTCCTTAACAGTGCCCCAGACTGATATTTAGTCGATCATGTCGACCTTTTTTGTAAGTCTCTTTGAATAAAAGTGTCAGCTAAGCCAATAATCGTAAATATAATTGTGGTTACGCGCCCATGTATCTTGCAGACAGCTCGGACTATACCTGCCAGATCAAGAGACTGAGCTTGTTTTCTTACTCTGGCTAATTCAGGAACAGAGGTTTTACATGAATAAAGCCACTTAGCTGGCAAGTTTCCACCAATAGGAAAAAGCCTTCGAGCAAATGTTAAATCACCATTACACTGAATTATTTTCTTCTGCTTCTCTAGGCGTGATTTTGATATTATAGTCTATAAAGGTGCATTGTAATGCAGTATTCCAGTAACATACTGAGTGGATTATTAAACTGGCTTTAGGCATCAGCAAGTAAAACTAATTTAAAAAGTGCTTTGGATATTTTACATTTATTTAAAAGAGCAATAGAACAAAAGAAACACAAAGCCAGATGTTGGCTGCTAAACTGACTCGGCTTCTTCCCTTCCCTTCTTTTTTTTCTTTTGCTTTGGCTGAGCCTTGCAGTTCTTGCAGAGCATCATGGGAGTTGACTCCTTCTCATGGAGCGGTAGATGAAATCAGGTGTTTCTCACAGAGGGAGCGCAATCCACCAGCAGCAGTTTTAACGGCCTCAGCAAAAACTTTGTTCCATGAACAAAATCCAAACGAGGGCGTTAATGACGTTTTCAAGATAAATGCCTCACTTTCTAGGGAAATTAAGTTGTGTTTTTTTTTTTTTTTTTGTGCCGCCTTTGCAGAATTTGCCAACTGAATTATGGAGTAATTTACTGTCGCTTTGATGTGGTAAATATGAAGCCCTGCTGGAAAATATACAGACTGCAGGGGAGGAGTGATCAAGGCCATTACTACAGAAGGGAACAAAGATGAGACTTTAGCTGTCGGGCTCTTCGTCTAGAAAAATGCTTAGTTTGGTGCCCTCTTTATCTCTTCATTGTAAGCCACAGTGGACGCAAAGGAGAAAAAAAAAGAATCTTTTATGAGCCGCACAAAGATGCTGACTGTGGAATCTATGAAGGAGTGATAAAAAAAGGCCCAGATAATAAGCATACATGTAATATTTAATTTGCATTTCACTTAATAAAGCATTACATGATAATATGACATATCCATTCATCAATCCATCCATTTACCGTGTCATAGTCGCATTTTATTTTAGTTCTTTGTAGCAATTTCTTGACCTGAAAAAATAGTTCATTTGCCATTTACTAGGTTTCAGGAGGTCATGAAATTTCTTCATTTCATTTACTTTTTGTTCTGATGTGTCTTTATGAACGTTTCTTTTTGAATTCTTACTCATTATGCATTTTTTTTATAAATGGTGCCATTGTTGTTATGTAATTGCTAGACTGTTGGTTTTCTTAAAGATCAAATGTGCATGTCATGTGACATCATCATCATCATCATCATCATCTTCATCATTAGTAGGGCTGAATTCAAAAACCTTCTTTTAACTTTTAAAGCCTTTAATGGCTATTGAACTTATTGTTATGTACACACTGGAATGCACTTTGAGATCCCAAGATGCCGGCCTACTTAAGATTCCAAGGATTACTAAAATAACAGCTGGAGTGTGAGGTTTCAGTTACAGGGCCCCAAGGCTGCTGAATGGTATGCCTATTAATATAAGAGGTGCCCCTGTGCCCCTTCAGTCTCAGCTTTCAAATGCAGGCTGAAGACTCACAACTTTAGTCTGGCATACCCTGACTAGAGCTGCTGATTAGCTGTGCATACTGCATTTCTGTGTTAGTCATTTGTATAGAAATATAAGAAACACAATATTTTTAAACTGTTACAAACACTCCTCTATTCTGATTCTCTTCTTGGTATCTGGATGTGGCACTTGGTGCCACTGCTCTACTGCCAGGCTGCTCTGCTACTTATGGATAAGCATTGGAATCATTGACTGGAAAGAGTCTCTCATCAGATTTGGACAGTCAGCACAGACTCCACCATAGAAAACCCAAGAGTGGGTAAAGGGCTGTCAGGTGGCCAAGGTCTCCAAGACTGTGTCTTTGTTTTTGACTTTCTCTTTTACAATTTTAATCTCTACCACTGTTAACTGGCCATAGTTCATTATTTAATTCATGGACAGATACAGTTGATTTCATAACACAATGGAAGTATACAGTATAAGAAATTCCTGAAGATAAGATAATAAGAATTCCTGAAGCCTACAAAAAAACTTGTAATCCCGGCCCTCCTTAAATCCCTTCTCATCTCTCCATCAGTATCTTTTGTTTAGTAAATGTGTCGATCAGCACAAGAAGCAAGCAGCCAGCTGTCCCATCACCTCCCTTGACGGAACTCATCTCGTGGGCAAAAAGTTCTCCCAGCTCAAGCCAAGGCTCCTTATCTGTGATGTGCCTGGAATTGTATAGGGTAAATAATGAATGATATTGTTTTTTGGAATACATGCATTTCTTGTGTGTTCCGTGTCTACAAAGATCTGGGTATGTGTAGGATGAAAGGAAATGAAAGGTAAGAAATACTGAACACATACCTAAAGCAGAAACTTTTCCTATGTTATACCAATGATGACGTGAAATGTGTGAAGACTTTAGTCCAAATATTAAATAAACACATGCGCTTTTATTTAAAAATATAACCAAAGAACAAAAAAGCATTTGATTTACATGTGGCTGTCAATGAATTACAAACCCAAGCTCAAATGTCAATTGACAGGGAATTTCCACGTATTCTTGAATGGTGTAGAGGTAAGAACTGCTGCCTTATAACCCAAAAGTGCCCAGGTCAAGACCGGGCACTCTGTGTTTTAATTAGTGAGCTGCTACTATTATTATTGTTATTTCTACAATATAATAAAAGCATACATTTGATTAGAGTCTGTAACACTTGGTGTAAACTTTGGCTACTTGTAAAAGTTAGAGCTTGTTTTTTTGATTATTCAGTTTTAATTTCTCAGTGACGTTCACGCAGTACGACAAACTTGACTCTCCCTCTCTGAGTTGATGGCATTTATCTCCATTCTTTTCCCAAGAGCAGCGCTGTGGCTGATGCCTGCTCTGAACTATGTGTTGTGCCGGCAATCAAAAATACAATGTCCTGTGACCGCTATCGGACTGGACAAAGGCAGACAGCTTTGTCACAGCACTTTTGCCAGCTAATAGACTGCTGTACCAAAATATAGTGTCAGCATGGCGCGGCCAGATCTAAACGCTAGCGTGGTGAATTGCTCACGTACTGAAGTGACTTTAGCTGCAAGTGGAAGTCCCATTTTACTTATGGTGCCAAGCAGTAGAGTTGTGTTTGCTATTGGAGAGGGTGGTCTCAGTGCAGTAGAAAGCGAACTCTGATGGGGTTCACATGAAGAATGCAGGTGATCCAACACGGGACCGATATAACCACATGACGCCCTGTGCATTATGGGTGAAATTGTGCATGCCATGGTAGTCACACTAAGCTTTTGCTGTTTTTAATTAGGAAGTCTCATTAATGGAATAATGAGTTGAGGTGCATTAAAAACAATAAATAAATAAAAACTAAATACATATAAATGTAACACAATTCACATTAAACAATAATAATATAACAATTGACATTAAACTATATACATATACTTAATATATTGTAAAGGATGGCACACAAGGTCTGGTTTCTCTGCCAAGACTGGCCAAGATCACCAAGGGTGTGTCCTTCCCCAACCCGCTAGATGGCAGCATCCCTGGGCTTTGGTACACAGGGAATGCTGGGAACTGTAGTCCAGTGGGGCAACCCTGCTGGGGTCTGTGGGTGTTGCCAAGGGGTGCTGCAGGGAGTTATGCTCCCTGCTCTATGGGGCTTTCATATGACCTGGAAGTGCTTCCAACAGGTGTGACCTGACACTGTAAGTACTCCCGGAGTTGGGAGAGCAGCAGGACAACACATGCCTGGGAGGAGTGGAGGAAATAAAAGAGAGAAAGAAGGAGGAAGGGAGAGCAATTATGGCTGCACAAATTATAAGAAACCTTTTTATAAGGTATTATTGTTATACTGGGACTTGGGTCAATGTGGTTGTGTATGGAGGTGCCCCTATTGGTCACAACATATATAAAATATAGTTTCTTTATTTGTCAGTGCTCTGACTGCCCACTTCTTATAACTGCAGTAATAAACTCTACTTGCCCACGTCGGCTTACTACTCTAAAATTTGAGTCCTGCCCCACATAAAGTTGAGTATGGTCCCACAGGTCCCAAAGAATTTCTCTGCAAATGCAGACATTTACTTTGTACTACTGCTTTACAAAGAAAGGAAAAAGTTCTGAGGTACGGTAATTATTCTCACTAAACATAATAATAAAGAGTGGATATGTGTTACATGTCGATTAACACACAGAAGTAAGAATTTCACTGTAATCTGTACATGTGACAATAATGACCCTATAAAGTTATAAGTGACTGTAAGCTAAAAGAATTGTTTTGCATTAGTTCGCTATTTTTTTTATATTTTTTTATAATTCTATCACTGAAACATTCTCTATAAATGATCCATATTATTGAGAAAAACATGTGCACAAGAAAAATGGTTTTACCCTGCATTACAAGGGGATTTTTTTGATATGGGTGGCACAGCCTGGCAGTTGTGTGGAATTTAATTAGTGGGTGGAGAGGGAAGCAGAGGTGATGAGAAATATCAATCATTCTGTCTCTGGTGTGAACTTATTGGAGAGTAGACTGGAATCTGTAATGATAAAGACTCACTTATTATCATTTATTTATTTTCCCAGACTTTTTTGTGGGCAAAATTCAAAGGAGAGTGATGCAAGGCTAAGAAAAAACTTGCTGGCAGACGGAAGCAGTAAAAACAGTTAGCTGCACTCTAGAGGACTGTACAGCTTGCATGACTCTTCGCCATTTTACATTTCTCCCTTACTTGTAAACAGAAGAATAAAAATCACATTTGGAGACAAGACTTCTCCTTTACTGAGTTGACATTAAAGACAGGTATTAAAGTGTTTGTGAATATTATAAATAATTTTCAGACTGAATCTGATAAATGACAAAAATATTAATTTGTTGTGTAATCTAAAGTTTGTGAAAGAGAATACACTGAAGTGCAGTATATGGACTGAAACTCATTTCAGAATGGCAGCTGCTAACTCTTTAGGCATGTCTCTGTAATCCATCATACTCATTCTAAGGCTTGTTTAAGCTGCAGTTAATACTATAGCTCCATCCATCCATTTTCTGAATCTACTTATTGCAATGTATAGTCACCAAGCAGCATTAGGCAAAAAGCAAGAGCAAGTCCAGGACTGAAATATTAGTCTGGCCGAAGGAGAAAACCACAAAACGAGCCAAGGAAGAACTGACAATACGTCTAATATGCATCAAGAATATCATAATGGAGTGAATGACATCCCGAGATGGATGACAATTTCTTGCCTGGAAAGAATTCCACAATGAAAAGATGGTGAAGGACATGCATTGCGACGTGCACCTTTCCCAGGCGGGAGGCCATAATGGAAGGGTAGAGGGAGACTGCTTTGTGGGACAATATATATTCCTCCTATACACATGGTGGCAGCATCCATCCGGTGGAACTCCCATTTGTATACCTACAGGGCATATTGGGAGCTGTAGTCCTGAAGGACAGTCTTGTTGGGGTACTTGGGTGCCCCCATGTAGGGGAACACTACTGCTGCAAGCTCTTGACTGACCTGCTTCTATTTGCATGTGAATACGCGATCAGCCAAGTATCCCAAATCAATGTCGGAGTGGAAAACGCACCTGCACCCACTTGGACGCTCCAGGACTCCTGATTATTTATTTAACACTAGAATTACCAGAGCCTATGAAAACACTTGTAAATCCAGCCCACCTTAAATCCCTCCACACCTCTCGGTCAGCGTCTTTTGTCTTGTAAATGTGCCAGTCAAGACGAGCAGCAAGCAGCCTGCTATAAAAAGCCACAGAACAGGCAGGAAGTTCTCCCAGTTCCTGCCTTGACTGATTATCTGGGAGTGAGCTACCTAGAATTGTAAGGGGAAATAATTTGATGTGTTTTTTGTCTACAACAATCTATGTAAACACAGTTTAAACTGAAACGTTTTTCATGTTTTGGTAATAAATGACAAAATGTAGACATGAACTGTATAATGTGTGAAGGCTGATGGCCAAATTTCAAATAAACACTTTAACAAAAGGTGCAAGCATAATACGTCAGCTTCCATGGTGCAGTGGTAAGAACTGCTGACTTGTAATCAAGAGGCAGCAGGTTCAATCCTGGATGTCTCGCAAAATTACCATTTTGAGAAGTGAGTTGCTCTTATTGTTAATATTATACAACAAAAACATACATTTGATTTGTGTCTGTAACAGCCGGTGTAAATTTATGTTACTTGTAAAAGTTACTGTTTTTTTTTTTTACTTTTATTCTCTCAGTCACGATAACGATACAACACCCACCTCCCCCCACCCCAGATCTGATGCGGTTACTTTTTATCTGATCCTGGGAATAACTGTAGACGTGAGTGGTGTTTTGAGAAAATTGAACTGGAAATTTTCTGATCTGGATGGATAAAAGCTGACACACAAACACTGGTGAATCTGCCTTCTTTGTATCTCACCGTCACTTGAATTTTTTTTTTAGTATGCACCTTATGGTCCATGATTTAAAAAAAACTAAAAAAAAAAACAGAGACATAGATATATATGATATTTGGAATTATTCATTTTATGACCTATATAGTACATTGTGGCACTGATGCAACATTATTAATATTTTTCATATTTATTTGCCTGCCTTCTTGAGCTTGTAATCAGTGACCACTTTTTTTTGTTTTTTTTTCGATCTTGCCTCCACATTTTGCTGTATGGTGGCATTTCTTTTGTACTCCACGACATGCAGAGGAAAGAATAGTACAGAGAAGTCAGCTCTGCCCTATATGCAATCATCAGATTTAAATGTTAACAGTTCCCACACACCTAAGGACCGTCCTTCCTGCATTTATGACATGTGTACCTGTGTCAATGCACACACTTCTCATTGTGCTGTGGTTCCTATTACACTGAAGGGGATGTGGGGGAGCGGCAGTCTTGGAACAGAAGCTCATCAATGTTGCATCCTCTTTTGCTTTATCCATCACCTTTCCTAGTAAGATGCAATGATGTAGTTCCTCTGGAAGGTGAGCCATGAACACTCTTCTTTTCTCAGTGGTCCCCGTGCATGCCTTGTACAGTACATGTGCATTGATCTCCACCAGGTCAAGCTTGTTGTAGCACAAGCAACCGGCCACCTGCGTGCTACTGCCACACTGAATAAGCTCACGCTTTGTGGTGCACGATGTCAACGCAGCACCGGGCAAAAAAGAGACAAATATATGTTTGTTTTCAAATAATATTGCACTAGTGTGACAATGTTTTCTGATTGGTACTCTTCAGGTCATGCAATGATTTCTTCAAAATGTCACATATATTGCTCCATGCACAGTTTCAGTTTCTTAAAAGCAGCAGCAGAGTGGCAGAAACTGCTTACAAGTGTCTATTCTTTTACCACGCAGCAGCTGAACTGACTGCTCCATACAAAAGTGTCAGAAATGCAGTAACTAAATTTTTTTGTTATTGTAAAAAAGTCAAACAACATCATCTGCCCTCCTCTCTTTCCCAAAATAAACACACACTCGTAACAGCTTCCTTACTTGTTTCTGCCTCAGTTATCACAGTGCTGTGACATTTTACAGTTTTCTTAAAACACACAGAAAATGTAATAGAATCATTATTACTAAGCTCAAGGTTATTTTCCCATAAGAATCCAAAGCTGCACTGTCTATGCAAAACACTGAATTCTGCTTGCCTTTCAGCTTCTCACAATACACTGCACTACTGTTTAGTTTGACTAAGGCCCATCACTCAGCTGAAAAGGCTAAGGTGTCCCCTAAAGAATATAGCCTTAATCAATACTATAGATATAACTTCATACTTACATTGTCACCTAGGCGTTTGAACATAACCACTGAGCCATTGTGCCACCCCATGGCCGTATCTACAGTGGAATCTGCACTTTCTGCACATTTGTAGTATTATAGATTTCATTTTAAATTGATATATTTATAGTTTTGGCCCATCAATCTGCATTCCGTAACCCATAATGATAAAATGAAAACATGCTTTCAGAAAGGTTTTCAAATTTATTAAAAATAAAAAATGTAAACTTTATATAAATATTCACACCCTTAATTCAGTACTTTGTGTAGGCCCATTTGGCAGTACGTACAGCTTTCAGCCTTCTTGGGTAAGTCTCCACAAGCTTTGCATAACTGGATGTTTATCCCATTGTTCTTTGCAGATCCCTCTCAAGCTCCATTAGACAGAATGAGAAGCATCATTAGGTCTTTCCACAGATGTTCCATGGGATTTGGCTGTGCCACTCAAGGACAGTCAGAGACTTGTTCCAAAGTCACTCCAGCATTGTCTTGGCCGTATGCTTTGGACTATTGTTGTGCTGAATTTTTTTTTATTTCAGGTACTGTGCGACTTTCTGAACTTGAACTTTTGAGTGTCTCTGCCACATTTTTGTTACTTATACCACTAAGTAAGCCAACAAATAGTACATTTTTCCTTGCCTGCTTTGCATTCGCTGAAATTCTTCTAATTTCACATGCTTTTGCCATTGTCTTTTAACAGAACATTGAATGAAAGGGGCTATTTCTATTGATTTGCATATTAAAATAGCAAAATTCTGGGCGGAGTCAGGGTGGGGCACATGTGTTGCTTTTCACACTGACCGGGATTTATGGAGCTGAAGTACTTGGAAGTTGGCTTAAGCACGGTTTTTTTGCATCTGGATTTTTTTGTGCATACTCAGATTGCCACTTTTGTCCATACGCCATGTTTTAGTGTGAATTCTACGCACTCCGTTATATATGAGGCCCCTGGTGGTTCTAAACTTCTTCTATTTTCTAATTATTGAGGTTGCTGTGCTCCTGGGAACACTCAAGGCTTTAGAAATGGTTTTATGGTTTTGTCATGAGCTTATGCCTCACCACAGTTTGATTGTGGAGGTCTACAGAGACTTCATGGCTTGATTTTGCCCTGACATGCAGTGTGCATTGTGGGACCTTCTATACACAATCAGGTGGCTTTCTAAATGATGTCCAGTCATTTCTGTTTACCACCATTGGTGAATTTCAATCACGTTCTAGTCACATCTCAAGGATACTTAAAGCAAAGATTGTACACCTGACCACAATTTAGAGTGACACAGCAAACCGTCTGAATACTTATATGAGAGCGAGATGTCAGTTTTTGATTTTAAGTAAATTTGAAAACCTTTCTGAAAACATGTTATTGGGAGTGATCGAGTGTAGATTCAATGCTGCAGATTCTTCTGTAGGCTTCCCCTAACTTGCGTCTCGACACAGTCCTGTCTCTAAGCTCCGGAGACAAACCTTTCGACCTTATGGCTTGGTTTTTGCTCAGCTGTGAGACCTTCTCTAAGCAGGTGTGTGCCTTTCCTAAACAGGTCCAATGAATTGAATGGACCATAGATGGACTCCAAAACAAGGTGTAGAAACATCTCAATGACAAATAATAGAATGGGATCCACCTGAGACAAATTTGCGTTATTGAGATATGTCAGTTTTTTTTAAATAAATCTGCAAGAATTTCTAAAATCCTATTTTCGCTTTGTCATTCTGAAATATTGAGTATTGCTTGAAAAAAATAATTTTAAATGATTTTGGTACAAGGCTGCAATGTGAAAGAAGTGAAGAGGTCTGAATAATTTTGGAACATTTAAACAATATCTTTATAACAAATCAGTTTATATTTGAAGCCGACAACAGCAATTCTTGCAAGTTTCATAAGGCAAATCATCAAATTAAATACATACATTACCATATGTGACTTTTTCCAACTCTCCTGTCGGTTTGTAAAGGAGCTCAATCATGACATTAGGAACATTTAATCTGAAATTATTTTTCACGGTGCAGTATGGTCGCCACGCTTCAAGCTTGCGCTGCAAAAGAACATCACAGGCTCAGCATCTTATCAGTTCCAGAATGCATAATTTGATGACATTGCTTTGTCCTGCTGTTCAAAATGCCATAGTCAGAGTCACCAGGCTTGAAAGTTAAGATCAAGATATGTTGAATTGAATAATATTGAATTTGCAAAGGGGGTGATGGCTTAACAGAGATAGTTGCGAAAAGTGCAACAGTTTTGATTACATTATTCATTTCTCTTCAAATAAATAAGTTAGTATGGTGAGGAGAAGATCAAAGGATGGCAGCAAAACTCCTGGAGAGGGATTTGATATTGTCAGAGTGCATATGTAGCATCTAAATCAATCATTTCAGTGAGGGTGTACACTGGAGAGTGTGTGGAGAGATTCATAAAAGGCTGGTTTGGCTTCATGGAGTTTTTTTCCTTTGATCTTTATAGCACCCTACACAACGCTCTTTACATTTGTAGTAACATATCGAAGTCTCTCCGTTTACAGTTTCTCCTTAAAGATGGATTTATTTAATTTGCTTTTGTCCGACAAGAAGAAAGTTCTAAAATTGGGAAATCTAAGAGCCAACATCATCTTAATCTTTCCTCTGAAAACACACTGCCATCAGCTTAGCTATGACCATATTGGAAAGAATAAAAATCTAAACTGTACTCTCCTCCATACACTAAATTTCCTGTTAAAATCATCTCTACAGTAGAGTTAATTCCTTTAGTTACCATGTAATTTTCTAATCCATTAACTCCTGACCAGGGTCGCAAGGGGGATGCCAGAGCCCATCCCAGCTAGCATAGGGCATAAGACAGGTAGGGTGCCAGTCCATCACAGGGTGACAGGCGTCCGGTTGTCACTTGAAAAGACTCTAGTATGCTGACAATAATATGCTTTTCCAGTCATCTTCCAAACCAATATTGGTGTTCTTTTGTCCATTGTAATCTTTTCTTTTTTTTTGCCAGTTTCACATACTGTATGGCCTTTTCTTTGAAACTGTGCCTCTTATGCCAGCATCCTGGAGTCGCTCTTTCTTTCTTGCAGATTGCACTAGTATTTGGCCTGTATTTAACAACGAAGCCAACCGAGAACCTGTAAGGTGTTTTTTTCTCAAACCATACTCTGATGTTTTTGTCCTCTTCATGTATATGGGGTCTTCCAACTCAGTGCTACACTTGACACACTTTTACCAGTGCCTGCTTGGTTAGCATCCTGAATTGCATTGTTCCTGTTCCAAAGAAGCCAGGCACCTCTTCACCTAATGACTACAGACCAGTGGCACTTACATCTCACATCATGAAGAGCTTTGAGAGCCTGGTCCTGAACTATACAAGTCCTCTTGTGTTAGATGCGGTCAAAATTTAGGAATAAATTTTATTAGGGTTTCAAAAAAATGTTAGAGGGGCACGATTAAAACTGTTATGAAAACTCGGGTTGCAAATACTTAAAGGTTAAAGGTTGATAAACGTTGATTTACACCGAAATGACTTATATAAAATAAAAGTCTATTATATTATATTCTAGTTCTTCTTATACATTTTGAGATGAGCTACCACCCTTGAAATTTCTGTGCATATAACAATTGTCCATTCTCAATCTTTATAGGACATCTGCTGATCTCTTAGTCATCCTTCAGTACATTTTGTTTATTACATTAGCCTTTCTTCTGGTACATTATTTATTTCACCATCTCAGTTTTTTTCCAAAATTCATTCTTAAATTTCTGTGTACATCTCGTTGTTCACTTCACCTTTATCTGGTTTCCTGGTGGGTCTGAACAGGTTTCTGGCATTTATTAAGGCTTTAGGCTGTTTCTTTAAAAGAATGCTATGTTACCTTAAAATTATTCTTGCAAATAGACAACCTGGACCAACTGCAGTTTGCCAATCAGACAAAGATTGGAGTGCAGCATACAATTATCTATGTGTTCCACTCTCACTTGGCCAAAGCTGGCAGCATTATGAGGATTATTGATTTTTTTTTATTTTTGCAGCACCTTCAAACACAGAGATATGCAGGTGGCTGAGCCTATAGTGTACTGGATAATGGACTATCTGTGGGAAAGACCACAGTTTGTGAGACTAAAGGACTGTGAGAGCAGCACTGGAGCATCACAAGGAACATGCCTATCTCCTTTTCTCTTGACTCAGTACATCTCTGACTACAAAAGTAACACCAATTGCAAGAAAATGTTAAAAGAATGATCATCGTGCAATCAAATCACGTGTGTGAGACAGGCTGCCGAGACAAAGATGCATGCATAGTTCAGCAGTTTAAAACCTATATCTTATTTTAATAATAAATGTGTGTGTATATTTATTGTAATAACTCACTGAAATGATTAATATTTCAAATACAAAAGAAATTCTGCAAAACAGTAAGTATAAAAAATAAACACTCACAACACAGTCCATATTTGCAAACGCAGATGATGGTGGAAAAGTTATGAAACAAAATCCCCCGTGAACAGCTCCCTGAAAGTTTCGTAAAGTTTGCCTTTCCATGATGCTGATGTATGAGGCACAGGACAAGAACATAAATCCTGAGAAAACTATAATCCGATAACTGTAATTGTAACCCAATTGTTCAGTGAAGGACTGAAAACCGAAAGACGTCACCGAATGTATTCCTGTCAGCTTGTTACAGCTCACTTTTTAAAAATCTTCCTCCCTCACTGAACTGCCAAAGATACCCAATTACGCAGTACTACAGAGGATGATGGGATTTGCAGTCCATTTAAATAGCAGCGCTACAATGTCATCTGCGGTTTTCCGCAATAGGTCACAAAATAATTTGTATTTAATTATTGATGACAAACCTGTGAATAAGCAGATCCATGAATCGTAAAACTGTAATTTGCAAGAGCCGGCTTGTACTTGTTTTTTACGGATCATTTCTTCATTGAACTGCAAAACACTTTTGAACACTTTTGAAATTTTTTGATTGTTTATGGAATAAATTGCACTAACGACTTTGAATCAATCTTGCTGTCTCATTACACAGGGCACTTGGGGACATATATTCACTGAAATGTTCCGTGTCTCATTTTGACCATTTGTGAACCCAGGATTGAACTTCATACATCAGTAATACAAAGCACTACTTAAAGAAATATGCTACCTGAAAACATTTTTTTTATATCTTACTTACCACAGAGTAAGGGTCAAGAAAAAATGTAACTTTTAATGTCATGTTTTTGGGGAGAACAAACACAACAAAGGACAGATATCAACCATCTCTCCCCCTCACTCATTGGTCAAAATTCCTGCCTTCAATTCAAAAGTATAATTGTGAAAATGGGCTTACCGTTCATGGACTACTTTTATTCAAAAATATTTTTTGCAAAAGTTTCATGCATTATGCACGTTGGGAGCATATAACTGAACGACTTGACATGTGGATTATACGACATGAGTAACAAATGTTTTTGATATTGTTTGCTGTTGTGTCACATTGGTCACCTTTGGTTCCTGTTCTATAGGAAACTTTCTTATGTCAATTCTCTATGAAAACTTGAGATTTAAAACCTCATCACTATAAAGCACATAGGGTAAGTAACACATAAAAAAAAATTTTTATGGGCAGACTTTTACTTTAAGCATTGGAATACAAACAGAACTAGAAGTGGAGACACTTTGCTCTGCCAGTCAGGGTGGAGGGTTATGTCCAATCTGGATGTCCAAACAGAAAAGCCCATACCAGCTGAAATAACTTCTCATGACCTTTCTTGTTAAATTAAAATATCAAAATTGGTTTCACAGTAAGAGAAGCACCAGGGAAAACACATTTGGCTGCCTTTTGAAGATTTTAATTATAAATTCCTCAGAGTCTATAAAGACAGACGGCATGCAAACCTTCATGTTGGCCATCCTCCTGGTGCAATGGAAAAGTACAACCTTTTTACCTGCTTTGATCTTAGTGCTGAAAAACCACAAGCAGTTCCTGGCACGACATAACAGAATTGATAGCTGAGATTAAATGAAGGATTTTTTTTTTCTTTTGATAGGTATCCATTGGTACTCAACAGCAGAACTATTTGAACATCCTGGACAGTAGAGGAGGTTTATGATCGTATTAAACGTTCTTTATTTTATCTTCTTTGCAGTCTGGTCCATTTGATTTTTTGACAATGTTGAGAAAGCTGTTGATGTAAAATTATTAAATTGTAACTTGGGGATAGAAAGGGAACTGTATTAAAGAACAATGAACCGGAGTACAGTAACATTAAGATAATCTTATATATAAACATCTACATGTGGAAGTATGTGTGTATGTCTGTCTGGCCCGGAAGTGAGAGGTGGAGTTGGGGTAAGGGCTCCACCTCTGACGAAACAGAAAACTAAACATCTACGCGTGGAAGTGTGTGTGTCTGTTTGTCCAGCCTAGAAGTGCGAGACTACTACAGCATGAAGCTCAGAGAGCCAGCAAGGCGGCCCCAAGTTAACAAGTTGGAAGAAGAAAGCAACTCTTGCCAAAGTAAAACCACCAAGAAAAGACAGAAACTCTTACCCAAGCAAGGCCCGCATGTCAGCACAATGAAACCTAGGAGAGAGATACCCAGAGTTGTTCCTTTCAATTACCTGACATCTCTACATTTCAATTTTTTTCTGACGATTTCAATAGTTTCTAGGACCCCGGGCCTCTTTCAGCATGGGCTTATGCAGCTAGTAATTTTATAAAATTCCAAATATATATTCTGGAACATTATGGGACATAGAATGAAAACCTGACATGAAACTTATTGATCTTTACTTCAACCTAGTGCATTACTGCCATTAGCCTTTTTATGATTATTTAATAAGATTTATGTATCCGTTGCTTAGAAGTGATTTCTAAATCACAATGCTGCAGTAACACTATTTTCAAATTTCTATATTTTGAATGAACCACCAGCACATCAAGTCCTCTGCTCGGATTTCCTTATTTAGTCAAGGTGGAGACTAAACTAGCAACCAGGGAGCTGATGGTCCACAACTCACCAACAATTCATGACCATGGCAATAATTATCAAATGAGTATGTACAACTCTTATGACACACAACAATTGGACCTACAAATTATTTGAAAAGGTACTTTCAATCTTAAGATCTTTTCTTGATGTTTGGGACAAAGACAAGTTTTTTTATTTGTTCCACAGTTTCAAATTACAAATGAAATGATTCAGATGTGATTAAAGTGCATATTGCAGATTTTGATTCAAGGAGATTGGCATACATTTCGGTCTCAACGTGAAGAAATGACAACACTTTTTCTACATGGTCCTCCCATTACAGGTCAACATAAAGTTTGGGACAATTGGTGTCACAGGTGTGTGTGATTCCTCAGGTGGGTTTCATTGCTTCATAAGATACCTCGGCCTGCTTCTACCCTTTCTACCCTAACCCTAACCCTAACCCTAATTTGGAGTTTGTAGTTGCCATTGTTCAACATGAGGACAAGAGCTGTGCAAATGAAAGTCAAAGAAGCCATTATGAGGATGAAAAACAAGAAGATAACCATTAGAAACATCAGTAAAAGCTTAGAATAACCTAAATCAACTGTCTGGAATATCGTGGTTCTGTGGCTAAGAATCTGCGCTGGTATATGGAAGGATGTTGGTTCAAATCTTGTTACTGCCAGAAGGGATCCTAATCCTTTGGACCCTTGAGAAAAGCCTTTAACCTGCAGCTGCTCCAGGGGTGCTGTACTATGGCTGACCCCAAACTCTGACCTTCTAAGGTTATGTGAAAAGACACGTTTCCCCTCTGGGATTAATAAAGGATAGCAAATCAAACTCAAAAATCAAAATTAAGAAGAAACAGCATATTGGTGAACTTAATAATTGCAAAGTGATTGGTGGGCCAAGGAAGACCTCCACTGCCAATGACAGATGAATCCTCACTGTGGTAAAGAAAAAGCCCCAAATGCCTGTGACTCAGATTTGATTTTTTGCCTTAGCGTGACACAAACTTGATGTTTGCAGGGCTGTGTGAACACAGAAATCCAAACTTTTCAGATCAGGTTGGAGCCACTTTCATATTTGTCTTAAATCAGATAGCTACCTGATTTTTGGTCATGTGACATGAATGAGATCAATTGGATCAGGATTTATGTGTTTGTTATTTTTTTAATATATACATTGGCTGAGCTCTGTCGATATTATCCAGCAATGGCAGTGCGATAAAACAATAATGGAGAAGAGCTACAACTTTGACAACAGTTACAGTCCCACAGTTCTCATTCTCACACATTTCTTGGTGCAGCAGAGCCAGCAATTGATCTGAAAATGTAAATAGATAGCCATCTGGCTTTTATTCATCTTCATGGACAGTAGATGAACTGTCATCTACCAGAAAAAAATGCAACTAGCTACTAGAGCGTCCATTTTATCAGTTTTAATACATAAGTCATTCATCTCACAAATCCAACTCTTTTTGTTGTTGGTGATGCAGATGATTTGTTCACAAATGTATCAATGTGCACATGCGTGCTGTTTCAGACGACAGATGCTTTGATATTACAGTTAGATACAGCAAGGTCACTTGTACTTATGAATGTGAATCAGCAAGACAGACAACAAAATCAGAACTGAGCAATGAGGCTCATAATGTGAATGCAGCGTTTGAGATATTAGGGGATGCCTGAATGGCAAGAAGTTGCCTGGGATAAGGGCACCATCAGTAAGCAAGAGGAAAGGGCTTTGTCCTGTAATTTCCCAGAGTGCTTAAAGAAACAACTGAACACCAGCAAACCCAAGGAGCTGGTGGTGGATTTTAGGAGACCCAGGTCCCTCCTGGTCCCCGTGATCATCAGAGGAGACTGACTGTGTGCAGAGGGTACAGACCTTTAAATACTTGGGAGTGCAGCTGGATGAAAAATTGGAGTGGGCTGCCAATACTGATGCTCTGTGTAAGAAAGGACAGAGACAACTATACATCCTTAGAAGGTTGGCGTCCTTCATCATCTGCAATAAGACGCTGCAGATGTTCTATCAGACGGTTGTGGCAAGCGCCCTCTTCTATGCGGTGGTGTGCTGGGGAGGAAGCATAAAGAAGAGGGACGCCTCACGCCTGGACAAACTGGTGAGGAAGGCAGGCTCTATTGTAGGCACGGAGCTGGACAGTTTGATATCCGTGGCAGAGCAACGTGCACTGACCATGCTCCTGTCAGTGATGGAGAATCCACTGCATCCACTGAACAGGATCATCTCCAGACAAAGGAGCAGCTTCAGCGACAGACTGCTGTCACCGTCCTGCTCCACTGACAGACTGAGGAGACCCCACACTATGTGACTCTTCAATTCCACCCGGTGGGGTAAATGTTAACATTAAACAAAGTTATTGTCTGTTATACGTGCATTTTTATCACTCTTTAATTTAATATTGTTTTTTTATCAGTAAGCTGCTGCTGGAGTATTTGAATTTCCCCCAGGGATTAATAAAGTATCTATCTATCTATCTATCTATCTATCTATCTATCTATCTATCTATCTATCTATCTATCTATCTATCTGTCTATCTATCGGAGGTTTAGTGAGTACAAATGTAAACTGTTCCCATATATTTTTCGAATATCATTGCACACTGGAGACATTGCTAAGGACAGGAAAATATCAAATATTATCCTGTTATATGAAAAGGGTGATCAAAGTACCAAAAGAAGCACAAGAAACTGGTTGCTAAAGTTCAAAACAAACATCAGAATTCATAGCTAAAAAGCATTAGCTTTTGCGCCATGAAGTTCTCGTCCTAAGGAGCAAGCCCTACTCTAACAGGCTAAGGGGGAATGAAACCATTTGAGTCATTCTGTGTGGTGGTCTTAAACAAGATCTGCAAAATTCTCAAAAGCATAAATTAAATCCTGAATTTTGTCAATTAAATTGTGAATATTCTACTCAAGAATACTGATGGGAATTAAAGGGAAGTGAATTTACAAATAAATCCAGGAAGTAATTCTTCACAGAAAGAGTATTGGGAATCTAGCAACAAACTACCAAATCATGTGCGCAATCGAAGCAGAAACCATTTGTGGTCATGAGGAACTGCAGGTACAAAGTAGAAATGTGGGGATTCCATCTCAGTCGTCCCCATTTAATCAAAAGGAAAACAAAGAAAAAAAATATGCGCTCTGCAAAGCAAAATAGAACTAAAGCCTCCAAAACTCAAAATCTGCCATTAGGTTTAGAATGCCTTGTTTTCAGTCATCAGGTAGGAGTTCTGTCCTGTGGTATGTCATTTGTATAGAGTGATGCCGCCTTCTGGGGGCCACAGTATCTATACCTGGGGATCCGGAAGGGGCGGAGTCAAGTGCCTTCATTGGGTGTCTTCTTGGTGTTGTGAATGGTAATAATAATAAATAATTAGTGCCAGCAGACCTTCACAACCTGAAGTGGTAATACATACCACAGATGAACCCAGACTGCACACTTTTAAAAAGTATCTAGATTAAATTTTAGGACAACTTACTTTTTAGCTAACCATACAAAGCTGAATGACTGAATAATTTCCTCTTGCTTGTCAAAATTGATATTTTCTACATTTGTTTAACTTTTACTTTGTCTTCAAATGCTGATTCAATGCTACGTCTAATGAGTTGCTAACGGTAACCACGTATGCCTGGAATCATTGTGAGATTGTACCGACCAGAAGGTGATCATGGTAGAGAGAATATAGTAAAGAACATGCTAAAGTTTAAGGGCAAAAGAAAAGAAGCAAGGGGCAGGATGACTAATTACAGATAATGGAATGCTGACGAAAATCCACCGAGGATTAACAAGCCCATTGGGGTCTGTAATATTTATACCAGCAAATGCAGCTTCCCCCAAAAAAAATGAATGAGAATGAGATGACACATGGCAAGTAGCCAAAATTCATGTTTTTTTTTATTTTTTACATCTTCTTGCTTCCTCCAATCTCGGATCACTTTCTCCGACGTATCAAACTTTGTTGTAGCAGCGCAGTTACCAATTTTTTTCGCTACTGCAATGACTTTTAGTTTAAAAACAGCTTCATATTTTTTTCTGATCGAATGCTCCACCGTAGATAAAGGATGCTCTTACGATAAAAGTATACGAGGGCATAAGATACAAAAAACATAAATCAGTGCAAACGTCGCTTTGGAATAGTTCGGGTATTAACGCATGGTCACGTAGGCACAATACATAGATTTAAAAAGGCTGTGTGCTCCGCGATTACTCTCTCAGGTAGGCATTAGCATATCATAATCTCTTGGACCAATAGTGTGAGTTTTCCGCATTTGACTTGTACAGCCAACATTATAAAATATCAGAAATTATATGGTAAAATCAAGTCCCGACTTATCTGTGGGAGAACTTATCCGTGAGTATATACGGTATATAAATATATGTATATTGTGACCGCAGCAACCCAAAGTCACTTCAACTACAAGTTCACAGACTCACCAAGCAATGTGTCTGTCGTCTGATGGTTAATGAGGAAGACAATTAAAACTAGCTTCTGACCTGGCCATGTGCTCACTTTCTATCTTATCAGCAAAGGAAGACTATCTGTTCTTTCATTCTGAGAAGGGAGCTAATGCAGGACAGTCATCTGAGTCACTGTGTGTGTGCTGTGTGTGTGTTTAAGTGATGGCTCTTATTTGAATAAATGCTTTGAGAATGTTCCAATTGTAGCATGTGGCCGGGGCTCTTGCCCGGCCAGGACGCCTCCACACTTAGAGGACCAGGGGCCTCATGTATAACGCCGTGCGTAGAACTCGCACTATAACATGGCGTAAGCACAAAAGCTGAAATGTGCTTACGCACAGAAAAATCCAGATGCAGGAATCTGTGCGTACTCCAACTTCCACGTTCTTCCGCTACATAAATCCCGACCAGCGTGAAAACTAACGCTCGTGCACGTGCATTATGTAACGCCCCAAATCCTCCCAGAATTACGCCTATTTGAATATGCAAATCAATATAAATCACCCTTAAGCGCAGCCTTCTGTGAAAAGACAATGGGAAAAGCACGGGGAAAATATAAGAATTTCAGCGAATACCAAGTGGAGGCAAAGGAAAAACATACTATTTGTTCAAATAAACCGTGGTATAATCAACAAAAGGAAGTTGATCGAGTGACATAGCGTGTTGGAGAAACTTGAAAGCTCACATTCACAAATCGCACAGTGCCGGAAATAAAAAAGAAGTCACATATCAAAGTTGCCGTGAAAAGAAGAGTTGTAAGCCCACTGTCTGAGTGTCATATGAAAGCTTATAAGGGTACAGAGAAAAAAAGGCACACAGTGAGGAAAAAGTACGGAATGTCAACTTCAATCTCGACATTTCCACTTTAATCCCGTAGTTTATTTTGTCATTTAGTAGAACATCATAAACTTCATCTTAAAATCGTTTAATTAACCAGTTTCTCAAATCACATCGTAATTAAAGTAGCACGTTAAATGCTTCATTTTGTATTTGATCTTCTATGTCCCTATGTGTGTGAATCACTACTTGCTTTTTAAACCGGCTCTCTTCCTCCAACTGGACACAGAATCAATTACATTCGTAATATTACAGTTCTCTGAATAACTAAAATACTGAGATGTATACGTGATATCATTTTCATGATGATAGGAGTTAAAGCACATTATTAAACATGTGTTTCACTTAGATGAAATAATTTATTGCAGCAGTACAATCAGGGGCAGGTCTAGGCTTGTGGTGGCACTGGGCAGAGGAAGAATCGGTGGCTCCTTCGCCCGCCCGTCAGTAAGGTAGCTTATGCACAGTGGATGGCTGCATAGCCGCCTCGTGCTCATGACACAAGCATTTAACTTTTGCCGAAATTTGTCGCTGTGTTTTTAGCTGTGTTGTTATTTTCTCTTACTGTTTTATATTCAATATATATTGGCGTAGCCGTCACTGCAGTCAGTGCTTTTCTTTACCCAAGTAACCGATCGCCATACAATCAGCTCTGTAATAGACGTTAAGCCATTTGTAAGCTTAGCGCCGATTCTTCAAAACGTTTAAAGAACATTGAAATGTCTTCGTAGTACATGTTTAATTATTCTATCCTTAATGACACTCCCAGTGAAGAATATAGATTATTTAAATGAAGTTAAAGTTTTATCTGTATAATTTAATAAACATATTTTGCTGAATTTCACCTTATAAATGATATTGTTTCTGTTTCTGAACCGCGAGGTCCGTACAGGAAAGGCTTTAAAACGTTTTGCAGTGGCTGAGACAGCGTGTCCTTAAAGCTGTATACCGATAATTCTCTTTCCGATCAGCTGCTGCTGTGATTCACACTCAGATACAGTGATATAAATACTCTGAGTGGTGCAGTGAGAGAAATATTGAAAAAGATGATCCGCTGTGGCAACTCCTAACAAGAGGAGCTGAAAGAAGAAGAAGAAGAAGAAGAAGTGAGAGTAACAACGCTAAAGCAGTTATGGTATTTGGAATACTATGGCTGTTCCCTGGACCATTATATTGTTACAAGTTAATTACAATCAGATGCATTACACTAATAAACAATATGCGGTTAGTTTCTGTGTATTTATAAAGCCGCGTCATGAAAATAAGGTGTAATCACACAAGAACAGTAGCATTGCTTTGACGCTGGGTGCCGCCAGTCTGCAAAACCGAGCGGAGAACTTGTGTACGACAAGGTATGAGGTACTGTGGAAAAGTGCATGGATTTACGCCAAGTGTAGGTTTTATACATCGTGATTTGAACGTGGAAAAGTTCTTACGCAACATTTCTGTGCGTACGCACCGTTTATACATGAGGCCCCTGGGGAGCAAGCATGGCCAGTACGCTACCTCCACTGGGACGCTACATGGCAACCCCCCTGAGTTGCAGCGGTGCCTCAGACTCCCACAAGGCTTCATGGGAGTTGGAGTTTGGTGCAGCCCTGTTGGGATCCGCAGACGACGCCAGGGGGTGCTGCAGCTGGAGTTGCTGAGCTTTTTTGGGCAGTCTTTGTGCCACACCCGGAAGTGCTGCCCGAAAGGGGCAATCAAGCACCTGGAGCACTTCCAGGTGCCTTATAAAAGGAAACAGCAGCCACTACTCTGGAGGCCAGAGTCAGGAGGAGGAGTGGAGGAAGAATAAGAAATATAAAAGTATTGTGTGGAATTGTGCTTGTGGGGACTGTGTGGTGCCTGTGGGAACGGGGAAGGTGTTGCCCACAGGCGAAGAAATTGAAATTAAACATTTATTATATTAGTGTGCCTCCCGTGTCTGTCTGTGTCAGGTCAGTAGTCATATAGCGCCTTTTTGTCACACTGTCTGGACAAAAATAAAGCTGATTTTCTCAAAAACCTGGACTCACCTCCTACTCTCTTGGGCAAGTCTGTGACACACACATCACACACAAGTATATATAATATATATATATATATATATATATATATATATATATATATATATATATACATACACATACAAGTATATACTTATATATATGAAAGCAAATAAATGTAAAGGAAAAAATTGAGTCACGTATCTTGAAATAGTTGCTTATTCCTAAGCTTTTGACAACCTACCAGGTGTCATCAGCTGAGGAAAATGATTAGACATACAGGAATCAAAGGCAATATGTAGTAGGTGAAGGGTTGAGTGGAGGGGGAGGTTGTAAGGTTGGGGTGGATTAAAGAGGGGGGTACGAAAGGTGTTAGTTTTAAAGTCTTTTTTTATTATTTGGATTATCTTCTTTTTAAGCCTGCATATGGTAGGTTGTTGAAAGCTTAGAAATAAAAATGATTTTAAGGTATGTGACTTATTTTCTCTGTTTAATATATATACAGTATGCAAGTGTATGCCAAGTTTATTATTTTAGCAGATGAGGTCTATCCATTAAAAACAAAAAAACTTTTTACACACTTCAGACAGTATAAGAAAGTTGATTTGCATTTTGTTTCCATGACATTTACCAATTTACATAAGCTATACATTTGCTATACAAAAAAAAAAAACCACAACATCAAACATGGTTTAAAACTTAAGACTTTAAAACTTAATTGCAAATTAGCTGCTTCTCCATCATAAAGCTTTGAACCTGTCATCTCTTCCACCTTAATAAAAGTGTCTGTGTATCTGTGTGTCTGTCTGTCTGCCTAGTTGCCATGTCTCTGTCATTACAACATGTGGAGCATCACAAACATTTACAGTCATGGTAACACTTCAGTTTAGGTACTACATCTGTTGCTCAGTTACTCTTATGTAAGAAGACCTTAACAAAGGCTGTTTTGGTTTTCATAACACTTTTAAAATATCATCTCTATGAAGTGCGGCATATTAGCATGATTGTAAAATGACGTGTTAGTATAGAGGATTCACAAGTCTTATACTAAATGTGAAATATCAAGAGAAATATGTCTCAGTTAAGCCACCTTGGACTGTGACGATGTGGGTTCTGGCTCCACACTCCCTTTGATGATTGAAAGCACTTGAACCCAACACCGTCGATAACGTAACCGAGTGAGCTAGTCAGTGAAGGCAAATAAACACTTGAGCAAGGGGTGGTGCAAAAAGTGAATAGTGCTTTTATTTAAAACAGTCAACAAAACAGGTGTTCAAATAAATAGTGCAGTTCTCAAAGTTCTTTAAATAAATAAATAATCCATTAAAAGAACATGGAGGTAAAACCAATAAATAGAAAAAAACAATCCTTAAAAACCAGAGGTTAAAATCTTGTCATGGAAGCAGTCTTAAAAACAACAAACAAGCTCGGTGCTTCTTTTCTGTTAGCGTCTCACCTGCTTATCCCGTTTGGGCTTAGCAGCAGGCAAGACGCTCTCTGCAGCTGCCCTCCTCTACACACTCGAGACTGGAGACCTCCTGATCCCTGGGTTCGGTTTGGCTCTCATCCCAGTCCCAAAGACTTGATTACCCCAATGGCCAGGACGCACACATTGGGGACTCCACCACCAAGTCTCCCAACTTCCGCTGCCTTTCCGCGGCCTTCTGCGGCTCATCGCTTTCACCAGGTCACTCCGCTACATGGTCGCGCAGCGGGAGCAACATCCACTCAAAAACCCGGGTGACGGCCTTACACCCAGCTTCCTCACAGCTGCCCTCGAGTGCTCGATCGCGCGCTCACCACACGCACGCACCGCCTGCTTCCTCGCTCCCTGTAACCTCCGTCCTCTTTTCCTCTCTCTCTTTTCTCCTCTCTTTTTTGATCTCGATCTTTTTTTCCCCCTCAAAACCGACTTGCGCTTCTTTTTAAATGACGAGGGCCACAGCAGCTGCCCCATTAGCCATGGGACAATCACGAATGTGGTCAGTTCCTCACCTGTGCACTAGGTGAGAAACGCCCACACCCTACGGATCGCCCCACGGCTCGCTATGGCCCAACGTCTCCTCGCTCAGCCGCGAGCGCGATGATCATTTATTTAAAATGAATGGCCTTTGCTCAACGAGCTGTGGACCCATAACACCACATTCCACCCCCCATAAAACGCCAGTTGCATGGGAAGGCTCCACACCACTGCCAACCCAATGCAACTGGAGCTCAGGTCCACAGCTCGGCCACTCTACACTGCACTGAAACAATAAAAGCACTAAAACAATCCCACTAAAACAAAACAACCCAAGCCCCCTTCATAAAAACAGGACATTAAAAGAATAAGAACTTTAAAAGCCAATTAAAAACCTCAGCAATAAATAAATGTCCTTAAAAAGCGCAGTCTCTTAAAAATGTCCTCTTCCGGCTTGGGTACGTGGGTTCCACAAAAAGTCAGGAACCAATCTCGCTTGCTGTTCTGTCTCCTATTCTGGCCTCCACTGCTAGCTCATCCCACCGCTGCCACCAAATGTGACGATGTGGGTTCTGGCTCCACACTCCCTTTGATGTTTGGAAGCACTTGAACCCAACACCGTCGATAACGTAACCGAGTGAGCTAGTCAGTGAAGGCAAATAAACACTTGAGCAAGGGGTGGTGCAAAAAGTGAATAGTGCTTCTCCATCATAAAGCTTTGAACCTGTCATCTCTTCCACCTTAATAAAAGTGTCTGTGTGTCTGTCTGTCTGCCTAGTTGCCATGTCTCTGTCATTACAACATGTGGAGCATCACAAACATTTACAGTCATGGTAACACTTCAGTTTAGGTACTACATCTGTTGCTCAGTTACTCTTATGTAAGAAGACCTTAACAAAGGCTTTTTTTGGTTTTCATAACACTTTTAAAATATCATCTCTATGAAGTGCGGCATATTACCATGATTGTAAAATGACATGTTAGTATAGAGGATTCACAAGTCTTATACTAAATGTGAAATATCAAGAGAAATATGTCTCAGTTAAGCCACCTTGGACTATTCCAAAGTTACATTTGTTAGTAGGTTCCATTGTAGAGATGGATAAACACCTCATTGGTGCTTTGTAACTGAGGGAAAGACCAAACCTATGTATGAAAAAACAAGGCGCAATGCACCATTGTGACTTCTATATTGTCACATACGTGCGCTTAGGATGCAGTCAACAAGCTATGAGGTGAGTGAAATATCATGAGATGAAGGGTTGATTTATGGTACTAATGCCTCTCTCTCTCTCTCTCTCTCTCTCTCTCATCAGAACCAAAGATGAAAAATAACAGTCCCATTTATTCACCTGCACAACTTCCAGATTCACAAAATGGCCGTCCAATGACACTTCCGCTCATGGCTCTTGATGATAATGTCACTTCCAACCTCCCAATAGTGACGTCACTACCGACTTCTGATGAAGATGTTACTTCCAGCACCTGATGTTGACATCACTTCCAGTTCTTTCTCAATGACTTTGATGTCATTTCCTGCAACATCACATCTGACCACCATTTTCTGTATAAATATCACCATCTTTCAACTGTATATTGTCAAATGCTCTGGTTTTTAATCGTTTTCCATTATTATTTTCATAACGTCCGTTGGACATTATATGGGGCAATTCTCCAACTCTTTTTGTTTTGTGGACTTCATTTATTCTTTATTACTATGTATATGTGTATTATTACTATGTATACATATATACATATATATGGGGCTGGGAGGCCTTTAATAACCTCTTGGGCATGGCCATCAGCACTGTGTCTGCATGGGGGTCATGAGGTCACTGGAAAGGGGTGTGTGATGCTCCCGATATCTAAGCAAAAGAATGAAGGTCCAAGTCTTTAGAGTTCTGGTGCTTCCTGTCTTGCTATATGGTTGCGAGACATGGACGCTATCCAGTAACCTGAGATGAAGACTGGTCTCCTTTGGTACTGTGTCTCTCCGGAAAATCCTTGGGTACCTCAGGTTTGACTTTGTGTCGAATGAGCGGTTGCTCACAGAGTCCCGAATGAGGCACATTACCTGCATTGTGAGGGAGCGTCAGTTACGGCACTACGGCCATGTGGCGCGTTTCCCCGAGGGTGATCCAGCTCATAAGATCCTCATTGTTGGGGACCCGAGTGGCTGGACCAGGCCAAGGGGTCGCCCACGTAAAACCTGGCTGCGGCAGATAAAGGGTCATTTCCAGAGGGTAGGACTGGATCACGTGTCTGGGACGTGTAGTGGGTGCAGCAACGCACTGTACCAGTGCATGCTCCCCAACTTGACTTGACTTGAAGGAAGGGGTAGAGCTGCCCACTGAGGGGCAGAAGTGATGTCATAGTCCACCTAGAAATTCTTCCTCAGGTCTAAGGAAAAGTAAACAGCGCCTTGTTAAAGACTGTGTCACATCATCATCCTTCCCCTTCTTCCTCACCTGTTCAAAGCCAGCAAGTTTACGTTGGTGACATATTGTTTTAAAAAGCAGATAAGAATAGTTGAAGGGTTAAAGAGCCTTGCATTTTTTTACACAGGTTGAAAATCCAAAAAATCACAAAGACTTGAGGGAGAATTATTTCCATATATTTAACTTGTATTATTTTTGCCTTAGACAGGAAACCCCAGCAATGCTTTGGTGTCTCTGACTGCTCCTAAGCCCCCTCATAAAAAACTTTATTATTAGCACTTAGCATTCTAACAGACTGATGTGTGGGGATTTAACTAATACTTGTGTGTAAAGTGTACTCTGTTGGAATCATAGCTTTATAAACTTGGGACTTCATTCAGCTGTGGTCCTTCACCTCTTTATCTACCCTCGTTTCTGCCGATGCTAGGCATATTCATGCAGAACCTAACCACAAGGTACCAATTAAAGAGTCTTAGTCTAGACATGTCCAGGAATGTCTCAGAATATGAATGCGTGCAGCATGTAGTCTACCACCGATTTGTAAAGCACACGACTAAAGATAAATCTCCTTGTCAACGGTCTCCCATTACATTTAATGATAACATTTTAACTATACTGATATATCAAAGCAGCGGCTGCTACTAACAAATTGTCCTTCTCGATGAAAAGATGCTATTCATTAAAGGGGGGCTCAACAAGACTGACCATTAAAATTTCTACTTTATCTACGCTGTTGCCATACCACAATGACCGTGTACTCGTGTTTGGGATTAAACGACTCTGAAAGTTTTAGCAAAGATTCTCTTCCTGCTTAATATAGTCATTCAGTCTGCAGATGTGAAGATTCCCTTGTGAGCGTGTATTTGTATTTTATTTTCTCCTTTTATTACTGAATAAACTGTAACTAATTGGTATCTTAGCTATCCATTAGCGAATTTAATTTCTACGCATGCTGAATAATTATTTATGCTTGGTATTTTTTGGATATTACTAAACAGCCCTTTCATGTGACTGCCTAGACTAGAGTCTCTTTTACACTGTAATTATTATATATTGTAATTTAATAACAAAATCAAATTGGTTGTGTCAGTTACGACAAGGAAATTCATCAATTAACCTTATACTGCATTTTTATTGCCTGTTTCTTTGGGAGTATAGATAATTTTCACATAAAGCTGTGAAATCCTTCTACCATGGCAGCACAGATCACATAAAACTTAATACTTCAATTAGCTTTAGTGACAAGTGAATGCCGTGTTCTAGCTGAATATTGATTATGCATATTAAATATGCGGTTAGCTTTTGAAGAAAGATGGATTGAATTCAATTAGTAGAGCATTGATCAGACATCTAATTTAATTGTCTGCATCAAAGTCCGTTGCAAGAATATAATATTTATCATAGCGGCCCTGCTTTTTAGAAGAATCTAGGAGAAATTTAAGCTGTCACAGGTGGAAATGATGGCGTCTTTGTCCTGTTTTGTGTAATATCAAACTTTACTGTTATGGGATATAAAAAGGAAAAATTGTGCTAATAAAGCAGACATATGTGTTCTTTTTAAAAAAAGAAAAACAAAAAAAAAAAACTTTTCGACATATTTTTGGCACGTTAAAATTATATTTAACCAAAAGGGCCATATGCTGATGCACCTGCTCCATGGGATTGTGCGATGCTTTCTGACAACAGAAGATTTGACACACGCAGCCTTGCTGCTCCAGGTATGTTTATTTTGGCACCTTCCTACTAATCTGCACATGTTTGAGCAAACATTCTGATAAAAAGGATGCCATCTGCAATGCACCTGTCCACAACTAATCTATAGGTGTTCTGATGATGATAAAAATGGCAATGCTTCCTTTCTAAATTGTTCATGAAATAATGAATATAATAGAGGGTGGCACAGTGCCACAGCAGTTAGTGCGGCAGCTTCATAACTCTAGGAACTGGAGTTCAAATCCCAGCCCAGTAACTCTTTGTGTGGAATTTGAGTATTGTCAATTCATGGGTCAACTCGGATATTCTGGCTTACATAAAGCCATGTAGGAGTGTGTAGTAAAAGACAAGGTTGAAGGTTTCTTTATTTAGTCATGTTTACACAGGAAAGCATGAAATTTGCCTTCTCAGTTGCATCTAATAACAGACAGAATGAGATAAAACAGACAAATAGAAACAAGAAAGATTAAGGTAAAGCCGTTAGATAATACATATTTACACCAAAAAAAATATCAAAACCTTAATCATTATCTCCGATATTTCTTATTGAAAAGTCGTATGCCACTAGGAAGAAAGGAGTTTGTAGAGTGATTTGTGTGGGTTTTCAAAGCGACTATCCTTCCTGATTTACTGAACTTTAGTTCCACATGTAATGGATGACTGTCATCAGTTGAGATGATTTCCAGTTTCTTTAACATTGCCCTCTGACACACACACA
Organism: Polypterus senegalus; assembly: GCF_016835505.1. NCBI lineage: Eukaryota > Metazoa > Chordata > Cladistia > Polypteriformes > Polypteridae > Polypterus > Polypterus senegalus. Next base: position 17,550,561 of record NC_053158.1, read on the forward strand.
CTCGTCAAATCATCTACATCAGCCCCAATAACTTTAGATGCAACCTTCATAACCTGCTGGAGCTTTTCTGAGTTTTGGTTTGTCAGACTTTTAAACCAGGCAATGAAACAGAAAGTGATCACAGACTGGATCAGACTGCAATAGAAGGACAACATGAGGTCCTTGTCTACTTTAAATAGTTTGAGTTTATGGAGGACAAATAAGTGCTGGTTGCATTTAGAGAATTATTTTTTTGTATTTGAATTCCAGTTAAGATTATTATTTAGGTAAGTTCACCCTAGTACTATAGATAAGTTCCTAAAATGAAACTTAATAAAATGAGCTCCTACCCAGTCCATCTTAGCGGTGATCTCATCAGACCTGCTTCTACTGCAAAGAATCTCGGTGTCATTTTTGGTTCCTCCCTCTCTTATTCAGCCAACATAAATCACATTAAGAAACTTTCTTACTTTCACCTGCATAACGTATCCCGTGTTCGCTCCGTCCTCTCCTTTTCTAATGCTGAGAAACTTGTCCATGCTTTCATCACATCCCACATCGATTATTATAACTCGCTGCTGGCAGGTGCCCCTTCTAATCTTATATCACAGGTCCAGCTTATTCAAAATTTGGCTGCAAGAGTCCTTACTCAAACCAGCAGCAGCGAGCACATCACACCCATCCTGCTCCGTCTTCACTGGCTCCCTGTGTCTTACAGGATTGAATATAAAATCCTACTAATATCCTACAAAGCCTTTCAATAACCTCACGCCAAACTCCATCAGTGACCTTCTCCATCACTATGTGCCTATCTGCTCACTAAGGTCCTCTGATTCTGGCAATCTTGTTGTGCCCCACACTAATCTACACTCCATGGGTGACAGCAGGGCCTTCAGCTGTATAGCGAGTGCCCAGACTCTGGAGTGACCTACTGAAATTAATCAGGTCAGCTGACTCCATGAATTCTTTTAAAAAACAACTTAAAACTCATCTGTTCAGGAAGGCTTTTAGCTCTACTTGACTTTATTCCCCTTCTCTCAGTTCACCTCCATGTCAAGATGCTCATGTAACCTGTATGTGTGTGTGTGTGCTGGACCATCGGTTATGTTGTCTGTTAGGCTTTTTTTTTCTTTTTTTCTCTGAATTCACTGTCGTAATCTTCTTTATTTATTTATTTGGTTTGTACAATAATATATACTATATCCCCTGCCGCTCTTTCTTATATTCTGAAAGTGCCTTGAACATGGGAAAGGCGCTATATAAATAAAATGTATTATTATTATTATTATCCATCCATCCATTTTCTAACCCACTGAATCTGAATACAGGGTCACGGGGGTCTGCTGGAGCCAATCCCAGCCAACACAGGGCACAAGGCAGGAACCAATCCTGGGCAGGGTGCCAACCCACCACAGGACACACACAAACACACCAAGGCCAATGTAGAATCGCCAATCCACCTAACCTGCATGTCTTTGGATCGTGGGAGGAAACCGGAGCGCCCGGAGGAAACCCACGCAGACACGGGAGAACATGCAAACTCCACGCAGGGAGGACCGGAAGCGAACCCGGGTCTCCTAACTGCTGAGGCAGTAGCACTACCACTGCGCCACCGTGCTGCCCTATTATTATTATTATTATTATTATTATTATTATTATTATTATTATTATTATTATTATTATTATTATTATTATTATTATATTCAGTCACTATTTCTACCTCCTCTCCCAGAACTACAATAGGTGAATATACAGATTTCTGTCTCTTTGGTCTTTTTTACATTCAGAGTGAGAGAGTTTTTATTGCACCAGTTTACCTTCCAGTCCACCTGATTTAGATGGTGGCTTTCATCCTCCCCAGATATGCCTCCTATGAACTGTTGTCATCTGCATACTTGATAATGGAGCAGTGCTCATTGGTCTCTCTCAAGTCACTTGTGTACAGAGTAAACAGTAATGGAGATAAGGCACACACCCCAGCGGACTTCCTGTGTTTCAATGAATGACTATTGAAAAAGTGTCCTGAACTTTAACTGTCTGTGAACGGTTTAAAAGAAAGTCCTGAATCCATAGTGTAATAAATGGGTTTACATTCATACTGGTCAATTTCCCAATCAGTATATGAGGCTGCATAGTATTGAACGCTGAAGAAAAACCGCAAAACAGCGCTCTGACATATGAACCAGGCTGATCAAGAAAGGTGTAGATTTGATGTACGATAACAAGCAGAGCATCTTCCACACTTCTGTTTGCACAATAAGCAAATAGATTGTTGTCTTGAAAAGACTTAGTCTCTGTCATTAAAATGTTTTTCACCAAAAGTATTTAATTGGAATAGATGTAAGTGCCACTGGTCTGTAGTCATTTAAACAGCTTGGCCTAGAAACCTTAGATACAGGGGTAATGATTGGTTGTTTCCACAGATTAGGTACGATACCACTGGTCAGAGACCAGTTAAAAAGCAAATGAAAACCTGGAGAGAGCTGCTCAGAGCGAGACTTTAAGAGCCGACCTGATATGCCGTCTGGTCCCACTGCCTGCCGCAAGCCTTTCTCCACTTCAGTTAAACTGAACCCCATCACAGCAGAATTCCCAGTGTTTTTATAAAGCATCTCCTTTATTTCTGTATTTTGGGTGCTGAAATCACCTTTTTCAAATCTGGCAAAAAAGTTATTCAGTTCATCTGCTAAAAGCTTGTGGTCTTTGTCAGCTGGAAGATTCACGTTCTTTTTAGAGCCCAGTCCCGTAATTGTTTTTAGTCCCTTCCAGACCGGCTTTGGATTGTTATCATTAAACCACCTCTTGATTTTTTCCCCATACATCTTTTAATTTTGTTTAATTGACCTGTTAATCCTTTGCTGTAAAATTCATTTATCTTCTATCTTACTTTCTTGATGTGCATGTTGCTTTTCCAACAGTAATGCTTTAACCTCTTTAGTGATCGATGGCTTACTGTTTGGGTACAACTTGACAGTTTTTTCCTTAATGATCATAGACTCACAGAATTTCATATATTCGCTGACAGTGTAAGTGGCCTCATTCAGTGACTGTGAGGATGTCAGCACATCCCAGTTTGTACTGGAGAAGCATTCCTGCAGTTCCTCTACACTGTCCTTGCACCAGTTTTGTGTTATTCGTATGGCTGGTTTTTCTTGTTTCAGTTTCTGTTTGTACTTCGGGAGTAGGTGAACAATAACGTGGTCAGACGCACCCAGGGCTGCTCTGTGATATGATATGTAGGCAACAGGGACGTTTCCATACCACTTGTCCAGAGTTTTGTCCCCTCTAGTGTTTATATTCACATGCTGATGGTAATTTGGCGATACTGACTCCAGATTGCATAAATTAAAATCTACCATAACAAGTTTGAAAGAACCAGGTGATTTGGTTTCTAGTTTCTGAGAAGTTTCAAGAATCGATTCAGCTACAGCTCCCACATCAGCATGTGGCGGAATGTAAATGACTGTCACAAATAGTTGATTAAACTCTTGTGGTAAATAATATGGGCGAAGTCTGATGGTGAGTAGTTCAATATTTGGCGTGCAGATGTGCTCTTTTTCAGTGATATTCCTGCACCACCTTTTGTTAATGTAAAGGCAGACCCCACCACCCGTCTGCTTACCAGAAGCTGGATTTCTGTCTTGCCGTACACAAACAAATCCATCTACTTCGACTGCTGTATCCGAGTCTGTAGTTTTAAACCAGGTCTCCGTAAAGCACATCAGACAGCTTTCACGGTTCTTGTGGAGGTATCGCGCAGATGCTCTCAGCTCGTCCAGTTTATTTCATAAGGACTGTGCGTTGCTCATGATAATGGTTGACAAAGACAAGAAATTAAGTATTAGGGCACCGTATTGAACCTTGTATAATTGACTGTCCAAAATATAAACAAGAAAAGTAAAAAATGTCTTTTCAGATGCAAATCTTTGGTCAACCGACTCCACTTGAAGCCACTTTTTAATTCTGGAGGACTGGAAGAGGTGGGTTCCAGGCCCTGTAGTTTGACAGTTTCCAGCATTGTCTGTAACAAAAACACTTATAGGGAAAAAAAAAAACTGAAGAAATCTTGGGAAAAGCAAATCAGAGAGAGACCCTCTTCCACGTTGGTCCATCAAAAAATGGACTAATCACCATATACAAAACAGAACACAAATAATCCTCTTTACAGAGCTTAATGGCCAAACTACTGTGTAATTGTCACCTCTGAAACACAATACAATAGCTTAAAGTTCAAAGCAAAATGCAAGAATTGATTATACCACTTACTAAATACAGAACTATCATGTATAATGATACAGATTTGTTCAAATACATCAAAAACAAAGTTGAAACTAATTCACACAAATGAAAAACAACAATATCTCTCCATCAGCTAATTGTAGAACTAAAGCTAGACTGTAGAAAAGGAATCAGAGTCACAGAGACCTCGGCCAACAAGCAGCCTCCCAAATTGGCCATTCTACAGCTGAGTCAGTGCCAGGATGGCCAATCAGATGACAGGATCCTCCACCCGATGATTCCAGTGCTCCTTTATCTGAGATGATCGTTCAATAAGCAGGCAAACAATGTGACATTAGAGCAGTGGCATCAAGTGCCATACCAAAAAGAGAAACAGAATAGGGAAGAGATCATAACAGTTTTTAAATATCTTATTACTTATATTTAAGTACTAATGACTAACAACAGAGATGCAGTATGCACAACTAATCAGCAGCTCTAGTCAGGGTATGCTAAACTGAAGTAGCGAATATTCAGCCAGGATTTGAAAGCTGAGACCGAAGGGGCATCTCTTATAGTAGGAGGCAGACCATTCCACAGTTTAGAGGCCCTGTAACTAAAAGCTCGACCTCCCACTGTTATTTTATTAATTCTTGGAATCATAAGCAGACCGGCATCTTGAGATCTTATTGTGTGCTTTGGTTTGTAAGTCATGATAAGCTCAGATAAATAAGCAGAGCATCGGCCATTTAGAGCTTTATAATATAAAGGGAGGATTTTGAAATCTGCCTTAAACGATCCAGTGCCAGAACTTAAGAACAGGAGTTATGTGTTTGTATTTGTTTGATCATGTAATAATATTTACAGCAATATTCTGAATTAACTGAAAGCTGCATAAAGAACAATTTGAGCAGTCAGTGAACACTGCATTGGAGTAGTCAGTCCTACTAGAATGAATACATAAATTAATTTCTTAGTATCAATGCATATTTAGAAAATACCTTAATTTTCCAACATTTTTAAGATGGAAAAAAATATTGTGTGGTAATAACACCACTATAATTAAGTCTCTGTGAGAAAGTATCTCAAAATATACCATTATTCTGTAAATAGTGAATTTTCGTTTGGAAAAGTAAAAAACAAATATTTGTCTGGAATTCACATGTAGTCTTTAGGATTCATCCCACAGTCATTCAGTAGGACTCAGATCTATTATATTCATCAATGATGACCCCAGTATTAAGTTACCCCTAATGAATCTGACCATCTTCTAATGCTATGTGTGTTCTAAATACAACCAAACTGACAATATACATGGGATAATATTAAACTTTAATAAATGTTATGTTAACTTTTTATATGGTGACCACATAATTGCTTAGCACAGTACACATTTATACAGCTGGAACACAGGAAAGTGTAGTTGAGAGGTTGGGAGCATGCACTGTGAGACTGTACACCAATGCTTTTTAACAGGGGGTCACGGCGTCACCAGGCTGTGTGTGCTTGGAAGCTCATCAGCACTCTTAATTCTGAAGAACGCCATCCCACTCGGAGTTTATTATTACAAGAGTAATGCTCTAAATTTGCTCTATACTGAAATAAACTCTGGCGATGTGTGCAACAAACTTACTTTATCTGACGTCTTACTTAACAAACGACTCATAAATGGTAAAGCACTTGAACTATCTAATTAATTGGGAACTGGAATCTCCATATGCTGCACAAAAAAACAAAAAAAAACTTTGGTCAGTTGCAGAATATGTGGATTAAGACCAGACTACATAGTATGGTACTGAGAGCAGATGTTCATTAGACTCCTTCTCTTTCCTTGTTTTCGGATCACTGTCCTCCATTGTCACAATTAAACCAGGCTTATTTCTCTTCATCATTCTCTTCATCTTAATAACTGACCTCTCACTGTCTGATTCCTTTTTCCACTGCATTTGTGTTTGAAAGTGTTTCTGTCCTCATTACCCCTCAACTGTTGTCCAATACACCTGCTCACTTCCACTGGTGATTATTCAGTTCAAACAAGACCAGCAGGGGAATCAGGCTTTTCAACGCTACAAGCGCTTCTTTAGATAACCAAAAGCAAAATAATAAAAAACAACTTCCATCCCTAAACCAATGGCGCACCACACTACAGTCCTGCTCTTCTCTGTTCAGCCACCTCCAAATTCATTATTCTTCTCCCCACATTGTTTATCTCTCATCATGTCCATAAATCTTAACACTTTCTTTTCGATATTTTGTTAGAGATTTCACCACCTTTAACTGTACCTCTGATTCTCTCATCTGTGATCTAATCAAGCCTTGTTATTCTTCACATCCATTTCGACATCCTCATTTCCATAGTATTCAGGTTTCTTTCCTGCACAATTTTAACTTCCCAGGTTTGAGAGCCATATAACAATGCTGGTCTGACTGCTGTTTTATACGTTTCACCCCTCACTGTTGTACTTATTCTTCAGTCACATAACACTCCCCGTACCTTTTTCCAGCTTTTCCAGCCTGATTGCATCCTAAGGTGTATTTCCGAGCGTAGATCTCCCTCCTCTGTTATTGTTGATCCTAGATTTTTTTCTCCCTGGGAGTTAACTTCTCTATCTTATTTTTGTCCCTTAAATCTTCTCTGTCTTTTTCCTACTAATTGTAAGGACTCTACCCTACATACAGTAGATGTTCTCCACTGCCCCAGCTTCCTTTTCACAATATTCTTAGTGGCACAAAGTTGTCTGCAAAAAGTATGATCCACTTTTTCCCTGGCAATAACATCCATAACTAAAGTAAAATGATACTGGCGTCATGATGATCCTTGATGTAACCTAACCTTAACTGTAAATCCATCTGTTATTGCTAAACTACTTCTCATTTGTGTGTAGGCGCCCTCATATACATCCTTATTTATACTTAAATACTTCTCTGGTACTTCCTCCTTTCTAATACAGAGCCCTCCATAATGTTTGGGACAAAGACATATTTTTCTTTGATTTCCCCTCAGCTCCAAAGTCTAAAATTACTAATCAAACAATTCAGACATGATTAAAGTGCACATTACAGATTTTCATTTAAAGCTATTTGCATACATTTCAGTCACACCATGTAGAAATGACAACACTTTTTCTATTGTGTCCTCCCTTTTCAGGGCACCATCATGTTTGGGACACAGCAATGGCAGGTCTATTAAAGCCAATGTCATATTTAGTTCTTTGTTGCATATCCGTCACATGTAATGGCTGCTTCAAGTCTGTGAATAATGGACATTAACAGGTGCTGAGGGTCTTCTCTGGTGATCCTCTGCCAAGCCTCTAATTCAGCCATCTTCAGCTCCTGCTTGTTTTGGGGGCTTTTCCCTTTACATTTTCTCTTCAGCATATATAAAGCCCGCTCAGTTGGATTTAAATTGGATGAGTGGATTAGTCATTCATGAATTTTCCATTTATTATCTTTGGAAAACTCCTGTGTTGCCTTAGCAATATGTTTGGATCATCATCTTGTTGTAGGATGAAGCACCGTGCAATGAGTTTGGAGGCCTTTACTGGAACTTGAGCAGATCAGGTGTTTCTACACACCTCAGAATTCATTGTGCTGCTACCGTCAGCAGTTCCATCATGAAGAGAAGTGTGCCATACATAACCAACACCCCCAGTACCATGTTTAACAAATGAGGTGGTCTGCTTTGGATCTTGTGCAGTTCCTTTTCGTCTCCACACTTTTCTCTTGCCATCACTCTGATCAGGTTCATCTTTGTCTCGTCCGTCCACAAGAACTTTTCCCAAAAGTCCTTTTTTAAAAACCATAATCTTGTCATCCCGTTTTTTAGGTAACTAGTGCTGTGCATCTTGCAGTGTGGTCTCTGTATTTCTGTTCATGAAGTCTTCTGTAGATAGTTTCTGACACACACACATCTGCCTCCTGAAGACTATTTCTGATCTGTCAGACAGGTGTTTGAGGCTTTTTTTTACCATAGTGTGTGGTATAGCGGGTCCACATCTCTGAATGACCGTGTCAGTCTCCGTGGGCGCGATCGTACAGCCATGGGGAGTTGATGAGGTAATTGGGGCGAGTCGCATCTGCTTGTGAGGGTGCGATTATTCTCAATTGCTTAATTGGCTTACGGAGCTGCGTGATTGAGGCGCTACCCCCACAGCGCCATATAAGTATGGACCGGCACAGGAGAAAGGGAGAAATAAAGGAAGAAATCAAGAATGAAAGAGAAGATAGGCTTGGAGAGTGAGAGTGCGGCATTGGGGGCAGTGAAAGAGAGTGGACAAGCCAGCCAGCTGAAAGAGAGAGGTCAGCACGGTCAGGGATTCCATGTGGAGCAAATGATCTTCGCTCGTGCCCACGGAAAATGTGTAGGAGTGGGTTCAATAGAGGGGGAGTCGTCCGTAGGGATCTGAGGGATGACTGCATGTGCAAGAAGCATGACGGGAAGACAACCGACCCCGAGCAGTCTGGAAGACGAGGTGAGAGGACCGCAACTGCTTAAGTCTCTTCAGCTGAGCAAACCTAGAGTGAGCTGGAAAGATGGGGAAGGAGCTGTGTTTGGCTGGTTTGCCTCATTCTTGTTTTTAGCCTGGTTTTAAACATTTGGATTTTTCATTTTTTTTATGGATTATTTATTGGAACATTTTGGAGTACTGCACTTCAGTTGGGCACTGTTTTTATTTGAATTTGTTTTTAATAAAAGCAGTTGCACTTTTTTTACCATCCCCTTGCTCAGTTTGATTTGTCCTGTTTAGAGAAAGCTCATCCGGTTACATTACCCTAATTTGTCAGTTCCACTGGGTTATCAATATTCCCCACCTGGGGTTCTGCAACACTGGTTTCCATTTCCAGTCCTTGTTCCCTTGATGTTCCTTGCAGAGGATTTCTGTCAGGTTGTCGTGGTTCTTGTGGTTCAGGGTAGAACTGCTTGGGACTTGGATCTGAGTCTGGAGCGTGACTCAGGTTCTGTGACCTTAGATCTGACATGCACAGGACAGCATGGGAAGTAGCGGGTGACATATGAGATTTCATCTTCCTCATCTGAGTGATCAGATGCTGAGTCTGATGTCTCACTATTTGTTCCTGCTGGTGTCAGCATTTTCCTTTTCACTGTGTTTGATTTAGTGTCTCTTTCAATAGGCAAGTCATTGACAATACCTTATGAACAGTTGTAAGTCTGTGAGATTTGAGGCATTCTGGCAAAGGCTACTTATTAATAATACTGTACAATAATATATATATATATAAAAATACTTTTTAAAAAACACGCTTATGTTAAGTTAAAAAGTGCACTAAAAAGTAAAAAATAAGTCTCTCATACATCACTCTCCAAATAAAAGGTGGGCGCTTTTGCTAAGATTTTAAGAAGTGTTTTCGGAATGTTGATTAATTTATTTTACGAGTGATGTATGAGAGACTTATTTTTTACTTTTTAGTGCACTTTTTAACTTAATATAAGCATGGTTTTTAAAAAGCATTTTTGATATATATTTTATTTTCAACTTTTTAGTCTTGGGTTTGTTTTAGTATAATTTTGCAATCAATATTTTAACACTGGGGTGGCATGGTGGTGCAGTGGGTAGCGCTGCTGCCTTGCAGTTAGGAGACCCGGGTTCACTTCCTGAGTCCTCCCTATGTGGAGTTTGCATGTTCTTCCCATGTCTGCGTGGATTTCCTCCCACAGTCCAAAGATATGCAGGTTAGGTACATTGGCGATCCTAAATTGTCCCTAGTGTGTGCTTGGTGTGTGTGTGTATGCACACCCTGTGGTGGGCTGGCACCCTGCCCGGGGTTTGTTTCCTGCCTTGCACCCTGTGTTGGCTGGGATTGGCTCCAGCAGACCCCCGTGACCCTGTAGTTAGGATATAGTGGGTTGGATAATGGATGGATGGATATTTTAACACTTCCTTTAATATTTCTATCCGTTATTAGCCTCATCGATTGGTGAAATCTTGAATTATTCTTCATATGAAAATTTCATTTCTTAATTAACATGGATAAATTGATCAATTAGTGAAACTGATTATTGATTCATGTATTGTCATCGAAAGTGAGTAAGTGTGCAAAATTTCAAGCCATTTGGACAATAGGAAGTGGGTTAAATATCGATTACAAGATTTGTACCAGACAAAAAACACGTGAAGTTAACATAAGTGTGGTAATAAAATGGTAAATGGCCTGTATTTGATATAGCGCCTACTAGAGTTCAAGAACCCCCCTAGGCGCTTCACAACACAACAGCCATTCACCCATTCACACACACATTCACACGCTGGTGATGATAAGCTACATTGTAGCCACAGCTGCCCTGGGGCACACTGACAGAGGCGAGGCTGCTGAACACTGGCGCCACCAATCCTTCCGACCACCACCAGCAGGCAAGGTAGGTTAAGTGTCTTGCCCAAGGACACAACCGCTGCATTCTCAAGCCGGGAGCCAGGATCGAACCTGCGACCCTCCGATTGCTGGACAACCCGCTCTACCGACTGAGCTAATAATAATAACAATAATAATAATAATAATAATAAAAAGGGAAAGTAGAGTAATATGAAAGAATGAAACACCTGAGGAATCACAGATGCCAATTATGGTGCGTGTAGAAAAAGTGTTGTCATTTCTACATGTTGTGACCAAAATGTGTCCAAATCCCTTTAAAAAAAGTCACTGTCAATGTGCACTTTAATCACGTCTGAGTTGTTTTATTTACGATTTTAAACTGTGGAGCGGAGGGGCAAATCAAAGAAAAATATGTCTTCCTCCCAAGCATTATGGAGGACACGGTACATCTACACATTTATTTCCAGGGGACTCTTACATATGCCTTCTCTAAATCTATAAATACTCTAAATCTATGAATACCATGCACAGCCATTTCTATTTCTCTCTCTATTTTTAATAACCTCTCTCAGACTGAAGAGTCACTGTGCCTGAAAAAACCCACAGGAGAAGGTGCAAACTCCACACTGGCAGTAACCTGGTATTGGATTGAAAATGATCCATAAGGCAGTTATGGCAGTCCACCACGTTACCTCAGTTCCACTAGATTTGAAAGACTGAATCATGGAGTGAGTTGAGGTAGAAATTAAACAATGCCTTCTCATTAAACTGCCAGGAAAAGAAAACTGACAGCATGTGACATATTCTGAAAGTGTTTATTACATTTAGATCCTCCACTCTGCTTGGACGGGGCTCTTGATATCTTCTCTAATTACTGCGGAGCTTCAAATTACATGAGATATCATTTCACCTCACTTTTACATACCTAATGATTTTATTTCTCTTTTTTTTTCCTTTCAAGTGTGACTTGCTGTTTTGAAATTAGGACAGATAGCTTTTTGTCAGATTCAGCAGTGTTTCTGAATTAAATGTGAAAAAAAGAGGAGCGTTTTGAAGCTCTCAGTGGGGACTCGCTCTTTTCTAAGGGAGTCCACACCTTTCCCTCAGCACCTTGACGTGAACTGAAATTATGCCATTCGCATTAGCACTTAATCAGAAGAAGCAGCTAAAGCAGTGCGCCTCAGCTTTCGCTTTCATACACCCAATTACTGGCAGATCCTGGCGTTCATGTCCTCCTTTTATTTTCTTTAATTAGCTCTTTATTATCTTGGCTTCAGGGCATCAGAGCAAAAGAAAACTTTCCTCAGACTGCCAAATGGCCATGCTGAGGAGGTGATTAAATGTAAGAGAAGTACCGAGCATACTATCTGCTCCCTTCATTTTACTGTGCTCCTGAAGATAGTAGTCTAATAAAAACTATTTAGAGGGTCGTGTCTGAAGATGCTCTTCATTGTTTAAGAAAAAAATAATACACCTCTTTTCTTTCAGTACTTCAGAAGTGCTGATAAAGAAAAGCATCCCGGAAAGCCTTTTAGAATTTTAGCTTTTGCATTTTAAGTAGCAAGCAGCCATCTTTAGCCCCTTATTAAATCTGACATGTGGAATCGCATAATCATCTGCTACACGACCCTATGTTATATTTTAATGGGATTTGAAGTGTGAGTCTGTTGTGATGAAGTGATGGCACCCCGTAGAGATACCTTGGACACCTAAAGTCGTTACTAAAACCTTGTTTAGCTCAGAATGTGTACCTCATCTCTAAGTACAAGGGGAATTTTTAGACCATTAGAACAGTCGAGACAAGAACAGGCCATTCAGCCCAACAACGCTCACCTGTCCTATTCACTTAATTCTTCTAAAATAACATCAAGTCGACTTTGAAAGCTCGTAAAGTTCTGTTGTCTAACACACTATTTGGTAACTTATTCCATGGATCTAGGGTTCTCTCTGTGAAGAAAAACAACCTAATGTTTGTGCAAAATTTATCCTTAACAGTGTCCCCTTATTTCTGATGAACTCATTTTAAAAGTCACAGTCTTGATCCATTGCATATAATTTCAGACTCTTCAATCATGTCTCCTCTTAATCTTGTTTTGCTTAAACTGAAAAGGCTTAGCTCTTTTAATCTTTCCTCATAATTCAACCCTTGTAGCCCTGCAATCAGCCTAGTCGCTCTTGTTTTGACTTTTTCTTGCACTGCTATGCTCTTTTTGTGGCCTGGAGACCAAAACTGCACACAGTACTCCAGATGAGGTCTCACCAGTGTGTTATAAAGCTTGAGAAGAACCTCCTGGGACTTGCACTTCACCCAGCAGGGCCTTATAAAACCTAAATATATTGGCTTATTGAACACTGGCTGGCAGTTGATAGTTACAAGTCCACTAAGACTCCAAAATCTTTCTTATAAGTACTTTTGATTTTCAGACCTCCCATTGTATACTCAAACCTAACATTTTTACTTCCAATGTGTAATATTTTACATTTATTAACATAAAATTTCATCATCCTCAAATCTGCTCAAGCATGTATACTTTCCATGTCCCTCCGTAATAATTCAACTCATTCTCGATTGTCTGCCAATTAACTGAGCTTGGAAAACTTAACCAGCTTGTTATTTTTATTCCAATCCAAAACACTTATATATCTATTAAAAATAGCAGCAGCCCTAACACTGACCCCTGTGGAACACCACTCTTAACATCGGCCAATTCTGATGAGGTTCCTCGCACCATCACCCTTTACTTCCTGTGTCTGAGCCAATTCTGCACCATTCTTCAAATCTACAAACGACATCCTGAACTCCCACTATTTTCAGTTTAATGCTCAACCTCAGATTTGGCACCTTATCAAATACTTTCTGAAAGTCAAGATAAATAATATCATAAGTTCCACTTTGATCATATCCATTTGTTGTTTCCTCAGAATTCTAGCATATTAATTAAACACAATCTTCCTCGTCTGAACCTATGCTGACTATTCAGTCAAACTCCTGTACTTGCCATGTGTTGCTCAATCTTTTCTTGAATAATTCCTGCTATTAATTTGCCTGGGATGCACATTAAGCTCACTGGCCTATAGTTGATTGAAACTGGCCGGTCACCCTTTTTATATATATATATATATATATATATATATATATATATATATATATATATATATATATATATATATATATATAATATATCGTTTGTCAAATTTCTTTTGTTCTTGTTATACTTTAGCAGACGTGGAAGCCTAATCTATATCTTCAAAGTTTTCCTAGCCATAGATTAAGTTGATCCAAGAGAATATCTATGGGTAAAAAGTTAAATATTTACTTGAGGATAGTAGTGGGGATTACAAGGACATACTGTATCTTTAAGACTGAAGCCAGTTCTTTACACACAGTTTATGGATATCTGGGACTACAGATTCTTGTAGTTGAAGCTGAAACCTTGACAACTATTATAAAGTAGTTTAGCTATTATCTAACCAAATAAATGTAATGGTCTTCTCTGGTTTCTTAAACTTTTAATGTTCTTGTGTAATATGTGGCATTGAAAATGTAATTATTTATCTGCTCCACAAGACAAAGCTGGCAACACTGGATGATGCTTTCTTGAGGATTCTGTTTTTTGATTTCTCCAGTGTCTTCTGTACCATCCATCAATCCCTGTTAAGGGGTAAACTCAGAGATATGCAGATGAATAAGCCTATGGTGTCCTCAATAATGGACTCTCTGTCAGGCTCATGGCCTGTGTAAGCAACACTGGAGCACCACAAGGAATAGTCCTCTCTCCTTTTCTCTTCACTCTCTACACCTCAGACTACAAATATAACACCAAGTCATGTCACTTTCAGACATTTTCAGGTGATTCTGCACTTAAGGAGTGTATTGATAAGGGAGATGTGACAGAAGATAGGAGTCAGGTGGACAGCGTTACATCTTGATACAAAGGAAATTGTCTGCAACTTAACATCAACATAACCAAGAAACTGGTACTTGAGTTTTGCCTCACCAAAGAGCCTATACGCCTGGTCACTATACAGGGAATGGCTGTGGAAGTGGTACCCTGCTACAAGTACTTGGGGGTCCACATCAATGACAGGCTAAATTGGCCTTGTAACACAGAGGAACTACAGGGAGATTCACTCAAAAGAGACCCCGGATATTCTGTTGTAACTCCTTTTAGGATGAAGCAATCTGAACCAAAAAAATACACTATGTACCTTGACGTATGTGTAATCGATTGCATTGTGTGCAATGATGGAAGTGGTTTCCGTTTTCTGCTAGACACATTTTGACACAACGCTCCATGTTCCTGAACGTGTTGGCAAGCGTCTCAGGGGAAATAGTAACAATTTCATGTTGGATGTTTTCCTTCAAATCTTCCACAGTTGTGAGGCTTGTTCCGATAGACTTTTCTTTTGAGTATACCCCAAAGGAAGAAGTCTGGTGGTGTCAGATCTCGCGACTGTAGTGGCCAAAGCCCCTTTGAAATGACCCTGTTGCTGAAGAAGGACTCAGTATCTGCCATGCTCCTTGCTGATGTGTGACAAGTTGCTCCATCTTGCTAGAAGTAACCTTCCGTTAATTGACGATCGTCCAGTTGATTCTGACATCTTTTAAATGAATTACTGACCCAATACTGTAGGTTCGCACCATGAAGATGCACTTCTCAATGCTGTACACCACCATCCTGATGAGAAGTCGAGTGACTGAGTGAAGGGGTATGGGCAATATGCACCCAGAAATGGAGGTTAAACATTCCGGCACTTACCTACTTCATAGCTATGACAGGGGGGCATCCCAGCTTGTTTGAAGCTCCATATACTGAGGAGCACATTGCACGTTGTTTAGTTCAGATTCCTTCATCCTAGGAAGAGTTATTACAGAATATTCGGGTCCTCTTTCGAGTGAATCTCCCTGTACATACTGTAAGAAAAGGATCCTTTCCTTTAATGTGGGTAGCGGACTCCTTAACATCTTCTACAACTCTGTGATGGCGAGTGTGATTTTCTACACTGTGGTGTGCTGGGCTGTTAACACCACTTCAAGAGAGGCCCACCGAATGAACAAGCTAATTAAAAGGGCAGGCTTAGTTATGGGGCGCACTCTGGACCCACTATATTTAGTAGCTGTGAACATAAAACCCCAAGACTGCATACTGACTTGGCGGGTTATCGATAATGAGATTGGACAGTGAATAGATGGACGGATTTATACTCTCCACTTCCATCCTGGTACACCCAGTCGTCCTCAACCTTTTAATCTACATGCTTAAACCACTTTAGTTCACCTAGCATATTAGATTATCTATAACGCCTGCTTATTTTCCTTTTTAATTTTTTGATGTACTTACCACCACTATTCAGGTATCATCTTGCGCCATTCATCTCATTCACTTGATTAAGTGCTCTAAAAAAGACTTTCAAAGCTGCAAGCAAAACATAAAGCTCTGAAGAAGAGGGTTTTCTTTCTATGTCTTAACTACTAATAAGTGGTATGACAGCTTGTTGGCACAAATTACCTCATGCCCCCAGAGATTTGAATACAAATCTCACAAATGGAGCTTGCCCATTTTTACACTTAAGCATGGGTTTTTCCTCTGACAAATTACACTTTCCTTTCACATCCTAAAGAAATATGATGGGCGATTCGATGTGGCTTTGGAAAAAAGGTTTGCCAGCATCAGCAAAACCAAGGAGTGGGTTATTGTCTCCAGGAGGCAAGAGGCAGACCACAATGCCAACAAAGTCAACACAAATGCTATGGAGCAGGTATGTCACATTTAGCTCCTGAAGAGCCGCAGGTCTTCATCATAGCCATTTTCCTAAAGTAAAAACTAACTAACTTTCTTAAGTTTTGGTTCTGCCTTTGTTTAAATTTATAGCCCTAATTGATTTTTTTTCTATTCCTCTTAAGCAGCTTCATTTAAAATCTTTAATTGCTTCTTTTTTTATTAACTAGCTGTCAATTAAGAATGAGATGCAAATAACAAGGAGACCGTCAGCACACCAGCTAACTGTGCATCATTAAATATCATCTATTCTAATAAAAGACAAAGCCCTCACTCACTGACTGACTCACTGACTAATCACGAATTCTCTAACTTCTCGTGTAGGTAGAAGGCTGAAATTTGGCAGGCTCATTCCTTACAGCTTACTTACAAAAGTTGGGCAGGTTTCATTTCGAAATTCTACGCGTCATAACTGGAACCTACTTATGTACATATATACCAGCCATAGCCAGCAGCTCGGTCGCTGTGTGAGGCGGAGTTCCGTCCCTCATCATCACGCCTCCCACAAAATTGAGTGCCTGCCCATATAAGGCCGTCCGTCAGCGGCAATCCAATAGAAACACTCTGCCGCTAAATATTCAGACGAAGATTAGATGGTCAGGGTGGTTTTTGGCACAAACTCAGCGAAACTGCGAGAGAAACTTTTAAGTGCCAGGTCTTAGCTAACATTAAATAAAACCGTGGACATCGCAAAATCGCATGGGATAGCACAAGTACAGCTGAGAAGCTTCGATGCATGTACTCTGAGCGGTTCATGTGAATTGACTTTGCAGGAATGGGAAAGGTAAACCCGTGCATGCAGTGTGTGATGCCTGCTTAAGATTTTGTACAAAATCTTAATTTATTTATCCATTCCTAAATAATTAAATGGGCAGGCTATTTCGTATCAATGCAATACGCTGCTTGTTAAAACGGATGACTCCTGCTCTTACGTGCAAGTGTGCGTGGATATTATGAACTATCGTATCTGTTCAAGTTCTATTTAAATTTTAAATAGAAGGAATTTTTATTTAGTCAACAGAATATTATTCCGGAATAAATCAACTCAAACTTTAAATAACTTATAATATTTTGCTCTCCATAAAAATATATCCTGTCTAAATTATACAAGTTAGAAATAAAGTAAACGTTAAAAGAACAAACATTTAAATTTCTTTACTCTTATGTAATTTTATATAAAAAATAAACTTAAATTTTAAATATCCCAAAAGATTTTGCTCTCCATAAAAATATATCCTGTCAAAATTATACAAATTCCAATATGAACATGCTGCATAACAAAACCTGGAAATATAAATAAAATGTGTTCTTTTCAGCAATAACAAATCAAATCATTCAGTTGTCTTTGCTCATATGTCATTTTAGAGCTGGAAGCCTGGCATCTTTTTTTGGCAATAAGTTCGTTTCTGTTTGGTGTGAGGTTCTGTGTTGTGGAGATTCTCAGGATGGACTGCAGGTGCTCATCAGTGAGGCGACTCCTGTGTGCTGTTTTGTTAGTCTTCATGACTGAGAAGAGCTTCTCACACAGATATGTGCTACCAAACATGCACAAGGTTCGAGCCGCATGTAGGCGGAGCTGGAGCATTTCTGCGGAATGGAGTGAATAAACTGTGCGGGCCTGCAGTATCGTACTTTGCCTTCAGTGTGCCATTACACTGCAGCTCAATCACCTCCATCTGAATCTGCACAGGTGCAGTTTCCACATCGACGGCAAATGGGTTGTGAAACAACTCAAAATTCTTTTTTTGTTCTTCAAAGTCACCAAAGCGCCGTGCGAACTCAGTGCGCGTGCGCTCAGTTTATCAGCAAAGTGCGATTTGGGAACACCGTTGTGCCGACTTGGTTCAACATTACTTGGCAACAGGGAAAGTGGGGCAAGTTGCACTGGTGCATTTGTGTCTCCCATAAAAGTAGCTTCACTTGAAATCACTTTGTGATTTTGCACGGGTAAAAACGTCTGCTGAAGTGTCAGATTCTTCTTTAACTCTTCTGCTTTCTGTATCTTGTGCATTGCATTCAGGTCTTTCAGGTTATCTTGATGTTTTGTCTCATAGTGCCGTCTTAGATTAAATTCTGTAATTACAGCCACATTAGCTCCACAAATGAGACACACGGGTTTACCGGCAATGTCAGTAAACATATACTCAGCCTCCCATCGGTTTTTAAGGCTCTATGTTCAGAATCACCTTTTCTCTTGGCATCGTGTGGGCTAGCTTCGCAATAACTTGCAGCATCATAAGCTAGACTTGATTAAGGCGGTAAGTGTTCGGCAAGGCAGCTGAAGATCTGCATTATGGGATCTGTAGTTTATTGTGTTACCAGCGCTTCATATCCCCGGGCCATTAATAACAATAATACAGTATATAAAATGATCTTGCGGGCCGGATATAATTACACGCCGGGCTGGATGTGGCCCGTGGGCCTTGAGTTTGACACATATGGACTAAATAGAACTTGAAAAGAAATATTTTTCAATGTGATCGCGCAATTCAGATCGAGTTGACGCACTACAGTACATCGAGCCGCGTGCTATTGTGGTTTTGCCTGCGTGCCTCAATAAGTTACCCTCCCCTCGCTCTTACTTTTTTACCGTTCATCTAATGAATACACTGAGTATGGCTTTACCAAAACAATCATTGATCGCGAATAAAGTATCCATTATTCATAAAGCTTCAATTGGTGATCTGTCTTTCTGCGTTATTACTGCATATATATACTGCATATTTTTTCATACGCCTCAAACCAAGGGGATGCGAGGCTAAAATGAATCGAGAAGCGTACATACTTAGTGCATCCCCTCTCGGGAATCGAACCTCGGCACTAGAGGCGAAGCCTCTACTATTACGCCAGGGCGTGCGGTTTGTCTATTTGAGCGTAGCAGTGTAATTCGGTTTTTATTCAGCACTCTTTGGAACTGTTGCTTTTTGTATGCGCACTGCGTCAGTTCACGTGAGCCGCTGAATATGGTTTTATATGTCACTCGCTTCGCTTCTAATTGTTTTGCTGCCTTCTTAATTATATAATGCATGTTTTCTTCAGCGCTTTTTGTAGCTCTTCCTGGTTTTCTACGTAATGCATGATTACTTGAGAGGCGTGATGATGTCACACGAAACTCCGCCCCCCACGGCTTTCGAGCTCAACTCCATTACAAAAAATGGAGAAAAATAGCTTCTAGTTATGACCATTATGCGTAGAAACCTGCCCAACTTTTGTAAGGAAGCTGTAAGGAATGAGCCTGCCAAATTTCAGCCTTCTACCTACACGGGAAGTTGGAGAATTAGTGATGAGTCAGTCAGCGAGGGCTTTGCCTTTTATTAGTATATATATATATATATATATATATATATATATATATATATATATATATATATATATATATCACAAACGAGACAAAGACAGAAAAAGGTTTGGGGCAGCCACCCATGTAATTTGGTATCCTGGCTGCAAAAGTCGTTTTCTTTCAAAATACCAGCACTGAAGTGCTTACAACAGAGTCCAAAACAAGACTGTCAGAGAAGGGAAAAGGGAAGGCTTTTAAAGGGGGAGGCAGGAAGTGAGGTCATAAGGATCGGGCACGTGTTTATCATTCATTGGATTAGGCCCGGATGTGACATCAGGGGGGCCGGAGCTGGCAAGGTCTGTCTCCATTGGCTCGGTCCCAGAAGTGACGTCAAGAGAGACAGGTGGAACCTCCCGGTTTTGGTCTACAGGGAAGTGAGAAAGAGAGTTAGTGCACTCTGCCACATCCCGGCATGCCTCAGAACTGCCTTCACTCGAGCCTTTTAGCTGCGTCCCATGCGCGCGTGTGTGACTATATATATATATATATATATATATATAGCACAAACTCAATGAAACTGCAAAAAACTTTTAAGTGCTGGGTCTTAGCTAACATTAAATTAAATAATGCTGTGCATATCGCAAGATTGCACGGGATAGCACAAGTACAGCTGAGAAGCTTCGATATGTGTGTGTGTATATATATATATATATCTATACTAATAAAAGGCAAAGCCCTCACTGACTGACTGACTGACTCACTCACTGACACATCACTAATTCTCCAACTACCCGTGTAGGTAGAAGGCTGAAATTTGGCAGGCTCATTCCTTACAGCTTACTTACAAAAGTTGGGCAGGTTTCATTTCGAAATTCTACACATAATGGTCATAACTGGAACCTATTTTTTCGTCCATATATTATAATAGACTTCTGCTCGATGGCCGCGGGAGGCGGAATTACGCCTCCCTCGTAATTTAGTGCGTGCCCATATAAGGCCGTCCGTCAGCGGCAATCCAATAGAAACACTGCTGCTAAATATTCACGGCTGAAGGACTGTGCTTATGCAGAGGAAGATGAGATGGTCAGGGTGGTGTTTGGCACAAACTCAGCGAAACTGCGAGAGAAACTTTTATTTTAAGTGACGGGTCTTAGCTAACATTAAATACAGCCGTGGACATCGCACGAGATGGCACCAGCACAGCTGGGAACCTTCGATGCATCTACACCAAGCGGATCACGTGAACTGACGCAGTGCACAGACAAAAAGCAACAGTTCCAAAGAGCGCTGAACAAAAACTGAATTACACAATTGAGAAGGCAGCAAAAAAATATGAAGCGTCTGACACATACAAGCATTTTCATAAGTGCAGCTACTGTGGAAACAAAGCACACGGTGGAAAAAGTCAATGTCCCGCTAAAGGAAGACAGTGTAAAAAAAAAAAACCCGTGCATGCAGTGTGTCACGTCTCAGATAAAGAGGAAGATGAGCTGTTTAATGATGCAGTAAGAAATGAATCGATGAATGAAACCTGTCATCTTTACAACGATTGACAAACACGGAATGTAACTTGAACACAACACATCCTCCAAATAGGAACCTGATTGAAAGAAATAATGATAATCAAATCCTTGATGACAGCAACAATCATAACACTCACAAAACAATTACATTGACAATCAGGTTACGTTATTTTTAAAATGTTTTTTTTTTCTTTGTCATAACTTCTTTAACACAGTACTTCTCCGCTGAGAAGCGCGGCGTATTTTGCTAGTATATATATATATATATATATATATATATATATATATATATATATATATATATATATATATATATATATATATATATATGACAGCAACATAACTGTGACAAAACAATTACATTGACAATCATGTTATGTTATTTTTAAAATGTTTCCTTTTCTTTTTTATAACTTCTTTAACACACTATTTCTCCACTGCGAAACGCGGGTATTTTGCTAGTTTTCAATAAAACATTTGGCAGGAAAAAGTACTTAGAAGTGATGATCCGCTTTGGTCCACAGAGCAGTTCGGTGAGTTTCTCAGATAAAGAAAAAATCTATCATTTTAGAAGTGTCTGATGTGGCTGAATAGATGCTCTAGCAAGAGATGGAATTACAGTGACGGTAAGGATTGGCATCTTGCAAAAATCTGCCACCACTGCCACCCTTTCAGGAAATGGTGTTAATGCCTCAACTGTACAAAGACTTGGTAGCTTTGAATTTCTTCATGTTATCATCACTGATGAGCTGATACAACATGAAATAGCTATCATCAAGAAGATATTGTTAAAGAAGGCAGGAGTCTCTTCACCTAATGATTACAGACCAGTGGCACTTACTGTACGTGTCACATCATTAAGACCTTTGAGAGGCTGGTCATGAGCTATACGAGTCTTCTTATGAATGTCAAACTGGACCCACTGAAGTTTGTCCAACAGACAAAGATTTGTAGTGGAGGATGCAGTTATCTACCTGTTCCACAAGACTTACTCTCACCTGGACAAAGCTGGCAGCACTGTGACGATTATGTTTTATGATCTCTTATGCGCTTTCAACACCATCCAGCCATCTCTACATTTTGTTATTTTTTACTAAAACATGAAAAACTTTTCTGTTTTAACAATGTGTTTACATAGATTGTTGTAGACACAAATCACGCATCAAATTATTTCCCCTTACAATTCTGGGTAGCTCACTCCCATATAATCAATCAAGGCAGGAACTGGGAGAACTTCTTGCCCGTTCTGAGGTGGTGGGGTAATGGTATAGCAGGCTGCTTGCTGCTTGGGCTTATCGATACATTTAGAAGACAAAAAACGCTGACATAGAGGTGCAAAGGGATTTAACACTAGAATTACCAGAGCCTACGAAAAAACTCGTAATTCCGTCCCACCTTAAACTGCTTCTTAAATCCCTTCACACCTCTCCGCCAGCGCCCTTTGTCTTCTAAATGTGCTGATAAAGAGAAGCTCGGAGCAGCCGGCTATTCCATCCCCCCACCAATTTAGAACGTGCACGAACTTCTCTCAGCTCATGCCTTGATTGAGTATCTGGGAGTGAAGTGAAGTTTTAGAGTGGAAATAATAGATCGTTATTTGGAACACACGCATTTCATGTCTGTTCTGTTTCTACAGTAATCTGTGTCAACACATTGTTAAAACAGAAACGTTTTTTTATATTCTAGTAGTAGATGACAAAATGTAGGCATAAACTATATAATGTATGAAGCCTGAAGTCCAAATAGCAAAGAAACATTTTCACAAGAATAACACAATTGCGCTTTTATTCAAAAATATAACTGCAGAAACAAAAAGCCGCCTAAACATGTGACATTGACACCACTTCATTGTAACTGCCTCCGTGGTTCAATAGACTCAGTTCCCGCTTGGGAATCAAAAGGTCACGAGTTCGATCCTGCGCCCTCCGTTTTGAGAAGTAAACTGCTCTTAGTCTTACTGTTTTAAAATAAAAGCATACATTTGATTTCAGTATGTAACAGCCGGTGCAATTTATGATCCTTGTAAAGGCTAGCTTTTTTTTTTTTTTTAATTCACTTTTCATTCTCTCAGTCGCGTTCAGAATCAATCCATACAACCCCATCTGACACGGCTGTTTTCACTAAAGACGCGCTATAGCTCTGCAGTGTACCACGATGCATACTAACGCCAAACACTATGGCGTTATTTCAGTGCCACTATTCTGAGCGCACGTAAAAAAAGATTGCAAGTGCAAGTGTTGCATTTTGAAGAGAAATTTATTTTGAGCGTACAAAAGCTGAATTTGAGTGAACAAAATTCATTGCTGCGTGCAAAAAATGTATTTCAGTGTTTGCGCTTATCCATATACACACACACAATAGCACCCCCTCTCGCTCAGTTTTTTCATTTGCGCTTGCTGCAGTATGTTGCTAGCGCTCACAACATTCTCTGCTGCAAGCGCTCAACTCTCTGTACACCGTTATAAGTGTGCCACAAAACCAACCAATCACAGACTTGGTTTCAAAAATTCTGATTGGCTCTTACGGTCTCCAATCAGCTCGCTAGCTGCTGCATTCGGAAACAGTCGAAATGTAGCTAAATCCAACTAAACTCAATTAAACCCCAATTTGCGGATAATATCTTTAATTATTTTATTTTAAAATATATTATTTGTTAAGACTATCGTTGGTGTAGTATAATGTAGTTGCATTATACAACCATGCCAACTGACTCTCAAATTATATTTGAGTAGCTCTCTTTTATGTCGTCGAATACTGAATGCAGTATGTGTGTATGAATGTATGTTGTAATGCAACTACATTATACTACACCAACGATAGTCTTAACAAATAATATATTTTAAAATAAAATAATTAAAGATATTATCCGCAAATTGGGGTTTAATTGAGTTTAGCTGGATTTAGCTACTTTCGACTGTTTCCAGAATGCAGAAGCAGCAGCTGATTGGAGACCGTAAGAGCTAATCAGAATTTTTGAAACCAAGTCTGTGATTGGTTGGTTTTATGGCACACTTATAACGGTGTACAGAGAGTTGAGCGCTTGCAGCAGAGAATGTTGTGAGCTGCTAGCAACACATTGCAGCAAGCTTAAATGAAAAACTGAGCGAGAGGGGGTGCTATTGTGTGTGTGTATATGGATAAGCGCAAACACTGAAATACATTTTTTGCACGCAGCAATGAATTTTGTTCACTCAAGTGGCACTGAAATAACGCCATAAAACACCCTCAACCTAAAGTCCCCGGGTTCTGTCACACAAACGCTGGCGAAGCTGCTTTCTTCGTATCTCACCGTCACTTGCTTTTCTTTTATTCAGTTTTATTGAGTGTTCCTGCCAGTCCCGCATGTTGCTGTATGCTTTTTCTTTTGTACTCCAGGACATGCAGAGGAAAGAATGGTAAAGACCAGTAACTTCGGCTATATGCAATCATCAGACACTCCCCATCTGCCCGTGTCGTTCAAACACAGGAACATATATTGGTGTAAAAGTATAACAAAAGTGCACTTTTTCCATCGCCTTTTCCTGTAAGAAGCAATGTCTCTCTATGCTGTGGTTTCTATTACACACCTGAAAGAAAGAGACAATACATGTGAAAATATCCAGCATACAGCAACATGCGGGGACTGGCAGGAACACTCAATAAAACTGAATAAAAAGAAAATCAAGTGACGGTGAGATAAGAAGAAGGCAGCTTCGCCAGCGTCTGTGTGTCAGAACCGGTGTGGGGGGCGTTAGTATGCATCGTGGTACAACGCAGAGCTATAGCGTCTGTATTCTGTTTCTTTTGTACTCCAGGGCACGCAGAGGAGAGAATAGTAAAGAGCAGTAAGTTCGGCGCTATATGCAATCATCAGACACTCCCCATCTACCCGTTGTTTTGTTATACTTTTCATACTGCTCAAACGGGCATGCTCAAAAAATACACGTGTAATGCCACGAAAAGTGCACGCAGACACTTCATTTCGCAAACAAAACAAGTGCACTTTTATTCAAAACTACCTGTATAACCGAAGAAAAAAGAAAGCAAGTTACAGTAGGCGATTGATACGACAGCTTGCATGGTGCAATGCTAAGAAGTGCAGATTTTCATTCCGTGCTATATAAAATCATCACATTCAAATATTAACAGTTCCCACACACCCAAGGACCGTCCTTCCTACATTTACGACACGTGTACTTGTTGCCGTGTACACACCTCTCTGTGCTATGGTTTCTATTACACTGAATGAGCACCTGACACTGTACTTTCTTCCCTGGGGAAGGTCCCGCATCAGAGAATTTCCAGTTCCTGCATAAATTCACACCCGATCTTGCGCTGTTCGTTTTCAAATAATATTGCATTAGTGCGATTATATTTTCACATATATTGTCTCTTTCTTTCAGGTGTGTAATAGAAACCACAGCATAGAGAGAAGTGTGTACATTGCTTCTTACAGGAAAAGGCGATGGAAAAAGTGCACTTTTGTTATACTTTTACACCAATATATGTTCCTGTGTTTGAGCGACACGGGCAGATGGGGAGTGTCTGATGATTGCATATAGCGCCGAAGTTACTGGTCTTTACCATTCTTTCCTCTGCATGTCCTGGAGTACAAAAGAAACGGCATACAGCAACATGCGGGACTGGCAGGAACACTCAATAAAACTGAATAAAAGAAAAGCAAGTGACGGTGAGATACGAAGAAGGCAGCTTCGCCAGCGTTTGTGTGTCAGAACCCGGGGACTTTAGGTTGAGGGTGTTTGGCGTTAGTATGCATCGTGGTACACTGCAGAGCTATAGCGTCTTTAGTGAAAACAGCCGTGTCAGATGGGGTTGTATGGATTGATTCTGAAGCGACTGAGAGAATGAAAAGTGAATTAAAAAAAAAAAAGCTAACCTTTACAAGGATCATAAATTGCACCGGCTGTTACAGACTGAAATCAAATGTATGCTTTTATTTTAAAACAGTAAGACTAAGAGCAGTTTACTTCTCAAAATGGAGGGGCGCAGGATCGAACTCGTGACCTTTTGAATTCCCAAGCGGGGGCTGAGTCTATTGAACCACGGAGGCAGTTACAATAAAGTGGTGTCAATGTCACATGTTTAGGCGGCTTTTTGTTTCTGCAGTTATATTTTTGAATAAAAGCGCAATTGTGTTATTCTTGTGAAAATGTTTCTTTGCTATTTGGACTTCAGGCTTCATACATTATATAGTTTATGCCTACATTTTGTCATCTACTACTAGAATATAAAAAAGTTTCTGTTTTAACAATGTGTTGACACAGATTACTGTAGAAACGGAACAGACATGAAATGCGTGTGTTCCAAACAACGATCTATTATTTCCACTGTAAAACTCCACTTCACTCCCAGATACTCAATCAAGGCATGAGCTGAGAGAAGTTCGTGCACGTTCTAAATTGGTGGGGGGATGGAATAGCCGGCTGCTCCGAGCTTCTCTTTATCAGCACATTTAGAAGACAAAGGGCGCTGGCGGAGAGGTGTGAAGGGATTTAAGAAGCAGTTTAAGGTGGGACGGAATTACGAGTTTTTTCGTAGGCTCTGGTAATTCTAGTGTTAAGGTGGGCCGGATTTACAAGTTTTTTCGTAGGCTTTGATAATTCTAGTGGTAATGGGTACACTGAGAAATATGGATGTAGATAAGTCTATGGAGTCCTGGATGATGGACTGTCTGTCCGGCACATCATATTTTATGAGACTCAAAGATTGTGCCTTTGATGTGGAAGTGAGGTACACTGGTGCACCACAAGGAACAGTCCTGGCTCCTTTTCTGTTCACTCAGTACATCTTAGAGTAGAAACATGACACCAGGCACTTTCAGACTATCTTAGATGATTCTGCACTTATAGGGTGTATTGATAAGGGAGATGAGACAGAGGAGAGCAATCAGGGAGAATTTTGTTTCTTACTGCAAAGAGAATTGTCATCAACTCAACATCAGCAAAACCAAGGAACTGCTTATTGACTTTCACCACAGCAAGGAGCCTCTTTGTCACTATTCAAGGTGTGGATGTGGAAGTGCTGTACTTGTGCATGTACTTGGAGCCCACGTTAATGACAGGCGGGACTGGTCTCGTAAAACTGAAGAATTAAAGTAGAAAGGGCAGAGAAGGCTCTTTTATCTCAGGACACTGTGTTCTTTTAATGTGGGGAGTGACATCCTTCATAACTTCTACAACTCTGTTATGGTCAGTGAGATTTTCTCACTGTGGTGTGCTGGGCTGGTAACATCTCTTCATTGGACACCCATCAAATTAACAAGCTAATTAAAAGGGCAGGTTATGGGACGCACTTTGGACCCCCTGGAGATAGCAGCGGAGGAGAGAATGAAGACAAAACTGTGTGCCGTCATGAGCAATGCTGACATTTTTACTCTGACACACTTACTCTGAGGACTTTCAGTAAAACAAATTATTCAGCCTACAGCAATATACCTTTAAAACGCCTTAGTGTGGCTGGGACTGCTCTTTATATTTTAAGCCAAGTCAAAAGCTTATTTTCTTATTAGTTTTCCTCTTTGTCAATCTGTTGTGTATTTGAGAGTGGGGGGAGGGGGTGCTGATGTTTATCATAATAAAATAATATTTTTTTCATTCATTTATTGAGCTTCTGTAAAAAAGTCAGATATCTCCCTGGAGACAAATAAAGTGCTATCTATCTATCTATCTATCTATCTATCTATCTATCTATCTATCTATCTATCTATCTATCTATCTATTATACAGTGCCTTTCATATCTATCTATCTATTGTCACACACGTGCGCATGGGAGGCAGCTAAAGGGCTTGAGTAAGGGCAATTCCGAGTCAGACCGGGATGTGGCAGAGTGCACTGATTCTTTTTCTCCTTGGTCTGCAGACCATCCACTGGAGATTCCACCTGGCCCTGTTGACATCATTTCCAGGTCCAAGCCTATGGAGGAAGACCTTTTCTACTCCGGCCCCTTTAATGTTACATCCGGGCTCGAGCCTATCACTGAAGACCCTTATGAGCTCAACCCTTCTGATTTCACTTCCTGTCTTCCCCTTTAAAAGCCTCCACCTTTTCCCTATTCCCTCAGTTTTGTTTTGGACTCTGATTTGTGCACATCAGTTGTGAAGGACAGCCGGGTCCCATGCCCGGCAGGGACGCCTCTGCTGCTTATGTTCCGGGGGAGCCGCCATGGGAAGTCCAATACCTCCCCAGCACGCTTGGTGGCAGCCTCCCTGGCAGACGGTGACTCCCCAACCGCCCGCAGGGCTCCATGGGAGATGGAGTCCTCCACAGCTTGGTTGGGGCCCGGCGTGGCCGCTAGGGGGAGCTGCCGGCTTCCCACAGCCCGGCTGGACGAGCTTTCAGCCCCACCACTCGAAGAGCCAGAGTTGGGAGGAAGGAGACGAAGCTTGCCTGGGAGGAGTGGTGGAGAATTGTGGTTTGTGTTGTGTTTTGTTTGGTGCTTTGGGACTCTGTTTTCTTCCCCGTGCCACACAGCTGAAGAAAAATAAAAGCCTGTGTGTTTTGTACACGTTGCCTCTGCGTGGTCTGTGCCGGGCGCTATATAGCGCCTTTTACACAGTGCTGTATAAACGTTTTTACGACTTTGCAGCCAGGATACCAAATATACAGGTGGCTGCCCCAATGGCTCGCTTCTGGTCAGAACATACATTTAATATCACACATCATACCATAAGGCTACCATAGAACAAAACGACAGTGTTAGTAACCCGTCCTGCAAAGTCACTTTTCTCCCATCTCCATTTAGTCAAATGGCACAGTAACGCTTGCACTACCATATTCAGGGGCAGGTTTTCTCTCAGGTTATAAGGCTACGCTCCAGCTACTCAGTCATATATATAGCTAGGGATGTTAAAATCCAAGACCTTTGGAAAATATTAATATAAGAGGCTAGAAATGTGTAAACATTTACACCTAATTCTGAACTTAATGTTTCTGAGTATCATACTTGAGCTCTGCTAGTTATTTTATAGCTAATGCCAAGAGTGATCCATATCAGTCCTCGAGGGCTGCAGTGGCTGCAGGTTTTGTTCCACCCCAGTTGCTTATTTAGAAAACAATCACTGTCAATAACAGATCTTATTTAATATCATGACTTGTTAGTGTTTTAACTCTGTAATTGATTTGAAGCCTAAAGCAGATCAGCAATTTTCAGTTCTTCACGTTCTCTTCAGTATTTTATTAAACCAAACAGTGCATGATGAATACACACAAGTGTAAATGGTAACACACCAAAGGGAAATTGCTGGTTCCTTTGTCATTTGCACCTTATAGCTAATTAGTTAGTTAGTTAGGTCCTCCTGTGCTTTTTGGCGCATTGGACAGTAAATTCTCTCCAATGGACTCGACCAGCTGCATGGAGTTCAGCACCATCCACAGTCAGGTGTGAAAAATGACATCATAGTGGTACGTGGCTAGGCTAAAATTAGCAATACATTTTAACAAATTTAAATTTAAAGATTTTAACAAACAATCTTAATATGAGAGACAAATAAAATGAAGCAGAAAATGTCACTTGAGCAATTGTGTGTCATCAGCAATAAATGGCTTCTCATGAAGCAATTGGATTGGAACAAAAACCTGCAGCCACTGCGGCCCTCCAGGACCGACATTGCTTACCCCTGATTTAAAGGGTCTGAGTCTTAAATGGAATGAATTAAAGTAAATCTGCAGCAAAAACTTGTCACTAATTAAGAAAATGATTACAATGAAAACCTGCCACTACTGCAGCCCTCAGGACTGACGTTGCTTACCCTTGATTTAAAGGGTGTGAGTCTTAAACAGAATTTATTTTAGTTAATCAGCAGCAAAAACTGATCACTAATTAAGAACAACGATTAGATTGAAAATTTGAGCCACTGCTGCCCTCCAGGATCGGAGTTGGGCCCCGCTGGTTTATACTGTGTCTGGTTATTACTTAAATTTTGGGGTTTCAGATGTGCAGCATGCACTCTCCTGTTTGTTATTATAATGGCTTTCTTAATCTCCCAATTTCCAAATCTCATTCTCTCTTTTGTTGAAGATAACAGCAATGCAGGCACAAAGGGGGCGATTTTTAACTTGTCTGCAAGCTGCTTGTGTATTCTGCCAGATTTTTTGTCTTTAAAATGGGAATACAAAGTAAAAATGGAACCTGAACGGTGGTTTGAGGCAATTTTGAAATAACTAGTGTAAGAACAAGAAGAAACACAATAAGGAGTGTTGAGGCAAACCCCGTATAATTGATTTAAAGAAAAAGAAAACAACACATGATTAACTGTGTGAAATGAGGATGTCTTTTCAGGCAGGTCTCTGATTCTGACTGATTAGAAAACGGCGGAGCTTACAATTATGTGGACTTCTGGGAGGAAGATGCGGGTCCAGGTGGAACACAGAAGGTGACATCAACCTTCTGGTCCTCAGATGGAGGAGAAGAGAAGGTGTTATAACATGCATGTGACACTAGATACAAGATTATTTATACACATGTGGCCTCATCTCCCATTACATTAAATGCTAAAAAGTAATTGACCTCTGACCTACACTTACAAATATTTATCACTCCACCGGGTGGAAGAATGCACAGTCCCCAAATGTCCCCAAATGTGAGATTTACTTATCTAATATTGGAATGAAAACTAAATACTAGCAGAAAAGTTGGAGAATTATAAGTACGGGAAAGCATTTACCAAAATGCAAGACACTAAATCAAACCTGTGAAAAGATAATAACATGCTTAGTACACATCACTACCCACAAAGCAACACCAGTGTTTAGAATGCAGTCTTATTAACTGAAGATTCACATTACCCTTGTGGCGGATGGCCGGCGTCCATGCCTGGCCGGGAAGCCCCTTTGGTATATGTTCAGGGGGAGCAGCCATGGACTTTGCAATACCTCCTCCTGGACTCTGGGTGGCAACCCCCCTGGGCTGGAGCGGTGCCTCGATGTCCCGCATGCCTCCATGGGAATTGGAGTTTAGTGCAGCCCTGTGGGGTCCCGCAGGTGCCGCCAGGGGATGGTGCAGCTGGGACTCCTGAGCCCTTATGGTCAGTGTTTTCGCCACACCCAGGAGTGTAGCCGGAACTCGCCAACCAACCACCTGGAGCACTTCCGGGTGCCTGATAAGAGGGGTCAGCAGCCACCACTCCAAGAGCCTGTCGGGAAGAGGAGGACTACGCTTGCTGGGAGGAGTGGTGGTGCAAAGAAGTACTGTGTGGGTTTTGTTTCGTGGGCTTGGGACTGTGTTGTGCCTGTGGGTCATGGGGAAGACGTGCCCCACAGGTGCAGAAAACTAAAAGTTCCTTGAGTTTTATTCATGCCTACGCTGTCATTCTGTGTCAGGTCGGCACCTATAAAGTGCCTTTGTTACACTGCATAAAATTAAATTACTTAAACAACATGAAACTAGTCATGGGCTCCAGAAAAGTTTCAGAGTGACTCTGTCACAGCTCTGCTAGGAACAAGGAGTAGGAAACCGGTTAAGAGAAAAGGGAGATAAACGTACTGCTTTGAGCACCAACAACCTACCCATATGCAGATAAAGCTGTCGAGCTGCAAGCCAAGCCATCAGATGTTATCGACTAAATAATAAAACACTAAGGTCTGTCTGTGTGTCCCTCAGAGCAATCTGATTGGTCAATTCGGCTTTGGTATGATTGGTCAGTTAGGGTTTGGTGATGCGATCGAAAGAACAAGTGCGAGTGTGAGACACACAAGGAGGAGTAAAGGAGGAGGAAGCACGCTGAGAGAGTCACCTTCAAAACATGAGGAATATAAAACTGGACAGGAGGTGAGAAAGGTGCCTCGAAAATAAGCAGGCTTAATGGGGTCCCACTGGAGGAAGGAGGTGCAGAGTCACAAAAACTGAGGAAAGGTACACGTAAGGCAAGGCAAATCAAATCAAGTTGGGGAGCATGCACTGGTACAGTGTGTTGCCGCACTAACTACATGACAAAACAACTCTGGATCTCGGTTTGCAACCCCCCCAGGCAGACACGTGGTCCAGTCCCACCCTTCGGAAATTCCCCTCTATCTACTGCAGCCACGTGGTTTGTCACGTGGACGACCCTTTGGCCTGGTCCAGCCACTCGGGTCCCCAAAAATGAGGATCTTACGAGCCAGATCACCCTTGGGGTAACTGATGCTCCCTCACAATGCAGGTAATGTCAGACATCAAATATTTTAAAATGAATGGACTACCTGTATTCGACAGGTACAATGGCTAGCAATTATTAAAACAGCAAGAGCTCACTCACATCAAGTTAATTCTAATTTCTTTTTGTTTTTTTGACTGCTGTAGTCCCATTTTTTCCAAACCCCAGAACATAATATTTAGCAGAATGTCCAGTGGAAATGTAATGTTTTTATAAAAAAAAATGATCCAGATAACTCTAATTGGGACTCATCAGGATCAGGTCAGGGAGCAGACCTTTAAGCTGCAATTATGTGACATTCAGCTCCCCCCACGCGTTACCAAGATACGAATATACCGAGTGTGAAACTGAATGTTCACTGCTGTTAAACTGGTGATTATTTTTTTGTATTTTTTAAGAGAAACACACACACTTTAGCACGCCATTACAATAGCTTTCCCCACGTTAACTATGTTATTTTCAGTGACTCTCATATTTGAAAATAAATGCTTCCTTGAGGAATTAGTCTTCTTCAAGGATACCGAATCAGATAATAAGGCAGCTTTGTTCTTGACCTAGACCCTCGGCACGGCTCTCCTCAGGATCAACTAAAACAACAACTCAATTCACACTTTCTGGCATTAATCATTTTCTCTGGTCAAAAATAAATTGCCTTCTACACAGCAGTGCACATCCTTGGCTGAAGATTTAGTGCTTGTGAGTTACATACAAATCAAACAATTTGTTTAACCCTATGGAACTGAGAGGCAATTAGATTTACTCCAGACACTACCTTGACCTTCATTCAAAATTAAACAAATCGACTTGGTGTCGGCTTGTTTTTCTATAGAAACAGTATTATTATTAAACATATGATTATATAAAATGAATAAAACACACATGCAACATGAGTTTGCTTTAAATCACTCAAGGCCCAAAATATTGGAGAACAAGAATGCATTGCAGTTTTAGCATTTTGTCATTGACTGTATTGTGCAAAGCTCAAAAAAATTTAAAATAAATAATGTGGCAGTCTGATAGCTGTGAGGACTTTCCTTTCTGTTAATGATCTTTCCTATAAATAATGTACGCTTTTTAAAATGTAATTGTCTCAGGTTCACTTTCAACACTTTATTAGATATTGGTGATATGGTACAGGCACACAAAAATTGCACTTTAGTGCAAGTTAGTTTATTGTTATCTTAATAGAAGATACATGCAGTGTCCTCTATAATGTTTGGGACAAAGGCACATTTCTCCTTGATTTACTCCTCTGCTCCACAGTTTAATATTACAAAACAAACAATTCTGACGTGATTAAAGTGCACATTGCAGAATTTTTACATACATTTTAGTCATACCATGTAGAAATGATCCCCCTCTTTTTAGTGCACCATAATATTTGGGATACACAGCAGTGGCAGGTCCATTAAATCCATCCTGTGTAGTACTTTGCCACATATTCCTTTTCATCTTGAAATCTGCGATTCATAGACAACACCAGGTGCTGAGGATCTTCCGTGTCAACACTAGAATTGCCAAAGCCTACAAAAAAACTCATAATCCCGGCCCACCTTCTCACCTCTCCATCAGCGTCTTTTGTGTTGTAAATGTGTCGATCATACAAGCAGCAAGCAGCTTGCTATACCACCCCACCACCCACCGCCACACTTCAATTCACAAAGAAGGCTCTCAGTGCTCAGTGTTTATCTTGGAGTGAAATGCTTGGAGTTGTTTAGGGTAAATAATATATCGTCATTTGGAATACGTACATTTCATGTGTGTTCCGTGTCTACAACAACCTATTTAAACACATAGTTAAAACAGAAATGTTTTTCATGTTTTAGTAATAATTGACAAAATGTAGACATGAAGTGTATAATGTGTGAAGCCCAAAGTCCAAATATCAAATAAACACTTTCACAAAAGGTACAAGCATAACAAAACAAGTGCACTTTTATTAAAAAAAAAAAAATTAAATATATATATATATATATTCATGGCATTTGAAGACTGAATCACAATCCGATTCTGTGGATGGTTACCTACCAGGTAAGGCTTGTAGTCCGCAAGTCGGCAAATATCCGCCACGGTGCCCTCTTCAGTTGTGAGAAGCAGATCACAGAATGTTGCATAGTTTTACTGTCAAATAATGCAAACAGTATGCAATACATGTTTCACCCTAATTCTGGGCTCATCAGGCGTACACGCTCACTGGACCCCTTCTTGGTGATCGAACCTCAGATGTCAGCGTCAGAGGCAAAGCCTCTTTACGTTGCACCACGGCGTGTGGTTTGTTTATTTGACAGCATGTAGATCGCAGACCAACCGACCAACCACAAGTGTTACCTGGTAGGTAACCACCTATACAATCAGATTGTGATTCAGACTACAAATGCCATGAATGTAATTACCCCAATCTACATATATATACATGTATATATATATATATTGAGTTCAAAGAAAAATAGCAATTCTCACTGAGTTCCACAAAAATCAAATGATGTGCTCCTGAGCCATTTCAACTGACTTAAATACCCAGTGGGCATGATCGGGTGATGATGTCAGGAAGGCCTGCCTCCTAGGTAGGGCCCAACCAGAAAGAACAAGAAACATAAGCAAGCTTAAAGTACACAATTAACCATTAATGAACAAAACTGTTGGAAATAACATAAAATTAGGACAAATAATACATCAAAAATAATAATGAAACACATAGCAGTAAAAAAATTCTACAAAGCAGTGCAGCTTGTTTAAACAAGATTTTTTGACAGATTAAGTGATTACAGTCTGGCTGAATTTTGAATATCCATTTAAAATCAACAAATATTGACTGTAATTTCAACGCATTTTAGTTTTTTAGTTCCACAAAGTAAATATACAGAAATTATTTTGCAACTTTCTTACTATTTCTAAACATTTTATGGTATACAATTTCGAGTAGAATGAGATAAAAGATCCATCACGTTTTACCTTATACTGTATATGTTTCCAGAATGTTTTTAAATTACTTTTCAATTACCATTTTTAAAAAAATTAAATATATTCATATTGAAAGACAGCAAAATAAAATGGTGAAGTATGTTGAATCGAATTTCATAGGTGATTAAAACGACCCTTTCACTTTGCAATTAAACTCAGTATAGTCAGAACAAATAAATAAATAAATAAATAAGGTAGAAAAAAATTAATTTGCCTTTTACTGTATATGGCATAAAAACTTTCTCCGTTTTGATGTCAAAACCAATGATTAACTTTAAGAATCATCCACTGAAATGTTACCTTGTATTTTAAAAGTAACTCTGATTTTCAAGTTTGCTCATGACATATGAAAAGCTGCATTTGAGATGATAGCTAAACAATAATCTATTTTAAAAATTGAAAAAGTTCAAAGGAGATATGAATAATTGCATGAAAGGCTTAACTCCCTTTTTCATGTGGACTCGCTTCTCTTTTGAAGCTAATGAGGAATTGTAATCTGTGGTGATCAGCTGGATGTCACTTCTTGCTATTGATGCACTTTTACAATACAGCTATTAGAACTGCATTTCCTTTTCTAATGAGATTACTTTTATTTAAATGGGATGGGGCATTTTTAGAAATGCCTTTCTGTTGGGGGCTTTAAAAGAACACTCACTAGGGAACTTGTTTTCAGTCCTTATAATCTCTTGTAATTATGTAGCTGCTTTTTAGTAACAACAGTGGATTCAGAAAGTAGTTGGAGCCTTTTATGCATTCTGCATGCTAAATTGTGCTGTAGATTTAATTTCAAATGGATATGTTTGGCATTTGTGCACATCAGTCTACACTCAAAAACCCATCATGACAGTGAAAACATATTTTCAAAAAAGTTTAAATTTGAAATTGAAATCTCTCATTCCTATAAGTATTCAGTACTTTATATAATCCCATTAAGCAGCAATTACAGCTTCAAGTCTTCTTGGGTAAATCTCTACAAGCCTTGCCCACCTGTGTATCCCACTCTTCTTGGCAGATTCACTTAAGCTCTGTTACATTGCATGGGCTGTGTCTGAAACTGCCCTCTTCAGGTCTCTCCATTGCATTTAATGCTGGGCCACACAAGGACATTCAGAGGCTTCCAGTCCAGTGTTGTCTTGGCTGTATGCGTTTGGTGATCATTGTGCTGAAAAATGAACTGTCACCCCAGTCTGAGGTCACATGCACTTTGCAGCAGGTTTTCTTCCAGGACCTCCATGTTTTTGGTATATATATAAAACACAACTGAAGGTTAAGCACAAGTACAAATAAATGTAACAGCAGTAAACTTGTTGCTTTTTGTGGCCTAAATACCAATTGTTGTTTACTTGTTTATCAAATAGGTGCATGTATAGTAGGTAGGTGCCCTCCACATCCTGATCCAAATCCTCCTCTAAACACTTCCCATACCTTTCTCTGCACCTCTGGCTTCTCTTTCTTTCACCAGTTGTGCTTGTCCCAACATCAATCCATAAATCCAAGCTCACTGCAGTAAAGACTAGGGGCTTCATGTATAATGCTGTGCATAGAATTCACACTAAAACATGGCATATTGACAAAAACGGAAATGTGCGTATGCACGAAAAAATCCAGATGCATAAATCTACTGTGCATACGCCAAGTTCCATGCACTTCCCCTTTAGAAATCCTAATGAACATGAAATTTAACGCATGTGCCAACAGCGTCACCCCGACTCCTCCCAGAATTTCACTTATTTTAATATGCAAATCAATTTAAATATCACCTTCCATTTAGTGTTTGGTTAAAAGACAATGGAAAAGGCATGTGAAACAAAGAAAAATTTTAGCGAGGCAAGGAAAAACATACCATTTGTGGGCTTAGGCAGTGGTACAAGCAACAAAAGTGTGGTGGAGACACTCAAAAGTTCAAGTTCAGAAAGTCACACAGTGCCCAAAATAAAAAAGAAGCGAGTCGCAACCCTGTTTCAGACAATATTACAAAAGCTGACCCGCAAGATAATGATATGATGGTGCTGCTGTGTCAAGTATGTCTTCAGATGCTGGCTGCACTCACACCTCTGACCGGAAACTACTGGGAGATCCTGTGGCCATGTGCTCACAGATGCTGTGCTGGAGTCACAAGAAATGTGGCCAATGAACTAAAGAATATAAGGGATGTACTATATGATACTGACCACAAATTAAATGAATTAGTTAAAAATAAATGCTGCATTTGATTACCTGTTTTTTTACATTCTACTAATTACATTCAAACAAAGCTTTAATGCTCTCCGATTTGGCTGATCATTTGGTGAGTCAGGGTCAAGTTCATCATATACATCTCTTCATGTACGGGCAAGCCACGATTGTGTGCCACATTATATATGCAGCATGTTACATGCTTGCATAATGCGACACACTTTCTATCTACTATACAGCAGCGCATTAATAGAGTGGAAATGCTTTCTAATTACATAATCAAATTAGTTCTCTGAAGGTGCCGTTATAGTCCTTGATTTACCCCTGTGCTCCACAGTTTAAAATTACAAATCAATTTTAATAATTTAGACATTGTGATTAAAATGCAGAGTACTTGTAGATATTTTGGACACACCATATACAAATGACACTTTTTCTATGTGACTATTCTATTTCGGGACACCATAATGTTTGGGACAACTGGTGGCACAGGCGTTTGTGATTCCTCAGGTGTGTTTCATGGCTTCAGCTTCCTTCTGCCCTTTGGAGTCTATAGTTAGTATTGTTCACCATTGAGAACAAGCTGTGCCAATGAAAAGTCAAAGAAGACATTATGAGGTTGAAAAACAAGAATAAAACCATTAGAGACATCAGCAAAATCTTAGGATGAGCTAAATCAACTGTCTGGAATATCATCAAGAAGAAAGAACACACTGGTGAGATCAGTAATTACAAACGGACTGGTAGGCCAAGGAAGACCTCCACTGCTGATGACAGAAGAATCCTCACTCTGGTAAAGAAAAAGCCCCAAAATTCCTGCCTGACAGATCAAAAACAGTCAGGGGTCTGATTTGTGTTTGTCAGAGACGACTATCAGCAGAAAACTTGATGAACAGAAATACAAAAAAAGAAACGTCCCTTTTTCAGGACTGTGTATTTCAACAATAATGTTTTAAAAATCCAAATAACTTTACAGATCTTCATTGTAAAGGGTTTAAACAATGTTTTCCATGCATGTTCAATTAACCATAATCAATTAATTAACATGCACCTGTGGAATGGTCGTTAAGACCTTAACAGCTTACAGAAAGTAGGCATTTAAGGTCACAGTTCTAAAAACGCAGGACACTAAAGAGACTTGTCTACCGACTGTGAAAAACACCCAAAGAAAGATGCCCAGGGTCCCTACTCATCTGCGTGAACGTGCATTAGGCCTGCTGCAGGGAGGCATGAGGACTGCTGATGTGGCTAGGGCAATAAATTGCCATGTCCGCACTGTGAGACGCCTAAGACAGCGCTACAGGGAGACAGGAAGGACAGCTGATCATCCTCGCAGTGGAAGACCACGTGTAACAACACCTGCACAGGATCGGTACATCCAAATATCACACCTGCGTGACAGGTATAGGATTGCCACAACAACTGCCCGAGTCACACCAGGAACACACAATCCCTCCATCAGTGCTCAGACTGTCCGCAATAGGCTGAGAGAGGCTGGACTGAGGGCTTGTAGGCCTGTTGTAAGGCAGGTCCTTACCAGACATCACCAGCAACAACGCCGCCTATGGGCACAAACCCACCTTCGCTGGACCAGACAGGAGTGGCAAAAAGTGCTCTTCACTGATGAGTCCCAGTTTTGTCTCACCAGGGGTGATGGACGGATTCGTGTTTATCGTCAAAGGAATTGAGCACGTCTGGGACCTGTTGGATCGCAAGGTGAGGGCTAGGGCCATTCCCCCCAGAAATGTCCAGGAACTTGCAGGTGCCTTGGTGGAAGAGTGGGGTAACATCTCACAGCAAGAACTGACAAATCTGGTCCAGTCCATGAGGAGGAGATGCACTGCAGTACTTCAAGCAGCTGGTGGTTTGATTTTGAGCCTCCCTTCATTCAGGGACACATTGTGAAACATTTTTAGTTTGTCTTATGGTGTTGACTCTTTTAGTGTTCATACAAATATTTACACATTAAGTTTACTGAAAGTAAAACAGTTGAAAGTCAGAGGACGTTTCTTTTTGTGAGTATATATATATATATATATATATATATATATATATATATATATATATATATATATATATATATATATATATATACTAGGGGGCTTTGCCCCCTGCTTGCTTTACTTGCCAACCCCCTTGCCTTTGCTGCACACTAGACTTTTTGTGGTTTTGCTGCTTGCATATGGGTATCCGGTTGTACAATTTAAGCGAATTTTTATTTTTATGGGAATTGTTACATATGCTAATAGAACTATTTTACATTAAAGCAAGTAATTAATAATATTAAAAAAGAGTAAAATGTAATAATTTGAAAGTAAATTATGTTTCATGTTGCATTAGAGTTATTCGTTGCGCAGTGCGATTTTGTTCTGTTTGGCTTTGAAATTAACACACAAATACTTTTTTTAACTTACACTTTTACTGTAACACTTCAGTAAAAACAATTTTTTAATTACATTTTTGTCAATATCACATTCCTTGGACTTTTACAATACACATGAGGGCACAATATAACTGAACATTCTGTTAGCCTTCTTTATCTTTCCTGAATTGTCTGGCTGTTGATAGTGTCGAGTCCACTATGACTCCTAAATCCTTCTCATAAGGTTGTACATTGTGCATGTAAATCTGATGTGTCTACTTCCTATGTGTAATACTTTACATTTACTTCCATTAAATTTCATTGGCCCAAGCCTGTATGCTGTCTACATCCCTCTGTGACGATTCAACAGATCCAAGATTATCAGCCAATCCTCCCAGCTTGTTTCACCTACAGGATTAACCAGAATGTTTTATTCTTGTCCAGATCATTTATATATATTAAAAATAGCAAAGGCTCCAGTATTGAACCCTGAGTGACACCACTTTAAACATCCCAAAATTTTGAGATGGTTACTCCCACCATAACCATCTGCTTACATTTTGCCCCGATCTACAATCAACACCCCGAACTCTCATTTCTTTAATTAGATTCCCACACATCACAAGAGGGAATTCCAGCATATTAGTAAAACTTGACGTACTCATCTGAACCTATGCTGATATTTCGGTAACACTCCTTCCTTAGCAGTTTTTTCTTTTAATTTATACATCTAAAATCTGTATTTTCATTTGTTAAAGGCTTATCAGATTTTAAGAAGGTTAGAATCACAATGAAATGCGTCTGTAACATTTATTTTCTATTTTTTTTCTGCTGTGTGTGAATAATCTTCACTTGTGCTTTTCCCCTGTATCAATAATTAATTCATTTTAATTTATTCTTGTAAAAACATATATATCTTATTTTCACAGTTTATGGCAACTGAGACCTTTATTCACCACTAAATTTAGAGGAGATAAATATGAATAACTACACCACTCTGTTGATTTTGAAACACGTTCATTTGTGTGGTAATTTATTCTCTTTGGTCTAAAAGAAGATTTACTAAGTCCCAGCTGAGCATT
This sequence comes from Polypterus senegalus, assembly GCF_016835505.1. Lineage (NCBI taxonomy): Eukaryota > Metazoa > Chordata > Cladistia > Polypteriformes > Polypteridae > Polypterus > Polypterus senegalus. The sequence continues at coordinate 17,591,380 of NC_053158.1, forward strand.
GCTAAGGCAAGAAAGATTTAGTATGCTGAGAACTTAATATTGTGTTTTTTAAGTAGTGACCCAATATTAAAGTTTAATTTCTCATTAATGTGTGAACAATGACAGAACATTTACATGCCCGTTAAATGTATTTTCCTATAGAAAAGTCATTAACATGCATTTTCTCTTTGGAAGATTGTATTTCTTATTAGTATTGCTAAATTCATACTTTAGCAAAGCAGAGGTAACCCCTGATTTATTTTGATCCCACTGAAGGGTAAATAATAACTTTATTACAAATATGTTTTTAATTTAATTTTCAAAAAGCAGAACGTTACAGCATACTACTTAATCAAACATATTGTAATAGTGCTGAGAAGCTACACCAGCCAGGGATATGTCACCCATAATATAAGCTAAAAATTCCATGACCAGCAGCGGTGGTACATATAAAAACTGCAAGCTTGCAAAGTTACAAATAAAATTGCGTTTAGGGTGCCAACAGTGGGAGGTCCTTTTAAAGATAGTGAGCCACCTTAAAGAGCCATGTAAAGAGCAAAAGGATAAATTTTGGCATTTGGCACTGCATTGGTGTCAGCAGTGGGATGAGAACAGAAAATACAGTAACACCCGATTTAGCAAAGAGCTGAGACCACAATGTACCTGGTTGGATCTATGGAGAGCCTTGAAGTTGATATTTGGGATCTGGAATGTCATTTGCAGCATCAGCACTGGATGGAGGAGAGCTCAGAGACTGCTACATCCGCAGCTCCACCAACGCTTCTCCATCTGCTAAGGTCTGTTGGACTGTGAGCATGGGCTCTGGCAAAGAAGTGTGACATATTGAGTTGTCACTGACCCCAGGTGAGCTGTGTGAAATAGTTCTGGTGGTAAAACAGCACAGACAAAAGACCAGGCAGATCATAGAAGCATTGCAGAGCAGCAGGGGAGGCTAAGATTCGGTCCTAGAACAGTGTTTGCACTGTCAGTTCTGGCATTTGGTGCCAGCAGAACATTGGTGTCAGAAGTGGGATGAGGATAAGACCTACCATTCAATTTAGAAAAGCACTAATTGCTGTAGAGCTCACAATGGACCTGGCTGTCTCTTTAAAGGAGTTGCTGGAGAGTCATTTTTGGCATCAGCACTGGAAAGAAGTACCTCTGCAGCTCCAACAATGCCTCTCCATCTGCGAAGGCCTGTTGGCCTGGGTTTGTGGACACTGGTGGAGCTTTTGGCTCATGGAGCAGGGAAATAGTGTGGCAGGCTGAATTGTCACTTACCCCCAGTGAGCTGTGTGAAGTAGAGGTGGTGGTAAAACAGCATAGGCAATGGACAAGGCAGATTGTAGAGGCTTTGTACAGCAGCAGAGGAGGGAGAGCCTCAGAGCAAAGATTGGGACCTGGAACATGTTTGCAGTGTCAGTTGAGTAAAGAACGATAGCCAGGAGGTACAGTTGCGGCCAAAACTTTTGAGAATATCACAAGTATTGGTTTTCACAAAGTTTGCTGCTTCAATGTTTTTAAATCTTTTTGTCAGATATTTCTATGGTATACTGAAGTAGAATTACAAGGATTTCATAAGTTTCAAAGGCATTTATTGATAATTACATTAAGTTTATGCAAAGAGTCAATATTTGCAGTGTTGGTCCTTCTTTCTTTTTCAAGACCTCTGCAATTCACCCTGGCATGCTGTCAGTTAACTTCTGGGACAAATCCTGACTGATGGCAGCTCCTTCTTGCATAATCAAAAAAACAGTTTGGTGACCAACAATGCTTTTTCCAGCATGATGGAGCACTGGGCCGTAAAGCAAAAGTGATAACTAAGTGGCTCAGGCAACAAAACATCAAAATTTTGGATCCATGGCCAGGAAACTCCTCAGACCTTAATCCCTTTGAGAATTTGTGGTCAATCCTCAAGATGTATGTGGACAAACAAAAACCCACCAATTCTGAAAAACTTCAAGCATTGATTATGTTGCTGCTTGTCAGTTTTTTACTTCCATTATGGTTTTTATCACTTGGTTTCTGTGTTATTTTGTCATAAACACATGTTCACAGGTCACTGCTACCATGTTGAAGCTTCGTAAAGTTTTGTACTTCTTTCAGTTTATTGTCATTAATTTATTCTGTATCCCGCATATCCACAAAAAATCCAGATGCCTAAATCTGTGTGTACGCCAACTTCCACGTTCTTCAACTACATAAATCCCAGTCAGTGGGAAAAATAATGCACGTGCACATGCCTGCTGCCCCACCATCTTTGCCTCTTTGAATATGCAAATAAATATTGCCTTTCAGTTCAGCATTCTATGAAAAGACAATGGCAAAAGCACGGGGTAAAAAGAAGAATTTCAGCGAATACCAAGTGGAGGTAAGGAAAAATGTACTATTTGTTGGTTTAAGCAGTGATATAAACGACAAAAGACAGTTGATCAAGTGACACTGAGTGGTGAAGAAACTCGAAAGTTCAAGTTCAGAAAGTCACACAGTGCTTGAAATAAAAAAGAAGTGGTCAGATATCAAAGTTGCCATGAAAAGGCGAGTCGTAGCCCACTGTCTGAGTGTCATATGACAGCTTACAGAGAAAAGAAAATAAACAGGGACACTGTCAAAATTTCCACATTAATCACATAGTTTATTTTTTCATTAAAGTAGAATGTCATAAACTTCATCTTAAATTTTTTTTTATTTTCTAGTTTCTCAAATACCATCGTAACTAAAGTAGCACGTTAAATGCTTCGTATTCTGTGTGTTTTTCTCTGTACTCTATGTGTGTGAATCACTACGTGCTTCTTAAACAGACTTTCTCTTATGCCGACAGGACACAGAATACATTACATTTATGATATTACATTTAGAATCTAAATGCTAAGATGTATATAATCATGATGATAGGAACTAAAGCATGTATTAAACATGAGGGGTACGGTTGCGCGGTGGTAACGATTTGCTGGTGCCCCATCCACAAATTGTTCCTGCCTCCTGCAAGATGCTTGCTGTGTGTGCGACCCCCGATGAAATAATTTATTGCAGCAGTACTGTCTCTTTCAAACATACTAACCCCGAATTCCTGTCCTTTCTTTTCTTTCTTGAAGTAACCAATTGTCACACAATCAACTCTGTAATAAATGTCAAGCCACCTGTAAGCTTAGAAAGCTGACTCTTCAAAACTTTTAAAGAACATTGAAATATCTTCGTAGTTCATCTTTAATTATTCCATCCATCTATCCATCCAGGATCACACCAGTCCCAGAAAGCATACAGTGCGAGGCAGGAACAATCCCTGAACTGGGCGCCAGTTCATCGCTACCGCTGTTCACCGTGTCCACACTATTAATAACAGTATAAACTATTTAAATGAAGTTAAAAATGTATCTGTATAATGTAATATATATACTGTACTCTACTGCATTTCATCTTAAAAATGATATCAAGAGCTCCAAGAAGACAGCACCTGGAAATCTAAATCGACTTAGAAGCCAGCAGTCATCATCTATAAATACGCGCTCTCTTCTATTAAATTGAATTGAATTCCTTTATTGTTATTGTATTGTACAATGAGATTCAATATGCAAATCCTCCATAAACTTATTTTCCAAGAAAACAGTACAATAACAATAATAATAATAATAATAATAATAATAATGAGATAAAAAAAACAATGAAAATTATACAATATGTAATCAAAAACGGCTCTGGTTGTGAAATATTACAACTGCAAGTTTACAGTGAGACAATTGTACTTATAAGTACAAACAGTTCTACCAGGAGCACTTGATGGACTGATTGAGTGCGTTTAGAGCTCTTGGGATGAAACTGTCTCTGAACCGCAAGGTTCGTACAGGAAGAGCTCTGAAGCATTTGTCGAATGGTGAAAGTTCAAATAGACTGTGTGCATGGCTGAGGCAGAGTGTGCTAGAAGCTATATCCCGATAATTATCTCAGATCTTGACACAATCTACTGTAGAGCTGTGATTCCACACTCAGATACAACTGGTTAAAATACTCTGAATGATCTATTGAGAATAACAATGCTAAAGCAGCTATGATATTTGGAATAGTTTGGCCATTTGGTACACATAAGGGTTAATTACAATCAGATGCCTTAAACTAAAAAATGATATGCTGCTAATTTCAGTATACTTGATAAAGCCGGGTCAGGTATATGAATCTAATAAATAAAGGAAAACCACACAGGATCAAAGTACTGCTTTGATGCTGGGTGGAGCCAGTTTGCAAAACCGAGCGGAGAACTTGCGTGCACAATGGTTTGAGCTGGTGTGAGAATGTGCGTGGCTTTATGCCAAGTTTAGTTTTTATACATTGTGATGTGAGCGTGGAAATGGGTGTATAGCAACATTTTTGTGCGTATGCACCATTTATACATGAGTCTCCTGGGCACAAGTCATGCAGAGACTGCTGCAACTTAAAAGTTTTTCAGTTTCAAGAACCTATCAGGTCATAAGCTTGTAATTAAATCCCAGATCAAAGTCCTAGCTACAGTAGTTTGCGAGTAATCTCATTTATTTATTTAGATTTATTTTGTTCTGAGTAGGAATTTATAGATAAGAAGTTTGTCTATAGACAGAAAAGTTTAACTATTATCTAAAGACACAATCTGTTTAACTATTTTAGAACTTTTAAGGACTACTAAGAGATAAATATGTTAAAATTATTTATACCATTTATCTGTATCCTGATTGGTGTAACCTGAAGTGCCTCTTAACTATGTTAAGCAAATGACCATTTGTTACATTCTTCAGTCTTCTCACAGTGCACTGAGCAGGTTCCATCAGGCTTGAGGCAATAAAGAACATTCAATGGTGATCTCAACTTTTCTTTATTTAAAATGTGAATTTCCCTGACATAGGTAATACATCAATGAAAAAAATACACATAAACACAAAAAAATAGTTTATTTCTCATATATTTAGTTGATTAAATGGTTTAAACATTCATAGAAATCGTAAAATATTAGTGACAGGTTACATAAAGTAAAAGAAAAATAAATGTTGGAAAGAGAAAGGAAAATTAAATGTTCTAAGCTTTGCAATATATTCCTCAAAAATTATCAATGAGGGAGTCAAATTCATTTTGATTTGAAATTTATTTGTGGAGGGGATGTGTGTAATTTCTCTTTGATATTACATATTCAGTAAAAGACCTGTGAATTCTTCATATTAGCAAGTAGCTTTATCATCATGTCAATGTGCCGCACCACACTCTGATCTACAGAAGTTTCCTGGGCCCTCTGATGACCCTCATTCCAGCTGTGACAGCTGAATGTGCTTTCTTTGAGATTTTGGATGTGATAGGAGGCGGTGGTATGGGCTTTTCTAAAAGAGGTTTATTGACAATTGCTATAATATAATGTAGAGGGATCAAAGTTGGAGATGTTGGCATATTTTAGGTGGGGAGGTAACAATAGCATTTCCTTCAATGATAATATATGATACTATTGGAGGATGTGTTATTATTATTATTATTATTATTATTAGTTACATTTACGCAGCACTTTTCTCACTACTCATAGTGCTTTACATAGTGAGTGGGGAGCCTGCCTCTAATCAGCTAATTATCTTTTTCACCACTTAATCGCCTAACAGCTAATGTGTGGTGAGCATACTGGTACCATAATGGCTGCTGTCAAATCATCCTGGTAGATGCTGCACATTGGTGGTGGTTGAAGTGGCTCGCCACTCTCAATGTAAAATGTTTTGGGTAGTTAGAAAAGCGCTATATAAATGCAATGTCTTCTTTTTCTTCTTATCATCCTGAAAGAAATATCCATTATGTTTCAAAAGAAATCCAATTGACAATCTCTGTCACACTCTCTCTCTCTCTGTTTCGCACTGTCTTTCTGCTAGTGAACAGAAAAAATATTATATTGCAAAATGAAGCAGAATAAGGAAGCTGTGATGGGAATTTGCTGCATAGAAAGGCTGGCTTAATATTTCCAATATGTAGAGCTATAGGGTCCTGTTCACATTAGTGAAATAACTGTCATCAATCCATCCATCCATCCATCCATCCATCCATTCTCTTCCGCTTATCCGAGGTCGGGTAGCAGCTTAAGCAGAGAGGCCCAGACTTACCTCTCCCCGGCCACTTCTTCCAGCTCATCCGGGAGAATCCCAAAGGCGTTCCCAGGCCAGCCGGAGAGACATAGTCCCTCCAGCGTGTCCTGGGTCTTCCCCGTGGCCTCCTCCCGGTTGGACGTGCCCGGAACACCTCACCAGGGAGGCGTCCAGGAGGCATCCTGATCAGATGCCCGAGCCACCTCATCTGACTCCTCTCGATGCGGAGGAGCAGCGGCTCTACTCTGAGCCCCTCCCGGATGACTGAGCTTCTCACCCTATCTTTAAGGGAAAGCCCAGACACCCTGCGGAGGAAACTCATTTCAGCCGCTTGTATTCGCGATCTCGTTCTTTCGGTCACTACCCATAGCTCATGACCATAGGTGAGGGTAGGAGCGTAGATCGACTGGTAAATTGAGAGCTTTGCCTTACGGCTCAGCTCTTTTTTCACCGCGACAGACCGATGCAGAGCCCTCATCACTGCGGATGCCGCACCGATCCGCCTGTCGATCTCACGCTCCATTCTTCCCTCACTCGTGAACAAGACCCCGAGATACTTGAACTCCTCCACTTGGGGCAGGATCTCTCCTCCAACCCTGAGAGGGCACTCCACCCTTTTCCGGCTGAGGACCATGCTCTCGGATTTGGAGGTGCTGATTCTCATCCCAGCCGCTTCACACTCAGCTGCGAACCGATCCAGAGAGCTGAAGATCACGGCCTGATGAAGCAAACAGGACAACATCATCTGCAAAAAGCAGTGACCCAATCCTGAGCCCACCAAACCGGACCCCTTCAACACCCTGGCTGCGCCTAGAAATTCTGTCCATAAAAGTTCTGAACAGAATCGGTGACAAAGGGCAGCCCTGGCGGAGTCCAACTCTCACTGGAAACGGGCTCGACTTACTGCCGGCAATGCGGACCAAGCTCTGACACCGGTTGTACAGAGACCGAACAGCTCTTATCAGGGGGTCCGGTACCCCATACTCCCGGAGCACCCCCCACAGGATTCCCCAAGGGACACGGTCGAATGCCTTTTCCAAGTCCACAAAACACATGTAGACCGGTCGGGCAAACTCCCATGCACCCTCCAGGACTCTGCTAAGGGTGAAGAGCTGGTCCACTGTTCCGCGACCAGGACGAAAACCACACTGTTCCTCCTGAATCCGAGGTTCGACTATCCGACGGACCCTCCTCTCCAGAACCCCCGAATAGACTTTTCCAGGGAGGCTGAGGAGTGTGATCCCTCTATAGTTGAAACACACCCTCCGGTCCCCCTTTTTAAAGAGGGGGACCACCACCCCGGTCTGCCAATCCAGAGGCACTGTCCCCGATGTCCATGCGATGTTGCAGAGACGTGTCAACCAAGACAGTCCTACAACATCCAGAACCTTAAGGAACTCCGGGCGTATCTCATCCACCCCGGGGCCCTGCCACCAAGGAGTTTTTGACCACCTCAGTGACTTCAGTCCCAGAGATGGGAGAGCCCACCTCAGAGTCCCCAGGCTCTTCTTCCTCATTGGAAGGCACTGTCATCAATATAGACTGAAAAAAAAACTCATAGGATATCTTAGAGCATGTAATTCTTCAATGCCTGAAATTTAGGAGGTGTACTGCATAATGCATAAGGAATTACCAGATATTCATACTCTTGTCATGACCGTAGTAAATGCAGCCTCACACTTTTATCTTGCAGATTTTTTTTGTAGATATTCCTTAAGCTTTATCTTCAAATATAATGCCGTATATTCGCGAAAAGTTCTCCAGAGAATAAATCGGGTCTTGATTTTACTGTATAATTTTGGGTATTTTACAATGTTGGTCATATAAGTTGAAAGCAGAAAACTCACGTTATTGGTCCAAGAGATTATGATATGCTAGCACCCACCTGAGAGAGTAACCACAGAGCGCACTGCCCTTTTCTTCTATGTATTGTGCCTACGTGACCATATGGTAATACCCAAACTATTCCAAAGTAACATTCGCACTGTTTTGTGTTTCTTGTCTCTCACACCCTCATACACCTTTATCGTAATAGCATACTTTATCTACGATGGAGCGTTCGATCAGAAGAAAATATAAAGCTGGTACTGTGGTGAGTTGGCGCACTGCCCGGGGATTGTTTCCTGACTTGCACCCTGTGCTGGCTGGGATTGGCTCCAGCAGACCCCTGTGGCCCTGTAGTTAGGATATAGTGGGTTGGATAATGGATGGATGGATGGATAAAGCTGGTATTAAATTAAAAGTTGTTGTAGTGGCAAAAGAAATTGGTAACTGCGCTGCTGGAACAAAATTCAATGTTTCTGAGTAACTGGTGCAAGACTGAAGGAGGTAAGAAGATGCAAGAAAAAAAAAATGAAGTGTTGTATTTTTGAACAGGCTTATAAGTCAGGGTCTGATTTTGTGATCGATTTTTTTGGGTTTCAAGACTCGACTTATGCACGAGTATATACAGTATGTATGTTTTGGATGAATTCTTTAGGTTGAGAAAGACATTAATATCTCTTTTATTTAATTTTATGTAACACCACCATTTGATAGTCTCAGCATTTTGTTAGTCAGTTGCTAGAATGCACAGCACTACTGCAAAGGAATGTCCCCAAAAAACATGATGTATCATGTCTACTTTATTTAATGGAATTAAATTGTGAATTTTCCTCACCTCCCACCAACCTCTATACCGGAAAAAAATATTGATCAGTCTTGAGGACTCAGACAGCATTTCTGTAATATATAAAGCCATTCTACAGTCCCTGCCTTTCAAAGATCCAAGAGGACAGTGGGAAATGATCTCTCACTCAATATTTTAGAAAAGGAGTGGAAGTTAGCAATGCGGGGAATTCACTCGAGCTCCATATGTGTAAAGCATACAATTATTTAACTCAAAATTATATATCGAGCACATCTGCCTCACTTGAAATTGTCCAAAATGTTTCCAGGGCAAAATCCAACCTGCGAACGTTACAATCAAGTCCCAGCCTCACTGGGGCCACATGTTTTGGGAATGCGCCAAATTAACATAATTCTGGACCAAAGTCTTTAAATGGCTATCAGAGAGCCTTGGAGTCACAATCCCTCTTAACCCATTAACAGCTGTGTTTGGTGGGCTCACAGAGGGGCTTAAAGTGGAGAAGGACAAACAAACTCTAATGACCTTTACTTCACTATTAGCACGTAGACGTATCTTGCTCAACTGGAAGAATTCGCACTTAGAGGATCTGTGCAGAACGTTTTCAAAACCTGGCAGGATCAAATCAATAACATTTTAGAATAAGCTTCTAAAGCAACAAGGAAGCAGATTCTCTCCCCTTTTTCTTTTTTCTCCATTTTTCTTCATTCACTTATTAATTCATCTATTGACTTATATTTACTAGCTTTAAGTTTTACTCTGCTGGCTTAGCTCTCTTTCTCAGGGGTGGGGGTTGATTTGTTTTCAATCTTATTTTTGTAAAAATTGATCTATTTGTATGGAATGTTGCATGATTTCAATAAAATCAATAAAACAAATTAAAAAAAAATTAAATTGTGATAACGTTTACAAGAATGGGATATACATCATGACATGTGGATCTCTAGTTGGTTAACAGGTGGGAGACAAAAAGAGCAGATAAAAATGGAAAGCTCCACTTGGAGTGAGGGCATCAGTGGAGTCCCTCAGTGGTCTGTCCTGGGACCCTCATTACTTTTTCTGATTTATATTAATGACATTGATTCTGGTATAGTTAGTAAACTTATGAAATTCATAGATGACACTAAAATTGAAGGGATGGCAGACACTGAGGAGGCAGCAAAAAGAATTCAAAAGACCCGGACAACTTCAGAACTGTCAAACGCCTAGAAAATGGAGTTTAATGTAGAAAAATGCAAAGTGCTACGCATGGGGAAAAGGAATGTCAATTATAATTACAAGACAAGGAGATGCTGTCATAAAGATTTTGGGGTTTATGATGACACATTTTCATCACCTAAGCAATGAACAGAAGCAATTAGACAGGGAAATGAAATACTAGCTTATAGCATAAAAACTGCTGAATTTAAGTCAAGGGACATTATGCTCAGACTATACTGTATAATGCACTAGTGAGACTGCATGTGGAGTTTTGTGTGGAGTTCTGGTCACCACGGTACAAGAAAGACATAACAGCACTTGAAGCTGTGCAGAGGAGAGCAACCAGGTGCATCATGGGACTTAAGGACATGTCCTACTGTGACAGACTCAGAGAATTAAACCTCCAGGTCTTCAAACTCTGTAAAGGCAGGCATTGATAAAGTAGATCCAGCAATGTTCTTTCAGCTTAACGGTGAATCCCGTACTTGAGGTCGTCAGTGGTAATTAAGGGGAAGTGCATTTAAAAGTGAAGCCAGGAAGCACTTCTTTACACAAAGAGTTGTGGGATTCTGGAACAAACTACCGAGACATGGAGTTGAAACAGAAACCTTGACAACATTTAAGAAAAATTCTGGATGAGATGTTAGAAGATATCAGCTAAACAAACAGACCTGGGGCCTCATGTATAAACGGTGCGTACGCACAGAAATGTTGCGTAAGAACTTTTCCACGTTCAAATCGCGATGTATAAAACCTACACTTGGCGTAAATCCATGCACTTTTCCATGGTACCTCATACCTTGTCGTACGCAAGTTCTCCACTCGGTTTTGCAGACTGGCGGCACCCAGCATCAAAGCAGTGCTACTGTTCCTGTGTGGTTTCACCTTATTTTCCTGACGCGGCTTTATAAATACACCGAAACTAACCGCATATTGTTTATTAGTGTAATGCATCTGATTGTAATTAACTTGTTACAATATAATGGTAGAGGGAACAGCCATAGTATTCCAAATACCATAACTGCTTTAGCGTTGTTACTCTCACTTCTTCTTCTTTCAGCTCCTCTTGTTAGGAGTTGCCACAGCGGATCATCTTTTTCAATATTTCTCTCACTGCACCACTCAGAGTATTTATATCACTGTATCTGAGTGTGAATCACAGCAGCAGCTGATCGGAAAGGGAATTATCGGTATACAGCTTCAAGGACACGCTGTCTCAACCATGGCGAAATGTTTCAAAGCCTTTCCTGTACGGACCTCGCGGTTCAGAAACAGAAACGATATCATTTATAAGGTGAAATTCAGCAAAATATGTTTATTAAATTATACAGATAAAACTTTAACTTCATTTAAATAATCTATATTCTTCACTGGGAGTGTCATTAAGGATAGAATAATTAAACATGTACTACGAAGATATTTCAATGTTCTTTAAACGTTTTGAAGAATCGGCGCTAAGCTTACAGATGGCTTAACGTCTATTACAGAGCTGATTGTATGGCAATCGGTTACTTGGGGAAAGAAAAGCACTGACTGCAGTGACGGCTACACCAATATATATCTATACTAATAAAAGGCAAAGCCCTCACTCACTCACTCACTCACTCACTCACTCACTGACTCATCACTAATTCTCCAACTTCCCGTGCAGGTAGAAGGCTGAAATTTGGCAGGCTCATTCCTTACAGCTTACTTACAAAAGTTGGGCAGGTTTCATTTCGAAATTCTATGCCTAATGGTCATAACTGGAAGGTATTTTTCTCCATTAACTGTAATGGAGTTGAGCTGGAAAGACGTGGGGGGCGGAGTTTCATGTGACATCATCACGCCTCCCACGTAATCACGTGAACTGACTGTCAACGCAGTACATAGAAAACCAGGAAGACCTCCAAAAAGCACTTAAGAAAACATGCATTATATAATTGAGAAGGCAGCGAAACAATAAGAAGTGAGCGAGTGACATATACTACCATATTCATGAGTGCTGCTACCTCGGAAAGAAAGCACGATGTAAACCTAAACTTTAAATTAAGTTCATAGACAGGCTACCGCTGGCGTTTCACATGCCCACGGGAATGCGGGATACAAGTATAATGAGAGGACTCAGGATATAAACGAGAGTTTTGATCACTTTGTAACTAAGTTAAAATTGTAGGTGAAAGGGTGTGCTTATGCAAATTCCGAGAGACTGTGTTTGTGGGGGATTGACAGTTAAGGCGGGTGGGGGAGTCACGTCATCATCACCCCTTCCATTTACCTCATTTCGGTCTGAGCTGAGCTCCACGGCTGACGCCGTCTTCCGAAGCAACTTCGTCACACTGCCACCAAATACTCACTGAAAAATCCACAAGTTAATACACACGCTGTCTCTAGAGTTTCTCCACACTGAATCCTCCAGGCAATACTTACAAAAGGTTACATTGACAATCGTGTTACTTTATTTTTAAAATCTTTCCTTTTCTTAGCACAAGCACAGCTGAGAAGCTTCGATGCAAGTGCTCCATAACGCGTTAAAAAATAATGCATTTAATCACACTTTGCATTACAAACAAAGGGAGCTTTTGTCAATGCATGATTTCCTGGTACACCGATTACATTGATCAGCGCATCCCGATTCATTTTACCCTCGCACCACCTTAGTTTGAGAAGTATGAAAAAATATGAGGTTAACACAGAAAAACAGATCACCAATTCAAGCTTTATAAATAATCGGTTCGCCATCAATAATTGTTTTGGTAAAGCCATCCTCCTTCCATTTTATAAGTTTTCCACCACTAGCCATGATTAAATGAACGGTAAAAAAGTAAGAGCGAAGCGAGGGTGACTTATTTAGGCAGGAATATATATATGACAGCAACACTCATGACAATGTCAATCATGTTACGTTATTATTAAAAGGTTTCCTTTTCTTTTTCATTACTTCTTTAACACACTACTTCTCCGCTGCTAGGCGCGGGTATTTTGCTATATATATAATATATGAATGACCTCCAAAGAGCTGAGACTTTTGATATCATGAGCGTGTGTACAAAACTGGGGTCTCCTGCCCAGCAAAAGTCGAGCAGCCAGCGCGTGCATAGCTGTGCCGGCCTTTGAGACGCTGACTGCGCTTCTGCCTTAAGTCAAAGTGAGCACTTTTAATTTTTTTCTTCCTCCCCCTGCGCTATAGCCCAGACAAGTGCAAACACGGGACCCCTTTTCTACACCACGGCAAAATAATATTAAGGGCGATTCACACTTTCTTTTGCATTATCATCGATTATGAGGTCCTCAGCTCAGATTATGAAGATACGCAAAGGAGTGGAGGACTGACAGTGCCATCACAGCCGATTAATGGCGGGGATGTCTCACCAGTCTACACAAGACCCACCGCGACTGTCCCCAAAAGGCGATCATAACGTCAGCGAACACATCTCTCTATACTATATAAAAGAAAAAGGCAACTTTCCTTTCTTTACACCTTTTTTCCTTTTATCCCAAACCAAAGCCTTTCTCTCTTAACATTGCAAAGGACACAAAACTAATTTTCTTTAAATGCCGGTAAGGCACATTACCAGAGGCACAAATTTGAACGTTCACATAGAAAATTTAATTTCTATACCACAGCCGTCGTGTAGCGCCTTTCAAAAGGGATCTACTACCGAGAGATGATCCATATACATTTTAGCTGCTGTTAGTTACTTACCTGTTGTGTTACACAGTCTTTAAAATGTAGTTTACCAAACCACTCCATTAGTGCTCAATGTACCTGTACTTCTTAAAACGTTAATGTTTTACTGTTTAATAACTTATAGACTATATTTTATTATTTTTCCCTTGCACTCAGTGACCAAAGCTATACACACACATATAGACACATACAAACATACACACAAGTATATATATATGTGTATATATATGTATGTATGTGTATATATATATATATATATAAACACACACACACATACATACATACACACATATATATAATTTATGTGTGTGTATGTATGTATGTATGTGTGTGTGTGTGTGTGTGTGTGTGTGTGTGTGTGTGTATATGTGACAGAAGCAATCAAGCTGTGAGAAAACAGTAAAAGGAGGCGTGTCAGGCGTCGTGGTACATTTTCTGATGCAGCTAGGCGAAAATAACTTTGTGACGCTGCCACCAAATACACAAAACAATTACTTTGACAATCATGTTACGTTATTTAAAATGTTTCCTTTTCTTTTTCATAATTTCTTTAACACATGACATCGCTGCGAAGCGCGGGTATTTTGCTATATATATATATCACAGCGACACTCATAACAGTGACAAAACAATTACATTGACAATCATGTTACGTTATTTTCAAAATGTTTCCTTTTCTTTCTCTTTCCTTCTTTAACACACTACTTCTCCGCTGCCAACGCGGGTATTTTGCTATATATATATATATATATATATATATATATATATATATATATATATATAGATAGATAGATATATATATATATATATATATATATTGTAGAACTGGAGACCAGAGTGGAAAGGTTTGGGGCAGCCACCCGTTTAATCACGGTTTCCGGCTGCAAAAGTCTTTGAGGCATTTTAAACAGTTGTATCACAATAGAGTCCAAAACAGAACTGCCTGCCTAAGCAAAGGCAGTGAGCTTTATAGCACAGAGGGCGGAAATGATGTAGTCCTCTGGGCGGAACTGGAAGTGACATCATCCTTGGGGCGGAACCGGAAGTGACCTCATTCTTGGGGCGGAACCGGAAGTGATGTGTCCTTCCTGGAAATGGCGGCTCCTGGTGGGATTTCCGGGTAAGACCTGCAGAGAACTCAGAAAGCGTCAGCGTACCCGCCCTGGGCAGATGTATAAACAGTATTGTCTAAGCCCTTCAGCTGCTTCCCATGCACACGTGTGTGACAAGACTCCCCTCAGCCCAGACCCGTGGGTCGGGCGACCTGCACCGAGAGGTCGTGGGCCGGGAGAGGGCATCGGCGTTGGCATGAAGGGACCCCTGTCGATGAGCAGCGTATATTTGTACTGCTGCAGGTCAAGAAACCACCTGCGTGACCCGTGGATTCGACTCCTGTGAAGGGCCATCCACTTCAGAGGCGCATGATCCGTCACCAGAGTGAACACGCGACCCAAGAGGTAGTACGCAGCTGAGTCACCGCCCATTTGATCGCCAGAGCCTCTTTCTCCACCGCCGCGTACCTGGTCTCCCGGTCCAACAGTTTCGGCTCAGGTACATAACGGGTGTTCAACACCGTCGGCGCTTTGGCTCAACACGGCTCCCAAGCCTGTGTCCGGCGTCCGTCTGGAGGACAAAAGGGAGAGAAGTTAGGGGAGATTAAGATAGGTGCTGAAGTCAGAGCCCTTTTAAGTCACTGAATGCAGCCCCGCTTTATCAGACCATACCACCGTATTAGGAGCTCTTTTCTTTGTCAAGTCGGTCAAGGCGCGCGCTCTCGGAGAAGCGAGGCACAAACCGGCGGTAGTACCCGCCAAACCGAGAAAGGATTGGACTTGCCGCTTGGTTTCTTGGACGGGGCCAGGCCATTATGGCTTGCAACTTGGAACACTGTGGCCTCACAGTACCCGCCCCACTAGGTAGCCCAAATATTTGGCTTCTCTCAATCCAAGAAACATTTCTTGGGGTTGATCGAGCCCGGCCTCTCCCAATGTCCGTAATACTGCTGTGACCTGCTGTATGTGCTCCTTCCAGGTGCTGGAATAGATGACAACGTCATCCAGATAGGCAGCACAGAGCGAGTTATGGGGCGGAGCACTTTGTCCACCAGGCGCTGAAAAGTCGCAGGCCCGTGTAACCGAATGGAAGGACACGATACTGCCAGTGTCCGCTAGGAGTGCTAAGCGCGTTTTTCCTTCGGACTCCGTTAAAGGAACCTGCCAGTACCCCTTTGTCATGTCAAGTGTAGTCAAAATTTGGCTGGTCCCAGTCTCGAGGAGGTCGTCCACGCGAGGCATGGGATAAGCATCAAATCGGAAACTTGGTTGAGCCGGCGGAAGTCATTGCAAAACCTCCAACTGCCGTCAGGCTTAGCAATCAAGGCGATGGGACTGGACCAGGGACTACTACTTTCCTCGATCACTCCTAGTGCCAGCATTCGCTTGATTTCCAGTTCCACTTCTACTTTCTTTGCCTCCGGGAGTCTGTAGGGTCGCTCACGGACGATCACCCCCGGGTCAGTCAATATGTCGTGCGCGCAATCAGAGAGGTCCGACCTGGCTGTTCACTTACCACCTCTGGGACCGGCGGATAGCTGCTTCGAGCTCCTGTCTCTGTCTGGGAGATAGCTGTTCGAAATTAAGGGAACTTACTTCCGAAGAGAGAGCAGGGCTGTCGGAGGAGGGATCGGGATCCCTCTCCTTCCACGGTTTCAGCAGGTTTACATGATATATTCGCTCAGCTGGTGGGCGATTGGGCTGTTTCACCAAATAGTCGACCAATCCCTTCCTCTCCTTAATTTCGTAGGGGCCTAGCCAATGCGAGCAGTTTAGAGTGTGAAGTAGGAACCAATACCATGGCGCGATCCCCGGTTGGAACTCCGGAGAGTGTGCCACGGTCATACAGGCGGGCCTGTGCTGATTGTGCCTCCTCGATATGACTTTTAGAATGGTCTTATTGCATCAAATCTATCGCGCAATTGGCGATATACTCCAAAATATTAGTGGAGGGCTGTGCCTCCCCTTCCCAGCCCTCTTTTAAAATATCTAATAAGCCCGGGGCTGTCTTCCGTATAGTAATTCAAAGGGAGAAACCCCGTAGAGGCTTGAGGAACTTCCCGGTAGGCAAAGAGGACAAGGGGGAGGAGTTGGTCCCAATTCCTCCCATCCTTGCTGACTACCTTACGTAGCATTTGCTTGAGAGTTTGGTTAAATCTCTCCACTAGCCCATCGGTTTGAGGATGATACACGAGGTTTTAAATGCTTTATTTTCAGTAACTTGGCAGTCTCCTTGAGCGTTTCCGAGGTGAAAGCGTTCCTTGGTCCGTCAGGACTTCTCTAGGAATGCCCACCGTGAAAAGACTCCTACTAGTTCCGTGCAATATTTTTAGTGGTAGCGGCGCAATGGAGCGGCTTCAGGGAATCGGGTTGCATAATCCACGAGGGCGAGTATATATTTATATCCTCGGGCTGAGGGCTCTAGGGTCCTACTATATCCACCCCAATCCTGTCAAAGGAACGTCAATAAGGGGAAGGGGAATCAGAGGAGCACGGTCCTTCCTAGGAATTTGCGCAGTTGACACTCCGGACAGGAAATGCAAAAGCGGCGAACCTCCTCATTAATCCCGGCCAAAAAGCGGAGCTTAATGCGCTCTAATGTTTTATCGGGCGAGATGGCCTCCAAGAAGGTGGGTGTGTGCTAACTCGCAAACCTGCCGCCGGTAGGTCCGCGGGACTAGCAACAACTTCCGGACCTTCCCCTCATGTTCAGCGACCCGATACAATAACTCATTATCTATGACAAAGTGAGGTCCCTGTGGCATGGGCAAATGCGTGCGTTGGCCGTTAACGAGAACCACTGCATTCTTTATGTGCTTCAGAGAGTCGTCATTCCACTGTTCTCTCTTGAAAGAAGCGGTGTTGCTCTAAACTGAAAGTGCAACTCAGAGAGGGTCGGTCTGACCTCAAGGCGGAGAATCCTCCCTGCTGCGGGGCGCTAGTGGATGGCGTAGTAGCCAGCGCGGTCCGGGAGTCTTCGTCACTCTCTTGGCCTACCGCCCCACTCCCTGTCGGCTGATTACGGTGTGGAAGCAGCTTGAGATGAATCTTTATCATCTATAACGAGGCCAAAAGCTTTTGGGAATGCTTTCTAAACTACGCGTTACTGTCAGACCAGTCCGCCCGAGGATTACGGAAGCGGAGGATCCGGGTGTACCTTCGTAAGCTGCGAAGGGTTCCTCCGAGACATACGTAACACGGGCGGTATTGTACGGCGGATATCTCCGTGTATACATTTTAGACTGGTCTTTTTCTTAATCCATTGTTGCGGTAGAACAAAGCGGCGAGCAACGACAGACACGTTACTGCGGAATCAAACAGCGCTGTTATCATATGTCCATTAATAAGAAGCTCTCCCGTATGTTTATCCGCCAGGGATTGCTAAGGGCACACAAACAACCCGCCATTGTCCCCTACGGTCCGCCTTGTTCCCGACAGGTCGCAAGCCAGACGGCCCGGCGACTTCGGAACAGGCTCTGGATTGCGTGGAAGGGACTGCTTTTGTAGGACATAACTCCCGGGTAGTCCACAGAGCGGCTGTTCTGCCTTCCCCGGGTTTCACAGCCGGCCTCTGGGTTGCAAGAGCTGTAGCAGCTCGTCCATGGAATGGAATTCGCCCCAGGCGGCTGGGCAAATTCCTGGGGTATCGCTGTAGCAGCAAAAACAGGCCACTTGCTGCACTATTTGCAAGGGGTCAAATCAAATGGCGTAGCCACTCACCCACCTGTTGCCAGAGAGCCATAGCCTGCTCTGACAGCCCTTTAGTTGGGTTAAACTCCCAGTCTATTATATTCTTCACCTGCCGGCCTGGGGACAGCCCATCGTTAACAGGGACCTTGGTCCCGATGGGCGCTCGGCTTTCCTACCAGAAGAGCATACTGAGCCACTCGTGTGTTTTCCCCAGAAGCCAGCCCACGCCTGTGGGTCCCCTCTACCTTCTCCACGAGATGGGTTGGTAGCCCCGGGTTATGCTCGTGGAGCAGAGCCTGCACGCGTCCTTCCTGACCCTCCGGCGCACTCCCTGCCCGAAACTCGGCCCGGTACTCACCCACCTGGTTCCTTGAAGTTCGTGTCCCGGGTTCTTGGGGACACCATCCTGCCGACTACGCCACTGTAAGAACTGGAGACCAGAGGCGTGGAAAGGTTTGGGGCAGCCACCCGTTTAATGCGGTTTCCCGGCTGCAAAAGTCTTTGAGGCATTTTAAATAGTTTACACAACAGAGTCCAAAACAGAACTGCCTGCCTAAGCAAAGGCAGTGAGCTTTATAGCACAGAGGGCGGAAATGATGTCGTCCTCTGGGCGGAACTGGAAGTGACATCATCCTTGGGGCGGAACCGGAAGTGACCTCATTCTTGGGAACCGGAGTGATGTGTCCTTCCTGGAAATGGCGGCTCCTGGTGGGATTTCCGGGTAAGACCTGCAGAGAACTCAGAAAGGCGTCAGCGTACCCCCCGGGCAGATGTATAAACAGTATTGTCTAAGCCCTTCAGCTGCTTCCCATGCACACGTGTGTGACAATATATATATATATATAGATAGATATGAGAACAACATATATATATATATAGATAGATAGATAGATAGATAGATAGATAGAGATATATATATATACTGTATAGATAGATATGAGAACAACACTCATATCAATGACAAAACAATTACATTAACAATCATGTTAAGTTATTTTTAAAATTTTTCCTTTTCTTTTTCGTACCTTCTTTAACACACTACTTCTCCGCTGCGGGCCTTGGTATTCTGCTAGTTGAATATAAAACAGAAAGAGAAAATAACAACACAGCTAAAAACACAGCGACAAATTTCGGCAAAAGTTAAATGCTTGTGTCACGAGCACGGCGGCTATGCAGTGTCACTAGCGGACGTAGCCATCCACTGTGCATAAGCTACCTTACTGATGGGCGGGCGAAGGAGCCACCGATTCTTCCTCTGCCCAGTGCCACCACAAGCCTAGAGCCGCCCCTGATTGTACTGCTGCAATAAATTATTTCATCGAAGTGAAACACATGTTTAATAACGTGCTTTAACTCCTATCATCATGAAAATGATATCATGTATACATCTCAGTATTTTAGTTATTCAGGGAGCTGTAATATCACGAATGTAATGGACTCTGTGTCCAGTTGGAGGAAGAGAGCCAGTTTAAGAAGCAAGTAGTGATTCACACAAATAGAGCACATAGAAGATCAAATACAAAACAAAGCATTTAATGTGCTACTTTAATTACGATGTAATTTGAGAAACTGGTTAATTAAACGATTTTAAGATGAAGTTTATAATGTTCTACTAAATGACAAAATAAACTACGTGATTAAAGTGGAAATGTCGAGATTGAAGTGGACATTTCGTGCTTTTTCCCCACTGTGTGCCTTTTTTTCTCTGTACCTAATAAGCTTTCATATGACACTCAGACAGTGGGCTTACAACTCGGCTTTTCATGGCGACTTTGATATGTGACTTCTTTTTTATTTCCGGCACTGTGCGATTTTGTGGATGTGAGCTTTCAAGTTTCTCCAACACACTATGTCACTCGATCAACTTCATTTTGTTGATTATACCACGGTTTATTTGAACAAATAGTATATTTTTCATTTGCCTCCACTTGGTATTCGCTGAAATTCTTATATTTTCCCCTGTGCTTTTTCCATTGTCTTTTCACAGAAGGCTGCACTTAAGGGCGATTTATATTGATTTGCATATTCAAATAGGCGTAATTCTGGGAGGATTTGGGCGTTACATAGCGTGCCGGCGCTACTTTTCACGCTGATCGGGATTTATGTAGTGGAAGAGCGTGGAAGTTGAGATGCGCACAGATTCCTGCATCTGGATTTTTCTGTGCGTAAACACATTTCGGCTTTTGTGCTTACGCCATGTTATAGTGCGAGTTCTATGCACGTCGTTATACATGAGGCCCCTGATGAACTGAATGGTTTCCTCTTGTTGTGAAATTTCTTATGTTCTTTTTATGTTCTTATATGTTGATAAAACACATGGCTCATAATGGAAATACAGCTCTTAAAGAACTAAAAAAACTAAAGAATTTAATCTACGTGACTCTGCCCGTAAAGACTCTGCAAAAGAGCAACCGAGCCATGCTGTCGAAACACAGGCTATAAGACTGGCCGTCGTAAACACGGACTTCTTTAATTAGTCTCATAATTTTAATGCTGCTGGTGAAATTAGTTTTGTTTTCATAAATTATCCAAGTGTATCCATGCTTACACCGAGAGCTAGACTGAAGTGTTCTGTCGTGACTTATGGGCTGGCTACCTTTCAAAAACAGTCCAGTTTTGGCTCGATTCTTATGTTGCCTTGGAGCTTCCATTCTTCAGCAACAGTCTGCATAAATGCAGTCTTTTTTTTTTCTTAACTGCTTTAGATGTTTTAGACCATCTTGGTCTTAAGGGACATCACTTCCTCCTGCAGGAGGATGATATCTATTTGCATTTCTCAAGGGGGTTTAAAAGCTTGTAAAATATATTCGATAAATCAACGCTTTGATGTTACTTACCCTCTTGGCTGGAGGATTTCAGCTACAAGTTGCAGATAAGGTGAGACTCCATTATGTGAAGTTATACAGCCACCTTTTTTTAATAACTATACAAATGATGGCTTTATTTCTTGGGCGTGTGTGTTCTATTCACTTTAATAAAAATATCTTTTTAGCATGCGTAAAAAACTGCAGGTGGATTTGTGATTTAAAATTATTCATAGGGAAAATGGTTCAGCAGGTAGAAATGTTAAAACTGAATTAAGATTTTTTTTTTTGTTAGATAAAATACAGAAAGAATCCAGTTGGGAAGATGTACATTTTCTACAGTGTCCCAGTAGGACAAGGCAATCAAACTGAACTACAATTTCTTTGTATAAAATTAAATAAATGTCATTCACACATTATTATGTTCAAAGACTAACATTAATTTAATTATCACAGGAGTGATTCTCAGCTGTACCACTGAGATTTGACCACCAATTGGCTACATTATAAGAAACTGCCTAGTTTGGATGTTACAGATAGAAATGATATAACCATTAACAGAATAACACACCTGCACACACATTACAGGAAGCTCTGTGTTCATGACTAGCTCAAAAAAGACAATAAAAACAGTATTATGACACGTGAGTCCCTGTCTTGCACCTCAAAACATGAGGCTGAGTCTCAGTAATTTAGCCAAACGAACTTTATTCAGCTGGAAACAAGAACAGCACGGATCTACCACTTTCTCTTATACAGACACAGCAAACAGTTAGGGTCGTGACCAAGCAATAATGAGCCTGCTCTGACAGCCCTTTAGTTGGGTTAAACTCCCAGTCTATTATATTCTTCACCTGCCGGCCTGGGGACAGCCCATCGTTAACAGGGACCTTGGTCCCGATGGGCGGCTCGGCTTTCCTACCAGAAGAGCATACTGAGCCACTCGTGTGTTTTCCCCAGAAGCCAGCCCACGCCTGTGGGTCCCCTCTACCTTCTCCACGAGATGGGTTGGTAGCCCCGGGTTATGCTCGTGGAGCAGAGCCTGCACCGCGTCCTTCCTGACCCTCCGGCGCACTCCCTGCCCCGAAACTCGGCCCCGGTACTCACCCACCTGGTTCCTTGAAAGTTCGTGTCCCGGGTTCTTCGGGGACACCATCCTGCCGACTACGCCACTGTAAGAACTGGAGACCAGAGGCGGAAAGGTTTGGGGCAGCCACCCGTTTAATCGGTTTCCGGCTGCAAAAGTCTTTGAGGCATTTTAAACAGTTGTACACAATAGAGTCCAAAACAGAACTGCCTGCCAGAGCAAAGGCAGTGTGCTTTATAGCACAGAGGGCGGAAGTGATGTCGTCCTCTGGGCCGGAACTGGAAGTGACATCATCCTCAGGGCCGGAACCGGAAGTGACCTCGTTCTTGGAACCGGAAGTGATGTGTCCTTCCTGGAAATGGCGGGTCCTGGTGGGATTTCCCGGGTGGGACCTGCAGAGAACTCAGAAAGAGCGTCAGCGTACCCCGCCCCCCCCGGGCAGATGTATAAACAGTATTGTCTAAGCCCTTCAGCTGCTTCCCATGCACACGTGTGTGACAATATATATATATATATAGATAGATATGAGAACAACATATATATATATATAGATAGATAGATAGATAGATAGATAGAGATATATATATATACTGTATAGATAGATATGAGAACAACACTCATATCAATGACAAAACAATTACATTAACAATCATGTTAAGTTATTTTTAAAATTTTTCCTTTTCTTTTTCGTACCTTCTTTAACACACTACTTCTCGCTCGGCCTTGGTATTCTACTAGTTGAATATAAAACAGAAAGAAAATAACAACACAGCTAAAAACACAGCGACAAATTTCGGCAAAAGTTAAATGCTTGTGTCACGAGCACGAGGCGGCTATGCAGTGTCCGCAACGGACGTAGCCATCCACTGTGCATAAGCTACCTTACTGATGGGCGAAGGAGCCACCGATTCTTCCTCTGCCCAGTGCCACCACAAGCCTAGAGCCGCCCCTGATTGTACTGCTGCAATAAATTATTTCATCGAAGTGAAACACATGTTTAATAACGTGCTTTAACTCCTATCATCATGAAAATGATATCATGTATACATCTCAGTATTTTAGTTATTCAGGGAGCTGTAATATCACGAATGTAATGGACTCTGTGTCCAGTTGGAGGAAGAGAGCCAGTTTAAGAAGCAAGTAGTGATTCACACAAATAGAGCACATAGAAGATCAAATACAAAACAAAGCATTTAATGTGCTACTTTAATTACGATGTAATTTGAGAAACTGGTTAATTAAACGATTTTAAGATGAAGTTTATAATGTTCTACTAAATGACAAAATAAACTACGTGATTAAAGTGGAAATGTCGAGATTGAAGTGGACATTTCGTGCTTTTTCCCCACTGTGTGCCTTTTTTTCTCTGTACCCTAATAAGCTTTCATATGACACTCAGACAGTGGGCTTACAACTCGGCTTTTCATGGCGACTTTGATATGTGACTTCTTTTTATTTCCGGCACTGTGCGATTTTGTGGATGTGAGCTTTCAAGTTTCTCCAACACACTATGTCACTCGATCAACTTCATTTTGTTGATTATACCACGGTTTATTTGAACAAATAGTATATTTTTCATTTGCCTCCACTTGGTATTCGCTGAAATTCTTATATTTTCCCCTGTGCTTTTTCCATTGTCTTTTCACAGAAGGCTGCACTTAAGGGCGATTTATATTGATTTGCATATTCAAATAGGCGTAATTCTGGGAGGATTTGGGGCGTTACATAAAGCGTGCCGGCGCTACTTTTCACGCTGATCGGGATTTATGTAGTGGAAGAACGTGGAAGTTGGAGTGCGCACAGATTCCTGCATCTGGATTTTTCTGTGCGTAAACACATTTCGCTTTTGTGCTTACGCCATGTTATAGTCGAGTTCTATGCGCGTCGTTATACATGAGGCCCCTGATGAACTGAATGGTTTCCTCTTGTTGTGAAATTTCTTATGTTCTTTTTATGTTCTTATATGTTGATAAAACACATGGCTCATAATGGAAATACAGCTCTTAAAGAACTAAAAAAACTAAAGAATTTAATCTACGTGACTCTGCCCGTAAAGACTCTGCAAAAGAGCAACCGAGCCATGCTGTCGAAACACAGGCTATAAGACTGGCCGTAAACACGGACTTCTTTAATTAGTCTCATAATTTTAATGCTGCTGGTGAAATTAGTTTTGTTTTCATAAATTATCCAAGTGTATCCATGCTTACACCGAGAGCTAGACTGAAGTGTTCTGTCGTGACTTATGGGCTGGCTACCTTTCAAAAACAGTCCAGTTTTGGCTCGATTCTTATGTTGCCTTGGAGCTTCCATTCTTCAGCAACAGTCTGCATAAATGCAGTCTTTTTTTTTTCTTAACTGCTTTAGATGTTTTAGACCATCTTGGTCTTAAGGGACATCACTTCCTCCTGCAGGAGGATGATATCTATTTGCATTTCTCAAGGGGGTTTAAAAGCTTGTAAAATATATTCGATAAATCAACGCTTTGATGTTACTTACCCTCTTGGCTGGAGGATTTCAGCTACAAGTTGCAGATAAGGTGAGACTCCATTATGTGAAGTTATACAGTCACCTTTTTTTAATAACTATACAAATGATGGCTTTATTTCTTGGGCGTGTGTGTTCTATTCACTTTAATAAAAATATCTTTTTAGCATGCGTAAAAAACTGCAGGTGGATTTGTGATTTAAAATTATTCATAGGAAAATGGTTCAGCAGGTAGAAATGTTAAAATTGAATTAAGATTTTTTTTTTTGTTAGATAAAATACAGAAAGAATCCAGTTGGGAAGATGTACATTTTCTACAGTGTCCCAGTAGGACAAGGCAATCAAACTGAACTACAATTTCTTTGTATAAAATTAAATAAATGTCATTCACACATTATTATGTTCAAAGACTAACATTAATTTAATTATCACAGGAGTGATTCTCAGCTGTACCACTGAGATTTGACCACCAATTGGCTACATTATAAGAAACTGCCTAGTTTGGATGTTACAGATAGAAATGATATAACCATTAACAGAATAACACACCTGCACACACATTACAGGAAGCTCTGTGTTCATGACTAGCTCAAAAAAGACAATAAAAACAGTATTATGACACGTGAGTCCCTGTCTTGCACCTCAAAACATGAGGCTGAGTCTCAGTAATTTAGCCAAACGAACTTTATTCAGCTGGAAACAAGAACAGCACGGATCTACCACTTTCTCTTATACAGACACAGCAAACAGTTAGGGTCGTGACCAAGCAATAATGTTCCTTGCAGTTATAATCTTCCTTGCATCACCCATCGATAACAGGCACTTATAGAGCAAATGCCATCGATTCGGATTTCTTTTCACAGCGAGCCGCCACACGAGCCACTACATCGCTGGGAGCCCACGGATGCCCTGCCAACCGATATACTGTCTTTCACAGGTGCAGTGACCACGCTTCGGGATGCTCTTCAATGGGTTGTCCCATTGGGGAGAATCCCAAAAGAGTTTAGAAACCTCACAGTATGCATAAATGAATAATATATAGAAAGTATAATACTATTACAGGTGACATGGTGGTATACTGAGTGGCTCAGTGCAGCTCTTGGACAATGGGTTTGATTCCTAATCCTAGCCTGTACTTATCAAGTGTCTCAGAATTAATCCTAAGAATTGCCCAAAAAAAATCTGTCTAGCAGAAGAATTTGTCCTTCCCCAGAGTAGGACATGAGAAGGAGTTGTCCTACTGTCACTACCCGAAAAGAATAGTAGTTTGAGAATAAAAGACGTCAAGGTTTTATGGCACCCTGAGCTACAAAATAGAACTCCTGAAGCTGTTTTTGTAAGATAATAAGGAATTTGACAAATGAGACAAGGCCATTCAGTCCATCAAACCCATTGGTTTAGTTAATTGCTAAGCTGTGCCAACATCTTATCTAGGTTCATCTTAAAGTTTGACAAGTTCTCTACTTCCATTCCATGTCTCAGAAGTTTGTTCCAGAGTCCCACAACTCTTTGCATAAAGAAGTGCTTTTTGGTCTCAGTCATAATAACAAAAGAAATGTGACAAATGAGAGGAGACCATTAAGTCCGTCAAGTCAGTTTGTTTAGCTAATCTTCCCTAATATCTCATCCAGATTCTTCTTGAAGGCTGTGAAGGTGTCTGATAAACTCCACGTCTCGGTAATTTGTTCCAGTTTCCCACAACTCTTTGCACAAGGAAGTGCTTAGTGGCTTAAGTCCTAAATGCACTTCCCCTTATTTTCCACTAATGTCGTTGAGTATGTGATTCACCCTTAAGCTGAAAGATGCTGTTGGATCAACTTTATTAATGCATTTGAGGATTTTAAATACCTGGATTAGGTCCCCACATAGTCTTCTCTGCTTGAGACTAAATAGGTTTAATTCTCTGAGTCTGTTTTGTAGTTGCCTTGAATATCATGATGACATTCCATAGTTTTCTGATACAGTCAATCCTCAACTTTCATGGGGGGTTACGTTCCTAGGAAATGACACAAAAGTCAAAAACGCAAATGGTAATACATTGAACCTATGGGAAATAGGGGGTTAGGTTCCCTTGACCACCCAAAACTGTATTTTCAGCTAGAGATTGCTCAAAATACAAACTTTTTGTAATAAAATAATGTTTTTGGTAACTTTTGTGTCTTCTGCACAGATTAACCATGGATGCTGTCTTACTTTATTCAATATAGAGAGAACAATAATTGGACCTTCTATAAAAAACAAAAAGAACCACACGTTAATAGAAACAGCTTCCTGGATGTCAGTCTCATTCCTTGTCTGTATCATGGTCACCCAGCATTTCTAGCATTTTCTGTTTTTATCCCGTCCTTTGACCCTTTAGAAAACTTCACTTTAGCCAGCTGAACCTTTCTTTAAGGTTCAAGGCTACTTTATTTAGTCATTTTTACACAAGAAATCATGAAATTTGCCTTCTCAGTTTGCATCTAATAACAAGACAGAAAGAATTAAAACGAAACAAATAGAAACGAGACAGGTTTAGTTAAGGCAGTTTGATAGTGCATATTTACACAAAAATGGTTTCAGGATACATATCAAACCTTAGTCATTTTCTCCGACATTCCTTATTAAAAAAAAAATATGGTACTAGGAAAAAAGAAATTTCTGGAGCAATTTTTGTGGGTTTTCAAAGCGATTCTCCTTCCTGATTTACTGAAGTTAAGTTCTACATGTAATGGATGTCTGTCATCAGTTGAGAGTATTTCTAGTTTCTTAAGCATTGTCCTCTGACACACACTTGCCAGATCATCTCCGGTACGTCAGTCCCAATAATTTTAGCTGGGTACTTAGTAATCTGCTGGAGCTTTTTTAAATTTTGTTTTTATAGACCACTAAACCAATCAATGAAACTGGAAGTGGAAACAGGACTTGATCAGACTGCGATAAAAGGATAACATGAGCTCCTTATCTACTTTAAATAGATGGAGTTTGTGGAGGAGAAATAAGCGTTTATTGCATTTAGAGGTGAATAATTTGTATTCCAGTTAAAATTGTTATCTGAGTGAGGTGAGGTGAACCTTTCTTTATACTGTACATATACAAACACAGATCAGCAGTAAAAAATACATTTCTATAGTCATTATATTTAAAATAATCTAACATTTTAATATAAACAGTGTAGTTGTTTTTTCATACAGTATATATCAATAACATGCAGTTTTCATAACACAGTAGCCATGAAATAACACAATCAGTAACATACAAAAAACATTTTTTCTCACTAGTCATTTACTAGATGTCTGTGATCTTCTGTGCTAACATCTCAAGTTTAAAAAAAAAAAAACTTTGGTCGGTGCTGTCAGACGACGCCGAGATTGGCAAAGTCTCAACATTACCACTAATACTTTGTTCTTCACAGCTGGCTTTGGAGAATGTGAGGGAGGCACCATCTTGACATAATCCATGAGCGACGTCTGCTTTGTGCACCATTTGAGATCCTTAAAGGTCTTGACATTTGCAGAGTAGAGTTGATGTTTAACCTTGAGGCTGCGATTGATATTATGACTGGCAGAACTGAAGTCTCTAGCCAGCTGGTCGATTCGTTAACATCAAACTTGCAGCTGACATTCCAATGTAAACTTTATTTAACACCTTTACTTTCTCATTAAGCCACATAACTGACTTGCATGCTTGGTTTTAGTGCCTGATATACTTGCATCACAGGACAAGCAGTGACTTGTACGATTTAACATTACATCACAAGTACTAGTGAGGAAATGTGTAAATCTGCGTATTGGTTCACGTCTAGTAAAGGTGTTCAAAGTTTGGTGCAAAAATTTGAGAAATGGTTGGTCATGATATACCCAAGTCATAGCTATTGCAATGCTGCATTTTCCCAGTGGCTAAAAATCATAATGTTACCAACACAGAGCATGGCTTCTCCATGTAGATGGAGCAATCTTGTAACATATAAGGTTTGTTGAAAATATTATTCCATCTCTATCAAATAGATATCTAATTATAAGTTCATTGTTGTCCAGTGTTTTCAAAACATTCCACCTTTCCCTGAACACTTTCTTTTGGTACCTCCTAGAAAGTTAGGACAGCTCAATAGCTCTCTTAAATCCTGGGGTAGTTTACTGAATTAGGAAAACTGATAAAATGCTTATCACTCCTACTCCTAAGAGCAGGGCCACATTTTCATCACTCTGAGATTTTTGACCAGTTAGGACTGTTTCACTACTCTGACATGCTTGATAAATTCGGCCCCTGGTCACTGTCAGTGTTTTTGATTTTTAATAAACTTGGAAACCTTTCTAAAACATGTTGTCACTTTATCATTATGGATTATTAAGGGTAGATGGGCAAAAATGGCAAAAGTATCAATTTATCCATTTTAGATTACAGTAATCCCTCACTATATCGCGCTTCGACTTTCGCGGCTTCAGTCTATCGCGGATTTTAAATGTAAGCACATCTAAATATATATCACAGATTTTATACTGGTTCGCGGATTTCTGCGGACAATGGGTCTTTTAATTTATGCTACACACTTCCTCAGTTTGTTTGCCCTGTTGATTTCATACAAGGGACGCTATTGGCGGATGGCTTAGAAGCTACCCAATCAGAGCATGTATTACACATTAACTAAAACTCCTCAATGCTAAAAGATATGCTTCCCACGCGGTGCTTGATTGTTTGCTTGTCTCTGCCTCTCTCTCACCCTCTCTGACATTCTCTGCGCCTGACTGAGGGGCTGTGAGCAGAGGTGCTGTTTGCACAAAAGCTGTTTGCCTAGCGGATATGAACGCACCTCTAAGAAATGCCGCTTTATCGTGGTGCTTCCAAAAGGACACTTATTGATTTTTTGATGGTTTGCTTTAATCTCGCTCTCTCTCTCTGACGTTCTCTGCGCCTGACGGAAGAGATGTGAGAAGAGGGCCTGTTTGCACAGAGGCTGTTTGCTTAGAAGATACTGACGCTCCTCTAAAATGCCGCGGCAAACTTAAAAGCACACGTATTGATTTTTTGATTGTTTGCTTTTCTTTGCGCGCGATCTCTGTCTCTCTGTCTCTCTCTGAAATTCTCTGCTCCTGAAGAGAAGATCTATTTGCATTCTTTTAATTGTGAGAAAGAACTGCCATCTCTGTCTTGTCATGGAGCACAGTTTAAACTTTTGACTAAAGGGTGTTATTTCATGTCTAGAGGGCTCTAATAATGTTAACAGTGTGGGAGAGTTTATAAGGGCTTAAAATATATAAAAATAACTATACAAACATATGGTTTCTACTTGCGATTTTCATCTATCGCTGGGGGTTCTGGAACGCAACCCCCACGATCGAGGAGGGATTACTGTACATCATCAATAGCATGAAATGCAGAGAAAATGAAGGGGTCAGAATAATTTCTGAGTCCACTGTCGATAGATAGATAGATAAGAAAGGCACTGTATGATAGATAGATAGATAGATAGATAGATAGATAGATAGATAGATAGATAGATAGATAGATAGATAGATAGATAGATAGATAGATAGATAGATAGATAGATAGATACTGAAAATACAGTCATATGAAAAAGTTTGGAAACCCTCTTAATTCTTTAGATTTTTGTTTCTCATTGGCTGAGCTTTCAAAGTAGCAACTTCCTTTTAATATATGACATGCCTTATGGAAACAGTAGTATTTCAGCAGTGACATTAAGTTTATTGGATTAACAGAAAATATGCAATATGCATCATAACAAAATTAGACAGGTGCATAAATGTGGGCACCCCAACAGAGATATGACATCAATAATTAGTTGAGCTTCCTTTTGCAAATATAACAGCCTCTAGAAACCTCCTGAAGCCTTTGATGAGTGTCTGGATTCTGGATGGAGGTATTTCTGACGAGTCTTCCATACAAAATCTCTCCAGTTTAGTTAAAATTGATGGCTGCCGAGCATGGACAGCCTGTTTCATATCATCCCATAGATTTTTGATGATATTCAAGTTAGCGGACTGTGACGGCCATTCCAGAACATTGTACTTCTCCCTCTGCATGAATGACTTTGTAGATTTCGAACTGTGTTTTGAGTCATTGTCTTGTTGGAATATCCAACCCCTGAGTAACTTCAACTTTGTGACTGATGCTTGAACATTATCCTTTAGATTTTGTTGATATTGGGTTGAATTCATTCAACCCTCAAATTTAACAAGGGCCCCTGTCCCTGAACTATCCACACAGCATGATGGAACCTCCACCAAATTTGACAGAAGGTTTTCTTGGAATGCAGTGTTCTTCTTCAACCATGCAAAGCGCTTTGTTATGACCAATTAACAAAATTTTTGTCTCATCAGTCCAAAGCACTTTGTTCCAAAATGAATCAGGCTTGTCTAAATGAGCAAAATATATACAACAAGCGACTCTGTTTGTGGCATGAGTGCAGAAAGGGCTTCTTTCTCATCACCCTGCCATACAGATGTTCTTTGTGCAAATTGTGCTGAATTGTAGAACGATGTACAGATACACCATCTGCAGCGAGATGTTCTTGCAGGTCTTTGGAGGTGATCTGTGGTTGTCTGTAACCATTCTCACAATTCAGCACATGTAACGCTCCTGTATTTTTCTTGGCCTGCCAGACCTGAGGTTTAACAGCAACTGTGCCTGTGGCCTTCCATTTCCCGATGACATTCCTTACAGTTGAAACTGACAGTTTAAACGTCTGAGATCGCATTTTGTAGTCTTCCCCTAAACCATGAGACTGGACAATCTTTGTTTTCAGACCTTTTGAGAGTTGCTTTGAGGATGCTGTCTGTCACTCTTCAGAGGAGAGTCAAAGGGAAGCACAACTTGCAATTGACCAATTAAATACCTTTTACCACCCATGATATGACACTCCTGTCTATGAAGTTCAAGGCTTAACGAGCTAATCCAACCAATTTGGTGTTGCAAGTAATCAGCATTGAGCAGTGACAGGCATTCAAATCAGCAAAATTACAAGGGGACCCACATTTTCGCACAGCCAGTTTTTCACATTTGATTTAATTTCATACAACTAAATACTGCGTCACTAAAAATCTTTGTTCGGAAAACACCCCAGTACGCAGATGTTCCTAGGAAATGAAAGACATACCACTGTTATCTTTTTTGTTGAAAGGAAAGTCAATTATTATGCAGGCTGAGAGGGGGTCCCAAACTTTTTCATATGACTGTAGATAGATAGATAGATAGATAGATAGATAGATAGATAGATAGATAGATAGATAGATCTACCTTTATTCTTCCTAATGGGTCATGTAAAGTGTTAATGAATATCATATTCAATTATTATATTATTTTATTAAATGATGCTATTGTATTAAATGTTAATGAATATAGTTACCAGTATTTCTTCCTCTATTAATGCAGTGTAGAAAACTGAGTGTGTTCCACCTTGATCTTGCTATGATTAAAAATTTATTTGCACTGCAACACTTCTCCGGATGTCTCGTTAATTGCTTACTCAAAGTCACTGCATTCCCCTTACAGCACTAAGATAAAAAGGCTTGATATATGAAAATTAAAAAAGGATCAAAGTGTGTTTAGGCAGTGCTTATGAATTACAAACCTGAACATCTGCTCCACAAGTCTGATTCTCACCTGGACAAAGCTAGCAGAACTGTGATGACTATGTTTTTTGATTTCTCCAGCGGCTTCAGTACCACCCTGCCATCCCTGTTAAGGGGTAAACTCAGAGATATGGAGGTGCTTTAATCTATGGTGTCCTGATAACGGACTATCTGTCAGGCAGACCACAGTTTGTGAGACTCAAGGTTGACTGTGTGAGCACCACATGGAACAGGCCTGTCTGCTTTTCTCTTCACCCAGTAGACCCCAGACTACAAATATAACACCAGGTCATGTCACTTGCAGAAATTCTCAGATGATTGTGCACTTGTGGGGTGTATTGATAATGGGGATGAGAAAGAGAAGAGGTGTCAGGGGGGGAACTTTGTCTTTTGGTGCATAGAGAAATGTCTGCAACTTAACATCAGCAAAACCAAAGAACTGCTTATTGATGTTCATTGCACTTTAGAAGCTTTATGTCCAGTCACTATTCAAGGAGTAAATGTGGAGGTGGTACACTCCTACAAGTATTTGGGGGATCCACATTAATGACATGTTGGACTGGTCTCATAACACAGAGGGACTATATAAGAACATATATATAAGAGCACAGGAGGCTCTTTTTTCTTAGCAAACTATTTCTTTAAGGTGAGTAGTGACATCCATTACAACTCTGTGATGGCCACTGCAATTTTCTACACTGTGGTGTGCTGGACTGAAAACATCACTTCAAGTGAGGCCCACCGAATCAGCAAGCTAATTAAAAGGGCATGCTCACCCATATAATGCACTCTGGGCCCACTGGAGGTCGTAACAAAGGAAAGAATTTAAACAAAACTCAGTGCCATTATGACTAATACTGCACTTCCTCTCACCAACACTGTGAGGACTTTCAACCAACAAATCATTGAGCAAAAGTGTGTTAAGAAATGTGACTGGGACTCCTTTATACCAATGGCAATACATCTGCATAATGCCTCACTGAGACTGGGACTGCAAAGTCAGACATTTTCTTTCTTTTTAATTTTCTTGCTTTATATTCTTTCCAGTGTGTGTTCAGACCAAAGCATTATGTATTTTTATGTATTTATTTATTTGTCATTATGAACAATGCTGCACATCCTCTCTCTGACACAATAACACTGAGGACTTTCAGCCAATGAATTATTCACCGGAAGTGTGTCAAGAAACGTGACTAGGGGGGCTCCTTTACACTAACAGCAATATGTCTGCACAATGCCCCAATGGAACTGAAACTGCCTAGTTTTCTTTTTTATTTTTAGTGTGTTCAGACCAAAGAGTGTGTGTATATTTATTTATTCATTTACTTACTAATCTATCTATGCATGTATTTATTTAAAGAGCTTTTTTAAAAAGCCAAATATCCCCTTAGGGACAAATAAAGTTCTATCTATCTTCTATTTGGGGTGTGTTGTGTGCAGTTTTGCTGAGGAAGGCACCTTTATTGCTCATCCCTGGCCGGTGACCATAATAAAGGTTGCATAAACATGAAATTCTAATGCAAGGTGTCACCGGCAGCAAGCGTTGACAGTTATAAGTGGTGGGAGCACTGGCATGCAAGGTTGAACAGTATATGTAGCTGCCAGCTTTGGAGGAATCGGCTTGTCATTGACTGTGTTGTCTTTGTGCTGACGGATTTTTTATAGCAAGCAAACACAATCTGGCAAGTCAGGGTTGTGTAAGGATTGATGTTAGAAATATTGGTAATAATATAACCTGCTAACTCATTTAAAACTTCAACTCTTTCATTGTGGACATTTATTCCTGACACCAGACTTCTAAGGCGAGGCTTTGAAAGCCATTTGATGACTTGCCCGGCGAGTCTCCTTCAGCTCCGCATTCAACGCCTCACTTTTAATTTATCAGGCCAGACATGCGGTGCTAAGGCAACAGTGTCAAGGTGGAAATTCAACTGCATAAGTGCGGCCTGTCATTGGAAATTAGCAGAAAATGAATACATTTACACCAAGTGATTGTTAATGGAAGCTCATTCTTCTGTTTTGTTTTAATTTAATAATGAACAGCAATGTAAAGGCTGAATGGGAGAAAAAAGGTGCAATGGCTGGGAAATTTGTGACCTATTGAAGAAAACCCAGCAGATAAAAAGATGCATTAATTTATTCTGCTTTAGTACAAAAAGGAAAAAAAAACAAAGCAGATAATTGTTAAGGCTGAAATGTCTGATTTATGTTATACAAGGAAAAAAAAATGTCATCCTTGCTGGTATCTAAAAATTGAAAGTCATCATAAGCCTTATGAAATATGTCATAGAAGACTGTCACACTCTACAAAGGCACAAATCCTGTCGCCTACAACTTGGTATTCTGCTGTCAGCGACACAAAACTGCCTGAATGCACTCTGAGGTTTGTTATAGATGGAAGATGCCGATGAAGCCGTGGCTTGGAAATCACATAATATTTGATATAAAAACAGAATCTATTCATTTGGAAAGTTTTTTCATGAAATAATACTGAGCATTAATCACCTTGCATTTTAGTGGCATTGTGGTGCAGTGATCAGTACAACTACCTCTCACGTCAAAAATCCCAGGTTTAAATTCCAAGTCTGGTCACTGTCTATGTGGAGTTTACATATTTATGGCCATGATAATCCAAGGGTTTTGTTCTCTGTGATTAAAACAAACTATTTCAACCAGTAGCTACCTCATCAAATGAAATAGCCAGTGACCACCTCTGAACATCAATGTCGACTATACAAAACTGAAGACCAAGTAAGGAGACAACTGAGGAAGCTACACACAGGAGAAGCTGTGGGACCAGGTGGAGTCAGTCCGCAAGTTCTTAAGGCCTGTGCTGACCAACATTGTGGTGTCCTCTGCCACCTGTTCAGTTTGTCACTATGGCTTCAGAAAGTGCCACTGCTGTGGAAAATGTCCTGCATTCTTACTGATCCAAACAAAACAGGCGCCTTACCTAATGACTACAGACCAGTGGCACTTATATCTCACAAGATAAAGAACTTTGAGAGGCTGGTCCTGGACTATATGAGTCCTGTTGTGGTAGACCACCTGGACCTGCTGCAGTTTGCCAATCAGACACAGATGGGAATGGAGAATGTAATTATCTGTTGTGGTGTGAAATTTTGCGTATAAGTTGATAAATATTTTGTATGTCTTAATTTGTAACTTATAACACTAATGTCTATCATTGATAAGAACAGCAATGGTTAGATGGTTAAGAATCCCTACCCCCTTTTAAGAACCAGTCCTTTGTAATTTTACGACAGGGTTGGGGGAAGTGCCTCAAACAAGTTGGTAAGTGATTCTCTGCAGGACTCTCTCAGTCAACCCCAAAGGGAAAGCCAGATGGCCTAGCTGGCAAATGTCAGCTCAACACATGGTTTTGGGGGAAGGTGTGAAGGTATTCTCTGCCCCATTGGTCTGAAGTATAGCTGTTTGGAATTTGCTCGTATCAGAAGTACCATGACGTCCTATTGGCTGTAGGGTTTGTACTGAAAATCTATAAATTTCCTTGCTTTACCCCTCCTCTCTTACCAATTGATAAAGTAGCATCTCACATCATGAAATGAAAAGGACAACACAATGAAAAACACAGCTTGGCAGCCATAATGAGACAGGCCTGTTCTGAAGAAAGATAGATAGATAAATTCACATATTTCAGCAGCAGCATACTGATAAAAAAACAATATTAAAGAGTGATAAAAATGCAGGTATACCAGACAATAACTTTGTATAATGTTAACGTTGGAACGTGGAACTGAGGAGTCGCATAGTGTAGGGTGGGCGGAACGATCTCCTCAGTCTATCAGTGGACCAGGACAGTCTGTCGCTGAAGCTGCTCCTCTGTCTGGAGATGATACTGTTCAGTGGATGCAGTGGATTCTCCATGATTGACAGGAGTCTGCTCAGCGCCCGTTGCTCTGCCATGGATGTCAAACTGTCCAGCTCCATGCCTACAATACAGCCTGCCTTCCTCACCAGTTTGTTCAGGCGTGAGGTGTCCTTCTTCTTTATGCTGCCTCCCCAGCACACCACCGCGTACAAGAGGGCGCTCCCCACAACCGTCTGATAGAACATCTGCAGCATCTTATTGCAGATGTTGAAGAACGTCAGCCTTCTAAGGAAGTATAGTCGGCTCTGTTCATTCTTACACAGAGCATCAGTATTGGCAATCCAGTCCAATTTATCATCCAGCTGCACTCCCAGGTATTTATAGGTCTGTACCCTCTGCACACAGTCACCTCTGATGATCACGGGGTCCATGAGGGGCCTGGGCCTCCTAAAATCCACCACCAGCTCCTTGATTTTGCTGGCCAAAAATGAGGACTTAACTAGAGACATTTTAAGTAACTGACAAGTCTGTCTGCCACCTAAAACTACACATCACCGTTTATCAGGTTGTGTGGTTGCAATATTCAAATGTACTTTGCGTATTGTTATTATTTATGAATATTATCAATAATACATTGTTTAAAGCTGTAACTTAACTCCTGCTTGTTTTTTACTACACCTAATTGCCTGAGGTTTTAAATGTAGAAAGGAAGGTGGGGAGAAGTTATATCGTACAATGCCTTATAAAGAGTGGTAAGTCTGTGAGATTTGAGGCACTCTGACAAAGGCTACATATTAATAATACAAAAGAGGAAAGTAGAGTAAAGTATTACTGTGTCACAAGAAAATTATCTGACTACTCAACAGGGCTTATTCGCATTTCCATAAAGCTGGCAGCACTGTGAGGATTCTGTCTTTTGATTTCTCCAGCGCCTTCAATACCATCCATCCAACCCTTTTAAGGGGTAAACTAAAAGATGTGCAAGTGGATGAGCCTGTACTGTCCTGGTGTCCTCAGCCAGACAGCAGTTTGTGAGACTCAAGGACTATGTCTCTGATATGGATGTGAGCAACACTGGAGCACCACAAGGAACAGTCCTGACTCCTTTTCTCTTCACTCTTTATGACCGACTATAAAATTTAACCACAGGTCATGTCACCTGCAGAAGTTCTCAGATGATTCTGCACTTATGGGGTGTATTGGTAAAGGAGGTGAGACTGAGGCGAAGAGTCAGGTGGATAACTGTGTTTCTTCGTGCTTGGAGAATTATCTGCATCTTAACATCAGCAAAACCAAGGGACTGGTTATTGAATTTCACTGCACCAAAGAGCCTCCATGTCCAGTCATTAAACAGGGAGTGGATGTAGATGTGATCCTCTCATATAAGTACTTGGGGGTTCACATTAATGACTGGATGGCCTGATCTTGGAACACAGTAAACATTGAAGAAAGGTCAAAGCAGACTCTTCTTACTCACGAGACTACTCTCCTTTAATGTGGGAAGTGACATCCTTTGCATCTTGTACAACTCTATGATGACCAGTTCGATATTCTACACTGTGGTGTGCTGGGCTGGTAACATCACTTCAAGAGAGGCCCACTGAATCAACAGGATAATTAAAAGGTCAGGCCCAGTTAATGACACACTCTGGACCCCCTGGAGGTTTTAGCAAAAGAGAGAATGAAGACAAAACTGAGTGCCATTATGAACAATGCTGAACTACCTCTCTCTGACACATCAACATAGAGGACGTTCAACCAAAGAATTATTCAACAGATGTGTGTTAAGAAACGTAACTGGAGCTCCTTTATACCAACAGCAATACGTCTGCATAACGGCTCTCTGAGACTGGGAGTGCCAAGTCAGATGTTTCATTTCTTATTAATTTTCTTGCTTTATAGTCTTTCCAGTGCTTGTTTAGACCAAGCCAGAGTGTATATTTATTTATTTATAAGCACATGCATGTATTTATTTATTTAAAGAGCTTCTGCAAAAAGCCAAATTTCCCCGAGGACAAATAAAGTTCTATTTATCTGTCTTAAATATATCTGGCTCAATCTCCTCTTCCCTTGAAAAATTCCTTCACTTTTTCTTGTAATAAAATTAAAATCCTGAATAGTTCAACTAATACAAATCCATCCTCTTTTTAAATTTTCACTGTCTTCCCTTTCCATTCAGCTCCTTTTCCCAATTTTCATTTCCATTTATGACTGACCTGGGACTTCATTTATAAAATTTTGCATGGATTGAAGCATGAAAATATGCTCATACCAAAACATCAGGAAAATTCATACACAGAAAAAAAAAGTTGATTTATAAAACAAGGCATGCACACATTTCTATGTAATTTATCATTTATAAATCACAATCACCTTATAAATATGCATACATGAACACACCTTGAACGCTGCCCTGTAACATCCATATATGGAGCATACTAATCATCGTTATGCATATGCAGTCATGATGCTGCAGAACTTAATTGGCTGTTAAAGCAGCCTCTCCCTCGTGACACATCAAGACCCGCCTCCGGTAATCAAGAGTATCTAAGTTCAGGATCATGTTCGGCATTATAGCATCTCTTCTCGCATTCTGAGAGTCTGGAAAAGGTGCAAGGTGCCAACATCTGGGCAGGTAGCCACTATCACACGTAATGACATGACTGCTGTTACATTGAATAGTACAGGCCATATAAAACACTGAGGTCTTAGCAAATTATCTTACCGACAAGCCAGTGTTACCCCATTCAGCAC
Source organism: Polypterus senegalus (assembly GCF_016835505.1). Classification (NCBI taxonomy): domain Eukaryota; kingdom Metazoa; phylum Chordata; class Cladistia; order Polypteriformes; family Polypteridae; genus Polypterus; species Polypterus senegalus. Next base: position 17,630,203 of record NC_053158.1, read on the forward strand.
CATCAGATCTAGCAAAGCTACTTTGCCTCAAAATAAGTGAATCACAGGCTGACCCAGGCCACTGAGACATGACGTTTGTTAGTCTCATCTTTGCATCGCTGATGGCTTGTGTATTAATGGAATATTACTGCTCACGGTTAACAAAAGCAATTTCATTCTTGCTAGGTGCTATTATTGTAATGTGAATGCTGTAAATTGCTACAATTACATTAAGAGAACCGACATTGCTGAAAAATGCTGGCAAAAAACCCGCACCATACAAAAACTGAATGTAGTGCCTCGCCAATTGATTAATGGCTTCCAGCACAACAGGCATGATGGACTAAAGCTTGGCTGAAATATTCCTGACTTGACGGCTGAGAAGTAACAGCAGGTATTTCATAAAACGTGACAAAAAAAGAAAAACGTTTTCAGTTCAAATACGTAGTCTTGGCTCTCTTAAAACAGGACTAGAATAAAAAATATATCATATTCATCATTTTTGGGGAATAATATGTTTGTCACGTCAACGCACTTTATAATAATGACGCAGTGATATGAATTATTATACAAGTGATTTGTCATTTAGCTGTGTGGACTTGACCTGGACACAGACAGGCGGACATGTTGTTCATTGGATTGGAGACATGGCAGTTGG